>NC_069677.1:27855000-30355000 GCF_023699985.2 Odocoileus virginianus | reverse complement strand
CCTTGACAAGGAGCTTCCCACACAGCTTATCAAGCCGAATGCCACTAATACAGCCGGAATACTGATTCTATTCATGCTTTTGTTATGTCTGAAGGGTGAATTTTATGCAGTGGGTGAAATGAATGCACTGACAAACTGATAGGTCTCCGAAATGGCTATTGATAAAAAACAAGCTTGATAAACAGATTCTCAGCTTTCTGCATTGCTTTGGGAACACTTATTTTTCACCGTGACAGGAATTGTCATCTCTACGTCCTTCCCAATAAAGCCACACTCCCTTTTACTCTCACCAAATCATGACTTTCAACTTCAGTTTGTCCTACAAAGGATGACTCTTTCTACATATCCTAGGCCTGGTCGGGTTTAGTCATCCATGAATACCAATTTTAAAAGTAGAAGAGAAGCAGATAGGACAACCTATGTTTGAGTAAAGCCTGGGGTCACTTATAAGTGGCTTTCATGTTCCCTATCCTGTCTTAGCCCCCTGCAGCTGTGAACTGGAATGGTTCTCTCAGTTAAGAGGAAATTGAGGGAGGGAGTAGAGACGGTGAGCCACTTACACAGCTCAACCCTGTCCTCATCCCACTGTATTCCTTGGTTTTCTTGATTCTAATGTTTTCAACACATCACCTTTTGACCTCATGACTCCACTCCTTTCATTATAGACTTGGTCTACATAACAGTTTCAGCACACCAGAAACCCTGGATATGTGTTTGCTGAAAGAATAAAAGAACAAATAAAAGGATGAAAATAAATATATAACAAGTTGTTTATGTGTTTATTCAGATGCTTAAGTATCAGGTCTCTCTCTCTGATTCAGTAATTACTTTTTGTCCTTAAGATGTTACTCTAGGGGTGAGTGAAATTATTTGGTGAATGGTTACAGAATAAAAAGTCACCAAATAAAACATCATTACTTTATATAATAAGATATTTTTTTCTCTCCTTTGCCAAAAGTATAGTTCAAAGTAAAAAGGGATTTGGAATTTTTATTTATTTTACACTACAGAAGTCAAACAATATAAATCATGTGAATGCGTAGACATGCACATAACTCCAACTATCCTATGTACTTTTCCATTTTCCCTTCTGAAATTGTTTCTGTCAATAATTTTGATTTAGATCCAACCAAAAGGGGAGAAAAAGAAAGATTTAATCAGAAGATTGTCAAATGCCTGCATATGCCTAAGAATTAGTGGATATTATAGTATTTTAAGTCTGATATGTTTACTTCTTGGAAAGGCATCTTTTATAGGCATTTTTTTTCTAGAAATTTATTTACTCACAGGAATTTTAGACACAGTTTCATATTTTTAGCGATTATCTACTCGTGTTGTATATGTGTGTTATGCAGTCCTTCCTGCATACCAGTTGATGGCCTAAACATTAAATAATATGAAAAACTATTTAAAAAACATCAAATTTTAGAAATGAGATTCTAGGCATTGCAGACATGGAACTGGACTATTTAAACAATAAAAGGCTCAAGATTCTTTCAGGCTACTTGTAGGTTCAAGGGTTTAAAGTTTGCATGAGTTAATGTGTAACTTAAATAGTCAGTTTCACAGAATCTTGAGGGTCAGTGAGTTGCCTTATCTCTGGGAAGAGGATATGGTTCTTCCTGTGTTTAATGACCCTGAAGGGCAGGGCAACCCCCTCCAATATTCTTGCCTGGAGAATCCCATGGACCGAGGAGCCTGGCAGGCTAGAGTCCGTGGGGTCTCACAGAGTCGGATCCAACTGAAGTGACTTAGCACACACGCACAGGCTTAATGGTGACGATGGTAACTTCTTCACATGACTAATTGTGAAAACATATTTGTGAAAACTGTGCCTTTAAATTATGTTACTTAAAGGTTTACACAGCCTGGTTTCACATTTCCTCACTTGCCTATCTTCTTCCATTCTACTTATCTACACTAAGCTCCAGTTAGCCCAAACTACAGCCCTTCCTCTGCTATCAAACAGTCAACTGGACTGTTTGTTTGAGATGTGTATCATCTCCTTCTGTATGTCTTTCTCAAGTTATAGATCTTTCTCTACCACAACACTCCAGAAGGGCAAAGATTCAATCTTATAAATTGAAGCTCCTTCCTTCTAAAACCTAAAGTCCCTCCAGCTTGGACTAGTTATTTTAAGTCACAGTAAGAGTCCAACAGTTAAGTAGAGCTCTGTTCATTTGTGATATGTGAAAAAACAAATAGGGTGAGTAGATTATAGTTCATTATATCTGAAATTAGTAAAACCTATAAACAATTTTTGGTTTCTCTCTGGAACAGAATGGGTCAGAACAGAGTATTTAACATCCTATTTCCCATAGAGCAGGTGATTGACTAAATGTTTTCTTTATCAACCAGTTTAACCTGCTTATTTTTTTTTGTTACTGAATTCTGAAAGTCAAATGGTCTTCTTTCCTACTTGTCTCCTCCACACTGTGTTATATTGGTGGGGTCAGGGAGAGCAGAAAAAAGGGGGCAACTTGGTAAAAAAAAAAAATGATTCTGCTTCTTATTCATGAACCACGAGGGAGGAAGTAATTCAGGAAAAGTGCTTAGGGACAAGTGAGTTGCACTGAGGTATTTTCAGTGGGTATGGATTAGAAATTGAAATTATAATTAGAAGTAAAAATAGTTTACAGGTAAGTTAAAGGGGAAAAACAAAAGGAATATTAAGCATTCAGTTTTGATTCATGTTGTAAAAAACTATTACATGAAAAGTCAAATTGCAAAACAGACAAAAGTAGAGATCTTTATTAGCATTGTGAAATATCACTTTATAGATATCATGACGGGGTCATGAGCCCAAGGACTTATTAGAAGTCAGATTGAATAAATAAATCAACAAATATTGTCTGAGTTTTTACTATAAGCAATTATTAAATAGCAAATTAAATGATGCATATACATACACATACACACACCCCAAGAATGTATTTTAAACATCATGAATCAGTTAATTTATTTGGGTTTAACAACATTTCTGTTTAGCTTAGACTTGGTATAATAATCATGATACTAATAATAATAGTCCATTATTTTTTTGTCTGATGTGTATGTTATGTACTTCATATGAGTTTTATTTCATCCCCAGCTATCAATTCTACCAGTTAGGAGGTAAAATCTTTACTTTATGGCTGAGAAAATAGACATGAGGAGATTTAAGACTCTTGTTTAAGTTCATTTGACTAGTAAACATCAGATCTGGACTTGAATCCTTGTT
This sequence comes from Odocoileus virginianus, assembly GCF_023699985.2. NCBI lineage: Eukaryota > Metazoa > Chordata > Mammalia > Artiodactyla > Cervidae > Odocoileus > Odocoileus virginianus. The sequence continues at coordinate 30,351,780 of NC_069677.1, read as the reverse complement.
GTTTTGACCTGGTTTGAAAACCAGAGTCTTTACAACATCATGTTACCTCTCCTTAGAGGAAGTGTTAGTAGTATGAGATTTTGATGACAAAGTTATATAAATATTAGTTTTGATGGTCTAAAACAAGTATGTTTGGATTAATTGTTGTCTAGATTGATGAGATTATTTTAAAGTAAATCTAAGGAGATGCATCTAATTGCCATAATTCCATGTTAAAAGATGATTTGCATGTACATATTTTCTAGTTTAAGCAATATAGAGTAATAATTACTTGGATGACAAATTTCATTAAAGATGTTTTAAATAACTGGATGGCATTTGGCTAGCACACTATGTAATAAATGTCTTATTGAATTTAAATTAATTCCTATTTGAGCACCAAATTTAAATGGCAATCTTGCTGATAAAGTAGGAAAACCTAAATTGTAATGGGTTAGCATGCAGAATTATTCAGTGGGATCTGTAACTCCACATTTCTAACAACAAGAAACTGATGCTGCAGAGGTAAGGACAGTACTGTGAATAGCAATACCTTACAATTTACCTATAATTTTACTACATGCAAGACTCTGACTTCTTACTTTCCACAAGGATTTTCCATGACCTCCAATTTGAATGCCCTTTATCTTGACCTCTACTTGTTGAAATTCTATCCATCCATCCAACCATCCATCCATCCAGTTATCCAACACCATTTTCCATAGGTGCATTTGTTGGTCATTTTTTCATTTTTTGGCCACACCATGTGATATACGGGCTTTTAGTTCCCTGACTAGGGATTGAACCTGTGCCCCATGCACTTGAAGCATGTTTTCTTAACGACTGGATCACCAGTGAAGTCCTGATTTCTTGGTCATTTCTTCATGAAAATATTCATACTGACTTTAACATCTTCCTACATTTCAGGTGATCCACCTGAAAAATCTGCTCAGGTTAGTTCCCTAGCTAATCCCCAGACTGTTCTACAAACATGAAGTTCAAATGATGAATGGTTCTCAGTTCTGGCTTCTTATTAGAGTTCTTTAAAACACAAAATCTAGGACCATCCTGCAAAGTCTGATTTAAGAGCTAGATCTGGAACAAAGCAAAGACTAATATTTAAAAACAAAAAACAAAAAACTTTCACTGACTCAAATGTGAAGTCAAACTTAAGATAGATTGATTCCTCTATGGAACCACACCAATCTTGGTTTAGATTCCTGTATTGATAGTTGAAAAGACATTTTCACAGGTGGTTTATCATGGTGACTAAGGTGGGGATCACATACTCTACAGACATTAGAATGACCTGTTGAACATTTAGCACATTCAACTGCATGCCTGGACACACCTCCAGAGTTTACAATTTATTACATTTTGTAAGAAATCAAGAATTTTAACAAAAGTTGTTAACAAAACTTATTTTTAAAGAAAGGAAAGAGGGGAGGAAAGGACAAGGCTATACCAACCCTTGCAAGAGGCTACAAAATAGTACCAGCCACCTTCCTATACTATGTTCTTCTGTGGCCCAGCAATGACTGCTCTACTATGGATAGCTTCTAGATTCCCTTCTGGAGTGGTTTTTCATGAAGTTAGTCATGGAACATGGATCGCAGCTAGCAGACGTCTTGTAGATGTCTGTGGTTAGTCATGAAATATATCAAGTACTAATTCTAAACGCTATAAGAAAATAAAGGAAATTAAGCTGGAAGAGCAAGAAGGTTCAGAATGGCAACTAGTTGATGAAAAGAAGGAAGCACTATAGGAGCTGGGAAGGAATTCCTGTGGTTGGGGGTGCCTGTGAACACAATGAGGAGTGTGTGTATGTATGTGAGAGAGACAGACAGACAGACAGAGACAGACAGACAGGTTCTATAGAGGTACTCCAAAGGATAAGTGTCCTAGATTTGATCAAACACTAAACACCTCACTTCTGATGCATCAGTCACATCTAACCCTGTTTTCCCTGATCAGTTTCCAAGTTACAAGAGACAATCTAGTCCCATTGCAATTTATATTTCTGACATGGCACTGCATTATTCTGTCTGTCTTTTTAAAAGATTCTTTCCATACCTCTGCACTAAAGTGTCGGAATGAGAGAGGGTCTGTGTCTCACTCAGTTTTGGATATGCCAAGGTACTTGGCAGTTTATTTCATATAACTGGTGTGAAATAAACATTGTTCTTCGCCTCTGTAAATACTGCATCCTTATAGCTTTGATTTGGACATCTAAGTCTTTCCTTCCTATATTCTCTTTTGCACATGATCTTTTTCAAGACTGTTAAGGCAACTGCTCTAAAACAAAATGGAATTCTGATCCTTCCCTTTCTTGCCTTGCAAACTCATAAATATCCTTCAAAATATAATCACATTTGTCCTCCTCTGTAAAGCTATCTCTAGCATCTAAGTTAATATATCTACCTGTGTACCACAGCTAGACCTTGGATCTGCTTCAATTGGTGAAACATCATATTTCATTTTACTTATTTAATTATATGTCAGTGTCTCACTAAACCATTGGTTTCTGGGGTAGAGGGATCACTTCATTCACCGCTGCATCACCAGTAGTTCACCTGGCACATAATTGCTGGAACATGGCAAGTACTCAGATGTGTCTACTGGATTGAAATGAGTATGTTGGTATAAAACACACACTCAGCTCTGTGTATTGTATGTAATGGACGCTTCACTAAAACTTATTATATAAAGCTTGGAAGAAAGGTAAAAAGAAGTGTTAGTACTCACTAGAAAACAACCTGGGCTTCTCAGGCAGCATAGTAAAGAAGCTTCCTGCCAATGTAGAAGACACAAGAGATGTGGGTTCAATTCCTGGGTCAGGAAGATCCTCTGGGGAAGGGCACTGCAACCACTCCAGTATTCTTGCCTGGAGTATCCCATGGACAGAGGAGCCTGGCGGGCTACAGTCCATAGAGCTAAAAGGGTCAAACATAAGAGTGAAGCAACTTAACACGCACATACAGAAAACAACTTATCCATAATTAAACACATGCTTTCCTGTGTTGCTAAAGTTCATTTTGCTCCATACATAATAGAACTTTGGTTTTGCTCTTAAATCTTGACTCTAGTGAGAAAATGGGACAAGCTCCCTATATTGTAATAACTATAGTGATAAGACTCACGTGAAAAAAAAAAAAATCTTCTGTCAGCCAGGACATGAGCTAAGATACATTTCCATCTATTAACTTCGGGTGAAGTTCTTTCCGCCTTGCTAGACAGGTGGCAACTGCTTTTGTGCTCCTCTGAATATGAATAGCTTCTAAAATTTTAATCTCAAGTGATGTTTCAGTAGTTCCAGGGTGACAGACAGTTAACAGAAAAAAGAGTTTGTTTGCCAAAAGGTGATGGATTCAGCGACGCTATGAAGCATCTTTAAGAAGACATGGCCATTTTCCATGTCATTAGATAACTCCCTACTGCCAACAAGCATCATTTCCATCTTGCTTAGACTGGGTTGCCAACCATTTTCTTTCACCAAGATGATTCCCTTAAACAGACATAGCAAAGTGAATCTACATATAAAGGAGAAATATTGAGTGAAATACAGATGAAGTTAAAATCAGTAATGCCCCCCAAATATCTATTTTCTCTCTTAGATGGTGGTTTTCAGGACAGGTCTTAAGAGAAGGTGATTTGGTTATCTAAGTAGGGTGAATTCTACATAGAAGGGCAGACAATTTTCCTCTCCAGTCTCTGAACCACACTCAGTTCCCCTTTAAAAAGTGAATGATTCTGGAAAAGGAGACAAATTAAGCCTTATCAGTATTTTATGTTTTCTTTAGACATTATTCTATCACACAATTTTATGAGAAATACTCTTGATGATAAAAGTATGAAGAGCATGCGATCTCATCAAATTCCCAGCAAAATGTGATGAGACGAACATACTCTGCAGAAGGAAGGAAGGCGGGGGTGGACACGTAGGCAGAGGCTTTGATAAACTTTGATGAACTTCTACTATTTTGCAATCCTACTAGTGGCCAATCTTTTTATAGACAAACAGTAACAATAATGTACTTTAAAATTCATTTCCTTGGGATGTATTAGCTTTTCTATAATAAAATAAGTCTCACAAATTCTCAGGAGGAAAGAACCAAAAACATCCCATTTATAAAAACTAAGTCATAATAAATAGCTTTCATTGAGGACTGACTTAGTGCCAAAGAAGGTACTGCACATGAATTATTTTATAAATGGATAGGTATTCATTCATGTAGTTCACCTGTTTTACATACCTGTACTACAGTAATGAGTAGAAAAGATAATCATAAGTCCGTGTTCTTGTAGATCTTAAGCCAAAAATCATACACTTAATGTGTAAATACATTACATAATATTTTAGAGGTTTTATAGTAGTGCTATGGTAAAAAAAACACTACTAGGAAAGGGTAAGGAGGATGAGGAGCAAGAAGGAAGATTTGACTGGCACATAAAGGAAGTGAGAGAAGAACCCGAGGAGACATCTGGGGTACATTTGTGCCAAGCAGAGGGAAGAGCTAGATCAAAGGCCCCAAGCCAGGATGGACCTGGTATGCTGGAGTAGAACTGGGAGGCAAGAGCGGATGGAGCCAGAGAATCCATGAGCAAGGCAGGTTGTAGGAACGGGGTATAGTGGGAGGAGAGGGGAGATGACACAGGGCTGTGTAGGTCTTTGTAAGTAAGGGCTTTGCTTTTACCCTGAGGTAAATGGAGAACTTGCAAGGTTTTTAGCAGTCACGGTAACTTGAACCACCTTAAGTTTTCTAAGTCCTGTAAGGAGGTGAGAGGTGATGACTTCTTGGGTCAGGGTGAGAGCAGGAGACATGTTTGGATTCTGGTTATATTTGAAAGTGGAACCAGTATGATTTCCTGATGGTTGCAAGATAGGAGACTGTAAGATGGCTTCAAGGTCTGAACAACTAGAGGGAGGAGTTTCCATTGATTATATGGTGAAGGTGATAAAGAAAGAAAGAAAGTGAAGTCGTTAGTTCAGTCATGTCCGATTCTTTGTGACCCCATGGACTGTAGCCCACCAGGTTCCTTTGTCCATGGGATTTCCCAGGCAAGAATACTGGAGTGGGTTGCCCTTTCCTTCTCCAGGGGGTCCTCCCATACCAGGGATCCAACCTAGGTCTCCTGCACTGCAGGCGGACTCTTTACTGCTGAGCCGCTGGGGACGCCACTTTATGGCCCATATCAGTTCAGTTCAGTTTAGTTCAGTAGCTCAGTCGTGTCCGACTCTTCACAATCCCATGGACCACAGCACGCCAGGTCTCCCTGTCCATTACCAACTCCCGGAGTTTACTCAAACTCATCTCCATTGAGCTGGTGATGCCATACAACCATCTTATCCTCTGTTGTCCCCTTCTCCTCCTGCCCTCAATCTTTCCCAGCATCAGGGTCTTTTCAAATGAGTCAGCTCTTCACATCAGGTAGCCAAAGGATTGGAGTTTCAGCTTCAACCTCAGCTCTTCCAGTGAACACCCAGGACTGATCTCCTTTAGGATGGACTGGTTGGATCTCCTTGCAGTCCAAGGGACTCTCAAGAGTCTTATCTAATATCACAGTTCAAAAGCATCAATTCTTCAGTGCTCAGCTTTCTTTATAGTACAACTCTCACACCCATACGTGACTACTGGAGAAACCACTGCCTTGACTAGACGGACCTTTGTTGGCAAAGTAACGTCTCTGCTTTTTAATATGCTGTCTAGGTTGGTCATAACTTTCCTTTCAAGGAGTAAGTGTCTTTTAATTTCATGGCTGCAGTCACCATCTGCAGTGATTTTCAAGTCCCCAAAAATAAAGTCTGTCACTGTTTCCACTGTTTCCCCATCTATTTGCCATGAAGTGATGGGACTGGATGCCATGATCTTAGTTTTCTGAATGTTGAGCTTTAAGCCAACGTTTTCACTCTCTTTCACTTTCATCAAGAGGCTCTTTAGTTCTTCACTTTCTGCCATAAGGGTGGTGTCATCTGCATACCTGAGGTTATTGATATTTCTCCCGGCAATCTTGATAACAAGCTTGTGCTTCATCAAGCCCAATGTTTCTCATGATGTACTCTGCATATAAGTTAAATAAGCAGGGTGACAATATACAGCCTTGATGTACTCCTTTTCATATTTGCAACCAGTCTGTTGTTCCATGTCCTGTTCTAACTGTTGCTTCCTCACCTGCATACAGATTTCTCAAGAAGCAGGTCAGGTGGTCTGGTATTCCCATCTCTTTCAGATTTATCCACAGTTTATTGTGATCCACACAGATAGTATACATTAAATAAAGATGTTCTTGGGATTCACGTAGGAGGAAAATTAAGAGAGTGTTTCATTTATCCTTTTGTAGCCATCTGACCTAATATTGTATGGGAAATGTTGTATTATAGTGGTTAAAGGCGTGAGTTCCAGAGGGACCAACTGCCAGGCTTCCCCAGGTAATGACTCCACCAATTACTGGTGATCAAACAGTAGTCAGATTCCTTAATCTGACTAATACGCTGCATGATAACAGCACCCCTCCCCTAAACATTAGCTATAGGCAGTAGCCCATGTGCCAGGAAGGGCTTGCCTGGTGGCTCAGACAGAATCTGCCTGCAATACAGGAGACCAGGGTTTGATGCCTGTGTTGGGAAAATGCCCTGGAGGAGGGAATGGCAACCTCTTTATTATTCCTGCCTGGAGAACTCCATGAGGTTGCAAGAGTCAGACATAACTGAGCGACTAACACTTTCACTTTTCCATGTGCCATGTAAGGTTTCTCTTTTGTGTACACTCATTAAGAGTTAAATGACAACCATTTGTATAAGTGATGAAACTTATACAATAATGCCCATGTCTGTGGATATTTAACATGAAGCAAAAGGTGATCTGGTCTAGAGTTTTCATGAAAGCAGAAGTCATGAAAGATTGACAGAAGGAGTTGGTGCCTGAAACAGTTCAAGTGCATATGCATATTAAACAGCAATTACATTCAGAAGTCACCATATGTATGCTTTTGCACAACCTTAAAAATCTGTCTCACAGCAGCCTGCATGTTAGTTATCTGTGAGCTTAGGTTAAGGATTCAAAGAGAGTTCTCATATCCATTCCCAACAATATGCCCAGTATCACAATGAAAATTATACTACTGAGATATGACACACTCAGAATGGATATAAAGTAATTTAATAGGTTATGTGCCAAAACAAAGTATTAATATTCATCTCATTCCTTTCAAATTCCAATCTCAAACATACTTTATAAGCTTTATTACAAACATCTCCGCTACATAAGGAATATGGGGCCTCTGACTTAATCAACATCGGCTCTTTCTGCATGAAGATGGTCCTTGAAAGGCTGCATTTTTTCTTTTTTTTCTTGACAAAAGTAAAAGCATCTTCCTACTCAGAATGAGGCTTCAGAAGGAGGGTCAATAGATCAATCCCAGTCATATGCAATTTTCATTTATCCTTGCCAGTCACCCTGGGTTCAAGGCTATCCAAAGACCGCCAGACTGATTTGGTGAGTCTCTGTCAAGGGAGAGATTATGTTTTCTACAGTTCAGCTAGAAAAGAAGCCAAGTTTATTATCTGTCTATCCTGTTAGGTAACAAATTGTCTGTATATTCATCTTTCTCTCTTTTTCAATACCTCTGTGCTGTTTTCAGTGAAACTGCTAACAAATTTCTGCTGACAGTTCCTGAAGTCTTCTAAGGTAATTAAACCTGCCTTTCAGCAAAATATGTCACCATATTACAGGGTTGGAAATTTACAGAACCATGGCATAGACACAGGCTGAAGTCGTGTCTTCTCAATTTCAGCATTGCTTCTGCTGTAATTGGAGAAGGAAATTAACAGTAATTACCATCTAAATTAGTTATATAATACTGTGTGCATCTCACAAGTACATTATGTTCTGAGCAGGCAAAGAGAATAAAGTCATCCAGAAAATAGAATAGTTTTCAGGTAGGTGGGCTAATCCTGATTCATGTGACCAGGGAGAAGAAAATAAGGCAAACGATTCTTCCACGAATAAAATATGTTTATTAAAAATCAGCTTAGTATTAAGAAATTGCTTTGCAGTGGATCTGGTTCTCATCTGCAGGCTCTATGCACAATGGGAACAGAGGGTTCTGTCTAGTAAATTGAGTAAGTCTATGAGACATCCAAGTTTTATACATTTTAAGGTGGAAGAGAGGGAAGAAGAGAACATTAGGACTTTTTTGTCCAAACTTCTCATTTTGTAGAGTACTGAGGCTTGAATAAGTGAGTGAAGTGAAGTCGCTCAGTCGTGTCCTTCTCTTTGTGACCCCATGGACTGTAGCCCACCAGGCTTCTCTGTCCATGGGATTTTCCAGGCAGCAGTACTGGAATGGGTTGCCATTTCCTTCTCCAGAGGATCTTCCCAACCCAGGGATCGAACTCAGGTCTTTCGCATTGCAGGCTGCCGCTTTACCCTCTGAGCCACCAGGGAAGCCCTGAGGCGTGAATATGGAATTTATTTGACTGTTGATTCCCGCAAATAATATTTTTTTAAGTGTCACTCAGAAAATAACAGAGTCTTGACAGATCCATTGGTTCTTTGAGAAGGAATCAGCAAAGCTTTCCCCTGTTATTCTAATCCACAAATTCCTGGTATTATTTTGAATCCTTGGATCTTAAGCATCAATCTCCAGCTCAGGCACCCACTCTCCCAAGCACGCACCCAAGAGATTTTAACACTCTCCTGTATATGACACAGCCTAAGCCTCTATTCTACACATTTTACACTTTCTTGCCAGTCATCCTGGCTTCAAGGCTATCAATTTTGTTGGCTTTAAAAACTTTCTATAGGCCAGTAACTTGAAACTGGATTTCTGCAGCCCAAATATTATCTTTGAGCTCCCATCCCAACTCCTTGACTTGGCATTCATTGCTGCTCAGAAGTTTTACAGGCATCTCAAACTTCACATGCCCTAAACTGAGCTTTCTTAACTCCACCTTGGTTAACAGCTGAGAAACATAAATCATTATGTCCAATTTCTATTATAAAAAAAAGAATAGTAAGTAGATTTATTTATATCTAAGCAAAATTATTTAATAAAAAAACAGTCTTGGCATGTCACAATTTTCTTTGCAATTAAACATTTCCTCTTCAGACAATCTAAAACCTTCATATCTGATATTCTTCCTTAACATGTTTAATGGTAAGTGCACTTTGTTCTTGAGTCTTCTTTTCTTGTAAAATGTACCTACTTGGGTGAGTGTTGGTTGAATGAATATAGGTATTCATATATAAAGAAATAAACATGTTAAGGAAGAAATATCAGAAAGAAGGTATATATATATAACCTTTCCAGATAACATTCTATAAGCCACTCACAGGGCATTGCTTGACTCTTAGGTACTTTGTAAGCCATAGTGACAATACTTTTATGCAGTATATAGGTGGTATATTATACAGTCCCTCCATTCATCTTATGGAAAGATTAATCTAAATATACAGATAAAATTGAAATGTGATAAATGCTTCAAAGTGACAAAAAACTTTTAGAAAAATCAGGGAACTTTCTTCATCTGATTCTATGTACCAAGAGACAAGTCTTAAAGGAAATGAGCCTTTTATGTACCACCACATAAAATTTTCTGCTTAACCTTTGAATGATCTTTGTATTATGCAACCATGCTCATATTCACCCAAGGATTATAAGAAATAATTTAACACACAGATTTGGAGGAAGCAAATACTAAGTCTGAGCTTCAGGAGAAAAAGTACTGCAGGTCAACATTTTTGTGGTGAAGAAAAGCAAGGCATTGAGAAGTGTGGAGGTAATTAGTGTTCCTGTTTTGAACTTTGTGTTGTAAGACTCTCTCTAAACCATGTGGGTGGAAAAAGCAGAGGTTCAGATTGAATAGGAACTGCAATTCTCTGCAATCCTGTGCAAGAACATCTTGTTTTTCATTTCGGAATTTGGTAAACAAGTTTGCTCCTGCATTAAATAGACACTGGTGACAGTGCCTTGCAGGAATTCTGCAGCAGATGTTTGAAAACACACAGACCTTCAAAGTCATACGTAAATCACACTCCCTCAGAAACTAATAATCCTGTTATTACTCAGAATCATGTCCTGCTGCTTATTTCAGTCTTCCTGGCCATTGTAAGAGATGGATGGCTTTCCATGTTTACCTTGGAGAGAAATAGAAAAAGGTGAAGGGGAAATTAGGCTGAGTCTTGGCTTTAAAATTACCATCTAGAAATTGCTCCCTGGCAGCCAACTAAATACCTTAGATTTGCTATTTTCAATGCTGCCCACAATAGTCAACTGAAAATGAAAATGTTGGTCAACATACTAATTGTTTTTATTTTGCCAGATAACATGTTTGATCAAAAATAAGTAACAGCGAAACTAGTAACTGTATGTTGAGTGACATAGCTTGCCAAGCAACATTCTTGGCTTCTTAAATGCATTATTTAAAATAATCCTCAGAATAGCTTAACTGCACAAATGACAATAGAGACATCACTTTGCCAACAAAGGTCCATGAAGCCAAAGCTTTGGGTTTTTCAGTAGTCATGTAAGGATGTGAGACTTGGACCATAAAGAAGGCAGAGCTCTGAAGAACTGATGTTTTCTGACTGTGGTGTGTTGGAGTAGACTCTTGAGACTCTCTTGGCCAGCAAGGAGATCAAATCAGCCAGCCCTAAAGGAAATCAACCCTGAATATTCATTGGAAGGACTGATGCTGAAGTTGAAGCTCCAAATCTTTGGCCTCCTGATGCAAAGAGCAGACTCTTCGGAAAAGACCCTGATGCTGCCCTCCCTGAGGGCAGGAAGACAAGGAGACAACAGAGGATAAGATGCTTAGATGGTATCACTGACTCAATGGACATGAGTTTGAGCAAACTCTGGGAGTTGGTGAAGGACAGGGAAGGCTGCTGAGCTTCAGTCCCTGAGGTTGCAAAAGTCAGACATCAACAGTGATTGAACAAAAACAACAACAAATGACAACAAAGTCTCACAATTTGAGGCAATAGAGATGTAACACTATCGCATAAAAATTTGGTGAAATTTTATAAAAGACCTTTTAAACTTTTAAGTGGAAAAAAATATTTTATAGAGAAGCTTCTGGGCTTCCCAAGTGGCCCTAGTGGTCAAGAACCTGCCTGCCAATGCAGAAGAAGTAAGAGACTAGTGTTCGATTACTGGGTCAGGAAAATCCCCTGGAGGAGGGCGTGACAACCCAATCCAGTATTCTTGCCAGAAGAATCCATGAACAGAGGAGTCTAGCAGGTGATAGTCCTAGGGTCACAAAGAGTTGAACACGACTGAAGCAACTGAGCAAGCACGTACACAAGAGAGGCTTCTGTAAAACTAAACATAAAGAGAACGTTGTTTTATCACTAAAATGTCATGATAGTTGGGATAAGGAAATTATACTGTGATGCCTTGCTTTATGCCAAAGAAATTTTTGAAAGCAGAGAATGTCATAAAAAGTTTAATAATTATCTCATGATACTGACTTATGACATAAAAAGTAGAAAAAAGTAGAAATTTTTCACCCCCAAACAGTTTCCTTTTCCCTTGATATTTTTATCTTCAGTTATGTATCAGATGTTCTTTCTACGGAAATGAGATAATAATTCATGGAATTTATCTCCTTCAAGGTAGAAACTAAATAATAACTCATATAAGTTTTAAAAAGTATGGGAATAAGAAATCTGGCTTTACTCATGACTGGTTATAGACAAAAACATGAATAAATCATATTCAATCTTTATTTTTTATAGATGGGGTAGGTTGTATAATAGGAAAGAAATGTAATAAAAGAATTTAAGGGTCAGACTCTAGAGAAAGGAAGAGAAAAAAAAGAAGTTGTCCTGCCTCCCATGTATGTCTGTGTGTGTTTGTGTGTATTCAACATTCATATTATTAAAGAGTAAAAATTTTGGGGTAGAATATGTTTCCATTGTTTTTCAAATATACATATGAATTATGGGAGTACATATCAGAAAAAAGGAAAAACAATTCATTCTTAACTTTCAGTCTGTTGATAACACATTAATATTTTGCTATATTTCTTTCCAGTTTTATACCTTCCCTAGTAGTAAATGGCAAATTGATAAGTAATTTCTTCATGTTTATAAATAACCATTTAAAAATCCTTTAATGCATGCATAGCATTTCAATTTCAGTATGTAGGTGAACTCTGCTGATGGACTCCTTTGTTATTAGAGACTTAGATTATTTCAAATCTTTTTTTTATCATATATAAATGTTCTGACGGCTAAATATTCTTGCATAGCCTTATTTGTGTAGATCCAACTTTCCTAGGTCTGAGAATATGTACATATTAAGGTTGTGTTATCTACTGGAAATTACTTTCTCAAAAAACCTAAACCATGAATTCTCCTTATACTGGTATTAAGAATCCCCCATACTGATCTTCATTTTATCTGAATTCCCAATATAGGTAAGGTGATACAGCGGCAAAGAATCTGCCTGCCAATGCAGGAGACACAGTTTTAATCCCTGGGTCAGGAAGATTCTCTGGAGAAGGAAATGGCAATCCACTCCAGTATTCTTGCCTGGAAAATCCCATGGACAGAGGAGCCTGGTGGGCTATAGTCCATGGGGTTGCAAAGAGTCGGACACAACAACAACTGCATAGCATTTGTTTTTGGTGGCAGTTTACATGTAACATAGTTTTCATGAACTATTGAATATTTATCAATAATCCAACAGACAAAAACACATGAGAGATCTACTGCCACCTTTATGGGTTGCATGGAAATATAAAACTCAGGCCTAGTCTTTGAAAGTTTATAGTTAGTGGAGGATCAGCAAATAAAGAAGCATGTAAATGTCATGATATAAATACACACAAAAGCAAAAGGAAGGTGCACAATTAACTCCAATGGGGGTTGGGGGAGCATTTCCTAGAGCAGAAGATGCTAACTGTGACTTTTGAAGAACAAAGAAGACTTGGGTAAAGGGACTTACAAGCAAAGAAAACTTGAAGCCTAAAGGCTCAGGAAGATGAGAGAGAACGACCCCACTGTGGGGCTGAATCTTGATGATAAAACTGAAGCAAAGGCCTGCGCTGAGCCACAGAGGTCAGTCACCCAAGGCGGGCAGTCGTCCAACTGGGCAAGCCTGAGGAGTTTGTGCTTTACCCCAAAGACCACAGAGAGCTGTCTCTACTAACCTGATGAAGAGGATAAAGAATCATTTAAGACTTTGTGTTTAATTGACAGAAATGGGCAAAAAGCCAAAAGCCAATTGGCTCTACACAGGTCTCGGGATATTATTGGTTCCGCTGAGTCTATGTTATAAAAAGATTTTCAAATTGAAGTGAACAGGAATGATTTCCTGAAGTTTTGAGTCCCCTCAGCAAACTATTACTAGCTCAAATATTTATCATTTATCTCCCCATTAGGCTGTGAGCTCTTTCAAAACTGGGCCCAGGCCTGACTCAGAGAAGACATTCACTAAACATCTATTGAATGGGTACTCTACTTTTTCTCTACTGTTTTAAGATTATTGGTCATCTCTAGCCACACTTCCCTCTACTCTCCAGTGTTCTTGATTTTCTCTGCAATTTCTTTTTATGTGTACAATGTAAATGAAATAAAAGAAGAGGAGGATGGATTCTAGAAGAGAATTAGAGACAGTGATTGAAGAACCATCTAACTTTACAGATGAGAAGTTTCATCCAATAGTGTTGAGTACTTATCTATGTTCCATGGCCAGATACAACAGCAGTGACATTTATCATATTGTACACCAAACACTATGTGCTACATCAGCTCATTTACCCTGTAACAAACCTGGCAAGGTAGAGATTATTGTTCCTCTTTTACAAATAAGTGAGATATGGAGAATTTAAGAAATTGGTCCAAGTTCACAGAGCTATCAGCAGAGCCAAGACTTGAACCCAATCTTTCTCTGATTCATATATTCCTTTTCTAAATGGGGTGCTCGTCATGATGTGGTTCATGGACTGGCAACACCAGAAAGCTTTTTAGAGATTCAGTGTCTCACACCCAACTTCAAATGTAATGAAATGGAATCTATAGTTTAACAAGATCCCCATGTGATTTCACTTGCTCACTAAAATCAGAGAAACACTGTTCTAAACCACTATCCTATACAAGTGGGATTCTTAGCTAAAATATCAAGTTAAGGAATGGATATTATAATAAAAATTAATAATGTTTTATATCTTGATCTTGGTAGTGGTTATACAGATATATGTATATACTATTGGTTTAGATATATACACATTATGCACTTTACCAGGTGTATATATAAATAAAAATAATAGATCTGTCAGCATCTATATTAACTGAACAATCTTTTTCAGAGTACATATGCTGAAAGAGTCCTGTGCTAGACACTGAGGATTAAGCAAAGCACTGGAGAAAGAGAGGAAGAGAGGGAAGGGGAGAAAGAGAGAAATATTGAGAATGAAGAGGACTTTCTACATGGAATACAGTGTCAGGAAAGGGACACAGGTAACATACAAAATATTATAAGACAAATTTATAATTAAAGGGAAAAACATATAGACAATATATAACAAGAAGATCTAATTTAGATTGAGAGAATCAGAAAAGGTCTCATTGAAAAAATGACATTTAAAATGAGATCTAAAATATAAACAGGCATTATCTTGATGAATAGTCTGGGAAACAGGTTTTCAGGCAAAAGAAATGGCATTTTTGCAGGTGCTGAGTTGGGAGAAGTTGCGGTGCCTTTGTTCACACATAAGAAGGCATGATACCTAAAGTACAGCGGGTAAGGAGAAGAATGGCCAGAGGTGATGCTGAAAAGGCAGGTAGGGGAATAGCACCTACAAATGTTTGAATATCAGCATAAGAAGGGGTTTAAGGGTTTTTTCTAACTTAACAGACACTAATGAAGGTTTTTTAAAGCTGGAAAGTAATATTGTATAGCTAACAGTTTAAAAAGTAATGGCCACTAGCAAGAGAATATTTTGAAGGAAAAGAATAATGGATTGGGAAGAACAGTTAAGAAGCTACGTGGTATCCTAGGCGATATTAGTCATGGCTTAGGGCTTCCCTGGTGACTCAGAGCATAAAGTACCTGCCTGCAATGCAGGATACCTGAGTTTGATCCCTGAGTTGGGAAGATCTCTTGGAGAAGGAAATGGCAATCCACTCCAGTATTGCCTGGAAGATTCCATGGACAGAGAAGCCTGGTAGGCTTTGCCATGGGATGGCAAAAAGTCTGACACGACTGAATAGCTTCACTCTGGATTTGGATCTTGATGGAGAGATGGAGAGATCTAGATGAACTCAAAATGTGATTTGGAGTATGCTCAATAGCTCTTGTGATTGAAAGTGGGTGGTCAGGGACACATAATAGTTAAGGAGTCCTGGGTTTCTGGAGAGCATTGGAAGTAGGTGAGGGGTTGAAAGTACAATTTTAGTTTGAGATAAGTTAAATGTGAGATGCTCTTAAGAAATCTAAGTGCAAGCCAAGCAGACAGTTGGATATATAAGTTTGGAGATCAGAAGGGAAATCTCAATTGGAATGCAAACTTTCAAGTCATTAGTCTAAGTAGGGGTGGGGTAATGAAGAGAAAATAGAAAGTCCATAATCAATACATAAGTAAAGTAACTATATTCTAACCTTTGAAACTTGTTACCTATCTGATGCACATTCCCCAAGACATATGAATTAAATCAGTTAACTAAAACCCTAAAACCAACAATCTTGTAGAGTCTCAAAAATCAAAATTTGAATCTAGGGAGAGGTTATGCGTAGAATCTCTGGACTGCAGGCTTCTTGAGGACAGCAGCCATACAATTCCCTGCACATTTCCTTGCAAATGGTAAATGCTCATTGAAAAGTGAAAGTGTTAGTCACTCAGTCATGTCTGCTTCTTTGCCACCCCATGGATTGTAACTCTCCAGGCTCCTCTGCCCATGGAATTCTCCAGGCAAGAATACTAAAGTGGGTTGCCATCCCCTTCTCCAGGGATCTTCCCAATCTGGGGATCGAACCCAGGTCTTTCACATGACAGGCAGATTCTTTACCATCTGAACCACCAGGGAGCCCAATAAATATAATCAAACAAGCTAGCTAAGAAACCTATCAACACAGTGTACTGTTAAATTGAAACCAGTGAGGTACTTTCCTGGCATTACTACTAATTTTGGGCAAGTCACTTAAAATGTCTGAGTCTCAATTTCCACATTTGGAATATGTTAGAACTGTAACCTACCGGGCTCCTCCATCCATGGGATTTTCCAAGCAAGAGTACTGGAGTGGGTTGCCATTTCCTTCTCCAAGAAATAAACCAGATGAACTCTGAGATCCTGTCCAGTTATAAGTTATAATATCCTGCCTGAATAGTGTTGCAATGTATTTGCTCTCCTCCACAGATCTCTAGGACATGAGGACGGCACACACAAATGGGGATATTGGAGGTAAAGTATCTTAGAGCTGTCTAATCTACTCAGAAAATATGTGCAAATGATCAGATTCCATCCACTCTGGTGCCTACTCCTGGTGCCTTCTACTACTTACGGCCTGGTTGACTTTCAAAGGTCCATTAAATAGCAGTTGAGAAATTACTGTCTGGGCAGTCCAGGATCATTTATTTTCTTTCTCCATTGATTGCCTCTGCTCCTTTATCAAAGATAGTTTGAATGTATTTGTGTGAGTATATTTTTGGACTTTCTATTTTCTTTTATTAATCTGTTTATCTAACTCTTTTGCCAACAGCATGCTCTCTTAATCACTGCTGCTTTATAATAAGTTTTGAAGTCAAATAGTATCTGCCCTCCAACTTCGTTCTTCTTTGGTATCATACTGTCTATTCTAGATCTTTTGTTTTTCCATATAAACTTTAGGATAGGTTTCTCAAATATCCACCAACTAACTTTCTGGAATTTTGATTGCAATTGCATTGACTCAATCTACCTAATGGGAAAGAAGAATACATCTTGAAAATATTGACTCTTCCTAATCATGAACACAGAAAAGTCCTCTATTTATTCAGACCTTTGGTTTCTTTCATCAGAGTTTTATCATTTTTAACATAAAGATTCTGTACATATTTTATTAGACATACACCTGAGTTATTTATTTTTTGATGTTACTGTAAATCACAATGCATTTCTCATTTCAAATTCCAATTGTTCATTTCTGATATATAGAAAAACAAAGACAGCATGGACTGTAGCCCACCAGGCTCCTCTGTCCATGGAATTCTTCAGGCAAGAATATTGGAGGGGGTAGCCATTCTCTTCTTCAGAGGATTTTCCTGACCCATGATGCGAACTCAGGTTTCCCACATTGTAGGCAGATTCTTTACCATCTGAGCCACCAAGGAAGCCCAACTTTTATACATAAAATTTATATCCTACAAACTTGCTACAATCACTTAGCTGAAGGAGTTTTTGTCACTCTTTCAGATTTTCTGGATAGACAATTTGGCATCTGTGAACAAAGACAATGTGATTTCTCTCTAATCTATACACCTTTTATTTTCTATCTTTGTCCATTGTGCTAACTAGAACTTATAGTGTGATGTTGGATAGGAATTTTGTGAGGGGACTCAAAATAGTTATTTTTATTATCCATAAGTGGAGATCCAGAATCATCTTCAGATTTGGATTTTGAAAGATGTGATTTCAAACAACTATTTTAATAAAGGCATTACTCTTATAAAGCACTCAACATATCTTATTTCTTATATTTCTAATAAAGATGTATTTTTAAAATAATATATCATTTCAGATAAAATAGTTTTCTACCTGTGTGAATTTTCAGGAAAATACTTTAGTTCTTTTTCCAGCCTATTCTGCTGTCATGAATTTTTCTATGGTGACTACTAATTTTCCCAAAGGCTCTTTAAAAAGTCTGTTGATAAAATGGTTTATGATCCTGTTACTAAATGATATGTATGTGACTGGCATTGGCACAAAATGTAATGAAGAGATCAAGATATTTTAGCCACTTGAATGTTTTAGGAAGACTTAAGGTAGAGATTCCAGGCTCTTTGTTTTCCTATAAAAAGTGTATTGGCCACCAGTTAGATGGAATATTAAGCTATACAGAAGACAATATTCCATAGTTATTTAAAAAGTCATGTACCACATTCCTAACCTAAGATAGTGTCAGTATATGATTATAAACTCTAATCAAAAAGAGAGGCTTTGGAGATTCAGCCCAAATTGTCTTTAAGAAATGAACACTGATAAAAAGAAGTCTAGCTGTATATGAATTGAAAGAGCTGACATGATGGTTCTTTCCTGTCAGTCTGTAGCTTTATATATATATATAAAGGATACAGCAGTTGCCATGGCAAAATTCTGGCTCTGTTGAATCTGGAAACTGGTATATAAGCCTAGAATTTGATGGAACTATGTAATTTGAAACGAACAGGCATATTTTACACAGTCATTCACCTTATGCTGGTTTAGAGTCTGAAATATACAGCTGTTCCATTTCACACAAAAGAATAGACATTTGAGTTGAAGAAACACTAAATATTCTTGAAATCACAGACTTAAATTTTAATATCATGAATCTAATAGTGTAGGGAATATAAATTATTGAGCAAGAATTTAAGGAAATTATCTATGCCTCTTTTCTAAAAGCTGATTTTATAAGCAAAGCTATCCTCTCATTAATAAAAATATAATGTTTTCTCTGCCTTTACATCATAGATTATAAAATGTAGCTTCAAATCATTTTCAGTAAAGTGAGGTACATTGCATATATTATCCACAGGTCTCCAATTGAGGTAACCTTTAAAGTTTTTTGGTCACTGGAATTCATTTGTATTCATCTAAATATTCAGGAGTATAATTAATGCATGGTATTCATGTCGATGACATATACTCTATAAAAGTTTAATTGTCATTCTGCATTAATTAAGCTTGAATTAATGAACACTTTCAAAGTTTTGCAACAGTTGAATCACCAGTTCCCATCAAGCGTGACTGAGATAGAATTACCTCATTCTGAATGCTAAAACTACACACACACACACACACACACACAAGCAAGAAGAGCAATACACAAAATTTCAGTCAATTATAACATTGCAGTAGCTGAGTGCATTGGCAGAAATGCCAAATTCCAGGTAGAATTAAACCTAAAATCAATATCCTTTGCTTTTAATTCTAAGTAGACTAATTTTTTTCCACACAATTTTCATCATTATGTAAAAAGTTTTAGACATGCAGCATTAAACTTGCCTATATTCCCATGCTGGGGAAGGGGTCTACATTAAAGGTTGAATTTCTGACCATCTTAAGGGTGGTAGGTGAATGGGCCTGATGTAGCTCAGGATACACCAACCCCAAATATGGCAACTTGGCATATTGATTAATATTTTAAGCTGAGGGAATTTGAGAAATGGTGAGTACAGAAGGGACTTTCTGACCTTCCCCTAAAACAAATCATAAAATCCTCATGTAAGTGGCACCCTCCTTATACCTGGAGGAAGGGAGCAGTCTCATCTCCAAGATGCCAAGAGGAATCTGAACAAACAAGCCTTGCTATCTCCCCTAGTTTACTGCACTAACTGACACTCTTTTTGTCCTATAACATTTTCCTACAAATGTTCACTCTTCATCAAATCTAACATAAAAACACTCAGGCTTAACCAATTCTTTGGTTCTTCATTTCTTTATGAAGGCTCCTATGTCACATCAAATTTTTATTAAATAAGTTTGTATGCTTTTCTCTTATTAATTTCTCTTTTGTTACAGGGCCCCTTTCTAAGTTGAGAACATAGAAAAGCAGAAGAAAGACATCATTTTGTCCCCTGTAGAATCTAGTATAAACTAATATGGTAATACTAATGCCCATCTTATTTAATTCCAGTGCCAATTCTTAAAGGGTTCTCCTCTCCAGAGGCATCAGAAGTGAGATTTAAAGGCTTACAGTGATTCATCCAAGTTGCCAAAAGGAGAAGAGGAAGTAGATGCAATAGTTCTTGTTCTAAATGTAATTACCCTGTCCCCACCGGATAACAAATTCCTTATTGCACAATTCAGACTTAAATTGAAGAAAGTAGGGAAAACCACTAGGCCATCCAGGTATGACCCAAATCAAATCCCTTATGATTATACAGTGGAAGAGACAAATAGATTCAAGGGATTAGATCTGATAGACAGAGTGCCTGAAGAACTATGGATGGGTATTTGTAACATTGTATAGGAGATGGTCATCAAAACAATTCCCAAGAAAAAAAAATGCAAAAAGCAAAATGGTTATCTGAGGAGGCCTTACAAAATAGCTAAGAAGAGAAGCAAAAGGCAAAGGAGAAAAGGAAAGATATATGCATCTGAATGCAGAGTTCCAAAGAATAGCAAGGGGACATAAGAAAGCCTTCATAAGTGATCAATGCAAAGAAATAGAGGAAAACAGTATAATGGGAAAGACTAGAGAACCCTTCAAGAAAATTAGAGAAAACAAGGGAATATTTCATGCAAAGATAGGCACAATAAAGGACAGAAATGGTATGGACCTAACAAAAACAGAAGATATTAAGAAGAGGTGGCAAGAATACACAGAAGAGATATACAAAAAAGATCTTAATGACCCAGATAACCACAATGGTGTGGTTATTCAGCTGGAGCCAGACATCTTGGAGTACAAAGTCAAGTGGGCCTTAAGAAGCATCCCTACAAACAAAGCTAGTGGAAGTGATGGAATTTCAGCTTAGCTATTTCAACTCCTAAAAGATGATGCTATTAAAGTGCTGTACTCAATATGCCAGCAAATTTGGAAAACTCACCAGTGGCCACAGGACTGAAAAATATCCAGTTTTCATTCCAATCCCAAAGAAGGGCAATGCCATAGAATGTTCATACTACTGCACTACTGTACTCATCTCACATGCTAACAAATTAATGCTCAAAATTCTCAAAGCTAGGCTTCAACAGTCTATGAACTGAGAACTTCTGGATGTTCAAGTTGGATTTACAAAAGGCAGAGAAACCAGAGATCAACTTGCCAACATCCACTGAATCATGGAGTACATCAGGTCTGTATATTGTCACCCTGATTATTTAACTTATATGCAGAGTACATCATGAGAAATGCCAGGCTGGATGAAGCACAAGTTGGAATCAAGATTGCCAGGAGAAATATCAATAACCTCAGATGTGCAAATGACACCAACTTTATGGTAGAAAGCAAAGAGGAGCTAAAGAGTCTCTTGATGAAGGTGGAAGAGGAGAGTGAAAAAGCTGGCTTAAAACTAAACATCCAAAAAACTAAGATCGCAGCATCTAGTCCCATCATATCATGGCAAATAGATGGGGAAACAATGGAAACAGTGGCTGACTTTATTTTCTTGAGCTCCAAAATCACTGCAGAGGGTAACTGCAGCCATGAAATTAAAAGAGGCTTGCACCTTGGAAGAAAAACTAGACAATGTATGACAAACCTAGACAGTGTACTAAAAAGCAGAGACATTACTTCGCCAACAAAGGTCTGTCTAGTCAAGGCTATGGTTTTTTCCAGTAGTCACATATGGGTGTGAGAGCTGGACCACAAAGAAGGCCAAGTGCTGAAGCACCGATGCTCTTGAACTGTGGTGTTGGAGAAGACTCTTGAGAGTCCCTTGGACTGCAAGGAGATCAAACCAGTCAATCCTAAAGGAAATCCATCCTGAATGTTCATTGGAAGGACCAATGCTGAAGCTGAAGCTCCAATACTTTGGCCACCTGATGCGAAGAGTTGACTCGTTAGAAAAGACCCTGATGCTGGGAAAGATTGAAGGCAGAAAGAGAAGGGACTACAGAGGATGAGATGGTTGGATAGCATTACTGACTCAATGGACATGAGTCTGAGCAAGTTCCAAGAGATGATAAAGGACAGAGAAGCCTGGAGTGCTGCAGTCCATGGGGTCACAAAGATTTGAACATGACTGAGCAACTAAACAACAACACTGGATAACAAATCCTGGTTTTGAGTAAGAGAAAGGATAATGGAGATCAAAACCATCTACATAGCCTACTGTCTACGTTAAACATGACTTTACTGTTTCATTGTCCTCATCAAGGAAACTTCAGTAAGCTAGCAAACTGTAACTCAGGAAGATAAAAGTTTGTTAATCCCTTTATTGCTCATTCCAAGAACTTCAAATTTTCAATAGAAAGCATCAAACAATAGTTTGTACTCCAAATCTCTGAGTCACCACACCCTTGCCTCAAAATCCTCTTCTTCCTGTGTCTACGAATTCTATGCTATTAATCATGGTCTTAACCCCCACCCAACAAAAGATGCCTCCCCCACAGCTCTTTTCCACATTGAAAGACAAGTTTCTCAATATGATTTCAGAATAATGCATCAGACCTCAAAATCTCAATAAACATCCCAATATTGTTTTCCTCCCCTCTTAAATGCTACTAAAATTATTGAGATAGTATTGTCCCTTACCATGGTAAACAATAAACAACTCTGTCTTATCAGCGAGTTATTTTGGTGATATTTTGGGGAGCTTGATTTTGACAGATGGGGGAGCTGACTTAGGTTAAACTAGAAGAAAACATGAGTTTATTTCAGAAATACTGAATCTGTGTTCCAGGTGGAAGTTACAGATAAAAACAGTTATTTGCCTTGCAAAATTATCTCAGAAATGATGGCCTCTAAACCCCGAATCCAAATCTGAGTTTAATATCTGTGGAAACAGAGAACTCTGTGCAAACCTCATCACATCATCTCACAAAGAATCTATGCTGCTTGGTAGCACTGATGAGGCATAAGAATAAAATAAAACTTTATTACTCCTACACAAGAGGGAACATCACCATCAGCACTGAATGCACCTGAGACAGACTCCTATCGCATCTCACCCTGCTGCTTCTCCCAGGCCCTAGTGATAATAACACTGTCCTGTTTTGTCATTAAGAGCTGTTTTTAAAATAAAACTCAGAATAACTTTATCATATGTTTATGTCTGGCTCTAACATGCTTTTATATTCATTTTGGCCTATAGAAAATGGAATTGCATGTTTTTCCTCCCTTTTACAATGAATGTGATGTTGCCAAGATTTACATGAGCTGTATTGATAGATAGCTACAGTGCTTTCATTTTTACCATTGTTTCCATAGCATTTTTCACACATGACAAAGGAGAAACACATTATAACTATGTTTGAGATGATTGCCTTAGAAAGATAGAAATTCTTCTTAGGGAGAAAAAAAGAAAAAAAAAACTTTACTTTTCTTTAGAATGACACTCTGATTGACCTTAGTTGATTGTGAAAGGAGAAGCCTCTGTATTAAGATCAAGAAAGGGGAGCCTGAGACAAAGGAGCTATATTGCCTTGCTTATGGAGGGGTTGGGGGGGGGGGGGGTGAGGTGTGTGTGGTCAGGATTGTGTGTTAAGGCTGGAGACAAGGTTCATCTTGGGACAGAGGAGGTTCCCAGTACTAATCTGCAGGCTGAGATTCTGTGGAAAAAGATATCAAAGAGAAAATGCATGTGAAACACCATAGATCGCTGTTCCCCTTCTAGCTTTCTTCAGTTCCCCCTCCATTTATACCTAATGCTTATGTCTGTTACTAGCAAGAGCCTGTGTTTGTAGGCCTTGCAAATTAAATAGGAAAGAAGAGGCAGTCATGATCCCTAGGGCAAGTTGTGTGGGGACAAGACAGGAGCTTCTGGAGGGAACATGAGGTCACTAACACTGGATGGGAATTTGGAGCAGATGCTCATCAGGTATATGAAAGAGGCCTGGGACTGCTCAAAACTGGGAGTAAGGGGGGTTACTATACATCCCACGGTATGTAAAATGAAGGCCAAATCCATATTGTCTGGAGATTGAAGAAATGTGTGAGTGAGACTCCAAAATGCTAGGGGGATTACAGGACTGACAGTTACACAGTGACTTGAAAATACTGGATTTTCTATCTTCCCCACTGGAACTCTAAGGACTGGTTTATGCTTGCTCTCTCCTTATGTCTCTGTGTTGATATATCATGAGTAAATGAATGAATGAATGAGAGGAATAAATAACCTCTGGAACAGAAGCAAAGACTCAAGAAAGATCAAAGCTGAAGATACAGGTATGGAGGTCATCTGCCTAGAATTTACAATGAGTTGCAGATAAAAGAGAAAGGCCATACAGAGAGGAGGAAGGAGGTCTTTGGGAATAAATGTATTATGTAGGAAGTGAGAGTCTGTATTCTGCAACCCCCACACAGGATCCACCAGTCCTGCTGAATTGATCATCAGGCTGATCCTTGCTCTAACCTCCGACTCATGGAAACTATTTGCATCAAGTCATTCTTCACTGAACAGATATTTTGGCTGCCATGGTAAGACAGGGAAGAAATATCTGAATCCATGTGGAGCTGCTAACCACCCATTATAATCTTAGTGCCTCTAGAGAGTCTTCCTGTGCCTGAACTTGCAGGTTGCATGTGTGCTAAGTTGCTTCAGTTGTGTCCAATTCTTTGTGACCCCATGGACTGTAGCCCACCAGGCTCCTCTGTCCATGGGGTTCTCCAGGCAAGAATACTGGAGTGAGTTGCCATTTCCTCCTCCAGGGGATCTTCCCCACCCAGGGATTGAAACCATGTCTCCTGTGGCTCCTGCATGGCAGGCAGGATTCTTTACTGCTGAGCTACTGGGGAAACCTGAACTTGCAGGTTACCAGTCCCAAATTGGGTCTGTTTCCTTGAAGAGTTTTCATTTTGTCTCTGTTCTTAAATCTCATTGTCTCTAGGTCCACTGTTCACTTTGATTCCTGAAAGAGGATTTATGACACAATCTCCTTGCTCATCCTAGCTGGCCAGTGTCCAATTCCAAATGGAATATTCAAAATTGAAGATGCATTAGAGGAGTAATTATATATTACAGAGAATAAAATATCTGCTGTCTTGATCTCTGAAGAAACAAATATTCGTCTCCTGAGAGACAAAACAATCAGAATGTTCTCTAGAATGTAATCAGCTTAAACCTTGCATTCAGACTTGGCACAGAGGAAAACTCCTCCCGCCTTGCTCCCTAAGTGCGATCTATGGGCCAGCAGCCCTGGTATTGCTTCGTTAGAACTACTCATTAGAACTACTGACCCCCAGATCCCATCCCAGAGCTACTGAATCAGGATCTTCATCTTTATAAAATTCCCAGATACTGAGTATGCACATACATTTTCAAGAAACCTTATTACAGAGTACTAAAGAGCAGCCTCAGAGTCCGCCTCATGGACAGTGAAGGCCCGTGGAAGACCCTACACTGGGGTAGACGGTCTAACCCTCTCCCACCTCCTCAATACCAGAACAGGGCAGCTTTGGTCTGATTTTTTAAGCGTGGATGTTCCATTTCATACTTTAAAAATGTAATCTCTCACCTGGAGAATATTTGAAAACTACCACTCAGTGTGGCAATCAGAACCATGGTGAGTCTAAAAGCACCCTAGAGTGTTTCTGAAACTGCAGCCTGGGTCTCCTGGTGGAGACATCCATATATATTGGGATGGCCCAGAAATTCATTCAGATTTTTCCCCAAGATCCTATGGAAAAATCCGAATGTACTTTTTGGCCATCCCAATATATTTACACCTGTTTTGTCTGGAGTCTTAATTCTTAATACTGTACACTAACTTTAAAATACATGTGAAAGTGAAGTCGTTCAGTCGGGTCTGACTCTTTGCGACCCCATGGACTGTAGCCTACCAGGATCCTCCCTCCATGGGATTCTCCAGGCAAAAGTACTGGAGTGGGTTGCCATTTCCTTCTCCAGGGCATCTTCCCAACTCAGGGATCGAACCCCGGTCTCCTGCATTCCAGGCAGACACTTTAACCTCTGAGCTACCAGGGAAAAAATACATGTAGATGCCATTAAAATGAATGAAGCAGATTCATTTACAAGTAGAAATTAAAAAATGAAGAAAAGGGGAGCTAATAACAGCTTGGTAATGATCAGCAAATGGAGGAACAGAGAAGGAAGAGTACTAACTCAAATCTAAATCATAGAAGCTGGAATAAGAAAAGTTTTCCACTTACAGACAGTCATCGGCAGTAAATATTCAGAGAGGAGAAGCAGGAAAAAATGTGTTCTAGGAGATGTTGCAATGTGACTTTCAGGCACTTCTTTTGCTCTGGGTTTATTTGTCTGTCCCAGGAAGCAGTTTGGTGGGTTATGTCATTTTATAGCCATAATAACATTCTGAGCCAAACCAGCTGCCTCGGCCTGTTGCTGTGACCTCAAATGCAACAGATGAGGACTGAAAAAGGAACATTAGATTTGGCAATTAGGCAGTTATTGGTGACTGTGTAGAGAGCAGTTTTAGTTGAGCAATAAGCATGAACACCAAACTGCTACAGGCTTAGAAAGGGAAGCTAGCAGGATGGAAAATTTAGACACTCTTTCACTCTAAAGAAAAGTTTTCTAAGAAGAGAGGGGGGAGAGCAATTTGAAGAGATACCAGACTTAGGGATGAATTTTTTTTTAAGGTGGTGAAAACCTAAGCAAAATTTTAAATTGAGGAAAACACAAACAATATAGAAGGGTGAAAAATAAGGGAGCTGATGATGGAACTAGTTCTAATAGTAGGTTCAGTGACATGAGTGGAAAGAATGGGATCATTTCTGCCCTTTTCAATGGATGCCAACTATTTTATTATTAATTTTAACATGTGGTAAAATTGAATTTTTTCAGTGAATATCTATACTCACAGCTATTTCTACCGTTAAAATTTTAGCCTGTTGTTTACATGTCTATTCATCTTTCTACCCTTCAATTCTACCATTTATTTATTTCTTTATTTTAGAGTTGATTTTCAGTTGGAAAATAATTGCTTTACAATACTGTGTTGGTTTCTATTGATTAGAGCTTAATATTTGTTTATAATGCTTTTCAGGTAAAATTTATATGCAGTGAAATAAAACCTCAGTGTACATTTGCTGCGTTTTGATAAATGCACATGTCTATATAACCCAAACCCTTGTCAAGATAAAAAACCCTTCCCATTCCTCCAGGAAGTTTCTTCATGTCTGTGCATGCATGCTAAGTTGCTTCAGTCATGTCCGACTCTGTGTGACCCCATGGATTGTAGCCCGCCAGGCTCCTCTGTCCATGAAATTCTCCAGGCAAGAATACTAGAGTGGGTTTCCATGCCCTCCTCCAGGGGATCTTCCTGAGCCAGAGATCAAACCTGCGTCTCTTGTATCTCCTGCATTGGCAGACAAGTTCTTTACCACTAGCGCCACCTGGGAAGCCCTTCTTCATGTCTATTCCCAGTCAATTCTCATCTACCTCCCCTCCCCCACCACTCAGAGTCAACCACTATTTGATGTTCTGATGTTTTTCCAAATAGATTACATTGGCTTTCTCTAGAACTTGACATAAATTGGATAGCACAGTATTGATTGATTTTTATAGGCCTTTTTGACTAATGCTTTTGAGGGTCATTTGTACTACTGGATGGATCAGTAGTATATTCCTCTTCACTGATGAGTATTATTCCATCGTTGAGCCATCCTCCCAGTGATAGACACTAGTACAACTAAAGCTTCTATCAACATTTTTGTAAAAGGTTTTTGGAAACCTATATTTTCATGTATCTCAGATAAACATTTAAGAACAGGACTGCTGGGTTTAGGGTGGTTGTAGGTTCAAAGAAACTGGCATACTTTTTCCCAAAGTAGCTGTATTAATACCATTTTACAGTCTCTGCAATAATGTATATGAGCTCCACCTTCTCCAAATTCTCTCCTTATCTGGCATTTTTCATCTTGCTAATTTGCTGTGTACAGTGGTATCCCATTGTGCTGACAATTTGGGGCATGGGTGTTTATTTTTTGCTATCAGAAGGTAACCTCTCATAACACTCATAAAACAATATTGAGCACTTTTAACAGAAGATTGCAATTGTTCCTCTATAAATTTGTCACCTCACCTAGCATAAACTCACAGACAGGGGCCACGTTGCATTAGGGTCTATTTTGCATAGCATTCAGCCCAGTGACTGTGTTCAGTAGATGTGGTTTAATTTAATTGAATCAAACGTGTTCCTGCTAGCAATGCTATCAGTGGAGAAGCCAGCATGGAAGCTTCTCTCTCCCCTTCCCTTCATTTTTTAGGGGATCAGTTGGCCATTGGCAGTGTGAGTACAAAGAAGGATGACAGTCACAGTAGGGAAAAACAGCATGGCATGTTCCCGCAGAAGACAGATATGGCCTGTCAGTCTACTCTGCCTAATAGACATACATTGCAGAGCAGAAACTTGCCTAGAGATGGAAGTTTCAAGTTGTTTTTATCAATTTTATTTCAGCCATCTGGACTTTTGCTAATAGATACCAGAGACAACTATAATGTGGACAATAATCAGAAAGTAAAACACAACTTCCAGGGAATAACAAAGGGTATTTTATTTCCTTAAAAACAGCATGAAGCTGTATGCTAAAGGCTGTTTTATTTGAATACAGTAATTCATAAGAAACATAGTGAAATTCTTGAAGCAAATTATTGCTCCAGTAACATATTGAACACACACACAACACAACAACAACATAGCTTTGACTCAGAAGCATCCTAAAATAGTCATGTACTAGTTCTGAATTCATTCATATAGGACTGAAGTAATTTTTTTTTTGTCAATTCACTTCCAAGAGCACTTGGATGAATAGCAAACTTCCTAAAAAGGTACAAAGATGATAAATACAGAGTGATTTGTGGTTTTATATAAACCAAGAAATTATTTTGTTCTAATAATAAAATGTATGGTATGTCAGAAGAATTTTCAGGGGAAAATATTATTATTGGCATCACAACCTAAACACTTGTAGTCTACTTTATGTTAGAACAGTACTTTTCAAGCACTTCCTGGATATTAATATATAGCGTGTATCTAGGTGGCTTTAGTGGTTAAAAAAAAAAAAAAAACCTGCCTGTCAATGAAGGAGATGTAAGAGATGCAGGGTCGATCCCTGGATTGGGAAAATGCCCTAGAAAAGAGCACGGCAACCCACTCCAGTATTCTAGCCTGGAGAATCCCATGGACAGAGGAGCCTGGTGGGTTACAGTCCATGGGGTTGAAAAGAATCAGACACAACTGAAGCAACTTAGCACAGAGCATCAATACCTTACACATGCCTTTCAAAATAAAATGTCTAAGAAAGAAGCAACTTTGCCTAGCAGAGTGTTTTTGATGCTTCTTCTCCATTCCTTTGTTAAATCTATAAGATGGAGCTCTAATCAGGAAATAGGGGAAGTGGTATTGAAAAAAATATTGAATGCCCACCGTGCCAGGGTCTGTTGTTAGTCCACAAAAAGGTATTCTCTCTAGAGACTGTTGATGAGAAAGGGGCTGTGTTTGGTAGCCTTCCTAGCATCTAAGAGTAACCAGATATTGATTCACAGCAGAGAAATGTGAATAAAAGTATTGTGCTACCTCCATGCCAAGACTTTTAAAAAGAAGATGAGGCTTCTCCATTGTCTTCTTTTCCCTAGACCTTAGAAGGGGATTCCAAGGTACAGACACAAATTTGGAAGAACCAAAGTTCCCAAACCACATGGAGTGGAAAGCAGACTCTTTAATAGGAACACTTGTCTTGGACTGTCACACGAGTGAGGACTTTAATTTAGTAAGCTCCTGAAGTTTTACCGATTACAAAACCAGTTACTTCGGTGACACCAACGATTTGAGCGAGTGCACAAAGGTAGGAAAGAAAGGGGGAAGACTAAGATTCTGAGCCAGATTTGCCAGTTCCAAAATCTAAACACTACCAATCCACCCCATAGATCCCTGAAAGTTGTAACATAAACTTTTCCCAAGTGTAGTGCTCTTCAGAAATAAAGAAGTTCAAACTTGCTAATTTTATAAAAGAAAAGCTGTGGTAAGTGATTCAACTAAGGTCACATAGATCTTCAAGCAACACATTTGGGAAAGTAGATCCAATATTCTTTTCATTATTCCATAATATAGAAGTGAGCAATATTTACTGAAGGAAAGTTCAACTCATAGGCCACTTGATGCAAGGAACCAATCCTCTTTCTATTTAGAATGTAACCCTTACTTCATTACAAACATTTCGCCACTGTTTACTTATCTAGGACAGGAAGAGTTGTGTATATATACTTTCTCTGCTTGTTTATCTTGTGTGTCTTCTGTTTTCTGTATTTAGATGTCTTCTCCTCGTTTGAATCAGTCACTTTTTGCCATTATGTTTTCATAATGTCATGCATAAAATATGGTTGAGTAAAAACAAAGCTCTTCAACATAGAATCATAAATTGTAGGCACTAGGAAAAAGTTTATAGTTCTTATAAACTTATTTTAAATATAAGAAAACTGAAGCTTAGGAATTTGAAATAATTTTTCCAAATGTATAAAACTAATTATTAACAAGGCTGAAGTAACTACATTATGAATAATATCTGCCCTTCTTTCCACTTTACATTCTCAAGTGAAAAATAAAATACTAATTTTAGAACTAACATAAATACACTAAAGTCAAAATCAATAAACTCTGGAATTTAAGAGAAATACTAGAGCAGTGCTTGTCAATTTAGTTATTCTTCATGATAAGGAGAAGAAGCCATGTTTATCAAAGAAAGTGTGAGAAAAAGTTATGTAAAACTGGCATTAATACTCACTAATAAATGTTTAGTATAAAACTAGTTCCATTACTAACATTTCAAATAACAACTATCTCTATTATATTCATGATTCTGTTGTGCTTTGTCTTTCCACAACTACTAAAAGAAGGTTTTGTTCTAGCTACTAAGTAAGTATAAGTTGCATTATTTTTTCCTTTTCCTCACACAATTCCCATGAAATATCATCAAAACACACTGTTGCGGAAAGAACAAAACCTCCCACAAGACTCTTGCTCATTGTATATTTGCCAGAAAAGTGGTAGAATCTATGCGCAACATTTGCTTCCAATTTTACTTTAAGGAACTAGGATGTGAAGTCGTAAGTCAGGAGTCTCCATAGCCATCTAGCAGGAGGAATCCTGCAGTGCTCGACTAGCCCAAAGCTTCCGCTGGTGGGATTCACATCAGTCCCCCAACAGTGGGTGTTTGGTGGAAAAGTCTTTCCAGAGGCTTCTGAAAATGCCATTGCTAAATTACCAAAGATGTAATTAAAGCATGTATTGGTCTTCCAGACTGAAAATGAGCAGTTATTTCACCCTACTATTCAAAGTCTGACAAACGTAGAAACAGACAGCTATAAGAGTTCTATGACTGGGCATGGAAAATTGGGGTAGAAGAGCTGAGAAAGACTTCAAGACAAAAAGGGGAGCGAACTACAAAATTGACCATCACAACTAGGCATGTCTTTTTTTTTCAGCTCACTGTGTGTGGTGGATGTAGGGTCCCATGTTGAAAGGCACTGTTTGGGGTGTGTTTTGCTTGATAAAACAGAGAAACTAAGTACAAAAAGGCATAATAGCAGATATAATTAAGACTGAGCTGCCCAGGTGGCACAGTAGTAACGAGTTCTCTGGCCAATGCTGGAGACGCAAGAGACATGGCTTCAGTCCCTGGGTCAGGTGGAGAAGGAAATGGCAACCCACTCCAGTATTCTTGCCTGGAGACATGGACACAGGAGTCTGACGAGCTACATTCATAGTGTTGTGGAGAGTTGGACACGGCTGAGCACATAGCACACATACATAAAGAGTCCATTTAAACTGGGAAGGAGAATCCTTAAAGAAACTGAGCTCTAACTTAATAAGGCCATGATCTGATAATTTAGTGGGGGACAACATATCCAAAATACCAGGGTCAAATTTGTTTGTGATATATGCTGCAAAAGGTGAGGATCCACTATCTAATTTTACTTCTCTTAATTCTGTATTTATGAAGCTATTTTTTTCAGTCATATCCAAGCTGGAAACCTCCAACTTGGACCTCAGAGACCACTTACTTCCCCCTCTTCCCTAAAGGACAAAAATCTGGAGTAGAAACAGGACATTTGCAGAATGTTAAGTAGTTACTGATTTGGAAGAGTCAATCAGGAAAGCTTGTCTTATCATATCCTCTCATTTTTTAGTTACCTGGATTCAGTTACCTTCCTCGGTTAAGTGCTTCTGCTCTATATCTCTCCCTGCAACACTCATAATGTCTTCTTGACACCACTATTTATCATAAGGAGTTATAGAGTCTGAGGGTCCCAATCTCTACTTTAGCAGACACCCCTCCTCTAATACTCAAGTTATAAATTACTTCTGTCTGACTAATATATAGTGTGTGCTCTGTGGCTTCAGTCCTGTCTGACTCTTTGCATCCCTGTGGACTGTAGCTTGCCAGGCTCCTCTGTCCATGGGATTCTCCAGGCAAGAATACTGGAGTGGGTTGCCATCTCCTTCTCCAGAGGATCTTCCCGACCCTGGAATTGAACCAAGTCTCCTATGGCTTCTATATAGGCAGACTTGTTCTTTACCACTAGCGCTGCCTGAGAAGACCAATTTACATATAGAAGCTGTTTTTTGTTTGTCTGTTTTTAAGAAAGGGAGGAGATTTGAAGTTGTATGCAGGATCTGAGCTTTGAGACTATTAGGGCATTTAGCAATTTGAGTACACTGCCAGGGACTATAAAAGGAGCAGATGCAAGGGTTTCCAAAACTTTAGAAACGATGTCTTGCCTATAAACTCAGCAATGAAAAGTGGCCTACCCAGATGTTTGGCTCCCAGTGGCCATTTCGACACTTTGTGTTAAATCATTGTTGGCTAACAACATAGCCACAAAACAGGGCTGGCTAATCATCTGACTATGACAGTGAGAAGGAGTGGCAAAGAGAAAGCACCTGCAAGTTATCAGTAAGCTCTTGCCTCCAGTAATCAGACATCTAGTCTCTTTTAATAAAGACTAAAAACAAAAAAATCGCAAGAAAAACTCTGGCCTCCACAGCAGGGCTACACACAAGACTCATTGGGAAAAAAATGAAAACAAAATAATAGAAAAATATATCCAACATATCAATGTGGTCGTGAACTAATGTAATGGGAGTTGGATACTTTACAAGTATAATTGTCCTTATGGGATGTGATTCTATGAATGCAAGAATAGAAAGTGGCTGCCATTATCTTGTTAACTGCTTCAGTTAATACAACAGGATGCTTACTTTCATCTGAGCATCACAGATTGTTTTGATGCAACATGATGCTGGAACACAGATGTCAGACAAATTATGCCTTTTAGCTCTGGCCCAGGCCTTTCTAAGTTCCATGGAAATGTGGGCTGATTTTTCATTCCAAATTGGCTAGAGTAAAGCAGGGAGAATTCTGAAGGAGGCATCTTTGCAAGAAGAGTGTCTCTCACGATTTAATTTCCATAGCAATTTAAGGAAATGATGTGGGGGCGGGGACAGGCAGCAAGTTGGTAGAATAATTGCTCAGATTTGACAGGGTGTGAGAGAGCTGAAAGCACACAGTTTCGTGTGCATAATATTAACCTCCACACATTTCCAAAATGGCCTCTTTATTCTCAAATATATTGTCAACATCTATGGATAGTTATTCCTAAGCTGAGTGGCATCATGACAGGTCAAAAAATGCCACAGGGCATAACAATATATATTTTTCATACCTAATCTAAAATTCCTTGAAACATCAAGTAAGGTGGTTTTAAAATATGTACTGACAGCTCTCAGAGATTATACACTTGTGGTTACTTCTGCCTTCTATTTTATTAGAAATTCAAGGTGACAATAGTCAAAATAAAATCTAACTATGGCTATACACTAAGATGAATTTTTTTACACTGAAACACAGAATTCAGACATTTTTTAAATGGTAGGGATTTGGTTGTTAGAATTTAGCCTTTATAAGATAGTCTGTGTCTATCAATATGACTATATGTGTCACATAGAAAATATGAAGTAGAAAAATATTTAAAATATTAACCATGAAGCTGGGTGAAAAAGTGACTAGAGCACTGTCTTTGAAATCAGATGCATAGGGATATTGATCCCAGTTCTGCTAGTCATCAGTAATGAGAATTGGGTGAATCATTTACCCTCCTGGGCTTCCAGGAGGGTAAATAGCAGTAATAATACTACCTTATAAGATCACCATGAAACTCAGTATCGACATAAGTGAGATTTTACTCACAAGACTGGATTATTGTATGCACTTGATAAATGTTTATTATGTATTATCATCTCTAAAGAATCATACACTCTTTTCATTCTGCCTACTTCGCTGTGCTGTGCTTAATCACTCAACCATGTCTGACTCTTAGTGACCCCAAGGACTGTAGCCTGCCAGTCTTCTTTGTCCATGGGGATTCTCCAGTAAGAATTCTGGAGTGAGTTGCTATGCCCTCCACCACGGGATCTTCCCAACCCAGAGATTAAACCCAGGTCTTCTACATTGCAAGTGGATTCTTTTCTATCTAAGCCACCAGGAAAGTTCAAGAATACTAAAGTGGGTAGCCTATCTCTTCACCAGGGAGTTTTCCTGACCCAGGAATCAAACCAAGGTCTCCTGCATTGCAGGTGGATTCTTTACCATCTGAGCTACCAAGGAACCCTTTGCCTACCTTGTACAGCTTGAAAACTACATTACAATTTAAGTGGATCAGTTTGTGACTTCTACTTTTTCTATCATTAAAATAATTGTCAACTTTAGGTGAAACAAGGTAGACTAGATTATAATTCTTAGCTTGATAATGGGCTCCCCTGGTGGCTCAGATGGTAAAGAAACTGCCTGAAATGCAGGTAGACCCGGGTTTGATCCCTGGGTCGGGAAGACACTCTGGAGAAGGGAATGGCTATACACTCCAGTATTTTTGCCTGGAGAACTCCATGGACAAACGAGCCTGGCAGACAAAAGTTGATGGGGTTGCAAAGAGTCAGGTACAACTGAGCGACTAACACTTTCACTTCCAGCTTGCTAATATAACATATTTGCTGACTCACTAGTTCTTCGTGTGTTAGAAACACAAACTGAGGGGGCTGTCCTAAGATGGTGGAGGAATAGGACGGGGAGATCACTTTCTCCCCCACAAATTCATCAAAAGATCAATTGACACTGAGCAAATTCCACAAAACAACTTCTGAACGCTGGCGGAGGATACCAGGCACCCAGAAAGGCAGCCTATTCTCTTCAAAAGGAGGTAGGACAAAATACAAAAGATAAAAAGAGAGACAAAAGAGTTAGGGATGGAGACCTATCCTGGGGAGGGAGTCGTGAAGAAGAAGTTTCCAAACGCAGGAAACCCTTTTAACAGCAGGTCTGTGGGGAGTTTTAGCATCTCAGAGGGCAACATAACCTCGAGAAAAAACAAAAACAAAAACCACCCACAGAATATGCACCTAAGGGCAACTCCCAGTGGAGTTGGGAGTCTGCCAGCAGACTGGGGCTGAACAGGGAAGCGTGGGCTGCATGCTCAGGGTAAAGACTGGGTCTGAATGCCCTGAGGGCAATCTGAGGAGCTAAAGTGAGATAGCAACCCAAATTTTGGGATAGCCAGAGAGAGGGAAAAAAAGAGAGAGAGAGAGAACTTTCCCACGAAAAGCTCTAATCTAAGGCACTGCCAGGCCTGCTCACAAAACAAAGGACTGAGCAAATACCAGAGGAGAGGTAGCTGGCTGCAGACCGGCCTCTCCCCTTGCCGGAGGCAGAGAGGGAGGCCGGCAGCAGCTAGAGCCGGAAGGTGAGAGCAATCTTGGCCTCAGAGATGGCCTCCTCCACCAAACTGCGAGCAGGCTCCCAGTTGCTAACCAAGTCTTCGTGGGATCCTGGATGGTTGACATCTGCCAGGAGGGTCGCAGTCATAGATCAGCTTCCTAGAGGAGACACACGGCACGCCTGAGACGGTGCTCCCGCTGCACACCCGGGAAACCGAGTGACCAGGACTGGGGAGGTGATAAGACGCACCACACACCTGGGAGAGTGTGCTGGCCAAGCTCCTGGTCACCTGAGCTGATCGGGCCTGGGAAGGGCACAAAATGTAGACCCAGCTGAGTCTGCGCCTTTGTGGAGAACCCAAGAACCTGAACCTGAGCAGCTTAGACCTGGGAAGTGCACACAACCCAGGGCCTGCTTTAGACAGCTCCCCTGCAGAGCAACCTGGAGCCTGGGCAGTGTAGACCGGGAAAGCACACACGCCATGAGCGGGAGCAAACCCAGTGTGGCCCAGACACTGCGCGCACTCCCCACACACACCAGTGATATTCGTTTGCAGTGTTCCTTCCTCCCCACAGCACGACTGAACAAGCGAACCTAAATGAGTGACCAAAAGACAACTTCTTTAACAAGTGGTGCTGGGAAAACTGGTCAACCACTTGTAAAAGAATGAAACTAGAACACTTTCTAACATCATACACAAAAATAAACTCAAAATGGATTAAAGATCTAAATGTAAGACCAGATACTATAAAACTCCTGGAGGAAATCGTAGACAAAACACTCTCTGACATAAATCACAGCAGGATCCTCTATGACTCACCTCCCAGAGTAATGGAAATAAAAGCAAAAATAAACAAATGGGACCTAATTAAACTTAAAAGCTTTTGCACAATGAAGGAAACTATAAGCAAGGTGAAAAGACAGCCTTCAGAATGGGAGAAAATAATAGCAAATGAAGCAACTGACAAAAAATTAATCCCCAAAGTATACAAGCAGCTCATGCAGCTCAATTCCAGAAAAATAAACAACCCAATCAAAAAATGGGCCAAAGAACTAAACAGATATTTCTCCAAAGAAGACATACAGATGGCTAACAAACACATGAAAAGATGCTCAACATCACTCATTATCAGAGAAAAGCAAATCAAAACCACAACAAGGTACAATCTCACACTGGTCAGAATGGCTGCTATCAAAAAGTCTACAAATAATAAATGCTAGAGAGGGTGCAGAGAGAAGGGAACCCTCTTACACTGTTGGTGGGGATGCAAACTAGTACAACCACTATGGAGAACAGTGGTTCTGTTTTCCTTTAAAAACTGGAAATAGAACTGCCATGTGACCCAGATATCCCACTGCTGGGCATACACACCGAGGAAACCAGAATTGAAAGAGACATGTTTATCCCAATAAACATGTCACCACAGCACTGTTTACAATAGCCAGGACACAGAAGCAACCTAGATGTCCATCAGCAGATGAATGGATAAGAAAACAGTGATACATATACACAATGGAATATTACTCAGCCATTAAAAAGAATGCATTTGAATCAGTTCTAATGAGGTGGATGAAACTGGAGCCTATTATACAGAGTGAAGTAAGTCAGAAAGAAACCCATACAGTATATTAACGCATATATATGGAATTTAGAAAGATGGTAATGATGACCCTATATGTGAAACAGCAAAAGAGACACAGATGCAAAGAACAGACTTTTGGACTCTGTGGGAGAAGGCGAGGGTGGGATGATTTGAGAGAATAGCATTGAAACATGTATATTATCATATGTGAAACAGATTGCCAGTCCAGGTTCGATGCATAAGGCAGGGTGCTCAGGGCTGGTGCACTGGGATGACCCAGAGGGAAGAGATGGGAAGGGAGGTGGGAGTGGGGGTTCAGAGTGGGGAATACATGTACACCCATGGCTGATTCATGTTGATGCATGGCAAAAACCACTACAATATTGTAAAGTAATTAGCCTCCAACTAAAATAAATAAATTAATTTAAAAATAAAAATATAAATTCCAGAGGGCTCAGTAATATAAACATAAAATTATGAAAGAAAAAAAAAAAAAAGAAACCACAAACTGAATCCTTCTGAGACAAACAGCTTGAAACCTAAATTCAAAGTTAGGTAAGATATTTCACCCATGATTAAATGAATATTGATTGAATGAATCAAAAGACCTTTAAAAAACAGATTCAAGGAAATAGCCTTCAAAGAAACTAATATTTTAGGTGAATGGCTTAATTTTGGAAGAAAAAAAGCTCAGTTTGAATCACTTCACTCCTCTGGTTTAAATGGCTATAGGGCTCTTCATTACATATGGAAAAATTTGTTCAAATTCTTACCTGGACGTTCAAGTCTGCCTGTAGCTCTGTCTCATTGGGTTTCCTGCCTCTGTTCACCACACATCTTTCATATAAAGCAATGTCACTCGAAATGAGCTTCTCATTTTACACACATCTTAATTTAAGATCTCTGTGGATGTGATAATTATGTTTAACTTTTTCCAGAATCACCTTTCCTATTATCATGTCATGTCCACATGTTTAAACCATATACATTTCTACAATACCAGTAGAAATACCACCTTTCCCACAAGTCCATCTTAAATTCACGTTCCCTTCTCTGAACTTTTATAGAAACCCTGTATATCTTTCATTTGATGGATTATGATTAGAGATTATATCTCTTTTCCTTGTGTTATGTTGTTTATTTATGTGTTTGCCTACTAAACTGTTTTTTTCTACTAAACTACTCTTCCAGAGCAGGAGCTGTGTGACTGATCTTGATATGAAGGGGTATTGCTACTTTCATTACCATATAGGGCTCCGGGTTCAGTAAATGTTTCATTACTTATGAATGAATAAATGAACAAGTGGATGAATAAAAACTGGTGTATAAATACCAAAAAGAAATTGTTTGAGCCAAAAGAAAACAAAATTTATATATGTATACATATATATATATATATATATATATATATAAAACTCCAACAATATTTACCTTGTTTCCTTCCCCAGTGTGCATCCTTTGCTTTCTTTGAATGGTGGAAATTATTGTTCAAACTAGTTTGGTTGTGATTTTCCCTTTTTATTATTTAGGAGCTGTGAGAGAATAAAGGAAAAAAACATTCTACTGCATTATCCACGTGCTCTTTCTGAGTGTTAAGTAACTACAGACTAATTTTGCTCTCTTTCTTTCAGATAACTTAATTTTTAGATTTTTGTAATAATGAATGTTGATCTTTCTATTTAAGAGAGTGGTTTGCATATCACGCCACTTAAAAAGTCTTGTTAATGACTTCTTATTGGTATAAATTACAAAATATTTCCCAACAAAAACAGAAGGAATTGTTTCAATATACTTAGATAGGAAGGTGACAAGTGCCTAACTGTAGATGACTCAAGATCAAATACCAAAACAAATTCACTTTTAAAAATAACAAACAAAATAAATAGCTAAGTTCTGGTAACTAGATGATACCTGACAAAGATCAGAAAATTAGTAGATGGTATCTGTTAAAAATTTTGTCTCCCAAGATGTCACTCATTTTAATGAACTTATGAGGACTATTATCAACTAACATGCATTAAATGTAGCAACAAATTAATGAACTTTGGGGACCAAAGATTAAATATAAGCAAAATTTTACCTGTTTACCTAACAATGTGGATGTGAAAATAGTTCTTAATGAGGGTACTTTGAGTACTGAACAATTGTTAAAATTAACCTTACTAAAAAAATTTGGTTGTTGTCAGTTTAAAAATGTGTCATTGTCCCCATGCTTAGTATGCAGTATTCTAACCATCTTACACCTATTAATGCATTTAACACTAACAACCACTTATGACATATAAGTATTATTATTCCCACTTTAAGATTTGGAAATTGACACATAAAGAGGCTTCCCCAGTGGCTCAGCAGTAAAGAATCCACCTGCAATGCAGGAGCTGCAGGAGACATAGTTTTGATCCCTGGGTTGGGAAGATCCTCTGGAGAAGGGCAGGGCAACTCACTCCAGTATTCTTGCCTGGAGAATCCCATGGACAGAGGAGTCTGGCAGGCAACAGGCCATAGAGTCACAAAGGGTTGGACACGACTGAAGCAACTTAGCACAGCACACAGAGGATCATTTCCCACATGAAATCACACGGTTAAGAAATTGTGGAGCTATTAATAATAGACATTAACTGATATCCATTTTTAAAAGAAATAGATTTTCATTGCTAGTCTAGCCTCCTGTGTTGTACTACTAGTCCCTTAAGTAAGATTTTCTTCCTGCCCGTGGGCCTATAACCCTCAGCTTTATATCTTAATACTCCTTCCAAAACCTACTCAGAGGTTCTCTATGTTTACTAATAAATTTCCACAGGGACCCCTCTCAGGATATTTGCAATACCAAGAAAAAGAAAAAGGTCTTAGATACAACCAGTTTAGTTTTAACATGAACAGATGAGGTAAGGAATAACATTCACTGTTACCAATGGGAAAGGGACATTTCCAGGGCTTCTGAAATCACTTGTACAACTTACAATCTTTGGCCTAGAGATTCAGTTGACTCAGTCATCACCGTGTCACACTGTACAAGAGGGAAATAATACTGTAACTAAAGACAATGTCTTTTATTAAAAGATCATTTTGGCAACGAGCAGTTGCATTGCCCAAGTTTTTGCCTCTGACAAGGGCATCGCCTCTGTCCAGCCCACAAGTGGATGTATGAGGACAAAGCACAGAAATGCGAGCATAGACGACTCCCGTCCCACAATACATACTTAAAATTAAGAGGCCCCACACCTGGCATTTTCCTCAAAACAACCCTAAACCCAATAGGTTTAATTAATTTACCCAAGAATCCACACCTAATTTTAAGAGAGATTTGAGAATTAAGTCTATCTGGCTTTAATACCTGTGGGAACCAAGGCTTCTTGATGTCTTTCTCCAAATAAAGTCCCCTACCTTTGATACATATCAAGATACAATCACCCTGATGTGTCAAAATATCATAATTAGTGCAACCCTGACATATTTAGTAAGTTACGTAATATTATGAAGCTGTAGTTAGGCTTGAAAGGAAATAATGAAAACATTTTCTTTGCTGGCACTAAATATTTCATTTTGTTCCATTTCACTTCGGTTGTGCGTTCAAAGTCTTCTTGAAATTTGGGGCACTGGTTTGAAACTGATTTGATTATGGGATATACGGTTAATTGGTTTTTGCATTTGAATTAATTGCATAAATGTTCAAAGAAGTTTTAAAAGAATTGTGCTCAGTTAAAACTGATGCCAGGGGAGACATCTCAGTTCATAATATGAATAATATTATTGTATTTCTAAAGAGATTTTCCTCCCTTCAAAACCTTTGGATATACAAGCATGTGACAAATTCTGCTTCTCATGGTGGTTCTTAGCCAGGTAAATATTCATCATATGTTCTGAGACAAATGTCTCTGTAGATCCATTGACTAACCATCAAGAGTTTGCTAAAAACTGGAATGAAATAGCTATAAAATTACAGATGTTTGTTTTATCTTTCTTCATTGTAGCTTATACTCTCTTTGAAACAACTATAGCAGCATGCTCTAATCATAGTGCAAACCCAGTACAGTCATAGAGTGCTCCAGAAGAAACTTGCATACAAATTAATTCACCCGACTTGACTCTCAAGAACAACACGTATGACTAAAATATGAAAGGCATTGTAACATCCATCCTGCAGATGAAGAAACTGATCTTTGTAAATGCTAACAACTTGTTCCTGACCATAAAACTAGTAAGTGAAATGAATCTACATTTTGTATAATAGGTTGTGGACACTGGTGTATAACAATCACAGTTTTAACTATTCACAGATCCTCAAGAAAAGACACAATTTGTACAAATTCATAAATTTTTTGGTTAAAACCTTGAAAACACTTTGGGTATTTAAGACATGCTCAGGTGTAAATTGGTTACCAGTGAGTGGACCTAGTTACTGCCCAAAATCTGCATCTCAACTTAGTATTTTATTTTTTGCTATTTACTGCTAATCTCATGAAAAGTAAAAGTGTTAGTCACTCAGTTGTGTCCGACTCTTTGTGACGCCATGGACTGTAGCCTGCCAGGTTCATCTGTCCATGGAGGTTCTCCAGGCAAGAATACTGGAGTGGCTTGCCATTCTCTTCTTCAGCGTATCTTCCCAACCCAAGGATTGAACTCAGGTCTCCTGCGTTGCAAGTAGATTCTTTACCATCTAAACCACCAGGGAAGTCCACTGATACCACAAGGATCTGAATAAATCAAACACATACTCTAGGTTATTCATTCTCCAAAAATAGAACTACTATGTGACTCTGTGCCAAGGCTCTATGAGATGTGGGAGATGCAGTGGTGAGCAATGCTGACTCCGTCCCTGGATTGAAGAAGCTTGCAGCTCAGGACCAGCCATTAGGCAAGAAATTAGTAACAAAGCATAATGAGAATTATAAGAGATGATTTTCAGGGAGTAGCGAGGTCTAACCTAGGTACTGACCAGGAAATTTCTCCCTGTGAAAACTGAGACATGAAGATTAAACAGAAGTTGGGCAGTTTAAAGAGAGGAGGGCAGAATAATATCTTTTTAAGTTTGGTTTTACTGTTTATTGGTGGAAAAACATAGTATTATAATAATAGTGTTTATAAATTTAGGAATATGTGATGGTCTCAGGATGTACCGGGCTTCCCTGGCAGCAGAGTGGTAAAGAATCTGCCTGCTAATGCAGTAGCTGCGGAGCAAATTCTACACCTGGATTGGGAAGATCTGCTAGAGAAGGGAATGGCAACCCACTCCAGTATTCTTGCCTGGTAAATCCCATGGACAGAGGAGCCTGGCGGGCTACAGTCCACGGAGTCACAAAAGAATAGAACATGACTTAGCGGCTAAATAGCAGCAGTAGGATGTACCATGGTGAATGAATGTCTAGATTCTAGCCTGAGATTCCTTCTATTAATACTTAACTAAATTGGTTAGAACACGATGCACTTATCAAATCAGAAATTGCATTTTTAAATGATGATGTTTTTCCCTGTCCTTGTTATACAATCTGTGATCATAACTCTGTCATAAGAAAGATTGCCTAAGAAAATGTGGATGGAAGGGAAATTTTTCATTGCCAATGCTGGGGAGAAAATGTACTACATTTTCTAAATTTGAAAGTACAGAAAATTTGAAGTACAGATGCTAGTGACATCATATACTTTTCTGTTTACCTTAAAAACATCAGCTTATTATACAGTTCATATACACACCATAAAACACAGTCAGAGTCTTACTTATATGTCTTTTGGTAGTGTTT
This sequence comes from Odocoileus virginianus, assembly GCF_023699985.2. Taxonomy (NCBI): domain Eukaryota; kingdom Metazoa; phylum Chordata; class Mammalia; order Artiodactyla; family Cervidae; genus Odocoileus; species Odocoileus virginianus. The sequence continues at coordinate 30,308,942 of NC_069677.1, read as the reverse complement.
GGAACAAAGAATTCATGTTAATTTGTATTGCTTCTTATAAACATTCTAATTTTTTCAAAGTGTCACTAAGCATTTTTGCAAGTTTTCACTATATGTGTCTGAATATTCAGTAGTTATAGTGCTATATTTTAAATAACATCTGTTGAAAATATCATTATGTAGCATAGTGAAATTCTAATTGATAACATATTTTAAAAAGTCAAATCTAAATTTAAAATTTCTTTTCTGAATAATGGACAATACCAGCTCAAAACCAAGGATTACAGTCAGGGAAAGAGAATATAGTTAACACAAATCACAAAATGATATGTACAAAAGACATTATATTTTTAGCATATACCTCAAATTATTATTATTGTTCAAAGTATTTGACTTAAAAATCCGAGAGTAATCCTTTAGAATGTTACCAAGTTTGTAAAGATCACAGAACGTCAGAGTTGGATGTAATATTGTATAGTCAACTCCCTCATTTTATAAATGAGAAAACAGAGATTCAGAAGTGAGTGACCTAACTAAGCTCACAGGACTGATTAGCATTAATGTCAAGAGGACTCATATATTTTGATTCAATGTTGAATTGTTGGGGGTTACCAGGCTACCAGCTTTATATTTCACACAAAGATAAAAATATTTCCAAGCAGACTTTAAGATGATTCTTCCACTATTTTGAAAGCACGTCTGTAGCCTGGTAGGCTGCAGTCCATGGGGTCACAAAAGAGTTGAACATGACTTAGCGACTAAACAACCACCACCACAGTAGTGTTTGCATAGTTCATGTATAACAGTGGAAAAGATAACTCACAACAAAGGAAAACTCAAAGCATGTTGATTATTGTTTTTGACCTTTGTTGATACTAGGATGGCTACAAAAATATTTGAGCGTCATTGTAAAGGTGTCTATGTCCCTTTATTGAAGAATAGAAAATGGACAAAACTGATGAAAAGTCGGAGATATCAATGTTCTTGACTACTCTATATCTATCTGTCCATCTATCTGTCTGCCTCCACGCTGTAATGAACAGTTTGCGAGGAAATTGAAATTATTATATTGCCATGTGTAGAAAAATAATTATTATAATCTTCTAAACTGAGTAGTTAAATTATTTTTTGATGGCTATCATGAGAGTCAGAGGATCATAAGATTTTTGTTGTTCTTGCTTTTGGTCACACCCATTTCAGCAGATTATGTCGCCCATTTTATTGTTACTTGGAATAAGTGGAAGTAGCGCTAAAACCCCTTCAATGCAAGAAAAGGAAGACACTGAATCTGTCTACAGTGTTGGCATGTAAATAGTGATTGCTGTTAGACAAAATAATCCTGAAAGCTCACATGCAAAATCAACAACAACAAAAGAAACACTCGAGATAATGTAGCAGAATGCCTTGCATGTGGATGGGAAGTACCCATGGAGGCTTTAGCTGGCAACACTTTCTTGAAACACCTTTCATCTAGGAGGGCAGAGCACTGCAACAGTGCCAAGCTTGCAGCTGTAGGTCAGTCATCAGGCTGAGGGAGGGCTGAATGCAGGTCTGGGACAGAGGCTTTCACTGCACATCGAGCAGGAACTGGGAATCAGAAAGGTATAGGACACGGTCTTACCTGAAGAGTTACAGACAGAAGACCAGTTACTAGAACTGCAGCACAACAATAAGACTAAAGCGGGAGGTGAGCCTAGGTTTAAGAAAAGAGGAAGGCTCCTGGCAATAGAAGTGCCCGAGCCAAGCCCCAAAGCAAAGTATACAAGCATATGCTCAGATAGGTGGGATTTAACTTGTTCTATCCTCACAGCTTCGTGTCTAAATCATAGTGCCAAAGAATGGCACCCATTCACAAATCTGTGTCCATCTTATATACAGGTTAAGTCATGTGGATATGCACCTGTGTATGCATTTGCACCTGGACTTTGCAGGTGGCACAGTGGTAAAGAGTTCTCCTGCCAATGCAGGAGACACAAGAGATGTGGGTTCCATCCCTGGCTTGGAAAATCCCCTGGAGGATGGCATGGCAACCCACTCCATACTCTTGCCTGGAGAATCCCGTTGACAGAGGAACCCGGAGGGCTACAGTCCACAGTGTCACAAAGGGTCAGACATGACTGAACACACAGCACACACACACATTTGCACCTAGGATTACCTTTCACTTAATCTCAAACTTCTTCGTATTTTTCTTTAGAGTTTTATAGGTGCCCTTTCTGTCTTTTATCTGACCATCACCACCGTTTATAAATACCAAGAAGAAAATCAGCTCTGAAGCCATCCTGTAATTAATTTTGTGAATGGAATTTTCTTTATCCCTACTAGTTATTTGACAAATTAAAATTTGGTAACTGTGTTGATATATATATTAAAAAAAAAGACTGAATTCAGGATGACTACTGCATAATGACTACTGACCACATTGTAACAAATACCTCAATGACACATGCCTTTAAGTAGATAGCTTAATTGTAGTATCTTTTCCTCAACATGATAGCCAGAAATAAATGAACTAAAAACATAAGTAAATACAAAAACATGTCATTGAGTTTCTGAGTTATAGTTTAATATGACTACATTATATTTTCAAATATGTATACTAGGTCAAAGGTACTAACTTGTAAAAGTCATTCCTAGAGCAAGCTGGTCACACAAAGTAATATTAAGATATTTCTCCAAAGAAATCAAGGCAATTTTTTCACTGAACTTAACTGAGCCTTTTGTAAGAGAGATAGGAAAAGAATATAAGGATTCCCACTACATGAATAAAAAGATGAAATTATTTATATGGAAAGAATTCCAAATCTATATAAATGCACAAGGCTAAACCAATTCAAAATATAACACCCAACTGCATTTTTAACTTTTTATAACCTAATTGATTTATAAACCAATGGATCACATTGCCAGTTGGTGACAAAATATTTCACTTCTTTTCCTGCTGTAGCTCAGACTCAATTTAAAGGATAAAAAGGCAGTATCTATTTGGAGTAAGAGAAATATATAAATTCAAACACAAGGATATAATTTTTCCTATTGAAGTAGCAAAATATCTTAAATCATAGTAATGTAAGAACATGAGAAATATATACAAATACAATCCTGATTAAGGTGTAATTAACATTTTTTGGAAAAGCAAAATTTTTAAGTCTATAATATACAATCCAGTTATTTTACCTCAGGATATACCCTTAGAAAATAATTAGATATGTGGACATGGGTCCATATAAAAAGATATTCACTGATGTGTCATTTAATATCTAATACTAGAGTTTTTTTTAAACATTCTGATACATCCATGTAATGGGGTATTATTAAAGTATTAAACATTTGTATTCTATGTAATGTGGGTTTAGTCGCTCAGTTGTGTTCAACTCTCTGTGAGTCCATGGACTGTAGCCCACCAGGCTCCTCTGTCCATGGGGATTCTCCAGGCAAGAATACTGGAGTGGGTTGCCATGCCCTCCTCCAGGGGATCCTCCCAACCCAGGGATGGAACCCAGGTCTCCTGCATTGCTGATGGATTCTTTACCATCTGAGCCACCAGGGAAACCCAAACTATATCATAAAATGATATAATAATAACAAAAACAAGATACAAAATAGCATATCCGTGAGTTAATGTTTCTTTGGTTGCAAGCAACAGAAACAAATGTTAGCTAATTTAAGCCAAAGATTATGATGCAGAATTTGGGAGGATGGAGGAAGGGGTGGAGGAAGGAGAGGAGAAGGAATAGGGAAAGGGGAGCTGAGGAATCTGGCTCAGTAGAAGCAGTTTGGGGAAACCAGGGAGGGAAAGCTAATTTTCAGCTGCATCTGTTTACCACTACGTGGCTCAAATAATTTTTTTTTTTTTTCTGTCTTTGAATCACTGTATTCAAAGTGTCAGGAAAGAGATTGGTATAGTTTGAGTCAAGCATGTATCACTTGGCTAGAGAAACTTCACTGTAATTCTATCAATCCTGTGTATTACAAAGTTTTGTTTTGTTTTGTGAAATAACTGGAACATCCACCCCCAGTAAAGGGATGTGATAATACTTGTTTTTTCCTTACTGTTTTTTTTGGTTTCCAAGTTTCATACATTGAATATTATCTGTTTTCAGAAAAGTAACGTTAATTTATTTTAAAAGAATGGTTCATGGAACAGAGCAAGGCAAGCTTAGATAGGAATTGTGTTTATTCCTTTCTTTACTTATAACTAACTGAGCCTATTCCTAAATGTGGAAATCAGTATTTATTATATTCTTTTAATTATGGAGTTTATTCTTTTGTCTAAAATCAGTACTACTTACATAAAATGTCTCACTAATAATTGCTTTGCCCTTTCTTTTATATGTTCCCAGGCTGCTCTTTTTTCTTTTGTTTTTAATATACAGTTGAAATGTGATATCTTATTTTGGAACCAGCACATCAACCTTCTATCTAACAGTTCCACTGCTAAGTTGAGATACAATATAGTTTTTTTCACCTTTAAAATGTATCTTTTGTTAATACCAATTGATTACTAGAATATTTCATAAGAAAATAACTATTTCTAATTAACAGTGGGCCATTTTTCAAATAATACTACTTTTTTTCAGGTTTAGATTTGGAGCTGATTTTGATATATTTTGATCATGATACATTTGCTTTTTTCATTAAACATGGAACAGAGCAGTCAACTCAAAAACAAATTCCAAAGGAATTTGACAGGGTTTGAAAACTGTTTTTGAAGTTTATTGGAAAGAAATCTCTTAATCCAGTATCACTGCCTTAGGTGATTGTAAGAAAGATGACTAGACCATGAAGAAACTAGCCAGGGAAGTAATAAAAAGGTTGTTTTTCCATCTTTTGAAGGACTGGAATGAAAAGAGAAAATAATATTTACCAGGGGTGAATAATTGTAATTGATCTACATGCAACATTTTAAAAATGTACTTTTTAAAATCTTTTAGATATACAGAACCTGCTCAAAATCAGGAATGGGAATATTAACAGTAGATAGGGCTGTCAGTTAAGATATTTTTTACCCATTATGTATGTTTAATCATTTTTTATCTTTAATCTTAGAATGATAATTCTATAGTTATAATTTTTAAACATTAAAATTCTTCATGGTATTAGCCAAGTGTTACGCTGCTATGGTAGAAGCATCACAGGCCAGAAGCCCAAATAATCTTATTCTGCCATTTTCTGGCTTGATCACCTTGGATTCTTTATCTTACTGTTTCCTTTAGTGAATACACACACACACACACACACACACACACACACACAAGTATATAAAATACTGGCTGTGCCATTCACAACTCATATGGTAATTATGTGAATTAGATGAAATGTAAATATGAAAATAGGCCTTCCAGGTGGCTCAGTAGTAAAGAATCTGTCTGCTAATGCAGGAGATGCAGGCGACTTGGGTTTGATCCCGGGGTCAAGAAGATCCCCTGGATGAGGAAATGGCGACCCCACAAGTATTCTCCCCTGGAAAATTCCATGGACAGAGGAGCCTGGAGGGCCACAATCCAGGGTGTCTCAAAGAGTAGGACACAGCTAAGCGACTGAGCACACACACAGATATGAAAATGCAGGAAAAGCTGTAAATTTTAATAGACAGGTAAGGTGATACTACTGTTACTGTCATTATTATTATTATTAAGCATAAAATGAGAAACTTAGTTTCCAAATTATCTTTGGTTTCTTAACTACAGATATTTATCATTGTAGACTCTAGCACTTTAAAAATGAAGTAATTGAGCATCACTAATAGTGTTCTTGATATCAATGAGGGAAGATATTATGTAAATATTATGAGTTTTGATTCATATACATTTTGTTAATTGATTAAAAAGCTTTCTTTCAAAAATCTATGACATTTTGGGCAGCTTCCTATAAATTCTTTATGATTGTGAAAGGAGAGAGACTGACAGCACCAATAACTATTTGTCTTCAGGAAAAGGCATCAGCAATTAAAACTTCTAAGGGCCTTGGGTAAGCACTGCCTCACAACAGAAAGACTGGTCTAGTCTCCATGGGCTGTTTAATTCTGCAGGGACGCCTAGAAAGGGCCTCATTTGCGCTAGCGGTTTTCACGTCACAACCCATTAAGAGTTGAAATGGAGTCTGCCAATGTGCTTTATAGGCTGCAGGACAATGCTGGATAGCAACAGTGAGACACAGCAAGCCCTGGAATGGAAAGACTTCTGCCAAGTCAGGCTGCCTGAGGCTGGCGGATAAATCAGGTCATCTCTAGGGGGGCCTGTCTTCCCAACCAGGGGGCAGTGGCTTTTTCTGTGAAGGGCCAGATGGTAACTAATTTAGGCTTTATAGGCTACATACACCCTCTGTCCCCTAATCATTCTCTCTCTCTCTCCATCCTTGTCCCCCACTGTGTATGCATGTGTTTTTTTTTTAACAACCCTTTCAAAATATAAGAACCATTTTAGGCCAGAAGTCCTATAGAAACAGGTCATGAGAGTTAACTCCACGTGTAAATCCACTACAATACCAAACCAGGACAAACCAATATTCTACTGAACAATCAGGTAGAGGGACAAGTAGGAATATCTTCTATACTTTTTCTAATAACACACTAGATGAGCCCAACAAATATCATGTAATATAGTAGCTGTCTGGAAGCTACTTAGATAACCTGAAGAACAGAACCAGGTCATAGGTCAGAAACTGTCTTTAAGGGTAGAATTTGGCCTGCCACCTGGTCTATGGACTGCTGTGATAAACAAAAACATTTGTTCATGTAAGATGTGATTTAGCTACTCCCAAAATACACTATATCTGTCTCCAACCTCCTTAAGCTTCCTCAAACTTATGCTTACATATACATATGTTTTAATAATTAGAGCTTCATACCTCTGGCTTCAATTCCCCTTCCTAACATGAAGACTGTATATCAGTAAAAAACTTAAAACCCCTACCATCATTTGTGATTTAAATATATCCATTACCTTTTAAAAAGGTTAAACCTGCCCACACCTCACCCTTCCACTGGACTACTCCCCAGTTGGGATGCAAAAGCAAAATGAGTCACATACGACTGTGACTATCCCAGACAATCACCCAGGGCCCTTTTCATCTTCTCTCTGCTGGAGTCTGGAGCTTGCCTCTTTTCTCAGGTCCTGAATCCTAAAACCTTTCTTCCCCTATCTAAAGCTCCTTTGATTCAGTCATCCTTTGTCTCCTATGTTTCACTTTTGGTCCTTCACTCTTGCAATTTATCTTGTCTTCTCTGAATTTGGCATTTCCGAACGTCCTAAATGAGACTCAAATAACAGAATCGACCTTACCGAATGAGAACTAATCACAGATAATCACAGTCAGGGGCCAGCATGTAAGTGCTCAAAAATGAAAACTTATCATCAGGATGAAAAGAACTTCAGAGTTCCAAATGTCAGCAAGGTAGTGGTGAAGAGGTTGAAAGTTTTCTGCATTCGCTCCTTCTTTGTTGGAGTGCAAAAGAAGACAAATAAAGAAAATAGTTCTTTCTATAACTCAGAGTCACCCCAGCTCTGTTATTCAAATCAGTGCCAATAAGCTCTATACAAAGAATAGAAAAAGTTTTGCTTAGTTGTCTAAGGATTATAGGTCTTCCCAGGTGGCACTAGTGGTAAAGAATCCACCTGCCAGTGTAGGTTAGACCTAAGAGATGCAGGTTAGATCCCTGGGTCAGGAAGATCCCCTGGAGGAAGGCAGGGCAACCCACACCAGTAATCTTGCCTGGAGAATCCTATGGACAGAGGAGCCTGGCAATCTGCAGTCCACAGGGTCACACAGAGTTGAAGATGACTGAAGTGACTTAGCACACACGTGCTAAGAGTTACAAATACAAATATTGAAAGAACCTAGAGAGCAGCAGCCACGATGTCCTTCTATCTAAAAAGGTCTTTTTATCTCTTACAGATCCTGATTTCAGTTGTTTTGGATATATATACAGAAAGAGGATTGCTAGATCATATTTGAACTCTATTTTATTTTTTTTGAGGAAACTTCAACAGTTTTTCATAGCAGTTGCCCCATATTATGTTCCCACCCACAGTGTACAAGGGTTTCAGTTTCTCCACATTCTGGACAACACTCATAATTAGTACCTTTTGATCATTGATAATATTTACAATGTTATGGCCCCCTCTAAGTAGCAGAAGTATGCTCAAACGATTTCTGTAATATATGACACTTGGAGACTAATGAAGTCTGGAAAGAATCACACAGTGTCATGGTACCTTGATAGCTCCACTCCACAGAGCTGAGTCCAGGTACTCCCCAAGACTTCCATGGCTCCCTGCAACCCATATTAATACATGATCTTTAAACTAGAAGGGTAGGGGCTTGCTGAAGAGCAGCTACTCCCTGTCAAGAGCACTTCTCATGAGTCTAGTCATCCCTGGAAGGCTAAAGGTGAAAGGGGGAGCAATTCTGGATCATTATGAGGGACAGAACGTGACCCTCAACAGACTTCTATCCCCCACACCAAACTGCATGAGAAGTCAAGTAAACTGTGTGTTAGGGGAATTTGTAAAAGAGGAACTCTTCCTTGGAAGAGATGTTAATTTGTGTTCAATAAAGGTAAAAGGGCCTCTTTCAGAGTGTTTAAGTGGAATTCAATAGGTAAATATACCACTCTTCCATATTCTGTCACAAATGGTAAACCTAAAATATTCAGCACACTTACCACATCCTCTGCAAAGAATACTCTTCCATCTCTTTTCCCTTTTTTTATTTATCAGGTTAAATTTATCAATTTAAATGTCCCCAATGTCTGAGAACTCTTCTGACTCTCTAAGGCAGTAGTTACCCTCATCTGTATTCATGCACTAATTTACATATCACTTTGCATTTTATTTATTTATTAATTTTTTAAAAAATTTTTTTTATCTTAATTTTCTTTTCTTTTTTTTTTTCGGTCATACTGCAGGGCAGGTGGGATCTTAGTTCCCCAACCAGGGATCAAATCTGTATTCCATGCAGTGGGAGCACAGAGCCCTAATCATTGGATGGCCAGGGAAGCCCCTGAATTTGCATTTTAGTTATCATTAAACATTCATGTTTTCCCAATGTTATGAACATTATAAAGCTCTCTGTGATCAAGACAATATGTGTAATATTTATATTTGTGTCCTAGCTTAAGGCCTGACTCATTATAGAAATGCAATATATATTTAGTTGACAAATGAAATAATCTGCATAAAATGTAGGGAGGGACCAAAATTGAGAGGGAATTTCCACAAATCTTAGAGATTCAGTTAGCATCACAGAAGTTGTAAACCTCAAGGATAACTACACTTTGCTTTCGAAAGGTTGCACTTGACAAGGATCCTCTTACTTCAATCACCAGCTATCATCTTAAAATAAAACATAGCCCATTTCATGATAAAATAGCTTATTTTGAGGCATGTTTATTATATAATTGTGATCTCTACTGATATGAAGGTTTAGAATTGTATCCTCATAAAATAAAACAGGACAAGGAGTAAAGAACTGCCCGGTTTTGACAATCTGAGTTAATGACCCAGCTTCCTTTACTGCTAGATACACAGGGCTTCATCACTCAGTGAGTGCTATAGGAAGAGAAACCTGAGGAGATTTCATGCCAACACAGGTCAGCTGACCAATATTTCAGCTTCAAACTTTTCCCAGTATCTTTAACCTGTTTAGAGAGTGTTTAATAACACTAGTCATTTAGCACTTGGTGTCTCTAAAGTTCTTTTAAACACTAAATAATCAATCATCTCCCAACTCCCTGCAAGATGGGGGAGAATTATCATCCTGCCTTTACAGATGGAATATTTGAAATGTAAAATAGCATATTCAAGGCCAGACAGGAACTCAGCACCATGATTAAATAAAAACTCTGAGTTCCCAACATCCAAGCCTTGGCAAAGGAAATTGTCACATTGCCTTTTTATAGAGAAAGCTTGGAAACCTGGGAGGAGGATGCAGAAGAGAGAACTATGAATTTTAAAGCATATGGAAATCTATTACATTTAGACTGAAGTTAACAGGTAATCAGCTCACTTCCTCCCCCTCCTGCCCATGAGTACCTAGCTGTCAGACCAGCAATATAGGTGACTTGAAGGACCAACGCAGGCTGAATACTGATAGAAAGGGCAAGAGAAAAATTAAGGTACCGAGAGGCCTATATGCTCTTATCTGTGCCTTTGGGGAGCGTAACAAAAAGTATTAGTGCTAGCAAAGCATTTACCTACTTTGGGCTATTCTCTACACTGAGAATAGAATTTTATGACCCATGGCAGAATTTTAGAACCAATTTAAGGAGGTTGTTCATCCAGGGAGGTCTTCTTTGCTCCAGGCTCCTGGATTCACACTCCAGGTAGCAAGTGCTTATATCACTCTGGCTCGATTTAATGACTAACAAATGACAAACTAGGTGTGTCCCACAAATCAGCACTGGACAAGAGTTTGGATCTTCTTTGCCTCACATAAGTCCAAAGTTTATTTTACAAATTCATAGCAAGGACAGTCTATATCCCCAGGAAGTAATTTATCTTCCCACAGACATGCTCAGGCTTTAATAGCTGATAAGAGAGTTGTGGGATAAAGTGAGCACTGGCCATAAATGAAATGCTCTCTTCTGGTGTTCCTCATTCGGGCACTATCTGACCTTCAGTGGTTTCTGATTCTGTACATGAGGTGGAATCACTGGATGGGCACAGTGAAGGAACCTGAGAGGAAGTCACAGTGGCTCTCTGTCCAGCTGATTTGGAATATCAAGAATCCAGGAAGCTCACTGTCCTCGGAGTTTCTCTCACCTGCCTGTCCACTTGACACAACTTTACAATCATTAAAGGGAGAAATGGATAAGATGGAGCTGTGGCCTCCAGCTGGCCAGAGGTGGGATGCTCACAGCTATCTAACACTTGCTGACAGATAAGATTGTTCACTTCAGTTCAGTTCAGTTGCTCAGTCATGTCCGACTCTTTGTGACCCCCATAGATGGCAGCACACCAGGCCTCCTTGTCCATCACCAACTACTGGAGTTTACTCAAACTCATGTCTATTGAGTCGGTGATGCCATCCAACCACCTCATCTTCTGTCGTCCCCTTCTCATCCAGCCTTTAATCTTTCCCATCATCAGGGACTTTTCTAATGAGTCAATTCTTCACATCAGGTGGCCAAAGTATTGGAGTTTCAGCTTCAACATCAGTCCTACCAATGAATAGTCAGGACTGATTTCTTTTAGGATGGATTGGTTGGATCTCCTTGCAATCCAAGGGACTCTTCAAGTGTCTTCTCCAACACCACAGTTCAAAAGCATCAATTCTTCAGCGCTCAGCTTTTTTTATAGTCCAACTCTCATATCCATACATGACTACTGGAAAAACTATAGCCTTGACTAGATGGACCTTTGTTGGCAAAGTAATGTCTCTTCTTTTTAATATGCTGTCTAGGTTGGTCATAGCTTTTCTTCCAAGAAGCAAGTGTCTTTTAATTTCATGGTTGCAGTCACCATCTACAGTGATTTTGGAGCCCCCAAAAATAGTCTGTCACTGTTTCCATTGTTTCCCCATCTAGTTGCCATGAAGTGATGGGACCAGATGCCATGATCTTAGTTTTCTGAATGTTGAGTTTGAAGCCAACTTTTTCACTCTCCTCTTTCACTTTCACCAAGAGGCTCTTTAGTTCTTCTTCGCCTTCTACATAAAGGTGGTGTCATCTGCTTATCTGAGGTTATTGATATTTCTCCTGGCAATCTTGATTCCAGCTTGTGCTTCATCCAGCCCAGCGTTTCTCATGATGCACTCTGCATATGAGTTAAATAAGCAGGGTGACCCTATACAGCCTTGACATATCCTTTTCCTGATTTGGAACCAGTCTGTTGTTCCATATCCAGTTCTAACTGTTGCTTCCTGACCTGCATACAGATTTCTCAAGATAAAGATCACAAAAATAAGAGTATACCTTCCTGCCTAAGAGAGGCATAGTTTGCATAGCATTTTCAGATCTTCCTTAAGACTCCATGAGGGGAGCAGGGCATGGGTTATTATCTCCATTTGTCAGATGAAGAAAGTAAGGTTTAATCGCATTCTGTGGCTTTCTCAGAGTTGTATAGGTACTTAGTGGCTGATGGATGGATGGAACAGAAGGATGGAATTTCAGAAGTTCCAATGGCTCCATCTCTTTTCTGCACCCAGGCATGTTTGTGCAATTAGCTATTCATCCTGTTCTTGTCTTCAAATCACAGCAGCCTATGCTCAAATGAGAGAGAGAGAGAGAGATCTAAATGATCTCTTGGGATCCTTCCAGTGCCAGATATCCATCACTGCACTGGTGCTATAGCCCTCTGAGAACCAATCCAAGAATTTAAGAAATGTATTTTCACATCCCTTCCATATTACTTTGATAGGAGCAACAATTACACCCTTTTAGTGGGGACCAAGACGTCATACAGGCTTTCCAGGTGGTTCATTGGTAAAGAATCTACTGCAATGCAGGAGACGCGGGTTCAATCCCGGAGTCAGGAAGATCCCATGCAGAAAGAAATGGCAACCCACTCCAGTATTTTGTCTGGGAAATCCCATGGACAGAGAAGCCTGGCAGCCTACAGTCCCTGGGGTCTCAAAAGAGTCGGACACAGCTTAGTGACTAAAACAACAACAAGAAGACATCATACTCCACGAGGAATTAAGAATTGTCATAACACTCAATGTTTATGTATTTATTCACATCTGAATAGTATGTGCCAGGAGTGAGGAGCTCACAATCTAACTGAGAAGACAAGCACTAAAAGAATAAATGCACAATAACTTAACTCCAAACAATGATATTTAATAAATAACAATGCCATGGATACTGGCCAATATGGGATGAACTTCTTATCAATAAACAAACTGCAAGTTGTAGGAGGAAATCATAGAAGAAAATAAAGTCCCTTTTGTAGATAATGATTTTTACTATTTGTGGAGTTGACTGAAAAGAAAAAATACTTAGGAGAGGCTACAAGCTATTTTTAAAATCTTAAAAATGACCCTGTGGGCTCCATGCCACTTGCCCCTAAGCGATTAAGGGTTTCTCCAGACCCTTCTGTCACTCTGGACAGGTGACTGACTTACAGCTCAGGTATGCATATGCCTGCTTCAATCTGCCACTGTTCCAAACAGCTTGCCATGCTCCATATATAGAGATGACTTCACCCTCTGTTGGAACTCAGCAACTGTTCAGCAGCGCACACTGATATGCTACAAAGACTTGGGCCATATCGAATTGAGCACTTCAATACTGCAGAGATAGGCGCCTTGGAAATATTTAGATAAAATGCCTTTAGCCAGATGGAAGCTGGCCAGGACACCAGGATAAAATCTTCCTCTCACAGAGCTGCCAGTACATCCTGCTGGGGAGGGAGATCAAGAGAGATGCTCCATCAACAGAGATACTGCCGTGTCCCACCCACCCCTTCTGCTGCAAACATGACAAAGACTAACAGGGGATGGGAGAAATCGGCACTTTGCGGTTTCCTCCCCTCTCCATGGCAGACCAAACAGAGCCGACCTTCTGTGAAAACAATCTAAATGGTGATAGTGCCCACATGTCCGAAAGGTGCCCAGTTTTAAGATTTCCCCCACAAGACTGCCCCCCCCCCCACTGCCCCCTGCTTCCAGCTCGCAGATTTCTAGCCCTGGAAGTTAATTGGTGAATATTGTTAGATCAGGTGTTGCCATCCACTGTTTCTAAATGAATTAGTTGTTCAAAATAAAAACTTATTTTTAAAGCTTAACAATACCAGAAAACATGTCAAAAAGTGATAAAGATTGAAATTACTTTTTAAAAGGTGAAAGCAAATTCTTCAAACTAGGCAAAAATTTACTGTGGACCATTTCAACATCTTAAGCCAAATATGAAGCTGTAAAGTTTCACAGGAACTTTTTTTTTTTTCACATCCCGTAAATCATTAAGTATTTTCCAAAGAAACAAGAGAACGCTACAAGATGAAACACATGAACAAAGCGGAATATCATCTGTGTGTGAATGCCGAGGCACACTACAATGAGCAAAACCTACTGTCGGTTAAGAAAAACATAATAGGGTTAATTATACTTAAAAGATCTTGTTATTGACACTACAAGAGGGTGGACATTTATTCTTTCCATCATAGACTACCATTTGAGGTAAGACAAAATAACTTAGAGGTGGATTTTCACTTATTAGGAATATATTTTGTGTTCACATATCCTCATGTATTAACTTTCAATTCTCACCAACACACTGAGGGATAGATATTATCAGCTCCACTTAAAAGTCAGGGAAAACTCAAAAAGGTTAAATGGCTTATTCAAAGTCCTGGCATTTATTGTAGAGTCTAGGTTTAATTCCAGACCACTTGATTCCAATATCCACCTGCCCACTGTCTATTTTTGTACAGCTGAATAGGTTAGGCATTTTTTTTAACCTTTTTATACAGCTGAATGAATCATAAGAGGAATAAAATTTTGTGACAAAAAATTATATGAAACTCAAATTTTAGTATTTATAAATCAAATTTTACTGGAACAGAGCCACTCTGATTTTTTTACATATCTTCAATGACTGTTTTTGCATAAGGGCAGAAATAAGTAGTTATGATAGATACTGAACAATGCATGAAAGAAACAAAGAAAATAAGCATCTTCTTGGCTCAATCAAATATGGGCTCAATAAATGCAACATAATTAGTTCTTTTATTTTTAAGAAAGGAAGAGTAGATGAGATCTAGAATACTTAGAACATCATAACAGTAATGAAATAGATGGATTCTATACTCAAGCCCTAGCCATACGTTATTATAGGAGGAAAGTTCCCCAAAGAATGCCCAATGCTTAAATAAAGGATTTCCTGCACTAAATTGGATAGATTGGCATGATTCACTATATCTTACTACCTTATCTCACCCAAACATTCAGAGATTTAATTTGTCCAAGCAAAAATTGTGATGCCTTGTCCAGGTTTGAGGAAACACACGAAACACAAAGGTATGTGCATGCTCAGTTGTTCAGTCATGTCCAACTCTTTGCGACCCCATGGACTGTAGCCCGCCAGGCCCCTCTGTCCATGGGATTCTCCAGTCAAGAACACTGGAGTGGGTTGCCATGCCCTCCTCCAGGGGATCTTCCTGACCCAGGGAACCAACCCATGTCTCCTGTTTCTCCAACACTGCAGGCAGATTCTTTACCCCAGAGCCACCAGGGAAGCCCCAGCACTAAGGTAGATTAGTGTAAACACTAGAACTGTAATAACTATATTAGTTTGTTGTTATTTATTTTCATTGTACAAACAGTTATTATTTTATGCGCAAGTTACTGTTTCAGGCAAGGCATCAGATTATGACATGTGTGCTGCGCCATGCTAGGGGCCCTGATTTTATCTGACAGTGAAGGAGAATGATTGAAGACTTTCAAATATGGGAGTGACTTGGGGACTCTAGTAGGAAAGTGGTCAGCAGATGAAGACCAGTCTACAAAGGCTCTAAGTATACAGGTAGAAGAGATAAATCAAATGTCATCAGAGAAAACAGATTAGAAATTTCAAGAGGCAGAATAATAGCATGTAGTATCAAATGTAGCAGAAAAGTCTGTAAGGCAAGAACTGAAAAATATCCATTGGATCGGTCACCTAGAAGGTCCTTGGTGACTTGCGAAGGCTAGTTCCAGAGGATTGGTGAGGCCAAATTTTAGGCTGCAAAAGATGAAACAGTGACTTAGAGGATATTACAGATGATTTTTACCAGAGCTTTGGAGGACCATAGAAGAGAGATCCGACACTTCCTTAACGAAGATGCAAAGACAAAGGGTTTTCTTGTTTCCTTTTCTCTTCTTTTTCCTTTTTTATAAGAATGGCCATGTTTATAGACTAAGGAGGATACGCCAAAAAAAAAGAAAACAGAAGATTAAAAATACCAATTGAAGAAGCTGAATATCTAATGGAGCATATTGTACTGGAAGTGGGTGAAGGTGGGGCCATAAACACTGACAGGATTTGGATCTGAACAAAGAGTAGGGTATCCTTTCTTCTGATACTAGAGTGAGGAAGTGATTTTGATGGCAGGTGTAAACTAGCCTGTAAGGCTTTATATGAGAAGGACTCAGAGTTATGGCCTTGGTTTTCTAGATGAAGGAGGCAGGTTCACTAACTGTGAAAATAAGATATGGGAGTTGAATGGGGGTTTGAGAAAACTGGTGATTTCTGTAAAGAGTAGACGCTGTCAATATAAAGGCAAATATTTCCTTCCTTTAGTTTCCTGTCACTGTCATTTGAACACTATGTCAGCATCCAAGAATTTCAAAAGTGACTTCCTCTCAGTGACCTTAAGTATTTGTTCCTATTTTATCTGATGTTTCTTCATGACTTTCTTTTGTTTTGTTCTTTTTTACATTATTTTCCACCTTCTGCTTATCATATATTGTTGTTCCCAAGATTATATAACTTTAGGGAATTATTTTGTTCATGTAACTCAGTTACCAATTTCAATCACTGCTTAATTCTCCCTGGACATTCTGTTTTGGATTATCTTCATTTTACAAGTGTCTTTTTGTGGTTAGAGAGTTCCTTTTTTCAGCTTTATGCAAGATTTAAATTTAAACGCCTTGTTTTTAAGATCTTATCATGAAAAAAAAAGGCTTCCATTTTTAGCATTATACTGACCTCTAGAGTACAAAAGCTTGAATATCAGTAACAGGAAAAAATAGCAAGATAATTGGCATGGAAACCCTTATTTTTAAAATTCTAGTAAACCTTAATAGAAATTTTCCAGGTGGCTCAGTGGTGAAGAATCTGCTTGCTGATGTAGGAAACTTGGGAGACATGGGTTCAATCCTGAGTGGGTCAGGATTGTGGGTCAGGAAGATCCCCTGGAGGAGAACGTGGTAACCCACTCCAGTGTTCTTGCCTGAAGAATCCCATGCACAGAGGTACCTGGCAGGCTGCAGTCCATAAAGTCATGAAGAGTTGGACACAACTAAGCACATACGCATGCACAGTAATTCTTATTAGGGGAGTAGGCATTCAGAAGAAAATTTTTACTTAAACACATAACTGAAATAATTGAATTTTCATACACGGTCACATAAGAAACATACCAAGAAAATCTCTACACAGACTTAGCCACAACATATTATTTTGGAACAGGATTGACTTAGAAATAAATAGCATAGCATTCTACTTCACATTTATACAGTGTCTTTTCTCTAAAGAAGTCAAAGGATTTCTCTGGTGGTCTAGTGGTTAAGACTTCACCCTCCAGTGCAGAAGGTATGGGTTTAATCCATGGCTGGGGAGTTGAACTTGGATTACTGTTACTGAATTGTTTACCTTGGAAACAAACAGAGATCATTCTGTCGTTTTTGAGATTCCATCCAAGTACTGCATTTTGGACTCTTTTGTTGACTATGTGGCTACTCCATTTCTTCTAAGGGATTCTTGCCCACAGTAGTAGATATAAGGATCATCTGAGTTAAATTCACCCATTCCAGTCTGTTTTAGTTCACTGATTCCAAAAATGTCGATGTTCACTCTTGCCATCTCCTGTTTGGCCACTTTCAATTTGCCTTGATTCATCGACCTAACATTCAGGGTTCCTAGGCAATATTGCTCTTTATAGCATCAGACTTTACTTCCATCACCTGTCATATCCACTGGGAAAAAAATACTAGAGCTCTCTTCAAGAAAATTAGAGATACCAAGGGAACATTTCATGCAAAGATGGGCTCAATAAAGGACAGAAATGGTAGGGACATAACAGAAGCAAAAAATATTAAGAAGACATGGCAAGAATACACAGAAGAACTATACAGACCTACATGACCCAGATAATCACGATGGTATGATCACTCACTGAGAGCCATACATCCTGGAATGCAAAGTCAAGTGGGCCTTAGGAAGCATCACAACAAACAAAGCTAGTGCAGGTGATGGATTTCCAGGTGAGCAATTTCAAATCCTAAAAGATGATTTTGTGAAAGTGCTGCAATCAATATGCCAGCAAATTTGGAAAACACAGCAGTGGCCATAGGACTGGAAAAGGTCAGTTTTCATTCCAATCCCTAAGAAAGGCAATGCCAAAGAATGCTCAAACTACCGTATAACTGCACTCATCCCACACGCTAGTAAAGTAATGCTCAAAATTGTCAAACCCAGGCTTCAACAATATGTAAACCGTGAACTTCCAGATGTTCAAGCTGGTTTTAGAAAAGGCAGAAGAACCAGAAATCAAATCTCCAACATCTGTTGGGTCATCAAAAAAGCAAGAGAGTTCCAGAAAAACATTTACATTTGCTTTATTGACTTCACCAAAGCCTTTGACTCTGTGGATCACAACAAACTGGAAAATTCTTCAAAAGATGGGACTACCAGACCAGCTGACCTGCCTCCTGAAAAACTGTATGCAGGTCAGGAAGTAACAGTTAGAACTGGACATGAACAACAAACTGGCTCCACATCAGGAAAAGAGTACGTTGGGCCATATATTGTTACTCTGCTTATTTAACTTATATGCAGTATACATCATGAGAAACGCTCGGCTGGATGAAGCACAAGCTGGAATCAAGATTTCCAGGAGAAATATCAATAACCTCAGATGTGCAGATGACACCACCCTTATGCAGAAGGTGAAGAAGAACTAAAGAGCCTCTTGGTGAAAGTAAAAGAGGAGAGTGAAAAAGTTGGCTTAAAACTCAACATTCAGAAAACTAAGATCATGGCATCTGGTCCCATCACTTCATTGCGAATAGATAGGGAAACAATGGAAACAGTGACAGACTTTATTTTGGGGGGCTCCAAAATCACTGCAGATGGTGATTGTAGCCATGAAATTAAAAGACGCTTGTTCCTTGGAAGAAAAGCTATGGCCAACCTAGACAGCAGATTAAAAAACAGAGACATTACTTTGGCAACAAAGGTCCATCTAGTAGGAAGTAGAATGAATGGACTAGATTTGATAGAGTGCCTGATGAACTATCGATGGAAGTTCGTGACATTGTACAGGAGACAAGGATCAAGACCATTCCCAAGAAAAAGAAATGCAAAATAGCCATCTGCAGAGACCTTACAAATAGCTGTGAAAAGAACAGACAAAAAAGCAAGGGAGAAAAGGAAAGATATACCCATTTAAATCCAGAGTTCCAAAGAATAGCAAGGAGAGATAAGAAAGCCTTTCTCAGTGATCAGTGCAAAGAAAAAGAGGAAAACAATAGAGTGGGAAAGACTAGAGATCTCTTCAAGAAAATTAGACATACTAAGGGAACATTTCATGCAAAGATGGGCACAGTAAAGAACAGAAATGCTATGGAACTAACAGAAGCAGAAGGTATTAGGAAGACGTGGCAAGAATACACAGAAGAACTGTACAAAAAAGATTTTCATGACCCAGATAATCACAATGGTGTGATCATTCACCTAGAGTCACACACCCTGGAATATGAAGTCAAGTGGGCCTTAGGAAGCATCACTATGAACAAAGCTAGTGGAGGTGATGGAATTCCAGTTGAGCTATTTCAAATCCTAAAAGATGATGCTGTGAAAGTGCTGCACTCAATATGCCAGCAAATTTGGAAAACACAGCAGTGGCCAAGGGGCTGGAAAAGATCAGTTTTCATTGCAATCCCAAGGAAAGGCAATGCCAAAGAATGCTCAAACTACCTCACAGTTGCACTCATCTCACATGCTAGTAAGGTAATTCTCAAAATTCTACAAGCCAGGCTTCAGCAATACATGAACTGTGAACTTCCAGATGTTCAAGCTGGTTTTAGAAAAGGCAGAGGAACCAGACATCAAATCTCCAACATCTGTTGGATCATCAAAAAAGCAAGAGCGTTCCAGAAAAAAAAAAAAAAATCTATTTCTGCTTTATTGACTATGCCAAAGCCTTTGACTGTGTGGATCACAATAAACTGTGGAAAATTCTGAAAGAGATGGAAATACCAAACCACCTGACCTGTCCCTTGAGAAACCTGTATGCAGGTCAGGAAGAAACAGAACTGGACATGGAACAACAGACTGCTTCCAAATAGGAAGAGGGGTACGTCAAGCCTGCATATTGTCACTCTGCTTATTTAACTTATATGCAGAATACATAATGAGAAATGCTAGGCTGGATGAAGCATGAGCTGGAATCAAGATTGCTGGGAGAAATATGGATAACCTCAGATATGCAGATGACACCCTTATGGCAGAAAGCAAGAAAGCACTAAAGAGCCTCTTGATGAAAGTGGAAGAAGAGTGTGAAAAGTTGGCTTAAAACTCAACATTCAGAAAACTAAGATGATGGCATCTGGTCCCATCACTTCATGGCAAATTGATAGGGAAATAGTGGAAACCATGGCTGACTTTATTTTGGGGGGTTCCAAAATCACTGCAGATGGTGACTGCAGCCATGAAATTAAAAGACACTATTCTTTGGAAGGAAAGTTATGACCAACCTAGACAGCATATTAAAAAGCAGAGACATTACTTTGCCAACAAAGGTCCATCTAGTCAAGGCTATGGTTTTTCCAGTAGTCATGTATGGATATGAAAGTTGGACTATAAAGAAAGCTGAGCGCTAAAGAATTGATGCTTTTGAACTGTGATGTTGAAGAAGACTGGACCGCAAGGAGATCCAACCAGTCCATCCTAAAGGAAACCAGTCCTGAGTGTTCATCTGAAGGACTGACGAAGCTGAAACTCCAAAACTTTGGCCACCTGATGCAAAGAACTGACTCATTTGAAAAGACCCTGATGCTCAGAAGGATTGAAGGTGGGAAGAAAGGGGGACAACAGAGGATGAGATGGTTGGATGGCATCACCAATGCTATGGACATGAGTTTGAGTAAGCTCCAGGAGATGATGGTGGACAGCGAAGCTTGGTGTGCTGCAGTCCATGGGGTTGCAAAGAGTCGGACACGACTGAGTGACTGAACTGATCTGATCTGGGGAGCTAAAACCCCACATACCTTTCCACAACAAAACCAAAACATAAAACAGAAGCAATATTCTAAACAAAGTTCAATAAAACTTTAAAAAATAAATAAGGAAGGAAGTCAAGATTTTTAAAAGCAAAACAAGAAAGAAAGAAAATTGCCTAATTTTATAGAGATATGAAGAATGGTACAGGAGTTAGGACTGTCACATAAAATCAAGATTGAATAAAAGAAAAAGAGAGCTAAAAATTAAATTGGAGAATATTCTCTGTTACCATTTTTCTCCATCCCTCATGTTGTAAATAAAAATTTAGAGGCCCAGATAGGAAATTTGTGATTTACAAAATAAGATCTCCTGGCTTCTGGTTCAATATTTCCCTTATGTAATACAGCCTCTCCTACTAGAAGGAGAATTGGGAGGAGAACCACCAGGTTTCCCATTGACAACAAAAGGTAGTCCCAGTGATAATGAGAAGGTGTATATTCATCCAGCTTAAGCTTCATGGTACTGTAGGAAAATACCACTAAAGGTAAAACGAGGGTGAACCATATGCTTTCTGAACTCTGCTGCCTGACAAAGCCCTTTTTGCTCAGGGAGCCCCAAGGCCATGAAGAGATCATAGAAACAGCTTATATACTTCTACACAAGATGCTCCTTGAACAAACCAGAACATTTCAGGTGCCATTTAGCAAAAAAAGTGAAAACATAGCATCTTGGTATACAAGCATGTATTGTTTAATTTAGCCTTCTCAACAACCAAAAAGCTAAACAGTGATATCCCTGTTTTACAAATGAAAGTTTCAAGGAGTTAAATAATGTAGGTTTCACACTGGCTTGAAATGGTTAAACTGGCATTTGAAGCCTGGCTATCTCATTTTTAAGTTTCATCTACCCACTCTTCCTTTAGCAGGGATTATCTCTTTGAGAGTATTTCAGCACTCGGGCAAAACATGACTAATGATGACCTGTTTAGTGGTAAGTTCTGTTGCTTTTCTGAACAATCTTTCATATTTACTAGGTTTGAAATCAGCCACTAGAAGAACTCTCAAACCACTAGGTCATTTATTGGCCTTGGTGGGACATAGAGATGACTATTAGCATGAAGCAATTTCCTGTGAGTATACCCCAAGGCTGTTCCAGGAGCTTGGCAGTAGGAAGCCTGTTTCTCAAAATGCTGTCAGTCTCAAAGTGAGACATCACTTTAAAGTATATCTGATTTCAGTAAAACCACAGACTGATCTTCCTCTTCTCTTTCACTTCAACCATCAAATACCACACAGTTCACATCCCAGCACCCAGACTCCCCTCCCCTTGAAATAACTCACTACATCCTCAGACTGGGAAAGCATGGACTCAGGGTCAACCCTGGGCACGACCTACATTTTCTCTCTTTTTCTTCCACATCATACCACCCAAGGTCTCACAAACCAATGCATTCTTATTCTGATCCCTATAATCCATCTCACCAAAGTTTAAAATTATGTCCAAATGTAAATGGCAGACAAAGTCATCAGCTATTATCAACCCAAAATCTATATCTTACAGGTCAAAATTATTTTAGGCAAAAGGGAAAAAATCCATCATGGCGATTGCGGCTTTCTTATAGAGATGACAAGCTTTGATGTCATCTTCTACAGGAGAGCTTCTGTACATGATCTCAGTGATTACAATGGGACACAGGAGGTCTATCCTCCAAAAAGTGTCCAAAATGGAAAACAAGATCTTATTTTTTAAACTTAGAGAAGACAGAGGAAAGACAAGAATCCCTCACATTTGCCCTATATACTTCGGGGGGAAAAAGAGCAACCCAGTATTTATTGGGTACCCATAAGTAGTCACTCACTCTAATAATGCTCCTGTAGGTGCTATCTGATTCATCTCATTTTACTTTTCCTTCAAATTCTATAATAGAGGTAATTAATCCCATTGTAATTCTTCAGAATCATGCAGGTTTTGAATACCAGAATTGAAAATGGAATTCAAAATGGTTGTCAACTCTCTTTTCACTAATGCCACCTAGAAGTGAACTAGTGGCAGAGTCAGACACAACTGAACCCACAGCACACAAGGGAGCTAGTGGGTTTCTCTGTTGATAGCCTTGCATCTGAGAAGTCTCAGCACTATTTTCCAGAGTATTTGTTCTAGACTCAAGTTCTCAAGTTGCCTGGGTCCAAACCCAGTTAAACTGGCACAACTCTGGGTGAGATACTTAAACTCTTTGAGCCTTAGATCTTTTTTTTTCTTGGTAGCAAAAGAGTGATAATTGTACCTACTTATAGGACTGTAATGAGGATTAATTGCAATAAATCACATGAAATGATTAGCATGGAGGCTCAATAACTTAGCTATTGTGACCATTACCCCCAGTCGGATGATCTGTAGGCTTTTTCACATGCTTAGTCTTACTGAGTGGAGTGATTGCAGAGACGTGGTGATAAGAATTCACAGGAGACCTCAGGAGAAAGAGCTGTGCCTGATTCTGCCCTCGGAGCAGGACTGGGATTGAAGACACCAAGTATTCAACAGAGAGGCTGTCCAGGACATAGGTGTTGACTATCTCCCCTAGTGTTTTGCACACAATGATGCCATAAAAATGACTCAATCAAATAAACAGATAAATAAATTAGAGCATCACCAGAAGACTTCCTAACATGGATCCTATATTAGCTGAAAGTGTTAGTCATTCAGTCATGTCCAAATCTTTGTGACCCTGTGACAAACAGCCTGCCAGGTTCTCCTGTCCATGGAGCTCTCCAGGCAAGAACACTGAAGTGGTTAGTTATTCCCTTCTCCAGGGAATCTTCCTGACCCACGGATTGAACCCGGGTCTTGAATTGGCATCCAGATTCTTTACTGTCTGACCCACCAGGAAAGCTTTGTATTAGCTAAACTTAGTTTCAAATTTCCTGATTCCTCTTTCTCAGCTTTCTAATAAGAGCTCACAACAAACCCTTTCTCTAAAACTTCAGTAGATCTCAGGGGAAAGGCATCTTTAAAATGCAATGCCTTTCTTAGCATACAGTGTGATAGGCCAAGTGGACTTTTGGACAGCCCTAATATCCCATGACTCTAAGGTTGGAACATGTTCTGCTTCAATCAGTCAATCCAAATGGAACATATTTGTGGGATGTTGGACGTGGCATTGTGCATAGCAGCAGAGCCATATAATTCACTTTTAGAACACCAAACATGTGGCTTGTCCACAGTAAGTTCAAACCAGAGTATTAAGTTTTCAATACAAAAGTAAAAATCATCTTTTCTAGTCTTTGAGCTTTGTCTTCCACCTCTGAAAGCCTGCCAAGTTAGTTTCAGAAGCAGGCATATATTTTTAAAAGAGATAAAAGATCTTTACTCAAAAGATATGTAAGTTTCAGACTCATGATGTAAATAAAGACCTTAGATTGAAGGGACTTGGGAAAGTAAAAAAGTTAGAAAAGTCTCTTATGAGCAACATTAGAGACAATTATTGACAATGCTATAAAAAACAAAATCCAGCAATAAACAGTTGTTTAGATAAGAAACTAATCAATAGACTAGAGCTTTAGTTGCTCTTTTTACTTCCTTTTCCAAGACTAGGAAAAGCCAAATTGTTTCATATTGTTGTTGTTGTTCAGTCACTAACCACGTCTGACTCTGAGACCGCATGGACTGCAACATGCCAGGTTCCTCTGTCATCCACTATCTCTGAGAGTTTGCTCAAATTCATGTCCATTAACATGCTATCTAACCATCTCACCCTCTGCTGCCCTCTTCTCCTTTTGCCTTCAATCTTCAAGCATAAGGATCTTTTTTAATGAGTTGGTATTTCACATTGGTGGCCAAAGTATTGGAGCTTCAGCTTCAGCATCAATCCTTCCAATGAATATTCAGGGTTGATTTCCTTTCAGATGGACTGGTTTGATGCCCTTGCAGTCCAAGGGACTGTCAAGAGTATTCTCCAACCCCACAGTTCAAAAACATAAATTCTTTGGTGCTCAGTTTTCTTTATGGTCCAACTCTTACATCCATACATGACTACTGAAAAAACCATAGCTTTGACTAGATGGATCTTTGTCAGCAAAGTGACATCTCTGCTTTTGAGTGCATTGTCTGGGTTTGTCATAGCTTTCCTCCCAAAGAGCAAAAGTCTTTTAAATTCATGGCTGCAGTCACTGCCCATAGTGATTTTGGAGCCCAAGAAAATAAAATCTGTTATTTTTTTTCCCACTTTTTCCCCTTCTACTTGCCATGAAGTGATGGGACTGGATACCATGACCTTAGTTTTTTTGAATGTTGAGTTTTAAGCCACCTTTTCCCTCTCCTCTTTCACCCTCAAGAGGCTTTTTAGTTCCTCTTCACTCTCTGCCTTTAGAATGGTGTCATCTGCATATATGATGTTGATATTTCTCCTAGCAATCTTGATTCCAGCTTTTGATTCATTCAGCCTGGCATTTCACATGGTGTACTTTGCATTAGGGCTTCCCCAGGTGGTGCTATTGGTAAAGAACCCACCTGTCAATGGAGGAGACATAAGAGACGTGGGTTCAATCCCTGAATCGGGAAGATCCCCTGGAGGAGGGCATAGCAATCCACTCCAGTATTTTTGCCTAGAGAGTCCCATGGACAGAGGAGACTGGTGGGCTATGGTCTATAGTTTCACAAACAGTAGGACATGACTGAAGTGACTTAGCACATGTGCACTCTACATATAAGTTAAATAAGCAGGGTGACAATATAGAGGCTTATCATACTCCTTTCCCAATTTTGAACCAGTCAGTTGTTCCATTTTTTTCTAACTATTGCTTCTTGACCTGCACACAGGCTTTTCAGGAGACAGTTAAGGTAGTTTGGTACTACCATCTCTTTAAGAATTTTCCACGGTTTGCGAGGAAACCAATTCTGAAAGAGACACGTGCACCCCAATGTTCATCGCAGCACTGTTTATAATAGCCAGGACATGGAAGCAACCTAGATGTCCATCATCAGACAAATGGATAAGGAAGCTATGGTACATATACACAATGGTATATTACTCAGCCATTAAAAAGAATTCATTTGAATCAGTTCTAATGAGATGGATGAAACTGGAGCCCATTATACAGAGTGAAGTAAGCCAGAAAGATAAACACCAATACAGTATACTAACACATATATATGGAATTTTAAAAGATGGTAACGATAATCCTATATGCAAAACAGAAAAAGAGACACAGATGTATAGAACAGACTTTTGGACTCTGTGGGAGAAGGCAAGCATGGGATGATCTGAGAGAATAGCATTGAAACATGTATGTTATCAAGTGTGAAACAGATCGCCAGCCCAGGTTGGATGCATGAGACAAGTGTTCAGGGCTGGTACACTGGGAAGACCGAGGGTTGGGATGGGGAGGGAGGTGTGAGGGGGATTCAGGATGGGGAACACATGTAAATCCATGACTGATTCATGTCAATGTATGGCAAAAACCACTACAATATTGTAAAGTAATTAGCCTACAACTAATAAAAATAAATGAAAAAAAAAAGAATTTTCCACAGTTTGTTGTGATCCACACAGTCAAATAATTTTATGTAGTCAATGAAGTAGAAGTAAATGTTTCTCTGAAACTGTTTTCTGGAATTCTTTTATATTCATTATTATTCCTTATACTTCATGTGTACACCTAGAGGTGTCATGGTGTATGCTGAGGCTCAAGAGAGAAAAAGGTAAAGAGTAAATCAGGTGGAAGTTAATACAGGAAACATTCAGGAAAGGCAACATACATACTTTTATAACTGGAGTTGGTTACAAACAGATGTTACTCTGCCTACAAGGGTCCATATAGTCAAGGCTATGGTCTTCCCAGTGGTCATGTACAGGTTGTGAGAGCTGGGCCATAAAGAAGGCAGAACACCAAAGAATCTTTGAACTGTGGTGCAGGAGAAGACTCCTGAGAGTTCCTTGGACAGCAAGGAGATCAAACCAGTCAATCTTAAGGGAGATCAACCCTGAGTATTCACTGGAAGAACTGAAGCTGAAGCTCCAGTATTTTGGTCATCTGATGAGAAAAAACAACTCATTGGAAAAGTCTCTGATGCTGGGAAAGATTGAGGGCAGAAGAAGAGGGCATCAGAGGATGAGATGGCTAGACAGCATCACCAATGCAATGAACATGACCTTGGGCAAACTCCAGGAGATGGTGAGGGACAGGGAGGCCTGGTGTGCTGCACTACATGGGGTCACGAAGAATCGGAAATGACTGAGCAACTGAACAACTAAGAGATATAGTTTCAGAACTATATATTGCAGAATTGTGAGCATCACAAAACAGAAAATTATGAGCCCTATCTCATTATTGACCAAGAAGAGCATCTGGCAAGGCTCAGTGAGTCTACTGGAATAAGTAAATGTTCCCCCAAAGACCTAAAGCCCACTTTTCAGAGAATCTCTGTGGCATTAGTTTTCTGTAGAGCACACTTTGGGAGCCACTGATATATTGCTATATGAATATGATATTAAATTTCTATTGATATGTGAGAATAAAATTATTATTTATATGCTTTTAGGGCTTATCATTCATTTTCAAGTGATATCACTCATTTAATTTTCAAAATTACACTATTAGTTTGATATTATAATATTAATTTCAAAGATACAGAAACAAAATCTAAGAAAGATTAAACAATTTGCCTAAAATCTTTTGGGCAAAGTAATCATACATAGAACCAAGACTCAGGGCTAGACCTTTAGGATTAAATCTTGTGCTATTTCCAGCAATGAAAGCAGTGACTAAGCAGGAAAAGAAAGTTTTGGGAATATATAGCAGCTTTCTCCTAAAGAGTATAACTATGTTATGTGCACAGTCTCATCACTCTCTCAATATTTCAGAAGGAAGACAAATAATCGCATTTTCATTTTGCAGCAGTCTTTCTTCTGTTTCCCTTCACACTGGACTCCAAACAACATTTGCTGTTCCTTAAAGAAAGTACAGTCTACAGATCCAATTAAACTGAATGATCCTTTTGTCCACTGTTTATGGATTAAACCGAATGCCCCTGAAAGGCTGAAACAAGCAGTGGACAAATTGGTCACCCATGCTGATATTATTGACAACATTCACCAGCTGAATGGATGTAGCTCTGAGCTGCTTTAATTACTTGGAGTTAGATCCTGCTTCTGTTGTCAAAGTTCTCCAGGAGGAGAAAGAGATCACTAGGTTGAGTGTCAAATGACTTTAAATAAGAACAACTGTAATCTTTTCAAAATGGGTAACAAGGTCAAGGTTTTTAGGAAAATAAAACCCAAACAGAATTAGTCCAGAAACATTTGAGGATTCTGTCATTTATGACCAGGTGTGCAACAAAAACCAATCAGAATGACTGTTTCAAGTATTTGAGCAAACTGTTTCTCATCTCTGAATCCAGTTTCCCCTCTTTAAAACACAGGTCCTGATGTTGATTTACCTTGTGGAGTATCAAAGATAAGTGAAAGCATATGTAGTACCCAGTAAATGTCCAGGACTCTCTTTGTTTCATTTTTCTTGACACATGGGCTCATCATTTGAGGATATTGTCATTGAATTTCAGGCAAATGCCTTGATATGATGATGAGTTTTGCCCCTAACAGAAACAGAATGCTCTAAAACACAGCATGCTGGGGGTGGAGGTGGCGAGTAGGGAGATCAAGTGGGAGTTTACATTGTTTGCGATGATACTTTTTCATTCTGATTTTGGAGTAGAGACTGTGGCATCCGCAAAGGTTTTATAATCTGTTATTTCTTTGTGTCTAAGGTTCTTTGGATCTTTGAAAGCCATGAGTGTTTATATCTAAATAAGAATCTGAAGCTAGCCTGGAGAATCTGAAGCAGAAGGAATCAGTTTTCTGCTATTTAGTCTCCAGTGGGAACAGAGGAGCTCAGCAAACCTTTGCAGAATATTCTCTTTCCCTGATAGTGCAAAAAAGCAGAAAAATCAGTAACATGATCTTGAAACCTGAACAATGACCTTTAGGAAATGTCAAAGTGAGTATGGCACAGTGACTATGGAAAGAGGGATACTCTTGTGAATGAGGTTTTTTTCCCAGAAAGCTTTACTTTGAAAGCATGAGGTTAAAGCAATGGGTTTTGTGAACACAAAATAAAATACTTATGCCAAGAGTACAGCATTAAAGGATAGACATGCTGAGAATAAAGGAAATTTTAAAATATTATCCTATGTTTCTCAGTTATTAAGATACATGAGTATGCATCTGATTACATAGAGGGTATAATTTCAAAAGGCCTATAAAATGGATTCCATACAATTTATTTCCAAGCTTCAGAATTTTATATTTTTGCTAATTAAAAAATGAAAATGTATGTGAAGATACATAACAGGTATGATTGTGGGGCTTGCTGTGACATATTATGCATATTTAACTCACTTTCCAACATAGCAAATTCCTCAGCTCAAAGTAATAGGATCCTACATAGATCCCATAGTAGAGCATTTTCTGTTTGTTTAGAAATATTAAAGGTCAGTTCATAGCTAGAATTAATGCATAAAGATTTCTTTTACTTTGTATTTATATATTATTCAGTTCTTATGTATAGAGTAAGCATTGCCGTTTCTGCCTACCTTACCCCCTGCAAATAAAGCTTCAAAAATTAGAAAACATTTCAATATAAAAATGTAGATTTTGTCAATGTTCAGAGTGATTGCTTTGGTGATAATAGATTATTAAACTTCACACAAGCCATCTCATTTCTGACAAAAGCCCCTGGCAATTAAAGAGTATAAATCTCTAAAGGGGAACAAAAAATACAGAGAAAGGGCTTCAAACCCAGTAGAAAAGGAAAGAGTGCAATGCCCATTATATTTTTTCTTTTTTTCTCATGTTAACTCAATTCCTCTTTGGTCAAAGGTTAAAAACATTTTCTTTGGGTGTTTAGGGCTTCTAACATAAAGAAGGATGAGTTAATTCTCTTCCTTTTAATTGTCACAGTGTATAAGTGCATATTCACAGTGATCTTTACATGGTCAAAAGCCAGAGAAAGCACTTTTGATGTGTCAGTATTTACTGTAAGCAAATTCAAAAAGTCTTATTTCTGTGTGCCCTGGATCTTACTTTCGAGTTAAAAGAATTTCAAGTCAATAAAATGTATATCCCTAATTAAAATTTCACATTAATCAGAGAATAGGACCTGCCCTATTCCCTCCAGAACCCAGGACCAAAGCCCCGCACTGGGAATGTGGGCTGAGTCTCAAGACCATCACTGGGCTGTGAAGATCAAGATGGCAGAGAGAGCTCAGTTCTCCCCAAGACACATCAAAAATCCATCTGTTGATACATGTGAGAAACTTACAGAAAACAAACTAAAAACTGGCAGAAAGTCTCTTCGACAACAAAGGCTATGAGGAAACATCACAGAGTTGGGTTAGAAGGGAATAGAAATACCAGGTCAGGACTTGCACATCCCCCACCACCCCCTCCAGGAGGGGACTCACAAGAGGAGAGGGATTACAAAGACTCCGAGATCCTCCCTGGGGAGTAAGGGGTTTGCCTCAGATGTTGGGATCCCATCCCGGTGATCCAACACCAGGAGGGTGAGACCCACTAGCTGGTATGAAAACCAGTGAGATTTACAGGGGGTTGGAAGAAACCCAGACTCCATTTATGAAAAGTGTACACACATCCTCCCCATCTACCCCCACACACACGTGTCTCTACATTGTTCTCAAACAAATATTTTATATTTTGCCCAGTTTTTTGTTTAATTTCAATAAGTGGCTTGGGAAGACCTCCACAGTCTGCCATACTAGAAGACATCAAAAGTTGCATGATTTGTTAAGCTTATATTGCAACCCCCATGGACTGTAGCCTGCCAGGCTCCTCTGTCCATGGGATTTCCCAGACAAGAATACTGGAGTGTGTTGCCATTCCCTTCTCCAGGGGATCTTCCCTACTCAGGATCGACCCTGCTGGGTCTCCTGCATTGCAGGTGGATTCTTTACCAACTGAGCAACCAGAGAATCCCTAAGTTTATAAGAGCACAATATAATATTTAACTATAGTATTACCATTCAATGGTTAATTCCAGAAAGTCAGAAGACAATCAAATAAAATATTACCTATTCTAATCAAATTAATTATATCCTACACCTCAGTACAGCTTTTATTATTTTGACATATATACTAATTATTATTCTCATAAGAAAAGATATTTTCCAAAGCATTATATATAAATACTAGAGAGAAATGTTTAATGTAGATGTATCACAAACTAACCCTAGTATCCAACCTACATATACTCTCATACATGAATTGTTATTAGATTTGCTAAAAGCTTGTTGTATAGATCTTTTTTTTTCTGTCTTGGAGAAAAATGGCTCTTGTAATAACAAAATCAGCATATTTCTATTGCTCTGTTCTTACTTGTTAGTTTATACTTTTATCATTATTATTACGATCTTTTTGTTTTTCCATGTTTGAATTATTTTTTCTAATGTTGAGTCTTAACTGTTTGATTCACATATATTTACTTTTTAAATTTATATAAAAATTGTAATGGCACAAACTAGCCATGATCAAATCATGTCCATATTGTTAATTCCTAAAATAATTCATCATATTGTATATCTTACTTTTATATATTCTTTTCTAAATATCCTACAGTGATAATTGTGTTTGGTTTACTTTTTAATATGTGGTTAGGTTAAATTTAGAGTGAATATATTTTCCCCATTTTTCAGGCTCAACTGAAATATACAAGTTATTTTCTGATGAGCTATTAAAAACAATATTCTTCACATTCTGACACTCCCAACCCATGACTAAATGAGATTTAGGATTATCATCTGGAAATAGATGCATCATTTTGCTTAGAAGGTAAAATGTTTAGCTCAATTTTCACCCTCAATGGCTATTTTTATTTTGCTCTTTTCTATTGCTTGCTCTTGGGGAAACCAGTTGCCATGTTGTAAGTGAGCTTAGAAGTGGATCTGAGACCTTCCAATAGACAAGAAAGTGAGCTTGAAAATGGATCCTCTTTCATTTGAACCTTGAGATGACTGCAGACCTGACCAACACCTAAATTACCACCTTCTTTGAAACAGTGAACTGAGACCACTCAGCTAAACCATTGAGGATTACTGACCCACACAATCTATGAGATAAAAAAAAAGGTTTGCTTCTTCAAGCCACTTCACTTTTAGAGCAATTTGTTACATAGAAATAGATAGCTAGTACATCTTCCATTTCTTTTTAACCAATATCAAATTTAAAATAATCCCAAGTGAGACAGCAATGTATGGGGAAAAGAGAATAAGACTAAACCAAGTACAGTTAAAGCAAAATTGTGGTCAACTCTCAACTGTCTTTAAGTAGAGAAATCAGAGATGCTCATCTCCTAAGAGAAGGTGATTAAGAACCCTGGCTACCAGTCCCTCTGATTAGGAAGAGTCGATCCAATGCTGGGAACTAGAAGAGATGAATGGAGTTAAGTGTATAGTCTATGGGCCCCAAACACTGCTCTACACATGAACCAAACCCACAGCCATGGCCTCACCTTCACAATCCTACATCTCCGTGAGCTCTCATGGAAGTGTCTCTGGTTCACTTACAGACTACTGATTGACATCTGCTCTCAGCTGAGCTTCAGGTTCATCGTGATGCTCTGTGTTCCAATAGATGTTCCTTATATGTATTTGGCACAAGGAATTATAGTTTTAATTGGATCCAAAAGCTGACATTCCTGAGAAGGATATTCATTTAAAGCCACAAAAGAAATGCTATCAAATCCTTTGGGAATAATTCTCAGGAGAATTACATTTCCTGTCATGTGCTTTATCTCTTTCACAATATAAAAGATGAGATTTTTTTTTTCCTTCTGGAGAGTTTTAAGATCTCTGACATCTAGTTTAAAAGTGATGAACGTGCAACTTCAGTAATATCTTGCTTTAGTCGTGGGAAACATCAATTGACAGAGCTATGCCTGTGATGTTCATTCTAGTGCACTCTATCATAGCCACATTTTTCCTGTTAAAATCTGGATTTGGTCCTGTCACTTGACTTGTGGAGAATAGCTTATCTGGTTTCAAAAATATCTTTGCCAACTATCAGTCATCATTAGTGGAAACATCTTTTTTTTCTTCCTGCTTCATCCTGTCTAATAATTCAATAAGCATACTTTCTCAATCACATCTTTGTTGTCCTTTCTTGGCTTATTCTGCTTCACTCCAATTTTTCATCTTAGTGTAGTTGCTCCAAATGCTGGTGCCTTTTGAAAAATTGACATAAAGCTTCCTTCCCTCTCTGCTTTCATTCTCTTTACTTGCAAAGTCAGGGATCCTGGAGCCCAGAATAGATACCTTTATTTGCATTTGCAAAAGACCACCAATGAATATCTAGAGATGTATGATTATAAATAAGAGAGGTACATGGGGAAATGTTCATCAGCCAGTTGCTCTCAAAAGGCAGTCGGGCAGGCTGTTATATAAGAGCTCAGGCTTTGCCATGAGTGGACCTGGGTTTTCACTGTAATTTTGCTATTTAATAGTCTGGCCTTAGGGAAAATTTTAAATGCTTTCTGGGTATGAGATTCCTTGCATATTAAACAGTATTTACCTAGATATTGCTTTGAGTTTTACATGCTATAATGTATGTTAAGTGCTTTTAAAAGAGTCTGGAATATAATAAATGCTCAGTAAGTGTCAGCCTTGCCTCCCCCCAAACAAGTTGGTTTGCTAGGTATGCTGTTATATTATAGGCTTTTCTGTATTAATGAGATAGATATTTTCTCTATCATTAAATATACAAGGATGGAATTTAGCCTGTAAGATAAAAATATTTAGGAAATTATGAAGCTCTTTTTATAGGATTTACTTCAGGTATCTGTGGACACACAGTTCGCTGATGAATAATGTATAACCACCTGTTATTAAATGTGTGCTCCATTATCAAGAAATGCATAATTCCTGATAGGTAGATAGTTAGATGACAGCTAGATAGATAGATAGAATCATAAGATCACAGAATTTGAAAAATTAAAATGATCTGAAAAATTAGTAATGCAACCCCTAAAGTTACAGATGGAGGGGGGAGGGATGAGGCTGAATTTACAAGAATGCAGTTCTCCCAAATTCCATTACTGTACTATTACCACTATGCCAGTAGGTGGTCTGTAGATGTTTCCATAGAATCCTCCAATCAAATAACACCAAAGAATTTATAATCCTTTGCAACTATTTGTACAACAAAAAAAGGTTTAAAGAATTTGAATTTGTAAGTCTACTTACAGAAGATCTTTACAGATTAGCTGCTTTTTTGATACAGCAAAGGATTTTGCCTGAACTATATACACTTCTCATTTGAGTCTTTTTGATCATTGTAGGGTAGGACAATAAATGGCCTTTGGAGATAAAAACGGATTTGAATCATTCAACCACACACAATCAAAATGTGTTGAAAGTAATAGGTTCACTTATCAAGTAAAATTCCCAAAGTGTATAACCTTCTCTAGGCCAGTATGCTAAGCCTTTTGGCAAAGTTTATTAGCACTTTAAAAACACTAGAATGAAAAAAAAAAAGTCTCCCTGATTTCAGATTCAACTAAAATGTACTGAATATCAACTATGTTTCAGGGACTTTAAGGAATGCTTTTTACACATATAATTTTAATTTATTTTATAACTCTATGGAGCCAGTGGAATTTATATTTAACTATTGATGAAACTGATGTTCACAAAATTAAGTTATTTATCTAGAATTACAGATATTCAAGTGAGAGAGCTAGGTTTCCAACCTGAATTTCAATTACAAGTACAATGTATTATACTGTAATTGCCTCAGAAAGCTTCTTGAGATTTTTGTGTTTGTTTTTACCAAGAAAAAACAATATTAAAAAATGTTCAGTAAAATAAAAACAAACCAAATATAATTACTCTGGTATAGCGTTTCTGTGTTTTTGAGTGTATTTCCAAGTGATATTTATCCAAAGGCATTCATAATTTTATGCAGGTCTAATCCCAATGTCTGCTCATATTTATTCTCATTCTAACTTTTGAGCATGTCACCATGTTTTTGCAAGTACTTTCTACTATTTTTATGAGTGTATATTTAATCACTTTGTTGGACAATGATTCATTCTATATTCCATTAATATTGAATATTTAATACATTAATGAACAATTTGTGAATATAGATTTTTCCTTTTGTTTGAATAATTTTATGATAAATTTCCACTAATTAGAGTCCTGAGTTTAAGAATATGGATTTTTTTCTCTTTATATTTATTGACATATTTTTGTTGTGCTGTTTAGTCTCTTAAGTTGTGTCTGACTCTTGGGGACCCCATGGACTGCAACATGCCAGGCTTCTCTATCCTCCACTATCTCCCAGAGTTTACTCAAACTCATGTCCATTGAGTCGATGATGCTATCTGACCATCTCATGCTCTGCCACCCCCTTCTCCATTTGCCTTCAACCTTTCCTAGCATCAGAATCTTTTCCAATGAGACAACTCTTCGCATCAGGCAGCCAAAGTATTGGAGCTTCAGCTTCAACATCAGTCCTTCCAATGAATATTCAGGGTTGATTTCCTTTAGGATTTACTGGTTCGATCTCCTTGCAGTTCAAGGGACTCTCAAGAGTCTTCTCCAGCACCACAGCTCAGCCTTCTTTATGATTCAACTCTCACATCCATACATGACTACTAGAAAAGCCATTGCTTTGACTATTGGACCTTTGTCAGCAAGACGATGTCTCAGTTATTTTTTTTTAATTATATAAATTTATACTTTATTAGTGACCAATCTTGCTCTAATACCTACAATGTTGGAATAATAAAAAATAACCAAAGAATAGAATGAAAATATCCACTCATTTATGGCAGTTGACATATAGCAGACCACATACCCAGAAGGTTCTGGTGCTTGGTTTAATACTCTGGCTGTTACCATCTTCAAAGTTTTAATAATTTCATTTTTGACCTTGTGATTTGTAAGTGAAGCCCAATGAGACAATAAAGCAAAAGAAATAGGATCAAAAAATGATAGCATGTCTGCAGTTCCTTGGCCCCTCACTTGCACATAGCAGCAGAAAGCATTCCCCATGTCTTCTGATCACAAAGTTTTGATGCACCTACAATGTGTGGGAGCTATGTGAAATTCAAATAAAGGTAAGCCCACTAAGCTTATGCCTGCGTGGAGGTATTAACAGCCCTGAGAAATCACATCTTTTCAATCAAATCAGAATTTGCTTCAAATGCAGAAGAAGGCAGCACACTCTAAGAAAAGATGAGCCACCTAGGAACTCTATCATATCATTTCTTATCAGTGTTCCTTTCCTGTAATAGCCAACCATTTGCACTGGAAATGATGATGGTAAGAAAATGAAAGACATGCCAACCCATAGTTCTTTTTCTTTTCAGTCCTTCCTTAGATGTAAATAAGCTGAAGATGGTGTTGATAGAATGTACAAATGTCAAGAAATGAAAAAAAAGCAGTTGCTTAGGGTTGTATATCATATTCACTCTCTTGGTAAAAACAGTAAAAAAAAATTGCAGGTATGAACTATGGAAATACAAATTGTGCAATTTTCATAAGCTGTGTATGAATCAAATGCTTTTATACTTATATAAACAGTGAAATCCTTGCTAACAACTTAAAATTTTTAATTTTCCATACTTACAACAGCATTAAGTAGCAAATAAAAAAAGAGAGAGAACACTTTCTATGTTAGAACACTTAATGTCACTTTTTTCCTGCTTTTTTGAACCAGGAGCCCTATATTTTCCCTTTGCACTGAGGCCTGCAAATTATGTAGCCAGTCCTGTCTTTAAGTATTGAGAAGCTGTCAAGTTTATGGTAGCAGATACATGTTTTCAAAATTCTGATTTTAACTTGAAAGCTCAATTTTTATCATTGGCCACAAATACTGTCAGTTGCTTGCCTTGAAGTGACAGGCTCACTTCATTCTTTTTTGAGAAAATGTCTGCCAAATACTCAAGTCTGAATAACCATAGCTTCTTTCAAGCAAGAACAGTATTTCATTTTGAAATAAAGGGGAGAGTTCAGCTCTGAACAATTGCACAGTGAAATAGCCACCACTTTTGGTATACAGCAGAGCTGCTTTATACATATTTCTTCACAACAATATTAAAAAGACTAATACTCAAAAATTGAGATTGAATAAAATTAATAATATTTACTGCTCCATCCAAGGCCTTTCCCCCCTTTTCCTGTATGTGAATGACAATGAAGAAATGTCTACCAGTATCGTTTATTGCTATACTTTGATTCCAAGTAAGACGACTACTTTGATTCCAGGTAAGCAGTGTATGCTCCCATGGTATTTGCATCATCTGTGTAAATGTAAACATATATTTTTTTAAGTACATTATTTTTTTTAGTAGTATTATGACAATTTTGAAAACATGACCTCCAGAAAGAGGGTCTCTGGGGCCTTCGGAGGTTTACAAACCACACCAAGAATAACTCCGCTAGTTGATTTCTTGTAAAGGGGAAAATATCATATGTTATTTGAAATGTATTTTGTACTTAAATAAGAAATTAAGCTTCACTAAATTTTTAGTCTGCAAATGGACACCAGAACCCTCATTTTTGCATGTTAAATGAATATATATCCCACATAAAAGGTAAAATATACTAAGGGAAGAATGAGATTTCCTCAGTCCAAAGAGCTTGACAGTGATAAACTTACTCTTTTGTTCTTTTGATAACCTTATGCTTTTGTTCTTTTACTCTTTATATTTTGACTTATGATGTCAAGACTGTTTGTCTATTCTGTTATGCTTTTGAGCTGGCTAATCCCCACAAACATGGTCAAAGACCTTGAAATATTTCTGCCAAGAAAGAAGAAGCTAAAACTAAAAAAGAAAACCAAAGCAAACTGAAATGATAGAGCTGGCACTTCCACTCCTTAAGTGAGCTTGTCATTTGTCATGATATTAGGTTAAAATCCATAATGAACTAATCAAATATGATAAGAAGTCAGTCAAAGTGTTCCAAAGTATCAAAAAAACTATTTGATAGTGAAGGATTATGAATAACCCTAAAAAGTATATAAAAGTATATACTCTATTTGAAACTTTAAAGATATATGTATATATATAACACCTGTCTATAGTAAAATCATGAGTGTTTCCACTTATAAATATTAGATAAATTAAATAAAATTATGTAAATACAAGTAAAAAGATTATCAATGATGTAATGTATTAGGATCTAAGGATTATTATTGAATCAGTTCTACACACATGAAGTTCATAGAGAAGAAATGAGTACTCCAAGCAAATAATAATAAAAAGAAAACAAAAACATAGTATAATAATACCAATATTAAACAAAATAGAATTTAAGAAAAATTATAAATAGAAGAACATAAAATCCTGATAAAAGAACAACTCATAAAGAAAATACAATAATCATGAATGTATATCACTAAAACTATAACCTTGAAATATATGAAGCAAAATCAACACAATGGAGAAATTGACAAATCCACAAAATGGGAAAATTTTTATATCTCTCTTTCTGAAACTCATAGATAAAACAAATTTAAAATAATCAAGAACATTGGGGAAATGACCAACACTGTTAATAAGCAAGTGTTAATAAACTTGGTAAGGTCTAAGAAAATTTGACATACAGTTGACCCTTGAACAATGTGGGGTTAGGGGTGTTGACCCTGTGAGCAGTTGAAAATACACCTATATTATAGTCAGCCCTCTGCACCTGTGGTTCTTCCAACCCTTTGGATCCAATTCCTACACACCATGTAGGACTGTAGTATTTACAACTGAAAAAAATCTGCTTAAAAGTGGGCCCACATAGTTCAAACCCATGTTGTTCAGGGTCAAGTGTATTCATAGTTTTCTACCCATCACTATGAAATGGGTATTCATTTAACTATTACAACAAAAAATTTAAAACAATCTAAATGTTCACTAAAAAGAAACAAGATGAAAAAAAAAAATACAGTCAACCATTAAAAATAAATTTATATTGTTTCAATATTTTTAAGTGAAGAAAAAATGAAGACGGAACAATGCATATAGTTTAACATGCATGTGCGTGTGTGAGCGTGTGCTAAGTTGCTTCAGTCGTGTCCGACTCTTTGCGACCCTATGGACTATAACCCACCAGGCTCCTCTGTCCATGGGATTCTCCAGGCAAGAATACTGGAGTGGGTTGCCATGGCCTCCTCCAGGGGATCTTCCCGACCCAGGGATCAAACCCGTGTCTCTTAGGTCTCCAGCATTGATGGGTGGGTTCTTCACCACTAGTGCCACCTGGGAAGTCCATAGTTTAACATGTGCATGTAAAAAAAATCACATGTATAAACAAAATATGTTCGAAAATAAATTTATGACAGGTGCTAATTAAACTATTGATAATAATTACCCTTGAGAAAGGACAAAGAAAAAGATTTACATTTTAATCACTTGCATAAGCATTGTTTGAAATTTTTATGACAAGGAAGTATGTGAATATAATAGGTATAATAGAGACAGAAGAAGAAGAAATAGGTATAATAGAGAAGAAGAAAATGTAGCTTTCCCTATCCTTGGGTAATGGTAGGATGCTGCAGCAGAAAGCAAGCTCTGTATTGGGAAGACTGTGGAGAAAGAGGTGTCCTCATAATGTGAAAGTGTAAACTGATATAAGAGAAGGAAATTTGTTAGTACCAATGATCACTGACATCATCTAAATGTTTTCTGGTTAACAGTTGCATATTGAGCTGTGTTAAATCAAACTCATTCCTGAAAGTCACAGAAGTAAAAATCAATTTATAAAAGGTTACAATTAATGTCAGTAAAACAAAGAGGGTTTGTACAATTAGTAAATACATATAAGTTCTATCATAAATGTATTTTGAAGGAGCAGGGTAGGGAATGGTTCTCCTGAGAAAAGGAATACCTCTGACATCATGCTATACAAATCTGATGAAATCTGGAATGATTATGCTTTATTTTATCTGTAAATACTCTTTTAGCAGAAAGTATTCATTGTTCCAAAATCATTGCTTTCTTGGGCTCCAAAATCACTGTGGATGGTGACTGCAGCCATGAAATTAAAGACGCTTATTCCTTGGAAGAAAAGCTCTGACAAACCTAGGCAGCATATTAAAAAGTAGAGACATCACTTTGCCCACAAGGTCCATATATCCAAGTCATGGTTTTTCCAGTAATAATGTATGGATGTGAGACTTGGACTGTAAATAAAGCTGACTGCTGAAGAATTGATGTTTTTGAATGTGGAGCTGGAGAAGACTCTTGAGAGTACCTTGAACTGCAAGGAGATCAAACCAGTCCGTCCTAAAGGAAATCAACCTTAAAATACATGAGATCTTTAGGAGAGTTGTGACAAACAGTGATCCAGAGAAAAAAATTGTAATATCACTAACATTAACCTGGCTTCAATTCAGTATTATTTCATTTCAAACATGATAAACTGGCAGCAAAGAGCTAGTTAATTAATCAGCCAATATTACACTAGAATAACTGTTTACAATTGTGTGAATCTGTATTTGAGGACTGTTAGAGAATATCTTAAAGAAAACATCAAAGATATTTTGAGAAAAGGATTGAAAAGTGTGAGAAAATAAAATAATTATTTGCCTCTATAAACAGAGCAGAAAAAAATTAATGAACATAAATCCAGAAAAAAAGAAAGAAAATAAGTTCCAGTACATCCACATAAGCCAAAGTCTTTCAAACAAACCAAAATTTCAAAGAATGTTCACAGACCAAATATCAGCTTTAGGAAAGATAATGAAATGTAATGACAACCAGCATGTGAAAAAAAAAGAATACCTTATTTTCCATATATAATGTCAGTTGAATCACAATATATCCCAATATTTAAGAAACAAAACCTGTGAGCTTTTAAAAATAAAGATATGGAAAATAAAATCTAAATGATAATTGGGAAAATTTTATTTCATATTATCATCAGGAGATGATACATTAGAACTTCATTTCAAGGAAACAGATTCTAATTTCATACACAGATGTTTTGGAAAAATCAATAGGTCACAAGCTGTTATTTGACTAAATTGGCCCCTTCTTTGAATTGAAAGCCAGCTGTTTGCCTGCCAGAAAGGAGGACTCTTCATAAATGAATAAATAAATAAATGGAAAAAGTAA
Source organism: Odocoileus virginianus (assembly GCF_023699985.2). NCBI lineage: Eukaryota > Metazoa > Chordata > Mammalia > Artiodactyla > Cervidae > Odocoileus > Odocoileus virginianus. The sequence continues at coordinate 30,267,983 of NC_069677.1, read as the reverse complement.
GAATGGTTGAATGCATAAAGATGGATATATATTCAGTTAGATATTAAATATAGTAGTCATTAAAAATGATGAATTTTTTTTTAAATTAAAAAGAGAAATAATAATAAAAAAAAAAACCTGTTTCTCTGATAAAAGTCCCTAAATAAGAACCAAAATATAGTTGGGAATACACAGATGGTACAGGGTATTAATGAAGTATACAAACAAATAGAGCAAAGAACTGATTTAAATATAAGGAGAGATTAACAGTTGGGCCATTACCCAAAATAAAGGACACCGAGTTTGTAATCAACCCAAATCTATTTTCTTCTATTTAAATTCCAAACTAATTGAGAGTTAGGACTTCTGATGCAGTAATTGATGAACATAGATCAAAAGGATTTATAAGTAATGGGACAGTTCTGAGAGCCCAAAATGACAGCTGAATATGACAGAGATGCCAAAGGAAAAAGCTCAAATTTCTTGCATCTCTAAACACTGAAATGGCTGACTGTTTCCTTCTCAGCATGGGCATGTTTAGATGTCTGAGAATTTATTTCACAGATAGAAATATAATCCTTTTTTTTCAGTTGGCATTAAGCATGGGAGAATCTCTCATATAGAGCCAATTCTAATTTTTTAATCTCAAGGCAATGAGTTTTAATTATTCCCTGTAAATTAATTATCTGAGAAAAAATAGCATGCACTAGTGTGGGCTACAGTCACTAGACACTGGGAAGAGTTAATGGGCAGCTGGCCTATTACCAGTGAAGGAGGAAAGCCTTTGGCCTGAGTCCTTAAATTTTATCTAACTCACTTGTTAGATCCTGTTTAAAAAAAAATCAGAGAAGTATGGAAATTATGTAGTGCATGCAAAGGAAATATTTATGATACAGTAAAATTTCAAAACTAGTATATACACTGTGATGACAAGCATTCAAAGACATCATAAATGTGGAAAAAAAGACTAGAAGGAATTACAGAAAACTTTTTAACAAATCGACTGGGTTAGTGGGATTATGCAACTTTTTTCCTTTGCAGTACTTACCAAACTTTTTTGATGATGTAATGTCATTATTAAAGTTTTTAAATTTAATGAAAAAATCATTTTAAGATTATTTAGATTGAGGGAGACTATTTATTGTTCATTAAAAAAATACCAGTGTGCAACTTGAATTCTTCCCAAAGGGTTTACATTTTAAAACAGCTAGACAAAACTAACAAGTACATGTTTCCAATCAACAAATGACAGGATCTTGACTTACTACATATAACATTAGTCACATTGTTTAAAAGAAAAATTAGTCAGAGTTATAGTTATTTTGTTTCAGTTTTTTATTTTGTCTTACTGCAAAGCTAGAGATACTAGACAAATTGGTAGACATCATAATTTCTTAACCATATAGAGATATTAGTGAGAATAAAAGTCATAAAATAATAGCAAGCAAAATGCTAAACCTTGCAGTACCACTAGAGAATAACACAGTAGCAAAGCTTCTTTTGGGCTCTGCAGGTGGCTCAGCGGTAAAGAATCTTCCTGCCAATGCTGAGATATGAGCTTGATCCCGAGGTCTGGAACATATCCTGGACAAGGAAATGGCAACCTACTCCAGTATCCTTGCCTGGAAAATCCCGCGGACAGAGAAGCCTGGAGGGTTACAGTCCATGGGGTCACAAAGTGTCAGACATGACTTAGTGACTAAACAACAACAATACAAAAAGTCTCTTTCACAGACTCTTTATCTATAAATTCCCATAGATCTGAGTACCAGGGCAACTATGTCCATCACCAACAGATGCCTATGAATTTGTACCTGATCATTTTCATCTGTGTATTTATTATCTAATGGCCTGTATACTTGCTGTGTTTGTGTTTATTTTGGGTGGTTGTTACAAACGTCATTAACTTTCTTATAAGGTACGCTAACTACCATGCAAAAAAAAATAAGCTACAAAGATACATTGTGCAGCACAAGAAATATAGCTAGTATTTTAGAACTATGAAGGGAGTCTATAAAGTTTTGAATCACTATGATGTATACCTGAAACTAGCATAATACTGTGAATCGACTATATATCAGTTTTTCTTTTCATTTATTTTTATTAGTTGGAGGCTAACTACTCTACAATACTGTAGTGGGTTTTGCCATACATTGTCATGAATCAGCCATGGATTTACATGTGTTCCCCATCCCGATCCCCCCTCCCGCCTCCCTCCCCATCCCATCCCTCTGGGTCTTCCCAGTGCACCAGCCCTGAGCACTTTCATGCATCCAACCTGGGCTGGTATACATCAGTTTTTAAAAGGTGGTAAAAATATTGTTAAGTTGTAGGAGGTGGTACTGATGGTGTTGTTATGATTTAGTAAATGGATTTGTGAATAGCCTTTCAGATAACCTTAGAAAGATCCAATTAGATAGTATAGTTACTAAATGAAAAAAGAAGTTAGAGAAAGGTAAGCTATGGCCTGGGAAAAATGGGAGATATGAGAGACAGAAGATAAGCTGGGGACATTAAATTCACACATGTAGGGTAATGACAGAGGAAGACAGTAAATCAGGGGGAGACCTATCTGAAAGTGCATCGAGCTTTGTCATTAACTCCAGGCATCGTATTTATAGGAGGACTGGTGATATGGAGACATGGAGCCTTTTTAAGAACAAACTGAGAAGTTTGTTTAAAGTCACACTGAATTTTTCAGTTTTGAAGAAACTTCCAGAGAAGCTTTCTTGTAGGATGTTTGAACTAAAGGGCTGGAGCTTGACAGAGAGATTTGGCCAAAGGTTGGGATTTAGGAGCAACTGATTATAGATGAAGATTTAAAACAAAAATAGAGGACAGCAGCTTCTACAAAGTGAAGTTTTAGAACAGAAGGTCAAGGGATAAAATTGGAATCTTCTGATTGTTGACAGACTGGAGGAGAACGAGGAGCTAGAGATAGTGGAAAGGAGTAGAAGAAAAAGTGAGTAGAGTAAAAGGAAGTTTGGGAAGGACTGAATCTGTCAACAGGACAATAGCACTGAGCTATCAAGGGATACACAGCGCAAGAATTATACAGCACAACGGGAGCTGGAAATCTTCCAGCCATCACCCAAGAAGAAGCGTTACATATTTTGGGCTTTCAACCTCCATTTGAGGATATTAGGTTCAGCCCCTTCACTGGAAATTTGATGCTTATGAGATGGTTTCAACAAATTAATGACCACTTCCACGTAAAAGGATGCACATATGTTCTATATAAACCTCATGGGAAGAATAAAACAGCTGGAGAAACTGCTTCCGGGGCCTCATCGAAGTTAACTCATGGATTGAAAGATGAATCATTAGCTTATATCTATCATTGCCAAGATCATTATTTTTGTCCAATTGGCTTTGAAACAACCCCTGTTAAGGTGAATAAAGCATTTAGCAGAGGTCCCCTCACACCACAGGAAGCAGAATATTGGATCTTAATTGGAGAATCAAGCACAAAAATCCTGCTATTCACTGTACAAAATGGGCAGATATTGTTACTGATCTAAACACTTAAAATCCAGAATATTTAGATATCTGGCACCTAGAGAGGGGACGGCAGTATCAAAAGACAAAGAAGGTTGGAGGAAAGTTGCATTGTATCCTAGCCTTCCAGAGACTTGCCTGGCAAAGATTTGGCCTTTGGAACTTTCCATTTGGAACCATTAGACAGGAATCACAGCCTCTAACACACGCCCAGGGAATTGCCAAGTCTGAGCGTGAAGACAGTATCTCTAAGAAGCAGCACAGGTGCCTGGGCCAGTCCTTCAGTGCTAGTTCCCATCAGGACTGGACATGGAGAAAGATGTCCAGTATCCGCAAGAGAAGGAACAGTGGCTGCCTACCATGGTTACAGTGATTATGATGGGAATGGCTGACCACGCTGGGTACCTAAAATGGGTGTCATACACACAGCTGGTCTACGCAGGACTGTGTTAAGGCAGTATGAGATTTTAAGTCTAATAGGAACAGATTTTGTGGCGCAAAACATAACCTTGTAGTTCCTCCAGTAAATAAGCTTGTGTATGATTCTGCTGTGCTGTGCTTAGTCGCTCAGTCGTGTCTGACTCTTCGCGACTCCATGGACTGTAGCTCATCAGGCTCCTCTGTCCATGGGGACCCTCCAGGCAAGAATACTGGCGTGGGTTGCCATGCCCTCCTGCAGGACCCAGGGATCAAACCCAAGCCTCCTGCATTGCAAGCAGATTGTTACCCATCTGAGCCACTGGGGTGATTTCAGACATATAAACAGATAAGCACAGATATTTTTGTCCTTTTAAAGTTAAGGATATTAAACATTCTGGACAGTTTTGTGAAGTCCAATAAAATTACATATAAACAAATCAGACACAGGTTCACTCAATACCATCACAATTTGAAATACTTAAGCATGAAGTGTTTTCTTATGACTAGACACCCAGATACTTGTTGCAGTTCTATTCCTAAGCTCAAAATTTAAGGTACTAACTCTCTGCCCTTAAAAAAAAAAAAAAACAACTGGGGCTGTTGACTTCTAGTTTTTCTCTTGTGGTTAAAGCCCATTTAAAACAATTTAGTGAGTCTAGAAATTCTGTTTACTTGTAGCAGTATCTTGCCTGCCTATATATTTTTCCTTATTAACTTTCTCAGGATTCTCAATAAAGAGGCAAAAGAGAAAAGACTCCAGGCACTGATCTTTTCTGCTGGTGCAGATGGGTGACTTAGTGCACCAACTCAGGTGTTCTGGACTTTCTTGGTATGTTGTTGTTGTATATTGACAAGAACTTTAGGTCTTGACTTCTATAAGTCTACAATAAACCTTGGTTTAGGGATAGAGTAAACAAACAAGTGGGCTTCCCTGGTGGCCCAGTGGTAAAGAACCAACCTGTCAACGCAAGAGACATGGGTTCGATCCCTGGGTTGGGAAGATCCCCTGGAGAAGGAAATGGCAACCCACTCCAGTATTCTTGCCTGGGAAATTCCATGGACAGAGGAACCTGGTGGGCTACAGTCCATGGGGTCACAAAGAGTTGGACACAACTTAGTGACTAAAACAACAAAAACAACATCAAGGAATAAGGTGCTTCCCTGATGACTCAGCAGATAAAGAATCTGCCTACAATGCAGGAGACACAGGAAACATAGATTCGAACCTGGGTCCAGAAGATCCCCTGGAGGAGGGCATGGCAATCCACTCCAGCATTTTTGCCTAGTGAATCCAATGGACAGAGGAGCCTGGTGGGCTACAGTTTATAGGGTTGCAAAGAGTCAGACTCTACTGAAGTGACTTAGCATGCATGCATGCAAGGAATTCAGTGTAGCTGCATCATAATGTGTCAGAAAATGTATTCGGCAAAGAAAGCAAATGCCACCTTCCTTAAAAAGGATTCTAGGTTAATGGCAGGAATAACTTTTGTTTCTCACCCTAGTAATTGCTCCTGTAAGAGCTAAATCACTTTATATGCTTCAAGACATGGTCCTGTATTTCTCTGCAGGCACCCCTTCCCCTCCGCTGCACATGCTTGATGTGTATTGACAAAAATTAAGTAGAATTGAATCTTGACACAGCTGGCTGGGTGTAAAGTGCTTTCTATTATGCAAACTTCTCCCTGCCAGTGTTTACCCACCCAACATAAATTGAAGAGCTAGTTAAGCACTTATGTAACAAACAGGAGGAGTCAACCAATGCAAGTCCAAATCTCTTTTTCAAAATTGTTCTAAACTAAAGGATAGCCTTATTATAATTGTTTGGAGAAGTGTTCTCCAGCTTACACCTTCCTTTTAACTATATAATAAAGTGCCAAAGAGTCTTCTCTTGCAGACAAAATCAATGCTTCTAGCTATTAGATATGAAAGGTAAAGTTATTTTATTTTCTGTGAATACATTTAAAAGTACTGATACTTGCTGGAAATATTTGTTTACCAAGTCTCTTGCCAATTCATGTATATATTCATTCAACAACATTTTATTATATATTATACCACTTAAGTACCAGGAACCATGCAATGTACCTGACATAACAAGCAGTGAAAACAGAAACAATCCCTAATCAGTTGAGCTCCAAGTTAAATAACAAAAATAAATATATAGATAAACTCTGAAGTTTTTTGTAGAAAAAGGAAAATGTGATTTTATGAGAGCATAACACATATATTAAAAAAAAAAAGTAGCCTGATTTGAAGATTGGTGAAAGCTTTCCTTAAAAATTATACTTAAGTTATAACCTAAACATCGAGTAAGCATTAACTTGATGGAGAAATAAGACTTCCAGACCAAGTCTCCTGGGAATTTGCTCTTCCCTCACAACACACAAAAACAAATAACTATGTGAGGAATGAGATATTAATTAGCAATCATTTCATTGGGTGCTCAGGTGCTTCAGGACTGACTCTTTGCAATCCTAAGGACTGCAGTCCACCAGGCTCCTCTGTGCATGGGATTCTCCAGGCAAGAATACTGGAGTGGGTTGCCATGCCCTCCTCCAGGTGATCTTCCCCACCCAGGGATCAAACCCATGTCTCCTGTATTGCAGGCAGATTATTTAGCGCTGAACCACCAGGGGAACCCAATCATTTCATTATGTATATGTAAATCAAACCATCACTATGTACACCTTATGTGTATACAATTTTCATTTTAAAAAGATTAAGTGGGGAGATGCTGTGGTTGCAGGAAATGGGCAATGTTATCTTTACGTACCTATCCTCATCATATACCCTTGTAATTGGAGTGCAGAAGGATGTGGTAGAACTCCCTGTGGTCTTCTAAGAAGGATAGAAATCAGAGATCTTAGGATAAATAGGCTTCACCTTGAGAAAGGAGTCAGATTACTTCCTGCCAGTAGATCAAGGGAGAGCTATCTTTCTTTAAGGAATTCTGTAAGGGGCCCTCTGCCAACTCTGTTCCCTTGAAGTCTCATTCTCAGAAAAGGAATGGATCTAGCAAAAGTCTCCCACCAGGACACAGAGAGCAGAAAGATTTCTTTGGCAGTTTCCAAAAAGGAAGATGTTAGTATGAGACCACATCAAATGACTGGTTTTAAACATCTAAAAAAAATACCTTGTCCTAGATTAAATAAAAATGAGGCAGCATAAGGCAGTAAAAATACTTAACTTTCTCAGGTTTATGAATGAAGATTCAGAGCAAGAGACGCAATGAACAGCCACAAAGATATAGTCTAGGCCTTTTTATGCCAAGAGAACTCAGGCGCAAGGAAACATATTATCCTTTCCTTCTGAGAGTGACAGAGAATGATATTTTCTTACTGCCTATTGAATTTATTTCATTTTCTTAATGTAGCATCTCTCAGTACTTGGTTTCACATTTGTTTATGCTCATGTAGCCAACTGTGCATTTTTACAGAAAGAGATCCGAGCTTTGAAAAAGAAGCAACATTTTTCACCAAAATGTAAATTCCTGAACAGATCGTTCTTCCCTGAAATATAAAACATGAATAACAATTTTTCTTTTAACATTTTGTAAAAGCCTTGTAATGGTTATCTCTCAAGCAGCTAAACCCAAACTAGGTTCTCTCTACAGATGAAACCACTTTAATGAGCCAAGCAGGGCAACAGAAATGTCCAGTAATTGCTATCCTTTTATCTGAAGTCCTATCTTGATGGGTTTAAAAAAAAAAAATAGTAAATCAAACCTAGTCTCCAAAATCTCATCAAAGAAAATCAATCAAATGTGGTAGCCAAAATGGTATTACAGAATCTGTGTTTTCATTTTTGATTAAAGTTTATATAAAGCTATTCAGAATCCAGACTTACTGCTATCTAAAATTTTAAATCATCCAAATGCTCTTGTGTGCTGAGTGTGCTTGCACACAGATGGACAGTCCAAAAGAGCCAGATTCCCTCTGACAACTGGTTCGGTGAATTCTTGAATGATCGAAAAGAAGAATTTATGTTGCTGTCCGTGTGGCCCAGACCTCTACTGTGTGAGCACCCCATGGATTTGTAGCAATCAACTCGCCAAGTAGACCCCTGTAAAGCATTCTATCATTTCTCAGTTTCCTTCTCCCTCATAGTTTTTCCCACTATTATTTGATAGCGAGAGTTTTTCCCTCATTAATAGCTCACATTCAATTCTCATGCTCCTTTTGGTAAAGATTCTCTTGAATCAAGGCTGTTAGAAGAAATGGTACACATCAGGCAATGCCTGCTTCCTTCCCTGTGAGAATCAAACAACTGTCATTCTGCTAAATGAGTTGTCATTAGCAGGCAGAGTTGTCTGGAGCCACACAGAAAGAAATCTAACTGAAGTAATGACTGTTGCAGGGCCCTGATAGAGTTTAGAGGCTAGGGGACCCCTTCCCCCACTTCCCTATCCAGTACTTTAAGCAGTCTTTCTAGAGTGGGGAATGTTTGCCCTGGGACTGGTGACCTCAAATTACCTCTGAAATGTGGCATAGTACTTCACCTCTAGCATGAATATTCCCTCAGAGAATATCCCATGAATATTCTCTCAGCCAACACTATTGGCAGGCACCTCATACACGGCCAAGCATGTACCAGAGTTGGGAATGATGAATAAGTTAGGATGACTTGCAAATATAAATTAATAATGGTTTCCTTAATTCACTTTAGAATTTCTGTGGGAAATTATGGCCTCAGTTTCCTTGGTCTTCTTTTATAGTTTTATTATGGTAATTTCAATATTAACCCCCAATTCAGACTTTATCATTCTAATGAGTGTTCAGCCCACAGACACCTGTCTCTCTTTCTTTCTTTCATCTTCATATGCCCATATTTAATTTTCTCAAGTCAAAATTCGTATTTTGTGATTTATTGCTTTTCTATTGAACTCCTAAATTTGGACAAAATTTAAAAATAGTCATATTTGTGAAGTAATTGAACTTTTGTAGAGATGAAAAGGTTATCACGCATTGATTAAAAAAAAGCATTAATTATTAATAGATCCCTCTGAGAGCAGTTGTTCCCCACTTGAAGTCTCTCACTACTTAGAGGCTCACAAAGATATTAATGGAAATCTTCAAATTACTTTAAATATTTCAAAAGTTAGTACTTATGTACTTGCCCAAAACAAGACTGCCTATAATGGACTAACTAAAATGTCAAGTTTCTTTCTTTTGGCTGGAGTTATATCATTCCTTCACCATTCCCAAGGTGATCTCAGCAATTTTACCATTCCTCGCCATGGATATATTGTTGTATATAATATCTACTGGTATGCTATTGTTGTTGTTTAGTCGCTGTCATGTCCAGTTCTTCTGTGACCCCATGGACCATCGCCTGCCAAGCTCCTCTGTCCAGGGGAATTCCCAGGCAAGAATTTGGAGTGTGAGCCATTTCCTTCTCCAGGGGATCTTCCTGACCCAGGGATCGAACCTGTGTCTCCTGCTTGGCTGATTGATTCTTTACCACTGGAGCCACCTGGGAAGCCCACTAATATGCCCTATATCACAACTAAATGAATCCTTGATTATAGCTATCTGCATTAACTTTCACATAATACCTAAAGAACTCTAAACTTCATTACATAGCATAGTCACGATAAGAACATTAACCTTGAATATAGAGGAATTTGTGAAAAAACAAAGCTTGCAATCCATTTACGAGAGTCATCTGCTAGTTAATGAGGAGCAGAGAGCGGCAGTGCCGTCTGGAGATGAGGAGTTGGGCTGTCAGCCAGGCTCCCCTACCAGCCCCTTCATCAATTTCTCAATATTTATCAACTTCATAATATTCAGTGCAAATGCAAATCTGGGTAAAGTGACAGTCACTATGTCAGGTATCTCTATGAACGTTTATCTCAGACTGGTGATAAGCTCTTACTGTCATTCACACTTTTTAAAAGAAAAGTAAGGAAATGAATTATGTTAAATAAATGTAACTTGTTGAACAAAATATTTCAGAGTATACACTCCATTGATGAGGGATTAAGAATAACAAAAGCGGTCTTGGAAGGTAGAAAGTGTGAGATTCAGCATTCTAATCTATTTACTCATGATCATATGTATTTTTTATTGAGATATAATTGGCATATAACATTGTATTAGTTTTATGTGTACAACATAATGATTTCATATATGTGTATATTACAAAATTATCACAATATGCATATTTTTAAAACCAGACTACCTTAGCTAGCAAAACATGCTTGCAGGTGCAAATAGATCTTAACCATTGTGGTTATGCATTACCACAGTAGTTAACATTCATTTACCAGTTGTAATAGTTACAATTAATTTTCTTATGATGAAAACATTTAAGTTCTATTTTCTTAATAACTTATAAATATACAATACAGTATCATGAACTACAGTCATCATGCTGTATATTACATACTCAGAACTTATAACTGGAAGTTTGTACCTTTTTGACCACCATGGAATGAGTGAAGGTGGTTAATGATCATTTTTATCTCTAACTTTTGTTCTTGATAAGGTGGAGAAAAAGCAGAAAACTACAGAGAGGAATATAACAGCCTATATTTAAACCCTCATTAAATTAACAGAAGTTTATATTTTGTCATTTTTTTTGCTTAATCTATTTTATAAAATAACAAAGCTTTTTAAGTTAACATCAAAACCTTTTTTGATCTCTTCTCCAATCCCAGTTCCCACATTTCTTCCCCAAACTCAACCATTGCCATGAATTTATATCTTCCTAATGAAGTCACAAAGAGTCAGACATGACTTAGCAGCTAAATGACAACAATCTGTTTTGGAGCTTTTGTTGAATATATTCGTGTATCCTTAAATAGTATATATTATTGCTTTATGTGAATTTTAAATTTTACCCAAATGCTATCATACTTTAGATATTACTTGGCACTTTGCTTTTATTAAACTCAACATTGTGTTTTAAATCACTTAGGTTTAGTTTTATTTTATTATTGAATACTAATTATACCACAATTTATCTTAACTAATGGACGTACAGGTTATTTCCTAATATTTGTGGCTACAAACAATACTGCACTAAAAATAGTTATGTGCGTCTCCTGACACACATGTCTAGGAGGCAAGATGCTTAGGTAAAAATACAACAAATTGAAAGTCTTCCAATGGTTCTAGGATAAAAATCCATAGGGTTTAGATGATAAAAAGAGATCATTAAAGCAATCATGGGTGAGAAACAACAGTATCTCTTTTGGTAACAGAACAGTCTTGATGAGGAGGTTAATATGTTTTAAGTGGTGTCTTTACAAAATATATTTAAACAGAACTAAGAAAAAATAGATTTAATTTTTGATTACAGAATACCACTCCTTTCAGTGAGAGAAAACCCTCCAAAGCAGGTAAAGTGATTACAGACATATTCAGTTTCTGACAACAGAGTGTTCTCACCCCTGCATCCTCCGCTCTGGATCTGGTCTGAGTTCTGAATCTTCAGCATCACCTCTCCAGCGTAGTCCCTCCACGCTAGCCAAACCGCCCCACTTACCACACTCTATACAAAACCTCTATTGATATTTCACCTCTTCCATGCCTCTGCTCCTGATGCACCCAGCCTGGAGAGTCCCTGCTCTGGTTCATGGTGTTTTTTCTCTCCTTTCCATTCCTGTAATCTTAGTCTGAGCATCTCACTCATACTTAATCACTGGCATCCTTGTTGCAAGTGACATATGTTTTGACATAATGCAAATCAGGTCTTCAAGATCTCAGCCAAGCAGTTTTCAGATTCTGCTGCCTTCAAGTTAAAGGGTTGTATAACAATGATACATTTATCCTAGTTTTTTCCCTCAGAGGTGGAACTTTTCTTTCACGGTTTTGTGAGTCCTAACAATGGTACCCATGTTAATGAGACTATTGTATTGTAATAAACATATCCAGCATTTGTGAATAGTTTCCTATGGCTCCAGGTCTGTGCTAAATATTCGATATGTACTATTTCATCAATTCTTAAATGGCTCTGAAGAAATGAAAGGCGCAGTGAGATTAAATAAGTTGCTTCAGGTCACACAGCTGGTAGACAGTTGAGTCAGGCTTCAAACACAAGTCTGTCTCATTTCACAGACTGATCACTTTACATTGCCTTCCATGCTAATAATTAAAGAAATATGTTCCTTTTCTCTATAGAATGCTATTAAAAAGTCCAGTATCCAAGGACGGAAATTCAGCAGGGAGGAGTAACAACAGTGTTGAATCTGGATCCACTTCGCCTTGAGTTTAAATTTTACCTCTATTATTTACTAGCAGCATGGAAAGTTATTGTTTCCAGTCCTAGTTTCTTTAAGATAGAATGTCCCCCAAGATCCTTGTCTATTGATACACAAATAATATGCAGTAGATTTTCTTATTCTGTGTTGTCATAGCATTTGTTGCATTTCTCTGTTTCAGTAGCTATGTTATATCATTCTCCTGCATATTTTTCCATTATATCCATTTTTTACCTACTTGATATGTCGGGGGCTTCCCAGGTGGCACAGTGGTAAAGAATCTGCCTACCTAAGAATAAAACCACCATATGAGCCAACAATACCACTTTTAGGCAAATACCCTGAGGAAATCAGAACTGCAAAAGACACCTGTATTCCAATGTTCATTGCAGCACTATTTACAATAGCTAGGACATGGAAGCAACCTAGGTGTCCATCAACAGATGAGTGGATAAAGAATCCATGGTACAGATACACAATGGAATACTAGTCAGCCTTAAAAAGGAAGGCATTTGGAAAAAAAAAAAAAAAACAGAAAGGAAGGCATTTGAGCCAGTTCTAATGAGGTGGATGAATCTAGAGCCTATTATATAGAGTGAGATGAGTCAGAAAGAGAAAAACAAATATCATATATTAATGTATATATATATATATATACATATATATATATATGAATCTAGAAAGATGGTACTAATGAACCTATTTGTAGAACAGCAATGAAGATGCAGACATAGGCAACAGACTTATGGACAAAGGTGGGAGGGAGGAAGGAGAGGGTGAGATGAATGGAGAAAGTATCATGGAAGCATATACACTACCATGTGTAAAATAGATAGCCAGTGGAAATTTGCCGTATGACTCAGGGAATTCAAACTAGGGCTCTGTAACAACCTAGAGGGTGGGTAAGAGTGGGAGGTAGGAGGGAGATTAAAGAGGGAGGGGACATGTGTACATCCATGGCTAATTCATGCTGATGTATGGCAGAAATCAAACCAATATTATAAGGCAATCACCCTTCAATTAAAAATAAATATATAAATATAGAATCTGCCTGCCAATGCAGGAGACACAGCAGGTTCAGCTTCAACCCCTGAGTCGAGAAGATCTCCTGGAGAAAGAAATGGCAACCCATTCCAGTATTCTTGCCTAGAAAATTCCATGGACAGAGGAGCCTGAAGGCTCAAGTTCATGGAGTCACAAAGAGTCAGACATGACTAAGCATGCATGTGTGCTCAATGCCAGATACATGAACACAATGGTGAAATTCACACAATAGCCCTGCTCTCATAGAACTTAGATTCCAACAGAGAGTGCGAGAGATAGTAAAATAAGAACAGATGTTTTAAAATTATCTTTATAAAAATATAAAGCTAGATAAATTCTATAAAAAGCTAAAATTTGGGAGATACAGAGCAATTTGCTAGCTATTTTAGACTGAGGAATAAGGGAAGACATCTCTGAGAGAGTGAAATTTAAGCTACTAAGTGAATCACAAGAAGGATTTTAGCCTTGCAAGTATTGGGTGAGAGGAAGTCTCAAGTAGAGGAAAGAGCTAGTACAAAGAACCCAGGTTCTTGCCCTATTAGACAATGAGCTCCACCCAGAACCACTTTTACAAGTTTCTGATTGCTTCCCTATAGTGTATTTTAGCATGCTGCTCTATTCTTTCTCTATAAATGAACCGCTGCTGAAGTAATGTGTGCAATAAATCATATAGTTTCTCTGCTTAAAATCTTTCAGTGACTTCTTATTGGATGCAGAATAAAGTCCAAAACTGCAATGTGAAAGCTTTAAGAAAATAAGAACCACATATGTCTGGCTTGCCCTATCTCCAAGCCCTGGCATGAGGTAAATGGTGTACTTCTAGAAGAACAATAAACAAACATGCAAAAGAACCTGAACTCTGTATCCCAGTCCTTCAGTTCCCCTCAAGGGATTATGACTCACTTTCCTGTTTATATTTTAAACCACTCACTTACCAGTGCTGGCCCTTTGCCATTCAGCATATGCATTTTTTTTTTCTACCTGAAAAACAAAACCAACTGAGAGTTAACAACAAAAAATATTTCCATCAGCTGGCACATTCTTCCTCCCTAAGTGATGCAGATTCACTTGTCATTCACACTTGGAAAGTTGTTTCTATCCAATTTGTAAGTTGTCCTAACACACCAGGTGGCGAACTGGTAAAGAATTTGCCTTCAATGCAGGAGACATGGGTTCAATCCCTGGGTCAGGAAGATCCCCTGGAGGAAGAAATGGCAACCCACTCCACTATTCTTGCCTGGGAAATCCCATGGAGAGAGGAGCCTGGTGGGATGCAGTCCCAGAAGTTGCAAAGAGTCAGACACGACTGAGCAACTGAGCAGGCACATCTAACATACACAGCCACCTAAATCAATGAACACATATTTTTTCTCACCTTACTAGACTACTGGACTTCTGATGCCATCAATCCCATGTTCCTATATTTCAAAAAGCATTGCTTCTGATCAACAAACTCAACTTCACAGCAAAAGAAGTGTGCAATGGGCCTATGGAGTTCACCATTATATCTTACTATGATCTTCACCTCCCTGAAGCAGCTGGTTTAAGAGAATGGAGAAATGGACTTATTACAGTGCCAGTTAAGTAGCAATTCTTTGCAAGGCTGAGGCAAAGTTCTCTAGAAGGCTGTATATATGCTTTGAATCAGCATCCAATATATGGTATGATACCTCCAATGGCCAGGATGCAGAGGTCCAGAAATCAAAGAATAGAAATGGGAGAAGACCATTCACTAATACCCCTGTGACCCACCAGCAACATTTTTGCTTCCTGTTCTTGTAACTTTATGCTCTGCTGACCTAGAGAGCTTCCTTCCAGAGAGAGGAATGTTTCCACCAGGAGACACAACAATGATCCATTGAACTGAAAGTTAAGACTGCTCCTTGGCCAAAAATAGTCTGTCACTGTCTCCATTGTTTCCCCATCTCTTTGCCATGAACTGATGAGACCAGATGCCATGATCTTAGTATTCTGAATGTTGAGTTTTAAGCCAACTTTTTCACTCTCCTCTTTTGCTTTCATCAAGAGGCTCTTTATTTCTTCTTCACTTTCTGCCATTAGGGTGGTGTCATCTACATATATATGAGGTTATTGATATTTCTCCCTGCAATCTTGATTCCAGCTTGTGCTTCTTCCAGCCCAGCATTTCTCATGATGTACTCTGCATATAAGTTAAATAAGCAGGGTGACAATATACAGCCTTGAAGCTCTCCTTTTCCAATATAGAACCAATCTGTTGTTCCATGTTCAGTTCTGTTTCTTCTTGACCGGCATATAGATTTCTCAGGAGGCAGGTCAAGTGGTCTGGCATTCCCATCTCTTGAAGAATCTTCCACAGTTTGTTGTGTTCCATATAGTCAAAGGCTTTGGCATAGTCAATAAAGCAGAAATAGATGTTTTTCTGGAACTCTCTTGCTTTTTCAATGATCCAATGGATGTTGGCAATTTGATCTCTTGTTCCTCTGCCTTTTCTAAATCCAACTTGAAAATGTGGAAGATCACAGTTCATGTATTGTTGAAACCTGGCTTGGAGAATTTTGAGCATTACTTTGCTAGCATGTGAGATGGGTGCAATTATGCAGTAGTTTGAGCGTTCCTTGGTATTGCCTTTCTTTGGGACTGGAATGAAAACTGATTATTTTGGGGGGCTCCAAAATCACTGCAGATGATGACTGCAGCCATGAAATTAAAAGACACTTGCTTCTTGGAAGAAAAGTTATGACCAACCTAGACAGCATATTAAAAAGCAAAGACATTACTTTGCCAACAAAGATCCATCTAGTCAAAGTTATGGTTTTTCCAGTAGTCATGTATGGATGTGAGAGTTGAACTATAAAGAAAGCTGAGTGCTGAAGAATCAATGCTTTTGAACTGCAGTGATGGAGAAGACTCTTGAGAGTCCCTTGGACAGCAAGGAGATCCAACCAGTTCATCCTAAAGGAAGTCAATCCTGAATATTCATTGGAAGGACTGATTCTGAAGCTGAAACTCTAATATTTTGGCCACCTGTTGCAAAGAACTGACTCATTTGTAAAGACCCTGATCCTGGAAAAGATTGAAGGCAGGAGGAGAAGGGGACAATAGAGGATGAGATGGTTGAATGGCATCACCAACTCAATGGACATGAGTTTGAATAAGCTCCAGGAGTTGGTAATGGACAGGGAAGCCTGGCGTGCTGCAGTCCATGAAGTTGCAAAGAGTCGGACACAACTGAGCAAATGAACTGAACTCAACTGGCTATTTTGAGTCCCTTATGCTTATAAACCAACAGGCAAATAAGAGTCATGGTGTTGGCTGGTGTGATTATTCCTGAATACTACAAAGAAATTACTGTTACTCCATCATGGAGATAGGGAAGAGTGCACATGGAATCAATACAAAAGATCTCTTAGGACATCTCCTAGTATTAACGCGCCCTGTAATTAAAGTGAATGGAAACTACAGCAACCCAAGGGCAGGACTGCAAATGATGCAGACCCTTCAGGACTGAAGACTAGAATCACCCTATCAGGTGAAGAAGCATGTTAGTTGAAGTGTTTGCTGAAGGCAAAGGGAATACAGAATGGGTAGTCAGTGTTATGAACACCAGCTAGACTACATTCATTGGAGAAGGAAATGGCAACCCACTCCATTGTTCTTGCCTGGAGAATCCCAGAGATGGGGGAGCCTGGTGGGCTGCCTTCTATAGGGTCGCTCAGAGTCGGACACGACTGAGGCAGCTTGGCAGCAGCAGCAGCAGACTACATGACCAGTTATGGAAATGAGAACTATGATTGTCATGAGTATTTCCTCCTTATTTTCCTATGCATATGCTTGTGTGAGTGTGTATATTTATGTATGTATATGTATATATATATATATATACACATATATATATACACATATATACATATATGTATATGTATATATATATATATATACATATATATATATATATGTATATAGTTTTCCTGGTGACTCAGACAGTGAAGAATCTGCCTGCAATGCTTAAGACCCAAGTTTGATCCTTGGGTCGGGAAGATCCCCTGGAAGGTAATGGCAACCCACTCCAGTATTCTTGCCTGGAGAACTCCATAACAGAGACTACAGGCCATGGGGTTGTAAAGAGTTGGACATGACTGAGCAATTGACACTTATTCTATGTCTCTGGAAAACCCTAACATGTTCCCTCTTTCCTAAACTTTTGACTTTCCTTTTATTTCTCCAGTTACCCATTAATCTTCCTCATGAGTTGTTAGCTCCTCACTTTCCTGTCCTAAGTAATTTATGCTCATCTCTTTGTTCTTTTTGATTTATGCATAATACCTGAAGAAATAAACCCAAACTCATAGCAACACCTAATGCCTATATAACTATGATATTCATATCTTACTGTTACCCTAGATATTGCCTATATATCACAGACCTGTATAATAATGGCCATTATTTTCTGATTGCTTATCGCAATATAGGAACTGAGCTTAAAATTTTACAAATGTTTTTTATTTCTCCAAACTTCTGAAGTAGAGGAATAATTATTTTCATTTTACACGGGAGGAAACAAGGGCTTTGACAGTTAATTCTTTTGCCCAAGACTACACAAATAGTGACAAATCTGGTCTTTGAATCCAAGTTGCCTGACTTCAGAGTCCATGGTTTTAAACACTATATTATATTGCTTTATATTCAGGGGTTATTTAAGTTAAATTCTTTCATGCATCTTAATTGTAAATTGTGTTGAATATAATTCATAAGGATCCAAACTGAATATCATGTATTCAGAAAAGATTTTCCTAAAAATATGCTTCTGCCTAAGGAAACCTTATGTTTTACTGTTCTATTTGTTTAAAATTGCTTATCTGTGCATTTCTTCACGAAGCCTTTCTTGGAAGAAGAACCTTCAGGATAAAACAAAACCTATTAAAGCACAGAATGTATCTGCTTTGATCAATGGTTCAGGGATAAAATTTCCAGCCTGGATTTTTGTTTTGTTTAGTTTTGTTTTACTTTGCTCTTGGTTAATGCTCTAGTGGGCTCTTTGCACCAGGAAATGGTGGATAATCAGTTTATTAATGAATGGATTTCTTTTCTCTAAGGAGGTAGATGAGACAGACATATGGAGAAGAGATGCTTAACCAGGTTATTAGACAAATGGATCAAACAATGAAGTGTCTAAAGGCAAAGCAAAATGCTGAAACAGAGTGGGTAAGGGAGTAGGGCTGCAATTAGATATGAGTTCCGCAGCCACCTTGAAATTTGACCATGGGAATCATTTACACAAGGTTGCTCTATATTGGCATCTGTCATATTCCTCATATATAATGGTAGTAATAAGTACCTCTTAAGATACTTGTAAGTGGTAATAAGATCTGCCGTGGGTAAGATAGTGCCTTGAAAAGTGGAAGTGTTAGTCACTCAGTCATGTCGACTCTTTGTGACCCCATGAACTGTAGCCTGCCAGGCTCCTCTGTCCATGAAATTCTCCAGGCGAGAATACAGAAGAATCCCTTCTCCAGGGGATCTTCCCAACCCAGGGATGGAACCCAGGTTTCCCTCACTGCAGGCAGATTTCTCTACCATCTGAGCCACCAAGGAAGCCTTACACACAGTAAATATTCAACCAAAGTTGACTGGGTTATTATCACCCATGCTTTCTTAACATCCACCTGCTCTGAATGCTCTGCCATGAGATCACAGGCCAGGCAGCCATGGCTGCTGTCCACAGTGCTGCAGTGTATTCTATCAGACATGCCGTCTGGTTTAGATAAAAACATTAGTACATGTTTCTAATTCCACCTTAAAAGAGGAAGCATGCTAGTGAGCCATGACTGCTCAATGACAAGAAAACCACCTGGAATCCCTACACACTTAGCAAGGTGTTGCACATTAACAGTTTGTGTGGAATAGAGAAAAATTAGACTTAACTCTATCTTGCATCAGTCTCATACCTGACTTAATCAAACTGTCTGAATATATAAACAGCATGCAGATTGAAAAGCAAGCCCAGGGAAATCTAGAGAAATATTTTGTATTTTTACATAGACTGTTTAATGGGCTTCCCAGGTGGCGCTAGTGGTAAAGAATCTGCCTGCCAATGAAGGAGACATAAGAGACTCAGGTTCCAGAAGACCCCCGGAGGAGGGTGTGGCAACCCACTCCAGCCTGGAGAATCCCCATGGACAGAGAAGCCTGGGGGGCTACAATGCATAGGGTTGCACAGTCAGACACGACTGAAGCAACTTAGCACACACACTTGCATGGTAAAAATAGTCATCCAAATTTATCTACAATAATTATATTTCACATCTGTATTTACTATGAATGGTACTTTTTCTGTACATACTAGTTAATCTGATCCTTATAAAAATACTGCAGGCTAAAGAAACTATCATTTACCCATCACCATTTTATATGTTCTGAATATTTTCATTCTTGGAAGTTTGGTATAAATTTTCTGATTCCATGGTTAGTGCGTCCAAAGAGCATTTGCCCCAAAGTTTCCTCATTTAAGAGACTATGACTTTCTCCCAGGATACTTTTATGCTATAATAAAGTACTAATTAATGGATTTATCCATTTACTGTGTAATAGTGATGACATCATTAGGTTGTGCAAATCCAATAGCTTTGTATTATTGAGAGTCAGCATGTATTTTCCCATTCTGTCTACATTCTCTAGCCCCAAAGAGCCATGAGCTTCACTATTAAAACATGATCTCACAGGAAGTGCTTGCAAAACCTGAAAGGAAGGCACAGAAGGAGGAAAGAGGTAACTGATGGCTCAGGGAAAAATTGCCTAACTTCCTTTCTCCTGTTGCACCATTCTTCCCATTTTCCCAACAGAGGCCCTCATGTTTCCGAACCAGGTTCCTTTTGCCCAACACACAGCAAGAAGCCAAAATGCTAAGATGCTGGGTTTGTAGCAAAAGAGGGTTTATCCACAAGGCAGCTAAGTGAGGAGATAGCAGTACACATCAGAAACTTGGGGTGTTTGTGAGTTGGAGAATAAAGAAGCAGGGTGTCTAAGATGTGGCGAGCATGGGAAAAGGTGATCAGAAAAGGTGCAGACTCTTGGTTCGACACAGGCACACCTAGGGGCAGGCCCCTGCACATTCAGAAGGTCACTGTGCACACACGCATGCCCTGTTGAGGGGTCAGTGGTGCCATCCAGTATTAACCAGCTCAGCTCAAACAAGACACAGCTGACTAACTCCAAGTTTGCAGGAAAACAACTCAGGCCAGTGTCCTGTTTAGGCTGTGTGCTGCTTGAAGGACATACATGTCTTTTGTAGCAACAATTAAAACCACCTTGATTAGTGAAGGCAGGTTAAAGGCGAAGTGGGTTTGACTAATGATTACCTGTGGTTTCACTCAAGCTGCCAGCGTTCTAGCCACTCTCCTAGACCTGACCCTCCTTCAGCTGAAACATAAGATGCCCCTAAGTAGAGAGTACGTATCACTGATTCCATGCAGTTCTGTAGAAAGAGCTGACTAGGGACCATTTGGCAGGATTGTTCAATATGCTTTCGGCCAAGTGTTTGATATCTCGTCCCGGGAGCCCCCAGGTAGGTCTCTCTGACCTGTGACATCCTCTCTCAATGCAGCAACAGTTCCGTGCATCTCCTTCGGGGAGGAAGCACCTCACAACCAGCCGTTTTCACAGTGCATCTCTGACCTTGATCTGGGTCACAGATCAGTGAACCAATCTTGCATCCCTCAGTGCCTCTAAGTTCCATGCACCCACACAAAATCAGGAAGAGAACTCAGTGTTCTTTTGCATATTTTGAGCAAAAATAAACCCTCAACTTTGTACATAGCAAAAATAATGCAAATCTTCCCCAAATCTAATAAATGCAAATCTTTCTCAGTCTAGTAAACCTATATTTGAGAGAACAAGTAAGTTCATCCAAATGGATGTTTATTTTCAAATCACTGAATGCATATGTAAAAATCACCATTTTCCCACACATACTCTAGAAAATTCTATGATTAATATTATCAACATCATTTGGAATTCAAGTTTACTAATATGCTCTTTACTGTTGCACAAAAACTCAAAGTCCCATTCTGACAAGGTTGGAAGTGCTTCTTTTGTAGAAGAGATTAATTATATTTACACAAGGAAAAAGAAAACAACATTAGCATGACATTTTTCCCTCTACTTTGAAGACTCACTTTTCATATAACTGTTTGTGACTGTCTCCTTTTAGGGGTCAGTGCAATTCTAAAAGATTTCAACTGACTCAGAAAAAAAGTGTCATTGGGTTCAATTAAGATGTGTTCAAATTAGCACACTTTTTTTCTTATCTCACTCTGTGTGATGTACTAATGAGTAACCCTGTGGGCTTTGGAAGGAAGTTCCATTTCTGGTTGTCCTCCTGCCATCACTATTGCTCTTACTATGTGTCTGGAAGTAAATGGAAGGGGGATCCTCAATAGAGAGAAGCTGTTCTCATTCTAACTTCCGGACCAAGTACCCCCAGGGCATCAAATTCTGATTCCCTGAGAGTGACCCCATAGCCTCTGCCTTTAGGAAAGCAATGCTGATTCAAAACTCAAGGAACCCACTCACCCACCTTAACTAATAAAACTGGCACATGCATAGCATTTTTACACAAATACCTTTCACATATATTATGTGAAATCTGTCCCTAAACCTAATGAAGTGGATATTTTAAAGATTAAAAGTCTCTTACTATATGTCCAAGAAAGTAAATCATGAAGGTGACTTATCAAGTCAGACAGCACATTAGTGATGGAGATAGGATTCAAAGCCAGACATTCAGACTAAAGGAAAGGCCATCTTGCTATGGCCCTGCCCCACCCCCTCTTTTAGAGTAGTAACGTGCCTGACTATAACCTATGTATCACTCTGTGTATTGGTATATTATATCATTATGTACCTGCATGCCTGTGAAGCAGTAGACCATCAGATCTTCTGTGTCGAGAAACATACATACATGCAAGCCCAGACACACACACATTTGGGTATGTCCCTTGAATGTGCATAATGCATGCACATATACATACCACACAAAATTCTATCACAAGATTTATTTTCTAAGAAGCAGTTTTCTTACAGACTGTTATTTGTATTATTATGAGATTTTTACTGAATAGTGACCACAGTATGAGTGGTCAAACAACATTTACGCTGTTTGTGTAAGGAACCACCATCAGTAAATCAGATCCCCCTTCTGAATACCAACTACCCTTCCATTAACTGCACTGATCCAATTAAAGAATGTATTGAATGGAACTGAATCATATACAGTCAGAAAGTGGAGCATTTCTTTCACTTTCAAAACATGAAAGCTTTTTATATTTTTCAGATCATTATATCATTTTCGTTGTTTCCTTGTAGGAAGAGAAAGAATAGTATTTGTTTAAAATGTTCTAATACAAAGAGAACTTTAGCACACAATATCTGGTTCAATCTTCCCACTCACCAAGAAAATTAAAAAGTAGCTGTTTTTTTTTAATCCCATTTCACAGATGAGGCCCAGAGACCCTAAATAAATGGCACCTACTGATAGGTAGCACAGTCTGAATCCCAACACAGGCATCGACTCTTGAGTTAATGTGTCTTTCCTCTCACCACCCCCCGCCCCACCACATGCCAGGAGAACCCCAGAAGGAGCTAGAGGGCAGGAAGCTAAGCTGAGGAAATTGAGGAAGGCAGGCTTGACTCGTGCAAATCCAGAGCCAAGGCAAAAACTAGATTTCTGAGTTCTCGTTTCTACTGTTGGGTTGTCTTTGCCCACCCTAACCTTGTCACAAAACAATGGGAAGCAGATCCTGGAGAAGGAATAAAATGAAGGGAGATACCAAGTACTCAAGAGGGTGCTCTGTCAGAGCATTTACTATCTGGAACAAAGGCACAGAGTGGTGGATTAGCTAAAGTTGCTTTAGTTGCCACAGTGGTCTTTATCACCTCTTCCCCTCAACAAAGATACAATCTTTATTGTAGAAAATTTGCTTTATATTCAAACACAGTTTCAACACAATCTTCTAGCCACACCCTTCCTCCAGTGGTTTCAACCAGATTATTACCCATAAATTTCTTGCTATAGAAATGTGAACCCATCACTTGTTCCTTTATATTGCAGCTAATTCTTCTTTATTTCCTAGGGAGGTGATCCACCCCACCCTGGTATAACCCACAGTATGTTATGTGGGTAGCTATGAGAGAGTGCAAGACAGAGATTCATTTCTCAGTTATGGACAAAGGAAAGTTTATACAAAAATTAGACCAAGAAGTTGCAGCAAGAAGTAGGGAGGAGAGTAGAGGAGAATTAGAGGAGTTACGGAATGTTAATAGAAATATTCCTAATAAAACTCAAGCACAGATGTACAAGGTCAGATTTCAGGGGGAAAAATCACTAAGAAAAAGTAAATAATTTGAGGGGTAAAAAAGGTATAAAAATGGTTTCATTACAGCGACAATTTGGGGCAAAAATAAAATCAGAAGAGAAAGAGAGCTATCAGGTCTTCATACACTGCAGAGCCTAAAATTAGCTTTCAGTTTGGGAGAAAGTACTCTAACAAATGACAGGTTTAACCAAAATGCTTCTGGCAAAGGCAGAAACACTAACAAAGGCAACCTGCTACTGAGGAACAAATGGCTGGGCATTAAACAGAGAGGCCCGTCCTTTCACACCAGCTCCTCCAAAAAGACTGATGTCTGTGCACTGGGACATCACAGGAACTTTCCACACGTAATGCGCCTTCATGAGATCTAGAGAGCTGCCACAAACCAAACCTCTGTTCTACATCCTAGAACTATAAAAATAAAATAAAATAAAATTTATATGGCACTCGAAGTACCTAAGCAAAATTTAAGCTTAAAATGTATTTAACTTGCCCTAGGATGATTTTTCCCACACACTTCAAGGAACAGGGGAATATGTGCACAAGAATTTTGTACTGGTAAGAAAACACAACCTCAAAAACAACAGAATGAGTCATTCTTAAAGGAAATCAACCCTGAATACTTATTGGAAGGACTGATGCTGAAGATGAAGCTCCAATACTTTGGCCACCTGATGTGAAGAGCCAGCTCATTGGAAGAGACCCAGATGCTGGGAAAGATTGAGGGTAGGAGGAAAAGGGGATGACAGAGGATGAGATGGTTGGACGGCATCACTAATGCAATGGACATGAACTTGGGCAAACTCCAGGAAGTGGTGAGGGACAGGGAGGCCTGGCATGCTGCAGTCCATGGGGTCGCAAAGAGTCTGGCACGACTTGGCAACTGAACAACAAAGAAAACACAACCTATTCAGTAAAATTGTTACAATGGTCATAAAAAGGATCAAGTGTCTCACTCATTCACTTATGTCTTCAAATATTCAATAAACACCTACCTTGTACCTGTTGGGCTCTGTGCTAGACACTGGAAACACAGAAAAAAATATATCTGATTTTTCAAATGATTCCTCTCAGTAGACACTATACTGATTAAATCTAACCCAGAATCTGCCTTTGATTTGGAGCCCCAGGTTCTGATAGACCAGAGAGGGAACCAAGAAAGTTTTGAGAATAGCATCTTGGGAGAACCAGTTGCAGGAATAGGAAAGGGCAGCTTGGGGATCCTGCAGGCACTTGATCTCTTCAAACAGTTAAAGAGCTAGCTTGCCACATAGAGGGTAGGCATGTACTGTCAGGTCCAGAGGACAGAACCGCAGAAGTCATAGGGATATTTTGGCCTAAAAAAAAAAACAAGGAGCAGACAGGAATTCGCTGGTGGTCCAGTGGTTAAGGCTCCATGCTTTCACTGCCAAGAGTACAGTTCAATCCCTGGGTGAGGAGCAATTAAGATCTTGCAAGCTCACAGGGCAGACAACAGCAACAAAAACAACAACACAGCTAAACAATCTAAGGCAATAATAATAATAAATAAGGGAGCTGCCTTAGAAAAGTGTGAACTTACTGACTCTGAAAATACTCAAATAGAAGCTGCTGCTGCTGCTAAGTCGCTTCAGTCGTGTCCAACTCTGTGCGACCCCATAGACAGCAGCCCACCAGGCTCCCTCATCCCTGGGATTCTCCAGGCAAGAACACTGGAGTGGGTTGCCATTTCCTTCTCCAATGCGTGAAAGTGAGAAGTGAAAGTGAAGTCGCTCAGCCGTGTCCAACTCTTAGCGACCCCATGGACTTCAGCCTACCAGGCTCCTCTATCCATGGAATTTTCCAGGCAAGAGTACTGGAGTGGGGTACCATTGCCTTCTCTGAAATAGAAGCTGAATAACCATCCAATTAGAAATATCCTAAGGAGGCTTCCAGCTCTTGTATAAAGCTAGATTAAATCTATTAATCTCAGATTTTGGAAGAATCTATCTTATTGATTCTTTTTATATTGACTGTCATAAGATTAGCATTTCATAACTTTAAAATTATGCCTTATTATCTATATTGGGAAGTTTTTACTGATATGATTATACAAATGTGGACTCAAAAGCAATAAATACACTCACCTTTGTGGATCAGGAAGGAGTAGGTGTCTTTAGTTCTCTAAGCTCCTGGTGAAGCCTAGTTCTCAGAAATTTCTTTAAAAATCCGTTTCTCCTATTTTCACCATAAGCTTCACACTGAAAAAATAGTAAGGGTATCACTGGTACTTCCTCAAACTGCAAGCTTAAGCATTCTTACAATAAGTGCAAGCTTAAGCATTCTTACAATTACAGACCACTTGGTCAGTGCTTTTTAGACGGAAATACCTCATTATCACTGGTTGGTCATGAAATACACATTTTAAGTACTTTATGGACAAGTATGCATCATTTGTATGAATGTTACCTAATTTAATTGAATGTCTGGCCAGCCAGTTGTTATTTTGGTCCTGGTATTACAAGCCATCTTGATGGAGGCTATCAAATTGCTTTCCAAATCTGTTGAACTGGCAGTTGTTATAGGATTAACTGGATCAACAGAGTCTAGAGAATCTGAAGTTGAATCAGAATTGGATTTCTCTGCTAGATAATCTTTATCCTCTTTGGAATCATCCAAAAAATCTTTAATACTCCTGTTACTCCTTATAAAAGTCAATTCTTTAACACTAAGAAATGTTTACTGTTTTGTTGGAGGTTTTCTGAGCACTTTAGTCTCCTCCTATAATTGGATAAATAAAAACTACAGTGTGTGCGTCTGTGTGCTCAGTCATGTCTGACTCTTTGAGACCCCCTGGTATGCAGCCCACCAGGCTCCTTTGTCCATGTGGTTCTCCAGGCAAGAACACTGGAGTGGGTAGCCATTTTTCTCGTCCAGGGGATCTTCCCGACCCAGGGATCGAACCCTCATCTCCTATGTTGGCAAGTCAATTCTTTACCACTGAGCTATATAAGAAGCCCAAAAAGTACAGTAGAAACATATAAAAATGGGTAATGGGGTGACAGAGTATGTGTCAAATACTAATGTAATTTAGAACGATAATATTTGGAAGGGTGATGCCAATCATAAGAACAGACTAGTCTGAAACAAAAGTATGTGGAAAAGCTTAGAATATAATCAAAAGGTACCCCAATTAATGGTATTGGTTGCTTGGGGAAACCTAGATTTCTACTTTTTGCCATTATAACTTTCATCAAGATTTTTAAAATTATATGTAAATAGAGTAAGCCATACTGATAGTAGGAGAATATAAATTTTTCTTTTAAATGACATCATGGTGGAGAAAGTCTTTCTGGGCATGACACCAAAAGCAGAAGCCAAAAGTAAAAGACTGATAAATGCAATTACCTAAAAATTAGGTAAAATTATCCCATAAAATGACAAAGATAATAATTTAAAAAACATAAACTGGGAAAAGTATTTGCAACATATTTGAGGTGAATACATAAATAGTTCTTAAAATGAATATGAAAAAGAGAAAAAAGTAACCCCCCAAATGGCCTTAGGACATGAAGAAGCAGCCAGTAAAGAAGAAATAAAAATGGCCCATGTTTTAAAAAGCTGACTCATTAATAAATAAATAAAAATTATATGGACAATAAAATGTAATATTTATCTATTACAGTGGAGGATAAAAGCATAATATCCAAGAAGTAAAGAAATAGGAACTTTCATACTCTGCTGGTAGGAGTATAATTTTTAAAACATTAATCACTCAAACAAATAATTTAAATGTTTTAAAACCTTTCTTGCATACAGATTGCAGAGTATATTGAATCAATTAATATATCCTTGACACAGAAATTCTCTTTCTAGGAACTTATCCTGAGGGGAAAAAATTATATGTATGTAAAAGCATAAAATGAAATAGCATCCATTAAGGATTACAATGTAAGCTTACACTATTTTCACAGAGAGGTATTTATGTGATTCCCAATAAGTTCCTGTTTTAAAAGATACTGCCATAAATTTCCATCTGTATCTATTGATACATTTATTCACAATGAGAGAATTTCTTCCTCAGGTGAGATTAGTCATCACACACCCTTACCTTCTCTATGCATAGCTGTCTCATTTGTCTCACACAAATTCCAGATCTTCTCCCTTTGAATTGGTCACTTAGGATTCTCTCTCTCTCTCTTTCTTTCATCTAAAATTTGGAATTAATGGTATGATCAGTGTGTTATTGCCCACCCTGAGCCATAGCCATCAGATAAAGAATAGTTTTAGCTTTTGGATCAACAAATCCATTAAACCACGTGTGTAAATATAGGAGAAACACTTCTACCATTATGTCTACCTTCAGTTTGGATCATGTTAAGAGGCAAGTTGCATAACTCCAATCCCCTAACTAAATAACCAATCATCAGAGCCTTCCAGATGAGTTGCTGCAGTTCCTGGAGGTAGCTCAGTGATAAAGAACCGTCCTGCCAATGCAGGAGACACAGAAGATGTGGGTTTGATCGAATTGTCTCTGGGTCGAGACAATCCCCTGGAGGAGAAAATGTCAACCCACTCCAGTATTCTTGCCTGGAGAATCCCATGGACAGAAGGGCCTGGGCAGGCTACAGTCCACGGGGTCACAAAGAGTCAGACATGACTCAGTGACTGAACACACATATTGAGACATCATCCCTTAAGATTTTCATCTGTAAGAATCAGCTCCTTAATTCTTTACCTTCAGAGGTAACTTTATCTGTCATTGGTAGAGGGACTTGGAGGACTCGAGGGAAGTTTAAAAAGTGGGAAGAGGGTGTTCCCTGGTGGCCTGATGGTAAAGAATCCACCTGCCAATGCAGCAGACACTGCTTTGATTCCCTGGCCCAGGAAGATCCCACATGTGGCAGGGCAACTGAGACCGTGAACCCCAGCTCTTGAGCCTGTGCACTAGAGTCCGGGGCTGCAACTGCTGGGTACACGTGCCGCAGCTACCGAAGCCTGGGCACCCTAGAGCCCACGCTCCACGACCAGAGACGCCACTAACGGAGAGGCCCGTGCACCACAACTAAATAGCAGCCCCTGCTTTCCGCAACAAGAGAAAAGCCTGTGCAGCCATAAAGACCCAGCACAGCCAAAAATAAATAAATTAAAAAAAGTATTTTTTTAAGTGGGAAAAGATGACAAAAAGCCTACTCACCTTTCCACACTATCCATTAAACATCTCAGTGCCCAAGATTTAACTCAGTGATTGCCCCTCTACCTTTACCTCTAACCTCTGCTTTACCCACCTGGGTCTTCCCGGACCCTACTAGTGAAACTTTTATACCTGCAGCGCCTTCCCCCATTCTCATTTCATCTTTTCTTTTATTATCTTTGCCAAATACCTTAACCACCTCGTGTTTTCTTTGAAGACAAAGCCCTGTCTCCTACTGTTGCCTTATTTGCTGGCTAAAGAATGTTCTTTCTATATCCTACCCCTTTAAAGAATTTGGAAAAGTCACATTTAAGAGTAAGGAGACATAGAAGATATATCATAATCTCATGTCCTCCTATTAACAATGAGTTTTGCCAAGGGAAAAAATAAGTATGAGGACAAAATGCAGCTTTTCTGGGCTGTCTTTTCTACGATACAATGTTAGCCACTCAGTTGTGCCCAGCTCTTTGCGACACTGTAGACTGTAGCCCACCAGGCTCCTCTGTCCACAGAATTCTCCAGGGAAGAATTCTGGAGTGGGTAGCCATTCCCTTCTTTGGGGATCTTTCTGACCCAGGGATCAAACCTGGGTTGCAGGTAGATTGTTTATCATGTGAGCCAAAAAGCTTAGGATAAACCAAACAAGGCACAAATGCATATGAATCTTAAAGCTCAGCAGCTGGGGTCCCCATTCCCCCAAACGTATCCAGTAAAATTCTCTTTCTCTGAAATCCTCATTCTACTGTTCATCTATGATAGACAGAATTCTTGTCACGCTTTTTAAGTCCAGACCCTACACAGACCCTAACATGCAATATACACTTCATAGGGTTTAATGAATTAATTAATACACAGTAATAAGCTAAGCAGTCTCTCTTCTTTTGGGTCTTCATGAGAGGAAATGCATCCAATTTTGTATATATAAATATAAAATTTGTATATCTGGTAAAAAGTTCAGTTGTATCTAGAATCTAGCTTCCTTTCCCTGAAGCTGAAAGGTTCCAGTTCAAGACCTAGGTGCCTAAATTTATATTAGATCCTATGTGTGGGTGCTCAGTCACTTCACTTCAGTTCAGTTGCTCAGTCGTGTCTGACTCTTTGTGACCTCATGGACTGCAGCATGCCAGGCATCCCTGTCCATCAACAACTCCCAGAGCTTGCTCAAACTCATGTCCATTGAGTCAGTGATGCCATCCAACCATCTCATCATTTTAGGAATCAGTGAACTAAAACAGACTGGAATGGGCGAATTTAATTCAGATGACTATTATATCTACTACTGTGGGCAAGAATCCCTTAGAAGATGTGGCATAGCCTTCATAGTTAACAAGAGTCCAAAATGCAGTTCTTGGGTACAATATCAAAACTGACAGAATGATCTCTGTTCATTTCCAAGGCAAACCATTCAATATCACAGTCATCCAAGTCTATGACCCAACCACTATTGTAGAAGAAGCTGAAGTTGAACCGTTCTATGATGACCTACAAGACCTTCTAGAACTAATACCAAAGAAAAATGTCCTTTTCATCATATGGGATGGGAATGCAAAAGTAGGAAATCAAGAGATACCTGGAGTAACAGGCAAGTTTGGCCTTGGAGTACAAAATGAAGCAGAGCAAAAGCTAATAGAGTTTTGCCAAGAGAATGCACTGGTCATAGCAAACACTCTCTTCCAACAACACAAGAGAAGACTCTACATTGCCAAATGGTCAACACTGAAATCAGATTGACTATATTGTTTGCAGCCAAAGATGGAGACGCTCTATACAATCAGCAAAAACAAGACTGGGAGCTGGGTATGACCTAAATCAAATCCCTTGTGACTATACAGTGGAAGTGACAAATAGATTCAAGGTATTAGATCTGATAGAGAGAGTTCCTGAAGAACTATGGATGGAGGTCCGTGACACTGTACAGGAGGCAGTGATCAAGACCATTCCCAAGAAAAAGAAATGCCAAAAGGCAAAATGGTTGCTGAGGAGACCTTACAAATAGCTGAGAAAAGAGAAGCTAAAGCTAAGGAGAAAAGGAAAGATATTCCCATCTGAATGCAGAGTTCCAAAGAACAGCAAGGAGAGAAAGAAAGTGTTCCTCAGTGATCAGTGCAAAGAAATAGAGGAAAACAACAGAATGGGAAAGACTAGAGATCACTTCAAGAAAATTAGAGATACCAAGGGAACATTTCATACAATGATGGGCAAAAAAATGGACAGAAACGGTATGAACCTAAAAGAAGCAGAAGATATTAAAAAGAGAGGGCAAGAAGAACTACCCAAAAAAGACTTTAATGACCCAGATAACCACGAGGGTGTGATCACTCACCTAGAGCCAGACATCCCGGAATGCAAAGTCAAGTGGGCCTCAGGAAGCATCACTATGAGCAAAGCTAGTGGAGGTGATGGAATTCCAGTTGAGCTATTTCAAGTCCTAAAAGATGATGCTGTTAAGGTGCTGCACTCAGTACACCAGCAAATTTGGAAAACTCAGCAGTGGTCACAGGACTGGAAAAGGTCAGTTTCTATTTCAATCCCAAGGAAAGGCAGTGCCAAAGAATGTTCAAACTAACACACAATTGCAGTCATGTCCAACTCTTTGAGATCCCATGGACTGCGGCCTGCCAGGCTCCTTGGTCTGTGGGATTTCCCAGGCAAGAATACTGGAGTGGGTTGTCATTTTCTTCTCCAGGGGAATCTTCCCAACCCAGGGATCCAACCTGGGTCTCCCACATTGCAGGTGAATTCCTTACCGCTGAATTCTGAGCCACTGAGGAAACTCCATGAGAACCATAGGGAGTTTCAAAGATAATAATAGACTATGTCTAGGAAAAGATGATAATCTACTAAGAGACATGTGAACTTTAAAGACATACATGACACTGACATAAACTAAATAAAGAATATAGAGAAATAAGTGCATTCAAATTTAAAAGGAGGTTGTTGGAAAGATCAGGAAAGCTGATAGATGGTAGGCCGGAGTGAGTTCACACTTTGTACCTCTCCAGGCCCTGCTCCTTGGCTATTTTCCACCACGATTAGTTATCTGGCAACCTTGCAAGATCTTAATAAAAATAACTCATAAAATTTAGTCATATCAGGAAGGTCATCAAAATGAATGATCACAAATGTTTTGAAAGGGTCACAAACTAAGTCAGCATTTAGGATACACTTTTGAAAAAAAAATGTGGTATCTTCTTCATCTCCAAGGAAAACATTAGAGGGATACTGTTAGAATCTTGGCACTCTTATTCTATCCCCAACCCCAAATCTATTAATAGCACATTGTGAAATTTGTGTCATTGCCAGGGGGTTGATAAAATCCCACAGCATTTCTTTTTTCCTTTCTCAGAAGAATACATTTTCTCTAATACTGTTCCACACACTGTCAGGCTTTCTAACCTAGTTCATACCAGAAATATTTTACCTGCAATTACTTCAGTTTTCATGACCCAAAGGACTTTAAAAAGACATAACTACAACATTTATATTAAAAATTACACTCCAGAGATTGTGTCAAGCACCTCACAGTTCACAAAACCCGTTTGAACTTAGTTGTTATGGCTTTAAACTTAAAACTACCCCATGACTTGTATGGGCAAATCATGGGATTTTTTTTTTCCATTGTAAGGAGGAAAAAAAACTGCAGTGAAGAAAGGTTAAGGCAAATTCTCAAGGTTAACATAGCATAAATGATAAAGTGATTCTTGAAAAGAGAGTGTCTGCCTCCAAAATTATGATCACTCATATCTGTATATAGGATACTCACCTGGGGAAAGAGAGAAACAATAGTGGAAACTTTCTAGCACCCCTAACTTGCAGGTCCAGAGGTCAAAGATTTACTAAACTCAGCATACTATCACAACAAGAATGCCATTAATCACCTTTTCCTTGTTTTTCTACCTTTCCCACCAGGAACGGCGTGTCTCAGGTAAGACCAATTACATAATTTTGGGGACAAAATGCCCTGTTCTTAATGTCTTCCCAATGCAAAATTGAAAAAGATTGGAAAATGCTTTTCTGAGATTTTATTATTAACATAATGTATCCTTCTTAATTTAGGGATATTTCTGTTCACCTCACACATCCAGACTTCCACTGTTACCTTGGGCTCTTACCATCCAGAACAGTCCATCAGATCCACCTTCTCCGGAAAGAACCCTACACACTTTTCTGCTATCTTTCACATGACACTAAAAGGAGGCAAATAAATGACTCACAATAAGACATTAATGGTAGTTATATGATGAATGGATTTCTCTTCTGATGGCAAAAGTACTTCTTTTGTGAATCCCTAATAAACTCACATCAGACATCAGTGACCGGCTACAAGGGGAAAAGGAGGAAATATATGGAAACAGTCTTACTAGAAATTCTAGCTTTAAGCCTCACCATAACTATAAATCTGGTATTCTGAAGTCTCCAATCCCAGGTTTAAATAAATAACTTATCCATATTGTTTTTAAAGGAAATAATTACATTTTTAAATATTTAAACCATCACACTGAAATACTGTCTCAATAAAAATAATGAACTGTCATTCACAAATACATGCTTTCACTGTCAATGTGTTGTAAGAGAAAACTGTGAAAGAATAAAAGGATTGAATTCTGTGGAAGTCCCCCAGTGGATCTTCCAAGGTAAATAAAATGTCCTCTTTTCTCTGAGCCATTTTAAGCCTTGATTACATTAACCTTAAAAAAAAAAAAAGGCACAGAGGAAATACTATTTTAGAGAAGGTTCTGAAATTGCCATGTTTTTTTGGAACTCTGGTACCTCACGGATGACAGCATATGTCACTGTTAACCTTGTGTTATATTTCTGAACCAGTGTCCAGCACAGCCTTGGAGGCCATCTGCTTTCTATAGTTGTCAGCCCTGAAAATAACATCAGATGGCTGAATCCCTGAAATATTTTTCCTACTGTTTTGATTAGAAAAGCACTTCCACCCTCATCAGTCTCTCTGTTTGAATGCAAGCATGTATTTGACAAACGTACTAGGCTTGATTCTTTAGTATATATGGTAGACTTAAACTCCCAGGTGGCATTTGATTTTGGGGAAGTTTCGGTGAACATGCAACAGAATGCTAGTCACATTTGCTCTGCTCTCTGTTCATGGGAAGAAGAACCTGTGCTAAATAAAACCATGAGGGTAGGGATATTAGGAAGCCTATGTTTGGGTATTTTCCTTAACACTTTAACCACCCTCCTTACTCATTTAGATGCTTCCTGTTACATAATTTTCCCATATCTATTATGATTTCTTGCCTCTCTGGAGGGCTCTCTAGATGGCTCTCCTACCTGTGACTGATGATAGAGGCACATCATCTAAAACGTGTGTTCCAGTGGTGAAAACAGAACATCTGAAAATGCAGGACTATTTCATGCAAATTTATGATTCACGTAGGACCATCTTCATCCCAATTAGGCAAGACTACTTGAAGAAAAATGGCTGAAACACTGTTTTGTATAAAGAGAGTTTTTTTTTTTTAATGTCCCAAATAAAGCAAAAGGAAAAAAGAATACAGGGGGAGATGCAGGAAGAACATTACTTACTAAAGTCATTGCATTTAGTAATCTTGGAGACATGTATCAAATTGCTTTGTTTCTGATGCAATGGAGCTCTGCAGAAATCCTCCTGTGACTTCTTCACTGCCTTCATTCAATTTTAGATTGTTTTGAAGGTCCAGGCAGAGAGGATATGTAATTGGACATTTGGTGAATGCAGAGGAGTGAAATTGTGTCCAAAGTTATTAGCTTATCTTTGTTTGAAGAGCAAGGAGAACATTTTATTTCATCTAGCTTTTTATAGCAATCAATTAATCCTTTGCTTCGAGGATGACAACAGAATGCCTTTATTCATTCTCACGGAAACACTGACATCTAGTGGATTGCATCATTAATGCAGGGCAGCTCTAACGCTGGGGAAAATACTCCCAATGTTGGGATTGTTACTGTTCCCTTTGTGGATCACAGACTTGTGGCAAAGGGGCTTGAGCAGCTCAGTGAAGCTCTGAGTCAAGCTCTGTAGGGCCCCCCCAAGACGGACGGGTCACAGAGAAGAGTTCTGACCAAACGTGGTCCTCTGCAGGAGGAAAAGGCAACTCTCTCCAGTATTGCCTCGAGAACCCCATGAACAGTATGAAAAAGCAAAAAGATATGACACCAGAAAATGAGCCCCTCAGGTCAGAAGCTATCCAATATGCTACTGGGGAAGAGCATAGGGCAATAACTAATAGCTCCAGAAAGAATGAAGCATCTGGGCCAAAGTGGAAACAATGCTCAGTGATGGATGTGTCTGGTGGCGAAAGGAAAGTCCAGTGCTGTAAAGAACAATATTGCTAAGGAATCTGGAAAGTTAGGCCCATTGAAAAAATAGTTTTGGGATATTCAATGCTTTATGCTATCTTTGATTAATTTATTTGGCCCACTAACCTCTCTAGCTAGATTCTGCTTATAATTGTGGATAAAAAAATAATAATAATGCAAAGAAAGTTATAGAAAACAAACAACACATCTAACCAAGAGCTTTCAGACACCCTGTAAATACATTCTTAAGGATTATTTTAGTTGAAGTTTTAATTGTTATTCATACGAGCCAAAATTAGAAATGGTTCACTAAACTTTAGTAATGAGAGAAACTAACACTTAGTATTTAGAGACCTATTTAGTCTGTCACCTGGAGAAGGAAACGGCAACCCACTCCAGTATTCTTGCCTAGGAAATCCCATGGACGGAGGAGCCTGCTGCAGGCTACTGTCCATGGGGTCGCAAAGAGTCGGACATGACTCAGTGACATCACTTCACTTAGTCTGTCACAGTAGTTCCTGAACTTTCTTTTTATCCAAAGATATAAAAAGAACTTCTTTTTCAGAAATAAAAAGGAAGCTTTTTATCTCGGACATAATTTTGATTTTTTATTTCAAAGATGATTTTAGCACTCTGCCCCCCCCCCAAAATTAATACTATGTAAGTAGCCACACCGAGTTCTGTATACAGTTTCAAGGGGTTCATAAAACCAGTGAACTCCTAAACTACTAATAAAGGTTGAAGACTTTCATATGGCTTTTATTAATAAGAGAAGCAAAAAGCAAAGGAGAAAAGGAAAGATATACCCATTTGAATGCAGAGTTCCAAAGAATAGTAAGGAGAGATAAGAAAGCCTTCCTCAGCAATCAATACAAAGAAATACAATAGAAAGGGAAAGACAAGAGATCGCTCCCAGAAAATTACAGATACCAAGGGA
The DNA here is from genome assembly GCF_023699985.2 of Odocoileus virginianus. Classification (NCBI taxonomy): domain Eukaryota; kingdom Metazoa; phylum Chordata; class Mammalia; order Artiodactyla; family Cervidae; genus Odocoileus; species Odocoileus virginianus. Next base: position 30,232,098 of record NC_069677.1, on the reverse strand, counting down.
ATATTTCATGCAAAGATAGGCTCAATAAAGGACAGAAATTGTATGGAACTAACAGAAGCAGAAGGCATTAAGAAGAGGTGGCAAGAATACACAGAAGAACTGTACAAAAAAGATCTTCACGACCCAGATAATCACGATGGTGTGATCACTCACCTAAAGCCAGATATCCTGGAATGTGAAGTCAAGTGGGCCTTAGGAAGCATCACAGCGAACAAAGCCAGTGTAGGAGATGGAATTCCAGTTGAGCTATTTCAAATCCTAAAAAATGATGCTGTGAAAGTGCTGCACTCAATATGCCAGCAAATTTGGAAAACTCAGCACTGGCCACAGGACTGGAAAAGGTCTGTTTTCATCCCAACCCCAAAGAAAGGCAATGCCAAAGAATGCTTAAACTACCACACAATTGCACTCATCTCACACACTAGTAAAGTAATGCTCAAAATTCTCCAAGCCAAGATTCAGCAGTACATGAACCGTGAATTTCCAGATGCTCAAGCTGGTTTTAGAAAAGGCAGAGGAACAAGAGATCAAATTGCCAACATCCACTGGATCATCATAAAAGCAAGAGAGGTCCAGAAAAACATCTATTTTTACTTTATTGACTATGCCAAAACCTTTGACTGTGTGGATCACAATAAACTGTGGAAAATTCTGAAAGAGATGGGAATACCACACCACTTGACCTGCCTCTTGAGAAATCTGTATGCAGGTCAGGAAACAATGGTTAGAACTGAACTTGTAACAACAGACTGGTTCCAAATAGGAAAAGGAGTACATTAAGGCTGTATATTGTCACCCTGCTTATTTAACTTATATGCAGAGTACATCATGAGAAACACTGGGCTGGAAGAAGCACAAGCTGGAATCAAGATTGCCAGGAGAAATATTAATAACCTCAGATATGCAGGTGACATCACCCTTATGGCAGAAAGTGAAGAAGAACTAAAGAGCCTCTTGGTGAAAGTGAAAGAGGAGAGTGAAAAAGTTGGCTTAAAGCTCAACATTGGGAAAACTAAGATTTTGGCATCCAGTCCCATCACTTCATGGCAAATAGATGTGGAAATAGTAGCTGACTTTATCTTTTGGGGCTCCAAAATCACTGTAGATAGTGAGTTATTGCAGCCATGAAATTAAAAGATGCTTACTCTTTTGAAGGAAAGTTATGACCAATCTGGACAGCATATTGAAAAGCAGAGACATTACTTTGTCAACAAAGGTCTGTCTAGTCAAGGTTATTGTTTTTCCAGTAGTCATGTATGGATGTGAGAGTTGGACTATAAAGAAAGCTGAGCGCTAAAGAATTGATGCTTTTGGACTGTGGTGTTGGAGAAGACTCTTGAGAGTTCCTTGGACTGCAAGGAGATCCAACCAGTCCATCCTAAAGGAGATCAGTCCTGGGTGTTCACTGGAAGTGCTGAGGATGAAGCTGAAACTCCAATTCTTTGGCCACCTGATGTGAAGAGATGACTCTTCACATTTGAAAAGCTGACTCTTCATTTGAAAAGACCTGATGCTGGGAAAGATTGAGGGCAGGATGAGAAGGGGACGACAGAGGATGAGATGGCTGGATGGCATCACCAACTCAGTGGACATGAGTTTGGGTGAACTCCGGGAATTGGTGATGGGCAGGGAGGCCTGGCGTGCTGTGGTTCGCGGGGTCACAAAGAGTCAGACACAACTGAATGACTTAACTGACTGATGTGCCAGACACTGCTCCAAGTTCTGTTAATATATTAACTCATTTAATTGTCACAGACAGCTTTTCTAAGTAGATATTATTATTAATCTTTCATTTTCTCAAGAAAAGGGAAACACAGAGAGAGAAAAATATTTGCCCAATGCTACATAGGCACTAGTAGGTGTAGTTAAGTTTCAGAGCCAGGGAAACTGATCTCAGAGACCAAGCTCTGTTCCTCTGCATGGGACCCCTCACAGAAAGGGCACTGCAGAGATGGCTAGCTGGACAGACAGAAACCTTACATGATGCTCTCAGCATGGCCAATCTCTTTAAGCTGTCTCTCCAGACTACTTATTTGACACTCCTCAGTTGCTCAGAGTTGCATCACAATGGATAAATATGTACTACATAATGTGGGAGAAGGAGGCAGGCAGAGAAATAAGATAATATGCCTTGGAGCCTTTAAAAGGGTGATATGGTACAAGTCTCAGTTACTAAGACCTTCAGGTCTTGGAGTGCTGGGCTGTCAGCCATGGGGCATGTATATGATTATATGTAATACTGTCAGTTCTGGGAGCTGGAGAGCTGAAATATCCTCTTTGTCCTATATGACCTTTAACCTTTGTACTCCATAAAGCTCCTTCAAAACAAACTATCAGGATTAACTCTCCTGTGTTCAAATGAGGAGAGAAGGGCTTCAACATCTGCCCCCTTGTATGCAATTCTGCTGGAAAACAATGAGTCTATGAATCAGGGTGTCTGTGTTGGATTCCCATCCTCCAAAATGTCCCTGAATCCAGCCCTAGACCATCCTACTGTAACCAACCAGGACCCTTCTCCCATATCTTTTGTTTTAGCTCCTCTCTGAAGTACCTAGATAATAGTATTTGATACAAATTTCCTGAGTTGTTTTGCAGGTGTGAAAAACCCCCACCAAAAGGAAGATGTTAACTACTTGATGGTTATAAGCACAGAGCATGCAGCTTCCTGGAGCCTGAGGATTGATGATGTTAACCCCTGTGACCCCACTGTGTAACCTCATCATCAGCCAATCAGAGAACTGGGCATGATCTGATCACATACACTGCAAGCCCCACCTCTCTCACCTGGCTTTTAAAAAATGATTTGCTGACAGACCTCCTTGGTGGTTCAGTGGTTTAGATTTAGCCTTTCAATGCCAGAGGTGTGGGTTCCAGGCTCAGTCAGGGAGCTAATATCCCATGTGTCTTGTGGCCAAAAAACCAAAACATAAAAAACAATATTGGCAATATTGTTACAAATTCAAGAGAGACTTTAAATATAGACCACATTGAAAAAGTCTTTAAAAAAAAACAACTTTTCTTGAAAGCCTTCAAGGAGCGTGAGGCTTTTTAGGGCTTGAGCCTCCTTGTTCCCTTGCTCAATTGTTTCCAACTCTTTGCCACCCCATGGACTGTAGCCTGCTCTGTCTAAGGCTGCTTTGTCCATGGGATTCTCCAGGCAAGAATACTGGAGTGGATTGCCATTTTCTCCTCCAGGGGATCTTCCCAAACCAGGGGTTGAACCCACATCTCCTGTGTCTCCTTGCATGACCTTCCAATAGACCTTCCTCTGCTCCAAACTCTGAGGGTTCAGCTTGCTTGGCCTCACTCTGCACTGGGCACAGAACTTGCATTAACACTACCTGCATCCTTTCCCAGAGTTTGCTAGGAGATGAGGGGAAGATGCTGGTGGAAGACAATGAACCTGCTTCAGTAGAGCCCTCATTCACTCCCCAGAGCATTCAGTTGTCGCTTGGAATCCATTTTCAGGTTGAAAGAGAGGGAGGTCTTGGAAAAAATCTGCCTGTTTCCAATGCATCCTTTACAAAGTAACCTCCCTAGTTCTTTGACCTCATCATGCATCTTTCCTTTGAAATGGAAACAGTGAAGACTTTAAAAACAATGTCTCCTTTTCTAGAGAGTTTTCCCTTTTCCACCTTTGGCCCAAACACAAGCAAACTACAAAAAGGCACTGCATCACACAAATGCAGGATCTTCCCTGGTGGCTCAGTGGTAAAGAATTCACCTGCTAAGCAGGAGACCCAGGTTTGATCCCTGGGTCGGGAAGATCACCTGGAGGAGGAAATGGCAACCCACTCCAGTATTCCTGCCTGGGAAATCCCATGGAGAGAGGAGCCTGGAGGGCCAGAGTCCAGGGGGTTACAGAGTCGGACACGACTTAGCGACTAAGCAACACACAAATGCAGCTGGGTTTGTTAACACAGAACTTCTAATGCCGGTAAGGAGGAGAGGATGTGAATGTGTAAGGAGGAGAGGATGTGAATGTCCATGGATGGTAGAACGTTTTCTCCAGAGCATCCCAATGAAGGTAAAAGAAAGGCACACATGTTTTCCAGTTAAGAAAATGCCTGCCCAGCAATGTGTAATGCCATATGCCTGAGCGTCTTAAATGAAAATGAATGGCCAAACGCTTTTTGATTTAAAAAAAAGAATTCTTTGCAATTGTGGCCTGGTATTCTGAACTTCCAAAATATCATCCTTGCATTTCAGTCATCTCCACTATTATAAGTGTGCTTGGACTATTTGATGATGTTGTCTAATTCTACAATTAATTAGAAATATTTACCTTATCTACTTGTCTTTAAAAATACCATTTTCTCACTTAAGGAGAGAACTTACTGGATTTCCTGTATAGTTTTAAGTAGTTCTTAATATTTGGTGATAAAGGTCCACTGGACTATCAATTTTTCCTCAGAAATTCCTGAGGGATTAAATCAAAAACTTTTGAAAAATCAGAATAAATTCCATCTACTAACTCACCTTTTCCTTAATCTTTTCTGAGAAATTTGAAAGACTTGCTCAATAAATATTTTAAAAAATAATAATAAAGGTCAGAGAAAGTTCACAATTACTTTCTAAGAGGAGCATTTTCTTAAGTCCATCAAACTGGGATTTTCTAACTATAGGGGAAATAATAGCCTCATTAAGAGAGAATTCTGCTTTCATTTGTCGAGCCCAGGATTCTCTCTTAATGAGGCTACTTTTTTCCCCTGTAGTTAGAAAATTGCAGTTTGATGGACTTAAGAAAATGTTCCTCTTAGAAAGTAATTGTGTAAAAAAAAAAAAAAATAGAGTAATTCATTGCAAAGAACTGAAACTTGAAATATAATGATAACCAGGCACAGATTATGACACACAGAACATGACTAATAAAGAATATTAGGTTAGTTCTGAGACTGAATCCCTCTTTATTAAAGACCAGTGAAGCTCCTCTACCACTGAGATTAAGGGACTAAGCTCTCTTGGGGTCTCACTCCAGCTCCCTGGGTGCTATAAGCCTATATTGTTCCACTAGGGCTTTGGTTAAAATCTTTAAAACTCAGCTTGAACTTTGCTTATGTACTTGCTAAACTAATAAAAATAATCTACAATGTTATAGTCTATATAGGTATATACATGTCTTATATATATATATATGCTTTTATAATAAATGTAATATATATGTAATATCATCCATTCAGGTTTTACTCTTCTAAGTGTCCTACCAAACATTACATTTTTATTTCATTTAGTTCTCGTTTAGTAAAACATAAGCTCCATAAAGGTAGGGACATTTTTTTCCTATTCACCACTGTATCACCAGTGACTGAAATAGTGCCTGCTATGTAATTTGTCAAATGAATGTATGAATGTTGAAAATATTATAGTAAATAGAAAGCTTCTTTACTTGTGAAAGGACTTAAAGCTCAGCAATATTACCTTGCCACAAAGCTATCAAAGAACAAGTCTCTTATCCAAGGTCAAATTTTTGAGGCTGAAGTATAACAAACACAGTTTTATCTGACTTCAAAAGCCAAAAGATATATTTCAGAGTATTAAATCTACTGTTATAAAAAGAATTGCTTTTCTCCACATGATGAGAATTGTTAGCCTTATCCCACTAACCTGAGTGGACACTTGGTTTCTTGGTGTATTTTATAGGGGCTCCATTCTTTCCTCTGACATTAGGATGGGAAGCATTAAAGCCCTTTGTCAGAATGCTATTCCCTCTCGATGCCCAGCTGAAAAGTGTTCTCCCACATGTCCAGGAAGGTGATACTTCCCTTACCACCATTATACACCACTTCACAGCAAGAACTCAAGACAGTGTATAATTTTTAATGCCAAATATCATGTAGCTTATATTGGGTCCCTCCCCATTCTCTTGGCCACTTTCTGCTTCACACTGGATTTTTTAAAATTAATTAATTAATTTTAATTGGAGGCTAATTACTTTACAAGATTGTGGTGGGTTTTGCCATACATTGACATGAATCAGCCACGGGTGTACATGTGTCCCCCCATCCCGAACCCCCCTCCCACCTCCCTCCCCATCCCATCCTTCTGGGATGCACCGGCTTTGAGTGTCCAGTTTCATGCATTGAACTTGGACTGGTCATCTGTTTCACACATGGTAATATACATGTTTCAATGCTATTCTCTCAAATCATCCCACCCTCGCCTCCCCCTCCCCGCCCAGAGTCCAAAAGTCTGTTCTTTATATCTGTTTCTCTTTTGGTGTCTCACATACAGGGTCATTGTTACTATCTTTCTAAATTCCATATATATGTGTTAATATACTGTGTTGGTGTTTTCCTTTCTGACTTAATCACTTGTATAATAGGCTCCAGTTTCATATACCCCATTAGAACTGACTCAAATGTGTTCTTTTTAATGGATGAGTAATATTCCATTGTGTGTATGTACCACAACTTTCACACTGGATCTTTACAGCTTTCCTGCTCCTTTCCCAGAGAAAAAGCTAGCTTCCTATTCTCAATGTTTAAAGATACAGGCTGCATTCAGAAACTGAATGGTACTCATATTAAAATCTTAGGTTTGAGATTGAGCAAAACCAGGAAATAGTAGGACATGGTTGGACCTTGAGGTATTATGCTGAGCAAAATAAATCAGATAGAGGAAGACAAATACCATATGATTTCACTCATATACAAATATATAACACAAACAAAATAAAACACAAAATAAGTGAATGAACCAAACAAAAACACACACATAGATACAAAGAACATATTAGGGGTTACCAGAGGGGAAGGGGTAGGGAGGAGGATGAAATAGATGAAGAGAGTCAACTGTGTGGTAACTGAAGTGAAGTGAAGTGAAAGTCATTCAGTCGTGTCCCACTCTTTGTGACCCCTATTGTAGTGTCCATGGAATTCTCCAGGCCAGAATACTGGAGTGGGTAGCCTTTCCCTTCTCCAGGGGATCTTCCCAACCCAGGGATCGAACCCAGGTCTCCCGCATTGCAAGCGGGAGCCTCCTGAGCCGCACCAGAAGTGAAGGAAACATTTTGTGCTGGTGAGCACGGCCTTTCCAGGTGGCGCTAATGATGAAGAACCCACCTGCCAATGCAGGAGACATAAGAGACGCGGGTTCAATCCCTGGGTCAGGAGGATCCCCTGGAGGAGGGCATGGCAACCCTCTCCAGTATTCTTGCCGCAGAGAATCCCATGAACAGGGGAGCCTGGTGGGGGACAGTCCATGGAGTTGAAAGAGTTGGACACGACAGCAAACGACACTCTGAACACCCTGTGCTGCAGTGAATACAGAAGTAGGGACATAGTGTTGTAAGCATGAAACTTTTATAATGTTACAAATGAGTTACCTCAATAAAAAATAAAGCAAATAAAATTACTGTTAAAAAAAAGTGCTTCCTGGGCTAAGTTTGTTTGCGGGTCCTTTGTACCCCATTCCTTGAGGAGAAGCACTCTGGTCGAAGGAGTTGGGGCAGGTGTTTTATCCTCAAAGTTTTAATTTCCTTAATGTCTAAAGGATAAGTTAAAACCTAACTTAAAGGCTGTTATTTGATCACTGAAAATTTTTAATTTGTTGTTTTACTCTGCAGGTTATAGTATAAGTGCATGTTACAAAATTCATGAATACAAACGAATATTTAGTAAAAAGTAAATGTCCCACCCACCTTTGTCTTCCAACTCTGAAACTAAGAACTATTTCTTATGAGTCCTACAAGAGAAATCCTTTCATATTCAAGCAAATGTAATTTTTATTAATTTTTAAACAGTATACCTGGTGTTTTGTCTTTTTTAAACTGACCAATATTTATTTAAGGCCTTTCCAAACAGGAGAGTTCACCAAAAGCTTACTCATAGGTTTGAAAAGCTGTGTGTAATTATTTCAGTACCTTAAAAAAAATTATCTTTCAAATTATATGGAAGAACAAACAGCTAAAAACATTCAAGACATTTTGAAAAGAAAATAATAGTAAAGAGAAAGTTGGCATACCCAGCTATCTAAATGTTGAAATATATTCTGAAGCAATAAGTAATGCAGTGCAATAGTCAAGCAAAACAGACCACAAATAGAAAGACTGTTAAAAAGACCTAGCATAAATTAAAAAATTGGTATATGAAAAAAACTATGCAATAAACTGGACATTTGGAAAACATTAAGTTATATAATTATCATGTCCCATATATATCCAAATGGATTGAAGAGTTAAATATAAAAGAAAAAAATGAAACCATAAAAGAAGTAAAAGAACATTTAGGTAAACATAATATTTATTTTTGATCAAATATATATCAGATCAAACGATAGCAAAGATCAAACTATAGCAAAATGAACTGTACCAAAGAAACTATAGGCTAATCAAAACAAGAAACTATAAAGAAAAATGATATATTTCTATGGTTTCTATTTCTATAATTTTAATTATACATATAGTAAAATTTTCATTACATGAAAAAAATTAAAAAGAAAATTACAAACAGAAATATTTTGGAACATGTATGACAGACAAATGGCTAACAATCTTTATATTGAAAGAGGTCTATCCAATAGTAAGAAAAATAAAAACCACCCAATATAACTGTTAGCAAAGTACATAAAGTGGCAATCCACTAAAGAAAAGCTTATATTACACAAATTGCCAATAAACATTTTTAAACTATATATAACTTACCAGTAATACAAAATGGTAAATAATGCTACATGAACAATGAAGTGCTTTTTTTTTGGTCTATGAAGCTGAGAAAGATAAATGCACAGTTCTCAGTACTAGCAAATGCTCAGTGAAATTGATGCTATCATATTGAAGGGTAAATTGGTATGTTATTCAAAAGCTTTAAAGTTGTGAATATTTTGTCTTGTATTTCTTAAGTTATTCTGATAAGATGATCAGATGTGTACAAAAAGATTTATGTTTTCAAATGTCCATAGAACATGGTGAAAAGCTTCAAACAAATTATATGGTCATCAGTGATGTGTTATATATACATATTTTTCTACACTGGGTAAATATGAAATTTACATTTTATAGAAAATGTAATGAGAAAAAAGTTCTCAATAAATACAATTAATTGGAAAAAAAGATTAAAAAGTTTGTATCTAGTCCATTTAAAATATGTGTACATAAACATATACACACATGTATATATGTTCTATAAAAAGATGATGTTTTATATGAACTGCTACTTCTCTAAGTGAACAGGTAAAGGATAATTTTTAAAATTTTGTACAGAAAAGTATTATCTTTACAATCAGAAAAAGTAAAACAATGTTATTTTTAAAATCAGAATCAGAGCAAACACTTTTGACTTAGATCTAACTATTAATTGTGTCACAATATTTGTATCAGACCTTTCTGGGTGTTTCTTGAATATGCATTTTCTTTAAAAAATAAAAACATGCAAACAAATATTATTTCAGATCATCTTCAGGAAGTCTCTCAGTTCTAAGATTAAAGTCCAAAACATGCCCTGGGAGGCTGTAAATACTATTAAAATATTTTTTATCTTTTATGTTTCTGCTTTGTGTTGAGGCCATTATTTAGATAAAAGTACTTATGTACACAAACATTGTTCAAACCTAATTAAGAAACTAAAATTCCAGTAAGTGTGACAATGTAGGTAGAAGGACTAGGATGGTTCCTGTTGTTATCTGTAGGCATCAGCCATGGAGTTTGCAAAGATAAGTCTGCCCTAGCCAGCAAAAGCTATGACATCATATGTTCAAGTTCCAATATTGGCACATAAAACAAGGATGAGACTGGTAATCTAAGCCAAAAATTCATTTCTGAACAAATCACAATTTTTTGTGCATGATTTGCCAACAATTTTTCAGTTTCTTTCATGGCTTTCTGAGGAAGTCCAAAGCCGTGATTTAGCTACATTATTTGAATTGGCAACAAAGTTAGTCATGCACGAGACAATCATTATTAATGTGGCTTAGCATTCTTCAACTTACTTCTGTTTTACTTTTCCCATGTTATTAGGACAACCAGCTCCACTCTACTGTTCCAGTACTTCTAACCAGGGTTCATTTCCCCAAATCAAATGAAACTGAGGCCTCCTTTAATTATATAAAGGTCTTCCTTTGCAGATCTGCTGATGCTCAGTTACCCTAAACTAAGTCAGTACCGAGGGCAGAAATACTTGCAAGTCCACTTTACAGTAAGTATTTCTTATCTGGCATTGCTTGACTATTATATAGCAATATCTATCAATCCAAAATTGACTGTGGCAGAGTTTTACTTCCCAGGTGGTGCTAGTGGTAAAGAACCTGCCTGCCAAGGCAAGCGATCTCTGGGTCAAGGAAATCCCCTGGAGGAAGGCATGGCAATCCACTCCAGTATTCTTGCCTGGAAAATCTCCTGAACAGAGAAGCCTGGCAGGCTATGGTCCATAGGGTCACAGAGAGTTGGACACGACTGAAGCAACTTAACAGGAGCAGCAGATTTCTACTTAAAAATGGGAAGAAATGGGTTTTGGGACGCTAATACTGCCACTGAGAACAAGAAAAACTGAAAGATAATCATCTGTTTGAAGTCAACAGACTGCAACAACAGAGAAGAGAACTGGAAGAGCATACACCACAGAGAGAAATGGAGCTCTGGAGTCACTTTTACCCTAGAGGCATTTTTATAAGATTACAGCCCTGCTCTTACTGATCTCATTCCATGGGTTTTTCTACCACACACTTTTCATATTTAGAATTTCTGTTCCTATAGTCGAAACTTTCAAGTTTGGATATTTGTGCTGAATCTTTCAATGAAAAGGAACTCTTTACTTCTACAGAGATGCTTCATATTCATCTTTATTAGTGCTTTTATCCAGGCCTATCATTTTTGTCACTCCCTGCACACGTTTCTATTCTAGGCAGACTTCAGGATTTCATCATTTGAGGTTCATTCTTTTATCAAAATCAGAGAAAAGCAAAACTTTTATAATTAATCTGGCCGATAGGTCTTGCTATTCTCTACTTGAATTTGAAGTTCAGAAATTAGAAGACTAAGGCTGGGTTTTAAGTTAGTTAGCTAGTCGGGACAGTGGTAACAGCAGAGAATACAATAAAATAAAATAGGTGTTGTCTGAAGTTTTTCCCAGCCTTAACTGCTTTCTTTGCTTTCTTTCTACTCTTCGTTTATATTTTATACAGTTCTGATGGACTTCTTCTTGAAGGAGAAGAGTTAATCAGAACTTGATAGTAAATAATTTTAGTAATTTCTTAAAAAATTGTTAGCTACAGAACAAAATTTCAATCAGGTTGTCTAACCGTGTCCATAGGAGGGTTCAGTAAAGTAAGGCCCACAGACTAAATTTGACCTTCCACTTGTTTTCATAAAGTCATACTGTCACACAATCATTTCTACTTCATCCTTCTCATGCTTCCATAGAGATATTTTAAGCCACAAATTTAATCTTTTACTTCTTACTAAAAACCTTATAAAGGCTTCCTGTTGCTCTAAAAATCCTCTATATAGCATATAAATCTATTCTTAATATGACCCCTGCTTACCTAAACAGACTCCACATTTATCACTTTTTCCCATCTCATATTCTGCATTTCAACTGTGTGTTTACTGTATTTACTCTCTTGCCTCTGGGTCTCTGCACATGTTTATCTCTGGCCTCAATTGACTCATCCCATCTCATTCTTCAGGTCCCATCACAGACATCATCATTTCCTTGTGAAAGACTCAGACCCCCCAAAGTTCCATATGTTTCCACAGAACCCAGAAAATCTGCTACCAAAAGAGATCATGTTGTTGACTATTTTGTTTATGGTATATTATATATCAGGGGTTTGTAAAACTATAGCCCATAAGCTGAATCCAGACTGCTGTCTTCTTGTACAGTCCATGAGCAAAGAATAGTTTTCACTTTTTAAAATTGTTTTTAAAAACTCAAGAGTGATACTTCATAACATGCCAAAAAGTTGTATGAAGTTAAAATTTCATTGTCCATACATACAATCTTATTGGAACTCAGCTATACTCATTTATTTACACAGTGCCATTCACTGGGGAAGGTGTTACAGACATAAGGATGAAAAAGAAAAGACTATCTCAGGCCTCCCAGCCTTCAGCAGCCACAATACCTTTCCCAGTTTGTGGCCCACAGAAGGCATTTAATAATTATTTATGGCTTTAACACTGTGTAAATAAGTAAAACTATTTTTCCTGGGAATCAGCTGCAATTAAGCATAAAATACAGCCAGAATTTTCAGTTCCTAGCCAAATATTCTCTTCCACTAGGTCCATCTTCTTTCCCTATGATTTTAGAGCAATATTATTCTTAGAGTGATCATGGAATTAAAATTCCTTCCAATTTCCACACAGTCTTGGATTGTCCCCAGAACTACAGGTTCTAATATGCTGAAGTGTTCCTAAGAAAACCTCTCCTGTTATGCCCACAAAGAGTAAATAATGATAGAAGAACACTTCTGCTCCGAGCTCCACTTATTTAAAGCAGCATTTTGAAAAGTTCAGGCACACCTCAAAAGCACAGCTTATGTGGGAAAAGTATATAAAAGCAAGCACTGTGATTAACCATATCCAGATGGGAGAAAAATGTGTTGACATTTCAGCAAGAACAGTCTTCAAATTAAGCCCCCTGCAACAACAACAACAAAAATCTCTATTTATACTTTCTAGTCAGCCAAAATTTCCAGCTGCATGGATTCTCTGGTGAACAAATAGGCCAGCGCACAAAATAAGGTCACTGAAGAAAGTGCCAGTAATCACAGACTGTAATTAAGCAGTAATGACCTCAACCTGACGCTTTCTTCAGGATTAATGAATACCTGAGAAGCCAGTGGCCTGAGGCAGCCCTCATTCCAGCCAGAATGCACTGGGAACAAAATTCAAAATGTGTTTCCAGCCTAAATCTTTCCCCAAAGTTACCTTTCCCATGATTATGTCACAAGAGTTGGATTTTTTTATGACATTCATTTTGGAAAAAAGGCCAAGTTTAATCAAGAAAAGAGAAAGAAGAGTTTGGAATTCAAAAATAGTAGGGGATTTCTTCGGAGTGGGGAGATGGAGGTGAGTGTGAACTAGGTTTAGTATTTGTTGTTCACTCGCTAAGTCATGTCCCACTCTTTGCGACCACAATATTTAGTAATATTCAGCATTAATTTTCAGCTTAATTCTGAATAATAAGGATAAGATTATTAATTATGTGCCAGATGATGTCCATGAATTTACCACTTTAATTAATGTGAAGTGAAATAATGATTAACATCAGTAACTATTGTAGTTATCATTGGTATGGCTTTCTATGTCTGGCTTCACTGGTGGGAAGAGAAGGAACAAGCAGACTATGAGGTTAGTAGGTGATCATCAAAATATCAGCCATATTGTACTTGCTGCTTACTCTATGGCAGGCACTTGATGGCTTTCTCTCTCTTCCCTTAGAGGTTGAACATTATTACCTCCTTTTCATAGATAATGAATCTGAGAATCAGTGAGGTTAAGTGGCTTGTCCTAGGTCGTTGTAATCAGTGTAGTGGTTAGGATTCAAGCCTAGTTTTCTCTGACTCCAAGACTGGAACCTGAAAGGACTGTGTGCTATGAGCTTGCTGATCTGAAAATTCTCTGTCAATTATTTAGAATAGGTTTATCAACATAAGAATGTTAGTGGGGAAATTGAACTTCGGTAGAAGATCAAAGTCATTAACAAGCTTCTGAAAGGCCCTATTGAGTTTCCCTGGTGGCTCAGAGGATAGAGAATCCACTTGGGTCAGGAAGATCCCTTAGAGAAGGAAATGGCAACTCACTCCAGTATTCTTGCCTGGGAAATCCCATGGACAGAGGAGCCTGGCAGGCTACAGGTCATGGGATCACAAAAGAGTTGGACATGACTTAGCAACTAAACAACAACAACAAAAGGCCCTTTAATGTGTATACGGAATCTTAGTTGGGAAAAGCTCAAGAGCTATAGGCATTTTAATGCTGGAGTCTGCTCTTCCTGCCATCCTCAGGGCTTGTTAGTGCTTCCAGGTCTTGATATGAATGTAGGAGCCCCATTATGACCATAGGTTCCCCCAAATGCCCTATAACCACACTAGCCCACCCCAGTCCACCTGTCTGAAATTTATTCAGTAGTAGACTAAAGGTTTTTTTTTCTGTTTTTAATGAGAGACTTAGTATGTAAATATGCCTGAGAGAGTTATCCATTGTGACTTGATTTTATTCTGAGATGGAGAAAACTTCTATTGGTCGTTTTCTTAAAGGTAAGAACAGGAAGCTAATCTTACAGCTTGAGTATTATATTATTACAGTATTATAAAAAAATCCTTTATACCAATACTAAAATAAGGGAGAGGAGTGGTGGGGAATGGCATATTTATTTGTCTGCTACAGATGGACACTGAAAAGATAAACTAACTAGATGCCTATGTCCCTATTCTTACTTCCTGGTCCAAAACTGAATATCCAGGGGTTTCTTTTCCTTCGGATGGATGGGTTTGATGACAGAGAAAACATGAAAGGTGTTTTAGAAAATACTTGCCTGCACCAAACCTTTACTTTCCTAAGGCCCACTTGACCTCACATTCCAGGATGTCTGGCTCTAGGTGAGTGATCACACCATTATGGTTATCTGGTTCATGAAGATCTTTTTTGTACAATTCTTCTGTGTATTCTTGCCACCTCTTCTTAATATCTTCTGCTCCTGTTAGGTTCCTACCATTTCTGTCCTTTATTGAGCCCATCTTTGCATGAAATGTTCCCTTGGTATCTCTAATTTTCTAGAAGAGATCTCTGGTATTTCCCATTCTGTTGTTTTCCTCTATTTCTTTGCATTGATCGCCGAGGAAGGCTTTCTTATCTCTCCTTGCTATTCTTTGGATCTCTGCATTCAAATGGGTGTATGTTTCCTTTTCTCCTTTGCTTTTCACTTCCCTTCTTTTCACAGCTATTTGTAAGCCCTCCTCAGACAGTCATTTTGCTTTTTTGCATTTCTTTTTCTTGGGGATGTTCTTGACTCCTGTGTCCTGTACAATGTCATGAACCTCTGTCCGTAGTTCATCAGGCACTCTGTCAGATCTAGTCCCTTAAATCTCTTTCTCACTTCCACTGTATAGTCATAAGGGATTTGATTTAGGTCATACCTGAACGGTCTAGTGGTTTTCTCCACTTTCTTCAATTTCAGTCTGAATTTGGCAATAAGGAGTTCATGATCTGAGCCACTGTCAGCTCCCGGTCTTGTTTTTGCTGACTGTATAGAGCTTCTCCATCTTTGGCTGCAAAGAATATGATCAATCTGATTTTGGTGTAGACCATCTGGTGATGTCTATGTGTAGTCTTCTTTTGTGTTGTTGGAAGAGGGTGTTTGCTATGACCAGTGCATTCTCTTGGCAGAACTCTATTAAACTTTGTCCTGCTTCATTCTGTACTCCAAGGCCAAATTTGCCTGTTACTCTAGGTGTTTCTTGACTTTCTACTTCTTCATTCCAGTCCCCTATAATGAAAAGGACATCTTTTTGGGGTGTTAGTTCTAGAAGTATCACTACGAATAAAACTAGTGGAGATGATAGAATTCCAGTTGAGCTATTTCAAATCCTAAAAGATGATGCTGTGAAAGTGCTGCACTCAATATGCCAGCAAATTTGGAAAACTCAGCAGTTGCCACAGGACTGGAAAAGGTCAGTTTTCATTCCAATCCCAAAGGAAGGCAGTGCCAAAGAATGCCCAAACTACCGCACAATTGCACTCATCTCACACACTAGTGAAGTAATGCTCAAAATTCTCCAAGCCAGGATTCAGCAATATGTGAAGCATGAACTTCCAGATGCTCAAGCTGGTTTTAGAAAAGGCAGAGGAACAAGAGATCAAATTGCCAACATCCACTGAATCATTGAAAAAGCAAGAGAGTTCCAGAAAAACATCTATTTCTTCTTTATTGACTATGCCAAGCCTTTGACTGTGTGGATCACAATAAACTGGAAAATTCTGAAAGAGATGGGAATACCAGACCACCTGATTTGCCTTTTGAGAAACCTGTATGCAGGTCAGGAAGCAACAGTTAGAACTGGACATGGAACAACAGACTGGTTCCAAATAGGAAAAGGAGTTCATCAAGGCTGTATATTGTCATCCTGCTTATTTAACTTATATGCAGAGTACATCATGAGAAACGCTGGGCTGGAAGAAGCACAAGCTGGAATCAAGATTGCCAGGAGAAATATCAGTAACCTCAGATACGCAGATGACATCACCCTTATGGCAGAAAGTGAAGAAGAACTAAAGAGCCTCTTGATGAAAGTGAAAGAGGAGAGTGAAAAAGTTGGCTTCCAACTCAACATTCAGAAAACTAAGATCATGGCATCCAGTCCCATCACTTCATGGCAAATAGATGGGGAAACAGTGGCAGACTTTTTTGGGGGGGGCTCCAAAATCACTGCAGATGGTGATTGCAGCCATGAAATTAAAAGGTGCTTACTCCTTGGTAGGAAAGTTATGACCAACCTAGATAGCATATTAAAAAGCGGAGGCATTACTTTGTCAACAAAGGTCCATCTAGTCAAGGCTATGGTTTTTCCAGTAGTCATGTACGGATGTGAGAGTTGGACTATAAAGAAAGCTGAGCACCGAAAAATTGATGGTTTTGAACTGTGGTGTTGGAGGAGACTCTTGAGAGTCCCTTGGACTGTGAGGAGATCCAACCAGTCCAAGAAGATCAGCCTTGGCTGTTCACTGGAAGAGCTGAGGTTGAAGCTGAAACTCCAGTACTTTGGCCACCTGCTGCAAAGAGCTGACTCATTTGAAAAGACCCTGATGGGAAAGATTGAGTGCAGGAGGAGAAGAGGATGATAGAGGATGAAATGGTTGGATGGTATCACGAACTCGATGGACATGAGTTTGAGAGTAAACTCCGGGAGTTGGTGATGGGCAGGGAGGCCTGGCGTGCTGCAGTTCATGGGGTTGCAAAGAGTCGGACACGAACTGAGCAACTGAACTGAGCTGAATTGAAACCTTTACTTTTAGGTAGGTCTTATTCTTTTAGGAGAAGTGAAACCACAGAGCCTCCTCCAAAGTCGCACAACGTGACACGTCTATTCTACTCAAGAACTGTTCCTCAGCGTGAGAAGCAGACCTCGTCCTAGTGGTCCCTTTCTTCCCTGGAGTTACATCATTATAAGCTCAACTGACCTCGCTAACTTAGGAAGACAACCCTTGGCAACATTCACACAAACAAAACCTTTCTAGCCAGGTCTCAGATACTAAGGTAAAATTATGTTTGGACTATAATATGTTTTAAGCCAAAACATACTTAGTGAAGTGAAGTCGCTCAGTCATGTCCAACTCTTTCCTGCCCCGTGGAGTATAGCCCACCAGGCTCCTCTGTCCATGGGATTTTCCAGGTGAGAATACTGGAGGGGTTGCCATTTCCTTCTCCAGGGGATCTTCCCAACCCAGGGGTCAAACCCAGGTCTCCCATCTGCAGGCAGATGCTTTAACCTCTGAGCCACCAGGGAAGCCCCAAAACATACTTAGGTTTTAAACAAAACTTTATATAAACTTCATCTTACTTCTTCCAAAGGGAGAATTTAAGACTATTTCGGAAGAAGTTCTTGATACTTAGAGAATATTGCTTTACTGTTCCTCATTCTCAAGGTCAGGTAATCACAAATACAACTAGAAAAGTCTCCCATTTGGCCATGATCTACCAAATCCAGAGAGTAAAGTATAGTGGACAGAAAGAGAAGAGTGAAAAAGCTATGAACATGGATGACTAACTTTACTTAATTTTCAATAAATATAAGTCTGGCAAACTTTTCAAAGTAGCTAATTTTCTTTCATTCAAACACAATGGCAAGACTGGGACAGAAGAATATCAACTTCTGAATGAGTAAAAAACCTGTTTCAAACTGATGTTGAGGCAATAATTCGAGAGAGGAGAGGTGAAGAAAAGAATGTGTGTGTGTGTGTGTGTGTGTGTGTATGTGTGTGTGTGTGTGTGTGTGTGTGTGTGTGCGAGAGAGAGAGAGAGAGAGAGAGAGAGAAAGAGATGGGGGCTGAGAAAGGAAAAGTTGCTGAATAAAGGGTTCAATAGAGAGTCACTAAATTTGATAACATTTCTAAATGATGAATGATTTACAATCTAAGGTCTAGTCCTATTCAAGTCCCAGTCTGGGCTCCCTGGTACAAAATGAGTGTTGAAATAGGGAGTGAAAAGGAGATAATACAGTCCATTTTCAGCTTCTGGTTATAGAATATAGAGGAAGAGAATTACAATGATTCTAGGCCTCTCTGCTGATATTGTTACCTAAAAGACATTTCCCTTACCCACAACTGGTTAGCTATTAGTTTTGAAATAGCAAAAGACCCCAGTTGGGAATTAATTAGTTTTCCAGAGGACTCAGTGAGTAGATATGTTGTCAGTTTTGCATTTGTAGGCAATTATTATATCCCACTTAACTTCATTCTCTAAGCTATCTTATCAAGCTACTTGATGACTCTCAATCAGAAGTTTGCATTTGAACCATCTGTAAAACGTTTAAAAAAAAAATGTATATCCTCTCCTCATTCCAGATCTAAGGATTAAGAGTCCTGAGGAGGAGGGGTACCCACATGTGTACTGATTAAGATGTTGAGAGCATGGTATCAAAGCTATTTCAGATCAACTAAGTAATCACCTAACACTTTACCTCTTTTCAATGTGAGAGGTCGATAAAAGAATTCATAAGAAAAAATAGGCATTAATAACTTGGACACTCCACAGGTCAGAATCACAGAATCATTTTATCCTCTGTGATATATCCTCTTGATGTGTGATGTTTCTCCTTTATAAAAAGTCATGCTAGAAAGATTTTATAGCTCTTAGAGGAAATAGTTATGAGATTTACTATCATGAACCAGTTTATATCAGAGCCCTACTGAAACTGTGGGTAAGTAATTTATTATTGAATTAAAGTAAAAATGATGCCACAGACCTTAATTTTCACCCATCAATCTGTTCACTCATTGGATAATTACAGAACACTGTTCATCAGAAAGGCAGTATGTTAAGCATGGAAAACAAAGTGATGACCAAGATAAACCTATTCCCTTACTTCAAAGAGCTAACAGTCAAATAGAGAAGACAGACATTAAAGGACAAATAATTTAAAAATTATCCTATCTGGACTACTAAGGAAACCTTCTACATTATAATCCATTACTTTGACACTATTTGATAAGAAGTATCTAGTAAATATTGTTGATTTTCAAAATGTTTGTGGGATTATAAAGAAACTAAAATTGTCTTAAGAGAGCACATCCTGGATGCTAAGGTGACTTGAAGTCATAAGAACAAGAAAAAGAATGGATATGATGAGTCTAGAGAACATAAGTATTTTAGTAATCACCAGATCTCTGGTGATATAGCAAAGGGAAATAATCTGGTTCACAGGGTCTTCAGGAGTTGAACAGAGAACAATGGGTAAAAACAAGCGAAGGTAGATTCTATCTCAAAATGAGGAAATTTTTTTACTTGATCTTCCTAATCAGGATTATATCAAGATCAAATGGGCTTTTCAAGAAACGATGAGATTTCCATTAGGCACATTGTTTCATTTCTTAGCAAGGAAACTGATCTCTGGTTTTTCTGCCTTTTCTAAATCCAGCTTGAAGACTAGCAGAAAAGATTTTCCACAACTAAAGATATAAAAACAAACCCCAAGAAGACAGGTAGGAGAAGAGAGAGAGAGCCATACCCCTGAGTAAGTGACCCACAAATGGAAAGATGATCACAATTGCAAAGATTCTTTCCAAGCAGAGAGAGGTGACAGCCCCATAAAGTGTTCTCCAGCCTGCGGGTCCTGCATTGGGAAGATGACCTCAAAGAATATCTGGCTTAAGGCCAGCAGGGCTTGCATATGGGAGAGTCAGAGGGCTGTAGGAACAGAGACCCTGAAAGGGTGCCCACAAAACCACACACATTCCAAGACCCAGAAAATAGGCAGTAATTTGAAAGGGTCCTAGATTGGACCCACTTGCTAATTTGGAGAGCCTCCTGGAGAGGCAGGAGGCGACTGAGACTCCCCTTTGGGGACATATATACTAGCGCAGGCATTTGGAGGAACCTTTTCTATGTTGGGGACGTTGGTGCTGGCAATCACCATTCTGGAGTCCTCCTTCTGGCCTAATTGTGCTCCGCCAGTGGCGCAGATGGTAAAGAATCTTCATGCAATGAAGAGACCTGAAATCGATCCCTGGGTCTGAAAGATTCCCTGGGGAGGGGAATGGCAACCCACTCCAGTTTTCTTGCCTGGAAAATCCCATGGACAGAGGAGCCTGGAGCCTACAGTCCACAGGGTCACAAAGAGTTGGACACAACCGAATGACTAACACTTTCACTTTCACTTTCCTAGCTGACTAGTGCCAAGGGCTTACCCATTCACCAGTGAGCCAGCACCAGTCCTGGGACCCCTAGGTTCCCCAGTCAGCTGTTCCAGGACCGCCAGTGGGACCACCATTAGGCCAGCAGCCACACTTGAAAATCAGGTACCACTGTCAGCCTCTCTAGGACCTGTTCACTAATGGGCCAGCAGCCTCCACCAAAGAAAGAGCCAGGCAGCCAGCTGGGTCAGAGGCCAGTCTTGCCTATCTTCCTACTTCCTACTTCCTACTTCCACAGTAGTCAGCCCTGACCAACAGCCAACCTAGTGGGCACTGTATGATGGTTGTATGAGATGTCAACATTAGGAAAAACTGGGTGACATTTATATAGGAACTCTCTATTATCTTTGCAAATCTTTTATATGCATTAAAATATTTCAAAATAAAAAAAAATTAAACTTCTATGTGTCCACAGAATATGGCAGGCAAAATATAAGATAAGCCTGAAGTATTCCGTGGTGCTAGAAAGGTAGCTTAAAAAAAATGATACAGGACCCAATCTGAAAGAACTTCCAACAGCCACAATTTGAACATGATGAATAACAAAAAGCTGAATTACAAGCCAATGAATAAAATAAATGTCTATGTGCCAGTACTAATATAAAGAAATGATTAGATTGATAACTAAATGGGGTTTATAGAAGAATTCCAGACAATAAATATAGAATAAAGTGGGAAAATGGAAAACCAGTAGAGCACCATATGATAATTGCTGCAGACAATATTCACTGGCAAATGTTTAAATTAGCGTTTACAACTCCAAGGAGAAACAGGATATTTTCATACCTGCAAAGTAGCTCCACAAAAATATTTTTAAATTGCTATTATGGTTTTAACATAGATTCACCAACTGTACTTTCCCTCTGAGGCTGGAAAATGATTCTCCTTCCTTTGAGTGTGGATAGAATTTATTTACTTTTAACATATAGCATATAGAGGAGGAGAGGGAAGTAACTTCATAGTGGAGAAGCCTGGAAGGAACTATCTTAGCCAAGTGATCAAGTTTATAACATTGGTTATGTCATGTTGATATCATATACCTTCAATCTGACACAATGAAAAAGCACTTCAGGTCTGTGAGATTTTTTCCAAAAATCTATAACTCAGTCCAATTATGAAAAAGCATCAGAAAAACCCAAAACAAGGGACACTCTACAATATTCTTCAAAAGTTTCAGGGTCATGAAAAAAAAAAAGATTTGACAAACAGCTAACACATTTGATTGGAAGAGATTAAGGAGACAGGTTCTGGATTGGAGGTTGCACTAGAAAAAGTAATATTAGTGGAAAAACTGGCAAAATCTGAATAAAGTCTATAGTTCAGTGAATAACATTATACCAATTTTAAGTTCCTAGTTTCAGTGAATGTGCCATCATAATGTGAAATGCTAACATGCGAGAAGCTGAATGAAAAGTAGATGGGAACCTTCTGCTCTGTCTTCAGTTCAGCCAGTTCAGTTCAGTTGCTCAGTCATGTCTGACTTTGCGACCCCACGGACTGCAGAACACCAGGCCTCCCAGTCCACCACCAACTCCAGGAGTCTACTCAAACTCATGTCCACTGAGTCGGTGATGCCATCCAACCATCTCACCCTCTGTCATCCCCTTCTCCTCCTGCCCTCAATCCCTCCCAGCATCAGGGTCTTTTCCAATGAGTCAACTTTTCACATGAGGTGGCCAAAGTATTGGAGTTGCAGCTTCAGCATCAGTCCTTCCAATGAGTATTCAGGACTGATTTCCTTTAGGATGGACTGGTTGGATCTCCTTGCAGTCCAAGGGACCCTCAAGAGTCTTCTCCAATACCACAGTTCAAAAGCATCAATTCTTCAGCACTCAGCTTTCTTGATAGTCCAACTCTCACATCCATATATGACCACTGGAAAAACCATGGCCTTGACTAGACAGACTTTTGTTGACAAAGTAATGTATCTGCTTTTTAATATGCTGTCTAGGTTGGTCATACCTTTCCTTCCAAGGAGTAAGCTTCTTTTAATTTCATGGCTGCAGTCACCATCTGCAGTGATTTTGGAGCCCAGAAAAATAAAGTCTGTCACTGTTTCCACTGTTTCCCCATCTGTTTGCCATGAAGTGATGGGACCAGATGCCATGATCTTAGTTTTCTGAATGTTGAGTTGGAAGCCATCTTTTTCACTCTCCTCTTTCACCTTCATCAAGTGGCTCTTTAGTTCTTCTTCACTTTCTGCCATAAGGGTGGTGTCATCTGCATATCTGAGGTTATTGATATTTCTCCTGGCAATCTTGATTCCAGCTTGTGCTTCCTTCACCCCAGCATTTCTCATGATGTACTCTGCATATAAGTTAAATAAGCAGGATGACAATATACAGCCTTGACGTTCTCCTTTTCCTATTTGGAACCAGTCTATTCCATGTCCAGTTCTAACCGTTGTTTCCTGACTTGCATACAGGCTTCTCAAGAGGCAAATCAGGTGGTCTGGTATTCCCATCTCTTTCAGAATTTTCCACAGTTTATTGTGATCCACACAGTTAAAGGTTTTGGCATAGTCAATAAAGCATAAATAGATGTTTTTCTGGAACTCTCTTGCTTTTTTGAAGATTCAGCGGATGTTGGCAATTTGATCTCTTGTTCCTCTGCCTTTTCTAAAACCAGCTTGAACATCTCGAAGTTCATGATTCACGTACTGCTGAAGCCTGGCTTGGAGAATTTTGAGCATTACTTTACTAGCATGTGAGATGAGTGCAGTTGTGCAGTAGTTTGAACATACTTCTCTTAATCTCCTTTTTTTTTTTTAAATTATAAACTAATTTTTAAGTATCACCAGTCAAAAGACATTAATAAAATTTCATAGAAAATAAAAAGAAAGGTAAATTGTCCAGTAACAAAACAGATTAACACCACTTATAATAAGAGGAAATCAAATTAAAATTACCCTGAGATATCATTACAGTTGATCTTTGAATAACTGGGGTTGAACTGGGTGGGTCCACTAATATGCAGATTTTCTTCAACAAATACATACAGCAATACACAATCTGTGTTTGTTTGGTTAAATCTGTAGATGCAGAAGTGCCCACACAGTGTATTGACTAGGTACTTAGGCAACCACAGATTCTGATATCTGCAGTTGGTCCTAGAACCAACATCCCTACAGACACTGATGGTCAACTGTAGCTTACCAAAGGAAAGTCACATAAATGATAAAATTTAGCATCCTTAATAATGGAAACTTTTTACCTTATGTGCCTCCTTATGTAATGCAATATGAAGAACACCATACCTATAAAATATTTTGCCAGTGTTTAATCTGAATTTAATAAAGACTTTAACTTCCAGTTTATTAAAGATAAAGGAAAAAGGGAAACTAGTTAATGACCCAAAGAAGAAACAACCAGACAAATCCAAAATTGACGGCATTCTAAGAAACAATTGTTAGGACTCAAAAACTACGTAATGGTGGGAGGTGCGGGAGGAAGTGAGGGGACTCTTTCAGTTTAAAAGATTCTAAAGAGATCAAATAAATACAATGCAAATTTTATTTGAATCCTAGTTTTAAAAAGATAACTTAAAAAAAAAGATAACTTAAAAAGATATTTTTGGTATAACACAATTTGGGTAAATGTGTATAGGGACTAAGCAGTAAATACTACCATGTTAGTGTTATTTCTCTGAGGTTAGATAATGACGTTATGCTTGAGGAGACTGTCACTATTTGAGGAAGATTCATGCTGAAATATTTAGGGGTAAAATCTATTGACACTTGCAACTTAATATAAAATGGTTAATCCACAGAAGAAGAGAGAGAAAGAGAAAGAAATAATGCAAAAATTGGCTAAATGTTAACTCCTATAATCCAGGTCTGGGTACCTGGATGAAAATGAAAGTGTTAGTCGCTCAGTCGTGTCTGACTCTTTGTGACCCCGTGGACTGTAGCTCGCCAGGCCCCTCCGTCCATGGGATTTCCCAGGCAAGAATACTGGAGTGGGTTGCCATTCCTTCTCCAGGGGATCTTCCTGACCCAGGGACTGAATCCCGGTCTCCTGCATTGTAGGCAGATTCTTTACTGTCTGAGCCACCATAGGCTCCAGGTCTAGATATTTGCGTATTTTGGTACTATTTTTCTCTCAACTTCTCTGTATGTTTAAAAATTCTCTAAATAAAACTTGGGAAGAAATACACTAAACCTGAGGCTGAGAAAGAACAAAAATGAAGGGTTCAAATCATATATTCCCAATTTTTTAAGTTATAAATCATGCTAGCAAAATGTTGGGCAAAATATACCCTATCATCCTACTTTAACAAGTGGTTCTTTATATATTTCCAAGGCCAGATTTGTATTTAAAATTCTCCGACTCCTTGGAGTTGTGCACTTATAAGTTGTAGGTAGAAGTAGCTTTCTACCTTGACCTCTAGTTCACTGTCTCACCTGCCTTCTCTTTTTTTTTTTTTTCCATTTATTTTTATTAGTTGGAGGCTAATTACTTTACATCATTACAGTAGTTTTTGTCATACATTGAAATGAATTAGCCATGGATTTACATGTATTCCCCATCCCGGTCCCCCCTCCCACCTCCCTCTCCACCCGATCCCTCTGGGTCTTCCCAGTGCACCAGGCCCGAGCACTTGTCTCATGCACCCAACCTGGGCTGGTGATCTGTTTCACCCTAGATAATATACATGTTTCAATGCTGTTCTCTTGAAACATCCCACCCTCGCCTTCTCCCAGAGTCCACAAGTCTGTTCTATACATCTGAGTCTCTTTTTCTGTTTTGCATATAGGGTTATCGTTACCATCTTTCTACATTCCATATATATGTGTTAGTATACTGTAATGGTCTTTATCTTTCTGGCTTACTTCGCTCTGTATAATGGGCTCCATTTTCATCCATCTCATTAGAACTGATTCAAATGAATTCTTTTTAATGGCTGAGTAATATTCCATGGTGTATATGTAACACCATACACAAAAATAAACTCAAAATGGATTAAAGATTTAAATGTAAGACCAGAAACTATAAAACTCCTAGAGGAGAACATAGGCAAAACACTCTCCGACATAAATCACAGCAGGATCCTCTATGACCCACATCCCAGAATTTTAGAAATAAAAGCAAAAATAAACAAATGGGACCTAATGAAACTTAAAAGCTTTTGCACAACAAAGGAAACTATAAGCAAGGTGAAAAGACAGCCCTCAGACTGGGAGAAAATAATAGCAAACGAAGCAACAGACAAAGGATTAATCTCAAAAATATACAAGCAACTCCTCCAGCTCAACTCCAGAAAAATAAATGACCCAATCAAAAAATGGGCCAAAGAACTCAACAGACACTTCTCCAAGGAAGACATACAGATGGCTAACAAACACATGAAAAGATGCTCAACATCACTCATTATCAGAGAAATGCAAATCAAAACCACAATGAGGTACCATTATACGCCAGTCAGGATGGCTGCTATCCAAAAGTCTACAAGCAATAAATGCTGGAGAGGGTGTGGAGAAAAGGGAACCCTCTTACACTGTTGGTGGGAATGCAAATTAGTACAGCCACTATGGAAAACAGTGTGGAGATTTCTTAAAAAGCTGGAAATAGAACTGCCATATGACCCAGCAATCCCACTTCTGGGCATACACACCAAGGAAACCAGATCTGAAAGAGACCCGTGCACCCCAATGTTCATCGCAGCACTGTTTATAATAGCCAGGACATGGAAGCAACCCAGATGCCTTCTCTTCTCAAGAGTGCGTGGGAAGGAACTTCCCAGGAATACGCACTAACATTCCAGCCCAGTCCTTGTCTCTGTGATTTTTACAAAACAGCCACTCCTGGGCACCTTTTCAAGCCCACTTAGTGGTCCTGAGAAAAGACCCACATGAGTCCTGGAAGAAACCTGGGGATGTTTAGAAAGGTACTTACAGGTCCTGGGAAATGGAGGCATAACCTAAAAGTGAGGCTACACGTCAACACACTTGCCTTTGGCCTTATGAATTCATCATCTAGGAGCTACATTCTTGTTTTATGCCAGGGTTTAAAGGAAGTATTCTGCAATTTCCAATAACTAGCAAGCAGTGGAATGATAGTCTAGAAGTGAGATCCCCAAACTTGTAGAAGACCAAGGGCCCTCATGACTGGGGGGAGTGGCTTTCACCTTGTGGGCATATACCCACTTTTTAGCTCTTCAGTCTCTGGAAGTCACCCTCTTTGGGAGTGAAGCAGAGAGTAGCATCCACTAACCTGGTTAACTGATCTACTCCTGCAGCCAAACTTCCACTAACAAGAAAACCAAGGACTCCTGTGCATCTCAAAGAATGCAAATAGGCTAGTATCTTTGCTGAGAGTGTATATCACTTATTGGTCCTTGGGGTGGGGGGGTGGGGGGGTAGGAAGATAGAATGCAATTAAAAATCTAGAAAAAAAATTAAATGAATGTATTATTTGATGGATTTTTTTCATTTATTTCCAGGCATATTATTAACAAAACAATTTTGAGAGTCTTTCTGTTTAAAATAACATGAAGAGAAATAAATCCAAAATGGCAAAATTCCATTTCCTTCTTAAAAGTTAAAACATTGCTTTTTCATCTTATTGTACATGGATGTAGACATAAAAGATGCCAATCATTTCAAAGCAATGAAACTGGTTCAAGTTTTTCTGACTGTGTAAGCTCTTCTCAGAACCAACTACCTTACCTATATGATCTTTTTCAAGGCTTTTCAGCCAGAAATTGGTATAAAAGTAGGCTTTTAAAACAGCAAGTCTGTTTTATAACTTGAGCTGAAAACCAAACTAAACCATTTCCAACAGTCACGAAAACAAATAGCAGGTTACATTTTTATGCCCCTTATACTACACTATATAATTCAGAGATGTCAACAGCTATTTTCTATGCACAGTTTATGCTGTGTTAGGGTATAAGTATATCATATGCATTATTTATGCAGGCAAAAAAACCCAAAAAACAAAAACAAAACTGGTTTCAGTACATCCCTGGGCTTAAGTAAGCATTTCAACATCTAAAAAGCATGTCTGTCTGTGAGCTCTATATGCTAACATGGATTGGAAATCAGGTGAAACTACAGAGGGGGAGGCCTACCTCCACTCCCTCTGTTGCCGTTAGCACTGGTCTTCAGGGCACATCTTCTCTCCTGGGTTTCTATGTTTGTTTTACTCCCTGCTCTCCTGTTCCTCTGCTTAAGCCAGTTTTATGAATAAGCCAGAAAATGCTCAGCACAGACATCTCCCTACCACCTGAAAAATGGGCTTTAATTTTGAACATCACACAGATACAGTAAGGTAAGTCATTTTAAAAAAATGATCAGCAGAATGATTTTTAAAAGAAGTAGTGTTACTGTATTATAAGATATTTCTATTGGGATATTAGCTAACTTTTCCCATTTCCCAACAGGGAAATATGACTTAACTATAGTATGAAAACAAAAAACGGTGTGTGAGCATTTGGTAAAGTTCACAAAAGTACTTTTTCTCCCTTATTTATGTAACAAAAGTAAAAATGATAAGAAAACTTAAAGGCAATCAATGTGTTAATTATTTAAGCCTCCAACTTACAAGTTAGACTTTTAACATTTTACTTACTGTTACATTAGGTAAAATTGCTATTTGATAAGAAAAGTTGAATTTTTATTCTGAGGTCTCACTTTTTGTATCCCATCATTTAATATTAGCAATAATCAGGTACTAGAACCAAAAATGACCCACATTATTAAGGAAGTGGCTACCTATTCTAGTGGTGTCCAACCATGGCAAATAAATTCAGAATAGGTTTACTTGATCAAACTTTCTTTAAAATCATTGTCCTATGATTTATCTTGAATAGCATTTGAAACAATATTGAGAAGTTAGGGAAATAAATGTATTTAGTTAAAATTCACCATGAAAATTCAGGTAAATAAGCCCCAAACCAAAATTATGTCTCTTTTACAAGTCTCAAGACTGCATGAATGTAAATGGGGTCCTCACCCCCAAACAAATGAAAAGGCTTTTATTCAGTTTCTCCAGGGCAACGGAGAAGATCACCCCATTGTTAACCTCCTTCCCCATAAAAGCCAGCAGGTGAACAAATAAGAATGGTCATTGTGGAAGAGCAAATGATAGATAAAAATGTATATTTTTGAAGTGTATATGCATATTAAAAATGTATATTTAGAATTGTCTCCAATCTCCTAATAATTCATATCTAATATACTGCTGAAAATATTCAGATGAGTTTACTTATGAAACTATGTGATGCCAGTGGGTCATACTAGACTGCAGTATCCATAATATTATAATTTGGATCTCCTCCTTTATACAATGTTAAAGGCCACTTCTCCTTTATAACCCATATTCAAAGCAGCTTCCTGACATATGGATTCTTTGGGCAATCTTAAAATAATATGATACACAGTGAAACTAAGAAATTATCTACTGAATTTTAATAAATATTTTCTCTTTTCTGAAGCTAGATGTTGTTTCTTTATAACTTAGAGATGTTTTGCATAGAACATGATGTTATTTTCTGTAACAGTTTAAAAGTGGTAAATGAGCTTTTTAAATTTATTTTTTAACTCTAATAAGAAGCTTACAAAAGAAATCATTTATAAATGTAAATCCCCAAATTGGCAACCCACAGAGTATAAATCCATCCTACTAAATGTTTGCTAGTGATAATCCACAATAAATCTTGATATAACTGTTTACAGAGATAAAATTCATACATACTCAAATGCCTTCAAAGTATTTTGTAAAACATAACAATGGTATTCTGCTTCAGTTTTACTTATGAATTCTTTCCTGAAAAAGCAAAAGAAATGTCTAATGCTAACACTTCAAAATATAACTAGACACGCATTTTTTGAAATAATAGTCTGGGTTATTGAACTGGGCATTTAATTTTAAAAAAATCCAAATCTAGACTAATTGAGTTTTTGCTGAATTGAATTTCCCTAAATTGCAAATTGAGTCAGCTTTGAATAGTTAATTTATTCTTAAGCATGCACCTTCTTTTATAAAGCCCCCCAGTTTTGTTCATCTGTATATTTTGTTTGTTTTAAACCAGTGAAATAAAAATAATCATGGCTCAAGCTTCCTTTGTGTACCTCCAGAAGAAGAAAGAGGTACATTATGGTGTCAGTGTGGTAATAAATGATGAAAAAAAAATCAGGAAAGAGCGGTCATCTGTATTTGTTCAAGGAAACCTGATCCTAGTAAGCAATATTTTATAGACCTGAAGTCCCACTTACGGATTAAAAAAATCAATATACATTCCACCCAGCATGTTTGCTGAAAAACACTGCATATATTGTGGATCATGTACCATCACTTCCTCTTGCCTGCAGTGCTTGTTTCAAATATGTGTACATTTCTTTCTGAGCACTAAATAACAGAATCACTACCATCATAATAATCAGGGTAGGATTTGCTGCATGTAACCTGAATTATTTAGTAACACATCCCCCAACAGCTATACTTTAGTAGAGAGCATTCTTCTCTCCGAAAAATTCATTTTTAACGTCAGAACTTGTAGTCACTACTGTGAGACAGCACATATATGCCTTTTAATTATGAAAATTAGCATGTACACGAAGAATCAAAAGAAATCTTCTAGTAAACATGGATTTAGTTTCTGTGTCTGGAGATGGATACTAAAATGTATCTAAATGTAAAGCATGATCCCCACTGTTTAGGAGTTTGTGATCTAGCTTGAGGAACTGAGGGAAATATATACAAAACAGTGAATAACAGGTTGTGATAATGTCAGAACAAGAGATAACAACAGTAGTTTCAAATGAGTTTTATAAAGTGCTGACAACTCAGGCATTTTAGACACATTGCACCATCAGATAGATATCTGAACAGGATTTGGAAAGACTGAGGAGAAGGGGATCTGTTCAAATGTCACCTCTACTTTCTAGTCTCCTGGCTGTCTTGGACACAGCTATAGCTTCTTTATGTTCCCAATAAACACTTTGTAAGCAGTGACATTTATTGCATTGTATCATAATTAATTACTTATTTGTTCCCCCTCCTTAACTGCCTTTGAACTAGTAAGAGTAAAGCAGGATCTTCCTCATTTCTATATTCTCTTTCCTTGTAAGTGCCTAATAAGTGTTCATTGAATGCATTTTTGCATGATTGGGTGCCATACAAGCAAAGGTGGAGGGCAGAAATAAGCACAGCATGTCTAGGTTTTATTGAGAGAACTGGCTGCATAGAGGAAGGATTTTTTGTTGTTGTTTGTTTTGTTTTATGTTGAACAAAAGATCAGTCTAAGTAATTAGAGAGAAGACCTAGGAGGGACTTCCTTGGTCTGCGTGCATGCATGCTGAATCACTTCAGCCATGTCCAACTCTTTGTGACCCATGGACTGTAGCCTTCCAGGCTCCTCTGTCCGTGGAATTCTCCAGGCAAGAATATTTGAGTGGGTTGCCATGCCCTCCTCCAGAGGATCTTCCCAATCCAGGGTTGAACCCATGTCTCTTACATCTCCTGCATTGGCAGGCAGGTTCTTTACCACTAGCACCAGATGGGAAGCCCTGGCATTATCTTCTCTTGGCTGGACTCACAATACTAGTTTCTCTTGGTGAGCTAGGCTCATCATTGACCAGTCCTCTGTGATGAAACGACAGCATTAACAAGACTTGAGATCCTTCTAGTCCTTAGAGTTCATTCTTCCCAATATTGAGACTGTGATATATACAAAAATTAATTTTATAGGCGTTAAGCCAGCTGAGTACAGGATGAATTAGAGGACTAAGAGACTATTGAAAAATTCCTGACTAGAAAAAAATACTAGAGGAGGTTTAAAGGAAAATACCCTGGAGAAGAATGATGGAAAAGAATTGGTATTGATACACTGTGAGGGAAGATGTTGAGGAAAGGGGAAGGGTTAAGTATGACTCCACATTTCTGAAGGTAACTTCACTGTTGAAAGAAGTAAGCCTAGGGAGTAACCTATAATGGGTTTCTTACAGGGAAAAGACAGTTTATGTAAGACATGTTGGGGGTGATGGTTAGATACATGGTGACACTATCTCGGAAATTTGAGAGAGGACTTCTGGAAATTAAAAGGCAATCTAAAAGCAGGGAGAGTTGATGCTGTGAGTGTAGAAAAGATTTCAAAGGCAGAAGAGAGCTCTAGACAAGGACTTAGAAAATATCTGGGTGTCTTAGAGTAAGTCACTCAATCCTTCCCCTTCTACAAAGGAGGATAATACCTTGTTCTTTACTGCAAGGGGACGAAGTAAAGGAGAATAAGACTGCTAAGTGGTTTTGAAGACATAAGACATTATGCAAACATATATTGTTATTTATCTCCACATTTTATTCCCTGTCCCATAATCATTTTCATAATAAAAATAAATCAACATATGATACAGTAGTAATTTTAACAACTAAATAATCACACAGGAAAACTCATGTACATTACTGATGTGAAGAATTACTCTAATTTATGTTCTATCCTGTATCACAGAGACAGTGTAAGAAGAAATATGAAGCAATGTAATAAAAAGCATATAATTTTATTTCTGTAGTTTATTCTGTTCCAGTGTTGTGCACTGAGAATCAGTGTGGGATATATGACACAGAGCATTTAAGGAACTGTTTTCACATAGCTAGCACCACATCATCTAATGTGAGATGACAGTAGCATTATTGTTTTATCTCCAACTCATAGAGGACAAAAATGCAGCCAATTAAACTACAGTATTTCATCAATTCCAATTTGGGCTCCAATTTCACAGATGTTAAAGCATAGAGGAAAGAGTACATCTTGTAATTGATGAAATACTGAAAGTGATAGATATTAAATGCTTTTTTTTTTTTCCTAACCACTGTGCAATACCACCACTCATAGGAAAGGTGATTTATAAATCCCTGTTGCAGGGGCATCACCATTTCTATATTGTAGAGTAGCACTCTCAGTTAGGTTTAGAGTATGAGCCTATAAGTTTAAAGGCAAACAAGAAAGGAAAGAAATACAGCTCGCCAGCTATTCCCTGCTCCTTTCCATGGTCTTTCCCATTAGGAAGAATCAAGGCAGGATCTGAGGACCTTCAAGTTACCCCAAACGTAGGACCACTGCTGATATCTCTCAGTCTTTGGCACTATAGACTGAACAGGCTACTGTGATAAGACATAATTAAGTGCTCTGGATATTTTCAAGAGACTGGAAATTCTTCTTCACATGGAAGAGAGACCATAAAATCCAATTCAGTTATAAAACAGACTGTCTAGTGGGCCTCGTTGAAAGTCTTATGATCAATGAGAAATCAAGACGCATTTTATTGCCTTGCTAATATAAGTTTTACTATACCAATATCCCCTCAAATAGAGTAAGTACCTAAACACTACAAGACATATTGTATTTGTTTCCACAATGTGTACTCAAAATTGCTTCTGTTGTTTCACCCATATGTATCTTTTTAATTCAATGTTATTCCTCAAATTAATTAATCAGTATAATACTGAAACCACTTATGAACCATGTTTTTCAAACCAGAAATTGCAGTTTAAGTAGCTAACAAAACACTCTTTTAAATGCCTTAATTATCTTCTGTACTCTAATGCCATTCCCAACCTCCAGTACTAAAGCTCTCTCTAAGGCCCTATATCAGCATTCATATGATTAGAAGAGGCAAGTGTCACCTAAGATGCCACCGTTGAGCCCAATCCACTTTCAGTCCTTTGGATGTGAACCCCAGAAGCTCTGCGACCAACCAGCAACCAAAGGTAAAGGGAAGGAAAGCACACTCATCACAGATTTTCGCACTGAGTTTAAAATTTTCAGATAGAGTTTTCACTAGTGGTTGTTTTCACTAGTGGTTATCTGAGACAGTGAACCCATGAAGGCAGTGCATCTTTGTGTTCCCAGAGCTTAACTTTGGAGCTGACACAATAAATGTTGACTGGATGAATGAACAAATAAAAAACAAAAACAAAAGACAAATTAGTGTTTCTCCATAGTGTATTAGATATCTACCCAAATTAATTAACCCATTTATGCACACATAACATGTGTGCATGTGCTTAGTAGATTAAGGACTTTTCAGGTAGGACTGAGGAGGATAAATATACTATGCAGAAAGACTAGCCTGTTCAAATCTGGCATCATTATCCCCATTCACTAAGAGCTTGATGCCTAGTCAGTTCATGATAGAGCTTGAAACTACTTCTGATTTTTAAGTTCTGTGTTATTTCCACTACTGTCTACTGTTTCTCTGGCTAACAGAAGGCTAAACAATCAGTCAGAATATCCTAAAAAATAGAAACTGTAAAACAGCTACAAATTTCCTAAGAAAAAAACTCCCTGGGTTTTAAGAGTAATATCTTTAAAAAGCTGGAAATTCAAAGATTCTGAATCCAAAGAAAATGAATCTGGAACATAACATCTGAGGACCCAGCATCTGAGGCAACCAACTGAAAAAGAAAGGAAACCTAGCACCCAATAGATGCCCTGAGTAAACATAGTAACAGTAATGATCCTGACAATAATAAAAGCACTTTATCTCCCACAGTGGAACACATCCCAGAAGATTAAATTAGTCACCATGAAAACAGACCGTTTCTGATGCCACTAAAAGGAAACGAAAAGAAAACAAAGCAAGCCAGATAAATAACTATTTAAAAAGTGAAATAAAAAGAGGAAGCTGAATAAGACTAAAGAGGAAATTAGTACCTTAGAATCCTCTCTTCCAAAATGATAAGAAACAATTTCAGACAGACTCATACTAGTTGTTGACTATAGCTGTGTAGAGACCGCAGGTAAGTGGAACAGCCCTACTTGGCTGTGATAAGTGAAACTCATATGTGCAAGTTGCGATGAAAACCTGTGTTATAGAGGCCCGGGTCTAAAAATTAGAGCCACTTAGCAATGACAATATTCTGTATGATAGTGTAATGATGGATACATGTCATTATATGCATATGTCAAAACCCATACCATGTACAAGCCAAGTGAACCTTAATGTAAATGATAGGCTCTAGCTAATAACAATGTAAAAATTGGCACATCAATTGTAATGAATGTAGCACGCTAAAGCAAGATGTTAATAAGAGGAGAAACTGTTACAGGGGAGGGGTACAAAAATTCTATAGTTGCTGCCCATTTCTCCATTAAAAAATTCTCCATTTTAAAAAATTCTCTTAAAACTGCTCTAAGAAATAAAACCTATTGATTTTAAAAATTAGGGCCAATTTAAGATTGTTGTGGGCCCTAAGGCTATATCTCACATTATGTCAAATTTATTAAAATGTTCCCACACCCTACAGTGAATATTATTTTTGCCATAAAATATTTTCAGAAAACATTTTATAATTTTTATAGTATTTTTATTAAATTACTTGAGTGTGACTGAATAACTCATTTAATTTATGATCCTCAATAATCTAGCAATCATGACACATACTCAAGTATTCTTGTAAAGAAATTTAACCCACTAATTGTTCAAATATAATAAATATTTATGAATATTAATTAACTGAGTCCTATTTATGCAATATTATATTTTGAGACAACTAAATATTTTAAGTTTAATTTATCAAGATTTTTCATATTTGAGGGCCAATAAATTTTAACTTTCAACTCCTAAACATTTTGTAGACCCTAAAAAGCCACAGTCCCTGGCATTTTATCTATATATCCATACTGCTCAGAGAAAAAAATGAACCTGCTTAAAGGATATATGTATTTGTATATATAGTGTATAGATTTAAAGTAATATGGCTAAGTTACAGGCACTGGTGCATAATATATTTTTATATGTTATTATACTTCATTTATATTTATTATATTTAATTTTTGTATTTTGCCTGGTCTCAGTAACAAGTTTCTAATCTTAAGACAAACAGCAACCAGGAATGTTGCTGCAGCTTCTTCTCCTATGGTATGTAACATTTTCAAACCTACACTTGATCTTTTGTTACTTACAGAACTGTACATGGGGATCACATGAAACATACAATGAGACCTTTCTTGATGCTTCCTAGCACAAACTATTGGGAATTTAAACAGCTTTAAAGTGCTCATTTAAAAAAAAATTATTAAATAAGATGAAACAAAGTAGAGTAATATGAAATAAGAAAGGCAACCATTTTATATTTTCCAAAAAATAGTCTGTCAGTAATCTTTCCTCCAGCCTTCCCCAATAGCTTTCTTCCAGAAGCACGAGGTAGGAGACTTTAACATAAAAGGGAATTTAATCTAACTGTAAATGAAATTAAGTCTCACACTTCATTACACATTTGAGCATATTTTGTGAAGGAGGAGGAGCTTTTCTCAACAAACTACCTTATTCAAAGAATGAAGATGTTCAAGTGAATACTTTAGTGTTCTTTTAACCTAAAAAGCTAATTCTTGTAAAACACCCAGGAAATCACTGTGTAGACAGGCATCAACCTAGTTATTTTATTTTCCTTCTAACTCTGTCTGATCAAAAATGAAGCAACAAAAAAATGGCTTGTCTGGGTAAATCTTTCCATCAGGCTTGTAGTGGAGCCCTGTAAGGTGATATGGGGGTAAGGAATAAGAATTCAACATAGGTGATAATGGCTAGATTAGTAAATATTCATCTATTTGTCCATTTATTGCACATTGATGGTAAGAATGTGCTCCATTCTTGACTCTAAGGATACAGAGATAAAAGGGGGACAATGCGATGAAACCTGATGTTATAGAGCCCGGTACTAAAATTAGAGCACTTTAGCAATGACAATATTCTGTATGATGTGTAATGGGATACAATGTCTTTAGACATATGTAAAACCTATACAGTACAAGCAAGGGAACGGCTTAATGTAAAGAAGCTTAGCTAATAACATGTAAATTGCACATCAATTGTCATGAATGTGCAACCTAAAGCAAGATGTAATAAGAGAGAGAACATTGTTACAGGGGAGGGGTACAAAAATTCTATAGTTGCTGCCCATTTCTCCATGAAAAATTCTCATTATAAAAATGCTTAAAAGCTCTAGAATAAACTATTGAGTTTAAATAGGGCAATTAATGTTGTGGCTAAGGCTATTCTCAGATATGTCAATTTCTAAATGGTGTGTATGCCCACAGCCTACAGTGAATAGTGTATTTTGCCAAAATATTTCAGAAAACATTTTAAATTTTTATAGTAATTTCACTAAATGTACTTTCAGAGTGTGCTGATACATTAATTTTGACTCATATCTGCAACATGACATATACTCAAGTATTCTTTAAGAATTTAACCACAACTTTCAATATATATTGTATGAATTAATTAACTGAGTCCATCTTATGCTTTATATTTTGAGACAACCTAATTTTTAAGTTAATTTGCAATTTTTCATATTGAGGCCAATAAGATTTTACTTTCAACTCTAAATTTTGTAACCTAAAGCCACTCCTGGATTTACTATACCTACTGCTCAGAAAAAAAATGAACCTGTCTTTAAGGATATTTTGATTTGTATTTATGTATAGATTTAAAGTATAGCTAGATTAAGGCATGGTGATGATATATTTTTGATGTATTATACTTCTGTTTATATTTATTTATTTAACTTTTATTTTGCTGCTCAGTACAAGTTCTATCTTAGACAAACAGCACCGGATGTTGCTGCAGCTTCTTTTCCTATGTAGAAACATTTCAGCTACACTTGTCCTTTTTGTACTTACAAAATGGTAAGAATGTGCTCCATTCTTGACTCTAAGGATACAGAGATAAAAAGGGGACATCTTTGCTCTAAAGAAGCTCAAAATCAAGTAAAAAGCTATGAATAATTTTTTTATAAAATATATATCAATATATTACAATAAAGAATGATGACTTGCAGATATTTGGTCCACACCAAAACGTCCCTGATATTTGATTTTGATCAAACCATTAGGCATGGACTAAATATGATCATGGATGTTTTTGATCGGACCAAATTTCAAGAACCTTTAGACATGGATCAAATGTTTTATGGACCAAATGTCTTGTGGACATTTTGAAAAGACCTAAACATCCTACAAGGGAGAGGGATAAATATAAAGTAGAAGTATGTACAGAGCAGAGTGGCAGACCAGAGAAGAAAGAGACGAGTAACATTTGTAGAGAGTTAAGAGAATTGCTGGAAAGGGAATATTTGTGCTGGGTTTTTACAGGTGAGTGAGAGTTGGACTGTGAAGAAAGCTGAGCACTGAAAAATTGATGCTTTTGAACTATGGTGTTAGAGAAGACTCTTGAGAGTCCCTTGGACTGCAAGGAGATCCAACCAGTCCATCCTAAAGGAAATCAGTCCTGGGTGTTCATTGGAAGGACTGATGTTGAAGCTGAAACTCCAGTACTTTGGCCACCTCATGTGAAGAGTTGACTCATTGGAAAAGACCCTAACGCTGGGAGGGACTGGGGGCAGGAGGAGAAGGGAACGACAGAGGATGAGATGGCTGGATGGCATCACTGACTCGATGGACATGAGTTTGAGTAAACTCCTAGAGTTGTTGATAAACAGGGAGGCCTGGTGTGCTGTGATTCATGGGGTCGCAAAGAGTCAGACACGACTAGTGACTGAACTGAACTGAACTGAAGAGTTTGCCAGATTGGAGAAAGTTCATTCCAGGTAGAAATAAAGAAGAGCATGTGTAAATGCATGGGAATCAATACAATAGTCTTATATTGGGAAACATATGTGGAGCTTGAGACTCCTGGAGCTGGAAATACATGTGTCTATTGAGCACTTGAAATATGTGTAGTGTCAAATGCTAAAATGATAATATTCTGAGTTACCTGTTGTTGTTGTGGGGTATTTTGTTCATTTGTTTGGTTATTTGTTTTTCCTGTCTTAATGTGGCTACTAGAAAGTTTAAAATTTTATATTTCTGTTGGACAACATTGCTTACTCTGTTGAAAACAAAGAATTAACTCTAAGAGATAAGGCTGGATAAATCTTCAGGGTCTAAGTCATAAAGAATATTTTGTGACATAGAAAGCAGTCTTGACATGCTGTTTAGAAAAACCCCTTCCATATACAGCAGCTTTCCACTAGCTATCTATTTTATACATGGTAGTGTATACATAAGGCTCCCAGGTAGCTCGGTGATAAAGAATTCACCCGCCAATACAAGAGACACAGGTTCGATCCCTGGGTCAGGAAGATCCTCTGTGGAAGGAAAGGGCAACGCACTACAATATTCCTGTCCAAGAAATCCTATGGACAGAGGAGTCTGGCAGGCTACAG
Organism: Odocoileus virginianus; assembly: GCF_023699985.2. Lineage (NCBI taxonomy): Eukaryota > Metazoa > Chordata > Mammalia > Artiodactyla > Cervidae > Odocoileus > Odocoileus virginianus. The sequence goes on along the minus strand of NC_069677.1, from coordinate 30,193,587 downwards.
TCCACAGATGGTGAAAGAGTTGGACATGACCTGGCAACTAAACAACAAAAACAGCAACAGTGTATATACATCTTTGCTACTCTCTCAATCTATCCCACCCTCTCCTTCCCACCCCCTGTATCCACAAGTCCATTCTCTATGTCTGTGTCTCTGTTCCCGCCCTGCAAATAGGCTCATCAGTATCATTTTTCTTTTTTTTCATTTATTTTTATTAGGTGGAGGCTAATTACTTTACAATATTGTAGTGGTTTTTGCCATATATTGACATGAATCAGCCATGGATTTACATGTGTTCCCCATCTCGAACCCCCCTTCCACCTCCCTCCCTATCCCAGCCCTCTGATACAGATACATTAATAGCTTAGTGCTAGGTGATGACCTAGAGGGGTGGGGTAGGGGGTGGGGTGGGAAGGAGGCTCAAGAAGGAGGGATGGATGTATACATATAGCTGACTGTTGTTATACAGCGTAAACTAACACAACGGGTAAAGCAATTATACTCCAATTTTTTAAAAAGAAAATAGAAAAAAAGAAGAAAAAAACTCATATAGGAATCAAAGAGCAACCTTTGGAGGTGATGTGGTAGCAACTATAGGGAACACAGCAGGCCCAGGAAAAGTGAGAATTCTCTTGGGGAGGAGAAAGGTGAGACTCCATTGCTAACCACCTCCACTGAAGTGAGACTCCAAAGCTAACCAGAATCCAGAGTCACTGTGGCCAAAGCATAGAGCTGGACCAAAGAGAAATCCAATGATGCAGGAGGTTGGATCTACACAGGTAAGAAGAGGAAGATGGGTTCGACAGAACAACCAACAGCCCAGAGCACAGCATACATTGTTTTTCAGTGGCTTGCATCACAAGCTCCCAACAAACTGGTTTCCGAAGGAGGCAGGAAATAGTGTCTGGCTGCCTCCTACACTGTAAATACAGGCTGCCCTGGATGTGGTAACCTGACAATGTGACCTCACTTAGGGGCACTCTTCCTGTCGTTTAATACCCAACCTGGAGCAGATCCTACCTTGGCCAGTATCTGATCCTGCTCTCTGGGAATGACGGCAAATTTCAGGAAGTAATGTATTCAAGGCAGCAGATGGCACTCTCCTTCGCCTCAGTACTGAAAGTTTTAATGATAAGAGAATCTATCTGTCTTTTACAGAGACATAAAGATTTAAAGACTACAGCTTTCTGCGGGAAAGTTAGGGGTACTTAATTCTAAAGCCGAATCTACATAGAAATGTTCATACCCAATTCTAGAAAATCATCCTAGGGAAATAGGATAGAAATAGATAAGGAGGAAGTAGGAAACATATGGGCAGAGATGCACATTGCAACATCATTTGAAAAATTAGAAGCAATGTAAATGTTCACAGATAGGATAATGGAGAGAATTTTGTCTATCCAATCTATAGAATATCATTCAATGATCAAAATAATAGATGTGGAAACTGCTTCTTACTTAAGATTCAGTGGAAATAATGTAATTTAGGCAGGAGGTAGAGCCCCCTCTCTCCCCGCACAGGTAAAGGGATAGGGGATTTATTCTATGAAGACTGAAGCTTCAAGACAAGAATAGCAAGACTATTAAAGAAGGAGGCTGGACCCTGCCCCAACCACATATTACACATTCTCAAAGTCAAGAGACCTCCATGACCACACATGCACGGAAAGACTCCTTGGAGGTCAAAGGGGAATGATGTCAAACGATACTAGTCTACCCACAGATCTTTGCAACAGGACCCATCTTGGCTGAGAGATGCATGCACACACACAGGAGGATCCTGAGATATACCAAATATGAACTGCGAACCAGGCAAATCAAAATGATTGGCCAGAGTAATCCCAGAAGAAATGTCCCATGAAAGGAATCAGTGACTCTGTCTCTGAGTCCGCCCATGTGTCTATCTGTGTGTACTGTACTTTTATTCCTCCCAATAAATACTTGCTTCACTGCTTTCCGTCTTCACGAAAATTCTTTTCTGCAAAGCTGAAGGACCAAGGCCCTTGCTGCTGACCACTAGTCTAGGGCTAGGATCTTATGCTTTCACTCCCATGACCTGGCCTCAGTCTCTGCCTGGGAACCCAAGCCCTGCTTCAGGCCAAGGCCACGAGCAATCATCACGGACAGTATGTCCATAATACAATCTTTGCTCTGTAAAATATGTATAAATATATATGTAGACTGGAAATTCTGTACCAAAAAGAATGTTGCTTTAGGGTGCTAGGATTAAGAATGCCTGTAACTGTTTTTCACATTTTAAGTAAACTATCATTGTCTAGGGCTTCCCAGGTGGCACAGTGGTAAAGAATCCGCCTGCCAAAGCAGTATACGCAGGAGAAAAGGGTTTGATCCTTGGGTTGGGAAGATTCCCTGGAGAAGAAAATGGCAAACCACTCCAGTAATCTTGCCTGGAAAATTCTCTGCACAGAGGAGTCTGGTGGGCTACAGTCCATGGGGTCACAAAGATTTGGACACCACTGAGCATGCATGTAGACAGCACAATTGCCTAAGTAAGATATGACAGTTTCCCCCTCCTAAGGGAGCCTTACCCAGAAAGCTCCTGGGTAGCCTCTGCTTTGGCTAATTTTGAAATAAAGAAAGAGGGTTGCAGTAGCCTAAGACTCCCCAAAGTTCTGCCTGGTGGTCTGGCATTGGGAATTTTTACCTATTGTATTCTTTAGAGCCTGTTTTTATTTTCCTAAACTTTTTCTCTGACACAGAATTCCTTACCTTCCTGAAGGTGAAAGTCACTCGGTTGTGTCTGACTCTGTGCACCTCCATGGGCTATACAGTCCATGGAATTTTCCAGGCCAGAATATGGGAGTAGGTAGCCTTTCCCTCGGAGAGGGCAATGGCACCCCACTCCAGTACTCTTGCCTGGAAAATTCCATGGACAGAGGAGCCTGGTAGGCTGCAGTCCATGAGGTCACTAAGACTCAGACATGACTGAGCGACTTCACTTTTCACTTTCATGCATTGGAGAAGGAAATGGCAACCCACTCCAGTGTTCTTGCCTGGAGAATCCCAGGGATAGGGGACCCTCGTGGGCTGCCGTCTATGGGGTCGCACAGAGTCGGACATGACTGAAGTGACTTAGCAGCAGCCTTTCCCTTCTCCAGGGAATCTTCCCAACCCAGGGATTGAACCGCGGTCTCCCACATTGCAGGCAGATTCTTTACCAGCTGGGCCACGAGGACTGGCCGCTCTGAAGTGAAATGCTGGTGTTGGAATTCCAGACTTGTACCAAGAGCACAGGCGGTTGTAATGATGGCTGCCTGTTGAATAGTCTTTTTCTCCCGGGTCCCTGCAGAGGGACTTGTGGCTCTGCAGTAGGAAGAGAGATGGTCGCTTTGCTCTCCACGGCTGGGCTGCAGAGTGACTCGAGAAAGACCCTGCTGCAGCAATCCCCTTTAGGAAAGACGTGACACAGTCTCTGTGAGGACATCAGGTTTCTTCTCTCGTTTTTAGTTGCTAAGTCATGTCTGACTCTTTTGCAGCTCCATGGACTGTGGCCCACCAGGCTCTTTCGTCCATAGGAGTTTCCAGGCAAGAATACTGGAGTGAGTTGCCATTTCCTTCTCCCTTTAAAAAGATTAATTCTGTTAAAATGAGGTTATTAGGGTGGACCCTAATCCAATATGACTGATGTCCTTTTAAAAAGAGGAAGTTTGGACACAAAGATAGAGGGACAGTCATGTGAAGACACAGAAGGAAGCAGCCACCTTAAAGTCAAGGAAAAAGGCTACAGAGAAATCAACCTGCCAACAGGTTTATCTCAGACCCCTAGCCTCCAGGACTGTGAGGAAACACATTTCTGTTGTTTAAACCACCCAATCTGTGGTACGTTGTTACAGAAGCCTTAGCAAACTAATGCAGCTATTTCCACTTTCCTTGTGCCCTTAAAATAATTCAATAAGGAAAGTTGATATCATTGTTATTTTTAAAGATATACAAAACATGGCCTGAAAAGAAAGAATAGAGGCACTTGGGAGTCCCAAAAACATTTAGGTTAGTTTTTCTAAAACAAGAGGATTATATGGTGTCAGAGAACAAACCTTCATTCTAAATTTGATTCCTTCTCTCTCTGAGGCTATGCTAAGCAAAATATCTTTAAAGTAGAATCACAGAATATTAGAGAATGCTGTTTGAGATTATCCTCTCATTTTATAGATAAATAAATAAAAGCCCGAGGAGAATATGTTTGTGCCTGTTTTACCAGAATTTATTCCTTCCTGCAATGCAATTGAAAAGACTACAAATCAGCAAGTATTGGCAGCTATATAGCTAATTATCTAATTAGTTGTAGTACATCTCTTACATACTTAGCTGTAAACAGAATGGTCTTATTGTTTTCTATACTGAAAAAAATAAACATTAAAATCAAAATGCTATTCTTGTGCTATAATAAAAACTATTGGTCCATTACCCCCCAATTCACAAAGAAGCACAAGGGTTTATAAGATCTTTGCAGAACCCTCAGGATCATCTTTTAAAATGCTTAAATCTTCTATTGTGATTTTTTTTCTCTTATGTCCAGTAGGTGGCACCACTTTACCCACACAAAAGGAGAGCTGTGAAAAAGCCAGAATGCTTGCGATACAGATCAGTGATTCTCAAATCTTGGTCTCTAGACCTGCAGCATCAACAATGCCTGGGAACTTGACAGAAATGCAGATTCCTGTTCCCACCCAATTGAATTATATCTAGGGGTGGGGCCTGGAAATCTGTTTTTTTAACAAGTCATCCAGTGATTCTGTTGACACTCTATTGTGAGTGAAAAGAAAAGTGATAGAAAGTGTTAGTGATATCTGACTTGGTGACCCCATTAACTGTGGCCTGTCAGACTCCTCTGTCCATGGAATTTTCCAGGCAAGAATACTACAGTGGGTTGCATTCTGACCTCCAGGGAATCTTCCCGTCCTAGGGATCAAACCTGCATCTCTTACATCTCCTCCCTTGGAAGGTGGATTCTTTACCACTAGCGCCACCTGGGAAGCCCCATCTATCCTCAAATAAGCAAAAGTAATATATTTTCACCTGTTTGGTTTTAAGTAACAAACATTGTCTGCTTTAATAAATATTTATCTGCTGTATTATTTTGCTCTTTGACATTAATTTACACTTGGCTTAGCTTCACTTGTAGCTCAGATGGTAAAGAATTTGCCTGCAATGCAGGAGACCTGGATTCAATCCCTAGGTCAGGAAGACTTCCTGGAGAAGGAAATGGCTACTAACTTCATTATTCTTGTCTGGAGAATTCCATGGACAGAAAAGCCTGGTGGGCTACAGAGTATGGAGACACGAAGAATCAGACACGACTGAGTGACTAACACTTTCACTTTTCACTTTAGAAAGAAGTAGTTAAATATTAACTGTGATACTTAAGACATTGGGATTTCCAAATTACTAGTAATATCAAACAAATGTATACCACCATGTCTTCATATTTGAAGGGCTTCCCTGGTGGCTCAGTGGTAAAGAAGCTGCCTGACAATGCAGGAGACCCAAGAGATGCCAATTCAACCCCTGGGTTGGGAAGATCCCCTGGAGGAGGACAGGGTAACCCACTCCAGTTTTCTTGCCTGGAGATCCCATGGACTGAGGAGTCTGGCGGGCTACAGTCTATGCAGTCGTAGTCAGACACCACTGAAGCGGCTGAATATATAGCACTTCTTATTTGGCCCACAGAGGTTCCCATTATGAAAAGAGTTTAGTGATTTCTTTGTTCTCAGATCCCCAGGTGCTATTTTTCATAAATTCTTATAAGCAGTCTACAAATTAAATACTGAACAAATGTACATTGCACTATTTCACTGAGTCTTCAAGGTTATTAAAATGCATATTATTCCCCAAACAATAATCCAGGCTCAAGTACTTGAATAAGCATCCCTCAGAGACCTCTCTCTCCTTTGTGCAGTGGGAAGCACCTACGACGGGGTTGAGTCTGCATGAGCACCTGTCTGGAAGGAATAGACAGCAGCTATGCCAAGTCTTGGGGGATTTTCGGTCATTTTGTGCTATGCTGCCAGGACACCAGTGAAGTCTTCAATGTCTTAGCACCCCTCTGGAGAGTTCAAGACTATTTTAAGAGACATGGGGGTGGGGGAGCTAGGGACAAACCATGTCATTCAACTCACTCTTCTACCAGTTTATTAACCATAATAGTCCCCACTCTGGGCTGAGACCTGGACTAGATACTTAATATTTTGTCATTTTTTTCCCCCTTACAAACCTACCTAAAATTATGTGTGATAATCTCTATTTGACAGAGGAAAATAAAACCCAAGGTCAGTGGATGGTAAGAGTTAATGTAAGCCAGATATGTCTAAGCTGAAGTCAGTTCTGTGTTCACCAAGATGAACTACTTCCCTACTCCATGTAAAAATGTGTGTGTGTGTGTGTGTGTGTGTGCGTGTGTATTTTAATCAATAGCAAAAGTACATGTAGAAGGAAGAGAAGAGGACTATGGTGTGGACAACGTTGGGCCTGAATGTGGAGCTCAGAGCAAAGTCAGGCCCATAAAGTCAGGCAGTTTGCATAAATAAAAAATGTATTCCCGCCTGGGCAGGTTAGTCTCCATTTGCGCTGGGTGGGAGGCAGGGCCATTCTCCACCAGGCCTATGACAGCTTTTGTACAGAGTGATCTTCTCAAGGACATGTGCACAGCAAATAGCCTTGAAAAGCAGAGACAGTGTCCCCCTCCAGGGCAGAGAAAAGGCTTGTTTTCTGACCAGGACAATGTCGATCATGTCTTCCTTGAGCATGCCGTTGGCATCCTCCGAGGGGTTCCCTGAGCTGCTTGTTCCTCAGCAGTGGCACAGCTCCGGTATCCACCAGGACCTGCTCCCAGGTGGTCCTCATGGAACCTGGGACAAGGGGGCTGAGTAGACAAAGCTCATACTGTCTGTAATGCCCTCAGTAATCAACCGTCTCTCTGCACTTCTTGCTTCCTTACCAAGCAAATCCACACAACTCTGCTGCCCACTGCTGCATCACCATCTGCTCCTGCACCCGTCCATTCTCCACACTCCTCTGTCCTGGTCTAATAACTGTATCCCCATCCCCACCTCCCATGCCTCTGGCTTCCTGGTTAGGGTTGGCCAACGGGAGGTGCCAGGGAAGGTTGGATACAGGTCAGAGTATTAACTTCCTTGCTCCTTCTCTGCCGCTCTGGCTATGGCTTCTGTTGGCAGTCTCTCTTTCATAGCCACATAGGGCTCTCCCTTCACCCTCAGACCAAGGGAGGAAAAGAGTGTGCCACTCTTGCTAGACCTTGAGCATGTCACCATCCCTTACTGGATCCTTAGAGCCTAAACCTATGGTTCAGACGGTAAAGAATCTGCCTACAATGTGGGAGACCTGGGATCAATCCCTGGGTTGTGAAGATCCCCTGGAGAGAACAGCTACCCACTCCAGTATTCTTGCCTGGAGAATTCCAAGGACAGAGGAGCCTGGTGGGCTACAGTCCATAGGGTCACAAAGTGTCGGACATAACTGAGTGACTTTCTCACACACACACACACACACACACACACACACACACACAAACATGCACAGAGAGACTGTCCAAGTCTCTGTAAACAGACTGCAGGAAAGCTATCTGCAGTTAAACTCTTTTGAATGTGCCATTTTGCTTTCAAAATTAATTGAAGGCAGTTTTTTAAAAATGTGTATGGAATACAAGTTATATATATTTACACACAAGACTACATTTTAACCTTAACTTACCTCTTCTTCCTCATCTTACCAAGCCATTGAGCCACTTTGAACTTAGAGCAGCCAGAGACCTCTCTACAAAGGCAAAGATGTTTGCCTTGATTTCCATCATTCTAAGAATGGTTGCAACTGAACGGTGTTACAGATGCATTTTTTCCTATTCCTAGTTATATTGTTTTGACATAGAAGTGCTGTGGATGGGCATATTGGTAGATGGGCATAGTGGCAGAGATGTTCTCTTTGCCAGTATGTTCTCTTTGCCACTGCCCATCTTCTGGCAATAGTTATCATTCCCAGTGTGTATTTAATATACTCTAAGCTTTGGTTTAGTTAATAAAACCACAACATAAAACCAGATCATTTGGTGAACTTAGGATCACAGTTTCTAGCTGGAAGAGATTATTAAAGATTTTAAGAAAACTCTTTCATTTGATAGTCCATTTAATGCTGGGGAAAAATATTGTTTAAATATATTTTAATTTCTTTCAAAATTCATTTTCCCTTTTGAAGTATTATTTCTACAACTCATCAGGAAAAAAAAAAACATACAAGAACAGTTCTAAAATCCCAAACCAGTGGAAGAGCATATTATCCCAGTACCATATATAAGGAGAAACTTAGTAAATGAACTATTTCCTTCTGGTAATAATAATGATGACCTTGACTGAACTAGGAAGCTATGTTTGTTCTTTGTCTTCAAGTACGGGCAGGTGTTAGGCAGGAGGGTGGGTTGTGCAGGGACAACTCAAGCAGAGTAGACAACCCAGGCCAAGGCCTGGAGCTGAGAGAGAAGTTAATGTAGCTCCTGGGAGCTGTATCCTGGCAGTTCAGAATTAAAGGAGCATAAAGGGTAAGCTAGAATGAGGAAAAACAGAGGAGAGAATGATGTGCTTCTAGCTGCACACCTCGGCTCTTCTCGCCATAAATGTCAACCAGCTAAGGGCTGGAGAATAGCCATAACCAATGAAATTTAGGTTCCAACTGACCAAACAATCATGATCAACCATTTGGGGATCCTTGTCTCCATTGAGTCAAGAGTAATTTAGCATCTGTTATATGCTAAGCACAATGATAAGTGATCCTGTCAAAATCCTAAGTAATTTTAAGTCTAACTAAATGGTCATTATGAACCAAGGTCAATGCATCTATTGAACCATCTCCACCACTGCTGTCCCTTCCAAGAACTGGTTTTTGATTCTCTTCCAGGAAGTCTAAATCCACAAAGCATCTAGAGCAATAGAGTCCAAGGTAAAACTGGGCTCCACGCTGATGAATGTGAATCTAAGCAAGGGAAAACTGGCAGACAATTTAGCCCCTCCATTATCTACATCCGGTCCCATCATGGTAAATAGATAGGGAAACGATGGAAACAGTGACAGACTTTATTTTCTTGGGCTCCAAAATCACTACAGATGGTGACTGCAGCCATGAAATTAAAAGACACTCGCTCCTTGGAAGAAAAGCTACTACCAATCTGATTAAAAATCAGAGACATTACTTTGCCAGTGAAGGTCCATCTAGTAAAAGCTATGGTTTTTCAGTCATGTATGGATGTGAGAGTTGGACCATAAAGAAAGCTGAGCACCAAAGAACTGATCCTTTTGAACTGTTGGATAAGACTTTTGAGAGTCCCTTAGACAGCAAGGAGATCCAACCAGTCAATCCTAAAGGAAATCAGTCCTGAATATTCACTGGAAGGACTAATGCTGAAAATGAAGCTCCAATACTTTGGCCGCCGTTATGCGAAGAAGTGACTCATTGGAAAAGACCCTGATGCTGGGAAAGATTGAAGGCAGGAGAAGAGGAATACAGAGGATGAGATGGTTGAATGGCATCACCGACTCAATGGACATGGGTTTGGGTGGACTCCGGGATTTGGTGATGGACAGGGAGGCCTAGCATGCCGCATTCCATGGGGTCGTAAAGAGTTGGACACGACTAAGCAACTGAACTGAACTGATCTAGTTCAGAATCTCCCCCCACCTCTCCTCCAAATAACCAACCACACATTTAAGTAGAAACAGAATGCTTTTTATGCTATCACAATTTCAAGACCATCACCTATCACTCAATACAGTCAGACTGTCTTCTCTAACCTTCATCTACATGGAAATGCTGCCTAAGTATGGTTTCTGCCTAAAATGTTGTTTTATTTCCAAATAACCAACCACACATGTAAGTAGAAACAGAATGCTTTTTATGCTATCACAATTTCAAGACCATCACCTATCACTCAACACAGTCAGACTGTCTTCTCTAACACTCATCTACATGGAAATGCTACCTAAGTATGGTTTCTGCCTAAAATGTTGTTTTATTTCTAATGTGGAAGCTTTGAGGATATGAAAATGGTCTCAGAAATTGGAATAAAGGTAAGAAAAAAAAAAAGATGTTTCTGCTAGCCAAGAATTTGTGTTACAACTAGAGACATTATTTTTAACAGTACTTAATAAGAGACGGTGATACAGGGCCCATAGATGGGCCACTTTTGGTTTAATGCACTGCTGTCAACATTTTGAAACAGTTAATGATTTTTGAATAAAGGGTCCAATTCCTCTTCAACTGGGCTCCATGAGTTATGTAGCTGCTCTTAACTATATGTGACATAGGAATCCTTAGAGAAGTGGTCACTGAGTGATCAGGGAAAGCAAGTGGAATAAGACTTATACCAGGGTTGGAGTAATATTTAGGAGTCAAATTATTCAGATAATATTCTTTCGGGGAAAACACTAAACAAATAAATAAATAGTACAGATAAATTAAAATTAAATTCTGAAATAATGTCCCAAGATGGCTCCAAAAAAATTAAATTAACCTGCTTTTGCTCTGCCCATTCTTCTTTGACTTAAGTAGCTGGTAAATTACCCTCAATCTGTGTCACTGGTTCAGCCTCTAGAAAGATTTAGTACCATAGAGAAACCAAGAAATAAGTGACTAGTTGTCTGAGAATTCCACAAGGTGTCATCCTTGAGCTAAAATGACAAATCCAATACTGGAAGACAGTTTTCATTTAAAATTTGAAGATTCCAAGCCTCCATTTTGAACTCTGTGGGTTTGGCTCTAAGGTCATACAGCAAGCCCCCCTTACTGAGTACTTAGTGTGTGCTAGGCTCTTAACATACATTATTTCTAATCTTTTAAATAATCTTGTATTGATTGAAGCTGGCATTTTACAATGGAAAAAGCCAAGATTCATAGACGTTAAGTCAGTTTCCCAAGGCACACATCTAATAAGTGCCAGAGTCAATATTCAAAGACAGAACTAGCTGAGCTCAAATTCTGTGCAATTTCTGCTTAACTAGACGGTCTCAAAAGTATCAAACAAAGCAAATAGGCAAAGGAGTTCAAAGAAGGAACAAACAAATTCAGGGATCTCCCTCCTGTCCAGGCTCTACTCTACACCAGCTCAGTAGCAGCCAGCATGCTGCATGGGCATTGACCAAGCAGCTGCCCTCTCCTGAGTTTGTGGACACAACAGGAGCCCTCACCAGGACCAAACCCAGGGATATAAAGCCCTGAAAATGGGTGTTCTGGTATACCCCACGTGTTTTGACCATCATCTATTATTGTTACATAATGTCAGAGGTGATGTTCAGAATAAGCTATGGACATTAAAACTACTATTGCCTCCAGATGTTCCTAAGTGGAAAATCATCTACATGGCTTCCTACTGTCAGGAGCCTCTCTACATGTACAGACTCCCCCCAGCCCCAAAGCTCTGGGGCCATATTCCATTACTAAAATGCAGCATTCAGTTCACTCTGCTGACTCTTATGGTCAGCACTGTAGCTGAGCCTTATCCCCAAGACAAAAACCCCTCTTTGTATCAGGTTCTCGTCATTTAGATCCAGTGCCTTGTTGTCCTGAACCTGAGCCTCTTTCCTTGGGAAGGCAGTAAAAAACACAAGAAAAAATATCTCAGGCTCTGAGTTTGCATCCTTATACCATCACTTTTAGGGTGACCAACTATCCTATTCTGCTTGTAACTGTCATAGTTTTAGCACCAAAAATCTAGTGTCCCAGGAAATCATCAGTCAAGGGTAAACTCGTATAGCTAGTCACCTTAAATCCCTTCATAACTTAGCCACCTTGAACAAGTTACCTAACCTCTCAACACCTGACAAGGGGGATGGGCAAATTACTAACATTTACCCCATCAGGTCATTGTGAAGATCAAATGAGGTGTGTGCGCAATTCTTAGCACAAAATAAGCATGTAAGATACCTTAGCTGATAGTATTACTCTTGACTTACTCAGCCCATAATTCTTCCAGAGTATCCAAGACTGGAAGGCTGCTCTGATCTTACAAATCTCCTCCCAAAGAGAGAATTCATGATCCAGAGCCTGAGACCTGGGGCCCTTCCAGATCTCACCATCTCTTGATTTTTCCATATTGCTTGTCGCTGCACCATCAGCCATCCTACTTAAAAAGCCTCTGGGATCTTCTAGTTTTTAAGCATCAATAACCACTCTGACAGCTCACACTCTCAAAGTCCCAGTGACCATGAGAATGTCCCTCTCAAGAAGGTATAGCCAGTGATCAAGGGGACAGTAAGGAAGGGTAGACACCTGCTGGTGCCTAAACCTTGAGTGTGACTGAAAGTACACCCTTGCCTCCATTCATTCATATAACATGAATCTATCCTTGAGAATAATTTTTGTTGATTTGGCCAATAATTCTTTGCAATCCAACTGTATCTAATGTCCTGTGTAATTAAAGATCTTTCTCCAACCAGGCATTTAATGGCTGTCATGTTTGACTACACTTTGACACATATATCTTCATCATCCTTGCAAAGATTGCTTTTCACTACTTTATAGAAGCACTGTGCATAATTAGATTCTGTTTCATATTATAAAATACATTTTTCTTTGCAACAAGATAAAAGAAAATACGGTTAAATGTGTTGCCTGCTATATTTTCTTTTTCCATCTTGTGTACACTCATGTTTATGTTCAAACCCATTAAAAAACGTGTACCTATTGCCTCACTTTAGGACAGCCTGCCAAAACATTCTGACCATGTTACCTACCACTCATGAAATTATAACCAAGAATCTACAACCGTAAATGATATGCTTGATTTCTATCTTCTAAAGAGATACTAAGAGGTTATATATCATTTTCATAGGATCCAGTTCAGTTCAGTTGCTCAGTCATGTCCAACTCTTTGTGACCCCATGAACTGCACCACACCAGGCTTCCCTGTCCATCACCAACTCCCGGAGTCTACTCAAACCCATGTCCATCGAGCTGTGATGCCATCCAGCCATCTCATCTTCTGTCATCTTCTTCTCCTGCCCTCAATCTTTCCCAGCATCAGGGTCTTTTCCAAAGAGTCAACTCTTCACATGAGGTGGCCAAAGTATTGGAGTTTCAGCTTCAACATCAGTCCTGCCAATGAACACCCAGGACTGATCTCCTTTAGGATGGACTGGTTGGATCTCCTTGCAGTCCAAGGGACTCTTAAGAATCCTCTTCAACACCACAGTTCAAAAGCATCATTCTTCGGTGCTCAGCTTTCTTCACCATCCAACTCTTACATCCATACATGACTACTGGAAAAACTATAGCCTTGACTAGATGGACCTTTGTTGGCAAAATGTCTCTTCTTTTAAATATGCTATCTAGGTTGGTCATAACTTTCCTTTCAAGGAGTAAGCATCTTTTAATTTCATGGCTGCAATCACCATCTGCAGTGATTTTGGAGCCCAAAAAAATAAAGTCTGACATTGTTTCCACTGTTTCCCCATCTATTTGCCATGAAGTGATGGGACCAGATGCCATGATCTTAGTTTTCTGAATGTTGAGCTTTAAGCCAACTTTTTTACTCTCCTCCTTCACTTTCATCAAGAGGCTCTTTAGTTCCTCTTCACTTTCTGCCATAAGGGTGGTGTCATTTGCATATCTGAGGTTATTAATATTTCTCCCACTAATCTTGATTCTAGTTGTGCTTCATCCAGCCCAGTGTTTTTCATGATGTACTCTGCATTTAAGTTAAATAAGCAGGGTGACAATATACAGCCCTGATGTACTCCTTTTCCTATTTGGAACCAGTCTGTTGTTCCATGTCCAGTTCTAACTGTTGCTTCCTGACCTGCATACAGGTTTCTCAAGAGACAGGTCAGATGGTCTCGTATTCCCGTCTCCTTCAGAATTTTCCACAGTTTATTGTGATCCACACAATCAAAGGCTTTGGCATAGTCAATAGAGCAGAAATAGATGTTTTTCTGAAGCTCTCTTGCTTTTCCTATGATCCAGTGGATGTTAGCAATTTAATCTCTGGTTTCTTTGCCTTTTATAAAACCAGCTTGAGCATCTGGAAGTTCACGGTTCATGTATTGCCTCACAGTTCATGTAAGCCTGGCTTGGAGAATTTTGAGCATTACTTTACTAGCGTGTGAGTTGAGTGCAATTGTGTGGTAGTTCGAGCATTCTTTGGCATTGCCTTGCTTTGGGATTGGAATGAAAAAAAAAGTCAATTTTTCATAGGATACTGTCTTCTAAATTTTTAGACTTTGCCATTTTAAGTAAAATCAATACCTTGAGACAATAATATCTGTATTTGTCCTTTGTCTCCTCATCCAAAATGTCTTAGTCATCAGCTGAATGCCTGATTTTCACAGGAGAGCTAGTCTGGCTGATTTTCAATGCGGATTTCTGTGGAACTCAAGTATAGCTCTTCACAAGACTTGACTGGTGTTCTCACAAGACTGCACAGTAGACCTCACTCTCCCACTCCAGCCCAATCTCTTATCCCTCTCTGTAAGGGGAATACGAAACAGCACCTCTGAGAGCTCCAGTCCCCACTGACTTTGGGGGAGGGACATCCCCTGTCTACACAGCAACTAGGCCTGTTCTCCCAGCTAGCTGCGTAGACCCAGTTGGAAGGAGCACCTGGGGGGCGGGGTATTAACTAGCTCAGTTGTTGAGGCTTCAACTGAAGTGTGTGCCTCTGGTGAAGCATCTGAATCTGGATTTCCAGTCCACATGTCACACAATTTAACAGAAACTCTCAGAAAATTAAGGTATTGCAATATATCTCCCTATTAACTTCCAGCTTTCAAATTTTATGACACAGTAGTTTAAATAAGGTGAACTAAACTAAGTAAGTAACAATAGGCATGGTCATGAATAGGTTTGTAACACTGCAATTATTTTACAATTAGGTTCTAGTTTTTGGAAGAGTCAATCAGGAAACTGCATAGCAAAGATAATGAAGGCATGAGCTTGAAGGTAAGGTGAGAGAAGAGGACTTCCAGGTACTTCCCTTTGACATGTTCCAAGCTGACTCTCCCAGTATAAATCAGCAGTTAAGATCACCAATACACTGTCAAGAACACCAGAGGCAACAGGAAGTACCCACCCAGTGGAATACAGGCTTATAGTCTACTTCTAAGTCAGCCAATCAGTCAATCCATTAATTAAAGAATCCTATAAAAGTGATTTACCAACATCATACCAAGGTATATTTTCCTTGCTGTGAACATGTATTCTTTAGATATCTATGGAAATGAAGCTTCCTGGGATACAGAATTCTAGACCTTTAGAATATCAGAGTGAAGGACATCAGGTAAATCACTTGTGCAGCCCTCTCATTTTAAAGATGAGAAAACAGTACAAATTGTGAAATGCAGGTTTACCAGATAGGCCTTAACCTCTCCAGCAGGTTTCAAAAATAGAAGTCTTCATTATTAGAAAGAAGAGAGGAAGGACTTCATAGGCTTTAAATGTGATCGGCAACAGAAAAAACAAATATCCATTGCTCGTGATCTCTGAATTATTGGACCAGTTCCAATTAACTGAGGTCATCATTAAGTTTGAACTTAAACCCAAAAGAGACCAAGAAAGCTACATGATCTCTAAAGAGAAAATACATGAAAAATTTTCTAGCTCATCATGCATTACTTTTTGTGCCATTACACATTCATAAATCCTAATTTCACTCCTGTGACCTGTATCAGCACACTCCATTTGAAGTGACTCTCTTTACTAGCTTAGATCCAGCAGAGAGTTCCTGTCATACCTCTATTTCTAGAGGACATGGAAAGTTTCTCAATGTCAGAAAGTTTTGTGCAATCTCACATTTGTCCATTAACATCATTGTTTCAATGTCAGGGAGCCAGATTCAGGAAATTTAAGATGTTTATATGTACAAATAGCTCCCTAATAGTCTCTTTGACCAGATAGCATGAAAAAACAAAACAAAACACTGATTTATTGCCTAGCACCATCTTGCATGTGTATCTGCTAAGTCACGTTAGTCATGTCCAACTCTTCAGGACTCTATGGATCATAGCCTGCCAGGTTCTTCTCTCCATGGGATTCTCCAGGCAAGAATACTGGATTGGGTTGCCATGTTCTCCTCCAAGAGATCTTCCTGACCCGGGGATTGAACCCACATCTCCTATATCTCCTACATTGGCAGGGGGGTTCTTTACTACTAGCGTCACTTGGGAAGCCCCAGCACCGTCTCATCAATACTCAGAGGAGTTTCAGCTTTTTTAAACTATTGCTCACAAGTGTTATTATCCTGCCTATAATTTCTTTCCTGAAGAAATTCCATCCCATTTATTCAGAAATTCTAACACTTTCATATACTCAATCTTCAACTCACCTCTGCTGGGAATAATTATTTAATAAGAAAATGAGTTGATAACTGTAAAGAATAGCTTAAGAGTCTGGCAATACCAGTTGTAACCAGTATCCCAAACTCTAACTCTATGGATTAATAATTATCAGAAAGAAACACAATCCCACACTGAATAACATGTAACTAACAATGATATAATCATGGTGTAGATCTTTGTATAACCTTATTCCATTTTCAGATTTGTTACATGACTTATTGTCAAATCTCTGCCCACAAAATCAAAGTTGATAGCTTGCCCTCCAAAATAAGAAAGTCAAAAAAGCCGTGGATCCTTCAAGGGTAGTTACAAAATAAGTTCATGCACAGTAGAACTCCCTGATGCCTCAGTGTTAAAGAATCTACCTGAAATGCAGGAGACACAGGAGATGCAGCTTTGATCCTTGGGTCAGGAAGAGCCTCTGGAGGAGAAAATGGCAACCTGTCCAGTATTCTTGCTGAAAAATCCCATGGACAGAGGAGTCTAGCAGGCTACAGTTCAAAGGTTCGCATAGAGTTAGACATGACTGAGTGATTGAAGACAATCACAGAGCAAAAAAAAAAAAAAAAAAAACTTACCTCCATCTGGCTTAGAAGAAATTTTTCCTTCCAGACACCCATTTATTCATTGTTTAATTCATTTAACAAACTTTTAGTGATTACCTACTCTATTCCAGGCACTGGGCCAATTTTGGGAATTCAAAGACAAATGAGGTACATTCCTTCTCTCAAGAAGTTCATCATCAAACAGGTTAACAAATAATTACATTGCTTTACTCACATCTATAACCTACAGTAAATGCGCTGATGACCTCAACCTAGATCAACCTTCGACCATTTTCAGTAATTAGTGAATTAATATTATAATCTTTGCATATCTTCTCAAAGTCTAACAACTTCACACTTTAGATGACTCTTTCAATAGTATCTAGACTTTTGTTAAAATAATCACCCCCTTACCACAAAGATGCCCCAAGTTATTGATCATCCAACTTCACATCTTACAGGAATTTGTAACCCACCTCCCTAAACATACATCCATCTATACACACACACAGCCTTTGTCTCATAGCCTGTCTGGTGAGCGACTCTCTTGAGTGCTCAGATTCCTCCAGTCTTCAGTAACCACACTAACAAGAGTAACAGGCAATGAGTTCACTTGTCACTCTACACCCCCAGTATGCTTTAGAAATGTCAGCTAAGCCTGATGACCTCAGGAAAACTAATAACAGTTAAACCAAACCCCAGCCATAGGACTGGGGTTTAGAGGTATGAATCTTTCACTTGTAGACACATTATAAGATCTAGAAAATAGTTATTGAGATCTCATTATGTGCCACACACTGTGTGCTGAGTATTTAGTAGGCATTATTTAAACCTCACAAAAATGCTACTATCGCCATTTTAGAGATAAGATAACTGAGGCCAAGTGACTTGCCCAAGGCTGCTGCTGCTGCTAAGTCGCTTCAGTCATGTCCGACTCTGTGTGACCCCATAGACAGCAGCCCACCAGGCTCCTCTGTCCCTGGGATTCTCCAGGCAAGAATACTGGAGTGGGTTGCCATCTCCTTCTCCAATGCATGCATGCATGCTAAGTCGCTTCAGTCATGTCCGACTCTGGGCGACCCTATGGACAGCAGCCCACCAGGCTCCTCTGTCCATGGGATTCTCTAGGCAAGAATACTGGAGTGGGTTGCTATTTCCTTCTCCTGCCCAAGGCTACAACAGTAGCAAGTGGTGAGGCCTTGACCAAAATTCTAACAAGTTGACTTCAAAGCCACTAACTACCATCCAAGGTCTTAGAATAGAATTGACTCAAGATGCCTGAATACTGAACTGAATACATTTCCTTTGAGGACAAGATTGTCCATAGACTGTGGTGAAAGCCAAGCATTATGGGAAATATCCATAAGCCACACTCTTTTGTCTTTGCCTTAGTAGAGCCTGATGTGCACAGACAGTGTGCTTCCAAATTCTGCTCTTTCTGCTGTACCATGATGCCTGTTTATAAAATGTATCTGAATCACAGGTATAGAAGAGAGTAAAGAGTTATGAAAGGATTGGACTATAAAAATGAACTATAAAAAAAGTAGATGTCCAAGTTTCATCATCACTGGCTTTATTAAAGTTAATCAATTGCTTTCAACTAAACATAGAATGTCTGTCTGGTTGCATTGAAAGAATATTTTTATTCATCTTTGAAACTTGTAATACCTTGTCTATTAATGAGGATATCGTTCTGAGTGCCTCATATTCAGGCTGGTACAGACCCCTCATTTATTACCTTGAATTTCCACTAAAGTGAAGCCAAAGCTCACCGTCTTTAACATCCATAAATGAGCCTCAGAGACACATAGAACTGTGTCTAGTTGAGAGCTGTGTGTCAGACAGCCTTGGGGCCCCACTATGATTAATGACACCAATATGAAGTCCTATGTCTGTCATTTGGGGGAAATGTTTGTGATGATGGCACATTCCTCCTTTCAATTCTCACTTTCCTCTTAAGGAAGACTGCTCATTTATATCCTCTGAGGATGCTCCTAACAAGATGGATGTACCATCATATGTTTAAGGAGGGAGAAAAAAAGGCAATCGCAGGAGTTCAAGAAAAAAATGAAAGCTGAATCATTCCCAGTAATCTCCCAAATTTATACCCCTCAGTATCACAAACTGAATTACTCCTATAAACATTAGTTTAGAAAACCAACTTTTCTCTTACAGCTGCACGGTGAAGTGCCACATCACATCCAGATAGTAAGGATTTTATTTTCAATTGAATGTGCCAATGGCAGTTTCCAATGAGAAAAAGCAATTTGCCAGTCTAGCCAATTACGATTTGTCCTTGGATGAAGATGACAGCAAAGTCTGTGCCTCTGGTTCATTGAAAACATCAGAAAGATATCCCCAGTACTCAGCTTGGTTCTCTGTGAAGTTAAGCATTAAGGAGGTGATTAAAATTCAGTTTAACTTTGGTAGCAAATCAAAGGAAAGGCATTGCTATCTGATGGTAGGAGCAGGTTTTCAGAACAGCCCAAAACAGCAGTGGCCTGCATTTTAATTATGAGGACAATACTGAAGCTCTGTACCTCCAGTTATGCCCTTACTTGGAAACCTTTATTCTGTACCCTGAGGGTATTAGGACTACTTGAAGTATTCACACTAACACATATGGGTGTATTTAAACAGACAACTCTTGTTTTACTTGATACCTCTGTTATCAAAAGATGACCCACGACTATGAATGAGAGGTTTGAAAAAAAAAAACTCCTGACTATGCCATTGATTTCCTATGTCATGATCAGAAAATCATTTTCCTTCTTTTCACCCAAGGCATAATGTTAGAACACATCAGAGAGCTGATTTGTAGGGCTGTTATGATGATAGAATCAGATTTTAAAAAGCAGATTTGGGATATTTGCCATTAATATGCTTTTAAAGTTGAGAAAACTGAACAACTCTTGAATAATTAATTATCCAAGTCAACACTTTTGAAGTTCATCTACCACTATTATATCCATGCAATACCAGGTCATTAGTGTGAGGATATGGGAAATTTCGCTTGATAATTAAAGACCTTTCTTATATCCTGGCTCTGGATTGATGAACAGAATGTTAAGCCTAAATTATCTCCTCCAGTTCAAGCATCATACAAAAGTCCTGGGGAGAAGCATGATCTGGTCATTCATTTGCTAACGTAGCAAATCTCCATTGGATGTTTACTCTGTCTGGCTCAGTTGAACTAGAGGAACAAAGATGAGTAAGACTTGGTCCCTGCCTCAAAGGATTTGCAGAGGAGTGAGTGGATTTACCTGTTCTCGATGCCTGAAATGCCTGTGCCCTCACTTGGACACTCACTCTCCATATGCCTGCCTACCAACTTTCTGTGCTGGTCTCTCTGGGCAGCCCCACTCTATTTCATTCTTTACCTAAGTCACTTCTATTCATCATTTTAGCTTTATGCCTGGCACATGGTATTTGCTCAGTAAGGATTACTGAATTCATTATCATACAATATGGGAAATTCTTAAATAAAGGAGGAAGCAAAACATCTGTGGGGCACAGGGACCATGGTAAGGGTGCCAAGGACTGCTTCACAGAAGGCTTTTGGGTTGGTGATATTTGAGATGGATTTGAAACATGAGTACAGGTTAACGGTGAATAGGGATAACATGAGAAAAGAACTGTAAAGGGATGACTCAGTATTAAGGAAAATTGTACCAGACAAAGGGAACATCATCTGTACATGCATGAAGATACTAATGAGGATGCAATGTTTGCAGTTTTCAAACTCAATGTAGATAACATTGAGTACAGTACAGAATGGAAGTTACATTTGAGCTTCATGTCAAAGACCTTACATGTCATGATTAGAAGTATAGATTTTTGTCCTAAGGTGATAGGCAGTTACTGAAGGTTTATTGGCAGGTGTGTCAAATGAGATTTAGAGGCAAGGTAAACACACACAGAAATAGTAAACACTCTAGCTTAAGGTGATAAAAAATAATTTATTAAACAATGTTAAGTAGGGCAGAGACATTCTGGAAGGCACAGAGTCTAGACTTGCAGGCTTTACCCAAGACTTCTCACCTCCACTGAGTACATACTCCAGTAGCCACACCAATGACCCTGGTCACTAGTTGACCAAACCTCCACCAATCCTTTCAGGAAAGCCTATAACCTCGACAGAACTGAGTTCCATACAACACTTCCCATCTCACATTGTTGTCTTTCAAACCAAAGTATCACACATATTCTTCTGAATGATAGAGCCCAAGTCACATGCCAGCACCATATCTGCAAGGGAGACTGGAAAAATGAATTTCTAGCTTCCATCTGGGTGAGAAGGACCCATAATGTGGGAAACGCCCAAACATAGAAAAGATGTTCTAAAACAGCTTCGAGACCACAAATCATGAAACTGTCCCTACCATAGGGAAGAGCATAATTAGACTTACATCATAAAAAAAAAATTTCTCAGTGTTGACAGTGGACAGAACAGAGTAAACAGATAGGATATAAAATTCTAGAGAGCAAGGACTTGGTCTGCTTTTTTAATTGCAGAAATAATAATGGTTCCTTCCGCATAGAAGGTACTCAACAAATTATTTTCTCTTTGTAAAATTAAGAAAAATTTCAAAATTTGCTTGCAAATTTTGAAAAGTGCATCCTATGGTATAACCACTACCACAATTAAGATATAGACTGGTTCCATCCCTCCCCAAATTTTCTCATGTTGCTCCTCTATAGTCAGTCTCTCCACCCCAACTCCTGGCAACCATATACATGCAGTATGTAGCCTTCTGTGTCTGCCTTCTTTCATTTAGTTTAATACACTTGCAATTCATCCATGTTGTATATATCAGTAGTCCTTTTTATTGCTGAGTGGTATTCCATGGTATGGGTGTACTAAAGTTTATCAATGCCCCAGGTAAAAAAAATATTAGAGTTGTTTCCAATTTGAGGGATTACAAATCATTCACATTTTTGCATGAAGATAATATTTCAATTCATTTGGGCAAATACATAGGAGTCAGAGTGCTGAGTCACATGATAAGTATATGCTTAACAATAAAAAATTGAAAAACTCTTTTCCTAGTTTTACATCTACATTCTACATTCCCATCAGCAATGTATGAGAGTTGTAGGTGTTCCACACCCTCACAAGCCCTTGATATTGTCATTTTTTAAGGCCATTATAATAGGTGTCTACTATTAATAGTACCTTATTGTGGTTTTCATTTAATTTTCCTAAATATTAGTGACATAGAACACCTTTTTGTATTCTTTCCTTTAAGATACTTTTTTTGTTAAAATGTTCAAACATCTTGCCTATTATTTTTCAATAAATATTTAATTAATTTACAAATAAACTGATTTCAAGATATTTAGAAAAATAAATATATAAAGAGCTTCCCCAGTGGTTCAGTGGTAAAGAATTCGCCTGCAATGCAGGAGGTGCTGGAGATGCGGATTCGATCCCTGGGTGGGGAAGATGCCCTGGAGGAGGGCATGGCAACCCGCTCCAGTGTTCTTGCCTGAGGAATCCCATGGACAGAGGAGTCTGTCAGGCTACAGTCCATAGGTTTGCAAAGAGTCCATCAGGTCGCAAAGAGTTGGACACAATTGAAACAATTGAGCACAGAAAAATAAAATAACTTCCACCTGGTATAACTGGACATTGCTAATGAGATAGAAGGACTTATCAGGTGGCACTGGGGTTAAAGAACCCAACTGCCAATGCAGGAGACTTAAGAGATGTGGGCTTAATCCCTGGGCAGGGAAGATTCCCTGGAGGAGGTCACAGCAATCCACTCCAGTATTCTTGCCTGGAGAATCCCATGGACAGAAGAGCCTGGCAGGCTACCTCCATATAGTCACAAAAAGGCAGACACAACTGAAGTGACAGCACACAGTGAGATAGAAAGAAGGCACTGAGGATGATACCAAACTTTTAAGGTGAATATTGGTTAAGAAAGTTTAACTGACTGCCCTCCAATTTGGGAGGGCATTGAAATAGATGGTAAAGAATCTGCCTGCAGATGGAGGCTCAGACAGTAAAGAATCTGCCTGCAATGCAGGAGACTTGGGTTTACTCCCTGGGTTCAGAAGATCCCCTGGAGGAGGAAATGGCAACCCACTCCACTATTCTTGCCTGGAAAATCCCATGGACAGAGGAGCCTGGTGGGCTATAGTCCATGGGGTCACAAAGAGTCAGACAACTTAGCGACTAACTCTTTATAGGCTTCCCTGGTAGCTCAGCTGGTAAAGAATCTGCCTGCAATGTAGGAGACCCTGGTTCGATTCCTGGGTGGGTAAGATCCCCTGGAGAAGGAAACAGCTACCCACTCCAGTATCCTAGCCCGGAGAACTCTATGGACTGTACAGTCCATGGGGTCCCAAAGAGTTGGACACGACTGAGTGACTTTCACTTTCTTCAATTAATTTTTGTCTTTCAATAATTTGTAGTCAAATCTAAAATACACAGAATAATGTTCTTAAGTTTTTGGCATCTGCAAAAACAAGTAAACCTCAATTATTTTTTATCTTTTGCTTGTAAGAGAAATAAATAAATCTCAAAACCCAATCCCGTATCATCCCCCAGGAAATCCTGGAAGTGGCTCATTATTTCCCCCCTCCAAAAGAGTTCTAACTTAAATACCAAACCAAGAGAAAGAGGAATGTGAAACAGAAAGCTGTGCACACTGGAAGTTAATTAAATGGCTGATCCTTTGTAATCACCTTCTCTACAGTGAAGAATGCTGAAAAGCAAGGTTGGGAGATGGTACTGTTTTGCCTCCTGAATCACAGGACCAAAGGCTCTTAGACAGTAGGGGGTAGCTGGTAGCTGATAGAGGAAGAGTTCCTTTCTTTCCATGGAACTGCCAGATTGTGAAACTAAAACTTTGAGTTGCATCTGAGCTAAGACAAATCAACACTCCATGGGGTCAATTGCTGCTGCAGGGGTGAAACTCACCCAAAGGCCAGAAGCAGGTGACAGTCGAGGGAAGCTGGAGCCAAAGGGTGCACAGAGATCTGCCAGGATTGGGGGACTTCCTCAAGGATCAACTAACCTTGGTCTCCAGTTCACATGGTTCTGATAGAACTTTAGACACCAGGGCAAACCAAAAGAAGAAAACAAGTTATGAAATAAGCAACAGAACACTACTTTAGAGAAAAACATTGGCTGAAAGAAATACACTGTGCCTTGAATAAGCCCAAGAAATACTATGAAAAGGCTGGTGGATATAGATTCTCTCCATTCTCAAGTGATTCTTCCACTGGGGGAAACAATACTGAGAGGACCTCATTGATTCCAGCCTCCACCCCCTCAAAAATACAAATGACAGAAGGTCAGAGACAGGATTTATGACTCCCCAATACATGGGAAGTTGCTTAGTGGCATCACTGGAATTAGAACTTAGATTCGGTGATTCTATTCAGCCACTCTTTCAGCAATGTCAGCTGGGAAGAATGAAGCCTCAGCAGAGGTTCCATGTCTGGCACTTCCCAAAATTTTGTTCAGGGCTTTTGCGTTACCCCAACTCCATCTCTGCTACCAAAAAATAAATGTTATCAAAGAAGTTATTTAATACTTTTAAAAATTTTGTTTAATTAAAGGATAATTGCTTTACAGAATTTTGTTTTCTGTCAAGCCTCAACATGAATCAGCCATAGGTATAAAATGCATTTTATACTTAGTATGATGAAAGTTCTATCAATATTTCATACTAAGGGAAGAGAAAAGAAAGAGAAGAAACAAAATCAATGGAAAGAATCTCTGGAGCACTGTTAGGTGCTGCATTGTACACTGTACACTCCAGTGTACAGAATCTTTGCACACTGCGGCAGAAATGATTGCTTGTGTCCGAGATTTGCCATATGTCAGCTCATGAACTTTGAAAAATTATTTACTCTTCCTGAGGTTCAACTGGTTTGCTTCTAAAATTGATGTAATAGTGGGCTTCCCAGGTGGCTCAGTAGTAAAGAATCTGCCTGCCAGTGCAAGAGATGCGAGATGAGGGTTCAATCCCTGAGTCAGGGAGATCCCCTAGAGTAGGAAATGGCAACCCACTCCAGTATTCTTGCCTGTAGAAGCCCAAGGACAGAGAGCCTGGCGGGCTACAGTACAAAGGATCACAAAGAGTCAGACACGACTGAGCGACAAAGCACACGTACACGCATTAGGCCTGTGTGATGGCTTCTCTGAATCTCCAGGATTCAGAGGGCCATACCATCTGAGCATAGAATCAGAAGCACTTGTAAGAGAGAAAGTTCCCTCTACTTGGAGCATCTGTTTTATTCTATAGTAAGTAACTTTAATTATTATGATATATCAAAATAAATACACAGATAATAGATAAAAATGCAAAATTCAGAAGAATTTTATAAATTATATGATTTTCAAAAATTTGGAGGTCATAGCAAGTCACTGGGACTATGCCCTCAGACATAGTCACTCTCCAACAATAGCCAAAAAAAAAAAAAAATATCACACTCCGATGGAGTGTTGGTGGCTGTTTAGTGAAAGGTCTGGGGAAAGGAAATGCTCTGCTTAGCATGTGGCATCCATATGGTTTCTTTCCATCCTCTTGCAAGTTGTTCTAATGTGGGGGACTAGATGTCATGCATGAATTTGACACTGCTTGGAAATGATACAACTAATCATAATTTCAAAATGACAGCATGAATGGAATGACGGTCCATCAGAGAGCCACAGAGGTGAGTGGGTGAGGTGGGGCCAGGACCAGCTGAGACAGAGGTGTAGTGAGCTTTCCAGCTGTTCCCAGACTGCAGTGGGGACAGAATACACACAGAGACACCCATACCTGGTGCAGAAATGACAGTTTAAAGATCTACAACAGTCCCCTGTTACCGAGAGGGCACAGTTTCATATTCACAAGGGCTTGTCCCTGAACTAGATAACTGTCCACATTATTCTTCTTCGGTAAATCAAAGCCATCAATTACCACCTCCTAGTGCAGCTGCTCCAGGTGCTGTAGGGCAGACAGGGCTGCAAAGGAAAATCATTGACCGCGCATGGCTCCTTCTGAAATTGTTTGCTGCCGGTGACGGTGTCAGACAACTGCTGAAGGCACTGTTTAATTCCTGCCCCATCCTGAGCTGGGACCCCAACCCGAGCGCTGTTCAGGGCCTGCCATTCTTCACTCGGCTGCGTCTGGACCCGGATGACCTTTACAAGGCCTTCATGGAGGTGTAGAAACAGGATTCCCTTGACCTCCTGCTGGTTTTGCAATAATTAAAGCTTCATTCACTACTTCCCCCATTAGTCTCTTGGTTTTAATGATACTGCAAACACAGGTAGGTATAATGACCAAACTCAGAGGATACGGGATCCTACAAGCCCCAAAGGACCCAGATTAAGCTAGAAATTTCTAGAAGATAATTATGCAATGAAAGAGTTAAATGATACAGTTTTGTAAGTAGAGGTTTGAATTATTTACAGATAGTTTTTAATCACTATTAGAAATCATTTATTCAGACATGAAGTATTGGTACTACTTTAAGTCAGGCTTCCTGGCTTTCCTGGTGGCTCTGACGGTAAAGACTCTGCCTGAAATGCGCAAGACTGGGGTTCGATCCCTGGGTGGGGAAGATCCCCTGGAGAAGGAAATGGCTACCCACTCCAGTATTCTTGCCTGGAAAATCCCATGGACAAAGGAGCCTGGTGGGCTGCAGTCCATGGGGTGGCCAAGAGTGGGACACGACTGAATGACTAACACTTTCATTTTCACTTGAGTCAGGCACGTTTCTAACCTATACCCCAACACTCTTCAAAGACTGTGTGTGGGGATTGAACCTGAAAGAATAATAGTTTTATAAGTAAGTGCTTTGTACATGCATATAAAGAATAAGTACAAAATACTTGAGAAGATGAAAAGTAGGTCTTTCCCATGACCGTCACTCCCATCCCACCATCAGTAATCTATTAATTCTCCAGTAAATTTTCTCTGCATGTGAAATGTGTGTTAAAATATAAACTAAGTGATATTTTTTCTTTTGGCAAAATGTTGTTACACATTTACTTAAGTTTTTCATTTAATACTATATTGTGGACATTTGCCCATAAATCATATATACCTTTTTGATTTCTTTATAGCTATATGATGTTACAGTAAATTAATTTAGCATATTCAATTTCAGTCTCCTCTATCAATGCAAATTTTAGTTGCTTCCAATTTTTCCCTATTACAAATAAGCCATCCATGAGCACCTTGTATTTATAACTTGTGCACTTGTGCGACTATCTCTGCTTGATGGTTTCTAGAAGTAAAGTTGTTGAGACCATGAGTATACATAACTTAAAATTATTTTGAAATGTTATACAAAGAGTTCTCAATTGTCCCACCAAATACCATACCAATTTATACTCTGACAAATATTATATGGAACAGTTCAATTCCTCCCACTCATTTTAACATTGGACATTATTCATTTTGTGAAAATTTTGTCAGTCAAAAATATTTTAAAATATATGTCTTAACAAGCATTTTTGTTGTCCTAAATGATATTTTCTAATCACTACTGGAGGCTGATCATTCTTGCATTTTGTAGGCCATCCTTATGTTTGTTCTATAAATTGTCAATCCATATAATTTACTTAGCTCTTCCACTGGGCCCAGCTCCAAATAACAAAGCTTTATCTTTTCACATTGATTTGTAGGAGCTTTTCATAGAATATTTACCCTTAGTCTTCCAAACATCTTTCACAGGTTAGTTTTTCTTTTTCCCCTATCCATTTTCTTCTTATTCTCTCTTCCATGCTGTGTACTTTCAGTAATGCTTGCTCAACCATTGACTGTTCTTATTCCAAAGCAAGTAATTTAAAACCAACCAGAAGCTCTGGGGGCTTTCCTGGTGGCTCAGTTGGTAAGAATCAGACTGTAATGCTGATTTGATCCCTGTGGGTTTGATCTCTGGCTGGGGAAGATCCCCTGGAGAAGGAAATGAATACCCACTCCAGTATTCTGGCCTGGAGAATTCAATGGACTATTCCATGAGGTCACCCAGAGTCAGTGGGTACAGAGGAGTGGACTTCACTGCGAGATCCTAAGGAAAGCTGCTTTGGAGAATCCCAAAATGTCAGTGCTTTCAGACCTTTTCCCTGAAGCTGCCCAGTTTTCCCGGAAAACAGTCTGTCTCTGCCTGAAAGAGCTGGTGAAGTCAAAGATTTTCACAAGTATCCTGGAAGCCCAGCCAGAGAAGTGGGCTTGAGATTTTATTTTTCCGTATTCAGATTTTCACCTAATTCCCCTGTTTTCAGCCTGAGATCTCACCAGTTACTGATCTTCCTAAATCAAGGGGCTCTCTGGTCTGTTCCTGCAGAGTATAAGGCCACCATCCCCTACTGAACTGGGGAGGTGTATTCATCTGACTTCAAAGATGAGGGGTGGGAAGCTGGGGGGTCTGACTATCCTGTTAGGGCCTTTCATAGAATCTCTAGGATTCAGTCCACACTTCCTCTAACCAATATAGTCCCTGATGCCGTATTCCAGAGTGGCTATAACGTTTTTCAAGATGAATTCACATGGGTGTTGTTGCAACCTATTCTGAAAACACCTCCGTTTTTACCACTCTCCCAGCTGTCTTTCCATCTTATGAACACTTACTAAAATGTCATGTCCACTGTTGTTTCCTCTTCTGATTCTTTTTGTTTTCATGAGTTTGTGCCTTTTAACATCCTTTTACCTTAGTAAAATCAGGCAAGAAAAAATGTCACAGCTGTGTGTCCAAACTTCCTTGTCTAATGGGAATTTTTCCAAATGACTTGTCTTAAAAGCAAAAGTTCCTGAAAGTCTTTACTCAACAGAAGTCAGAAGCAATCCTCTTTAGTTCATTTAATCCATTAAGTAATATGATGATTTTTCTCTTTGCTTTTTATTGACGTATAACTGACTTCAATATTATATTAGTTTGGGGCATATAATATAATGATTTTATATTTTTAGACATTACAAAATATTCACCATGACAAGTTTTGCTACCATCTTTTATTATACAGAGTTATTAGAATATTAATGACTATATTCCCTATGCTCTATGTTATATTCCCATGACTTATTTACTTTATAACTGGGAAGTTTGTACCCCTTAATCTTCCTTACCTATTTCACTCATTCCCTTTTTCTGGCAACCATAAGTTTATTCTATGCTTCTGTTTCAGTTTTGTTATGTTTGTTCATTTGTTTTATGTTTTAGATTCAACATATGAGTGAAATCATACAGTATCTGTCTTCATCTGACATTTCACTCAGTGAAATACCCTCAAAGTCCACCCATGTTGTGTGACATCTTTTCTTAAGGAATATTTAATAAATGAACAAAAACACTGAGATCAACAGAAAAAACTCTAAACTAGATTCAATATACAGGCTTTGGTTTTGATTCTGCCAATAATTAGCCCATATTTTTAAAGATACCTCTTAGAATATTTCTGCTTCAACAAAAATGGAGTTTAATTCCACAAGCACTTAGGTGATAGATATTTGGATGAAAGATGTTGAGACTGATGGCAGGATGTTTCTGGAACACAGGGCAGTTTTCACAGAAGGAAGGAACTCACAGGTCACTGCCATTTAGGATGCTGCTTTATAAGGAGGCAAAACAATGCAGTAGAATTTGGGAATCTGGAATCACAGAGCCCTGTGTTCAAATCCTTGATTCATAAAACACAGCTGTATAATAGTTATGCAACTCCTGACAATCTTATTTTTCTCATCTTAAAATGTAATTAGAATATTTTATAGGAATGTTATGTAGATTAACAATCAAAATATCTGACACATAATATATAGTTGGTAAGAGTGGTTTGTTTATATTTAATGTATCCTTGCTGATTGCCACTTGGAATTCTCCCTGTAGCTACTTCTGAACAACTTTTCTGATACACCTCTACTTTCTGAAGGCTGAGATTCTCTCTCTGTGGTCTGATGCACAGGAATCCAACCTAACTCAAGTTGGGAGCTTGGTTACAAGGTATGCTGGAATCACTAAAATATTTGTGCTGCTAGATAACAGGCGGGGCGGGGGTGGGGGGGGGGGCAGACAGCAAGTCTGTTGGCTTGGAGGTAAAGAAATGGAGCTGGTGATGGAGCTGCCCACTGAGGGTCCGCACCCAAAGGCCTTGACCAATCTGATTGTTCTTCTGTCAGCATTGAAAGGTCCAGTTCACTAGGTGAGGCACTGCAGAGGTTCAGATGATGCCTGAGCCGTGGAATCAAGGGTGCAGAGACTTGGAGTAGGCAAGGCTATTTGGAACAGTATCAGTCTTTCTCCTGATGTGGTGACTAGGGATTAAAAAATCAATGCCTGAAGAGAGAGCAAGCAAGAACAAGGCAGAAGGCCAGGTCCCAGCCAAGTATGCTGAGGCTCTGAGGACAGGGTTGTGGTTGTGGCAGGAACTTAGAAGTTCAATAAAATAAACTGAGGCAGAAGGCCAGCCAGTCAGGGTGGGCATACAAGACTGGGTTAAAAGAAGATGATGCACACTATGCTTCCCTGTGTCCAGGGCACCCGGGAGATCCATTTCATAGGGAACATGCAGCCAGGATTAAATGCGGTTTCCTTTGGGTTCAGTGCACCAGCTGCCTGGCCCTGGATGTTTCATTCGAAGTGTATGGCTATATCGCCTGGACAGCTGGGCTCCACTGTGCCAGGCAAAGGACAGACAGACAGAACCATTACACCTGTAAAGACATTCCTGCTCAAAGAGAGCTCTGTGCTGTGCTTAGTCATTTAGTTGTGTCCGACTCTTTGTGACCCTATGGACCACAGCCCGCCAGGTGCCTCTGTCCATGGGGATTCTCCGGGCAAGAATACTGGAGTGGGTTGCCTTCCTCCAGGGGATCTTCCCAACCCAGGGATGGAACCCAGGTCTCCCGAATTGCAGGTGGATTCTTTACCAACTGAATCACCAGAGAAGCCCAAGGATACTGGAGTGGATAGCCTCTCCCTGCTCCAGGGGATCTTCCTGACCCAGGAATCAAACTGGGGCCTCCTACATTGCAGATGGATTCTTCACTGGCTGATCTACCTGGGAAGACCCAAAGAGAGCACAGCGATAGGTAATTAAGGGAGGATCCGGAGAAAGGGCTGTGATTCTTTCAGGTGCTGCACAACATACTTGGAAGAAAAATTGTTACAGGAGACTTCTTCATACTTACTTCTTGCCTAGTAATTCTCTTCTCGGAAAGAGAAGTAGCTAAATGAAGAAAATAGCTAGCTCAGTGTGCTGAATAAGAAAACCTCGGAATTTGAAATTAGGAGAATTTCTTGGAAGGCCGTGATCCCTGGCTCTTTGAGTTCACTGAGTCTAAGCTCAGAAGCAGCCTGTCGGTCTGAGACCTTATTACAGGCTCCAAATGCTTGGTTGTGTGGGCATCATGCTTTCAGTGGAAACAGAAAAGGGCACCTTTTAAAAAAAAAAAAAAAAAGAAAGTTTCTTTTAATGTTGGTAATCAAGTTTATTAACATTCTCAAAGTTCATTTAACAATGGAATTTCAAAGAGCTGCTTCTTTTTCAGTTACTCAAGCTGACAGGCCCATTTTTGACGTGTCATTTCTGATGGATTAGGTCAGTCAAATTGCGTTAGATTTTGAGTGTGGCTCAGCACAGCATTAGTCATATAATTGAACAGGACAAACATATTGGTGATGAGTATACCAGGAATGCTGTTTTTCTGGAAGACTTATGAGTCTAGATATCTATTTCTCATCTCTGATTGCTTTTCTCAAACTTCATTTTCTCTGAGGTTTGCTTTTTCTCATATTTCTCTTAGTTTCTTGGGAGCGTTTCCTGCATACTTGGCTTCCTCCAGTTTGTCCACCCTGCAGAGAAAACTGATTAAGGAAAAATCTTCTTTTCTTAGCTTACCTTGCTCAGGCTCCATGTGAACATTGCCGGAGAAGCGGACATAGATGTGTGGCTTGGCTTACCTTGTCAAGACTTAAATGCCATGATTGGCGTTTCCAGAATTTCTACTGCTATTCGATTTCACTTAAGGTTATTTCCCTTTAAACAACAAAAACTGATTCTGGCATCTCTTTTAAAGAAAACCTTAATGATATAAAAAGGGCTAATTCACAGCATAGTAAGGACAACTAAAGAGTCAGTCTTCAAAAAGAACCAAAATCTCTTGTGGGGAGACTGACTCCCATTGTGGGGATGTGACTGTCATAAAAACTCCAGCATTTTCAGGTGTCGTGTTTTCTGCTCTATATATTAATTCCAGAGGGAGGTCTGGTGGTCCTAGTGGGTATTTTCCCATCATTTGGCTAAGGGTGAAAAAAGTTTCATTCACCATCCTACGAAGTCTGTACTCATTGGAGGTTCCCAAAGTGGCTGAAACAAGATGCTTGACTTGCAAACTCCCAGATAGTCACTGCAGCTCCAAAGGAGTTGATTCCCATGAAGCCAGATCTAATAAACAAAATGTGCTAGAATCACAGTAGCCTTGTCCCACATGAAGCCAGTGAAGCCATTATTAAAAGTACTAAGTGATAAGAGAAGCTGAGGATGAGAATCAAATCACAAATACCAAATGAGGATTATAACAATACCTACTTTATAGACGACATGTGAGGAATACATGAGATAATGCCAGCACGGTGCACATTGTAACACCCAATACTTACTTAGTAAGCAATCATGTGTGCTATCCTCCTTGATACAGTCCCCAGATTGTCCAGTGGACATTATTTCCCTACAGCTTATTCCTTTCTGATGTTCTTATGTTCTTACTCCATCCCCCCTATCATGGAAGATTTTCTGCATAAGAGAAGCTGTACTCAGAAGACACTGTTAGACATCTGCATAGTTAGGATTGGAATATAAAAGCAACAAATGGTTCACTTTGTCCCCTCTACAGAAAACCTGATCGTCACCATGCTAAATACACTTCCCTCCTGTCTGTCTTCACTCTGGACTTCAGGGCACCATATACAGTAAAAATGTGGAATAAACATTTGACTGAAGTGGGAAGAGGGGAAGGAGAAGAGGAGAAGAAAAGTGAATGAG
Organism: Odocoileus virginianus; assembly: GCF_023699985.2. Taxonomy (NCBI): domain Eukaryota; kingdom Metazoa; phylum Chordata; class Mammalia; order Artiodactyla; family Cervidae; genus Odocoileus; species Odocoileus virginianus. The sequence goes on along the minus strand of NC_069677.1, from coordinate 30,160,711 downwards.
ATCAGGAGTGACATGCATGATGAAGCTGTTTGAGAGTCTGCAGATTCTTAGAAGTCAAGAGGGAAAATAAACCTACTCAAGAGTGCCCCTCACCCACAATCCTTAAGAGTCTAGCATCCTATGGTCAGGAATTTTTAATGAGCAATTGTCTTTGAAGGCACCAGACTTATAGGACCAAGATATATGGAGCCTCCTTGCTGTCCAGTTTCAGCCTAAAAACTCTGGAGAAACTCTTGGCTCCTCAGCACCAATTAGCTTCAGTCTGTTAAAATTCTTTCTCTCCTGATTGCAGAACTGCTAACAACTTTCTCTTCTTCAAAGGCCATTTAAGCTTTTAGGAGGTTGTTTTTTACCAGGTCAACATTAATTGGACCTGGTGCTGACATCTGTAGATATCAGAGTGACAGGCATTGAAATGACTCCTGGTCTTCCTTCTGATCTTATCCAGAAACATCTTTCCCTTGTGACTAACAGTTCTTACCCTCTCTTTCTCTATGACTGATTATAAATTTTAGCTCATTAATTGTGTTATATGGTGCTGTAAAATATTTGGGAGAAAGTTCATATTATAGCTTGTCTGAAACCCAAAGAATATAAAGCACTGTTACTGGCAGAGGAGAGATACAATTATAGTGACTGAATTCAGGAGACAGCATGTTTTTCATAGCCTAGGGAGAGAGTACAATCTTAGGCTTTATGAAATTTTAATTAAATGAATATATAGGAGCAAATAATATATAGCAGACACAAAGCATGTAGACTTACAATTGATCCCCACTGAATTTTCTGTTCTTGAGATGCCAGAAAGGGAAATACTTGACAGATGGGCCATCTATGCAACACATGAGGCTGAAGCCCTCAATTTGTTTTATATGCTATAGGAAAGTTGAATCTGAAACTATAGTTGTATGGATCTAACTGACTATGCATAAATTTATTTAAACAATATGTTAACATAATCAAGAGAACCCTAAATACAAGGCAATTTTTAGACCTAAATTCCTTAAATGTCCAGGATTTAATGTGCAGCTTAATTCATAATAACATTGCTATTTGAACTCTCTTGGTAACCTGTTTCATAGGCTGCATCTTATAACTGGATTATAGATATCAAAACTTGGCAACTGTTATATCTAAACAAAAATCTCTAAATGAGGATCAATTCCATTACCAATAAGAAAATTGGGTTTTTCCCAAATTTGTATAGTCTACCTGAAATCTTTCAGAAGGTTGACTTTAACAATTAGACATCATGAAGGCAATCTAGTCTACAGAGCAACAAATATTAAACCCTAGAAATACTAAATACTAATACTAATACTGCTTATTAATCACTATCATTAATCCTCCTGCTTAAAAATGAAAGACATAGTCATATGTTCCAGAAGCCCTATTGCTTCCCAACAGGAGTTTATCAAAAAAAGTATCTAGACTGCTGAAAATTTCACCTTTTGTCCTAATATTTTGGCACCAGAAAGGTAACCTCACATGATATACTCTGCAACTGCATCAACCCTGCCTCGTTTCAGAAAGAGTATTTGATCAGAAGTTTGGAGCCCCACTCAGTCATGACTCTGACTTTCACTCCCATCACTTTGGATAAATTAATACTCCTCATCTAGGCCCTGCTTCCTTCAGCTCTGAGGGGAGATAATAGTACCTCCTCTGCTAAACTGATTTATGGTATAAGAGCCAAAAGTGATCATAGATGGAAAAGCACCAGACAGTGATTGCAGGCTGTAAAGCAAATGAATCTATTATATTTGCAACTACAATTCCTAGCTGTTGCAAATCTCTCCAAATTGTCTGGCTACCCTATTACCATCCAATAGTGAGTATAAAGCATTTTGGTTTGAAAATCTCTTATGGTTTTTCTTTTTCTCAAGAGATAATCTCTCCAGTCTTCTTGGTATGGCTAACCAATGGGATTAAGACATTTCCTGGTGTGAAGACAGTGTACCAATTTTATGAGGTTGTCTCCCAAACAACATTGACTTCTTTGCATCTTGCTCCTCCAGGAGCCTGGCCAGCCTCCTCCCTGGCCCTCCTTCCTCTCAAATATCAATAGAACCTCATAGTTCTCAGAGATGGAAAACTGTCAGTGCTTTGCAATTGCTCAGGAGTCACAGTCACTTTACGTGTCAATGTGACATGTCTAGACATAACTGGCTTTATTGTTTGGATCTGCCTTGGAGATGGGGCATTGAGCGCCTTCCGGACAGGTGGTAGGTGTTAATGAATGAGATGGTTGCCATGCAGATAAACTAGGCTGGCAGGGAGAACAATTAAAATGATCTTGCTGCAATGCCAATGTTATTTTAAAATTTAATCATGCTGTAGGGTGGCTTAATGGGAATTTCTTTTCATAATAAAGAAACCAAGCCAGATGCCAGTGCTGTGAATGAGCGTCTATCCACACGACACAAAGCAAAATGTTGTTTTGGTGATGAATCATGTTAATTTATAAATGTAGACAGTAAAGCAGCATAATTCAGAACCCAAGGTTGGATTTTCTCACTCTGATTTAAGTTTGTACTTTAGCGAAGCCAACCCAGTAATTACGAAATGTCTTCACTTTTACTGTACAGACTCAGCCCGAAGAGGGTTATATAAGGGTGAAAGAGATACAAACACATGGGAGAACTCTAAGAAACCAATTGATGGAGTTTTAGCTTCGAAACAAAAGAAAACAGTCCTAATAAGCAGTAACTTCTGATCATCGTCATTAGCGTGGTCCTAAGTGGAATAAGGGTTTCCCAGCTGGCTCAGTGGTAAAGAATTCGCCTGCAATGTGGGAGATGCGGGTTCAATCCATGGGTCAGGAAGATCCCTGGAGAAGGAAATGGCAACCCACTCAGGTAGTCTTACCTGAAAAGTCCCATGGACAGAGGAGCCTGGCCGGCTACAGTCCATGGGGTGGCAAAAGAGCCGGGCACAACTTAGTGACGAAGCAACAACAAAGTAGAATAAAAATTAGTTATCTTTATTAGGTAACACCGTTAGTATAAGACTAACTGATTTTTCACTTTTCAGTCTGTGCAAGTGAGTAGGAGCACAGAGGCTAGGATCTTTCCCTATAGAACAGGAGTCCACCATCTGTGTATGGCCTGAGGGCCAAGTGTGGCCTGCTGATTGTTTTTATACAGTCCATATGTTTAAAATAATTACTACATTTTTAAATGGTTTTTAAAAATCAAAAGAAAATAATATCTTGTGACAGGTGATAATTACATAAAATTCAAATTTGTGTCTGTAAATAACATTTTATTGCAAAACAGCCACACCCGCTCACTTCTGTCCTTACTGTCTGGGGCTGCTTTTGTAGTAAAGCCGTTGAGCTGCGTAGCGGCAACAGAGACCGCATGGCCGGCAAAGCCTAAAATACTTACCATCTGAAGATTTATAGTGAATGGTTGATAAACCAATGTCCTAAAACCATCCTGCATATTGGCATGCATTCTCAGTCGTATCTGACTCTGCAACCCCATAGACTGTAGCCCGCCAGGCTCCTCTGTCCATGGGATTCCTCCAGGCAAGAATACTGGAGTGGGTTGCCATGGATTCTTCGCCACTGTACCACCGGGGAAGCCCTAAAACTACCCTGCTGAGGTTCAAATCCTGCTCTCCACTGATTGGGTGGCTCTTCTTGGGCAAGTTAGACTTCCTATTCCTTGACTTCCTCATCTGTAAAATGAGCATTACATTAATGCTGCATAAGTTGTTTGTGAGAACTAAGTAATTCAAATGTGTAAAATGTGCTTAACATAGTAAGAATTCTATAATCGTTGTCATTGCTATTACACTTTGTCTTCTACAAGATTCAATGATTACATATTATGCAGGTCTGGAAATTGTTAGGAAACGTCTTTATTAAGTGAGAAAATAATTGAAAATACAAAATTGATTATAAGCATACTGTTTACATAAGTTCTGCAAATAACAATGCATAGGAAAAAATAGTACATGTGTGTTTATTATTTATGCCATCACCCAGCAATGTTCTTAGCCAAAAATCCTAGTGTAATTTTGAAGAACATTGATCAAGACTGAAAATACAGTTAGGCAAAAACAGTTGCATTGGTGCATTGGCTATGTTCCTTAAAGATAGGATTAAAGCTCCTGGAATTATTTCCCTAATAAAATACATAATTAGGTATTGATTACTTGACTAAAGCACCAGCTGCAATTTAAACAGTTATGATCAATTGTGTCCACTCACTGTGTTACCTTAAATATTATAAAATATAAAACAAGTGCTTGAAAACTAAATATATTTTAATTTCAAAATTTTTCACTAGAGGGCTTTAAACAAACACTGTCCTTCTATCTTGAGGCAAATTTAATATAGGTTGAAAATAGACATGTTTAAGAGAAAATAGCAAAGCAAAAGTGATGATAGAATATAATAGTCCACATAAATAAGTCCTTAGAAATTATTAATGAATGGAAAATTAAAACTGGATAGAGAATATGAATATAAATGTGAAGAAAGAATGCAAATGATAAATCAATAAAGAACATAAGTGGTAAATAAATGAAAAATCACTGTTTTCATGATTAAAGTAATTCAGATTAACATAAGAGACACTTGCTTACGGACTGGAAAATATCTTTCTAAAGTGATGATAATTCTGGGTGCAATAATTACACAAAAGATTGACGCAATGTTTCCTGGAGACCATATTGTCTTCTATATGTTTTATACATATCAACTTAAGTCAACCTCAGAACAACCACCTAAATTCTGTACTATTATTAAAGATATTCTAACACTATTTTACTAAACTAGAAATGAGGGACCCAATCATATATCTAGTTGGAGACAGAGCTGGCATTTGAGCCCAAGCTGTCTGGCTCCACAGTTGTTGCTTCAAACCACTATGCTATTGGTGAAATGATATGGATACACTCACACTTTTTCAGAGGAAAAAATATATACATTGTGAGTTAAAGACAGGTAAAGAGGGGAAAAGATGGTCTCCATCGATTTCCTCTTCAACTTAACCCCTTCTAAGAAAATATGTGCCCCTTAATTTACAGTTTGTCCTGGGTCAATGGTAAATATGTTTTTAATAATATTTTTAGGACAATATAGCAAAAGTCTTGCCAAGACATATAGTAGTAGTTTCTGTCAAGTCAGACATGCTACACAAATATGCTCAGGTTTGGGGTCAGAAGGACAATCAGAAATTAAAGTTATAGAAGAGTTTTTTGTGTGTTGATATGCAAAAGATTGGAGGGACAAATATTTTTGGAGGATTTGCCAAGTTCTAAGAGCTTAATATGTGTTGACTTATGGTAACCTCATAGCTCCACGAATTGAGTTATTATCTCCACTTAAAAAAAGATGGCTCAGATTAGCTGAGTTATTTAAACTTAACTAAGCTCACATAGCTAGAAAGTTTCATAACCTGGTTTACCTGAACCCAAGATCTCTGTTCTTTCTGGACACAACATTGCCTCCTCTCTAAGGATTATTATCTCAGTTTAATCTACATACCATGAGGAAGTGGAATTCTGATATGTGTTGTTGGGAGCTGGGGTATAAAACCAGGTGAGTGTGAAAGGAGGGACGAATGCAAGAGCTGGAAAGAGCATTGGAACAGAAAAGGGAGAAGAGAGCCTGGGGTCAGGAAATAGAGCTCACAGTTGGCTTTACATGTTCCTTTAGCATGACATGTGAACAGAGAAGATCAAAGGTTGAAGACAAGATACATTGCCTAAAATTTGTCATTAATATGTTGGGGAAGCAGCATAGAATGATTCCTGTCATTTGAACCACTGTATGGCTAAAACTTGATGAAAATATACATTAAAAACACCTATAAGAGAGAATGGAAATAAACACCCAGCCACTAGACAGAGCCACAAACAGGAGCAGGATGCACATTTTCAAGAAGGGGCACGACCCCAGCATGTGGTCAGAGATGGTGCATTAGTAAGTCAGGCTAATGGTGGGAATCCTGCCTAGTCAGCACAACTGGGAGTTAGGCCCAACCAGCAATCAATGCCAGAGAACCTGCCATGAGTGGCCAGGATCCCACAATGCAAGAATTTGGGTCCAGATAACAGAACAAAAAGAGCCAACTCATTGAAAAACAACTTGATGCTGGAAAAGATTGAAGGCTGGAGGAGAAGGGGGCGACAGAGGATGAGATGGTTGGATGGCATCACTGACTCAATGGATATGAGTTTGAGCAAGCTCCAGGAGATGGTGAAGGACCAAGAAGCCTGGTGTGCTGTAGTCCATGGGGTCTCAAAGAGTCAGACACAGCTTAGTGATTGAACAACAATAAGAGGTAAATGAAATTGCAGGTTGATTGCTACAGCTCTCTTAAGACACTTTAATAAGCTCTGTCCATATACAATGATATGTCTGGACACATCTCTCCCACTAGACTAGGAACTCTTAGAAAGCAGATGCTATGATTTATCCATCTTTAAGTACCCAAACCCTGACACTGTAGATTTAATATAAATATTTTATGGAGAATGAGATGAATGAAAAGAATTAATTACATGAATTTGATGGAAAACCATTTATTATGCTTGGGTCACAGAATCCAAAATAGTCTTAGCAGTCAGACTGGCTGGTTGCTGAATCATAGAGCTACCAAACCAGACCTCCTAAGGGTCTGTTGACTGGGATCAGAGCTGTTGCAATGGCCTTGCAGGGCTGGGTCCTCAAGTGGGGCAAGTGGGGCTACTGCGCCACAGTAGTTGGATAGGAGTGCCCTGGAGGTGGGGAATCAGCATGTGGAATTTTGCCAGTTAAAGTCATTGCTGTTAGCCATAGATTAACAAAATAAACTGGAGCAAGTTCAGAGAAGCGAGGACACAGTTGTGAGGGCACAGGAACCCATACTGGGAGTAGGATAATGAAAAAGCTAGGGCCGTATCTCTAGAAGATAGAATAATTTGTGGAGATAGTATAGCTCACTTCAAGAAGATTATTTTTCTGTCTGATATTCTAGGGCATACCTGAGACCAGTAAGTGGAGAACAGACAGATTGACTTCACTTGCTATTAGCATGCATAAGCAGGGAAATTACAGGTGTCCTTCCTAAATGGACAAGAATTGGTGACATTGGCATGTGGAACCACATGACCTCTGAGGTCTTTTCTTATCCAGGGTTCTGTACCTCTGATTTATCATATTTTGGGGAAGCTCATCAAAATCTCAAAAAGACAAAAATCATGTGTTGGCACAACTAGAAAGAAAGAGAGGGAGAGTGGGAGGCAGAAAGAGACAAGAAAAAAAGAGAGAAGTATATGGCATCCAGAGTTGGTGTGTCTTTCTGCAGTTTTTAATCTGGATTCAATGAATATTAATAAGACTATATTCTAAACAATGTAAGCTTTCCAGAGCTTTGCGCTACTTCACTGAAGTAACAAGTTGCTGTTACGTGTCCCTTATGCTGCTGTTTAACTCTAAAAAATTTTGAATCTCAAATTTCATCCATCCATGTAGTAGTCATACTTTCACTTTTGAAATACTAACTGATTTGCTTTAACGATCCTACTCATTACCCCCTTATATCTATGAAATAGTATGTCATACAAATTAATTAGCTGATGCCCCCATGACAAATATCATCCCTCCCTCTCAGTTTCAAAGCTAAGTTTAATTGTCCAGAGTCACACTGAATCAGCGGCAGACCCAGTACATGAACTTGGAACTCTGACACCCAAAATGGGTGCCCTGCCCTTTAAGTGTAAGGATGATGCCAGGGCCTGCTGACAGCAGGATGTAACTTGGTGACTTTTGTTTTCTTTAGATGATGAAGCTGCATATAATCAGCAGCACTCTATGACCCGATCATTCATTCATTCATTCATTTATCCACTATGCTCAGCAAGTACAAGAGGAAAACAGTATTCAGTTCAGTTCAGTTGCTCAATCGTGTCTGACTCTTCACAAACCCATGGACCACAGAACGCCAGGCCTCCCTGTCCATCACCAACTCCCAGAGTTTACTCAAACTCATGTCCATTGAGTCGGTGATGCCATCCAACCATCTTATCCTCTGTCATCCCCTTCTCCTCCTGCCTTCAATCTTTCCCAGCATCAGGGTCTTTTCAAATGAGTCAGCTCTTCACATAGGTGGCCAAAGTATTGGAGTTTCAGCTTCAACATCAGTCCTTCCAGTGAACACCCAGGGCTGATCTTCTTTAGGATGGACTGATTGGATCTCCTCACAGTCCAAGGGACTCTCAAGAGTCTTCTCTAACATCACAGTTCAAAAACATCAATTCTTTGGCACTCAGCTTTCTTTATAGTCCAACTCTCACATCCATACATGACTACTGGAAAAACCATTGCCTTGACGAGACGGACCTTTCTTGGCAAAGTAATGTCTCTGCTTTCTGATATGCTGTCTAGGTTGGTCATAACTTTCCTTCCAAGGAGTAAGCTTCTTTTAATTTCATGGCTGCAGTCACCATCTACAGTGACTTTGGAGCCCAAAAAAATAAAGTCTGTAACTATTTCCACTGTTTCCCCATCTATTTGCCATGAAGTTATGGGACTGGATGCCATGATCTTAGTTTTCTGAATGTTGAGTGTTACGACAACATTTTCACTCTCCTCTTTCACTTTCATCAAGAGGCTCTTTTGTTCTTCACTTTCTGCCTTGAGGGTGGTGTCATCTGCCTATCTGAAGTTATTGATATTTCTCCCACCAATCTTGATTCCAGTTGTGCTTCATCCAGCCCAGTGTTTCTCATGATGTACTCTGCATATAAGTTAAATAAGCAGGATGACAATATACAGCCTTGATGTACTCCTTTTCCTATTTGGAACCAGTCTGCTGTTCCATGTCCAGTTCTAACTGTTGCTTCCTGACCTGCATACAGATTTCTCAAGAGGCAAGTCAGGTGGTCTCATATTCCATCTCTTTCAGAATTTTCCACAGTTTATTGTGATACACACAGTCAAAGGCTTTGGTGTAGTTATTAAAGAAGAAATAGATGTTTTTCTGAAATTGTCTTGCTTTTTGATGATCCAGTGGATGTAGGCAATATGATCTCTGGTTCCTCTGCCTTTTCTAAATCCAGCTTTAACATCTAGAAGTTCACGGTTCATGTATTGCTGAAGCCTGGCTTGGAGAATTTTGAGCATTAGTTTACTAGCATGTGAGATGAGTACAATTGTGTGGTTGTTTGAGCATTCTTTGGCATTTCTTTGGGATTGGAATGAAAACTGACCTTTTCCAGTCCTGTGGCCACTGCTGAGTTTTCCAAATTTGCTGGCATATTGAGTGCAGCACTTTCACAACATCATCTTTTAGGATTTGAAATAGCTCAACTGGAATTCCATCACCTTCACTAGCTTTGTTCGTAGTGATGCTTCCTAAGGCCCACTTGACTTCACATTCCAGGATGTCTGGCTCCAGGTGAGTGATCACACCATCGTGATTATCTGGATTGTGAAGATCTATTTTGTACAGTTCTGTGTATTCTTGCTGCCTCTTCTTAATATCTTCTGCTTCTGTTAGGTCCATACCATTTCTGTCCTTTATTGAGCCCATCTTTGCATGAAATATTCCCTTGGTATCTCTAATTTTCTTGAAGAGATCACTAGTCTTTCCCATTGTATTATTTTTCTCTTTTTTGCACTGATCATTGGGGAAGGATTTCTTGTCTTTCCTTTCTATTCTTTGGAACTCTGCATTCAAATGGGTATATCTTTCCTTTTCTCCTTTGCTTTTTGCTTCTCTTTTTTTCACAGCTATTTGTAAGGCCTCCTCAGACAGTCTTAGGCCCTACTTTCCCTGAGCCCAAAAACATTTCCCAATATTTAGAAAAGATGTCCAAGATCATAAGTTGAAACATGAATATAAAGACTTTTCTAGGTGGGGGAAGATTTAGCACATAACTAGACACATTTGACAAAATGTATAGCTTTTGTGGCAAGGCATTTGTGTTATTGCTCTGTCCCTTGTAATAAGACACAACTCTTTGTGACCCCATGGATTGCAGCTTGCTAGGCTTCCCTGTCCTTCAACACTTCCCAGAGTTTGTTTAAACTCAAGTCCACTGAGTCGGTGATGTCATCCAACCATTACATCTTTTGTCGCCCCCTCTCCTCCTGCCCTCAATCTTTCCCTGCATCAGGATCTTTCCCAATGAGTTGGTTCTTCCAAACAGGTGGGCAAAGTATTGGAGCTTCCGCTTTGGCATCAGTCCTTCCAATGAGTATTCATGGTTGATTTCCTTTAGTACTGACTGGTTGATCTTCTTGCTGTGCAGGGGACTCTCAAGAGCCTTCTCTAGAACCATAGTTCGAAAGCATCAGTTCTTTAGCACTCAGCCAAGGCATTGTGATGATGCTAAATGGAGCTCAGGTTGAAGAGTGGTTTAATTGCCCCAGCACATTCTGAATCACTAAAAATTTAAAGGCCTTGAAACGGCATGGGAGCTCAAATTCTTAAGCTTTCATGACACAACTTTTTTTTTAAAATTATTTATTTTTGGCTGTGCTGGATCTTCATTGCTATGCTGGCTTTTTCTCTACTTGTGGCAAGAGCTAGCAAGTACTTCTCCACTCTGCTGCAGTGTGCGGCCTTCTCACTGTGCTGGCTTCTGTTGCTGTGGAGCACGGGCTCTGGGCTCTCAGGCTTCACTAGTTGTGTCACATGAGCTAGTATCACAGCTCCCAGGCTCTAGAGCACAGACTCAGTGGTTGTGGAGCATGGGCTTAGTTGCTCCTCGGCATGTGGGATCTTCCCGGACCAGGGACCGAACTCACATACCGTGCATCGGCAGGTGGATTCTTCACCCCTGAGCCACCAGGGAAGCCCCATGGAACAACTTTTCAGTTCAAACTACTTTTGAGTTTTTATCATAAGACAGGAAAATTTGTGTGAGTGCCACTATATCCCCAAATAACCCACAAGGAATGTACGTACAGTCAAGAATCTCTCAGACTCCAACAGGCAAGAACAAACTGACAGAGGCAGGATGGAACCCAGAGCTCTTGGGTTTCAACATCCATGGTTTCTTCATTTCTCCCAGCTACCCACCTTATAGCAGGTTAACTACAACTGAAGAGGGGAAAGGACGTTTCCTGAAGGACTTGGGTTTACTGCTGTCTGATTGTAGTGGTTAATGTGGTTAATTCTGGAGGCCCACTGGGAGTGTGCTCAGGGATTTGGGGCCACTCTAGGGGAGTGGATCTATGTGCTGTCCTCACAGCAGCCAGCTTCTACTTACAGCTGGAGGAGAAAGAGATTAGGAGGTTGCTCACTTTGTATTGGTCCATAGGAGACGGAGGCATCCAACACCTTTACAGTAATCTACGTTCAAAGGGGACATGTTCAAAGGGGATGTGATCTAATTAATATCTTTGAGTTTTGTAAGACAGCTGGACCCTCTGGAAAGGGTGAGAGTGGGCCCAGGGGAGCAGACCAAGTCAGCAGTCGATGACCTGGGTTTAAGTCAAACTCTGCTGGGATGCCAGCCAGCTGTAGGCCAGGTTCCTTATCTAGCCCTGTGCCGCTGCTCAGGGGAGCCACTTGACTGCATTGTGCTTCAAGTTACACAATGGACTTCAATGCGTGGGAATGATCTGATGGCACCTTGAAATAAATGTAAACAATGCAAAAGCACTACACAAACCCTGGAGCATTATTTTTCCTTTAATATTTTAAGATTGTCTGTCAGATAGGCTTGTCAGATAGCAGCTCAGGAGGGTCTATGATCCAACCCAGATCCAAGCATGTGCTGTAGTCTGTACTGCAGCCCACCTGTGCGTGCATGCTAAGATGCTTCAGTCCTGTCTGACTCTTTGTGACCCCATGGCCTGTAGTCTGCCATGGGAGGCTTTGTCCATGGGATTCTCTAGGCAAGAATACTGGAGTGGGTTGCCATGCCCCCCTCCAGGGGATCTTCCTGACTTAGGGATCAAACCCTCATCTCATGTCTCCTGTATTGGCAGGCAGTTTCTTTACCACTAGCACCACCTGGAAAGCCCATCTACCTCCAAATATGCATAGCTCATAACTAAGAATAAGACTTAGTTATCAGTATTTTCCATCTGACTGCATAATTATAAGAATTGATTAGAAAGGCTCTTTTTAGTTCATTCATATCTCCAGGGTAGACAGAGACTTGGGCAACTATAATTGCAGAGGCTAGAGAAAGCGTGAGGCTTTGAATTGGTACCTATAAAATGAAAAAAAAAAAAAAAAAACCCAAAGTTGTCCAGTTAAATTAGTGTGAGTTTTTATTCACTTGTTTTTGATTCTCTATTATAGCCTTGGAGGCTCATAAACAAATTTTCATGTAATCTACTTCTTCTCTTTCTCTCCACATGTGCATAAGGATGAAATTGTTATAAGGATGAAATTTCACAAACCAAAATTAATCTCCTAATATGTATTTATTCCTAATGCAATAACTGGCTAGAACATTGGAAGATTATTTGAGCCATACAGTATGATCAAATGAATATGCAGAGACCTAGATTGCAGAAATGAAATCTTGATGTCTAGAAACTTCCCTCAAAATGTAGCTTAAAGAATGAATCACGGCCCAAGAAGCATAGAGAGTCCTAAGTATATGGCAGAATGTGACCCTATTTTATTCTTGCTCATACCCTGTAGATTAAAATAGTATTTTAACTTGAAATAAACAAATACATGTATCTTGTTTATTTCTCCCTGCCCCCCAAAAGATAAGAGCACAATAAAGTTATCTTTAGTCTGCAGCTGCTACCGGAACCATCAAAAGATAGCACTGGTAAATAATGCAGCCCATAAAAAGCTTTGAAGTCCACAAAGATGTTCTGCCTTTGCAAGAGGTGGGGCAGCAGCATTAAGTGAACAGAATGAGAAACAGGAAAGCCCATCATTTCTAGTGACGGTCTATGCATCTATCCACAACACAAGGTTCTTAGAAATATGAGTCCCATTATTTTATTTGCTCTGCTCACCAATAAATCATTAATTTAGCAAATACAAATGGTGTTTTACCCTGAACTAGGCAGGTGAGTTTTAATAGCAATATGAGCACAGGGGAAGCAAATACGTCTATCCAGGTAAGCCAGGGGTTTCTTAAAGGAAGTGATGTTTTATGTGAGCCTGATGATCAAGTAAACAAATATGGGCACGTGTTCCAAGGCAAGGGAGCAACATGAGTAAAGTGTTTTTTGAAAATATTTATTTGTTTATTTATTTGGCTGTACTGGGTCTTTGTTCCAGCATGCAGGATCTTTAGTTGTGGCATGTGGGATCTAGTTCCCTGACCAGGGATTGAACCTGGGGCCCCTGCATTGAGAAGGCAGAGTCTCAGCCACTGGACCACCAGGAAAGTCCCAATATGAGTAAAGTCTTAAAGATACACAACTGCATAGAAGACTAAAATAATGGGTAAGAAAACTCCAGTGTAGCTGGAGTATAAGGTACTTAGCAGGGAAGGGTAGAAGATGGTGCTGGAGAAATACATGGGGGTAGAAAAGTTCATATTGGAAGCTAAGGAATTTAAGCTTTAACTTGAAAGCTGTGCGCAACCATTGGAGGTTTCTATACATGAGGGTGACATGATCAAAATAGAGTTTTGTTTATTTTATAAATTTTGTTGAAGTACAATACAGATAAACTATAGATTGTAGAATAAGTGTACACTTGTAGAATTGCACAAAGTTAATGCAGCCATGCGACACAGTACCAGTAACCAGTAACTAACTAACCAGTAACCAAGTAACCAGTAATCCGGTCAAGACACAGAATACTGTCAGCTCCACAGAAGACTCCCCACATTCTCTTCCTATCATTGATAGCCCCTCCCCCTTCAAAGGTCACCACCATTCTCCTAACTTCTAATACTATTGATTAATTTTGTTGGTTTTTGAACTCCATATCAGTGGAACACCATGGTACATGCTTTTGATTCCTTTTCCTTACTATTTGTGAGGTTTATACATGTGGTGGCAGAATTGCAGTGCATTCATTGATGTTGTTGTATTGTGTCCCATGGTACTAATATGCCACAAATTAACACTTGTAATATTGAGAGAACCGTTTGGGCTATTTCCAAATTGAAACTATTAACAACACTGTTATGAGCATCTCACATGTCTTTTGGTATATCCATTCATTTCTGTTGAGTACAGAAAGAGTGCATTTACTGGGTCAAATGGTATGCCATTAATCAGCTCTACTAGATACTGATGAACATTTGCCCAAGACCTGTTTCAATTCACACTCCCCCCAGCAGTCTATATAAATGCCTAGTTGCTCCATCACCTCACCAATGTTGGTGTTGTCTTTTGCATTTCAGCTTTCATCCATGTTTATGGTAGTATCCTGCAGTGTATTTTGAACAGTGTGGTAGTGGAGAGAGAACTGTGGGAGAAAACCAGGAACGAAGTATTGCAAGCATGGATCCAGGACAGTGCCAGTAAGAAAGTCGCATCCCCTTTTGTCACCTGTCATTCACACCCAGATGAAAGGGCATGGGCAATAACTCCACAATTCTGTGTGAAATTCTTCTCACCATCTCATACATACATGCACTTTCTACCTTCAATAAGATAATTTCCATTTATATGAGATCCTTAATCCCAAAGCCCTTTCAAATGAAGCAAAAGAAATGCAGCCCAGTCCATGTCAGTTTGCAGAAGAGAGAAAAGGCCCAGGTGTGCTTTCCCCACCAGCCTGGTCAGGGGCCAGGATGCAAGGCTTGCCAGGTTGGGGAGCGCCTGTCTGCACCCTCCCTTTGCCTGCCTGCACTCCAGGCAGGCTTGTGCCCAAGTGCCTGCCCTTCATCAGATATCCAGGAGGGTGGCAGGGAGCTTGTGGGGAGACCTAGGAGAGAAACTGCACCCAGTGAAGCCCCTTCACCAGGGCAACTGGGTGAGGACAAGGTGAGTTCAGTCAAGGCACCTGACCTGAGAAAGGGGATGTCACTGTTCTCTGAGTAGCTTGACTAGTGATGATCACTCGCTACGGCAACAGAAAGGGTTTTGTTTGTGAATTTTAACCTTCAGTCCTCGGTGCTTTAAGACAGTTTTCAGGAAGCTGGCAGGCCATGGAATTTAGTAAACCACTTCAGAGGCCAGGGTCTGAGAGGTGTCAGAGAGGCAGTCTGCTCTTGGACCGCACCCTGGGCTCCTGGGCCAGAGCGAGGCCGCAGCCCCTCCTGTCAGTTCACTGTTCAGTAATTTCCCCACCATCAACTTCAGGAGCCAGTTCTGCTGGGGCACATCTCTTTACCACCCACACAGAGGGGCATTTCCAGAGCTGATCCCTGACACTCGGCATCCTGCAGGGACGGGAAGGTCTCAAAGCCAGGCCCGTTTGGAATTGGAATAGTGAAGGAAGTTCATACAGATCTTTCCTACTGGACCAAGTTACTGAACTGAAGGGTATTCTTTATATATATATATATATATATTTTTCATTTATTTTTATTAGTTGGAAGCTAATTACTTTACAATATTGTAGTGGTTTTTGCCATACATTGACATGAATCAGCCATGGATTTGCATGTGTTCCCCATCCTGATCCCCACTCCCACCTCCCTCCCCATCCCATCCCTCTGGGTCTTCCCAGTGCACCAGCCCTGAGCACTTGTCTCATGCATCCATCCTGGGCTGGTGATCTGTTTCACCCTTGATAGTATACTTGTTTCAATGCTATTCTCTCAGAAAATCCCACCCTCGCCTTCTCCCACAGAGTCCAAAATTCTGTTCTGTACACATGTGTCTCTTTTTCTGTTTTGCATATAGGGTTATTGTTACCATCTTTTAAAATTCCATATATATGCATTAGTATACTGTATTGGTGTTTATCTTTGTGGCTTACTTCACTCTGTATAATGGGCTCCAGTTTCATCCATCTCATTAGAACTGATTCAAATGAATTCTTTTTAATGGCTGAGTAATATTCCATTGTGTATATGTACCATAGCTTCCTTATCCATTCGTCTGCTGATGGGCATCTAGGTCGCTTCCATGTTCTGGCTATTATAATCAGTGCTGTGATGAATATTGGGGTGCATGTGTCTCTTTCAGATCTAGTTTCCTCGGTGTGTATGCCCAGGAGTGGGATTGATGCATGTAAAAGTAAGCTTCTTCTCTCTTCCTTTTTTTTTTTTTTTGTTACTTCTTTCAAAATGTATCTCTCAGTCCATCAATGTGTTTTTAGCTTTCCTTGTGATCCCTAAGTAATTTGAACTCTCAAGTCTGTACCTTATAGTCTCTCAGCAAATCATCTCCTTTCTCAAATCTGCTGCTTTTCCTTCTGGAATGCATTTCCTATCTCTACTAATAGCATCATTTTTGCCACCAGTCACCGACTCAGAACCTTGGGGCATCTTTAATTCCTGCTTCTACCTCCACCCCTGCCCACATGCTCCATCCAAGTCGTATCACTTCCACGTTTCACATCACATCTTACCTTCCTGCTTCTACCCTCCTGGCTCAGGTCCTCCTGCCTGGGAACCTTGCTAGTCCCCAGGCTGGGTGCTCACTTCCAATGTCACCATTCTGACTGTCTCACTGAAAGTTCAACCTTCCATATACATGTATAATGTATTTTCAAATTCTTATATTTATAAATGTCAAAGGTTCTCCAATGCTTCCTGAATAAACTGTAAACTCTGTTACATTACCTTCAAAGCCTTCTTAATAAATGTTCTAACTCACACTTTCAACATTTTCCACTTCTCCTCATAGGTACTTTAGAGTCTAGTCCAATAGACTTCAAATTATATATATATATATTTGGAAACCTAGTGTTTATGGAAATGCTATAGAATCCATGTCAGGAACTAACAGTGGGGAATGAGATGCTGAACAGCTGAACTTGTCTCTAATTTTATTATATTTATTAAATTTAAGATTTCAGTTCAGCTCAGTTGCTCAGTTGTGTCCGACTCCTTGCGACCCCATGAACCCCAGCAAGCCAGGCCTCCCTGTGCATCACCAACTCCCAGAG
The DNA here is from genome assembly GCF_023699985.2 of Odocoileus virginianus. Classification (NCBI taxonomy): domain Eukaryota; kingdom Metazoa; phylum Chordata; class Mammalia; order Artiodactyla; family Cervidae; genus Odocoileus; species Odocoileus virginianus. Next base: position 30,143,771 of record NC_069677.1, on the reverse strand, counting down.
TCCACCCAAACCCATGTCAATTGAGTCAGTGGTGCCATCCAACCATCTCATCCTCCATCGTCCCTTCTCCTCCTGCCCTAAATCCCTCCCAGCATCAGGGTCTTTTCAAATGAGTCATCTCTTCACATCTGGTGGCCAGAGTATTGGAGTTTCAGTTTCAGCATCAGTCATTCCAATGAACACCCAGGATTGATCTCCTTTAGAATGGACTGGTTGGATCTCCTTGCAGTTCAAGGGACTCTCAAGATTCTTCTTCAATACCACAATTCAAAAGCATCAATTCTTTGGCGCTTAGCTTTCTTTATAGTCCAACTCTCACTTTCATACATAACCACTGGAAAAACCATAGCCTTGACTAGACAGACCTTTGTTGGCAAAGTAATGTCTCTGCTTTTTAATATGCTATCTAGGTTGGTCATAACTTTCCTTCCAAGGAGTAAGCTTCTTTTAATTTCACGGCTGCAGTCACCATCTGCAGTGATTTTGGAGCTGAAAAAAATAAGGTCTGACACTGTTTCCCCACCTATTTGCCATGAAGTGATGGGACCGGATGCCATGATCTTAGTTTTCTGAATGTTGAGCGTTAAGCCAACTTTTTCACTCTCCTCTTTCACTTTCATCAAGAGGCTCTTTAGTTCTTCACTTTCTGCCATGAGAGTGGTGTCATCTGCATATCTGAGGTTATTGATATTTCTCTTTATATTATACTTAATGCATACAACTATCATACTTAACTCTTACATACAAAAATTCCACTGTTTTAAAAAAATAGTAATGAGTTGTAAACCACCACTCTCCTATAACTGCAAACTTTTCAGAGAGAGCTCTGAACATCTGACCCCAGGTAACCATCCTTCAGCACTGTGCTCTCCAGAACTGCCTGAATTGCCCTTCATTCTCCCCTCCGTTCTGTATCTCCACATCAGCATCTCTTCTAAACCCATCTTAGATGCCTATCTTCCATCTCTAATGCCAGAGAGCCCCTTTCGGTTTCCACTCTCAAGCCCTGAAGGAGAGGCTGCAGAAAAGCTCTGTATGTTGGCAGGTTTCTATTGTGGTGCTCACAGGGATCACAGGCTGGCAGACTGGAGAACCCCCCCCAAAAAGACAGAAAAGGGGAAGCCTCTTTGAAGCACTCTGCCTCTCCACTGAGGCCTCTCTATTTCCAAATGAAATTCTTATGTTATCAACAGAGAGGCAAACTCTGTGGCCACTCATGAGGCCATTTAGGAGACAAATTTGCAGCCAATCACCTTAATTTCTATCCATCTCTACTTTAACTCCTCATACCCATCAGCCTTTTTGGGGAGCACCCCTTGAAAAGAGATTCTTAGCCTTATTATAAACCTTCCCTCCCTATATGTGTTCTTGGCTATGGCTCCCCCCACCCACTTATCCAGCCATCTTTCCCACCTATCTTCCATAAATTCACCCAGAACCCTCCATCTCAGTGTTTTGAACTAGAAATCTTCACATTTGATTGAATCCATGTTTTTGATGGAATAATTTCAAAGACTCAAGGATCAAGTTGAATTAGGGAAGATATCTGAGGTCCAAACTGGTCGAAAGTTAAGGAAATTCAACAGATAAAAAGGACTGAGTAAGAAACTAAATGAAGAGCTAAAAGGAAATGAATCAAACCTGTGTTGAGCAAAATTGAAGACAAAGCAAGCAAAACTCCTAGGTATTCTGGAAGCTGAGACAGTAGCATAAGACAGGAAAGACAAATATCTGAGCCTGATGCTAAAATGGAGGCAGCCCAGTCTCAGTCTTTTTCATGGTTCTTCTGGGAGTGAGCAGTTCTTACCAACAGATGTTGAAAGGAATGGCAAGGACTTAACCTGGTGTAACACCAAGTGTGGTAGCAGCAGGAAGTTCTATAATTCCTACACTACTTAAGTGAAAAAAAAATATTTCCCATAGAGGCAGCATATGATGTCATTAACTTACTTCATTCAGAAAGATTGTGTTCAGATGTTATCAGACTCTTTATACAACCACAAAAATAATGAGAAAGGCAAAGATATTTTCAACATACTGCTAAAGCCTTGTCTGTATACCCAAACAAATGTGATGACTTTTATTGATAATCAGTTGAAGTCTGGGGAGGAAAAATGGTCACTTCATTCAACAAGCATGCACTGATCAATTAAGTGATGCATTAAGAAACAGTTTTGTAAAAAAATGGTTGACATTGTGTCTGTCTCACTGTATGTTTGTGTATGTATTCAACTAAAACTAGGAAATGTCAATAAAATAACAAGCCTTTGGCTATCATGGCCAGCCAGAATGCACTTAGATGCTCTTGATCTGTGACTTCTAAGGGCCTTTGGTCTTAAAAACAGTGGAGCAGAGCAAAGATTTGTTTCTAAATCCACTCGGGAAAAATAATGAAAATAACGCCGTCTGGAAAAGATGAAGCTCTATGTGTGCATACGTGTGTGTACACTTGTCCCACTAGGGGTGAAAGGACACCAGAGCTCAGAAATGAATCACCACCTGTAGAACCGAAGCACCTGCAGCCACTGAGTCTAACATCATTTCCGTGGAAATGAGGTGGCTCAGCCATGCATAAAAATTAAACTATACAGGGGAGGAAAGTGCTAAACACAATATGAATTGCAATAGAATCTAAAATGCCAGTGGTTCTATTATTGTATGCTTTATGCGATCATGAGGCAAAACAGTCTGGGTAATGAGAGGTCATGACAGCTAAAAATCGGACCACTAATGGCTCGAATGCACTGGTGGGAAGCAGTGATCTCAGTAAAATGCAGCACCAGTGGAAACAGTCCCATCTGGAAAAGGCTGGCATCTGTATTATAGGAAAACAAAGTGAAATAGAGAAATCTTCTCAGAAATCTATTGTTTCAACAAAGAATGCCCTTTTAAATCAGCAGGGAAATTTCTGCTACAAGAACTTGTGTCTAAATCTCCTACATAGACTCTAATATTCTGACTTTCCGTTGAGTGAATCAGACACCTATGTCTGTGCCATTCTTGGAAACATTCTTGGGTATGGCAAATGTGATCAACATGGCCACGAGATGAGAGGCTGTGGTTAACTAGTGTGCAGGAAGCCTGCCGAGGAAGAAAAGATGGCTCAAATTAGGGCCAACCATTACCTAAGGCTTTAAAAATATTCACTATTACGTAAGGACCCCTGGTCCTCCCCCCAAAGCTTGCATATACTCAGGGTAAGGCTAAAAAAGATTAGAGGGACTTTTCATGAAGACAACTTATTATTCTGAGGACCCTGAGGGGAACTGGGCTTAAGTAGGAGATACCATGACTCCATGGAGACTTGGGAAGGTCACTCAGGTGGGTTGGATGGCTTGCAATAGGAAAAGAAAAGACAGAGAGTTCAGGTCCCTGCTCCCTTTCTATCTAACACCAGAAAACAAAACCCTCCTGTTGCCCTCTGGCTACTCAGACCCAGTTCCGTGGTCCTCTGCCTCCTCCGGACTTTGCCTCATCAAGCTTTGGTTCTCTGGTCCTCCGCCTCATCAGGCTTTGGCCCAAAACTGGGGATCATAAATTAGAATTCTACAACAGTGATTTGAAACCAAGTGTGATCAGGCATAGGGGTTATGTTTGCAAGGGAGCACAGGAATTTCTTAGCAAGGAGATTTCAAATTACATCAGCAACTGACTGGGCCCCCCACCTCCTCTGCACATCCCCTACACACACCTGGAGTTCTGAAACCTCCTCTTGGTGAAGCCTGTATCTCCTTCGCCACGCTCACAAGGAGGATGCAGGCCACGGCCAGCTGTGAGGATGATGGGAGTGTCATTTGCTCAGGCGTGACTGGAGGCAGGAGAAGACTGAAAATCAGTCAGCTGAATGTGGGGTGGTGTTGCTCTGCTTCCTGTTTTGAAGCCCAGAAAACAACTTATTCCACGTGGGCTATTGTCTTTCCCCCCATTCTAAACAGAGTATTTTAGGATTTGAGGAAGAGGAGTTAAAGGATGGTTATCACTGGTTAACAAGTGAATTCTATTCAGAGAGATATTTAATCCTGATTGTGTTGCCTTTCAATAGCTTGTGAAAACAACAGGGGAGCTATGAAAGTAATTCACAAAACTAATTTTCCTGTTTTGACTAACACTCTGTCTGTAAACCCATCTGACTCCTATTTTTGCGTCTTCTCCCTCATCCCCTATTTCTTCCTTTTAGGTGTTCCTTCCATCTCTTAATCTCATCTTTCTCTACCTATTCAAAAGAATAGTCACCTATTCTTCACAATGACTTGCCTCTTCATCCAGCTAATAACCATTTGAATAGTAGAACAATAACTAAAATTTCTACCTATTCTTCACAATGACTTGCCTCTTCATCCAGCTAATAACCATTTGAATAGTAAAACAATAACTAAAATTTCTCTTTATGTGAAATTATCAGGTGAAAATATCATTCAAATTTAGACTCTAAATTTGAATTCTGTTTGCTGATATGGAGATGAACTGCATATGTATACAAATTCTCACTGTCAACCAAAAGGAAATAAGAAAGAAAGAGAAGACTTTGTCTGGGGTCCTAAAAACTGCAATTCAGGGATTCCCCTGGTGGTCCAGTGGTTAAGACTTCGCCTTCCAAAACAGAGGATGCAGGTTTGATCCCTGGTTGGGGAGCAAAGATTCCCATACGCTCTTGGCCAAAAAACCAAAAACCACGGAAGCAATATTGCAACAAATTCAGTAAAGACTTAGACAAAAAAGAATTTCAACCCAGGATACACAGATTTGGGTAAAACCGAAAAGAGTTTCCCAGGGAAGAGACAGGGTGAGGGGTTTATAAAGGCAAAAGCCAGGAAGTTGTGCTCTGACACAAGAAAGAAAATATTTGTCCGTAAGGGATGGCTGTCAAGAGGTTTTTTTTAGGGTGAGTTCCGATAGGTATCTTGAGCTCCTGGCAGATGTCCTGGATGCCTTTCTTAGGAAAATACGAGGTCAAAAGGAAGATTCCATCCAATCTGCTGAGATTGCAGAAATCACACTTTCTCAAGGGCCTCCTGGCTCCATTTTAGAGAGCTCCCTAGCAATACCAACTTCATTTGTATTTTATTTTCACATCACAAAGAACAGATGACTGAGTAAGAAATGAGTATACTGCGCATTCCCAGTATGATTCCACAAATGGCAGAATCCAGGAGATGGAAGGATCCATTCTCTTTTTACTTCCTAAATATATGTTCTTCTCTCTTCTGAGTGTGCCTCTGTGTCTATTTCACCATATTTAAAAAATTCTTATTTCCCATTCCCCTTTCAATTTACCATCATATGTATTTCAGCAATTTTGATGTATGATAACGTTTTACTGTTCAATTCACCATCTTTCTCCTGTGTGGAGATCATCATACTGAGTTACAGGGCATAATTTTTTACAAGTTTAGACTCTTATGAAAGTCTTCTCTGTCCTCTGCAAGATATAGCTTCCCTTCCCTCCCTCATTCTGTCCTGTCAGCGTCCTTGCCATTATTCAAGACCTAGCTCAAATCACACATTCTCTAAGAAATGTCCCTAAATCTTCGAGTCAAAATTAATCTTTTCTTCCCATTTATTTTTATAGCACCATGGACTTATATTTTTTACTCCCCCTTTCATCCAATCAGTCATGCATTCACTCACTGTTATGAACTGAATCATGTCTCCTTCAAATTCATACACTGAAGCTCCCATTGTGACTACATTTGAAGACGGGACCTTTAAAAGAGGTAATGAAGGTGAAATAAGGTCATGAGGGCAGGGCTCTAATTCTATAGGACTGGTGTCCTCATAAGAAGAGGAAGAAAAATGGGGTCGGCAGGGCATGCACAAAGAGAACGAGGTCATCTGCTAGCCTAGGAGAGAAGCCTCAGGAGAAACCAAATCTACCAACACCCTGATCTTGAACTTCCAGCCTCCAGACTGTGAGAAAATAAATTTCTGTTGTTTCAGCCGCCCAGGATGTGGTGTTTTGTTATGGCAGACCTAGGAAACTAATAGGATTACCCAACATTCACTGTGAGCTGACTGTACATGAGGCTTCTTCATCATGGCCCCTAGAGGACACAGCCTGCTCTGCAGGAGTTATACTGATGCATGAGACTTCTCTCCTCTGCCCAAAAAGAAGCTCTTTGTGGACAGGTCTGACTCAGAGCTGAGCACAGTCCTGTGGTAGACTAGAGCCTTACTCTTCTGCTGAATTCAGATAAAACCTGGCTCAAGATATGCATCGGCTCTGGGGAAGAGCCAGGCGTTCAGTTTGACAGATGACATTCCCTTTCCTTGGGGCGTGTCTCAGCCCCTTCAATGAGCAGTCACACCACACACTTCTATGTGACATTTTCTGCCTGAGCCCTCCTGACACCTGAACTAAGACGTTTCTGAGCTCAGGGAGTACAGTTCATGATGAGGTTTCTGGCCATAGCCACAGTTACCAGCTTTGCCTTCCACCCAGTTCACATCAGCCTCAGAAAGTCAACAGTGTTTTATGTCCACTACTTTTCCTCTCATGCACACCTTGCTTTCCTTTGTACTAATTCCGTTTGTTTTCTCATTTGAAAAGAGGAACCAAGATGTACAAAAACCCTCTCTCTCTTCACCCCTTTTGGCTTTTTACAGCCAACTGCAAAAGACTGTCCAAGTTCAGGAAAATTGATTTTTGCCATTTAAATAATCTAATCTTCACAAACCTTTTCACACTCAAACAAAAACCATTTAAGGCACAGCAAGGTAATTAATATTGAAAATAGTCTCCACAGGGGATCTGCATACCTACCCGCCCACACTTTGCATTTGAAGTATCCAGTTGTAGTTTTAAGTTTACAGAAAAGTTTGTCTCACCAACATGAATTCTATTTTAATAGACCTTTCTTTCCACGTACTTTACAAATTGATTAATTTAACTGGCCAAATAGCAATTAAAAATGCATTAGGAAACGGTTTGTATTCAACAACTTTGCTAATATTCTTGTTAATGTTTTCAAAGCCCATTGAGTCAGAAAATCAACACCACGGAGTCTATTTTTCAGCTGCAGCCTCCCTCACACACTGTACAAACTCAATGGTGCTGATGGGAACTGCACTGGGAGATGAGAGCCGAGCCAGGAGGAGGGGAAAAGTCATTATCTAAAGGCCAAACGCTACTGTAAGCATTACAAGCAAATTCAAGATGCATACAAGCATAAAAATATTCCTTCCCCTAGTATTCACCTTGACTTCCACAAATTGAGAGCTTTCAGTGGAACTGGAGCAAGACTGATAAAAACCCTGCCTAGTAGGAACCTACCTCCTCCTCCATCCTACAAACACTGTTCCTCCCTGACCGCTCTCTCTGCCAAAACCTTTTTCCCCCTGGAGAGGCAGTCCCAATTCATCTGTCCCTAAGACAGAAGTTCTTATTCTGAAGTTCATGAGCAGGCTTGTGCAAATCTATGAACTTACAGAACTGGGAATGTATGAACATATTTCTGGAAAGAGGGTGCATAGCTCTCAACAGACCCTTAAAGATATCTATGACCTTAGAAACATCAGAAATAGGAAGAATCTCTTCACCCCACAGGATGCTCTTTTCTCCCTTACTACGCTCCAGTTAAACTAGCTTATTGCCTTTCCTGGACAAGGCAGTGCCTTCTCTCCATCAAGTCTCTTTGCATGTGTGTTCTACACCTAGAATATTCTCCACATCCACTGTCTAATTCTCTTACTCATCCTTTGGATGTTTGTGTAACTATCAGTCTGACTGCCTCCTCCTCCACATTACTTCCCCTCTTTTCTTTCAAGACACTTATCACAGTCTATAACGTAATATCTGTGTAATTGTATGACTACCATTTTGTCTCACATTAGACGGAAAGCTCCATAAGGATAGGAATCATGCCTGTATCCTTCAACATTTTATCAGAACTTGGAACATTGTATACAACTCATAATATTTTCTGTATGGATGGAAAACACATGAATAATAAATGAATTAGTGAGTATCCCAAGCCCTACTTTTCATAAAGCCTCCTACATCTAAACTGGCTTATGCAATCCTCTTAATTTTATGAAATTCTAAGTTCTCAAGCACATAGAGAGTGACACTATTTATTTGAACACTGTTTCTTATTACCTGCTATTTCATTCAAGTGTACTCAGCTGACCTAAGAGCTCTTTGGGATGGAGATGGGCCTTACTCTCCTTTCATGGCTCCCATCTCACCTGGCTCATTGTTGCGAACATACTAGCAAATAATCAGATGCTGTCTGATACCCCAAAGTAAGTCAGCCAACTGTAGCTCAGTCTGTTCCCCACTAATTTACAGTAATGATAAAGAAAACATGAGACTTGCCTCCTCGATGATCATCAGCTTCCTGAGAGCCTGGCTTTTGCCTTCTCCCCTAGAACAGTTAGGGTGGTAGAGGATCCTCAGCACATTCAGCCAGCTCTACAGAGACCGTAACGTGCAGTACAGGACGAAGCAGTCAGTAGACCTATTTTCCAGAGACCTTGAAAAAAGTTTAAATAGGAAAAATATTAAGACCAGTATGAGTTTTCTTACCTCCTTTGCTTTTTCTGAGTTTCAACTTCGCCACTTCACTTCCCTGGTGGCTCAGTGGTAAAGAATCTGCCTAAAGTACAAGAAACCCGGGTTTGATCCCTGGGTCAGGAAGATCTCCTGGAGAAGGAAATGGCACTCCAGTTCTCTTGCCTGGAGAATCCCATGGGGAGAGGAGCCTGACGGGCTACAGTCCACGGGGTTGCAAAAGAATTGGGCGTGACTTAGCGGCTGAACAACAAACTTTCCCACTCAGAAGACTGAAGAACATCACAATAGCCCCCACGGGGCCACCTAACTGGGCATCCTTTGGAGCTGCTGGCCCCAGGTCTTACAGCTACGTTTGACTCAGTTAATTTGTATCACTCAGTCCTTGTGCCCCAACAATGTGTTCTTCTCAGTTAGAAGCCTGCAATATGAACTACAGGAATAGTCCATATCGTCCTCATTTACTTCTCAGCTTCTGTTCATGTTCGGGACAAACCTATACACTTAATCTGGCAGTAGACTGACTGATGGGCAAATTCTGGACAGGTTAGAAAGAGAAGGATCAAAATGGATTACTGTGCCTGGATGCCCAGAAACTCAGGCAATGGGCATATTTCATAACTCAATCAACAAAGACCTGAAGGCAGCATTTGTCCTGTATCATTATTTATGATCAGAAAAGCAGGAGCAAAATGCACAGTTTGTGAACCAGAAGAGATCCTGTTTAATACCCTGAAAAGATATTAAGATATTATAGCAACTATAAAGTCGGTATTGTTCTTGTGCCTTGGGATGTACCATGCACTCAGAACTAGAACAGGCAATGGGACACCTCCTTTGGGAGGTCACGATATTAAACTGTGTGTCTTTTTATTAAGGTTGGCCACATTTCTATCTAGGAGAGCAAATAAGAGCACCGATTTCCAGGTAGAACATCAAACATAAAAATTCTGCAGGTAGCATACTATGTTTTGTCACAAAATTGCCTTAGTATAAACCCCATGTATTAATTTGCTTGTGCTGCCAGAACAAGATGCCACAGATGAGAAGACTTGAACAACAGAAATTTATTTTCTCACAAGTCTAGAGAAACTATGACTTGGACTATGAGTTCAAGATCAAGGTGTCAACAAGTTTGGCTTCTGAGGCCCCTCTCCTTGGGTTGCAGATGGCCACCATCTCACTGTGTTCTCGCATCGTCTCCCCTTGGTCCATGTATTGTCTGTGTCCTAATCTCTTCTTCTTATACGGACATCAGTCATGTTGGATTAGGCCCCACCCATAAGACCTCATTTTACCTTAATTACATCTTTAAAAGCTCTGCCTTGAAATGTTCACATTCTGAGGCATTAAAGCTAGAAATTCAACACATGAATTTGGGAGAGACACAGTTCAGCCCATAACACCCTTCTTCCTTGGACTAACATTATCTTCTCCTAATCAGTCTCTCCACACCTTCAATACCTTCCCCATCAAAATCATACTGTGGTCAGAAATCCTTCTTAAACACAGTTCTGACCTCTGCATGCCCCTGCTTAAAAAGAAATTAAAAACAAATTGCCTGAAGACAATGGAATGACATCCACCCTCTAGCTAACTACACAGTGTTGTTTCAGGTTCCAGCCTCATGTGTGTCTCTTCCATTCCCAAACTCATTGAAAACCCCTCCTTCTCTGTACAGGTCTCTCACTTTACAGCTTGTGGGCAGCTCCTTTAATCCAGACTTCTTTCTATCTGTAACACCCTGCCCTCCTTCACCTCCATCCCAGACGCATCTACCCCAAACATCCTTTGCCACCACCACCCTCCAGCATCACTATCATCCATGCCATCTTTCTAAGTCCAAGTTCAATTCATTTTTAGAAGAATTCTCAAATTCTTCTTTCTAAAGGCATTCTCAAATACCTTCTTCCAGATAAATATTGTGTACCTTGATACCTCCGGTAGAAAGCAGTGTCTCCTTCCAAACTCCTATTCTAATCAAATTAAGGCAACAATAGAATATAGAAAAAAAAAATGTTCTCTCTTCCTTGAAGACAGGATCTGTATTAATTTCCTGAGGCTTTTATAACAAATTACTACAAATTTGATAGTGTAAACAACATAAATTCATGTTGTTCTGGAGGCAAAAATTTTGAAACAAAGGTAATGGCAGGGCAGTGCTCTCTCCTGAGAAATTAGGTAGAATGAGTTTCCTTCCTTTTCCAACATCTGGGGCTGTTCGCATGCCCCGACCTGTGTCCACATCATTCCAATCCCAGCCTTCTCTGCTGTCTCCCTCTGTCTGTCAAATCTCCCTCTGACTTGCTCTCATAAGGACACTTAGGGCCCACATGAATAACCCAGGATTCTCTCCTCTTTACAGAATTCTTAACTGTATCTGTAAAAATAATGTCATAGATTTGGGGAGTTAGGATATGGACATTTCTTTTGGGGGGTCATCTATATAATTCTCAAATCTGATCCCATCTCTATATCTAAACTGTATCTAACAGTGTCTTATATAATAAGAGAGCAACAAATACTTATGGTGTGGACGAATAACCAGTAAAGTAACCTGTTGAGTGAGTGAGTGAGTGAGTGAAGTCGTTCAGTCGTGTCCGACTCTTTGCGACCCTGTGGACCTACCAGGCTCCTCCGTCCATGGGATTCTCCAGGCAAGAATACTGGAGTGGGTTGCCATTTCCTTCTCCAGGGGATCTTTCCGACCCAGGGATCGAACCCAGGTCTCCTGCACTGCAGGCAGACGCTTTAACCTCTGAGCCACCAGGGAAGCCCTTAGTTCAATCCTAACCATCGACAAATTGTTCATTGAATGAACAAACAGTTAGTCTGAAATAACACATTCAGTGGATTGATTTAGTGTTGCCAAGATAAAGCTTTTAAGCATCTTTGATGTAGCCCTGAAGAATTGATGTTTTTGAACCATGGTGTTGGAGAAGACTTTTGAGAGTCCCTTGGACTACAAGGAGATCCAACCAGTCAATCCTAAAGGAAATCAGTCCTGAATATTCATTCGAAGCACTGATGCTGAAGCTGAAACTCCAATACTTTGGCCACTTGATGCAAAGAACTGACTCATTGGAAAAGACCCTGAAAATGGGAAAGATTGAAGGCAGGAGGAGAAGCAGATGACAGAGGATGAGATTGCTGGATGGCATCACAGACTTGATGGACATAAGTTTGAGTAAGCTCCGGGAGTTGGTGATGTACAGGGAAGCCAGGCATGCTGGCCTGTGGGGTCACAAAGAGTCAGACACAACTGAGTGACTGAACTGAACTGAACTGATGCAAAAAGGAAATGAAAATAATTGGTGGATCCTTGGTATAAATCTCTAAGTCAGATAAATTACTTATTGATAATTTTTACATCCTTTTAAATTTTTCATCTAGACACTTTTCACTCTTTAATCAAAGAGAATTTTTTGTATGTTTTCATTACTGTTTCAGTGTATTCTAAACACTTTAGCGCCAAGAATCCTGAAATATCTGATGACATTATTCTTATACAAAGCAAAATAAAATTGACTCATATTGTTTTAATTCCACATGTTTATGAACATTTCTTACAGAGCACCAGATTTGTATATTCCAATAGTAAAGTACAGATCATTAAGAATTTAAACTATAGCATCATTTTGCATGAAGTCATCACTTATTTTGTAGGCAGATATTATAAATAGCATATATTGCAGCTTATAGTGGATATTTTTAAAAATAAATAAACTTTTATTTTTATTTTAGCATATCTATATTTTTGCAATATAGAAAAAACTTTTTTAAAACAATACCTTATGAGTGGGCAACACTTTATACCCTTCAACTATATTCCTGTGCTAATTTATCCCATTAAATCACTTAACAATCATGAAAGGAAATTAAAACCCACTTTATTCAAATATCTAATCACTGACAAGGTTCCTTTCAGAATGTAGTCTTGTAATGATAAAATCCCTTTCACAGAGAAGAAATATTCATCAGAACAAGTAAAGATAAAGAAAAAATTTTCTTGTTTCTTAAAATCCAAAATCTCTCCATTCTTTCCCAAGATAAAAAGACATGTGACCCAGAAAAGAATCAGTGGAAAATATACATCTTTGGCATAACTGAATAATGACTTCTAGAGTTTCTGAAAGAGTCTTGGGAAACCTAAGGGCTCAGACTTAGTTGTATCTCTAAGGGGCTAAGTGACTTTTCCAAAGTCACAGGGTTCTTGGAGAATCAGAACCACAATTGGAATCACCTGATTTCCAGTCCCACACACACACACAAAGACAGTCAGAATCTGCCATAGACTTCAAGGTACATCATCAATATATTACAGGGAGCAGCCAGAAGATGAGATCGTATATAGCTCTTGTGTGTTATTTGGGTTCAGGAAGAGAAGAAATGAAGGTGTGCTGAAGGTGGCTCCTATCAGCTGCAATAGTCATTCACTAGTATCTTCTCAGCTCTGGGTTCATTGATGTCAGATCGGTAGACTGAGAGGTCAGACTGGGAGAATTTATACCATGAGAATCAAACAACACTACAGATTAAGCCTTTATTGGGGGCGGGAAGAGGCTGACCACTTGTTAAGTTTGATCAGTTCACCACTGCTAAACCCTCTCTTTCCCACCTCTGTAAGAGCAGTGTGTTGCTTTGTTTCCCTGGCACCACATCATCCAGCCTGGCATGCCATTGTGTTACTTTTTCTATTGTTAGCATGGTAAATTGCTATTCATCTCCCAAGTCTCAGCTCAAAAAGTTCTCTATGTGTCTCTCTCTCACACACATACACACGCCCTCCAGTGTAGTCTTCTTATCCTTTCTACACTCCATAAATACTTCCACAAGGTCAAAAAAGATTGGATTGCAAACATGTTATATGTCTATCCCCTCTTACACACACACACCAGACTGTGAGCTCTTTGTGGGCATAGACACAGGAGTTCCTTCCCTATGATCTCAGCACCTCATAGAGGTAAACATCTCTTGTCTTAGTGGGTAGGTCTAGAGTCAGGTCATACCTGTTTCCTCCTGTCCACCTGCTCTGGGTTGATAACTGGAACTGGTCAGACGATAGAACAGCTTGGAGGGAACTTGTGAAGGAACAAAGGAAAATGGATAACCAGGGCAGCAGAAGATCACATCTTACACATTTCACTCTACTCCATCAGGCATCGAGGAGGCAAGAAATTGCATTAAAGAGTATCTACTTGCTCTTATGTCAACAGTTATCGTGCTGTCTCTCCATAATAACTTATCAAAATAACTTATGATAATTTAATTATTTCTTTATAAATCATAGTCTTTATGGGGTTTAGGACTGAGTACCATTTTGTTTTGTGTTCCCAGACCCATCTCAATATCTAGTCTTAGAATGAGTCCTGAGCCACTGATGGCTCCAGCTAAGGGCCACTCTCCACTTTCTGACACCATCCTGCAGTTACGCCACCTCTCCCAAGGAATTAGAGGGAGATGTACCAGGAAGCTTTGGGGAAGAGGTAATATGAACTGACTGAAGTGTGCCCCAAAGTGGGCCCTGTGCAGCCCCTGAGACTTAAACTCCAGGAATGGCTGACCTTTTATCTCTAGTCAGCATCTGGAAATTTATCTTTGATTTTAAGGAGGGCACTGCATCTTGGAAGAGAGATCTGCCACCTCTAGAAGTCTCAGGTTTCTACTGGGACAGGAGGGTAGCACAAGGGGTGGGACAATCTAAGACATCATCTAAAAGGAAAGAATATTTGGCTCATCTCCCAACTTCAAAAAAACACAAAACCCATCAGCCTAAAGGAACTTTAGAAGTTTATGATGCAGAAATAAGTAGCTTGTGCGTGACGCATTTCCAACTTATGGCAAGGCAGCTATTAGAATGGAATGCTCTCCAATAGATGGGACCAGATTAGACTCCATTGCTACCAGCCAAACAGGGCTTGGGAAGATTGGCAATTGCATGCAAATGTGAAGTGATTAGTATTACCTCCGCTGTTAGACTCTTCCCAATGGGAAGGTGACAGAGCATTCATTTGCAATAGACTATTAGAAAAAGCAGACATGTGTCTGGGCTTTCTTTTAAAGATGTCACTTTTTCTCTGCATCTTTTCCTGGATAGTATTACATTATTGTTTCATCATTTATTCAGCAACATTAACTGACCATCCCCCAGTGTCAAGCAAAGTGCTTTACCCTGTAATTCAAAAATAAATAAGATACTTACCCTCAAGGAGTTTACAGACTAGTGGGAAATAAGAGTAAATAAGCAATAGAAAATTACAGTAATGGAGGTATGCTCAGATGCTAGAAATCAAAAAAGACAAGACCAGCTAAATCAGACTTTGCTCTTAGCAGGGAATATAGAGGAGAAGTGTCCAGTGGGGTGGATAAGAAGTGTGGTTTTCTGGTGGAACCTGTTATTATAGTGGGTCCTCAAGTATATGCAAGAATTAGACAGGCAAAGGGAGATTGGTACACCAAGATGTGAAGGTGACAGAGGATCAGGCTGCAGGCAAACCATAGATCTTCAGATAGGACAGGGGGAGGGAAAAGGCACGGGCAGGGGAGAGGCAAGGATGAGGTGGCTCCATAATTCAATCCCCAGAAAATCTGAAGCGATTCTGCCCAGCTGAGAGTTTATTTTAACCTAAAGACAGAGGTAGTATTCGAAGTATATATTAACCATCCATTATCAATCTGAATGTGGAATTTGTATCTGAGATGTAGTCTATTTTTCTTTGCTTGCTTTGTTTTTGTTGGAGAGAAGGAAAATGGATAGATACTATTTATAATCCACCACCACCCCCCCACCCACCCTGGTATCAGTGCTTCTTATCTCATGGGTATCAGAACTGCAAGGGACCTTAAAGATTGTTTAACTCAATCTTTCTCCTTATTTTACAGATGAGGAAACTGATCTCTACAAAGGTCAAAAGACTTAACTCAAGGTCGTATAAATAATGATAGCAATAGAATCCATTTCTCTTTCATCTCAAATCTTTTGAGTCTGTGAGAAAATTTTAGAAACAAGCCTGATTCTTTGAGTGAGCCTCACTTCTCAAGAAGTTAACTTCTTCCATTAACTTTCCATTTATCAGATTTCACTTCATGTGCTGCCCTTGACCTACATGCTTCTCCATATCCCATACTCCATGTTTCTTTAGTAGGTTATGAAGCATCTCCTTCCTGCCCCTACTCTGTCAGATCCACTTGGCATACAAAAAGCACAGAAATAAATCTTTATCCACCAGGCATGGCTCAAAGAGGCAGGTTGCCAAGATGTGGGGGTGATATGGCTATATGTGCTTCAGCCTTCATTAAATCATTTGGCTGGGTTTTTTAATAAAATTTAAGTAATTGTCTCTGATTTAAACATTCTCTGGAAATAGGAGACTACCAGACCCAGATCTCTGAACTGTTTCCAGCACCACTCAGGGATCTTATCCTTTTCTTTGGCCCTCACGTCTTTCAAACAAGGGGCTCAGTCTAGTAAAATGCAAATATTTCTTGATCTAGTTTCTTCATTTCACAACTTTGAGGACATTGTTATAGTCTTTATAAAGCTTGGTTCTCTACCATGTTTGTCATTAAAAATGAGTCAAAATACTTTTTAAAAAAAAATTTGTAAGCTAGGTGGAGCAGTGGTAAAGAATCTGCCTGCGGGAGATGCAGGAGATGTGGGTTTGATCGCTGGGTCAGGAAGATGCCCTGGAGGAGGGCATGGCAACCTACTCCAGTATTCTTGCCTAAAAAATCCCATGGACAGAGGAGCCTGGCAGGCTACAGTCCATGGGGTCACAAAGAGTCAGACATGACTGAGCTACTGAACATGGCAAGCTATATTTTAAGGAAGTGATTCAGATATTGGAAAATTTCAGCTAGGTTGGCTTCCTTTGACAAATCTCATATCAAAACAGTGTTCAATAATAAAATCTAAAAGAAACGCTCCTAGAATGATGTGGAAGTGTCCTTGTTTCTTTCAAGATAAATGGCCAGAACTCTGGTATATGCATCACTTTTAAGATGGCAGCTGTCAACTTGACCATCAAAACCAGACTGTAGCCTACCCCACTTCATCCTGGCTAGTGAAGGCTGGAGAAAGTAGAATAATTATCCACACTTATATAGCAAGTTCAGTTATTTCTTCAAAGGTTATCTAACACATGGTAAGACTGTAAAATAAAAGAAATGATGAATAAGAAGGAAACTCGCCAGGCTTGAATCATCTGACATGAAGGTATACTTATAAGCCTAACATTACAAATGTATCCCTTGGAGAATGTATTTATGTAAAACATGTCTCTTGAGATCTGGGAGTAAAATTGTTGCCATGAACTTCTCATCACGAACTTCAGATGCAAGAGTCAAACATTTGTGGTGGAAACTACGTAGATGTTTTTAGGCCTGTTGCCCACAATGTCCCGTAAGAGAAAATGTTATGCTGAGAGTCTGTGTGCTCATGCTCTTTACCACAGAGACTTGGATCCCTGCTTTTAGAAAATCCTCCAGGGAAAGCATTCGCCAGCTCCTTGGATTAGTTAATAAAACGGAGTTCTTTAGGATCTTCCCTTGGGCACTGTGTTCAAGAAACCAGGTACTGATTTGGCGGTTATTTTAGAAATGTGATTTCCAAAATTCTCAATGGGGAAGTAATATCGTGCTTAGGAGATGTTAATTTTTTCCACTGATACCTGGATTTAAACCTCATCTAAGATCCAGGCTCCCTACCAAGGTAGAGATACTCTCAGGTCATTCTAAAATTAAAGTAATGTAATTGTGCCTGGTGACACAGAAAGATACAATTTAACATAGGGTAGCAATGAATACAGTTCCACATATTATGGAGTACTTATGGATATTTGTAGGGAGTATGGGTGGGGTTGGAAAGATGGTGAATGATACTACTGAAGCATCAGACGGGGGCAAGAGCACGAAGGGCCTTGAAACCCATGAAGAATCTGGGACCAACGTCTCCTGCCTTCATACTCAGCCTGTTCTGCAGTCAATGTCATCAGTGTATTTGGAGAACTTTATTCATCTCATTTATTTATGTTTGTCTTTCCCTACTAGACAGTAAGCAGCATGAAGGCAGAGCCTGTATCCAAGTTGTCTTTTTTTCTCCAGTGCTAGCAAAGTAAGCAAGGTAACCATCCATAAACATTACCTAGTATCAATATTTCTGTTATAGAGATGAAACCAAGGTTGTTTTAAGAACACATGTATTAGATAAATTAAGGTATGCTTTATCATTAAAAATGAATGCAAATAGATGCATGGAGAGAGAAAAAACTGGGGGAAAAAACCCAGATATATCCATCTTTGAACTGGAGATTTAGTTAATAATGTATCCAAAAGTTTTTTAAGTTTTGAACTCAGTTCAGTTCAGTTCAGTCGTGTCCGACTCTTTGCGACCTCATGAACCGCAGCATACCAGGCCTCCCTATCCATCACCAACTCCTGAAGTCCAACCAAACCCATGTCCATTGAGTCGGTGATGCCATCCAACCATCTCATCCTCTGTTGTCCCCTTCTCCTCCTGCCCCCAATCTTTCCCAGCATCAGGGTCTTTTTCAATGAGTCAGCTCTTTGCATCAGGTGGCCAAAGGATTGGAGTTTCAGCTTCAGCATCAGTCCTTCCAATGAACACCCAGGACTGATCTCCTTTAGGATGGACTGGTTGGATCTCCTTGCCATCCAAGGGACTCTCAAGAGTCTTCTCCAACACCACAGTTCAAAAGCATCAATTCTTCTGCGCTCAGCTTTCTTTATAGTCCAACTCTCACATCCATATGTGACCATTGGAAAAACCATTGCCTTGACTAGACGGACCTTTGTTGGACTATTACTTCCCAAAAATCAAAGATTTAATTTTCAAAAGTAAAAAGTTGCCTACAAGAAATTTTAAAAGAAACTAAATAGGGAATGTTTGAGAGGGTGGAGGTATTATTCCAGTGTCCTTGTTTTGGAAATATGAATAAAATTTAAGTTATTAAGCAAAAAATGAGAGGGAGAGAGAGGGAGTGCAGAGTCTGAGTATCTGTTGTGTGGGGTTGGGGGGAATAGCTGACGGGGTGGGACACATTTAAGCATTTCTCACAACAACACAGCAGTATACATAGCTCTACCAAAGTGGATCAGAAAGGAAACTTTCACTGAACTCAGGCTACCTGGGCCACCACAGTAGTTCACTTCACTCATGTGGGATGGACAGCAAAATTCCATACAGTGAAAGCTCTTTGCTCATTGACTTTCCCATTAAAAGTAGATTAAAAGGGGAGTTAATGGATTCTGCAGTGCTGCTTGCACTAACACCTCCTGCAGAGTGTCATTTAGGCAGATTAATCCTATGGGTCAGTATAGAGTAAATCCATATAACATGCTAAACTGAATTTTACTCTATATACTTGTACGAGATTCTCCTCAACCTTATGAAGTAAAAGCAGAACTTATAGACTCTCTCCCCTACAGGAAATGTTTCATTCTTAACTCAGCCAAAACAGGAAGAGCTAAGTTCTTTGACTTTCCCAGATTTGGGATCTTTGCTAACAATAGACAAATAATAATAAAATAACAAAAACAACAATGATGACGTTTTGTTCAGTCGCTAAGTCGTGTCTGACTCTTTGTGACTCCATGCAGGAGTATGTCAGGTTCCTCTGTCTTTCACTATCTCCTGGAGCTTGCCCAAATTCAAGTCCACTGAACTTGATGATGCTATCTAATCATTTCATCCTCCACCACCCTCTCTCCTCCTGCCTTCAATCTTTCCCAGCATCAGGGCCTTTTCCAATGAGTCAGTTCTTCCCAACAGATGGCCAAAATACTGGAGCTTCAGCAGCAGCATCAATCCTTCCAGTGAATATTCAGAACTGATTTCCTTTAGGATTGATCAGTTTGATCTCCCTGCAGTCCAAGGGACTCTCAAGAGTCCTCCCCAGCAGCACAATTTGAAAGCTTCAGTTCTTCAGAACTCAGGGTTCTTTATGGTCCAACTCTCACATCCATACATGACTACTGGAAAAATCATAGTTTTGACTATATGGACTTTTGTTGGTAAAGTTAATACAGTCTAGATTTGTCATAGCTTTCCTTCCAAAGAGCAAGTGTCTTTTACTTTCATGGCTGCAGTCACAAATCAAAGTGATTTTGGAGCCCAAGAAAATAAAATCTGTCATTGTTTCCATTTTTCCCCCTTCTATTTGCCATGAAGTTATGGGACTGATGCCATGATTTTGGATTTTTTAATATTGAGTTTTAATCCAATTTAGTCACAGTCACAATCACTTTTAAGTACCTGTTATGCATCAGGAACTTTGCTAGGTACTACTCAATACGAATATTATTCCTATTTTCCAGATAGGGAAGATGAGTCTCAAAACAAGTTAAAAGTATTTGCATAAGATCAGCTAGTAAATGACAGAACCAGGATTAAATCCCTTGGTCAGTCTGGTTCCAAGCTTGAACTCTTTCCATTACGGCACCTCCATTGCTGCACCCTTTCATGTCCTTTATAGCAAAGAGTTCTAGTCAAGTCAATAAATATGGCCAGTATTTAACACGGGTCCAATCCCAATTGGGATACAGGGAAATTCACAAGTCACTGGCAGCAAGGGTCTTGGTATGAGGAGGGAGCGTGTTTGGGGTGGTATTATGATCATCTTAGTTGAGTCATTGCTTTATTGAATTTGTAGGGGAGCAGGAGTTCAAGAGAAACAAAGCAGCACAGGAGGAAAGCACAGGTGGTTTCTTTGGCCCTGCCTATAATTTCAAAGACCACAATACCATCAAAAGGAAAAATAAAACTACCAATACATACAAGATCAATGGCAACCTGAGAATATGTACCTCCTAGATAAACTCTAATATACTTGCCCCAACAGATGGAGAATAGGGATTAGAACTGGGGGGAAACAGAGAAGTGTGTGAGTGTGTGAGAGTGTGTGTGTGTGGGGGTGTGTGAATGGGGAGCAGGTGGGCTTTTGTGTGTGTGTCTCTAGCATGTTTACATGCTTAACAGTAAATACAAAGAGCATGTCATCTCTTTATATCAAGTCATATCAGCTGAGGGTTTGAGGCTCAGTCATGTCCGACTCTTCATGACCGCATGGGCTGTAGCCCACCAGGCTCCTCTGTTCATGGAATGTTCCAGAAAAGAATAATGGAGTGGGTTGTCATTTCCTACTCCAAGGCATCTTCCCAACCCAGGGATCAAACCATGCCTTGAGAACCCACATCTCTTGTGTCTCCTGCGTGGGCAATTGGATTCTTTACCACTGCACCTCCTGGAAAGTCCATTGAGGCCAGTATCAGCTCTTTTTAAACTAAGAAACCCAACCACATTAATAAACATTTCTTATATTTGTCCAAAAATTTGCACTTAAAAAAATATTTATTCAATTTTTTCTACATTAGAACCCATTGCTTCTTAGTCATACTTAAATATGTTCTGAGTAATTTAACTTAAAATATATATATTTTTTAGAAAGAAGCAGAATGTAGGCCAAAGTTCTCAAACAGAGAGTCAAGAAACTTAAATTCAAGTTCTTGCTCCAGGAAATTCTAGAGACATATGTGACCTTGGGCAGTTAGTTTAGCCACTCATGATTTTCCTCCATTCTAAAATGCAGTTATTATAAAGTGTGATAGACTCCTGACTGATTAAATAAATGAAAAGGTAATTAAACAAAACAAACTTTAGACAGCATTTGTCTATCATAAAGTAATATACAACATAAGGGGCTATTTTGTTATTTATTGTTTGCTATGGGAGACATTAATCACGCCCAGCTTAGAAATATCTGTCTCTCATTCAATAAAATGATTTAAGTGACACTATAAATCATGCATGAGGATTCGAACATCATCAAAACATTAGCTGAAAATCAAAATTAAAATATAAAAGCATGTCTACTTTTTTGGTACTGCATGTTTTAGAAATTCTTCTGCTACCCACTAGATATAATAATTTTTAATGAGATTCTCAATATATTTATCAAATAGTGATCAGAATTTAGATTCATTGTCTTTAAAGTAAAAGGAAAACATTTAACTGTAAGCTAAAAACTGAAATTCTTCAGTTTTTAACTGTCTAAATAAAATGAAATTTGAAAGAGAGATAGTACAGGGTGATATTTAAAGCATATGATTTAAAGGATATCAAAGAAGCCTCAACCCATCCATTTGTCCTCACCCAATGGCATCACTGACTCAATAAACATGAGTCTGAGCAAACTCAGGAAGATAGTGAAGGACAGGGAAGCCTGACATGCTGCAGTCCATGTGGTCACAAAGAGTCAGACACGACAGTGACTGAACAAATTTTCTCTCCTACTCTGATAGCTTTTTACTGTCAGCAAGTTCTTGTTTTTCATTAAATACTGTGCTCCACCATAGTTTTCTTGCATTTGTAAAAATTACTGGGGGGACTCACATTACAACTTATGAAAACAAGCTGGAAAGAGACAACCAGCCAATTGACAAGAGATGACAACTTGTTTGTAACCAGCACTTAATTGATCATTTGGAAATACTCTTTGGATTGAAAAAGACAATAAAGCCAGACACTGGTTCTGTGGGCCCTAGATTCATGCTTGATCCATGCCATCCAGCATGGATGCAGGACAAAAGAGAGGGGTGCACTTGTCAAGAGTTGCTTTTCCCCATTCCACTACACTCAGGTGAGAACACCTCAGCCCAGACTAATGGTTTGCTTCATGCCCTTCAGCCAACCTGGAGACTTGACAAGGACATTAAAAGCAAAAAAAAAAATGGAGCTTTTGAAGCAGCAAGCACAACGTTCTTTTACCTCTACTATATTTGACTTCAACTTATTACACCACTTTCTAATTTGACCATATGAACAGAGACACTATATAGTGGAAAGAGGTGAGGGGAAAATTGTAAGACCTCTGAAGTTTTGGGCAAATTGTCCTATCTAGAGTTGGTTGGCCCAAGCTCATTATAACAGACTTTATTTCAAAAAGAAGACAATGAGACCCCCAAACACTATGAACCCTAAGACAAACGTATAAACTATAGGTGCCCATGGAACATGATATTCTGCAATGATGGGGCAGTTTGTACAAGCAATCTAAGTAAATATAAAAAAACACTCATGGCATTTCCCAGACAATGGACCTATGGGATAAGCAGAAAATAAGTGGGAAATATTGCATGCCTCTGCTGTGTTGTCAAAGATGAAACATATGAGAGGAAAGTGTTATGAGGAAAAAGAAGGGGGAAAAAAGGGAGGGCCCTATCTCTGTGTTTCATAAAAATAGCTTATTATTGATGTACACATAAAGGTCTCATATCCAACTTCTGTGCATGATTAGGTACATTAGCTGATTTTGCAAGATAGACTCCGATATCCCACTGATGAGAATCAATTGACTTGTCTAATTTATTTAACAATAGCAATACACTTAATCATCTACAGGACTGACTCAGAGCTTTTCTAAGAGGCACACATTTATCCTGACTTAGAAAATCACAAGTCCTCAATTTTCAAATAGTGCTTTGTTTGCCTCCCAAAACTATTCCTAAGACTATCTGAAAACAAAAGCTGGCCCCCGTGAAGATGTTTGATTCATATATCCATGCACCAACCCTGAGTAATAAGTGACACAGATAGAGGGGCCCTTCAAATGCCCTTCTACAGGACATGCACCAGGCTTGGCATGTTCAAACCGGTCACCTGGACAGGACAAAAGCTGATGGGATACCTCAGGGCCAGTGCTTTGTTTACATTCCAGAGGAGAGCCTTTAGAAGAACAAAGACTATATTGACAAGAAGGAGAAAACTCTAAATTCTCATATGTAATATGTCCCCACAATCTTTTAGAATGTAACTATAAGCATTGCAAACACAGCAACATGCCTAATACGAGTATTTAATTTGAAGTATTCAGTGAAGAACAAATTACAATCATATCATAGCTTGATAGAGGAGAAAGTACATGGCTTTTATAGTAAATTATGGACTTAAATCTAGGTCCAGTTACTCCCTGCGTGAATGCAGGTTTATTGCTCAAATTCCATGAGACTATTTTGCCTCTATAATACCTACCAAACTAAGTGTATAAATAACATATCTATAATATATGGATCACGGTCAGTGCTAAATAAATGGACATTATTATTGTCATTATGATTGCATAGACTATGCTAAGCCTTTGACTGTGTGGATCACAGTGTGGATCACAATAAACTGTGGAAAATTCTTCAAGAGATGGGAATATTAGACTACCTTACTTGCCTCCTGAGAAATCTGTATGCAGGTCAAGAAGCCACAGTCAGAATCAGACATGGAACAATGGACTGGTTCCAAATAGGGAAAGAAGTTTGTCAAGGCTGTATATTGTCACCCTGCTTATTTAACTTATATGCAGAGTTCAGTTCAGTTCAGTCGCTCAGTCGTGTCCAACTCTTTGAGACCTCATGGACTGCAGCACGCCAGGCCTCCCTGTCCATCACCAACTCCCGGAGTTTACTCAGACTCATGTCCATTGAGTCAGTGATGTCATCCAACCATCTCATCCTCTGTTGTCCCCTTCTCCTCCCACCTTCAATTATTCCCAGCATCAGTCTTTTCAAATGAGTCAGTTCTTCACATCAGGTGGCCAAAGTATTGGTGTTTCAGCTTCAACATCAGTCCCTCCAATGAATATTCAGGACTGATTTCCTTTAGGATTAACTGGTTGGACCTCCTTGTAGTCCAAGGGACTCTCAAGAGTCTTCTCCAACACCACAGTTCAAAAGCATCAATTCTTTGGCACTCAGCTTTCCTTATAATCTAACTCTCATATTCATACATGACTACTGGAAAAACCATAGCCTTGACTAGACACACATTTGTTGGCAAAGTAATGTCTCTGCTTTTTAATATGCTGTCTAGGTTGGTCATAACTTTCCTTCCAAGGAGAAAGTGTCTTTTAATTTCATGGCTGCAGTCAACATCTGCAGTGATTTTGGAGCCCAGAAAAACAAAGTCAGCCACTGTTTCCACTGTTTCCCCATCTATTTGCCATGAAGTGATGGGACCAGAAGCCATGATCTTAGTTTTCTGAATGTTGAGTGTTACGCCAACTTTTTCACTCTTCTCTTTCACTTTCATCAAGAGGTTCTTTAGTTCTTCTTTACTTTCTGCCATAAGGCTAGTGTCATTTGCATATCTGAGGTTATTGATATTTCTTCCAGCAATCTTGATTACAGCTTGTGCTTCATCCAGCCCAGCATTTCTTTTTTTTTTTTAATTATTATTATTTTTTTTTTAATTTATTTTTTTTATTAGTTGGAGGCTAATTACTTTACAATATTGTAGTGGGTTTTGTCATACATTGACATGAATCAGCCATGGATTTACATGTGTTCCCCATTCCGATCCCCCCTCCCACCTCCCTCTCCGCCCGATCCCTCTGGGTCTTCCCAGTGCACCAGGTCCGAGCACTTGTCTCATGCATCCAACCTCAGCCTAGCATTTCTTATGATGTACTCTGAACATAAATTAAATAAGTAGGGTGACAACATACAGCCTTGACGTACTCCTTTTCTGATTTGGAACCAGTCTGTTGTTCCGTGTCCAGGTCTAACTGTTGCTTCCTGACCTGCATACAGATTTCTCAAGAGGCAGATCAGGTGGTCTGGTATTCCCATTTCTTTCAGGCTTTTCCACAGTTTATTGTGATCCACGCAGTCAAAGGCTATGGCATAGTCAATAAAGCAGAAATAGATGTTTTTCTGGAACATATGCAGAATACATCATGTGTACATATATGCAGAGTACATCATGTGAAATGTCAAACTGGATAAAGCACAACCTGGAATCAAGACTGCAGGGAGAAATATCAATAACCTCAGATGTGCAGATGATACCACCCTTATAGCAGAAAGCAAAGAGGAACTAAAGAGTCTCTTGATGAAAGTAAAAGAGGAGAGTGAAAAAGCTGGCTTAAAACTTAACATTAAAAAACTAAGATCATGGCTTCTGGTCCCATCACTTCATGGCAAATAGATGGGTAAACAATGGAAACAGTGAGAGACTTTATTTTTGGGGGCCCTGAAATCATTGCAGATGGTGACTGCAGCCATGAATTAAAAGATGGTTGCTCCTTGGAAGAAAAGCTATGACCAATCTAGACAACATACTAAAAAGCAGGTATGTTACTTTGCCGACAAGGGTCCATCTAGTCAAAGCTATGGTTTTTCCAGTAGTCATGTATGGATGCGAGAGCTGGACTATAAAGAAATCTGATCATCAAAGAACTGATGCTTTTGAACTATGGTATTGGAGAAGACTCTTGAGAGTCCCTTGGACAGCAAGGAGATCAAAGTAGTCCATCCTAAAGGAAATCGGTCCTGAACATTCATTGGAAGGAGTGATGCTGAAGCTGAAACTCCAATACTTCGGCCACCTGATGCAAAGGACTGACTCATTTGAAAAGACCCTGATGATGGGAAAGATAGAAGGCGGGAGGAGAAGGGGACAACAGAGGATGAGATGGTTGGATGGCATCACCACTTCTATGAAAATGAGTTTGAGCAAGATCCAGGAGTTGGTGATGGACAGGGAGGCCTAGTAGGCTATAGTCCGTGGGGTCACAAAGAGTCGGACACGACTGAGTGACTGAACTGAACTGAACTGATTATTGCAGTAGGATGCCAGTGTTCATATCCATTTCTAGAGGACATAGGAGGGTCTGCATTCTTCTTGATACAGTAGGACCTTTCATTCTTTTCTTATCATGTTCTTGAGTTAAATGGACCCCTTTCTCAGCCTTGATCTGACATAGTTTGGAATTCAGTCTTTGCAGTTAAGCAATGTTTGATTTCAACTGTACAACTGCATTTCTATTTTCAAAAACTTTAGCTGTAGGTTTCTTTAAAAAAAAAAAAAAAGAAAACCTCAGTAATATAAAGCAAAGTAGTGCTGTTGTGCAGGAAGTCTCCTCAACCCTATCTTGCTCCATCCAGTGTTCTCTAAGACACAGGCAGAACCCCCAGTACTTTTTGAATTAAGTCCAGTGGTTTTCAGCAAAGGCAGTAGTGACCCCCAGGGCCATTTGGAAAAGTGCACAGGCCCGGATGGCTGAAACAGAGGTGGGCGGGGACACTGTTGTCAGTGGGCAGGGAATGAGAAAGGCAAACATCTTGCAAAGTGAGGGAT
Source organism: Odocoileus virginianus (assembly GCF_023699985.2). Lineage (NCBI taxonomy): Eukaryota > Metazoa > Chordata > Mammalia > Artiodactyla > Cervidae > Odocoileus > Odocoileus virginianus. The sequence continues at coordinate 30,117,120 of NC_069677.1, read as the reverse complement.
GTTCCCTCCCCACAGGGGACTATCACTTCCCATCTGCCACCAACACCCGCACTGAGAAGGCTCCTCACACTTGCCATTCTTCTCATTCATGCCAGAACCCCACAAAGTAGATGAATCATTCTTGCAACACTTTCCACATGGTGCCCTCTACTCAGCTCTGCTTTAGGATAAGGGCTGTTGTGTCTTTCCTTGGCTTTAACCTGGAACAAAAGACTGTCTTCCAGGGCAAGTACCACCTACCTGTAAGGCTCTTGTAGTCTCAAAATTGCAATAGCTATAGCAGGGCCAAGCAGAAGTCTGAGGGAAATGATTTAGCTTTTTCCCAAGGTGACACACCTAAGCTAGAGGACCGAGATCTATTGGACTCCAAAGACCATTTTTCTGCACTCCAGCAAACTGCCTCTCAAGCAAATGATATTAATCTCCATGTAACAACAGATGTTCCATTCTAAGCACTATGGAAAATTCAAAATAAAATGAAAGCACAGTCTCTGCTCATAGGAAGCTTACATTCTGGTTGGGCCCATGAGACTACAAATCTGACACAAGTTCCAATGCGTGGTGTTTTTTTTTTTTCCGACACTAAGTGATCCTTGGACTCCAGCTGAGTGTCCTATTGTTCAACTCTCTTCTGACAGTATCTACCTAGAGACAGCATTGCCTAGCAATACACAATGAACACCTGCTGTCACCTATGCTTCTGGACTATTGGCTTTAGGTTGGAGGTTTTATAGCCTCCCCTGGGAAGGGAACAAGACCCTCCCCTGTCCTCCCTGCACTTGATTAGTTTACTAGAGCAGTTCACAGAACTCAGAGAAACATTTTACTTACTAATTTTACTTACTGACTTAATGGTTTATTATAAATGCATATAACTCAGGAGTAGCCAAATGCTAGGTATGTGGAAAGGAGGGAAAGCTTCCATGTTCCCTGGGCTTAACACTCCCCACATCTCCACGTGCTCTGCAAACAGGAAGCGTCCTGAATCCCAAATTTACACATTGACACCCTTACTGCAAGTGCTTAAGAATGTGACCTTATTTGGAAGTAGAATCATTGCAGATATAACTAGTTAATATGGGGTCTCCCTGAAGTAGGGCAGGCTTTAATCCAACATGACTGGTGGACTTATAAAAGGGGGAACGGACACAGACACGCACACGGGGAGCAGGCTCTATGAAGATGAAGGCAGAAATTGGGGTGATATTGTCACAAGCCATGGAAAGGCCAAAGATTACCAGCAAATGAGCAGAGCTAGGGGAGAGACCTAGAACAGATCTTCCCCTTCAGCTCTGAAAAGGAACCAACCCTGCCTCATCTTGATCTTGGACTTCCCACCTCCAGAAGGCAATATGTGTCTGTCCTTTAAGCCATCCAGTCTGTGACACTTCGCTAGGGCCATCCTAGGAAACTGATACATACCCCAAACTTCATCTCAGTATTTACTGCCAGAGGAAAGAAATCTGTGACAATACTATTTTATTTTTTTTCCATTATAGTTTATTACAAGATATTGAATATAGTTCCCTGTGCTATACATTAGGACCATGTTGTTTACTGTGGTATGGTTTCTTTTTTTTTTCCATTTATTTTTATTAGTTGGAGGCTAATTACTTTACAATATTGTAGTGGGTTTTGCCATACATTGACATGAATCAGCCATGGATTTACAAGTGTTCCCCATCCCTATCCCCATTCCCGCCTCCCTCTCCATCCCATGCCTCTGGGTCTTCCCAGGACAATACTATTTTAATAAAAAATTAAACTGAAAATGTTAAACAATACTGTGGCATTCCCTAAAGAATAAAAAACAATCTTAGTATACTATAATGGCCTTTATCTTTCTGGCTTACTTTGCTCTGTATAATGGGCTCCAGTTTCATCCATCTCATTAGAACTGATTCAAATGAATTCTTTTTAATGGCTGAGTAATATTCCATGGTGTATATGTACCACAGCTTCCTCTAACACATATATATGGAATTTAGAAAGATGGTAACGATAACCCTATATGCAAAACAGAAAAAGAGACTCAGATGTATAGAGCAGACTTGTGGACTCTGGGAGAAGGCGAGGGTGGGAAGTTTCAAGAGAACAGCATCGAAACATGTATATTATCTAGGGTGGAACAGATCACCAGCCCAGGTTGGGTGCACGAGACAAGTGCTTGGGCCTGGTGCACTGGGAAGACCCAGAGGGATCGGGTGGAGAGGGAGGTGGGAGGGGGGACCGGGATGGGGAATACATGTAAATCCATGGCTAATTCATTTCAATGTATGACAAAAACCACTGCAATGATGTAAAGTAATTAGCCTCCAACTAATAAAAATAAATGGAAAAAAAAAATGAGCAGAGAAACTGAACAGAATTTTTTCCGAAGACATATAGCTTAGCTGCTTGTCATGTCCGACTCTGTGCAACCCTATGGTCTGCACCCTGCCAGGCTCCTCTGTCCATGGGATTCTAAAAAAAAAAAAACAATCTTAAACAAGGTTTCATGTGGACTTTTACATTAATACATCATGTAAAACACCTTCAGATTATTTTTAATTTATATAATGAAAGATATTGGTAGGTATGTTTTTAAAAGAAAACAAGTAAAACATAAACAGAGGCCAAAACAAAAGTAGAGGAGCAGAGGCAAGAATGTGGGAGGATAATTAAAAGCATAATAACAATATTTTCCTAAAATATCAAAAGTATGGGTTAATTAGGTAATGTGAAATTGCTGATTGTGCTGAGTATTCATAATGTAGAGAGAAAATAAACATTCTAGGTAAGAAATTATGCTTCAGTCTATCTTTAGCTAGAAACCACTGAGTTCCAAATTGTTTAATATATTCACATTATGAACTTCCTACTAAGCTTTTTCTGCTAGAGGCAGTAGTGAAGATGCTTTCTTTGTTCTAAAATGCATGGACAAAACATAATGCAACTGATTTTTCCATATATATATATATATATATATATATATACACAAAATTTCTTCAAATGTTTTATTTGTGACACATACTTGTGGTTCTGTTACCTGGTGGTGATACAATTTGGTATTACCAAACTGCTTCAAAGGTCTGAGTCTAACTTACTGTCACGCAAGCAGATCAAGGGTTAAAGTGGATGAAAGAAGTAAGAAAGAGAATATGGCATTTAAATATGACTGTCTGGATTCTATCTCAAGTCAACCTCAGATGAACATGTGACCTTAAGTTACTTCTTCTCCCTGTAAAATTGAGGATTGAACCAGCCACCCTCGAAATGTTGGTGGTTGTAAGATTTAGTAACAGTGGACAATGAGCAAAAGAAAATAGAAAATACATGTACAGACTTTAAGGGAAACGCTTGCATAGCACCAGTGTACAGCTGGAAGCCATGTCCCCCAACAGCCCATCACAAATCCTCAAGCTCCAGCAGGAGAAGACCCACCCTCTGCACGCTCAGAGTAAACTAGATCGTTGATCTTACATCCCTTCTCATCCTCCAGTGGTCAAGTTATCTCCTTCACAGGGAACCTAATGGACAACACACAATCCTTTAGGTAAATAGATGTGGGCGTGTGTAGTGCTTTTACCATAAACAAGAAGTTCCTTTGAGCATATGACATAAATTGTGTAAGAGTTTTAATCCTTGTTGCTAAAAAGAAGATGACAGTGTGAATAATATCTCAATAAAGCTAATTTTCTTTTTAAAAAGATGACAATGCTTACCTTAAAAGGTCACTGTCAAGAGTGATCATGATATGTATAGAGAATCTGAACCTAGAAGGTAGTCAACAAATCAGCAGCTACCAAGAGTCTCCTCATGATAATGTATGTTAACACTGGCATTTTGGAGTTTTTAATTCTTTCACTAGCATTTGCTTACTTAATTTTCTCAACAGAATTAATCAGTCTAGAAAGCAAATAATAAAGCTAGGGAGAATTCGAAAAATATACCCACAGAGCACATAACATTAGGAAAGTAGCTTCTCTTTCTCTCTCATGCCTCAGCTGATTGGGGAAGTAACTAAATCTTCAGTAAATATTTCTGGCATCAGATGATATTTCCAAGCATTGTATTATGTCTCCAAATGCCTAGGTTAATTATGTTCATGAATATTGGTAATTATTTGGAAAGTGTGATCCTGAATCTACTTGTAGCAATGTTGAGGACTCAATCAGGAAGGCAACAGTCTATTTGTACTCAAAATGGATCTGAAATAAGTGTCTGCTCTATCTGCACTCTAATTTCACATGAAAATAGGGTGATTGGTAGAGGGTACAGGTTTATGTTAGTGAAGGGTTTTGAGGTCTTTTAAAAACCACTGAGTATTAGACCTGGGAGAAAATATAGAGATATAGTAATTTAGTTGACTCATTTTTATTTGAAGTCACTGGGGCACATGGGGTGAGGATGGGGGGTTAAATGATTTTTCCAAGGCCACATCTTTGTGGTGGTGCAACCTGGACTAAAATCTTCATGGCCTAACTTCCCAATTAGTCTCCTTTCCACATACTACCCTGCTTCACCATGACAAAATAACACATTCTTCATGTTTTAGGGCCACATCAACATCTGGATATACAATCTTATTGTTGTTGTTTTTCAGTCACTAATTCATGTCCGATTCTTTGAGACTGTAACCTGCCAAGCTCCTCTGTCCATAGGGTTCTCCAGACAAGAATACTGGAGTGGGTTACCATTTCCTTCTCCAGAGTATCTTCCCAGACCAGGGATCAAACCTGCATCTCCTGCATTAGCAGGCAGATTCTTTACCACTGAGCCACAAGGGAAGCACATAATCTTATCATGTAATTATGTATATTTCCTCTTATCTTCACTTTGATACTAAGGAAAATGAGAACAGGCCAGAAGATAGGGGCATGTCCTAAAGAACTATGCCGTATCGTGGGAAGAGCCTGGGCTTTGGCCCCAGAAAGAATTGAGTTTAAATGATAGCTCAGTGCAACTCTGAGCTAGTTACTCAACCACTATGACCCTCAGTTCCCTGTGGTTCCAATGGAATGGAGACAATACCCATCTTGAGAGCTTTACAAGAGAGCAGAGATTGCATATGTCAGGATTCTTACACGTAGTAGGCATTCAATAAATATCAGCTATTGTTCTCTCTGAGGCCTTTTCATGGTTCAGCCATTTGGTTCCCCAGTGTCCCCACAAGGCAATGTGGAAAGGATTAAGAATATCAAATTGTGAAAAACCTCAGGCTCAGGCCCAACTGCCACCAGCTGTTACAGTTAAGAGATGCTGGCCTTGCTCTCGTCTTGAGTCCTGCCTGTCGATGGGAGCTAAATTCCACCATCTCCAACAGGTTCTAAGCTGTCTGGGAGATGCTATTGTTTCCCCAATGCCTTTGCTGAGTGATACAAGAAGAACACAGTGGAGCCCAGGGCAGAGGAGACTGCTTTCCGGTATCTCCCTCATGTTCCTGGAAGGCTCCTCGAGGAGGTGTTCTCATAACCACCTTGAAGACCCCTACTCTGAGATACCAGGAATGTTACTGTCTTTGCATTGCTCCATTTCAAACTCATACACCTGACACAGAATCCCACCACCCTCATGTGTCCAATTTCATGTGAAAAAGTTAGGTTTTTCTCAAGAAATCCAAGTTCATGTGCTTAGGCAATAAAAATATCCTCCTTGTTTACTCATTTCCTTCTCCACTTCCGAGTCCCATATTGCATGCCTTGGTTTGATTTGCAAAAGCTGTTCTCAACATCTCCTCCCCCTGACATCTCTTCATTCAAAATACAGCATGACATTAGTAACCAAAACACATCTGCCATCTGGTGAAGTCCTATTTTTACTGCCAAGGAACCTAAAATATTAATTACCTTAAAATAGCAACACCTTTTTTTAATTTTTACTGATCCTCTTTATCCTTTTTTGTAAATTTCTCTCAAAAATAATTATTTGTCAGAAAATGTGTTGGCATGGTATTCAAGACTAAGAGAAGGTCACCCAAACACAAATGGCTGTGGATATTCCTGCAATTTAATTATCACCCAAGTGTTTACATAAAATAAAGGTCCAAGACATGTATTTAGACATTCAGAAAATAAATGATAAATACACTGTCTAGATTTACATAGAATGGGCTTTTTATCCTCAATGCTGTTATTAGAAAGCCTAAACAGTGAAGCTTTTAGCTGTTTTTTGCCTTTCAAAAAATTTGAAAATTAACACTGTGAAAGACCACAATTGTTCCCATCCTAAGAGGTGGAATTTGTTTTTATGAATAAGGATTTGAGTTCACCAATCAAGGAATGTGCCTGTCAGGATGAACCCGACCAGCTGAAAAATTTTATTGTCAATTCCTTCATCGGCATCATTTACCAAGAATTTACCATGATTCTAAAATTGTACTGAGTCTTACTTGTAGTGACATTTAATTTTGACAATAACTCTACAAAGGAGATAACATCAACCTCATCTCATAAATGCAGAAGCTGAGGCACAGAGCAGCTTCTCCCCCAGTCATGAAGCCAGAACACTGCAGTTATTGCTGCTCAGGCCCTAAGTCGTGTCCAGCTCTTTATGACCCCATGGCTGCAGCACACCAAGCTTCCCTGTCCTTCACTGTCTCCTGAAGTTTGCTCAAACCCATGTCCATTGAGTCAGTGATGCCATCTAAACATTCTCATCCTCTGTCACCCCCATCTCCTCTTGCCCTCAATCTTTCCCAGCATCAGGGTCTTTTCCAATGAGTTGGCTCTTCACATCAGGTGGCCAAAATGCTGGAACTTCAACTTCAGCATCAATCCTTCCAAAGAATATTCAGGGTTGATTTGTTTTAGGATTGACTGGTTTGATCTCCTTGCAATCCAAGGGATTCCCAACAGTCTATCTTCTTCAGCACTATGATTCAAGTCAATGTATGGCAAAAACCACTACAATATTGTAAAGCAATTAGCCTCCAATTAAAATAAATTAATTAATTAAAATAGAGAGGGAAAAAAGCATCAATTCTTTGGTGCTCAGCCTTCTTTATTGTTCAGCTCTCACATCCATGCATGACTACTGGCAAAACCACAGCTTTGACTACACAGACCTTTATTGGCAAAGTGAACATGGCAGAACCCAATTCAAATCCAGGTAAGCCTGGTTCCCAAGCTCATGCTCTCACCACTACCAGATCCCTCACTGGGAGCTTGATATCTGTGATTGATATCTTCTAGACTGTTAAGAATTCAGCTATAAATGGAAATATCCATAATTCATTTGTTAACCAAAGGACTAATAAAATGATGAGGCACTGTAAAAATCATGACATTTTTAGATAAACAATTAAATCATAACACTAATAAACTTGTTGAGAGTCTATATGTGCTTTTTAAACTCACTGCTTGGAGGGGAGTCTTCTCTAGCTGTCAGGGACTAGAGATTTCCTGCTGCTGATGTTTGCTAACACCCCAGTCAGCCTGTTAGGAACATGTTGACAACATTAAAGACAGCTGAATGTACTCATGGAAAGATTAATATTAAAAACAAGCTGGAGGGAAAGAGGGAGACTTTCTGCTGTTGTTTTTAACACAAGCCATTAGGCAAAGATGCAGTTTTCTGTTGCTCTGTTTGCTTCTGAAACAAAAATGGTGGTGGATGGAGGGAGTCACGTCTCAGAGATCAGCAGCTTCAGTGTTGGGAACAGATCATTAAAATCCTCAACAGGCATTACATGCTTCACTCGAAGGACAGAAACAGAATATGGGGAGCCAACGGTATGGTAAAGACTTTTTTCTGTTTCCCTCTGATCAAACTTGCCATGAGAAAAGAGACATACAGAATTGAAAGGACACATTTGTGCATTGTAGCCTTCAAAAATACTAGTGCTAGCTCCACAATCATCTCCATTGTAAATATGTGACAATATGAAAATTTCATCACTTGTTCAACTTTTGGACCATTTCAACAGAGGAAGCCCCTTGCAGGTTGCTCAAGGTGGAATTGTGTCCTTCAGGCTGATTCTGTCTCCATCATGCACCCTCAGCACACTGATCCAAGCAAAGAAAAGTAAGTGCTGGGGCTTAGCATGAGATAACAAAGGATCTTAAGTTTGAGAGGGACTGTCTAGCTCCTCCCCTGTAGGTGAAGGGAGGAAAGGATATGCCTAGTTGTTACTAGCAAAGACTTCTTCCTTATAGTTCACTGGAAACTCTTAAAATTCAGCTGAAAATATAATACCCTGTGTACCTGTGCAGCACACACTAGGGAATGCACAAATTTGGAGGTTCATTTTTGAGTTAAATGCCAGGCTTTTTTTTAAACCTATCCACAATAAATCTTGTCCTTGTATACTTACCTTCATTCACTCTTTCATTTAATCATTTAATAAGTATTTATTGAGCACACACCATGTGCCAGGTACCTTTCAGGGTGATGACGATACAAAGATAAATAAGATTTTATCCATACCTTCAGGAAGCTCACATTCTAAGTCTATCCACTGTGATTAATGAACCTCTAACAAGGGAATGTACAAAATGCGGCAGAGGCAAGCACAAAGGATGTAACTCTTCCCAGGAAGGTCAAAAAGGGCTTCACCCAGGAGCAGGGCTTGAGCTGAGACCTGAAGGACGAGGAGAAGCAGGAAGGGAAAACAAAAGGCAGTGGGCTTGTCTGGGAAGGGAGTGAGGTTAGACAAAACAGCCGGTGTCTTATGCACAGTACCCTAATGAATGCAAACTTAGGGAATTCTTTATATAGGAGATGATAGGGGCTGAAAATTAGGGCACCCTAAAATATTTTGCAAATTTCTAAATAAATCACAAATAAGTTTTTAACAAAATGGTTGGGAGGAGTGGTGGTATAGCATTCACCTTTCAGATAACTGCACTCTCCCGTGTGTAATTCATCCCTCCAGCACCCATCTTAACCCTCTGCAGAAGTAATCAGGGGAGGTATCCTAAACAAATATTTTCAGGTATTTAATCAGAGGCAGAATTGTGAGTTAAGACCAAAAGGCTTCCCAAATGAGCCATCCGATGGGGCCTGCCCAGTTCTCCCTCTAAGAAGAACTGCACCCCCGGCTTTTGCTCCACGCCACCTTCCTGCCTTGCCCTGCAGCACTCAGCTCTCTTTCTCACTGCAGTGCCGCATTGCTGACTCACAGCAATCTGTAACAACCCAGAACCTCACTCTCTCTTTCTGCTTCCTCACACGTAGCCTGGTCTTTTCCCCATAAATATGGGCACATCTGGGCCTCTTCCCATCCTGTGTCTACCTCTGCTCCTAGTTGGACAAAACCTTACTGAGTCTTTTTCCGATCTCTTTTCTAAACCACCAAGGTCACTCTGAATTCTGAATTTATCTTTTATCAAAGTAGCAGAACCCAGTTCATACAATCTTGTCACTGGAATACTTAAATAACTTAGTCTCACTGAACTCTTTGTATGTCATTGATTGAAACTTACCTTGGTGAGTTACCTTGGTTCCAAGACTTCTTCCCATTGAACATCACTTGTTACTTACCTCCCTAGACCACCATTTATTTTGAAGGACCATTCTCAGATTATGTTTCCAACCAGGTGTTAGAAACACACTAAGGAAGTATATGTGCTCTCAGTCATATTCCCATAAGGGTTGCTATTGTGCAACAAAGCTCCATTTAAAAACATTGCCAAGGTCAAGGGAAATGACATCCACAGGAAGCAAAATTGTCCTCCTTCCCTAAATGAGATTAGTTTTTTTGACAGGATTTGCTCTTGATAAACAATAACCATAATGCTAACTAACTAGCATTTGTATGATGCTTTAGAGTGTTAAAAAATAAATTTAACCTAATGACATCCCTGTGAGGTAGGTGTTATAAGTCCCATTTAATTGATGAAGCTGAAGTTTCAATATTTTGGCTACCTGATGCAAACAGCTGACTCATTGGAGAAGACCCTGATGCTGGGAAAGACTGAAGGTAAAAGGAGAAGAGGGCAGCAGAGAATGAGATGGTTCGATAGCATCACTGACTCAATGGATATGAATTTGAGCAAACTCCAGGAGATAGTGGAGGAGTGAGGAGCCTGGCAAACTGCAGTACATGGGGTCACAAAGAGTTAGACACAACTTAGCGACTGAACAGCAACAATTGATGAGAAAACTGAAATATGTGGAAATTAAAGAGTTTCCCCGGATTTGCATGAGAGCAAATAGTAAAACTCAGATTCAAAGGCAAGTATTCTTAGGCCAAATCCTATATCAATTCTGGGGTTCTGGAAACATAAATTGTATGATGATTTTCTCCACTAAACATGAGGATCATAACCCTATAATTTGCAGTTTAATCTCAAGCATGTTTCCAGACTTCTATTAATTTCATTAATTGAGCTAATATCCCATCAACAGCAGCAGGCAACTATTTTATTGTCCTGGAATGTAAGCCAGCACAGCTTTTCAGACAAGAAACAAGACCAGAAAGTGATCGTTAAAAATAAACGCTATCCTAGGTTCATAGCAAGTGATGTTCAGTAGAATAAAGTCTTGTGACCTAGGTAAGTAATGTCTGAATCAATGACGTCTCAAAGAATTTAGTGAAGAAATCTGCAACAATTTTATAAATCTTTCTTTGGGCTCATCTTTACTGCATTTTTGTTTCTGCCCTCCAGTCTCTTCTGTCTGCCCATTTTCAAAGAACTGGTCTATACTGTTTTATCATATTCAGCTTTTAGTATGTTGGTTTTAAAACACCAAGTAACAATGATTTTAAAATGGCAATAAGGAGATGAGATTAAAGGAAGTGAAATAGATCTTGAATCTTTTTTTTAAGATAAAAGAAATAAATTAGCCCCTCATACTTTGATAAGTGCAGCTAGTTGGCATGCATGTGTGGGCTAAGTCACTTCAGTCATGTCTGACTCTGTGTGACTCTACAGACTGCAGCCTGCCAGACTCCTCTGTCCATGGGATTCTCCAGGCAAGAATACTGAAACAGATTGCCATGAAGATATCCATAGGGATCTTCCTAACTTAGGGATCGAACCTGCATCTTTTAAGGCTCCTACACTGGCAGGTGGGTTCTTTACCACTAGCACCACCAGGGAATCCCACCAGTTGGCATAAAACTAATTTAAGGTCATAGACAAAAATGTCCATCCTAGGTGATGAAGAGAGAAGTTCAGAGACATGATAAAGACCCTGTGTACTGTATTCTCCAGAACAAAGATGGATAATTCAGTCTCTAAGTAGTTTTTTATTACCCCCACAAAAGAACAGTGATAATAGCAATTGAATGGTTTTGAAGGAATTAACAAAGAGAGGGTAGTGATTGTGAGACTTCCAAATGAAAGTAAAATTTGAAGTTTTCTAAGTCATTCTAGGCCCTCTCAGAGAAACAGGGCTTGGTTAGTAAGCCATCACTTAACAAATGAAAGGCCAGTAGGCATCCATAAAACTGGGCAGAATATACAGATGAAGGAGACACTGAAGCAATCTCCCAGTAGCCACATGGGTCTGTTTGAAGCCAAGTGAATTGTGTGACCTCATATCAAGGAGGGCAAGAGTGTGAAATTCCCTTGGAATTATTCAATAAATGTCTTACATAGGTAGCCTGATTTGGTCAGATGACTCCTGTGTATGTGAATATAAGGAGTTCCATTTAGGCTCAGATAAAAGATAGAGAGTCAGCAACTAGTTTTGCAGAAGGATGCTCCACCTATTTATTTGTGTTTCACATTTTATAGCCTGCCATATTTTCATCTTTGGGCATTTCTAAGGCCTTGGTTAGGCCCAAAAGGCAAAATCACTCTCATCATCTCCTTGTGTGATACATCATTTTTTAAAATAGTATTTAAGTGTAAAACATTAAAACACCAGATGACCTATGTAAGTGCATTGAATATGTCAAAATGAGCAGAAGCACATTCAACAGCTTTCTTCTGCATATTGCTTGAAGTTTTATCTAATGTCCTTTTACTCAGTTCTCACAAAACCTGTATGAGGTGGCCATGACATGTTAGTATTTCCATGTTATGGATGGGAAAATTGAATGTACATGACTTTCCCAAAGGAGACATAGGTCAAAAATGGCAGCCATGAAACCCAGATTTTCCAACTACAAACCCAGTGTCCTTGCCTCTAAACCAAGCTTCTAAAGGATTACTGGAAGTTTCTTATCAGGATATTTCCTCCCATTGGTTTTCTGTATTTTTTAAGGACCCACAAGGATGGTTATGAAGAGTTCAACTATTGTAGCTGGTTGGTCAGGCTATATGCCTTTACTTAACATGTGCTAATTTCTAAGCACTTGCTAATTGTACTAATAAATGAGGTTACAAAGTAAAAAGACATATCCAACCCAGCTTCACTGCTTAGTAAATGAGATACAAATAACTATAATAAAATGTGTCACATTTTAAATACTGACCTAAGTAGAAGAGGAAGTCCTGACTTAACGCTATATGGAGTCGGGCAAAACTTCCCAGAAAACATGATACTTGAAATGAGTTTTATAGTTAGAGGAGTATGATGTAGATTTCCATATGGTACATTTTACATGCCCAAATAAACTGGACAATTGAGTAAATTACATAAATTATTAAAAATTGTGCACATTGAATTAGGAGAAAGCAATTAAACCCGAGTTAATGACTACAAAGCACATTAGCTATTTCTCATTCCCCTTGGAGAAGTAGCATCTGGAGCAGATGTTTTGAGGAATGGTCAGTCAAATCATCAACAATTCAATAACTAATGACCAGATAAATAAAGGGAATGGCAAAGTCATGTTTACAGGAGAACAAGAAAATCTTGCACACCTGTGCTACGTTACAATGGCAGATGGCAGAAGCTAGAATGGAAGACCAAAGAAATTACAAGAAGTGGCAAATTCCAGCAGCTGAAAAATCAGGCTCACCAACTGAACTCTTCTGAATCCATTCAGGGTCAATTTCCCCCTACACAGCCTTAGGGATGCAGTTAAAGCACTAAGATGCCTACTCTACAAGCAACGGTTGTCAAAATGTCCAATGGTTTTGTTAGCCAAGAAAAGCGCCCCAGCAGGACACTAGAGAATTTATATGAAACACCATCTGCAAGGTAAAGAGTTATTCTGGGTGACTTAGCAGAGCTTCTGAAACATCTCTTCTGCCCTAACCCTCACCCCTTCAAACTGTCAGCTTACAGTGGTGAAAACAAAGAAGCAGGCAAAAAAACTTAGCAGATATGGACACAATTGCCACTTCATGAAGCAGAAGGCTTGTAAAATGCATTAACAGCATCATTTGCCAAGTATGCATATGGGTCATAAAACAAAAGAGAATTCATCTATACACAAAGAGACACGTTTAGTCATCAACATGAGCGAGCCTCTCAGCAGGAAGTCACACCATCACTGTTACTAGGAAAAATACAACCAAAGGAAGCCAGGCAGCAGTAGTCATAGTATTCATGGATTTGTTCATCTCTTCATACATTAATTCAGTTAACTTTTATTACATGCATTCTATGTGTCAGGCACAGTGTTAGACAATGGCTGAACAGAAGAAAACAGGACCCCATTTTTGTGTTCAAGCGGCATTTCTCCAGAGCAACCCTGGAGAAATACAAGGACATCTATGGGAGGGTGGGAGCGGAGTCTTAACGATGAGGACTTGCTCAGATGAAGATGAGAGGATAGGGATAAGCAGGCACCAAGGCAAAAAGAAGGCAGTCTGAGAAAAAGCAAAGAAGTATGAAACAACATCCTTTCAGGAGGAACTAGATGCAGATGTGGATGGTGATGACCTATCTATAAATTAAGGATAGGAAATGAAACTAAAAGAAATAGGCAGAAGTCACACAGGAATGACTTCATAAATCAAGAATTTTAAATTGAGAATCCCTAATTCCTTATTTTATTTGAAATGACTTGAGTTTCACATTTAGGATATCTACTGTTAGATTTTTATAAATAGTCTTTTTATATTTAAGTCATTTTTTTCTTTTCCCATTTTACTTAGAACTTTTCTGACTGGCTGATTACTTTTATCAAATGTCTTTCAACATCTTTCAATAAGATCATATGGCTTGTTTTCCTGGAATTTGTCTTAGGCTTATTTTAATAGATTGATGGTATCTTGCATTTCTTGAATAAAGCTGACTTTCTCACGATATATTTTGATACCTTGCTGTATTTTATTTTCTAATATTTTATTTAGAATCTTGAATCATGTTCATTAATGATCCCTGATCATTCACTCCCTCTTTGCATAGGTTTTATATCATTTTTTTTCCAGAAATAGCTTTATTCTGGTTTGGTATTAAATTATATTGACCTTATAAAGTCAAATCAAATGATTTATTCATTCTCCTATGATCTGGATTAGAAACAGCTTTAAAATGACCTGTTCTTTAAGACTGAGATAAAATTTCAGCAATGAACATGTGTTTCTGGGCTTTCTACATATCTAGATATCTAATCTCTGGTCTGATTTCTTCTATGATGATTGCTTTATCAAATTTTTTGTTTTATTTTTGAGTCAGCTTTACCAACTTATATTTGATACCAAATCATCCATTTCATTGGGCTTCCCTCATAGCTCAGTTGGTAAATCATCTGCCCTCAATGCGGGAGACCTGGGTTCGATCCCTGAGTTGGCAAGATCCCCTGGAGAAGGAAATGGCAACCCACTCCAATATTCTTGCCTGGAGAATTCCATGGACAGAGGAGCCTGACAGGCTACAGTCCACAGGATCACAAGAGGCAGACTCAACTTTGCGACTAAACTACCACCACCACATCCATTTCATTTGTTTTCTGATATTTTATTTCCTTTAATTATTTTAATCTTATATATTTATAGTTATATCTTTCTCCTCATTTATATCTTACACATCTTTATTTACTTTGTTCTCCTTAATCATCTCATAACAGGAAAATCTAACCCATTAGATATTTAAGGTTTTGAATTTAGCCTTCCTTCATTTCTTATTTTCCATCTTACTAACTTCTGCTTTTATCTTTAATTTCTGCTTCTTGCTTTTTAAAATTGCATTTCTAGTCTCTTCAGATGCATACAATTTGCCTTACTGTTTCATCATTCTTCATTAATAGTAAAGACGTTTAAAGCTGTGCATCTTTAGAACTGCAGGGTATGGCATCTAGAGTCCTTGGTATTCTCTACATAGTAACCATTTCCATTTCACTCTCCCTTGATTCAGTGATAATTCAAGACTGCTGTTGGTTTGTTTGCTTGTTTTTTTTTTTTTTTTAATTTTATCATCAGTGTATTATTTATTTCTAATTTTATGTGTAAGTGATAGAAGAATATGGCTCATAAAAAATCTAATTTTTAAACATGTATAAGGTTTTCTGTGTAGCTAAGTACCTTGTTATTATTGCTATCATTATTGTTATTATTTCACTGTTATTATTTTTAATTTTAATCCTCTATTTCAAAGATGGAAGCCTTTTAAAAATACTGATGTGTGATACTGCTCATCTATGATTTTGCTTATTTTTTTGTATGTTTATTCTGTCAAATTCTTAGCAATATCACTGGCTTAAAATAATGTCACTTATTATAATATTTAAAAGTTCTTTTCTGGTTTCTAGTAGTTTTTGCTTTATGCATTTACTGATTTATTTTTTAATTGATGGGAGAGTGAATATAGGCTTATGACTATTATACTATTTCAGAAATTATCAATTTTACCATTACATAATGCTTATTTTTATCCTGTATGGTACTTTTAAGTTTAAATGTATTAACTTCCATCAATATTGCAACCTTTGCTTTTCTTTATCCTGTATTTTCTTGGTATCTCTTTTTCTACTTCTTCATTTTCAATCTTTATCACTTTGATTTTATTTTTCTATCAATAGTGTAATATATACATGAGTTAACTTTGTTCTCAACCCAATTTGATAGTCTCAGTCTTTTAAAGGGAAAATTCTATTTGCAAATTATAAAATAAAAATGTCTGTAATTTATCTCTTTCTTTCCACTTTATCTCATTTATTTTATATTATTTTTTCTTCTTTTTTCTTTTTCCTAGTTTTGCTAGTTTAATCATGGTGTCCAGTGTGGTGGGTTTTTTTTTTGTTTGTTCGTTAGCTTGGAAATTCTCTTGCACTATTCATTACATCAGAATACGTTTTCTTTCCCCATACCCACTACTCTTAAGCACTGTTTTCCCACTGGAACACGGTTTCCACAACCAAGATGCTATATTTCTCATTAACTTATCCCCTTCCTTGTCCTCTATAATATGAGATTTCAAATACTTGTTCTTTTCTTTTCCCTGAGAAGGGTTCCTCTGGAATGCTTGTACTCATTCTGTCCCTCGGTGTCTCAGGCTTTTATCAGCATCCCTCTTTCAGCGTGACCATTCTGCCTCTGGTGACCTCACAGAGCATTTTCACAGCCTGGCGCCAGTCGGCCTGTCCCTATCCAGTTTGTGTGTGACTGTGCGAGGTGAATGTGGATGAAGCGTCACTGCTTCCCAAGTCTTCTCTTCTGCCTGCATTGCTTGTTTATTTCATTCAGTAAATATTCACATAGCAAACAGAGATCTATTTTAAGACAGTGATGAAAAAGTAATGTGAGTTCTCCCTGAAACCAATGGATTTCAGATCTTTCTTCGGATCACAAAAAGCAATTTCTTGGTATCTTTTAAAACTTATTGCCTCTTTATCAAATGTTCCTTCTGCGTCTGTAACACCTGTTTTTACCTGTTTGATTTTCTGCATTAAATCCCCATGTCTCTTATGTTTTCAGCCTCTTTACTAATATATTTTCATCCTGTACCTTGAAATATATCTTGTACTTGACTTTCCATGTTAACGGTGACCAGCCCAGCCACTTCAATACCCAATAAAATAGTTTAGTTGAAATATCATGTGTTTAGTGGGCTTTCTCTCTTTCTCTCTCTCTCTCTATATATATGTATATATATGTACGTATGTATATAATGTGACTATGTAATCATGAATTATCAAATATGTCAAAATTATTAACATCCAAGCTATCATGAAAATATGAAGAAAAGAGTAGGGTTAATTTCAGCTTTCTTAAAACAAATTTGGCAGCATGATTTTTGTCTATGCTACCTCTTCTTGGTTCAGACGTGCAAAACCACTGTGTATAGTCACGCAGATTTTCTACTGTGTAATTCTGGGGCCATAATTTATTTCCTATATATCATAATTTTTTCCTACTTATTGAGACAATTTCTTAGGAGGTGGTTCATAAATGTTCTGATGAAGAGGTAGTTTTTTTCTAATTTTCACAAAGTCACCATCATAGTTAAGGTTTCACCAAATTATCTCCTATTACATGAGCTTCGTCCTCCAAAAGAAATGGAAAAGATAACATTTTGAACTTAAAGATAATGTCAAGCTGTTTTGACTGACTTGCTTGACTTTTATAATGCAATGCATTATTGTAAATCTACCTAAGACTTTTTCTTTTTGGTTGATAAAATTCTGGGGACATTTTTCTTCAAAACCTGTATGATTAGTTTTCAAATTTCCCTGCAGAAGTGATGGCTTTGTGGAATCCTTATCCAGTATTTTCCATTCTGTAATGTTAATTTTCCATCTCCATAATAACAAACCCATAATTTAAAAAATATTGGGGGACATTTAACAGGTTTTTGATTGACTGCTTCTCATCACAAATTTACTAGACATAGTTGAGTCACACTATCAACTTCATTGCTACCAAGTGCTTTGTGGCAAGTTCTGGGAATGTCAGTTCTGACACGTCTCGATGATTTCAGGTTATTCTGCATTTCCTTCCTTCCTTGCACATTTTCTGATATTTCAAGCTCACTTCAAAAGATTATTGTGTCTCAGATGTATGGAACAGACTTGTGGACTCGGGGAGAAGGAGAGGGTGGGATGTTTCAGGAGAACAGCATTGAAACATGTATATTATCTAGGGTGAAACGGATAACCAGCTCAGGTTGGGTACATGAGACAAGTGCTCGGGCCCGGTGCACTGGGAAGACCCAGAGGGATCGGGTGGAGAGGGAGGTGGGAGGGGGGACTGGGATGGGGAATACATGTAAATCCATGGCTAATTCATATCAATGTATAACAAAAACTACTGTAATGATGTGAAGTAATTAGCCTCCAACAAATAAAAATTAAAAAAAAAAAAAAAAAGAGCATATTGTTTTAACTACCAGTCAGTTGAAAACATAATTTTAGAATTAGGATAGTTTAAAAAACAAAATAGAAATGCAATTGAAGTCTCTCTCTCTCTCTCCCCCCCGTTTCTCTAGTCTCCCTCTTTCTCTCTCTCACATACACACACACACACACACACACACACAATTGGAGTTACTTCACTATCAGAAATTAAAATAAAACATGGACTCCTGTGCAAATTAACATTTGAGTGCAATTCTGAGTGTTGATCTGACTTGTGTGTGGGCGACTTCTTAGTGTGTGACATATAAAAATCACCAAATCTTAGGAAGATTACAAACTTCTTTATAAAACAAGCTACACAGGTCTCTTCTAACTTGTCAGGAAATTCCCCCACCCTTCGTATTAGCATCACTAGGTCTCACCGAAGACATGTTCTCTATTCATTTTGACGAAAGCCGTAAGAATTCCTTGAAGAGAAAAAATGTTCCAAACTTCCAAAGATTTCCAGTTCATAAAAATGTTCTGTTTGTTGAGCTTATCTGGAAAAGTCTCAGGTTTAATGATGTTAGGAAAGCAATTCTAGTGGCTTATGTATGCGATAAAAACATTGCAAAACACAAAAATGCAAAACTCCTGCTCCCAAAGTCATTAAGCAAATTGCTTTTCCAGAAAGACACACCATATTTAACTTGTGGATTTATGAATCCTTGGCAGAATCCTCCGAGAGTAGGCATATCCCAGGTTTCAAAGGACATGGTCGGGGAGAGAGACTGCTCTGAGCCATAGGAAGACCGTGAATGGTGCACAGAACCCCAGGCTCTGTGGCCAGTCTTCACTTCCCTCCTCCCACAAGGGAAATAAAGACATTTCCACTTCAAGAGACCAAAACAAAAATTCCAACATTAGTAACCGTCTTCGTTTGCCTTTCTCTCCCCTCTTGTGCTATGACTCTTGACTTCCCTCCAGTCCCCAAAGCAAAAAGAAAGTGAAATAAACGTCTATGTGTGAAAGAGAGGAACCCGACATTCTTTTCCCAGCACAATGAATACCCTGCCCTGGGCAGGTCAGACCCCACTGGTGGAATCTGGAAATAATACAGCCCTTCAAGAGAGAAGCTTCAAAATACATACCAAGAGCATTTGGAATAGTCACACATTTCAGGCCAGTGATCCACATATGAAACTCTACCTTAAATGAATATAATCAGTGATGTAGACAAAGATTTAAGTAAAAAGACTGTCAGCAGAGTACTGTGCTAATGGAAAATAAAAATCATCTGGGTGTTCAACAATAAATTTCTTATATAATTTTGAGAAGGTTCATATGATAAAATATTACGGAACCATTAAAAATTTTGAAGATTTTTTTAAATAAAATAACATGAAAAACATGTTATAACATTAAGGAGAAAATTAACATAAAACCACATATGCAATAAAATTCCAGTTTTTTTAATTTTGATAATACATATTAATATAAGTTACCTGTGGACTGTAGCATTTCAGGAGACTTTTGTTTATATTTTCTACATACTCCAATTTTTTCATCATGAGCGAGTGTCACTCTTATAATCAGAATTAAACAGTGTTTTGTTTTGAGGGGTTAAACAGGGCATGTACCACCATGTCTAACCTATAACCTTGACAAAAGTAACTTTACTAATACTTTTCAGTATACAAAACATATTTGTTTATATCCATTTTGCTGATTCTGTCCTTAAGTAAATTATGAAATGTAGAAATATTTATTAACAAGTTCCTAAACATCTAGCATTGTGTAAACACTTAGAAATTCTCCACCTAACAAAGAAGTAAGAGATTTTGCTGCCGTTTTGCAAAACAGGACCTTTTACCATAAATATTCATCCACTCATTACAAAGCATTTTTTTGTTAAATGATTCTTCTTCCACCCTAAGAATCTAGCAGTGGTTAGTGAGCTATTAAAATATACACATGAACATAAACGACAACAAATAAGTCCTTATCCTCTGTACCCAACCTTGGAGACTTCTGCATACCAGGGACTTTTGTTTTGAAGACAGAAGTCTTTTAATTAACTGATATTGAAAGCAGCAGATATCATACCTACTGCTATAGTGTACAGCAGATACATATTACTGCAGCATCACAAGTCGCAAGAGTAATAACAGCAACCAGAAATCACCTTCTCCTTGATTGCTCCTAGATACCCCGAGCCTGGAGTGTCACATTGGTATAGTGAGTACATGTTTCCAGGAAGCAGAAAGATTGCACTTAGGCCCCAGGAAGTAAGAGAAACCAAATGAAATAAAACTCCAACTGTCATGGCCCTATTTTAAGTTTTATTTTAAAGCTGATTTATGTCCAATCCCCTGACAGGCTTCAGAAGGATGGAAATGCAGTCCCAATAAGCTGTCTGCCAAAGACAGTGGCTCAGCCAAAGAATGATGGCTTCAGAAAGTTGGTTAAACTATCTGTGCCAGTGCTCTCTCATGGGCAGCCAGGCAAGGGCTCAGGCATCTTTATCTGTGCTCGGTGGTGGGAATGGGGATGTTTAAGAGATGTTTCTCCTCTTCCAAAAATTCACCTGTCAATTAACATGAATAGTATATTATTACCTACCTCCTATTCTCATTTTAACCACATGCATACAGAATGATAACTCTCTGAAACCTGCTGATAGGGCTAACTACTGACAAAAGGGGTGGTTCCCTGCAGAATTTCTCTCCTAATTTTTATGAAGACAGACAGAAATACAATCAAAGGATCCAAGAAAGTGATCTAAGTCATGACCTCACTAGATGGGTTTCTGCTTGGAGCCTATAGATTGGAGAGCCCCATACAGCTGCCATAATTAGTATAGCATTACATTGTGTTGAATCTGTAATCAGAAGAATTCTGAAAACCTATAGGTTTTATATCTTTTAAAAAGGTTTACCAACTCTACCTTAAAGATATGAAGAGCTGCAAAACCAAAGATTTAACAACAACAACAAAAAAAACAGGCATGAATATTTGACAGATGGGAAAAGAAAAAAAATACGCTGGTAAGCTCCAATTTTTGCCTTTTAGATTTTACAGTTTTTTAAAAAATTCACCTGGTGCTTAAATTTCTAGATATTTCTAGGAGAAATATTAGGAGCCAATTGCAAAGTTTCATGAAACAAATATAATACTGAATTATGAGTTAGAATACATAGGCTATGTGATCCTGGGGAAATCCTGTAACTTCTCTCATCCTCAATTTGTCCAGATGGAATGGAACTACTAATACTTGCCCTGCCTCTCAGTCACTTTGTTCTGAGAATCAAATATGATGTGTGCGAATATATTCTATAAATGC
The DNA here is from genome assembly GCF_023699985.2 of Odocoileus virginianus. Taxonomy (NCBI): domain Eukaryota; kingdom Metazoa; phylum Chordata; class Mammalia; order Artiodactyla; family Cervidae; genus Odocoileus; species Odocoileus virginianus. Next base: position 30,095,740 of record NC_069677.1, on the reverse strand, counting down.
AAAGTTTTAGAAAGTCTCATTCCATTAGTAAACTTTTTAAACTGTCCAATGAGAAGGAAAATCTTTGTGAAAAGTTTGATAGACAAACGAAAGGCACTTCATTCTGTTTTGGAAATCAGACACTATTTTAAATATCAGATTTTCGTCAACTATTTTCTTTTAACTACTTTCTAGGCCTAAAACTTCACATTTATACTAGAGAATGCCTCTTTTGTGGATCTAAACTGGGACTTCAGAGTGAGTCATCTTTCACAGGAATATAACAAGAAGGAAGCAGTTTCTAAGCTAACTTTCCTATTGTTCCTAGAAAAATAGTCACAACAGGGCAAAAGCAGTTACTCTCTGTATTATTCAGAGCATAAATTATATACTCCAAAATATAATTAGCACTTGTATCTCTAACATATAACTACACTTTCTGGTATGTATCTATCAAATTTTCATCTTAATAGTGATGACTCATAATAAAATTATGCATTCATCATTCCATTCATTAAACCGCTTAACTTGCGGACTGCGCATGTAAACTGCAAATTCTCTGCAGGTGTGATGGCAGCACTCTCACCCAGGCTCCAGTTCTCAACCTGGTATTTGTTAACATACATGCATTCTTTCCAGAACAAGTTTTTTTTAATGTGCATTCAGAGAGCAGATGCCGTCAGAACTGTTATCAAGTCACGGATGCAGAGTACTCCCGCTGAATGTTTTGGTAATGTAGTTCTGAAATATCACTTTAGTTCCTGCCTTCTGCTGCCCCAAACTTCATTCTCCAGGGAACAATCCAAAAAAGCAATGCTACGAATAACTAAATTCAGTCCTCAGATCAGCTGTTTATGAAATGGTAGAACACGCTTTTAACAAATCCAGCATAGGTTCTCTCTTGTTGAAGGAGGTGTAAGCGCCAAAGATACTTTATTACCTGAAACTTCATTATAGGGAGGAACTAAGGGGACAGTTATTGGAATGTGATCCAGAAAGCAAAACAAAAACGAGAAATTCTATCTTTTATGACCAAACAAGAGAGATTCTTCTCGCTCCACACTCCCTCTCTTTTCTCTAGCCAGGCCACCTTTTCTGCCCACTTTCTTTTCTCTTCTTTCTTATCATACCTCCTACCTCCTCCAGTGACGGAACCAGATCGTGACAACCAGTCCCATCACTTCATGGCAAATAGATGGGGAAACAGTGACAGACTTTATTTTCTTGGGCTCCAAAATCTCTGAAGGTGGTGACTGCAGCTATGAAATTAGAAGATGCTTGCTCCTTGGAAGAAAAGCTATGACCAACCTAGACAGAGTATTAAAAAGCAGAGACATTACTTTGTCTACAAAGGTCTGTCTAGTCAAAGCTATGGCTTTTCCAGTAGTCATGTACAAATGTGAGAGCTGGACAGTAAAAAAAGGCTGAATGCCAAAGAACTGATGCCTTCAAACTGTGGTTGGAGAATCCCTTGGACAGCAAGGAGATCAAACCAGTCAGTCCTAAAGGAAGTCAGCCCTGAATACTAGCTGGAAAGACTGATGCTGAAGCTGAAGCTCCAATGCTTTGGCCACCTGATGCGAAGAACTGACTCATTGGAAAAGGCCCTGATGCTGGGAAAGATTGAAGATAGGAGGAGAAGGGGACAACAGAGATAAGATGGTTAGATGGCATCACCAACTTGATGGACATGAGTTTAAGTGAGCTCCAGGAGATGGTGATGGACAGGAAAGCCTGGTGTGCTGCAGTCCATGAAGTTGCAAAGAGTTGGGCATGACTGAGTGACTGAACAACCACGACCTCCTCTCTAATCATTTATCATCATCAATAAAAACCAGCACTTATTTTAGTATTTCTGTTCACAAGAACTACTCCTCCCTTTCTGTGTACCCTGTCTCATTATCACTGAGTCTTACAATAGTCATTCTTGATCACCCCATTTTATAGGGGACACTAACGGAGCCGTTTCAAAACCAGTCATCCTATTTCATAGCCTATATCCTCTTCCAATACCATGCCACCTCCAGAAATTCTTTCCTTCCTTTTTACAGATCTTCTTCTCTCTTCTGTCCCTCCCTTCAGCTTCCCTTCCTCATTTCCTGCTCTTCCTCCATTACCTCCACAAGCCATCTTTCACCCCATCCCACTCCCGTCTGAACTGCCTCTTCTGGAAACCTGCTTCATTCTCAGAGAGGTCAAGTGATCTTTACTCCTCCAGAGACAGAGCCTCTCTAAAGCAACACTAACTGTCTCTGCCCCAACCCCATCTTTTTCATCCAAGGATCAATGTCCTATCCATTATGTCCTCTTACATTATAAACAGCTATTTCCTAAAATGATCACACATAAGACTGGAGGGAAGTATCCAACTGAGGAAGGGAGTTTCTCTCTCTTTCTCTCTCTCCCCACAAATCAGCCCCACATATGGGGCTGTTAAAGGTTTTTAAATTGTCATTTAAACACTTCCTTACTTTAAAAAAAAATTATTTGAGATATGCAATTTATAATATTACTCTTGTTGTTTTTTAAAGAGAATATCATAAATTCATTTTCCATGAAATAATATTTCTTCCATTACAAAACTTCTAAATGATATGCTTGCCTATTTAAAACAAATCCACTGATTTTTATTAAATGCTGAAAAATAATCTCCCAACAATTTCATTTTGGAATTTTCAGGCTCTTCCTTCAGTGGTGTGAGTTACTCCAATTACAAACTGAAAATGAGGTACTAAAGACAATAATTTTGTATTCCCCAGACTCCTTAAAACTGTGAAATTTAATTACTTGGCTAAGAAACAGTTTCTCTTGCATGATCATGAGGCTAGTGAAAGGCTTTGGACAAAATACAAAAAATTTACTTTTTTTCTACTTTAAGAACTGAAAATTTGAAAAAGCCTGTTGTCCTACCAACATAATGGGAGCAGAATTATTTTTTGAAATTTAAATTATAATATTTTCTGATTTTGCCCCAGGGAAATCACTGTAAGAATACTTAATCAGAATGAAATGTGTTTATAGTGTGTGATACAAGAAGATTTTCTCACTAAGTCACACTTTATTCTTGAAAAGAAATTGTGACCAGTCAAATAGCAGCTAAAATTCACATACAATTAGGGCAGAATAAAACCAACAACCAGAAGTTTAGGAAAGGAAAAAAAAACAGAGAGAAAGAGAAAAATATGTCTTTAAAAATAAATCAGATATCTGAGCAATTCAGATATTCAGTTCTTGCATATAATAAATAATGGATGCTATAATCATAACAATATTTCCAGATAACAAGAATACCAGTAATTAAATAGTGTGGATCTGCAGTCATCTCCTTTGAGATTTTGTTTTGCAGTAGTTTTTGTTTGTTAATCCCACCTCATTTCCACTTCTATAGGCCAGTATAGTAAAGTTCCCTTCATATTCCATCTGCTGCTTTCTCTAAGCCCCTCCCCTGGAGCAGACCACTTGGTTTCCATAGTAACCAGTATAAAACTACTGCTCCTGGGGTAGCAGGAGGGGAGAAAGAAGAGCAGAAGGAAAGGACTAAACCTGAGTGGTGGAAGCAGAACACATCCTCTGCGTTACTGTGAGCCACCAGGAACTTTTTTCTGCTTCCCTACTTGGAGAAGTACATAGAACTTTTCAGAGTAGCACTTCTAGCAAGTAATTACCGTCTTCTCTGACCAATGGTAAGAAATCCCTCTTCCACCTTCCATGATCACAACTGCCCAGAGTGGATCAAGGTAGTATACACTTCCCCATCCCTTGCACTCATTCATTCTTTCCATCTGGACAGCAGAACCGGGCACATGACTGCTTCAAACTGGAACATAGAGCTTTGTAAATTAGGATGAAATAATAGATGTGCTCATTGATCCTTTCAATCCCTTTGATAACTAATTTGAAATTTTATGTAAGTGTATGCCCTGAATTCTAACTCCTCGGTAATTGATGAGAACGTTTCCTGTGAGGACTGATTCTTTTACCTAACTCCAGAGAATTCTTATATTTGTAACTGAGGAGGGAAGGATTCCCTTGCTGGGAGTGAGAATTGTTTGGGGAATCCTAGAATGTTTATTCTCAACTTCACTTTCCATGTAAAAACACCAATTTGCAGAAAGAATTCTCTCTCCTATAGTTAAAAAGAATTTGGCAATGTGATCCAGTAGGCAGGGTGGTGCCGATCTCAGTCTCGGTAAGGAAGTCTGAGCCCTCTCTCTCTTTTTAATATGAGAATTTGAAAGCAGTGGGGAACTGATGTTGGACCTATCACAGCATTGCTAACAGACAGCCTATTACAGTATTTAATAAAAACAGAAACAGCGTGCCCATCATAGGCTAATAAATCCTACCTCCTGCACGCTTTAAAAACAGTAAGAAGCCGCTTTAACGGAGCTTCAGATAACTAATTTCAAGCATGGCTGTCTAGCGTGCCTGTCACTCCTATTGTCCTTCCAAACTCTTTCAGACATTTTGAGCAGGGAGTATTAAAGCTATGAGTTAGCGAGGGCTGTGACATTAATGGTCCAGAAAGGCTTTAGGCACAAGAGGTAATGATGATTACCGGTGGCTATTTGGAGGACTGCACTGGATCGCTGTCATTAAAAATTAAGCGTGGCTTTTGAGGAAGATGTGACAACTACCGGAGGTAGGATTTGCATGTAAAACAAAGGAATCTGTTGCTGTTTCGTATTTTTTTGTTTGCTCTGTGCTGTGTGGGTCGTGAATTGCAGGCAGGTGCTAAGTGAGAAGCAGGAAGGGGAGAGAGGGAGTGGGAGACCGATGTGCTTAAAGCAAAACACAGTGGATACTATTATGTTTTATGGCAGCAATGCCTCGAGGACAAACTGGCTCCAGACTCTTAGCCTGCTGAGTGTGCATTCCACGTTGCTTTTCCCGTGGAGTAGAATGCTTAGAGGTCATGGAGAAAACAGTTTGCTTCTTATCTGTGGTGCCAGCTGGGCTGTTGGTAGGGTTGAGCGGAGACTTTGGTGGATGGGAGGCATAAAGGTCCGAGGGGAAAAAAGAGGAAGCTGTCCTTAAGACTTGAAACCTGTTAGATAAATGTTTTATTCCTATGGTCAATGTGCTTTGATAGCCAGAGACTAATTTTTTAAAAGGGAAATTAGAAGATTACAGTGGATTTCCCTGATAAAACTACTTTGAATTTAATCTATTATAAAAGAAAATTGGGTACCTTCGTCCATTTTGCATATTGAAAGGCTGATCCACACTGTATAAATGGTTTGGTTAAAGCAGATCAAGAGTTTTGCACTAAAGAAGGGGCTTTCTCTCTGTTCCTGCTCTTGCTTTTAAACAACTGCCAGGGCTGCTGATGGAAATGGTGATTCGTTAGAGGTTATGGACTTGGTTCAGCTTTTTTTCCCTTTTTTGTTTTTTTTTTTAAAAGAACAGCATAAAAGCACAGTCCTCCTTGGGAGATGAGAGGGGCAGTTGGGTTCCAAAGTCCAGTGGATAATGAGTAGATTTGCAGGGGGAACTTACACTGCTTTGTACTCTATTATGGGATCGGTATAGCTCAATCAGAAAAGGAAATGTCAGAAAATCATAAGCTATTTTTTTTTTTTTTTTTTTTAGCAAAAATGCAATGATCAGAAACCAGTGTTTCTCCAACTTGATGTATGGTGCAAGTTTCAGTATTTGTCATTGCATGTGACCCTCAATGTGAAGTGGCAGAAACATAGTGACTGAATTGCTCCGTGCTATTGTGTTATTTCTCTATTAGACTTCACAAACTCCAAGATGTAAAGATGTTACTTTAGGTTTTGAAAAACTATATTCTGATGCATTGTTTTGGTTTTACTGAATGGTGAAGATATATAGAATACTTGTATATTCATAAAAGAATGTAATATTTTCAGTATATCACAAACTTCTATATTAATGTAGTATTAAGTAGAAATAAAACTGAAAGACAATTATAGTATGTTTTCAGCTAAATACTAGAATCAAGGCTAAGTGGGGCTTTTTCTCTTTTATGATGCAGTTGAGTTTGAAAATTTGTGAGCTTCTGTGTATATAGTGCCATTCACGAACATACAAAGTTGAAATCATTGCCCTGTAGTGTGGCATCTATGCTTAAAGTTGTGTGTTCCTTTATCCTAATAGTGTGATGATTGTTACTGAACCAGTCAAACTCCCTTGGCTAGTCTTTATGTGATCAAGAGCACATGTCCAAGAAACAATCATCAGAATTTCTAGTGCAATTGATGGGTATGACATTGTTTTCTGCTTCTATGTGGCTAGTGGAATGTGTGACCTTGACCTTGTAAAGTCTCATTCTCTAGCCAATTGTGTTCACCAATCAAGAGCTCATATATAGAAAAAGAGAGCTCATAATACATAAACAGAAATACACACATTTAGTCACTACTGTCAGATTACAACTGAATATTGTTTCTGTTTTTTCATTAATTTCATTCATTTGAAAAGAACTTTCACTGGTTCTAGTTTTACCAATATCTTCTGAATCTAATCTAATTAGGCATTTATTTTAGAGGCAATTGAAGACATCAAAGTTGTCAACAGAAGAAATTATTTTACAATGGTCATACCCATAACATTTTACTGATCAACTAAAATCACTTTTCATAGTTTTTACAGATTTGTGGGAAAAGTCTCTATATAATATTTTGGTGGTATATTTGTTTACACTGAAATCCCTACAACATGAAAAATACAGGGGAAATATGTTTTTTTTCTTTCTCTGGTAGGGAAAGCCAAACCAGGTAATTTAGTCAAAGTAAACTAATTTGTGTCACAAGTTAATTTCATTACCTGTTTACATAAATAGATATCAACCAAAACATTTCCAAATATCCTTTCCTTTTAGTTTCTGCTACATCTAGTAATGAAAAAGCACTAATGCTCCAGTTATATAGAAAGCAAGTGTGAAATTTACCTTGACATAAAAAAATAAGCAAATCTTTGGTCAGTCTTTTTTTCTCAGTCCCCATGGGTAGCCCAGCCCTTGTATCAGTCACCAAGACACAAGTTACCAAGGCCAGTATCATCATCTTTGTTCTCTGTTTCTCTCATATACATACCGTCATCATTCTACTATATCAGTAGATATCAAACCAGACATTTCTCAAACTAGCACAATCTTCTCTTTAATCATCTCTCCCCTTGTACCAAAATATGAAAATTAAATCTAAAAATATTCCTGCTATTATATAAAATAAAACAGAAGACCACAATAATGTACATATGATCCTGATTTTAATATATATGTGTGTATAATAAAAAACTAGAAAAAAGCTACACCAAAATGTTGGCAGTAATTATCTCAGTGTGGTATTATTGATGTATTTTATTCTTTTTATTTATTTGCTGCTAAGATTTTTAGAGTTCTTAATATTTTTTCAAAAAGAAGATATTATATTAATAGTCACAAGATTAACATCAAAATTTATCCATGTTTCTTTTTCAACCCTGCTGCCATCTTTTCTCATTATCATACATTATATCACATACTATGTCTTCACCCTAAATTCCAAAGTAATTTTTTGATCCAAGCAAGACTAAGGAGAAGTTCTATTTCCTATTAGACACCTTCCTCCTTGGGTTTCTTGTTACATCATGAAAAATTCAGCATCACCCTTTCTCAGAGACTGATTCCTACCTCAATTTAGATTTCTTAGAAAAGGAGAATGTGTGTGTGTGTGTGTGTGTGTGTGTGTGTGATTCTATAGATAGAGTAATTTTTTTTAATATCCATCATTTACTGGTTCCTCATTATCTCCTAAATGTTTAAATTTTGGACTGATTTGTGACTCAGTCATAAAACTCTTTTTTATCTATATTGTTGTTCAGTTGCTTAGTTGTGTCCGACACCTTGCAGCCCCGCAGACTGCAGTACACCAGACTTCCCTGTCTTTTGTCTATATACTTACTCCCTAAATGAGTCTCAAGTCCTTAGAAGTTATAAACATCTCACAAATTCTAATTCCTAACCTGGACTTTTCCCCTAACCTCCAAACTTACATATTCAATTTCTTACAAAACTTAAATGCCTTATAAGCACCTTATACTTAACATGCTGAAAGTCAAATTTATGAAAGTTCTCCTCCCCTATTTCCCCCATGTATGTAAGTGGAAACTCTATTCTTATACTTACTTGAGTCCTTTGTGAATCCTCTCTTCCCTTGATACATCACAAATAATCCCATTGCCTCTACCTTTAAACTGTACCCAGAATTCAACTACTTCAATATTCCCACTATAACCACTCTGGGCAGGTTATCACCAACTCTTAGATTACTACAATGTTTTCACCATTGATCTTTTGCTTCGTCCCCCCTGTGCTCCCATGTAACTATTCTATTCTGTACCCAACATTAGTGGGCATTTCAAAATTGGTTATATTATAATATCTTTGCTCAAAAGCCTCCAATACCTTCCCATCTGACTACAGATAAAAGCCAAATCCTTCCAATGGCACACAGGCCATGCATGATCAGCAGCTGTGTTCCTGTTTGGCCCCTTCTGCTATGACTATACTTTTAGCCCTTCATTTCAGCCACACTGACCTCCTGGCTATTCCTCAAATATGCCACATGCTCAAACCTCAGAGCTGTTAACTTTTCTGTGCCTGCAAAATTCTTCCCTCCATAGTCACTTAAGTTTCTCACTTTCTTCTGGTCTCAGCCAAATGCTACTTTGTCAGAGAAGACTTCCCTGAAAACCTGTTTCAAATCACACCCCTTGCACAGTTCTGATTCCTAATCCATGCTTTTTCCCTACAGTATACCAAATAATCCGTCAACATATTGTACATTGAGTTTTTATTGCCTGTTTCTCTCCTATTAGAATGTAAACACCATGAGAGTAAGGACTTTGTTTTTGTTCCCTGATGTATCCTATAGCACCAATAGTCAAGTGAATGAATAAACTGTTGAATGTAGGAACTGAACGTTTTCCCCCATCAAAATCCATTGTGTTGGGCTCCACACAGAAGTTTTTCAACCCCAGGGTCTAATCTTTATGTCATAACATCTTTTCTTTAAAAAAAAAAAAAAGATACTGAACACCTTAAAGAAAGTCAAGGAGATTTATCAGGATGATTTTCTTTCTCCTCCCTACATAAGAAGGAAAATAATCACATCACTGATCCCAATCTATGTCAAAGCAAATAAAAATTCAATTTGCCTCAATTTGATCTTATCCAAAAGTTGACTTCTATTTCAAAAAGGCATCTTCACAGATCTATATAAATGACTGAGGACATAGATGCATCCTGTTTCCTGTGCTCTTCTGGTGATGGGGAAAGGGATGGCAAAGCTAGGTTGAAAGGTACAGTTGGAATCAGTATGCCTCTCTGAGCCTACAAGGCCCAGTATCCTGTGTGGCTATAGGAATCAATAAATAACAATCAACAACTGTACTATTCACTTACATTCATTTCTTTCTCTCAAAATCAGCATGATCAGTCTCCTGGTCTGGTTAACAGTGATCTCTTTACCACTCATAAGGTACACATTTTCAAATAAATAAGCTGTAATAAAAGAATCTTATTTTCCAAATTGAGTACAAATAATAATTCCCAATATTCCCACTATAGAATGGTCTATAGTGAAAAGAAGTGTAATCTGAAAAGGATATAAAATCTGAGACAAACACGGGCTTTAAGAATAGACAGGTTTGGTCTGAAACGTACCTGTTTTGCTTCATAGCTGTGTTAAGATTTTAATCTTAACAAGTCTCTGTTTCCTCACTGGTAAATGGTGATAATAATACCTACTTCTATGGGTTAAAGATTAAATGTGATAATGTATGCTAGTGCCCCCATTAGAGTACTTGGCACAGAGGAGATGCTTAAAAAGTAGTAGTGTTTTCACTGTTACTTAATCTTTACAGTGTCAGAGTAGTAAATATACTTTTCATTGAACAGTTAAGAAAACCAAGGTATAGATAATTTAATCATTAAAGCTGCTCGAGGTCAAAGAACTAGTAAGCTATTGAAATTTACTCTCCCTTCAGCCATAGAGACTCCTAATAAATAGAATGTCAGACTAACCATCTTTAATATATCTAGTGAGTAAAGGCTGCTAGTGATTAAGGAAATTTTTTTAAAAGGGAGGACCTGAAGAGATTTTTCTCTCCTCTATGAACATGTGTATGCCTCATGGATTCCTTCCTTAAACAAAACGTAGACTCAAACTGCAGTGAAACTACTTAAATGAATGCTAACTTGCTTCTTAAGAAAAACATGAGTCTCTAGAATGCATATAATGGAGCATGGAAACACCAGTTTCACAGCCATTGAAGACCTTAGTTTGAATCCCAGATCTGCTCATTCCTGTTGTTTAAAATTAGTTTGAGTCTCTTTTCCTCAGCAGAAATGCAGATAGTCATAGTACACACTGGGGTCATGAGGATTAAATGAGATAATCTATGCATAGCTGTTAGCCCTGAGCTTGGCACAAATTAAGTACATAATACATATTACCTATCACGACTTTAACTATCATTAGCTAAAATGAACTTTAAACATTCTATGTAGCATGACATGGGCTTTCTAGGTGGTGCAGTGGTAAAGAATCTGCCTGCCAATGCAGGAGATGCAGGAGACTCTGGTTCAATCCATGGATCAGGAAGATCTCCTGGAGGAGGAAATGGCAACCCACTCTATATTCTTGCCTGAAAAATTCCATGGACAGAGGAGCCTGGTGGCGTACAGTCCATGAGGTCGCAAAGAGTCGGACACAACTGAGACACTGAGCATGCACGTATTATGACACTGAGAGTTTTGATTTCAAATATCTCTTTAGTTCTTGTTTCTTGCTCCTACATGCCTTTAAGCTCATGCAGCAGATATCATTTAAGAGTCATTTAAGCATTTAGACATAATATAAGATTTCAAGGTGTTTGAGCATCTGGTCAGCACTAGAAACAGAATTTCTTGAAATGTATGACTTTGTTCATCTCTTATTAGAACCACAATGAAAGATACAAATTTGGAAAAATCAAGAAAATATCTGCTTTCTGAGATATGAAACCAAATTTTATAGATTTGTTTTAAAAAGGACCTTAACCAAGAGTCTTTCTTCAGTCTTGTTGAGCTCCAGTTTCAACATTTCCTGTCTTCACGCTGCTTACGGCTGTATGGGCTAAATTACTGGTAAACTGAATGCATCATCATCCAATAAGACTTTTGTGCAGGGCGTGCATGAAATTGGCAATTAACATCATCAATTATTCTAGATTTATATTACTAAATTATTAATGTGTAGCAATTTAACTTCATTTAATTGCTCAATAGAAATCAGCACCACCAATTAAACTATTGGGATACTCAAATATTAACCTACTACATAGGCTAAACTTTAATCAGTTCTGAACTTCATCTTGCACCAAACAACTTCTCAGATTTCATCTTCTTGAAGGTTGCTTTTGGCCAGTAAGTATTATACTTGTGTGGGTGTTTCCTTTAATATTTTGTCATTTCTCAAATCCACATGCTTAAGTGCAACTGGTTCCAACAGCGATAGATCTCTCCAAAAATGGAGACATGCCATTGTCATAAAAATGTCACAGATTTTCAAGGTTTGATTTTTTAAAAAAATCTTCACAAGAAATTGCTCCTTTTTACTCTAAAATACTCTGTACATATTTCTACCCTGGCCCTTAGTACACTGTGCTGTAATCTTTTGTTCACTTATCTGCTTGCCTCCTACCCAGTGAAATTCTAAGTCCCTAGAGGTTAAGGACTGGGTCATAGTCATGACAATAATTCCAGGGCCTAGTAAGGCTCCTGACAGTAGTTAATGCTCAATAAGTATTTCTTGAATAAATGAATCAATTATGTCTATATTAGATTTATTTCTTGAATAAATGAATCAGTGATGTCTATACTTATGGCAGAAAGTGAAGAAAAACTAAAGAACCTGTTTATGAAAGTGAAAAAGGAGAATGAAAAAGTTGGCTTAAAACTCAACATTCAGAAAACTAAGATCATGGCATCTGGTCCCATCACTTCATGACAAATAGATGGGGAAACAATGGAAACAGTGACAGACTTTATTTTGGGGGGCTCCAAAGTCACTGCAGATGGTGACCACAGCCATGAAATTAAAAGACGCTTGCTCCTTGGAAGAAAAGTTATGACCAACCTAGACAGAGTATTAAAAAGCAGAGACATTACTTTGCCAACAAAGGTCTATCTAGTCACAGCTATGGTCTTTCCAGTGGTCATGTATGGATGTGAAATTTGGACTCTAAAGAAAGCTGAGCACCGAAGAATTGATGCTTTTGAGCTGTGGTGTTGGAGAAAACTCTTGAGAGTCCCTTGGACTGCAAGGAGATACAACCAGTCCATCCTAAAGGAGATCAGTCCTAGATATTCATTGGAAAGACTGATGCTGAAGCTGAAACTCCAATGCTTTGGCCCCCTGATGTGAAGAACTGACCCATTTGAAAAGAGTCTGATGCTGGGAAAGATTGAGGGTGGGGGGAGAAGGGGACAACAGAGAATGAGATGGTTCGATGGCATCACCCACTCAATGGACATGAGTCTGAGTAAACTCCAGGAGTTGGTGATGGACAGGGAGGTCTGGCATACTGCAGTTCATGGGGTCACAAAGAGTCGAACACAAGCAAGCAACTGAACTGAACTAAACTGAACTGATGTCTACCCTAGGTTTCTTAGTATCCACTTTGACCCAAGGAGGGTAAATGACCAAGTGGACAACTCAGTCATGCACCTCAGAAATAGAGTGCCGCATGGAAGGAACTATTTTTTTAAATAATGAAGCCTGAAGCTTCCATGCGCTTACTCACTTCTTGTTCACCTGTTGTCTCACCTCTTTTTACACTTAGGTCCTTTCAGGTGCATTAGAGACTGTTTCCCCATTCTGTGCTTGCTACTGTCTATCCACAGTCACTACCCAATCTTGTGATAAGTGTGATGGGACGTTCCATTTGAAGTCAACTTGGAGTCTGACAGCCTCAGACAGCAAATTCCTAAACTCCCCCTCATCAAAGCCAGGGTGACAGATGAGCCCGGGTGAGAATTTCAGCTCACAGGGATGGGAGGGAATAAATCAGTTGTCAAAATGCCAAGCCTGTCGACTTCTTAGGAAAGAGAGAGAAGATGCTTATATTACTAGAAAGGAAGGCTTTGGTTTACATTTGCCAGCATTTGTACTAAATGAGGAAAATGTCAGATGAATCCCACATGCAGGTGCCTTGTCACCTTGGTGTCTTCCTGTGTGAAATTAAAACTCCAGAACACTCTGGACATAAGAGCTCATTTTCTGTATTCAATAAATCCACTTAATGAGTAAGAAAGAATAGTTAGGCAAGTAGTAAAATATATAACTACATTTTAAAGTATAATTTTAGACTAGATAATTAGGTTGCAAACTCCTTGAGAGCAGACGCTATATTTTTCACAAGTCTCAGGTGAATAGAACTGTATTAAATATATATCATGTTTTTAAAGTAACTTTTTGACTGATACACACTCCCCTCTTAACACTATTCCCTGTTGTTCAGTCACTCATTTAGATTCGACTCTTTGTGACCCCATGGACTGCGGCATGCCAGGCTTCCCTATTCCCTGAGGTAAGGCCATATTACAAAAGTTATATTACCATGATAAGAATTTAACATCTTATCATTATTTACCAGGCTGCTGGACTGGACATTTAGGGTTGTAGAAACTACACAAGTCTTAATTCCACTGAATCCTCTTCGTGCACTATGGTGTAGACAAGGCTCTTATGGAAGAGGAAGGAAAGAAGGGCTTGTGAATCCTGAGGTTGCCCATTATTCATAGAATTGTATTAACTCACAGGCATTTGCAATTGGAAATGATTTACAAAACCAACCCATGTAGGCATCTACTGAAGGAGGATTCAATTTGGAACTTGGTCAGAACAAAGCCTTTACAACATTATGCAAGTCTGGGGGATTCCACTGTATTTTGTGACACAGTTCAGGACTTTAAAAATAATTAGTTTGATTTTGTCAGACTAATTTTTTTAAATTATTATTATTGTTTAATTTTTTTTAACTGGGAAGCTGGTAAAAGTCATGTGCCTGACTCCATAATTCTTATCTACAAAAGTAAAGTATCTTTCAAAGTGAAACTCAGAAAGTTGAAAAATAGGCAGCAATTCAAGTGCAAATCTAGAACTTTTCTTGCTATGCATCAGATGCAGAGGATCACTGTGGCCATGCTGCATAAAGCACTTTTATGAGAAGGAGAAAGAAACCCTTGGTAAATCTTGCCCATGACATAATTTTTGAGTTTGATTGTGTATGAGCATCCAAAAATGTCTGACCATAGGAAGAATTTGTAGCTCTATCAAGCTGAACTATAATTTTCTCAAAGGGATTTTATTTCTGAGTTAATCTGGGACCACTGATTTTCTTTGGATATTTTTTAATTTTCCAGTTTATTCCAAGCAAAGAAACTGGAGGCAGGAGGGGGAGGGGACAACAAGCTGAGATCCAGAAGAAAATAATACCTAACTTTAGACAAAATTGCAACAGGACTGGTCCAGTTTCCTCCTCTCTGTGAGGATGATCAATGACTGGTTTAACTTCACTTCCTGGTGGTTTTTTTTGATCCTGTGTGGTGCTTGGGAACAGCCATGTGGGGCTCTCTGTGTAGACAACTCAAGGTAACTATTTGCTTTAAAAACATAAAAATAGAACAGCACAGGACTCAATTCTCTGCTGGAATGAATCAAAAGAAAAGAGAGAGGGAAATAAAGTTCATATCAAAAGGAAAAGGAAGGCCTAGATAATATGTTACCAAATTTGAGAAAATCTTTCTAGGTGTATAAAAGACAACAATAGCCCTGATGTGGAGAAAAGTGGCTAGAGAATATCTATTACGACCTGCTTCTCAATCTTCTAGGCCTATTTCCTCATTGACAAGTGGATTTATTATCTGCTGAACTGAAACTGAAAAAAGAAAAAAAAACTTGGTACAAAGAAAATAGAAGATGATTCATGTCTATATGAAAAGCTGCCTGTGTGTAATTTTGATTTCAGATAGTTTAGTAGAAGATTCTTCCCTTTGGCCTATGATTGTGTTCAGGTGTCCATGTCTATGCTTTAAAAAAAAAAAAACCTATTCTCCATCTTCCCACTCTTTATCAATCCTTATTTTATATCTGCATTCCTTCAAGTATTCATTCATTTATTTAACAAATCTGAATTGAAATAAATTTCAAATTGAAATTTAAATTTAAATAAATGGTCCACACTGTGGACCAAACACTGTGATGGGTTTGGGGATTACAATGTTGAGCCAAATCAAAATGAACCCCTACCCCTCAACCATGGAGGTGACAGTCCTGAATGAGAAAGACAGTATTGATATGGCCCCATAAATAAATATACAATTACAAAGGTAACAAACACTAAGAGATTATTTAACTGGAGACATTAGGATAGTCAAGGATGTCAGGGAAAGCTTCTCTGAGAAGGTGCCGACTGAGTTGTTTAATGAAGAAGCATACAAGTGAAAGAGCAAGGTTAAAAGCAGCAGGGGTGAGAAGGGAAGCTTTCTAGGCAGAGAGAAAGCATGAGCAAAGGCTAACCCATGGCTGTTCACTTATTCAATATTGACCAAGCACTGAGTGTGTGTGTGTTGGGGGTGGGGTGAGGTGAGAGGGGGAATTTCTGGCCCACATGGAGCTTGTTGTTCAGTCGCTAAGTCGTGTCTGACTCTTTGCGACCCCATGGACTGCAGCATGCCAAAGTCTTCCATGTCCTTCACTCTCTCCCAGAGTTTGCTCAAGCTCATGTCCATTGAGTTGGTGATGGCATCCAACCACCTCATCCTCTGTTGCCCACTTCTCCTCCTGCCCTCAATCTTTCCCAGCAATGAGTCAGCTGTTCACATCAGGTAGTTACATTCTAGTGAAAATTAGTAAATTAAAAAATTAGTAAATAGATAAAAAGGAAGCCTGTTAGAGAGAGTAAATGAGGACTGTGCCTCTAATAGATGGCCAGCATGGCTTGAGGGCAGGAATCAAGCAACATGTGGTTAAAGATAAGGCTATAAAGGCAGGAAGAGCTTGGCTAGTTCGGACCTTGCAGGCCATGTTAAGTGTTTGCTGCTCTTTATTCTAAGAGCAGTGGAAAAGTATCCACAATATTAAACAGGGGGCTGACTAGATATTTGTGCTTTGTAAAGGTATCTCTGCTGCAATGTGATGATCAAAAGGGAGAAGATCAGGAGTGGACACAGAGAAGCCACTTGAAAGGCTGTAGTGTAATCCATATGATGGCAGCCTGGACCAGAGGCAGCATGATGGCAGAAAAGTGGACAGAAGGAGACATGTGTAGGCAGTCACATCAGAGAGTTGGTGAGGGGCTAATTTTGAGAGTAGATGGGTGAAGAAGGAGATGGCAAGGATAATGTTAGATTTCTGGTTTCAATAACTGGATAGATGGTGAGGTTATGGAACATTGGAAAGTGATTAGAGTTTTCTTTCATCAAAAAACATTTTGAAATTGTGGTTTGTACTTACTACCTCCACTTTATTGCTCCTCATTTATTTTTAAGGCACCGGTGCATCATTTCTGACCACACTGCTTTCCTGTGACTGCCCTCTTCACCCTTTCTAAGAATCCTTTATCATCCTATTTGTTGACCTTTTCGCAACCCCCAGGATTCTTGATCACTCTACAGCATTCAAAACTGTGAACTATCCTCTCTCTTTCTCTGTCTCTCTTTCTCTCTCTCTCTCTCTCTATTTTTTTTTCCCTCCCTTGAAATACCCTCTTCCCTTGACTATAATCATGTTTAACGTCCCCAGGTCCCCTCCTGCCTTACATTTTTTCCTATCTTTCCTCTTTACTGGTTCTTCTTTTTCCTTTTCTATCTTTTTACATTCTTTAAGTAATTGAAAGTATTATCTGTCTACACCTATAGCTTAGACCATCTCTCTAGGTGTGACCTGGCCCCTAAGTCAAGTCTTTGTTGCCTGCTACCTGGTAGACATTTCCCTGTGGCTACCATTTTACACTACAAAATTCATTTGGCAAAACTAAACTCATGTTAAGACCTAATAAACCCACTCTGCCTCATGTTTCTATTCATTGTGCCACTTGTTGCACAAGTGGTTGGTTGACACCAACCATGGTCTTTGAATCCTCCTCTAACTGTAGACCTAACCAACCTGAGTCCTATTGATTCTTCCTACAAAATATCTGTGACTTTCATGCCTCCCTGTGCAAGTGAGACCCTTCATTCTCACACCTTGGTTATGAGGATAGTTTGCTAACCAACCTCCTTGTTCCTAGTCTGATTTTTCAAAATGCTGTCCTTAAATAACCTACACAAGAATGACCAGGAAAGGTTTTTAAAAATATCAATTTGTGTGGCTTACGTTTAATCAGAATTTTTGGGGGTGAGACGTGAAAGTTTATCGAACACCCAAAGTAGATCTAAATTTTGAGAAAAACTGCCCAACCCTTTCCCAGACTATTTTCTTCTACATAGATCTTCCTTTGCTTTAGCATAGTTATAGAGCGTGAACTTGGAGCTTCCCTAATCATAGCCCTTCCACGACTCTTGTTTAATCAAGCAAATAAAGTCTTCTCCCAGGACTAGAAATCAAGACTGTCCAATTTCTGGTATCCTGATAAGTTTCCAGCCTAATCTTTACCTTCCTCCTCTCACTCTGTGTTACAACTTTGCTCCTTGGCCTAATGCATTTCTGACATCCAGGGATGGTCTCACCCCCTTCACTTTCACCTGTCAAACTCCTACCAGCTCTCCAATGGCCCCTTCTGGATATAACCTCTCTCATCCCTTTTCCATCTCCTTTACCCTTTGCATTCCTTGCTCTCCAATCTAGAAGGGACTTCTCTCCAGTCTTTGAACTCTTTCAGCAGATTTTACCTTTGGCTAATTTCTATCACACAGTTATACATCATTTTTATTGTTTATATTATTCAATTTATAAATTTTATAAAGAGGGGAACTGTATTTTATAAAAAGACAGACTTAAGGAATAAAATAAAAGGTGACTTCAGTTTGAATACCATCTAGTATGTGTTCTTTGGCAAATCATTTAACTTCTTTGAATTTTGTCTCTATTAGTTAAGTGGGATAGTATCACATACATTACAAGATTTTGTTCAATGTAACAAAGTGTCTTTAAAACATTGAGCCATGTGAAATTCCCTATATTGAGTTATTTTCACCTACAGAAAAATGGTCATTTTATTAGTAGTCGTTGTCTATATTTTAGTTGTGCTGTGCTGTGCTTAGTCACTCAGTTGTGTCCGCCTCTTTGCGACCCCATGGACTGGAGCCCACCAGGCTCCTCTGTCCATGGGGATTCTCCAGGTAAGAATACTGGAATGGGTTGCCATGCCCTCCTCCAGGGGATCTTCCCAACCCAGGGATCGAACCCAGGTCTCCCACATTGCAGGAGGATTCTTTACCATCTGAGTCACCAGGAAAACCCAAGAATACTGGAGTGGGTAGCCTATATCCCTTCTCCAGGAGATCTTCCTGACCCAGGAATCAAGCCAGGGTGTCCTGCATTGCAGGCAGATTCTTTACCAGCTGAGCTACCAGAGAAGCCTATATTTTAGTATACTTTTCTTTAAAATATTGTTGTGTCCCATATTTTGCTTTGCATCCACTTCATACATCAGCCTCTTCCCCAAGTGGATGCTTTGCATCCACTTCATACATCAGCCCCTTGCCCACTATATATAGCCCCTTGTCCACTGAAAGTATCTAACTATTGTTGTTTAGTTGCTCAGTCATGTCTGACTCTTTTGAGACCCTATGGACTGTAGCCTGCCAGGCTTCTCTGTCCATGGGATTTCCCCAGGCAAGAATATTGGAGTGGGTTGCCATTTCCTTCTCCAGGGGCTCTTACCGACCCAGGGATCGAACACACATCTCCTGCTTGACAGGCAGGTTCTTTACCACTGAGCCATCATCTATCTGTATATCTTTGTTATTGGCCTGAAGAGATAGAGAGAAAGAACACTGCACAACATGAAGCAGGCAAACTATTAATCTACCTCAGTGGTTGCCCTTGCCTGTTCCTTTTTCAAAGCAGGTGAACAAACAGCAATGTTAACAATAAGCTAAAGCAAACTCTTTTCTAATGACAGAGTTCTGTTAAATAAAGGTCAACAGGAAAAGTAACAACACTCATTGTCTCTTGTTTACAGTCCATCTGGGCTTCACACAAACTTGCTCAAATTTCTCTCCCGAGCATTACCTAACCTAGAGTTTATCTAAATCACATTATACTCCACCCTGACTGGGATTCTTTACCATTAATCAGAACAGCAATGATGTTTTCAGATACAACCTCTAAGGAAAATATGCACATTTTATCTCTTAAGCTATCTTTCTCTACCACTTCAATACTATGAAAAATTCTCTGGACCAGTTAACCCAAAGGAAACTCTTAGTTTGAGAAAATCACAGTTATATTGGTTATAAAGGTAAATGAGCAAGCAAGGAAGGAGTTGATGTTGTTTTTATGTTCTTACTTAGTGGTGACTCTTTAGACTTAGCAGCCCAAAGTGGATTTTCTGTCTAATGTTCTCTTCGTAGAAAAATAATTTGTTTCAACAAGGCATTATGCTAAAGGAGGTCCTCCAGGAGATTACAAATTTATCAGAAATTATTTCAAGTTGCAGGAGTTAAGAATGAGACAAATGCCTTAAGAAATGTTCAGAATACTTTGAGTATTTTATTAGAGAAATACTACAAATAAAAGCTAATGTAAGTGAAAGAAAATGAAAGCTGCTCAGTCATGTCTGACTCTTTGCGACCCCATGGACTATAGTGCATGGAATTCTCCAGGCCAGAGTACTGGAGTGGGTGGCCTTTCCCTTCTCCAGGGGATCTTCCCAACCCAGGAATCGAATCAGGGTCCTGCACTGCAGGGGGATTCTGTATCAACTGAGCTATGAGGGAAGCCCCAAATAGAAACTCAGAAAAGGACAAAACCCCAAGAAGAAACTGTAGTGTTAACAGAGTTTCAATCTCTCTACAGCAATTATGTGACAGTTAAGTTACATTGAGCAAGTTAATTCACATCTATATGCCTCAGTTTCCCCTTCCATAAAACAGGGCCATAATACATCTAAAGGTTTTGTGTAAGTTACACAGCATCACGATGCAAGGGAGCTAGCCCAGTACCACACTCAGTGGCCTCTCAAGAAATGGCCCCTCTTGCTTTTATTAATGTGGGAGTAAGTCATCATGCCAAATATTACAGAGTTCAAAGAGGAAGACGGGCTTTGGATTCTGTGATTTGGGATTGTGAAGGAGGAGATCATTTTCCAAAACAAAGGTAAAGCATTAAAATCAGTTTCAATGGCATTAAAAGACTGAGCAGATGGTGAGGAAGCAGACCATTCTTTAAAGGAAATTTTCCCCCCAAAGGAAAGCAAGAGTGAGAGCAGCTGACAAAGAGCCAATAAGGACACAGGCTCTTTCTTTGGACAGGCTGGCCATGAGGGCCTCTTGGTAGTTGATGAACTAGCATCTTCTCTTAATTTGCAGGTTACACGTTGAATTCACACTGAATTCATCTCCACTGGGCCGTGGGCATTACCACTCTCGTTTTAAGACAGGGAAACTGAAGTCCAAAGACTGAAAGTCCTGCCCCAAGTCCTATAGCAAATAATGGCAGACCCAGCACTCCAGCCAGTTCCTCTGACTCTAACACCCAGGCCACATTGCCTGCCTAGATATGGACCTATCACGTCTGCCTCTAGAGCCTGTTTCACCCTTCAGAGACATTTGCAGAAAAGACTGGGAGACAATAACCATGGAGAAATATCAGCTCATTTTTGATATGGTCACTGCTAACAAGACCTTAAAAATGTCCACAGTGATACACACCATTTATTCAGCATTTTGTAGATAGCAGGCCCTTTACACAACATTGTCTGTAGCTTGTGAGCCCATAGCAAGTCAAGGCATTGTGCTAAGCATTTGACACACATTCTCATGCATACATCAGAACAGCCCCAGGAAATGAGCGCTCAGAGTATTCCATTTTATGCTTGAGAAAAGTGAGGCTCAGAGGGTGGAGCGCTTGCCCAAGGCAATACAACTTATAAGTAGTGAAGCTGAGTTTCAAGATGGATTAGTCTGTCTCCCAAATTTTCAGGCATTTTATTTAACATCCCCTGGCCATTTGACACATTTGCTACCCTGGTGCCAACGTGCGCAAGCTCCCGTGTGCAGGATGGACTGTGAGGTCCCAAGAAGGCCATGCCCAGGGTTCAAGGAAAACAGAGGGAAGCACAGGACTCGTGCACAAAGGTCTTGCTAGCAGCTGACCCAGGCAATCTGCTTTCCTGTGGATTAACATCTATCTCTGCTCTCTCCTTACCCACTAAATAAACCCCTAATGCATGCTGCTGGCCCTCAGCCAGATGCTGACCAAGGTTTACAGATATGATTCTAAATGGTAACTGTCGAGGAATGATCTAACAGCACTTGCACCACCAGCTTCTACACTGAGAAGTAGAAAAAAAAAAAAGGAAAGATAAGTAAAGGAGTGAAATGATTCATAACAGATTTCACATTTTTTTTAACATATCATCAAATTGTTTTTCTATTTTTTCCTTAATCTTATCTTTGGAATAACAAAACCCCAAAAAATAATTCTATTCTGCCAACCAACCTCCAAGCTAATTCAGGTTGACAACCCATTTCAGATAAAATATAAATTATGCCCCAATTCTCTTTACCTAATACTTTCCATAACCTAATGCATATCAGTGGCATCATAAGCTTTATTTCCTTCCCATCCCATTTTCCCAAAATTAACCTTGATCTTAGTGTAGTACATGAGCTGCTTCCCTATAAAATTACGTTTCCTCAGTCTAAGTAGAATTTGGATCACAGGTCCTTCCACTTCTACTGTTGTTTTTGTAACTGTTTTACTCAAGCAAATATAATAATTATCCTTGCTTTTCCTTAAATCATAGAAATTTAAACACTCTATTATCCTGAAATTATTATAATTTGTATTCAAAAGTAATGACCTAATAAGCTATACATTTTAAGCCTCAGTAGTCTGCTGGATTTGTGAATAAATACCATAGTCAATTCTAACAGCACCCTTAGTAGTGTTTAGATTTCTACCTTCTTTGCTAGATAGTACAGTTTGATGTTATCTGTATTTCAAAGGCATATTAAGAGCTAAGGATTTCTTCCTGGTATCTCCTCAATAAAGATTAACAAGAAGAAAAAAAAAAAAAACAACTACCTTATGCCGAAGTGTTCTCTTAGCTGGATTTTTATCACTGCTTGTCAACAAATTTCCTCTAAAATGATATCAAATTAATTCATATTCACAAAAGCAAATCAATTTTAATAAAACATTAAAATGAAATTCAAACTGAACCTTCACCTGAAACATGAACTTCTAAATTGTTGTTCAACAAAAGTCAGTTATGATTTATGACAGATATATGAAATGTGAGGAAGAAAACAGATTTTCTTTATTATCCTACCTAAGTACCATCTGGCATCATGCTAAAAAAAAATAAAAACCAAAAAATTTGATTTGGGGCTAGCCTTGGTCTGGATGTGTTTACAAGATTAGATGAAATATTTTTGAAAGACATACTAGATATTGGCCATCATAAATTTTTAAGGATGCCTGTTGAGAACAAAATTAAAAAGCAGATACATGGGCAAGTCACTTGAGTGAAAGAAATGAGGGGGAGTGTGCGCCAGAGACAGAAAGGGACAGAGTGTGCTGAGGACAGGAAGGTCACCTAGCACTGGGCATTCGTTGGCTGGTTAACTTCAGAGATTCTTACACCAGGGATTGTTCATATTGGCTTTCCTGAAAATAAACTCAAGAGATGGTAGGCAGAAAATAGAGAGTAGATAATTGAAAGAAATCATTGCAAAAGAATATCCCAGGACCAAACTATTTTGGCAAAAAAAAAAAAAAAAATTAAAATTAATAGCTAACATTTATTGACCAGACAGAATGTAAACCACAATCACAGAAAGCTAGCCAATCTGATTAGTCTAACTCAATGAAACTTGTCTAACTCAATGAAACTATGAGCCATGCCATGTAGGGCCACCCAGAATGGATGGGTCACAGTAGAGAGTTCTGACAAAATGTGGTCCACTGGAGAAGGGAATGGCAAACCACTTCAATATTCTTGCCTTGAGAACCCCATAAACAGTATGAAAAGACCAAAAGATAGGACACTGAAAGATGAACTCCCCAGGTCAGTAGATGCCCAATATTGCTACTGGGCATATTGGGAAATATGCCCAGAAATAGTGAAATTGAGAAATAACTCCAGAAAGAATGAAGAGACAGAGCCAAAGCAAAAACAACACCCAGTTGTGGATGTGACTGGTGATGGAAGTAAAGTCTGATGCTGTAAAGAGCAATATTGCATAGGAACCTGGAATGGTAGGTCCATGAATTAAGGCAAATTGGAAGCGATCAAACAGGAGGCGGCAAGAGTGAACATTGACATTTTAAGAATTGATGAACTAAAATGGACTAGAATGGGTGAATTTAACCCAGATAACCATTGCATCTACTACTGTGGGCAAGAATCCCTTAGAATAAAGGGAGTAGCCATCGCAGTAAGAAAAAGAGTCCAAAATGCAGTACTTGGATGCAGTCTCAAAAATGACAGAATGATCTCTGTTAGTTTCCAAGACAAACCATTCAATTTAACAGGAATCCAAGTCTATGCCCCAGTCAATAATGCTGAAGAAGCTGAAGTTGAATGGTTCTATGAAGACCTACAAGACCTTCTAGAACTAACACCCAAAAAAGATGTCCTTTTTTTTTTTTTTTTTCCATAGGGGACTGGAATGCAAAAGTAGGAATTCATGAAATACCTGGGATAACAGGCCAATTTGGCCCCAGAGTACAGAATGAAGCAGGGCAAAGGCTAGAAGACTTTTGCTGAGAGAACACACTGGTTATGGCAAACACCCTTTTCCAACAACACAAAAGAAGACTCTACACATGGACATCACCAGATGGTCAATACCAAAATCAGATTGATTGTATTCTTTGCAGCCAAAGATGGAGAAGCTCAATGCAGTCAACAAAAACAAGACCGGGAGCTGACTGTGGCTCAGAACATGAACTCCCTATTGCCAAATTCAGACTTAAATTGAAGAAAGTAAGGGAAACCACTAGACCATTCAGGTATGACTAAAATCAAATCCTTTATGATTGTACAGTGGAAGTGACAAATAGATTCAAGGGATTAGATATTATAGAGAGAGTGCCTGAAGAACTATGGACAGAGGCTTGTGACACTATACAGGAGGCAGGGATTAAGACCATCCCCAGGAAAAAGAAATGCAAAAAGGCAAAATGGTTGTCTGAGGAGGCCTTACAAATAGCTGAGAATAGAAGAGAAGTGAAAGGCAAAGGAGAAAAGGAAAGATATACCCATTTGAACGCAGAATTCCAAAGAATAGCAAGGAGAGATAAGAAAGCCTTCCTTAGTGATCAATGCAAAGAAATAGAGGAAGGCAATAGAATGGGAAAGACTAGAGATCTCTTCAAGAAAATTAGAGGTACCAAGGGAACATTTCATGCAAAGATGGGCACAATAGAGGACAGAAATGGTATGGACCTAACAGAAGCCAAAAATATTAAGAAGAGGTGGCAAGAATACACAGAAGAACTATACAAAAAAGATCTTCATAACCCAGATAATCATGATGGTGTGATCACTCAGCTAGTCAAGTGGGCCTTAGGAAGCATCACTATGAACAAAGCTAGTGGAGGTGATGGAATTCCAGTTGAGCTGTTTCAAATCTTAAAAGATGATGTTGTGAAAGTGCTGCACTCAATATGCCAGCAAATTTGGAAAACTCAGCAGTGGCCACAGGACTGGAAAAGGTCAGTTTTCATTCCAATCCCAAAGAAAGGCAATGCTAAAGATTGCTCAAACTACCACACAATTGCACTCATCTCACACACTAGCAAAGTAATGCTAAAAATTCTGCAAGCCAGGCTTCAATAGTATGTGATACATGAACTTCTAGATGTTCAAGCTGGATTTAGAAAAGGCAGAGGAACCAGAGATCGAGTGGCCAACATCCCTTGGATCATCAAAAAAGCAAGAGAGTTCCAAAAAAACATCTACTTTTGCTTTATTGACTATGCCAAAGCTGAACTATGGAAAATCCAAAAGAGATGGGAAAACCAGACCACCTGTTTTGCCTCCTAAGAAATCTATATTCAGGTCAAGAAGCAACAGTTAGAACTGGACATAGAATAACAGACTGGTTCCAAATCAGGAAAAGAGTACATCAAGGCTGTATATTGTACATCACCCTGCTTCTTTAACTTATATGCAGAGTACATCATGAGAAATGCTGGACTGGATGAAGCACAAGCTGGAATCAAGATTGCCAGGAGAAATATCAATAACCTCAGATATGCAGATGACACCACCCTTATGACAGAAAGCAAAGAAGAACTAAAGAGTCTCCTGATGAAACTGAAAGAGGAGAGTGAAAAAGTTGGCTTAAAACTCAACATTCAGAAAACTAAGATCATGGCATCCAGTCCCATCACTTCATGGCAAATAGATGGGGAAACAATGGAAAGTGACAGACTTTATTTTTTTGGCTCCAAAATCACTGCAGGTGGTGACTGCAGCCATGAAATAAAAGATGCTTGCTCCTTGGAAGAAAAGTTATGACCAACCTAGACAGCATACTAAAAAGCAGAGACATTACTTTGCCAACAAAGGTCCGTCTAGTTAAGGCAATGGTTTTTCCAGTAGTCATGTATGGATGTGAGAGTTGGACTATAAAGAAAGATTAGCGCTGAAGAGTTGATGCTTTTGAACTGTGGTGTTGGAGAAGACTCTTGAGTCCCTTGGGCTGCAAGGAGACCCAACCAGTCCATTCTAAAGGAAATCAGCCCTGAATATTCATTGGAAGGACTGATGCCAACTGAATAATTGGCATTATTGGCTGAAATAATTGGCTGAAACTCAAATAATTTGGCCCCCTGATGGGAAGAACTGACTCATTTGAAAAGACCCTGATGCTGGGAATGATTGAAGGCAGGAGGAGAAGGGGATGATCGAGGATGAGATGGTTGGATGGCATCACCAACTCAATGGACATGAGTTTTAGTAGACTCTGGGAGTTAGTGATGGACAGGAAAGCCTGGTGTGCTGCAGTCCATGGGGTCACAAAGAGTTGGACACAACTGAACGACTGAACTGAGCTGAACACATTGAGTACTGATTTATATGTCAGGCACCACGCTGCACCATATCATCTCATTCTGATGATAAACCTATGAATAGATTTTCTTATCATCTCTATTTTTCAGAAAAACTGAGGCACAGAAAAATCCAGCAACTCACCCACAGATACAGAGTTAATGTGAATCAAGACTTTGATTCAATCTCAGATGATCTAATCCTGATTCCAAAGTCCTTACTCTTAATCAACATTTCCAAGAAATCAAAAAAACTGTATTTAAAATAATAACTTTAAGATGATACAGTTATAAGTAAATTTGAATGAATTTCTAATAAAGATTCAAAACAAATACTGCAAAGCACTATGCCTATTCCTCATTTGTCAGTAGAGAAAGTAACTTAAAATCACAGTGAGACTTAGAGAGTACATAAGCAATTTATATTTAAAGAAAAAAATGTTTGTTCTCTCATCAGAATCACATAAAATCATAATTAGAAAAATCTAATCACCTAAAATCATAATAGAAAATACATTTTAAAAAAAAAAAGAAAATTACCTCCTTTTTCTCTGATATAGACAAACTCACCCAATGGTAAATCAATTTAATTGCATCCTTTTTCACAATTATTGGACCCCTTTCAAGACAATGCACTTATGCTTTTGCTTCTCTTTTAAAAAACTCAAATTCACACTACTTCTATTAAATTAGTATAATTTAAATTCAGAATCAGTAGCCTAGTAAGATACTAAAGTGATAAAAAGATTAGAACATGATTTTCTGACTTCAAGTTGTAAGCAAAATAGTATTGATTACTACTCAGAAAAAGTACTATCTGTGTTACCAAAAGCATATGGGTGTTGTGTAAGGGCCTAGGTCCCTAAACATGACTTTATCATGGGTAGGAAGGTCAAGGGAGGACTTCACAAGGTTGTCAAACAAATTCTTCCTCAATTGTTAGCTGGTAAGAGTATATGACCAAGTCCAAAGTCCATGTTACCTTAACCTGGATTTCTCAAAGACAATGCTTTAGGATGTAAAGAGAGATGATATAAAGGGTGGACCTACAGACTACAGGAGCTGGCGTATTAGAAGAGCATCCTCACTCACTCCAACTGAAAGCCCCCACACTACCTCCTGCTCAGGTTGACTTTAGAATCAATTGGAAAGCTGCAAGAATAATGAGAGTCCAGAGGAAGAATGCACAGAACATTTTTACTGTTTTTCAGCAATATAACAGCTCTTCACCATCCACAAAACTTTCCCTACCAAAGGGTCTGCTTTCCTGTCTATCAACTACCCATGTGTAAGAGCAAATGATATGATTTAGTCTAATGGAATCGAACAGGGTTATGAACATAAGATTTTTTATCTTTTTTTAAACCTCTTGGCCATACTGTATGGAATGTGGGATCTTAGTTTCCCCCTGACATCAACCTGTGCCCCCTGCATTTGCAGCTCAGAATCCTGGCCAATGGACCACCAGCAGAGTCCCACGAGCATGAGCTTTTTCATCTAGATTTGACCTCTGCTCTTCCATTACCAGCTGTGTCACCTTGGGGAAGTCACTTCATGTTTTCAGTACCAGTTTCTGAATCTATAAAATGGATTCTCATAATACTACCTTGTAGGGCGTGGGGAAGTTTGCACAAAATAACACATATAAAATATGTGCTGGTATGATGGGTGATCAATCCAAACTTGTCAGGATTATAAATGTATCACTTATTTTCATGAAGACCTGTTTCACCATTACACTTAATGGGCATAACCATCTCCAATGTATTATAATTGTGAGGTGTTCATGTGTATGTGTTATAAAGTATAGCTAACTTACAATGATGTGTTTATATCTGCTATACAGCAAAGTGATTCAGTTATATATATATATATATATATATATATATATATATGTGTGTGTGTGTGTGTGTGTGTGTGTGTGTGTGTGTGTGTGCTGTACTTAGTTGCTTAGACATGTCCAACTCTTTGTGACCCCATGGACTGTAGCCAGTCTGGTTACTCTGTCCATGGGGATTCTCCAGGCAAGAATACTGGAGTGGGTTGCCATGCTCTCCTCCAGGGGATCTTCTCAACCCAGGGATTGAACCCAGTTCTCCTGCATTGCAGGCAGATTCTTACCATCTGAGCCACGAGGGAAGCCCAAGAATGCTGGAGTGGGTAGCCTATATCCTTTCTCCAGGGGATCTTTCTGATCCAGGAATTGAACAGGGGTCTCCTGCATTGCAGGTGGATATATATATTTCCATTCTTTTTTCTATTCTTTTCCATTATGGTTTATCACAGGATATTGAATATAGCTCCCTCTACTATACAGTAGGACCTTGTTGTTTACCCGTTCTACATTTAATAGTTTGCACCTGCTACTCCCCAACTCCTTCTCAATTCCTCTCCCAACCTCTCTCCCCCCCTTGTCAACCAGAAGTCTGCTCTCTATATCTGTGAGTCTGTTTCTGTTTCTTATCCACTTTCATTTGTGTCATATTTTAGATTCCATATATAAGTAATATCATACAATATTTTTCTCTTTCTGACTTACTTCACTTAGTATGATAACCTCTAGTACCGTCCATGTTACTGCAAACGACATTATTTCATTCTTTTTTATAGCTGACTAGCCACATTTTGTTTATCCATTCATCTACTGATGTTTAGATTGTTTCCATATCTTGACTATTGTGAATAGTGCTGATATGAATATAGGGGTGCATGTATTTTTTTGAATTATAGTTTTGTCTGGATATATGCCCAGGAGTGGGATTTCTGAATCATATGGTAATTCAAGTTTTAGTTTTTTGAGGAAGCTCCATACTGTTTTCTATAGTGTAGTGGCTATGCCAGCTTTATGTGTGTGTATTTTTGTTTACTCAGACACATTGTCTCTTTTTCTTAATACTAACTCTATCCAGAAGGAAAAAAAAAAAAGAATATGGTCTCTGAGATCAAGGAGTTTGCAATTAAGTAATGAAAAGTGTATAAGTGGTAATACATTAAAAAGTAGAATTGCCAAATCTTGTACAAGACCCATGAAGTGCTTTGGGACCACTAAGAAGGAGAATGTGAATTCTGACTGTTTGGAATGACTATGATATGCTATACCATAGAAGATTGAATATTTTATCTTCAGCCTAAAACAAGGGTTTGAATAAAAATTAGCAGTGAAAAGTAAAAAATTAAAAAGTTGAAAATAGACACAACTGGGGGATTCAAGGGATATAGGGAATAAATAGAGAAAATTGACAGATAACCAGAATTTTAAAACCCAGGAAATGGCGGAAACAGTGTTGGGCAGAGTTCCTTGGGGGATCACAGAGAAGGAGTGGAACTGGTAGAAGATGACCCTGGTTTAGACCATTTTGAGTTGAGACAGAGAAAGGATGTCCAGATGAGACTGTCTCCCTGTGAGGGTAACTTGCTTCTCAGGAGCAGGATGTAGATTTCAGAGCCATTTTTCGTGGATGTGATCACTTAAACCTAAGCAATCACTTTGCTAGAGAGAACAAATCAAGAATTTAAGAACAATTAGAATAAATCTGTGAGAAATGACTGCTTCTTTTGGACTCACAGAGATCCAATATTAAAGTGTTGGGGGAATGTGTAATTTCCTTGGCTCTGTCTCGTCGCAGCAAAAATTTGAAGTGATGGACAGACCAGTGTTATAGCTCAGTTTTATTAGGAAAAACAAAGGATAGTACACCCTCGAGGAGTGGGTGCAGACTGACCCCAAACACACTAAGAGACGAAAAGCCCACAGCTCAATTTTGGCTCCTATTTTTATGTTTTTTCTCCTCCCCCTGAACCTGCTCTATGTAAATTGGGCTAGCCAGGAGGGCTGCTTGTTTCGCCTGAGGTCCTCACTCCAGTCCGTGGACCTTCCTTTGTTCTATTTTCGTGGGCTTTTCCCTTCTTTGTCTTTTAGCCACTGCCATTTTGGGCTTCTTTTTCCTATTCTACCTACCCAACATTCCCCCTTCAAGGGATGGGAGGCCCAATGGAATTGGCTACCTCCTGCTGAACTGGGATGGCAAGGGGCATTGGCCCTCCCCCTCTTGCTAGTCTCAAGCCTGAGTCCTTATTATGATGTCCATCTAAAGGTGAGTGATATTTTCTGTGGTCAGCTGTAGCTTTATACAGCCTTGTTGACCTGGGCAAAGACAAAATGGGTTAGACAATTGATAATACATGGAGCAATCATAAGCAGCATCAATATGGTGATAACAGGGATTAGTAGGGGCATTAGCCAACTCCAAATGGCCCATAGCCAGGAGAAGGATCACCCAAAGACAGACTGTAGCTACCCTGAGAACTCTCCAGCTCATTCTTTGAGATCCAGTAGGACCTGAGTGTTTTTCTTAAGGACTGTGAGGGCCTTTTTCCCCTAAATGAGTGGTGGCCTGTAAGGAGTTAACCAACTTCCATTGGAGATTCCCGGGCAGAAAAAGGAGTCCCTTCTTTTGGAATCAACCCTTATTATCTTCTTGAAAGCCCTCACTCTTTTAAGAGTCTCGCCTTCAGTAAATGAAGGAGTTTCTGGCAAATTAGTCTGTGGAACTAAGGTGGCAACCCCTATTAGGTCATGGTTCTGTAATGCTGCTCTCTTAGCTTGCCAATTGGCTGCTTGGTTCCCTCGTGCCACTTCTGTGCCCCCTTTTTGGTGTCCTTTACAATGGGAGACTGAAACCTCAGCCGGCAGATGAACTGCCTCCAAGAGCCTAAGGGTTTGATCACCATATTTGATTGGGGACCCTTGGGTGGTCAATGGCCTCTTTCCAAATAGCAGCATGTACAAGTAGCACCAGAAAGGCATACTTGGAGCCAGTGTAAATGCCTACTCTTTTTCCTTTTCCCAGATCTAGAGCTTGAGTCAGGACTATGAGTTCAGCCAATTGGGCTGAAGTACCTGGTGGCAAAGGTTTAGCCTCTGTGGTCTCAGAATTGGAGCCTACTGCATATCCAGCTCTTCTTTTTCCATCCAAGACAAAGCTGCTTTCATCAGTGTGCCAGATTCCCTCAGGATTGGTCAGAGGATCTTCTGACAATCCTTGGGATTTTGTCCAGTGGTCCAAAGTTTCTAGGCAAGAGTGAAAGGGGAGGGAGCCTCGGATGTAGGCAGGAAGGTAGCTGGGTTAAGAACCTCACAAGGGGATGTAGTCAGGCCTGGATTATCCATCAGCACTACTTGATATCTGAGGATCCTTTGATCAGATATCCATAAATGGCCTCTCCCATTCAGGAGTTGTTTCACTTGGTGGCTGGTAAAAATAGTTTGCCCCCAAGAGACAGTTTTAAAGCATCTTCTATCAGGTCTGCAGTAGCTGCAAGATTTCAAAGGCAGGGAAAGATCTCATCCCAATAAGGGAGTTGGACACTCAGGGACCACCCAAAACTGAAGGGAAAATATCTGTCCATCCTAGCAATGAAGAAGTGCTCGGGTGAATTTTTTGTAATTATTTTTCCTGTAGCACCCAAAATGGTACAAGTTTGGGAGTAGAAGGCTCTGGAGTAGGAGGTTAGGACAGAGTAGGTAGCCCCTGTGTCAACCAAGAAATTCTCGGACCTACCTGCCACACCCAGTTGCACCCTTGACTCCAGACCCATGATGGTTATCTGTGATAGGTGGGCTGGCTGGAGCAGGTGACTTCAGTCAGTCCTGTTGAACCATGGTGAAGGAAGGCTTGGCACTTGACCTTGAGGTTCTTGGGTCCCAAGGGCAGAGTGTCACCCAGTGTCCCAATTGATAGTATTTGTAGCAAGCCATTTTAGAAGACTTGTCACGGTTTGAACACTCTTTGGCCCAATGTCTCACCTGTCTACAGATTAGGCATTTGCCTCCTGCCTTGTCCTTTAAAGACTCGAGGTTTGCCATAGGGCTTCCTTGGAGGGCAGCCAGCATATAGGCATGCCTTGTCTCTTTCCTTTTCTCCCTGTCCTGGGTCTTGGCCTCCCTCTCCTGTTCTCTGTTATAAAAGATATTGGTGGGTGTCTGGACCATCTCATCTAAAGAGGCAGCAGGGTCTTGCTGCTGGAGCTGTTGTAACTTTATCCTGATGTCTGATGCACATTGGGACAGGAATTTGTCCTTTAAAATCACCTATCTCTTGTAGGAGTCTAAGTCCAGATTGGTAAACTTTTGGGGGGCTCTTTTAGCCTTTCCAGAAAAGCAATGGGGTTCTCATTGGGCTCCTGAGTTACTGCTGAGACTGGGCACAGTCCCACAATTAATAGGCTTCCTTTTATTTTTATGGGTGGACTTCCTTATGGATGAGTCTTTCTGAAGCTTATCCTACCCAGTATTGTTGCAACCTGAGAACCAGGTATCCTCGGGTCAGCATACAGATCCCCAGGCAGATTGAGTCATGACAACCTCCTGAAGATCGAATCCCTGGGCTGGTCGAGGCAGGTTGACCTCTTGGGACCCCCAGACTGGAGTTGGGCATCACCAAGGTCTCCAGTGTGACCAATGCTGGGTAGGATTAAGGGAGTTGTAATTTTAACTAATTTCTGGTTTGTCCACCAGGATGAGAATAGATATCATAATGTAAAGCAATCCAAGCCTGTGCCCTGAGACTGGGAACCTGGTGAAACAGCCATAAGCCTTATCCTCTTATTGTTCTAAGGGAATATAAGTCACTGATTTCCTCCCCTAGTCCTCCATAAGAGCAGTTTAGGTTGTTTTTAATGGTAAACATTTCATTTTTACCTAAAGATCCACTTTACCTAAAGTAAAGTGACCCATTTTACTTAAAGATCCACTTTAGGTAGTAACAGAAGTAATGACAAAGGGGTGGGTTATCTGGTCCTGTTAGGGACATTAAGAGTATTTTAATAATAAGTGGGGTGGAGCAATGTTGCCTACAATGAGGCAGGGTCCTGGTTGTAGGAGTTAGTAAGTGGCTTAAATACAAATTGTTAAGAGACAACAGACCAGATGTTCCATAAAAGCAGAGTGGAGATTTGATCTGGGGGTATGTTTGTAACTTTAGGAGATGGCTAGTGATGGTTTGGGCCCAAATGGCCTGCACTGCTAACTCCCAAAGTGGTAAACATTATCCCTGGAAGCCCAATTGCCCTTGAAGGGATGCCACCATCAAATGAACTTCTAGCAGGCACTGTGTGCCTGTCACCTGCCCTAGCGGGTTCACTGAGAGATGCTGTTGTTGCACTTTTAGGAAACATGGAAGATGAGGCCTAAATATTTGCAGGGATTGGCTATTATACAGTATTTCTCTCCCAGAAAGAGAGCCAGCTATTTTCTGATTGTCCCTCCAGAAGATTGTAGAGGCAACATTGTGGGCCTGGGCCGGGCACAGGAGAAGAATATGAAACAGGAGGGAAGGGGGCAGGGCACAACTTTTGAAAGAATGACATAGCCCAAGGGCATAACATAAACCTATTAATATCAAATGGGGTCCAAGATGACAAGTCAAATTCAACTAACCCTTGTTCCTCAATCTGCAAGATCAATGACACACCCAGAGGCACCAGGACAGTTCCAAGGCATTGTCAAACGACTGAGGAGTGGGTGGTTCCCCAGTTGTTGGAATGATCCTCCCACTCATTAGCATATGAAATCACCCAGCCCCCAAATAATCACATCACATTCCATGGTCACTCCCCTCTGTGATGGCCCACAGTCTTGGAGTGCACTTCTCTCTGAATCCAATCTGAACAAACCCACCTCTTACCTATTGCTGTACTCTCACTGAATTTTTTCCAATGAGACATCAAGAACCTGAGCTCCATTAGGTCCTGAAACCAGGCACCATGGGTTTTGGCCAGGCGCAAGCCCCAGGAGAGAGGAGCTGAAGGATGGAAGGAAAAAGCAGTGAGAAAAACATGCCGAGGAATCCCCTTCATAACCTGCCAGAAAATCTGCTAAATACCTGACCTGTGCTCACAGTTTTCATTGGTCTGATCCTTGGCACAAAGAAGATTAAGGACAGAAGAACCCCCACCTGCTTGGACAACAGCTACTAAGTAGCCCCTGCTAAAGTCCCTCACTTGCACCCACTGCCACTCGCCAGTCCACGGGGGCGTAGAGGAAACAAGAAATGAGGGACTGTAAAGGAATTAAGATTTTGTTAGCCATACATCCTTTCAGCCATAGGGGTGAGGACTTCCTACCCCAACCGGAGGTCTTCTGGAATCTGAGAATGAGCCACGTGAGCTTTCTGGCAAGTTTGTTTTTGCTGTCCTGCTTTCCAGCACGCTAGGCTTCTTGTCACTTCCACTGTGCTGGGTTTTCTTCACATTCAGCTTCCACCACGGGAGCTTTCACCAAGTTGGGCTTCTGCTGTGTTTGGCCTCCTCCTCACGGGGGCTGAGCTGAGGTTGTTTGAACCAGGATAAATATGAGTACAGCAGCATATATGTCGGGGGAGTGTGTAATTTCCTCAGTTCTGTCTTGCTGCAGCAAAACTTTGAAGCAACAGACTGACCAGTGTTATAGCTCAGTTTTATTAGGGAAAAAAAAAGGATAGTACACCCTCGAGGAGTGAGGGTGGGCTGACCCAAAACGCACGAAGAAAAGAGAAGCCCGTGGCTCAATTTTGGTTCCTCTTTTTATATGTTTTTTCTCATCCTCCTACACCTGCTCTATGTAAATTGGGCTAGCCAGGAGGGCTGCTTGTTTTACCTGAGGTGCTTACTCCAGTCCTTGGACCTTCCTTTGTTCTCTTTTCACCGGCTTTTCCCTTCTTTGTCTTTTAGCCACTGCCATTTTGGACTCCTTTTTCCTATTCTAACTACCTAACAATAGGAATCTTTGGGGGCCTGGGGAAAGAAACCAAGAGTATGTGGATTCCCAGAAGCCGACGGGAGAGAGAATTTCACAGAGGCTGTGATGATGGGGAATGTCATCCTGCAGAGAGCCTGGGGAGGATGAAGACATGTGGTAACCCCAGAGAAAGTCACATCAGGGCTGGTCTGGAGGGGAACTGTAGAGAGAGAAAACTAGGAGGGAAGACAATGCAGGGAACAGTAAGCTTGAGGGACAAGGGAAGGTGTTTTATTAAGATAACAGAAGGCTGAGCACATTTGTGGATTGATGAGAAGGAGCCAGTAAAATGGATTAAAGTTGAAGAATAAACAAAGATTAATTAATATTCCAAGACCTCAGAGCCTTGGTTATCAACCCTTTCTGAATACTAGGCTCACCTAGGACCCTTAAAATAATGCTAATGTCTAGTCCTGATCTGCAGAGATTCTGATTAAATTGTTTTGGGGTAGGGCAGGCTCATCTATTATTAATTAGTTCTCCCGGGTAATTTTAATATATATTCAGGTGAGGGAACCACCGACTTCTAAGAATTGGCCACTGGATTAAGGCCACAATAGATTGTCACTTTGGATGACAAAGTCACTCTTCTTCCTCTAATATTGGGGTGGGGAATAAAGAAAGGATGAATTAAGAGCAGAAGAAAGAATACTGAAAGAATTCATGATGCATGATTTCAATCTAAGAAAGGAGGTGAGATGCTTCAAATTAGGGGGAAGGAGTGACATTGAGTCATAAAAGAAATTAAAATGTCCTGAACAACTACCAAGATTCCACCAGGAATAAATAAGGTAATTATCAATTTCCTGCTTCATTCTCTCCACCCTTATTTGTGAGCCAATCCCTGACAGAAAAGGCATTACTGTCTTTCTGGTTCCTCTTCAGAAAAAGAGAAGAAAAAGAAAATTTATAAACAGGAAAGATCTAGAAAACATTAAATTATAGAGCCTCAGCAAATGATGGCTCAGTGTGAAGACTCCAGCTGCCAATGCAGGAGACTTGGGTTCCATCCCTGGATCAGGAAGATCCCCTGGAGAAGGAAATGGCAACCTACTCCAGTAATCTTACCTGGGAAATCCCATGGACAGAAGAGCCTGGCAGCCTATGGCCCATGGGGTCACAGAAGAGTTGGACCCAGCTTAACAACTAAGCAATAACATTAAGCAAGAGGGAGAACATGTAA
Source organism: Odocoileus virginianus (assembly GCF_023699985.2). Taxonomy (NCBI): domain Eukaryota; kingdom Metazoa; phylum Chordata; class Mammalia; order Artiodactyla; family Cervidae; genus Odocoileus; species Odocoileus virginianus. The sequence goes on along the minus strand of NC_069677.1, from coordinate 30,059,577 downwards.
GTTGCAGACTCAGATCTCTGAAATCACTTTGATTTCATCCATCGAGGCATCTTGAGATCATTTCATTCAACTCCTCCCATGTCAATGATGAGTAAACTGAGATGCAGAGAGATTCTGTGATTCAACCGGAACAAATAGCAAGGAAGTGCCACCAAGACCCCTTGAAATAAAATCTTCTGATTCCCAGCCCGGTGTCCACCATTCCTATACACACTCAGCCTCATGACCTCTGCGGCTGAGGTTCCAGTAAGCAAAATGGCCGTAGCTTCTCAGGGGGAGCATTAATAAGAAATCTATAAATTGTTTTTAGCTCATTGCAAGGGGAAAAAAAGTTCAATTTCTTCTTTATTACTATTATTATGTGAACCAGATTGAATGGCTGCAGCTCTTAAGAGTTTCTTACGACAGTGTGAAGTTTCCCATTTTAACCCAAGCCAATTTTAAATTGCTTATAAAATACACAGATAACTGTAATAATTCAGTTGCCACATTCAGTACATCATATGAAATACAGTCAAAGGGAAAGAGGAAAACTTGCAAGCACAGAGAAGCAGCAAGACAGAGCCTGGAAAATTATAAAAAACAATCAAAATAAACACATTCCAGGTGATTAAGAAAGAGCAGTGTGTGGTGACAAGATCAGTGGGTCTCCTGCACTGCCTAGCTGCAGTTCATGGACAGAGCCTTTCACACCCTGAGCCTGGGTTTTATCTGGAAAGCAAGATGTATGAGCTATCTGTCAGATCCTTTCTATTTTTGACTGTCTGTATTTTAATTTTTGCCATAATACTCCATAAAAGCGTTCTGAAATAGTTTAAAACAAACTACATCGAGTATCTCATGGATCATAATTCCAGTTCTTTTTAAATTATAAATAAATGTATGTCTCAACTGCAGGTCTCTTATCTGTTAAGTAAATGAGTCCTGGGTCAATAGTGTCCCCTCTCAGCTCTGTGCTCCCATGACCTTTTCACCACCGTCAGTTAGTTGCGCCAGGCGCAAGGTTAGTTGCTCTTTACCTGACATGGTTGAATGCTCTATTCCCTCCTCCCACACAGCCAGAGAGGGCACTGACCAATGAGTACTGTATTTTGGTACAAAGGTCCCCGGGCACCTTGCTCCTTTCCTATTTTTCCTCTATTCTATTCAAGTGGTCAGTACATTCTTGGGTCTTCTGAGGAGACCTGTGGGCCTGGTGAAAAGGACTGAGAGAAAGAAGAAAGCATAGAGTGATATGACAGGGTGACAGGCACTACAGGTAAGCTGACTCTCCCAGAGAACTGTTATTTTTACATTCATCCGCTTGAATTAGTCAAGGAGTCGGTGGTGGTTGCTATTCTGAAAGAAGCTACAGTTAAAGAGAAAGGAACTGGTTTCAGTGTCTCAGAAATTGGCTAGAAGATGGAAAACTAGAGAATGCCATGTTTCCTGCCTCTGGAATTAACTGTGTATGACAGCAGACTTATAGTTGAGGGAGATGATAACCCATGGGAATGCCTCTTTCTCAAGGAAGGGATTTGCCTTCTCTCAGTTGGATTCAGGGTTGTTTCTTGATTCTTGTGTGTATGAGAAATATTTTCAAAAATGGAGTGATGTTAATTCATAAGTTGCAGGTTTCAACTATAATAAGCTCTCAGTCTTTCACGTTCTCAATTATTTTACTGTCAGAATTTTCTTCCGTTTGATCAAATTTTCTGAAAGAATCTCTGTCTAGACAGGCAAACTGACTTGGAGGAAGAATACAAACATCTAGATGACTAGAAAAATATCTTAATGAGTGGCTGTAGGCAACAAGTCTTTGATCTTTACTAACATCAATTATTCAGTTATGTGTTTAGATCTCTAATTGGTTTTGCACACACAGAAATTTTCTCACACAAACATATGTAACAACAGTGTTATTTTATAGGAGACTTTCTTCCTCTGAAAACTACAGCACAGAATTTTAGTGATGAGAAAATATTAATATATACAAATTCAAACTGACAGCAATTCACAGATCCCTAATATTCCAATATGCTCTGCTATATGTCACCCGCTTTGCAAAATGATTATTAATAGCCTGACTGCAAAGTTGCTTAAGAACTATTTCATTTCAAATTAGGCATAATTTTTTTTTCTTTTAGATTATACAGATGCATTGTTAAGGTCATTTCATTCCCTGTACTCAGTTTATTTTCTTTGTTTAAAAAAAGAATATATATATGTATATATATGTATATATATATATATGTATATATATATATATATATATATATAGAGAGAGAGAGAGAGAGAGAGAGAGAGAATATCTATATATACACCAGAAAAAAAAAAAAAAACCTTGAAAGAAAGGGGGAATGAAGGAAAGGAAGAAAAGGGAGGGAGGAAGAAAAGAAAGGAAAAAAGATTTGGCAAGTAATTAGCTCTTTTGATTATTTCACATCAGCAAACAGAATACTTCAGGTCTTTCTAAAACCGATGTACTGTTTGTTTCAAATGCTGCACTCTGAGGGGCAGATTTCTTAGCAACAACTGAGAGTATTAGCGATAAGGCAGGGTGGAAACCCAAATAATTGACAAGCAATCAGGAGGCCTTTGTCCGAGAACCCAAGATGAACAGGAAACGCTGGCAGGCAAAGGGACAGAGACTTCTATCTGGAGGACATTTCTCACAAGACCAAATAATTCAAAATTAAACTAAAGATAATCCACCAGTGAAGTGATTGCTATCCCAAATTTACCTTTAGGATTCTTCTCTGAAGCTTGAGATCATTGTGGTGGGCAAACAAGCTGCTCTGAGCCATACAACAGAACTCAATCAAACAGTGGTCAGTCAATCAATAAAATGTAGATATTTCAGATCCAAAACCAAAGTTTTCTTCCCCTAAGTGTACTGAGAGGATTGGCTTTTCTCTTCTTCAAAGCACATTAGACTTAACTGATATAAAATCATAAAGGTTTTAAACATTAGGTAACATTTTTGAGCACTACAAGTCAGACATATGCTAAGTGATTGCTGTCTTGTCTTTTAACAAGAATCTTTGAAATTACTCCATGAAGTGCTATTTTGAATCCTCAGATAAGGACACCGCAACTTGACTAAAGTTGCCCAAGATACCACAGCTAGCAAATAGAGGAAAGTGAAAGTGAAGTTGCTCAGTCGTGTCTGACCCTTTGTGACCCCATGGACTGTAGCCCACCAGGCTCCTCTGTCCATGGGATTCTCCAGGCAAGAATATTGGAGTGGGTTGTTATTTTCTTCTCCAGGGGATCTTCCTGACCCAGGGATCGAACCCAGGTCTCCCGCATGGCAGGCAGACGCTTTACCCTTGGAGCCACCAGGGAAGCCCACCAGGGTGCAAACCTAACACTGCCTGACTTCAAAGTCCATACTGTCACCCATTACACCATTCCACTCCTTAGAGACAACACTGCCTTGTTTCCCAGATGTTCCTGGACACACAGAAGCCCACAATAGAATATTCTCTGAGGCTAAAAGTGCTGCCACATATTTCCTCTGAATTCTCAAAAATGTCAAGGATAATAAATACTAGGCACACAGTAGACACTTGAAAAATGATTCTTGAATTGAATTCACAAATGAAAACTCTATTCTCATGCTTTCTCCTCTCACTGTGCTATGAAACAGTACAAATTCATAAAATTTTAGTCATAAAGATAATGTTATTTGAAGAGGAACAAGATGGCATTATGAATAATAGATTTCAATCTATTAAGCACAGAGCTACAGCCACAGTTTAACAGGATAATGCAAGGATTATTATAAAATCTTAAGAGATTACTGTAAGTGGCACATGATCTCCTTTGCTATCAATAAACACAAAGCAATGCTGAGAACTAGGCTTTCTTGTTTATTTGTTTTATGTGAAAGCTCTATGGAGTGTGCAGCTACACTCGAGTTGGAACAGCCAGCTTCCAGTTTCGGTTCCAAAACTCAGTGGCTCTTTGACACAAGCACAAAATTGATCCCTTTGAGCCTAAATCTCATGGTTAAAAGTAGAGGTGGATCAGACTAGATGATTTATAAAGTTCCTCCTACTCTAACATGCCATCATTCTGTAATATTGCTGCATTAGAGTCCAGTGTTAGCATACCTGGAAATGCCCACTTTGTAATTTTTTACCTTTTGCAAAAGACCCTGTGGCAGGAGACCCAAAAGGCACTTTATGGCACAACTCAGTAGGAAAACAAGTACAGCAGCCTTTTAGCCACAAAGCTGTGATGTAGCAGCGATAGTGTGTGGGTAAGGGGGCAGGAAATTCAGTTGTCTGATACGGTGTGTGTGTGTGTTTGTGTGAGTCGCTCAGTCATGTCTGACTCTTTGTGACTCCATGGACTGTAGCCCACCAGGCTCCTCTGTCCATGGAATTCTCCAGGCAAGAATACTGGAATGGGTTGCCTTTCCCTTCCCCAGGGCATCTTTCTGACCCAGGTATCGAATCTGCATCTCATTATGTCTCCTGCACTGGCCAGCGGGTTCTTCACCACTAGCACTACCTGGAAAGCCCTCTGCTTTGGTATAGTCAAGGTCAAATCTCAAATAATATCACTAAGACTTAGCATACTTGGAATTAGTATAAATGTTTCTAATAACATCATACATAACAGAGTTTTATAGGGAGACACCTGGGAAATACCAGTGATGCCTTCTATGCCTACCTCTCTGATCATTATCTTAACTAAAGTAACCCTTCTGAATCTGGGTTTCTCCATGAGAAAGAAGAGCTGGGGTAGTTAAGTTGCCTAGCTCTAGAACAAGGAGGATTACTGTGTTAGGAAAAAAATATGTTTGGATTTGATGCCTTCTATATGGAGTGGTTCCTGATAAATGAGGCTCTGCTGTTGACTGAGCAGATGACAGCTATGACCACTAGCATAGCTAGACCAGGGCTAAACTGCTCTGCATAATTAGGGGGAAAGACTGAGAAGCCCCCACAGAGAGGATTCTGGAAAAGAATCAGTAAAGCTAAGCATTGGCACCAAAGAGGGGGTAAAGGGATAAAAAACCCAAGAAATAAAAGGCTAAGAAAAGAGACCTGGGTGAAAATGCCAGGCTTTATAAACTCTCTTGTGCCTCTAATTTTAAGATGTCAATAAACTGTACACTCTTCCATAATGCTTTGGTGCAAATGAATTATTTATTCTGAAGGTGAAAATTATTAATAAAAATTATGAAGTCCAACTTCAGAGGCTATCTGGAGGAATGGCTGATGTATGACTTAAAAAGCATGCCAAGAGAAATCAAAGAGGACACAAACAGATGGAGAAATATACTGTGTTCATGGATTGGAAGAATCAATATTGTCAAAATGGTTATACTACCCAAAGCAATCTATAGATTCAATGCAATCCCTATCAAACTACCAACGGTATTTTTCACAGAACTAGAACAAATAATTTCACAATTTTTATGGAAATACAAAAAATCTCGAATAGCCAAAGTAACCTTGAGAAAGAAGAATGGAACTGGAGGAATCAACCTGCCTGACTTCAGACTATACTACAAAGCCACAGTCATCAAGACAGTATGGTACTGGCACAAAGACAGAAATATAGATCAATGGAACATAATAGAAAGCCCAGAGATAAATCCACGAACCTATGGACACCTTATCTTCAACAAAGGAGGCAAGGATATACAATGGAAAAAAGACAACCTCTTTAACAACTGGTGGTGGGAAAACTGGTCAACCACCTGTAAAAGAATGAAACTAGAACACTTTCTAACACCATACACAAAAATAAACTCAAAATGGATTAAAGATCTAAACATAAGACCAGAAACTATAAAACTCCTAGAGGAGAACATAGGCAAAACACTCTTCGACATAAATCACAGCAGGATCCTCTATGACCCACATCCCAGAATTTTAGAAACAAAAGCAAAAATGAACAAATGGGACCTAATGAAACTTAAAAGCTTTTGCACAACAAAGGAAACTATAAGCAAGGTGAAAAGACAGCCCTCAGATTGGGAGAAAATAATAGCAAATGAAGCAACAGACAAAGGATTAATCTCAAAAATATACAAGCAACTCCTCCAGCTCAACTCCAGAAAAATAAATGAACCAATCAAAAAATGGGCCAAAGAACTAAACAGACATTTCTCCAAGGAAGACATAGAGATGGCAAAAAAACACATGAAAAGATGCTCAACATCACTCATTATCAGAGAAATGCAAAACAAAACCACAATGAGGTACCATTACACGCCAGTAAGGATGGCTGCTATCCAAAAGTCTACAAGCAATAAATACTGGAGAGGGTGTGGAGAAAAGGGAACCCTCTTACACTGTTGGTGTAATTAGTACAGAATGCAAATTAGTACAGCCACTATGGAAAACAGTGTGGAGATTTCTTAAAAAGATAGAAATAGAACTGCCATATGACCCAGCAATCCCACTTCTGGGCATACACACCGAGGAAACTAGATCTGAAAGAGACACGTGCACCCCAATGTTCATCGCAGCACTGTTTATAATAGCCAGGGCATGGAAGCAACCTAGATGCCCATCAGCAGACGAATGGATGAGGAAGCTGTGGTACATATACACCATGGAATATTACTCAGCCATTAAAAAGAATTCATTTGAATCAGTTCTAATGAGATGTATGAAACTGGAGCCCATTATACAGAGCGAAGTAAGCCAGAAAGATAAAGACCATTACAGTATACTAACACATATATACAGAATTTAGAAAGATGGTAATGACAACCCTATATGCAAAACAGAAAATGAGACTCAGATGTATAGAACAGACTTGTGGACTCTGGGAGAAGGTGAGGGTGGGATCTTTTAAGAGAACAGCATTGAAACATGTATATTATCTAGGGTGAAACAGATCACCAGCCCAGGTTGGATGCATGAGACAAGTGCTCGGGCCTGGTGCACTGGGAAGACCCAGAGGGATCGGGTGGAGAGGGAGGTGGGAGGGGGGACCGGGATGAGGAATACATGTAAATCCATGGCTAATTCATTTCAATGTATGACAAAAACCACTGCAATGATGTAAAGTAATTAGCCTCCAACAATTAAAAAAAAAAAAGCATGCCAAGGATGTGTACTATTATCTATTGATGAATTCGCAATGTTGATAGCAACATAGAACAAAAGATCTCTTCAACTGAGCTGTAGCCATACTGCGTCTAGGTTCAGTTCTAGATAAGACATTTCAGCAGGGGTCTCAATCCTCTCCAGGCCTTTAGAGGCCAAGTGCAGTGAAGCTGGGATTCAGACAGTAGCTACTGATGGGGGCTTGGAGCTACAGAACACATGCCTGTGGAAAGGCATTCACATTCCTTTTGCTTTTTATTTTTTGTTTAAAAACAAAACAAATGAAAAAGACATTGTGCCAAGCAAAACACATCTGTGGACCAGAACCAGACAGCTTGCCTCTGAAAGAGTCATTATCAAATCAAAGGACATTCAGAGGAGAATGGTCAGGATATGAAATCACACACAATCATGCAGTATATGAAATAACTGAATAAACTGGATTCTCTAATTTGAAAAAAAGCAGCCCCTGGGGAACCTAGTGATTGTCATCAGAGTATTCAAAGACTATACACAAAGCAAGTGTTTAAGTGTTTTATATTCCCTTAAGGTGCAGAACCAAAAAATAGGGGGCAACCATTAAGGATTAAATGAGCTAATATTTGTTAAGCCCTCAGAGCAGTGTCTGCACAGAGTTAGCACTGTACAGATACCTAAACGCACTTGGAAGTCAGAGTCGTTCAAGGTTTAAATGGGTTCTGCGATGGATGATTGGAGGGTACCTCATGGGGTAGTTGGGGGACAATATTCTGAAGAATAGAAAGGCCACTCACTCTTGGATACAGCATCCAGACCTGGCTGGTTCTCTAAGGTAACCTGTAAATTTGGGGTCCATTGAATGGCCATAAAGTAAACAAAGTGAAAGACATTCTTCCTACTGAATAGTCTTGCATCACACTTCCCTTCTCAGGTAAGACTCATCCCAGCTTTTACATGGTAGCCAATTGAAGTTGTACCTTAAGTCCCCACGAAAAATTAAGTATAGGGGTGGTATATATAACCATTGAAAGTAAGAGTGGTCTCAACGGACATGTGGGGACTGTGGAAAGGAACTGTCAGAGTGCCCCCAGAGTCCTCCAGCTAAGAACTGGCTGGTATAGGCACAGTGATGAAAAACATCAGCACTTAGCTCTTCTAAATCTCTCAGAGCCTCCCTTATAACTTTTTGTCAGATCAAGTTGATATTGGATCATTCAAAATACAAATCCTTTGTCAGACCAAGGTGATATTGGATCATTTAAAATACAAATCCATGTCTCAAAACTCCAAAACTATGGAAACTAAGAGTCACAACAATAAGACTAAGATGTCTACAAAGTGCTATACTTGTAAAATATTGAAATTCTGATTATGATGGGTACCATGTATCACAGAAGGATAATGACCAATATAAGGACAATAGTGTCCAGAACTAACTTAAGAAACTCAGTATTGATGTAGGTGTAGAAAATGAACTGCTGAGAACATTGTATGTAATCTGGGGGGGAGAGGGGCAGGAACTGGCTTGAAATAATAATGGCTGCATTGTTGCTTTGTGTAAAGTGGAGCAGTTGGAGAAGTAAAACACTGGAAATAAGGATTTATCAAGTACCCACTTTTGATCAGGTACCATGCTGGATGCTTCACAAGCATTACTTTATCTAATCTTCACATTAACCTTGAGAAAATGATAATTTGTCCCATGCTATATACAAGAAAATTAGAGCTCAACTTAATAAACTTGCCCAGCTCTTACACACTTTTGATGGATTATAAATTGATAAAAACTCTTTAGAGAGTAATTCAGCAGAACTTATCAAAAACTTCAAGGAGCAAAATTATTGCCTCAGCAATTCCATTTGTAGTCATGCATTCCTTAGAAAGACTTTCACAAGTGTGTAAGGGTATTATGTGCAGTTGTTTCCACTGCAGCATTATTTGTAATACTGAAAATCTGGAGACAACCTAAAGGTTCTTCAGTAAAATAACCAGTATATGTGTATATTCTAGCATACTTGGAATCCAATAAAAATATTGAAACAGATGAAGTCAAAAGTGAAAATACAACATGTAGCAAATCAGCTTTTATTGATAGAATATATACTTCTGTATGTACATAATAAAAGACCTGAAATAGAACCTGCCAAGTGATTGATAGTAGTTATATCTAGAGAATAATAGTGAGAAGCTGGAGTGGAAGAGACCATTCACTACCTTCGACTCTTCTGTATTATTTAAACTGCTAAGCAAACATGTGCTGTCCCGTTTGAAAACAAACAAACAAAAAAAAAAAAAATGGAAAGTCATACTGAACGTAAGATCACACAGTCACTAGCAGTCACAGCTCTGCACAGCACTTCCTCCAGAATCTACTTCTATGTTTACAGTTTGGGAATTCTCCCCTCATGAGTTCTGTATACGCTATCTAGGACAGCAAATGGTGTAAAGTAAAACTACCTGAGGGAGAAGGCAAAAACTTCCCAAGGAAAATCAATTAAAGCATGGACAGAGGCCATGGCAGCCACCATAAACACATTTTCCTGCCAAAAAAAATGAATACACATTTCTAGACATGAAGCTTTATACAAAACAGTGCTGTATCACATGAGTTTGTTTTCCCAAGAGTGCAGCTCTTTATAGCATTTCCAACTGTTAAATTACCCCAGCAGGCATGACCAAGTCCACGTAGTTGTCACTAGTTACCCCACTTCCATGTACTCTATTTATCAAGTGTTTATCTCTCCAAATTTAAACCTTTAGCATCTCCTCTGGCTTTTCTCAGAGAGTATCATGCTGAAATTCAGGATTCTAATAAAACACATTGTCACAGTGTAAATCTCATGGCTGGCAGAAGAGTTAGCTTTTTAGAAATACTACAATATTTAACAACACTGATGATTATAATCATTAATGAGGTACAGAACCCTGGAACAAGGCAAACAGGACAGAGCAGAACATTAGCATAAGAAGCTAAAAGATATTCCCAAAGTTCCACGAATAGTGAGAGTGAATTAAACAATGTAACAATGAATTATCACTTCAAAGCAGGGTGGACACTTACTGGCAGGGAATATCATGATGCTAAATTGAAGCATCCAAAGATTGTCCAACTAGATGCCCTTTAAGGGTCTCCCTTCCCGTATGTGCATTTCCCCTAAAACATCCAAATAATAATACACTGAGTCTCGCAATATTGCTTGGGTGAAGGTATTTCAGCAAAACATAATTTACTAAGGATACATTTACAATTCAAACTCTTCAAAAAGTTATCAAGCAGCTTCGGGCTTTAAAATGTGTATTCATATTCTACAGATTAACCACCTAATGGCTCCAAAGGAACAATTACAACAAAACATATTGGTGTTAGGATAATTGAGAAACATTCATTTAAAGGTAAACTTTCTACCTTTTGTAGCTCTAGGTACTGAGGATACATAATAATATATAATCATATGAATTAATGAGATGCTTTCATATTTTTCAGCACTTAACAAAGTAGTTAAATCATTTCCCAAGCAGAACATGGTGACTCTATCGAAAGTATCCTTGGCATATCATTTTGTTCTGGGTTTTCTCAGTCCCATATTTACCCCTGCCAATATTTGTTCCAAGGCAAAAAGGCTTGTGTGAGTAGAGTGCCTGAGTGTCCATATATGTGAATATAAATACATATAATATATATGTAATATGTCTAAGTACCTCACTTATCATCTGCTTGAAATTTATCTGAAATCTAGAAAATAAGGGACCAAAGTCCTGAATAACCAACAGAAATGTCTAAAATGAGGATTAAGTAGACCACATATGTAACACATCTGGTGATTTATAGAAGATATTCAATAAATAATCACTATAGTATTGTCATCATTATTGCCTCCACATGGCTTCAAAAAGGACCTGAAATAACTTATCGTAGAAAACCTACTTAGATTTAAAGCAGCTAAAAAGCAATCTACTGAAATGGAGGATACATTTTGCTATTGCTCGGCCTACTTACAAGAGCAAAGTTGCAGTTAACATTCTGACAAGGGGGACAATATTGAGGAAACTGTAAAAGACAGATATAGTTCAAAAGAAAGAGCAATATAAATCTATTTTCACCAAGACAAATGGTTTGGAGTAATTGAAGCCAGGGAGAGCATCATATGATCTTTGCAAAGCACATGCTTTATGTTCTTAATGATGATACTATGGAATAGCAGCCATGGACTCAGATAGATCTGAGCTTAAGTCCAAGCTCCACCTCCACGTCTGTGATCTTGGCTGTTACTTAACCATCCTGATCCTCAATTTACTCCTCTCTTAAATGAGGATCATAGGATCATAGTATATCTCTTCCCTCACAGGAGTAGCTCTAAATGAAAGGTTTTGTGTAAATGGGTAACACAGAGACCACCACACAGAACCCACTTAATGGCTAAATAGCAGTTTTATTATTATAATAATGCTTTGCTTAAGAAAATATGGAAACAGATAATGCATTTTAAAGGAACTTTCCTACACTGTTGATGGGAATGTAAATTGGTACAGTTACTATGGAAAACAGTATGGAGGTTCCTTTAAAAAAAAACTAAAAACAAAGTTACCAAGTGATCCTGCATGCCCACTCCTGGGCATATATCCTGATAAAACTCTAATTCAAAAAGATACAAGGACCCCAGTCTTCATAGTAGCACTATTTACAATAGCCAAGACATATATATAAAATAGAATATTACTCAGCCATAAAAAGGAATTAAATAATTCCATTTGCAAAAACATGGATGGACCTAGAGATTTTTACATTAAGTGAAGTAAGTCAGACAAATACAAATTATCACATGATATCACTTAAATATGGAATCTTAAAAAAAAAATGATACAAATGAACTTGTTTACAGAACAGAAATAAACTCACAGACAGTAGACAAGCTTATGGTTACCAAAGGGGATAGATGGGGTGGGAAGGAAAGATCAATTAAGAGTTCGGGATTAACACATGCACACTACTATATATAAAATAGGTAAACAACAAGGATCCACTGAATGGCAGCAAGAACTCCACTTGGTATCCTGTAATGACCTATAATGGAAAAGAATCTGAAAATATATATATATGTGTGTGTACATAACTGAATCATAGTGCTGTACATTTGAAACTAACACTACATTGAAAATTAACTATACTTCAATAAAAATAAATTTTAAATAAAGAAAAATAAAAGATCTCTTTAAATAGTTTAATGATATAAAGCAACTTGTCACTTAACAGAGTAATTTTCAGTTATCTAGAACATTAACATATAGATAGCCTAATTCCCATATGATCCCACCATGAATATGAAGATTTAGTTTATAATACAATATATAATCAGACACAGGTAGATGAAAAGATGTATCATCAAAATGCAAAAAAGAAAGAATACTATCTTTTTCTCCCCTTTATCTGAGTCAAAGCAAGTTCACAAATGTCTCAGCCATAAAAGACTGTTGAATTATTGAAACTAGGACAGTCACTACACTTCTGTAAGTGAAACTACACTTGCTTGGAAGTATACTTCTGCTGCTCCTTTCATGACACTTCTCTGTTTATCTATTTAAAAATCACAAGCAAAATGTGAATGCCTCCAAATATACACATACAAATGCCAGTGATATTTTGTACATCCAATGTGAGAAGAAGGAATTCCTTTTTGAAACAACACAAAATCTTCTGATGACATTCATGCTATGATCGTGGGGATATTCAGTCAGTTTAATATTCACAATATTTCACAGCTTTTAAGTGGAGTAGTAAAAGAAAAGGAGAGAAGAATAGACTAGCCAGTGCCTCTCCAGTTCTTGAAAGGCACTATGGAACTAATAAATATATTTATCCTACCTGGAATAGTCAGTGAAATCTTTCAGATGATAGATAGATAGGCAGATAAAATTAGGACTTGGTTCTAAAGAATTGAGTCTCTCTGTTACTCAAAACTCCACATTTAAATAGCAAAAAACAACTGAAACACATCCAAGCAAATATGAATTGTATGGGCTTATTAGGTAAAAATGTCAGGAGTTGCCTAGCTTTGGCATGGCTTTGGCATGACTAGATACAACTGCTCAAAAATGTCCTCTCCTCATTTCTTGGCTGTTTTTCTTGTGGATTGGCTACATCTTTCATAAGTGACTCTCCATGTCTTAAAGAGTAGATAGACATCAGCAGCTTCAGACTTATATAAATGTTGTCCTCAGACTTTGCCCTCTCTTTAAACACCCAAATAATTACCTCAAAGAATAGCAAGGAGAGATAAGAAAGCCTTCCTCAGTGATCAGTGCAAAGAAATAGAGGAAAACAATAGAATAGGAAAGACTAGAGATCTCTTCAAGAAAATTAGAGATAAGAGATATCAAGGGAACATTTCATGCAAAGATGGACATATTAAAGGACAGAAATGGCATGGACCTAACAGAAGTGGAAGACATTAAGAAGAGGTGGCAAGAATACACAGAAGAACTATACAGAAAAGATCTTCATGACCCAGATAATCATGATGGTGTGATCACCAACCTAGAGCCAGACATCCTGGAATGTGAAGTCAAGTGGACCTTAGGAAGCATCACTACAAACAAAACTAGTGGAGGTGATGGAATTCCAGTTGTGTTATTTCAAATTCTAAAAGATAATGCTGCGAAGTGTTGCACTCAATATGCCAGCAAATTTGGAAAACTCAGCAGTTGCCACAGGACTGGAAAAGGTCAGTTTTCATTCCAATCCCAAAGAAAGGCAATGCCAAAGTATGCTCAAACTACCACACAATTGCCCTCGTATCACATGCTAGCAAAGTAATGCTCAAGATTCTCCAAACCAGGTTTCAATAGTACATGAATTGTGAACTTCCATATGTTCAAGCTGGATTTAGGATAGGCAGAGGAACCAGAGATCAAATTGCCAACATCCATTGGATCATTAAAAGAGCAAGAGTCCCAGAAAAACCTCTACTTCTGCTTTATTGACTATGCCAAAGCCAAACGGTAGAAAATTCTTCAAGAGTTGGGAATACTAGACCACCTGACCTGCCTCCTGAGAAATCTGTATGCAGGTCAAGAAGCAACAGTTAGAACTGGACATGGAACAACAGACTGGTTCCAAATCAGGAAAGGAGTACGTCAAGGCTGTATATTGTCACCCTGCTTATTTAACTTATATGCAGAGTATATCATAAGAAACACTGGGCTGGAGGAAGTACAAGCTGGAATCAGGATTGCCGGGAGAAATAGTAATAATATTAATGAATATTAATATTAATTAATAATATTAATAATATATTAATAATAATATTAATATTAAAACCTTAACCATATTAAGATATGCAGATGACACCACCCTTATGACAGAAAGTGAAGAAGAACTAAAGAGCCTCTTGATGAAAGTGAAAGAGGAGAGTGAAAAAGTTGTCTTCCAACTCAACATTCAGAAAACTAAGATCATGGCATCCAGTCCCATAACTTCATGGCAAATAGATGGGGAAACAGTGGAAATAGTTACAGACTTTATTTTTGGGGGCTCCAAAGTCACTGTAGATGGTGACTGCAGCCATGAAATTAAAAGAAGCTTACTCCTTGGAAGGAAAGTTATGACCAACCTAGACAGCATATCAGAAAGCAAAGACATTGCTTTGCCAACAAAGGTCAGTCTAGTCAAAGCTCTGGTTTTTCCAGTAGTCATGTATGGATGTGAGAGTTGGACTATAAGGAAAGCTGAGTGCTGAAGAATTGATGCTTTTGAACTGTGGTGTTGGAGAAGACTCTTAAGAGTCCCTTGGGCAACAAGGAGATCCAACCAGCCCATCCTAAAGGAAATCAGTCCTGAATATTCATTGGAAGGACTGATGCTGAAGCTGAAACTTCAATACTTTGGCCCCCTGATGCAAAGAACAGACTTATTTGAAAAGACCCTGATGCTGGGAAAGATTGAAGGTGGGAAGAGAAGGGGACAGCAGAGGATGAGATGGTTGGATGGCATCACCGACTCAACGGACATGAGTTTGAGTAAACTCTGGTAGTTGGTGATGGACAGGGAAGCCTGGCGTGCTGCAGTCCATGGGGTCACAACGAGTCAGACACAACTGAGTGACTGAACTGAACTGAACTGAATTACCTCAAAAGAACTCCAGTAAACCTTGCTTGAATTAACTGTTCTGCATTGATCACAGTGACCAATCACAGTGGACAGAAGGAAAGGTTATTGTGATCTGCTACCTTGGCTCATGTGAGGGCAAGGGAAAGGAGTGCCCTTTAACTGATATTCTTACCAGAATTCCATGATTAGAGAATGGAGCAGTTTCTAAAAGAGAAGGATGTAGGAAAAACAAAATAATAAATGTCAACCACAGTTCCCTACCATGATTATTTTCATTCTCTGTTGGTTCCCTCCATGAGCCTCCAAAAACTATAGTTAGTTATTTACATACCCCAGACCTCTGAATTTACACTTTCTCGGGGTAGGGAATGTGTTTTCCTCACAATGTGGATCATTGAACATTGTAGGCGCTCTCTAATTTAAAGGAATAACTTACACAAAAATATTTTTTAAATTGTAAAGGGTGATACAAATGTAAACATTTATGGCAATGCATTTAACTCTCTTTAACCTTCTGAGAGAGTTGAAAGCATTGGAATTTCTGTCTCAAAATTCAATGATCCTAGGAGATCAAGAAAGACTGTTTCTGCCAATGGTTTTTGTAACTACGCTTCCTTCAACTCATATCTTTTTATTGCTTGCCTTTTTCCTGATTTGTGTCATAAAAGAGCTGAAAATAAAATAACTATGTTACTACCTGGAAGTATAACTCTTAGAGCATCCATTGTAATATTGTTCCTATTCCTGGCAGTGAGCAAAATACCTGGACTGCAGCCACATCTACTTTCCTTTTTGTTAGTTATCACATCTAATCTGGTCTGCACTGGCTCTTTCTCCTATAGATGATGTTTCTCTTAATACTCAGGATGAATTGGTTTGTGACTAATACTCTCAAAATATTTTCAGCGCCTTATAAGTCATTGCCACCTTGAAAGTTTCATCTATCACCTATTTTCCTAGAATTTTATTTCTAAGCTTCTCTCTTAAGGCTTTCTGATTATCATGCATTTACAATTACATTAGGAAGACAATTCCAGGAGACAGTGGAGGACAGAGGAGCCTGGTGTTGGACAAGACCTAGTGATGAACAACAACAGGGAGATAAATTATAACTCTCTAAAGGAGGGACATGCTTTACACATCATTTTGAAACCATTCACCATGCCCTGCCACACACACACACCAAAAAAAATTGCCCTAAAAGTGAATTTTTATTTAACCTGAGAAAGCAAAAAATAAGCAGAGAAAATGTGAAAATATTTCAGTAAAGATAAGACTATAAAGCCAAGTCTCATTAAAATGAACATTACAGCAATAGTGGCTCACTGTAATTAAAATATTTCCAAGCTTTCTCTGGTCAGTGATCAATAGTAATGATGCCTTTTGCTCTTGCTAAAATAAGTTTCCTTTATTCAAAACTCAGCATAGCAAAGGCTTTATCTCTCAGTTCTTGTCCACTTAATTGTCAGGAGGCATTGTGAAGGGAAAGAGCCTGAACACTTGTCTCTAAGGTGAAAAGTAAGTGGAAAGAGAGCAGAAAACATTAGGTACAACAGCAAAAGCCTCCTCTCAAAGAAATGCTGTCAGGAGAAATATGAAACATGGTAGTTTTATTCTTTAGCAAAGGAGGAGGAAATAAGTAATAGAATCCATGGACTCTGCCAAGAGAAAAAGGGACTTTGACCAAAAAGATATGCTACCTTACATAACAAGTTACACAAAAGTTTCACCTGTATCATCTGACAAGATGTAAACTGTCCAACAAATTTATAAAGTAGATATTATATTATATTTTTATCACTTTGCAGATTGAGAAACTGAAGTTCAGACTTCAAGTGATATTTCCAAGAGAGAAAGCTAGCCATCTTCTGATTTAAACATTTTGTGCTGTTTCCATAATACCACATCTCTTCTGTTGCCCTCCACAAATCAACCACATATATTTAAAACACTGAGGCCCTGTGTGCCTTTTGAATATAATCTCAAATTTATTACAATTTCATTGATTCTACTTTTTTTTTAGTTGTCCCAGATATATATGTGTATGTTATGGCTTTACTCCTCAAGTATTTTTTTCTGTAGCTCTCCTTTCAACTAGCATCATCTCAAATGTAGATGACATCTAATAATTTAGATCATGTGTTGAAATAAGATGCAAATTATGGTTATAAAATAAAATAGCCACAGCTTTTTTCTTATGGTAGATACTTGATAGTATTATATAAGAAGAATTTGAAAGCATGTGATGCAGTGAAACAAGTCAGCATTGCCTACAATCAAATAATTTAGATCTAACACTGGCTTTATCATCAGTTTGCAGCACTGATGAGGAAATAAGGGCAGAAGGAAAAGTCTATGTAAATGTGTAGACATGAAAAGAGGCCTCAACGAGGTTGTATCCTAATTATAAAGACAAGGAAGGTCCACTTACAACAATTCATTTTGTCTCTCCATTCAAGTTTACATAACTGAGGAGGAAATGGCCTCAACAACTCAAGTTCCATTATTTCTATCATCTTTATGATACAGGCTACTCAGAACCTCTCAGTTCAGTACATTGGACAGCACCTTGCCTTAAGCGGGGGGGTCGAGGAGAGAGAGAGAGAGAGAGAGAGAGAGAGAGAGAGAGAGAGAGAGAGAGAGAGAGAGAGAGCCATCTACTGGCCAGAAACCCAAGCGGTCTTTGTACAGAATTGGTTGGAGTAGCTCAGCTGGTAAAGAATCTGCCCACAATGTGGGAGGCCTGGCTTAGATCCCTGGCTTGGGAAGATCCCCTGGGGAATGGAAAGGCTACCCACTCCAGTATTCTGGCCTGGAAAATTCCATGGACTAAGTCCATAGGGTCGCAAAGAGTTGAACACAACTGAGCAATTCTCACTCACTTTTTTTTTCCCCCCAAATCTTTAGATTCTAAAATGAAGGAGAAAAATAATATTCCTTTTTCATCACATGTTTTTCCTCATAGTGAGATCTACAGATACCCATTTCCATTCCTCAAACAGAAGAAGCCAGTTCATACAGCCCTGGACAAAGGTAACTGACTGGGGCCCAAGAGTTCTGTTGGGCCCCAGTCAGTTCTAAGGGCTTCCCAGATGGCTAAGGTAAAGAATCTGCCTGTCAGTGCTGGAGAGGCCAGAGACATGGGTTCGATCCCTGGGTTGGGAAGATCCCCTGGAGAAAGGAGGGGCAACCTACTCTAGTATTCTTGCCTTGGAGAGCCCGTGAACAGAGGAGCCCAGTGGGCTGTGGTCCAGGGGGTCACAAAGAGTCGGACACAACTGAGCATGAATACATGCAAGACTAGTGAGTTCTGTATAATCTTGTCATACTCATTACTTTGCAGATAAAAAGAGCATAAAAAAATGGCTAAGCTTTCAACTTTGCCAGCTTTTCAAATGCTTTGAAGTTTTACCGGAAATGCTTTGAAGTTCCAATTCTGATGTTGCTAATGTATCTTCCCAAGTAACCTCTGATAACGTGTTACTTGGTGACTGAATGTTGAAGGAATAGTGCATAGTGAGTCTACATTTTCCCTGTGGATATAATTTCATAGCCTAATTAAGCCAGTTAAATGAACAAGAGATATGATTCCACCTGAAATTCTCTTTCCTCTGCACAAAAGTATTTCCCTTTTTTAAAAAGTAATTAAACTTTGTGTCTTGACCCAGCCACCCTTAGTATATATTCCATGCAGCTAGTCCTAGAAAATATCCTAGTTGCTTGAAGACATAATCATGGTAACATTCATAATGGTAAAATTTTTACCACCATTCATAAAAATTAATTCTTACATTGTATATCAATTTATAGAGGGAAAACAGATCAGAGAGGGGGTAAATCTAAGTTTCTAGAGCAGATACTTAAGAATTTTGAAGAAATATTCTCCTGTGATATTTATGATCTCTAGCTATTGATATTCACCAAGAATACCTTGTTTTGAAAGCAAGTGTAATTAAGCACTCCTAATACTTAATACATTGTTTCCATGGATTATTACAGTGTCCATCGAAAATAGTTAAAGCAGGAATCAGTTACCCCATTTTAAGGATGAACAAACTGAAACTGAAACTCAGAGAAATCAATTAATTTCTGTAAGTCACATAACTAGTGTGTACAAGGGCTGGGTCTCAAACCCAGCTCCAATTCAAGCATTAATCTACACCACTATTTCTCATGTACCTATGGACATACATATTGGACCCCTCCTCCATGAAGGTCGATAATAATCCACTTGTTTCTCTTTTCACATGTTCACATATCCTTCAGTGCATCACTTTATTTTCCAGTGCTGAAGTGAAAATAAGGTTAATAAGTAGGTGGACAAGTAGACATAATGTGCTTCCTGGGATGGTATTTAATCTTGTGCACAAACTTGTTTTAGCCAATAATGCTTAATTTTTGAACTTTAAAATTGCTATATATGTCAACAACAATAATAGCAATTTATAGTGAAATACTAGTTTACTTGCAATCTTTTCTCTAAAATGTTCTGACAACACATATCGACTTGAGGAATCATCTCACTATCCCAGTTTTGCCCCCATCATGTTAAATTTCACATTGTGAAGCTCTGGCCTCGTTTTCCATTTTTAAAACCTCCCAATGACTCTATTGTCCTAAGGAATAAACTTAGGATGATGTTCCATCCATCCATGAACTAATCATCATTTCCTCTCCAAACTCCTCCAACACTTTCCTTTCTCTTTCCAACTGAAATGAACAACTTTGCAGTTATCCAAAATAGCCCAAGTCATTTTATATCACCATGCCTTTGCCTATAGTCAACCTTCTTTCTGAAAGGTCTCTTTACACCTTTTGGGTACCGCAAAACTCTACTCTTTCTTCAAAGCCAGTTCAAACATCTGTCTGTAAAACTCCTGGAGCATCATCCTGCTCCTCCACCAAGCAGGTTGATGATTCTCTTCTTTGCACATAACTATATTCGAGTGAACTATTAGGTTCTTGGTTGGCACCTATCACAGGCACCTATCAGTTGTTTGTATGTATCCTTCCATGTTTTATCTTACTGCCCCTGTTCCTGGCACAATATACAGAGAGATATAGTAGGTGCTCCATAACTGTTTGGGCTTCCCTGTCAGCTCAGACAGTAAAGAATCCACCTGCAATGCGGGAGACCTGGGCTTGATCCCTGGGTTGGGAAGATACCCTGAAGGAGGGCATAGCAACCCACTCCAGTATTCTTGCCTGGAGAATCCCTATGGACAAGAGGAGCATGGCAGGCTACAGTCCATGGGGTCACAAAGAGTCAGACATGACTGAGTGCCTAAGCACACATACCATAAATATTTACCATATGATCAATGAATGCATGAATACCCATTTAACAGATAGGGATTATAAGCAAAAAGTTGTTAGTCACTCAGTTGTGTCCGACTCTTTGCAACCCCATGGACTGTAGCATGCCAGGCTCCTCTGTCCAAGGGATTCTCCAGGCAAGAATACTGGAGTGAGTGGCCATTTCCTTCTCCATATAAGCAAACATATGGGTAACTAATAAAACAGAAATTCATTGATTTTTCTCGAGGTCACAACCACCTGAAGATGAAATATTATCTTGTCTGGTCCTTCTTATACCCTATTCTAACTAATATTAATGTAAGATTATCAAGGATCTCAAACATATGATCTTGGTATTTAATAACATAGTTGTTTAGGACCTTATGCCTAATGAGAATAAAAAGGTGATTTATTCATGTTAGTAAAATTCTAGTGCCATCTCTTCTGCACTTGAGCAAGACTTGTGATCTTGCATACTCTAGTTGTTGGTACGCTTTGCACCCCCCCTCCAGTCCTGCATCTTTAAAAATAAAATAGCAAGATGAAACAAAGGGAAATTCCAGTGTTTCTGACGCAAATATGGATCCTTTGGATAATGAACAACCTTAATCACTCCAGACTCAGTCCTCTGAACACCACTTACATAGTAAGAAATGCAATCACCAAATCTAAAGAACTTTGCTGAGACATGGAATGAAAAGTTATGATTTTGAAGAATAAAATCTAAACAAAGCCTTGAAAAGAGAACTAAAAAATGGATCTGGCACCTAGTTCACTAATTTTATAATTGAATGCCTATCTTAAGTGTTATTTTGGATCATTTATTCACAAATTCATACAACAATATGGGAGGTTCTTCAAAAACTGCTGTGGACATTGTGTAGGTTATAATGCAAATATATCTACAGATAGAAATATTTTTAAACAAATATATTTGAAGAAAGAAATATTTTAATAAAAACTCCCAAGTTTATAATTTAAAGTCTCATTCATTAGTATAGATAAGTGCAATCAGGGTTCATGAAATTGCCTTGCTTTCAGTTTTAAAATCAGATCAATATTGAAACAAAGATTTTATTTTGTCACAATGTTGTGATGCAACATAAACACTGTGAGCAATGCAATAGCAGGATTTAGCCTCTGCCTTCTAGATGCTCAAAGTGAAAACATTTATACAAATAAAGCCTATGAGTCATGCTAAAGGAGAGATCAACATAATAAAGTACATAGAAAAATTCCCCACCTAGAGGAAATCAAGGGTTTCCCTGATAGCTCAGTTGGTAAAGAATCTGCCTGCAAAGCAGGAGACCCCGGTTCAATTCCTGGGTCGGGAAGAGCCCCTGGAGAAGGGACAGGCTACCCACTCCAGTATTCTTGGGCTTCCCTCGTGGCTCAGCTGGTCAAGAATCCACCTGCATTGTGGGAGACCAGGGTTCGATCCCTGGGTTGGGAAGATCCCCTAGAAAAGGGAAAGGCTACTCACTCCAGTATCCTGGCCTAGAGAATTCCGTGGACTGTATAGTCCATGGGGTCACAAAGAGTTGGACAGTACTGAGTGACTTTCACTTCAGAGGAAATCAAGAACCACTTTATGGAGAGGAGTTGCTTTCAGGAACAAATAACATAATATATATTAAAGCACTTTGAAACCACAAAATTCTGCTCCAATATTAGATGGTTTTTTTCCCAAGAGCTGAATGGAACAGGTTGCACTCTAAAGTACGCGTCAAGAAGGATAGCTGGATTAGGCACTTTTAGAGGTAAAAACATAGGTCCACTGAGGGCACACAGATCAAGAAAATACACATTACCCTCCAGACAAAGAGATGCCAGGCGGAGCAGGTCCTCCTGGAAGAAGGGCTGTGGAGAAGAAACTAGTTTGGAGACCCCGGTTGCCCTGAGGCCCTAAGCAGCAAGACTTGTACTTCTCCACTCTTGGTCTCCACCCCTTTAACTTGACTCTTCACAGGGCCCCTCTCCCTCTCACTACAGAACCTCATGAGCTTTCTTTTACCCAGCATATGTTTTCTCTCTCACTCTGTGAGCATTTCTCCTTCATATTCTACTTGTCCTTATCCAGCTTGGTCTCAGACTCCACATTAGGGCTGCCCTCTCTACATATACCTTTTTCATACCAGGTCATGTCAAATATCCCCATGGAGCTTAAGGATGGGCTGCCCTAGAGTGAGGTGCCCAACAATTGTCCAATCAGCTTTGATCAAAGGGAAAGGGTCAAGTGGCTCAAAATATGACTGTTTGGTCTTTCTCTTCCATTCACACATTTATTTATGCATTCTTCACCTGTTGTTTCATGTGTTAGATGACACAATGTGAACAAAACTTCTTGTTAAAAAAAGTCCCTGTGTTTATCATGCTTTCATTCTTATTTGGAGACACAATAATAAAAATAAGAAAACAAGCAAGCAAGATAAATTCAGCTGGTGATAAATGCTACAGAAATACTGCTAATAATATAATACTAAAGAAGAGTAACTGGAAGTGGGGAAAAGAGATGCTAATTTTGGCTGGGTGGTTACATAAGGAAGTGGTATTCAATAAGTAAAGAAACAGAATGAGTAGTGTGGTTCAGTAATGGGTTATTTTATAACCACCAATAACATGTATCTGCTAAGTCATCATACCAGTTCTCCTCCCAACCAAGATTAAAATGAATATATCAGGCTTAAAATGTACATACAAGTTATTGCAAGCATTGAAGAATCAACTTACAAACATGTAGAAGCACAAATCCAAGACAATACAGAGACATTCTAGTGATAGTAAGAAATAATGGCAATCGGCTAAGATTCCTATTCCACAGGATTGTTAACAGGTTAAAAGCCAGTATGATATCAAGCCTGTAAAAGCAATTTTAGATATGGGGGATCACAATCTTTACTATTAATAAGGTAGAATGAAGGGAAGGACACTGAATCCCAAGCCAAGTAGATATCACCAATTCCACTTTTTAGAAATTCTGAGTAATCCAAAAATGCTTATATTTCCCTGGTGGCTCAGACAGTAAAGAATCCACCTGCAATGTGGGAGACCTGGGTTAAATCCCTGGGTTGGGAAGATCCCCTGGAGAAGGGAATGGCCACCCACTCCAGTATTCTGGCCTTGAGAATTCCATGGACAGGGGCAGGATACAGTCCATGGGATTGCAAAGAGTCAAACATGAATGAGTGATTAAGCACAGCACATCAGTAAGTTATTTAACTTTTCTAAAACTCAGTTTTTTTCATTGGCAAAATTTATGATTTAAAGAGATGGTGTAAAAAAAAAAGAAAGAAAGAAAGAGATGGTGTATATAAAATTTGGGGCACAAAATAAGAACTCAATGATCTTAGTACTCTTTCAAGATAGAATAATTTTCCATACATAAAAGTTATTACAGTAGAAGCAGAAATAATATGCTTTGAGTTCAGTATAATTTATGGTTTAGAACTTTAAGTGAACAGACTAAGTGCACATTATTTACTTGATGTATGAAATGGCTGCCTTAGAGTTATTAATATATTTTAAAATACATGTTTCAGAAATAAAAAAAGCTATTATAAAAATTGCTATTATACTGACAGGATAATTGACTGTTTAAAATATGATCTATCTGCTATTTGCATTTCACAAAGTAATGTAAGCAATTACATTATATTCATTGGCTAATCCTATTCTAATCATTAGCTAAATCTCATTTTCTCATCTAAACCAGAATTAAGTTACACAAATACAAAAAGGAAACTCAATAATATCAAGTTTCAGTCTCTTTTTGGCTGAGAACTTGTGATAAATATTACTTAATTCAGTAGTTGAAGATGGTATTCTGTGACCATAAAGATGCAGTTCAGAAAACCGAATATTATTTTCAAATATGACTGAGTCACAAAATGTCAGAACCATAATGACTTGCCTTTGATTAGAACTTACACTATGATGACCTCAAGAAGATAAAATCTGGAAGTAGAAGATAAAATTCCTTCCTAAGACTAAGATTTAAGGGCTTCCCTTGTGGCTCAGATGGTAAATAATTTGCCTGGAATGTGGGAGACCTGGGTTTGATTCCTGGGTCAGGAAGATCCCCTGGAGAAGGAAATGGCAACCCACTCCAGTTTTCTTATCTGGAGAATCCCATGGACAAAGAGCCTGGCGGACTATAGTCCATGGGGTTGCAAAGAGTGAGACATGACTGAGTGACTAACAGCAAATCTAAAATTTACTAGCTGTGTAATCCTGGGAAGCTACTTAAACTTTCTGAGCCTCAGAACTCTCATTCATAAAAATTGTCTACCCTACTCTCTTCAAAGGGCTATTCTGAAGAACAAATGAGACAATGCACATAGAAGCACTCAGAAAACTCTGAAACACTAAAACAGAAAGGAAGAAACAAGGCAGAGATAGCGGCTCCTTTATTTGAGCTCCCCTAGAAGGCTATTCATCAAAGAAGGCAATAGCACCCCACTCCAGTACTCTTGCCTGGAAAATCCCGTGGACGGAGGAGCCTGGTAGGCTGCAGTCCATGGGGTCGCTAAGAGTCAGACACGACTGAGCGACTTCATTTTCATTTTTCACTTTCATGCATTGGAGAAGGAAATGGCAACCCATTCTTGCCTGGAGAATCCCAGGGACAGGGGATCCTGGTGGGCTGCCGTCTATGGGGTCGCACTGTCGGACACAACTAAAGTGACTTAGCAGCAGCAGCAGAAGGCTATTCACTGCAGTCCATAGTATTATAATCACCTGTGCTCATAGTCTGAAAGGGATACTGTAGCAGGAGGAGAGTAGAAACCCAGAGTCTGTGCAGCTCTGGACTAAACCATCTGCTCTCAGCAGCCAGGAAAACCTGGGTTGAAATCAATTATTTAACCAGAAACAGTGTTATTCGGTGATGTTCTGTCTTGTCCAACTTCTACAAGAAAACTCACAAAGAGCAGCTAACAAAGAGGTTCTCCTGGCTGAGGGGGTTAACCTTTCTGCTTCAAGAAGGTGATGAAAGGGGTAAGCTTATAGTTTTTCCATCCCAGCCAACAGACAAGTTTAGTGGCTCCAGAGTAGTCCATTGTTCACTATAAAAATCCTGAACAAGAGTGAGAAATTGGTCCAAGGTTCGAGTACTAAAGAACTCTTACATTTATAGGCTAAGATAAATTGGTCAGGCTTAGTGGGAGATGTTGCCCCCAAGCAATATGCATTCTGATGTTACAGAAGAGTCTGTTCAACCTGATATAAGTCCTCTCTCCCCACTTCCTTCTCCAAGAACCAAAGTTTGTATTGAAAACTCATCCCTATTTCTTGATTTGAGACCAAATAGTCATATTTCTATGATATTAATATCAAATAAACAGGACTTACTCAAATGTACTCTCTTGATGAAAGGGCAAGTTAATTATTACACCTGTTGTTTTGCACTGGCAAAAGATTTCAAATGTCTTCCTCCATTCGACTCAAAAAACAAACAGAAACCATCTGAGGCAGAGCCACTGTTTATATACTGCATTTGTGTGCACCCATCACTGTTCGTACTTCTAACAAGGAGTGTTTGTCTGCCAACATTGTCAGATTCAGCAGCAAGGCGCTTCTTGACAGACTATGAGAAGGGTCCACAGAGGAAATCCATCATCTGATCAAGGCTAACGGGCAAATGAAAACTCTCTGGGCAGGATCCTATTTCCTTCACCTAGATTTCAGTGAACAGAAAGCAGATTATCTCTCCATGCAATTAGCAACTCTAAAAGTGTTTGTGGTTTTAAGACTTTGGCAGAACTTGATGAAAACATCATCATCATCATAATACACTTGTACAAGCTCTAATTTCAGTGGCTCTTTTGTCCCACATGATGCATGATGAAATTTATGAAGGTCTGTTTTCCCCCCTCAGGCTCATTTCTTTTTTTTTTTTTCCACAGAGCCAATCTGCATCACTTAAATCCAAACTATTATATTAGCCATCCTTTTCACTAGACTAGAGAACTTCTTTTTAATTGTCCATATCATGGCCACCATGCATCAAAGGTAGGATCATTATTTTCCACTTACTTTCTCTTCTAGAGACCCAAATTCTTATAGGAAGAGTTTTTAGGATTAGGAAGAGGAGACAGTCAGAGACTGGGAGCAGATTTCACCAGCAGCAATTTGATCTGGGTCTTTGACTAAACCAAGCCTGGGACACTTCATGTAATACCATACTCAGGGTTCAGTCTGACTTGTTTTCCTTACTTACATAGGCTGGACTAAATGGGATCTGATCTAGGGACTTGGGCATCTGAGGAAAGTTGCCTGAATAATTTTGCATTTTTATTATTAAAGCAATAGAACGTTAGTTTTCTGGGGCACTTGTAGTCTCACTTAAAACATGTATAAAGTGCTTTATTGGAGATTATGGCACTATTGGGAGAGAGAGCAAAAGTGATCATTTATATGATAATTTGAGCTGATAATTTAGGAATGATTCATTCTCATAAATGTTCCACACTGTGTGTAAGTTTATTACTTACAGAGGTCCCATCTGGAAAGTAACGCCTTTTATAACGCAAGCTTTCATTTCCTTTTGTGTTTTCTGTATGGGTAGAGTGGCATATAAAACAGTGAGGTTTTAAGGTGTGAGGACTGCCACAGCTCCTTTTCCTGCTGTTTCTCTGCTTCATGCTCTTTGCCTCGTTCGCAGAGACTGGGGTAACTGGCATGGGTGCATTACTGGAGCAAGAGGGGATTCTGTGGAGGAAATTCAAGTGTGGAATGGGGGTCTGACTATATGAATTCTAACTTTCCTTCCCACGCTGACTTTCTCCAGCCCTAAACAGGAGTTGTAAATAATTTCTGGCTGCAAAGATCTGCAGAGATCCAAATCAAAACAGAATTTTGTGGTATGTCATTGGACAGAAAAAAAGATAATGACTGTGGCTAATAGGTCAAACAGGAAGGCTAAGGATATACGATTTTAGTCAACATTTTATTTCAGCTTAAAATAAATCCTGGGTCTTTAACAGTCAGTTTTCGAAGGCAGTCTCTTATGTTATGGTCTTTCTCAGAAGATGAGGGGAAGGCAGGAGTTTCTAGAATCATGTAACCAAAGATGACAATAATAATCTCTACTAGTAAGATAAGTAGAGGGCTGATAAAAGGTAAAATTGATACAAGGTAAAAGTGGCTAAAGATCTTATCCTATTTTTTTTCAGGTAGGTAGATAAAAATATATTTTCTCTAAATATTTTTTCTCAATGTTTTTCTTGTAGCCCAAGTTATATGTGATTGCATGTCCTTTACCTTCACAAAAGATAACAATTGCTAAGATGTTATTGAATATTATTTTCTGTTTGTGTGTATATTTTGTTAGAGTTTTTAATTTTTGTAGTCAAATATGCCAGTCTTTTCCCCTTATCATTTCCCTTATGGTTTCAGGGTTAGATGTCAAGATTATAAAATTATTCTCCTAAACTATTTCTAAGAAAACATTGTCTTTTTGCATTTAGAATTTTAATCTACTTAAAATTTGTTTTGGATTATATAAAAGGAATATTCTTTTTTTTCCAAATGGGTATAATAAAACAGTCTCTTCTTCCTTACTGATTTGAAATGCCATGATTAT
This sequence comes from Odocoileus virginianus, assembly GCF_023699985.2. Classification (NCBI taxonomy): domain Eukaryota; kingdom Metazoa; phylum Chordata; class Mammalia; order Artiodactyla; family Cervidae; genus Odocoileus; species Odocoileus virginianus. The sequence goes on along the minus strand of NC_069677.1, from coordinate 30,031,556 downwards.
TATATAAACATAATATTGGGATGAAGGATATTTGTCTTTGTATATACAGGATATACAGAATTTGTATCCTATTCTGCTCCATTGGTCTGTTTATCTTTTCTTCTACTGATCCTGTATGGGTGTTAATTTCTGGGGATATTGCAGTATTTTTTCTGTCTACTAGGGAAAATTTTTGGAGAAGGAAATGGCAACCCACTCCAGTATTCTTGCCTGGAGAATCCCAGGGATGGAGGAGCCTGGTGGGCTGCCGTCTATGGGGTCGCACAGAGTCAGACACGACTAAAGTGACTTAGCAGCAGCATCAGGGAAAATTTTTAACCATTCTTGACAGATAACTCCTAGTAAATTTTCCAGCAGAGATGAACTATCCTAGGCTGAGCCAAAGCCTGGGAAGTGTTAGGAGATAGAGGACAGAAGAAGGAGCCCTGGGGTCCAAGGCACTTTCTCCCTTAATAAACAGAATTTGGTGGGTTGGCCATATTTTCCAGTGATCTTTCTGTGGGAGGTGTCAGGGGAGTTTACCTGACCCGCTAGGAGATAGCAGGTGGCAGAGCACCTGCTCGGGCAGGAAAGTATTCCTGACCAGATTCAGTCCCTGCCTCTAAGGACACAGCATTAGCAGGGAAAGGCACCCAGTCAGAAAGGGGTCTCACTCCAACTGGAAGCTGAATGAGAGGTTTAAAGCCCAGCCACTACCACCTGAGGTTAAAAACAAAAGAGCTTTATCAACAAATAAATCTTTTAACTAATGGGCTGAATGATTTTCAGGAAACTGAGCAGGGAGATGGCAGAAACTAACTAGAACTCTGTCAGTGGAGTATGTTAGCAAATTGCAAATAAAGTCTCTTCATTTACTTCTCACCACATATGACTTTATAAAAGCAAAATTTTGGTCTTTGTAGAAAGGGATCCTTGTTAAAAATAATGTTATGTATTAAATGTTTATTATGTACAAGAAACACACAAACATAAGTGTGTGAGTACATATATTTAATTTTAGAATTTATAATTTTACTTTACATATCTATATATCATGTGTGTGTGAGTGTGTGTGTGTGTATACATCTTCATTTATTCATGGTAAGCACCCTGGGAGGTAGCTACAATTGAAGATGCTGAGGCTCAGCAACCCAGCATCATCACACTACTTAGAGGACCTTAGGTCATTACTGCACTCCTCTAAACCTCAGGCTCCTCACGGAGAAAACACAAGCATCTATGCAAAGCGCTGTCAAGAGTAATTTATGAGATAATGGATACAAAACATGTGGCACAGAGCCTGGCACAAAAAAAGAGCTCAACAGCTAAGAACTGTTCAGGTCACACAACTATTGATGACCACACAGAGTCTATGTGAGTAAAATGATTCCCTTTGGGCTGACATCAAACACTAAATACTTATTAGGTTGGGATTTTTAACCATCTCCTGCAGAATAAAAAGGTACTTCAGAAGAAAGGTAAATATTTACCTAAAAATAAAATTATTTAAAATATAAGCTCATTATGAAACACATGTAATAGATTTTTACTCCAACATTTCAACAGCTCAGCTTTCATCTTCCAAGCCTTCCAGTCAGGTGAGCAGATTTCCGGACCCCAAATTTCTGACAGAAGCACTAAAAATTACTCAATTCTGCCCATACACTTGGTTCCACGCAAGGCTACATTCACACTCGGAAGCCTGTGCTGATTCAAAGGGCTACTGTCTCTGCTCCCCACAGAGCAACCCCGTCTCTTTCCAGATGGACCATGCTGATGGCTCAGAGGTGGCCTGTACATCCCAAAGCTCAGACACAGCTCTTTCAGCTAGCCCAGCCAGGACCCATTTGCATCTGGAAAGGGTCTGTGTGGGGCCATCTAGAAGGGTCTGAGCCAGTCATCTCAGAACATTCCAGTAGGCATTCAGTAAGCACTTGCTGGTTAACTGATTGAAACGTCAGGGCAAGGCGAAAGCTAGGGCTCAGAACTTCATTCTGTCATTCTCTAAATCAAGAGGCCTAAAGAAATTCCAAACACTTTGAATTGTTTGTTTTGAGGGTGAATCTTTCTAATGACCTTCTTAGCTAAAGCCACAAAGAGATGGGATCAAGTCAGATCTGTTTGCATATCAGCGCACTAAAAATGACTGGCCCAAAAGAGTGACAGTGAGATGAAAGGCTTGGTATGAGATTAAAATGATTCAGATTTAGGAAGTTTTCACGGAGAAATTGCATCTACCCATTTTCTTTCTTCCTCTTCTCTCTCTCTTATTTAGTGCTAGGTCATAATGACAGATGGAAGGAAAGAAGGGAGAATGGATTTTTCAAGAAGAGTTGGTGTAACAATTTTATCTGTCCTTTTGTCCCTCCTCTTTTCTCCCCCTTGTAGTAAACACATTATGCTACTCATTATGCTACACATTATGCTACATAATTAATTAATTATGAACATTAATTTGGTTGACATTGGATTTAAGAAAAGGAGTTTTCAAATTTTCAATTTTCAAAAAGGGATACTTTTCTAGGTTTTATATCTATAACTTTAGTTTCTGTCATAACAAAACAGATAACATAATCACATGAAAATTTGTTTTGGAAAATTAAAAGAGTTGCCCACTGTCCCACTACTTAGACATAAGAGCTGACATTTCAGTGAGAACTTTCTACATGCCAGGCACTTCAGCAAGAGCTTTATGCATTAACTTGTTTAATTCTCACAACACCACCATGAAGTAAGCACTGTTATCTCCCATCTACAGTTGAAATTAAGGCACAGAGTAGTTGAGTAACTTACCCAGAGTCACACAGCTTGTATTGGTAAAAACAATACTCAAGTCCAGAAGTCTGTTTATGATGCACAAACTTTCAGACACCCTACTTTCATCTAATGCTTTAATTATGCTTTAAAATAAAGTTAAACCCATACTACACTTAAAATTTTGGAGCAGGACTCATACACATTTTCCCCCAAAACAAGGGAGATTTCCTAGCCCCTATTTGAATGAAAGAGAAAGCATATCTATTAACCTTATTCCCAAATTTCTATGATGTTGCATGTGTCACTATAAAACAAAGAACATAAGATTAGTAACTGAAAGCAAATTACTTCAAAATTTTGCCTAGGAACTGTCAAGTGAGTGTATGCTCCTCGGTTCTTGTCTCGTCACACCAAAGATTTGGAGTGACAGACATTAAAGCCCTCGGCGTGTCACAGCTCTCGGGTCTTGGACAGACCATGTTATAGCTCTCAGGTCTCGAATGGACCATGTTATAGCTCTTAGACAAATCAGTGTTACAGCTCTGTTTTATTTAGATAATAGCAGGAAAACCCATCTTTGAGGCGTGAGGGCATGTCGACCCAAAGATGCAAAGAGAAGAGCACCGCAGCATGCGGGGGGGTCGGGGGGGAGAGAGAGAGAGAGAGAGCACATGACCGCGGGGACAGTGGGAGAGAAAGCGCTTTGGCTCCTCCTTTTATGTTTTTTCCTCCTCCTGGGCCTGCCCTATGCAAATTGGGCTTAGCCAGGAGCGCTGTTTGTTCTACCTGAAGTCTTCACTCAGGTCCTCAGACCTTCATTTGACTTTCCTTTGTTCTATTTTCATGGGCTTTTCCCTTCCTTGTCTTTTGAGTGAAGTGAGTGAAGTTGCTCAGTCGTGTCCGACTCTTTGCGAGCCCATGGACTGTAGCCTACCAGGCTCCTCTGTCCATGGGATTTTCCAGGCAGTAGTACTGGAGTGGGGTGCCATTCCCTTCTCCAGGGGATCTTCCCAGCCCAGAGATGGAACCCGGGTCTCCCGCATTGTAGACAGACGCTTTACCACCTGAGCCACCGGGGGAGTCCTTGTCTTAGCCACCGCCATTTTGGACTCCTGTTTTCTATTCTACCTACCTAACAGAAACATTAAAAAGTGGTATGGTCTAGAATGGAGAAGAGGCTGATGTCTCATAAATCCCTTTTTGATGAGACTTTTTAACTTTAATTTTATTCTTTGAATTGCATGATTGCCAGGATTTCACTGCTTTCCCTTCAGAGCTCACTTCTTTTCTAGAACCATCAGCTCTACCCAGGGAGCTCCAAGGTATGCAGATGGAGCTTATGAACTCTCCTTCCTCCAAAAATGTTTCCTGTGCTCAGCCCTGGACCTCCCTTGGGGAGGAAGCATTCCCTATCCTCCTTGCTTTAGACCAATTTTCCCAAGGAAACTCACTATGAAGAAAGCAGCCCTCAACCAGAGCTTCCCATGACTAGTACAAAGAGGCCACCCAGCGTGCATTTATACAGTAGACCCTTGGATCCACATGTAACTTATAGTCAGCCTTCCTTATCTGAGGTTGCTGCACACTCCCAGGTTCAATCAACCATGGACCATGTATTAATAGTATCATATTTACTATTGAAAAATACCCACAGATAAGTGGATCCACCACAGTTCCAACCCCTGCTTTCAAGAATCAACTATAATCCAATGTCTGTATCAAGGGCTGAAGGGCAGCTTGGCCTCAGGAGGAGAATGCTGGTACCTGGGTTCTAAGTTTGACTTTAAGGCATCACCCATTCCCTGCTATAGACAAACCCTTTAACTTCTTTGGTCATAATCATTACTCTCAAAAATGAAGGCATGGACTCAACCAGTGCTTTCCTGAGACACCCGGGGCTCTGATGTACATGACCAAGTGCCAGTCGACAGGCTGACAAAATCAGACCTAACCTTTCCCAAGGTCCTAGCTTCATTCAGAGCAATTCTGCCTTTATCTTTTTATATTTGGGAATTCTATATAAACTCTACTTGAAAAAAGATTCTGCAGCTAAATATTTTTTTGTAAAAATTACTGGATTACATTATTCCTAAAGTCTGTTTCAGCCCTATGTGATTTTTTGAAATAATAACCCAGTTGAAGTTTGTATATTTCTGTGCAAGACCAAGAGAGTGTGTCACCATCACATCTGTAGCATATATTGTATTCTAGAAGCCTTTTTTTTTTTTCTTAACCTTTTGCTTTCACTGGCCATATTTATGAAGGCTCTGAATTATCTTAATCACACCAGCAGCTATAGATCTGATTCAGGCTACATAATGTGTGATCTCTTACTCCTAGCCCTCAAGTAAATCCATTTCCAAAGTGTGATCTCTTACTCCTAGCCCTCAAGTAAGTCCATTTCCAAAGGCATAGTTTGACCGCATTATTTCAGACTCTGGAAAACCAGGAGTTCTAAGTGGAATACAAAGGTAATGCTGATGAGCCTCTGCCTCCCCCAAAGGACTGATCACATCTGGTTTCCTAGACAGACGTTCACTGAGGACACAGACATCATTTAATGTTTATGTTTATCTCAGACTCCCCTAAGAAATGATACAGATGTGAAATGCATCAAAATTAGGAGAACTTGATGCTCAAATTGCTAGAAAGGGATGGTTGGGTTTATAATTATCATGTTATGCTGGCATCAGCCATGAAATATTCCATGATGGTGTGTATTTTTCATAAAAACAGATATTTAGTAGGGAAGAACTTTTTAAAAAGTGTAATGTTTGTCAGCCTAAGATCTGGGAAATACTATAGTCTATCTGTAATCTATATGCTTTTTTTTTTTTTTCCTTTTTTTGAGTAGACTCATGCCTACATACTTTGTTTCACTCAAATCATTCCAAATTGTGGTACATAGACCATCTATATTAGTATCATGGTAGAGAGGTACTTTAGAAAAGTCGTGGTTTATGGTGGATCAGAACCTCTGCAAGAAGAAACTATATTGTTAGCATGCTTTCTGGGGCTTCTAAAGCACAGTAAAGTTCTTTTACTTTGTGTGTGATTCTATTGCTGTAATATGGCCTCAGAATACATCATTTGTATATTCCAAATGTTTTGGCCACTAAAGGTATGAGGTTGGCAAGTCCCCTGGCCATTTAATTTAAGTTTTTAATGAATTAAGGACAGTGGAGTAGGGTTGAGGTGGAAGTGCTGCAGAGTATCTCTAAGGCCCCTGCCAATTCAAACATGCTACTCTTGATGCTGTTAATATTTGGGATCTCTTCAAGAAAATTAGAGATACCAAAGGAACATTTCATGCAAAGATGGGCACAATAAAGGACAGAAATGGTATGGACCTAACAAAAGCAGAAGATATTAAGAAAAGGTGGCAAGAATAAACTGAAGATCTATATAAAAAAGATCTTCATGATGCAGATAATCATGATGGTGTTATCACTCACCTAGACCCAGTCATCCTAGAATGTGAAGTCAAGTGGGCCTTAGGAAACATCGCTATGAACAAAGCTAGTGGAGGTAATGGAATTCCAGTTGAGCTATTTCAAATCCTAAAAGATGATGCTGTGAAAGTGCTGCACTCAATATCCCAGCAAATTTGGAGAACTCAGAAGTGGCCACAGGACTGGAAAAGCTGTTTTCAGTCCACTCCCAAAGAAAGGCAATGCCAAAGAATGCTCAAACTACCATACAATTGCACTCATCTCACACACTAGCAAAGTAATGCTCAAAATTCTCCAAACCATGCTTCAACAATATGTGAACCTCAAATATAGATATTCAAGCTGTATATAGAAAAGGCAGAGGAACCAGAGATCAAATTGCTAACATTCATTGGATCATCGAAAAAGCGAGAGAGCTCCAGAAAAACATCTACTTTTGCTTTATTGACTATGCCAAAGCCTTTGACTGTGTGGATCACAACAAACTGTGGAAAATTCTTAACAGATGGGAATGCCAGACCACGTGACCTGCCTCCTGAGAAATCTGTATGCAGGTCAGGAAGCAACAGTTAGAACTGGACATGGAACAGACTGGTTCCAAATTGGGCAAGGAGTACATCAAGGCTATATATTGTCACCCTGCTTATTTAACTTTTATGCAGAGTACATCATGAGAAATGATGGGCTGGAGGAAGCACAAGCTGGAATCAAGATTACCAGGAGAAATATCAATAACCTCAGATATGCAGATGACACCACCCTTATAGAAAGTGAAGACGAACTAAAGACCCTCTTGATGAAAGTGAAAGAGGAGAATGAAAAAGTTGGCTTAAAACTCAACATTCAGAAAACTAAGATCATGGTGTCTGGTCCCATCACTTCATGGCAAATAGATGGGGAAACAGTGGAAATAGTGACAAACTTTATTTTGGGGGGCTCCAAAATCACTGCAGATGGTGAGTGCAACCATAAAATTAAAAGACACTTACTTCTTGGAAGAAAAGTTATGACCAACCTAGACAGCATATCAGAAAGCAAAGACATTGCTTTGCCAACAAAGGTCAGTCTAGTCAAAGCTCTGGTTTTTCCAGTAGTCATATATGGATGCAAGAGTTGGACAGTTAGAAAGAAAGTTAGAAAGAAAGCTGAATGCTGAAGGATTGATGCTTTTGAACTGTGGTGTTGGAAAAGACTCTTGAGAGTCCCTTGGACTGCAAGGAGACCAACCAATCCATCCTAAAGAAAATCAGTCCTGAATATTCATTGGAAGGACTGATGCTGAAGCTGAAACTCCAATACTTTGGCCACCTGATGAGAAGAACCGACTCATTGAAAAAGACCCTGATGCTGATGAAGGTGGGAGGAGAAGGGGACGACAGAGGATGAGATGGTTGGATGGCATCACCGACTCAATGGGCATGAGTTTGAGTGAACTCTGGGAGTTGGTGGTGGACAGGGAAGCATGGTGTGCTGCAGTCCATGGGGGTCACAAAAAGTCAGACACAGCTGAACTGAACATATGCTTAAAGGCCAGAGCAGCTTATTACTTTAGGTACTTTTCAGTTAGAGCTAATAGCCATTAAATTGCACATATTCAACCTGGATATACAGAAACTTTTTAAATATTTATGTACATATTTATGATGTGTGAAATAGAAAATGATACCTCTGGGAACAAGTTTCAGAAATTGGAAAGTATCTAATAAGGTAAGTGAAAATGCTTCCCTTGTGGCTCAGCTGGGAAAGAATCCACCTGCAGTGCAGGAGACCTGGGTTTGATCCCTGGGTTGGGAAGATCCTCTGGAGAAGGGAAAGGCTTACCCACTCCAGTATTCTGACCTAGAGAACTCCATGAGCTGTATAGTACATGGGGTCACAAAGAGTCAGACACAACTGAACGATTTTCACATAAAAATTCATATATCACTTGACTCCTAGAGAGACAATCACATGAGACATCTTGAAATTCAAATTTAAGAGATACTGTAGAGTCTAGCCAGAGAATACCCCATCAAAAGACATGATTTGGTCCTTTATAAGTCTGCATTATTATTGGATCAGTTAAGGTTTCTGAACTTGTTTCTAAGTAGGTTTTTGTTTTTGTTTTTGTTTTTTTTTGAGTCACTGATCTGAATTTCCCCTCTGATATTTTCTCTAAAACTAGACGGTGACAAACTTTTATTGATTTTGACCAATAGTTATTCCATGTCCATAGTGTGTCATGTTCTACTTCCTGAAATACTTTTAATCATCTTCTTTTTCCAGTGTCCCAGCCATAAACCCATTGTAACAATGCCTGTGCCATTGCCATGTCCTTCCAAGGGGTTACCCCATTTCAATATATCTTCTTCTCTAAACTTCTAAAATGTAAATCTGATTGTCACTCTTCTGCCTAAAACTCTTTATCCCTATTCATTCACTGTTGGGATAAACATGACATGCTGGACCATTCATTTCCTGGCTAAGCCTATGTCTTTTGTACAGGCTTATCCCTAGAGGCACTGAAATTACAATCATGCCAAGTTCTTAGATAACTATGAATTTGAAGATGCTGTTCCCTCCTTCTGGGATGCTCTCCTCCTTATGTACCCAATATGCCTGGCATGTTTGATCAATAGTAAGAAGACCACTGAGACCAGAGCAAAGTATGCAAGGGGAAGACTATTAGGAGATAAGTTGGGAGATAGCAAATAGAGAAGATCATATAGCATCTTATATGTAGAGTGAGATGGAGTGTCATTGGAAGGATTATAGCAAAAAAGTAGCATCATCTGTTTCTGTTTTGTATTTTAACACGAGTTCACTATGGCTGCTGAGGTAAGAATGGTCAGCGGGTGTGGGGAAATGTGATAACAGCAGAAACAGAGAAATCACTTAGGAAGAATCACACTAATTGGAACAAGAAATTAGTGTAGAAACAGTGGAGGTGGTGGAAAGTTATCTGACTTGATATATTGTGAGACTAGAGCCTAGTATTTGCTGATGAATTCATGTAGAGTGTGGCAAAAGGAAGAAATCAAATATGATCCCCAAATTTCAGAGCAGTTGGAAAATGGAGTATTCATTTTTTGAAACATAAAAAGTGCAACACATTTGCAGGGAATGGTAGCAAAATTAGAAGTTCAGTCTTGAGGGTGTTGAATTTGAGGTGGCTATAAGACAGCCAAGTGGGAATGCACTATAGGCAGTTGGATGTACGAGTTTGGAAATTAAGGGGGGGGGGTGTATCTAAAGAAATTAATTTGGAAGTTGTCAACATACATTATTTATTAGTGAGTATAGATATAAGAAAAGAATGTCAGCACATAAAAACTGAAAAAGTGAGATGAATGAATAAGTGAATGAATGAGTTATACTGATTGAGATGCCAAGTTGCAGAGAAAAGTAAAGAGTATAAGTCCCATATCAGTAACATTCACAGGATTTCATTCTTTACCTTCTTCTCTAATGGAAAACTTGGCAACTTTCATTTTCTAGAATATACCACTAATGAATACAGATATAGTGAATACAAATATCTTTTTAAATATATTGAATTACTGATGTCTTCTTATTCTGTACTTTAGTGGCCATATATTTGCAAAAAGAAACAAATCAGTGTATCAATATGATGAGGCTGTCAAGTTTTACATGTGGATATCGCAGCTTCCTAGTGTAAAGAATCTGTCTCCAATGAAGGAGACCCGGGTTCGATCCCTGGGTCAGAGAGATATCCTGGAGGAGGAAATGGCAACCTATTCCAATACTCTTGCCTGGAGAATCCCATGTACAGAGAGGCTTGGAGGGCTACAGTCCATGGGTCACAAAGAGTAGGACACGACTGAGTGACTATCACTTTCACCACAGCTACAAGAGATGTTCGAGCACATTAAAAATTCCTCACATCCTCACATGATGGTTTCCAGTTTACAATGTGCTGTATCTTCATCACCTCTGACTTTGAGTCTCATGACATCCATACATTTGGCATGTGGGCAGTATTGTCCCCTACTTAAATATGAACAAACTCAGGCTCAGGAGGCAAAGTCATTTGTGTGCTTAGATGAGTGAGTCTTCCTGGCTTGAATCCTGGTGGTCCAATGAGTGCCCCACTCCATTTCTGAGGACCTCAAGGTCTGCCCCATCCTTAGCTGCAGCCCAGTAAAACTTTCACATGGTGGGAAGAGGCATGATCCCACTTCCATTTCATAGAAAAGACAGAAAATAACTGGTCTTCAGTGGATACCATTTAGCAGCTCAGTTGCTCTGCATATGTCATGGAACTGGGTTGAATCATCTGAAACACCCTCAGGCATAGGATCCCAGGCTTCCCAAACAGCTGGGAAGGAGAATAGTGACCCTGAAATATGTCTGGATTCACCAACCACTTAACCACCTCACTCCTGTCAGCCTTTGCCTCCTTCATGCTTGGATTTGAGCCTTCAGACGCCGAAACATACATCTGTCCCCTACTCAGATCTGATGTCTCTCCAGCGTTAGCCTCCCGTCTTGGACACTTTCCCTTTAGGAACTAAGTTTCTAAGTCCTACCTATACATTCCCCACTGCATCCAGATACAGATGACCTATTTTACAACTCCTCAATGACAATGCAGAACAAGAGCATAAACCACTGCTTTTACACTTGCTACACCCTTAGCCCTTACCCATGTTATCTACATTGCATGACAGTCCTAAGCAGAAAGACAGTATTTTACAAATGAGGAAACAAACTCAGAATGACATGACCAAACTCTTATGGTCAGATAGCTGCTATTAATTGGAAGAATTAAGATGTGAATCTAAGTCCTCATTACCTGAAAATCCAAACTCTCTCCTTAATCCTTAACTTTGCACTACTTCCTCCTCTCATTAGAACCCTGTTTCATTCTCTGTAAGACAACATCAACACAGTCTAAATTAGATCTATTTTTGCCCTCTGGATTAGGTTAATTGCTTCTTGGTTCTGCCTTAAACAATCCAACAAAATTTTCCATGATCTTCTCCCTTCTTTATCTCCACATCCCCACTACTACCACCTTGGGGGGTGTTAAAACTTTTGTTAGAATTGGTGAAGTCCAGGAATGAACCAAGCATCTTTACAACAGGCAGACTGAAAGGAACTTCCATATGTCTAAAAGACAGAAAATTCAATTTTGTGTCAGGCTCCAATCTGCTTCTCAAACAGCTCCCATAAATCTGTACTAAAATCAAAGGAAATGATTTATAACAGAAGCTTGTTCAGTTAACACCTCCATCCCATTGTTTGCTCTAAACCAAGGTTTCTGTGTGGCATGTGGCTGGAAAGGAGAGAAGAGGGTCAGTGGGGTTCCTATCCTGGGGCTCAATATTCCCAAGTGTGCCTGCTGTTACTCTCTACACAGATGCCAGACATCATGGGGGCACGTATAAAGAAACAGGGTTAGTCACACAGTCTCAAGCTACCTGCCTTAAACGGGCATCATGGGGAGGAGTTTAAGTCACTAGCTGACATTCTCATGCTTTTTGCCCATAATGCACTTTTATCACATCATAAAGGAGCTCCTCAGCCAGGTGGAAATCATTGCCTGCTGAATCAATTATGATTACAGGGCACTCTGGAATGTTCTGTTGATTGTGATGTTAATAGGTACAAAGGTACACAATGTGCAGCTCAATAACCATTCCATTAACGTCTAGTTTAAAGTTTATTTCCAATATCATCATTACGAAGGAGAAAATGACCCTTAGGACACATTACTGGGAAAAGTATGCAGGCATCTGAAAGCCACTTGCCTCTCTCCAGCTTCATTCCTCACGAAATGAGCACGACTCTGAGTTTGCACAGTCAGACACAGTGAATAATCAAAGGGAAAGTTTTGACTGAAATAAAATTGACATGCAAAGCATGAAAGTGGGGACAAAGTCACATTGTCATTTCTGTTCCTGACACAGTGATAAAACAAACACACCATTCACCATGAATCGCATTGAGACTCCCAAAGCAGAAATACTGGAGGCGCTAGAATACTACCGTGTCAGGAATTTCATGTAAATTTATTTGAATAAATTCATTTTCTGGATTGCCATGATTCTGTTTTACATGGCTATGGCTAAGGTATTTCAACACTGGTTTTCATCTTTCCCTCTCTGCCTGAGCTATACTAACTGACCTTATAGATAATCTCCCTGACTGCAATCCCCTCTTTTGTGTTGACTCTGCAATTTTCCAAAGTTAAAATCTGGGTGGAAAGGGAATGACAGGAAAATCAAATCATGAAGCCTTAACAAGAACTCAGATGCCTAAATTCTAAAGGGATGGTAGTTTAATGACAAGAAATCTGTAGAAATATAAAGACCTCAAGTTTTTAATTAGAGTCTGACACCAGCCTCAAAATCTCTACAGAGTACACAGTCATGAGCTCAGATTATCTGACCTTTTAGCTACACTCTTCATCTGAACCCAGAGAACAGCTCCAGGTAAAAAAGGGTTTGGTGAGCTGAAATTGGGTTTTATAGAGGACTCTGCATTAGAGCACAGTCAAGTGATAACTACTTATGGGTACTTTTCTGAGATGCAAATTATAGATAATTAACATTCATAAAAGCATTACAGAATATAAATTGTTAAACAGAGGTAAAGTGATCAGTCTTCTTAGGGATCTGATAGATGTTCTCTTCATTCATTCATTTGTTCATTCATTCATTCAAGTAAGGAGACTTATACAGGGGATACACATCAATAATAAGCCAAACGGCTGGTGAGGCAGAGATGAAAAGAAAAAGCTATGATTACAGTAGTTTGTTCATTGATCAGAAGAGAGAAAAGGGGAAGGGGTAAAGGAAGGGACAAAATGAAACTGGTGATATATGAACTGTGTTTTAAACATGTATTGTCAATCTGTCAGGAGATAGAATGGAAAAGGCTAGAGACAGAGGGAGAAACATGAACAGAGAGATGGGGTACAGGGAGCATGTGCCCAAGGAATCTCATTTGATCTAAGATATTCAAGGCTATGTTTAGGTTAAGCACTGAGGAAAGACATCATCCTGAGGGTCTTGTGAGTTATGTTAAGGAGGGTGTACACTTTCCTCTAAGTCAGTTCTTTTCAATTCTGGCTGTACCTCACACTAGAGGAGCTTCTGAGATATACTCAGACCCCCATTCTAAGAGATTTGAATTGTTGGACTTGGGGAAGGTCTTGAAGAAGTGATTTTCAATGCTAACCAGGTATATCTGGAGCTAAGCACCACACTACAGGGATAAAGTTATGCTGAAAATGTTTGAGCAGAGAAAAGTCAAGGTCAGTTCTATGTTTTAGAAAGGAGTCTAGCAGATGTGGGGAGAAGTGATGGAGAGAGGTGGAAACCGAGTAGGAATCTAGCATAGTCTCTTAGAGCAGTGGTGTTCAAACCATGGTTCATCAAAACTTTAAGATTGTATGGAGTTTCTGCAAGAGGTAAAAAACACTTGCCTTCAACTTTTTAAGCAAGCATTTAATTACTGTCAAAAAGAATTTAAAAACCTCAGAGAAAAACTACCCAAGGAGACAAAAGACCTGTATTCCAAAAACTGTAAGACAGATGAAAGAAATCAAAGATGACACAAACATAGAAAGATAAACCATGTTCTCGGATTGGAAGGGTCAATGACTGTACTACCCAAGGCAGTCTATGATTCAATATAATTTCTGAGATCTTTAATAGGTGAACAGCCTGGGATTATATGGCAAGCTGGTTTTTTTTTTTTAAAGGGTGAGGGGGTGAAGGAAAACATCACCAGGCTACAGGACTTTTTTAATGCTATACAACCAAACCAGAACACACAATGAATGTTAAAAATGAATGGCCACCCATGACCCCAAATTTCCTTTTTTCTTTCTTTTTGGCTGTCATGTGGCTTGTGGGATCTCAGTTCTCCAACCAGGGATTGAACCCAGGCCATGGCAGTGAAAGCCAGAGCCCTAACCACTAGGCCATCAGGGAACTCCCCCAAATTTCAAATATTTGTGTTCCTCAAAGAGTCAAACTCTTTATCATATGTTGACTTTTTTTCTTATATGTTTACTTTCTTTTTAAGTTGTGCCAAAATACATATAAATAAAATTTACCGTTTTAACCATTTTTCAGTGTACAATTTAGTGACATTAAGTATATTCTCATTTTGTGCAACCAGTCTCTGGAGCTTCTTCATTTTGCAACTGACGCTCTAGTCCCATTAAACAACAACTCCATCCCCTGGCAACCACCACACTTTCTCTTTCTATGAGCTTGGCTACTCTGGATATCTCATTAAAGTGGTATCTACAAAATTAGCCCTCTTGCATCTAGACTATTTCACTTAACATAATGTCCTTGAGGTTTACTCATGTTACAGCATATGTCAGAATTACCTTTCTTGTTAAGGCTGAATAATAATATACACATACATAAACATTTTGTCATCCATTTGTCTGTCGATGGGCATCTGGGTTGCTTTCACCTCTTGTCTCCTGTAAACAGTGCTGCTTCGAACATGAAGATATCCATTTTCAGTTCTTTGGGATATATATCCTGAAGTGGGATTGCAGGATTATATGGTAATTCTATTTGTACTCTTTTGAGGAATACATTGACTTTTAATAAGTTAAAGCTGCACATTGGGAAATAAATGTATCCTTATAAAAAGCAGCAGTATCTATTTTACAAAATAAAGTTCTACGTAAGAATTTATTGAAAAATTGAAGAGGGGGTAACTTGCTGCCTTGGACAGAGAGAGGGAGCAAGGGGGAGAGGAGGAACCACAGGACAGCAGCTCTGTCAATTTGGCCTTTGCCTAAAATTTACACATCAGTAGAGAAGGTTCCTATCAGCAGCAGAGAACTGACAGTGGCACTAGCAAGCAATTAGTTGGGACCAGAAAAGAACAAGGGCAACAAAAGGAAGCCATTATGCAAATATCTGGCCAGTAATTGCCTGCCCACCTTGAGTAGCCCTGGCAAAGAATAGAGGTGAGTAACTGACTTGAAGCTACTTGAATTCTGCCAGACTGAATTGTTAGGCCTCTCTATAATTGACAACAGACTTCTGTATACCTTTTCCTCACCAGGCCTACTGTGTGTCTTGGTCTGGTTGGAGAAGGAGGGTGTGAAAAGGAAGGATCAAGGATAATATCCTAGTCACCAGCTCAGATGCATTAGCTGATATGGCAGAGGCCTGGGAGTGGAAGTGTTAGCCATTCAGTCATATCTGATTCTTTGTGACCCTGTGGACTATATCCTGCCAGGCTCCTCTGTCCATGGGATTCTCCAAGCAAGAATACTGGAATGAGTAACCATTTCCTTCTCCAGGGGACCTTCCTGACCCAGGGATTAAACCCGGTTCTCCTGCATTGAAGACAGATTCTTTACTGTCTGAACCACCGTGGAAGCCTGGCAGAGGCGTAGAGTACAGGGCAAAAAGCAGGTTTAGCCCATCTGAAATAGGTTCAATGTGTAGCCACAGGGCAACATGAAGCCGGAATGAAACATGCTTCAAGCTAGAATCATTTGTCCAAACCTTGTTTCGTGTAGATCACCCGCTATGTACCTGAAATAGGTCTAATTAATGGAAAAGCTTTCTTGAATAGAACAAACATGATCCAAATCCTTAGGGAGTTGCTAGAGGATGTGACAGGAAAGTAACCAGCAATTATGACAATGAAGGGTCAACAAAAAGTCTAGGTTGGAACCCTGTGGGACACTGATGACAAGCCCCTGCTTGAGCTCTGGGTACTGGGGGAGGCCCTCCCGGGGATACAGCACCTCACTAGAGCCCGAGGGATGAGGAGTCAGCCAGGGGAAGAGGAGGAGGAAGTAGCATGTGCAAAGGCCCTGTGGCTGCAGAGAGGCTGGTGTGGTGGGTAAATGACAGTAGTTCAGTAGGATGAACGTGAAGTGACTTGGACAATGAAGCTGTTGAGGCTCTCATACCAGTGACCACCAAAGCCCCCTGGAGGCTTTATTAAAGCATGGAGCGCTAGGCCCATCCCCAGAGTTTATGATGTTTAAGTTCTAGAGGATTTGCATTTCAAACAAGCTCCCATGTGATGCTGATGAAGCTGGCTTGGGGACCTACTGACAACCACTAACATGGTGGAGTTGGGGGCTGGAGCACACCCCCAAAGTGGCCATTATAGTAAGAGATGTCAGCAGTCTGAACCAGAGGGGTATGAGTGGTGAAGGAGTGATGTGGAGACTGCAGAACTGACAACTCTCAGTGACCCAGTGCTGACAGAAGGCAATGATGTGTTCTGAGTGTGGAGTCAGAAAAGTGTGCTATTCCCTGAGATGGGAAAAGGAGGAAATGACTGGTGCAGAAAATGACATTTGGTTTCTTGAGGATAGTGCTAATGGGTCACAGAAGTAGGAAGTAATAATCAAGTGGATGTTACTTCAAATGCATATATAAAATGTATGTTATTGTATTTAGGAGCTAAAGGAAATTTTTCAATAGGTTGGAGATGCTGGCTAAGGTCTTAGGAAGGTATAACCTAAGGATCAGAGACAGAGATTGAAGCTATAGAAATGGCTCAGAGAGAATGTGTAGATAAGAAGAAGCTGAGAACAAAATCCTAAAAGGAAAACAAAATAAAACAAAACAAACAAAAAATAAACAATCAAATGATAATTTGAGGAAGCAGCAAAGAGAAAAGCCAGAAAGGGAGATCAAAATGGTCAGAGAAGTAGTACCCAAGAAATGCACAGAATAGAAGAGAGAGTTTAGAGAAGGAGGAAGTGAAGTGAAAGTCGCTCAGCCATGTCCAACTCTTTGCGACTCCATGGACTATAGAGTCCATGGAATTCACCAGGCCAGAATACTGGAGTGGGTAGCCCTTCCCTTCTCCAGGGGATCTTCCCAACCCAGGGATCAAACCCAGGTCTCCCACATTGCAGGCAGATTCTTTATCAGCTGAGCTGCAGGGAAGCCCAAAGAAGGAGAAAGTGCCTCTGTAAATAGGACAGAGAAGAGAGGGGCATAGGCAGTCACCAGCCTTAGAAACAAGAAGTGCTGTGAGTTTATGGGGGAGTTTATGTGAGTTTATGCTTTAGTCGCATGACAAGAGGGGTAACTGGATGTAGTATCAGGCAGATGAGACCATATTCTATGCAGTGAAAATTCTGTTGGGAATTGGAAATTCTACTGCTGATTACCTAGTTTATGCACCTTAGTTCTAGGTTCAGGGACATTTGAAAATGTCGTGTCTATGGGAAAGTAAATGCTAAGTGAAACTGATGTTGCACATATGTTGGTCTGAAAAGAAGAGAGTGCCTGTAACATAGTCCAGAGCCCCAGAACAAGAGTCCTCGCATGGAGGAGACCCAGAGTCATTTCAAGGCAGCTGTGGTAGCCTTTTTCTAGAGAAGCTCAGTTGGCTGGCTTGATGGCTATGACTTCCTCCCTGAGGAGCATCTTGTTTCTGCTCTTTTTCTCTCATCTCCTCATCCTCAACACACCCTTATCTCTGACAACCCCTCCCTAATAGTCTCACCCTTCTGGGGCAAAAGCAAACAGGAGTGCTATTCCTTACTAAGTGTAATGATTATATGGGGGCGAGAGAACTAGACCACAGGAGAGTCATGAAGCTGGAGCAGAGTGTGCAAGTAGTGTGGAAACAAGACAGACTATGTCAGTTGTGACCCAGAGAAATTATAAAATTAATTACAAAACACAAAAGACAATGCCACAAACAAAGGTTAACTGAATTCTCATTCAATACAGAAGCATGCTGAAAGAGATTAAACCTGGGGAAAAAAACACAATAAAACACAGAACCATGAATATTTTGTAGCATATATCCAACAGCATTTTGAAATGTCTGAAATCCACATTACTCTTGCCTCACAACCTAAGTTTACCCTATGGTCTTAGTTCAGAAATTTAAGTATAAGTTTAAATTTTTTTTATGGATATTTTAAAATGAACTAAAAAGTGTAAATGAAATTCACAAGTTTGGGCTGACAATATTTGATTTTTAAATGTAAAGAAATCCAGAAAATCTCATTTTAACTAATACCTGCTACTATTCTCCTTACTAAATTGTTCATATGATGATGATATTCATTTTGAAGTAATTTGCCTTATTAGAAACTCCAGAATCTGGTCCTGTTGTTGGATGACTTATGTGATGCCAATTAACCAGTTAATCCATCAGTCTCCTAGTTAGTAAAATTACTCAGTTTGGTTAGATGATCTCTAAAGTCCTGGCTAGCCTAAGAACTTAGTTATGGCACATTACTGATAACTCTCATACAATAGGTGACCAGCAGAAGAATTATAAGGTTGACAAAAGCTCAGACGTTATCAGACTCAACCCACTGTTTTTATTGATCAACAATAAAAGAGGGCCTAAAAGATTTAATACCTTGACTACTGTCAAGTAGCTTTCTAAGACAAGATCCAGAGCCAAATTTAAGACCAGTACAATTTCTGCTGCAGCATATGGTTCTTACAGAGAGGTGAAGATGACACCAAGGATTTAACATGAAAACTCAGTGGTGAGTCAGGTATAAGAAAAGACAGTGTATGGTGACAAATGGGATGGATTTTCCTGAAAAAAGACCTTTTGACTAAGTTCTAAAGAATTTGAAATGTATGGAATGGCTGAGGGGAAATAGATAATGCATTAAGAAAACCAGAAGACAAGAAGAATTGTGGGTGGGATACACTCAGTTCAGTTCAGTCGCTCAGTCGTGTCCGACTCTTTGTGACCCCATGAACCACAGCACGCCAGGCCTCCCTGTCCATCACCAACTCCTGGAGTCCACCCAAACCCACATCCATCAAGTCGGTGATGCCATCCAACCATCTCAACCTCTGTCGTCCCCTTCTCCTCCTGCCTTCAATCTTTCCCAGCATCAGGGCCTTTTCCAATGAGTCAGCTCTTCACATCAGGTGACCAAAGTACTGGAGTTTCAGCTTCGGCACCAGTCCTTCCAATAAGCACCCAGGACTGATCTCCATTAGGATGGACTGGTTGGATCTTGCAGTCCAAGGGACTCTCAAGAGTCTTCTCCAACACCACAGTTCAAAAGCATCAATTCTTCGGTGCTCAGCTTTCTTTGTAGTCCAACTCTCACATCCATGCATGATCACTGGAAAAACCATAGCCTTGACTAGACGGACCTTTGTTAGCAAAATAATGTCTCTGCTTTTTAATATGTTGTCTAGGTCAGTCATAACTTTCCTTTCAAAGAGTAAGTGTCTTTTAATTTCATGGCTGCAATCACCATCTGCAGTGATTTTGGAGCCCAGAAAAATAAAGTCAGCCACTGTTTCCACTGTTTTCCCATCTATTTGCCATGAAGTGATGGGACCGGATGCCATGATCTTAGTTTTCTGAATGTTGAGATTTAAGTCAACTTTTTCACTCTCCTCTTTCTCTTTCATCAAGAGGCTCTTTAGTTCTTCTTCACTTTCAATAAGGGTGGTGTCATCTGCATATCTGAGGTTATTGATATTCCTCCCAGCAATCTTGATTCCACCTTGTGCTTCCTCCAGCCCAGTGTTTCTCATGATGTGCTCTGCGTATACGTTAAATAAACAGGGTGACAATATACAGCCTTGACGTACTCCTTTTCCTATTTGGAACCAGTCTGTTGTTATTGCATGCTTAAAACTAATGTTTGTGTGTTTCAAATACCTTCAAACTCCTTTAAACCTCTAGTTACAACAGCTTGTTCACTTGTTTTTAAAGGGTTCACGTTTCAGGGCTATAATTAGTACTGTTTGTTTCTCACTTTCAGCAATGGAAACATTATTTTAGTTGGGAATTTATTTATAGGCTCACCAAGGTGGAGATGAAAGTAAATGCCATTATCACTTCAGTTAGCATTAGTTCTTCCAATTTTGGGCAGAAAATGTATGTGCATTTTCATATGTGTCAGGTTTGCAAGTTGACTTATCAACAAATACTGAAAACAAAGAAACTATTCATAATTGCTGAGGTTAAACCAGGGAAAATCTAACATGAATAATTTCCTTCTGTGCTCTGGTATCTTGTAAATACAATCCTTTAAAACCATACTTTTTGGGTGCATGAGACAAGTGCTCGGGCCTGGTGCACTGGGAAGACCCAGAGGGATCGGGTGGAGAGGCAGGTGGGAGGGGGGACCGGGATGGGGAATACATGTAACTCCATGGCTAATTCATTTCAATGTATGACAAAAACTACTGTAATGATGTAAAGTAATTAGCCTCCAACTAATAAAAATAAATGGAAAAAAAAATTTTTTTAAATAAAACCATACTTTTAAAGTTTTAATAAAAAGAGTGGGTCAGCATTCATGGGATTCATGTTGCTACTCAGCTTTCAGGAATGCCATTTCTGTAGTGGTTCCTGGATTTGCCTTTAAATAAAATTTAAATATGGAGGTGGTAGGAGACCTGGAGAACACTAAGGGAGTAGGAGAACTTAAAAACATGGGTTCATATTATAAAAAATTCTAAATAAATGTGTTGAAAATATATTTTGAGGAGAAATAAAATTATAGATAGTCACAGGATATGGAGGCTCAAAGGGAAGTCAGAGTGAAATAGACAAGATAAGAAAATTAAATTCAAACTCCTAAAGGAAAACAACAAACAGCATAAATGCTCTGAGACAAATAGGACTCCAGGAGATTTTTAACCCAAGAAACCCACAGGCTGGTAAAAAATCATTTGATCTTTCAAGACATAGTGTTAAAATTGAAATGCTCAAATTTTTCTTATTCACTTATTAAAACAACCTTAAACTTTATGTAGGGTTGGTTTCATAATCCCCATTTCAGAGATGGAAAAATGGAAGAAGAGAGGAAGCTCTCATGATATGCCTATAGATTTATATCAAATCATTTGTGAAAACAATGTGATATAATCATTCCTTCAACCCATTCCTTTCTCACTAGACCAGGCTGGAGTGAATGACCAGAGGAATAACTCTATTCTCTTTCCTATAGAGATTTTAGAACTAGACAGACATCTATCTATCCCACTAGGGAAATGTGGCATGGGGCAGGGCTGTTGGTCATGTTTTATTTTTTTTATTCATTTGCTTAGATATCAACACTCTTTAATTTGACTCTTAGTGTGCATGTTAAATAAGAATTATCCAAATTCTTACGATGCAGACCTATTACTAGGATTTTGGACTATTTGCTTCTAATAGTGTTTGTTTATAAAAATCACCATGTTATTCTAAAGAAATGTTGTTACCATTTTTTAATTATATGTTTTAAAAAATGCAAGAGTGAAAGTTTTAAAGTAACTTGAAAGGAAATCCATTGTCAAGAAGAAATTATCCTTGACCTTAAGAAAGCATCATTCATGATACATTTCAAATGCATATATACCTGTAGAAAAATCAGATTTTTCAATAAAATTACCATCATTTTATAGATAGTATTTGTAAATAAAAATAATAAATTTCATTTTGTTTCCTATAGGTAATAAGTAAGGAAACATAGGAAAAACTTTCAATCAATATCAAATTATTTTTCTATAAGTTTAAATTCTTTTCAACATTAAAAAGTCACCTTAAACTTGAGTTATATACATTAAATATATATAGCTCTTTGTATGTTAATCACACCTCAATAAAGTGGTTTTAAAAAATCAATACAAGTAATATAATTTTTTTTACTTGTTTTGGTGGGGCTTTGTGTCTAACCACCTCCACCACACCATCATCATCATCACCAGTCATTATCATAATTGTTGCTATTATGTGGGGGCCACTGTGTTTCAGATCCTACACTAAGATTTTCTTTATAGCAACTATTTAATTCTATCCTCAGAACCCATCTGACCACGTATGTATGCTGAACCATACTCCCTAATGCTATTCTGCATGTGTGTGTGCTAAGTTGCTTCAGTCGTATCCAACTCTTTATGACCCCATGGACTGTAACCTCACCCCAGACCCCTCTGTCCATGTGATTCTCTAGGCAATAATACTGGAGTGAGTTGCCATGCCCTCCTCCAGGGGATCTTCCTGAACCAGGGATTGAACTCATATCTTATGTCTCCTGAACTGGCAAATGGGTGGTAGTTTAGTTGCTAAGTCATGTCCAACTCTTGTGACCCCATGGACTGTAGCCCACCAGGTTCTTCCATCCATGGGATTCTCCAGGCAAGAAAACTGGAGTGGGTTGCCATTTCCTTCCCCAGGAGATCTTCCCTACTCAGGAATCTAACCTGGATATCCTGCATTGCAGGTGGATTCTTTATCAACTGAGCTACAAGGGAAGCCCTGGAAAATTGACTCTTTACCACTAGTGCCATCTGGGAAGCCCCACTGCTATTCTAACATCACCCTATTTCTAGAGACAGACTGACCAAAAACTCAGCTAACAAGACTCGTCTTGTAATGAGGGAGCCTCATTCTTGCATTCAGAAAACAAGCATGGAGAATTATGACATTTTCCCTCACTCTCTTCATGCCTCTTTCTCACTTGAAACTCCCAACTGAGAAATAGGGAGGTTACGAGAAGGTAATCTGTCTGACTGACAAACAGAAACCTCTTTTTGTAAAACTAAAGTTACTGAAAGAAAATTAAAAAAGAGGTTTGGAACAATCTCAATGCCCCTGCCACTTTATGATCTTCCTAATGTTTTATAGCCTTTCCTTTACATATTTTTGTTCTCTTATGAATTTTTAATTTCAGATAGAGAAAGGGCAAAGAGAATAAAAAGTGTAATTTGAATTGAGATGTCTCCAAAAGAAAAAAAAAAAGACGTCTCTTTTTATTGTATGTGTGTTATGTGGCAAACACTCTCACATACTATTTCCTTTAGATATTTGGTGAGGTAAGAGTTATTTTTCCCGCAGTTTGGATAAGAAATTGGGGCTAGGAAGGATAAATGATTTGTCTAGGAATACACAGCCAATGATGAGCTGAACTGGGATTAAAACCTAAGTCTATTTGATTCTAAAGCCCATGTCCTAAAAAGTTTCTGTAACTAATAGGGTGAAAATGCAATAGTCATCATTAATTAATTCTGTCAACTAATACTTATTGCAAAGCTACCGTGTATCAGACTCAGGTTAGGTGTGAGGATACGGAGTAAAGCATTACAGTGCCTCTGGCTTCAAAGAGTTTGAAGCCTTGTGAAGGAAGGAAGCAAGGTTAGATGGCTTCATATACTACCTTCCATTCATTGCCGGTATTACAGATATATTTAAAATATGGAACTGCTCGTATCTTTTAGAAATAAAAGGCAGAAGTCATAGATATCAAAATGCAGAGAACATAAGTATCCTCAAACAGCCTGCTCAGTTGTGACCAAGGGGATAGAAGCCTAAAGAAATACCCAAAGGACTAAACGTGTCATCTTGGCTAAAGATCTCTGCCAGGTGGAATTATCAAAGATTTATAAGCTCTGAATACCAAGAGGGATGCAAAAGCACTTGAACTTGCAATCAGGTTGGGAGTAATGCAATAAATAAAGACCACCTCTAAGACATTTCATTATGAAGATTTATTAGCATACAAAAAAAATAGGCCCAAAGGTAACTCCACTCGCAAAAATCAAGCAAGAAAAGTCTAAAGGCAATTCACAACTGTATATGAAAATAAGTGAATTTAATCACTATCATCTCCAAACCACATCTTTTGTGTGTGTGTGTGTTCCAAGAATCATTATCATTTTTTAAATTAATTTATTTATTTTAATTGGAAGCTAATTACTTTACAATATTTTAGTGGTTTTTGCCATACATTGACATGAATCAGCCATGGGTGTACATGTGTTCCCCATCCTGAACCCCCCTCTCACCTTCCTCCCCATCCCATCACTCTATTTCACATATGGTAATATACATATTTCAATGCTGTTCTCTCAAATCATCCCACCCCTGCCTTCTCCCACAGAGTCCAAAAATCTGTTTTTTATGTTGTGTCTCTCTTGCTATCTCACATATAAGGTCATCATTACCATCTTTCTAAATTCCATATATATGCATTAATATACTGTTTTGGTATTTTTCTTTCTGAGTTACTTCACTCTGTATAATAGGCTCCAGTTTCATCCACCTCATTAGAACTGATTCAAATGCATTCTTTTTAATAGCTGAGTAATAATCCATTGTGTATATGTACCACAGCTTTCTTATCCATTCATCTGCCAATGGAAATCTAGGTTGCTTCCACATCCTGGCTATTGTAAACAATGCTGTGATGAACATTGGGGTACGTGTGTCTCTTTCAATTCTGCTTTCCATGGTGTATATGCCCAGCAGTGGGATTGCTGGGTCATATGGCAGTTCTATTTCCAGTTCTTTAAGGAATTGCCACACTGTTCTCCATAATAGCTATGCTAGTTTGCATTCCCACCAACAGTGTAAGAGGGTTCCCTTTTCTCCACACCCTCTCCAGCATTTATTGTTTGTAGTATTTTTTATAGCAGCCATTCTGACTGGTGTTAGATGGTACCTCATTGAGGTTTTGATTTGCATTTCTCTGATAATGAGTGATGTTGAGCATCTTTTCATGTGTTTGTTAGCCATCTGTATGTCTTCTTTGGAGAAATGTCTGTTTAGTTCTTTGGCCCATTTTTTGATTGGGTCATTTATTTTTCTGGTATTGAGCTGCATGAGCTGCTTATATATTTTTGAGATTAATTCTTCATCATTTGCTTCAGTTGCTATTATTTTCTCCCATTCTGAAGGCTGTCTTTTCACCTTGCTTATAGTTTCCTTTGCTGTGCAAAAGCTTTAAGTTTAATTAGGTCCCATTTGTTTATTTTTGCTTTTATTTCCATTACTCTAGGAGGTGGGTCATAGAGGATCTTGCTGTGATTTATGTCAGAGAGTGTTTTGCCTATGTTTTCTTATAGGAGTTTTACTGTTTCTGGTCTTACATTTAGATTTTTAATCCATTTTGAGTTTATTTTTGTGTATGATGTTAGAAAGTGTTCTAGTTTCATTCTTTTACAGGTGGTTGACAAGTTTTCCCAGCACCACTGTTAAAGAGATTGTCTTTTCTCCATTGTATGTTTTTGCCTCCTTTGTCAAAGATAAGGAGTCCATAGGTGCGTGAATTTAATCTCTGGGTTTTCTATTTTGTTCCATTGATCTATATTTCTGTCTTTGTGCCAGTACCATACTGTCTTGATGACTGTAGCTTTGTAGTATAGTCTGAAGTCATGAAGGTTGATTTCTCCAGTTCCATTCTTCTTCTCAAGATTGCTTCGGTTATTCGAGGTTTTTTGTATTTCCATACAAATTGTGAAATTATTTGTTCTAGTTCTGGGAAAAATACCCTTTGTATCTTGACAGGGATTGCTTGAATCTATAGATTGCTTTAGGTAGTATACTAATTTTTACTATATTGATTCTTCCAATCCACGAACATTGTATATTTCTCCATCTATTTGTATCATCTTTGATTTCTTTCATCAGTGTTTTATAGTTTTCTATTTATAGGTCTTTTGTTTCTTTAGGTAGATTTATTCCTAAGTACTTATTCTTTTTGTCAGCCCTTCACTTTCAGTCTGTATGTGTCCCTTGGTATGAGGTGGGTCTCTTGTAGACAGCATATATAAGGGTCGTGTTTTTCTATCCATTCAGCCAGTCTTTTTCTTTTTGTTGGGACATTCAACCCATTTACATTTAAGGTAATTATTGATAAGTATGATCCCGTTGCCATTTACATTGTTGTTTTGTGTTCAAGTTTATACACCTTTTCTGTGTTTCCTGTCTAGAGAAGATCCTTTAGTATTTGTTGAAGAGCTGATTTGGTGGTGCTGAATTCTCTCAGCTTTGTCTGTAAAGCTTCTGATTTCTCCTTCATATTTGACTGAGATCCTTGCTGGGTATAGTAATCTGGGCTGTAGGATTTTCTCTTTCATCATTTTATGTCCTGCCAATCCCTTCTGACCTGAAGAGTTTCTATTGAAAGATCAGCTGTTATCCTTATGGGGGATCCCCTTGTATGTTATCTGCTGCTTTTCCCTTGCTGCTTTTAATATTTGCTCTTTGTGTTTGATCTTCATTAGTTTGATTAATATGTGTCTTGGGGTGTTTCGCCTTGGGTTTATCCTGTTTGGGACTCGCTGGGTTTCTTGGACTTAAGTGGCTATTTCTTTCCCCATTTTAGGAAGTTTTCAACTATTATCTCCTCAAGTATTTTCTCATGTCCTTTCTTTTTGTCTTCTTCTGGGACTCCTATTATTCTAATTGGGTATTTAATATTGTCCCAGAGGTCTCTGAGGTTGTCTTCATTTCCTTTAATTATTTTTTCTTTTTTCCCCTCTGCTTCATTTATTTCCACCATTTTTCGTTCCACCTCACTTAGCCTATCTTCTGCCTCAGTCATTCTACTGTTGGTTCCCTCCAGAGTGCTTTTGATCTCAGTTATTGCATTATTCATTATTGATTGACTCTTCTTTATTTCTTCTAGGTCCTTGTTTAACATTTCTTGCATTTTCTCAATCCTTATCTCTAGTCTATTTATCTGTAACTCCATTTTGTATTCAAGATTTTGGATCATCTTTTCTATCATTATTCTGAATTCTTTTTAAGATAGATTCCCTATCTCCTCCTTTTTTTTTTTTTTTTTTTTTTGGTTTGTGGGTATTTATCATGTGTCCTTTACCTGCTGAATATTTCTCTGCCTTTTCATTTTGTTTAGATTGCTGTGTTTGGGGTGCCCGTTCTGTAGGCTGGAAGTTCATGGTTCCACTTTATGTGGAGACTGCTACCTGTGGGTGGGGTTGGACTAGTAGCTTGTCAAGGTTTCCTATTTCCTAGCTAGGGGAGCTTGTGTCTGTGTTTTGGTGGGTGGAACTGGATCTCTTCTCTATGAAGTGCAATGAAGTGTCCAGTAGTGAGTTTTGGGGTGTCTATGGGTTTGGCATGGCTTTGGGCAGCCTGTCTTTTAATGCTCCGGGCTGTGTTCCTGCTTTTCTGGAGAACTAGCATGGTATGTCTTGCTGTGGAACTTGTTGGCTCTTGGGTGGAGCTTGGTTTCAGTGTAGGTGTGAAGGCTTTTGGGTGATCTCTTGTCTATTAATGTTCCCTGGAATCAGGAGTTCTATGATGTTCTCAAGTTTTAGAGTTAAGCTTCCTGCCTCTAGCTTACAGTCTTATACTTACAGTAGCCTCAAAACTTCTCCAGCCATACAGCACAGATGATAAAACATCTAGGTTAATGGTGAAACAATTCTCCACAGTGAGGGACACCCAGAGAGGTTCACAGAATTACATGGAGAAGAGAAGAGGGAGGCCGGATATAGAGGTGACCAGGAGGAGAAGAGGGGGAATCAAAAGAGGAGAGAGCAATCTAGCCAGTAATCAATTCCCTAAGTGTTCTCCACAGTCTGGAACACCCAGAGAGATTCACAGAGTTAAGTAGAGAAGAGAAGTGGGAGGGATAATATAAGAGGTGACCTGGTGGAGAAAAGGGAGAGTCAAAAGAGGAGAGAGAAATCAAGCCAGTAATCACAGCTCTAAGTGAAAATGGATACAGAAGATTAGATTCTTAAAGGTACAAAATTGATAACAAATACCAAAAAGCAAAGTTAAAAATCTAGAGTAGAGGTTAGACTCTCAGAAATACAATATTAAAAATACAAAACAAAATCAATCACAAAAATTATAAAAAATATATATTTAAATTTGCTTTTAAAATGGGGTATTTTTTTGCAAGGTAATAGTAGGTTATAAAAATGAAAATTAAAGGAGTAATAAAGGACTTAAATTTTAAAAATTTAAAAGTGATAATAGTAAAAATATATCTAGGAACTTCTCTGGAGCTATTGTGGGCAGTGTGGGGTCAGTTCCATTTTGGATAGTTCCTTGTTCCAGCTTGTACTTGTTCTTAAGGTCTATGCTGCTGCTGCTAAGTCGCTTCAGTCGTGTCTGACTCTGTGCGACCCCATTGATGGAAGCCCACCAGGCTCCTCTGTCCCTGGGATTCTCCAGGCAAGAACATTGGAGTGGGTTGCCATTTCCTTCTACAATGTATGAAAGTGAAAAGTGAAAGGGAAGTCGCTCAGTCCTGTCCAAATCTTAGCAACCCCATGGACTGCAGCCTACCAGGCTCCTCCATCCATGGGATTTTCCAAGCAAGGGTACTGGAGTGGGGTGCCATTGCCTTCTCCATCTTAAGGTCTATAGCCCCCCTCCAATGCTTAGTCAATTTTAACTACAGGGTTTTAATCTCTTGCACCTGTCTCTTCCAGAGCAGTACCCTCATTTATTTTGGCTTCCTCTGTTTGCAAGTCTCTTCAGTGCCTAATTTCTGCCCTGACAGAAGGGGGCAAAGGCGGTCACTTGTTTAGGCTCACTTGTTCACTTGTGTTCTGGGGAGGGAGGGACACTGCAGACAAATATCACTGGCGTGTGTGAGGGGAGTGCTCACAGTGTATGGCCCACACTGTGTTTGCCCCAGCTCCAGGTGGTGTGTGCTTCCCAGGTCTACACTGCTCAGGCTCCAAGGTGCCCTGCAGGGGCACTGTCCAAAGCAGGCCGTGCGTTTCCTGCACTTCCCAGGTCTAAGCAGCTCAGGTTCTCAGGAACTCCGCAAGGGCACAGACTTGGTTGGGCACGTGTTTTGTGCCCTTCCCAGGTCCAAGCAGCTTGGGTGACCAGGTGATTGGCGAGCACACTGTCCCAGGGAGCCGTGCGTCTTAATCACCTCCCTGGTTCCAGCCACTGTTTCCCAGGTGTGCCACGAGAGTATTGTCTCAGGTGTGCTGTGTATCTCTTCTGGGGAGCCCATCTCGGGCTGCGGCCTTCCTGGCAGATGTCAACTGTCCAGGATCCCAGGAAGACATGGTTAGCAACTGGGAGCCTGCTCCCACAGTTTGGACGGCTATCTCACGTTAGCTCCCTCAGATTGTCTTCAGGGCGTTCAGGCCTGGTCCTTACTCTAAGCACCGATTATGCAGCTTGCCCTCCCTGTCCATCCCCTGCTCGCTGGTGGCAGACACAAACCTCTGGGCTACCTCTCCAACTGGCAGTTGCGGTTAGCACGTATCCTGTGGGTTTTTGTTTCTTTTTCTCCCACTTATGCTGCCCTCTCAGATTCCAAAACTCCCCACAGACCCACCTGTGAGAGGGTTTCCTGCTGTTTGGAAAGTTCTCCTTCATGACTCCCTCCCCAGGATGGGTCTCTGTCCCTAACTCTTTTGTCTCTTTTTGTCTTTTTATTTTATCCTACCTCCTTTCAAAGAGAATGGGCTGCCTTTCTGGGTGCCCAGTGTCCTCCGCCAGCCTTCAGAAGCTGTTTTGTGGAAGTTGCTCAGCATTCAAATGAACTTTTGATGAATTTGTGGGGGAGAAAGTGGTCTCCCTGTCCTATTCTCCACCATCTTGGGACTGCCCCCCTGGACATAAGTTTATAAAGAAAGTTTTATAAGAATTAAGTTCATACTCTCCAATGTGCCACTAGAAAAAAAAATCTAAAAATGCTAACTATTGTTTAGCAATTTAGACCTAGATTGGGTAAGAAAATTTTGAAAGACTTTTCATACTTTTCTATATGTAGTTTTTTTTAATTAAAACAAATTTTTAAATTTATTTTTTATTGAAGGATAATTGCTTTACAGAATTTTGTTCTGAATCAGCCATAGGTATACATCTATCACCTCCCTTTTGAACCTCCCTCCCATCGCCCACCCCATCCCACCCCCTAGATGGATACAGAGCCCCTGTTTAAGTTTCCTGAGTCATACAGCAAATTCCTGTTAGCTATCTATTTTACATATGGTAATGTAAGTTTCCATGTTACTCTTTCCATACATCTCACCCTCTCCTCCCCTCTTCCCATGCCCATAAGTCTATTCTCTATGTCTGTTTCTCCATTGCTATCCTGTAAATAAATTCTTCACTACCATTTTTCTAGATTCTGTATATATGTGTTAGAATATGATATATCCCATTGTTTGTTGCAGCACTATTTACAATAGCTAGAACATGGAAGCAATCTAGATGTCCGTTGACAGATGAATGGATAAAGAAGTTGTGGTACATATACACAATGGAATATTACTCAGCCATAAAAAGGAATGCATTTGAGTCAGTTTTGATGAGGTGAATGAACCTAGAACCTATTATACAGAGTGAAGTGAGTGAGAAAGAGAAAGATAAAAATTTTATTTTTTACTGGAAAAAGTTACACTTAGGAGATAGAACCAAAAAGATTTAACATTATAAGAATATAACTTCTGGCTGGCATAATGTCAGTTGTTTTCATGGAAGAGATGACATTTTATAGACACTGATAGATAGGACTTAACATGAGTCCATACTCCAAACAAAGGGAAGAAGGGTACGTTCCAGGCAGAGAAGTGTGGAGCAAAATTGATAAAAGTTTTGCATAAATTGTGGGGGGAAAAGACCCAGAATAGGTAAAAGCCAGTTTGAAAATGCCATTGCATGTTTGGTTAAGGAGTTTGGAGTCTGATAGACAATGGCAAACTTTTGAAGGTCTTTGGTAGAGCAGTGTCATGATCAAAGTAATGCTCTAGGCCCTTCATTTGCCAGGTACATGCACAATGAGTGGAAAATATAAGAGAGTACAGACAGGAAAAATACTTGCAAAGTCACAGAACAAATTTAGACCTGAGATAATAGGCTTGAATTCACATGATGGCAGTGGAAATGACAAGGGAAGAACTAATGAAGGAGAAGTTCCCCCTCTCCACCTCTCCAGCCTAACTCCCCATTCCTTCCTTCCTTCCTCCATCCATTTCAGCCACTCTGGCTTCCTCTCTGCTCCTTGAAGGATCTAAAAGCCTTCTTGTCCAGTGTACTTTCACACCCAGATCCTTGGCCTTTCTCCTCTGACACCTTTGTTCTTATTTCATCCTTTGGGTCTCAGCTTAAATATTTTTTCCAGGACTATTATCTTGTTCCTTTCAGTCAATCTAAGCTAGGTCTTCCTGTTTTACTTCCTGGTAGGACCCTGCACTCTTTGTGTTCATTGCTTTTATTATAATCAGTATCTAAAATGAATGTTTATTATAGGTTTATGATGTCAGTTACTGTTAAGTCCTTTACAAGTATTATCTTATAAGGGAAATAAGTACTTATTTGAAAGTAAGTATTAATATTATCCCCTATTTCCAGAGAAGTAGTTAAATATGGAATCCCAATGGTTGCTCTCACCCACCAGATGTACTCGGTCATAGGTCGAGGATAACTTGTTATGTGATCATCAGCATGAGCATGGAATCTAGAGTCAGACTGTTCATGTTACTTTCTTGGCTCTGCCACTTACTAGCTGTGAAATCCCTATAGCAAACTGTTTAATCCCTATGGACCTCAATTTTCCCATCTGTAAAATGGGGGGCTATTAATGCCTCTCTCACAGAGTTGTTATAAGGATTAAATGATGACAACTTAGAATAAGATCAACACTTAGTAAGTATATCTGAAAACTATTATTACTTGTGTAACCATTTGGTTAACACCTGCCTCCCCCATCTATTCTGCAGGGGCAGGATCTGTCCCTCAGAGGTAGAGATTGTGTTTATCATTGTACTGCCAACTTCCTAGTACCTGGTCATAGTGGATGCTTGGTAAATATTTGAATGAATGAAAGACAAAGATCTTCCACTACCACAGTGCACTTTAAAATTTATGATGTTTCATTTTTTGTATTTAATTCTAACCACAAACTCAAAGAAGTCAAGGAAGGAACTACTAATACTATCCTCAATGTTGAGTCTCAGAAAATTTGAGTTTGCTCAAGTTCATATAACTAATAATGGTAAAGCCAAAGGAATAACCTAGCTCTCTGATTGCCATGGGGTGCTTTTAAGACAATCCAGGTGAGACTCACCACACAAAGGGTGGAACCAATAACCATGACTGACCATGGTCTCCTGAGTTGCCAAGGTCTAGGCCCTGGCCTTGCTATGACTCCTGAAAACCACTCTAACTGCTGCTTCAACTTTGCTCTGTACTCGTGTCTGAGGCACCAGCTGGCCCTTCCTTGTCCCATCACATTACTAACCCCACTCCTCATCCCAAATCTGAATAAAGTATTACAGACCAAGCCTGACACCAACTTAGACCACGTTAATTGGTCTGTAACAAGGTCAGACATTTATTCTTTCTGGTTGGATATGAGAAGAAAGGAATGAAATCAGTTAACTGGGTTATAAGCCTGGTTAACCAGAAGAATGGTGGCCCAATTAACAAACAGTCAATGTAGAAGGAGTTAGTTTGAGGAAATATGGAATCAATTCAACATTAGACTTATATTTGGGATGCCAGTAAGGACTCCAAGTGAACAATGGATATCTAGCCATCGGAAGTGGAATTAGTGTTCAGGAAAGATATCAAGAACTGTAGGAACTGTCTATGACAAAGGAATGATTGAAGTCAAAGAACCCAAATCCTGCACAATATTTAGTATGGGGCTTTTCAAACTGTGTTCTGTGGCATGCTGGTATTCCTTATAGAGGCATCAGAGAGAGTCTAGCTGTCCATCACCAACCCCCAGAGTACACTCAAGCCTCAGGCTTGCTTCAAACAGCTTACAAAGACATCTATATAATACATACTGAATTTCAGTGTCAAATTTTGTTTAATAAAATTTTGCAGCTTATAAGAAATATTTGAACCACTGATTTATCAGGTATTCTCTCTGTCTATTCTACAACCTCTGCCTCTTACAGCATCTCTGTCCACACATGGATAGATACATGGTGGGGAAATATCATAAAGCTGAATTTAGCTCTGATACTAAACAAGCACTTGGCACTGGGGACTCTAACTGAAAAATATTCAGGTGACTCATATGTGATTTAGTAAATATTTTGATATATTAGTCTGGCTCCACTTCAATGAATTAGTAACAGGCTCAAACCAGTTTACTAGGGTTTAGTAAAAGAAAACTTTAATTTTTCAGTTCAGTAGAAATTAAAAACAGTAGTGTTTTTATGTGCTTTTAGTTCAATTCAGTTGATCAGTAGAGTCCAATTCTTTGCGACCCATGGACTTCAGCACACCAGGTCTTCCTGTCCATCACCAATGCCCAGAGTTTACTCAAATTCATGTCCATTGAGTCAGTGATGCCATACAACCATCTTATCCTCTATCGTCCCCTTCTCCTCCCACCTTCAATCTTTCCCAGTATCAGAGTCTTTTCAAACGAGTCAGTTCTTCACATCAGGTGGCCAAAGTATTGGAGTTTCGGCTTCAGCATCAGTCCTTCCAATGAATATTCAGGACTGATTTCCTTCAGGATGGACTGGTTTGATCTTGCAGTCCAAGGGACTCTCGAGAGTCTTCTCCAACACCACAGTTCAAAAGCATCAATTCTTCAGCTCTCACTTTCTTTATAGTCGAAATCTCACATCCATACATGACTACTGGAAAAACTGGAGCTTTGACTAGATGGACCTTTGTGGGCAAAGTAATGTCTCTGCTTTTTAATATGCTGTCTAGGTTAGTCAAAACTTTTCTTCCAAGGAGCAAGCATCTTTTAATTTCATGGCTGTGGTCACCATCTACAGTGACTTTGGAGCCCAAAAACATAAAGTCTGTCACTGTTTCCATTGTTTCCCCATCTATTTGCCATGAAGTGATGGGACCGGATGCCATGATCTTAGTTTTCTAAATGTTGAGTTTAAAGCTAAGTTTTTCACTCTCCTCTTTCACTTTCATCAAGAGGTTCTTTAGTGCTTCTTTGCTTTATGCCATAAGTGTGGTGTCATCTGCATATCTGAGGTTATTGATATTTCTCTTGGTAATCTTTATTCCAGTTTGTGCTTCATCCAGTCCAGTATTTCTCATGATGTGCTCTGCATGAAAGTTAAATAAGCAGGGTGACAATATACAGCCTTGATGTACTCCTTTCCCGATGTGGAACCAGTCTGTTGTTCCATGTCCAGTTCTAACTGTTGCTTCTTGCCCTGCACACAAATTTCTCAGGAGGCAGGTCAGGTAGTCTGGCATTCCTATCTGTTTAAGAATTTTCCACAGTTTGTTGTGATCCACACAGTCAAAGGCTTTGGCATAGTCAATAAAGCAGGAGTATATGTTTTTCCAGAACTCTCTCACTTTTTCGATGATCCAGTTGGCAATTTGATCTCTGGTTCCTCCGCCTTTTCTAAATCCAGTTAGAATATCTGGAAGTTCATGGTTCACATACTGTTGAAGGCTGGCTTGGAGAATTTGAGCATTACTTTGCTAGTGTGTGAGATGAGTTCAATTATACAGTAGTTTGAGCATTCTTTGGCATTGCCTTTTTTGGGGATTGGAATGAACACTGAGCTTTTCCATTCCTGTGGCCACTGCTGAGTTTTCCAAATTTGCTGGCATATTGAGTGTAGCACTTTCACAACATCATCTTTTAGGACTTGAAATAGCTCAACTGGAATTCCATCACCTCCACTAGCTTTGTTCATAGAGATGCTTTCTAAGGCCCACTTGATTTTGCATTCCAGGATGTCTGGCTTTAGGTGAGTGATCACACCATCGTGGTTATCTGGGTCATGAAGATCTTTTTTGTACAGTTCTTCTGTGTATTCTTGCCACCTCTTCTTAATATCCTCTGCTTCTGTTAGGTCCATACCATTTCTGTCCTTTATTGTGCCCATTTTTGCACGAAAAATTCCCTTGGTACGTCTAATTTTCTTAAAGATCTCTAGACTTTCCCATTCTGTTGTTTTCCTCTATTTCTTTGCATTGATCGCTGAGGAAGACTTTCTTATCTCTCCTTGCTATTCTTTGAAACTCTGCATTCAAATGGGTATACCTTTCTATTTCTCCTTTGCCTTTCACTTCTCTTCTATTCTCGGCTATTTGTAAGGCCTCCTAAGACAACTAATTTGCCTTTTTGCATTTCTTTTTCTTGGGGATGGTCTTGATCACTGCCCCCTGTACAGTGTCACAAACATCCATCCGTAGTTCAGGCACTCTGCCTGTCAGATCTAATCCCTTGAATCTATTTGTCACTTCCACTGTATAATCATAAAGGATTTAATTTAGGTCATACCTGAATGGTCTATGGTCATACCTGAATGGTTTTCCCCACTTTCTTTAAGTCTGAATTTGGCAATAAGGAGTTCATGATCTGAGCCACAGACAGCTCCCAGTCTTGTTTTTACTGACTGTATAGAGCTTCTCCATCTTTGACTGCAAAGAATATAATCAATTTTATTATGGTATTGACCATCTGGTGATGTCCATGTGTAGAGTCTTCTCTTGTGTTGTTGGAAGAGGGTGTTTGCTATGACCAGTGTGTTCTCTTGGCAAAACTCTATTAGCCTTTGCCCTGCTTCATTCTGTACTCCACAGAATGAAGGCCATATTTGCCTGTTATTCCAAGTATTTCTTGACTTCCTACTTTTGTATTCTAGTCCCCTATAATGAAAAGGATATCTTTTTTGTGTATTAGTTCTAGAAGGTCCTGTAGGTCTTCATAGAACTGTTCAACTTCAGCTTCTTCAGCACTACTGATCAGGCCATAGACTTGCATTACTGTGATATTGAATGGTTTGCCTTGGAAAGATCATTCTGTCATTTTTGAGATTGATTCTGAGTACTGCATTTCAGACTCTTTTGTTTACTATGATGGCTACTCCCTCTCTTCTAAAGGATTCTTGCCCATAGTATTAAATATGATGGTCACCTGAGTTTAATTCACCCATTCCAGTCCATTTTAGTTTGTTGATTCCTAAAATGCTGATGTTCACTCTTGCCATCTCCTGTTTGACCACTTCCAATTTGCCTTGTTTCATGGACCTAACATTCCAGGTTCCTATGCAATATTGTTGTTTACAGCATCAGACTTTACTTTCATCACCAGTCACATCCACAACTGGGTGTTGTTTTTGCTTTGGCTCTGTCTCTTCATTATTTCTGGAGTTATTTCTCCACTGATCTCCAATAGCATATTGGGCACCTACTGACCTGGGGAGTTCGTCTTTCAGTGTCCTATCTTTTGGCCTTTTCATACTGTTCATGGGGTTCTCAAGGCAAGAACACTGAAGTGGTTTGCCATTCCCTTCTCCAGTGGACCACGTTTTGTCAAAACTCTCCACTATGACCCGTCCATCTTGGGTGGCACTAGACGGCATGGCTCATAGTTTCATTGAGTTAGACAAGTTTCATTGAGTTAGACTAATCAGATTGGTTAGTTTTCTGTGATTGTGGTTTTCAGTCTGTCTGCCCTCTGATGGAGGAGGATAACAGGCTTTCAGAAGCTTCCTGATGGGAGAGACTGACTGAGAGGGTAACTGGGTCTTGTTCTGATGGGCTGGGCCATGCTCAATATATCTCCAATGCAATTTTCTGTTTATGTGATTTAAGGTTTAGCAAATTTATGTGATTCATTCCAAGTTTTCCCTCATGGTTTGCCTCTGCATTGACTACAGGGGAAAATCCCTGTAAATATCTAAAAATCAATACTGGTGGGCTGTATTCAAGGCCTCCACTTAAAATGACATGTCAGAGCCATCCATGATGTCATGGGTAAACCCCAACTAGCCCTTTCCTTGAGTTCTGGGCAGGACTTAGGTCTAATTTCATAGGGAAAGCACCTGCCGTGCTCTCCTGAGAGAAGGTCACAGATCACAGGATATTAAAGGCCAGTTGCACTACAGGGATGAGGAATTACATTAGACACAGCTGCCCACTTCAGAGACTTGAGTTCCACGTGGATTAGCACCTACTTGTTATTTCTGTCTGGGCCCAATTCCCAGAGCTCTTAATTCACCCAAGTCCCCTTATCCATATGAAACTTGAATCATGCCAGGGCAAATAAACTGTCACAAGCATTCAAGTAAGGGCAGATCCTTACTTCCCTTTAATCAAGCCTCAGAAAATTAAAAATAAACCAAAACCTGCTTCCAGTGTATCTATTTCTTTTTATCCCTTGATTCATTGATACCCAGCCCATGAACAGCT
This sequence comes from Odocoileus virginianus, assembly GCF_023699985.2. Lineage (NCBI taxonomy): Eukaryota > Metazoa > Chordata > Mammalia > Artiodactyla > Cervidae > Odocoileus > Odocoileus virginianus. Next base: position 29,994,546 of record NC_069677.1, on the reverse strand, counting down.
CAGTTTTTAAAAAATGTTTCTCATTATTGCCTTGGCTTCTTGAAAACACACAAATTCATTTTTGCAGCTGCAGAATGTATCCTAACTAAAGAAACTAAAGAAAATGGCTGAATTTCACTGCAGAAAATGTATAATGTTGCCTAGAGTCAATTTCTCCCTTTTACACATACTCATTGAGAAGATACATCATTTATTCAGTATGACCCATCTTACCTCTACATTACTAATTTTTGTAATACCTTGAACTGGGCAGTGGAGAGGCCTCTCAGAAGAAGTCAAATAGTTTTCCATTTTCTAACCTATACCAACAGCTCTTTCAGAGCATAGAGAACAGGTTGCTACAAAGGAGGCTGTGCTCTATTACGATGCCTAGAACAGTGTGAAACAGGGCAAGAGAGTTAGGGCCAAGGGTCAGACAGCCTTAGGTTCAGATCCCGGCCCTTCACCTACTTGATATGCAAACTTGGGCAAATCACTTAAATTTTTTGATCCTGCCTCCTCTGCAGAATGGACTATCATATGGATGAAAAGAAATACTGTGCCTACCAACCTAGCACATAGAATATGCTCTGTTCACTTGCCTACCCTGCTCAGATAAATTAGGGGTCATCTGTTCATGTGTATCCAGGTGCATTAGCTGCAAAAGGTAAAACCTTGACAGGAAGTAGCCTACAAAGTGAGACTTGAATTTATCCTAGGATACCACTGTGGAAAATGGAAAATAGTAGGAAATGTTTCTGTAAACTTCTATTGCTTGCAGTGTTCACTCAGGCAATAGAAAAGATCTTGCAGAAAAGCAAAAGGGACTGGGAATCAGAGACTTGAATCTGAACATCAGTTCTGCCACTGATTAAATGTCAGACTTGAGCAAATTATTTAATATTTCTGAGCATTTGTTCTTTATCTGTAAAGTTAAAATTATAAGAAACTCTTCCATACAACTCTGAGATGGAAGGATTAAATAAAACAAAGTGCTAGTCACATGGTAAGCATTCAACAAGTGATCATTATTACTAACACTGTATTGCCTCACACTAGCTAATGGTGCAGTCCAAGATTATAAAAGCAATTTATAAATGCTTATGTCTCCCTTGTAAAATAATAAAGTACTATTAATACCATCTTGTTGATTGCCTCATTGAGGTTTAAGGGCTTGAGTCAGCTAGATTACTGACAAACTTTGAGATTTATTTTATTCTCTCTTTATTAAAAGCCTAAGCTTCTGAAGTGACCAGAAAGGAAAGTTGAAGTTCTTTATGTTCATTCATTATTGCCCCCAATTTTTTTGTTAACTGGTAAAGCTTTTTCTTAAATGTACAACTTTGAAGAAAACACCAAGATCATTTGTGTGAAATATCGTGTCATTTCATTAATTTTGCCTTTGAAACTAGTTTGAAGTCTGAGTGCATGACTTTGAATATCCATCTACGAATTATAATGGAATGTCCCGGGAGGACATTTTTATGTTCCAGTCCAGATCTTTATCTTCAAACTGATGTTGAAATCCAAAGCCCCTAGTCTTTTTAAAGGAAATTTCCGATTTGTTCTAAGTGCATCAGAAAAATATCTCACTTTGACTTATTTGACTTTTTAATAACATTCTCCAGGAAATAATTTTTCCCAAAAATGTTGAGTTAGCTTCTCAACTTTGTCCCTGAAAACCTTTTGTTAACTTGCTCTCATCAGGGTGACCATTTGATTTACAGTCACAGGTGGAAAAGAACAGACCCCAGTTGCTGATTATGCTGCTCTATTTCCACCTGTATTTTATGAGCCGTTTCAATCCTGATTATGCTAATCGGATAACATTGTTATTGAATAAGTTGCTGCTTCTCAAAGACTAAGAACCGCATTACAGAGACAGTACCCAGAGCAATCAAATATCCTGCTCTTGTATTTCAGTCACTGGTTTTCATAAGGAAAGCCAAGAATATAAATTATGATAGAGGAACAAAAGTAAAACTTGAAATCCAGAAAATGTTAGAGGCCAGCTGTAATTGTGTGGAAACAGCCCGTGTGAATCTTCTGGCCAATGTCTGTGAGTGCAAAATAACAATTTAGCTAGTTTTAATCAAGTAAACAGTTTAGCCCTAATTTAACTATATAAAAGATCTTGATCCATATTTTTACATTTTTTAAATACATTCAAACCCATATTTTCAATGTGAATGATTTTAGAGACAGGTTACTATGTGACTCATAAAACAACCACCCCCCTTACCCTGCCCCCATCCTTCTAACATCCTTCTTCTTAAACACCCCTTTGTTGGATTCTGCACCAATATTTAATGCTGAAAGGAAGATTAAACACAAGAGCATTGGGCTTTCCTCTGTGAATACCAAACTCTATTCCCACTTGATCTCATAAATATTTCTCGCCAAGGAAACCTGCCAAAGGAAAAATAGTGATTCTGGTTTCCACCAATTAAACTGCATTTAACTTCCTATAACACAGACCATAAAACATTTATTCAGATGTGGTCAAATATGGGTGTGTCAGTCACCGTTTCTGAGATTAGAGAATGAGATTTGATGATTCGTGACCTAGCAATATACTCAGTGAATTACAGTCTGAAACTATAGAAAAAATTGATGAGTTTTTGTAAGTGCCCAGCTCAGGTTATAATTCAAATGAATTGAAGAACCATTATTGAGAGATGCAGTTGCAAAAAAGACCCTCAAGGAACAAATATAATTGACTCTGCTGTGAGAGGCCATTTTCTGACTTTTGTATTAAGGAACACTATATAGTCTCCTGGGATTTGGGAAAGGGAAAAGCAAATGAGAAAAGCAGATGCTCAAATGCCTATGTCTTTTATAGAATTCTAGTTGGGTTGCCCTGAATAGAATATTTCCAACTGCGTGTGTTTTTTCACTATTACATTTATATCTAAGAAAACATACTCAGTTTCAAACTGCTCATAGCCCAAAAATATGGGCTACTTTAACTATAAGATCTCTTCTACTTAAATACCTTCTTGTGACATGATCTCAGAAATATAATATTCACTTGTCTGACATAAATTTAATTGAGTTTATTGTATGTAATGAATATTTTTATTCAGAACACTTCTTTTTGCTAATATTGTTTAAATCATTTCATTATCTGTATCATAACCCCAAACTCCTTATTCCATGTCCTAGTTAACTTTCCAAACTTCAATTCTTTGACTTCCTGCATTTTTGACACTAGCCATATTGAATTACTCACTGTTCACTATAGAATGTCCTAAATTTTCCTACATTTGTACATATATTCACACCACCTTCTCTCCCTAGATTTGTTTCTTTCTCATAAATAGTGGGTTCTGCAGTATAGAGCAAGCAAGGACGAACTGAAAGCTATTCTGTAGGAAAAATTAACAAGGGTAGAAGAAATAATCTCTCTTAGGGTAAAGGGCAAATTCTCTATCAAAAGTCCAAGGGGCTGGTCAAGTTCAAGGTCAAGACCTGATCTGTAGGGTCTTATTTGGTTGGGGTGAGGATGTGAGGTTTGAGGAGGATAAGAAACATTGGAATCACATTAGGACTCTCTGCCATGAATCAGAGAGGTCCATAAAAACATAAATAGGATCCTGCTCTGAGGAATATGGCACTAATATTCTATGATCACCATCATCTTTGTACTTTGTTATGAAACATTTATTGAGTACCTGCTATGTGAAAAGTGTTGACAAAAAATTAATTAGTCTGAGCTAAGCAAGAGATGGACAATTTTATTCAAGCCAAATTTGAGGATTATAACCCAGGAAGAGCATCTCAGAAAGCTCTGAGAACTGGTCTGCCCATGAGAAGTCAAGGCACAGTTATGTGTTTTTTGAGACAGAGGGCTGTACATTAAATGATGTATTAATATCATTTGACAAATTTACATAATCCATATCTATGGCCCCTTAAAAGATCAAGAAAGAAAGTTATCTTTTAAGGAGTTGTCTTGTTGATGCTAGGAAAATGTTGCTTTCTATAGTTGAGCAGGTATTTCTGCCAATGGGGACATTTTGGCTGATGCCTAACACAGATACAGAATGCACAGTGAGGGGAGGGGGAAGGCCAAAGAGCAGAGAACAATTTTTATGTTTAAATTTTTCTTGTTTTGACACAAAATATGAATTTTTACTTCATAAAAGTTTTCTGCCAGTCACTGATAGATACAAAGATCAGTAAGACAAACTCTTCAACCTCAAAGAAATATGCAAAAAACACAAATAATTCAAGAAGTGAGTGAAAGGCTAAGGAGAAGTGGTGAGGTTGCAAATTGAACCTCCTCAGGAAGTTTGGACCCATGTAGAGTAGTAAAATGTTCTTCTGAACTTCTGTACCCTTCAAGGGCAGTTCTGTATTACAAACCAGTATACAGTAACCTGGATATACAGGTAAAGGTTCTGAGAAATGTAAAACAGTGAGATAATGTTTAATATATTTCCAGTACTAACAGGCATTACCAACAGATTCACATTTACAGTTATACTCAAATATAGTTCTGAATCTCCACGCTAAGGGAAGATCTCACCCTATCCCAGTGTCCACCATATGGCTTCTCTCTTGACCTTATTTCCACAAAGTCCACTTTCCTGAAGTTGCTTTAAAATGCCCTCGGCACCATTAATCCATTTCTGTTCACGTGAGGGCCATAGCAAGCAAGGTGGTCTCAAGGAATAATCTGAGTAGGCTGTCGTTCCCTCCTTCCCTGACAATTTCCATCAACACTCTCCTAGAATCTACTGCCAACTAAATCTACAGTCTAAAATGTGTGTTTCAAGACAAAATCAATATCAAAATAAGTGTTTTAGCACCCCCTTCCGAGAAGACTACCACCCCTGGAGAGCTCCCCTGTAAAGTCACCATTAAAGCCAAGATTATGGACTATTGAGACCTTTTGATTACAGTCACAAAGAAAATGACACCTTCCAAACTTATTGCTATGCTTTTTCAGCTGGACCCTAACCAGACTCAGGTTGGGTCTGGAATATCACAAATTCTTTTTTGAAAACAGTTGTGCTAGCCTCTGGTCCTTATAGCTATACTATGGGCTTCCGATGTTAGTTCACAGTAAGTACAAGAGAGTGAAAGGGTAACAGACACAGCGCCACTTCCTCCATCCTTCTCCTTCCCTTCTCTTTCTTATCTTTCCTTCTCAAATACACAAAAGAATATATTACAGGTATCAGTAGATACAAACCGATGTGGAGGGTAGGGGCCTGAGCTTAAGATCTGCCAAGAAATACCTTCTTTAACATTAGTGAGCTCAGCTCTTAAGGTCAAAAATGCTGGAATGGTTTTTAGGAATATTTCTATGAAAGACTAACCAGCTTTAGTATCTTAAGAAGCAAATTACAAGTTCCTGGAACACCTTATTCTTTGGTAGTGCTCAAAATGTGAGGCATGACTTATAAGCAAAAAACCAAAAGAAAAAAAAAAAGCAAACAAAACAAAAACACTCAGTAAAACGGCACAGCATCTCTAAGACAGTGGAAACTGTCTCCTATTGGAAACTTAGCTCTCAAAAGAATCTGGATAACTGAACCTCAAGAAAGACTGAGACCCCTTCTACTCTTCCTGCCGTGGTCTTTGGAGGTAAAAATTACTTCTCACTACCCAACCCTCTTGGCTGTCTTCCCACTTGAGTTTCATTCCTCTGTGTGACTGATAAACCTCTCAGAGCTTTCTGAGACTGCTGTTAAGACATCATTCACAGGAGTGCATCCCACCTAAAAAAGGCCAAAGAGGGGCTGACAAGTTATTAGTGTCATCAATCATGGTTACACTGGGAAAGCAGGCCAGGGCGCCTAAGCTTCTTAGCCAGAGGAACCTACATGCATTCACCCCACAATGCCCAACAAACCAACAAAACTTCTCAGCTTCTGCTTGTCCAGTTGGCATCCCCCTTTGCTGCTATGCTTAGGCACAAATAGCACATGGTTGTTTTCTAACCAAGAATTCCAAGGGCAGAGACCCCTGGTGGAGGCAGAGGGGGAAAAAAGGCATTTATTCAGGGTTTGTTAGGACTGCGGCACAGGAGACAGTTTCAAGAAGCACTTGAATTGTGTTCCACTGGACTACAAAATGCAGCAGAATTATAAAGGCAAAAGAACACAAGGTTACATAAATTATTAATTGTTCGTCAGGAAGTAAGATTGGAACTGACTAGAAGTAAGTGTATTTGTTAAGAGAGATTGGTTGGGGTTCAAAATGTTTACAGAGTTGTGAAGTTGGGAGGGATTTGAAACAAGGTTGCAGCTAGCAGCAGCTAGGAGATACTTTTTGAAAACAGCTGGTGGTGTCCCTGAGTTGGAGGCAGTTCGGAAAACTCAAGTTCTCAGTGATGCCGGAACGTGTCTGAAACCTCATCCGCCATGGCCACCCAGCTTCATATGGGATGCCTGAACCATGTGTAACTCGGTCAGTCAGTTGTGTCCAACTCGTTGAGACGTCATGGATCCAACCAGGCCCCTCTGTCCACTGAATTCTCCAGACAAGAATACTGGGGTGGGTGTCATTTACTTCTCCAGGGGATCTTCCTGACCCAGGGATCAAACTTGCATCTCCTGTGGCTCCAGCATTGCAGGTGGACTCTTAACCACTGAGCCACCAGGGAAGCCCCCACATATAACCTAGCTATTCCATTTTTTTTTAATGTTTGCAGAATTTTTATTTTTCAAATTTATTTTTAATTGGAGGATAATTGCTTCACAATATTGTATTGGTTTCTGCCATATATCAACATGAATCTGCCATTTTAAATGATCTAAAGTATACCATCTGTGGATGATGGATGGATGGATGGATGGATGATGACCCCTGACTAGAGCCAGGGTATTTAAAGAATGAGAAAGGGAAATTCACATTCATATGTGCTGTTTCTTGCAACTCAAATTAAAAGGTTTTATGATAGAAGGTGGGACTAGAACTACTGACTAAAATTCAGCTTACAGATTTCACCTTCTCTTGCCACTCCTTTAGCTAACTTGAGTTTTACTAAGACTTAATCACTTTAATATTATTCTCAATCCATACAAGCGTACCTAGGCTACTGGATCTAATTGTTAATTCTCCTGTGGAAAAAAAATAGTGATTCTAGCCACAGCTTCATGTCACGCATGGTTTCCAGCTTTGCCTGGAAATGTTTTCCTTTAAAATAAAAATATGGCCTACTTAGTTAGCATTCACTGCAACAGGTTGATAGAGCAACAGGTTTGGGAGCAGTTTAATTGAAATCATGAATTATTCTGTATTATCTGGGAGGCAAGACCATGTTATTCTGATGTTTTTATTTCCTTTGGAAAGAAAATAGTGTGATGCCTCAGGCCATGTACACATCTGAAAACAGAGGCTCAATGTCTGATGGTGGGTGTATCCTTCTGCCTCTATCCCCATAACAAACAACAACATTGGGCACAGAGTGCCTAGATCAAGGGGGAAAGGCAGCACACAGAGGATGTTCTTAAACCCCTCAGATCAAACTAAGACCCAGTGCCACTGTTGTCAAACCCAGTGCTAGACAAGGCCAAATTGCATAGCTGCCATCTTTCTGATACAGGATCTTAGGGAGAAATGTTTAAGATGACAGGATAGGGATAACTGAGACTGAATTCACAGAGCATCTATGAGTCCTAAGGCCTCTATTTATTTGAATCATTGAAGTCTAATGAAGAGGACTTTGAGGTGGGAGGCCTTGGTTTTGCCGGGCCTGGGGTGAAACAAGGAGATGGAGGCAACGGAGGACACAGTGGTGCACGTCTAAGCCAAGAGGAGAGGAAAAGCCCGTGGGAATCAGCTGAGGCTCCTGAACTGTGATCAAAGGGAAGTGTTCTGCTCTGGCGTTTGATTCTTCAACTTTGGAACACAGCAGGAGACAGCACCTTAGACAAGGCAATACTCTTCTTCAGGAGGAAGCCTGGAGGAAGGCCAACAGTGCCCGGAGACAAAGACACTTATGAACAAATGCTCAACAGTCTGGGAGACAGCCAAAATACCTGCCGGGGAGGATCCCTTACCAGCGTGCTCAGTCTGGGGAGAGCTAACAGCCAGCACAATTGGAGACAAACACTGATTTTTTTCTGCTCCCTACAAATAGGTTAGTGAGGCCTGGGGACATACAGGTTGCTAAGACAAGTTTCCAACAAAGGATTCCACTTTTCAATTGTTATGATATCCTTTACACAAGCAAATAAATAAAAACATAGACACACATATAAAAACATAAGTCTTCACAATGAGTTCAGTTTTCACACAAGACAGAAGTAAAAGACATCTTTAAATGCAGCAGCAGTGAAACAGTTCTGAGGCTCCATTTCATAGATTTCTATGAATTAACAGAAATATCGTTTGGCATCCTGCAATCCTCTCCACACCAGGTTCTTATCCCTCACAATATAGCTCTGCCTGGTCTTTCTTCACAATTCCTTTCTTAGGCAGGCTATGTGGTCAGTTCAGACAGATGGTAAATTTTACATTCAGATACACATTCTGTTTCTTTCACACACATATCATTCATCCTTGAGTTCATAAGGCCACATTTAAATGTTTATATTTTGGTGTAAAATTATTTTTTAGTTCATTATCATTGTAAAAATCACTGGTAAATGTTCTATTATAATAAAATACTTTGATTTTAGCTCATTATCTACTCATTCATAATAATTAGTATCAGAAACAGTTATTATTGCTAGGGCTTCATAATTTTGTTGATATTGTTTTTTTAAATTTTTTTTTTTTATATTGGAGTATAGCTGATTAGCAATGTTGTGGTAATTTCAACTGAACAGTAAAGAGACTGGGCCATACATATAAATGTATCCATTCTCCCCCAAACTCCCCTCCCATCCTGGCTGCTATTTATCATTGAGCAGAGGTCCCTGTGCTCTATAGTAGGACCTTGTTGGTTATCCATTTTAAATATTGCAGAGTGTACATATAGATCCTGAGCTCCCTATCTCTTCCCCTCATCCTTCTGCTTTGGCAACCATAAGGTTTTTCTTTAAGGCCTGTGAGTCTGTTTTGTAAATAAGTTTATTTGTATCATTTCTTTTTAGATTCTTCACACAAGTGAATTGACATCATCATTTTTGAGATTAAAAAAAAGGGTATTCTGTTTGTACACCTCAGGTAGTTTGTAGTTTGTTCATTTTTACTGAACTACAGTAATACTGGACTTCAGGCTTAAAAGTAGATATAATAAATAATTCACTGTTTGAGTATTTTATGTGATCAGAATCTGTGACTCAGATATAACAATAAATCTGTCTCATTTCTTCCCAATTCTCCAACCCCAAGCTAGAGTCACCGCAAATTACTTCTCATACAACATGTCCCTTCAATTTAAATGAAATGTGTTTTTCAAAGGTATCATTTAAAATGCAAAGAGAGGGACCCATTAATTAATTGCTGTATGAGATCACTGTCAGGGACTTAAAAATATACATGATCAGCCTCTTGGTACCTGACGCTTCCACTGTTGTATACAATTTCAGGTGGAACAAATATGCAAAATTTGCCTAGTTCAGTTCAGCCACTCAGTTGTGTCTGACTCTTTGTGACCCCATGGACTGCAGCATGCCAGGCTTCCCTGTCCATCACCAACTCCCAGAGTTTACTCAAACTCATGTCCATCGAGTCGGTGATGCCAACCAACCATCTCATCCTCTGTCGTCCCCTTCTCCTCCCACCTTCAATCTTTCCCAGCATCAGGGTCTTTTCAAATGAGTCAGTTCTTCACAACAGGTGGCCAAAGTATCGGAGCTTCAGCTTCAGCATCAGTCCTTCCAGTGAATATTCAGGACTGATTTCCTTCAGGATGGACTGGTTTGATCCTCGCAGTCCAAGGGACTCTAAAGAATCTTCTCCAACACCTCAGTTCAAAAGCATCAATTCTTCAGCACTCAGCTTTCCTTACAGTTCAACTCTCACATCCATACATGACTACTGGAAAAACCAGAGCTTTGATTAGTTGGAAATTTGTTGGCAAAGTAATATCTCTACTTTTTAATATGCTGTCTAGGTTGGTCATCACTTTTCTTCCAAGGAGCAAGCGTCTTTTAATTCCATGGCTGCAGTCACCATCTGCAGTGATTTTGGAGCCCAAGAAAATAAAGTCACTGTTCCTACTGTTTCCCCATCTATTTGCCATGAAGTGTTGGGACCAGATGTCATGATCTTAGTTTTCTGAATGTTGAGTTTTAAACCAACTTTTTCACTCTCCTCTTTCACTTTCATCAAGAGGCTCTTTAGTGCTTCCTTGCTTTCTGCCATAAGGGTGGTGTCATCTGCATATCTGAGGTTATTGATATTTTTCCCAGCAATCTTGATTCCAGCTTGTGCTTCATCCAGCCCAGCATTTCTCATGATGTTCTCTGCATATAAGTTAAATAAGCAGGGTGATAATAAACAGACTTGACGTACTCCTTTCCCGATTTGGAACCAGTCTGTTGTCCCGTGTCCAGTTCTAACTGTTGCTTCCTGACCTGCATACAGATTTCTCAGGAGGCAGCTAAGGTGGTCTGGTATTCCCACCTCTTTAAGAACCTGAGGGAATCACCTGGGGCCTCTTTCCAAGCACCATCTTTCTGTATCACTGGGATCCCTTCTGAGCATTGTTTTTTCTTTTCCTCAGGACAAGATTTTCTTGTGACATGCTGGTTGTTGTTGTTCAGTTGCTAAATTGTGTCCAATTCTTTGCAACCCCGTGGACTGCCGCATGCCAGCCTTCCCTGTCCTTCACCATCTTCTGAGTTTGCTCATACAGGTGGGCAGAAGTATATTATGATACAAGGATGCTATGGAGAGAGGTATCTCATGACACAGCAGAAGTGTCACTGGAAGAGGACAGGGGAATATGTTCTTCATCAATATCTAATAACATTTAAAGTTTACTCAGTGACACTGATCTTTAGTTTCCTCATCTCAATGATGAAATTACAGAAGTAGAAAGTGTCTGAGGTTCCATACCATCTGATTCTAACAGTCTTTGGGCCAGTGAATGTGAATAATCTAACATAAGTAAAATGAAGATCACACAGGGAGTGTTTAATAAAGAAACCATTAACAAATTCATAGCCAGAAACTGGGGACACTATTCAGTCACAATGATGATAGAAGAACCCCAAGGCTCACATGAACCCTTCATGTGGTGATTATTTTCCATCTCCGATAAGCCATCATTCCCCCTTTCTAACATCTTATGGGATCTTCTACTTGGAGGTTCTGTAAGATGGACTTTAAACTTGTGATGTCCCACAGTGCTTTCAGTATTTCTGTCAATTCTGCTCCTCCTACGGTCTCTGTTTCTTATGAAGCTTCCCAGCACTCTCTTAGCGACACAGCTTTGAAATGTATTAGACTCATCTCTGTCCCTGAAAATTCATCCAAGCATGGCATGATCCTGTCAGTTTTACTCCACAGGTCATTACATGGGTGCCATTTGCCCCATCAGCAGCTTATTGCAGCCCTCATTGTGGATTTCCACAATACCTAACTTAACTCTTCATCACTTCCCTTTCTCTTATAGCCCAGTCTGTAAATGGCCACCAGAGTTATTTTCCAAAGGGGAGGTCAGAGCCTATTATTCTTAAATACACTCAACTTAGCATCTACATAAAATTAGCCCTTAGCCTCTACATAAAATTCAAACTCCCTAGACTGGGTTTGATTCCCACAAACTGATTTTAACAACATTTTTTTGTTTGTTTTTCACTGTCACACCTTTATATTTGTCCTGTCCTTATTCCCCTCTATTGCCTTCATCATTATCTCTACACGCCTAAATCTACTCTTAGGTCATAGCACAAATCAAGTGCCACCTCTCCTCTAAAGCTTTTCCATATCCTCCTGCTGGAAGCAATCTTTTCTGCCTCCAAACACCTACAGTGTTTAATCTATACCTCTCTTATAGCACTTCTCACTTTTGTTAAAATATTAAAAAAAAAAAAACCACTTTTGACAAGAATGTAAACTCCTTGAGCTACTAATGTAGTGCCTTGTATATGTTATGGCCCCAGTTCACATGTAGGTTTAAGTTGAGTGTTTTATTGGAGGAGACAGATACCAAAAAAGTTACATTTCATCTTGGAAGTATATTGGAAAGAACATATGAATTAGAGAGACAGTTTAGATGGGCTATTCTCTTGCAGACTAACAATTGTTGTAGAACGCCTCCCATACAAGCCTTCTAAAATGAGACTGCTTGGTCATTTATTTATGGCCCTTTCCAAGATTGGAGTTCTTGTTGAGATTTTTTTTTTAATGTCTCTGAATCCAAGTAGCATCTTACAATATTCTTTCCTCATTATAACAAAGCAAGGTCACGTTAGAATAATTCTGGCTGATGTGTATTGATCCTTTATTGTGTACCATACAATATATTAAAATCTTACGTTTATTTAATTCTCACAGCAATCTGACGAGATCAGATGATTTTCACTATTTTTCATATGGGAATTTTGAGGCACAGATATGGTGCATGAATTGTACAGGGTTAAACAGCTAGTGGGGGTTTCCCCCGTGGCTCAGCAGGTAAAGAACCTGCCTATAAGGCAGGAAACAGAGGAGGCATAGGTCGACTCCTGGGTCAGGAAAATCCCCTGGAGGAGGAAATGGCAAGTCACTCCAGTGTTTCTTGCCTGAAAAACCCCATGGACAGAGGAACTTGGCAGGCTACAGTCCAACGGGTCTCAAAGAGTTGGGCATAACTGTGCAGATACGACTGGCTGACTGACTGGAACAGCTAATAAATGGAAATCCCAGAAAGTGAGCCAAAGTAACTTGACACTGGAGTCTATCCATTAAATCATTATACTATGCTGCCTCTGGAAGAGAAGAATATAGAATACTGGGGTGGAGTTAGACAGCTATTTAATTCTGTTATTTACCACTGGTTCTGTGGATTTTGAAAAATAAGCACTTATCCTGTCTGAGATTCACTTCATTGTCTATAAAATGGTTAAAATAACACCTACTTGGCGAGTTCTTAATAGAAACAAAGAAGAAAACATCTCTGTAACCCAACTCCAGGTTCCTCACCCTCAGAAGTAGCATTGCCCTTTGGGAAAAAGAGTCTCTTCTCAACCTAATCCTAAATTGTCCATTTTCCTGCTGCATGTTCCTTCCTAACTCCCACTGTCATGAGTCATCACTAACATCTAAGGCCTCCTGGAACATTAAAAAAAATGGGACTCACTATAGCATCTTCATAGCTATATCTACCACTTAGTTCTATAAAGTATCAGAAGAACATTTGAAACTAAAGTTTTTCACTATTTTCTGGTCAAATTCTTTGTGTATCCTACAGAGAGGGATATTATTTCTGTATTAAATGAGGCGTGGAATCAGTGAACAATATGAAGATATATTAACCTCACAGCTAAGATTTCCTGTTGCAATTTTATATTGCAGTGTCTAGTATGATGCCAACATAGAACAGATGTTCAGTAAATATCAGTTGCCTTGCCTTGCCTTGCCCTAGAAGGAAAATGTACCATGAAATACTGAAATATTAAAAAGGAAAAAATTCACCACACACTTGTTGATTTTGTATATTACAATTTATTAAAATTCAATGAAACGGGTATAAGATGCAACTGTTGTTGATAACCCTCAAATGGCTTGAAAGTTTTTTCCTTTCCTTGTTAATATACATTTGAAAATTCATTTGCATTAAGGTTTTAATATTACTTACAACCAAAAATTAATTCCCAACTCACAAAGCCAAAGTGCTTATTCTTCAAAATAAAACAACATATCAGTTTGTCCCTCATGGATTGCTCTTTGGGTGCTGTAACTAAAAACTTCTCACTAAATACAAGTCACCTAGGTTTTCTCCTATATTTTCTTCTGGAAGTTTCTTAGCTTTGTGTTTAACATTTAATCTATGATTCACTTTGAGTTAATTTTTGTGAAAGATATAAAATCTGGGTCTAGGTTTATTTCTTTGCATGTGAATGTTCAGTTTGTCCAGCAGTATTTATTGAAAAGACTACCTTTTCTCCATTGAATTGTCTTTGCTCTTATGTCAAAAATCAGTTGACTATATTTGTTTAAGTCTACTTCTGGGTTCTCAATGTACATCTAGATATCTAGATATATCTATTATTTCACCAGTATCACACTGTCTTGATACTTTAACTTTATAGTGAGTCTTGAAATCAAGTAGTGAAAGCCCTGTTCTTCTGTGTTATTGATTATAGGTTTTTTTGTCTTCTTGTACAAACACTTGTTAGTTTGTCAATATCTACAAAATAGCTTCCTGGTATTTTGACTGGTATTTTATTAAAGCTATAGATGAAATTGGGAAGAACTGATATCAATACTGAGTCTTCTAATCCTTGAACATGGAACATCTATTTATTCAGATTTTCTTTAATTTATTTCATCAGAGTTTTGTAGTTTTCCACATACAGTTTCTGCATCTATTTAGTTGGAGTTTTACCTAAGCATTTCTCTTTTTTGCCTGAATATTAACTAGTATGAGTTTTCTATATTTTTTAATTTGTTTATTGCTAGCATATAGGAGATAATTGATTTTTGTGTATTAACCTTCTATCTGCAACTTGGCTATGATCACTTATTAGCTTCAGGAGGTTTTTGGACAATTCTTTGGGATATTCTGCATAGACAATCATATCATCTGAATAGAAAGTTTTGTTTTTCCCTTCCTAGACCTTCCTATTTTTCCTTCCATTCTACACCTTTAATTCTTTTTCAGGTTTTATTTCAGTAGCTAGGACTTTTCAGTAAAATGTTGAATAAGAGTGGTGAAAGAAAATTCTACCCTTGCTCCTGATCCTAGAGGGAAAGCAACTGATTTCTCATCATTAAGTATGATATTGTATATTTTCTGTATATATTCCTTAGTAAGTTATGGAAATTCTTCTCTATTCCTAGTTTACTGAAAGTTTTTTTCGTGAGTGCAAAGATATTTTTAAACACTCAAACTTCTCTCTTAACTCTTCTTTTTTCATCTCTGTATGTTTCCAAATTGTGCTTACTTATCCATTTTTATTTTTATACCCTTGGTTTCTAAAATGGTATAATCAAGCCATCTGGAGATATTTTTTTATAAAACTCAATAGCTGGGATTTTGCCCCCAGGTAAAATAAATTACTGAAATCATGTATAATAACATACAGTAGTCTATTCTAAGTATCTCTAAGATTTGTTTGAGGAAAATCAATCAAGATGGAGCTTCTAGTTTTTACAAACATGATTTTCAGCAAGTCAATGCTATAGAAATACATACATGGGATAACTCTGACATTGAGATAACTTTGACATGAGAGTCAAGTGATGAAAATAGTCTCCAAGTAAAAAAGAAAAGATTTCTCCCTTTTAAAAAGAGTTTACTTATACATGAGAAATAGAAGTCTAACAGGTTGAATGTAGAATTAAAATCAGAGTTGGGACTTTCCTTGTGGTCCAGAGGTTAAGACTGTACACTTCTACTGAAGGAGGCATGAGTTCCATCTCTAGTTGGGGAACTAGTGATCCATATGCCACATGGCCACAAAAAAATATATTAAGAAAATAAAGTAAAATCAGAGTTCTAGCCAGATTTATTCACTAAGCAGTCGTAAAAGCTTGGACAAATCACCTGACATCTCTTGGGTGCTGTGGTCTCATTTGTCAAGTGCAATGACAATAACATGTACCACCAACCACCACTGTGTGCTTCTACCTCATAGCATCACTGCAGGGCTAGAGGAGATGGTGGATGTGAAACTGCCTTTTTGTACTATTCAAGCACAGCAGAAAGGGAAAGCATTATTATTATTAGAAGTGTAAATTAGGAAGAAGGAGTTCTGACATTCTCTTATCAAGTTTTTACACTTAAATTCCATCATTACACAGTTACACTTTCTAGGATTTCAAGTTTTTAGGTGAACTTCACTGCTAGGGTAAAAATTATTAAGGGTGATCAAGACACTAAACGTTGAAGTTTTCAAAGTGAAAGTGAAAGTCACTCACTTTCTTTGTGTCGCTGACTGTGTGACACCATGGACTATACAATCCATGGAACTCTCCAGGCCAAATTACCGAAATGGGTAGCCTTTCCCTTCTCCAGGGGATCTTATCAACCCAGGGATCGAACCCAGGTCTCCCTCATTACAGGCAGATTCTTTACCACCTGAGCCACAGGGGAAGTTTTCAAATGTATTATCAATTATAAGCCTGGGCAGATCACACTGGCATGCAAATTTCAATTTGTGTCAGTTTGTCTTATTTGATCTACTTTTTCTCCAGTTAAATGAGGTGACTCTTCATTTAGTAAAACTTGCAGTGGTAGGTTTAAGTCAGAAGGTCAGAAATTTGGCTGAGCTAATGGTGTGGAAATAAACTGCTTTAGCTTTTCCCACTCATGCAAGGCATTTGACATAGCAAGTTATTTGCAGAGTGTTATCCCTAAACATAGTTGACACTGAGCTCCAATCACATGCCAGGTACCATGCAGGAGATACAGAAATAAAAAGATAAGGTCTCCCTGTACATATATATCATGAAATATAACTCTGCAATAAAAAGGTAAAAACTACTGCAGGCAACAACCTGGATGAACCTCAAGGAAATCATGCTCAGTGAAAAAACGCCAATCTCCAAAGGGTATCTACTACATGATTTCATGGAATAACATTCATGAAAAAAAATGTAATTACAGAGTTGGAGAATGTATTAGTGGTTTCTAGGGGATGGGGATGGGAATGGAAGGGATGGAGTGACTATAAAAAGTTCACATGAGAGGGTCTTGTGATGGTAGTACATTTAAGTATCTTGATTGGGGTGGTAGTTACACAAACATGTGATAAAGTTATGTAAGCTACATAAACACATCCATGGATACATACATACACAAGTGCATGTATAACTGATGGGAACTGAATCAACTCTAGGGATTGTACCAATGTCAATGTCTTGGCTTTTATATTGAACTATATATAAAATTTATAAAATGCTAACATTAGGGGAGACTGGGGGAAGGGTACATAGGATTTCCTTGGACCTTTCTTTGCATTTTCTTGTGAATTTATAATTATTTCAAAATATTAAGTTCAAAAAAGAGAAGATCCCTTTAGAATATACAATACCAAGAGTGAACAATAACATAAACTATGGATTTGGGGTATTTATGATGTGTCCATGTAGATTTATCATCTGTAACAAATGTACCACTTTAGTGGGGGATGTTTATAATGAGGGAGGTTGTGTAATGTGTAGGGGTAGGGGATAGTTAGGAAATCTCTGGTACTTTCCTCTCAATTTTACTGGGATTCTAAAACTGCTCTTTGTTGTTGTTCAGTAGCTCAATCGTGTCCAGCTCTGTGATCTCATGGACTGAAATGTCCTTAACTATCTCTCAGAGTTTGTGCAAACTCACGTCCATTGAGTCAATGATGCCATTCAACCATCTCATCCTCTGTTGCCCCCTTCTCCTCCTGCCCTCAATCTTTCCCAGCATCAGGGTCATTTCCAATGAGTCGACTCTTAAAAAGGCTCAATTTTTAAAAACATCAAAAGGAGAATAGCATTTTGTGATGTGAAAATTACAGGAAATTTAAATGTTAACAACTATAATAAAGTTTTATTGGAACACACACACACATACACATTCAAAGAGACAAAGGTCCCTCCCCTCCAGGAGTAAAAAGTCAGCTCTCATCGGTCTCCTTGGCTTGTAGGAACCAAAAAGTTCCAGTAACAGAAAAGGCTCAAATTTTCAATCCCTCCAGCCTCTCCCTCTCGGGGTCATACCATGCTATTTCTGAGAGCCGTTCAGGGACTCCTCACACACGCTCCCTTCTCCCTTAGCCATCTCCATTGCTTATCGAGTCACCACTGCCCGGTTCTCAGATCTAGGTGCCATCATCCTTGAGGAGCTCAGACTTTGTCCATGGACCTACTAGCAGGACAGGCCACGGTCTTCACACCCCGCACCTCTACACATTCAAGCAACAGCCTTCTCACAGACCACTCCCCCCAGTCCACACCAGCATGTAACATACACCCCCAAGTGTCCACCAATTCCACCCCTTCACTGAATGCATCTTATTGTCAGTTCTTTAGGGTCTGGTAGGAAGGATAATACTCAAAGTGAAAACAAGTACTTAACTAGAGCACCCAATCAGGGAAGCCATCCAAGAAGACAGGGCTTGACTGAGACATTCAGGTAAAGGAGAAACTCTTCAGGGAGGAAGGAGGCAAGAGAGAATTTCAGGCAAAGGGAACCTGTGGGATAAGACACTGAGAAAGTACACTGCGGCCTTGAAGGGGACATGGTGCATCACTGGAGAATCGATACTGGGCGAGCCCAGGTAGAGATGAGGACTAAAACTCAGCCCTGGTGATTTCCAAGGCCCATGTCCCCCGTGTTGTCATGTGACTGAGGAGCATGCTCAGACACAACCACAGGAGTACCACTGTACTCTGTCACACCTAGGACTTACATCCAAATTGAGATGTCACATCCACATAGATCCATTCTAACCAGCCTAATATGGCATCCTATCCTCAGCACAAGAGCAGCAGTGAGAGTGCTGAGGCTGAGAAGAGACTGTTTTCACCCCAGTGCACTCACAAGCTGCCCTTAAACTAAATGCATGTGTATGCAGATTTACCTCTTGACTTTCTGTTGGTTTCTACTGTGGACCCACCCTTCTTCCTACATTCTATTCAAAGCAGAGCAGCAGACAAACATGGTGTTATATAGGCCTTGGAACCAGATGATCTCAGTACGAACCAAGGTTCTACATACCTTACAAGCTATGTGCATTTAGTAAGCTCATTTTACTGGGCTTTATTTTACCCATCTGTAAGATGGGGATAAGAATCTGCCACACAGGACTCTCCTTAAATTAAATGAAGTACTATAAGTGAAAATCCCTTTCGTGGGGATTTGCCCCCTAAGAGAGATGGTCTCGTTTTTTTAGAATTTTGCTTTTCTTTTTTTTTTTTTTGTTTCTGTTTTGAATGTAGCATTATTCAATCACTGTCCAAAAAAATTCCTCTTGAATTGCTATGTAAAACAGAATATGTACATGTTTAGGTTCACAAGCAAAGGACAGGCTAAAATAAATGTTTATTGAGCATTTACTCTGTGCCTGTATGTTGCCTGGTCAACCAGCACTACCCTCTGAGATCAATGTCATTGTCACCCTCACAGGAGAGGATTAAGAGCTCGAAGGACCATAGAGATACTGTGGATGTTGCCTAGCTTGCCCTGTGGGCAGACTGTCTTTCTTTTTCTAATGATAGTTCCTCTCCCTCCAAAGGCAAGCTAAGCAACATCCACAGTATCCCTATGGTCCTCTGAGCTCTCATTCCTCTCCTATGAGGGCGACAATGACAATGATCTCAGAGGGTGGTGCTGGGACTTCCCTAGTAGCTCAGATGGTAAAGAATCTGCCTGCAATGCAGGAGATCTGGGTTTGATTCCTGGGTTGGGAAGATCCTCTGGAGAAGGGAATGGCAACCCACTTCAGTATTCTTGCCTGGAGAATTCCACAGACTGAGGAGCCTAGAAAGCTACAGTCCATGGAGTTGAAAAGAGATGAAGACAACTGAATGACTAACACTTTAACTTTTACTCCCTTGCTCAAGATCCAAGATTCTCACATGTTCTCTTACTACCGTTCATATTTGAAATTCTCCTAAAGCAAACCTCTGAGAAGATGGTTCTAGTGCTATTTGTCTCTTTGGGGGGAAAAAACACCTGTGGGGTGGAGGGAAGCTAATTAAGACTGGTAAGGAAAAGCAGCCAGTGAAGGGGCAACATCAAGCTAGCTACCTCTTTAGATCACTGGTGTAGAATCACACCAGGAAAACCCTGCTGCTGCTGCTAAGTCACTTCAGTCGTGTCCGACTCTGTGCGGCCCCATAGACGGTAGCCCACCACGCTCCACCGCCCCTGGGATTCTCCAGGCAAGAACACTCGAGTGGGTTGCCATTGCCTTCTCCAGGAAAACCCTAGAAGCCAGTAAAGGACACTTCAGAGAAAGAAAGAATTTTTTATCCAGTCACTGGTTAAGGGTGCACCTACTATAGTGAAATTGTCACTTCTTAATGGAATTTCTGTCCTGCTAAGCAGGCCTAAGAAAGCCCATAGGGCAAACACAGTTGCTCACAGCAAGCAGTTGGAAAGTGTGCCCTGAAATGGTAAGAGAGGGGATAAGGGTAAAGCACGAAGCGTGAAAGGGTCTGAAAAACACACGTGTCATGGTAGTAAGTCTTAGTGTGTACGTTTACCTTCCATAAGAAGAAAACTCAGTATATATTTAACAACTCTAACAGTAGATTTTTCTGGCACATTTGGGGTAGGGAGAACAGATGTTTTACGGGATCCTCCTGGAACCACATCATGAGGACACATATTTTTTTCCAGTAGAAGTAAGGCAGGTCTCCATCTGTGGCATCCATCTGCATGCATTAACCTACATCCAAAGTTATCATCACTTTCAAAAGAGACTTTCTGATAAGAACACAAGGAAATGTGGTTTGTATCACAAAAGGTGACAATGTCCAGAGAAGTGGGTCTGAGAACATTTGTTTCCTGAGGGCATCTGTCTCCCTGCCTAGATGATAGTCCTGGAGAGACAGTTTCAAGATCACAGGGAAATCAAACAGCTGTAGGGCAGAGCCCAAGGCACATTACCACCTGCACTGGGCTGTAGTCTCTATTAAGAATCTGAAAACAGAAACGGATCTGGCAGTAGCTCTGTATCTATGACACAAGTTTTAATGAAGAATCACGCACGTTAATTTTTTTCCTCCGAATTATAAAGCCTGGTTTAACTCCTGGCTTCATTTTGGCCCAGATGTAGCATAATTTAGCTGCACAGGTCAGAGAAGAATAGAATGAGTCTCTGAGGGGCAGATGGCATCTGTTCTGACTTAAAGGAGAATGAGAAGGAAGCAGTTTGGGGATGGTGCGGTGCAGTTCAGGGAAATAGTAACATTCACCTTAAAGAAGCCAGGATCTGCTATTGTGCTTCAGCAACTCCTGCAGGCCAGCAGATTGGAGCATTAGTCAGATAGGACTGCAGAGGAGAGGGTGGAGGGAGCACTCTCTGGAATCCATCTCCCAAGCCACAACTCTAGATAGTAAGCTAACTGCGAGTCAGGTTGTTAATGAACTTGGTCTGGCCATGGTGACAAGAGTTCATTAGAGAACATTTATCCTCCACTCAAGAAGGAGAAAAATGACTTCAATAAAAACTATGCCAGGGCCACAGATACATGATCTTTATTAAAAAGGCATTTTCAGTAGTAAAATTCATTACACAGTCACATAAGTAATCTGGATCCACCTCGCCTTTTGCTATATTATTGTTGGAAAATGCTAGTAAGTTTTAAGGAAAACAAATAAGATCCTATAGCTGTACTGTAATTGAAAATAGAGGTAATAAAAAATACACCTACAAAGTGTGTTTATATTTTGATTCTTCTGGGTCAATTTATAATCTATCCAGATCAAAGTCAAGGCCCATCCTGTCTTTTGAGGAATTGTTCTGCACTGCATGTATACTGATACCCATGGAAGAATAAACTAAAAGGAGAAGATTCTTCTCAGGCAACTAAAGTTTGTAACTTATATGCTTTTTCTATCTTTCCCTTTTTATATTCTATAAATAGACTCAAGGCAAAATTTGGAAACCAAAATGAATGAGAAAATAAGAGTACAATAGGATCTGGCAATGTCTTGTAGAATCAAAACAATCTGAGTTAAAATCTTAGTCCTACCACTTTTAAGTGTAGAAAAATAGTTTAAACTCTCTGAACCCACGTTTAATCCATTTATGAGACACAAATGAAAAAGCTCGCATCAGAGTGTTTTGAGGATTAATTGAGAATATATATTATTCACCTAGAGTATGTTTTGGGCTTCCCTGGTGGCTCAGATGGTAAAGAATCCACCTGAAATGTGGGAGACCTGGGTTTGATCCCTAAGTTGGGAAGATCCCCTGGAGGGGCACATGGCAACCCACTCCAGTATTCTTGCCTGGAGAATTCCATGGACAGAGGAACCTGGTGGGCTATAATCCATGGGGTAGCAAAGAGTCAGACACGACTGAGTGACTAAGCACAGCATAGCATAGTACGTTCAGTGCCAATACTTTGGCCACCTGATGCAAAGAACTGACTCACTGGAAAAGATTCTGATGCTGGGAAAGATTGAAGGAGGAGGAGAAGGGGATGACAGAGGATGAGATGGTTGGATGGCATCACCGACTCGATGGACATTAGTTTGAGTAAGCTCCGGGAGTTGGTGATGGACAGGAAGCCTGGCGTGCTGCAGTCCATGGGGTTGCAAGGAGTCGGACATGACTGAGCGACTAAACTGAACTGGGCTTCCCAGGTGGCGCTAGTGGTAAAGAATCCACCTACCAATTCAGGAGATGCAAGAGATGCAGGTTCAATCCCTGGGTCAGAAAGATCCCCTGGAGTGGTGGTGGTTTAGTAACTAAGCTGTGTCCGACTCTTGTGATCCCGTGGATCTTGCCAGGCTCCTCTGTCCATGGGATTCTCCAGGCAAGAATACTGGAGTCGGTTGCCATTTCCTTCTCCAGGGGATCTTCCTGACCCAGGAATTGAAGCCAGGTCTCCTGCATTGCAGGCAGATAATTTATGAACTGACCTATGAGTAGGAAATGGCAACCCATGCCAGTATTCTTGCCTGGAAAATTCCTTGGATGGAGAAGCCTGGTGGGCTACAGTCCATGGGGTCACAGAGTCAGACACGACTGAGCACAATGTGTTTAGTGCATAAAGACAGTTAAGTAGGCGTCACTTCATGTTGTTTTGGATGACCTAGTCAGTTTGTTTATTCAAATAAGCTTTACTGGACATCTAGCATGTAAAGTTTTAGGTTCTGGGAATATAGAATTGAAGACTATGGACATGAGCCTGACTGCCTTAAAGTAGGGAAGATAATCATTGAGAAAATATTTACTAACAATTCATGAAGAATAAGCATCTTGTTTTAAGCCAAATAATTAAAGATATAGTGACTTATTATTATTTTCAGACAAAGAAGTATCAATAATGCTTTAATACAATAATATATTAAAATAACTAATTTCATTTAAACATGTATAAATGAATACATTTATACAGTATACATTATTTTTTCTTGTCTTTGTTTTCCTTTTTGACTTCAAATATACAAAACTGAATTAATCATATTTCTCAGTTCATGACACACTCTTAGTACGTAAAAGAATCTGTTTTTTCATTTAACCTCTATCAATACTCCCATTCCTCTCTTCATCATAGGCACTCACTCTAAATTATTTAATATGTGTCCATTCACGCCATTTCTACACATCCAATTAGAAGTATATGTATTCTTAAAATATATTGGGTTGGCCAAAAATATATATTTTTCCATAAGAAAACTGTTCATTAACAGTCTCCATAAGTTTTTCCATAAGAAAAACTCAAAAATTTTAGGCCAACTCAATACATAGGGTTTTTCATATATGATATACATAAAAAGTATTGTTAAAAATAAGTTGTTTCTTTGTCCACTTAACACTCTTCTAGAGAGAGGTATTCCTGTTTTCACATTAACCTAACTTACTACCAAGTGCTGCTTAGTATTCCATAGTATGCATAGATCACATTTTATTGATCTGTTTCCCCAGCAGTGGGCATCTGAGTTGTTTTCCTCCTTGCTGCGATAAACAATTTGACAAGTAAACACCATCACATCATATATCCTTATGAATCTGTTAAAGAGTTTTTTGGTACAGACATTTCCAGGCATCAGATTTTGCACACTGAGTGTAACAGATGATTGCTGTATCATTTTCCAATTCTCCATATCCTTGCCAAAGTATTGCATTTTTTGATGTGCTAATATTTATGTTATCTGATGGATATAGAATAGTATTTCATTGCTTTTTAAAGTTGCATGTCTCTCAATAGTTGTGATATTGCTCACATCTTATCAGGTAAATTATATCCCTCATTTCATGGCACATGGTTATCTCACCCTCTGAACAACATTGCTCACACTTCCAACAGATTTCCTGCCATTTCCGACTAAACTGTAATTACCTACGTGGTTTAGATGTTAGTATTCTTTGTCTATTTTACACTTTGAAAAACACTGCTCTTGGCTTATCATCTTCTGATAATTTTGCCTATGGATTATGTTCATTAAAAATAATCCATGTTATAAGTAAACCTTTCACCTTTGCCCTTTATGTTTTAAGCTCTGGGCTCGTTCAAGACATTCTTTCCCCCTTAAAAATAAATAGAGAATGTCTGTATATTCTCAAACATTGTCATATAAAATACTTTTATATTTTTGCTGCTTGCATTTGGAACTTATTTCAAATAGAGGTGTTTTTACATATGATGTAGGTAGAGACCTAACCTTTTTACCATTTTAATGAGCTAATTCTCCCAACATCAGCTATAAAATCTGAGATAATCTATGAGATTAGTTAGAAAATTTTCCCTTTTATTCTATTTTCTAAAAATATTTCCATAAGTTAGAAACTGCCTCTTTCTTGTAAGTTTTGTCTCATTTGTGAAATAAGCCGAACCTACAGGCTATAGGTTATAGGTCCAGACAAATCTCTTTTTTCCTAAGTCAATTTTAGAATTACATACTTTTCCAGAAATGCATCCATTTCCTTCATTTGACTTTATTGGCATGCAATGATTCATTATACTTTTTATTTATTTTTAATTTATCTTTGGCCTGATTTTTGAACTTCAAGTATTTTTATCTTCTTTAAAAATTAGTCTTACCATAGGTTGATGTCTCTTGTTTGTTTTTTCAGTGGTCTTTTTTAAGCATGCTTATCAAGTACTTTAAACTGAAGGACAGTAAAATATCTCATGTCAACATATGAAGGACACAGCTAAAACAGTATTTATAGGAAATTTTATCATTTGTAATATATTTATCATAAAAAAGAAGGACTGAAAATTTAAACTGAACATTTCAACTCAAGGGAATAATATAGAAGGCCCAAAGAAATAGGAGGAAAGTAACAATAAAACAAACAACAAGACTCAATGGATATAGAAAGACAACAAGAAATAGTGAAAATCAACAATTAATACTTTTCTAAAATGCTTTTACATATATGATATTTCTTGAGATATGACTTTAAATTATAGACCTGCATTTGGACTTCCAAAAACTCAGAGTTTTATTATTTGCCTTCACTGTTTTGTTTTTTAAAATATTGATCATTTAGGCATAGAGGCAAAGCTACTTCAATCAGCAAAAAGTAAAGTAAAGCTTTATTACTATTCTTATTGAAAGATGGTATGAAAGTGAAAGTGTTAGTCATTCACTCATGTCCAAGTCTTTGCAACCCCATGGACAGAAGCCCACCAGGCTCTTCTGGGTCGAACCTGGGTCTCCTGCATTGCAGACAGATCCTTTACTGTCTGAACCACTAGGGGAGCCCCTAGAAGATGAATCCTTATTTAAAAGACTTGGCTCTTTGCTCAGTCCTATGTTTGCTTCTGTCACTTCTCCGCTGTAATCTCAGGCTCTTTAAGTCTCAGATTTCTCATTTGCAACATGAAGAGGATAATGGTTTATACCTCAGAGAGCACTTATAAGAATTAAATAAAATTTAAAAAGTAGTATACGAAGTGCTTAGCATAACGTTCAATAAATGTTAGCTCTCTGTGGGTCTTAGCAAACTGTATTATATTTAAATACCCTCTTACATGAAAAAGAAAATCTTGGACAAACTAAGAATGTATACTTGAGTATTAATTTTAATTCTCTTATAAATGTGATCACACGAATATACCCACATCCAGGCTTCAAGTGGTGTAAAGCAGCCTCAAACCATTGGTGAGAAATTCAATGACAAAGAGCCGATGCAGCATTAAGTTTCAGCCACAGGTAGACAGCTGAATGAGAAATAACACATCCCAGCTTCAGTCCACATGAAGTGCTAAGAAATTGAAAGGGACCGCCTTTTAGAGCAATTGGAAAAGAACCACATTACAAAGGCAAGTAGAAACATTCCCTTGATTGATTTTCCTTTAAGTTTCTGCAGTGTTTTCCAGAGAATTCTCAGGAAAAGACAGAAAAAGAAGAGCAAATGGGGAAATGAGACAGCCCCACAAAAGAGGTGACGGTGTTGTTGTTTACTGGTCCAGGGACCAGGGTTTCCAGAGAGGCAGGGAGCTTCAGTCCCTGGGATCCCAGAAGTACCAGCTAAGAACGCCCTGCTGGGTGATCCTCAGCCCCAGAAAGCATGTTTAGAAGCAGACGCTTCAATCCTCTGAGACTCTCCGCAGAGCCTCATGCTGGAGAGTTATTTCTGTAAAGCGCAAGGAGCCTAGACTTCTCAAATTTCACAACTTGCTATCAGAATTCACTTTCTTTACAGGGAAATAAGGTCTGCATCCCAGCCATCAGTCCCTTTTAACAGGAGATGGAACAGTCACGAAACCTAGCGGGACTGGCACATTCTCCACAAAAGAGCCTGCAAAAGGCATACTCTTACATTTTTGAACATGGCAAGAAGCATCTCATATCCAGACATGTAAATATACTACAAAAATGATAAAAGATTTGCATGTAAACATGACTTAGAAAATGCCAACTAAGACCTCTATTATATTACATTAATATAAATGGGAATCTCTGTATAATTTCTTCTGAAATATCTTCATGGTCAACTAAATGTGAATAAAACTCTATTTCTGACAACTACACTCC
This sequence comes from Odocoileus virginianus, assembly GCF_023699985.2. Classification (NCBI taxonomy): domain Eukaryota; kingdom Metazoa; phylum Chordata; class Mammalia; order Artiodactyla; family Cervidae; genus Odocoileus; species Odocoileus virginianus. Next base: position 29,967,863 of record NC_069677.1, on the reverse strand, counting down.
AGTAGGAATGAAAGCTAGGAGTTTCAGAATTGGCTTTCCAGGAACAGGCAAGTTCTTTTTTTAGTAGGTTAATGAGCATTAATGCTAATAAATGCAGAATTAAAATGATATTCCTATAAAGTGAAATTACCTGAGAATTCATCTGAATAATGGCATTATATAATAGCATATGTCAAAAATGTGTTAATCAGTTTAATAGAAAAGGTGACAGTGTGTTCTCACAACATCTCAAGCAATGCTGTCATCAGCCAATATTCTAAGTCTCATGTGTGAAGCTAAAATAGCATATATAAAAATGATTAAAACATGCCTTCCTTGAAGTAAGAAAGACAAGAAGCAAGCACATCTGGGAAAACATTAAAAAGTACTCAGTGAAACCCAAATGCAGACTTTACCTAGTTTACACTGAGCGACTACTGCACACTGGCCCTCCACTTGTCTGCCGCATGCTGTCTGTCTCTCGGTCCCTCACCCATCACTCCATCCCTGCAAAATGCAAAAACTAAAACTCCTAGTGGGGAAGCAGCTTGCCCAAGGCCACACAGCCAGGACGTGGCAAGGCACTTACTGATTCCAAGGCCTATCTACCTTCCCTCTCTTATGCTGCCCCCCAAAGGGCCCACAGCACACGTGACAGGCCTGTGAATGCATTTGTCCAGCCTCCCAGGTTTCACAGCTCAGAGTTCTGCATCCTTTGTAAGATGACGTAGGAGTTGTTTTAGGTGCTAGTCCTCAGTCACTCCAGCTTGGATTCACAGTCTTGCTCTCAGACCTAGGGCTTAACCTTTGGAGTTGGACGGTTGTTGGTGTCCAGTCGCCCAGTTGTGTCTCTTTGTGATCCCATGAACTGCAGCATGCCAGGCCTCCCTGTCCCTCACCATCTCCTGGAGTTTGCCCAAGTTCATGTCCATTGCATCAGTGATGCCATCCAGCCATCTCATCCTCTGACGCCTTCTTCTCCTTCTGCCCTTGATCTTTCCCAGCATCAAGAACTTTTCCAGTGAGGCATCTGTTCGCATCAGACTAAAATACTGGAGTTTCAGCTTCAGCATCAGTCCTTCCAGTGACTATTCAGGGTTGATCTCCCTTAAGATTGACTGGTTTCATCTCCTGCTATCCACGGGACTTTCAGGAGTCTTCTCCAGCACCACAGTTCAAAGGCATCAATTCTTTGGTCCTCTGCCTTCTTTATGGTCCAGCTCTCACAACTGTACATGACCACTGGGAAGACCATAGCCTTGACTATGCAGACCTTTGGTGGTAGAGTGATGTCTCAGCTTTTCAACATACTGTCTTGGTTTGTCATAGCTTTCCTGCCAATAAGCAATCGTATTCTGATTTCATGGCTGCAGTCACCATCCACAGTGATTTTGGAGACCAAGAAGAAGGAATCTGTCCCTACTTCCACCTTTTCCCCTTCTATTTGCTATGCAGTAATGGGGGCAGATGCCATGATCTTAGTTTTTTTTTTAATATTTAGTCTTAAACCAGCTCTTTCACTCTTCTCCTTCACCCTCATCAAGAGGCTCTTTAGTTCCTCTTCTCTTTCTGCCATTAGAGTGGTATCATCCACATATCTGAGGTTGTTGATGTTTCTCCCACCTATCTTGGTGGACTGACCTGGGAACAAACCCCACCTCTCACTCATGTGATGTTGTTTAAGCTATATCACCTCTCTAAGCTTTGGGCTCTCACCATAAAATGGAGAAAGCAACATCTACCTGATAGGAGTCCATTTTAAAATGAGGTAACTTAGCACACAGCAAGCTTTCCATCAATGCATGAAGGAGGCCATTATGATGGTAGCCTGTCATTAGCTATGCTTTTGCCCATAATTAACATTTTGTTCCATACTTTCCCAAGTTGCTGACCTTGGCCTGGCCCCATTTTACCATTACTTCTGTCTTGGAACTGGTACTTTTAGGACCCAGTTCTAAAAGTCTAGGAAAGAGAAATAAGTGAAGCAAGTGAAGAAAAATAAGAGGATGGGAAGAGAAACAGCCACTATTGGCTTCAAAACCTAAGATCTTGTCCAAAAATGCCACTTTTCTGGCCCATTTCTCAAACTTCCGAAGTGTGCACTCTAAGAAACAGGTTTTCCTTCTAATATCACCAGCAAGTTGCTAGCCTTTTCATCACTGAGGAGCTTAGTCAAAGTCATCTGTTCACGAGTGATAAGTAGACCTTTCTCATTGAATCAGGATAAAGTTACCCCTTCTTCATAGCCTTCTCTCCTTTTCTCAGGCACCCAACTGGAAAGTCCACCTTATCAATTACTCCAGAGGACTTTTCTAGTGCTTATGCTGATCTCTTTCTTCTGTTGTTTTCCTTTTCCCTGAACATTTGTGTCACATTCTCCAGTAATGGTTTAAAAGCTGAGTTATTTCACTAATCAAGTGGTGTATGGTTGGTTGCAGGCCAGTCTACATGGAATGCATGCTAGCCAATGAAAGGAAAGCCCAGGGGGCCATGCCTTCTGCTTTCATTACTTCACCCCAAGCCTCCTATAGCTGGTGCATAGCATGAACATAGTATATTACTCAGTAGATGATGCTCAAAACAATAATAAACCTAAAGGACTATTCAGACAACTCTACCAAAGGCTTATGATATGCCCAGAGGTTATCCTCTTGAATTAGGATAACCTCACTAAGTCAGGTGTGCACAGTGCTGAGTGAATAGGAATCATGTTTGGCAGACAGCTCCCACCCCATCAGACCATTGCAAACACCACATTACTTCTTCAGATGCACGAGTTTGGGCCTCAGTGGAAATCTAATAGTGAAATGAAGGACCCTCAAAAGTCATATATTTCCCTCTGGTCCCTCTTCCTGCTAAAGGAGCTTTGCAAAGCAATGAGCTAAACCTTAACATTTCAAATAGCAAAGTCAGTTCATCCGTAAAGCACCCACTCTGGAATTCTGTGCATGTTTCCAGCATGGGGGCCAGATCCAATGTGACAACTGCCAGGTGAAAATCACAGAAGCATAATATTATACAATTTGATTTCAAGGCAGAATGTTCTATATCCTCAGATTGCCAGCCAGACAAAACATCTGTGAGGAATAAACCCACATTGAGACCTAGAGGTCTCTCTATCTTTAAATATTTGGATGAATGTTATGAACTCTGAAAGTTAAAGTTTTCAACATATTCCTAAAAACTATCATTCTTTAAAGTTTAAACTTCTCCAAATAGGAATATTAGTTGTTTGACATAAATTTCATAGAATCTTACAACATTAGATCTAGTATATTCATGAGATATTATTTGATGAAACTCCCTTTGTTTACATTAAAGATATTAAAACTTAGAGAAACACAATTTATCTAAGCTCATCCAGTTAGCCAATATCAGAGCAAAGATGTGGTTCCAAGTTGGTCAGTCCCTGTGTTCCATAGCTCTGCAGATCTGCACATAACATAAACCACATGGGCTTTGTGAACAAGCTATTCAACTTCTATGGGAATGAGTAATTCCTATTTCATAGGGAAATTATGTTAATTAAGTGAGACAGTGGAAGTAGCACATGGCCCATCATAGTACTTTATAAATGGTAGTTGTTGTTATCATCATTATCATTACAGTTATTATCCAACCTACAATTTAAGTCTCACACAATTTCCTGTCATGAGCAAGCCTGGTTGTATTTTTAGGAGACCCCCTTTGAGCAGTGAATGGAGCCTGGAATTTATCTTCCCACAATTATCTAAAGTTCAAACAGGTCTGGCACTAGTCTTTTACCAAGCTGCAGCCCTCCCCCCTAGCCTACATGAGAGCCTCATGGCCTCAAGAAAGACCATGAGGTCTTTCTTGAATCAGAGAGCTCTGAGTCTTAAATCCAATTCTGTCACTTATTACATGGTAGACCTTGGATTAATTACTTAATTTTATGAGCCTCAGTTTCCTCCTTTCTTAAGAAATTTGCATTACAGAGTGTGTAAAGAAGACTAAATAAAATAATATAATGATATCACCAATAGGGTAAAATAGATCATTCCTAACTTTATTCCCCCTCACAGGAAGAACAACTAACAATTATTCAAGTACAAGACAATCCTAAACACAAGGGGGAGGGTGAAGCACCCCTGGCCACGTGGTGACTAGATTGCCCCTCCCCCAGGCCACCGCAGCAGCCCATGGAGAGATCGCCCCTGAGCCTCCGGTTCCTCTAGTGGGAAAAGAGAACCCAGGGGGAGCAACCAGCCTTGGGGTCAGTTGGTGGGAGCCCCTATTCTGATTTCACATCACAGGGATTGCCAAGAATCTTCAGGCTCAATCTCCAGGAATCTGACTGTGAGTGAGAAGGGTCGAGGGGCTGCAACAACCAACACGTGGATCTTGGCTGCTGACTTCACACCTGCAATGCACAAGTAGAAATCCCAGGCAGAGGCTTTGCTCATCTGCAGAACCAAATCGAGGACACACGCTGACCAGGAAATTTGGCAGGATGCTGATCTGCCTATTCAGATCCTCAAAGGGAGAGTTTATCCAGCCCTAGAGCCTGGCTTGCCTTTTCATATTGTTCATGGAGTTCTCAAAACAAGGGCCAACTCATTGGAAAAGATGCTGATGCTGGGAAAGATTGAGGGCAGGAGGAGAAGGGGGTGACAGAGGATGAGATGATTGGATGGCATCCCCAACTCAGTGGACTTGAGTTTGAGCAAACTCCGGGAGACAGTGAAGGACAGGGAAGCCTAGCATGCTGCAGTCCATGTAGTCACAAATAGTCAGACACAACTTAGTGACTGACCAACACAAGAGCCTGGTTTGCCCACGTCCAGACAAAGAAGCTGAAACAAAACCTCACCCACTGTGGAGAATATCTTCTAGCCCCTCATGACCAGAAGGGCTTGTGGCAACTGCTGGAAGCTCTATGGCCCAGTGGTGTTCCAGCCAAAGGTGGACAGGCAGAGCTGATAGCCCCCCAAGCAAAGCCAGTACCGAGGTGGAGGGTTCACATGCTATGCACAGGACTAATTCATAGCCAAGGCTAGCCAAGGCTGAATGTAGCTCCTGGAAGCTTTCTCAACCAAAGAGCCTACTGGAAATTGTGAGCAACCTGGAGCAGCCCCTCCCCTTGGTGCCCTGGCTGAGATATAGTCCCACTGCTGTGAAGAATGTCTTCAGGGCCCATCAGATCAAAAGAGCAGCAACTCCTGGAAGCTGTGCAGCCAAGTTGTTCTCAAGACTAGAGAAAGTCAGGAAAGCTGATAATTTGCAAAGAAAAGCCACTGGCTCTGTTCAACCAGGGAACCTGAGATGTAGGTCAGCTTGAGTTAAGATAACAAAGAGATCTATAGGCTCTAGAGCTGCCTCCCTCACTGTGCCCAGGCAGGGAATTTGTGGCCCCACTGGTTGCTCAATACAGCTTTCAGCTTGTCTGACCTAGAACCTAACCAGAACACACAGGAAACTGTGTAGCATATTCGACAGCCCTACATACAGTGGTAGTTGAACAGAGAGCACAGTCTATGGCCTTCCTCACCTACGGAGCAAAACCAGTGGCCTCACCTGACTAGGGAATTCAGTACACACTCAAGTCCAGTCTGGTTCCCCAAACAATGAGCTGCACAGAACCTGGGTCCTATCCTGCTGCCCTGACAAGGAAGGGAAGCTAATTCACATCCCATCTGCTACTAAGCATAGTACTCCAGCCCCAACCATCTAGTACACCTGACCAGAGAATCCAGACTACTAAAAAGCACATTGTCCAGCCTGACTTGGGTAGGGAACAAACCAGCAATTCTGTCCAGCTTCTCTTAGCCAGAGGCACACCTACCATACCTGTCCTTAGAGCTCAAACAGTGGCCTCTTCTCAAAATAGACAATAATAGCAGGTCCCACCTGCCCAAGGATGTTACCAGCAGATACACCCAGGACCGCAAACTGAACCGACTGGTAAAGAACAGTCTCTGCCAAAGCAAATGTGCCAAGTCTGGAAGAGGAGACTGATACATCAAATGTACAGATAACAACATGAGGAATTAAGGATGAGCACAAAAACTTAGGTAAATATGACACCGCCAAAGGAAACTAATAAAGCTCCACCAGCTGCCCCTAAAGAAATGAAGGCCTATGAACTGTTTGACAAAGAATTTAGAATAATCCTCTCAAGGAAGTTTAGTAAACTATAAGAAAGCACAGATAATTACACGAAATTTGAAAAACAATGTATGAACAAAATGAAAGTTTGGCAAGAAAATAGCAGCCATCAAAAAATAAATAAATAAAACAAACAAAAACCCAGACATCCTAGAGGTGAAAAATACAATAACTGAACAGAAGAATTTAATAGAAGTTTTCAAATGTAGACTTGACAATGCAAAAGGAGGAATCAGCAATTTGGAGAATAGGAATTAGAAATTGCCCAGGCAGAAGAGCAAAAAGAAAAAAAGAGTGAAAAAGAGTAAAGAAAGTCTGTGAGAATTATAGGACACAATGAAAAGAAATAATGTTTACATTATGTGAATTCCAGAAGGAGAAGACAAAGAGAATAGAACAGAAAGTATATTTAAAACAATTATGGGTGAAAACTCCCCAAACCTGGGGAGAGAAATGGGCATCCAGATGCATAATACCCAAAAGATCCCAAATAGGCTGAACCCAAATAAGGCTACACCTAAATAAGGCTATATTGAGACACATTATAACTAAATAGTTAAAAATCAAAGACAAAGAAAGAATTTTAAGAGCAAACAGAGAAAAAAGAGAAGTTATATAAAAGGGAACCCCATACAATTATCAGAAAATTCTCAACCGAGACTTTTCAGTTCAGGAAAGAATGAAATGGCACAATCAAAATATTGAAAGAAAATAACTGTCATCCAAGAATTCCACACCCACCGAATCTATCCTTCAGAAACACGAATTAAAAGCTTCCAGAACAAACAAAAGCTGAGGGAGTTCATTATCACTACACCTACCTTACGAGGAGTACTAAAAGGAGTTCTTTGAAAGGCAAATAAGAAAAAATTGAGCCCAAAATTAGCAGTAGGAAGTAAATAATAATGATTAGAGCAGAAATATATGAAACAGAGGGTAGAAAAACAATAGAAAAGACAGTCTCTTCAACAAATAATTCTGGAATAATTGGATATTCATATATAAAAGAATGAAAGAGTATATCTTACCACTCACAAAAAGTAATTCAAAGTGGATTCAAGACTTAGATGTAATATCTGAAAATATGAAACTTCTAGAAGAAAGCATAGGAATAAAGCTTTTTGGCTTGGGTCTTGGTAATGATTTTTTGGATATGACCCTAAAGCACAAGCAACAAAATAAAAAATAAGCAAATGGGACTACATCAAACTAAAAAGCTTCTGCCCAAAAGAAAGCAAATACAAAATGAAAAAAATTCCAGAATGGGAAAACATATTTGCAAACCATATACCTGATAAGGAGTTAACATTCAAAATATATAATAAACATACAATTCAAAAGCTAAGAATGATAATGATAATAATAATAGTCAAATTAAAATGGGCAAAGGGTCTGAAGAGACATGTCTCCAAAGAAGATATACAAAAAGCCAACAGATACATAAAAAAGATGCTCAGTATCACTAGCCATAAGGGAAATACAAATTAAAACCACAATGACATATCACCTCATAGACTATCCATTGTCAAAAAGATAAGAATTAAGAAATGTTGGTATGGATCTGGAGGAAAGAGAATGCCTGTGCACTGCTAGTAGTGTTGTAAATTGGTATAGCCACTATGGAATACATTCTGGAGGCTCCTCAAAAAATTAAAAATATAACTACCATATGATTCAGCAATTCCACTTCTGGGAATACATCCAAAGGAAACAAAAACACTAGCTTGAAGAGATATCTGCACCCCCATGTTCATAGCAGCATTATTTACACTAGCCAAAATGGAAAAAACTAAATACCCACTGAAATTGTGGTATCTAGACACCATGAATTATTTTTAATGTATTTATTTTTAATTGAAAGATAATTGCTTTACAATATTGTGTGGTTTCTGCCATATGTCAATATGAATCAGACATAGGTTATACATATGTCCTCTCCCTCTTAAACCTCCCTCCCACCTCCCATCCCTTCTTATCCCTCTAGATTGTCACAGAGCCCTGGTTTGAGTTCCCTGAGTCATATAGCAAATTCCCAATGGTTATCTATTTTACATATTGTAGTGCATATGTTTCCATGCTACTCTCTGCATTCATCCCACCTTCTCCTTCTCCCTACCCCAGGTCCATAAGTCTGTTCTCTATGTCCGTGTCTCCAGTGCTGCCCTGTAGATAGGTTCATCAGTACCATCTTACTAAACTCCATATATATATATATACACATACATACACATTAATATACAATATTTGTTGTTGTCTTTCTGACTTACTTCACTCTGTATAATACACTGTAGGTTCAACCACCTCATTAGCACTGATTCAAATGTGTTCATTTTCATGGCTGAGTAATATTCTAACTAGATGCAATGGATTATTATTAAGCCGTAAAAGACAAGGAAATACTATCATTTACAACATGAATGGACCCTGAAGCCATTATATTAAGTGAAAAAAGTCAGAGAAAGACAAATACTTTAAGATCTCACTTATGTGTGAGATTTACAAAAAGAAGAAATGAACCAAACTCATACAGAAAGGGATCAGACTTGTGGTTACCAGCAGCAGACAGTTGAGGGAAGGAGAACTGGAAGGAGGTGTTCAAAAGATATGAACTGCCAGTTATAAAATGAACAAATACTAGGGATGTAATGTACAACAAGATGAATATAGCTAACACTGATGCATAAGAGATAGGAAAGCTGTTGCATGTAAATTCTAAGTGTTCTCATCACAAGGATAACTTTTTTCCTTTTTTCTTTCTTTTTTTTTAAATTATATTTAAATGGAAAGATAGATGTTTGCTAAAAACCTAGTGTGGTTACCATTCTACTATATATATATCAGCTCAGTTCAGTCGCTGAACTGACTGACTCTTTGCGACCCCATGGACTGCAGCACGCCAGGCCTTCCTGTCTATCACCAACTCCCGGAGTTTACCCAAACTCACGTCCATCAAGTCGGTGATGCTATCCAACCATCTCATCCTCTGTCATACCCTTCTCCTGCCTTCAATCTTTCCCAGCATCAGGTTCTTTTCAAATGAGTCAACTCTTCACAGGAGGTGGCCAAAGTATTGGAGTTTCACCTTCAACATCAGTCCTTCCAATGAATATTCAGGACTGATTTCTTTAGGATGGACTGGTTGGATCTCCTTGCTACCCAAGAGACTTTCAAGAGTCTTCTCCAACACCATAGTTCAAAACCATCAATTCTTTGATGCTCAACTTTCTTAATAGTCCAACTCTCACATCCATACACGACTACTGGAAAAACCATAGTTTGACTAGATGGATCTTTGTTGGCAAAGTAATGTCTCTGCTTTTTAATATGTTGTCTAGGTTGAGAATATAGCTTTTCTTCCAAGGAGCAAGCATCTTTTATTTCATGGCTGCAGTCACCATCTGCAGTGATTTTGGAGCCCCACAAAATAAAGTCTGCCACTGTTTCCACTGTTTCCCCATCTATTTGCCATGAAGTGATGGGACCAGTTGCCATGATCTTAGTTTTCTGAATGTTGAGCTTTGAGCCAACTTTTTCACTCTCCTCTTTCACTTTCATCAAGAGGCTCCTTAGTTCTTCACTTTCTGCCATAAGGGTAGTGTTGTCTGCATATCTGAGGTAATTTGTATTTCTCCCAGCAATCTTGATTCCAGCTTGTGGTTCATTCAGCTCAGCATTTCTCATGATGTACTCTGCATATAAGTTAAATAAGCAGGGTGACAATATACAGCCTTGATGTACTCCTTTTCCTATTTGGAACCAGTCTGTTGTTCCATGTATATATATATCAAACTATATATATTTATACACACACATATATATATATCAAACCAACATGCTAAGATGGGAATATGGGAAGATGGATGTTTGCTAAACCTATTAGGGTTATCCTTATACTATATATATATTATACCAACATGTTATATGCTTTAAACATATACAGTGATGTATGTTCATTATTTCTCAATAAAACTAAAGGGAAAAAAGAAAATAATAATAATGCATGCAAAATGCTTAGTAAAATAGTTCACAATGGTGGGCACTCAATTAAATCACCACGATTTTTATTATTATGGACCTTCTCTATCACTGTAATAAGAATTTTGTCTTGGGTTCTGAATTTTACAATCATGACTGGAGCTCTGATGTGAAGCCTCATCCACGTGGCTAAGTCTAAGCTCTCACTGGGGCTGGCTGTTTCTAGAAGAACAATGTAGAACCAGGAAACAGTTACCCACATGACTCAGAATAATAAAAGCTGTGAATTCTAGCAGCCATGTCTCTCACAGCTGACAAAACTCTCTCCTCTTGGCCAATGCAGTAGTAATAGTTTCTTAGCCCATTCAGGCTGCTATAACAAAATACCATAGACTAGGTGGCTTATAAACAACAAAATGCTGTTTCCCCCAGTTCTAGAGGCTGGAAGGCCCTCTTCTGGGCTACAGACTTCTTGCTGTGTCTTCACATGGCAGAACAGTCTAAGGAACTCTTCACGGCCTCTTTTATAAGGGCACTAATCCCAATCTTAAGGATAGAGCCCTCATGACCTAAACACCTCCCCATACCACTGTTATTTTCTGCTCTGTAGCAGGTTAAGTGTTAAATATCTTTGTTACATAATCACATTCTCTAAAGGAAGCTGTGATCTGGTTTGATGAATCCCATTTTATTGATGAGCAAACTGATGCTCAGAGAGGTTAAAACGACCTGCTCAAGGTCACAGCAGTAGTAACTAATACCTGGCAGGGCCAAGACTCTAAAGCCTGCTCACTTGTCATCAAGCCTGTTGCCTCTTACATATATAGTGCCTGACACTCATGGATCAAGTCACACCCATTCCCAACATCTTGCACTCCTATACTGAGGCCCCCATGAGACCCATTATAGTAACGTGATTCCTCAGACAGATCATTCCATCATCCTCTAATAGCATTACATCATCCACACAAGGTATCATGAACTTAGACAGAGCTCTATATCAGGGGTCAGTGATCTTTTTCTGTAAAGAGTCAGACATTAAATATTTTAAGCTATGTGGGCTACACAGTGTCTATTGCAACCACTCTACTCTGCCACAGAGATGATATATACACAGATGAGCCTGGCTGTGGTCCAGTAAAACTTGGCTTACAAAAACAGGCAGCTGGCTGGATTTGGCCTGTTGGCTGTAATTTACTGACCGCTGCTCTCTATGTGTAGTGTTTCTGGACATAAGCACCAGCATCTTATGGGAGCTCACTGAAAATGCAGAATCTCAGATATCACCCCAAATCTATGGAGTCAGAATCTGACTTTGCAGAAGATCCCCAGGTGACTCACATGCACACTACAGTTTGAGACGCTCTGCTCTACTTGTTTTCAGCTCACTCACTGCCTCCTCCAGTCCAAGCACTGTTGCAGGTGCAGTCCACACTTGCTCTAAAACAGCCACAGCAGGGCATGGTGGCTGCTATTGTCCCACGTTCCAGATGAGGAAACAAAAGTTCAGAGAAATTAAAGAAATCAAGAAGACAACAGATGGCACTTAGATTTACCTAGAAATTAATTTGTTATTGATATTCATCTCAAAAATTGTCACGCAGAACATTTCAGAGACACAAACTCTGAACTTGAATAAATATTGTTTTCATGATTATGGTCACAGGTGTTTTTATTCTAAGGGATGGAAAATAACACATAGTCACAGAAGTAATTTTCCACTCTTACAGATAATCCTTAAAATAGCATACACTTTAGCAAACTATTCCCTTCACCTACTGCCCTTTACTCAACTTTATCTAACACCCTAAACTCTTCAAAGGGCCATGTCTACTTAGGTAGTATTTTATGTATTTTTATATTGATTCTTTTTTCTAATGTCTCAAATTTTAAAAAGAATTTGAGCTAACTAAGAGACACAGATAAAATACAAGATAAAAAATGAAATAAATGATGATGCAGATTATTGAGAGCTGTAAAATATACCCAAGGTTGAAGACTGTGTACAAAATGCATACCATAAGGCCCTGTACATTTTCCATGGTATTTTACTAAAAGAAAAGTGTAACCAAGCTTTATCATCTGTTCCATGATACAAAGAGGCTAAACTTGGAAACACTAGCCTATCAAGCTTACCGTTTAATTTCTCTCTGCTCACATATTAAAAGTGGATAATAATATCTCAGAGAAATGTTATCAAATAAGAAATATAAAAACATTGTATTATTTCACTCCAAATTTTAGAGACTTTTTAATCCTTTAGTTACTGATATAAAATACAATATCAAAATAACTAAGATTTATTGATTTACTTATTGTGTTAAGATCTCTGAATGATCTCTTTGAATCATCACAACAATCCTAAATTACTAAAATTAGCTTTATTTGAAAATGATAAAATGGGCTTAAGAAAAGCAATTTGGTCTTCCAGTGTATCAGGAAGGTATTGCTGTGTATAATACCACCCCAAAACATAGTGGTTAAAAACAATAACTATTTGTTCCCAGTTCTTTGGGTCAGTGATTTGGGCTGGGCTGGGCTCACTGGGATGGCTCACCTCTGCCCCATGTGGTCTGGCTGAAAATAAAAGTGAAAGTGTTAGTGGCTCAGTCTTGTCCAACTCTTTGCAGTCCCTGGACTGTAATCTGGCTGGGCTCTCTGGTACATATCTAGGCAAAGTGGGACAGCTGATCCTCTCTCCAGGGCATCCACGTGGTCTCTCATCTTCAAGGAGGCTGGTCCAGATGTCTCTACTTGGCAGCAAAAGGGATCGCAGTGAGCAGCCCCAAGGTCTCAATGAATAAGCAGTCTTCCAACCTCATTTATATCACTGATGTCCCAAGCCTAAGGTGAATATGGGATAGAACTCACAAGGGTATGCACACAAGAGGCATGATTCCTTGACAGTCATTACTGGAATAGGCTACCTTTGTTGTCGTTCAGTCGCCCAGTCGTGTCTGACTCTTTGCAACCCCATGGCCTGCAGCACACCAGGCCTCCCTGTCCCTCACCATCTCCCAGAGTTTGCCCAAGTTCATGCCAATTGAATCAGTGATGCCATCCAGCCATTTCATCCTCTGACACCCTCTTCTCCTCTTGTCCTCAATCTTTCCCAGGATCAGGGTCTTTTCCAATGAGTCAGTCAGCTGTTCGCATCAGGTGGCCAAAGTCCTGGAGCTCAGTCGTTCCAATGAATATTCAACATTGATTTCCCTAAGGATTGACTGGTTTGATCTCCTTACTGTCCAAGGGACTCTCAAGAATAAAAAGGCTACCTTAGGCAGCAAATAAATGAGTGTTCTGTATGTGGACCTGAGACACTGTAAATTCACATCCCCTGTTCTTAATCACCGCCCCCCCAGCTTGCCTTCAAGAAAATTCCCCCTCATATTCTTTAGATGATGTCAATGTCTTTATTAATTCCTAAGCTGCCACCTCCTGCAACATGAAGACCTAGCTGATCTCACCTCTAAGTGATTTCTTTCTGACAGAGCTTCCATGAACCTCACTGTAAGTTTCACAAAGTACAAATTAAACACAGATAATTTTTCACTCCTTAAGTCATTAATATTATTAGAAAGTGAATTCAACATAATTGCTCTCTAGGGACCTAGCTCATGCCAAAAGTGGCATCAGTGCATTAAAAGACAACAGTATTACCTCGCTTTGTAGAACACTTTAACTGTCAACACGGGAATTTCAGAGAGAAAGTGCTTTGGGGCTTTCCATATGGGCATCTGGAATGCTGGTCACGTGAGAGGAGGGTCAATTTTGGAAAGTCACTCTGGAAACAGGGTATGAATAGCTTGATATGCCACACTAAGGACTTAGGGAACTTTAATGGGAGTAAAGAATGAACGACACCATCAAACTGGTATTTTAGGAAGATCACGCAGGCAACAGAGGGGAAGGTGGATTCCAGTGAGCAGAGACAAGCAGGGAGACCGACTGAGAGGTTTTACAGTTATCTGGGTGAAGCCCTGTAAAAAATCAAGTCCAAGTGACAGAGGGGATGGCTCTGATGTCAGACAACCTGGCCATACACTCCCTGTTTGCTGCAGATGTGGTTTTTTAAATCAGGAATGGCTGGATAACAGAATCATGGTAGTGGGGTGGAGAGGAAGAATACAAAGATTGATCTGTTCGCTCCATAACTATTAGGAATCCTTTGTACCCAGAGGATTGAGAAAGGACTCCCTGTACCCTGAAATTTATGTCTTCTACTGCCCTTAATATAAATCTCCCACAGTTAAAATTTAAAAAAAAGAAAAAGAAATTGCATTGTCATGTAAACAATAGTGGCATCCTTCTTGGAGAAAAATAATGGAAGAAAATTAATGTAGCATTAGATTAAGCTCTGTTAGTGTAATTATACAACGGCTGTCCTAAAAAGATATGTCACGCAGACAATCTTTATTGTCACAGAGGACAATCTACGCAAAAAGAACAAAGGAAATAATTTTAATAAAACATTTTGCCCCGAGCAAGAAATGTGCTTCATGTATCATACATGAGAAAGCATAGTTTGATATAAAATGGAACTGTGACCTTGCCTAAAAGGGTGCTCATTACTTAATGCTACAGAAAGTAAATTAATGGACTTCCAAAAGATGTAAAATTCATTCTGCTTTGTGGCATTTGTTTGCTGACAGGTGAGTTTAAGAGTGATCTTTTCATGTGATTATTTAAACAAAGAGTTTCAAGGAATTCTTAGCAATCTTTTGAGTTTCACCAAAGGGCATTTCTTACAAAAGGATTCATCTGAGAGGAAAGACCCACCTTTGAAAGAGTTTATTAACAAGGAAATATGGGTTCATGTGCCACCTACAAATTCAACAATTTATGCTATAGCTATTTTTTTTTAGGTTTCTCTAATCCAATGCAACATTTGTTTATTTGTTTGTTCAAAAAAAAAAAGAAGCTGAGTTGTGAGCTGGCAAGCCAGGAAGTAAATTGATTCTTTTGAAGCTTTGCTTTGTACTTCCCCAAGTCTAAACACCTTGTGTGACATTAAAGCTCTTCTTTATATATGTCTCCTTGTTTCCTGTCAGTCAAAACCACATCATCTTATAGTTGCTTACCTTATTCTCACAGGCCATTTTACCACTTATAATTGCGTTTACGTCTCATTAGATGTTCTCAATGACCTTTAGGTTAGGAAGAACAAATATTGGTATTTTCATTTGACATATGAGCAGTTTTAGCTTCAGAGTATCTAAGTGGCTTGCTTCGTATCAGGAACTTATTTGATTGCCCTCAGGGAGTTTGCCTTTTAGAGTGAGAGCACACATAAATACATGAATAAATAAATATGCAATGTAATGTCAGGAGAATTATAACTGGCAAGAGTGAGACCACACAAGTCATCTCTCTCAGGCCTGAGCTTTTCTTAGCATCCGTCTCTGTGTGCATGCATAGTCAGTTGTGTCCAGCTCTTTGCGACACCATGGACATTACCCCACCTGGCTCTTTTGTCCATGGAATTTTCCAAGCAAAAATACTTGAGTGAGTTGCCATTTCCTACCCCAGGGGATCTTCCCAACCCAAAGATCAAATGCATGTCTCCTGTGTCTCCTGCATTGGCAGGATTCTTTACCTGGGAAGCCCAGCATCCATCTATCATTAGAAAAACTATAGACTATCCTAGCACACTATTAAGCATTTCTAGTATGACTCCAGCTAATCCCACTGCCCAGGGGGAAGCTATGCAGCCCTCTACATTTTAGCCCTACTTGTCTATTCAATGTGGATGTTTATGTGTCATCAGGGAGCTGCAGACCAGGGAAGTAGATGTCAGTGTTCCAGAAAGGTTACTTAAAATGTGGTTTGTGGACACTAGAGAATGGCAATTACGAGGCGTCAGTATGGTTCACTGAGAACAAGTCAGACAAGCCAGATCCACACTACTTGCATTTGCAGTAAGGTCTTGAAATAAGTAAGTAAAGATGAAACTAGAGACATGCTGTGTCTACATTAAAGACCTACCCCAAAGTCCTTTTTTGGGAATCAGGTTGACGATAAACATGTAAATGAAAATTTCATGAAGACCCTTAGTGAAATAAATGTGTAAGTGAAACATTTTTGTGGAGAAATGTGCCTTGCATGGCAATATAGTTAGGTGGGTTTAAAATTAGCTAAATAAACCTACCTAAAAATCATGGTCCAATGATCAACTTACGGGGGTGCTGCACAAGGGAAGGTGGCAATCCTTGATCATAGTGTTTTCAGTAGTTATTTAATTGGGAATGTCAACATAAATCACATAAAAAAAGATTGAGAGGGAAAGCTTATGTTCACGTTGAAAGGAAATAAGCAGAATCTTATTCCAGTGCTAAGTGGAGGTTGTCACTCCATTTCAAATGCCACCAGGACTTAGTGGGAAAGACGGCAGAGGCGAGGCATGAGCCCTCCCCTTGGGGCTCCTGCGAGCAGCCACTGCTGTCGCATTGCTGTAACGACTACCACCCTTCATGGGCTGCTTGTATCGTCCCCAAAATTCATATACTGAAGTCCTAACCCCCAGCACCTCAGGATGTGACTGCATTCGAAAACAGGATCTTTAAAGAGATAAAATGAGGTCACTATAGTAAAATGAGGTCATTAGGGTGGGCCCTAATCCAATCTGACTGGCATCCTTGTAAGAGGAAATTAGGACACAGACACACACAGAGAGAAGATGGGAAGACACTTAGAAGATGACTGTCTACAGACCAAGGAGAGAGACCTCAAAAGAAAACATCCTGCCAACACCTTGATTTCAGACACCCAGCTTCCAGAATTGTAAATTTCTCACAACTGTTTAAGCCACCCAGTCTGTGGTTGTGATACGAACCCTAGAAAACTAGATACCAAAGCTCCATCAGAACCTCCACCATCCCAAGCCTCTGCCCTCAGAGCCTCACTCCTGAATATCAACTTTCCTGCCCAAACTTCCATTCCCCTCCCTGCTCCACTGTTTCTGTTTCCCTGGCTGATAGAGCAGCTGCCTTCTGGGAAATAAAAAAGGATTATCAATGAAGAAGGGTCCTCCTTTGCTCCTGGGATCTTTTAAGGAAACAAAGAATATATCTGTTCTCATATAAAAGCAATACTATACACAGATTCGTCATGCTAAGGTCGACTAACTTATAAACATCCATAACATAACACAACCCATTTAGAAAATTTGCAAACTCAGTTGTCTGTTCATTCCCTCAACATGTGTTTATGGAGCCCTTGCTCTGCACCAAGCCATTTGCTAGTCCTTTTGACATTTATCACATCATAGAAGGAAGTGTGAGGGCATGTCAAGAGGAAATGGGGACAGGCCGAGCCTTCCAGAAACTGGAAGCTGGGTCAAAGTCACAGAAGGGTCCCAGCATCTTCAAAGAAGAGAATGAAGTTTGCTGCAGCTGGAGTAAAATGTGTACTGAATACGGGAGCAGGACATGATGTCAAGAGATATATTGGTGTGGTGTACAAGAGCTTTTTCAGCCACACTATGTGGTTTTGGATCCCATTCTGTACATAATGAAGAATCAATAGATATTTTTAAGGGAACACAGGACGTGATTAAACGTCCTTTAAAATTATAACCCTAGCAGAAGTGAGGTGAAATGGAGGTAGAGAAGTGTCAGGGGGCTAAGTTCTCAAGTTCTTTAGAAACAGAAATAATGAATCTCATTACTACGAGCTCCTAAAGTTATGAATCTGTGCATCGATCTAATAGAATTGCTTCAGTGTGTGCTTCTCAACCACAACTTCTACCTATATATGTGTGGTCATTTTGTGTATTTATGAGCTGACCTGAGCTCAATTCAATTCATCAGCACCAAAAAAAAAGCTATCATTGCTTTTAGCAACTTACTGCAATTGTCCTTGCCTTCTGTTCTTCAATAGCAAGTGATTATAACATTAAATTGTTTATATATTACTATGATTTTAAAAATACTTAAGACTTTATAAAATAGCACATTTCCATTACCAAGTCACAGGGGCAGAAGCTTCATTTTTCCTTCATAATGAAGCTCTCGTCTCTAGAGGCCCAACTCATAAAAAGACATTTACATAGTTTAGTGAGGCTTTTTTCTCTTTCTTCTGTTTTTTTATGAGAAGAAAGGAGCAATAGGGAAGGAATCAAAATCAAATGGAAAATTAAAGCCAAGGCAAAAATAAAATGAAAATCCTTAATGATTGGTATAGTGAATTGGCTGAGTGGTGCGGTAAGAAAAAAAGGAAATCACAGGGTCTTGTAGGAAAAACCTCTTTCAAACATAAATGAAGATGGATGGGCACATGACTCACAGGGGAATTCACTCCCTCTTCTTATTTTATAAATAGTAGCTGTCACCTTTTGTTGCATTCCCAAAATAGCTTGGATGTCCCTAACAGAAGAAAACAGACAAGCAAAGTGTATCCTGGCAGATTTTGTCAATGAAAATAATTAACCTTCAACAAAAAAAAAAGAGAGAGAGAGGAGAGGAGGGAAAGACTGGGGGAGAGTGTGGAGGTTGTGAAGGTGATAACTAAGAATATTAAAACAGCAATCCTAGTGCAAACTGAGGGATGTTATAGACCACTGCAGTGACCATGTGGGGGTACAGTTTAGTCATGGGGACAACACTGTAACTCAACAAATGTGATTGAGCCCTCCTATGTGCAAAATTCTACACGTGATTCAGAGATGAAGAGGCAATTCCTGCCCTCCAGGAACTCATCATTGAGGATGAGTGATTATACAAGAATATCGACACCTATAATACAACAGGATATGGGATGCATCATGAGACATAAAAGCATAGGGTGCTAGGAGTCAGAGGTAAAAAGGAAATACTCAGATGATTTGGAAAGTATCAGGGAAGGAGACATGCACGAGTCCTTTCCTACTTAGAGGATGAGTAGGACTTTAATATAGAAGCTGAAGGGGATGAGCCGCAGAGGGAGGCAACATCCCAGGCAGAGGATCAAGTAGGAAGAGGAGCAGACCCAGAGATAAGAAAACCAAAGCAGATACAGCCAAGGAAAGTCTTATTTATAAGCAGCCAGAGTAGATCTTGCTGACTTTTTTAGATTAGGAAAAAAAAAAATTATTACTTTGGAGGAGACGAATGAAGTTAAGCTTTCCCACAGAAAAGTTCAGTACAAAATGGGCAACCACCCTCCTCTATCCCCACACATGGAGCCAGTAGCATCAATACTGCCAGTACACACTAATTTGGCAAAGAAAAAGAAAACAAATCTCCAAGAAATTCTCAAAACAGTGTTTAAAATCCTTCTCCCTCCCTTTGAAGCAAAGTAATTCTTCATTGGTGGAAAGAAGCACTATCCTGTTCCCTGTAGGATGCCTAACAACACCTCTGGGCTCTACCTACTGGACCCTGGCACCAGGGGCAACAATCAAAGAACTTCCAGAAGGGAGGGGGACAAATGAAGTCAGTGATAATAAATAAAGTAAGCAAAGGGAAAATTTTAGACTAAAAGATTCCTTGGAGGTATAATGATAACAACAACTAACAGTTTTAGTGATACATGCCAGGGTTTTAAAGTCTTTACTTTATTAATACAGTGAGTTAGTTGCTCAGTCATGCCTGGCTCCTCTGTCCATGGGATTCTACAGGCAAGAATATTGGAGTGGGTTGCCATTCCATTCTCCAGGGGATCTTCCCAACCCAGGAATCAAACCTCAGTCTCCCACATCGTGGGCAGTTTCTTTACCTCCCGAGCCACCAGGGAAGCCCAGGTGAATTTAAAATTAGTTGAATAAACCTACTAAGATTGTGGCCCAGGGTTCAACTCATGGGAGGGATGTACAACAGAAGGCCTCAATTGTTATAAAGTGGATACAATTAGTATCCCCATTTTACAGGTGATAAAATTAAGGACCAATGCCATATACTTCGTAAGTTCTGAATCCAAGATTTGAACCAGATCATCTGATTTCTAGCCAAAAAATTTAATCTCTCTGTTGCATTGTAAGGCAGCTGAGACTTGGGGAGGTGATGAGGTTTGCCCAAAGTCACCCACTTGGTAATAACTGTAGTGTGGCTAAAAGCTAGGTCTTCTGACTCACTCTTCAATGTTTTTCTGCTGAAAAAGTGCTCTAGGGATGTGCTCACAGGAGATTGCTTCCTCCTCCTGGGAGACCTGGGTGTAGGAGAGGATGGGGCCAGTAACAGGCAAGAAAGGAATGGCCTTTGGAACAGAAAGCAGTTTCAGGTTTAATCTGAACCCATATTAAAAGAATTGACTCCTGGAAGTACACCCCCCACCTCCCACACACACACATGCAAACACACAGGCTACAAGGAAATAGAGCACATGGTTGATACTGGTTTGAACTTGTAGAAATCTAAAGCACTCTAACAAGTGTCAAAATGCCCCTGTTATTTCTCAAAAACATTTAAACCCATTGAAAGGGAACATTTTCATGATTAAAGTTTCCAATTCAGGGTAATCCCACTAAAATTCCAATCTAAAATATAAAAAGAAGCATTTCCAGTTGCTTTGAGGGATGACATAGATGTTTTGACTCTCCCTTAATTGTGCAACCTTGTGACATTTAGAAAGAGAAAGAGGGCGGAAACACAGGCACTGCCCAACCTCTAGAGAGGCAGGCTACCTACGCCTGACAGGTGCTCCCATCTGCTAGGCAGAGAAAATGAGTGGCCCAGACTCGTTATCTTAGCCCTCACTGTCTCAGAGCAGCAAGCTCTGAGTGTAGGGAGAAAACAGAATACAGACAGAAGGTGAAATTGATGATCCACAGCACAGTTTTCTGGTCAATCAAAAGATAGTGGCTTGATGAGGAGCAGAAAAGGGCTGCATTGCATGAGAAACTGTACATGTTAGTTCACTTCACCCTGTTCTGTGTATATCGTTGTTTCCCTAAAAACCTAGAGGCTTGGAACAGTTAAGTGCACCTTTATGAAACAGCTGTTTCTTGCTCATGAGCATTTATCATATCTGTGTGCTCTGGTTTAATCCATGTGTGATGTAATAGTGTAATCACTGACAACAGCAGCAGGAATTGGCAACATAACTTCAGCTCACTGGGTAACGAGGGAGATGGAGACATTGCATTTCATGAGCCACAAGTACAGAGCGGCACACACCTTCGGCCAAGAGACCTCAAGAAGTCTGTTCTACAAACAGAAAACAGAACTGTTCTTTTATCATCTCTCACTGGGCATGTTACCACATCACAGGAGACCAGAGTCAGCTTGCTCCTGATACCCAGGGCTATACTGACCACTCTATATGTGCAGCCTTACCTTATTAACTCTTTACCATACCCTGGTTCAATCCCTGGGTGAGGAGTTTCCCCTAGAGAAGGAAATGCCAACCCACTCCAGTATTCTTGCCTGGGAAATCCCATGGACAGAGGAGCATGGCGGGCTGCAGTCCACGGGGTCGCGAAAGAGTCCATCACAACTTAGCAACTTAACAACAACATAAAGAAGTGTTACTGCTGTCGCATTTCATAGATGAGGAAATGGGCTCAAGTGTCGCTTCCAGGGATGCATGGCTAAGAAGAGTCAACTGGGGTTAGAACCCAGGTGTGTCAGACTTCAGAATCAGCATTCTTAGCCATTGTGTGCTGCATGTAATACCTCTGAGCATCTGTATAGCTGCGGTGCCTCCCTCTGAGACCACTGTGAGTGGTGATAACGCCTTTGTCCTTAAAGAGGTAGTTGGGTTAGGAAGACAGATAAGTAAAAGAATGAGTGCAATCTACTGCTAACTTCAATGCACACAGAAGATCTTACAGAAGTATAGAGAAGAGGTACCTAATATGCACAAAGGTCTTTTCTGACATTCTTGTTGTTCAGTTGCTCAGTCGTGTCTGACTCTTTGCAGTCCCATGGTCTGCAGCACGCCAGGCTTCCCTGTCCTCCACCATTTCCCAGAGCTTGCTCAATCTCATGTCCATTGAGTCAGTGATGCTGTCCAACCATCTCACTGGTCACATGAGTTCATGTACCCCTAGTAACCTACCACAGTGAACATTTGCTTTCTGCATGCTGAGGAAGCTGAGACTGTATTCTAAACTAATGTTTTCCATATCTTCACTTAAGTTTGGAGAATTCTTTAAATTCTTAGCAATATTCGGTTTTTGAAACTCCTCTCCTCCAATGATGTCCACCTTCCTGTCTCAGCCGCTCGCTCCCAGGTCATATCCTTAGCAAAACTACAACCCATAATCTAAATTTGAAGCATCCGACTGTCTGACCACCAACTCCTGTCTCTCTAGCTCATTTCCTCTTGCCCTTTGCTAAAAACCATTGGTGGCACCAATATATACAGTCCGTTGTTCATACTGCCATTTCCTTGTCTCTTGCCTCCTTCCTGTCCTTATTTTACCTTCTCTCTTGCCCAGCTTAAAGTCCACAACACATTATTTTTCATCCTTCCCTTGCATGCATATTCAATCCCCTGCCCTCACATACTTCATCAGTCTTGGCAAAACCTCAACCCTGGTTAAAATGAGCTCTCCACTTATTTTGCACTTGTACCATGCCCTTGAAAATAGCTGGGTTACAGACATACAACCATGGAAAATAGTCTCACTTTGTATTCACAACCATGAACCTCAAGTGTGTCTAAGGGTGAGCATATTTGGTTTCCCTAGGCTATCACCAAGTATAATATTCTTTTATTTCATATTTTGTTATTTCTCATATCTCCAGCCACTAATCCTGCATTTACACTCTCAGCTCATGATTTTAATTCCTGCTTCAATAGAAAACAGAAGCAACCAGGGACTTTCCTGGTGGTCTAGTGGCCAAGACTCCATACTCCCAATGCAGGGGGCCCAGTTTGATCCCTGGTGAGGAAACTAGATCCCTCATGCCACAGCTAAGACCTGGCACAGCCAAATATATAAATTAAGTGTTTTTTAAAAAAAAGAAACAAAACCAACCATAACAGAACTCCTTCAAGTTCATACTTAGCATCTGTGGTCCTAAGTCCAGCCTTCCATCTTCTTACAATAGATTAACTGTCTGAACTCTTAAGAGAGCCCAAACCCCTCACTTGGGCACTAGATTCCATGCCCACCCAAGACAGTGCTGCAACACTGCATCAGTAAGCTTTTCTTCTCCACAGAACCTTTACCATCAGCCTAAAGGCGAGATACTCTTCTTCAATCCTTCAAGAGTTCTTCCCTGATTCCGCCTTCCTAAAGCAACTGCCTTACTTTTCTTTCTTTACTGTACAGTTTCTTTTAAAGTCTGTCTGTTCACTCTCTCCAGTTCTTCTCTTTCCTTTCTTTCTTAAATTCACTTCAATGAGACTTTTGCCCACATAACTCCACCAATCGTTTTCATCAAGTCTACCCAAACCTCTATTTGTTAGATCAAAATACCCACTCTCAGGCCTCACTTTATTTTCATCTCAGAAGCATGTGACACAGTTGATTTCATCCCTCCCTCCTCTTTTCTTCACTTGCTTCAGAGCACCATGCTCTTCTGATTTTCTTTTTACTCCATTAAGCATTCAATCTCATTTATTTATTCCTCATCTCTCCTACCTCTTCTTTTCTCTTTCTACACTCACTCCCTGGATGTCTTAACCCTATATCATGGCTTTAAATATCTTTTATATACTCACAACTTCTTACATTTCTACCCAAGACTCCAGACTCATAGATGCAGTATGACAACTCCACTTGGGTATCTAATATATATCTTAAACTAAACACTTTGAGTTGAAGACCTGATTTTCCTCCAAACCTATTTCACCTACACTTATTGCTTCTTAATTAATGTAACTTCTCAGTTGCCCAAGTCAAAAGTTTAAGAGAGCTCCTTGCTTCCTCCTTCTCATTTCCTTCACCTAATCCTTCATGAAGTCTGATTGACTTTACCTTCAAAATAGAGCCAGAATCTAACACCACCATTTCCACAACACTAATCCAAACTGCCTTTATCTCTCACCTCAATTACTGCAGGTCTTTTTGCTTCTACCTTTTCCTGCTAATATCTTCCCAACAGGGCATTCAGAATGACCTTGCTAAAGGGTAAGGCAGGCTCCACTGTTCATGGGATTCTCCAGGCAAGAATACTAGAGCGCCATGCCCTCCTCTAGGGGATCTTCCTGACTCAGGGATAGAACCTTTATCTCTTACATCCCCTGCATTGGCAGGGGGGTTCTTTTACAACTAGCATCACCTGAGAAGCCCCAGCTCATGACACTACTCCTCAAAATGCACCTCTCCCAGAGTAGAAGCCCAAGTCTTTATAATGGCCTTCCAGACCCTTCACAATCTGGCCACCACAATCTAACCTCATCTACTGCTCTCTCCTTTCTCATTCCAGTTCAGCCACCAGGACCTCCTCGCTGTTCCTAGAACAGGATGGACATGCTCCTGCCTTGGGGCCTCGTTTGCCTGCTGCTTTCCTTGCCTAGAAAGCTCTTCTCCTAGAATTCCACATAGCTCACTCCCACATTCTCAGCAAAACTTTCGGACGACTGTAATTATACTTGCAACTCCTGCACTTCCTATCCTTCTTTCCTACCTAATATCTCTTTAGAACACTTATTACCTTCAACTCTAACATATATACCTTGTGTATTTCCTCTAATAGTCATTAAGACAGAAGGGAAGCTCCAGGAGAGCAGAGATGTATACTCTTTTGAGTCCTTGGCATCACAGGTCTGGCACAGATGTTCAACAGACATATTTTAAATATGTTGAATGAAGGATAATATAACTTGAAATAAGATTTTGATTAATTTTTCATTCAGTCATCAGCATGTCCTATTATAAAAGTCATTGGTATTTGAAAGCCTAATGAGCCTTTTAATAAGCAGTGGTGAAAAGTCTAGTGAATTTAAATTACAGAAAAGTAAACACCACCTAAAACTTGTAGAAACTGATGAGATTTAAAATAATAAAGTTATTCCTCTAAGTTCAATTGAGCTAGTTACCGGCAACCATGTCTCTGAGGGCACTCTAAGAAGAACAAGGTGAAGTCGAGTTTAGAAGGCTGGACTGCCAGTTTCCCACCAGGGTTTTCTGTAGATGTCAGGATTTCTGACACACCTGCTTGGAGCAGAGTCAGGGCAAAACCCAAGCAGAGGTGAACTCGGTAAGTCAGGACTGAAGGTTAGCACTGGAGCACTTTTTCCTCAGGTATTAAAAAAGAAAAAATGTCTGCTTTGATAAATACAGGAAAGTCTTGATCAGAGTTCACACATTTTCTTGGAAAAACATATCTAAAAGCGAGACTATCTACTCTGCTCTAGACCATTTCTGGGGACAAGAGAATAGTCTCAGTTTTAGGCATCCCATGAATAGTAGAGACAAGAGTATAAATCAGAGATTCCACAGCATAATTAGGAAACAAGGACTTATGCTGAAACTTTCATACCAAGTGGCTGAAGGAGCTTCTGACCTCCTGTCAGGCAGGTAGCAGCATGCTGGTTCTCAGGACCCTCTCCATGTGGAATAACCATAATCATCATAATATCAACCACTTAATAACTACATATTATGTGTCAGGTCCATTAAGTACTTATATTTTCTCATAAATGTTCCAAACATATATTATTTCCATTCTAAATATAGCAATACCAAGGCTCAAAAAAGATAATCAGCAGCCTAAACTCACCCAGCTAATCTGAGAGGAGATGAAGATCCAAACTCAAGTCTCCAATTGCAGGTCTATGTGAATGCTCCTATACTAGGCTGGAACAGGGGTTTCGAGAAAGCACTCCATCCAATGGAGAGGAACAGGAAGTAGGCCGGTGCTGTGACAGGACTCGGGTCCCAGTAAGAAACAGGAGACCACCTAGAGTGCAAGTCCGGTCTGAGAGCCTGAACACACTTAGTGATTCTAGTGGTAAAACTAGGTGGGTGAGAACAAATGACCAAGGTTGCAGGCCAGTTTGGGGCAGACAGAGAGGGGGCCAGGCCATGGAGACGCAGATACACACAGAGATGGATAGAGTAGGCGGGGACCGACAGGAAGGCTCCTTGATTGCGTCCTTTCTCCTTAACCTTCAAATTCTGCCTTCACATCCTCCTCACCATTCATTTTTCTCCTCCAGCTTCAGCCACTCCCTCCAGGCTCACCCCATTGCTTCTGCAAAAAGAGAGTCTTGGGCTATTTGGTTTGATTGCACCATCTCCCTCCTCCTGAGGACACCCCTAGGCCTGCCCTGACTTCATCAAATACTCTACCCTAAGCTCCAAATTTTCCACTGGTGCCCAAGTGACAATAACCCACAAACAGGCAGAACATACCCATTTGAGGGCAAAGTAACCCCTTGCAGCAGATGTCTTGAAGGCAGTGCCTGAGACCTGGCACACAGATCTGAGGTAGCAGAGTCCATATGTTTATACCCTAAGCAATTTCTCCATGTTTTGCCTGGCACTTATTCCTCACCTTTCCACACCAGGGATAGGTAATACATCTCATTTGTTTAGCATTTTACAGGTTACAAAACTTTTTCAGCTGCATCACCTCACTGAATCCTTCCAAGAGTGCTGCAGACATTATCCCCCAGGTCAGATGAAGAAATGGAGATTCAGAAAAAAGCAAGTGGCCTGCTCTGGTCAGCCTCAGGCAGCAGTCAGAGCCCAGAGCCAACTGCCCCCTTCACCACAGGCAAGAGACTGGCTAAACCCATCAGAGACGGCTTCTTCAGTCTAATGTCCATTTCCTCATGACATAACCTTTTTTCCCATCAGTATAAGCACAACCAAGTTAAACAAAAACAGTTGCTAGAACTCTGGGAGTGGGAAGTCAAACTCTCCTTGGCTGACATTAATTTACAATCCGTGGCTCAGGGATTTCTCTCCATCCTCCATTTATTTGTAGTAATTTTATAAATGATATTGCTTTTGTTGTGTAAAAACACTGGGAGCCATAAGAAGAAATTTTACATGAAGGACAACTTTAGACTCTGAACAACAAAAGAAATCGCAAGAGTGAGGACAATGAGAAGGACAAGACATAAGAAGACAGAGGAAGGGGCTCACACGCAGAAAGCCCAGACCTGCAGGAAGCCGGGGCAGGATGTGGCCCTTTCTCTTCTTAGGAAGCAATCTGTGTAGGCCCAAACAAAGCACCACAGTCCCCCTTCTCTGCCCCTAACTTCACGGGCTTTGTCTTCCAACCAGTAGCTCTGAGCTTCATTTCCCAGCCTTCTCCTGAAACTCCTGGCCTGTGGTCTATACACCACATAGAGAAAACAAGAGTTTATCAGAAATTAGCCAAAAAAGGCATAGAAAGAAGAAAGGGTGGGGTTCATGGAATAGGAATGGCTCTTTCTCTTCTTGGGAAACAATCTGTGTTGGCCCAAACAAAGCACCACAGTCCCCCTTCTCTGCCCCTAACTTCACGGGCTTTGTCTTCCAACCAGTAGCTCTGAGCTTCATTTCCCAGCCTTCTCCTGAAACTCCTGGCCTGTGGTCTATACACCATATAGAGAAAACAAGAGTTTATCAGAAATTAGCCAAAAAAGGCATAGAAAGAAGAAGGTGGGGGCGGGGGGGAAGATGCATCTGTATATTCTTAAAATAACTTAAAACTGAAACAGAAATTCTTTTTGTCTGTCTTCATGGAATAGGAATGGCTGATCAAAATAGGGTTGCCTTGGGAAATGTTTAGAGCAGGCTGATCATCTCATTCCTGACATAAGCACACAACACATGGTCACCAGCACATGAAGACACAGAAGACCTTCCCCACTGGGATTCTTCTGACTGTATCAGAAAGAGAAAGGGCAAAAATATATGCAAACATTTTTTGTTTTATGTGCAAGCACTTGAGTGGGGGAGGTGGGAGGAAGAAGAGACCCACATGTCCTAGAATAATGTAGGGACATGTAGCATTCTGTTACCCTAGTCTTCCCTCAGTCATTGGCATGACTGTGGCTTTCTCATCACCTAACAAGGTTCAATTTAAATAAGACCTATGGACCTTTCCTGATCCCCTTTCTAAAACAGACCCTTCCATCATTCCCTGCATAGCACCATGTCTACACCTTTCTTAACACAACAATAAGCTGTAATGGTTTTGCTCATGTATTAGTGTATCTGTTTGTTGGCTTGCTCCCCCAAAAGATGTAAGCTACATTAGCATCCTTTCTAATTTCTTTCTACTTTCATTACTAATGTGAGGTATTATTAAGTAAGGGCTCATTTTATACCAGTGGAATGAATGAATATTAAAATCTCTAGCACAGGGCCTGATTTTCAGTAGATATTCCATAAACCCAAGTTTTCCTCTCAGAGCCTACACTCTATTTGGGTGTATGGACATAAGGAAATACAATTCTACACAAGACAGACTGAATATCATGCTGGTTTAGAGCTAACCTAGGTGGCCCAGTGGTAAAGAATCCACCTGCAGGAGACACAAGAGATGAGGGTTAGATGCCTGGGTCAGGGAGATCCCTGGGGTGGGAAATGGCAACCTACTCCAGTATTCTTGCCTGGAAAATTCCATGGACAGAGGAGCCTGGAGGGCTACAGTCCATGAGTTGCAAAGAGTCAGACATGACTGAGCACACACAAACACTTTGATACTGAAAAGAAAAAAGCTGGTGGTGCAGATTATATTCAAGGAGGTCTCAGGGAGTGGCAGGAGAAGCAACAGGCACATTTCAGGATCTCTGGAAACAGAGGGAAGCCATACCCAAGTTTATGCCCACCTGCTCCGCCCCATTTGACCTCTGCAGTTGACAGGTAAAACAGTGATGGCCAGAAATTAAAACAAAGGGGCCAAGAAGTACCTACAAAAATGTTCAGATCTGAAAACTCCTTGGTGCAGTAAATCCTGGGCTGTGCCCTCATATTGCAGGGCTCCCACCGTTCTATTTTGGTGTATATTTCCTTCATTTGTTTTTGACAAAGAATTGAGGCAAGGTGGCTTCAAATGCCCCAATTCATAGATGCTTTACCCTAAGAAACATCATCTAAAGATACAGCCTCCCCAAGTATCTGGAGGTGAGCACAGAGTCCGCCCTGGTCATGCATCAGTGAGGAAGGAAGGATAAGACCCACTCCAGGCTGCAGGAGACCCTGAGGACCCCTGAAGCATCCCCCTGCACACAACTTAGCAGCTGACTGTTTCTGTTCCCCACTCTCTGTCTTTCTGGAGTGAGACTGTGCATCTTCCCCACTCCTAATAAAGTTGAGGCAAAGCCTGTGGGAGAAAGATAAGGTCAGAGGGACCTAGAGATGACAGAAGGGTTGTGCCTTTCCTATTAATCTGACTCTGCCAGTGCCTGCCTAGTGAGGCCCCAGAGGTCTCTTTAAGGCCTGTCTGGCTAAAGCACATTTACTCCGGAGCAGCCCATGTCTTCCAGCTGTGTTCACAGCTTCTCCACATCCCAGCTGGGCCGTCTGGAGGCGGGCTGTCACTCACTTGGGCTGTTCTTTATCCAAATCTTTTTTTTTTTTTTTTGGTAAGAGTTTTGTTTTGTTTCTTTATGATTTTGGAAGTTGAAAAGGCAAGAAAACAGAAATAACTAAAATAGTTTACATTTTACTGGAAAAAAGAAATATTAGAACCCAGTTCCAATACCAGTAATTTTTTATCTCTTTTGACTCTTAAAGCTACTGAGGTTGTTTCTCTGACACCTCTCCCCTTTGTGCTGGAATTTATATGAATCCAATCTAGGCATCCAAAATTCTCCCAGTTTTGCTCACTCCTCATTTAGCTATTTTATCAGTGTTTCATTCTGTAATTCTCACCTTTCCATTCTCTTGGCAAAAAAAAAAAAAAAAGTGGTTCAAGGAAGAAAGCAATAACAGAGTGGGAGTCTAAAACCTTTGTTAGACTGTCTCTTGGGAAGGAGGCTCAGATGCCTTCTACAGGTGATCTAAGAACCCTTGAACAGTCTAAATGACTGTCACTGAAAAATTTTTAGGCTGCCTAATA
The DNA here is from genome assembly GCF_023699985.2 of Odocoileus virginianus. Taxonomy (NCBI): domain Eukaryota; kingdom Metazoa; phylum Chordata; class Mammalia; order Artiodactyla; family Cervidae; genus Odocoileus; species Odocoileus virginianus. Next base: position 29,937,912 of record NC_069677.1, on the reverse strand, counting down.
TTCCTGGGGATAGGATTGAGGCAAATCAGTAGAAGGTCCTCAAGGCAGATTTGGGCTATTCTAACAGTTAGAGGTCCCAGCTGCCTCATAAGACAACACTTGGCCCAAAGATGTTCAAGAGCTTGCTTGAGCAGTTGTTCCTGGACTTTCATCCCTATTGCAATCTCTAGAAAGCTTTTAAAAATATACAGACACTACTGTGATACCCTACTTCAGACATAGGACAAAATTCTGGGAGTTAGAGGCAAGAGCAAAGAACTTTGTGTGAGAGAGAATAGATTTAAGGCCTCTTACTTAATAAGAGAGTTACTTAATAAGAGGCACTCTTACTTAATAAGAGAGTTACCAAAACTCAGAGCTTTGGTTTTTTTAATTAGGAAAATGGAACTAATAATGCCAACTTTACAGAGTTGTTTTAAGAAGTAATAATGAGCTATATGTGGCTCAATAGATGTTACTTTTAAAAATAGCTAATTCAGTTGATGGGATTCACATATAGATGCTACTAGGGATGAGTCAAAAGCCTGACCATGTATGTAGATTTAACAAAGGTCCCCAAGAAATGATGGTCCTTCACTTGTCTAACCCAGTAACAGCTGATAAATGTATTTTCAAGTCAAGTACAGCACTTTACAATTCATAAGGCATACACATGGTTTCATTTGGATTTTGGTCCTTACAGTAGCCATGAAAGGTAGGAAAGATGTTATGCTAACTTTACACAGATTTTAAAAAATTGAATATTAGAAGAACTAAGCAATTTTACAACTAAGCAATTTTACAATTTTTACAAGCAATTTTTCACACCACTAGTCATCCACAGATCCTGGGTGAGAAGGAATTTATACCTCCCAATGCCTAGTCAGGGGCTTCTGTCTCCATTACCCCAGGCTTTGTTACCAGTCAGTGGTTTCAGAGGCTTATTTCTTGCCTTCCTAAGTAGACAAGAGACTAGAAACTATATTTTATGATTTGTTATGCCTCCCATGTTGCTTGTTTTACTTACAGTGGAAGCAAAATTAATATACGTTATTGGAATTAATTCACAGATTGGGTTTGAAGAGAGTAGTGCTTTTTCATCGAGATAACCTCCAACTTGGGACTTGAGACTCTGTCTCACCTCCTTCTCTATCTCCAGGGCTTTTGATCCTAAGGTTGGTTTAAGTCTCTTTCTTCCTTAACCATTTGCACTGCTCTTATCACAAGGGCTGCTCATCCTTCCACTGTAGCACTTGCTATGTGTCTCCCATCTCCAGAGCCGTGTCCCTAGAGCTTCTTACCATTCTTCTCCATTGCTCTGGGCAAGTAAAAGGACAGGGAACAGATCTGTGTTTGAATTCCTAATCTGCCCTCATTAAGTTAATTTGGGGCAAATTACTTAGCAGCTTTAAGCCTCAATTCTCCCATCTGTGAAATAATATTCACATACCAAGGTGGTTGTGAGGATTAAGAAAGATAATGGACCAGTGTGCCTGGCAAAAATCAGGGCACAATAATGATTATCAGGTATCCCTTCCTCTCTTCTGGTGGTTTCTGCCTCGAAATTTTTCTAGGCTGCAAAAGCCACAAAAACACAATCCTCAAGTACAGTTTTCATATTATCACTTACCTATTTAGATCTTTCTTTCAGCATCTCCTAAGTAATATTCCCCTCAAGTTCAACCTTTAAAGCAACACTGTCAAATAGAAGTATAACTAATGCAGGCCATAAATGTAAAATATATGAAATTTTATATTTAAATATTTGTAAGTAAATTTTCTAATAGCCACATTAAAGGAAAATAGAAATCAGTGCAGTTCAGTCACTCAGTCATGTCCAACTCTTTGCGACCCCATGGACTATAGCACGCCAGGCCTACCTATCCATCACCAACTCCTGGAGTTTACTCAAACTCATGCCCATCGAGTTGGTGATGCCATCCAGCCATCTCATCCTCTGTCGTCCCCTTCTCCTCCTGCCCCCAATTCCTCCCAGCATCAGGGTCTTTTCCAATGAGTCAACTCTTCACATCAGGTGGCCAAAGTACTGGAGCTTCAGCTTCAGCATCAGTCCTTCCAATGAACACCCAGGACTGATCTCCTTTATGATGGACTGGTTGGAACTCCTTGCAGGCCAAGGGACTCTCAAGAGTCTTCTCCAACACCACAGTTCAAAAGCGCCAATTCTTCAGTGCACAGCTTTCTTTATAGTCTAACACTCACATCCATATATGACCACTGGAAAAACCATAGCCTTTACGAGACAGAACTTTTTTGGCAGAGTAATATCTCTGCTTTTTAATATGTTACCTAGGTTGGTCATCACTTTCCTTCCAAGGAGTAAGCGTCTTTTAATTTCATGGCTACAGTCACCATCTGCAGTGATTTTAGAGCCCAAGAAAATAAATTCTGACACTGTTTCTACTGTCTCCCCATCTATTTCCCATGAGGTGATGGGACCAGATGCCATGATCTTAGTTTTCTGAATGTTAAGCTTTAAGCCAACTTTTTCACTCTCCTCTTTCACTTTCATCAAGAGGCTTTTTAGTTCCTCCTCACGTTCTGCCATAAGGGTGGTGTCATCTAAATATATGAGGTTATTGGTATTTCTCCCTGCAATCTTGATTCCAGATTGTGCTTCTTCCAGCCCAGCATTTCTCATGATGTACTCTGCATATAAGTTAAATAAGCAGGGTGACAATATGCAGCCTTGATGAACTCCTTTTCCTATTTGGAACCAGTCTGTTGTTCCATGTCCAGTTCTAACTGTTGCTTCCTGACCTGTATATAGGTTTCTCAAGAGGCATGTCAGGTGGTCTGGTATTCCCATCTCTTGAAGAATTTTCCACAGTTTATTGTGATCCACACAGTCAAAGGCTTTGGCGTAGTCAATAAAGCAGATATAAATGTTTTTCTGGACCTCTCTTGCTTTTTCGATGATCCAGCAGATATTGGCAATTTGATCTCTGGTTCCTCTGCCTTTTCTAAAACCAGCTTGAACATCTGGAAGTTCACAGTTCACGTATTGCCTAAGCCTGGCTTGGAGAATTTTGAGCATTACTTTATTAGCATGTGAGATGAGTGCAATTGTGCGGTAGATAGAAATAGCTGTGACTAATTTTTATTATTTTATTTAACATAATATATCTAAAATATTATCATTTTAACTTGTAATCATATAAAGTTCTTAATGAAATAATTTAAATTATTTTATACTAAGTATTCAAATGCAGGTATGTGTTTTACACATACAGCATATCTCCATACAAACTAGCCACATTTCAAGTGATTAATAGCCATAGGTGACTACTGGCTATCATATCAGACAGTGTAGCCTAAACTTCAGTTTAATGTTTGTGCACTAACTGCTTTCTCTTTGCTAATGACCCTAATTTCACAACCTTATTTATTTATCTGCCTGACATGATATTTATTTATTATTTATTTATTTATCAGTAAAGTTGATGTATATAAAATTAATACACAGAAATCTGTTGTATTTCTATATACTAACAAAAATATCAGAAAGAGAAATTAATGAAATAATTACATTTACCATCACATCAAAAAGAATAAAATACATAGGAATAAACCTACAAAAGGAGGTGAAAGACCTGTACTTCAAAAACTATAAGATGGTGATGAAAAAAATTTTTTAACTATAAATAGATGGAAAGGCAATTGTGTTCTTGAATTAGAAGAATCAGTATTGTTAAATGACATACTATCCAAAGAAATCTACTGATTCAATGCAATCCCTATTAAACTACCAATGGCATCCTTCACAGAACTAGAACACAATGTTGTTGTTTTTTTAATTTGTATGAAAACACGAAAAGTTACAAATAGCCAAAGCAATCTTGAGAGAGAAGAATGGAGCTTGAGGAATCATGCTCCCTGAATCCAGACTATGCTACAAAGCCACAGTAATCAAAAGAGTATGGTACATGCACAAAAACAGACATATAGATCAATAGAACAGCCCAGAAATAAGCCCATGCACTTATGGTCAATTAATCCTTGACAAAGGAGGAAAGGATAAATAATAGAGAACAGATAGTCTCCTTTCAGTAAATGGTGCTTGGAAAATCAGGCAGCTACATGTAAAAGAATTAAATTAAAACATTCTCTAACACCATATACAAAAAAAAAAAAAAAAAACACTCAAAATGGATTAAAGAACTAAGTGGAAGACCAAATATCATAAAACTCATAGAGGAAATCATAAGCAGAACACTCTTTGGCATAAATTGCAGCAATATCTTTTTGGAGCCTCTTCCCAGAGAAATGAAAATTAAAACAAGAACTAACAAATGGCACCTAATTAAACTTAAAAGCTTTTGCACAGCAAAGGAAACCATAAAGAAGATTAAAAGACAACCCACAGGATGGGAGAAAATATTTTCGAGCAATGTGACTAACAAGAGATTAATTTCCAAAATATATAAACAACTCATAGAGCTTAATATCAAAAAACAAACCCAATTAAAAAATGGGCAGAAGACCTAAATAGACATTTATCCAGAGAAGATAAATATATGGCCAGCAGGCACAAGAAAATATGTTCAATGTCACTCGTTATTCAGTTCAGTTGGGATCACTTCAGTTGCTCAGTCGTGTCCAACTTTTTGCGACCCCATGGACTATAGCACGCCAGGCCTCCCTGTCCATCACCAACTCCTGGAGCTTGCTCAAGTTCATGTCCATCTAGTCGGTGATGCTATCCAACCATCTCATCCTCTGTCGTACCCTTCTCCTTCTGCCCTCAATCTTTCCCAGCATCAGGGTCTTTTCAAATGAGTCAGTTATTTGCATCAGATGGCCAAAGTATTGGAGTTTCACCTTCAACATCAGTCCTTCCAATGAACACCCAGGACTGATCTCCTTTAGGATGGACTGGTTGGATCTCCTTGCAGTTCAAGGGACTCTCAAGAGTCTTCTCAAACACCACAGTTCAAAAGTATCAATTCTTCGGTGCTCAACTTTCTTTATAGTCCAACTTTCACATCCATACATGACTACTGGAAAAACCATAGCTTTAACTAGATGGACCTTTGTTGTCAAAGTAATGTCTGTGCTTTTTAATATGTTGTCTAGGTTGGTCATCGGAGAAGGCAATGGCATCCCACTCCAGTACTCTTGCCTGGAAAATCCCATGGACAGAGGAGCCTGGTAGGCTGCAGTCCATGGGGTCGCAAAGAGTCAGACATGACTGAGCAACTTCACTTTCACTTTTCACTTTTATGCATTGGAGAAGGAAATGGCAACCCACTCCAGTGTTCTTGGCTGGAGAATCCCAGGGATGGGGTCGCACAGAGTCGGACATGACTGAAGTGACTTAGCACTTAGTTGGTCATAACTTTTCTTCCAAGGAGCAAGTGTCTTTTAATTTCATGGCTGCAGTCACCATCTACAGTGATTTTAGAGCACAAGAAAATGAAGTTTCTCACTGTTTGCACTGTTTTCCCATCTATTTGCCATGAAGTGATGGGACCACATGCCATGATCTTAGTTTTATGAATGTTGAGTTTTAAGCCAACTTTTTCCACTCTCCTCTTTCACTTTCATCAAGAGGCTCTTTAAGTCTTCACTTTCTTCCCTAAGGGTGGTGTCATCTGCATATATGAGGTTATTGATATTTCTCCTGGCAGTCTTGATTCCAGCTTGTGCTTCATCCAGCCTAGCATTTTGCATGATGTACTCTGCATATAAGTTAAATAAGCAGGGTGACAATATACAGCCTTGACGTACTCCCTTTTCCTATTTGGAACCAGTCTGTTGTTCCATGTCCAGTTCTAACTGTTGCATCCTGAACTTCATACAGATTTCTCAAGAGGCAAGTCAGGTGGTCTGGTATTCCCATCTCTTGAAGAATTTTCCACAGTTTATTGTGATACACACAGTCAAAGGCTTTGGCATAGTCAATAAAGCAGAAATAGATGTTTTTCTGGACCTCTCTTGCTTTTTCGATGATCCAGAGGATGTTGGCAATTTGATCTCTTGTTCTTCTGCCTTTTCATCTGAAAAGGCCTTTTCATCTGCCTCAACATCTGGAAGTTCTTGATTCACATACTGTTGAAGCCTGACTTGGAGAATTTTGAGCATTCCTTTGCTAGTGTGTGAGATGAGTGCAATTGTGCAGTAGTTTGAGCATTCTTTAGCATTGCCTTTCTTTGGGACTGGAATGAAAACTGACATTTATCTAAAGAAAATAAATAGATGACCAGCAGGCACATGAAAAGATGTGCAATGTCACTAATTATTAGAGAAATGCAAATCAAAACTACTCCAATGAGGTATCACCTCACACCGGTCAGAATGACCATCATTTAAAAAATCTATAAATAATAAATGCTGGAGACAATGTAAAGAAAAGTAAACCCTCCTACACTTTTTGTGGGAATATAAATTAGTGAAGCCACAATGGAAAACAATTGGAGGCTTCTTAAAAAACTAAAAACAGAGCTATCATATGATCTTACAATTGCATTCCTGAGCATATATCTGGAGAAAATTCTAATACAGAAAGACACAAGCACTCCACTAATTATAGTAGCCAAGACATGGAAGCAACCTAAATGTCCACCAACAGACAAATGGATAAAGAAGATGTGGTGTGTATACACACACACACACACACACACACACACACACACAGTAGAATATTGCTCAACCATAAAAAGAATGAAATTTTGCCATTTGCAGCAACATGGATGGACCTAGAGATTATCATATTAAGTGAAGTAAATCAGACAGAGGACAAGCACTGTATGATGCCACTTAAATGGGGAATCTTAAAAAATTATATAGATGAACTTATTTACAGAACAGAGACAGACTCATAGATGTGGTGAGCAAAGCTGTGGTTGCCAGTGGGGGAGGAGGGGTGAAGGAGATAGACAAATTAGGAGTTTTGGATTAACATATACACTCCGCCATGGGCTTCCCTGATGGTTCAGCAGTAAAGAATCTGCCTGCCAATACAGGAGACGTGGGTTCAACCCTGGGGTCAAGAAGATCCACTGGAGAAGGAAGTGGCAGATTACTCCAGTGTTCTTGCCTGGGAAATCCCATGGACAGAGAAGTCTGGTGGGCTAGAGTCTACGGGATGGAAAAGAGTCGGACACGACTTAGTGACTAAACAACAACAATGAATAGGATAGATAAGCAACAAGAATCTGTTGTGTAGCACAGGGAACTATATTCTATGTCTTGTAGTAAACTATAAAGGAAAAGGATCTGAAAATATATATATATATATATTCAGGTATACATATATATTAATAACTGAATTACTTTGCTGTACACTTGAAATGAGCATAACATTGTAGATTATCTTATACTTCAAATTAAAAAACACTCATCTGCCACATTCTCGCTTTCTTACCTAAATAAATATATAAATCCTTCGCCCATCTGGATGGAGCTTTCTCCTCCCACTTACACTTTTTCAGTACCTTGAATGATACTATAGTTTAGCCCAACAAACTCACACTTGAGAATGCTTTTTCCATCAACTCTATGGAGTAACTATTATCTTGTGACATTGAAGCATAGGGCTAGCACTACAATATTAGCTTGTGAGTGGTAATACCATGAAAAAGCAGCTGGAGATCAAAGCAGCTATTGTTCATCCTCATGGAACCAGACAGTCACATTAGCACCAGTTCCTTTTCTAAATTAAAAAATTAATATTTAATACTTCAGTCACCTTGCTCTTGCTAAACATCATCACATTGCCTCACAGGGCTGTTGGCATGCAGGTGGGAAGGTTTCTGACAGGAAGTTATTAACTCCAAATCTGAGTAGTCTTTCATTTCCTCAGTGTGAAGTTTATCAATAATGTCCCCATAATCTGGTAAGTACTGCCACTTTTAAATAGCATCAGTTTGAAGAAATAAGCCACAATACACAGAAAGCAAGGGAAGAAAACCTAGTTAAGCATTTAATAGCTCAGTCAATATTTTTCACATAACCTATCCTTTACCTTTTTAAGTCAGAGATAAGTGCCACCCAAGTTGCAAATTCTGGTTAAAGTGGAAACTCCCTCAGGCTTCTTGGAAAAGTATTGACTATCATGACTCTCTGTTCTTCTGAGCTTATTATTATGATATATTATTTAGAAACATAATTTTTAAAACACATTACCTTTAACTAATGTTCTCCCATAATCCATTCCTAAGCATTTAATCATGTTAGAGACAGAGAGAGACCTTGATATTCCCAAGCTTCTGCAAATAGAAAACAGTCACTTTTTAGTAATACCTCTTTATGTAAGTCCCAGTGCCATATTTATATAGAGCGTACAACTTTTAATTTGTTCATCTTTAATTCAAAGAATTTTCTTAAAGCACAAATTATCAAAGCAATTAAGCTAAGGACCAGGAAGATTCCTTCATGAATCAGAGTGATATCTAGAAATACTATATCTGTTTAGTTCAGAAAACCTTATATTTAAAAGAGGGGTAAAACATATCCCAAACTGTGGATCATGAATTTCTACTGGAAAGAAGTACTGAGAGCTTTTATTTAATTTCTTAACCATGGAAGAAAATTAGCAAATGCTCCTTATATGGAGTCTGTGAATAGATTTGGATGCATGGGAATATCCCTTGAGCCTGTTTGATTTAGGAAAACAAATACCATCCAAGGACAAAGTGGCCCAGTGGAGGTGGCTAAGGATGCCAAATGCCAAAAAGCTTGGCATTTCCACCCAGGAGTCTGCACAAGGATGCTCTTAGAAATGGGAAATAAAAAGAGACCTTTACAACTTTTGCTGCAACTGTGGCATTTTCCAAAATAAAAGCAATGACACTAAAAAAGGGTTGACTCCTGATTTTCCTCTGGATGACAAGATTTAACTGCATGGCTAATTTGGAAAGTCAGATCAGATTTTCTGGTTTATGGCCTGATAAAAGGAAGATTAATGTTCCTATCCAAAAGTTTCTTCATTGATTCTCATCATACTTCTGTAATAAGCTTTGGTGTGTTTGTGAGTCTGGAATTTCTACATGGCTGCACAGTGAGAATCAAGTAGCTATTATAAAAGAAAGACTTTTGCAAAGATAACATGAAAGGTAAGACAGTATCCAGTGGCATGCTGAAGCTCCCACTGTTTGTGGAAATTAGAATAATGTTTACGAATCATATGAGTAAAATAATTAGAGGAGGAGGAACAAATAACACTGCATAACAGGGAAGAAGCTTCAAAAGCTGTGGAAGTAACCACATGTTTGTAAAATAAAGTTTGACTGCAGAACCTCAATATTTATTATTTACTTTGATGACTGCTGTTTTTATTCCTGAGCAACCAACACAGAATATTAGGAAAATATGATTTTGGAATTTTTAGTATTCTCATTAAATTACTTTTGTCTTATCTGAAAATACCATTAAAGGGAAAACCCCACAAATCCTTGGAAATAGAAGATTTCTATAAACTACTTATTTTTAAATAAACGTTCTTCCTAAAGTGGAAATTATTAACACAGATGAATATAATTGGAAGAAAAAATATCTTTGCCTGACACAAATGAAATCTTACTGAGACCTTTGTGTCTACTATTGATTGCTAAGGTAACTCAATCAATTAAAGTTTGGATAATATTCCTGAACTTATTAATAAAATATGAAAGAGGGAAAGGGATTAAGTTTAGGGTGAGAAAGATTGGGAATTAAGAATTAAGTGGGTTACAGCAACTCTCTCCTTGGCTTTTCACATTACAGATAAGAATCCTCAGAGCTTAGCAGCTGTGAATGATGAAGAAACTAATGAGATTCTGAGTACTCAGGTGAAAGATATTTTATAGGACAACAATTTGAGATTTAAAGTTATGACATAAATTTTGCTACTTCATTTCTAGAATAAATAAAATTGATGGCAGCAGCTAAACTCTGAATTTTTAAAATTCTAGTACAGAATCATATCTTTCTGACAACTTTATGGAATTTGTCATCAAATCTTATTGATCTATATGACCTCAGGCTTCAAATTAAGTGAGAACACAGTAAATAACATTATTTTAATGAAAAAAATATGATGAGGATGACTTATAGTGGGAAGAACACATAGAAATAGAAATTGCACAATTTGTATAGCATAAAAACAAGTAAATGTGTTAACTGTGAGGCTTAAAACTCCCTAACAATGCTTTTACATTTATAACTTGTTCTATTATATCTCAAAAGTACATATCTCAGAGATCTGTGATTATATTGTCCTAATTACATGGACAATAAAAAGAAACCAAAAAAGTTACCTAAAGATGGAATTTGGAATGTTTAATGTTGTTTTTTACTATTGAACTTGTAGCTCAAATTTTGTCTTTATAAGATTGATTTATTTATATTTGTATAGTCTTTGATTCTTGTGGAAGGGACAAAAGTTATTGAATATGAGAAAAATAGAGTAAGACAAGTACATCCGGTGAACTCCCTTCATATTCTTGTCAAAAAAAATGTGAAATATTATGTATATTAGTTTGCTTTCAGTGTATATCCTTATTTGAAGAGCAAATGTTTCAGTCTTCCACATGTTAAAAAAAAATACTCTGTAAGATTTAAAAATATAAGAAACAGAAAAAAGGAACCTTTAACTCATCACCAGTTTTGGCTTGAGTCAAACAAAAGTATTTAGAACATTATATTATTGTCTATTACAAGGCTTTAAGTGAAGTAATATTCAGAACATCCTAAGAGTATAAAGAAAATATATGAGTATAAAGAAAAGAGTATATAAAAGAGTACAAATTGTATAAAAGAGTATAAAGAAAATACTTTGCGGCATATTACAGTGTACACATGGGTTGGATCAAGCACAAGCTGGAATCAAGATTGCCAGGAGAAATACAATAACCTCAGATATGCAGACACCACCCTTATGGCAGAAAGTGAAGAGGAACAAAAGAGTCTCTTGATGAAGGTGAAAGAGGAGAGTGAAAAAGCTGGCTTAAATTTCAACATTCAAAAATGAAGATCATGGCATCCAGTCCCATCACTTCACGGTGAATAGATGGAGAAACATTGGAAACAGTGACAGACTTTATTTGCTTGGGATCCAAAATCTGCAGATGGTGACTGCAGCCATGAAATTAAAAGACACTCCTTGGAAGAAAAGCTATGACAAACCTAGACAACATATTAAAAAGTAGAGACATTACTTTGCCGACAAAGATCCATCTAATCAAAGCCTACGGTTTTTCCAATAGTCATGTGAGAGTTGGACCATAAAGAAGGTGGAGCATCAAAAATTGATGCTTTTGAACTGCGGTATTGTAGAAGACTGTTGGAGAGTCCCTAAGACTGCAAGGAGATCCAACCAGTTAATCCTAAAGGAAATCAACCCTGAATATTTTTATTGGAAGGATTCATGATGAAGCTGAAGCTCCAATACTTTGGCCACCTGATGCAAAGAGCTGACTCACTGGAAAAGACCCTGATGCTGGGAAAGATTGAAGGCAGAAGGAGAAGGGGACGACAGAGGATGAGATGGTTGGATGGCATCACTGACTCAATGGACTTGAATTTGAGCAAGCTCTGGGAGATGGTGAAGGACAGGCAAGCCTGGAATGTTGCAGTCCATGGGGTCACAAAGAGTCAGACACAGCTGGACAACTGAACAACAACAATAAGGTTCATGTGGGCTTCCCAGGTGGCACTAGCAGTAAAGAGCCCACCTGGCAATGCAAGAAATATAAGAGACTTGGGCTGGATCGCTGAGTAGGGAAGATCCCCTGGAGGAGGGCATGGCAACCCACTCCAGTGTTCTTGCCTGGAGAATCCCATGGACAGAGGAGTCTGGTGGGCTACAGTCCATAGGGTCGCAAAGAGCTGGACATGACTGAAGCAACTTAGCATGCACTCATAGTATACATGTATATTGTTATAGTGAGTTTGTGACATTTTCTCCTCCAAAATGGTAGTAAAAAATATAGATTGACCTGATAATGGTAAGCAGCTTGGTAATCACAGATTTTTAAGAAATATCATTTTTTCTCATTTATTGTGCTTTGCATAGTGTCCAAAGAAGATATGCTTTACCAGTAACAACATCTTGGCATCTATTGTATACCACTTTTAAAGCTAAAGAATGTAGTCATCCAAATGATCTTATTTGACACCCAATGCCCTGGGAAATACTTATTTCCCTCTTCCTTTGTCTGAAGAAAGACGTGTAGACTGAATGATTATGTCTTTCCAAGGTCTTAAAGCTAGTGAGTAGTGGGCCTACAACTTAAATGTGAGTCTTCCTGCTCCAGTCATGTGCTCCTATCAGTAGTCTACAATGAAATATCACTATGGAAACCAAAAGAAGAAAGGATACATTAGGGGCTCCAGTAGAGGTTGAACCATTAGCTGAAGTGTAGCTGGACCCTATAAAGAAAACTCATATTTTGAAAAAAGTTGAAAATATCTACTTATTCAAGTGTTTTCATTCTTTATTGCTTTCTTACAGGCTGCTGCACTGACATTTTTAAAGTCTTAAGCTTAGCTACCTAGGTTTCCATGAATAAATTGTGATAGACAATAGGGAAAGCCCCTATTGTAAGACTGGTAAGCACATGCTACTTAAAATGCAGTGTTATTGACTTTTTGTGCATGTTTAGATTATACAAATTTGAAATACTGTGACACAGAGAATATTAGTGAAGCTACTTTGCTTACAAAATTGCATATAATGAAAATCTATATTTTTAAAAATCTAGAACCACACAATTTCAAATTTAGCAAGTCAAGTGAATTATAGGCTTATTAAGCTGTCATCAAATGGCATTAATAATTGATATTCTTTGCCAGAATCATGTGAACCATGTTCCTGTAAGCATTAAACCTTGGCTAGATAATTCTGGTGATTATTTGGCTGTTATTTTAACATTCACTGTTATGACTATATGATTTTTTTTTTATACACTATAACAAAGTTTCTAATCACTCATCAAATCACAGTGTTAGGGCAAAAAAAAAACCCAAAAACATAATAAATCACTTTAAAAGAAAGATCAGGTTTGCTAAAGCTCTTTAAAGAAGGACAAGCAAAGAGCCAACAAACAATAAGCTGCTGACTTAGGAGAGAGAGATCAAATAATAGATACTTATATATCTAGATATATAAAAGCAATTCTGAAGGGGGAGGAGGAGTGGGAGAGAAAGAGGAGGGAAATGCAGAGGACAAAGAAAAACCAGTAAAGCAGGAAGAGGAAGACAAAGGAGAAGGAGGAGGGAAAGAGCGAGGAAGGGAGGAAACACCATAATGGTTGTAGATTTCTGTCCTTTGACAATGCACTCTCCTTCTTTACACTTAATAATTTGGGAAAATCAGCCTTGTATTATTCAAATCATGTATTATGCAAAGTCTTTAAGAACATGCCACTCATAAAATATGATTTCCCTTTGTAAAATAATTCTATCATATTCAGCCCTATGGATAGTTCACCCATAGAAAGATTTAATCCTCACATGATAGACTCAAGGACAGAACAAAACTTAAAGGTCATCTGCTTCAACCAAACTTTGGGCAGTATATGGAATCTCCTCTGAAACATACCCCCAAAGTGATCAAAGCAATCCAGAATCTACAGGGTCTATTAAAAGCCTTTGAATTTGCAAAGTATTTTCATGTGCATAAACTCATTTAATTGTCACAATTATTCTGTATAGTCATAATTACATTAATTTTACAATTAAAGAAAACTCGGCTCAAAGGCCCAAAGAGTTTGTATTGGTTGCTTGTGGATACAAAATCAGCTAGAAAAAGACCATGTTTTCTGACACCCAATTCAATACTTAGCTCCTGTCAATTAAATAATTATACTTCACTGTCTGAAACACTTATCAAATTTCTTTTAAATTCCATTTTATGCCTCAACCTTAACTGGTAAACAAAAAAATTTTTTGAAAGTATATGGATAATCTCTCTTCCAGTTTATCATCCTCTAATCCAGGTGGTTAATTGTATCACCTGACTCCTGGAATATAACGTTCACTGAGAAAAAGTTATATAGCCATACAGTGCTAGCCCAATGCCCTCCTTTCTCAAAAAGGAAACATAGTTTCAAAGAGGTGAAGAACATCTTTTCAATGTCATCACATGATGTTTCCTCACAGAACATAAGAATTCACAATATTCTTCCATATCCAATGGGACAGATTTAGGAAGGGACGAAGATATGTCCAGCTAATGACACTCCCGATACAGAAAGGAGATCTCCTTTCTTTTTCCACCTCATTCTCAACCACAGCATCCTCTTAATGAGTAGAGTTTCAAAAAACAAACAAACAAACAAGAAACCTAAGAAATTGTTCAAGTTTTAAAAATACTCAAAGTCTTAACGTTGTAGAGAGTTTGCTTGTTTGAGTGTGACATTGAGTCCCACTGAGTTGTATTGTAAGGGCCAAAGATTCTCCCTATAGGGTTTTACTGTGACAGTCAATCTAAACTCACTCAATTAATGCTGCTTACATTCTAGGTGGATTTTTTCAAAACAAAAATAGATTTAGTCTGATGATTTTTCTTTTAAATTCTAATAGCATTGATTTCTAAATAAGTACCAAAAAGTACTGAGAAGTGTTAATCAAGGACTGTGAACCTAGCCAGAATGCATCATTGTCTAATCTCTGTGCTCGGAAGCAGCTGGGTTTAGGGTATATCGAGCACATATTCCTTCCTTGCTGAAAGTATCTAATTCCAGTGCCTGATATAAAGTGGGTGCTTGGTCATTTTTTATCCTTGCTTTCAGTTTTACCCTACAACTTTATCTATGTTAAATATAGATAGATAGATAGATAGATAGATAGATAGATATAGATTGGTAGGGATGACCAAAGATTTGTAGACTAAAGAAAAGAAGGTAAACAAAGAAGAAAGAATGAAGAGAAAGTAGACATAGGTAGTTACTTATACATACAGCCTTATCCCGTTAAAGTTTTAAGGTTGCCGAGAAGAATATGAAAAAGGATGACTCAACAGAAAAGGAAGAAGGAAAATGAGGAAAACAAAAGGGATAGAGGATCAGAAAATTAATAAAAGAGCAAAGACAATGAAGTCTGGCCAATAATAAGCATTTATTAAAGGATTCTTGTTTGCTAGGTACTAAATACCATGCATTCTTACCTCTACAGATATGTATATTCTCATTTTGTGCAAGAGGACAGCAGAGTTGGGCACAAGGTCACAGAGCTCTAATGGTTTTGGAGTTGGGATTTACCTGTGTGCTTTCCACCATTCTACTCTTCCCAAAGCTTTTAGGAAAACAAAGAAGTGGTTGGAAGAAAAGAAATAATGGAAGAATAGGAAGATATCTAGTTCTCTATTTGTGCCCCTTTTGTTTCCAGATGATCATTTCAGTTGAATGATTATGTAGGGACCCCAGTAAGTCCCACTCAGGTGCCCTGAAAAAAACAGCAGCTGTTCAAGCCCATTATTCATGTTGAAATTTACAAAGAAAACAAGGATTTTAGTCCCAGAGGGAAAATCTGGTTTTTTGTTGTTGTTGTTATTTTTTAACTAATGGTAATCAGTTAACATTGGGCCAAAATTGGGGGGGTGGGGAGAATAAGCAAGAGCTATGAGTCATGTGAATATATGAAATTCTCCATAGGTCTTGTTCATATAAACATGTATCTACTCACATGAGGGCATATATCTTGTCTCTTCCATATAGACCATTGCTAACTGTAGACCCAAGCTCTTCCTAAATAATGAACACTTCAAAAGTAATTAATCTATGAATAATTCCAAGCTTTTATTATAAGATGTTAAAGTGAAGAATAGAGTAGTTTGAATGTGACATAAATTAACACAAATTTCCAAAGTTTTAAGCCCAAAGAACATTATTTGGTAGGTCTCTGGTGTATTGCTAAGCAATAAGGGAAATGCTTTCCTTTATGGACCAATGGACATTATGCTTTGAAGAAGAGAGTCTTCTCAATTTATAATGTTGGAATTTGAAAAATGTTTCTTTAGTCACTCATGAAGTGCTTTTATATTTAATTTTACTTAAAATCTCCATCTTTCATAGAAAACAACTGAGTTTCAAGTGCCATGCTAAAGAGTGACATGCCCTATGCTTAATTTGCTATGTAAATTACACTCTCAAGCAAATATTCTCTCACAGTTCAAAACAGTGGTGGCAGTCCCCAGGGAGAGGAGGCAACTAATAAGAGAGAGTCTGTTTCCTGTTTTATGCTATTTATAAAATATTTTGGGCATCACCCCATGCAAACATTCCAAACTGAGAAGCATACTCTGTTTCAAAGCTATCTAGGCCAGAACTGTACAATATGATGGCCATTAGCCACCTAAGGCTGAAGCAATTTAACTTTATTTCACTTAAGATTCTGTAGCCTAGTCTCATTAGCCATGGTTTAAGTGCTCCATCTGAGCCAAATGTGGCTAGTGTTTACCGTATCAGTCAGTGCAGGGTCATAGAACACTTCCATCACTGCAGAAAATGTATCCTGGACAGTGCCACTCTAAATAAATATCCTCCCTTCACAAAGGGGAAAACTTTTTTTAATGGTACCTTTTCAGAAGGGAGAATGAAAAAAATCTATCACTTTTCCTCCTTTCCAAGAATTTAAGAACATGAGACTCAAACGTTTAATGGGCTTTCTCGAGGTCACAATACCAGTTCAAGACTCAAGTCCACCTCTTTTGCATCATGTTCAGTCCCAATCCATTCATAAGACCTTTTCATTTAAGGCTAGGAATAAATGGTTCTTTTGAGTGGCTACAAAAATTTCCAACCCCCATGAGTTCCTGACTTCTATGAAACAAAACTTTCACAAGTCTCCAGCCTCCTTCATTACTATTCTCACCTCCCTGGGCACCTACCACCACTATCCTTACTGCCCTCTTCGAACTCAAATCAGGTTGGCACAAAGTCTCCTTTGATCTTCTCTCAGGGTTTCCTGGTGGTTCAGACAGTAAAGAACCCGCCTGCAATGCGGGAGACCTGGGTTCGACCCCTGGGTTGTAAAGATCTCCTGGAGGAGGGCATGGAAACCCACTCTAGTGTTTTGTTCTTTTTTTTTTTTCTTCGCTCTAGTGTTCTTGGCTGGAGAATTCCATGGGCAGAGAAGCCTGGCAGGCTACAATCTATGGGGTCACAAAAATTCAGACGTGACTGAGTGACTAAGCATAGCACCAATGTTCTCTAAGTCAAAAAGCTACACCCTTGTCCACAAATCCATGGTCCCAGGTCTCAGAAGAGATCCAAGTTTCCAACCCCAGCCCTCAAGCTGAGGTGCTCATCCAATCTTGTCTGGGGAACCCATCCAGAGAGTACATCCCTATACAGCCTCTCAGGTACCAACCAACTCTAAAGCAGAGACCTGCCCTGAGTCCTTGGCCCTTCCCCTAGCAGTATCCATGTAGAGAAGTTTCCTTGGACATATTCCTAGGTGATCAATTCTGAGCCCTAGCCCCGTGACAGCCAGGCTGTCACTGTGCAGAAGCTTCTTGGGAGTGGGAGATATTATCCTTCCATTGGCAGAAACCTGTCAATACTTAAGCTGGACTCATCCTTCAGGCCATCCTATAGGCTAGGAGTGGCCTAGTCAAGAGTCCATATCAGGATGGTGAGTTCTGGATAGTATGTCATTGTCTAATTTCAGTTCAGTTCAGTTCAGTCGCTCAGTCGTGTCCGACTCTTTCGACCCCATGAACCGCAGCAGCACACCAGGCCTCCCCGTCCATCACCAACTCCCGGAGTCCACCCAAACCCATGTCCATTGAGTCGGTGATGCCATCCAACCATCTCATCCTCTGTCGTCCCCTTCTCCTCCTGCCCTCAATCTTTCCCAGCATCAGGGTCTTTTCCAATGAGTCAGCTCTTTGCATCAGGTGGCCAAAGTATTGGAGTTTCAGCTTCCATATCAGTCCTTCCAATGAACATATAGGACTGATCTTTAGGATGGACAGGTTGGATCTCCTTGCAGTCCAAGGGACTCTCAAGAGTCTTCTCCAACACCACAGTTCAAAAGCATCAATTCTTAGGCACTCAGTTTTCTTTATAATCCAACTCTCACATCCATACATGACTATTGGAAAAACCATCACCTTGACTAGACAGACCTTTGTTGACAAAGTGATGTCTCCTTTTTAATATGCTGTCTAGGTTGGCCATAACTTTCCTTCCAAGGAGTAAGCATCTTTTAATTTCAAGTAATCTACTGTCTGTCTACTTTCAAGTAATATAAATAAGACAGTGGATTTTATTTTTATGAAATTTATGACTTCAGAAATGTTCAGATTAATCACACAAGGAAGAAGGTCTGAAAGTAAGCCCCAGATGCACATACCCACAAAAATACACATACACCACAGAAGAGTTACAATGTTTACATTGGGGGAAAGACCAAAAAAGAATGCTTTTTATAATTGTCTATAATAATTTTTTTGCTAACAAAACCTTTTAATTCATGTTATTCATTCCTATGTTCTTTGAATTATTATTTAGATTTAGCACACCTGAAATAATTATAGCTAAAAAGAAACACAAAAATCAGAGTCTAAGCCATGTCCTCTTCCAGAAAATAGAATGCCAAGTACCTTGGAAGCAATGTTAAGAGGAAAAGAACCCCACCTCCCTTCTTTCAAAAGGACTTTACATAGACTATAAACACAGAAACAGAGGGGGAGAAGAAGTACAAACATGGAAGACAGGCTTTGACCTTGATTCTACCAAGTCCCTTCTTCCACCACCCACGTGTCAGGGCACAGAAGACATGTTTAAGTGTCTGGGGGGAGAGGGGAATGTTGGCTTACTTGTCAGAGCTCTGTCAGTTGTCTGCGGTTGAATACGAAAATCCATTCCAAGATACTCACCATCAGCCGCCTCCCTGCCTTTGATGTTGACGGCCACAGTCAGGAGGCATGTGCCTAGTTCTCAAATCACCAGCTGCTTGATCTTCAGCAAAATACTTCTAGTAGTGGAGATTCAATGCTCTTATTTGTAGCAAGATCATGATAATTCCAACCTCATAGGATTTTTTAGTAGTTAAGTGAAATAATGTATGCAAAGTGCCAGGCACACAGTGGGGCCTCCACAACAGCTGCTGTTCCTTTTGTGATTCCATGCTGCCAATTACATGGCAACATTAGCAAACCTCTCCAACCTGGTTTTTTTAAGTGCTCGGAAACAACCATGTTTAGAAGGTCTACACTATTTCCAAATGCGTGCAGATGAAAACTGTCTAGACACAAGGTCTGGCCTTGTCTCCCTTGTCTTTCTAACCTCACTGTCTTCTACTCCCAACCCAGAAGAGCACCTCTGTGCCCGGGGGAACTTCCATAAAGGATGAGGTTGTTCTTTCCTGGCTTGTGGCCCCTATGCCAGGCCCAGATTTCTTCCCTTAATGAACAAGAACAAATCTCTAAAGAACCCCAAATCCTACCCAGCTCTAATGGCTGACTTGCTTTCCCTACTTCGCAACCCCCCAGCACTCTGCATGTTCCCATTACGGTCCACATAAATGCTGCTGTGTCCCCAGGGAGACTGCAGGTTTCTCTCCACCCAAGAGGCCTCACTGTTCACAGTCACTGAGTATTACAGAGTGAGCACACCTCGTTTTTTCTATTTGCAAGCAGAGATACAAGGAGAAAGACCTGAGTGAGAAGGTTACTGGAAAGTAGTCTGGATTTCCAGTGACCAATCTCGGGGTCTCTGGTATGATAGCTTAGAGGTGAGGTGAGGATTGCTGAGATGAGTATGAGATGATAAATTAGAAGCACTTGGCACAGTGCCTGGCACATAGTAAGTTCCAAATAAACGACCGCAGTTGCTCTCAGTATTAATTATTCCTGTTGTACTACTACCTGGAAAAATCAGAGGAATTGCTACTATTGCAGTTACTACACTAGAATGCTCATGGCCAAGTAGAGACGGCAAAGATAAGAACGTCATGGCTCCTCCCAAACACTTGTGCCAATTCTGCAGTAAATATGTTCAGCATCAACACTCAGCTGCATATTAAAATCATCCAAGAGCTTTAGAAAATCTTGGTGCCCAGGTTGTATGCCCCATACCAATTGTCAGAAACTCTAGAAAGGGAACCCAGACATCAGTGACTTTTAAAGGTGATTCTAACATGTAGCCAACTTGAAAACCATAGTTCTAATGGCTGCCTTAGGAGGGTAATACTCTTATTGGAATTTCTACAGACGTGTTTATAACTCTATTATCATACTAGTCCCCTTCTAGGTAAATACTTTTAGGGAATACCTGTACCCCCACAAGACTACTCAAAACCAGGGACTATGATTTATTCATCTTTGTAACTCCATAGGCAATGATGCATAATCATAATAATGATGGTATTCAGCTTTCATGGCATACTAACCCTACATGCCTCACACTGGGCTATAGTCTTCACAAACATTCTCTCATTTAATTCTCACAACACCTATGGGGTAAAACGCTATTATTAGCCTCAGTATACACCTAAGAAAATCGAGCCATTCATGGGTTAAGCAACTTGTTCAAATGGGTAGTCCGACCTCAGAGGCTATGCTCTTTCCCATTAAGTTATGGAAACCTCAGTGTCACAAAGTGGGCATTTACCAACAAAATTACAACATTAGTAACAGTATCACCCACAACTTATTGAGAGCTCCCTCTGTACCATGAACTACTTTGATCCCTTTAACTACTTTATTTCATTTAAGTCTCAAACACACACACACTATAAGACAGATCCTACTATTATTCCCTTTTATGAGGAGGAAATGGAAAATTGGAAAGAAGTTAAATAATTCCAAATGAGCTTATTCAGAATAAGGTAGGGATTTGAACTCAAGTGTGTCTGATTTCTGGCTCTTGATGACAAAACAACACTGCATTTATTTGTTAATTCACCAATAGAAGAATGAAAGAACAAATGAATAGGTGAATGAATGAATGATCCCCTTAAGTCTCTCTATCCTTGCCTTCTTTATCAACATTCTCAGCAAGCATACCTGATTTATGAGATGTTTAACTCCTCTTATAGGTTAAAGGAGGAAAAAATAGCAGTGTACTAGTTCTATCTGAGGGAGGAGGAAAGGAAAATCAACACGGAGGAAATGAGTCTCTGCAAATTCCCAAAGATTTGGAGCAGAAGCCAATTTGTTAGTTTGCAAATGAAAGTGCCATCTCCGCTTTTCACTACTTTGTTTCATGCCTTTCAAATTTAAACAGGAGGCTGAACATCTGGTATGTGTATTGGAAAATCAGGAGGGCTGCAAATACTAAACAGAAGATGTACTGGATACTTTCAAATGTTTCCAGTTGCTAAGCAACACACTTCCTGCTTTCCAGGCACCTTAGTTAAGTCACCTGCGCTCAAGACATCTGAGGATGTCTTGAATTAAACTTCCAGCCATAGGCTGTGATACATGAAGTATTGAAACAGAACCACAATAGAGGGCATTTGATTTTATACCATTTTTCTGAGACTTGTCGCTAGCAGCTATCACTGTCAGTGCTGGATCAATAGCAAAAGACAGGTTAACACAGTAATTTTTGTTGTTGTTGTTGTTGTTAGAAACTCAGCTTTTTATACAGTAAAACTCCCTAACGCAATGAAATACCGGGAAGGGCACTTCTGAATTAGTTTAAATATAAATTACAGAATATTTTTAAATAGAACTGTGTTCATTAGGTCAAGTTCATTCATTTGAAATGAAATGACAGAATGGTGAAGTAAAAATTGAATTTTGGTGAAAGTTGAGAATTTTTTTTAACTGACACATTAACAACCAGTCTAAGCAATTCTAGTACTTGTTTACCAGTCGCCTCAGGATTTTGTTTGTACTGCTCATTCAAGCAGTACGTGTAGATCTTATTCCATCTTCACTACAATTCTGGGAGAAAATATTTCACCATTTTTACAGATAAGATAGCTAAGACTATGTGGATAAGATCCCTGTCCAAAATTCATAATTGGGTCCCAAAGACTTTTAAAGAAGCTGAGAATAAAAAGCAATTTCTGCCCTGTGCTTCAATCCCAGCCTATGCCCTGAAAACACAGTTATCTCAGTTACCTTTTCTGGTGCCTGAAGCCTGCCCAGAGCCACAAGACCCCAGTCAGCCCAAACCAGTCACCTGGGCCTTGTCAATGATTTGCCTTTTCAGTTTCCCAGTCCCAGTATATGCCCCCAGGGATCTGAAAGTACCATTGGCATGAGTTATGTGAACTCGATGACACCTTCAGGCCATAGGAATATAGTTGGACCAATTCCACCTCATTCACGGAACTAGATTTTCACAGATCCCCAGATTCCAAATTATAATCACTTCTGAGCTTCTCATTTCTTCCTTTCCCCATCACAGTCCCTTAGCCACTGGAATCCATAATGGGGAAGGAGACAGAGCCTAGTCAGGGACTTTGGGAAGAACCTCATCAGATGGACATGATTCTCAGGTTCCTCATTGCAAGCCCCAGTATTCTACATTCTAGATTTGCATGCCAACAAGAGGAAATCTACCCTGTGTTTCTCCCTTGTTTATATAGAGTGTTGTAACTGGGCCCAAGACCAGGAGACAGATTGTTTTCACAGACTTCCTAATGCAATTAATTGTGTGTGTGTGTGTGTGTGTGTGTGTGTGTGTGTGTGTGTGTGTGATTAAGGCAACAGAGAAAATCCATTTTGCATATGAAAGCTATTCAAAACATTCAAGTTTTCCCTGGTACTAAATGAAGTAGGGAGCAAAGTTGGAAAGTTTTCAGTCTTTCCTGAAGATCTTGCTTATTTTATTTTAATATTTAGACCTCCTCTTAGTATTACAATTCAGTCTCTTCTGTCTCTTCTGAGGCCCTGGACTTCAGCTGCTTCCTCTATTATATCCATTATGCATTCACTTATTTAACCCATATTTGATATTTATTGAGTACCTACATTGCACAAGGAGTTGGGGCCCAGTTATGAACTAAATGAACCTGGGTTCTGCCCTCACAGAGATTGCCATGGAGGGGACATTAATTGAGCATCACCAACTGTACATCAAGAACAATGTTAATTGCATTATATCATTAGCTTATTAAGTTTTCACTGCAGTCAGTCCTCACAATAACCACATGAAGTGGATATTCTGATTAATCTCTTCTTACAGAACAGAATACTGAGTCTCTGAGAGGTGAGGAAATGGCTCTTGTCAATAGTAAGTCAAAATTCAAACCTAGGTCTTTCAGAGCACAGACACTTAACCACCAGGCCATTATGCCTCTATGTGTATGGCAAATATTTGTACATATTTTAATTGTGAAAGTTAAAAACCATAGTACAAAAAAAAAAAAAAAACCCTCTTAACATCATGCCTGGCATATAGCCTGCAGCAGTTATTTTTATTCTCTCATCTTGCACAGAGAGAATGTAACTAATCTTGAGCTCCCCCAAACTTATATCACAGCCATGTCATGTCCCCTTGCTAAGTACCAGACAGTCTTCCTTTTGGCCTGGCCCTGCTTCTCCTCTCAAAACAGATCCCCTACTTCAGACCTGCTAATATTCTCGTATTTGGTCCTATACTGGACATAAGCTGCAGTCCTTGCCTGGAGGGGTTCATAGGGATGTAGACCCTCAAACAGGTATATCATAAGTGCTCCTCTAGACTCTAGACTTGACCCTTGTTCTCACAGGGTGGCGGGGCAGTGGAGAGAGCAGCTATTTCTTTCTAAGACAACTGGGGAAGGCTTCAGAGAAGAAGTAACTTTGAACTAGGTCTTGGAGGACCAGTGGGAATTTGCCATGTGAAAACAGAGGAGGCCACTTGGGACATAAGGAAAAGTATGTGTAAGGATGCAGACAAGGGAGAAGGCATGATGTGGTTATGAAGGAGGACCAGTGAGCAGGAGTGAGTGAACCACGTTTGAAAGGGTAGGTTGTTGCAATGTTATCAAGAGGGGTCTTTGGGGTCAGACAAAAGAGTTTGTACTTGTTAACCTGCAGGCGGGCAGTGTTGCTCCAGTGGAGGCTTCTCAGCAGCAGTGACCAGATAAGATCCATTTTACTAACATCTAATGTCTGTCAGCATGTGGCAAAGCTTTCGCACTAGAGGCAGGGCACCTCTCTTTTTGAGAGATTGAGAAGAGATTGGCCATGGACATCACAGCCGAACCAGAGTCTTCTGTCTAGAAATAACTGCTGCTTTCTGAAACTCTTCATCTCTGATTCTGAAATTCTGTATGTCTGCCCTGGCATTTCTATAACACTGAAGATAAAAAAAGTATTTGACCACTTTATTTATTTTGGACATAAATTACAGAGATTTTTGAAGGTTCCAACCTACTTTTTCAGTTTGAGAATTTAAAAAAGAGAGTTTGGGGCTGATCTGAATAACGACTTGTGTTTCCAAGAGCATTGTGCTTTGGTAAGCAATGTTGGCTGATTATTGCCTCATGAGTTTCTGGAACAGCTGCTTGTCTCCTTTTAGAGCTCTATTCTAGGGGGATTGCAAGAGCCACAGAAGAGAATTTAACTCCTGAATACTCAGTTCATTTGGATAGAAAAGAGATGAAAGAGCAGTGGTCCAGTTGTGATTATTCAGTTCAGAAAGTTGGTGGTTTTTTGAGGCAAACAGTAAAAGCTCCTTCTGTGGGCTCAAATGAAAGTTTTGTGTGAGCGATTCCTCTGAAGTCCACCTGCTCAGTATTTTGATGTATGTCTGCCAGTGTCTTTGAGCCAATTTGATTTTCAGCGAGGATTCAGTATTTATTTCAAGGAAGGACAAGTTAAGGCCTGCATCACTGAGCTGTCTTTCTGTTTTCTGAGTCCTTCTATAAATCTAGTTTATTTGGAAAACCACACCATGCTCCTGTGGTTGGATTTATCGCCACATCCAGTAAGAAACCAGCTTTCACTCATTTAGAGATTATTAAACAGTACATACTCGGCTTTTTAAGATGCTCTGTGTATTTAATCAGTGGAGTTTAGTTTCCTACCCACTTCTAATTTTAATCACATGATGTAATAAAGGGCTCTAGACTTACTAAACTTTTTCTTTCATGGTCAGATGACAACTAAACAGGCCTGACCAGGACTCTGCATGAACAGAAGCTAAGATTTTGCAGGAAGCAAGACAAAGGTTGACAGCAGTCCTATGGCCCTGATTGGGGTCTGGAAGGGATGTTGGAATTATCTTCCCCTCTCCCATGCTACAGGCTTCCCAGGTGGTGCTAGTGGTAAAGAACCCACCTGCCAATGCAGGAGACATGAGAGATGAGGGTTTGATCTCTGGGTTGGGAAGATCCCCTGGAGGAGAGCATGGCAACCCACTCCAGTATTCTTGTCTGGAGAGTCCCATGGACAGAGGAGCCTGACGGGCTACAGCCCATAGTGTCCCGAAGAGTCAGGCATGACTGGAGAGACTTAGCATGCACACTCCCATGCCATATAACCATTCTCTACAGTCCTCCTCTCCCTGTTTAGGTGTCTGTTCTTCGTACCAGTTGTTCTCAGCTGAATGCACACATCCC
The DNA here is from genome assembly GCF_023699985.2 of Odocoileus virginianus. Classification (NCBI taxonomy): domain Eukaryota; kingdom Metazoa; phylum Chordata; class Mammalia; order Artiodactyla; family Cervidae; genus Odocoileus; species Odocoileus virginianus. Next base: position 29,912,481 of record NC_069677.1, on the reverse strand, counting down.
GCCTCCCCAAAGTTACCATTCAACCAGCTCCCAGTGGTTCTTCTGAATTAACCATGGACTGCTCATTCCCAAAGAATGGGGCAGATCGTCCTTCAGCTTTCACTCACGTATTTTGGCAGTGATCTTGGCATTTCTCCTACATTTGATATTTCTGGCATTGCTGAATGCTTAGATAACAGGCAAAATAACAGTAGTATCAAATATTTATGGAGTACTTATTACATGGGATTCCTTGGTGGCTCAGATGGTAAAGAATTTGCCTGCAATGCAGGAGACCTGGATTCTATCCCTGGGTCAGGAAGACCCCCTGGAGAAGGGAATGGCTACCCACTCCAGTATTCTAGCCTGGAGAATTCCATGGACAGAGGAGGCTAGCAGGCTACAGTCCATGGGGTCGCAAAGAGTCGGACATGACCGAGTGAACAACACTATTACATGTAACAGGCATACTAAATATTCACATGCTATCTCATTTATTTCCCTCACAAAAAGCTTACAAGCTAAATACTGTTATTCTCCCCCATTTTATTGGTGAAAAAACTTAAGAGACTTAGAGAAGTGATTCACTGATCGTCACAGAACAGGTAAGAGTCAGAACCAAAATTAGAACTTATATTTCTTAATACCACAGCACGTGGGATCACCTCAGAGATGAGAGGTTTTCCCAACACTTGCATTTTAGTTACTACCGGGAGTTTAGCTCTCTCTGGATGAGGTTGTATTTGACCAAGTCAGAGGCTAAAGAGTTTGCTCCCAGGCACATGCCCTATCCCTTCAGGACTGGCTCATAGAAAGAGAGGCGCTCATACTCACAGATAGTAGTAGAGTTAGTCCTTTTCTGTAGGCATTGCTTTTAAAAACACAAAACACTACTTTTTTGGAAGTTAAATGATTAGCTTGTCAGACTCACATTGATGTTTTGGGGCAAATTTCAGTAACTTAAAAAAGATGAGCTATTCAAGTTCCAACATGTCTAATCTAATACACACACACACGTGTGTGTGTGTGTGTGTGTGTAAACATTAAGATATATCCAGATATAAATGGAAAGTTGGAGGGAAGAAAACTAGTGTGTTTCTACTGTGCTTTTTATCCTTGGGTCTAGTTTGACCTGGGCTTTTACACTGGGCACCCCTCCCAGGGCTTGGCTTCCTGCATCACTGCTCCAGAGCAATTTACCTTCCTTCTGCCTGGCACCACATTTCTCACATACCTCTAACCTCCTCAGATCCTTCTCAGGCCTTCTCATGCTTACCTTGAGTCCTTTTCTCGATCAGGTTTCTCTCAAACTGACATTGGTTTCCTTCCTTGGCTATAATTTGCTGGATGTTTACTCCTGTGCCCTCCAGATAAGGAAGGTGCCTAGTACAACCTCAATATAGGGACCCTACTCAGGAACTAAATACTGTTATTCTCCCCCATTTTATTGGTGAAAAAACTTAGAGAAGTGATTGGCTAATGGTCACAGAACAGGTAAGAGGCAAAACCAAAATTAGGACTTATATTTCTTAATATAAGGGTTCACACTCCCTGGGGTTTGCTTCAACTAACTCCCCCAGCCAAAATTGGACAACTGAGATTAAGATTCCCTTCTCCTCACATTAGGCAAGATAACCGGCTTCCGATAAGACAGCTTCAGGGAGGCAACCTCTCAACAAATACAGTAAACCCTCATACTGATGTGTCCCTTTAGGTCTTACAAAGTCAGCTTTATCAACTTATTCAGCAAGAATTTATTGAGTGTCTGCTATATGTCAGGGTTTCTTCTCCACTAAGGGGTGCAAAGATGAATAAAAATGCCTTTGTCAAGGGACAAAGGAGGTTAGTGATGGGAACTTACCAGGAACCTAAAGGAGAGTGAAAAGTTTTTTTGGCTCTGGCATCTTTGGTTACAAAAGAGACAACTTGATCTTTGATATGACTCCTGAGGATCCGAGGTGAGAGCATTACTCCCCAAGCCCTCCATCTTCCAGTGACTACTTGTTCCACTCCCACCACTTGTTTATCACTGATAAATGAATATGTCCCATCCATTTAAGTAAAGTTTGCCTATACCTTTTTCCTTCAGGATTACCTTTATTGTTTCTAATTGTCTGCCTTTCTAACTGCAGTCTGTATCGTGAGCTCCTCTATGAAAGCCACCCTCCTTCTCTTTTCTGGATGTGCTAGATCAGAACAACCTCTGGCCAGTTACCACTGATGTACACGGGATATAATAGTGTCTTATTGGGTTGTACCTGGGAAGGGAAGTTTTCCTATTATTTCCTCTCTTGCTTGTAGGTGTAGTTTTATTGCACTGTTTTATATTAAGGTAAAAGAAAAATAGCCTTGCAGAGTACCTGAGATTTTGTCTGCCTGTTTATCTATCTATCCTACCTAATTTCCCCCCACGAGAAAGCAAAGTTTACCCTCATAAATTAGATAGGCCTATAAGATTCAGAACATTTTTTTTAATCTGTTGCCTCACTCTGGAGTTAAAAGATCAGCATTAAAGCCAGTGTGAGCATTAATGACTGTGCTACCTGAGGCAACTCATTCAGTCTTTCCTGGCCTCAGTTCTGGGTCCGAGACACAGAATTGAGTGAGTTCTAAATTAGAATACAATGGACAATTGTTTCAGGCCACAGGTGAAGTTGGGACAACACCAGGGCTTAGAAAAGGCCCCAGGGTTTATCCTCTGCCCCACACCACCAGAGATAGCTCACCAGAAAATAGTCAGTATACTTTAGTCTGATGTGCTTCTCTGTATCACTTGGGCATTTTGCTGACCTAACCAAATAAATGGTCCTACAGACATCATGGGCTTCCCCAGTGGCTCAGAGGTTAAAAGAACTCACCTGCAATGCAGGAGATACAGGAGAAGTGAGATCAATTCTTGGGTCGGGAAGATCCCCTGGAGGATGAAATGGCTACCCACTCCAGTATTCTTGCCTGGAGAATCCCTCGGACAGAGGAGCCTGGCGGGCTACAGTAAATGGGGTCACACAGAGTTAGGTGGACACGACTGAAGGGTCTGAGTATACATGCACGCGCAGACATCATAGGGACACACATTTCTTCCTGCCTCATGCTAAACTCATAGACATGGATGTGGAGTCCTGAGTGTTATGAGGCCTATCCCTTCACAGAGGCAGCCAGGCCTCCAAATGGCAGTTCAACTTGAGCTATGGACCTCCAGAGGCAGTGGGGGGGGGGGGGTCCCTGAGCTGAGGGGCTCTCACAGCTTCCAGCCCCGCCCATGACTGTTACAGAAGCGTCACTGCACCCGGCTGGGCCTACTCAGTTCTGTCCAGACCAGGGCTGCTTATGCAGCGCAGCATGTTAGAGCTCAGCCCAGGTTCTCACACTTTCAACACTCGCTTTATTCTTTCCCTTACAATGCTTGAGTGTCAACACACTCTTCTTTCAGCATACCAAATCCTGCGTGAGGGAGGGCTGGCGTTCTTCCAAGCAGGCCAAAGTCATGGGTTCTCTCTCGCTGATGTCTTTTAACCGCAAGGGAGCTGCAGGATCTTTGAACATTCCTGTGGATGTATTTCAAGGTTCGTCTCTTCAGGCTCCGGCGATTTCACAGTTTACCTTGATCCCCCGTGAACAGGTTGGGAGAGCTTGTCATTATGACTCTGACATGATGCTCTGGGCTTCTGAGCCCCTTCACAATTGATTAACACTGCTCTCCAAAGGCAGCCGGTGGCATTTGTCTTCACTGTGTTCTTTCTCCAAATTTGATTTCTTTTTCTTTTTGACTCTTTTTTTGCTTCTAAAACATGTTTTCCTCCAGTGACTTGGGAATGTGTATGATTTTCAAACAGAACAAGTTCACAGTTTTTGTTTTCTTCTGTTCAACATCAAAAACACCATTGTAAACCGGAGACATAAAGCAGATTTATCAGCTTCTACAGTCTTTATGTCCAAATATTTCTTTTTTCCTCATGTTTTAAAATCATCAGATAGTAAAATTGACTCTATTTTTTTTTTTTTTGGTGTTTCATTCTATGAATTTTATCACATCTATTGATTCATGTGGGCTTCCCAGCTGGCACTAGTAGTAAAGAACCCAACTGCCAATGCAGGAGACATAAGAGATGGAGGTTTGATCCCTGGGTCAGGAATCCCTATAGCAGGCTACAGTTCATAGAGTCACAAAGAGTCGGACATAACTGAAGCACGCACACACACATTGATTCATGTCACCACCATCATAATCAAGACAGTTTCCTTAACCTGTTACACTTATTTTCAAATCTTTGCCACACCTCTAGCTCCTGACAACCACCGTCATATAGGATCAGCTTTCCCAAATGACGTACAAATGGAATCGTATAGCGTGTAATCTCCAGAGTCTGACATTTCCATTATCATGATGCATTTGAGATCCATTCACTTTGTAGTATGTTTAAAAAGTTTATTCCCTTTTGCAGCTGTGTAGTTACTATTCCATTGTATGAGTGTACAATAGATGTTTATCCATTACCTTCTGAAGGATATTTGGGTAGCTTCCTGTTTGTGGCAATTATAAATAACTTACAAATTTGTGTATAGGTCTTTGTGTGAATGTGTGTTCATTTTTTCTGGGATAAATGCCCCAGAACACAGTTAATTAGATCACATGGTAAATGTATGTTTAACTTTATAAGGAATTGCCATACTAAAGAAAAGAGTGACTATACCATTTAGCACTCATATTAACAGTTTCCAAGAGTTCCGATTTTTCCACATCCCGTCAAGAACCGAGTATTACCGTCAGTATGTTTCGATTTTAGCCATTTTAATAGATATGTAGTGTTTTCTCACCTTGGTTTTAATTCACATTTCACAAATGACTAATGGTGCTGAATATCTTTTCGTGTGTTAGCTTTCCATCTTTGTATGTACTTTGGTCAAATATCTGTTAGAGCCTTTTGTCCATTTTTAAAATTAAGTTGTTTATTTTCTTACTGCTGAACTTTGAGAGTTCTTCATAAATTCTGAATGCAAGTTCTTTGTCAGATATGTGATTTGCAAATATTTTCTCACAGTTCATAGCTTTTATTTTCATTAAAAGAATCTTTGCAAAGAAAAAACAGTGAATTTTGATGAACTGCAACTTATCAATTTTGGTGTCACATCTAATAACTCCTTGTTTACTTCTAGGTTACAAAGATTTTCTTCTGCTTTTTTTTTTTCTGAAACTTTATAGTTTAATGCCGTGAGTTTAGATTTATCATTCATTTAAAGTTAATTTTTGTATACAGGGAATGAGGTTTAAATTTAGTTTCCTTTTTCTGCATGTATATGTCTAATTGTTTTAATGCACTGGTTGAAAAGACTATCCTTTCTTCATTGAATCGTCTTTGCATTTTTGTAAAAAAAAAATCAGTTGGCCATGTAGATTGATTTCTGAATTCTCTACTCAGTTACTTCCACCTGTCTATGTGTCTATCCTTTCACTAATACCACACTGTCTTATTATTACAGCTTTATGGTAAGCCTTAAAATCCTCTAATACCGTTTTTCACCTTTATAATTGTTTTGTCTATTCCAATTCCTTTGCCTATTTACATAACATTTAGAATCAGATTGTTTATATAGTTAAGATAATCCACTAGGATTTTGACTGGAATTACACTATGTATCAATTTGGGAATAATTGGCATTTTTACTATATTCAGTATTCACTAACACAACATGTCACTCCATTTATTTTTGTCTTCTTTGATTTCTTTCATCGTTTTTTTTGTATCTTGCAGCATATAGAACAGGTATGTGTTATTTAGAAGAATGTTTCTAGTTTCCAAGAGTTTGGAGATTTTTCTGATATGTTTCTGGTATTGATTTCTAGTTTAATTCTGTTTTGGTCAGACAACATACTTTGTATTATTTCAATTCCTTTCAACTCCTAAGGTTTGTTTTGACCATGAATATGGTCTATATTGGTGAATTTCCCATGGGCACTTAAGAAAGAGTATTTCATATGCAATCGCCAGGTGGAATATCCTATATATGTCGGTTTAATGTAGTTGGTGGATAACACTGTTTAGGTCTTTTATGTCCTTGCTGACATATGTCTACTATGTCTATGGATTACTGAGAGAGGAATTTTGAAATCTCAAATAAGAATTGTGGATTTGTCTGCTTCTCCTTTAAGTTATATCACTTTTTATTCCATGTGTTTTAGACCTTCTAGATAAGTGCATCATCACACTTAGAACCACTATTCCCTGTTAGTAAACTGGCCCTTTAATCATGCTGTCATGCACTACTCTTTACCCCTGGTAATGTATTCTGCTCAAAGGTTTACACTGTCAGATATTCAAATAGCCACCCCCATTTTTTTGATTAGTGTTTAGATGGTATATCATTTCTCACTGTTTTCTTTTTAACCTCCCTATATCATTTTGTTTAAATTAAGTTTCATATAAACAGCATGTAGTTTGTTCATTATTTTTTAACCCATCCAGACAATCTCTGTCTTTTAGTTGGTGTATTTACAAATTTTGAATTTAATAATCACAGTGAAATTAAGGATACCATTTTATCATTTGTTTTTTGTTCATTTCCTCTAGTACTCATTTCTTTTTTCCATTCCCTGACTTCTTTTGAGTTATTTAAACATTTCTAGTGTTTAATTCATCTAGTGTGTTTTTATTATATCTCAGTACAATTTTTTAGTGGTTATTCCAGGGATTATAATATACATACTTATTGTAGTCTATATAGAATCAAATTTACCACTTCAAGTGGGATGTAAAAATCTTACTACCATAGAAGTCTCTTTATCCTTCCCCCTTCTAACAGGTTTATATATTTTATCTACATTCACTAAAGACTTCAATGACAATATTCTAATTTCTACTTTCAAGCATCAAGCATATTTAAAGAACTCAGGAAAAGAAGAATAGTCTTATATATTTACCATTTTTGTTGCACTTTCTTCATTCCTTATGTTCCAAATTTCCTTCTGGTATCATTTCTCTTCTGCATCTATAGAATTTCTTTTCATTCTTTCAGAGTAGATCTGCCACCAATAAGTTCTTTCTTTTTCCTGAAAATGTGTTTATTTCACCTGATTCATCCCTGAAAGATCTTTTCAGTAGTTATAGAATTCTAGTTTCACAGGTTTTTTTCCCTCAAATATTTCTTTAGATAGTCTCTGTGAATGCTTGTGCTTGCATGTGCATGCCCAGCCACTTCAGTCGTGTCTGACTCTTTGCGACCATATGGACTGTAGCCCACCAGCCTCCTCTGTCCATAGGATTCTCCAGGCAAGAATGCTGGAGTGGGTTGCCATTTCCTCCTCCAGGGTATTTTCCAGACCCAGGGATAGAACCCACGTCTCCTACGTCTCCTGCATTGCAGGCATATTCTTTACCACTGAGCTACCAGGGAAGCCCAGATAGTCTCTAATATACACTAAATCTTAAGAATGATGAAATTGATTTTATGGGCCCAGAATCTGTACCATTTTGACTTCTTATCAAAAGAAGATATATATTGAATAGATATTCCAATATAGTATGTCTTTGTACTTCTACATTTGTCTTCAAGATCTCTAGAGTAGAAAAGCTGCCATAGCATATATAAAATGTTCACTTATGATGAGATGTTGAGCCAGCATAGCTCAAAATCACAACCTGTCACTGCTTTCATTAATTTGGTATTTCACAATTAAGTAAAAAGACATATTGAGTCTCTTATAATAACAGTTTCAGTTCTCATTTCACTTGATTTCCCCATCCTGTTATAATCACACCATCATCATTACCCTGGCTAGAGACCACTAGTTTGCAAGTTAAAATAGTCTTCATTAATAATATCTACCATCTCCTCCCACATTGGGCTGTGAATTAAATGAAAATTCATAAGCTAATGATAGCAAAACTTTTGGCCATTTAGATATCTATTGAAACAACAGGAAATAGTCATACACCTTTTTGAAAGACCAAGAAAATATCTATTGTAGCTTGCACTATATCTTGACTCCATATACTCTCCTCAGTATATCTTTCTCCCTTGTAAGTTGAGATTCTTACCTGGCCTCAAACACGTTCCTCAAATCTCTCTCCTGCCCCATTCACCTCGAGAGTTTCAGTTTGGTCTTTAGGACTCAACTCAAAATGTCACCTCCTTAAGAAGGCTTTCCTTCACTTCCTCTTTCCTCACTGTGGTAAGGCAGAATAGTAGCTCCCACAAAAATACCCATGCTCTAACCCTGAGAACCTGAAAATATGTTACTTTTCAGATGACACCACCCTTATGGCCGAAAGTGAAGAAGAACTAAAGAGCTTCTTAATGAAAGAAAGAGTAGAGTGAAAAAGTTAGCTTAAAGCTCAACATTCAGAAAACTAAGATCATGGCATCCAGTCCCATCACTTCATGGCAATTAGATGGGGAAACAGTGGCTGACTTTATTTTTCTGGGCTCCAAAATCACTGCAGATGGTGATTGCAGTCATGAAATTAAAAGACTCTTGCTCCTTGGAAGGAAAGTTATGACTAACCTAGACAGCAAGCAGAGACATAACTTTGTCAAAAAAAGGTCCATCTAGTCAAGGTGATGGTTTTTCCAGTGGTCATGTATGGATATGAGAGTTGGACTGTAAAGAAAGCTGAGCACTGAAGAACTGATGCTTTTGAACTGTGGTGTTGGAGAAGACTCTTGAGAGTTCCTTGAACTGCAAGCAGATCCAACCAGTCCATCCTTAAAGGAGATTAGTCCTGGGTGTTCATTGGAAGGACTGATGTGGAAGCTGAAACTCCAATACTTTGGCCACCTGATGATAAGAGCTGACTCATTGGAAAAGACCCTGATGCTGGGAAAGATTGAGAGCAGGAGGAGAAGGGGACAACAGAGGATGAGATGGTTGGATGGCATCACTGACTCAATGGACATGGGTTTGGGTGGACTCCGGGAGTTGGTGATGAACAGGGAGGCCTGGCGTGCTGCTGTTCATGGGATCGCAGAGTCGGACACCACTGAGCAAATGAACTGAAATGAACTGAACTTCATGTCAAAAGGAACTTCTCAGTTGTGATTAGGTTAATGACCTTGAGATGGGGAGATTATTCTGAATTATTCAGGGGGACTTAGTCTAACCACATGAGTGTCTAAAATTAGAGAAACTTTCCTGGGTCAGAGAAGTACAACATTGCCAGTTTTGTAGATGGAAGAAGGGAGCCATGAACCAACACATCTGGACAACCTTTAACAGTTGGGAAAGACAAGGAAAGGGTTCTCTTCCAGAAAGGAATGCAGTCCCGCTGATATCTCAAATGTGGCTCAATGACATCTGTATCAGACTTCCAACTTACAGACTATAAGGTTTATATTGTATAAATTTGCTCTGTGTTATGCCACTATGTTTGTGATAATTTGTTACAGCAGCATTAGAAAACTGATGCTAGGTTGGGTTAAATGTCCCTTCTACAACCTTTTTTACTCTCCACACATACTGCTAATAATATGTATATGCACCTATCATGCAGTATTGATAGCACCTGCTTGTTTGTCCTCTTGTAACAGACTGTGAATGCCTTGAAAGCAAGTATAGGTCTTATGTGGAATGTGGTTAAATGTGAATTCATTCATTCATCACACAAAACAGCTCCTGAGTCATTCCTTCACACTTGGGACAGACCCTGATAATGATAATGAATATTAACACCACTTTTTCATTCCAATCCTTCTCCTGCCTATGATTTTTCATTAAAGAAATGAAACAGGAATCAGGCATAATAAAGATGGGTGACTTCACCCAGACATGGACCCTAACGACATTCATAGCTTTAGATCCAGCAGTCAAAGGACATTAAAGACATATTTGTATCCACAAAATATTTCCAGTGAATCCGTGAGGTTATTTGGGGAAATATGATGGTCCAAGGAGAAGGGGGAGAAACTGAAGAAAGAAAATGCAATTGCTTATTTCCCCACAAAGATTGTCAGGCAGGAGGCATCAAGCAGTGTTACCCATGACACCATCAGACAGATGACTATTTATAAGCCAAGTTATGAATCATTTTAGTGCTGTCCATCCAAGAAGCAGAAGCAATGAGACCAACTTTGGAATGAATTTGTGTGCTTGTCGGCTTTTTGCAAGAGGCGCCGACCAGCGGCCTCTGTCAGCACCAGATCTAGGAGTGCTCAGCTATCTTTCATCCACTTTCTCCCTCTTCACCTGGTATACTTTCAAAGCAGAATGCCTGCCTCCACCCCTAGTTGCAATTAAGATCCTTGAAGGGACACTTTTAATAGGAATATGAAAATGAATGTGAAAGTGCTAGTCACTCAGTCATGTCCAACTTTTTGCAACCCCAAGGACTGTAGCCCACCAGGCTACTCTGTCCCTGGAATTCTCCAGGCAAGAATTCCAAGAAAAAAAAATTGCCATGCCCGTCTCCAGGGAATCTTCCTGATCCAGGGATCAATCCCAGGTCTTCCACATTTTGGGCAGATTCTTTACCATCTGAGCCACCAAGGAAGTCCTATAGGGATATACTCTACCTTTAAAAAACAATATATACACTTCAGACTTGGCATCTCACCCTTTATTAAACTGAGAACACTCCTGGAAAGTTACCCAGGAATGTAATTCCTATCTCATTCTCCTGCAAGCTTACCTAATCTCCTATTTTCAGCCCTGAGAATCAAGGAATCAAATATATAGGCCTGGTTAACTCTTGTGAAGAGGGGTTTGTGTGTTACTCTGGCTTATCATATAATTTTCCAGAAATGAAACATAGGTATCTGTTTGGTGCTAGGTTATAAAATTTTTCACACTGCAAAAGGAAATAAATTCTGGTCAGATATGTTAACCAAGGGGACACTAAGACATGAGGGAGGGAAAAAAAATCCCTTGGTACTGTATTTTTATTGAAACTGACCCAATGTGGCACAAAGGGAGTGAGTGAGTGAGGCCAAATATATCATGGTGTCTAGGTCTCATCAACTCCTCCCAGACTGTGTTTCGTGTACTGTAAAATCAATTTGGTCCTGGCTTGCAGTATTGATTAGGAAGGTGGCTGAAATGATTGTATCTTCCAGGCTCAGTCTCAGCAACTGCAAACAGACCAAAATCCAGTAAGGTGTTTCATTAATTCTCTACCTTTTTCTTCTACTTTTTTTTAATTTGTTTAATCTCCAGCACCATCCATGATCTTGAAATCCCTTATCTCTTTCTCTTTCTGGATTCCTGCTGTCTTGACTTATATTTTACATGGTAAGATTTTCAGTTAGCCCAGTGAAGTCAGCCAGGTCAAAGGTTCTTTCAGAAATTCCTTTCCCTAATAAATAGACTGATAAAAATACCACTCTTGGAAGAATATTACATTTTTAATCCCATGTCCAGGCATATTTTATGCCTTTTTTAATCCCAACTTGTTAATGTATTTGTCTCAAAGGCTGTGGAGACCATCTCTAAATGGTGGTCATTCCCAGACACTTCCTGGAAGATGGCTTGGTTTTTCCATCTTAAAGAGTTTGCCCTTTGTGCCATGTAGCAGTCATAATGAAGTAGATTATGCTGCAATTCTTTAAAAACCCAAAATCAGAGTGTTTTATAAGAACAGGGATTTATTACTCACTCATGCTACAGGCCCCTTGCTGGTTGACAGTGAGGGCAAAACCCAGGCTGACAGAGTAGTCGCCATCTCATCATTACAGCGGACGGGAGAGCCTTGAGTGTCTCCCACGGACACATATCAAATGCTCCAGGCCTGTGTGACACATATCACTTCCATTCACAACTTACTGGCTTCAACCAACCACAAAGAAATAAGGAAGCACATTCTACCCTTTCCAGTAAGGTAGAGACTGAAAATATTTGACGCTAATGACAACCACGTGCTGCTGAAAGAATTTGTGCTTTGATGTAGCCACTTCCTTGATCCATAAATTATCAAATGCATACCTTGCCCGTTGTACAAGTACTTATTATCATAATAACTTTTGAGACATCTTAGGTAATTGCATATGTTGTCAGAATATATATGTTTCTGATTTTTTAATATTTAAACCTCCTCTTTCTCCATTGTCACTTTTCCCAACACACACACACACACACACCCCACCCCATCTAACTTTCAACTAACTGCAAGAGATTCCTAACTAGTCTCCTTGTTTTCATTCTTGTCCTCCAAAGGCCACTTCCTCACATAGCACTTGAGTGTTTCTTTCCACAATAAAAAATCAGATCAAGTCTTCTACTTAAGACCTTCTAATTTCTTCCCGTCAAACAACAGAATACAAACTCTTCACCATGGCCCATGAGAGCACCACCCTGCCTAACTCTTCAGCTTCACCTTACACCATTTCTCCTTGCCAACCTGCCCCAGCCACAATAGTCTTCTTTTTGAGCCTCAAATAAGCCAAACTACTTTGTGCATCCAAACCTTTGCATTAAGACTTGCTTCTGTTTAGAATGCTCTCTCCCCAGTCCTTCGCATGGCTGACACCTCTTGCCACTCAGGTCTTATAGCAATGTATCACCTACAGAGACCATTGCGATCACACAATCTGAAATAGTACTTCCTCCATTAAGTCACTATTATTCATTCAGTTAATAAATATTTAAGCATCAACTATATGCTAGATAATATTTTAGATACTTAGATATATTCATGAAGAGAAAACAAACAAGATGCTTTCTCGGGGCGGGGGGGCGATACACAATATATACTAAATATATTAAATAAGTATGTCATGTATTTTATTAAAAGATCAGAGAAAGGGTAGAAAGGGAGGAAAGGGAGGGGTTAGAGAGACAGAGAGAGGAAAAGTGGGAAGGAAGGAAGGAAAACAGACCAAGGCAGGAACATACTTGCATAGACTCCTGCAGGCCAAAGATAGAAAAATATTGAACACCACTGTGTTTAAATTCTGCCACTTCAATATGATTTGTGCCTCAGGGGAATCCAAGTTTATAATTAAACTACGAGCAATTTCTCCCTATAAAAATACTTCAGCTAATCAATAAAGCAGGAATGATAGAATTTGAGTGTCAGCCTGCTCCAGCATTTCTGTCTGAATCCTTGTTGTGGGAGCTGTCTTGTGCCTTATGCAATATTTAGCAGCTTTTCTGGCTCTACTCACCAGATGCTGATAATTGTCTCCAGACATTGCCAAATGTTCCCTGCAAGGAAAAATCACCCTGCCTGAGAACCACTGGAACGAGTACCAGAGGCAGTTTATATGACAAAATGAGAGACAGACAGATATTATATGCTTTCTGATGGAAGTACAAAATAAAATCTATAAAATAATCTTTGTTGTTAGACACTAAAACACAATCTCATTATTTATAGATTCCATATTTATAATTTCACCTACTCACAAAAATGCGTTTGTAACCCCAAATCAAAGTAATGCTTTTGCAGTTATTCACGGACATTCACAGAGTAGCAAAGTATTTGAGTCCCCTAACACAGAATACCTGGCTGAGGTTAGACAAGGCAGTGGTCTTCTTTCTTCTTTCAGTTTTCATGACTGTGAACAAGAGTCCTTTCCATGGTCAATTTAGTGTCACATTTTCATACTTTTTGTGGGTGATTTTCCCATTTAAAACAGCCTGTAAGTGTAGTGCTGATGTGACTTATTGAGAAAATACATTTGTTAGATATGCTTCATTCAGGCCTGACGTAGTATTAATAGCTGTGGGCCATGAGTTCCACGCTAATGAATCAACAACATTTATTAAATAACATGCCTTTAAATAGAAACACACATAAACAAGGTTATGTATTGACTAGTTGATGAAAATCTTGTGACCAGAGGCTAACAGAGTCCTAACTCAACCTGGCATTTCCCTGAGGAGTAATGGTTCAGTGGTTATCAATTCAGTGTTCACAGCAATTTTATAGAAGAAAACTACCCAAATAATGAGAACCGACTGTATAACAAATGTAATTATATGATTTTGTATTTCCACACTTTGATCTTGTAGAAAATAATTTTCCAGTTGGCACTTAATGTTGTCCTTAGATAGCTATCTAATCCATGTGTATAAAATACATCATACATGCACTTATAAATGTATATGTAATGCTTACAAAACAAGTTATTCTAAATAATAAAAAAAACATCAATTTACTGAATAACAAAGTTATATGACTCTGAACTGCTTCAGAATAATCTGGGGAGGTGAGCAGTGGATAAGGGTAGATGAAACAAGACTGCTTATAGTTGAAAACCATTGAATCGGGTGACGATATATGGAACTTCATTATACTCTACTCTTGTGAATGTTTAAAATGTTTCCATAATAAAAAAAGTTATAAAAAATAGAGCAAAAATAAAATAGGGATTTGGGGAGGCCGTCATCAGAAGTTAACAATTCTGATTAAGATGGTCAGGATAGGTCTTGTTGAGAAGATGATATTTTTTTAAAAAATGAGAAAGTTGGCCATATAGAGAGTTGGAACAAAAGCAATTTCAGCAGAAGGAACAGGCAGTGCAAAGGCTGTGAGACAAGGTATGTCCAATATATTCAAGGCGTCACAAAGAAACCAATGACCAGTGAGTGGAGTAGAGTGAGCAGAAGGAGATGACCCTGGAGAGGTGATGAGAAGTCAAACCAGTCCTTGTGAGGACTTTGACTTTTATTCCGGATTGGCTAGGCAGTCACTGGAGGATCTTATGCTCATCTGGCCTCTGTTCATTCTAAACTCTAGACTGTGAGGAATCTGAAATAAAAGCAAAGAGACCCAGAACATTACAGTAATCCAAGTAAGAAATGATGGTAACTAGGGCCATGGGTGGTAGCAGTGGAAGTAGTAACAAGTGGTTGATTCTAGATATATTTTGAAAGTAGAGTTAACAAGAGGACCAAACAATTGAGTGTGGGTGATGAGAAAAAGAAAGGATCAAGATTTTAGACCTCAGGAACTACACTTGGGGGCCATTTTAAACAGCAAAATCACCCAAGAAAAGTACAAAAATATGACACCCATAAACTCATGTGGAGAGGAAAATATTTGCAAAATACTGATGTATCCACCGTTAGAGATGATTTAGTTATGTCCCATAAAATATTTACATGAGTACAAATAAAATCTGCCGTTTGTTCCATGTATGCTATACACTTGACACATGTGACACATTCCTTTCAATACTCACAGCATATCTGGGGCTCAGGGGGTCAAGAGGCTTGTCCTGAGACACAAGGCAACTCAAGGACAGAGCTCGGCTGCAAAACCAACATTTCTCTGGGCACCAAGCAAATGCCTTTTCCAGAATAACTCATTTGTTTGAAAATTAGTATTTTAAGTATGGCAAAGAAGATAACTTTCAATTAATAAAAACAATTAAATAAGAATAGCCATCTCATGCCAAGTAAGAGGACTCAGTGTTACTTAAAAGATAGCTTATTTAAAAGGGTTAACCATTTATATGCCACAGGGCCACACTGAATGTTGACTCTGGACATTGAAAGGGCCTGCTTCCAATTCTGCCCTTGTTTTGCTGGTCTAATACTCACCATTCACGCCCACTCAGCCTGGCTTGTCTTTCTCGTCAGAGAACAGCCTGTACTCTCCTTTCTGGACCTTGTCGCTCTGCAGCTAAAGACAAATGTCTAAAACCAAGCCCCGAGAGCTGCAGAAGCACCTGATGCAATACCACTGGCTCTTCCACCTCTGCCCATAGGAGGGCCTGATGGATGGCTCTGTACGACATTCAGAATGGGCACCAGCTCTCAGAAAAAGGGTTTTGAACAGAGCCTCTTGGATACACAGACTAGGCAAGTTCCTGCTGTACCTATATCAGTTGTCAAGAATAAGTTGGAAGTTCTGGGAAAGGAATAACACCAACAAAGCATTAAAAAAAAAAAAACTAACCAAGAAAATTTAACATTTTAAATTAATTGATGTATTGGTACCAGACAATAACCTGTGATGCATGAATGTCCCTGACCAGGTAATTATAAAAGAAGTTTGTAAAATGATGACAGCAAGGCTGTCAGCTATTACCAAAGGATGGTAGGAGCTGAGGTAGGACCCGGACCCGGTTTATTCCCCTCTCCAAATCTGTTACCAAATATTGTTTCAGTGATAGCATTATGGCAAAATTTAGCTCCAACTCTGCTCCCAAATCAGGCACCCAATGGCTCTAAGCATTCTGCATTTCAGAATGCAGGACACTAAAACAGCTTTTCTTTACACTGTAATGAACTACTCTCTAAAAGACTTCAATTTAGGTCTCAAACTTCCTTATCACAACTTTCTAGGAAATGTTTCTACAGTCATTACAGTACATTGTTGCCGCTGCTGCTAAGTCACTTCAGTCATGTCCGACTCTGTGTGACCCTATAGACGGCAGCCCACCAGGCTCACCCGTCCCTGGGATTCTCCAGGCAAGAACACTGGAGTGGGTTGCCATTTCCTTCTCCAGCGCATGAAAGTGAAAAGTGAAAGTGAAGTTGCTCAGTCGTGTCATAGTACATTGTTAGGGAGACAAAAATGAGACTAATGAATGACAATTTTAAAACTTGTCTGTGATATAAAACATCCACTCAACAATCATTTGCTGCCTAAATCCCATATGCTGGGCATATTCTGGACACCTAAACAACAAATGTGACTGTGATGTGGTCCTTGCTCTCAAGAAGTTTCCAAAGTTGTGGTGGAAACAAAAAATTACAATTTAATATGAAAAGAACTATAATCGATTTAGGCAGAGTGATTTAAGGGAGCTGCACAGAAACTGTGAGCTGAGAGTGATGCTGATGTTGGAGATGACAGGATTATTCAGGATTAAATTATAATTCTTCTACTAGGTACATCAGTCCCATGACTTTTGCCACTGAAATCCAAGATATTCACATTGAGGAGGGCTGTGTAATATGAAATATCCACATTTGCTGATAAAACTGATAGTAAAAACTCAAGTAAATGCTTACTGATTGAATTGCTACAAACTGGAAATAACATCTTCCCACCAAGAAATCAGAGGACACTGGTGATTCTATTGATCAATAAAAGTCAAACCACTGGCATTAACTCCTTGGTATTTAATCTCTCCTTCCCAACAAATGCTCCCCTCCATCATTCCTTATCTCAATGAATGACACCACCACCACCCAAGACAAAAACCTAGGGGCAATACTGACAGTCTCACTCTCAGTCTTTGTCTCTAATCCAATACCAAGTCTGTCCTCCAATTTTACTCCCCACCTCTTGGTCTCAGCCACCAGGACCACTGGCCTTACAACCTGTCCACATCCACTATTGGTCCTCCTCTATCAGTCTATTCTACTTTTTAAAATCAGTAAAACTGATGTGTTCAAAATTTAAATCTGATCTAACTGTTCACTTGCTTAAAACTATGACTAACTCCCCATTGCTTTCAGAATACTGTCCAAAACCTTCAACATAGCCCCAAAGTCCTATGTGATCTGGTATCTTCAAGTTGTACCACCGCCTTCATTGTTTGCGCTGTAACCCACTGGTATTCTCCAGCTTCTCCAATAATCCAAACTTAACCCTGCCGCAGGGCCTTTTCACAACCTCTTTCCTCTGTCTAGAACTGCTGCTGCTGCTGCTGCGTCACTTCAGTCGTGTCCGACTCTGTGAGACCCCATAGACAGCAGCCCACCAGGCTCCTCTGTCCCTGGGATTCTCCAGGCAAGAATTTTAAGTGGGTTGGCATTTCCTTCTCCAATGCATGCATGCATGCTAAGTCGCTTCAGCGTGTCTGACTCTGTGTGACCCTATGGACAGCAGCCCACAAGGCTCCTCTGTCCACAGGATTCTCCAGGCAAGAATACTGGAGTGGGTTGCCAGTTCCTTCTCCCATCTAAACCCAGCCCTATTTTAGACCTCAAGTCCCATTTCATTCCCTAAGAAATTTTCTCTGGCTCTTCCTTGTAGATCTGCCTTTCCTACTTCCTAATGCTTTCCCTCTTACAACTCTCAGTACCTTCCCTTCACTGGAATATAATGTCTGTATGGTCCATCAATTACAGCTTCTAATTTTACACTTTGTGATTATTTGAATAATATCTGTCCCCCGTCCTCCCCAGACTGTAAGCATCAATGAAGTCTGGGGCCATATCTAGCCCACTGTGTGCCTACAATAAATATTTACTGAACCACTCTATCTCTCAACATATGGAAGGTGATGAAAGCTCATAGCAAAACTGATATGCAGTAAGTAAAAAGGCATAAGGTATAGGTGTGTGCATGAGGGGGCCTCTTGATTAGAAAAATGTCCTTAGATAACAGAAAAAAAGTTATACATACATGCATGTTGGGGAAGAGGAGTGCAAAAGAATTGTGGGCCAGCTATTTCTATAGCCTATGAGCTGGGTGACTTTAGGATATGTCACTTAAGTTCTCAATCAGCTTTCTCATCTATAAAACTAGAAGTAAAAACACTTCCCTACCCACCTCACATGACATGTTGAAGGAGAAGCTTCTATGTCAAAGGAAAAGATCTCTACAAAAGTAAGAGGCCACTATCATATAGCAATGGAAATATTATCTTATTTTCACTGTTTGAATGTTTCAAACCATTTGCCTCTGGGGATAACTCCAGATATTTTTTTCCTTGCAGAGCTAATGACTTGTCCTGTTGGACAGTCTGGGTCTGACCAAATTTTCCGGTGAATCACCGTGGCTGGTGGAAGCTCTCCATAGGGCGGGTGCCACTTCACAGGACATTACCCTTTCCAGGCATTCAAGAGTGATTGGTGAATACAGTTTCTGAAGGTGGAGAAGCTAAATCTTTCTGACCTCCAAACTCATACATCCTTTGGAAAGCAGAGTGCTATTGAAACAAAGTCAAGAGGAATAAAATGTTCTTAAAAGGAAATCAAATTCAAATGCTTACAGAGACAGGCAGATAAAGGTGAAAGGCAACCTGGGTTAGGGGATAAAGACAGTACAGCACACTGGATAAGAGGGGACTACATAAAATATTGTCCAAACCAAAGAGAAGAGGGATGTTATCCATAATTATGCCAAGAAAATTGGCATCAACCAGGCTGTGCCAGGCAAACCAGGACATACAGTCACTCTGACTAGGCAACAGGACTGCTCAGCTCCAGTTAACATTGAAACTCCAAACTACTATTAACAACTATTTCCATTTTTCAAAACAAGTTTGTTTCTTTCTTTTGGAAGTCCAACTTTCAGAAGTTGGATTTTTGTGTAAATTTTTCTGATTTCAAGTGTTGTTTGATAACAATTTGTTTTTTTAACACTAAGTATACCACACAAAACATCTGTTTAGCCAGCTGATTACCTTCGTATTTTCTTCATCATTATTCACCATCATCACCACTCTACTGTTGTACAAAGAGAACTGTGTCTGTATCACCTTCTGCTGCAGAGAGAATCTTTGGTGAAGACATTAATGAGCAGGAATCCGAAAAGCATCTCCCAGCCACCCAACAGATGCTCTCATAAGTACTACCTCACTTAAACTATCCAACATTGTGGGGTAGGGATTCTTAATATCCTCCACTTAATAGGAGACAAATCAGAGGCTTGATGTAACAAAATGATTTATATTTCTCAAAGAGCAGACCTGGGTATAAAGTCATCAATTTTTCATAACTAACAAGTTTAGAAGGACTTAAAAGGATAAGAAGCAGAAGGCTAGAGGAAAGAGTAGTGTTAAAGCTACAAAGAAAGGAGTGAGAGAATTTTGACTGTCAGCCAAATAACTGGGTCTTAGCATTTGCTAAATGAATGAATGAACATGTTTGTAAATTTTCAATTTCAGTGCTGGCATCTGTCAAGTGAAAGAAAATGTATTTGAAGTTAGGCCACTTCTTTTTGCACATCATCTTCACTGTGTACTAGAATGTGAATTTTGGTAGATATTTAACATTTCCAACCTCCGTCTTTCACCTATGAAATGGACATAGCATCTACTTAGAGGACTGTCTTAAGATATAATTGGAACAGTATTTGTCAAATGACTTGCATAGTGTATGGCACATAGGAAAAAAGTCAATGGATGTTTCCTTTCTCCTAGTCCTCTTGGAAGGAAAGAAGATATCCCTCATTTTTCTTTTCCTATTGATTTTATTAGTTTTGTATAAGCACTACTTACCTCCATCAAGTGTGCACGTATGCATGCTAAGTCACTTTAATCATGTCCAACTCTTTGTGACCCTACGGGCTGTAGTTATCCAGGCTCCTCTGTCCAGGGGATTTTCTAGGCAAGAATACTGGAGCGGGTTGCCAAGCCCTCCTCCAGGGGATCTTCCAACCCAGGGGTCTTCCAACCCAGGGATCGAACCCACGTCTCATGTCTCCTGCATTGGCAAGTGGGCTCATTTACCGCTAGTGCCACCTGGTGAGTCTCCATCAAGCATATCTCTAGCCAAATCTTTTTTATTTATTTTCTTCCCTTTAACTGAATCTGGTTTGCCCCAACAGAGCTTCCCTCTCTGCCTCCTTCCATGAAGGCTTTTTGCCTCTGGGCTGGAAGTGACGGGGTAGGAGGTTGATATTCTCCAGCCTCCCCATTGCTGATTTCAGGTGAAGAGTACACACTCTTCATTCATTTATGAGACTGCAAGTCCTTCAAGAGCTAGACTGGATCCTACTGATGGTCCAACACCCCACTCTGGGGTGGGGCAAGGGAGGGTTTCGCCATCAGTAGACCATCAGTAGATGGGTGCTGAGTGACTGAACTTGTCTTACAAACTATTTAAATCCTTCTCTTATAAACCCAAGGATAGGTTAGATTTAGAGTTGCCCGTTAATTATAGAGAAGTTCAATATTAGTGGGTAATTAATAAGTACCATCCACATAGGCTTATTATGTGGAAGGATAAACGTATGTTTTCAGAAATTCATCTTTCTTAATTATTGTAGATGCACTGATTTATGGATATGATGGGTATAAAGAGTCTAACCAACCATTAATATCCATCATAAAAATACATTTTACTAAGGAATAATAGCGTTGAAAGTCATAGAACACCTTATAAAGGCAATTTCACTGCCAGTCCGTATTTCAGAGAGTATAGCCATTAAAACTATTCTGCAGTGAATGATTAGGGAGATCAGTTGCATTAATTTTGGAAGATTCAAATGCTACTCACATTCATAAAACCTCTAATGGAAGAGCACATTCTTCCAACAAGGCAGGGTCATTATCAGAAGGGTTTAGCACCTGCATACGCAGGTATCACAGTGGATCTGCTCTCATCTGATGCTCATTCCGTGCTTGTAGAGTCAAGACAGTGGCAAACCAAATAACTCTCATGACAGTCTATGTTCCTCAAAATGTACTCCCGTTTGGCCCTACCACATCATTACCCTACCCATGGGAATAAATGATCATTTTCTGTTCAAGGTGAAAATGAAAGCAAAATTTTATATGGCTGCTTTGTTTAGATATTCTGAGATTGGAGCAAGGATGCCACTAAGGCCCTATTCAGGCAGATCTGTCACCAGCATAATTAACATCTTCCAGTTGATAACAGAGGCTCATCCTCAGAACCTCTCTGCACAGCAACAAGGTGGCCAATGAAATGCCCTTGTCGATGGAGCAAATGGGAGTATAATGGAGACTGTCAAAATATCCCTGAAGTGATACAGGAAGACAAACATAGCTGAGGTACTCAGCATATGGCTGGGGAAGAGAGAATCCCTGAAAGGGTTTTGAGCTGATGGCCTCGCACGCCTTGCGATATTTTTTTTCAATATGGCTGTGGGGTGCTATCTCCCATCACTGTGCTCTGGGATGTGCTGGCCAAGAAGTATCCAACCCCGACCTGACACAGGGGACTGGGCAGTTGGGAGGAAGGCCCTGGGCCTTGTGTGGGTGTGTCTCACCCACGTTGAACCTGTGTGGCATTCAAGGCAGGGTACACCGCCTGATTCTTGGAACCTGGGGTTCTTACAAGAAACAGCATTTCAAGGGACAACTAGGACCAAGTCTGGTCTGCAGATCGAGTGGTATTCCTTGAAGGAAAGGAAAGGAAAGGGAAGGTAAAACTTCAGATGTGACTACTGCGTTCTCCACAGGCCTGCAGCAGAGTGTGCAGAAAGGCAGTCAGGGGGCTGTGGCCACATAAGGCACAGTGTTCTTCCTCTCAGCACATGCCCTGTCCCCAGATTTCCAGCCCTACTGAGGAGTTACAAGTGTCTAAATACATTAGCATAATAAGCCAACTTTAGAAGTATAAACATAAATGCATAAAGTTATTATCAAGATAAAAACAAACAAAAATTATAACAGTAAACTGTCCAAGCCACATCAGCTTATTGGATGATATTCACCCCCCCCCACATCTCCACTCCAACACTCCCTCCCCATCCTCTCTTTATAGCTCCATCCTCCAAGGTTACAGAGGCTCAGAAACTCAGAGCCGCAGAGCTTTCTCATCTTCTGAAATTTCCTCAAGAAAAAACAAACATAGACTCTCGAGTGCTACTTCCAGTGACAGGAATCCCTAGGCTCTTGCTGTGTTGACAAAATTCTGCAGGCACAAATGGACTTGGTCAGAGAGGGCCCTAGTTACTGTAATTCTTTAATAGTGACATTTTTCGATCACAGCATCACAGAGATCACCAAATTCCTCTGACAGGAGACCATTCTGACAGCAAACTGTTTAAGTCACCCCCAGAGTGAGAAGGGGAAAACAAACACAAAACACAAAAGCCTGCACAATACAGCCTGAAAGGCTGGCTTTTCATTTACTTCTCTCTCTGGAGCTCATGGCGCTATAAGTTTCAGCATTAAATTTTAAGCATTTAATGCCGGAGGATCAAGGGAAAGCCAGAGAAGTGTTCAGAGTCATCGACCGCTGGTCTTGCTGTGAATTTTCAGCAAGAAAAAGAGGGGCATTGCTTGAAGAGAATGCAACATTAGTCAGAATGTAAAGCATCTATTTCTGGAAATTTGTGAAATGATATCAACTGATTTTAGTTTGGAGTGTACAGAGATGTGACCCTTGAGAAGGTCAATATTCACCAGAATATGATTTGCTGTAGTGATTGAAGTTAAATCTTATTTTAACTACCAGCAGAGATGGAAAGAGACTGTGATCTCTTTGAAATTACTATGGCTAGAATAAAATACACTTAATATAGCAAGTTAATAACACAGTATTTCACATGAAATGAAGCTATAATGGGCCTTTTATGGTTAGGCATTGTGCTGATAAGTTGTTGACATGATAAATATAGAATAATAACCTTAAATGTCTTTTTGCTCTCTTAGTCCTTCAAGTGAAAGCAATCTAAGTGACTTAGTTTTGTGACTATCATACACATTTTTGGTTTTCTAGTAGGAGTTCCTTTTCTATAACTGTATAGACTGGTATACAAAGAACTAGTCTTTGAAAGAAAGAGAACAGTTACATCAATCAGAAGAAAGCGATGATACTTTACATTTCTCCAACGTTTCACAGTTTTTCACTCATTCATTCACTGAGTATTTCAGGAACTCTTTGATATGTGCTATGCTAAATGTTAGATGGGTGCTGGTGATTGAAATAAACTCATCTTTATTTCCATGTAACAAAAACCTTTCATGTGTCCCAGAGGAAAAAATAGAAGAGTTGACACCCCTTGGCTCAATCGTATCCACTCCTGTTTTTTGGTGTTGCTTAGAACAGAGGCTCCTTGGAATCCTCTTATGAAAGGGACTAATTCCTGAAAGGACACAGGGATTCTGTGGGATCCCAACAACAGGAGTCACAAAGAGTGAGACATGACTAAGCCACACACGCACATGCACGCACAAACACACACACAGGAGCATGTAGTCAGGCTTCCTAGGACCTGTAATTGGACCCAGGGCAACCATGAATCTCCGCGAGCTTATTTTGCCCTTTGTTGGTAACATGTGTCAACCACCTCAAGGACTCAGCCACTCTGCTCCTCTGCTCCGCTCTCCTTTTGTTGGGACACATCAATCATGGGAGGCCGTAGAAGGTAGTGATCCACAAGTCCAACAGCCCAGGTTTCAATGCCAGCTCTGGTACTTACTAGCTGTGTGATAGTGAAGATATCAGTTAACCTCTCTGGGCCTTAGTTTCCTCATCTGTAAAGTGGAGATATTGATAGAACCTATATAAAGTTGTTGATTGTTCACTGGCATATATCTCATAAAGCACTTAGCATAGTGCTTCTCAGTAAATAAAAGTTGTGACAATAAACACTGACTTAGGATGTAGTCAGACATGACTGAGCAATTAAGCACAGCACATAGGATTTAGTGAAGTGCCAAGCACTGTTTTTAGGGTTTTCTGTATGTTAATTTATATAATCCTCACAGCAAACTTATGGTGAGAATACGACGATTATCTTCATTTTACTGACAAAAATCCAGAGCTTTAGAACTGACAAGAGTCCACGTCTATTTCATTCCAAAACCTGGGCTCTTAATGACTGTGCTAACATAGTAGCAAGACCAATAGTTTTGTCCTTGAATCTATAAAATATTTTCTTCATCACAATGTGGCTTGACTGAGGAGCTCCTAACTTCTACTCACCTTGACTTCTCTTGGCCCTGATTCTATTTAAGGGCTCCACTCCATGTTACCTATTTCAGCTCATCTTTTCATGACAAATCCCCTCGAGATTTGTTAAACCACCTTCTGTCAGTGTGTATCCTGGTCCTGTTGGCTCTGACTGTAGGCAGTGGGGTTACTTGGTTCAAAGAGGACCAGATAGCAGGGGCTGTGGGTATGGTATGACTGACATTTCTAATGGACCCATTCTATGGATACAATAAAAAAGTTTTTAAAACTCTGGAGACTAACTCGAGGTAGTCTGCTAATTATCACCAGAAGTAGGACTCCAATCTGGGATGTTTTGACTCCAAGACCAATGAACCTTCCATAATTCCTCTGGGACATGTCTCTCTGTGTATATGGAGGCCTAATTCTGCTAGCTAGGAGCCATCATTTTACTCAAACGTGACTTCAACCAAAATGATATTCAACAACAGCAAGTAAAAAGAGACAAAATGACAAATATTTCACTTATTTTCATACACTGGAGCTTAGTCCACTGTAAAAGTACATTGCTCACCTAATACAATAAATTCTCTCTGGTAAATATTTGTTCTTTTTCCCTTATGATTCCTATATCAAGATTTCCTGCTTAGGTACTAAGGAGAGAGAAACTTTTTATAGCTCTATCAACACACAATTCTTGCCAGCTCAAACATTGCCAGATGCCATTTTGGGGAGGGCAGGGAAGCTAGAGGGATACTAAGAATCCCAGAATAATCTGCACAAATTCAGTTTAGAAAATAAAAATGATGGCTTCTGAGTGGGAGTAGGGAGTTGGGGTATGGAGTACAATCTGTTTTCCTGGTCCTCAGTAGAGAGTTTGTTTATACTAACTGACTCTCCATAAAGAGATTGGACTTTAGTGCATACACTTTCTCCCAGACCTGAAATGTTTTGATCTTTGTGCTTTTAAGAGTTTTTGAATAATGTCCACTAACAGAAGCTACCTATTAAAACTGAGAAAGGAGTATCATACTTGAAGTTACCTTGGAACACAAAACTATTCCTTAGCTATCCTGAGGCCTTGTGTCTTGGTGACACCATGGCCATTATACTGAAATATTGACTGAGACTTGTCCTCTGCCAGGGGAGGTGAGACAAGTACATATACTTAAGAAACTCAACAACCTAATTGTTGCTGACAAGAAATAATGATTGCAACAAACCAAGAAGACCTCAGTTTAACCAACAGATGGTTCCCTGTGACCTCAAGGATAACGAGAAGAACTTTATTAATGACTTTCCTAGTGGTGGAATCCTGTTTATCAAATTACCACAGGGTGTGCGTGCATGCATGCGTGCTCACTCAGTCACGTCCGACTCTGCGACCCCATGGACTCTAGCCCACCAGGCTCATCTGTTGATGGGATTTCCAGGGAAGTATACTGGAGTGATTTGCCATTTCCTTTTCTCAGGGCTCTTTCCAACCCAGGGATCGAACCTGCGTCCCCTGCTTGGCAGGCAGATTCTTTACCACTCAGCCACCTGGGAAACCCCACCACAGAGGCAGTGTGGTCTAATGAAAAAAGCTTGGCATCAGAGTCTGATAAGCCTGAGTTCAAATCCTCCCTTTGGCATGGTTCTTCCCCTGACTTAGTTGTCCTTTCTGAGTTTTAGCTTCTTTATTTGTAATAATAGGGATGTTAATATCTATTACACTTGTCCTGGAAAATACATATATTAGAACGCCTCGAGAGAAAAATAAAGGTTATTTCTTTCCTTCCTTCCTTCATGAGAAACTCCTTATGAAACAAATTTCCAGTACGACAGGGCAATTTAGCATCATTATATCTGATCTCAACTTGTAATACCCAGCACAGAGCTGTAAGAAATTTGTCCTAAGAGGATTTCTACAATGACAGTTCTAATCCAACTTACTCAAAAGCTGGTTGCAACTTGCCCTCCAACCTTTCTATATTTTCAACAAGGTAAGTGAGGATGTTTCTAAACACCTGCTGCTGGTTGAGAGTGAAAACATCATCTAGATACTTTCTGTACCATTTGGTCATTTGGTACCCAGAATGCTCATCTCTCACTTCTCAGAACAATCCTATGGAGGGAGGAGACTGAAGTCTTAGAAGATCTGATGCTGGCACTCACTAAAAATGTTCATAATTTGCGTCTAGGAAATGCTTAAAGCCATAAACTTGGGTAATTAACTAACTTGGCATTGCTCAAAGTTCTGAGTGCAGAGAATTAATTAAAAGCAGCATTTCAAGTGTTTGCAAGGGGTAAATTGGGATGAAATTGTGGCAGCTGATTTGAACAGATTGGAATATAGATGTGTCAAAGCAGAGGTGCCTGAGAATTATTTCTAACCTCTGGAAAGCTGATTAAATTTACCATCTCAGCATTTTCTTCTGCCTTTAATTTGCTAATGACACCCAGAGTAACTATGTAAGCCTGCAGAGTGGGGCTCTGTTCCACGAGCATAGGTGTGAAAATCACAGTGGACCATAGCAGAGCTTGCTCTGAATCCAACACGTGTCTTCAAGAGGCAATGACTCTTAGCCCCAGGACATGTGCTTTAAGAAGCATTCAAATAATATTAGCTGTTAAACTTTTAAACGCCAACCAATCAACAAACATGCATCAAAGAACTAGTATTATTGGGCATGGAGGCAGAGAATAAAGAGAAAATTAGACATATCTTTATGAAAGAAGAAGTAGGAAGATGTCATTATTGTTCAGTTGCTAAGTCCACTCTAAGTTTTTGTGACCCCATGGACTGCAGCATTCCAGGCTCCTCTGTCCTCCACTATCTCCTGGAGGTTGCTCAGATTCATGGCCATTGAATCAGTGATGCTATCAACCAAGTTAATCTGTACTAAATTGGTAGTGAGAGATGCATCCATTATATACTTTTAGAGCCCAGAGATGGGTACACTTACTCACAGCTGAGGAAGTCACCTAGAAAAGATGTCAAATGGGAATTAAAATACTCCATTCACTTTGCTATTAAGATCCCATGGTCTTATTAGTTGATGCTCCTGCTGCTGCTGCTGCTGCTAAGTCACTTCAGTCGTGTCCGACTCTGTGTGACCCCATAGACAGCAGCCCACCAGGCTCCCCCGTCCCTGGGATCCTCCAGACAAGAACACTGGAGTGGGTTGCCATTTCCTTCTCCAATGCATGAAAGTGAAAAGTGAAAGTGAAGTCGCTCAGTCATGTCCGACTCTTAGTGACCCCATGGACTGCAGCCTACCAGGCTCCTCCGTCCATGGGATTTTCCAGGCAAGAGTACTGGAGTGGGTTCCATTGCCTTCTCCATATTAGTCGATAACCTTGACCAAAAAATAATTTGGAAAAATAGGGCATGGCAATATAGGGAACTTAAGAAGGGAAGGAAAAGGAGATAGTTTTGGTATTATTTTTTCCAAAAAAGAAGATGAAGTAGGTGATTATGTTATAACCTCATGGCATTATGAGATTATTATTATGTTATAATCATATGGCAATATGTCAGCCATGATGCAGCATATGGAGGCAGCCATCTGCACAACACCCACTCCTCAGTCAGCTCAGCTTCTAAACACTTTCCACTGATGGGGCCAATAGAACGACCCATTAGCCATTAGTCTGAAGGGGAAATCCAACAGCACCTTATTCCAGCGTCTGGCACAGGAAAGAGTTTACTCACAAACCTTGCCCCCCACTGGCTCGATGTGGGTTTCAGGAGTCTCTGTGGAGAGTCTCCTTGTCGTCTGACATGCACTACCCAAAAGGACCCACAAAGACCTTAGAGTCCAGTTTTCTGGTAAGAATCCTGCCTTCAGCTGCTTTTCAGATGGTGAGAGTTTATGGATTTTCTGCTTGACAGAGCCTCACTAGGTAACAAGAGAGGGAGCCATCCTAAAGAGATTAATAGTCAGTGATTCCCCATCATAACTTCCTCATCAACTCCAGCAGACAAATTAATTTCCTGCCTCATGTAATGCTCATGTTCTTTTAAACTCTGGATGCATTCACCATGGCACTGTTGTCTCAATGGATCTACTTGCTATTTTAGGGAGGAGTAGACACATGTGCCCCAGGATAGAAAAGCATTACCACCTACACTACCTAGAAGCCCTATCTAGTTTTACATGACTGGTTTGGACAACTTGTGTAATAAATAGTTTGTACTTTTTTGCCTACTGGGAGTATGGAAGCCATTCACTTATTCCCCAGTCATTGCGTCAAGAAATATTTGTTCATTTTCTACTATACTTCAGGGCTTCCTAGGTGGCACTAGTGGTAAAGTGCCAGGGATGTAAAAGATACAGTTTCCATCGTAGTTTGGGATCCCCTGGTGGAGAGTATGGCAACCCAGTCCGGTATTCTTGCCTGGAAAATCCCCACAGACAGAGGAACCTGGTGGGCTACAGTCCATGGGGCCACAAAGAGTCAGACATGACTGAGCTTCTGAGTACACATACACACACACACACACACACACACACACACACACATGACATCACCATTATAATAAACACTTCAAAATGAAAAGCACTTATAAGATACTGTCAAATAGATTATTTGCTCTAGAGTAATTGGAAACATAGTGAAGCTACCTGAAGGTACTACAGGAAAGAGAGGAAGAGGGATGTTCTTTTGGAAAGTATTCTAGAATTAAACTGTATGTGTGTTTTATTGCGGGAGACTGGATGACTCAGGCCAAGTCTCAGTCAAGTAAAAATGATGTGCCAAGGAGTTCGAGCATAAAGCTAACCAGTCAGTTGTTAACCTCTAATGAGCCTGAATAGTGCATCCAGTGCAAAGCACTGGATGCATCCCTCATAGGGATCATTGGAAGTAGGAATTAGAGTTAATAGCTCTCTTTTGATCCCCTACACAAGCATATTAAATGGTAGAAGCAACTTTAGGGTCAACTAAAGCCCCACATATACACTAGCTCATATTGTAAGCTTACCAAAAGTCTTTATGGGGAAATCAGCCCTACACATTCAGAAAACAAAAAATATAGGACAACTGTGCTAAGGTACGTAGCTACCAAGATGAATTTTTTCTGAAGTTTAAGAATCTTCCAATATATTATGGAAAAGGCATATTTACCATCCTTAAGCATAAAATAAGTGACATAGGAAAGTCATAAACACAGAGTATTAGAAACAGCAATGATTTCTAGTTTGGAGTAACCAGGAAATAACATTTGAGCTCACCTTGAAGAAAATTAAATATTTTAACAGGTAGAGAAGGAAAGGAATTTTTTCCAAGAAGGCAGGGTATGTGTCCTGGGGACATGGGAGCACATGATCCATTTCAAGAATGACAAGTGGCCTAGCATGGCTACAGCATACAGGATTAATAAGGACATACGATGGGAGATGAAATCCAAAGAGCAGGTTGGGGGTCTATTGTGGAATGCATGAACCACCATGCTAAGAAATTTACGGTCTATCTTGGAGGCAATCTGGGGCCATTAATGGCTTTCAACAGGAAAGGATATTATCAGATGTGCATTTTATAAACATAAGTTATAGAATGGAAAACTGGAGGAAAGACTGGGGAAAATACAGATCATAGACTGGGATGCCAGTTAGGAACCTATTACAATGATGTTATCTGAGATACTAAAGTTAATGGCAGTCAGAGTAGAAGGGAGAGGACATCATTGAGAAGCACTTAATGGGCAAGATTTAACCACAAATTGAAGGGGAAACTGAAGATGAGCCTATGCTATTTAGCCTAGGTACTAGACAGAGGTTAATGAGAGTGAAGATAAACTCCATGAAGAATCAGCTTGGGGCACGAAAGGTAACAGATACATATAGTCTTTTGGGGAAGAGATCACAGTGGGCTGAGCCAGCAGTCAGAAGACATCCACAACTGGCCTAAATGCTGTGACCCCATGAATAAGGGCAAGAAATCAGGGACATTTTGTGCTAGTTCTCCTACAGCTGAACTTACATTTTATATTAAGTCTGATCAACTCTGGTCAGGTGCTTGCTCCCTGTCTGTTATTGAACTCCAAGATCAAAAGTAGAATCTTTAGATTTCTTTGCCCCAGTATGCTGTAGAGTGTCCATTGTAACCCTATAATAATAGTTATGTCTGTAGAAAATGTAGTAATGACTTAAACTTATAAAGTACTTTACACATTTAAAAGATTTGAATGTTCATCACTTGTTCATTCAACAGTCTACCACGGGAAGTGACCATGGGGATTAAAAGTGTGTGCTCTGGAGTCAGGCTGCTTGTGTCAGGCTCTGCCACAGGCTCACTGTGTGACCTTTGGCAGGTTATTTAACTCCTCTGTGCCATTCTCTCATCTTATCTGTAAAATGTGTTTGATAGTAATGTGATGATCACTGAATATGTTAATTCATATAAAGCATTTAGAAGAATGTGTGGCACTAGTAAATGTTCACTGACATCACTTTCCATAGGGCATGCTGATGAATGCTTTGAATAGCCAAGGAGTTTTTTAAGGCAGAGACTCCATCATGAAGGAGTATAGACGTTGTGGGGAGAGAATCAGAATATAGCTAATCTGTAAATCCTCAAGAACGTAGTTATCCTTGTATCTGATTCTAATACACCTCTGCATTCATCATCACTGAAATACTTAGAATATTTACATTGAACAAAATAGACACATCTTATAAATACTTGCTAATGAATTTATTATATGTTCAAAGAGAGAAATGCTCATAAAATGCCAGTAGAATTTAAAAATAATGATTACTCCTTTGAGGACCACAAAGGAGGCTGCACTTGTGCTGTGCTCTGATGAGTGAGATTTGATATTATGTCACATGTCCCCAAAACAGTCAGGGGATATAGATAGAGTACATTCTATAATCTGAAGTTGATAGATGACATTTTGCTGTGACAAAGCATGAAGGTGAAGCGACTGGCCCAAGGTCACACCACCACAAAGCACCCAGCTTCCTGGTTGGTTCCATCTATTCGGGCCTGCCTAAACAGCCGCAGCAGCCTGATGAGCAGGTCTGGCCCTCATTCTGCATTACGGGCTACAATCAGACTGACCAAAGTTCCTCTCCCATGGCCTCTGCATAGATGGCCATTGCGTACCCTGTGTTCAAGCAACTGCTTTGCAGCCATCTCTGGTGATGAAGTTAAAGCCCAGCACAGAGCAGATGGACCATTTTTCCATTCTGGCTGGCACACATTAGGCTCCCTCTGCATCCCGGAGATGCTAATACCAACAGCAAGGAAAGGAAGCATGACCAGTGGCTCAGATGGCATGGCATTTTCAGCAGCTCCTCCACCAGCGAGGCAGTGGCAGGAGATGCGCCTGAGTGCATGCGAAGCAGAGGCACCCAGTAAAAGCTCCATGACAGAGCCTGACATTTAGAAAAGAAAAGGATTCAAAATAGTCATGCTAAATACCATATAGTGAATTTCTTCACACTTGTTTTTCAGGTTAGCATTATTTCTCTTCCCTATTACAGATCTGGGCTGGGAAGCACAATCACCTTTCAGGTTTGGACCCTCTAAAAGTCATAATGTTTGAATTTTTGTTTAGAGTTTAATGTGGAATTGGAAAATGCATATTAGTATCTTAGAAATATTTTGTCTTTTGTTTGTGGCCACTTTAATAATAAAACATCAAAACTCTTTACTCTCAGTTAGATTACGACCACGTTTATATATCAAGCAAGTACAACAAAATGTCAGTGTTGTCGCTATGCTATTTTTGGTTTTGCCCAAAGTACTTCAAAAATTGATTAATTTACAACTACAACACAACCTCCTCCCAAGTTTCATTCCACACTGTTGTTAAAACTAGAGGAAGGCCTCAAAATTAGCCTCATGCCTAAAGTACCGTATTTCAAAATTTTAACTGCCGTTCATTCTGAGGAGTAGCTTGTCTTTCTTTCTCTGTTTTCCTTTGTACATACCAGTATTTGCTAAAGTTTCTTCAGTAAGAAGAAAATAAATTTAAGGAAAAGAGAGAAACAAAGACACTGGAAGAAAGAGCACAGAAGCTAAGCAAGGATGGGTGAAACTGGCTATTGTGCTATGCTGCTTTAAATAGCAAATATAATTTCTAAATACAAATATTTTTAGTCCAAACACTTCCTTAGAGATATGTAAAAAAAAAAAAAAAAAAGTAGGAAAAATATGCAAATATTGGCCATCAAATAAAAAGATGCTTATAAAAAAGATATTTAGGGTTTACTTTTTTATTGCTCATACCATTTACTGATCAACATATCATCTAATAACCTGACCCACTAATTAGGATGTACACCAGTTGAAATTCTGGGCTTTAGAGCCTTGGCCTTAAGACATTGGGTGATTTCTCAATCCTCTGAATTTAATGAAAAAGGGAAGGTATGAGACCTTCAAGGTAGTATACCTTCAGATAATTAAACTGAGATGTAGGCAGTTTTTAGGGATCTGTATTAACCCTGAGTCTGAATGCCCTTTGACTTACTTTTTCCAAGTTTGGACAGAGAATCTAGAACCAAATCATGGTGAGTGAGACTCTCGAGTGATGCTCTTTGATACTCTTTCCTCGGCCCTATGAGATCAGAGTTTTAAGGTCATTTCCTGTGGTGCTAGAGCACTATTGTGTATGCTGCTCAAGCCATCATCTAGAATACATAATAGAAGTCCAATATTATGTTTTTAAAGTCACAGAAGAAATAAAAGTATATTCATCCTATGTAATTCCATTTCCGCATAAATCATTCTTAACAGTATTATTTACCTGAGTCAACATTTCCAAACAGTCTAGCCGTATCACATGAGTTCTAGTTTTGATTCTGCAAAGCAAGATAGCTCTTCGTGTGGGCAAGAAAGCCAATGCAGGGCAAATACAGTCAATATGGCTAATCATTATAACTTTTTTTTACTCAGTACACACCACTTGTGTCATTGATCTGTTAAAGTAATTCTGCTCATCTGTGAAGATTAACATGTGTTAACCAGCACAGCACAATGGAAAATTTCACTTCGTTATGTTTATGCATTCATTCAACAAGCATTTTTCCTGACAGCCTACTAGATGTGGGGAAAGAAACAAGCACTGAAGAAAAGCTGTAAAAAATACATTGACTCTCTGGTTGAAAAAGTGTTAGTCACTCAGTCACGTCTGACTCTTTGTGACCCCTTGAACTGTAGCCTGCCAGGCTCCTCTGTCCATGGATTTTTCCAGGCAAGAATACTGGAATGGGTTGCCATTCCCTTCTCCAGGAGATTTTCCTGGCTCAGGGATCAGACCCAGTTCTCCCACATTGCAGGTAAATTCTTTACCATCAGAGACACCAGGGAAGCCCAGTTTATGTTTTGAGAAGGAGGGTCAAGAAAAAAATTTAATGGTAGAAAGCAGTTTGGGGAAACGAGGAAAAGCAAGTGGCCTCTTAGAGGTGTGGTGACTCAAAGCTTCCCCAGGGCCATGATATTGATCTGAATACAAAAAGAGAAGAAGGATTAAACCAAGGTAAGAGCCTAGGATGGAGCAATCCAGAGAGGACAACACGTGCAGAGGCTCTGGGGAGGCTTGGCATGTCCAGCAGGCTGGATATAGAAGAGAGTGGGACATGATAATGGAAGAGAGACCACACAGGGCCTATAGAGAGTTCAAATTCAAGACCAATGGAAAACTATTCACAGATTTAAAGCAGAAAAGGCCTATTCTAATTTCCCCTTGTAAAATATCTTTCTAACTGCTGTAAGGTGTAGATGGTACGAGGAACATCAAGAAAGCAGAGACACCAGCAATGAAGTTATTACTGCAGTCCAGTTGAGATAAATATTGATAGCTTGAACCATGATTATAGTAGCAGTAACAGAAGAAAACTGGTTAGAAAGATACACTGATGATAGAAACAACAGGATGTGGAGATTATCTGGATATGCGAAAGCATGGTAGAGTAGAGAAAGGAATCAAATGTTATTCTTAAATTTTGACTTGAGAAACTAGAGTCTGGAGCTCAGGAGAGAAATCTAGAGATATAAATTTGGGAGTCACTTAGCTATAGATGGCATTTAAAGCTGTAGAACTGGATAAGGTCATCTAGGAAGGAAAGACTGAGAAGCCATTTCAACATCTGGAGAACAGAGGAGAATGAAGAGCCACCTAAGAAAACTGAGAAGAAACAATCAGACCAAAGAAAAACCAAGAGTGTGGTGTTATGGGATCCGAAAGAAGAGAATTGCTCCAGAAATAAATACAGTACTCAACTGCGTTGAGTGCTGATAAGAGCTCAGGTGAATTTAAAATAAAAGCCTGTACATTGGTTCTGGCACCTTTATTGTTATTCTTTATTTACTATTCTTTATTATTAATTATTATTGATATTGACAAGCAGTTTCAGTGAGAGATGGGAATTAACATCCAATTGGAGTATATGAAGACTGAGTGGGAAATGAAGAAGAGAAAACCATAGGCCTACCCATTACATTTGAAAAGTTTTACTGTGAAGATGAACAGAAATAAGGAGTTAATTAATGGGAGTTAGAGAACCAAGAAATAATTTTTTAATATGGAAGATTCCAAAATCCTGCTGATTGATCAAGTAAGAGGAAGGGAGGTGGAGAATAAGTGAAGGAGAAAACTCTTTCAAAAATAGAAGAGAAGAGGATTTTGAGTGAGAATAAAGGGGAAAATCTTGAATGGTAGCAGGGCAAATGTTCCATGAAGAAACAGAAAAGGTGAGAACAGATGCCAGCAAATGTGTAGATAAGGGGGAAAAAGGAAGATCATCAGTTAGGGAACTGGAAACTGGGAAGTCTGACAAGAGAGGTGAAGATATGAATTGTTTCTAAGAGAGAGAAATTGAACTCACAAGGGAACTGTAGGTGGTGGTTGATGCTCTTTGAAATTTAGTCATTATTTAATGTGAAACCAGTACATCAGCCTTTGTGATTTTCTTTCATAAAGTTTGCTGTCACTGCACAAGAACAGAAAAAAAAAAATGGATGGCTTCTTTCACTTAACACTGGAGTTTAGTCTGACAAATACAATGAAGGAAAAGTGAAGCAAAGGAGTTAAGGAGTTCTACAGGGAAGGGGGATGGCCTCCTAGCTGGCACTAGTGGTAAAGAACCTGCCTGTCGATGCAGGAAATGTAAGAAGCATGGGTTCGATCCCTGGGTCGAGAAGATACCCTGGAGAAGGAAATGGCAACCCACTCCAGTATTCTTGCCTACAGAATCCCCATGGACAGAGGAGACTGGCGGGCTACAGTCCATAGGATCAAAAAGAGTTAGGCAGGATTGGACACCGAGCATGCATGCATGGGGAGAGACATAGTAAAAGACCATGAAATCGATTTAGGTAACTACAGAGGGCAAGGGAAGAGATGAGAGGTTGACGGATAATGAAAAGAGGCAGTGTCACCGGATGAGGGACTCAATAAGATTAAAAGAAATTGTTGGAGAGAGAATCTTAGAATAAATAAGCTTCAAAACAGTACTTATTGATCAGGGAGTAGGATTCTCAAAGTCAAGATTTCTAAGATGGTGCAATTACTGGTGATGATAAAAAAATTAAGGGTGTGACCATGATAGTCAGTGGCTGAGGTGGAGAGGAAGACTAGGTTATACCTTTTGATTCTCAGCAATTTCTTATAAGGGAGTCAACCCAAAAACCCCACTGGGGAATGGTGGAGAATATGGAGAATGGAAGTAGGAATCTAGGGATCATGTTACACTTCTGTATTCTAGCAGCATGACTTGGAAATCCCCTTAGTGCCTCAGTTTTATCATCTGAAAAATGGAACTAATCACAACTAAGTTGATATTCACAAGGTTATTGTCACTTTTAAATAGAGTAACAGATATCAAACTCATTTTAAACTATAGGATCACTGTGAAATGCAAGTCATCATTTGGATTATTTTATAGGTAAGGAAACCAGGCCTCAAGAAAACTAAATGATCAAGGTTAGACAGTAAATGAAGAATTAAATTCCCACTATTTGACTCATAGTCTAGTGCTCTTTCCATCAAACCATTTTGCCAATCAAACTCAAAAATCTAACTCCCATTTGCTAAAAACAAATGATTTTTGCATATTTGAATCTTTGTGTAAATAAATTCACTGAATTACAAAGTACTGAGTTTGCATGAACCCAAAGCACAGACATCCTTAATACTCTACCATCACAACATATTACCTCTTAGGGTCAAGGAATGAGGATCAAAGCACTATCTTGAGTGTTAATGTGCAATGTAGATCATCATAAGGCTGATGTGAATGCAAGAGCAATCTACATTATCAATGTTGGGAGTCTTCCTGGGTTTGCATTACCCAGAATGACATGCATATATTGAAGCTAAACTTTAACAAAAAACAACTAATAAAATCTCTGTCTTGCGCCAGAGCATTGTATTAGCCATAGGATAAAATGGAAAGAAGCAAAGCATGTATAAATAACTATTTAACTCAGATAACTGAACCAGTCTAAGTTAACCATAATACTCCATGTGACTCCATGAAAATCAATCAATGGGAACAATAAACTAAATTTAGACAGCAAGAAAAAGAAAGAGTGTATTTATTGCTCTTCTCTCACATCTGGAATGAATAATGTAGTACAGGAATCCTGATTAAATTACAATGTGTGTACATCCAACTAAAATTGTACTCTACTGCTTACAAATAACCCTTCGCTAATCAGGTAATAGTGGTTGTGCCCTCTTATAAAGTAAGCACCAAAGAAAAATAATCATCCCAGAGTGTGAGACCAGGGATTTACCTCTGGAGTCCATTCTTTGTTTCCTAAAGTCAACTGCTGTGGCTATTAAGACCCACACAAGTGTTATCAAATATACACTGAAAAGAGATGCCTGACATCTACTAACTACTGTAGCCACATCCTTAAGAGATGGGCTGAGAGGAGACTTGTCACAACCTTGCTCATTTTCTGTTTTATAAAAGAAACCTGCCTCCCATTTCATGTTGACTTTTTACATTCTACCTTTTTTTATTTTTCTAAAGGGAGCATGAGACGTGATAAGAAAAGGACACTCACTTTAGTAAACAAGATTCAACTTGCCTCCTCCACAACCTGTTGCCAACTTTCCACCCACAACTCCACCCACTTCCTCTTCAGCAAAAGGAGCCGGAGTCAGGCTTCTAGACCCGCTCTGCTAGAATCTGGGTGGGTGGGTGGGGGTGCGCGTGCACACGTGTGGGAGGCACAAGGCTGAAGTTGTAATCTTTCTGGTTTTATACGAAGAAATGCTTTCATTAATCACTTGTCTGTTCCCTATTTCCCAGAGAGAGCCCCTCAAAACTTCCTATTTTATACCTTCTCTCTGTTCATCAAACCCTCAGTCCCACTCCTGCTCCTCTCACGTTTAAATACTCCTTCCCCTATTTCTACTGAGAAGACGGCAGTTCTAAGACACAAACCACCCTTATCTTTCCTATCCAAATATTCTTTACCTTCTTCTGTCCTCTTCTCCTTCCTTCCTTCCTCCCCAACACAACATCCCTGCAATACACCTAGGATTTTCTTCCTTTCCACATCTACTTCTGTAGATCTTCACTCATCTCTTCCTCTCCAAATGTTATTGAAACATAAAGTTTCACCTTAAATCCCACCTCCTATATAAAATCTCCCCTCACCTTCCCTGACATCTCCCTCTTCCAGATTCCAATGAAAAGTATGTTTTATAATAGTGATTTGGCAATTAATTTAACTGCTTTGGGACAACTGCACTGCTATCTTTGATTGTTGTATTACTATATTTATTATTTTATTTCTGCCATGTCTCTCCATATGTTGCAAAAAGAAGCACACACCAAAGTCTTAAAAGCAATTATTTGTGTAAAACTCAAAGAAATGTCAAAGGTAGAATATTACTGTACAAGAAGACAGTGCCTGAAATATCCTCTTCATCTATCTACAACCCTTCTAGTAAGTAGGACTAGAGATTAGGTCTTATTTTTAGATTCAGGATCAGGGGCAACAGCTAGGACCACTATTCCCCATGCACCTTCTCTTCCTCCTCACCCACAAAATCTTAGTCAAGACCAAATTGATGTCTATGACCCAATGCCTAAGTTTGTATGCAGGTCTGTGTCTATTTAGCCCTGAGAAGAGGCATACACACATACATACACTCTACATTGGGCCAATCCATCAGACAAGACTGTTTTTGTCCACTTTCTCCTTTGATCTGATCATTTGCTTCACCTCAGACTGCAGTGTCTGTGCTCACTTTGGCTGATGCTCAGTCTGGATCCAGGCAAGTCTCTTTTCCCAGGAAAGATAATCCTCCATTATCCACTGCATGCAGACAGGCATCTAAATACAGACAGATTAACCCAGAAGAGTTTATTCAAAGATTTTTCAGCAACCCCTTATTAAGCACCCACTCTGTCCTGGACCTCAAACCTTGATGCCTGGATGATCTGCTTCCCCACAACAATGGTAGCCCCTCTTCTAAGCCCAGTTTTCCCCAGACCCTGTTAAAGTGCTGCACTCAACATGACAGCAAACTTGGAAAACTCAGCAGTGGCCACAGGACTGGAAAAGGTCAGTTTTCATTCCAACCCCAGAGAAAGGCAATGCCAAAGAATGTTCAAACTACTGGAAAACTGCACTCATCCCACACGCTAGCAAAGTAATGCTCAAAATTCTCCAAGCGAGGCTTCAACAGTACATGAACTGAGAACTTCCAGATATTCAAGCTGGATTTAGAAAAGGCAGAGGAACCAGAGATCAAATTGCCAACAACATCTGTTGAATCACTGAAAAAGCAAGAGCGTTACAGAAAAACATCTACTTCTGCTTTATTGACTATGCCAAAGACTTTGACTGTGTGCATCACAACAAACTGTGGAATATTCTTAAAGAGATGAGAATACCAGACCACCTGACCTGCTTCCTGAGAAATCTGTATGCAGGTCAAGAAGCAATAGTTAGAACCAGACATGGAACAATGAACTGGTTCCAAATTGGGAAAGGAGTACATTAAGGCTGTATACTGAAAAAAAAAAAAGAAAGAAAGAAAGGCTGTATACTGTCACCCTGTTTATTTGACCAATATGCAGAATACATCATGTGAAATGCTGGGCTGGATGAAGCACAAGCTGGAATCAGGATTGCCAGGAGAAATATCAATAATCTCAGATACACAAATGATACCACCCTTATGGAAGAAAGCAAAGAGGAACTGAAGAGCCTCTTGATCAAAGTGAAAGAAGAGAGTGAAACAGTTGGCTTAAAACCAGAATTTATTTTCCTGGGCTCCAAAATCACTACAGATGGCAACTGCAGCCATGAAATTAAAAGATGTTTGCCTCTTGGAAGAAAAGCTGTGACAAACCTAGACAGCATATTTTTTAATACAATACTTTGCCGACAAAGGTCCGTCTAATCAAAGCTATTGTTTTTCCAGTAGTCATGTATGGATGTGAGAGTTGGACCATAAAGAAAGCTGAACACCGAAGAACTGATGCTTTTGAACTGTCGTGGTGGAGAAGCCTCTGAGAGTCCCTTGGATAGCAAGGAGATCAAAAGGAAATCAGTCCTGAATATTCATTGGAAGGACTGATGCTGAAGCTGATGCTCCAATACCTTGGCCAACTGATGCGAAGAACTGACTCACTGGAAAAGACCCTGATTCTGGGAAAGACTGAAGGCAGGAGGAGAAGGGGACGATAGAAGATGAGATGGTTGGATGGCATCACCGACTCAATGGACATAAGTTTGAGCAAGCTCTGTGAGTGGGTGATGGACAGGGAAGCCTGGCATGCTACAGTCCATGGGGTTGCAAAGAGTCAGACATGACTGAGTGACTGAACTGAACTGGGCTGCCTTAGTTTGTGAGTTTCTGCCTGACCCTATTTCCTGTCCTTCCCCAAGTCCATAGACTGAGACTATCACAGACATTCCAGACTAGTTTGCTCCCCCCTATGTTTTCCATCATGAAAACTGCAGCACCCTTAAGAATTTTGAAGTCATAAAATCTTCCAAGCAGTTGGTAGACTGCATACTGTGCTCTAAACACTGACCTCTAATTAAAGAAAGAATATACAAATGGTTTGAAAAAAATGGATATTCAGTATTTTTTTGTTTTCTGTAATATGCATCATCAGAAGTAAAACTTGACAGAATTTTCTAGGTTGACAAGGTGTTTTGGGTTCCTGGACTCAATTTACAAATGGGGAGTGTGTGCATGGTGGGGGTGTTGGGGCGACCCCCACACACTGCTAAGCAGTTTTGGACATCAGCAAGGTGTCTTACAATTCAGTTCAATTATGACATTATCTACCTGGAGACTGCATCAGAGTCCACAGATTCAGAGCTAGGCCTACAAGACTATCTCTCACATTCAGATGCCACTCACAAGCCTGTGCTTCTGACAGACCAGCTATAGAATGGAGGTTCCAGCAACCTCCTCTTTGGCAACTCAGTACAGATGCCAGTTGCAAACTCAGGCTGTCCCCTGTATTTCTGACCAACTGGTTATACATCAGGGGTTCCCAAGATCCCTTCTGTGGATTCATCAGAGAAACATTGTGCTTACTAGATCACTGGTTTATTGTAAAAGGGCATCAGGAACAGCCAGATGGAAGAGATGAATAGGGCAAGGTATGCGGAATGGGGACGGAGCTTCTGTGGCCTCTCTGGACACCACTCTCCCCAGTCACCATGTTCACCAACCCAGAAGTTCTCCAAACCCCATTCTTTTAGGTATTTTATGGCAACTTCATTACATCAGCATGATGACTAAACCATTAGTAGTAGTATTAGTCACTCAGTCAAGTCTGACTTTTTTCCACCCCATGGACTATGTATCCTGCCAGGCTCCTCTCTGAACTAAAATGGACTGGAATGGGTGAATTTAACTCAGATGATCATTATATCTACTACTGTGGGCAAGAATCCCTTAGAAGAAAGGGAGTAACCATCACAGTCAACAAGAGTCTGACATGCAGTACTTGAATGCAGTCTCAAAAATGAAAGAGTGATCTCTGTTCGTTTTCAAGGCAAACCATTCAATACCACAGTAATCCAAGTCTATGTCCCAGCCAGAAATGCTAAAAAGCTGAAGTTGAATGGTTCTATGAAGATCTATAAGACTTTCTAGAACTAACACCCAAACAAAGACGTCCTCTTCATTATAGGGGACTGGAATGCAAAAGAAGAAGTCACAAAATACCTGGAGTAACAGGCAAATTTGGCCTTGGAGTACAGAATGAAGCAGGGCAAGGCTAACAGTTTTGCCAAGAGATGGCACTGGTCATAGCAACCTCTTCCAACAATGCAAGAGAAGACTCTACACATGGACACCACCAGATGGTCAGCACCGAAATCAGATAGATTATATTCCTTGCACCAAACATGGAGAAGCTCTATATAGTATGCAAAAACAAGACCGGGAGCTGACTGTGGCTCAGATCATGAACTCCTTATTGCCAAATTCAGACTTGAATTGAAGAAAGTAGGGAAAACCACTAGACCATTCAGGTATGACCTAAGTCAAAGCCCTTATGATTATACAGTAGAAGTGACAAATAGATTCAAGGGATTAGATCTGATAGACAGAGTGCCTGAAGAACTATGGATGGAGGTTTGTGACACTGTACAGGAGGCAGTGATCAAGACCATCCCCAAGAAAAAGAAATGCATAAAACAAAATGGCTGTCTGAGGAGGCATTACAAATAACTGTGAAAAGAAGAGAAGCTGAAGGCAAAGGAGAAAAGGAAAGCTATACCTATTTGAATGCAGAGTTCCGAAGAATAGTAAGGAGAGATAAGACAGATTTCCTCAGTGATAGGTGCAAAGAAATAGAGGAGAATAAGAGAATGGGAAAGAGATCTTGAAGAGATCTCTTCAAGAAAATTAGAGATACCAAGGCAACATTTCATGCAAAGATGGGTACAATAAAAGACAGAAATGGTAAGGACCTAAGAGAAGCAGAAGATATTAAGAAGAGGTGGCAAGAATACACAGAAAAACTATACAAAAAAGATCTGAATGACCCAGCTAACCACAATGGTGTGATCACTCACCTAAAGCCAGACATCCTGGAATGCAAAATCAAGTGGGCCTTAGGAAGCATCACTATGAACAAAGCTTGTGGAGGTGATGGAATTCCAGTTGAGCTATTTCAAATCTTAAAAGATGATGCTATGAAAGTGCTGCACTCAATATGCCAGCAAATTTGGAAAACTCAGCAATGGCCACAGGACTGGAAAAGGTCAGTGTTCATTCCAATCCCAAAGAAAGGCAATGCTAAAGAATGCTCAACTACTGCACAACAGCACTCATCTCACACACTAGTAAAGTAATGCTCAAAATTCTCCAAGCCAGGTTTCAACAGGATGTGAACCATGAACTTCTAGATGTTCAAGCT
The DNA here is from genome assembly GCF_023699985.2 of Odocoileus virginianus. Taxonomy (NCBI): domain Eukaryota; kingdom Metazoa; phylum Chordata; class Mammalia; order Artiodactyla; family Cervidae; genus Odocoileus; species Odocoileus virginianus. The sequence goes on along the minus strand of NC_069677.1, from coordinate 29,869,731 downwards.
GGATTTAGAAAAGGCAGAGGAACCAGAGATCAAATTGCCAACATCTGTTGGATCATCTAAAAAGCAAGAGAGTTACAGAAAAACACCTACTTCTGCTTTATTGACTATGCCAAAGCCTTTGACTGTGTGGATCACAATAAACTGTGGAAAATTCTTCAACAGATGGGAATACCAGACCACCTGACCTGCCTCTTGGAAATGTGTATGCAGGTCAGGAAGCAACAGTTAGAACTGGACATGGAACAACAGACTGGTTCCAAATCAGGAAAGGAGTACATCAAGGCTATATATTGTCATCCTGCTTAATTAACTTACATGCAGAGTACATCATGAGAAACACTGGGCTGGAGGAAGCACAACTGGAATCAAGATTGCCAGGAGAAATATCAAAAACCTCAGATATGCAGATGACACCACTCATGGCAGAAAGCAAAGAAGAATTAAAGAGCCTCTTGATGAAATTGAAAGAGAAGAGTGAAAAAGTTGGCTTACAGCTCAACATTCAGAAAACTAAGATCATGGCATCTGGTCCCGTCACTTCATGAAAAATAGATGGGGACACAGTAGAAACAGTGTCATACTTTATTTTGGGGGGCTCCAAAATCACTGAAAATGGTTTTTTCAACAATGAAATTAAAAGACACTTACTCCTTGGAAGGAAAGTTATGACCAACCACAATAGCATATCAAAAAGCAGAGACATCACTTTGCAACAAAGGTCCGTCTAGTCAAGGCTATGGTTTTTCCAGTGGTCATGTGTGGATGTGAGAGTTGGACCGTGAAGAAGCTGAGCACCGAAAAATTGATGCTTTTGAACTGTGGTGTTGGAGAAGACTCTTGAGAGTCCCTTGGACTGCAAGGAGATTCAACCAGTCTATCCTAAAGGAGATCAGTCCTGGGTGTTCATTGGAATGACTGATGCTGAAGCTGAAACTCTAATACTCTGGCTACCTCATGCAAAGAATTGACTCATTGAAAAAGACCCTGATGCTGGGAAGGATTGGGGGCAGGAGGAGAAGGGAATGACAGAGGATGAGATGGCTGGATGGCATCACCAACTTGATGGACATGAGTCTGAGTAAGCTCCAGGAGTTGGTGATGGACGGGGAGGCTTGGTGTGCTGCTGCGGTTCATGGGGTCACAAAGAGTCAGACACGACTGAGCGACTGAACTGAACTGAACTGAATGGAAGAGTTGGCAACCAGTCCCTATCCTTCAGTGTGTGCCAAAAGTCACCTCATTAACATAACAAAAGGCACCTTTCCTACTCTGTCACTTAGGAAATTCCAACAGTTTAGGAGTTCAGTGCTAAAGGGCAAGAAGATCAAATATCTACTTTATATTACAAATCACAACATCACACAAGACTAGTCAGAAACAGAATGAAAAGCACTGCAGGAGGCATGGATTTTAAAAGGTCAAGAAGCTTTACCCTCAGGATAACCTGCTTTGCCTTTTTCTCTAAACGGAACTCTACCTTTACTAGGGAGAGACAATGAGCATGTATTAATATTTCTCAGGCAGTAGTTCTGCATTTTTCCCTCATTTATCCCACTGACTGTGTCTTGGTGGTGGTTTAGTTGCTAAGTCATGTCCAACTCTGCAACCCCATGGCCCACAGCCTGCCAGTCTCCTCTGTCCATGGAAATTCTCAGGCAAGAATACTGGAATCCCCCTCATATAAACAAGAAGAATAATAAAAGGGTCCCATCTCTAGCTCACAGAGCAAATAAAAAACTAAGCCAGACTCATCAAATTCAGTGTTTCTAATTTTCACACATTTATTTTCACACAAGTGAAGCCTGAAAGGGAAAGATGCCCAATGATGTACTAACATTGAACAGCAAAGTGACAGCAATATCCAAAGTTTCCCAGAGGGACTCTCAAATGTTCAAAGTAAAACAAACCCAACAACACCACCGATCCCTCCCCTAAGGAAGCAATGGTTACATTTACACGATCTGTGAACATTAAACAGACCTGCAGGAAAATGTGGAAATGTAGCCTGCCACTTGCAGTGCAAAGTCTCCTCCAGTTTTCTAAATTCACCTTCCTTATTGACCTTATCAATTTAACTTTTCACCCTGGCATGTGTGGCCTCTAATGTATTTTGAATGCCTTGGAACCCTTTGATTTTTTGACCATTATTTTCCCATTACAGAATATATCATGTAAATGCATTTTCAAGTTCACTACGAGTAGAGAAGGCTTGCATGGCTTAATGAAAGCATATTTTATCATGTCTTGCATTTGTCCTTGAATATCCACTTCTTTTACCAGCTCACAGAGAAATGGAAAAGACCAGGACCTCCTTGCTGCGGGTAGTAGTAGGGGAAAGTAGAAACGGGGTCTGACCCAGTAGAAGGCCTGCAAGATGGTGCAGTTTATGCAAGGCATGAAACCCAGTATGTAGCGAAAATAATAACTACGGGGAGAGGCAACAAGTACAACAACTAGGATATCCCAAAATGTGAACAGAGTATGTGAATTACAAATTCACGGTTAGCGATGATACTTTGAAATCCAGGCAGGAAGGTAGAAAGTACAGAAACATTTGATTTGGTAAAAAAATTGATCCTCCCTAAATTAATCCAAAAATTCAGAGAAACTGCCATCAAAACCCTAAGATTTTTAAAACATAAATTTAGCAAGCTGCTTCTAAGCTTCATCTGGAAGGATAAATAGCAAAGAATAAATAGCCAAGACATTTTTGGTGGGGAAAAAAATGATGCACTAGTTCTCTCACATATAAAAATATACCATAAAGGTAGTTATCAAAACTTTATTGATGCCAGAATAAGAAAATTACATAAATGGACTAGTGTACAATTTAGAAACAAATCCATGTACTATGTAACATTAGCCTCTGATAAATTAGCATTTAACAGAAAAACATCTGTCTGTAACTCACTGGGTAGGTTATACAATTTATTGTCTAAATCAGGACAATTTGAGAGTGAAAGGAAGTACCAATGAGATTCTGGGATGACCACCAAACATTGGACTAGTGAAAGTCGCTCAGTCATGTCTGACTCTTTGCCACCCCATGGATTGTCCATGGAATTCTCCAGGCCAGAATACTGAAGTGGGTAGCCTTTCCCTTCTCCAACGGATCTTCCCAACCCAGGATCGAACCCAGATCTCCCACATGGCAGGCGATTCTTTACCAGCTAAGCCACAAGGGAAGGCCATTGTGGACTGGACTGCCCTATGCCAATCCAGACACATGGTTACGGAGTTAAAGATAAGGTTGTCCCTGCATAATTATTAATAGCTCCACAATTCATTCTCAAAGATGTTCCAATTGGGGCAGTAAATCCTATGATCACTCTAGTAATAGGGTCTTGGTCACCAAGCAGGTATTCAAGAACCAAGCTCCAGGCTCTGAAAGAAGCTATGACAAGAAGAAAGCAAGTCCCCAGTTCACATACTGGAACAAATGGTAATATTCAGGTTACATCTATGGGAACTTGAAGAGAGTAATCAAGGCAGAATCCTAGTTTTGCTGACTTAGCAATACTGGAGACAGAGCATCAAGGATACTTGATATCGAATACCAAAGTTCTGATCACGAGAGGCTGCCTCAAGTCAGGAGAAACTAGAAGGTAAAGACCAAGATTGGCACTGTGCAGGCTCAAGGAACCAGATAGGGCCCTGCACAGCTTTTACTTTATTACTTTTATTCACCTTATAAGTATTACAAAATTTTAGTGAAATTTTTGAGACAGACTGTGGCCATTATTTCTCATCAATATTTTTAAAAACCACCATAAAATGGTTCTCAGTATAAAAGTGACAGAGGTTAAAATAAGGTAAAATACGTGAATGTGTTGCAGAGGACTGCTAAAATGGCAAGTACTGACCAGATATGTGTGTTATTATCACTGAAATCTACATGTAATACTTATTGCTAGACAATTTTACATACATTATGGTATTTAACCCTAACCACCACTCCAGGTTGGTTTTGTTAGCTTCATCAAGCAGAGTAAGCTAAGGCTTCCAGAAAAGATACCTTATACTATTGTTCAGTGGCAGGGCCAGAACTCAGGTCTAACTCTTAGCCTTCGTGTCTTGCTGGTATCTCTTTGTGTAGATGAATAGAGATGCATAAAAACACAGGGTAAGTTCAACAGACACACTTGGGAAAAACAATTACACAGAATCTAGTCAGAGATTTTAAGAGCATACATACTCATTAAATTATAATTATCTGTTTGCTTGATAATTTATGTGTTTACCTGATATGAGCAAAACTGCATATTAATCAGCCTCATCCTTGCCTCCTCTTGTTTTCACACACTCCACAATCAACTCAGCAAATCCTATCAGCTCTGCCTTCACAGTGTTCTCAGCACCTCCACCACTACCATACTGCTCCGTGAGTCTGTCATCTCTTGTCTTGACCGTTTCCACAACATCCATACAGGACTCCCTGCTTCAATCCTCGCCCTCTGCAGTCTGTTCTCAGCACATCAGGCAGAGTGATTCCAGCAACATCTACGTGAACCATGTCTCTCCGATGCTCAAAGTCCTGTAACGACTCCCCATTTCACTCAGAGTGAAAGCCAAGGCCTGACTACTGCTCACAAGCCCCACAGTGATCTATTGCCTCTTAACTTCAACTCACCTCCAACCACATCCTCTAAACTCATTCTGCTGCCATGCTGTTCCTCAAAAATAACAGTACATGATCATCTTGGCATCTTTACACTTGCCATTCTTCTGCCTTGAATGTGACATCTTTATTTTTTGTGTGCTTGCATGCTAAGTTGCTTCAGTCCTGTCTGACTCTGTGCGATCCTATGGACTGTAGCCCGCCAGACTCCTCTATTCATGGGATTTTCCAGGCAAGAATATTGGAGTGGGTTGCCATGCCCTCCTCCAAGGGATCTTCCTGACACAGGGATCAAACCCATATCTCTTATGTCTCCTGCATTGGAAGGAGGGTTCTTTATCACTGGTGTCACCTGGGAAGCCTCTCTTTATCTCTTAAACCACTGGCTAAATCATTTATCACCTCAAGTCTGTACCAGCACACCAGCTTATCATTGAGGTTTCCCTGACTACTGTAAATAAGTTATCAACCTCCTCTCCCATAGCATCACCCACCTCACCCTGTGGAACATTCTCCCAGGCACTTACCACCAACTGACATGATACATATACAGTCTTATTTATCTTGCCTCTTTATCTGCACTTGAATGTGTTAGGTTGAGCCCCATGAAATTACCATTTGCACAGGTCAAAAATGATCAACTATCTACAATTTCATTTGGTTTAATAATATCTTTGTATGTGTGCATATGTGTGCGCATGCACTCAGTCATATCCGACTCTTTGCAGCCCCATGGACTGTAGGCCACCAGGCTCCTCTGTCCATGGAATTTTCCAGGCAAGAATACTAGAGTGGGTTGCCATTTTCTCCTCTAGGAGATCTTCCTAACCCAGGGATCAAACCCGTGTCTCTTGTATTTTCTTCATTGGCAGGTGGATTCTTTACCACTAGCTCCACCTGGGAAGCCCAGTCTGTTTTATTCTCTGCTAAATTCCCTTACACAGATAACAGTGCCTTACATGCATATAACATGTGCTCAAAAATTACTTATCAAAAAATTATGTGTTTGAGGCAAATCATAAAGAACTATAGCATTCAGGAGTAGTCAAGTGTCTTATCTAACTGGTAGGAATCACTTTCCATCTTAGCTCAGTTTGGTCCTTGGCTACCATCTCATTTGCCCACCCAAATCAGAGTGCTGGTCTGCCCTGAACCCTCTTGCAGTTTCTTGGGAACACAAAGCCAGAGGCAGCCACACCATATGTCTCTGTCAAAGCTCTGGGTCCTGTTGACATTTTCAGAAAAAAAAATCTGTTACTTTTTGCTGCTGGTTCACCTTCCATGTTCCATACATGCAAAAGGGAAACCCAGGACAGGCAAGGGCATCTTCAGGCTCCGGGCAGGCTCCCAGCTCCACCAGTCATGCCTCTCTTCTGAGTGAGGCATAGGAGCAAGAGCAAAGCCCTAGGGTCTTCCCTTTCTGCTCTCTTCACTCAGGCTTAGAGAGTCCTGGTTTCCAGCCTTAATATTTATGAAACACATTTTATTTTCTTATTTTCTTTTATTTATTCTTAGCTATTTACTCCTCTCTTTGCTTTCTTATAATCAATATGACCTTTCTATATTTGCAAGAGTGATCACATCTTTATAGTAGTAAAAGCTCAATAATCTCAGGCCACTATTCCCCCTTTTTTGAATTTGAGATCAGAATAATTAAATAGGCTTCAGCCCTTTATTCAGCCAAGTGTGTTTCTTTTTTAACAGAACAGAATACTCTTACCTTCAGAAAAGTGTACGTGATTATTACTGGATGCAGTGAGGAGAATGTACATGTCATGGAAATGACTACAATGCATGTTCACTGCCTCTTCCTCCTCACTCTCCTCACTAATTCGTTCTCCAGATCAATTTCCCCAATAGGGACTCTAGATATTCACTGGGCACGTTTTCCTGGAAGTTTATGATACCTCATTTTCCTTTACTGAAATAATTGCTGAGTTGCATGAGGTAAAGCGTTCCCCATTTGCCGGGTTTCACTTACAGAGAGAAAGTCATTAGATCTTCATTTCCACTACAAAGCAAATGTTCAGGTGCCTCTATTCAAAAATATTAACTCAACTTTTACTTAGGATAGGATTTTCTGCTTCAGTTAGTCTGAGCCTTCACTGCCACACCTTTCTTCACACTAAGCCTTGGGAAGAGAGAAAGTAAAAAAAGTAAGGGTGAGCAGGATAGGAAACAGACATCCAGAGCTCTTACTATGTCTGTCTTAGTCCATTCAGGCTGGTATAATAGAATACCACAGACTGGGTGACTCATAAAGAACAGAAATGTATTTATCACAGTTCTAGAGGCTAGGAAGCCCAAGATCAAGGTGCCGACAGACTGGGTGTCTTGTGAAGATCCATTTCCTGATTCACGGATGGGCCATCTTCTCACTGTGTCCCCCCGTGGCAGAAGAGTTGGGGGAGGTCTCTAGGGTTTCTTTTGTAAGGGCACTAATCCCATTCCTGAGGTTCCCACCCTACGACATAATCATCTCCCAAAAGTCCTGTCTCCTAATATCATCACCTTTGGGGTTAGGATTTCAAGGTAAATATTAGGGGGACACAAAGAATCAATCCACAACAATGTCTTGGGTCCTTGTTCCTAGATCCCATTGTTTCCATCTCACAGTCTTGAGACACTGGTTAGATCTGGAGAGTCTGAGGAGGAAAAGACCTGAGGTTCAGGGAGTAAGGGGATTCAAGATGGCAGCTCTGTGAGAAGTTACACAGAACGGAGCTCTGATCCACTGTGGAATTGTAAACTCTCTGCTCTCATTTATGGTCCAGGAGAGGTGCAGGCAAGAACTGATTCTAGAAGTGCAGGACCTTCCTTTTCTCCATTCAAACTTGGAGCAGCTTTACTCTCCCTTCTCCCCTTCATTGTCATTAGAGAGTTACTTGTGCCGTCACATCCCACTCTCTGCGACCTCATGGTCTGTCATGGAACTTTCCAGGCAAGAATACTGGAGTGGTTTGCCATGCCCCTTTCCAGGGGATCTTCCTGACCCAGGGATCAGACTCGGGTCTCCTGCATCACAGGCAGATTCTTCACCATCTGAGCCACCAGGAAAGCCCTGTTGTCTTTAAGGGTATATCCAAAATGAACAAAAAGTAGGGATAAGAGCTCAAAACTATAAAAACATTTTATTGTCATTTTAAAACTTAGGACAATTTTAAAGGTCAAAAGTATATTCCTTCTGTCTGCCATCTCAGTATTTTCCTTGTCTCTTTGGCCTTAATTTTGTCTAGAAGCCCTTCTCTAAGGTAGCAAGATTTTGACTTCCAGAGGCTAACAGTTCTTCCAGAACCATCCTCAAAAAAATGCAGGTAATAGAACTGCTTTCTGAATCAAGCTCACTTTTGTCTCTGACATATAATACTTGCAGTTTGTTTCCAGAAATGCATCCAAAGTTCAGAGACATAGCATCTTTGACTTTTTGGAGCAAGAACTAATATGCAATTCACACAAGAGCAAGCATCTTATTAAAGATGGTCAGGAGTTCACCAATTACTATTTCTTGCCAATTCACCAAGTTCATTGTTATGCCTATGCACTTGATTTTTTTAAGACTTCCCATGTTCCTGATACTCACCAAAAACAGGAAATTAAGCCTTCACCTATAGTGTAATATCTGATACCTAGTACATTACTAACAAATATTATATAAATGAAGGGTTCAATAAAAGAAAAGCCTACAAAACCTGTTTAAAAGATAAAGAGAATACATTTTTTAGAAAGGGTATTGAAGAGGAATGATCTAAGACTCACATACTAAATAAAATAGAACTTTAACTCCTACTTTACTGAAACCTAAATTTCCTGTACTTCATACTAAAAATATTGGATTCTTAAAACAGACATTCTTTTTCTTGAAAGGTAATCACTTCCCATCATCAGACATATCATTTATATCAAATGGTCACCCTGCCAGAGTATGTGGGGAACATTTTGAAACGATGAATAAGGCTCTCGTCAAACATGTTATTCCTTACATAAATACAAATTCATTTATAACTGACAAGGCAATGAAGAAAATTAGAATCATTTTGCTTGAGTTTTGACACAGGCAGACATCAAGGGCAGCTCAGGGACTTATCCTCTTGTCTACACCTACCCTTCCTCCCGAGTTTCTGCATATATCCACCGCCTGCTTCCCTTTCTCCTAGGTGTTGTGCTTGGGGTTTTATCATTCTCAGTCCTTCCTCACTTTCCCCCCAAATCCACTCACCCCAACCCTGTCCCAGAGCACCCCTCCTTTCACTATATACCCCATTGCAGTTAACGATGCTACCATCCACACACTCCCCAGTGAGAAACCTCAACATTGTTTTTAAACCCTTTTACAATCACTTTTTCTCCCTTTCATCCAATCAGCCACCAAATCCTGACCTTACACCTTCCAAACACTGCCTGGATATTTTAACTCTCCGTGGTCCCAGCTTCCTTCAGCTCTGGCTTGGGTGATTGCCATCATCATTTAATCTCCTGCTTATTATTTCATTCTGCTTCATTTAACCTCAACACTACCTTCAGAATGATGCTTCCTAAGGCCCACTTGACTTCACATTCCAGGATGTCTGGCTCTAGGTGAGTGATCACACCATCAAAATTATCTGGGTTGTGAAGATCTTTTTTGTACAGTTCTTCTGTATATTCTTGCCACCTCTTCTTAATATCTTCTGCTTCTGTTAGGTCCTTACCATTTCTGTCCTTTATCTGTGCCCATCTTTGCATGAAATGTTCCCTTGGTAACTCTAATTTTCTTGAAGAGATCTCTAGTCTTTCCCATTCTATTATTTTCCTCTATTTCTTTGCACTGATCACTGAGGAAGTCTTTCTTATCTCTCCTTACTATTCTTTGGAACTCTGCATTCAAATGGGTGTATCTTTCCTTCTCTCCTTTGTTTTTTGCTTCTCTTCTTTTCACAGCTATTTGTAAGGCCTCCTCAGACAGCCATTTTGCTTTTTTGCATTTCTTTTTCTTGGGGATGGTCTTGATCACTGCCTCCTGTACAATGTCACAAACCTCCGTCCATAGTTCATCAGACACTCTATCAGATCTAGTCCCTTAAATTTATTTGTCACTTCCACTGTATAATCACAAGGGATTTGATTGGGTCATACCTGATTGGTTTAGTGGCTTTCCCCACTTTCTTAAATTTAAGTCTGAATGTGGCAAAAAGGAGTTCATGATCTGAGCCACAGTCAGCTCCCGGTCTTTTTTTGCTGACTATATAGAGCTTCTCCATCTTTGGCTGCAAAGAATATAATCAATCTGATTTCAGTGTTGGCCATCTGGTGATATCCATGTGTAGAGTCCTCTCTTGTGTTGTTGGAGGAGGGTGTTTGCTAGACATCCTGGAATGTGAAGTCAAGTGGGCCTTAGGAAGCATCAGTACAAACAAATCCAGTGGAGGTGATGGAATTCCAGTTGAACTATTTCAAATCCTAAAGGATGATGCTGTGAAAGTGCTGTACTCAATATGTCAGCAAATTTGGAAAACTCAGCAGTGGCCACAGTACTGGAAAAGGTCAGTTTTCATTCCAATCCCAAAGAAAGGCAATGCAAAAGAATGCTCAAACTACTGCACAATTGAAATCATCTTACACGCTAGTAAAGTAATGCTCAAAAATCTCCAAGTTAGGCTTCAGCAATATGTGAACCGTGAAATTCCAGATTTTCAAGCTGGTTTTAGAAAAGGCAGAGGAACCAGAGATCAAATTGCCAACATCCGCTGGATCATCGAAAAAGCTAGAGTGTTCCAGAAAAACATCTACTTCTGCTTTATTGACTATGCCAAAGCCTTTGACTGTGTGCATCACAATAAACTGTGGAAAATTCTTAGAGATGAGAATACCAGACCACCAGAACTGCCTCTTGAGAAATTTGTATGCAGATCAGGAAGCAACAGACCTGGACAATAGAACTGGACACGGAACAACAGACTGGTTCCAAATCGGGAAAGGAGTACATCAAGGCTGTATATTGTCACCCTGCTTATTTAGCTTATATGCAGAGTACATCATGAGAAACACTGGGTTGGATGAAGTACAAGCTGGAATCAAGATTGCCAGCAGAAATATCAATAACCTCAGATATGCAGATGACAACACTCTTAGCGCAGAAAGCAAAGAACTAAACAGCCTCTTGATGAAAGTGAAAGAGGAGAGTGAAAAAGTTGGCTTTACAGCTCAACATTCAGAAAACTAAGATCATGGCATCCAGTCCCGTCACTTCATGGCAAAGAGATGGGGAAACAGTGACTGACTTTATTTTTGGGGGCTCCAAAATCACTGCTGATGGTGACTGCAGCCGTGAAAGTAAAAGACACTTACTCCTTGGAAGGAAGTTATAACCAACCTAGACAACATAATAAAAAGCAGAGATATTACTTTTCCAACAAAGGTCTGTCTAGTGAAGGCTATGGTTTTTCCAGCAGTCATGTATGGATGTAAGAGTTGGACTATAAAGAAAACTGAGTGCTGAAGAACTGATGCTTTTGAACTGTTGTGTTGGTGAAAATCCTTGAGAGTCCTTTGGACTGCAAGGAGGTCCATCAGTCCATCCTAAAGGAGATCAATCCTGAGTGTTCATTGGAAGGACTGATGTTGAAGCTGAAACTCCAATACTTTGGCCACCTGATGCAAAGAGCTGACTCATTTGAAAAGACCCTGATGCTGGGAAAGAGTGAGGGCAGGAGGAGAAGCAGACGACAGAGGATGAGACGGTTGGATGGCATCATCTACTTGATGGACATGAGTTTGGGTAAACTCAGGGAGATGGTGATGGACAGGGAGGCCTGGTGTGCTGTGGTCCATGGGGTTGCAAAGAATCGGACACGACTGTGTGACTGAACTGAACTGAACCTTCAGAGTAATATTTCAAGTATATAAATATGATCATGTTTCTTGCTCTCATGTAAAAAATGTGTCATGAATTTCAAAATAAAGTTTTTTGAAATGCATAGTAGGACTCTGCCATCTGCAAGGTGAAGCCCAGGACCTGTTCATGGCCTTTGCAAAGCAGGATCTGACTCTTTACTTTTGATTTCCTATATGTACCAACAAACAACCATCCCAGCGAAAAATTTTAATGTGATATCAGGATATATAAATAGAAGGAGGTTATAGTTTTGCCATCCTCAACACTAACCAGATGCCACTATATTCAGAAAAACAGAATTTTACATTGTTTAAGAGGGAAGCCTCTGAATGTAGGCTGCTGGAATTCATATCCTGTCTCCTCTACTTTCCAGCTCTGTGACTTTGAGCAAGTTATTTAATATCTTTATGTTTTAGTTTCCTCATCAATAGATGGGAATAAGATTATCCGTCTTATAGAGATTTTGTAGCAACTAAATTAATTAAGATAGGTAGAGCACTATTAAATAATAAATTTTAGTGTTCTGATGTCCGTGGTACTTCAGGAGAAACATTAACTAATGGAGCATAGCCTGGGAAGGTGACCAGAATAAAAAAAGACATTGAGTCATGTTATGTGAAGAACAGTTAAATAAAATGCAGTGCATAGTGAAGAAGTGTTGGCAGGATAATACAGCTGTGCTAAAACATCTGGAAAACAATCCAGAGTGTAGACTCAGGAACAATAGTGGAACTCTATGAAAATAGACTCCAATTCAAATTACAGAAACACTTTCTGTTAGATACAAATGTCCACCAATGGGAGGGGTTTTCTCCAGAGAAAACGGGTTCCCCACCGCTAGAACAGTTTTGTTTAACCAATAATCGGATAACTTGTTGTTTAAAATATTCTAAAGGGATTGAAGTTACTAGATAGAAGGGAGAAGAATAACTTCTAAAGGTCTTATGAGTCTCAGATCACAAGAGCTTAACCTATTCTGTTGATAATAAGTAGGTGTTTGTAGAAATTGATTATTTTTGGTAAACTGTATAAAGCGTAAATATCACTAACATCAGCTTAAACATTGCTCTTTGGGGCCGCAAAGAATCAGCCACAACAGAGCAACTGAACTGATCATCAGCTTAGGTTGATTTATCATCCAGTTTCTCTCAATAAGGGCTTCCCAGGTGGCTAGCGGTAAAGAATCTGCCTGCTAATGCAGGAGGTGTGGGTTCCATCCCTGGATCAGGAAGACCTCCTGGTGGAGGAAATAGCAACCCACTCCAGTATTCTTGCTGGGAAAACCCCTTAATAAAGGAGTCTGGAGGGCCAGTCCATAGGGTCATAAAGAGTCGGACACAACTGAGCGACTGAGCACGTTAGCATGTTACCTCAATAAACAGTGCCTTGTAAACTCAATGTTTAGCATATACCCCAGCATCTGAGGCATTCTCCCTGGCCCAAGATTCATAAAGGGCAAGATGTCCTCAAGTGGCAGCTGTCCTCTGCCACTGTCCTCAAGTGGCAGCTATCTCTAGCTATCGCAGCTGCATTTCCCTTTATTTCTTACAAAGTTCCTTAAAAGAAACAATGACAATTTTCCTTTGCTACTCTTGGTTTGCCATGCTTATTTTCATTCATTGACATGTTCTGATAGCAATATGGCAAAAGTAAGTTTGAAAAGAGCTTTACTTTGACATTACATATCAGTTTAAATAGAATGAGAAGTTTCAGAAACAAAGAAGTGAGTCATCTCTTGACCCTGACACAACTTGAAGCTTTGTGATAAGTCCAGTAAGAAGAGCTCCTTGAGTTCCTTCCATGTGCTCAGTCACTTCAGTCATGTCTAACTCTTTGAGACCCCAGGGACTAGCCCAGGCTCCTCTGTCCATGGGATTTCCCAGGCAAGAATACAGGACTGGGTTGCCATTTCCTTCTCCAGGGGATCTTTCTGACCCAGAGATGGAACCCAGGTCTTCCACACTGCAGGCAGACTCTTTACCATCTGAGCCACCAAGGAAGCCCAATAATTTCATTTTAAAAATAAAGAAACAGGCTAAGCTATGCTTAATTGCCAACTCAAAGCCACATGGTCAATAAGGAAGAAGGCAGAGAGTCACACAGTGATCAGTAAAAATGGAATGCGCTTGCCTCCTGGTGTGTCTCAGTTGTGCCACGAACGTCTCCTTACTTGTTCCATGCTCTCTCTGTATCATCAAGCCAAACGAGCCTCAAGTCATCTCAAATCTTTAGAGTAGGGGAGGCCTGCTTGTTGTTCTCCATGGCCCCAAACCGCCTTTCTTCCTCAGAAACACACGAAGGCCAGTCCTTAAATCTGAGTATAAACCTTGACGGTTGCGTTTGTACTTGGACTTCATTCTTTGACCTGGATTTGTCTCGACTGGCAAGTTAGGATGACTCCGCCATGTAGTTAGCACTCAAACTCAACTCCTGGTCCCTGACACAGAACTCTTCCTTACCAATGCCAGCACAAGAGAGATGTTATAATTGAATCATTAGTTTTCAGCCGGCATGACAAGGCACACGGCACTGTAATTGATTGTGAATGGCACAGCATCAAAGTTAGTACATAACTGAGAGTCTATGCTGCAGCTTGACCTTTAGAACTTGGTATTGCCCATGCAGTGGGGTCCAAGAAAATTAGTATCATGAAGGGGGTAGAACCAAGAATCACTACTTTAGAAGAGAGGCTCATCTTATATTGATACTTCAGAAGCAAAAGGCAAGGGCAATGATGAACCCCAGCGCATCAATTATCAACTCCTCCCAGACTTGGTTTTCACCAGCTCTTCTTCACAGTTATATAACATGGACTCTCCACTTCAAGAACTTTTGACCTCTCACCCAGCCACCACATACTATCCTCACATCAATGAGCCTATTCAATTGCCCTTTTCAGAAAGTCTTCCTCTTCTTTGGCTTTCAACTCCCTCTGCCTCCAATTGTTGGAGGTAGGTATTACAACCTTCATTTTTACAGACAGGAAGTTGAGGTTCAGAGATGCTGATTAACTCATTCCATGTCACAGAGCAAGGAAGGAAGGAATGAAAGTGAGAGGTAAAAGGAATTTCATCTGCTTCTCTGTTCCTTGCTGCCTCTTTCCAATTTAGGGATAGGCAGGTGGGTTGAAGAAAAAATAGGATTCCAAATTCTGTCAGTCACTCATTTTCTTAGGTGGTTTATCTTAGTCACATGGGTTCTTAGAGCATAATGTAGAACCCAAGATCTTATAAGCTACAAAACATAGGGAATGGGAGGCTTTAATCAAACTTCTTCAAGGTATTTATATTATTTATGGGGCTTTCTCTGTAACTAAATTATCATTACATCAGGCATTTTCCAGACAATGGTGAAAACTTAGGTTTAAAAGAGGACTAAATATTTCGTTTAATATTTGTAAGAGTCTTTCACCACAGAATCCAAGCAGTTAGAATAGGCTTTTCTTCAACCTGTATCCATCAAAAAAGTCACTATTCTTATTGCTGAAAGTTTTTTTTTTTTCCTTTTATCTTTAAATACAGGCCTTTCCACTAGGTCAAAGCAGGATTTACAATTTAAAATATATTTTCCTTTGCCTGCCTAGGGCCTTTTGCATTGTAAATCTTTCTTTTACAATTAGATCCATTTGCCTTTTACCTACAGCTTTAAAATCTATCCAAGAAAACTAAAATAACCAAGTCTCTGATAGCTCTTTCAACTTTAAAATGTTGTATTTAATTTTTTATTGTAATTATTTAATGACTTCTTTGAATTTTGTCTCAAATCCCTTCAGTGAAAATAATGGTCTTAATTTGGCATATTAGATATATTAGAATATTTAAGTAAATAAACATTTATATACAAATAAATAAATGGCTGCCAATAGTGCCAGATTACTTATTTTAATTAATCCTCACACAACACATTTTGAAGGTTGCATTAGTATTCCCACTTTATAGATAAGGAGATTGAGACTCAAAGAAGATAATTAGCTTGAATCCACTTTAGTATTAATAGGAAAAGAGCAGAAATGGAGTTTGAACTCAGTTTCTTCTGCTTCCAGAGTTAATGATTTCTTTTTTTAAGTTTGCTTTACATTCTTTTTTTTTTTTTTTTTTTTTTTTACTGGGTTTCAGTTGATTTATAATCTTGTGTTGCTTTCAGGTGGACAGCAGAGTGAATCAGTTATGCACATACACGTATCTACTCCTCTTTTCTTCTGAATTTTTAATTATTTTTAATGGATAAAACACTTATTACCCAAAATCTTGAAAAGTGTCAGTACAGAGCAGTACACAGTGAAAAGTACCCCCGGCCCACAACTCTCATCCCAGCCACTCAATTCTCCTCAGAATCAGTGATCAATTTCCAGTATATTCTTCCACACATATTTTTATACAAATGCAAACAAATGTTTCATATTTTCCTTCTTTTAATTCAAATTAAAATTAGTATTCTAGTACTAGAGTTATATTAATCTAGTATTCAAATTATTAATATTAAGCACATAAAATAAAGCTTGGAAGCAAATCTTAAACACTTTTTTTAATATATCAGTTTATTTATTTTAATTGGAGGATAATTACTTTACATTATTGTATTGGTTTTGCCATACATTGTCATGAATCCGCCACGGGTGTACATGTGTTCCCCATCCTGAATCCCCCTCCCACCTCCCTCCCCATCCCATCCCTCTAGGTCATCCCAGAGGAAGCAAATCTTAAACACATATTTTTAAAAAAGCAATGAAATAACTCTATCTCAGACTGCTATCATATCAGTGCAGAGAAAGAAGAAGGAATTTCACTAACTTATGAACCCAGTGTATTCTGACCCTATACCTTTAGGAAGATATGTTTTAAGGCTAAAAAGAACTGCAAAGAAATCTGGATTTTACTTACTTGTTTCTTGTTGGTAGTGGAGCAGGGTAGTTATCCTAAAACTGTTTTGAGTATATTGCAGAATGGAGAAAAATAAACAAACTAATGTAATTGGAAATCAAAGGTTATCATGTGAGAGAAGGAGACATAGATATGAGAAAAGTGGGAGAGAAAACCCTGTACTGCTGGATTAGAATATTATGGACTGAACATTTGTATCCCCCCATTTATATGTTAAAGTCCTAACGTTCAAAGAGATGGTATTTGGAAGACTTCCCTGTGACTCAGATGGTAAAGAGTCTGCCTACAATGCAGGAGACCCAGGTTCAGTCCCTGGGTTGGGAAAATCTCCTGAAGAAGGAAATGGCAACCCACTCTAGTATTCTTGCCTGGAAAATCCCATGGACAGAGGAACCTGGTAGGCTACAGTCCATGGGGTTGCAAAGAGTGGGACATGACTGAGCAACTTCACTTTCACTCTTTTTTCAGATTCTTTTCTCATATAGGTCATTACAGAGTATTGAGTTCCTTGTGCTATATGGTGGGTTCTTATTAGTCATTTATTTTCTATGTAGTAGTGTGTATATGTCAATCTCAACCTCCCAGTTTATCCCTCCCCCCACTTACACCCTGGTAACCATAGTTTGTCTTTTATATCTGTGACTCTATTCCTATTTTGTAAATAGGTTCATTTGTACCATGTTTTCAGATGAGAGCATGAGTTTTGGAGTTGGACAGAGTTGGGTAGAAATTCTGACTCCACCACTTAATACCTATGCTACCTCAGAAATTTACTTCCTTTTCCGAATATCAATTTCCTCTCCTGGTAAATAGAAAGAGCTTTCATAAGGGTTACTGTCAGAATTAAATAAAGCATTGCATATAAATGCATTATTTAATATGGACCTAAAGAAATACTTCATACCTTTATGTTTATTATTATCATTTCTAGTTTTTCTCTATTAAAAGCTCCTATTATAGTTTATCCACCTTGATTTTTGCCTGAAATAGAGAAAGAATTGAATCACATTCACCAAGAAGAGATGGATGTTTTCAGCATAAATTTGTCATTTGTACCAATCTAGGAGACACATGTGAGTTGTGAGCAGGTTTTCTCACCCCAACTGTGTATGTGTGATGCCTGATAGAATGTTTAACAATTAAAACTGGTTTTAAATATGCAGCATGAAGAGAATCAAACTGAACATCAGATGTGGTTATCCACTTGAAAATCTCATTAAGAAATGAATTATTGTGTAGTGGACTAATTAAGATCACGGAGAAATGTGTTTTCCATTTCTGCATAGAATTTTTCAAAAAATGAATTAAACGGAAGGGCCATTGATTAGTATGGCCAGTTTGGGGGGAAAAAAATTTTTTTTTCTCCCGATTTCCTCCAAATGGAAAACACTATTTGCCGAGTGTCTACTCAATGCCATTCAGTATTTTAAATCAGCTGTATGGCAATTCTTTATGATATTTGTTACTATTTCGGTTTCCTTGATGAGAAAAAATGAGGCTGGAGGAAGTTAAACAATGTATTTAGGTCATATAATCAGTACATTGTGGAGCTGTAGTAATTATGGAGGGATTTCAACCTGAAACTAATTTCAAATTTCTTTCAATTAAGCCCTGAGATCATCATTTCTGATAGCTGTTATGACTGTAAATGTGATGCAAAACTTATTTCATCACATCACATGCATAAACCCCATATCCGCACTTGTCTGACCAGTCTGTCTCCTCATCTAGATACACCATAAGCTCCATAGAGAAGGGATATAGTGTTCATCACTATATCCCCAACACCCAGGCTCAGTGACTGCCACAGGGTTACATCTTCAATAACTATTTGTTGAATGAAGAAATGAATGCTGATTTAACTGAAAGGAATAGAGAGCGCTCCACAGTCATCCTTTCACAGGTGGCACCCTAAAGGTTGGGGAGTGCAAGGATGGAGTGTTTTGTCTGCACTTAAGCAATTAGTGATAGAATGGAATGTTAGAAGCCCAGAGCCTCCAGAGGGCTGAGCTCAATGAGCCAAGCTACTAGCAGGTTAAAGAACAGGTACATTATTTAACTTGAGCTGTGTCCTCCTGAAACAGAAATCAAGCACATCACAATTACATGAACATAAGTTGGTTCACGTGTGTGACAAAAGTCATAATTGACTCCCACACCCATCTCCAGGCAGAGGAGTCCATACGTGGTCAACCCAGCTATTAGGAAGCAGCCTGCACTAACAATTCAGACAATTCAGAGAATCATTCCTATCTGATCCTTTTCAAAGAGGCTACAATGTTTGGTGATAAACTTCTTTACCTCTATAGATGAAGAGCAAGTGGAACTATTCACTCAGTCTTCCAGGCATCAAATGGGGTAGAAAGGTCTTTACATTCCTGTTGTGAGGCATTGTCAAGAGGCTATTCAGTAGCACTTGCTAGTCCTTCAGATGGTAACATTTAAGGTGTGAACAGAGAAATAGGAACCCGACAAAGAAATGGAACAAGCAGCTTAAGAGTAAGAAAGAGAACGGAGAGCATTGCTCTTTAAGTCAAGATGGCAACACACTTTTAGAAGGAAACAACCAAAAATACCAAATTCAGCAAACTGAGAGAAATAACAAACTCAGCAACCTTATTTAAGGTGTGGAAAGACAAGAAGCTATTGGACGTACCCACTGGGAAGTTGTAGCACCCTTAGAAAGAGCAGCTCGGGTATAGCGCAAATGTCGATGTATTATTCTGACTCTTCCATGAACTATCCTTAGAAGCAGAAATGGGTGGCTTGGTGCCTGCACATGGAACACACTTACAAATGCTGTCTAACAGATACTCGAATGACTTAATTAAAACAAGGTATAGTAGTTCACCTTGGAAGAAAACATTCCAAAGATATTTAAAACTGCTCTTAATAAGAAGTAGCAATGTTTTCTAAATTAAATCACTAGGTCTAAAATTATCACCGTTCATTTGGCTTCTCCCCCCAAAGGCCCTGGAGCCAAAACAACTCAATTCCTGGGGAGAACATATAATTTGCCGTCTGCAAGAGATAAATTCCCATGCATTAGAAGCATTCCTAAATTTCTGTGCTTCAAGTGACCTTTTAAGTTGCTGCTGTGATGTCATTAGTGTTACAATTTTACACAAGATTAGACATGTAATTAGGTGTTAAATAGTTCCGCTGGCTCCTGCTTGCTATTTAATAAAGCAGAATGCATTAAGAGCACCCCATATGCAGAACTCAAGGCCACTGACAATAAAAAACTGCATCCACTTTGCTCTTCCCTGCCTTGTATGCCACTTGTCCTTGCAGCTGTCACCTCGAGGAAATGAGAAGCCACAGCACAGTATCACTCATAGAACTGTAACTCTCCAGCTGAAACTTCTAGAAGCAAGGGGAGTCTCCATTAAGAACTCAGGTGAAACCAGAACCTGAGAGTTTTTAGCAGAGTTTCCCACCTTGGCTGCACATCAGAGTCACCCGGAAAGCTTTTTAAAAAATTCTGACGCCAGAGACCCACCCCTAGAGATTCTCACTGGTCTGGTTTGAGATCTAGGCACTAGAATTTTTTTAATTCCTCCCAATGATTATACTGTTCAGCCAGTGTTCAGAGTCACTGCATTTATGCTCCTCTGGCTCGAGATGGGTATCAAGGTGAATGAGGAAGTATAATACTTCAGATTTCATTATCTCAATATCTCAGAAAACTGTTTTCTCTCTGCCTCTGACCCGTAAGAAAAGGAAAATCAATAGTCTCAATGTACAAGTACAAGGCTCCTTAATTAGATTTTTTTACAAAAAGATAAATCTAATTCACTACTCTTAAAATTATGAACAAGGAGGAAAAGAAGTAAACTAATGTTTAGCATGTGCCTTGATTTATTCAAGGTACTTCTGCATCTGTTAACTTACTAATCTTCCAAGCAACCCAGAAAGATAAGTATTATTATTTCCATTTTTACAACTGGGGAAACTAAGACACAGAAATGTTAAACTGACTTGTTCAAAGTCACACGGTTGGTAGGTGGTGATGCCAAGAGGCAAACAAACATCTGACCCCCTTGCTCACATTTTTATTAGAATATGCTGCCGTTTCTGAAGAAAACCTTACTGAGTAATACTTCAGCAAGTAATAGAAACTTTCTGTCCAAGTCAACAAGAGACAGAGGGAGGGGCTTCCCTGGTGGCTCATGGTAAAGAATCCACCTGCCAATGCAGAAAACACGGGTTCCATCCCTGGTCCAGGAAGATTCCGCATGCCTCCGAGCAACTAAACCCATGTGCCACGAATGTAAGCCTGAGCCCTAGAGTCCGGGCACTGCAACTACCAACGCCTGAGCACTTAGAGTCTGTGATCTGCAACAAAAAAAGCCACCGCTATGAGAAACCCACGCGCCGCAACTGGTGTAGCCCCGGCTCACTGCAACTAGAGGAAGCCCACGCACAGCAACAAAGACCTAGCCAAACCAAAAATAAATATATTAAAAAAAAAAAGACAGAGAGAGTCAGAAGGAGCACTACAATCAGGAGAAGAAAAGCAAGGAGGTAGGGAATGGGAAAAGGGAACAGCATCCTGAGCTCAGGAAATGATCTGAAATGAGACAGCAGCTCGTCCAGCAGTAGGGAGCCACAACACAGGAGGCCAACGTCAGAATCTACAGTCTTGTTACTAAGCAAAGGCCCATACAATGGCACCAGCTTTTGAGAAAAGAAAGTGCTTTGTTGTGAGGTTGACCAGCAAGAAGACAGGAGGCAAGCCCCTCAAATCTGTCTCTGAGATCCAGGGATCAAGGTGGATCTTAAAGGGTTAGGAGAACTGCAAACTTGGAAGTTGATTGGCTATTCTCCAATCAGTCTATATAAACTACTAGTACTTCTGGAAGACAGGTTTTCCTTACTGAAGGACTTCTTGCTTCATAAAAGGTTCTGGTGGCAACGTTTTCATTCTTTGAGTTCCAGAGACTGAAGATTCTTGGCCCAGGGTCATCTTGAAGACCAAAGTTTCCATCCTGCACATGCACAATGCTGTCTCTATAAAATAACTGCAGATTTGATTGATCAACAACCTGCTTTAAGGAAGCAAAACCAGTTTAAGCTGGTCAGTATTTCACGTGCTGTTTTGGTCATACTTTCCAACAACAGATGCTTAGATGGTCAAGGCAGGCAGCGAACATGACCAGTGCATCACTGTGTGTCCCACATTGTGTCAAAAGAGGGCATAACACACAGCTGTGCCCTGGATGCCCACGGCATTGCTCTACCAGAGGCGGGTACCAGGAACTGGGAGCCGGGCTGAGGAAGCTGTTTGTGGGGGTGACAAAAAGCTCCCCAGAAGAGATGACACCGGAGATGGCCTTGGAAACAGAGGAACTCACTCACCTGGCAGGAAAGGGAGGCAGAGAGAAAATCTGAGCTGAGTCAGAGCGGTAGAAACCCACGGAGGTGTACGCCTAAGAAATGGAAACAGGCCTGAGAAATGGAAAGAGGCCCTCTATAAATTCCCCAGGCAAAGAAATTGTTACATTCTCCCCGACCCCTGCTTTCATTCAAAGCTGAGATTATGTCTTTTAGGGCATCTGGTTTTCAGACCATACTTATCTGCAATCATATAGTCGAGGCTCAGCCAGGTTCACCCCAGCTCCTGGTCTTTTGATGACAGAATTCGTTCCAGGTTTCATCCCCCTGCCCTCAGCCCCAAGCATCCACCCTTATAGATCTCTTTTCCACACTAGGATTCCAAATTACAGAATTTTGTCAAGCGGTTTCTTTGTCTCCATATCAGTTTTCTAATCACAATTCAAATGAGGTGTTCCTTGTCTTATAAAGTGAACAGAGTTAATTACTTGAGACGTTCAGGAGAGCTGCATTTGAGCTGAGGGACCCACCAAACCAACTCCCGTTAACATATTCTGGGTGTTTCTTTGAAGCCTGGAACTTTTTTCAACCTCCACAGAACCTTTATAGTGTTGTCCTTAAAGCTACTCATTTAATTTTAATTAACAACAAACTTAGCAGGTTTTAAATAACAGTTTGTAAAAGAAAACTGGGGTGGAGAAACTCCAAATCCACTTCTTAGGATAAGCTGAGGAATCATTAAGTCCTTTCCAACAATTGTTAGACAGTTAATTAGAATAAGTATAGCTTTCATTTCTTCCCTTCTGTATCATCTTCAAACTGCAGCTTAAGGGTGCAATGCTGAAAGGACACACAGCCTGAAGAGCATTGTTAAGTATATTAAAACCACCACAGCCCCCTCCACTTGGAATGATTTCAAGTCATTTATAATATGGATGGTGTGTCTATTAAAGCCTGGCTTATAACTAGTAACAGGATGGTGGGATTTATTGCTTTATCTGAATTCAAAGTGTGCCCCTTTTTTTGTCTGCTCCAACCCAACCCTTGAGGAGTGACTAAAAAGATCAGAAAATCCCACCAGAGTCAGTGTTGAAATACCTTCCTGAAGGTTTAAGCCAATCTTCATTCTTATAAAGTAGGTCATTTAGCTTACATGGTGGCTCAGGAGGTAAAGAATCTGCCTGCAATGCAAGTAGACCTGGGTTCAATCCCTGGGTCAGGAATATCCCCTAGAGAAGGGAATGGCAATTCATTGCAGTCTTCTTGCCTGGAGAACTCTATGGACAGAGGAACCTGGTAGGCTATAGTCCATGAGGTCGCAAAGAGTCAGACACGACTGAGCAACTAACACACACACACACACACACAATCATTCTTATTTCCTAATGACTGTCTGTGCTTTCCTAATGGCTTAAAGGTTAAAGGATCTTCCTGCAAAGCGGGAGACCCAGGTTCAATCCCCGGGTTGGGAAGATCCCCTGGAGAAGGAAATGGCAACCCACTCCAGTACTCTTGCCTGGAAAATGCATGGACAGAGGAGCCTGGTGGGCTACAGTCCATGAGGTTGCAGAGTCAGACACGACAAAGCGACTAACACTTTCACTTCCACTTTCAAAGACTGTCTAGTTCTAATAAATTTAATTCCTATTCTATCTTATGTGTTTTAAAGATGTTCAAAAGGAAACTTAAATAACTTTAAATGTCCCCGATCCCAGAGCTAAGCAGATTCAGCTTCTAGATCTTTTTGAAACTGTCCAGGGCATCCATTCAGGTGTATCTTTTCATTCCTGTCACTCATCCTGAGAGACCAAGGGTAGAAGTATTATATCTTGCATCTATACTGGTTATCAAACCCCAAGCACTTCCCATTGCCTCTGTTCCTTCTATCTCTGATGCTGACCCAAGGGTTACTGAAGGAGATCTATTCCCAGACCTATTTCCAAGAAGTCAGTACACAATGATTTAAATACCCTTTAATTCATCCTTCAGTGTACTGAGTCACAAAATTTTGGAGCTGAGAAGGATCTCAGAGGTTACCAATTTCAAACTTTCCATGTTACAGATTAAAAACAACTAAGCCTCTGCAAAGATAAGTGCCTTTCTCAAGGCCACACAGCTAATTAGTAAAAAAGTTAGGCAAATAACCACTGATTCTGAGTACATGTTCTGAGTCCTAGGGGCTTCATGTTTCCTCCAAATATCAGCATAATCAAGAGCCTGCTAGAAATGCAAAATCTTGGGCTCCCTCACTACACTCACTGAATCAGAATCTGCATGGTCACAAGATCTCCAGGTAAACCCTACATACATTGAGAATCACTGGACTAGACTATAATGTATCTTTCTCCAGAAAGCACAAGGATTGGAGACAAGCAGACATGGTTCCAACTTTTCTAAATGTGAGCAAATAGCTCAGTCTCCTAAAAGCATCATTTGTAGCCTGGAAATAAGAGCATTATCTACCTTGAATGGTTTTCATAATATAAGCATCACGTAGATGTCAGCATACACATTTCATGACACATACATAGATAATATATGCAAATTGCCTGGCATGTAGTAGCTAATATGGTGTGTGCATGCTCAGTCACTTCAGTCATGTCTGACTCTTTGCAACCCTATGATCTGTAGCCTGCCAGGCTCCTCTATCCATGAGATTCCTCCAGGCAAGAATATTGGAAGGGTTGCCACGCCCTCCTGCAAGGGATCTTCCCAACCCAGGCGTAGAACCCAAGCCTCCTGTGTCTCCTGCATTGCAGGTGAGTTCTTTACCTGCTGAGCCACTGGGGAAGCCCAGATATAGTATATAGTACTTACCATTTCCAATCTCATGCTTACCAATAATATTATGATCAACCTAAAGGAAATCCATGAGTGACCACGCATCCATGAAGGAATTACCTTGCTTCCTTTTCTCTATTTGTTAAATATCATTTTAACTTTTATATATGTGACTAAGAGTGTTATGATATTTCATATTTCTAACTTCAAAATGAAAGAACTAATCCCCAAACTGTGTTATAACCAAAAGAACACAACAGTCTTCTAACATCTTGACTCCAGATCCTATAAACCTGGCCATTAGGAGCAGTGAATATCTGCTGCCACCCATGCCATGATTTTCTCAGAGACTCAACTGCAAGGGATAAACCTTCAGCTTTGGCAACAGTTGAACACATTTAAAAGATGATCTCTCGTCACTAACGTGTCACATCTGTCAGCCTCAAGGAAAAGAGCTTGAAGAGGAACAGAGGAATAGAACCAACCCTGAACCAAAACTTTTGAAAAATATAGAATGCTAAACTGGACCAAATATAGAGTTCCCTGGTGGTCCAGTGGTTAGGACTTGGTGCTTCCACTGCAGGGGACACAGGTTCAATCCCTGGTTGGGGAACTAAGATCCCACATGCTGCACAAAGCATGTGGGATAAGTAAATAAGTAAAACTCCACCAAATTATATTTTCGGAGGAGATATCTTGGAGGGAATATGATAATAACATCAATTGGAAAACATGTTTCCCTAAAGCAGTGCCTCTTCATCCTAGCAATGCATTAGAAACAACTAAGAAGCTTAAAAAAAAAAAAACTGAATGCACATTTTTGAGGGCGAGATCCAGGCTTCAGTAATTTTTAAGATTCCCATTTGACTTAAATGTGCAGCTAGGGTTGAGAACTGCTGCCCTACAGAAAGAGAAACCTAGTCTTATCTAAGATGGTCAATCCACCAAGATTTATTGATGCTATTGATACAGAGGGGTTACCTAGGTGGCACTAGTGGTAAAGAATCTGCCTGTCAATGCAGAAGACATAAGAGACATGGGTTCAGTCCCTGAGTTGGGAAGATCCCTTGGAGGAAGGCATGGCAACCCACTCCAGTATACTTGCCTGGAGAATGCCATGCGCAGAGGAACCTGGCAGGCTACAGTCCAGGGTGTCCCAAAGAGTCAGACACGACTGAAGTGACTGAACAGGCATTGATACAAAGTTCCCCAAACTTTAAGTAATGGCTTTAAGTTCAGTGTGTATCTCTTCTAGGTCTTTTCGCCACTCCTCCAGGACTTCCACCGTAAGGAAAGGAGCACCTGGACCAACATCCTCTAAGATGTTTATATGGACCAGTGGCCGGACTTCTTCATCTTACAGACACGATGAGAAAAGGTAAATCACTGGGACTCATGGGGCTTTTTGGAATCATTTAACCAGAATACACAGAAAGCCCACCAACGAGAAAGCATTAGGCAACTGAGCTTTCTCTTTTGCGAGTGTTAAGGTAGGATGGGCTCTGTGTTGAAGGAACAGGGTTTCAGACACTTTGGCCTTCTCCTTGCAGTCACCAAGCTCACTCCTGCTACATGGCTTTGCAAAAGCTGTTGCCTGTCAGAAATGCCCTTTGGTCATGGTGGTTTAGTCGCTAAGTCATGTCTGACTCTTGCGAACCCATGGACTGTAAACCGTCAAGCTCCTCTGTCCATGGGATTTTCCAGGCAAGAATACTGGCGTGGGTTGCCATTTCCTTCTTCAGGGGATCTTCCTGACCCAGAAATTGAACCCGGATTTCCTACATTGCAGGCAGAATCTTTACCAACTGAGCTATGAGGGAAGCCCCAAATGCCCTTTACCCCTTCATTTATACACACACTGGTCTCTTGGTTACTTCTATCTCTGTCTTCGGATACCCATTCAGTCAAACCTCCCAATATCCTCTTGACCAGCACGGAATTTGTGTTTTAGTCTCCCTTGAATTTTCACCTCCTACAGCCATACCTGACACATAGTAGATGCTCAACAAATACTGAGCTGAAATGATGAAAATTCTTCAAGGCTCTGGACATATGGCAGGGAAGGAAAGCAAAAACTAAGAGAGAATGAAAAAAGGATGGACAAGTCCAGGGAGCCCTCAGACTCCTTGGAAAAGTAGCCTGGCATTGGGGAGAAATGGGGAGGGGAGTAAGCAAAAAGTTTAAAGGGCAAAGGCAGTGTTAATGAAAGACAAAATGACAATTATTCAGTCCAACCCAGTCTTCTGCCTTGGAAATAAATGCATTCACAAACTTCTCTGGCCATTTTGAACATTTGATTTCTCTTTTTTCTTCTGTGTCTTTTTCTTATTGACCTAGTGCTATTTCTTGGGTGTAGTGAAGCTAAATTTTAAACACAACTGCCTATACAAATATATTACAACTTAAGCAAGACTCATTTGCCTGCAGAATCTGATAAAAATTGATAAATGGCATTGGGCACAAGAAAAAGGACCTGCAGGTTTACTTGAGTATAAATTCTAATAACTGGTACTTCTATTTTTCCTTTTAAAAATGTATATTTCCCTACAGATAAAATTCTTTTAAAATTCTAAAAGAAAAATTGCTCCTCACAATGATTTTGTATTACAGCAAAAGTTTGGAAGCAACTTTAATATTCACAATAGAAAAACTGTTAAATAAATCATAGAATGTAATATGTCACTTAGCAGCTCAATTTGTTTGAGCATAATATTAACTGACAATTCAAGCTGAAAAATTGCATGCAAACTATAATTGCAGCCACAAAAAAATACACATGGGAAAAAGCCTGGAATTAAAAGTATGTTTTCTAGTCCTCCATTTTCCAAATGCTTTTTAATGTTATATTATCTTAATTATGGAAAAAATAATGACATGATATTTAAGTAAAATTACAGCTCAGAACGCAACTAGTGTTTGATCAAAGTCTTGGTACGCATCATGAGAGAAGCAGATCAACTGAAAATTTTCTGTCTTTGTTCATCACTAGGTTTTCACATGCTTTTTCTCAATGTTTAATCAAGTTATTTTTCATTTGCTTTCAGGTAGCTTAGCTGAATCATCTTTCAGCAAGACCTTTACTATAAGACTGAAATTTCATGTATTATTTTTAAATTCCATATTTTGTATAAAATTTCCTCATTTCTTAAAAAAAAAAAAAAAAAAATGTCACTACCAGTGACGGTGTGGAAGGCAGAGTTTTCGGTGCCCTATAGGAATACTGTGACTGTCATAGGCAGTCTTCAGAGTTTGAAGGTTTTATCAGAGCAGGTGGAAGCATGATGCATTTGTTTCACTTTTCATTTATTCTCATTGAGTAACTTAATTAAATATATTTTGCTGTCTATATAAATTTTACAAGCAAAAGGATTAATATTTAAGAAGCAATTACTCTGCACTACATGTTTTCATAAACTGTCTCTTCTAATTTATAAGATAAGGATTATTATGCCCATTTTACAATTGAGGAAGCTGAAGATAAGAGAGTTTAAACTTCCAAGAGTCCAACAACTAGCTAGTGATTGAATCCAGATTTAAACTCAAGGTTGTACTCTGTCCCCTTCACCCTATGGCTTACCCAGGCCCTTATCAAACATGAGACAGTCAGAGCAGCAGTGAACAGCCAAGCCCATAGGGGGGAAAGGTGTCAAAATAGAGTTGAAAATTGTGTATCAAAGGAGATAATAAATATGCTAACATGATATATTGGCTATATTTGTGGAATTAAAAGGAACAAATAGTTAGCTTCATATTCTGCACAAATAAGATTCTATAAAACTCTTAAATCACTACTTTCATGGTTTTATTTCCAAAGCATGATTTCAAGAACCATGGGATTTAAAATAATTAAAATATTGACTATAAATAAATCACTTTCAGCAAGCTTTATTTATGGGATGAGGATGTCAAGGTTTATGAAATCAATCTGAATGACTTTGGCCTACAAAGTCAAAGACAAATGGAACAACAGCCAAAGAATGGAGCAATAGAATCTGGTACTATGCCAGCATCCTTAGTTTGATGTTGGTTCATGACCACATCTCCATCTTCACTGCCTAATTCACAGACTCTTATAGGACAAGATTCAAACAGCATGACTTTAAACAGCAGCTATTGCTCTGTTAATTCTCTTGGCGACAGTAGTCATGGTGATAAGGAAGGCAATGACGGCTGATCATAAATCTAGATAATCAAGATCTTCAAGTTAATTATTTGGAAATAAATTAACTAGGTTATCTGAAACTATTGCCCATAACTGCTTGTAATAATTCCACCCTCAGTTTCTTATCCTGAAAACCTGGCCTCTATACATCCAGCTTCTCCAGCTGTGTTCCCCCCGACAATCCCAGGGGCCAGGTACTCCACACTGCCTGTTCTGAGACCAAAGCAAAACCTGTCAGGATATCGGCTTCTCTAGGATCCCTCAAGAGATAGAACATCAAGAAATAAGCTTATGGTTAGGCAGAGCATCTAAGTGGAAGGAAAAGTCCACTGAAAATTTTGAAGCCTAATTTTTATGGTTCAAAGGAAGCTGAAGTCAACTTTACATTTTTCCCAAAAATGTAAATTTTTTTAATTATTTTAATTCAAAGCCAGTCCTGTTTTTGTGATCATCTGCTATATGCAAAATACTGGTTTCTATCCTTGTGCTCCATTTCACATGCCCAGCAATGTGAAGGAATAGTTTTCCTTCTTTGATCAACTTTCTTTGTTAGGTGAGCCAATGTTATTCTCTAAATTGCAGGAAGCAAAATAAAGTTTTGCTTTAAAAAATAAAGCTATAGCAAAATAAAGCTACAGCAGTAATAACTACTAGAGAGAGGTTATTGACTAAGTATATTACCACTGAGTTCATAAAATATTCTTTGGATTGTTTCTATTAAATGCTGAATTAACATAAAGTAACATGTATCACATGTTAACATACAGAGAGGGCTTTCCAGGTATCGCTAGTGGTAAAGAGCCTGCTGGCTAATTCAGGAGACATAAGAGACGCGGGTTCAAACCTTGGGTCATGAAGATCCCCTGGAGGAGGGTATGGCAATCCACTCCAGTACTCTTGCCTGGAGAATCCCATGAACAGAGGAGCCTGGCAGGCTACAGTCCGTAGGGTTGCAAAGAGTCAGACACAATTAAAGCAACTTAGCACACACGCAAAGCATACAGAGAATGATGACAAAATAAACATCTGAGGACCCTTCACTAAGATTAAAAAATAAAACAACTGGAATTTTTGAAGCCCCTGAGGATGCTTCCTAAACAGCATCCCCCTCCCTACTCCAGCCCCCACCCAGAGATAACCACCCTCCTGTTTATTATTCCCTTGCTCTTCTTCATGAGTTAATCACATCTGAATGCTTAAACAATACATTGTTTACTTCTGAATGTTTGAAGACTTTATACAAATGGAAACATACCATATGAATTGTTCTGCAGCAGACTTTTTTCACCAAACATGATCCCATGATTTATCAAGTTATCGGTGCTGATATGAATAGCTCTAGCTACTCATTTTGTCTGCTGTGTAGTATGCCATTATATGAAGATACCACCATTTATTCATCAAGTCTACTGCCCAAAGATATTAGTGTTATTTGCAGTTTTGTACTGACAATGCTGCTGTAATATTTCTTGTGCATCTGCCTTTGTACATATACACAAATATTTCTTAGGTTGTACACCAACGGAAATAGTTGGTTCAAAAGTATGCACAGCTTCTACTTCACCATGCAATGCCATCGTTTTCCAAAGCAGTTGTAGATGTGATTCCATTGCTCTAGAGTTTGGGGGTTTTCAGTTCAGTTCGGTTCCTCAGTCATGTCCGACTCTTTGTGACCCCATGGACAGTAGCATGCCAGGCTTCCCTGTCCATCACCAACTCCCAGAGTTTACTCAAACTTATGTCCATTGAATCAGTGATGCCATCCAACCATCTCATCCTCTGTTGTCCCCTTCTCCTCCCACCTCAATCTTTCCCAGCATCAGGGTCTTTTCAAATGAATCAGTTCTTCACATCAGGTGGCCAAAATATTGGAGTTTCAGCTTCAGCATCAGTCCTTCCAAAGAATATTCAGGACTGATTTCCTTTAGGATGGACTGGTTGGATGTCCTTGCTGTCCAAGGGACTCTCAAGAGTCTTCTCCAATACCACAGTTAAAAAGCATCAGTTCTTCAGTGCTCAGCTTTCTTTGTAATCCAACTCTCACAGCCATACATGACTACTGGAAAAACTATAGCTTTGACTAGACAGACCTCTATTGGCAAAGTAATGTCTCTGCTTTTTAATATGCTGTCTAGGTTGGTCATAACTTTTCTTCCAAGGTGCAAGCATCTTTTAATTTCATGGCTGCAGTCATCCATACATCTGCAGTGATTTTGGAGGCCCTCCTCCAAAAAAATAAAGTCTGTCACTCTTTCCATTGTTTCCCCATCTATTTATGATGAAGTGATGGGACCAAATGCCATGATCTTAGTTTTCTGAATGTTGAATTTCAAGCCAACTTTTTCACTCTCCTCTTTCAATTTCATCAAGAGGCTCTTTAGTTCTTCTTCACTTTCAGCCATAAGAGTGGTGTCATCTGCATATTTGAGGTTATTGATATTTCTACTGGCAGCTTTGATTCCAGCTTGTGTTTCATCCAGCCCAGCGTTTCTCATGATGTACTCTGCATATAAGTTAAATAAGCAGGGTGACAATATACAGCTTTGACATACTCCTTTCCTGATTTGGAACCAGTCTGTTGTTCCACGTCCAGTTCTAACTTGTTTCCTGACCTGCATACAGATTTCTCAGGAGGCAGGTCAAGTGATCTGGTATTCCCATCTCTTTAAGAATTTCCCACAGTTTGTTGGGTGTTTTAATTTTTATCCAGAGGATATTGTGCTTTCAATTCCCATTTTTCAGATTAATAAGATCATGTGTACTTGCCTAGTTCTTTTCTGTGAAGTGCCTGTTCAAAAATGTGGCCCATTTTTCTACTGGATTTTTGTCTTTTTCTTATTGATGTAGGAATTCTTTATAAAAGCCTCTATTTAATTTGAAAACTTAATAGAAGATAGGATGGTAACCATAGAGAATGGTTGAAAACAAAATGAGAGAACTGGAAGATAAAGTGAAAGAAATATCTCAAAATCGAGAGAGAAAGTATAAAGAAATGGAGAGGATCAGAGTTACTTGTGAATAACAGAGAGTTCCAGGAGAAGCAAAAGAGATGGAGGAGAGAAATAGCGATAAGACTTCCTTTCCTGACAGTATAGTAGACCAACTACTGATACCAATGCTCCTGCTGCAATAATTCAAAATGCTTATAAATTATAAAAAGGGGCTTCCTTGGCTCAGTGGTAAAAGCATTTGCCTGCAATGCAGGAGCCACAGGAAATGCAGATTCAATCCCTGGGTCAAGAGGATCCCCTGGAGGAGGGCCTGGCAACCCACTCCAGTATTCTTGCCTAGAAAATCCCATGGACAGAGGAACCTGGTGGGCTACAGTCCACAGGTTCACAAACAATTGGACACAACTGAAGTGACTGAGCACGCATGTACATACATAAACTATTAAAAACTTTTGTTAAGTCTCTATTAACATTTTGTCTGTTTATTGTGTACAAATAGCTTCTTCCAGTTTACTTGTATTTTCACTTTATGATATCTTTTCATAGACACAAGTTCTTAATTTTAGTATGATCTCAGTTAGCAATTTTCTGAACATTCTGAAATCCCTTCCTATCCCAAGTTCAAAAGGATAGGCTCTGGTACAGGTAATTTATGTACAGCCATAAGTTTGCCTTTCACAACTAGGTCTTTAATCAACTGAAGTTGATTTTTTTTGTGGTGTGAACTAGGCACCTCTTTTTTTCTGTATGGAAAACCAATTGCTCAGCACCTTTCATTGAATAGTTTTTCCTTTCCACAATGATCTAAAAGTACACATGTATCATGTATTAGGTTTCCACACATGCATGGATATGTTTCCGAATCTCTATTCTGTCCCACCAGTCATTTTGTCTACCTCAGACAAACACCACACCTGAGCTTACCAACTTTAGCATTATAATGCATCATGATTTCTGGAACAAAAGTCACCCAACTTGTTCTTTTGTAATCAGGATTGTATTTGCTATACTTAGATGTTTGCACTCCCATGTAAGTTTTTAGAATTAGCTTGTCCAATCATGCCTACCCTACTTCCCAAAAAACTCTTATGATTTTTTATTGAAATTTTATGAAAGCTATAAATTAATTTGTGGTAAATTTCTGTCTTTATGTCACCAAGTGTTTCTCTGAATATGATTCTCCAAACAATTTGTACAATATAGGTAGAACTTACCTATAAATCATCAGAGCCTGGTATTTCCATTTTAAGGATATTTTTTATTGATTCAATTTTTTAATGATTTAGAACTATTTAGATTTTCTTCAAGGCAGGGTCAATAAGCCATAAGTTTGTAAGAATTTCCTTATATATTTGCGTAAAAATTTCCTATATATTTGAGTAAATTATATATTAAAGTTTTAAAGTATCCTGCTATAAAGTTGTCTTTAATATCCTCTATCATCTTTCTAATTCATTCTGTATCTGTATTTTTGGTTTTTAAATTCCTGATATTTGAGTCTTTTCCAGTTTTTTATTCTCATCAGAGGTTTGTCCATTTCATTAGTCTTTTCAAAAATTAACCTTTGATTTCATTGATTCTTTAATACAATGCATCTTTTATTCCATTTATTTTTACTCATGTTTATTGTCTTCCTTAAACTTTCTTTTAATATATTCTAGTAATCTTTTAAGAAGTCCTTATGTTGGAGGCCTAGCACATTAATTTGCAAGCTCTCTTCTTATCTAATATAAACATTTAAGATTATGTAGTTCTATCTGTTTTGTTTTAGCTGTAGCCCACTAGCTGCTCTATATAGGTTTTCTTCTCATTCATTTCTAAATGAATCCTAATTTCTATCATGTTTTATTCTATGACCCATAAGTTCTTTGGAACTATATTTTTATAATATTTTTAATTTTTAATTTTAAAAATTTAATATTTAAAATTTTAATATTTTATTTCCATATGTAGAGTGATTCTAGCTATTTTTAAAATTATTTCTACCACTGTTGCACTAGAGCCAAATAATGTGGTCAACACAAAGTCTCTTCCCAAAGGCTCTTTAGGTTACAAGGATATCCTATCTTATCTGAATGAGTCACATAAGTTTCTATTCCTACTATATTTTTCACTAAAGAATTTTGTCAAATGTAATATGTTAATGGATCAGGTAAAAAGAAATGAGGATTAGATATTAAAGTATCATTGGGAAACTGATCTGGTAATTTAAAGGCAGGAGTAAAAACAAAAAACTTCTACTTTTGTTTCCATAATTTTACTCTCATCATTATTCTCTTATCCATAGAGTAATAAGACTTCCTGTGAATTAATAAGCTGACAATAATAACTTTAGGTTCATAGACAAAGCCCCTTATGTTAATTTTTATGACTCTGTTAAGCTTGACTGTCATTTGTTCCCATGAGCACATTTCTCCCAAAGGAATGTATACTTTAAAAGATTGAAAATAGAATAATAATTAATCAAATTGGAACATATAAGTATATACCTACTAGTTCAAAGGGAAAAAAAAAACATGAGATCTGGAACTAGTAGAAGATGAGGCTATATATACACATCTCAAAAACACAGAAGACTTTGGAGGGCAGAAGGCAGAACAATACTGTTGTAGCCCATGCCACTCCCAGCTCGACCATATGAGACGACAGACTGAGTGCTCCCAGGGCAGAGATACATAGCAACTCTGCCTCTTTCAGCTCGGCTGGCGTTCAGCAACCCATTTCCCCGCAGATTCACTTCATAGTACCTAACAGAAGGCACTTTTCCTTGAAGTCTGGAAACTAAAGCTCTCAGTGCCATGGAAGCTTGACATTTTTCTAGAAGGAATACTAAATACATTAGCAGTAAAATGCAGTGGGTGCTGATAGGAGGAGAAAAGCCAGGAGTCTCTTCTAGCCATGGTTCTCTGATTTATTTGGTTTCACTTGGCCATGGAGCCTCCCTGCGCTGGCTGCCTCACAACCTAAGCATATTGAAGCCGTTTCTAGCCCACATAAAAGGAAAATACTTTGTGAGTATAATAAACACAAGAAACTGAGCCTACAAAGGTGAATGCATTCTAGCTCTCACTCTTGAGCAGCTCAATATTCACTGAGCCAGAGAGGCATAAATATAAATAGTGTGTTAAGTATTACGGTTATTATGGTTAGGTTTCTGAAGGGCCTCCCTCAAATACACATAATTCTTTATTCACACCTTCCTTCCTTCTCTTTCCTAGGCACACCTTCCAGTGCCCCTCACCTCTCTGACTGCTTTGTGACCCTTGGCAGACCTGTCTTCTTGCCCTTTCCTAGTCCCAGTATGCTAGCTAGGTTTTGTTTCTCTGACAATCTAGAGAGTCTCATTAAAATCCACAGCTATAAAAATCCACATGGCTATTTATGAACACAAATGATGTCTGGATCTAAACTTTCATCTCCGCTACCACCTCTTTTTTTTTTTTTTTTTTTAACTCCTCTTTATCTAACATCAGAAATGCTGGGAGAGTTTCAGAACCAGTCTCTTAGCCTCCAGGTATAAACCATCCCAAACAGTCAACCACACGAACATGAAGCATCTTTCTAAAGAAGCAGATCCCAACCTCTTTGGCACCAGGGACTGGTCTCTTGGAAGACAATTTCTCCAAGGACTGGGAAGGTGGGGATGGTTTGGGGATAATTCAAGTGCATTACATCTACTGTACACTTTATTTCTAATCTAATGTTGCTGCTGATCTGACAGGAGGTACAGGTCTGCAGCCTAGAGGTTGGGGACCCTTGTTCTAAAGTGCAACCTAATTATATCACTTTTTTGCTTAAATTCTTCTAATGGCTCCTCTAACTTCAGAAGACATATAAGACCCTTTATATCTGAACCCTGTTTATCTAATGAGTTCACTACCTGCCATCCTCCACCCACTGGATGCTGGAATCCAACCACATTCAGCTACCCTATTCTCTCACATTCTGTCTGGATACTATTCACTTAATCAATTGTTTGCTCATTGGAAACTTAATCCAGTCTCTTACTGGACCCTTTAACCATCACCACTTAAACAAAGTCATGGCCACATTGGTTTTATTAAACATAAATTAAAACCATTTATGCTCATAAATCACAGTCCTGAGTCAATAAATCCATCACCAATCCACCAATTTCCCAGTTCAAGGAATGCCCAGTACAATGATAGCCATTTTGCCAAATATTAATCCATTTGCAAATTGACCTTTTTGGTGAATTTATCAAATTTAGTTATGTACCAAAAACACAGTTCTATGGATTAGCAGGGACCAAAAAGGCTTCAGGGAACCCAGATTTGGGGCCTTCAGTCTGTCTATCTCTCAGTCTCTGCAATCATTGTCCCCCGGCCTCTCTGTCTCTCTGCCCTTCCCTCTCTGTGTTCCAGACACCCTCTGCCTCCCGGCTCCCAGCTCTCTGGTCTTCCTCCCCTTGCCCACCCCAGCCATGCCCTACTGCCCACTGTGCTCTTCGTGTCCTTTCCTCTCTGCCCCTGGGTTTCCCTCTCTCTAGGATCAGCAAGTTTGACTGCATTATGAATCAGAATCAGACTGCTGATTCTGCTCTTCATTTTACCCCCAGCAGAGGGTCCCACCAGCCTTATCCAGATCCCTCCTGTTTCAGTAACAGGACAAGAGCAGAGACAAATAAGCATTTTGTTATAAGGACAAAACTGTTTTTGTTCAGTTGCTACGTCGTGCCCAACCCTTTGTAACCCCATGAACTGCAGCACACCAGGCTTCCCAGTCCTTCACTGTCTCCTGGAGTTTGCTCAAACTCATGTCCATTGAGTCAGTGATAACATCCAATCATCTCATCCTCTGTCTCCACCTTCTCCTCTTGCCCTCAATCTTTCCCAGCATCAGGGTCTTTTCCAAAGGACAAAATAAAACTGTACAAATAAAACAACAGAAACTTCAAAAAGGTATTAAAAATTTCCACCAAAATCAATGACTGTACTCTTATGAACAGTTAAAAGAAACAAAATTTTTTTAATAGATAAAGTTGCCAAATCTGTCAAAGTAGTCAATGTGAAACTTGCCACAAGAATCTCAGTGATGCTAAAATGTTAGCAAAACAGCAAATGACTCTAAAAAGGGCTTGAAAAAAAATCATTATAAATGGAAAGGTTCCCAAGTGAAATGCTGAATTTTCGCTATATCTATTAGAAGAATATATTCATACACAGATTCAAAAAGATACATCTATGAATATATTCATAAGAATATGTTTATAAAGAGACTAAACCTCCCTAGGAAACTTACTTAGCTTTAAAAAAAATCAAACAGATCTTAAAATACTGTGGAAAAGAACATATTCATAAGAAGAATATAATTGAATGTACTTTTAAAATATCATTTTAAAACATTCATAAGAAAATATATTCATATTAATTTACTATACTTAAAACAATGCTCATTAAAATAAGCCTTTTTCAAATCTGTGATTAAGTGGGCAAATTATTCATTTAGCAAATGATCCTTCAATAAACTGGCAAATGGTCTAATCTTGGTATATTAGCCGTTCAGTAACTGAAACTTCATCAAACTAGCCCCTAGCATATTGACTTCCTTCCTTTCTGTACTCACTATAATAAGTCTCCTTATGATGCATTGTAATGATTGTGTCTCACCCAACTCCCTCAAGACATCTTATTCACTTTGTATTCCCAGAACTTAGCAGAGTATGTTTCATCTTATGAAGACTAAAATGTTGACAATGAGTAAACAAATGAATTAATAAATGACCTTTACCCTGCCTTAACCTGAAGTTTTCTTCCTGCAGGCTAAATACCAAGGTAATCTGAATTTAAATGGGTAAGCCCAATGAGAAAAAAAATTTTTGCACATTTCACATCTTATGTCTATGTTTGTAGATGCACAGCCTCATAAATAATTTGCTTATGAATCATAAGAATAATATCAAACTTTAAGCTTCTAGTCAAATATGCAACTTGAAATAAAATTGTATTGTGCTGACTATTGCTTGGGGTAAAAATATAGCTTTATTGGACAATCAAAATTTGTATGCAAAATATTTTGTTATACTTGAATTTGCCTTGTAGTTTTACGAATAACTCACATTCTCCAAAAGGATTTGGGCAGGATGCTCCATGTATATGTAGAAAAGACTGCACATATGTACTATTCATTGTTGCAAACATGTTTAAGTGTTGCTTTGTATCCACCATATTGATTCATGGTTCATGATGAACCATGAAGCCACAACTGCTCCAACAGAGCTTAAACATACTGCCTTTCCAGGACATACCAAGGCTAGATCTCCTTCAGACTAACAAATTCAAATTCCTGCTCTGTACCTACTCTTGCATATCCCTCATTTTTGAAACTGATTTTGTAGTTGTGCCCCATACTCATCATTCCTTCTTAGAGGTCTACTTCAGTGAACTATACTAACCTTCTCTTATTTCTCCCCCCTTGTAAGTAGATTCACAGAGAATAGACACAAAGGGTCAAAGAGAGATGAATTATCCACTCTGCTAGGCAATGTGTGCGTGTGTGCTAAGTCACTTCAGTCGTGTCCAACTCTGTGCAACTCTGTGGACTGTAGCCCACCAGGCTCCTCTGTCCATGGCATTCTCCAGGTAAGAGTAGTGGAGCGGGTTGCCATTCCCTTCTCCAGGGGATCTTCCCGACCCAGGGATCAAACCTGCATCTCCTGCAGCTCCTTCATTGCAGGCGGATTCTTTACTGCTGAGCCTCCTGGGAAGCCCCCATAGTGGCAGAGTAACCCCCAATGTACAAGGCTTCCTTGTATGAAGTGTGATGTTTAGGCCTGACACCCAAAATATAACATCATGTTCCTTCCGCCAGCTTTGAAGACAACTTGGCTTGGGAGGGGCACCTCACTAACCCACTTAGTCTCAGACAGTGGACACTCCCTCCCCAACCTGGGGCTTATAGAAGGCTGCTTATACCAGGCCTGAACAAAGGCAAGTGCAAAAAGATAGGGAAAAGATTGTGCCACATATAAACAGTGATCTTCAAACTAACAAAAGGTAGACAGGGCCTCTGACAGTTAGGATCTGATCTATCTCACCAATCAGATCAGTCACTCCTCACCTGAACTCAGGACACTATGTCTGTCAGGGAGAAAATCTATAAATGAACAATCAGCCTCTCCCTTCTTAGCCAAGGCAACAAAAGTCCCCTCTTTGGAAGCCTGAAGAATAAGGAAATAAGGACCCCTGCTGTAACACCCTCTACCATTTCCCCAGTCATTCAAGCCAAGTTCTTGATCATAAATCTAAACTATACCCTTTTTTTCACTTCCTGGCCATCACCTATATTTTATCAGTCACCAAGTCCTAAAGTTTTATCTCCTAGATATTTCTCCATACATCATTTTCTCTCCATCTCTCCTACATGATTCCTACTTTGTGCCCTCATCATCCTTTGCCAGCACTACAGTAACAATCCCCTAATTCTTCTTTCTGATTTAAGTCTGGTTCTGTCTTTAATCTAATCTCCACTCTTCAGCCAGAGTGATCACTCTGAAACTCAGTTCTGATCATGTCACCCTCTACCAGCTTTCCATTAACTAAAGGGTAAAAACCAAGCTCCTTAAATGAGCTACAAAAGCTCTTCATAGCCTACTACCTTTCCAAAATTACTTGCCCCATTTTCACTGTCCCACACTCATCCTACTAATAGTAAAACTGGTATGGCTTCTGATAGTCAGCATGTAGTTATAAATCTCCATCCTTTGTTCATGAGACTTCTTCTGCCTGAAATGCCCTTGACTTCATGTCTCATTAGGTTAACTCTGATTGAATATTCTGTTTAAGGCATTTCTCCTCCAGCAAGGCTTCCCTGACCTCAATCCTTGCTCCCTGTCCTCATCCCTCAGGCTGGGAAAATTATTCTACACTCACTCTGTGAATGCCTCTGGCACTGAGTTTACTACCCTATGTTGATTTTTTTTTCATGTCAGTCTTCCTATTGGGTAGGGGCCACATGCCCAGTAACTACAGATTACTAGCACTCAAAATAAGTTTGTATTTTCTATTCCTTGAAATCATTCATTCATCCTTTAACTTATCCATTAATTCAGTTATCACTTACTGATGAATTTCATGAGGATGTCCCATCTCACTCACTCAATTTCATTTTGCTGAGTAATATCCTGATTTCCCAGATGTGTTTAGCCTGCGTGGAAACCAATCATTTTCCCTCTTCTCTACATATTCCAAAGCATGTGAAGAACATTTGTTAACTATTTCCAAATTGTGATTTGTTTTTAAACTACCCACTTGAATCATTTTTATATGCTTCTTGTTCTAGTGACAGAGCTGACTGATTACTCTGCGTCTTTTTATGGGTATAGACTGCCATAAGTAATGCAGTGTAACAGCCTACTATTCTGTATCTGAGACTGTGCTCCCTCCTTTCTGGCTTCCACCTGCAGGGAATTCAAATCTCAATATAGTCATTAGAATTAGATACATGTTGATAAATAACAACAGGGAAGTAACATCAGTTTATTATTTTATAGCAGGTCTTTGAAGCCACTCAGACTGCCTTTTCTTGTTTTGAAGTCTGGCTTTAGATGCATGGGCACTGATTTTTTTTTTTTATTCAGGTTCATAGAGGATAAAGTTTAAGAGCTTTCATATAAACCTTATATTTTCCAAATAAAATCTCAGAAAAGAATGGGGAAACTTAGGGAATGGGTGGTGGCCAGTCTGTGGAAGTCAAAGACAGGGCAAACCAGCTTGTCCAGAAGCACTGGGCTTGGGAGCTGGAGAGTAATGAAAATGACAGGCTCTCAGAGCTTCTTCCTCATCCTACTGATGAGGAGAAAGAATGGCCAAGAGTGACTGAGAGTAGGGAGGAGCCAGGAAGGCATGGCCGTGAAAAGATGAGGAACAAAGGCCTCTATTCAGCTAGGATTCTCCTACTACAAAAGACCCACTCCTCAAGGAAAAAATTTGCATAAACTATATCAGGAAGAAAACTTTTAAATAATAATGAAAATAAGCTAATTGGTTAATTTTTTACTCCAGTAACCAGATTAATGCGTGTGTGTGTGTTTAGTCACTCAATCGTGTCTGACTCTTTGCCACGCCATGCACTGTAGCAAACCAGGCTCCTCTGGCCATGGGATTCTCCAGGCAAGAATACTTGAGTGGGTTGCCATTTCCTTCTCCAGGGGATCTTCCTGACCCAGGGATCAAACCCAGGTCTCCTGCATTGCAGGCAGATTGTTTGCTATCTAAGCCACCGAAGAAGATTAATACATATTCTTCCTTAAAAACTTTTGGAAATATGCTATGTGTGTGCTCTCACCCTTCTGTAGGGGATCAAAATATCTTAACCACCAGCCCAGAATGAACATGCCCCCCAGAATGTATGCCTGCTGTTAACACCAGTAAGGCCATCCTGTAGCATGAAGCGGAATAGAAGCCCCAAATATACATACAATTATACAAATAACAGATATCTCTTTCCTCCTCTGCAAAGTTCCATGTTGGATTCTAGTTCTTTTTCAAGCAGTGAGAGTGACTTGTCATGAAAATTTGAAAGGAAAATCTGAAGTCTGTCTCATGCATGTTGACTTTTTGTCTGAAGATTAAAATAAAAATGGCATAAGAGTTTTTTTCCTTCATTTTCATCATTCTATCTGTCCTCCTCTCTGTTCCCGGGCCCTGAAAACCAGCCACTCCCCCACCAAACTCAGTCCTGCACCCTAAAATCCAAAGCTCCCTTCTCAAAACAGAAACTGGAGAAGATTCCCATGGTTCCTTGGTCTCCCGCCTTCCCACAATCCCTGCCTTCCTGCCATATTTCTCATATCTCTCTCCCACCAGCCAGCACCTCCAGCAATTTTTCACTTCTTTTCTGCCTTCTCCTTCAGACCTAGTTTCAAATTCAACCCTCCACTAAGAAGCTTTTTACATTATTCACTCCTTTGCCATTCTGTCTTATAGGAATTCTTTGGAGAAGAACAGCAATTTTGGATGTTCTGATGCCCATGTCATAAAGCTAAAGCTCCCCACACCATTTTTAAATGGGAATATTTGTTAAATACTTCAAGTCAGTCATTCTCTACCTACTTATGTCATCTCATTTAACCATAACAGTGTAGTTACACATTATATCCACTTTTCAAGGAACTAGGAATTAGACAGAATAAGGAAGTTGTAGAGCTCACACAGCTAGTAAGCCATGAAATCAGGTTTTGAACTAGGAGACAGTGACTCCAATCTGTTTTGTTTTGTTTTTTTAATCATTGAAAAATTTTACAGATAGTAATAAAATTATCCAAACTTTTGGAGTCTGGCCTTGATCTGACTGACATTTTTGTAAACTTGCTCAAATGTTTACCATACAAGAAAAGAAGGCTGGGTCACCACTGGACATCTCCACCAATCTCAAGTGAACAGAGCTCTAAGCAACCCTATGCTTAAGAATGTTAACGAGAATAAATTCTGTCTATTACTACTGAGGGAAAGTAAAACATTAAGTTGATAGTTTCCTGATATATGTTGCCATTTACTTGAATTAATGCTCCATTAGGTATTAGGGGCTATAGAAAGATCAGTGATGATCAGCTGGGGGTTAGCAAAGGAAACAAAACTAACCCTAACCCTAACCCTAACCCTAAAAAAAAAAATTTAAAAAAAAAAAAACCTTCCACACTGGATGGTGGAAGCATTATCTAAACAACTGAGGGCATTGCTTTCTTTCTTCAGGCTTAGAAAAAAAGAGAAAGCATTGACAGCTAGACATACACCCCAAGTAAAGATGGGAGACTTGTTTCTGCTCAGGGTTGGGTGTGGGAATGTGTTGCGATGCAGCGGTCCCATGCTGGGGTCCAACCGCACTCAGGCAGGTTTGGAGGGCCCCTCTCGACCTCTCTGCCTTGGGAAGGCCTGAGCAGAGACTTATTCTTTAGGGCTGTACTGACTGACTGTGAACTTCATGTAAAACTGTATTATTTTCAACCTCAGAAATATTTACCAAAAAATCAGGGACCACGACCTCCTGGACAAAAGGAAAACTGTCACAGCACTGAAAGCAGGAGAGGACCGGGCCATTCTCCTGGGACTGGCCATGATGGTGTGCTCCATTATGATGTACTTTCTGCTGGGGATCACACTCCTGCGCTCATACATGCAGAGGTAACACCCCTGGGTGCTTGGGATGTTGTCTTTCGTCTTCCTTCTCCATCCTCCCACACAGCTTAGCAATTCCGAGGTCCTCTTTTTTACAGTCTTTGCTATGAAGCACTTAGAGCAGTGCCTGGCACATACTACTGTCAATAATGCTATCTAATAATGATGATAAAAATAGCTCTATGTGTAAACCACCTATGTGCCAGGGACTTGCTGTACACTACTTTTTTAATTTTCACAACTGTTCTATAAGGTAAGTATATATATTCTCATAAAATTAGCAACATTGAGGTTCAAGAAAGATCTAATATGCAGTGTCATTATTGTTGTTCAGTCACTAAGTCATGTCCAGTTCTTGCAACCCCATGGACTGGAGCCCGCCAGGTTCCTCTGTCCATGGGATTTCTCAGGCTAGAATACTGGAGTGGATGGTCCTTTCCTTCTCCAGAGGATAGTCCTGACCCAGAAATCAAACCTGTGTCTCTAGCATTAGCAGGCGGATTCTTTACTTGTGAGCCAGCTTTAGTATTTGGCAGGAAGAGCCAAGATTCAAACCTATATCCTGTTAATTTCAGAATCCCTGCTCTTGGCTCTTAACACCTCTGTCCATTCTCCACCTGCGTTCCTTTTCCTCCACAGCCCTCTCTTCCGTCACCCCACACACAAGCAGCTCTCAGCTGCACATTTCAACTTCCTGAAAATCTTTTAAAAATACTGACACCCAGGGCCCACCACCATCATTCCATAATGTCAGATTTAATTGGTCTGGAGTGGAACCCAGTCACCTGTAACTTTTGAAGTTCCCCAGCTGATTCTAACAGGCTGAAAAATACTGCTATGCACTTTTTAAAAATTAATTATTTAGTTTTAATTGGAGGATAATTGCTTTACAATATTGTGTTGGTTTCTGCCATGTATTATCATGAATCAGTCATAGGTATATATACGTCCCCTCCCTCTTAAATCTCCCTCCTACCTCCTACCCCACCCCACCCCTCTACGTTATCACAAGGAGCTCAAATCTGGTGCTCTTTGCACTTTCTAAAATAACAGGTTTTGAACTTTTCTTATTTAAGTATTTGCCCTGGGTTTACCACATAGATACAGAGACAAACACTGAGTTGGCAAGTGTGTTCCCCTTAAATAAGTCACGACACTCCCCAGCGTTTCTAGCTGTTGTCCATATTGGACACTCTGAGCATGGGAAAGTCCAGCATTGCTTTCACTAATCAAGAAGGTCTCATGATGCTTCAGTTTAAA
Source organism: Odocoileus virginianus (assembly GCF_023699985.2). Lineage (NCBI taxonomy): Eukaryota > Metazoa > Chordata > Mammalia > Artiodactyla > Cervidae > Odocoileus > Odocoileus virginianus. The sequence goes on along the minus strand of NC_069677.1, from coordinate 29,825,736 downwards.
GAAATGAGGCCCTTTCAAATGAAAAACTGAGGTTTCAATCCAAAAGAGAATCAAACCATTTTGTGGCATTCATTTCCCCACTTAAATTAATACTTTCATTTTAGAAGCAAAATCTAGTTGAAACACAGTAATTTGCTAAAATTAAGGCATCATCTTTCCCACTTATGGCCGCTCTACTCTGCTTACCCTATGCTTTCTACTCCTCAGTGAAAGCGCGGATGCCTCAAGCCGCAGAGTCCACTGATTCCGAAACCACTTTCCAATACTTACAAATGCTTATCATCACCTAAGACTTTTTTTTCTTCCTTGTATAAGCAAAATCTGACCACTCAAGTCCCCAGAAAATTTGTCACACCAGAGGGAGTCAGGGCTTGAATCCTGGCTCTGTACAAAATTGGACATGAAAAGGGGGGCCCTATTAACACACATCCAGCAAAAGAAGAGCTATTAATCTGCAAAGAAACGTGCCATTTTCTAATCACTCTGGTAATCAGTTTATATCCAGAAGGGAAACATCAACTCTGGGTACAATACTTCCTAATCACAAATATTACTCTTGATCATAAAATTATAAATATTTTATAATGAAAAGTTGACCAACGGGCAGCTCGAGGGGTTTTCTTTGTTTGTTTGTTTAATCTTTCTAACTGAGAGGTCTCAGGACATGGATAGGAATCTGTTAATCTCATATAATAGCCTCTTTTCCATTGTGGGGAAGCAGTGCAGTACCCCACAATGAGCCTGGGCTTTAGAGAAATACAAGACTGGGTGGAGTCACAATTTCCACCACCTACTAGCTGTGTCTCTTTGCATGCATTTGACTTCTCTGACTGTCAATTCACTCACCTTTAAAAGAATTTCATATCCAACATATAAAACAAAAAAAGACAATGTATGTAAAGTATCAATTAGGATGAAAAGGGTACAATAACTGATGGCTCTTGGTATAATCAAAAGATGAAGTTATCTTTTCTCCATTTTTAGGAAGACCTTAAAAAAATGCATCATTGTCCTTTCACCTATCACACCAGACCTTAAGCCCCTCCACTCTTTCATCATCTCTCCTCCCCTTCTCTGCCTGCAAAGTAGGCAGACATTGTGAGGTGAGGACCAGGTTACAACATAGAAATGCAGGGTGGATACAGGCTCTGATATAAAAAGATGCTGCCTTACCCTTACTGGTGAATTTTATAAGGAAAAAAAATCTAATTTAAATCAAGCATTGGAAAAGATGGTACTATATTTGATAGAAATCATTGGAAAAGTTCTCAGATGCCAGGCAAAGTTTATCTTATGTTTATATAGCTTGTGGCTCAGCTGGTAAAGAATCTGCCTGCAATGTGGGAGACCTGGGTTCGATCCCTGGGTTGGGAAGGTCCCCTGGAGAAGGAAAAGGCTACCCACTCCAGATTCTGACCTGGACAATTCTATGGACTGTATAGTCCATCGGGTTGCAAAGAGTTGGACATGATTGAGCAACTTTCACTTTGACAAAGCTGCTCTATGCAAAGGCATACACGTTACAAGTAGGTTGTATTACAGACTTGGAAGATTCTTCAAGTCAAGGAACTGACAAATGATCTCCTCTGCTTCCAGCTTCTGTGTCCTTGGCATCTGTGCTTACTCTTCTCCTCTCTATGTAGTGTATGGACCGAGGAGGCTCAGTGCACCTTGCTGAATGCATCCATCACAGAAACATTTAACTGCTCCTTCAGCTGTGGTCCGGACTGCTGGAAACTCTCTCAGTACCCCTGCCTACAGGTGTATGTTAACCTGACTTCTTCCGGTGAAAAGCTCCTTCTCTACCACACAGAAGAGACAATAAAAATCAATCAGAAGGTAGGAGCTTGGCACACACTGCATCTCATTCGCCCTCATGTAGCTCCACACCAATCCATCTCTGTAGTTCCTCTGTGCCAGCATTTCAAAGCAAACATGCCACTACAAAGTAGACCCTGCCTCATCCAGTCACAGAGTTCATTGCACTTCTTGACTCTTGCTTGAGAAACATTTATTTTCTGTGCAAGTCATGGTCAAATCAGTCCCCATTTTGTAGCACTTAAGATTTAGCCTTTACTTCCATTTAGAGGGGTAAATATCATATCCTTATTGATACACAAATAGATTAAATTTTTCAAAGCAAATGTGCAGCTTAATCTGAGTTATATAAACAAAAAAAAAAAAAAAACCCAACAGGTATTTGTCATATACCTGGGAACCATGGGGTTAAACTGTATTTTGCCTTTCCAAGGTCATTGTCACTTAGTTCTATGGTCTTGGAGATATAACCTAACCTCTCTGAGCCCCAGTATCTTCTTCTCTAAAAAGGTAATAACAATGATCATCTTGCAAGGTCATTGTGAGAATGAGAACAGAGTACAGAGCGTGCCCAGCAAAGCTCAGGCAAGACCTTCAACCCATGGTCACAATATGTGTGCCTGTGCCTATTTCTTCATAAACGTTAGGTTCATCATGGTTGAATTTTCCAGCACTAATATATTCAAGTGCACCTGTTAAATGTTTAGTATCACTGTATTAAAGCTGCAAATAAAATTTGCATTTAAAAGGTCTGGGATAACCAATAAAGTGTCAGCAGAATCAACCTGCCATTATGAATTTTAAGTTAAATACATTGCATTTTCGATTTATGGCAGCAATTTAGATGGCGAGAGGACTTTCATATGCCAAGACAACCTGACGCCATTCTCTAATAGGACAATTGACTCGCGTCACCAGGATACCACTCTCATGACTCTAGTCTTTCTTGTAAAAACTCTACAATTATCAGCAGTTAAATGATACAGATTATATGTCTTGAAAAAACTCAATAGCTGTGGAGCTTGATACTAGAACATAGGATTTGCTTTCTGATATATTAACACAAATAAGGAAACCCTTGCCTTTTGGTTACATTAACTTAACTTAATATCTCTGCAAGAATTTGCAAGAATTAAAATATTCTTGCAAATATCTCTGAAGACACAAGGTCTGCTCTGATTTCCTTTCATTTGTGGAAAAGAACACACAAACAATACCAATCTTAATCCTATTCTACAAATATACATAGCTAGTTCTCCCACAAAATGTATGGTTTTCAAGATCCCTAAAGTCAAGTTTTTAAATCAAAACTGACCTGTAATTATGGATACTTATAAAACTCTCAAATCTCCAAGAAATTGAAAATTGGCCAAAATTGAATAGACATGAAAAACTGAGACATATTTCCATTTTCTTGTCTTGATGTTTTATTAGTACAGCCCTGTGAATGCAATATGTAAGCTATAAACTGGGAGTGAAACTTATAGAAAATCTCCGTTAAGATTTTAGAACCAGTATTTTGTCTGCTGTCAGCATGATACTAGGTCATTGTTTAGTTTATTTACCTTGTTTTTAACTGTGAGACATGCAAAAAATGAAAAAGTGCAGCTTAAGCACCTAAAGAGATCCTTTACATAATTACTATGAAAGCAAAGAAACAAAACATGCCCTGCACTGCAGGAAATCGGAACCTTGAAGTTCTGATGACTAATGCTATCAAGTAGCTTTTCATTCATTTATTGGCATTTTGAATATCTTTTTTTGTATAGTGTCTGTTCAAGTCTTTTGTTTTCTATTGAATTGACTCCATTGGATTGTTTCTTCTTAATATTTATTATAGGAATTCTTTAAATTTAGATGCAAACCTTCCTTGATTGTTGTGTTGCAAATATCTTCTCTGGATGTGAAATGTCATCTTTTCACTCTCTTAATGATGTATTTGAATGAAAGAAGTTTCTAGTTTTAGTGCAACCAAATCTTGTCCTTGTCAATATTTATTTTTCTTTTCTTTTTTCCTTTCTTTCTTCTTTCTCTTTCTCTTTCTTTCTTTTTCTTTCTTTTTTCAATTGTTTGACTGTCCTGCTGTCTATTTAAAAAGTCTTTACTTATCCAGAAGTCATGAAGCCAATTCTCCCAAATTATCATCTAGAAATGTTTTTTCTTTCACATTTTGAGTACAATCTGCCTGGAATTGATTTTCATGCAAGAGTCAAGTTTCTAGATTTTCTTTTTATTCATATGGACAATCATTTGCCCAAGTCCATTTATGAAAAGACCACCCTTTCCTCACTGGATTATTTTTGTGATTCCATTTTCCCCTCTATTTCTTAGAAGTTATCTGTTCTGTTACTCTTCTTTTAGTGTTTAACTAGTCATTACAACTTGAAATATTGACTAATCAAGGATATTAAAACATTTTATCTTCATTTGTTCTCTTCTCAGGTTACATATTATCATTTTTATTCTACATGTACTTTAAGCCCATGTAGACATTATATTGCTTTTGTGTATAGTAGTTATTTATTTAGATGTGTCCCCATCATTTTCCATCTCCTTATTCTTCATTCCTTCTTTTGTCTTTGGTCTTCTATCTGGATCATTTTTTTCTACTTCCTGAAGAATATTCTTTAATATTTAGTACAATATCTTCTCTAAAGAAATCTCTGAAAGTATTCATTTTTCTGAAAATATTTTCTTTTCATTCTCAAAGTATCTACTCATTGAGTATATAATTCTAAGTTGGCTGTTTTTTTTTTTTTGTTTGTTTCTGTACATAGAAAACACTCCATTGTCTTCTGGTAAGAATTATAACTATTTGGAAATCAGCTCTCAGTCTAATTGCTACTTCTTTGAAGGTAATCTTGGTCTGCTTTAAAGATTATTTTCTTTAATTCTTCACAGTTGATCTACTATTATGTGCCAAAGTGAACATTTATTTCTATCTTGCCTGCTTAGTGTTCCAAGGGCCTCTCCTGCTATTCCTTGAGGTTCTTTGACAATTTTAGGGGGTCTTCAGTCATTATTTCATCAAATATTTCCTCTGCTCTCATTCTTTCCTGCTCCTCCTTTTTAGACTCCAATGGACCATGTTAGGCATTCTCCTTGTATCCCCTGTGTATCCCCCTCTTTAGTATTTTCCCTCCTTTTGTCTCTCTGTGCTTCTTGCTAGATATTGACCTAACTTCTGATTTGCAATTCTTTCCTCAGCTCTGACAAATCTGTCATTAAACCCATAATCCACTGAGCTCTTAATTCCTCTTACTGTATTTTTCATTTCTAGAATACCCATTCCAATCTTATTTTATACTTTCTAGTTTTCTGCAATATTCTAATTTTTGTCTTTTAAATTCTTCAACATAAAAAGTAAAATTGTAGTTATTTTAAAGTTTATTTTGATGACTTCAAAAAATCTGAAGACCCTATGGGCCTCTTCTATTTTTGTTTCTTGACTGTTTTCACGCTGTATTGTAATGTCTGGCTATTTTTTATTAGATGTCAGACATCATATCTAGAAAAATAGTTATAAAAACAATTTTAAGCCTAGTTTGATGTCATGATGTCATCTTTTCCAAAACTTATTTCCATTTGCTTCTGCAAGGCCCCTAGGTACAAATCATGATCACCTCATTCTGACTACATAAACTGAAGTTTGAGCTGAAGTCCCTGTGAGGACCTATCTTCTTCAGGTTGACCATCACTCCTAGGATGCAGCCTTGAAGTGTCCTGACCCAAAGTGAATATGGGCCCATGTTTGATAGGCTGTAATGATAATTCCTGCCCCTAGCTCTACAAGGCTATCAAAAATTCCATCCAGCCTTCTGGGATCTCAGCCCCTTTTAGAATCAACAGACACTCCAAGGGGAAAGGTAACACCAAACAGTAGGCTCACCTTCTTGGCCCAGTGATTCTTCACTCATTGGTTAGCTGTCCTCTGCCTTTAATTAGAAGCATAGTACATGCGTTGAAAATACAGTTATTACCATGTCAAAAGGTCACTAAACCATGATCTTAAGGTAGCATGAGAAACATACAAAATATTCCTGGGGAGAAAATTAAAATATTCTCTATCTTCACCTCTCCTTCCTATAACCATTCCCCAAGCTCACCAAAATTAGTAACCTTTCCTGTAGTTACCAACGAATGGGCATGGTTTTACTGACACATAAGGCACACTACTGAAAATGTTTGATTTGAGACAACAGGAGGCAAAAAGATGTCAGTCAAGCTTTCTGCTTCTTTATAGAATGAAATTCAAAAGGATTTTAAATTTTAAATTTTCACACTCTCTCATATATTCTTTTTCTTTAGCTTTTAAACCCAGTGACCAACCTCTTGTCACTAGTACAACTGAAGCTCCTTAAGCTGATAAGCTGGCATGCTCTGGTGGAGCAACTGACTGACTAACAATCTCTAGGAGCCGCAAGTAGGTTCAAGGGCCCCTGCCTCTCCTGGCAACAAGGTTGTCACTGGGATCATAAACAGTGGCTGAGTATTGCTTCACTGTGGTCGTTAAACTTCTCAGTGCTGATCTCCTTTAAGAGGTTAAAACTTTGTTTACTTTACCAGGGATCCCCCAAAGTCCCCATCTGGTTTAAGAGACTATTTCAAATGAATTTTTGTATAAAACAAGAAAATATATCCACTTTTGATATGTAGTTTAATACTATATGGGCTTCCCAGGTGGCACTAGTGGTAAAGAGTCCACCTGCCAGTGCAGGAGACGTTAAGAGATGGGGATTCTATCCCTGGGTCAGGAAGATCCCATGGAGAAGGAAATGGCAACCCACTCCAGTATTCTTGCCTGGGAAATCCCATGGACAGAGGAGCCTGGCCTGGAGGGCTACTTTAGGGTCCATAGGGTCACAAAGAGTCAGACACGACAGAAGCAACTTAGCACACACACAAGCACAATACCATATTTTATACATATATATATATATGTATATAATATAATTATAATAAGGAAGCCAGCTATTCTGAGTGGAGAATAACTTGTATGAATTAGCCAGTTATTTAAAGCTCCAAACTCAACATCACCCCTCATTTTGTCACCCACTCTGAAGCTTTCTGGTTTCCCCACATGCAGAGAGTAACATATTTGGACCAGAATTTCTCAGTCTCAGGACTATTAACATCTGGAATGGAATATTACTTTGCTGTCTCTGAGAGAAGGGTGGAGACCTGATTTGTAGGTTGTAGGATGGTTAGCAGCATTCCTGGCTTTTACCTGCTAGAAGACTAGAATCTTCCTCCTCCATGTGTGACAACAAAAACAGTCTCCAAAGAGTGGCAGAACCACTGCTTTTTATTTTGTTTAGCTTTTATCTTGAATGCTGGGAGATTCTAAAATTTTAATCAAAGCTTGTAAGCACTGAGCTCCTCTGCACAACATTTAGTAGGATAAGGATAAAAGGGAAGAAAATAAAGTGAGGTTGAGAATCTAAATGTGAGAAAAAGAGAGACCCACATTTATTAAGTGTCTATGATATACTATGTGCCAGCACTATGCTAAGAACTTTACAAAAATCATCTCATTTAGTCCTGACTAAAACCCTATTCCTAAAGTAATAATAGTCATAATTTATCAAGAGCTCACAATATGCCAGGCACTGTATAAGGCTAAATATTTTATATGAACTCACTTGTTAAATGCAGCAGCAATCCCACATATTAGGTACCACTACTATCACCACTTCACAAAATCAAGCTGAACTCAGAAAATGAAATAATTTTCCCAAAGTCACACATTCACAACTTAGGTCTAAATTAAAACTAAATCTCTTTATCTCAACATGATATCTCTTAAAAAGCAAAACAGCACATTCTCTTGAGAGAGTAAAGATAAGAGCTTTAAAAATTAAAATTCTATGAAATATTTACCCTTCTAATGGCATATTTTAGTGAATAGGTGAGAACCCACGCCATCCCATCATATGTCAAGAGGTGCTTAGGATCAAGTAAAAGGCCATGAGCAAGGAATAGAACTATCTGTGTTCCATGGGGACAAAATTGTATATTTAACACCAGTTTACACAGAATGAATATTAGACAGAAGTGCACCATGAAAAGAGAGGGGGGAAATGTGCCCGGAAATTTGACATACAACATCCCCATAACTGGGACCTTAAACTTAGGAATATTTACTGGATATTTGCTGAAGCTGCCTGTGGACCATAGATTGAGAAATGATTCTGTGGTTGACAAAGTTTAGTCACTACTCACCAAAAGTGAATTTGTGGCACAGCTAAGTAGAGGGAAGAATGTTCCCCCAAACAGCTTGCACTGAGCATCAAGAAGAAAAACCTGGAAAATGAACCTAATTCTTTCCATTGCTGAGGATGAAGGGCAAGGTCAGATTTGATATCTGACTTTCTCAAGGCCTAATTGGACACATCAGGGGCCTGAGCTCTCCCTGGTTCAATCTACTGTGGTTACTGACTAATCCTGAGGCTCCACGTGGCTCCTTTTTCATTAGTGGATTTCCTGGGTCTTTTAAGCTTCCCCTCTACCCCACATCAAGCAGAAATGCCATAACAAATGTGAAAGCTCTGGGAAACACAAAAAAGGAAAACCTCTCTTGAGGGACCTGTGTCTCGATGCTGCAGGAAACCATATCACATAGCAGACTGTGAATACTGTTTTCCTCTCCTCTACAAAACATTTCAAACAGTCCCACTTGCCAAAATCAAGCAGATACTACAAGTGCAAACTTAAAGTCTAGATTTTGTGAGATTCACTTTTTCAAAAGTGATGGCAAGGAGCAGGAAGTCTCAAGCGGGAATGAAAATAACATTCCAGTTTACTCTCTCATCTCCTCTGTCCATCGCTAGAGTTCAAAGAACTCAAAAGTTCGGAATATCCCTGTGGGCCAGAGTGCTCCAAGACAGACAGTTGGGCATCTCTACACCCTTTTAACGTAGGGATTATGTCCCCTTCTCCAGCACAGAACATAAAGCCTGGCACACCATGTATGCTTAATAAACATGTATACAACACTCATTCTTTGAGGACACTGAAGAAGCCCTATCTGACTTCAGAACCAAGAATATTTATGTTTCACATGAGCAATGCTTTTGTTTATATCTCATAGGCATTGTGAACAAGCATGCCCTAGATACCACAGAGTTCTGAGAGCAAATTTGTGGGCCACCTCTGTGAAGTGTAGGGTCTCCCTTAGTGGCTCAGAGGGTAAAGAATCTGCCTGCAATGCAGGAGACCCAGGTTCAATCCCTGGGTCATGAAGATCCCTTGGAGAAGGGAATGGCTACCCACTCCAGTTTCTTGCCTGAAGAATTTGATGGAAATAGGAGCCTGGTGGGCTACAGTCCATGGGGTCAAAAAGAATCAGACACAATTGAATGACTTTCACTTTCATGTCACTTTCTGTGAAGTCTAGAGCTTTTACTGAGAGCCTTTTCAGCCTCATTGCTGTCCCATTTCATCCCTCCTGCCTTAGTCCTATTTCTCTCTAATGATCTGTTTCAAATTGTTTATGTTTTTCATGCCTATGCCCAGCATGCAACCTGGTACTTTAGAGGTACTCAAAAGTATTCATTAGATTTCATTAAACTTAACTCCTCTCTGAAATAAGACACTGCCTTTTTAATAAAAGAACAAATGGAGGACAAACCCTTTCCCTGAGGTGATCTTGAGAATTGACAGCTCCTGTCCTACTGTCATAAGGAAAAGGAGGCTGGCCAGTGAGGTTATCCAGCCAAACATCCCCCTCCTACTGCCCGCACTTATCCCCATGGCTTTTATTTTGGGGTTGAAGGCCTGTCACTTTTTGCTTCACACTTGCCTAGTGAAGCATGTCTAAGCAAACACCCAACAGGTACTCTCTCAAAACTTCTGTACATCAGAAGAATAAAAATAACTCTACCCATGTGAAAGATTCTGGAAGGGAGGCTAAGAAACAAAAACTTTCAGTTCTTTTCCAAAGAACTGGAGAGAAGATGCAGTTGCTGGATCTTTGCTGGAAGGGAAAGGGCGGTCAGAAGAAGGTGACAGGACCCAGGTTTCCTCAGCTGGGAGATGAAGGGTCATGCGGTGGGGCCATCTCTGTATTTTCAATACTAAAGAGAATTTATGAGATTCGGGAACGCACAAAAGTTTATTAACAGAATTCAGGATGGAGAAGAAAGATCTGAGTCTAAGTCTTCCCAGGAATGGCCACCTCAGAGTTTTGGTAGGCTTCTACAGTCATAGTGTTTGTTGCTCAGTCGTCTCCAATTCTTTGCAATCCCATGGACTATAGCCCAATAGGCTCCTATTTCCATCAAATTCTCCAGGCTAGAATACCAGAGTGGGAATCCATTCCCTTCTCCAGAGTATCTTCCCATCCCAGGGATCGAACCCAGGTCTCCTGCAATTGCATGCAGCTTCTTTACCATGTGAGCCACCAGGGAAGCCCCTCTATAGTCATATGTTAGGCACAAAAGAAAGGCCTATAGCCATGTTAAAGGAAAAAAGAGAAAGAAAAAAGGAAAGATTTTTTTCTTTTAAGTGGTGTTCAAGTGTCTTCAGTCCAGTTCAGTCACTCAGTCATGTCCGACTTTTTTTGACCCCTTGGATGGCAGCATGCCAGGCCTCCCTGTCCATCACCAACTCCAGGAGTTTACTCAACTCATGCCCATTGAGTCGGTGATGCCATCCAACCATCTCATCCTCTGTCATCCCCCTCTCCTCCCACCTTCAATCTTTCCTAGCAACAGGGTCTTTTCAAATGAGTCAGTTCTTTACATCAGGTGGCCAAAGTATTGGAGTTTCAGCTTCAACATCAGTCCTTCCAGTGAATATTCAGGATTGATTTCCTTTAGGATGGAATGGTTGGACTCCTTGCAGTTCAAAGGACTCTCAAGAGTCTTCTCCAACACCACAGTTCAAAAGCATCAATTCTTCGGTGCTCAGCTTTCTTTATAGTCCAATTTTCACATTCATACATAACTACTGGAAAAACCATAGCTTTGACTAGACGAACCTTTGTTGGCAAAGAAATGTCTCTGCTTTCTAATATGCTGTCTAGTTTGGTGGTAACTTTTCTTCCAAGGAGCAAGCATCTTTTAATTTCATGGCTGCAGTCATTCATACATCTGCAGTGATTTTGGAGCCTGAAAAATAAAGTCTGTCACTGTTTCCATTGTTTCCCCATCTATTTGTAATGAAGTGATGGGACAAGATGCTATGATCTTAGTTTTCTGAATGTTGAATTTTAAGGCAACATTTTCACTCTCCTCTTTCACTTTCATCAAGAAGCTCTTTAGTTCTTCTTCACTTTCTGCCATAAAGGTGGTGTCATCTGCATATCTGATGTTGTTGATATTTTTCCCAGTTATCTTGATTCCAGCTTGTGTTTCATCCAGTCCAGCATTTCTCATGATGTATTCTGCATATAAGTTAAATAAGCAGGGTGACGATACACAGCCTTGATGTACTCCTTTCCCCATTTGGAACCAGTTTGCTGTTCCATGTCCAGTTCTAACTGTTGCTTCCTGACCTGCAAACAGATTTCTCAAGAGGCAGATCATGTGGTCTGGTATTCCCATCTCTTGAAGAATTTTCCAGTTTGTTGTGATCCACACAGTCAAAGGCTTTGGCATAGTCAATAAAGCAGAAATAGATGTTTTTCTGGAATACTCTAGCTTTCGATGATCCAATGATGTTGGCAATTTGATCTCTGGTTCCTCTGCCTTTTCTAAATCCAGCTTGAACATCTGGAATTTCCCAGTTCATGTGTTGTTGAAGCCTGGCTTGGAGAATTTTGAGCATTATTTTACTAGCATGTGAGATGAGTGCAATTGTGCAGTCGTTTGAGCATTCTTTGGCATTGCCTTTCTTTGAGATTGGAAATGAAAACTGACCTTTTCCAGTCCTGTGGCCACTGCTGAGTTTTCCAAATTTGCTGGCATATTGAGTGCAGCACTTTCACAGCATCATCCTTTAGGATTTGAAATAGCTCAACTGGAATTCCATCACCTCCACTAGCTTTGTTTGTAGTGATGCTTCCTAAGGCCCACTTGACTTCACGCTCCATGATGTCTGGCTCTAGGTGAGTGATCACACCATCATGATTATCTGGGTCATGAAGATCTTTTTAATACAGCTCTTCTGTGTATTCTGCAAGTGTCTTATGTATCTAAAACTATTATTCCTTTGTTCCTTTGTGTTATATATCATGCACTCTAAAATAAAATTTTTCCTAGACCACACATTCCATCAAAAAAGAATGATTTAAAAACTCAAGGATTTTTATCTTTTCAATCTACATTACATTTTTCCAACTAAGCGTAAATCACTCAACTCAAATTTTCATTTGTTGAAATGCATTCTACATACTCTAAACTAATCACATAAAATGATGAAATCATAAGATCACTAAATCCTTACCCCAAATTCATACCAGTCTTAGAAACAAACACATGGCTATACTTTGAAGCAGGAATCTAGAATCCTAGTGTAGGGTTTAACATAATGTCAGATCTCTTTGGACACAAAAACAAGGAACACATGAGTTATCAAACAAGTTTATTCCTGTGAAAACCATATAGCTAGTCATTTTACCATCCTTAAAGTTTTTGCACTTTAGTATGGGGCATGTGGTTAAAGACTTTATAGATCATACAGACAAATGGGACATTTCAATAAAAAGTTTATTAGTAAAAACTTATTGAGACTTTATGCATATTCACACACCCCTGCCAGGAAGACTCCTGGCATCAATATGTATAATAATTATTTATATATAACATTAATTAATTATATATAACATTAATTAATAGCATTTATATATATTATATATATAATATAACCACATTATATAGATAAAGAAGTTGATTGTGAGGACTCAACAAGCCAAGTAACTTGGTTATAGAAACACAGTAACCAGATCTTCCGATGACATGTCAGGGGCTTGTTACACTACCTCATACGTTCACAAGCACAAAAGAAGGTCTCACCAATAATAAAAGCAAATGAATGACTGACATATGGTGGAATTTTCAGGGATAATATTAGTCTAGTGGAAGGCAGTTTATGTGTGTTGAAAGGTGGAGGGTGGCATGGTTAGAAAAAGCTAAAAGCACAAGAGCAGAGGAATCTTTTCTCCACTAGTAGCGTGGAGCTGCATTTCTAAGTGCCACTGGCCAATGGGCCCACATCCAACCATATGGGACATGCCTCATCCGGCTAGTCCAAACACGTGCATTTGAGACCCTGATGGCTTCAAACTTTAATAAAGCAACTTCTGTATTACAGCCTTGCTAAATGGTCTCAAAAGTAATTTATATCTCATTGTATCTGGAAGAATCTTATGTAGTGACAAAATTACTGTCATTGGCTGATAAACATTTATCCAAAAAAAATTTTAAAGTCAAATCAATTCACAAGAGCATAAGAAATGAAAAAACTCTATTTTTAATGGAATGCCATTTTTATTGAGATCATTTCAATAACTTAGTACTGTTAGCCACTAAAACTACTACTATAAACTCTCCTGGCACCAAAATATAAAGAAGCCTGATGCATTTATATGCTAAAGTGGCTCATTTTTAATTCAACCATAAATGCCTTTAAATTTTTTTAATGCTTTCCGAATCAAAGCATTAAAAAAATTGTAGACATGACCTGGGCAGCTCTGAAGAAGGAAAAATATAAAGGTATCCCCTTATTACTTTAAACCCTTTTGATCCAGAAAGCATCCAACTGGTAGAAAATTTGTTTCACGGCAGTCATAGGCCAATTTTCATACCAAGTTATAACTCGCTGAGAAATTCTGCTTTCTTGGGGACACTTTCAGACCCTTAATGTTGTGCTAGTACCAGGTCTCTGCAGTACTCACATTTATGAGTGTACTCACACTTATTCTTAGCTGATTAAATCTGAAAGTATCAACCAGCCCTTGTATGAGAACATTAAGCCTTGTTTACGATCAATATCAGTATGCACATCCTCCTTTCTTAACTAATTGCAGAATCTTCCTGATGTTTATAGAGAAATAATCCAATCATTATTGCACAGTAAAAAAAAAAAAATTGAGGTGCCAGGATACCCACTAAAACAGGGAAGAGTCATTCAAACATACTCCATTAACAAAACTCATTCCATTTCTTTTATATTTCCTTCCTGTGAAATATACAAGTCTAAATTGGTGTCTGGAATTCCAGAATCCTGCCCCAAAACTTCCATCAGTGTCCCTCGAAGTTCACCAACAGCTCACCTCATCTGTGTCTCCTTATACAGGCCTATGAGTTGTGCACAGTACTGTACAATCCTAGGAGTGACAGTGACACTGTAAAAGTCATGGTTGTCAATATTCAAATCACACCTTATAAACTAGCAATATTAGTAAGATACATGGGCTTTTTTCATGAAGTCAGTGTAGTATGACATTTTTCAACAGAGAATAAGTGTTTTAATGACTCAGCATAGTTTTCTAATTCACATGAAAATACCAGTTTATCAGCAATCTTGTCACTAACCATCTTAATTCAGATAAATCAATTAAATTAATCATTTGATAATGTGTATAACAAGGAATAGGAATTTTTTTCCTATTTGGAGGCAATAAAAACCCCTTTTTACCGTAAAGAGGGTAAAGACTTAACCAAGGCCCATGTATCTCCCAGAGAAGTGACTTAAATCACTTTTTTCCTAACTTTTTTTAAAAAATAGATTCATTGTTATATCAGTTTTTTCACTTCTCCTTTACAGACCAAGGAGGTGGGTCACAGAGATTTCATCTCCTGAGAGGCTTTTTTTCTTAATTGGAGTACAGTTGATTTACACTGCTGTATTACTTTCTGTTGGATGATAAAGTGAATGAGTTATACATATATCTACTCTTTTTTAAGGTTCTTTTCCCATATACATCATAGAGTATTGAGTAGAGTTCCCTGTGCTATATAGTAGGTCCTTATAAGTTATCTGTTTTCTATATAGTAGTGTATATATTTCAGTCCCAATCTCACAATTTATATTCCTCCTTCTTCCTCCCTGATAATCATAAGATGGTTTCCTACATATGTAACTCTACTTCTGTTTTATAAATCAGTTCATCTATACCATTTTTCAGATTCCACATATAAGCAATATCATACAATATTTGTCCTTCCCTGTCTGACTTATTTCACTCAGTATGCTTTTTAATTTAGGAGAATATATGCAAAAACATATCTATAAATAAGAAGAAAAACTACAAAGTTCCGTAATCCCATCTGTACCCAGAGAAGAGGAAGAGAGAGGAGAAGGAGAAAGAAGAGGAAGAGGGAATAGAGGGGGAAATATCCTCAGAAGGGGACAGGGTAGGAAAGGAAACGAGAGATACAAAGAAAAAAATCAAAGGATATAAGTAGGTAGGAAAAAAAGAGAGGCATATAGAAGAGAGACAGCAAGAATGATAACAGGTGAAAAGATCAAAGAAAAGATATTTTAAATTCTCCGATGAGCGCTAGTTTAAGAGTAAATTGAATTAATTCTGCTTTATTTTTCCTTGCTTTATGAAAAAAGTTACTTTGTCAGTGCTAACTAGGCATGAACCATTTATCACAGGTCTTCAACTATTCAATATCCCTACACTTTCCAAGATTCATTTTTAGCAACTCATCAGGGGTATAGTTGTCTTCTTGGCCAATGTAATTAGACTAAAAATAATCAAGCCAAGCCAAAAAAGACAAGAGTAAACTACTTTCCCTGAGAGAACTGGCAGCTTTTGATATTACATGGGCAGTTGTGGACAGATATGACGAAAGGTTGACACTCTATTCTGTGGAAAAGTATATTCAATGGAGAATAACACCATGCTTAGCTGTGGCAAAATGAATCCACTTGAGTTATTTGATTTTAATCAATTTAAACTATATGAACAAGCTATCAAAGTACATCCTGGTCAAATACCTAAAAGCATTGTTTTAATCAGTGTGTGAGTTCTTAGAGTTTCTGGAGGCACTAGTTTGAATATATATTTTTTAAAAATCATGGTTATTTCACAGATCATTAAGTTGGCCTCTATACTCCTCCTCGTACTAGATACACACACACACACACACACACACACACAGTATTTTCTGGTGACAGTTTATCTCATTTTCCACAGTGCTCCTATATACCTAAGTGTGGAAAAAACTTTGAAGAATCCATGTCCCTGGTGAATGTTGTCATGGAAAACTTCAGGAAGTACCAACACTTCTCCTGCTACTCTGACCCGGAAGGAAATCAGAAGAGTGTCATCCTAACCAAACTCTACAGTTCCAACGTGCTGTTCCATTCGCTCTTTTGGCCAACGTGTATGATGGCTGGGGGCGTGGCAATTGTTGCCATGGTGAAACTCACACAGTATCTTTCCCTGCTCTGTGAAAGGATCCAACGGATCAACAGATAAAATCAAAGTGGATGAGATCATTTTCTTTAAAGCTCAAATACTGTTTTCTTTCATTCTTCACCAAAGAACCTTAAGTTTGTAATGTGTAGTCTGTTTATGAGTTCCTTAATATATTCTTATACGTAGAGCAATAATGCAAAAGCTGTTCTATATGCAAACATGATGTCTTTATTATTCAGGAAAAGAAACAACTGTTTTTTGTTGGTTGGGTTTTTTTCTTAATCTTGGTTCTATGCTGGAACTAGTACTTCCTTCTCTCCTTCTGCCAAAATCGGGCTCAGTTATTTATTTGCCAAGCTTCATGGAGGAATATAGGCAATATCTGTGACAAGTTGTCAGATCTCTTGATATTTCTGCAATATTTTTTGTCATTCATTGTTTACTAAAGCTGCAGCCAAAAATATTTTTTCTTTCCTTACTCTAAACTGAGCCCTGTAGCAAGTGAAGGGACCAGATTTCCTAATTAAAGGATGTTGTGCGTTTTCCTTGTATTTCTACCATATCACTGTAAAGAAGAGGGGAATCCCAGCAGCTATTTTTTCTTTTATTACTTTATACTCATAACTTTAGATTTTTTAACTGATTTCCAAAAAAATAAGCTGTTTTCATTAACCAATTCTATAATCTCTTCCTGTGATTTAATAGAAAATGAACAGAGCCCTTTTCCATGTAAGACCCTGCTACTGTGTGAGAAACTAACATTTACCAGGAGTTTCATTACCTATGAACTGACAAGGTTGAATACAATCCAGGAAAGTCTATGTTACTAAGATATTTGTGTGAAAATCTTTATTCCATTTCAATTGAACTGTTAAAATTAAGATCTTACTTGCTGGTCAAGGCTAGTGGACTGATTTCAATGGATAAATCTATCATGGCAAATTAACATGTTGGAATATTGCTTTCGAGAATTCATGTTTAAATTAATGAGTATGTAGTCTCTCTTTCTCACAAGAATAGCCCGTTGGGATTTTTAAATTATAGCACAGAATATTTGTCTCATCTACATGCTTTACTTTTCTATTTACAATTCTCTTTTTTATTGTTAGGTTTTATACACAATTTTTTCCCTAACACACACTTGGACTGAATAACAGATTTAAAGGAAGCTTTTGTTCACACTGCCATTCACATTGTTTTTGGAGTGGGGCGGGGGAAGAAAAATGAGGAACTGGTTTTAGACAAAAACATTCCATCTTTTATTTAACATCAATATCAAAAGAAGAAGAACAAACATCTATCTTTCTCATCTGTATTTAAGTACCTTTTTATATATAAGAACCTTTTATAATCAAGGTTTTCTAGGCATTGCAGAATTTTACAAATCATATGTGTGGAATGAATAGTGAAACTAACCTGATGAAATAGAAAAGATTCTGCAACATTGTAATTCTTAGTTTAATTTTCAAAAACAAATAAATCCGTAGGGTATAATCAGGACTTCAAATGTGTAACTAAAACTTTAAAAAAAATCCATTCCATGGGAAATATTTCACTGCCTCTTGCATTTTAAGTTGATAAGCCCAAGGTAGTCCAAAAACCTATGATTCACTATTTTTAAAGTTATTTTGGCTTCCCTGATGACTCAGCAGTAAAGAAGCTACCTGCAATGCAGAAGACCTGAGTTCAAACCCTAGGTTCGGAAGATCCCCTGGAGAAGGAATGGCAACCCACTCCAGTATTCTTGCCTTGGAAATCCCATGGTCAGAGAAGGCCAGTGGGCTACATGTGATCCATGGGAGGACAAAGAGTCAGACACGACTGAGCAATTGAGCAAAGATTATAAAGGACATTCCCTTTTTAACTCTCAAACACATACACATGATATTATAAATACTTGGAAAATATGATGGAAAACTTAATTCCGAGTTCATCTTAAAAACTTAATTCTGAAGATAATAGAGAAATCTTTGAGACTACAGAGCTAAAAATGTGTAACCTTTAATGTACCTTGGGCTCCCTTCAAGTGATCCAAGAGTGAAACACATGCAAGTAAAATTATTAGGTGAGTTAATTTTTCTTTCCCTCTAGGTTTTTTATTAAAAATTCCCAACTGATGTATCAGATAAGACTGTAGAAATCGCAAAATCATGACACCCAAAAGAAGTTAACTAGTGCCTTCTTTAATTCCAATAAAAAAACAACCTCTTAGAGTAATTTAAATACATACAAAACTAAATACTCATTATTAAATGAGAAAGAACTGAGGCTAATAATGTTTTAAATGCTTTGCATGAGTTAGATAACTTAAATTTTATAACAATCCAATTAAGGGAGCACTATTATTACCCCATCCTACAGATGAGAATGGTGAAGCACAAGATGTTTTAAGTAACTTCCCCAACAGATACTAGGATAAGAAATGAGAAAATAACAAGCTTGTATCTTTTACATTGTGGCAATCATTCCTATGGCTTTGGAGTTTTTCAGATAACACTCACAAGGTTTAGTAGGGAAGCAGGACTGAGCAGACAATTTTTAAGCTGAACCTGTTCTATCCTTTCACATTGGCAGCAACTATAAGGAATACTACAAAGTATACCACTGACTTCTCTCTTAAGAATGAATTTATAATCTACTGGAAGGGTCAAGATAATAGATCCAAAAAAACTAGAAAACAAGTCTTTAATCCACATCAGTGTGGATAATAGTAATATCTACAGAGGGTTGGTATGAAGCTTAACCAAGGGAGGTATAAATAAAATGCTTAGCACTGTATATAATATATAATAGATGCCTACCAAACAGCAATTATTCCTATTAATAGTAAAATGAAGAAGTCATTTATAGTATAACCTTTAGTATATGGTCTCTTGAAGTTGTTGTTCAGTCGCTAAGTCGTATCCAACTCTTTGCGACCCCATGAACCGCAGCACACCAGGCTTCCCTGTCCTTCACTATCTCCCTGAGTTTGCTCAAACTCATGCCCATTGAGTCAGTGATACCATTCAACCATCTCATCCTCTGTTGTCCCCTTCTCCTCTTGCCCTCAATCTTTCCCAATATCAGGGTCTTTTCCAATGAGTCAGCTCTTCACATCAGATGACCAAAGTATTGGAGCTGCAGCTTCAGCACCAGTCCTTATAATGAATATTCAGGGTTGATTTCCTTTAGGATTGACTGGAGTTAAACTCGCTTAAAATGTCATTATGCCCAAAACTCACACTAATGCATAATCCTTAGCAGGGATTCTAATCCTTAGCAGGGATCATCTAGCAACAGGGACAGTTACTACTTGAATCCTACCAGAAATGAGATAGGTTGCCAGCTAATAAGACAATGCTAAATGTTCTTCTGATAACTTTTTGAAATCTGTCTCCCTGTATCTACTCACTAAATCCACCCAAAACCAGATCAACACTGCTATCACTAACTTATTCTACTAGTATTATTTTATTTAAAAATGGAGGGAGGGTAGGAAAGACCAATTTCCATTTGCTTAGAATATAAGATCATGGAAAATAATTCAGCCAGAATTATGACATAAATAAAAATTTATAAATGTAGCATAAATGACACCAATTTTAAAAGGTTAATAATATAATCATTAGAACCTAAACATTCACAAATAACTTAAATTGATAAGCGAGTTAAACCCTTTAATGTCCATGTGAATATTATTCTTACAGTGCCTCTCAAGTATGATTAGGCCTTCTGAAAATTAGCACTATCTGAAATTTTATATTATGTCCTTATTCAAC
Organism: Odocoileus virginianus; assembly: GCF_023699985.2. Classification (NCBI taxonomy): domain Eukaryota; kingdom Metazoa; phylum Chordata; class Mammalia; order Artiodactyla; family Cervidae; genus Odocoileus; species Odocoileus virginianus. Next base: position 29,805,843 of record NC_069677.1, on the reverse strand, counting down.
TATGTGACAACCAAGTTATCTAAGTGACCAGTTATCTAAGTGTGAAACTAGTTATCTAAGTAACCAGATTACTTAGGAGAATAGATGTTTTCCTAACAAAATGTTGCTACAATTGCACCATGGGTCCGTCTTGGCTAGAATGTCATTCTCCAATGCAATGCCAAGGAATTGAAAGGAAACGTCAATCTCTGCACTTTTGATAATGACTTTATGAGCAAGTGTTTCATTTAGGTAGGAAGAGAAGTTGTTCTCTCAAACAATACAATCAATTAGGGCTTCCATACCTATTCTTTAGCCAAGTTCTAAAACAAATTTAATCCCCAGACTCCTGCAAGTTGTTATATGACTTGTTTCCAACATAGTATGAGATCAGACTGTAGAGAAAGTTTCAAGGTCCTCTGCACAATCCCACCAGCTATTAGCACAATTAGTAGTACCAGAAATTTTTGTAGGTAGAAGTCACAAGGTCTCTTCATAAAAATCTCTCCCTCACACTACTTCTGTCTCTCACTATTTGGCTCCCTCTCTTTCTCTCTCCCCACCTCCCCCATTCTCTTAGCTCTATTTCTTCTCTTGTTTAATCTCTGTACACAGCAAAGATGACCCCCTACAATTACATGTTCACAAAATCCTTTGTGGTTATAATCAAAAAAGAAGAACCATGCTCAAATTTTACTTTGTAATTTTTCTATGAATCTTCCAGTTATCTCATAAATCATTTTTAATTCTAGTTTTCACTCAATGAGAGGTACGGGAATATTGTGGCTTCTATCTGAGAGGTTCTCTTAGAGGCAACTGACATCATCCTAAGAGGAAAGAATTGACAGAAAATAGAAACTAGTTTAACGGAAAGGATATTTGGAATTAGAAAATCTAATGTAAGCAACTATCACTATTCATCAGTTACTAAAGAATTTCTCTGTGTTTTTCTTAAGGGCCTTATGCTTCGGGGCTGGTGAATACCCATTTAGACTAGCACAGATTCTGTCGCCCCATTTATTGCTTGTTTTGGAATAAATTCATTCAAGGAGCATGAGAAGAGACACAGAGACGGGTTCTCCCTACCCCTTGGGTTTCTCACACGTCATAACATTTAAGCAAACAGTTCCTTTTCAGACCGTGCAGTGAGAGAGCTGATCACAGAGACATCAGCAGGAAGCTTCACTCACAATCTGCAATACTTCAGTGAATTCAACATCTAGACATTCATATAATACCCTCAACTTAGGTCTGCCCCAATTCATCTACCTCCTCCATTAGAGTGTCATCAAAGCTCAGCTGCTTTATTTGCGGTGCTAAAAACCCAGCAGTTTGTGAAGCAGCTGCAAGCCCTGACACTTAGCTCCTTCCCATGGTGAGCAAACAAACAGACTGTCCTGGTGCCATCCTTGAGCATGACAGAGGCATTATTTCAAAACAATTAACAGTGTCTGTCTCCAACCAAAAGCATGCAGCTGCTGTGGCCGACATCTAACAATGCTGAGAAGAAAGCCACATTCAGATTAGGGACTCAGACTTACATGTCAAATATACTCTTTCCTTTCCAACAGTTGTGACAGATGCAGAATTTGGTGCAATTGATACACTTAGGTCCATCTCTAGAAAGTCATAATCAGCTGGGAAATTTCAACTTCCTAGGAAAAGAGAGCGCCCTAAACACAGCTTGGGCAACTCTTAATGGAAATCTCAGCAGGAGCCAGGTCTGGCTCAGCCAGTCAAGGCCACTCAGAGCAAACCAGTTTTGTGTTGTGTGCATGCTTAGTCACTTCAGTCATGTCTGACTCTTTGCGACCCTATGGACTGTAGACCACCAGGCTCCTTTGTCCATGGGATTTCCCAGGTAAAAATACTGGAGTGGGTTGCCATGCCCTTCTCCAAGGAATCTTCCCAACCCAGGGGTTAAAACCACATCTCTTACATCTCCTGCACTGGCAGGTAAGTTCTTTACCATTAGCACTACCTGGGAAGCCACCTGGGTTCTGTGCTAACACCAACAAAGAAAAAGCCTTCCAACTCTCAATTTCTTTGAAAATGTCACGATATCTGACTGAATAAATAACACTTTGAATACTAACAACCCTCAAGTTATCCTGGCAAACATCCAAAACTATTTAGAAGAGTCTACTTGGTATTTGTGAGAAGTCCCATGTCCAAATCATCCAACAGTGGAAATCAGCAACTCTCTCCGCTTTTAAAAATGAAGTATTTTAATAGTTGAGTAGCCTCAGAAACTGCCAGCATTTACCACTAAACTCAGTTTAAAAAAAAAAAAAAACCCATGGAGATTGGAAAAAAGGGGCCCTTTGAAAGATCAGGCAGAGCCAGCAATTTATTTTACCCCTGATATCAGTGTAGTTTGTGATCCCTGAAGAGCAGCCACTGGGAAAAATGCAACCTACCTTCACATGGGCTTTCTTCCCATTTCCACTTCGATCTTGTGGAAAGTAGGAAATCAAACCCAGACCAGCCCTGACACTGACAGGCATCAAGGCCTGCTAAAAGGAAGGGGTTTTCATTCAACAATAGCATATAGACCAGCATGCTGTTCTGCCTTTACTTAGGAAAATTTACATCCCAAGACATAGGGATGTTACTGACAAGTTTGCCACTGTAAATGACTGGGATCATGGAGTGAAATGACCTTTTAAGTCTGTTTCCTACTGTCATCCCCACTCTTATGCTTCAGCCATCTAATCAGTGTTCATCCCTAAGGTTCCAAATTCTTTCACACCTCTGGGCTTTTGTATTTACTGTCTCCTCTGTCTGAGACTCCCCTCTCTGATCTCTCTTCTTTCTATCCATCTGGCTAACTAATAATCACTCTTCAAGATTTATCTCAAACTTTGTATCAGGTGATTCAAGCCCAGGATAGGTGCTTATCTTCTATGCTTCAATAACATCCCACTGCACCCCTCTATAAAAACAATTATCACACCACATGATAGTCGTAGTTTATTTTTCTATTACCCCTACAAGATTCTTGAAGACGTGGATTTATTTTACTCATCTTCATTTTATTTTGAGTGTATATTCTTAGCCTCTAGTCTAATATAATTCCTGGCATATAGGAGGGCGCAATAAATGTCACTTAAATGAATAAACAAGTAATTGAATTATTATTGAATAATAAAAAGTAGGCAAATTAAGCAGATTTCTCTGTATTGTGACTTGAAAATCTTCCCATCAAAAAAATAACCTGAAGAGACACTACTAGAAATCAGTATGTTTAACTTCAGATTCTTGTGACCTGGCAATAAAATTGCAGATGGCCCTGAACAATGCTGTCTTTCTCAAAAATTCCTCATCACACTAAAGCACCCTAGAATCATCCATCACCCCAGAAACCTAAGAGCAGGGCTATGGAAGAACATAAAAGGTAAGTTCTGATAAGAGACAATTAGAGTCTTAATTTACAGAATGGAATAATACCCAAGAGGTGGAAGGTCTAAATAAATGATTAGCACTCAGGCTTTGGGAACATTCAGACCTGAGTTTGAATCCTGGTTCTGTGAGATTTGGGGAAATGTATCTACCTTACTTGTGCATCAGTTTCTTCATCTGGAAAATAGCAATAGTAACATAAGATAGTAGCATAATCAGATCATGATTAAATGAGATATATATAAAATGCTTATCAAAATGTCTAGCACATAATAAACATTCATAAAATGACATCAATTGTTTTATGATGATTACTAATAAAAGGTACAGACTATTATCATTTTTATGACCGGGCACTGGAAATTTTGAGGCAAAGGATCAAAAAATGAATGCAAGTTAAGTAATGAAGATTAAGACAAGCTTCACCTCTCTTTCAATTCTCCCAGGACTACAATTTCTCCTCACCACCCCCAAGTGAAACCTCATAACTAAGGTCAGTTCCTAGGAGATTTGAAAGCATTCCTGTCAACAGAGAAATGTGCATGGGGAGTCAGAGATTGATTTGAGATGTTATATCACATGCTCCTCAACTTCTTTGGAGGATAAATCTCTGTAGAAGATTCCTGTTCACTCTCCCTAAGTGGTAAGAAAAGGAATTCAGTCCTCATATTGAACCTCATCTAGGTAGTGTATGAAATTCCAGAAAACTTCTTTGAAATACGGGCATAAGTGGCTGAGCAAGCAAGCATGAGTTTAAGGGCTCCAGAGAACGACCCATAAAGAAAACAAGGGGTTCAGGGAGAGATGCAGAGGAGGAGGACACTTTGAATGTATACACTTAAACCAGAGGCACTAGTAACAAAACCATGTTCAAGGAGCTGAAACCCAGTTCCTGTCTCTTCCTAGAAAAGAATGGAGAACTTGGCTCTAATTAACTACACACTTATCCAAGTATATTGAAATTTTTGCACAAAAGATTACCAGGTACTTACTTTAACTTAAGACTAAAGACAAAAACATGAAACATCAACTCAGAAAATGAAAATGTTGTTTATTCCTTACTTTCTGTCTCCAATTTCCAGCAAACTGGGAAAGAGTGAGAAGAAAATGACATAAATTGTAGCTAATAGCATCACACTGGAAACATTTTTATCCCTCCCCCCAACCCCACAAAAAAAGGATGTTTATAAGTAGAACACTTCTTGCCCTCATAAAAAATAATTTGCTGATTTCCCTGGTGATGCAGCAATTGAAATTCCATGTTTCCACTGCAGGGGGTACAGGTTTGATCCAGAAACTAAGATTCCTCATGCATCAGGACCAAAAAGTAAATAAATAAATTAAATTATTTTTAAATTTTATATTCAGGAGGTCTGGTGTGCCAGGAAAGAACCATAGTGCTTAAGATGCCTATATACAGGTACACACTTCACCCTTCTGAAAGAAATAGCTTATTCAAGTTTTACCAGTTAGGGCTCATCTGCTGCCTAATAAGTCATTATCATGTAGTGACTCTAATCTAGACATTTTATTCATTTATTTATTTATTTATCTTGGGGGGATGGGCCACATGGCATGTGGGATCTTAGTTCCTGCCCAGGGAGCAAACCCATGCCCCCTGCAGTGGAAGCATAGAGTCTTAACCACTGAACCACCAAGGAAGTCGCCTGTTCTAGGCATTTTAAATGAAGGAAATCAAGGAGAAGGTAGAGGACAGAAGTTCCAGATACTGTTTCTTCTCACAAATAAGCCATCATCTGATTCTATCACAATTAAACCAGAATAGCACACTCTGGTAGTCAAAGAAAAGGTGATGGTTTCTCTGCCTAAAATAAAACCACTAATATACTCAGACATCAGCAAAACTGACTGGAAATTAGTTAAAATAGCAGAAAACTGAAAAAACACAGCACAGAGGGTGTCCTGCCATCATCTGGGATCATTCTTCCCCCATCCCTTACCATATGTTGAAAGAGCTGGGAAAGCAAATTGCCAACCACAGCAGAACATAACAAGCCCCCTTATGCTCTCTGTCCATGAGCTGCTCCTTCAGTCTGTTCAGCTAAGTTCTGGCTGCAGCAGCCCCAGGGATTTTACAAGGGCTTGACTCATTTATCCATGTGTCACATTGTCAGGGTTTTCCCCCAGATAGGTAAAAATATACTACAAATCATGTAATAAAATATGCCCCAGTCTGTCACATTTGCAACATTTCCAAATGTCAGTGTCATCTCCCTCACAAATAAGAGAGGGAAGTATGTCTTTTCAAATCTAGCCAAGGATGGGTGTGTTCTCTGGCACTTCCCCGGCGGTCCAGTGGTTAAGACTCCATGCTTCTATTTCAGGGGGTGTGGGTTCAATCCCTGTCAGGGAAATAAGATCCTACATACTGTGCAGCATGGCCAAAAAAAAAAAAAAAAAAAAAAAGGAATGGTTGTGCTTTCTGTATTCAAAGGTTGTCCTGTGGCAGGATCCTTTCCTGGCATGACTTACAGTACTATTTGGGGAGTGCTATCCCCAGAGCATAAAAGCAGGAAGAGAAACCTCAGGAAGATTTGCTGTGGGCATTGAAGATGTCCAGTGAATAAATGTGAATTATGACTGCCTAAAATTTAATTTTACAGAGGTTGGATGCTTAGCACCTGGTCAAAATTAATGAAAAAGGAGAAAACCATCATGACAGGTGACGCAGGAATGAATGGACCAAGAAAAATGACCATGCAGTAGCCGAGCCTAAGAATTCACCTGCAAAGCAACCACTGCTTTGACAAATGGGATTTGATGTCATCTAAGCCTGTGTCCAATCACTATGTTAAATATTTGTCCAATTATCAGTAAAGCAGTACAAAATACAGAAAAGAACAATATGCATCATGATTTGACATATGTCAGATTTCCACAATGTAACTGAGACATATATATAACAGGAAGAAGATATGATGCCCTCCTTTTAAAAAACCATTTGTGGAGAGGTCCTGTATCACTTGATGTAGACATACAGATACATTTCGGAGGGACAGTGTGGTGTGATAAGGGAAGCACTGGACGTGGAGCCAAAGGACCTGCTCCTTGCCTCGGTTCTTCCCCTTTCCAGCTAAGAGACAAGCCACCTAACCTCTGTGTCTTGATTTGCTTCCTTACAAGATGTTAATTAAAAAAAAAAAATACCTTACCTCTTCACCTCAGATGGTTATTATGAAGACTGAATGAGATAATGTGTGTGAAAGCACTTCATATACTTGACACGGCCTTTTTTCCCCCTTTTCCCAAGGAATTCCATCCATGCCAATGGCTTTACAATCTTCAAACATTAATTAATATTTGCATACTTAGTTGTGGGCTCTTTGCTAAGTCTCAAAGCTCTGTCTTTATTTGGCTCTGGATAGCTCCACCTGGGGAGTCTTCAAGCATTTATAATTCAGTGTGTTCAGTGGAAATGGCCCTCTTCTAAACCCCCGCAAACACTCCTGTTCAGTGCCATTCACGCTGTACCTCGCGGTCTTGTTGGCACATGACCTCACCACACTCCTACCACGTTGTGCTGACCCTACGTCCTAAGCATCCGGCAGGTCAGCCCCTTCTTTCTGTCCACACCGACACTCTGCTGGTAGTTGCAGCCTCAGAATCAGTCTTCCTCCCACCAGTCTCTCCACTGCCCCCACCGCACCTTCTTTACACCAGCAGGAACTTTTACAAGTGGGTATGTGATTATATCCCAGCCTGAGTAGAACTGTGTCATGACTGCCCGCCACCTTTGTGATAAAGGTCAAATACCATAACTTGACCTGCAAGTGGTTCATGAATTCATCCCAGGTTGCATTTCCAGCCTCATCTTCCCCTACCCACATCCCACTCCGCAAGCCATCCTGTTCTAGCCATATTGAGCTATTTCTTCAAACCCAGCAAATTTTCTCAAGCCTCTGTGCCCTTTTCCTTGCTTTCTGCCTAGCCTTCTTCCTAGTGTCAGCAGAGGGGTCGGTAAGAGCGTGGACTCTGGAAACTGAATGCCTGAATTCATACCCTGTCTCTGCCCTGGGCATGATACTTGTCTTACCTGGGGTTCAGCCAGAAGCAGACTCAGAGACAAAGAGACAGCAATTTATTTGGAGGTTCATAAAATACCAGTAAGGGAGTAAGGAAGTGAGAAAAGGAAAACAGATCTCCTTAATAAAGGGAATGCTATCAAACCAGCTACCTCGGTGCATGGCTTATATCTTATCCTACAGGGACACTCTGAGAAATAGTGAAGAACTCTTACCAGTCCCATCTCTGAATAAATTCCCCCATCTTTCCTCTCTGTTCCTTCTCTTTGCCCAGGAGCTTTGCCAGTGTTAGCCTCTGCATGGTTAGGCTGATGTGAGACAGAGGCAGAGATTAGAGTGGTGTGACAAATCGAGGACTGCCAGCAGCCACTAGAAATAAGAAGAGGCAAAAAAAAAAAAAACAAAAACAGATTCTTCCAGAGTCTCCAGAGGAATACAACACTGCCAACACTTTGATTTCATTCCATTGATACTGATTTTGAACTTCCGGCCTCTAGAATCATGAGGGAATATATTTTTGTTGTTTTGAGCCATCAAGTTTTTGGTAATTTGTTATAGTGGCCAAGGACTCTAACATGAATGCACATATTCGTACGGTACTTGTATTTGTTATTTTCAGTTGCTAAGCTGTGTCTGACTCTTTGCAACCCCATGGACTACACCACACCAGGCTTCCCTCTCCCCTGCTATCTCCCAGAGTTTGCTCAGATGCGTGCCCCCTGAGTCTGTGATGTTATCTATCCATCTCATCCTGTGCAGGCCCCCTCTCCTTTGGCCTTCAATCTTTCCCAGCATCAGAGTCTTTTCAAATGAGTCAGCTCTTCACATCAGGTGTATAAAAAATATATAAAACTCAAAGAAATTATTTTAGGGCTAGAGAATTGGCCATGGGATCACAGAAAGAATGGGATCTTTGAATTCAGGCCAACTTGAGCTCTAATTCATGCTCATCACTAGCTACATGACTTCAGAAAAAAATCACTTAAATGCTGAGTCTCAGTTTCCTCATCCATGAAATGGAGCAATAATTCCTACTGTGGTAGGCAAAGCAATGGCTCCCAAGTTGTCTATTTCTTAAACCTGTAACCTGTGAATATTATAGTACATGTAATGGGGACTTGGCAAATGAGATTAAGTAAAGGATTATGAAATGGAAAGATGTTCCTAGATTTTCCCGGTGAGCCCAGGGTAATCACAAGTTTCTTTAAAAGAAAGACGCAGAAGGGTCGGAATCAGAGAATTATGACAATGGAAATAGGTCAGAGAGACTAAGATTTAAAGTTGCTGTGTTATTGGCTTTAAAATTGGAGTGACAGGCCCCCAGACAAGGAATGCTGGCAGTCTTTGGAAGCAGGAAAGGGCAAGGAACGGGGGTTCTGCCCTGGAGTGTCCAGAAGAAATTAAGCTCTGGCAATGCCTTGATTTTTAGCCTGGTGAAACCCTGTTCAGACTCCTGACCAACAAAGCTGTAAGCTATCCATGTTGTTCTAAACTGCAAATGGTTGTGTGGTATCTGTTACAGGAGATATGGGGAAATAATATAGCTCTCTATCAGAGTTATGAGGATTAAAAATGTTCTTTTAATTATGGTAATATTTATTAATAGAAGTGACTATTTTTTTTAAATAATTTTGGGAAGTAACTTATCTATACATAAACTATCTCTGTAAACCAAATATACTTCTATTCAATTGTTCGGATTCTCAAAAAGTCAAAAGCACAGAGTTCATTTTTTGTGTATTCAATTCTCCATATGTAGAGTAGATTTCCTTTCCATGTGTCTCCAGAGGGTTAGATATAGCACCGAAAAAAATTTTCTTTAATTTCCTGGCTTCCTGACCTTGAAGTCCATATTCAAGGAAGGCCTCTGGCCAAGAAAATTGAATGACTTCTGTGCATATTTTAGTTTTTATCAAAAGGAGACAGACCCAAAGCTTTATTTTTTTTTCTGAAGGTTTGCCAAGTTTTCTTTGAATGTAAAAATTATCTTCATTTTGTTCAAGAAGCCATTATCTCTCAAGTTTCATGCAAATGAGTGTACATTTTAGAAAGATGCAGTAAAATATCCATCTGACTTCTACCTACACTTAACCTTCCATTCCCTAGTCTCTTTGGCCATATTTCTAGCATTCTGAGGCTTATTTTGCACAGGTACCTGATGTATCGGTCATCAACTGAACTCTGATTTCCCCTCCAGAACCCCTCTTCTCTATACCCTCTGCCAAACTTTACTGCCAGCCCAAACTCTGAATAAATTCCCCCACCTTCTTTCTCTGTTCCTTCTCTTTGCCCAGGAGCACTGCCAGTGTTATTCTCTGCAGGGTCAGGCCCTTACAGGATGGCTATACTTTTGCTCTTTCTTCATACCCTGCTTGACCAGCCCCTGCTTCACTCACATGACATCCAGTCCTCTTAGGTATAATCAGGGGTGTCACTCCAGGACCTTTAGAGTAAGATTCCCCCCATCCAATAAACTGCTGACGTCTCTGTCACTGTCTCTAGGCTCTTTTTTTGAATCTCCAGACTGGGCAACTACAAGGCTTGCAGGACTGAGGGGCGCAACCCAACAGTCTCCTAACTGACCATTTAGATGCTTAGTCCACCATAAAATCACTCTGTCATCAGTCTGGTCTGTGGGGCTCAGCTATTTATCTTGTCTTGTGCTCATCTTCCATAGCATGTGCCGTGGCAACGGTTTCAAGTCTATTTTTCTCTACTAAGTGGTTGAACACTCACCATTTCATTCTCTCAGAAGACAAATTTACCTCTGAGTCTTATTCTGCAGATTACATAATCCAGTTGCTAGATTTTTCATGCCTGAAAAGGCATTCTTGATCAAGGTCCTTTTCCTTTCATCATTTTGTCTTCACTCTCCTCTAACATCTCCATTAATCATCCTTTATTCCAGCACCAATATTTTCATTTTCAGTTACCGTTTTATTTGGCAAATAAATATTCTCAAGTGTTTCCCATTCTTCAATCATCTTTTCCTTCTTTCTCAAAAATATCTAAATTTACTATTTTTTTTCCAGAGTTCAAGTGAACATCCAGTTCTCTTTATAGGGATGCAAGGAGATCCAACCATTCCATCCTTAAGGAAATAAGTCCTGAATTTTCATTGGAAGGACTGATGCTAAAGCTGAAACCTCAATACTTTGGCCACCTGATGTGAAGAACTGACTCATTGGAAAAGACTCTGATGCTGGAAAAGATTGAAGACGGGAGAAGAAGGGGATGACAGAGGATGAGATGATTGGATGGCATCACTGACTCAATGGACATAAGTTTGAGTAAGCTCTGGGAGTTGGTGATGGACAGGGAAGCCTGGCATGCTGCAGTCCATGGGGTCACAAAGAGTTTGACATGACTGAGAAACTGAACTGAACTGAAATAAATTGTGTTGCACTACAAAAGTATGTCATCTGAGAGATTTAAAGAGGTTCCCCATACTGTAGGATGGTATTATTTAACAACTTTCAATAATTAAAAATGAATTAGTTCAATCGAATTACAGTATCATCCATCAGCTTAAGGTGCTCTGGTATTAACTAATGTGGCAGTAAATGTGATCCTGAAAAGGAATCCTGCCGCCAATCATCTTGCCTCTTCAATACAATGAGAATAAACATGAAAGAGAGTTCCATTTAACAACAGCTCTCACCTCAAGTCCTATCCACCCCCATGGCCTGTGACATTCTCCCCCGAGGAGAGATGTTAGGATTTGATGAGACTCTGTCTCAACTGGACAAAAAAATGAGTATAATGTAAAACATTCTAATATTGGGTTATTAATAATGAAATTACCTGAAGAATCTCAGTTGTTTAGTTTCTCAGTCATGTCTGACTCTTTGCGAACCCACAGACTATAGCCCGCCAGGCTCCTCTGTTCGTGGGATTTCCCAGGCAAGAATACTGGAGTGGGTTGCCGTTTTCTCCTCCAAAAACTTACTGTCTATTTTTAACAGCTAATATTTGTGAATGCTTCTTGTGGGCCCAGTACTATGCTAAGCATTAATATGCATTTTCACGTTTATTCATTCTGAGGTTGGTACTGCTTTTAGTTCATCTGTACAAATAGGAAAACTGTCTTGGAAAGTTTAGTTCATCAGAAACACAAAACTAGTAAATAGGGAATGTGGATTTAAGCAAGAACTAGCTAAGTGAAAATGCCTGTGCTGATCCACACAGAGCCTCTTCCTCTGATTGCCCTTCCTCTTTTTAGCCCACTTCAGCAGCATGTGAGAAGTCCAGAGTATGACCTATGCAGAACAAATATGTAAACCATAAAAGAAACAAATGTTCAAACAGCCAGCACCCAGTATAATGCACCTATTCAAACTAATTAGCCCTTGTTACTGACAAAATTACTTGTACAATGTAAATTTCTGCCTGGTTCTTCTCTGAGTTTATATTTATGTTGAATGTAGCAGATATTTTCTGTGCTCTCACCTTAAGTAAGCCTAGTTAAAACTGTTTTCCTGCCTAACCTATCAGATAAGACCCAATGGACTGACCCCAACAAATTGTTGCTTTTCTTCAGTTCTAAGTCGTCTGACTCTGCAGTCCCATGGACTGCAGCACGCCAGACTCCTGTCTACCATTATCTCCTGGAGTTTGCTCAAATTCATGTCCATCAAGTCAGTGATGCTATCTAATCATCTCATCCTCTGCCTCCCCCTTCTCCTTTTGCCTTCACTCTTTCCTAGCATCAGGGCCTTTACCAATGAGTCGTCTCTTTGCATCCAGTGGCCAAAGTGTAGGAGCTTCAACTTCAGCATCAGTCCTTACAATGAATATTCAGGGTTGATTTTCTTTAGGATTGACTGGTTTGATCTCCATGTAGTCCAAGGAACTCTCAAGAGTCTTTTCCAGCATCACAATTAGAAAGCATCTATTCTTCGGCACTCAACTTTCTATACAGTCTAACTCTCACATCCATATATGACTACTGAAAAAACCATAGCTTTGACTGGCAAAGCATCTTTGTTGGCAAAGTGATGTCTCTGTTTAGGTTTTTCATAGCTTTTCTTCCAAGGAGCAAGCACCTTTTAATTTCATGGCTGCGGCCTCTGTCCACAGTGATTTTGGAGCCCAAGGAAAGAAAATCCGTCACTGTTTCCACTTGTTCTCCTCTTATTTGTCATGAAGTGATGGGACTAAATGCCAGGATCTTAGTTTTTTGAATGTTGAGTTTCAAGTCAGCTTTTTCACTTTCCTCTCTCACACTCATTAAGAGGCTCTTCAGTTCCTCTTCACTTTCTGCTCTTAGAGTGGTATCATCTGCATATCTGAGGTTATTGATATTTCTCCCTGCAATCTTGATTCCAGCTTGTGATTCATCCAGCCCAGCATTTCACATGATATACTCTGCATATAAGTTAAATAAGCAAGGTGACAATATACAGCCTTGACATAATCCTTTCCTAATTTTATGTTAAGCCAAACTGTAATAATCCATGAGAGAGTGAAGAACAGGGAAGCCTGGCATGCTGTAGTCCATGGGGTTGTAGAACAGGACACAGCTTAGCAACTGAACAACAACAAAACTGTAATAAAGTGATGTTTATTAAGTTGGTGAGCAGTTTTGTCTGCTCATTTTACGTTCTCCTGCTCTGGTTCAGGAGAAAAGAAACATACCCTCCTGAGCCATGGACAGAAACACAATCCTTAGCACATTATCCAACAACATTCTCAAAATTATCAGGGCTTTTGTTCCCAAGAGCTTCCCTCAGCTGTCACTGGGATTCTCACAGCTGTGGTGCCAGGGTTGGCCACCAAAAGGAACCGAGGGAAGAAAGTCATAGGAATGCATATTTAATTAAGCTTTATCTGTCCCATCCTTTCCAAACTTTGGCAACATCTCCTTTGATAACCAGATGAAATTATAGTATTTAACTTTACCTTTGTGTATTTGATAACTTTAAATTGTGGAAACAGAAATATAGAAACCAACACGGCCACCAATTCTGTTTTGGTTTTTTTTCCCCTGTAGATGTGGGTACCATGGGTAAATGTGTTCATAGGTAATTTTCCCACACACACCATAAACTTGGAAATCAAAAAATTCAGGTCGCTTTCTGAAAGTTCGTCTGGTTAAATCAACACATAATGGGAGGAGACAGAAAATCTCTATCCCTATAAAGAGAGTTGCTCTTCTAAACACAGCTATCTAAAAGTTTTAGTAGTAAGAATGTATCTAAACAAAGAAGACACTAATAGAAGTCAGTGATGAGCAGAAAAATGCTGGTTCCAGAAGGCAAACCTGGAAGCCTGTGTTTAATACTAGCCAGGAAAAAGAAAACTTCTCAGGTAGAACATTCTGTCCCTTGAAGAAATGTTTGCTATCTGTTTAGAATTTGAGAAAATTCAATTCCAATATGACCCAACTGAAATGAACTCCAAGACCATTGATCTGCCTTCTTCCCCCCAAAATTTTTCATTGTTCATTTTATTTCCCAGCTACCCCAAAATAAAGAATGTGAGTGCCTTGGATTCTTGGATTGAGATATAAGATTATTCCCATTCATACGAAGGGATAAAGCTTCATAGTATATTAATAAGTTTCCATTCTGTTTTATTCACTATGCCCCTGCTACTGGGATGTTTATCCATCTGTGGGGGTATTTGTGAAGTCCAGTTTATATATAACTGTAAGACTGAGGTTCACAACTTAAAAGACCTCCAAGGTGGTCAGCCAGTTAGCTGCCACCCTGCCTGGTTCCCAGGCCACCTGCTTCCCTCTTTAAAACACCAGCAATGGGCTCACATAGAAGAAACAACAATCAAGTTTGGTAGGTGGTCATTACCAAATAATGTAAAAAAGCCATGGTTCTTATTTACACCAACTATATCTAGTGATAAAACATATAGAAAAATATCCCTTTGACAGTGACCAAAAAAGATAAGCATATAGCATGTATAAAGAAAATGATAAAATTTAACCAACAGACATAAAACAGTTTATTAAAGAAAGACTACATTCTTAAACAAAAAGATTTGTTAGAAAAAAGTCTCAGTAAATTAATCTGTAGACTTAATCCAATTCCCATCAAATTCAAAAGAATTTGGGGGAACTTGACAATATAATTCTGAACTTCTTATGAAAGAAAAACTAAAAAACTATTCAAGAGAAATTTGAAAGGAAAAATAACACCAGACAGAAGGATAAACACCAATACAGCAGACTAACACATATATATGGAATTAAGAAAGATGGTAATGATAACCCTATATACAAGACAGAAAAAGAGACACAGATGTATAGAACAGACTTTTGGACTCTATGGGAGAAGGCGAGGGTGGAATGATCTGAGAGAATAGCATTGAAACATGTATATTATCAAGTGTGAAACAGATCGCCAGCCTAGGTTGGATGCATGAGACAAGTGCTCAGGGCTGGTGCACTGGGATGACCCAGAGGGATGGGATGGGGAGGGAGATGGGAGGGGGGGGTTCAGGATGGGGAACACGTGTACACCCATGGCTGATTCATATCAATGTATGGCAAAAACCACTACAATATTGTAAAGTAATTAGTGTCCAACTAATAAAAATAAAGGAAAAAAATAAAAAACTATTCAAGAGAAATTTGAAAGGAAAAATAATACCAGAAGGCTGACCCTACCAGATGGTAAAGATGCAGCAATTAACCAGCATAGTACCAGAGTAGAAAGAAAAATAAGTGAAACAATACAAAGTCCAGGAACACATCAAATATTCAACAAGAGATGGGAATACAAAATAAAGAATAATGATTTTAATGAATGGCATTGGAATAACTAGCTATCAATTTTAGGAAAGGTTATATAGTTAAATCACCATTTCAAGACTTTAAATAAGTTCTAAATGGATCCATAATTTAAATAAAACATCAAAGTATCTGAATAAAATTGCTTTTTTAATTTTATTCTATTGCCATAAGAACACTTACCACGAAGCCTACCCTCTTTACAAATTTTTAGGGGTATAATTCACTGTGTGTTAACTACAAGTACAATGTCATGCAGCTGATCTCTAGAATTAATCCATCTTACTTAACTGAAACTTTAAGCCCATTGATTAGTTACTCTGCATTTCTTCCTCCTCTTAGCCCCTGACAACCACAATTCCACTCTTTAATTCTATGAATTTGTCTGTTTTAGGTGCCTCATATAAGTGGACTTGGGCAGTGTTTGTTCTTCTGTGACTACTCGTTTCACTTAGAATAATGTCTTCACCATTCATCATGTTGTCACATATTACAGTTTCCTTTTTCAAGGTTAAAGAGTGTTCTATTGTATATACATACCACATTTTCTTTATCCATTCACCTGTCAATGGACATGTGGGTTATTTCCATTTCTTGGCACTTAAAAACTTACACTGCAATGTACATGGGAGTGTTATCTCTTCAAAATCCTGATTACAATTCTTTTTGGATAAATATCCAGATTTTGATTTGCATTTCCCTCAAGCAGTTAGTGACATTGAGCATTTTGTCATATAGCTGTTAGCCATTTGTATGTCTTCTTTGGAGAAATGCCTATTCAAGTCTCTACCTCCATTTTCTAACTGGGTTTTTTGGTTTTATGCTATTGAATTGTATGAGTTTCTTATACATTTTTAGATCTTAGCCCTTTATCACATATATGGTTTGCAAATATTTTCCTTCAACCCACAGGTTGTCTTTTCACTCTGTTGATTCTTTTCTTTGCTGTGCAAAAGATGTTTAGTTTGATATCAAGCTCAGTCGTTCAGTTATGTCTGACTCTTTGTGACCACATGGACTGTAGCCCGCCAGGCTCCTCTGTCCATGGGACTATCCCAACAAGAATACTGGATCAGGTTGCTATTTCCTCCTCCAAGAGATCTTCCAGATCCAAGGATCAAACCTGCTGGCTTGGATTTCCTGCAGCTCCTGCATTGGCAGGCGGATTCTTTATCACTGAGCCACCTCGGAAGCCCCTTAGTTTGATGTGGTCCCATTTATTTTGTCTTTTTGCCTGTGATTTTGATTTCATATTGTCATTGGCACAACCAATGTCTTCTCTCCTATTTTTTTCTGAAAAAAAATCAACTTAATATACCAAATGTCATTATACAAATACAATATTCTATATTTGCCTATATTTTTACCTTTACCAGCAAGTTTCTTATGCTATAATGTTGCTGTTTAGCATTCTTTTATTTTAACTTGAAGAACCCCCTCTTGGAAGGCAGGTCTAGTGGTAAAGAACTCCTTAGCTTTTGTTTCTCTGGGAAAATCTCTCTCTCCTTCCTTAGAAACTGAATAAGCATCCATAATGAGCAACTATTTATAATTTTGTCTAAGCTTTTGCAAGAATGGATATACGATAAGATCCTCAAGGAGCTTATTCCATATTTTATCACACAATAAAGTTCTTCACTTTATTTAATTCATATATCTCCTCTTTTCATTTAAGCGCTTCTCCTTCTTTCAGTCTTCTGATGACATTAAGCTCAACTGGTCAGCATCTTCATAAACACCCTTATTGAAGCCAAGCACCAAATCACCTCCTTGAACCCACCTGATGGTCTCAAAAACAAAGTTTCAAGTTTAAATAAAAAGGGGACAATGGAAGGAGTTCTTCATTAACAATATGTAGAAATTAAGTCAGTTGAACATTTACTGCACAACTACAATACATGATCAGGATATTGTGCTCCTGATTTTAGAGGTCCATCCAGAGTTTATAATATACTACGTTCATGACTAAAGTGTGTGTCAAAAATAGGCATTAAATGGTAACTATTCATTATTAACATGATTTGAATTAATTCTTTCCCAAGAATATTACCTTGAACAGTGCTTTATGCATACTAAGAATTCATTAAATATTTGAAGATTAAAGTTAGGGAAGGGGGGGGGAAATAAAAAATAAAACAAAGGCAATTTTTGCCTCAGACAGGAACTTCCCAGAAAACAAGTACAACCAAACATGCTGAAACCTAGTTTTTATTAAGAAAAAAAAAAAAAAAGGGCAATATGATTATTAAGTTTGAATCCCCTGCACCACCTCTAAGAATATGTTTCATTGAGCGACAGTCAAGCTTTAGGATTATGTACTCAGGAAAAATCATTAAATAGGATATCAGAAATCAAGTTTATGTAATTAAAAGAATCATTTGTCTCACTCTATTAGAGAAAGAAAAATTAAGTGGTAGAAATGAAAATGATCATGCACATGAGTTGACCCTTCTCCTGGTATCATTTTAATGTATTCTTAGTTAAGCTTATTCGCAGTCTGAATTGTAAGGTTCAGCAAACCACAGAACTGGAGAAAATTCAAAAAGAGGTGGGACAAAGGTAATCACTTCAACCAAATTGTCTTAAACTTACTGAGCTTTGTCCCAGTCATAAAAGATAGATTTATGTAAAATGGATCTTACTGAGAGCTCTTTCTTTCACTGGCATTTTTTGTCCTGCCACCTAATTTGTTAACATATGGTCTGAGTGTTGGACGGTTCGTGCCTAGGAACTCAAAAATATATTGCGTATAAGAAAAACAAAATGACTGTGATCCTGATGCAGAACATGTTGCCATCTATTGTTTTTCAGAGGGAAAGGGATGCAAAATTCAGAATCTAAATGAATAAGATGAATCAGTATCCGGGTAGCATTTGCCTCATAAACACTCTAGTAGAAACAGGGAAACAAGACAATCCATCAATATTTTTTAAAAAGAAAAAAATATATAGTTAAACAAAAATTATTTATAACCGTAGAAGTTTCTGGATAGGTTTCATTTGAAATGAGAGATTTAAGGATAGAGATGTTCAAGGCTTCTGACTTTTTTAGTGTTTGCTGGAAATTGCTTTTTTAGCAAGTGCTGAAAACCAGAGAAATTAAATTATACTTTACAGTTTATGACAAACCCTCCAAAAATGCTTCAAGAGAACCCCTAGCAAAGACAGAGAATATAAACTCCATGGGGACAGAGGGTCGTATACCTTTTTCACCCACTGTATTCCCAGTGCCTAGAACCATGACTAGAAGAGAGGAGGTATTCAAAAAATTCTGTTTAATCTTTAATAGGATTTAATATTACATAGCAGGGGTAAATCTGAGGTTCCTTGGTCCAAAAGCAAAAAGAAACAAATGAATGAAGGAGGGTAAGGAGGGAAAGAGGAAGACAAGGAAGAAGAGGGATGGAAAGAAGGACCATTTCTCTCACTGAACAAAAGAAATGCTAAATACTGTGCAGTTCATAAAAATACCATCATATCACCCTATTTACTCAGTCAACTCTTCAGGAATTAATTCCACCTCACTCATCATGGCTACTACAGTGTCTGACAGCTCTAAAATGGTTTGAATTATGTAATAAACTGCAACACAGTAAGAAAAATAAGACAGTGGCATATAAATCTTTTCCAGTTGTAATAGTTTCAAACTGAAATATGTTTTGAAGTATTTATTTCATTATTTCATCTTAAGTATAGTGCATAAGCTAATTTTCCATGAATTCTAAGTTGGTAATATGTATATCTAGTACACCATGGAGAGAAGTCAATAAATTACATCTTTTAAAAAAAAATAACACTTTCATATATGTTTTCCAAATTTAAAAAGCATCATGGAAAAACACAAAGTAATTTATCTGGTAGGCTCAGTTACATTTAGTTCAATTTAAGGAGAAAGTTGAAGATTTTTGTGTCAGTATATGAAGAACTTCTGCTTTCAGCATTATTTGTCTTAGCTCTGTAACCCCTGGCTACCACATTCTTCTTGTTGTCAGTGATGGACATCAAAAAAAAAGGTGATCCTCTCAAAAAAAAAAAATTTTTTTTTCTTTCTTGTACAAGTGGTGTTTCTTGACTTCCTACTTTTGCATTCCAGTTCCCTATAATGAAAAGGACATCATTTTGGGGTGTTAGTTCTATAAGGTCTTGTAGGTTGTCATAGAACCATTCAACTTCAGCTTCTTCACCGTTACTGGTCGGGGCATAGAATTGGATTACCATGATATTGAATAGTTTGCCTTGGAAATGAAGGGAGGCCATTCTGTCATTTTTGAGATTGCATTCAAGTACTGAATTTTGGACTCTTTTGTTGACTATGATGGCTACTCCATTTCTTCTAAGGGATTCCTGCCCACAGTAGTAGATATAATGGTCATCTTAGTTAAATTCACCCATTCCAGTCCATCTTAGTTCACTGACTCCTAGAATGTCGATGTTCACTCCTGTCATCTCCTGTTTGACCACTTCCAACTTGTCTTGATTCATGGACCTAACATTCCAGGTTCCTATGCAACATTGTTCTTTACAGCATCGGACCTTGCTTCTATCAGTAGCCCCATCCACAACTGGGTGTTGTTTTTGCTTTGGCTCCATCCCTTCATTCTTTCTGGAGTTATTTCTCCACTGATATCCAGTAGCATATTGGGCACCTACTGACTTGTGGAGTTCATCTTTCAGTATCCTATCTTTTTGCCTTTTCATACTGTTCATGGGGTTCTCAAGGCAAGAATACTGAAGTGGTTTGCCATTCCTTTCTCCAGTGGGCCACATTCTGTCAGACTGGTTCCAAGTAGGAAAAGGAGTACGTCAAGGCTGTATATTGTCACCCTGCTTATTTAACTTATATGCAGAGTAAATCATGAGAAACGCTGGGCTGGAAGAAGCACAAGCCAGAATCAAGATTGCCGGGAGAAATATCAATAACCTCAGATATACAGATGACACTACCCTTATGGCAGAAAGTGAAGAAGAACTAAACAGCCTCTTGATGAAAGTGAAAGAGGAGAGTGAAAAAGTTTGCTTAGAGCTCAACATTCAGAAAACTAAGATCATGGCATCCGGTCCCATCACTTCATGGCAAATAGATGGGGAAACAGGGAAACAGTGGCTGACTTTATTTTTGGGGGCTCCAAAATCACTGCAGATGGTGAGTGCAGCCATGAAATTAAAAGAGCCTTACTCCTTGGAAGGAAAGTTATGACCATCCTAGACAGCATATTAAAAAGCAGAGACATTACTTTGTCAACAAAAGTCCATCTAGTCAAGGCTATGGTTTTTCCAGTGGTCATGTATTGATGCTTTTGAACTGTGGTGTTAGAGAAGACTCTTGAGAGTTCCTTGAACTGCAAGGAGATCCAACCAGTCCACCCTAGAGGAGATCAGTCCTGGGTGTTCATTAGAAGGACTGATGTTGAAGCTGAAACTCCCAATACTCTGGCCACCTGATGCAAAGAGTTGACTCATTGGAAAAGACCCTGATGCTGGGAAAGATTGAGGGTAGGAGGAGAAGGGGATGACAGAGGATGAGATAGTTGGATGGCATCACCAACTCAATGGACATGAGTTTGGGTAAATTCCGGGAGTTGGTGATGGACAAGTAGGCCTGGCGTGCTGCGGTTCATGGGGTTGCAAAGAGTCAGACATGACTGAGTGACTGAACTGACTGTACAAGTGGAATATTCACCACCTTAAAAGATTTCCTTTAAGTGCTAACATCCTGAAATCAGCTTCTTTATCCTAGAATCAGAAGTCCACATTCAATCTATCCTCCTTGTAGAGTTGCTGTCTGGCTATTGATATTTATAAGAATCAATTAAAGCCATAATTGAAAAAGTATGCTTGTTTCTAATACAAGTTCTTCATTAGACACTGGTAGTCACTCATCAACAGGCTTCCCAGCTGGTGCTAGTGTTAAAGAACCAGTCTGTCAATGCAAGAGACATAAGAGATGCAGGTTCGATCCCAAAGTCGGGAAGATTCCCTGGAGGAGGGCAGGGCAACCTTGCCTGGAAAATCCCATGGACAGAGGAATCTGGCAGGCTATAGTCCACTGGGTCAAAAAGAGTCAGACCCAACTGAAGTGACTTAGCATGCACGCTGTCATTCATTACCTCATCCTCTTATCCCAAGTCCCCACAGTGCAGGTGGCTTGCTGACATGGAAACAGGGATGAAGAGTTAATAGATTTCTCCCAGAGGCAAAGGTGCACATTGCCACAGTGAATGCAATCTGTAGGTAGACCAAATCCACCTCTTGTTTTCAATTTGGCTACCAAAAATAATGGACGGCCACGATGAGCCTTTCTTCTAAACTTCCAGAAATCACCTTTTGTTCACAGTATGAGGCTTCTCTCCGTGATAAAGAGCCTTGGGATGTTGCAAGAGGAATTACATCAGAACCATGCCACCTGTGGAAGGGGAAATCTGAGAGGTCAAACAATGCTTCACCTTTTGGGCCTCCTCCCTGGCTTACCCAGATCTACAGGAAAAATAGAGGTCTGGCCCTGGGGATATTTTTAGGGAGCCCTCTGAAAGGGCTTATCTCTCTCACAATGCACCCCACAGCCCAAAAAAGCTTTTTCTCATGAACTGCCAATAATTAAATTTCCTTGATGGAGAAAAAAATAGGAAAGAAAGCTAATATTTAGTATGTGTTTATGGCAGGTATTGTATACCCTCCCACATCAATCCTTATAACAACATGAAGTAGACAGTCATTGTCTTCATTTTACAGCACAGGAGATGGAAACTCCAAAAGAACTGAATACCTTCCCAGGTTCACACGGCTGGTAGGGGTAGAAGCAAATTTCTTCATCCAGACTTACTGTGTAATTCCACCCTATCCCATAGGGCAAGGTAACATGATATGTCCATGTTAAGAAAGAAATGATGAAAAAAAAAAAAAAAGAAATGACTAATACATTGTTTTTCCTTAAGAGCAAGTCTTAATAAGATTTAAAAAAAAAAAGAAATAATACTTGGTGACCATATTTTAGCTCAGACTCAGACACCAAAGGACTCTTGGAGCCCTAGAACAACCTTCACCTATTTTCCATAAATACATCTGTAGTCTTGGATATAGATACAAACAGAATTGTGTTGAAAGAACATATTCTGTTGCCAAGTGGCACTAGAGTATAAGGATAAAGCATGAATCATACTCAAGTAAGACAGGTAAATTCTAGGGTCAAGGTTTTATTTGCTTCAGAAAAGACCAAAAATTTGGTCAGTTCAGTGTACCTGGGATTGTCATAGGCCTAAATTAAAGGGTTAAGGTGAGGCAGAGAAGTGAACAGACCATCCTGGCCCTTTGGGTCCTCACAAAGCTGTCCAATGGAACTTTCTGATGGGAATGAACTGTGTCTGTATTATCCAATAAAATAGCTGCTAGTCACATGTGGCTACTGAGTACTTGAAAAATAACTAGCACAGTTGAGAAAATGAATTTTTAATTGTATTTAACTTGAAATTACTGAAATTGGAGTAGCCCTATATGGATAGCGGGCACCATATTGGGTATGTTAGCTCTCATAGTCACATGGACCCTTGCCTCCTCATGGCATACTTCCTGATCTATTGATCACCAATTTTCAACCCAAGCCAGACTCAGACCCTAAAAACTGGCCTGGGAAGGACCAAGATTGGCAAGTATCACTAAAAAGGAAAGATGTGGAAAAAGAAGGAAGGCAGAGGAAGCATCAGCAATCTCTGCTTCATTTTCTCTCTTCAAGTCCCTAAAGTTGTCAATTCAGTTTGACATTTTCTGAACAAAATTTCAGTCAGTGCGGGAGTGAGCAGGACACAGTGCTGGCCCTCTGGATCACAGCATAGCAGTGGCAAAACCGATACTTGAGTCAAGAGATGCTAGCCAGGCAAGGAAGGATGGAAAAGACCCACATGTGAAAAGTCAAAAAGTGAAAGCAAGCAAGGCCTAGATGAAGAGCTGAAAGTAGATTAGCAAGGCCGGAGCATGAGTGTTGTTATGGACCAAATTGCATCCCAATAGGAAAAGGAGGATGTCAAGGCTGTATATTGTCACCCTGCTTATTTAACTTCCATGCAGAGTACATCATGAGAAACGCTGGGCTGGAGGAAGCACAAGCTGGAATCAAGATTGCTGGGAGAAATATCAATAACCCCAGATATGCAGATGACACCACCTTTATGGAAGAAAGTGAAGAGGAACTAAAAAGCCTCTTGATGAAAGTGAAAGAGGAGAGTGAAAAAGTTGGCTTAAAGCTTAACATTCAGAAAACTAAGATCATGGCATCTGGTCCCATCACCTCATGGGAAATAGATGGGGACACAGTGGAAACAGTGACTGACTTTATTTTTCTGGGCTCCAAAATCACTGCAGATGGTGACTGCAGCCATGAAATTAAAAGATGCTTACTCCTTGGAAGGAAAGTTATGACCAACCTAGATAGCATATTAAAAAGCAGAGACATTGCTTTGCCAACAAAGGTCCGTCTAGTCAAGGCTATGGTTTTTCCAATAGTCATGCATAGATGTGAGAGTTGGACTGTGAAGAAAGCTGAGCACCGAAAAATTGATTTTGAACTATGATGTTGGAGAAGACTCTTGAGAGTCCCTTGGACTGCAAGGAGATCTAACCAGTCCATCCTAAAGGAGATCAGCCCCAAGTGTTCATTGGAAGGTCTGGTGCTGAAGCTGAAACTCCAGTACTTTGGCCACCTCATGCGAAGAGTTGATTCATTGGAAAAGACCCTGATGCTGGGAGGGGTTGGGGGCAGGAGGAGAAGGGGATGACAGAGGATGAGATGGCTGGCTGGCATCACCGACTCGATGGGCATGGGTTTGAGTAAACTCTGGGAGTTGGTGATAGACAGTGAGGCCTGGTGTGCTGCGATTCATGGGGTCGCAAAGAGTTGGACACGACTGAGCAACTGAACCGAACTGAACTGAAAGTTTATACATTGACATTTTCACCCTTGGTACCTCAGAATGTGACTGTATTTGGAGACAGCACCTTTAAAGAGGTAATTAGGTTGAAATGCAGTCATTGGTAATGGCCCTATTTTGATATGACAGGTTTCTTTATAATAAAAGGAATTTGGACACAGAGGGAACACAATGGGAAGACATCTCCAACTACAAGCCAAGGAGAGAGGCCTCAGAAGAAACCAACACAGCTGGACACCTCATTCTTGTACTTCTGGCCTTCAAAACTGTGAGAAAGTAAGTTTCTGTTGCGGCAGCCCCCTAGTCTGTGGGATTTTGTGATGGAAACCCTAGCATACTAACATGGGCATTTTCACAGGGAATAAACCTAAGAAGTCAGTCTGGGACCACTTCATGACTTTACATCATGCTGAAGAACTGAAGATTTATCCTGAAGCCACTGAAGGCTTTTTTAAACAGGCAAGTGACCTGATTTGGCTTCCACTTTTTAAGTTTATTGTGTGTGTTGAACTTAAACCTGCTTTGACCCTAATCATCTGCTGATATTTGGCTTGTTAGCTTCCAGCCTCAATTCTGATTTGACTTGAAACATTCTACGATAGCAGGTACAGCTGCGATAAAACAGTTATTCTTTTACTCTCTAATATTTGTCACAGGTCAGGAGACAGCCCTGTCTTAATATGTTTTAAAAGCCTGTACTTGCTGCACCTGGGTCAGACAAGATTATTTTATATCCACTGAATAAAATCCCCTAAGTGCCTAAGTGACTCTGAGGTAGAAGGAGTTCAGCAAAAGGGGAGGCACATTAACTCTTTCAGGTCACTAGGCTACCATTTAATGCATTATTGTAAATGCACTCTCAAATAAATAACAGGTTGTAAGAGGCACTGAGACAATTAGCCTCCTTAAGCTTACTTTAAAAAAAAGGATGACAGGCTGTTCTGAGCCATATGCTGGACGACTATGATGTAAGGAGGCTTTAAAATAAAAATAGACTGGAAAATTTATATGCAAATGAGTACTGTCATCTTGGGAGTCAATTTGCTTATTCCAAAAACCCTTCTGGTTACTTAAAATACTTTAGAAACCCTCCTTCTGGTCATGCCTTCAGAGCTGGGTGGTGAGACCTCCAGTTCTCAGGTCTCACTAGAGATCCATCTAGAGTCAACATAAGGGAGAATTTGCTCCATCTGGGAGGCAGAAGATTCACCCTGGGCTTCCTGGGAGCAGAATCATCCTGAGCTAGCACAGCCATGCCTTTAAGGGGATGGCTGCACCTGTCTGTGGAAACTGGGCAGAGATCCCTTAAAGAATAGGGAGCCCCAGGTTTACTTGGCATCTTCCACTATGTGTTGCTTTTTTAATTTTCACAATAACCATGCCTTCGGGGAGGCCAGGTGCTGAGAAAGAGATAGGAGGATATAAAGAGGTTTCCTGAACAACAGGATCATGGCTACACCATGGCATGGCTGTGCCTGATGGGAGAGAAAATACTACTCCTGAATCCCTAACTGCCAGCCAATGAACAGAACCCACTGTTCCCAACTCATGCTTTTCCTGTTCCTTGACTTTCCCCCTTACAGGTTCCTCCAAATGGTTGTCCTCCTTTCTGTGCATGCTTACAACCTGTTTCTTCTCTCAGATCAGGCCAAGTGCTACTTCCTTTATGAAGTCATCTCTGAACCCCCAATCAAGAAATAATCCAGCCTTTCTCTAAATTCCCCTAGCTTCTCTTTTGTCCTTACAGTATGGTCTTTCATAGTCTTCTACCAAAGAATGAGCTTCCTAAAGTCAGGGCCTCTGTGCCATTAATTTTGGTACCCCCAACTCCTAAAGCAATGATTAGAACAGAATACAAAAGCTTCTCAATCAATGAAGCAAGAAAAAAATTCATAGTAGTGTCAGTGTCTCAGTTCAGTCTATGATTAAAAAAAAATACCATGGATTGGGTGGGTTAAGCAATAGAAATCTATTTCTCACAGCTCTGGAGCCTGGAGAGCTTGAGATCAGGGTGCCAATATTGCGAGTTTCTGGTGAGAGCCTCTTTCTCATCTGCAGGAGGCCATCTTCCTGCTGAGTCCCTGCAGGGCAGAGAGAGATTCTCTTCTTTTGACTGTTGGATTAGTTGCTCAGTCATGTCTGGCTCTTTGCAACCCCATGGACTGTATCCCTCCAGGCTCCTCTGTCCATGGAATTCTCCAGACAAGAATACTGGAGTGGGTAGCCATTCCCGTCTCCAGGCGATCTTTCCAACCCAGGGATCAAAGCCAGGTCTCGGGCATTGCAGGCATTCTTTACCATCTGACCCACAGGGAATCTCTTCTTATCAGGGCACTAATCCCATTCTTGAGGGTTCAGCCCTCATGACCTAATTACCTGCCAAAGACTCCATATCCTAATATTAACACAATGGGATTATGCTCCATTATACAATTTTTTTTGGTGGGGGGAGGACACAAATATTCAGTCGAGGTAATACTCTCCAATTATTAGCATGAAAGATATGAACAGACTATGATAACATAAGATCAAGACCCAGAAGGACAGAAGCAAAGGGACAGATCAAGCAAAAATGCCTTGAAGCCAAGATAGTATGACACAGACTCTGAATCAAAGAAGCAGGCATACGCCAAGACACGCCCAAACCAGGACTGACCAACAACAGGGTGCAGAACACAGAAGTCAAGGAAACTTTAAGGATAAAGTGAATTTCTACTTCAGGATCCAAGCCCCTTTGTCAGCTGAAAGACATGGTAGGAGTTAGCTGTGCCCCAATGTCACCTTTTATATAATGGTTATTTAGAACTTAGAATATTATTTTCCCATAGAAATAATGCTAACACGGAAAAAATTTACCCAGACAGCCTGAATTTCTATTTAATTCATAACACACCTGAAGGACACAACAAATACAACTGTTTCAAGTACAATTTGCCACCAACTAAAGGATAATAAATGTTTTGAAAACTTAGGGGAAGTTTCCAGTTTGGACTGACATGGGAAAAGTCCATTGTTTCTTCCATGAGTTACAACTAAAAACTCTGGAAAGAAATCATAAAGCAATTATCTAAACACTGAAACATTAATAGCATATTAAATGAGCAGGGAAAGCAAAATTTGAAGAATGATTAATGTGGTCATGAGTTTCCTAGAGTTTTCTTTTCCTTTGTTGTATCTCCTTATTTAAACTCTAAGACAGCCTGAATCAAAGGACTTCACAGCAAGTTTAAATAGAAAAATCTCCAAGAGAAACCTCTTTCTGGCTAAAGGACAGTGGATGGAGCTGTTGTTATTGTTTAGTCACTAAGTCATGTCCAAATCTTTGCAACCCCATGGACTGTGGACTGCAGCATGCCAGGCTTCCCCATCCTTCACTAACTCCTGAGGTTTGCTCAAACTCATGTCCATTGAGTCAATGATGCTATCTAATCATCTCATCCTCTGCCACCCCCTTCTCCTCTTGCCCTCTATGTTTCCCAGCATCAAGGTCTTTCCCAATGAGTTGGCTCTTTGCACCAGGGGGCCAAAGTATTGGAGCTTCAGCTTCAGCATCAGTTCTTCCAATGAATATTCAGGATTGATTTCCTTTAGGATTGGAGGTAGGAGCCTATATGACAGAGCATGCATGCTAAGTAGATTTAGTGATACCTGACTCTTTGTGACCCTCCGAACTGTAACCTATCAGGCTCCTCTGTCCATGGAATTCTCCAGGCTAAAATACTGGAGTGAGTTGTCATGCCCTCCTCCAGGGGATCTTCCACACCCAGGGATCAAGCCCGCATCTCTTATGTCTCCTGCATTGACAGGCAGATTCTTCACTGCTAGCACCACCTAGGAAGCCCATATGACACAGAGTATAGGGAAAATCCCCATTTTTTTCTTTCTCTCAACTCCTGGCCCTTCCATAAAGCAAATCCAGACACAGGCAGCACCCTCGTGGCAGGCGCAGTGTACAGGCACCTAAAACTCTAAGAGAAAACCTTCTGGAGAAACTTGGAAATAAGGTTGATGTGCTCTGAATAGTATAGGGAGAATCCATGTCATTTTTCTGGCTTTTTTCTCTTGCTATTTCACCTCTAAGGCAGATTTGGTTGAGGGAAATGTGTAATAGTGCAGGGAAGAAAAAGTCCCAACTTTGCAGCCAGGAAATTTTAATAAAGGGTATCTTAAAACTGGAGGACTTGGGAGCTGGAGAAAGGAGAGAAGACCGCCCCCCAGCCCCCAGGCTATGCACAGTGTCCTGGGCTCATGCATGAACTGTGCATGTGTGGAACTGATCCAAAGCAGAGGATGCACCCACACTGGCCCCTTGATGGAGCTCAAGCAGAACTTGCTCAGGGCTCCTTCTCCTACATCTGCCAGAGCTGGGAACCCGGGAAAGGCTCTGAAAACTAAGCTGACATCAGATTCACAGCCTACAGAAGATGGATTGGGACATCCTGTCTAAACTAAAGTGAACCAGGTTGACTGTTGACTTTCTCCAGAGAATTTTAATAGAACCCAAAGACCCAGAATCTCATAAGACAATATTCAAAATGTCCAGAACACAATATAACATTATTCAAAATCTCAACAACTCTCAAGGCAAAAGACAATCAACAGATGGCAACATTTCTCTCCCAACAATCAACAGAACTAAAAGAAAAACCAGGAAAAAGTATGGAAGAACTGAACACACTACTATACTGATTTAACTGACATTTAGCAAACATTACACCCAGCAGAACATGAAATATTCACCAATATAGATCATTTTCTACCTTGTAACATGAAACATAAGAAATGTAAAAGAACTGAAATTATACAAAATATGTTCCCTTACACAATGGAATTAAACTATAAATCATAACATAGATGTTTGAAAAAAATCCCCAAGTATTTGGAAGTTAAACAGTATACTTTTAAATAATCCATGGTCAAATAAGAAGTCTCAAAGAAAAATAGAATATATTTTGAATTAAATGAAAATACAACTCATCAAAATTTGAGGCATACAGCTAAAACAGTACTTAGAAGGGAAATGTATAGTACTAAATAAATTTAACATAGTATTAAATAGAATTAAATATTAATAAATTAATATTAGAAAAGGACAAAGATCTCCAATCAATAAAGTATAATTCCACTTAAAAATTAGAAAGTAAGAACAAACCAAAACCAAAGCAGGGAGAAGAAAAGATTATAATACCAGAAACCAATGAAAGTGAAAAAAGAAAATTAATGAAACCAAAAGTTGGTTCTATAAGAAATCAATTCAATTGATAAGTATCTAACTAGATGTTAATATATCAATATTAAAAAAGAAAAGGTACTAATTATTTATATCATGAATATAAAAGGATGTTTCACCATAAACCTGAAAGACATTAAAAGAAAAATAAAGGGATACTAAAAACAACTCTGTAGCTGTAAATTCAATATCAAAAAAATCAATGCAATTCCTTGGAAGATTTAAATGACCAAAAACCTACTTAAAAGGAAATACCCTGAATATCCTCACATCTACTAAAGAAACTGAATTGGTATTCAAAATCCTCCTTACAAAGAAAACTCCAGATCCAAATACTTTTACTAGTGAATTCTACCAATTGATTTTTTTCAAAAGATACAAAGGGAAATTCAATGGAGCAATAATCTTCACCACAAATTGTGCTTTAACAATAGATATATATATATATTTTAAAAAATAAAGAGGAAACAACCTATATTTCACACTTCAATGCAAAAATTAACTCAATGTGCATCATAGACCTAAATGTAAATCAGAAAACTGTAACACTTTTGAAGAAAACACAGGAAAAAAAACCTTTATGACCTTGGGTTACACAAAGAGTTTTTAGATACATCACCAAAATAATGATCCATTTTTTAAAAAGTGATAAATTAGTCATCATCAAAACCAAAAACTTTTGCTTGGTAAAAAACACTATCAGGAGAATGAAAATATAAGATACACACTTGGAGAAAATATTTCCATATCACATACATAACAATGGACTTGTTTTGAGAATACATGAACACCAAAAATTCAGCAAGAAATAGGCATAAGATTTGGATATTTCAGAAAAGATGTATAAATGGCAAAAAAAAAAAAAAAAGCAAATGAAAAGATGCTCAACATCATTAGACATAAGGGAAATGCAAACTAAAACCTCCCAAAGATAACTACACTTCTAAGAGGATGATCTAGTTTTGTTTTTTTTTTAAGCAACTGGAATTCTCATATACTGCTGATGGGAATATAAAATGGTGTAGCTACTTGGGAAAACAATTTGGCAGTTTCTCATAAAGTTAAACATATAATTACCGTATGACTCAAGTCAGAAATTCTAGTATTTACACAAGCTGAAAACTTACTTTCAAAACAGAAAAAAAAAACACCTTTAATACATGGTTTTGAATGTTTTTAATAGTTTTAAAGAGCTTTAATACATGATGCAGCAGGAGGAAATTTGGTAAAACAAGAAAATTTTTCTATGTCCTGCTTGTGATGGTGTGGGTGTGTTGGGGGTGTGTGCATGTATGTGTGCGCTCAGTCATGTTTGACTCCTTGTGACCCTATGGACTGTAGCCCACCAGGTTCCTCTGTCCATGGAATTTTCCAGGTAAGAATACTGGAGTGGGCTGCCATTTCCCATTCCAGGGGATCTTCTCAATGCAGGGATCGAACCCATGTCTCTTGTATCTCCTGCATTAGCAGGCAGATTCTTTACCACTGCACCATCCAGGAAGGCTAGGTATGTGATTTTTCTAAATTCTTTAATTAAAAAATAAAATACTATGCAGTAAAAACAAAGGGAAGTAAACTTCAAATGGAACAGATCTTCTACTTCTCTCATCCTCACTCACTTCAGCATTAACAATTCCCAGAAACAGATTTGAACATCATTTTAGAAAGAGGGTCAGAATAGGGAAGAACTGATCTGGCCTTTCTGAACCCTATATCTTTATATTGTTATAATAAAAGATCTCCAGCTCATTTACTCTTTTTCCTAGTAGTCCTTAAATGAGGACCAGAGGACCACTGTCTCTAAAAGGGACTGAAGAAGAAAAGCTGACCATGTTTGCATGGGCAAATCCTTCCTAAATTGGCTATTTTTAAATCAAGTATATATGACAAATTGCATTTCTTTCACTGTACCTGGAAAGGTTTGACACCAGCTAAATAAAAATGAAAAAGATCTATTGCCACCTAAACAACTTCACAAAATTCTCCCCTCTTATGTTGGTCCCAAATTGAATAGAAATGCTTCTGTTTATTTTTCAACCAATTCTATTTTGTGTATTTCTGGAAGTTACCGATTTTTTCTTTGAATGAGTAGGATAATTGTTTTTTGGCTTTAATTACTTGCTCTTTGTGTTAAAAAGTCATTTGTGTGCCTCTGTGTCCTATTGTATATCTGACTACCTAAATTTTACTTGCTTATAACCATAATTGTCTATTATACAGAAAAATAAATTGTTTTCTTTTTATTGTCTTAAATAGATTTCATAGTAAAATCAGATTTCCTTGGTCGAAAATATTTTACTGTACTGTCATAGCACTGAATATTGACTGGGTGCAACCCTTTAGAATGGATTAAAAAACACTACCACAATAGTTGTTTTAGTTATCCTGAGTGCTCTAAAAATTGACATTCTTAACATCTCTCCAACATGAAACTTCAAACTACAAATTAATCAGAAGCAGCTTGGGTCAGATTATATCATCTTTGCCTTAGATCATGCAAAACCACAGAGCTGATACACTGTGAAACAGACCTTAAAAAATACAATAGAAGTTATCTCACCTGATATTAACTAAGAAGCAAAACCTAGAGGGAAAGATAAAATCTCTCCCTAAACCTCACACAGATATGAAAGATAATGTTTCAAATTTATAAGACATGAAGACATTGGCTCAAAAACAAATATTGATTTAGAATGTAGAAAGCCATTACTAACACTAAAAAACAATGGGATATCCTGGGAAATAGTTGAAGAAAACGGATATAACTGAAACTGCCACTAAATCTTTCTATTTTTATTAACATACTAAGCTTAGTTCAGTTCAGTTAGTTCAGTCACTCAGTCATGTCCGACTCTTTGTGACCCCATGAACCACACAATGCCAGGCCTCCCTGTCCATCACTAACTCCCAGAGCCTACCCAAACTTATGTCCATTGAGTTGGTGATACCATCCAACCATCTCATCCTCTGTCGTCCCCTTCTCCTGCTCTCAATCTTTCCCAGCATCAGCTCTTTTCAAATAAGTCAGCTCTTCGCATCAGGTGGCCAAAGGACTGGAGCTTCAGCTTCAACATCAGTCCTTCCAATGAACACTCAGGACTGATCTCCTTTAGGACGGACTGGTTGGATCTCCTTGCAGTCCAATGGACTCTCAAAAGTCTTCTCCAACACCACAATTCAAAACCATCAATTCTTTGATGCTCAGCTTTCTTTATAGTCCAACTCTCACATCCATACATGACTACTGGAAAAACCATAACCTTGACTAGATGGACCTTTGTTGGCAAAGTAATGTCTCTACTTTTTAATATGCTGTCTAGGTTGGTCATAGCTTTTCTTCCAAGGAGCAAGCGTCTTTTAATTTCATGGCTGCAATCACCATCAGCAGTGATTTTGGAGCCAAGAAAAATAAAGTCAGCCACTGTTTACCCTATCCATTTGCCATGAAGTGATGGGACCGGATGCCATGATCTTAGTTTTCTGAATGTTGAGCTTTAAGCCAACGTTTTCACTCTCCTCTTTCACTTTCATCAAAAGGCTCTTTAGTTTTTCTTCACTTTCTGCCATAAGGGTGGTGTCATCTGCAGATCTGAGGTTATTAATATTTCTCCTGGCAATCTTGATTCCAGCTTGTGCTTCCACCAGCCCAGCATTTCTCATGATGTACTCTGCATAAAAGTTAAATAAGCAGGGTGACAATATACAGCTTTGACATATTCCTTTTCCTATTTGGAACCAGTCTGTTGTTCCATGTCCAGTTCTAACTGTTGCTTCCTGACCTGCATACAGGTTTCTCAAGAGGCAGGTCAGGTAGTCTGGTATTCCCATCTCTTGAAGAATTTTCCACAGTTTATTGTGATCCACACAGTCAAAGGCTTTGGCATAGTCAATAAAGCAGAAATAGATGTTTTTCTGGAACTCTCTTGGTTTTTTGATGATCCAGTGGATGGTGGCAATTTGATCTCTGGTTCCTCTGCCTTTTCTAAAACCAGCTTGAACATCTGGAAGTTCACAGTTCATGTATTGTTGAAGCCTGGCTTGGAGAATTTTGAGCATTACTTTACTAGTATGTGAGACGAATGCACTTGCAGTAGTTTGAGCATTCTTTGGCATTGCCTTTCTTTGGGATTGGAATGAAAATGGACCTTTTCCAGTCCTGTGGCCACTGCTGAGTTTTCCAAATTTGCTGGCATATTGAGTGCAGCACTTTCACAGCATCATCTTTCAGGATTTGAAATAGCTCAATTGAAATTCCACCACCTCCACTAGCTTTGTTTGTAGTGATGCTTCCTAAGGCCCACTTGACTTCACATTCCAGGGTGTCTGGCTCTAGGTGAGTGATCACACCATCATGATTAACTGGGTCATGAAGATTTTTTTGTACAATTCTTCTGTGTATTCTTGCCCTTTCTTAATATCTTCTACTTCTGCTAGGTTCATACCATTTCTGTCCTTTATTGAGCCCATCTTTGCATGAAATATTCCCTTGGTATCTCTAATTTTCTTGAAGAGATCTCTAGTCTTTCCCATTCTATTGTTTTCCTCTATTTCTTTGCACTGATCACTGAGGAAGGCTTTCCTATCTCTCCTTGCTATTCTTTGGAACTCTGCATTCAAATGGGTGTATCTTTCCTTTTCTCCTTTGCTTTTCACTTCTCTTCTTTCACAGGTATTTGTAAGGCCTCCTCAGACAGCCGTTTTGCTTTTTTGCATTTCTTTTTCTTGAGGATGGCCTTGATCCCTGTCTCCTATACAATGCCACGAACCTCTGTACTAAGCTTAGGGATGAATTGAATTGATTCTTTCCTATCAAAGCAATGGACTGAAAGGCTATTCTTTTTCAGAAGTCTTTAAGAACTGACAGGCAGGAAGGTCAAAGGCACAGCACTTGCTAACTTTCTGACCCCTCACTCTGCCCTCTGATTCCACTTTGGACACGTCATCCTTCTTTGTGTCATCACCTCACCTCAGAATCTGCTCAAAAATCACTTCTTTTGTTGCCCTGTTACTCTGACAGGTTCTTCAATTACCTTACTGCATATCCATACAAAGCATGATGTTCAATTATCAAAAATAATATAACACAACAGCTACCACTCAGAAACAGCTATTAATCATTCACTAATTGAACAAACAAGTGTTGAGCTGGTTTTATGTATGTCACCTCTGCCAAGAGCTAAAGATATGAGGATGAAGAAGATGGGGTAATTCATGTTCTCAGAGACTATAAAGTCTGGCATGTAAAAGGCACTTTTAAAAACTGCACAAATAGTTGTTAGTTGTGATATACATTCTGAAAGAAAAGTGCAGGATGAACTGAATCTATAGCAGAGGGACTCCTCTGTCCGGGAAAGCTAAGAATTCTCTAAAGAAATAACATTCAACAAAGTGTTAACTATACTGTGACCTGAAGGAGACAGGTGGAGGGAGGAGCCGAGCACAGATCAGGGGAGGAGGAAGCAGAGGGAACTAAGTATCAAGACGTTGACCTCTGTTATCTTACTGGACATGCAAAATGAGAGCTTGACCCTACAGTCATAAGAAATAGGTTTCTGAACCAGCTGTGCCACTTAGCTGACATATGACCCTGGATAATTCACTTAATCTCTCTTATCTTCAGTATATTCATCTATAAAATGTGGATAATAGCTGTCCTATAAATTTCACAATGTTGAAAATACCTTCACTTAGCATATCAACTGGCAGAGAAAATAAATTTCACAATTTTTTAATGAGTTCAGTTCTAATTCCTGCCAACTTTTGTATAAGCAGGAGGGCACAGAGCATAAAAAAGCCAGGCATATAGCTTTTACTTATTGCATTCAATTGGTTCCAGGCTTCCATAAAGGGCAAGAGTTCCCAATCTTTTTGGCACCAGGGACTGGTTTCATGGAAGACAGTTTTTTCACAGACCAGGGGTTGGTTGGGGGCGGGGGGGGGGGGAGGTGATTTCAGGATGATTCAAGAGCAATACATTTATTGTGAATTTTATTTCTGTTATTATTGCATCAGATCCACCTCATATCATCAGGCCCTAGATCCCAGAGGTTGGAGACCCCTGATATAGGGTATCCTTTAGTTGGGAGCTAATTCACCTTCAAACCTTTCTCCTTTCTTCTTAAGTGGTGACTAATAGTTTTAAAATGAAGACAGGACCAAAGAACTGTCATGAAAGAGAGGTATTTAAAGAAAGTAGACTTCTTTCTAAAAAATATGTATAGTATAATTTTAGATTGTCCCATGGCCAGGACACTATAATTTTAGATTGTTCCAGGGCTTCCCAGGGGTCACTAGTGGTAAAGAACCCACTTACCAATGCAGGAGACATAAGAGATGTGGGTCAGTCCCTCGGTCAGAAAGATCCCCTGGAGGAGAGCATGCAACCCACTCCAGTATCCTTAACTGGAGAATCCCACTGACAGAGGAGCCTGGCGGACTATGGCCCATAGGGCTACAAGGAGTCAGATATGACTGAAGTGACTTAGGACAGACACATGCGAGGCCAGGAAGCCTTATGTGTCCAAGCTATTCTGAATCTCAAGTATTAGAGACTATCTGCAAAGAAAAGATGGTAGAAGTCACACACGCTATAATTCACATGTTTTCTAGGTTTAGATTGATGATGCAAATCAAGGAACGCTAGTTAAGTACCAAACAGCAGATCTGGGGTAGTGATAAACTTAAGAAACTTCAGCTGTGGCCTTGACACAAGAAGATACACTTAATAGACTGATGTTCATCCATCCAAATATTGATTGAAAAAGCTCACAATAATTATGACAAGACTAAATAACAAATTTACCTGTCCACGGGCCAAGCTTCCAAAAGACCAGAGGACACAGCCAACAACTCAGAGTAACCACCATTAACAAGAATGAGACTATGCAAAAGCTACTAGTTTTGTAAGGCAGATGTATCCTTTTTCCTCACCTTAGTAACAGAATTAAGCTTTTTGCTCTGAATAAAAGAATCAAAATTGCTTTCTGAGTGACTGGCTATTTCACAAAACTTCCAGAGAGATAAGCCTTTCACCTCTAGCTGCCTAGCCTGAATCAGTATGCCTGAAATTTACTACCATTTAAAGCCAAGTGTTGACCTGTGTGAAATGAAAGGTTACAGAACATAATGCCACACAGGCAGGTTTCAACATCTCAGGGTGACATTTGAATCAACGATGCAATAGAACAGCTGGAAGGAACGCAGAGGGTTAAATTCCTCTGACGGGGTGTTTATTTTTAAAACAAATACCAGAAAGAAATTTAACAAGCCATAATTACACACTAGATGAATGCAGAAGGATTATTTGATGTTTCAGAAACCACATGACTCACTGCATGGGCAACAGCTGTGCCGAGCTTTGTAAAATGTTAATGCATGAGCCCCCCTATGCACACACATGCTCCTGTGTCCTCACTCTTACACACACACCAACCCAAAGAGTCCCGTTGCTCTTTTCTTCCTAGTGACTCCACTTTTTAAGATCCTCTCTCACTTGTAACATTCAGACTCTTCTAAACTATAAGAGTGACCTTTCAGGTATTACGTTACAAAGAATGAATCAGGAAAAACAAGAAAACTCAAGACCCATCTTGATCATTTCATTACCCCCTTAAAAGGGGGCTTCTACCTCCACGTTGTTCCTCTGTATCAGAGGACCCTGATGCTTATTTCAATAGGTGGCAGCCCTAGAGAGAAAGGCTGGTAGATCTTGTCATAGCAAAGCCCATTAACAATTCCCAGGAAATAAAAGGAGAATCTAGGTAATAAAGTCTAACCTTTTCCCTTTCTTCTGTGCTTCCTCTGTCCACTTGCTCAGAGGGAAGTGCCTGCAGAAGCCTCACATAGGGCACTTCAGACCAGAGTTCGTCGTCAGAGAGCTCTGAGCCCAACTTCTCAGCTGGGGGAGCCACGTGCAGAAGTCGGGCACACGACACCATGAAGACCACAGCGGCAGTGTGCAGGGAGGCTGTGCGGGCCCCGCAGCCCCGAGCTGGTGGGTCACAGGCAGGAGCGCCGAGCACAGAACCGGGGTTCAAGACGGTGGCCGGATGCGCCCACGCGGCGCCCAGCTCTGCAATCGCAGCCCTGAGCAGCGCACCTGCGCTCACCCTTTCTGACGCTAAAGCAGCCCTATCCCACCACCGCTGGGGGACAGCCTGTGATCTGGAGCAGGAGCCTCCACCTCTCCATTCTCTGATCAAAGCTTCCCTTTGCTTCAAAACCAAACTCAGGCTTGTTCTACTGGCATGAGCGACATGAGGCAGGAGGATCCTTGTTGGCAGGGGACTCAAAAATGTCAGTAACTCCTGAGCCGATGGGAAAGCATTGAACTAGCAGTATGTTCAGGCTCACCCATGTTTCACTGAAACCATTTTTTGAATGAAAATACACCACGAGATGATATCCTTGGGCCTGATACTGTCACTGCTTAAACTGTAATTTGACATACAGTCACTGGCTGAGGACAGTGAGTTCCCCCCACTCCGCCCCCAGACCTTGTCCCCATCCTATATTCTAAGACCTCTGAAATCTCCACCTTCCTCAGAGCTTATCCAGCTCCAGGATGCCAGCCTTGGGTACCCAACCCTCTGCATTACAATTCAAGCTTTCCACTTTGCATTCATTGCATCACTCCCATGGTCAAAAAAGTTCAATAGTCCCTATCGATTTTTACTAGATCAAGCTTAATTTTACTGACTTTCAAGGTCTTTCCTAAATGATGTCAGCCCACCTGGTCAGCCTGCTTTATCACAATTTGAACAGCTCTAGTCCAGCCCATCACTTCACAGTCAAGACAGCTACCCTGGTTCCTAAGATTTTTCAAATCTGTATCCAGAGCAAAGCTGAAAATGTTTCTCATGGACTGGTATATTCCAATTGGAAAACGTTGTAGTGATGTTTCAGTGGTGGAGATAATTATGTCATTTTAGAGTTATTGTTGGACATGTGAATCAAGGAGAATAATTTGACTATTTAAAAGTAATTAGTTTTAT
This sequence comes from Odocoileus virginianus, assembly GCF_023699985.2. NCBI lineage: Eukaryota > Metazoa > Chordata > Mammalia > Artiodactyla > Cervidae > Odocoileus > Odocoileus virginianus. Next base: position 29,767,532 of record NC_069677.1, on the reverse strand, counting down.
TAGTTGTAAGAGGATGTTTCTTTTTAGATGACGTAATAACCATCAGAATGAGTGTGTTATTTGAAATATATGCTGATGGGAATTAAATGACCACAAGTAATCTTGAACACAACAGCTTTCAAACTTTAGTCAATATCAGAATCTCTTGGATGGCTTGTTAAAACACAAACTGCCAGGCCCCCATCCCCACAGAGTTTATGAACCAGTAACTCTATAGTGGGATAGGGAATTTGCATATTTAACAAGTCCCCAGGTGACACTGATTCTTCTAGTCAAGGGCCCACACTTTGAGAACCACGATGTGTGTGTGCGTGTTAAATCACTTCAGTTGTGTCCGACTCTCTGTGACCCCATGGATTATAGCCTGCCATGCTCCTCTGTCCGTGGGGATTCTCCAGGCAAGAATAGTGGAGTGGGTTGTCATGCCCTCCTCCAGGGGATCTTCCCAACCCAAGGATCAGACTCAGGTCTCCCAAATTGCAGGCGGATTCTTTACCATCTGAGCCGCCAGGGAATCACAAGTAAACATCTTCTATATTGTTTACTTATATGATTTCATAATTACAATGAAAACCTAAGAGGTTGGCATTACTAATGTATGTTTCTACAGATTAAAAGGGTAAGTAACTTTCCCAGAAACATGGCTAGTAAGCAGTGGAGAAAGACTTCTAAACTAGGCAATCAATTTCAGTCTTGCATGTTTCTTCACAAACATTTTATATGTATTGATTCTGAAAGTGTCATTTCAAATAAGTAAACAGATGGATTCCTTTAATGGACACAGTATCTGTCTCTGGGATAAATCGGGGAAATATTGAAGCCGGCATTAAAGGGGACACATTATTCAAACAAAAATAGAACAGTTACCTAGAGCAGATTCATGAGGATTAGTCACCAGCATCTTTCTAAAGGAAAAAAAAAAAAAAGCCCAGCTTCCCTCCACTCTAAAGCTCTTTGGAGGGCAATCCTACATCCTTAGAGGCTAGTGATGACTTGAACATTTTTGCTACAAAGAAATAAATGCTCTCCACACACCCATCCCCCCACCCCCAAGAAAAACTGACCTCTGCACACGTTTCCAGGCTTCTGTAGTTTTTAAAGTATCCCAGGTGATTCTAATGCAGAGTCAAGTTTGATATCAGCACTACAAAGCACCTGCTGGATCTCTCCAGCCCAACTTGTTGATCTCTCTAGAAATACAGCTTTGATCAGTTCATTCCATCAGTCCTCTCTGGACCACTGATTCTGCTGAACCCTCTGAGCCAGCCTCTGTTTAGTTGTCACAGACATCAGTTCTATCTCATAGTCCATATGCCCCTCTCAAACATTTCCAGCCTTGTATAGGATGTAGTGGGTTTCTGATTTTGAGGACCTGTGTCAATTCAGTTCAGTTCAGTAACTCAGTTGTGTCTGACTCTTTGCAACCCCATGGACTGCAGCTGCCAGGCCTCCCTGTCCATCACCAACTCCTGGAGTTTACCCAAACTCAAGTACATTGATTCTGTGATGCCATCCCACCATCTCATCCTCTGTCGTCCCCTTCTCCTTCTGCCTTCAATCTTTCCCAGCATCAGGGTCCTTTCAAATGAGTCAGCTCTTCGCATCAGGTAGCCAAAGAATTGGAGTTTCAGCTTCAACATCAGTCCTTCCAATGAACACTCAGGACTGATCTCCTTTAGGACGGACTGGTTGGATCTCCTTGCAGTCCAAGGGACTCTCAAAAGTCTTCTCCAACACCACAATTCAAAACCATCAATTCTTTGATGCTCAGCTTTCTTTATAGTCCAACTCTCACATCCATACATGACTACTGGAAAAACCATAACCTTGACTAGATGGACCTTTGTTGGCAAAGTAATGTCTCTACTTTTTAATATGCTGTCTAGGTTGGTCATAGCTTTCCTTCCAAAGAGGAAGCATCTTTTAATTTCATGGCTGCAGTCACCATCTGCAGTGATTTTGGAGCCCCCAAAAATAAAGTCAGCCACAGTTTCCACTGTTTCCCCATCTATTTGCCATGAAGTGATGGGACCGGATGCCATGATCTTAGTTTTCTGAATGTTGAGCTGTAAGCCAACTCTTTCACTCTCCTCTTTCAATTTCATCAGGAGGCTCTTTAGTTCTTCTTTGCTTTCTGCCATAAGGGTGGTGTCATCTGCAGATCTGAGGTTATTAATATTTCTCCCAGAAATCTTGATTCCAGCTTGTGCTTCCTCCAGCCCAGAATTTCTCATGATGTACTCTGCATAAAAGTTAAATAAGCAGGGTGACAATATACAGCTTTGACATATTCCTTTTCCTATTTGGAACCAGTCTGTTGTTCCATGTCCAGTTCTAACTGTTGCTTCCTGACCTGCATACAGGTTTCTCAAGAGGCAGGTCAGGTAGTCTGGTATTCCCACCTCTTGAAGAATTTTCCACAGTTTATTGTGATCCACACAGTCAAAGGCTTTGGCATAGTCAATAAAGCAGAAATAGATGTTTTTCTGGAATTCTCTTGCTTTTTCGATGATCCAGTGGATGGTGGCAATTTGATCTCTGTTCCTCTGCCTTTTCTAAAACCAGCTTGAACATCTGGAAGTTCACAGTTCATGTATTGTTAAAGCCTGGCTTGGAGAATTTTGAGCATTACTTTACTAGCATGTGAGACAAATGCACTTGCAATAGTTTGAGCATTCTTTGCCATTGCCTTTCTTTGGGATTGGAATGAAAACTGACCTTTTCCAGTCCTGTGGTCACTGCTGAGTTTTCCAAATTTGCTGGCATATTGAGTGCAGCACTTTCACAGCATCATCCTTTAGGATTTGAAATAGCTCAACTGGAATTCCATCACCTCCACTAGCTTTGTTTGTAGTGATGCTTCCTAAGGCCCACTTGACTTCACACTCCATGATGTCTGGCTCTAGGTGAGTGATCACACCATCATGATTATCTGGGTCATGAAGATCTTTTTTGTACAGTTCTTCTGTGTATTCTTGCCACCTCTTTTTAATATCTTCTGCTTCTGTTAGGTCCTTACCATTTCTGTCCTTTATTGAGCCCATCTTTGCATGAAATGTTCCCTTGGTATCTCTAATTTTCTTAAAGAGATCTCTAGTCTTTCCCATCCTATTGTTTTCCTCTATTTCTTTGCACTGATCACTGAGGAAGGCTTTCTTATCTCTCCTTTCTATTCTTTGGAACTCTGCATTCAAATGGGTGTATCTTTCCTTTTCTCCTGTTTTTTGCTTCTCTTCTTTTCATAGCTATTTGTAAGGCCTCCTCAGACAGCCACTTTGCTTATTTGCATTTCTTTTTCTTGGGGAAAAAGACAGGTCTTGATCCCTGCCTCCTGTACAATGTCACGAACCTCCGTCCATAGTTAATCAGGTACTGTCTATCAGATCTAGTCCCTTAAATCTATTTCCCACTTCCACTGTATAATCATAAGGGATTTGATTTAGGTCATACCTGATTGGTCTAATGTTTTTCCCTACTTTCTTCAATGAAGTCTGAATTTGGCAATAAGGAGTTCATAATCTGGACCACACTCAGTTCCTGGTCTTGTTTTTGCTGACTGTATAGAGTTTCTCCATTTTTGTTCAATTGTACAATTATTTCTATTTATCCTGGTAACTGTAAAGACTGGCAAAGGGAGTCAGAGTATTTATTCCAAAAAATATATCCCAGTAGCGGAGAACTCTACTTAATATGAAAATGCTAAGTTTATTGCACCCAGCCTTGTTTTAAGCCACATTTAATATTTTTATATTAAAAAATATATATTTTTTATATTAAATGTCTCTTTATGATAGAATCTAATTCTCTAGCATAGAGCTTAAAACATTCAAAAATATGCATGAAATGCCTAGAGTTTCATCTATTAATGGCACCTAGCCTTCATTTTTATATGCCAAGTATACAACATGTAGACTCTGCCCTTTTCTAAAAATAATTTGAAGAAATATGGAAAGATGTATGTGAAGTCAAATAGCTGAAATTGACATAAAGTGATGATCATTAATCATGTTAAAAAGATAAGAGAAAAGTCAGCTAGGTATTATGAATAAGTGACTTAATTTCTGTAACTGAGTATTAAATTTAGTTCTGCACTTTATGACAAACAATAAAAACATAGAGAAATATTTGCTGATATTAATTTCACTATACAGAAGAAGAGAGGGAAGACGGGAAAGAAGAAGGGAGAAAGCACATTTGAAAAGACAATATCTTGGAATTAAATTCTGGATAAATTAATAAGTTAAATTTATCTGTCTGTCTGTGGTCCTCACTCAGGAGACACTTTGTCCTGTAACAATCAATGTGTTTTCAACTTTAGCTCCAAGCTCTTTGGACTGTCATTCATGGCGTGTGATGAATATGCAAACCATCCTTATCTCAAGCATAGAGAATGACTAATTAGCTAAGCATCCTACCCCACTGCCAAACATCAGCAAATATTATGGTTTTCAGTACATTAATATTTATTGTATATGACTATAAATTAATGCAGCCAATTCAATAAAAATTAGTCATATCTCAATGTTCCCAACTAAGAACTAGAAGTATGTTTTCCTGGTCTCTTTCTCTCAAAATCATTTACAAAAGAGACATATTTAAAGTATGTCAGGGCTCTATGGAATTCCTCAGTTGAAGGAAAAAGATCCTTAGTTTTAGAATAGTCAGTGAATGAAAATCTTTGACATACTGAATTGAAAGTCAGTTCCAAAGAAATAACGAGTGAAAACTGTTCTCTGTAACAATATGAAACATGATCACTTCAATGTAATGTCTACCTGGCACATAACAGATACTTAACATGTCAGTTCATTTCAGTCGCTCAGTCGTGTCTGACTCTTTGCAACCCCATGGACTGCAGCACACCAGGCCTCCCTGCCCATCACCAACTCCTGGAGTTTACCCAACCTCATGTCCATTGAGTCAGTGATGCCATCCAACCATCTCATCCTCTGTCATCCCCTTTTCTTCCTGCCCTCAATCTCTCCCAGCATCAGGGTCTTTTCATATGAGTCAGTTCTTCGCATCAGATGGCCAAAATATTGGAGTTTCAGCTTCAACATCAGTCCTTCCAATGAATATTCAGGACTGATTTCCTTTAGAATGGACCGGTTGGATCTCCTTGCAGTTCAAGGGACTCTCAAGAGCCTTCTCCAACACCACAGTTCAAAAGCAACAATTCTTCAGTGCTCAGCTTTCTTTATAGTCTAACACTCACATCCATACATGACCACTGGAAAAACCATAGCCTTGACTAGATGGACCTTTGTTGTACTCACTTTAAAAAATTTCAAAAGTCTGATTAAGTTATCCCAGGCTAACCCTAACCCTAATATCTTATGCAAAAGACACCAGGATGCCAATACCTGTGGCTGGACAGCAGGGCAGCAGCAGCACCACAATAGCCAAATTCTAACAAATAGTATATGTATTCTATATGTATTCTATGTGTATTCTATATTTGAACCAATCTTTTATCGCTTAGTAAATAGAGTAAGCCCCAAACACCTAGCAGTGAAATCAGCATGATTATTAACTTCATTGTGCAGTTAATGTAACAGTAATATTGGCAATGCCTCATCTGAACGATAACATTTTGGTAAAGTTCTGGAAGGAGTATGCTGTTTAAAACCAGCATGAATTCCCTGTGCTAGGACTCACAGCTAAGACTTCTAACTTATAATAGTAAAATGTATTCTCATGTTAGGCAGCAGGTGTTTCCATCCTTTAACCTGCTCTGTGAAAAACATTCCATGGTCAAATAGGCATATACTATATGCTCCTCGCTGAAATTTACGATACTCATTAGCTTTGATGTTTAATAGCATTAACACAGCATCTTCTAATTTCATTTACCCTGAAACCTTCCATACACCACCAACCCATCAGCACTCCACAGACCTGTAGAACCTACACTGGGGAAAATGTTTGCCTCCTGATATTTTTTTTAATTTACCTATCCTGGCACTATCACTCAGAGCTGCATATGAAATATGTAAAACCCTCCTCCACTTGATGGACTTTCAAGTAAGTGAAGATGGCTCCCACACTCCTCCAGAACCCTCCAGAGGCTGGCTGCATGTAAGCTGAGCATTCTTTTCTGAAGGAAGGTGGCAATGTGGGTGTAAAGGAAAGAAAAATTAAGTGGAACCTCTAGTGATTTTAGAGTCACAAAATCTTGGATCTCTCTGGCACACCCAGAGAGATTCACAAAAGATGACACCATAAAGACAAGTCTTCAGAGTCAGTTGAAGGTCCTATAAGAAGCCCACTGAAAAATCCAACAATCCTCCGAAAGAAGGAGGGGTGAGGACACTCCTAACAGTGGTTTTGCAGATTAATTTATTGCCTCTAGAAAAACCAGTTTGGGAGGCAGCACCTGTTACCGTCTATACTCTGAAAACTCAAGCCAAAAGAGAAAGGATAGGAGAACCTGATTGATATTCAAGTTGGGTTGAACATTTCCAATGGTTTTTTAACGAAGAGGAATGTTTCAAAGAAGCGTGAACCGGTCAACTCTAAAACTTTTATTCAATATTAGTGAAAAGGAATGTTGAATTGCATAGCATCAGCTAAACAGAAATGTGTTTGGGGGAAAAAATCTGCCAGGGTTTTCTTCTGTCTTTGTAGATTTTTGCCCTACCTGCTCTGAGAAATTTCTAAAACCATGTGTAGCCTTGCTACTTTTCAAGGAGGTACAAAGCAAGGAGGGAAAAAAAATGAGTTTTATAAATGAAGGAAAGGTTTAGATAGGAAATATAGCTTAGAATTCTAACTGGAGACACTCTCCAGACCTGTAAGGGCTTTTACAAAGCTCTTGATGGATTAGTTCTATAGGTCATGTAATTTAAAACACATAAGGTAGGGCATATGATAGTAAAATTTCTTGAAATAACTTTGTGTCTGAAGGCAGGATTCTTTCATTTGAGAATAACAAGCAGTGCAGGTGAACTGTAAAAATAAAAGACGATTTGGAGTTCTTTTAGACTTTACCCTGCAGCAAACCAAATAAAATTAAATATTTAATGAAATCTCAGTCTAAGTCCAACCAAGGCAAGCAGAAAAATGCCAAGATGGTTTTTAAACTTAATCCTTAACCCTAGGTCACTTACCCAGGGATATTGCTGATGGTGTGACAAGTGAAGAAGAGGAAAAACTAAATTTCTGGGGCCATCTGGCTCATGCATACTTAAGGCTACAGTACTGCATCAAATACATTTTAACCCATCACAGACTACAGTGGCCAGAAAAAGCTGACTGCTGCAGTGGATGGGTGGAGACAAAGCAGTGTATTGGATTTCTACCATGAATTATTAGTATGAGAAGTTCTGACTTTTTTTTCATGTTGTGCTTTTGAGGCAAATATTAAAAGTAAAATAACAGAAAAGCAAAACAACTTAAAAAAAAAAAAACCTCATACCCATTTAAAACCCAACAGACAGAAGGGAGAGGGAGAGAAGTCATTATTAATGGCCCCTATGGAAAGCTCTCATGCGATTTTTCCCTTTGGAGTAATGAAAGAGCCTTGTTCACCAGACTCCTTACCAACACTCCAGTCCAATGTAATCCATCTTTCACACCACAATTGGTGTGATCTTATAAACCTCAACATAATCACTTCCTTGTCTAAAGATCCTTGTTGATTCACTGCCTAGGAGTCAAGTACCAACTTACTATTTTGGCATTAAAATCCTTCTCAGTGTTCCCTTGTCCCAATTCTCCAGCCTGGACACTTGCCACATTGTCCTCTCCCACATCCTCACCATTCATCCAATGCTCTATGCATATGAACTTCTTATATCATGTCTCATACCTGAGCTTTTGTATCCATCTTTCTCTCTTCTTAGATTGCCCTCCCTCCAAGCCCTCCCCTGGAAGTTCATTCATTGATCCAAATTCTGTTCAAGTGTCATCAATTCTTTGGTGCTTTTCCTGGCTCTCCTGAGCCAAATTAATTGCTTCTTTCCTGTGCCCCAGGGCACCCTTGTCCTAAATAGTAATAGATGAAAATCATGAAGTACTTACTAGAGGCAAGGTACTGTTCTAATCACTTTTACTCAATTTAACCCTTGTTTAGTCTTCACAGTTCTAGGAAGCCAATATTATTATTACTATCTGCATTTTCCAAATGAAAAACCTGAGACACAAGAGGCTGAGGGTTTTGACAAAGGTCATGCAGACGTGGAGTGGCCAACACAGGATTCTGACCCAGGCAGCCAAGGCGTTCACTCTTCAAAGAGCCACCCTGTCACCAGCAAGACTGAGGATCCTGGGAGCAAGCTGGGAGCAAGTCGAGGTCTCAGGCAAGCCAAAGGGGTTCCCTGGGTCTGGAGCAAATTAAGAGTGCTTCTCACCAAACCTGAGAAAATAAGCAGGACCAAGAATTGGGGAGGAAAGTCAAGCCAAAGGAGAGATTTACAAGTTCTCCAAACAGAGGGCCAAGTGCAAAGGGCAGAAACAGATCTAAAATCAGAGCCAGGAAGTAGGCTGATTCAGAAGCAGGAAAATGTTTATTCACCTTTTGTCCCCACAGCTAAGCCCTGTGAACTTCTTTTGTTGGAAAAGGTGAAAATAAATCTCGCTACTAGTGTGCCTCAGACTTTCTGTGGGAGAACCAGGCTCCTCCTTAGAGGGTTGCATCATCCATCCCCCAGCTCATATTTTGGAGGTCAAATCTTGAGGTGGTCTTAACTCAGAGGAGTGTGGATCACCCAGCCTCTTATCAAGACCCCCAAAATAGTGTAACCAGGACTGAAGTCTTTTTGCTTTAGAAAGACTACTGACATGTAACTAACACTAGCTCACTCATCATTTGCTTATAATCTATTTTTCATTTCAGGTCAGAACACACTGAAATATCCTCAGCACTAATTTTTCTTCCCTCTGTTGCCCCAGTCTCTGCAAGACCGCTTTTTCCTCCGGGGGACTTAAAGCAAACAGAAAAAAATTTTTTCAGAACCCAACCCAAATACTGTTTTCACATTGAAATCTTCCTTCTTCCTTCCTTAGAAATGAGTTCTCTCTCCTCTTACCTCCTAGTATGCATTTTTTGTACAAATTCAAGTCCTGACTGGTTGTAATTATATTCACTTCCCAGGGTAGCTACCTACCACTAATATTAGCAGCTATCGTTTTTTTTTTCCTAAAGAACTTGCTAAATATCTTTACACATATTATCTCATTTAATTCAGTATGAAAGAGGTAGTCTGATCCCCATCATACAAATGAAGAAAGTGAAGCATAGAAATGTTTATACACTAATATGAAACAGAGGGTTTCCCTGGTAGCTCAGCTGGTGAAGATTTGCCTGCAATGTAGGAGATGCCAATTTGATTCCTGGGTTGGGAAGATCCCCTGGAGGGGTGCATAGCAACCCACTCCAGTATTCTTGCCTGAAGAAGTCCCATGGACAGAGGAGCCCAGTGAGATACAGTCCATGGTGTCACAAAGAGTTAGACATGGCCGAGTGACTAAGCACAGTACAGCACAGCAAAAAACAGAATTATTTAATACTCAAGCTGGCTGTACTAAGTAGTGGTATTACCCTACAATTCCCAGCCTCTACGCAGTTAGCCAGTGAGCTATGGGCAGAAAGTGCTTACCAGGTGGTACTAGTGGTAAAGAATCTGCCTGCCAAGCAAGAGATGTGGGTTCAATCCCTGGGTCAGGAAGATCCCCTAGAGAAGGGCATGGCAACCCACTCCAGTATTCCTGCCTGCAGAATCCCATGGACAGAGGAGCCTGGCGGGCTACAGTCCATAGGGTCGCAAAGAGTCAGACACGACTAAAGTGACTTAGCACACATGTACACATGAGCAGAAAAGATTATGAGCAGATGACAATGATGAGTGTCACTTCTAAACTGAGTGAGGCATATAAGAGTGGCAACCCTGGCAGCCACAAGTTGAGGGGAAATGACAGAATCTCAAAAGAGAGAAATCCTGGATTCAGATGACACTACATAGAAGAGAGTTACTGTGAAGTGTCCTGAGACAAGCACTAAAATTTCTGAATGCAAAAAACAAACTTTAGTGTGTTAATCCCCCTAAGACTCCAGAGATTTTGTGGGTCTGTTGTTACCATAACCTTGATTAACACAGACTCCAAATCCTATATTCACAACCCTAAAACTCTATCCCTAACTTCTAAGCCCTAACTACTTCCACCTTGCCTTTTCAGAGCACTTATCAATATGAAGCAGAGGAGAGAGATGAGGAAATAAAGACATCTAAAGGCACCCTTTCTTCAGTAGAGGCATGGGAATAAAATTCTTGTGAAGCAGCTAAAAGGAAACCATGAGGAAGTTGTGGACAACTTCACAACGCAACAACAAAACCAGCATTATGAAGGATTTCACAGACTGATGTGGAGCAAGAGAAGAAATAGATGAACTGCAAAAGAGCTGTGACATTATTCTGCTCCAATAAAATCTTTCCCTTTCTTGCTACTCACTCTAAATTTACATCTTGGATGCAACTTTAGTAATTGTCATGATACATCAAAGATTGCCATACACTGGAATACCAGCCTCCCTAGCAAAGACTTTATAGGGCCACAAAACAGCCTTTAGAGGAAGCATGTGTTCACTCATTTATTTCAGGTAGTTTTGACTTATTCTTGGTAGACTAGAAAAGTGAATTTCCTTCTCTCAGTCTTTTTGGAATTAGTCATCTTCCTCTCCACATCTTTCCAATGTATTAGTCAAAATGATCAGTATTCTCTCCTTCTAGAAATATTAAAGTTGGAAATAGCAAATATGCTTACCTTCCTCCCAGCAATTTCAACCTAGTAATTTACACTGTGGCACTAGTGGTAAAGAATCCACCTGTAATGCAGGAGACATAAAAGATGCAGTTTCGATCCCTGGGTAGGGAAGCTCCCCTGGAGGAGGGCATGGCAACCCACTCCAGTATTCTTGCCTGGAAAATCCCATGGACAGAAGAGTCTGGTGAGCTACAGTCCATGGGGTCGCAAAGAGTCGGACATGACTGAAGCAACTTAGCACATACACACAATTTACACTACTCACACACATTCAAATATATATACATAATATGCCCATGGCAGTATCCTTTATAATAGTGAAAAACTGAAAACAATCTGAATGTCTATCAACAGCAGATTGGTTATATTACAATATTTTCCTGCAAAGGAATTTATAGTCTTTAAAGTGATTCTGTAGCTCTAGATTTATTGACAAGCAGATATCTATGTCAGCTTTGTGAGTGAAAATTTAGATTATAAAAATACCTGTATAGTGATTCTGTTTATGCAGAACTGTCTGCCTCTGTGTGTATATATATATATATTTATTTTGTTTGTGAATAGAGAAGACTTAAGGGCATCCCCAGTGACTCAGCAGTAAAGAATCTACCTACAATACAGGAGACAAGACCTCTACCTTCAGTCCCTGGGTTGGGAAGATTCCCTGGAGGAGGGCATGGCAACCCACTCCAGTGTTCTTGCCTGGAGAATCACATGGATTGAGGAGGCTGGCAGTCTATAGTCCCTTGGATTGCAAAGAGTCAGAAACAACTGAAATGACCAAGCGCGCATGTACAGAGAAGGCTTAAAGAATATACTCCAAGATCCTAATAAGTTCTCTCTTCTTGGTAGGTTTTGGAGAATTCTTCTACTCTTTTATGCTTTTCTGCACTGCTTCAATTGTACATGTTCACCTAGTATATTTATAATATTAAAAATGATAAAAACTGCTTTTATTTGGAAGAAAATTTTAAGACTGTTTATGAGCTATCACCTTCCAACTCACCTTAAAGCACAAAGTGATACTAATTCAGAGCAACAGTTTGCTTTCCAGAGATCAGGTCTGCCTACAGTTTCCATACTAAGAATGGTACCCTATCATTATTCTGACACTGTTATGATTTAAATATGCATTGGAAGTTAATTTATTCTTTGACAAGTATTCACATCAGAATCTCACATTCAAATGTGAAAGTGGATTTGACAGAGAAAAGACACATAAATTCATTTCAATAAAAACTTTAGGTTTTTAACTTCTTGTGGCAGATCTGAAATTCCCAAAGTGATAAAGGTATTCAGGCTCTGCACAGATCTCCAGTACATATGGTTAGATGTCTTGGCATCATTAAGTCACTGGCTGTCAGATAAAGGAAAAATAAAAGAAGCCCTAAACTGTATCTGTCAGTACCCCCAAAACTATTTCAGGCAAGATACTGTGAGTTATGGTTTTCTTATTTTGATCCTCTCTGACCTGGTTAGTAGAAGTTTTGTCAAAAAGGAATTTCATAAAAGGCAATCAAAAAATACTATCACCTCTCCTGTTTACAAAACTGACCCAAGGACCAGAATTTAATAACAAGATCCAAAGAGTGGGAAGGTGACAGTAAATGGTGTAGGGCTTCAAAATTTTAATAAAAATTATTTCTAGATAATAAAAATCTGTTGGGTCAATGCTGTCATGGGGATATTCCACCAGGAGATGCTATTAAGAAAATTTAATGTTCAAGCCCACCTCTTGAACATATTATATTCTCAATGAAAGTTTGCTGAATGATTGAATAAGTGTCCTGTGTAGGTCAGCTATGCTTCTATAATAAATGCATCCTAAAATTTCAATGGTTAATACAACAGAGATTCATTTCTCTCAAGTCATGGTTCAGTGTGGCCGAGGGACAATTCTGAAAACTTCTCATCCCAGTAATGACTCAGTGATCCAGAATTCTTCCATACTTTGGCTCTTCATTTGGGCTACACAGCCTCCAAGATTGCCACAAAATAAGAGAGGGTGGGAAATCAAAGGCAGGATTTATGGATAGACTAGAAGTGGTATATACCATTTATATTCATGTTTGTTAGACTAGAACTCAATGGCTTGTTTTCCCCTTGCTGCAAGGAAGGCTGGGAAATGTAGTCTCTGTTTGCCCAGGAAGATAAAGCAAATTTGTGAGCATGCCATACGCTGACATTTTTTACGTTAATTATTTAGATGATAGTCCTTTTAGAATATATTTTGCTGGCTTGTTATCTTAAATACAATAAACATTACACTTTCATTTTATGCCAAGTTTATCACTGCAAGCATTACTCACTGTGGTAAGCTAACACACACACCTGGAATTTGCAGTCTTTCTTTTCCCTTCTCAGTGCCCCCACAGTCACGTGTGAACTTGATAAAGCCGCACTCATTCAGCCTTTGCTTGGATTCCCTACATCATCAATCACCCGGTCTCCTCACCCACAGTCTCCTAGGAGATCTCTCTGATTGCACCCTGATCTGACCTGACCAACAACTAAGCCATTCCATATACTGCCACCAAATGAATGGTCCTAGAACATGCTTCAACCACCACTGAAACAACGAGCCTTCATTATCCTAAGGCATAACACCTTCCCCCTTTACCTTTCCAGTTGCCCCCTCGGCAATAAAGTCAGGTCCAAACTCTTAGCTTCCATAAGCAGTGGTGGCTGTCTAATGCTCTAATCACCTTCTTTAACATTCTATTTCAGCCAACTGTTTCACATTTATTTCCTCATGACGTTGCTCATTCCATCCTTCCCATCTGATGTACCCTCAGCATCTTAATACAATTACCTATGTTCTATGCATCCATTAACATCCTGTTTTAGTTTCCTATTCTGCATTCATTAGGTAACATAAGCAGCCATGACAGAAAAACACTAAAGTCTCAATGGTTTAACACAACGAATGTTTATTTCTTGCTCCCATTAAGTCCAAATTGGATGTTGTCAGGTGGCTCCCCTCCAAGCAAAGATTCAGAAACCTAGGAACTCAAGCTCCTTACATCGGATTTCTCTGCCATCTTTGACACTTGGCTTCCAGTGTTTAGTGCTACAGAAAGAGAAAGCACATGGAGTATCATTTTTAGAGTTTCTATGGACTAGTACTGACAAAGGCACCCTTCATGGCTGTTAATTTCCCACTGGCTAAAACTCATTTAAGGGGCTTCCCAGGTGGCTCGGTGGTAAAGAATCCACTTGCCAGTGCAGGAGATGCAGATTCCATCCTGAGACAAGAAAATCCCTGGAGAAGGAAATGGTAACCCATTCCAGTCTTTTTGCCTGGAAAACTCCTATGGACAGAGGAGCCTGGCAGGCTGCAGTCCAAGGGGTCACAAAGAGTCGGACACAATTGAGCAGCTGAGCACACATGCAAAACGCGTTTACATGGCCACGTCTGAAATTGCAGGAGCTCGCGGGCCCAGGAATAAGAGAAGAAGGATTTGACAAACAGCCATTAATATCTGTTTTATTAGCTTAGACTTCTCTCCTGGAAAATCCAATTCTCTCCATAATTCCTCCTTCCTCTGAACCTTTCTATTACTTTCTGGTCCCATATGCTGCTGCATAAACTGTGGTAAATTAGGCAGGTTTCTTTCACTTTTGACATATTTCCCTTCCACATCAACTGAACTTCAGGGCAGAATCTCTGCTAAGTATTTTTTAGTACCCCGGCTATTAGAACAGTGCCCAGCACACTATCTTAAGACTTCAACAGTGTTGAATGATGACAGTGACAATACTGCCCTTAGGAGCTTCTAAGATAAGCAAGCCATTTCCCTGCACACTAGATGGCCCAGACTGCTATGCATAGGAAGTCCTGGCCCACTCTTTTGTTTTTTTCTTTCCTTTTCCCTATAGAACCTGTCTGCCAATGCAGGAGACTTAAGAGACGTGGATGTGATCCCTGGGTCGGGAAGATCCCCTGGAGGAGGGCATGGCAACCCACTCCAGTATTCTTCCCTGGAGAATCCCTCGGACAGAGGAGCCTGGTGAGCTATCGTCCATAAGGTCACAAAGAGTCAGATACAACTGAAGCGACTTGGCATGCACACATAGTCAATTTTCAGACCCTGGTTTTCATGGCCTCCAACATATTTGCTTCTTCTAGTCAGCACTCCTTACTCTACTTCTAACTTAGTGTCTCCAATATGCTATACTGCGTGTTTTAAATCTTAGCAATGGGAAACTTTCTACAAATAAAATTATCCATGAAACCATACACAGGGAAAAATAATAGCCAAATGGTTCAGGTTGTGACAGGCGGGGCACTGGCTTACTTAGCAGCTGCCTGGTTCCAAGGAGATGCTCAGGAAACACAAGCTTCCCTTCTTCTCCTCTCTGTCTTAACATGACTATTTGCTCACTGAAAAGCACTCCAATGGACAAACTTCACTAAGATTTCTTGTGAATGGCATAAAAACTATTAATTTTCTCAGAAATTCACCTTTACCACATCCCAACCACCCCCCGCCCAAAAAAAAAGTGAAGAAGACGAAAAGGAAAAGAATTTTGAAAGCTCTGTGAATAATAAAACTCATAGTTGTCATAGACTTAGCAGACTTTTCAATAACATCCCTGTTTTCCCTATGGAAATTCTCCATCCCAAGTAGCTCACAAAGCCTCTTCTGTATTAAATGCCACATGAAGACAAAGGCATAAAACTTTTTCAGTGTCATCTTAGAGAAATATGACTAGTCCTAAATGTTCCTTCAAACAGCCTTCAATGTAATTGCAAACATCTCATTCTAAAAGGAATTTAAAATGGTTGAGTCATATATTTTTAAGTAAAAATGATACTGTTTTACATGTTAAAAAAAAGTATAGGGCATGTGTGTTAGTCGCTCAGTCGTGTCTGACTCTTTGCAACCCTATGGACAGTAGCCCAAGCTTCTCAGTTCATGGGATTCTCCAGGCAAGAATACTGGAATGGGTTGCCATGCCCTCCTCCAGGGGCTCTTCCCAACCCAGGGATCAAACTCGTGTCTCCTGGGTCTCCTGCATTACAAGTGAATTCTTTACTGATGAGCCAACCAGGGAAGCCCACTAAAGTCTATATATTTACTGATTAAGTTTCATGTGTCAAAATTGATATGACTATATATTGTTTATAGTATATGTAATTATGAGTTAACTTCTGTTCCCCTGGGTCATCATTTTATTGTCATCTTTGATTAAAATGCCTTGAATTAAGTGTTAACTGAATATAGTTTAAAACAAAGTTTCTTTAAGCCACACTGACCTCTAGAGACATAAAGGGATTTCAAAGATGCTCAAGTGAAACCAAAATCCACCTTCACAAGATCAGTGTGAATATAATAAAAGGATTTATTTTGGGACATAAGGATGGACTATCCTCTGAGCTCTGTGCTACACTCCATTGACTAATCATACTGCATTGCATATTATTAAATTTTACTGCAAAGAGGAAAAGAAGGAGACAAAGAGAAAGACTAGAGCTAAAAGGAACTTGAAAATACTTGAAATTGTTCAAATGTATGTAATGGAAAAGGCAGTGAACTATGTATCCTGAGTTCTGGTTCTGTTTCATTTTCAGAATACCTATGTGACCTTGGGCAAATCACTTTTCTTCCTGAGTCTTCATTTTCCCACCAATTAAATGAGGGTTTGAGCCAAATTCTATGATACTCTGTGCTAAATGCCAGCTAAAAAATGCTAACAGTTTATTTTCTCATCTTAAAAAATTACCAATCCACCTTAAAAAAAATTTCTATTAATGACTCAATAATTAGATTGATCAGTGTAGTACATTACTGATGAAGATTAGATTCCAAGGGCTGCTGTAACAAAGTACCACAAACTGAGCGGCTTAAAAAACAGACATTTTTTTTTCTCTCAAAGTTCTGGAGGCTAAAAAGTCCAAACTCAGGGTCTCAGCTGGGCTATGCTCCCTCTGAAACTCTGAGTAGAATCCTCCCTTCCCTCTTCCTAAATTCTGGTGGTGGTCACCACTGTTGGCATTCCTTGGCTGGTAGCTGCCTATTATCTCCTCCCTGCTGGTCATAAGGCGTTCTCTCTTCACTCTCTTCACATCATCTTCCCTTACCTCAATAAAATGCCGGTTGTACTGGATTGAGTGTTAATCCACGCTAATCTGGTATGACCTCATTTAACTTAACTAACTACACCTGTAATGATTCTATTTCCAAATAAGATCATGTTCTTATTTGGTATTGAGGTCAGTCCTTCAACATATATTTTGAGGTACATAATTCTTTAGCAGTAGTGATAGGGAAAATACATAGAGAAATGACAGCTTTAAAAAAGAAGCAACGTCACTTGCAACTCAGGTCACTTAAAGGACAGGATATGCGTAATGAATTGCTTTCTCCTGAATGATGGTATCTTTACAGAAAAATCCCATGGCAAGAAAATATGTATTCAGTGGAGAAACAACACAACCTAAGTCTAGCAGAATGGCTCAGACAAGAGCCTGACATGGTATCAGTGAATGTAAGGGTAACACAAGGTGGCTATGCTTCTGTGTTAACAGCTCAAACTAGAACCAAGGCATCTGAAGAGTTGTCCTGCAAAGGTTAATACCATGAAGAACCACTGAAATCAAACCTTGCCATTCTGAGTCAGGAAAATTGTTAAGAAGTCTGTACTTTCCTCTTAAATTTTGATAAATTAACAGGAAATATAGAAGATAATCCTGGGAAACCTTGTCATGCCAGATAGCAAGCTCGCTATCAAACACTACTGAGGTCATGTCAACAGAACTCAAGAGCCAACATGAAGGAATTTGCTCTGGCCAAAAATGGAAATTGGTGTATCAGTAAGAAATTAGTACAATGGGCTAAAACATATCAAATTCACTTAAATCCCATAAGTCCCAATAATTCTTAAGGGAAAAACACCTTTATTGGTCCCCTTGGCCAATGATAGAAAGCCAACTCATTATTTTTAAAACTTGTAAATAAAGGGAAAGAATCAAATATTGATTCTGCCTTTATTACTCACTGTTTTAACCAGAGTACACAAGAGAGGTATTAGAGAAGTATTCTAGCCAGTAAATGAAAAGGAATGATATAATATCACCACTATGTAACTCCTGATGAACTAAATACTGAGAAGTACAATAAGGACACCGCTTAAAAGTATTTCTAAATATCAATAAATTGTATATGTTCAACATGCCCCACTACCAAAAGCAAAGAAAACACCACAATATTAAGAATGTGAACTGGATGTAAACACTTCAATGCAGCTAAGTGATTGAACATGTTATTTATCTCAGCAGATTGTTCTGAATGAGAAAAAAAAATGACAACCTGTGAGCCACAAACTATTAGCTACACAATATAATTGTGAAAATGGGTTCCTTATACCCAAATGAAAATAAAAATCCACCAGTACTAGCAATTTAAGAAGGGATTCACACACATACACACACACACACACACACACACACAATTGCTTTCTGTACTTTCTGAAACTCCACTATAGAAAATATTGCAAAAGTAGCCCTAAATAGGTAGAGTGAAGAGGGAAATTAAACAACAGGAAACTGTACAAATTACACAAAACTCTGGAAGACATTAAGCAGAGGGAAAAAAAAGGAATTTGAAGGATATGGTCAGAGCCTAGGATATACCAGAACTCAGAGCGTACAAATCATCAAACCAACAAGAAATATTGATGAAAAACAGACAGCCACCACCCCATGCATTCCCCTGAAGTGAAGCCTGTCAAAGCCAGTCTCCCACCTGTTCTCACAGAGATGCCAGTCAGGATCCCCACTCCAGGAGGACTCTCATATCCCAGCAGAGAAATGTGCTGTAGCTACAGGGTCATCAGTCACTGGTGGAATAAGAAATCTAAGTTTAAGGATATTATTTACAGAGACAAAGGTAGCCAATATGGAACTAAGTAGTGTAACTGAGGGAGAAGAGAGAAGTGTTAACAGAGAAGAAAAGAGAATATACTAAGTAGAAGGACAAGTGGAAAACAAGAGAGAAGATGGTTTATATTTAGGAACTGCAAGGTGTTCAGCAGTGTTAGGGTTTATAGTGTAAAGAAGGGATTGATGAGAGATGGTGAGTCTAGAGAAGAAAGTAGAGGCCAGAGCATTACCTCATACTAAGGAAAGTTTGAGCTTTATTCTGAAAGTCCAGCTTTCCTGTTGGCTGTGTTAAAAAAAAGACAAAAGAAAAAAACAAAAACCCTGCCTTGGTATGTAAGTGACATAAGAGACGCAGGTTCGATCCCTGGGTCAGGAAGATCCCCTGAAGGAGGAAATGGCAACCCACTCCAGTATTCTTGCCTGGAGAGTCCCATGGACAGAGGACCCTGGCAGGCTATAGTCCATAGGGTCACAAAGAGTCATACATGATTTAGGGACTAAACAACAACTGAAAGTTCCAAGCACTTTTAAACACAACATAACATGGTTCAATTTGTGTTTCAGAAACATGATTCTGGCTTCTGTAGATTTCTGGGGAACAAACCTGAAGAGAGGGAAACCACTTAGGCAGCTGCTGAAATCATTCAAGAACTAAAGATAATCAATTGCTAAACTGAGAAAGTGACAGTGGGCCTGGAGGAACATTTCTCAACTTCAGAATGCATCCAAATCACCAGATTGGCTTGTTTAAACACTGGGTCCCCTGGGGCCTCAGAATTTCTCATTCAGTGTGTATGAGGTCTGTCTCAAGAATTCACATTTTTAATAAGTTACCAGGTGATGCCAATGCTGCTGGTCCAGGGACCACATTGAAAACAAGAGTAAGTAGGATTCCCAGACCAGACCTCAGTGTGTGTGTGTGTGTGTGTGTGTGGGTGCTTCCCCACATCAACAAGCAACTCTCAGGTGACAGCAGAGTGCCTGAGAATTCCACTCAGTTCCGACACTCTCTACCCAGAGATAAAATCAGATTGCACAGGTGAAGAGCTCGGTCCCACAAGACTGCAGTCCCCTTCAGATGCCAGTCACAAGTCTACGTTGTTACCTGTACTTCTGACTGACAGGCTGTCAATCAGGTTCGATGACCTCAGGTTAGATTAATTTGCTAGAATAACTCACAGAACTCAGGAAATCTGTTTGCTTACTAGATTACCTATTTTATCTTAAAAGGAAAGTAAAGGGCAGGAATCAATAGCCAGATAAAGAGATCAATAGGGCAAGGTCTCAAACAAAGGCGCATCTGTCCTCAAGGAGCTTGCATGCAGAGGCATCCCGGTACCCTGATGTGGAAGTTCTCCTCAAAAGGGACCAAGACACTTTCCTCTGCAGTTTTTATGGTGGTTTCATTACATAGTCATAATTGACTAAATCCTGGGCCAATGGTGATTGATTCAACCTCCAGCCCCTCTTTCTTCCCTATAAATTAAGGATAGGACTGAAAATCGCAACCTTCTCATTTCTGCTGGTTCTTCCAGCGACCAACCTCACTCCTTAAGTGCTTCTAAAAGTCATGGCGTTCACATAACAAAAGTTAACTTGTCACTGTTAACACTTAGGAAATTCCAAGTGTTGGGGGAGCTGTGAGCGAGAAACTATGAACAAAGACCAAACGTATATGAGAAATAAACTCTGGTCATCTAAAATGACCAAATAAACATTTCCTACAAATCACAACATTACAGAGAGCATGTAAAAAGTGGAATCAACAATACTTGGTGACTGACTGGATGAAGACATTGAAGAGAGGAGTCATGTTTCTTCTCAACTTTCCAGCTCGGGCAATTGAGAGATTGTAGTGTCAGTCATCAAGGCAAGAAGAATACTAACGAAGAACTAACATTTGATGAGAGCATGGGGTCATAAATACAAAGAGATCCATTTGAGCACATATCAAACTTCACATTCACATTGGACACCCCAATGAATTGTAGAACAGGCAATTCATATACAAAAGAACATGAAAAGGAAGATATGAGTTAGAAATACAGATGTAAGAAGCATCAGTATATAGATGACAATTAAAGCCATGAGAATGAATATGATTTGCCATGGTCAGCGAATACTGTGAGAAAAGAAGATAAAATCTTGAGGAACCTAAAATTTAAGAAAAAAAGAACTTGGCACAACTAAGCCAACTGAGACAAAGAGGTAGAGGATATACCATGGCTACATTATTTGTGATATCAAAAGACTGAAATAACAAATGCTCATTAATATGGGGCTGGTTAAATAAATCATGACACTCTCTACAGTAGAATTCTTTGCATCTATAAAAAATCAAATGAGTAAGTGCTTTAGCTACCAACAGAATATATGTCTTAAATATACACATGTTTTTGTTTTGTGAAAAAAGCAAATTGTAGAATAGTGCATGTAATGTTGCCATCATTTAGCTGAAATGGGGGGAAATGCATACACATGATTATATAGCTGCTGGCATGCTGCTGCTGCTGCTAAGTCACTTCAGTCGTGTCCGACTCTGTGAGACCCCATAGATGGCAGCCCACCAGGCTCCCCTGTCCCTGGGATTCTCCAGCAAGAAAACTGGAGCGGGTTGCCATTGCTGGCATATTCACAGAATATCTCTGGAAAGATGTGCAAGAAACTTGTAACCTAGAGGAAACATAGTGAGGAACCTAGTAATTAGGAGACTGAAGATCCAGGGCAGACTTTCAACCCAAAGGCCCAAATGTCCTATAAGCTACCAACTATAGGCCAGTTGTAAAGATGGAAGCATCAGAACCTGATGTTATTAAATATTTAAACTATTAATACAAAGATAATTCTCCTTATTTAGAGCTCATGATCATCTAACAATATTCTGAAACTCTTTCCACAGAAAGAGAATTCATTCTGTATATTGCTGAAATTGACTTGACAATCATGTGTTTTTATACAAATTAATCATTGACATTCTACTATGGTTTTCAACACCTATCTCTTGTGAGTTTTGTGAACTTGAGGCAATATCCATGGGTTCAATCAGTTGATCACAGAGAGATTCTGAGTCTATAGAGCCAAGAACTAAATCCTAGACTCAGGTAAATTAACCAAGGTGTATTCTACCTTATTAAGTTTCTTGACAGCGATTTGTCTCTCCTGGCCACATCCCAACAGCACTATCATGTAAAATTCAAATTTTCAGAGGAAACAAATTTGTTTACAACACTCCTCATCTTATCTTTATGGTACACATTCCATTGACTGATACCAAATTTACCAATCTACCCATGGATTCCATATGACTGCGGTCTCCAACCTCTCCCAGCAGCATCCATGCCCCTCCCCAATCAAAGCTCACAGGTATCATTCATCAAAATGTTTCTTCCTACCACAAGCAAAAATCACATCATTTAAGTAGATTACACTTGCCAGAATCCACTACCAAACCATAAAGTTCTAAGGGAAAGATTCTTTATTCTTCTTTGTATTCCTAAAAGATAATACAATACCTTGTACATCATAGACATTCAACACGTTCACACTGAATTGGATTGAATTCCCTGCTAATATATTACCTGCCCAGATAAGGTAATTACTTAACCACTTAAATCAAGGGTCCTTACAGAATTCGCTTTCAAGTGTGACCTCTAATTTGTAAGGGAGATATTTTTGCCTGGGAACCTTTTGACACCCTTCAAATATAATCATAGGTGAAGCTATTTAACCTACTTATGAAATCTGCTCAGATAATATACTGCTATCAAGCAAGGTCAGAAAGCGAGTTTTCTCTTCCAGTTAATAGAGAATCTCAACATACATGAAATATAGAATGATATTTTCCAAGTTAGAATTTGATTTTTAAAATATGTTACTGTAAGATGATGCCAAGTAAGATGTAAATTTTCTCTGAAACTGTAAGAGGTGTTTGCAAACACTACATAGGGAAACCAGGCATGGGGAAAGCAGACCCAGGTAGCTAAGTAAGCCAGGTTCAGCCCCTCAACCACAGCAATCCACACAAGTAGCGAAGAGCTCTACTTTTTTTTGCCTAAAATGGTAGTTTCATATACACATTCATTTTTAAAAGGCTTCCACAAATTATTTTTTAGTTTGACAACTCATTTGTTTAAAATAAGACAGTAATTTCATGATTCCTCAGATCATGATTGTCAATGTTTCTCCACTGTATCTGCCCCAAAGTAATGGAGCAATAGAGTGACTAGAATGTTTGCTGAAAACTCTTTACATACAATGTGATTCTTTTGTGGTAGTCAGTAATCCCGCTTTCTTTTACCTCCTTTCATAGTGGTGACTATGATGGAGAAAAAATGCCAACACTGACACGCTTTATTTTCTTGGGCTCCCATGTCACTGCAGATGGTGACTGTAACCATGAAATTAAAAGATGCCTGCTGCTTGGAAGAAAGGTTATGATAAACCTAGACAGCATATTAAAAAGCAAAGTCATCACTCTGCCTTCAAAGGTCCATCTAGTCAAAGCTATGGTTTTTCTTTTTTTTTTTTTTTACTATTTTGTTTTATTTATTTTTATTTTTTTTTCCATTTATTTTTATTAGTTGGAGGCTAATTACTTTACATCATTGCAGTGGTTTTTGTCATACATTGAAATGAATTAGCCATGGATTTACTATTCCCCATCCCGGTCCCCCCTCCCACCTCCCTCTCCACCCGATCCCCCTGGGTCTTCCCAGTGCACCAGGCCCGAGCACTTGTCTCATGCATCCAACCTGGGCTGGTGATCTGTTTCACCCTAGATAATATGCATGTTTTGATGCTGTTCTCTTGAAACATCCCACCCTCGCCTTCTCCCAGAGTCCACAAGTCTGTTCTATACATCTGAGTCTCTTTTTCTGTTTTGCATATAGGGTTATCGTTACCATGTTTCTAAATTCCGTATATATGTGTTAGTATACTGTAATGGTCTTTATCTTTCTGGCTTACTTCACTCTGTATAATGGGCTCCAGTTTCATCCATCTCATTAGAACTGATTCAAATGAATTCTTTTTAATGGCTGAGTAATATTCCATGGTGTATATGTACCACAGCTTCCTCATCCATTCGTCTGCTGATGGGCATCTGGGTTGCTTCCATGTCCTGGCTATTATAAACAGTGCTGCGATGAACATTGGGGTGCATGTGTCTCTTTCGGATCTGGTTTCCTCAGTGTGTATGCCCAGAAGTGGTATTGCTGGGTCATATGGCAGTTCTATTTCCAGCTTTTTAAGAAATCTCCACACTGTTTTCCATAGTGGCTGTACTAATTTGCATTCCCACCAACAGTGTAAGAGGGTTCCCTTTTCTCCACACCCTCTCCAGCATTTATTGCTTGTAGACTTTTGGATAGCAGCCATCCTGACTGGCGTGTAATGGTACCTCATTGTGGTTTTGATTTGCATTTCTCTGATAATGAGTGATGTTGAGCATCTTTTCATGTGTTTTTTTTTTTTGCCATCATGTATGTCTTCCTTGGAGAAATGTCTGTTTAGTTCTTTGGCCCATTTTTTGATTGGGTCATTTCTTTTTCTGGAGTTGAGCTGGAGGAGTTGCTTGTATATTTTTGAGATGAATCCTTTGTCTGTTGCTTCGTTTGCTATTATTTTCTCCCAATCTGAGGGCTGTCTTTTCACCTTACTTATAGTTTCCTTTGTTGTTCAAAAGCTTTTAAGTTTCATTAGGTCCCATTTGTTTATTTTTGCTTTTATTTCTAAAATTCTGGGATGTGGGTCATAGAGGATCCTGCTGTGATTTATGTCAGAGAGTGTTTTGCCTATGTTCTCCTCTAGGAGTTTTATAGTTTCTGGTCTTACATTTAGATCTTTAATCCATTTTGAGTTTATTTTTCTGTATGGTGTTAGAAAGTGTTCTAGTTTCATTCTTTTACAGGTGGTTGACCAGTTTTCCCAGCACCACTTGTTAAAGAGGTTGTCTTTTTTCTATTGTATATCCTTGCCTCCTTTGTCAAAGATAAGGTGACCATAGGTTCATGGATTTATCTCTGGGCTTTCTATTCTGTTCCATTGATCTATATTTCTGTCTTTGTGCCAGTACCATACTGTCTTGATGACTGTGGCTTTGTAGTATAGTCTGAAGTCAGGCAGGTTGATTCCTCCAGTTCCATTCTTCTTTCTCAAGGTTACTTTGGCTATTCGAGGTTTTTTGTATTTCCATACAAATTGTGAAATTATTTGTTCTAGTTCTGTAAAAAATACCGTTGGTAGTTTGATAGGGATTGCATTGAATCTATAGATTGCTTTGGGTAGTATAGCCATTTTGACAATATTGATTCTTCCAATCCATGAACACGGTATATTTCTCCATCTGTTTGTGTCCTCTTTGATTTCTTTCATCAGTGTTTTATAGTTTTCTATGTATAGGTCTTTTGTTTCTTTAGGTAGATATACTCCTAAGTATTTTATTCTTTTTGTTGCAATCAAAGCTATGGTTTTTCTAATAATCATGTATGGGTGTGAGTGCTGGACCGTGAAGAAGGCTGAACACTGAAGAATTCATACTTTTGAACCGTGGTGCTGAGAAGACTCTTGAGAGTCCCTTGAACAGCAAGATCAAACCAGTCAATTCTAAAGGAAATCAACCCTGAATATACATTGAAAGGACTGATGCTGAAGCTGAAGCTCCAATACTTTGGCCACCTGATGGGAAGAGCCAATTTACTGGAAAAGACCCTGATGCTGGGGAGGATTGAGGACAGGAAGAGAAGGGGGTGATGGAGGATGAGATAGCTGGATGGCATCACTGACTCAACAGACATGAGTTTGAGCAAACTCTGGAAGACAGTGAAGGACAGGGAAGTCTGGTGTGCTGTAGTCCATGGGGTCGCAGAGAGTAGGACACGACTAAGCAACTGAACAACAGCAGCAGCAATAGCAGTTCCTATGTATTCTGGATCATTTATGTCACTCTTCTGTCTTCTAACTGACATCAAAATATAAATACCATTCACAGTATTCTGTAGAACACAGAACCTGGAAAGATCCCCTCTATAGTCTAAACTTATGAAAGGGTAATCCTCCAGCAAAAAACCTCAGAGCAGAGTAATTTCTAAGTATTCAAATCCACTTCTCTTTTGCCAGAAGAATGGAAACTCAAGGTCTATAAGTACTGAATAATATTTTTTTATCTTATTCAAATAGATCTAACTCTAGAGAACTAACTGAAGACCTTAAGATGTAAAAGGTTACCTTTTTTTATTGTGCCCTGCACCATGTGGGATCCTTGTTCCCTGACCAGGGATCAGACCTGGGCTCCCTGCATTGGAAGTGCAGAATCTTACCTACTGGACCACCAGGGAAGTCCACAGTCGACATTTTTATGTATGAAAAGAAATCCAGTCACTTCTCACTGGAGATGAAGAAAATACCAGCTTACTAAAGCAGAGAATGAAAGAGGAAAAAGATGACAGTGACCTGTGGAAAGAGGCAGAGGAGATTTAACAAATCAGATCAGTCCTTTCTTAACTACCAAGATTCCAAAATTAATCTAGACACATATTTCTGAGCTCATCTTCAGTGGGGTTCCATCTCTGCTTCCTTTTATATTCACTTGATTTGGACATTATGTCAGAACATAATAGTCTCATCTGATAAACTATGTTTTAATTATGTCATCATACACTGTTGGAAAAGATTTGCTACTCTGCTTTAGTCACATTCAAATAACCGCTGGTAGTATTTAATACACTGTAAATATTTCAGATCATAACCTTACCCAAATAATCCTTATGCAGCCAGGAAGAGAGGACCATCCCCGAGCCATGCTGTGCATATATCAAATACCTTGATAGAGTAATAATGGCCTATTAATCAGAGGACAGGTTAAATGGGCTCACCACCTGCTCTACATCAACATTAGTATTCTGATAAACTCTTTAAAGAAAGACAAATGTCACTACCATCCCACATGAGCTTGAGCTTTCAGAATGAAAGACACTAGGTCAGTTTTCATCTATTTCCATATAGTAATAACAGTCACATATTTAAACAACTTGAATCTAAACCTAAGTACTAAAATAAATCATGGACTCCCAGCATTAAAATATTCAGTCCTCTTTTTTAAAAATTAAATCTGTGAATGTTTACATCAGCTGGACAGTGTACAGTTTACTGGCTTTTGCCTTAATGTGAACATACAGTCAACTATGACCAGTTTTAATCTTTAAAATTTCTCCTGAGAGAAGATTTTTGGGTCCTTGAATGCTAGTGGGAAAGACATTATACTTAACACACACAGTATTAACAACATTTAAGAACTTTTTTTATAGCTATAATAAAGAAACTAATAATTTATCATTGTAAAAGTCTAACTCATGTCTTCAGCTGTGAACATGAGCACACAGCATCCCTTCATCCATACAAATGATTCTATCTGGATATCTGTGCAGCAACTAATTCATCAAAAGGTTAAATGGGTTTAAACTTTCAAAAGAAGGATATAGATTTACTCCCTGCATACCTCCTTGATGTTTAGCTATTATTTATACTTATTCAGCAGTATGTATTTACTGGGACTGAGAATTCAGAATTAGGAGCTATGATCTGAAATCTAAAGTTTCTAGATCTGCTTAAAAGTCATAGAATTCCAAATATGGAGAAAATTCAAATCTAACTACCTCACTTTAAAGATACACACACACACACACACACACACACACACACGTGTGTGTGTGTGCATGCTCACTCAGTCATGTCTGACTATTTGTAACCCCATAGGCTGTAGCCCTCCAGGCTCCTCTATCCTTGGCATTTCCCAAGCAAGAATACAGGAGTGGGTTGTCATTTCCTTCTCCAGGGGATCTTCCCAATCCAGGGATCGAACTCATATCTCTTGCATTCTCCTGAATTGCCACCTCAGATGCCTAAATCAGCGAATTAACTGATTTTCCCAATATCCTACAGCTAGCAAGTTCAGTGAGGAACTGAACCCAGGCCTTCTAGCTTTTTTCACTAAGGGAAATAAATTTCTCAATATATGCAGATAACAAAACTATCTCCAAAATTCTTTCTACTCTAACTTCCTAGGCTCTCTGGATAGGTTAAAATCTAGATGGTTCACTACCCTACTAAACACAATTAGGCCTTCCACTTTCTGAATGGAACTGAGAGCAACACTCTTACCAATCTGAGTTCTTGGTTGAAAGTAACAAAAGACTTTAGCTGATTTAAGAAGGAAAACAATTTTTTAAGGATTTCTGGGTAGTTTCTAGAATCACCAGTAAAATGTGGAGAAACAGGTTAGGAAAGTAGACAGAAACAAGGGAAGTCTGACAGCAACCAAGACCAAAACAAACATGAGGTCCTAGACCAGACTGATGGGGACACCACCAGAGCAATGCCGACACTCTGGTCCTGTGTGTTTCTGCCCCTGCTGCCTTCACCCTAGATTGGATTCTCTACTGGCTTTGGTAATTTGCTTCAAGAACCCAAGAATAGCTACATGACTGGTTGAAGAACATGATCTGGTCTCTTCAGTTTCTACCATGGAGCTTTGCCACAAGAATTCCCTATATACTGGAAGGGGTCAGGCTTCCCAGGTGGCACTAGTGGTAAAGAACCTGCCTGCCAATGCAGGAGACCTAAGACACGCAGGTTCGATTCCTGGGTCGGGAAGATCCCCTGGAGGAGGGCATGGCAACCCACTCCAGTATTCTTGCCTGGAGAATCCCATGGACAGAGAAACCTGAGGGGCAACAGTCCCCAGGGTCACATAGAGTCAGACACGACTGAAGCGACTTAGCACACACAGCACACACAGGAATGGGTCAGATCCAGGGAAGCTAGCCAGCTAGCTAGACCAATAGATAGACACAAATAAACTCTTGTTCACCACAAGTGATGTATTTGAGAAACTTAGAGAAACACATCCAGGTCTACAAAAATTAAGGCCCTCTAAAAGTGACTGATGATGGGAGGGATTGGGGGCAGGAGGAGAAGGGGATGACAGAGGATGAGATGGTTGGATGGCATCACCAACTCGATGAGCTTGAGTTTAAGTAAACTCCGGGAGTTGTTGATGGACAGGGGGGCCTGGCGTGCTTCAATTCATGGAGTCACAAAGAGTTGGACATGACTAAGCGACTGAACTGAACTAAACTGAACTGAAAAGTGACTGAAAATGATTACTACACAATATTCCAACTAATCTCAAGAATTTAATAATAGTGTAGAGCCAACTTTAGCATTGCTGTTATTGTTATTCAGTTACTAAGTCATACCCTTCTCTTTGTGACCCCATGGACTGCAGCACACTTCACTGTCTCGTGGAGTCTGCTCAAACTCATGTCCATTGAGTCAGTGATGCTATCCAACCACCTCATTCTCTGTCATCCCCTTCTTCTCTTGTCCTCAATCTTTCCCAGCATCAGGGTCTTCCCCATGAGTCAGCTCTTCCCATCAGGCAGACAAAGTATTGGAGCTTCAGCTTCAGAGTCAGTCCTTCCAATGAATATTCAGGGTTGATTTCCTATAGGATTGCCTGGTTTGATCTCCTTGTAGTCCAAGGGACTCTCAAGAATCTTCTGCAGTACCACTTTAGCATGGTACATATAATATGTCTAGGAGGATCCACATTATAACATTTATGCTATCATCTTTGGTGAGAAATGAGTAATTTTGATAAATTTACTCTTAACTAGAGCTTTTAAATTTTTCTGCCACTTGTACACACTTATGTACATTATGTGTATTAACAACTTCTTACCAAAATAATAATTCCAGTTCTACTGGTAATTTTAAATGATTCCAGAGACTCAAACAACATATGATGCTTTCTAAGAAAACACATATAGCTTTTTATGACGTAAACAAACAAAAAACCCTTTTAAATGCTAATTTTATTTTTGCAATTGATTTAGAAACAAAGATTTACATTTTTCCACAAATAATTTCTTTAAAGAGTGGAATCTTTTAAATTACTTTTAAAGGACAGTGATATGATTCTGGTTAAGAGGGGATTTTGCCTGTAAAAACACCCTGTATTCTTCCCTTTACTTCATACATTTCCTTTCCTGGCAAGCTTTATGGTCCTCAATTGCAGTTGTTTATAATTTTCTACTGCTCTTACTCCTGGAGGGTTAATATATAACATTTGGATTTTTTGGCACTCTTTCTTTCCCTTCCCCAAATACCCAAGCCCTCTACCCCTTAATTTTGGTAGTCAATTTTGTGCCCAGTCACTATTTATAGCTGGAAATAACCCCAGATTTGGACAGCTGGTCTGGTTTGGAGATCTATAATCTCATTTAGTTTTACTACATATGACTCTAGGCCATAAACACATTAAGGGAATGTATGTGAACTAAGATGTTTAATAAGCAAGAAGCATACACGTACAAGGGGCTTTCCTGAAGCTTAGACAGTAAAGAATCTTCCTGCAATGCAGGAGACCCAGGTTTGATCCCTGGGTTGGGAAGATCCCCTGTAGAAGGGAATGGAAACCCACTTCAGTATTCTTACCTGGAGAATCCCATGGACAGAGAAGCCTGGCAGGCTACAGTCCATGGGGTTGCAAAGAGTTGGGCATGACTGAGCTACTGACACATTTACTTTCACTTTTCATATGTGTACAAATAGGGGTCCTCTACTGTAAAGTTTGTACATCATACTTCAAGGGAGAAAGGACTTATAGTACAGCTAAGGACATCTCTGGCATTTTTTTATGCAGAGGCAAATCTTCCCTTCCAGGCAGGTGGACTCCTAGCATCCAATGAGCAGTCCACACTGTTTCCTATTGTTGCTTTCACTTAGATCATCCTCTTTCTGAACCTCTCCACCAGCTGAAGGCTTACACATTGTTCAACGATCAGTTCAAGTTCTGCCTTTTCCCTGAGGGATATACAGATATGTAGCTAAAAATGAAAAGGGGCAATACAAACCTTAAAGACAGAAATAAATAATAATCATAGGTGCCACTGTTATCAAGTACCAGATTTACTCTTCACATCACACCAGTCTTATAAGCATGGATTAATTACAGCTGCTATGTTACAGACACTGTGACAATTTTCTGCCCTTAGAGAATTTTTAGCCTGATGAAATCAACTTTGTGCAAAATATAATTCAACACAAGGGACTAAGAAAGAATTTGCCTGGAGAATAAGAGTTTATTATAGACTGGGTTTATTATATTATATATTTGGATTCCACCAAAATATATACCCCAAATCCAAGGGCAAAAGAGAAGCAAGATGGTAGGAGGGGCGAACTCATGTTTAGAATTAAACCCCATACCCACCAGAGATGCTCAGAGAACTCAAACAAAACCTTGTGTGCACCAGGAGACTCCACAGAGACTGAGCAAGACCTGCCTTTGAGTGTATGAATGTCTCCTGTGGAGGTACAGGTCAGCAGTGGCCTGCCACAGGGGCCGTGGGTGCAGCAGACCTGGGTGTGGCATAAGCCCTCTTGGAGGAGGTCACCATTAACCCCACTATAGAGCCACCAGAACTTACACAGCACTGGGAAAACAGACTCTTGGAGGGCACAAACAAAACCTTGTGTGCACCAGGACTCAGCAGAAAGGAGCAGTGACCCCACAAAGAGACTGTCTCAGACTTGCCCATGAGTGTCCAGGAGTCTCCAGTGGAGGCATGGGTCAGCAGTGGCCTGGTTCAGGGTCAGGGGCAATGAGTACAGCACTGTGTGCATGGGACCTTTTGAAGGAGATCACCATTAACTTCATTAACTCCAACATAGTTTGGCCTCAGGTCAAACAACAGAGAGGGAACACAGCCCTGCCCATCAACAGAAAATTGGACTAAAGATTTATGGAGCATGGCCATACCCATCAGAACAAGACCCTTTCTCCTCAGAAAGTCTTCTCATCAGGAAGCTTCCATAAGCCTCTTATCCTTATCCATCAGAGGGCAAACAGAATGAAAACCACAATCACAGAAAAGTAGCTAAACTGATCCCATGGACCACAGCCTTGTCTAACTCAATGAAACCATGAGCCATGCCGTGTAGGGCCACGCAAGATGGATGGGTCATGGTAGAGAGTTCTGACAAAACGTGGTGTACTAGAGAAGGGAATGGCAAACCACTTCAGTATTCTTGCCTTGAGAACCCCATGAACAGTATGAGAAGGCAAAAGATACAACACTGAAAGATGAACTCCGCAGGTCAGTAGGTGCCCAATGTGCTACTGGAGAAGAGTGGAGAAATAACTCCAGAAAAATCAAAGAGATGGAACCAAAGCAAAAACAACACCCAGTCGTGGATGTAACTGGTGATGGAAGTAAAGTCCAATGCTGTAAAGAACAATATTGCATAGGAACCTGGAATGTTAGGTCCATGAATCAAGGCAAATTGGAAGTGGTCAAACAGGAGATGACAAGAGTGAACATCAACATTTTAGGAATCAGTGAACTAAAATGGACTGGAATGAGTGAATTTAACTCAGATGACCATTATATCTACTACTGTGGGCAAGAATCCCTTAGAAGAAAGGGAGTAGCCCTCATAGTTAACAAAAGAATCCAAAATGCAGGATCTGGATGCAATCTAAAAAATGACAGAATGATCTCTGTTAGTTTCCAAGGCAAACCATTCAATATCACAGTAATCCAAGTTGATGCCTCAACCAATAATGCTGAACAAGTTGTAGTTGAACGGTTCTATGATGACCTACAAGGCCTTTTAGAACTAACGCCAAAAAAAAAAGATGTCATTTTCATTATAGGGGACTGGAATGCAAAAGCAGGAAGTCAAGAGATACCTGAAATACAGGTAAACTTGGACTTGGAGCAGGCAAACTTAGCCTTTGAAGCAGGGCAAACCTAACCTATGAAGCAGGGCAAAGGCTAACAGAGTTTTGCAAAGAGAATGCACTGGTCATAGCAAACATCCTCTTCCAACAACACAAGAGAAGACTCTACACGTGGACATGACCAGATGGTCACTACTGAAATCAGATTGATTATATTCTTTTGCAGCCAAAGATGGAGAAGCTCTATACAGTCAGCAAAAAGACCAGGAGCTGACTGTGGCTCAGATCATGAACTCCTTATTGCCAAATTCAGATTACATTAAAGAAAGTAGGGAAAACCACTAGACCATTCAGGTATGACCTAAATCAAATCCCTTATGATTATATAGTAGAACTGACAAATAGATTCAAGGGATTAGATCTGATAGACAGAGTGCCTGAAGAACTATGGACAGAGGTTCATGACAATGTACAGGAGGCAGTGATCAAGATCATCCCCAAGAAAAAGAAATGCAAAAAGACCAAATGGTTGTCTGAGACCTTACAATAGCTGTGAAAAGAAGAGAAGCAAAAGGCAAAGGAGAAAAGGAAAGATATACCCAGTTGAACACAGAGTTCCAAAGAATAGTAAGGAGAGATAAGAAAGCCTTCCTCAGTGATCAATGCAAAGAGATAGAAGAAAACAATAGAATGGGAAAAACTAGAGATCTCTTCAAGAAAATTAGAGATACTAAGGGAACATTTCATTCAAAGAAGGGCACGATAAAGGACAGAAATGGTAGGGACCTAACAAAAGCAGAAGATATTAAAAAGAGGTGGCAACAATACACAGAAGAACTATACAAAAAAGGTCTTCATGACCCAGATAACCACGATGGTGTGATAACTCACCTAGAGCCAGACATCCTGGAATGTGAAGTCAAGTGGACCTTAGGAAGCATCACTACAAACAAAGCTAGTGGAGGTGATGGAATTTCAAATCCTAAAAGATGATGCTATGAAAGTGCTGCACTCAATATGCCAGCAAATTTGGAAAACTCAGCTGTGGACACAGGACTGGAAAAGGTCAGTTTTCATTCCAATCCCAAAGAAAGACAATGCCAAAGTATGCTCAAACTACCACACAATTGCACTCATCTCACACACTAGCAAAATAGCTCAAAATTCTCCAAGCCAGGTTTCAATAGTATGTGAACCTAGAACTTCCAGATGTTCAAGGTGGATTTAGAAAAGACAGAGGAGCCATAGATCAAATTGTGAACATCCATTGGATCATCGAAAAAGCAAGAAAGTTCCAGAAAAACATCTACTTCTACTTTATTGACTATGCCAAAATGTTTGACTATGTGGATCACCACAAACTGTGAAAAATTCTTTAAGAGATGAGAATACCAGACCACCTTACCTGCCTCCTGAGAAATCTGTATGCAGGTCAAGAAGCAACAGCTAGAACTGGACATGGAACAAATCGGGTTGGAACAAAGACTGGTTCCAAATTGGGAAGGAGTACATCAAGGCTGTATATTGTCACTCTGCTTATTTAACTTTTATGCAGAGTACATCACGAGAAATGCCAGGCTGGGTAAAACACAAGCTGGAATCAAGATTGCAGGGAGAAATATCAATAACCTTAGATATGCAGATGACACCACCCTTATGATAGAAAGCAAAGAAGAACTAAAGAGCCTCTTGATGAAAGTGAAAGAGGAGAGTGAAAAAGTTGGTTTAAAGCTCAACATTCAGAAAACTAAGATCATGGCATCCAGTCCCATCACTTCATGGCAAATAGATGGGGAGACAATGGAAATAGTGAGAGATTTTATTTTCTTGGACTCCAAAATCACTGCAGATGGTGACTGCAGCCATGAAATTAAAAGACCCTTGCTCCTTGGAGAACAAGCTATGACCAACCTAGCAGCATATTAAAAAGCAGAGACATTACTTTGCCAACAAATGTCTGTCTAGTCAAAGCTATGGTTTTTCCAGTATTCATGTATGGATGTGGGAGCTGGACTATAAAGAAAGCTGAGTACCGAAAAATTGATGCTTTTGAACTGTGATATTGGAGAAGACTTTTGAGAGTCCCTTGAACTGCAAGGAGATCCAACAAGTCAACCCTAAAGGAAATCAGTCCTGAATATTTATTGGAAGGACTGATGCTGAAGCTGAAGCTCCAATACTCTGGCCACCTGTTGGGAAGAACTGACTTATTGGAAAAGACCCTGATGCTGGGAAAGATTGAAGGCCGGAGAAGCAGGGGATGACAAAGGATGAGATGGTTGTATGGCATCACTGACTCAGTGGACATGAGTTTGAATAACCTCTGGGAGCTGGTGATGAACTGGGAAGCCTTGTGTGCTGCAGTCCATGGGGTCACAAAGAGTCAGACACGACTGAATGACTGAACTAACGGATAAACTAGATTGGGGGGAAACTCCTGCAAGAAAGCCCATTTTACAAATAAGAAAACTGAGGTCCTCAGAGGTCAAATATCACAGCCACAAATTAATAATTGGTGGAGCCAGAAATCAGACACCACAGGTCTCTCTGAACCCAACATTTCCTCTCTTTCCATGGTTGGAATTTAACATATATTCATTGTACAGTTCCAACACCAAGTGTGTTAGTTACCTAGGGTTGCTATAACAAATTACCACAAACATGGTGGCTTATAACCTGGAAATTTATTCGCTCACAGTTTTGAAAAACAGATATCTAAAATCAAGATGTCAGAAGGATTGATTCCTTAGATGGAGAATTTATTCCATGCTTCTCTCCTAGGTAGTGGGAGATACAGGCAATTCTTGGTGCTCCTTGACTTGTAGGGGCATCATTCCTACTTCTGCTTCCATCTTCACATGGCCTTCATGTTTCTCCTTTCTGTCTGTGTATCTTAAATCCCCCTTCCCTTCTCTTATAAGAAAACTAGTCATCGATTTAGGACCCACTCTATCTATCCAGGACTCCCCTGATAGCTCAGTTGGCAAAGAATCCACCTGTTATGCAGGGGACCCCGGTTCGATTCCTGGGTCAGGAAGATCAGCTGGAGAAGGGAAAGGCTACCCACTGAAGTATTCTTGGGCTTCCTTTGTGGCTCAGTTGGTAAAGAATCTGCCTGCAATGCAGGAGACGTGGGTTCGAGCCCTGGGTTGGGAAGATCCTCTGCAGAAGGGAAAGGCTACCCACTCCAGTATTTTGGCCTAGAGAATTCCATGGACTGTATAGTCCGTGGGGTCACAAAGAGTTGGACATGACTCATCAACTTTCACTTCACTTCTATCAATCCAGGATTATCTCATCTCAAGAACCTTAACTTGGACTTCCCTGGTGGTTCAGTGGTTAAGAATCTGCCTACCAATGCAGGGGACAAGGGTTCAACTGGCCTGGGAGGATTCCACATTCCACAGAGCAACTAAACCCATATGCCACAACTACTGAGCCTGCACTGTAGTGCCTGTGAGCCACAAGGGCTGGAACCTGCAAGAACTAGAGCCTGTGCGATGCCACAAGAGAAGCCACCACGGTAAGAAGACCACGCAACACAACTAGAGAGCAGCCCCACCTCACCACAACTAGAGAAAATCCATGCGCAGCACAGAAGACCCCATGCAGCCAAAAGTAAACAAATGTTAAAAGAACGTTTTAAAAAAGAACCTTAATTACATCTGAAGAGATCCTATTTGAAATAAGGTTACATTGGCAGGTACCTGAGGTTACAACTTGGACTTATCCTTTGTGGGGACATGACTCAGCTCATTATATAGAGCACATTGTTTACAAGCCTGTTCTAGCTTTTGCTTGTCAGCTGGAGGTCTCAAGTTCATCCACGGGTTTGTGAAGAATTTTTGAGCATGTGCACAGCTTTTGGCATGCAGGCCATCTTCCAGACCACCAGGAATAAGTGGAAGTTTACCAAGACCCATTGTGACTGTCTCATTTCATTTACCTCCCTGGTAAATTTCTCACCAGCCTGTTGGTTTCTTGTTTATTCCAACTAGGAGTACAACATCAGGCTAGCTTCATTGTTAGCCTTCCTTGTTTATTTGCCATTTCTAACAATAATTGAGGGCATGCGGTTTCCCACTCTCCTCTCCAAATCAAATTGGCCTCCTGTAGTAGCTAAGCTTCTCTTTTTCTTGGCTTGTTCCACCCTGGCCAAACTATCACATGATAGAAGTGAGGGAGATAGGATGGAAGTGCATGCATGTGCCTACTAAGTCGCTTCAGTCCCCTGTGGATTAAAGTCAGCCAGGATCCTCTGTCCATGGGAATCTCCAGGTAAGAATACTAGAATGGCTTGACATGCCCTCCTCCAAGGGATCTTCCTGATGCAGGGCTCAAACCCACATCTCTTATGTCTCCTGGATTGGCAGGTGGGTTCTTTACCATTAGCACCACCTGGGAAGCCCAGAATGGAAGTACCCAGGTTAATACAGCATGGACTCATTGTTGGTAACTGAGGTTCGCAGTTCTCGTAAAATAGACACTTTTCAATTTGTTGTATGCCCTAAGTCAATTTCCAGACCTCTGAAATGGTTGTTATGGGTACTGTTATCCAGTTTATCATTGCTTTCTTGGAAGAAGATTTGCTATGCTCCTCACTGTCATTCAAATCTCTCTTTTTTCACTCCAATCTCTTTGCTATTAACTACAAAAGAACCATTGCCACATTGCTACTGTACCCTCAGTAGTAAAAGGAGAGAAGCAGAGAAGTCTTCAGAAATACACTTTCTGCACGGTAGGGATGGGCTTGGATGGAGTGGAAACTGACAACGACTTAGTTTCTTTTTCCCTGCAAGCATATTAACTGTTTACATTTCTCAATATCTCAATAGTAAAAGAAAGGGTATTATCGCCTAAGCTTACATTTTACAGAATAAAATGAAGAGTTCAAGATCTAAATAAAATAATCCATCCATCAAGATGCAAATTGCTAAAGCAATTACAGATTACTCTGTATACACATTCAAAATATTCTCATCTATTATCATTGTCCAGGGAACATATCAAGTCATTTTAAATATTTATGAAGGTTTTTTTACTTTATAAATCTATAAACCTATTATTATGAAGTTTCCATAGTTCTTCTTTCTCTGACTAGAAGCCAAATCATTGAAAACCAGTCCTTTTTATAATACAGTTCAGTTAAAAGGTGGTATTTGTAATCATTCATTGTTGACTTTGGAGTTATTAAAATACAAAGTAACTCTATTAACTATCTATTCTCTTCTTTCACCTGTGCATGCCCATAAACACAACTGCAAGATAGAGTTTATTTCAGAGGCTACAAACTGGTAATTTCTGGCTGAGGTTTTATTTAGCTCTTATTATATGTTTTTAAATATTGAGCTGATCATTTAAAACATCATATTTCCCATAAAAATATGAGTACCTGCTTAAAAAAAAAGGTCTAGTTACCAAACCTAATAATGTCTGCCCTTTTTATAAAAGGCAAGAAATCTCCAACATGTTTTGTCCCACTTGTCCCTGTAGTTTTCTAACACTGAGAACCAGTCAGCTACAATAAGTCATTTCACTTTCATTACTTTTCTTGTTGTGGTACAGAAATATTTTTGTAAATGTATTTATTTAAAATGGGAAGGAAAAATAGAAACTAAGAAGGCTAAAAGATATTTTACCCAGTTCTCATCTCTTAATGCCTTCTGTCTAGCCGCATAAGCATTTGAGTTTGTGATCTTCCCTTTTGTTCCTAGATTAAAACCAAATAATCTCTTATAAAAAAAATTCAAGATTGTGGGGTTCTTGCTTTTCTGGTTGGCCTATGCCAGAAAGTAGTACAGAAGCTATCCAAAAATCAAAATTGATTGCATAATATAGTGGTTACATGCCTAGATCCTAGAATCAGATTGCTAAGTCGCTTTAGTCGTGTCCGACTCTGTGCGACCCCATAGACGGCAGCCCACCAGGCTCCTCTGTCCCTGGGATTCTCCAGGCAAGAACACTGGAATGGGTTGCCACTTCCTTCTCCAATGCATGAAAGTGAAGTCGCTCAGTCATGTCCAACTCTTCGCGACCCCATGGACTGCAGTCTACCAGGCTCCTCCGTCCATGCGATTTTCCAGGCAAGAGCACTGGAGTGAGTTGCCATTGCCAGTTCAAATCCTGGCTTTGCCACTACGGATTTTGTGATCTCAGGCAAATTATTTAATGTCTCTGAGATTCAGTTGCCTATAAAATGGAGATAATAAAAGCATCCACCTTGTAAGGTCATCTGAGGGTGAAATTAAGTGCTGAGAACTGTGCCTGGTAAGTAGTAAATGTTACATACATGTTTGCTATTATTATTATAGAAAAGCAACCACCCCTATAAACACTTGCACACTGGTAGTGTCAATGTGAACAATCATGTTCTATAAAACTAAACCATCTCTAGGATATGTGTAAACATTTTTATGAAACCATATCTACACAATTAAAATTAAATAGAGAACAAAGCAATTATCTAATAAATTGAACTAATGGAGACAGTTCATTTGCCTTGATAATTAAGGCCCTAATTTTTTTTAACCTTCCAAAGCAACTAGTGGAGCTTGGGTCCTGAAATGTCTAAATAGCTATATAAACTCTCCAAATTACTCACTTTTCCTATGTATTCCTAGCTTTTTTTAAGTAGCTTGTTTAAAAATAACAATTATGTCTTCAACAAAAAGTTCCCCTTATGGTTCTATGAATATTGATGTCCCATCTAACTACAAGTTCCCTAAACTCTCTATTCTACCTCTGACTTCTTCCTTTCCGAAAGGAGATGTTTACACCTCAACTTCCTTCCTATTGTCTCCAAAAACCTTTGCTTGGATGGCTGGAAATGAATGGTAATCCAAGACAAGGAAAGGAAAGAAAATTAAAATGTACCTAATTCAAAGGAATATACAAAGCATCATTTATAAATTTTATAAAAATAGACCAAAGACAGCTGTTAGATTCAATGCATAATGAAATATGCATTCCATTAAGGTGGTAAGGAGGAAATACATGGCGTGAATACCATTGATCAACACACAGTGTATTAATTATCTATCCTGGAAGCAACCTGTTCACTGAAACACTGCCCAGCAAGACGGGGCGATCCCTGCACTTCAGCCCTGCCTGGAACGTGAAAACTGTAGTCTGAGGGAGGACTCATCCTAGGCCATTCTGACTTCCAAAGGCTCTACTTTCAACTCCAGGGTAGTTTATGATGTCTGCTAGAGACTCCCAGGGCAAAATTAGACATTATATTGGTGGATCTGATCAACCCAGTCAAAATAGCTACATTAAAATGTGAAGTTTGGTTTTTTTTTAATTACCAAGTAATGCGTGCTACAAAGAGTCCTCATCTTTACTTCAATCCTGGAGCTCAGGGATAGAGGGTCAGCCTCAAGAATGATACATCTCACATGACAAATTTTTTTCCCTTGCAAGTTTAATAGTTCTTAGAAAGTGCCCAGTTTGAATATCAAGCTTCCATAGAAATAGAGAGGATGCTACAAAAAGCCAGCTGCAAATGGGGCCACTGAAGAAGACATAAATAAAACAGTGAACATCAGGTTCTGGCTACACAGTAAGTATTTTAAAAGTCCAGGGGTCAAATCTGGAGCTAACTTTTCCTACCCCATCTTGTCTAGCAGCTCCTCCCTGCTTTCAAACTCACTTTGCCTTCATTAAATTTATTATTTCATAAAACTGAATTAAAGCACTGATGGGTGAATCAATTTGAACACCTGGAAAAGAGACAAAATATGTTTGTTTGCAAAGTGTTCACTTAGAGAATCAAACTACTCAAAACACTATAAACACAAACTATATATATATATATATATATATATGCAGAAAAACTTAAGAGCCCTTTGTATTTTTGGACTAATGTAAGCTTTGGATCAAGCAATACTGAGGGCAAAGAATAGTGGACTACAAATTTGAAGATTGGGTTATAGTCCAGAACATTTACACACTGCCTGTGTGACACGGCACAGTACTCTGCTCCTCTCTGGCATCAGTAAATAAAGTGACCAGATTAGACTGAAAAGTTCTCTTACAGCTCTGACTAGAACTTAATACAAAGAATACCAAAACTTTCAAAACGCTTGTTGCCTTGTATTCTATAATGGTATGGTTTAAATTATTAGGAAATTCCTGAGCTTTTCAGTTCAGTGGAGTTTGTTGGAGACAGGCTTTGTCCAGGGTATCATAAACTGAGTCTTTTAATATACACAGAATGTTCAATAAAAAAATCAGTTAGTAGTAAAATTAAACATGGAAACTTCCTGGGGCGTAATCTGAGAAAGAAAGTAGACAGTATGTTTAAAACTACAAATCTCCCCCAGAAAATAATACACAAATCTGCATTTTGCACACAATTTTAGAAGACTCACTGACCCTTAGAAAGTTCTGGGGAAAACTGGAACCTGAACATGAGAAGTTTGGGGGGTATGGAGGAAGGTGACCTACCTGCAATGCAGGAGACCTGGGTTCCATCCCTGGGTTAGAAAGATGCCCTGAAGAAGGGAAAGGCTACCCACGACAGTATTCTGGCCTGGAGAATTCCATGGACTGTATAGTCCTTGGGGTTGCAAAGAGTCAGACATAACTGAGCGACTTTCACTTTCACAAACCAATGTGGGAGAAGGGTATTTATGTGATACTTTGCTTATAATCTAAATGCATTGTAACTGCAGTTACTTCAGTGGCTCAGGCAGTAAAGAATTTGTCTGCAATGAGGGAGACCCTGGTTCAATCCAGTTGCAATCCTGGGTCAGGAAGGTCCCTCAAGAAGGGAATGGCTACCCCCTCCAATATTCTTGCCTGGAGAACTTCATGGACAGAGGAGCTTAGCAGGCTATAGTCCAGGGGGTCGCAAAGAGTTAGATATGATTGAGCGACTAACACTTTCACATTTTCACTATAATATAAAAAGTTTATTATTACTAGTCTTCAACTAGAAGGCAAATGCAGCACTTTTAGTCACATTAAAGCTTTTGAAAACATTAACAGAGTATTTTCATTCATCCATTCTGAAGAGGAAATGCTGTTCATTTTCATTCAAAGACAGGTTTTCTTTTCATTCTGAAGAAAAAATAAATTCGACAAAAGGCATGATGAGATGCCCTCTTCTGTTTCTAAGCAGTTAGTGCAGGGTTACTGAATCCTAGCAACATGGAGGATTTCATATTAAACAGTGAACACAGCAGGATTTTAAAATCCTAAAGTACTCTATTGACCTCCAGCCATTGGAATATCTCCTTATGCAGCAGAAGTTTCTCTTTGCCAATTAAAAAGTCCTCATTCCTCTCTGCGTGTCATAGCACACAATGTTCCTGGCTGAGAAGAAAATAAAATTAACCTTGGGCAGGCAGTCATGTGCCTGATTTCCCTGGGTGAGTGAATGAGCTCACCAAATGTATAAATAATGTGCCCAGATCCCCTAGTTGCTCGGTTTTTTTAATATTTATTGCCTAGAGCCTTGAGCACAATGCTAAACTGTTAATGTGTTAAACATTTTCACCAGGGCTTGATTCCGGTTGCTGAAAAACCAATAAGATAACAGTAAACCCAGGAGGACAGCCCAAACTTCCTGTTCTTTCTTGGCAGAGCTTTGCTGTGCAACTTGCAAAGTTTGACAAATCATGCAAAGAACCAAATGTAAAAAGGACAGTTCCGAGATCCACATCGAGGTGCTTGGAGCACAGTTGTTTTAGCAACTACTTCTGGGCCGCTGCCAGCAGCATCTGGGCAGGAAGGAAATGCAAATTAAAAGGAAAAATTAGGCCATTTTAGAGCAAAGCCATTTTTCAGCAAAAGCTCAGTGCTAACACTAAAGAATAAAGAAGGTATTATGTAGTTTTAAATTGAAGTGATTGATTCTTTTCCTGGGTTCTTCTTAACTGCTTCTTTCCCACTTCACTGGAGGTCCTGAGGGGTTTTGATAAGGGTGGTAGCTGCTCTCATCCTTGGTACTTCATACAACTTCTTTTCATCTCCTTCAACTACAGAAAGGGAGTTTGTCCTTATAAAAGATGTGTAACCTTCGCTGAAATCAAAGTTATCTGCCTTTTTTGTTGTTTTTTAATCATTTTCAAAACTGAACAAATAACTGTAATCTAGAAAGTTAGACTTTGGAATCAGAAGTGAATTTTAGACCCATCTTTACTACTTACCAGCCCTTTGAGCTTGAGATTCCTCTACCGTAAGATTCAGAAATAGATCTGTTTCCTGCTACACTATCAAGTGTCTGTTAAGAGGAAATGAGATTATATCTGGAAATGCATTTATCACTATTCTTTGCCCTTTATATTTATTACCTCATTTAACCTTCACAGCAGCTTTACAAAGTAAAGACTATTTTATCCCTATATTATAGATAAGAAAACTAACAAAGAGAAATTAAATGATTTGTCTAAGCCCTCCCAGCTACTAATATCAGAATTTCAGACCCTCAGACTCAGGTAGTCTGATTCCAGAGCTCAGACTTCTTACAACCACGCATACTACCTCCAGGACAGATGTCAAATGTTGTCATTCATTCATTTATTCATCAGATATTTACTGATTGTCTACTATGTGCCACATACTCTTTATAAGTTAAAAAAAAAAAAAGATCAAATCAATGAGGTTTTTTTTTTTTTTCTTTCTGTTTTTTAGGGCTTCCCTGATGGATCAGATGGTAAAGAGTCTGCGGAAACCCAAGTTCAATCCCTGAGTCAGGAAGATTCCCGGAGAAGGAAATGGCAACCCCTTCCAGTATTGTCACCTGGAGAATCCCTTGGACAGAGGAGCCTTGTGGGCTATGTCCATGGGGTCGCAAAGAGTTGGGCACAACTGAGCAACTAACACACATTCACACACACTTGCACACACAATGAGATTTTTATTACTTTTCATGTTTACTTTCTTCACCCTACAGGAAATGAATAAAATACAGTATAAGAAGAAGAAAGGACCTCCTCACTGAGACCTTTTATTCAAAATAGCCTCATAGAGCTTTAAGATGCTACAGTGCAGAGGCCAGTACCCCTCTGTGATGCAGACTCAGTGACTGCGGTGAGAGGAGCTGGGGCCGGGGAGGCCCCGATGCATGGCAGACATTGCCCTACCCACAGCAGGTGCGGGGGGAAAGGCCACAAAAGAACAGGCAAGCTACATCAGAATCAGGGTTTTCTGCTCACTGAACAGCAGAATCACTAAACAGCAAACCCCAAAGCTTGAAACATCTGATCTTGAGCCTACTTCACCTGGATGCTGTAAGATCCGGGGAGAGAATTCGGGCTGTGACCACGCTGGCTGGACGCAAAGCGCTCTACGTGTTAGATGTAACGACCAGGCAACTTGTAATGAGTGACCTCCACCTCAGCAAGAACTCCAAAATTTGTAGCTCTATATAGGAGACATATAGTATTTAATTTTTAAAATTAGCGAAAAGGAGATTCAAATCCCAGAATTCGTTGATACTTACAATCATCTAGAAAAAAAAATTATCATTAGGAAAAGCATAACTAATAGTTTCAACACCCATAAGTCTTTCTCTTCCAACATAATTAAGAACTTCAAATAAGTTTAATTTCATTAGTCAATCACCTGCCCCTGTAGTAAGTTATTCCTATTATTTACTCTGCTTGTAAGAGAGTGAAAATTTTAATGGAACAATATTAAATAGGATTTTTATATTCTGTGCGTGCTAAGTAGCATCAGTCGTGTCAGTCTCTTTGCAACCCTATGGACCGTAGCAGCCGACCAGGCTCCTCTGTCCAAGGGATTCTCCAGGCAAGAATACTGGAGTGGATTGCCATTTTCTTCTCCAGGGGA
Organism: Odocoileus virginianus; assembly: GCF_023699985.2. Taxonomy (NCBI): domain Eukaryota; kingdom Metazoa; phylum Chordata; class Mammalia; order Artiodactyla; family Cervidae; genus Odocoileus; species Odocoileus virginianus. The sequence goes on along the minus strand of NC_069677.1, from coordinate 29,723,343 downwards.
TCTTCATGATGCAGGGATCGAACCCACATCTCTTTATGTCTCCTGCATTGGCAGGCGATAAGAAATACACGTTTGGATTTTGTCTCTGATACTAGACTAGCACAGAGCTCCTAAAACCCTTGTATTATAATTTCCTAAGTAGTTGGGGTGAGAGGAGTGTCTTTTGCTATACACCATAAGTCACTTTCAACCCCACCTGAATTTATGAGGTGACTCTCAGTGGACTATTAGATAGTTTCAGGATGGGGTGGTTGCCAGAGTAACCAGTCTGGTTACTGGTTAGAAGGCTGGAACTTTCAACTCTACCCTGACCCCCAAGACAGAGAGGGGCTGGAAATTGAGTTAATCACCAAATGGCCAATGATTTAATCAATCATGCCCACACAGTTGAACCTCCATAGAAACCCTAAATGACAGCATTTAGAGAGCTTTTGGTTTGGTGCATGCATTCCTGTGCCAGAAAGGTGGCATACCCTAATTCCTTGGGGACAGAAGCTCCTGCATCCTTTCCAGATCACGCAAGGTACCTCTTCATCCAGCTATTCATTTTCATCCTTTATAATATCCTTTACAAAAAGCCAGTAATGGTAGTAAAGTAGTTTCCTCAGTCCTGTGAGCTATTATAGCAAAGGATCAAACCTGAGGAGGGGTTCAGGGGAGCCTCAGATTTTTAGCCAAGTCATAGAGAACAGTGGTTTACCTGGGGACCCACTACCCTCTTTTGAAGTGAAGGGCTGTTTTATGGGACTGAGTCCTTAACCTCAGGGGTCTCTAACTCTGGGTAGTTATTGTCAAATTGAAGTAAACTGTAGGACAGCCCCATTGGAGTCCACAGAGAATTGGAGAATTGCTTGATGTGGAAAACCTAGATATTTGGTATCAGAACCATTGGCAGTAAAAACATAATAGCCAAGGCATTTAGGCTTTTCTATAGGAAGCCACAAGTCACCTGCCAGGAAAAAGATTTCTCTACCAAGGTACATGTACACTTTCTTCACTTAGAAATGCCAATTCCTTTTTGAAAATGCTGGCTAAGTACCGGCTCTGTTCTCTCCCATAATCTGCCCTCCTGATAAATATTAAAAGTATTCACTTGGAAAGTACAACTTCCCTCTCTCACTATACTCTTTGCCCCATCTTCTAGGACACCTGGAAAGAGGAGGATCCTCCAGTGAGGAGCCCATTGTTGTCAGTCAGTTCTCTATCACACACACACACACACACACACACACACACACACACACAGTGTGGGTGCACATAAACCATCCTGAAAGAGTTGGTAATCTTCAAAGACGCAAGTGGAATGGATAAGTGAAATGTGAAGTGAAGTGAAAGTTGCTCAGTCGTGTCCAACTCTTTGCAACCCCATGGATTATACAGTTCATGGAGTTCTCCAGGCCAGAATACTGGAGTGGGTAACCTTTCCCTTCTCCAGGGGATCTTCCCAAGCCAGGGATTGAACCCAGGTCTCCCACATTGCAGGTGGATTCTTTACCAGCTGAACCACAAGGGAAGCCCATTGAAATGAAACTTGTCTCCATATAACTCACATTTACTGGGCTTTCCAGGTGGCACTAGTGGTTAAAAAAAAAAAAAAAAAACCTGCCTGCCAACGCAGGAGACTTAAGAGATGCAGGTTCAATTCCTGGGTTGGGAGGATCCCTTGAAAGAGGGCATGGCAACTCACTCCAGTATTCTTGCCTGGAGAATCCCATGGACACTCCATAGGGTCGCAAGGAGTCAGAAACGACTGAAGCAACTTAGTATGCACGCAACTCACATTTACTGGTCCTAGGAATGGTGAGACTGTCTCTGTGACAGTTCCTGAAAAATGAAGGCAGTTACCAATCCCTCCCCAAGCCTACTCTTGTCCAAACTAAATAACTACAGTTCCCTTTGAAATTCAGATTACATGGTTTCTAGGGTATCTTAAAACCCTAGGAGCTGTGCTTTGACATCAAACTTCAGCTATGACTCAGAATCACCTGGAATGCTTGTTAAGATAAGAAGCCTGCAAGGCCCACCCTAATCCTATGTTCTGATGTAGTCAGAATATCTAGGATGGGACCTGAATGGGATCAGAATGTTTATGTCTCCCATCCTGATGCAGGTGGCCTGAGACCCAAACTAGAGAAACTATGCTATTATATTCTTGCCACATTAAAGTGTGATGTCACAAACTGGACATGGCACTCCGAACTCCCACCTACTAATTCAAGGTCCAATGAAACCATTCCCTTCTCTGATCTGTTAACACAAGCCTATTGCTAAAGCCCGGTCACTTTTGGATAAAATATTTTGTCAGTTCTGTCCTTTGGGAATATAACTACAAGGCACATTAACTTTGATGTATAAGTGAGTATGTTTTATATGAACCAAATCATAACTGTGAAAGTTGTATTTGGATTTTTATTATGATGGTAGCAGATATAATTCAAAAACAATCTTTTAAGTCCTGACCCTGGTACTGCCTAACAGGGAAAATCCTGACAGGCTAGGAATATTCTTACACATTGATCTCTTTTTAGTAGAAACTCCTTTTACCATTATTGTAATCTTTGGAGAATTATTTAATATTTTAAAACATTCATCTTATGTACCTATTCTTACTTTTGATTGGAGACTACCCTGTTAATATTCTTCATAAGTCCCCAAAGTCATAGGGTCTGTGGATAATTACAAGATCCCCTTCTGGGAAAAACAAAGGACAGAACAGACTTCACTTTCAGCTAGAGTTTAATGACTGGAAATACAGTGTCCTACCCAGTAGAAGAGTGAAATGGAACCTAGCAAGTCCTGGTTTCAGGTGTGAGACAGGAACAAGTCATGAAGCAACGCCCTAGCCAGACCTCTGATATGTCCAATAGGAATGAGGCCTCCTCCTGACCAAGGAGAGGTCTCCAAATCAGATTCAAGTGTGAAGACAAGAATAGAGACTTCTTTTGTCCCTGATCTAAACAGAGAAACTTTGAAAGAAACTAGTTTAAGAGCCAGACTGATTCAGACACTCCAAAAGAACGTTTATGAAAATAAAACACAAGATACTGATTATCAATACTTACAAATAGTTCAGAGAGGTCCCAAGTACCCATCAACCAGTTTTCTCCAGTTTCAGTTCAGTCGCTCAGTTGTGTCTGACTCTGCGACCCCATGAACCGCAGCACACCAGGCCTCCCTGTCATCACCAACTCCCAGAGTTCACCCAAACTCATGTCCATTGAGTCGGTGATGCCATCCAACCATCTCATCCTCTGCTGTCCCCTTCTCCTCCTGCCCTCAATCTTTCCCAGCATCAGAGTCTTTTCAGATAAGTCAGCTGTTCGCATCAGGTGGCCAAAGTATTGGAGTTTCATCTTCAACATCAGTCCTTCCAATGAATATTCAGGACTTATTTCCTTTAGGATGGACTGGTTAGATCTCCTTGCAGTCCAAGGGACTCTCAAGAGTCTTCTCCAACACCACAGTTCAAAAGCATCAATTCTTCGGCACTCAGCTTTCTTTATAGTCCAACTCTCACATCCACACATGACCACTGGAAAAACCATAGTCTTGACTAGACGGACCTTTGTTGACAAAGTAATGTCTCTGCTTTTAAACATGCTATCTAGGTTGGTCATAACTTTCCTTCCAAGGAGTAAGCGTCTTTTAATTTCATGGCTGCAATCACCATCTGCAGTGATTTTGGAGCCCCCAAAAATAAAATCAGCCACGGTTACCACTGTTTCCCCATCTATTTGCCATGAAGTGACGGGACCGGATGCCATGATCTTAGTTTTCTGAATGTTGAGCTTTAAGCCAACTTTTTCACTCTCCTCTTTCAATTTCATCAGGAGGCTCTTTAGTTCTTCTTCACTTTCTGCCATAAGGGTGGTGTCATCTGCATATCTGAGGTTATTGATATTTCCTCCGGCAATCTTGATTCCAGCTTGTACTTCCTCCACCCGAGAATTTCTCATGATGTACTCTGTATCAAAGTTAAAAGAGCAGGGTGACAATATACAGCCTTGATGTATTCCTTTCCCTATCTGAAACCAGTCTGTTGTCCCACGTCCAGTTCTAACTGTTGCTTCCTGACCTGCATACAGGTTTCTCAAGAGGCAGGTCAGGTAGTCTGGTATTCCCATCTCTTGAAGAATTTTCCACAGTTTATTGTGATTCACACAGTCAAAGGCTTTGGCATAGTCATTAAAGCAGAAATGGATGTTTTTCTGAAACTCTCTTGCTTTTTCTATGACCCATTGGATGTTGGCAATTTGATCTCTGGTTCCTCTGCCTTTTCTAAAACCAGCTTTAACATCTGGAAGTTCACAGTTCACGTATTGCTGAAGCCTGGTTTGGAGAATTTTGAGCATTACTTTGCTAGCATGTGAGGTGAGTGCAATTGTGCGGTAGTTTGAGCATTCTTTGGCATTGCCTTTCTTGGGATTGGAATGAAAACTGACCTTTTCCAGTCCTGTGGCCACTGCTGAGTTTTCCAAATTTGCTGGCATATTGAGTGCAGCACTTTCACAGCATCATCTTTCAGGATTTGAAATAACCTAACTGGAATTCCATCACCTCCACTAGCTTTGTTTGTAGTGATGCTTTCCAAGGCCCACTTGACTTCACATTCCAGGGTGTCTGGCTCTAGGTGAGTGATCACACCATCATGGTTATATGGGTCATGAAGATCTTTTTTGTACAGTTCTTCTGTGTATTCTTGCCACCTCTTCTTAATATCTTCTGCTTCTGTTAGGTCCATACCATTTCTGTCCTTTATTGTGCCCTTCTTTGAATGAAATGTTCCCTTGGTATCTCTAATTTTCTTAAAGAGATCTCTAGTCTTTCCTATTCTATTGTTTTCCTCTATTTCTTTGCATTGATCACTGAGGAAGGCTTTCTTATCTCTCCTTGCTATTCTTTGGAACTCTGCATTAATATGGGTATATCTTTCCTTTTCTCCTTTGCTTTTTGCTTCCCTTTTTTTCACAGCTATTTGTAAGGCCTCCTGAGACAGCCATTTTGCTTTTTTGCATTTCTTCTTCTTGGGGATGATCCTGATTCCTGTCTCCTGTACAATGTCATGAACCTCCATCCATAGTTCATCAGGCACTCTGTCTATCAGATCTAGTCCCTTAAATCTATTTCTCACTTCCACTGTATAGTCATAAGGGATTTGATTTTGGTCATACCTGAATGGTCTAGTGATTTTCTCCACTTTCTTCAATTAAGTCTGAATTTGGCAATAAGGAGTTCATGATCTGAGCCACAATCAGCTCCCAGTCTTGTTTTTGCTGACCTTATAGAGCTTCTCCATCTTTGGCTGAAAAGAATATAATCAATCTGATTTCAGTGTCGACCATCTGGTAATGTCCTTATGTAGAGTCTTCTCTTGTTTTGTTAGAAGAGGGTGTTTCATATATATGGACTTTAGAAAGATGGTAACGATAACCCTATATGCAAAACAGAAAAAGAGACTCAGATGTATAGAACAGACTTGTGGACTCTGGGAGAAGGCGAGGGTGGGATGTTTTGAGAGAACAGCATTGAAACATGTATATTATCTAGGGTGAAACAGATAACCAGCCCAGGTTGGGTACATGAGACAAGTGCTCGGGCCTGGTGCACTGGGAAGACCCAGAGGGATCGGGTGGAGAGGGAGGTGGGAGGGGGGACTGGAATGGGGAATACATGTAAACCCATGGCTAATTCATTTCAATGTATAACAAAAACTACTGTAATGATGTAAAGTAATTAGCCTCCAACTAATAAAAATAAATGGAAGAAAAAAAAAAAAAGAAGAGGGTGTTTGCTATGACCAGTGCATTCTCTTGGCAAAAGTCTGTTAGCCTTTGCCCTGCTTCATTCTGTACTCCAAGGCCAAATTTGCCTGTTACTCCAGGTGTTTCTTGGCTTCCTACTTTTGCATTCCAGTCCCCTATAATGAAAAGGACATCTGTTTTGGGCATTAGTTCTAGAAGGTCTTGTAGGCCTTCATAGAACTGTTCAACTTCAGCTTCTTCAGTGTTACTGGCTGGGGCATAGGCTTGGATTACTGTGATACTGAATGGTTTGTCTTGGAAATGAACAGAGATCATTCTGTCATTTTTGAGTTAGCGTCCAAGTACTGCATTTCAGACTCTTTTGTTGATTATGATGGCTACTCCATTTCTTCTAAGGGATTCCTGCCCACAGTAGTAGATATAATGGTCATCTAAGTTAAATTCACCCATTCCAGTCCATCTTAGTTCGCTGATTCCTAGAATGTCAACATTCACTCTTGTCATCTCCTGTTTGACCACTTCCTATTTGCCTTGATTCATGGAACTAACATTCCAGGTTCCTATGCGATATTGCTCTTTACAGCATTGAACATTGCTTCTCTCACCAGTCCCATCCACAACTGGATGTTGTTTTTGCTCTGGCTCCATCCCTTCATTCTTTCTGGAGTTATTTCTCCACTGATCTCCAGTAGCATATTGGGCACCCACCGACCTGGGGAGTTCATCTTTCAGTGTCCTATCTTTTTGCCTTTTCATACTGTTCATGGGGTTCTCAAGGCAAGAATACTGAAGTGGTTTGCCATTCCCTTCTACAGTGGACCACATTCTGTCAGACCTCTCCACCATGACCCGTCCATCTTGGAGCTACCCCACACCCAAGGTCAGGGCAGCGGCCGAGAGGAGCTATGCCACGTCCAAGGTCAGGGGCAGGCCAAGAGGAGCTACCCCATGTCCAAGGTAAGGAGCAGCGGCTGCAGTTTGCTGGAGCAGCTGTGAAGAGATACCCCACGTCCAAAGTAAGAGAAACCCAAGTAAGACGGTAGGTACTGAGAGAGGGCATCAGAGGGCAGACAGACTGAAACCACAATCACAGACAACTAGCCAATCTGATCACAGGGACCACAGCCTTGTCTAGCTCAATGAAACTAAGCCAGTTTTCTCCAGTGGTAACGATTTATAGAACTACAGTATAGTATCAAAATCAAGAAATTAACATTGGTACAAACCACAGAACTTATTCAGATTTTACCTATTTTACATGTGCTCATTTGTATACGTTTCTATGTGAGTATACAGCTCTATGTAATTTTATCACATATGTAGATTCATGTAACATCTTATTATGATATATTAGCATGATATTGTGATACTACATCATACCATATTATCAAGCTGTAAATCTTCTGAATATGGTGATTTTTTTTAATTTGTACTTATTTTAGGAAACACTGGATCTTCATTGCTGCGTGCAGAACAGCAGCTGTTGAGGCGAGCAGGGGCTACTTTCTAATTGCAGTGCACGGGTTTCTCATTTCAGTAGCTTCTCTTGTTGCAAAGCACAGGCTCTCGGGCACTTGGGCTTCAGCAGTTGCAGCGCATGAGCTCAGTAGCCGTGTTGCACGGGCTTAGTTGCCCTGTGGCATGTGGGGTCTTCCAGCAAGTCCATTGGCAGGTGAACTCTTAACCAATGAACCAGCAGGGAAGTCCCCATGATGATTTATTTTTTAAGCTTCCTTGTTGGAGGTGAAGTTAATGAATTAGTATTGTAATCAAGTGCAACCTCATAATTAATCAAAGAAATCTTGTTTAAAATTTCTAAATACTCTTTTTTCCTTTTAAATCAGCACATTTTCTAACCGATAAAATTCAACCTTAGAGTACAGTACATCTAGCATTCTCATACTCTGCTTCTAGGAGTTAAAATCAGTACAACTGTTCTGGCAACAAATGCACATCAAGGGCCTTTTAATGTTTTGTTTTGTTTTGTTTCCTTCTGACCTAGCAAATTCCTTTCTAGAAATAATATACTAAGAAAATAATCAAAGAACTGGACAATTATCATGAAAAAGTATGTTTAGTGTTATCTACACTGATTAAAATTGAAAACAGTCCAAATGTCCAAAAAAGGGATTAGTTGAACAAATTAAAGCCCACTGAACCAATGCTATATTATATATATGACAGCTAAAAGTGGTGCTTTTCAGGGGTTTATAGCCTAAAGAGAATCCTTATAATAAAATATGAAAGAAAGTGAAAGTGAAGTCGCTCAGTTGTGTCTGACTCTTTGCGACCCCATGGACTGTAGCCTACCAGGCTCCTCCGTCCATGGGATTTTCCAGGCAAGAGTACTAGAATGGGTTGCCATTTCCTTCTCCGGGGGATCTTCCCAACCCAGGGATCGAACCTGGGTCTCCCTCTTTGTAGGCAGATGCTTTTACCGTCTGAACCACCAGGGAAGCCCATAATAAAATATAAATAGAAAGAGTAGCTATAGTTCACATTAGTTCTGTGGAGATGTATTTTTAAAGTCCTGGACTTCTGCTCCTAGGAAGAGGAAGGAGATATACTTTTCTCTATTCCTCTTGCTGAGTAATACGTTATATGTAAAACAAACATATGAATAACCAGAAAGGTAAAGAAAAGAAGGCAGAATGACTAGGGACCTCCAGATCCAAGGAATGATAGGGTCAAGAGTACCTTGGGCTTTCTGTTTGCCTCATATATCCCAGACTTAAGCTAAGGAAGCCAGCTATTCAGTAAACAAGTGAAGATTTTTTTAAAGGCTCTAACAAAAGTCTGCTGCATCTAGCCAAAGGACTAGAAGAGGGGGAGCCAAGCAATATAGACAACTTTTAGACAAAAACAGCTAGACCCTAGCCAAACACCACAGAAAAACCTGTGGTTCCCAACCCCATCCATGCTAGCAAATGCTGAGTGGGGAGCTAGACTTCCACCCTCACCAGGTGTCCGAACACCCCTGCCAGGGCTGTATCTGAGAAGGCTGAGTAGAGAGCCTGGACTTGAATTCCCATCAGCCAGTAATGCGGATCCCACTCCAGCAGTGTCCGTGGAAATCACATGGGAGCCTAGACTTCCATCTCCACCTAGTGCACCCTGACATTCCCCTGGTGTGAGTCAGAGGAAGCTTACTGATGAGTCAGGATTCCCACCACTGCCCAGCCGTGATGGGGCCACTATCCCCTCAGGGAGTCAGTTGCGGCTAACTGGAGAGCTCAGCAAGGCACTCCAAACCCTCCCAGCCAGGGATCACTGGAGGCCAAATGGGAGTCAGAACTCCCATCCCTGAATAGCAGTAATAAAGAGCCCCCTCTTGAATGTCAGTTGGTGCCAAGTGAGAAACCTGAACTTCCAGCATCACTTAGCAGTCACAAGGCTCTGCCCCTCCTTTTCCTTCAGGAAGTCAGTTAATACAGAAGGTTTAATTAAGATCCAAGGTCTCATCACAGAATACAATCTAAATAATCAGATTTTGATGGAATATCATCTGTCATACTAACAGAAAAATCTCAAATGAAATAAAGACAATTAATAGATGCCATCATTGAGATGACAGAATTATCTGACAAACATTTTAAATTATCTATCACAAAATAGCTCAATGAGCAATAATTTGTTGTTGTTGTTCAGCTGCTTAGTCATGTCCAACTCTTTGCAACCCCATGGCCTGCAGCACATCGGGTTTTGCTGTCCTTCAGCATCTCCCAGAGTTTCCTCAAACTCATGTCCAATGAGTCAGTGATGCCATCCAACCATCTCGTCCTCTGCGGTCCCCTTCTTCTCCTGTCTTCAATCTTTCCCAGCATCAGGGTCTTTTCCAATGAGTCAACTCTTTGTATCAGGTGGCCAAAGTATTATAGTTTCAGCTTCATATCAGTCCTTCCAATGAATATTCAGGACTAATTTCCTTTAGGATTGACTGGGTGGTTTGATCTTCTTGAACTCCAAGGGACTCTCAAGAGTCTTCTCCAACACCACAGTTCAAAAACATCAATTTCTTTGGCATTTAGACTTCTTTATGGTCCAACTCTCACATCCACACATGACTACCAGAAAAACCATAGCTTTAACTATACAGATCTTTGTCGGCCAAGTAATGTCTCTGCTTTTTAATATGCAGTCTAGGTTTGTCATAACTTTCTTCCAAGGAGTAAGCATCTTTTAATTTCATGGCTGCAGGCACCACGCGCAGTGACTTTGGAGCCCAAGACAATAAATTCTGTCACTGTTTCCATTGTTTCCCCATCTATTTGCCATGAATTGATGGGACCAGATGCCATGATCTTAGCTTTTTGAATGTTGGTTTTTAAGCCAGCTTTTTCACTCTCTTCTTTCACTTTCATCAAGAGACTGTTTAGTTCCTCTTCACTTTCTGCCACAAGAGTGGTGTCATCTGCATATCTGAGGTTATTGTTATTTCTCCCAGCAATCTTGATGCCAGCTTGTGATTCATCCAGCCTGGCATTTCACATGATGTACTCTGCATAGAAGTTAAATAAGCAAGGTGACAATATACAGCCTTAATGTACTCCTTTCCCAACTTGGAACCAGTCCATCGTTCCATGTTCCGGTTTTAACTGTTGCTTCAAGACCTGCATACAGATTTCTCAGGAGGCAGGTAAGGTGGTCTGGTATTCCTATCTCTTGAAGAATTTTCCACGGTTTGTTGTGATCCACACAGTCAAAAACTTTATCATAGTCAATGAAGCAGAAGTAGATGCTTTCCTTGAATTCTCTTGCTTTTTCTATGAACCAACAGATGTTGGCAATAATAACAGACTTGAAACAAATGAAAAAAATTGACAGCCTCAACAAAGAAATAGAAGATATAAAGAGGATTGAAATGAAAATTTTAGAAATGAAAACTACAGTAACAAAAATAAAAAACTCAGTGAATGGGCTCAAGAGCAGAAAGAAACAGGGAAAAGAATCAGTGAAACAGAAGACAGAACAATAGAAACTACGCAACCTGAATAACCAGAAAGAAATAAATATTTTTAAGAAATGAACATAGCCTCAGGGATATTGTGGGATGATAACAATATAAAACAATAGATTGAACATTTATGTCATCAGAATTCTGAAAAGGGAGAAGAGACAGGGAGGGACTGAAAAATGACTTAGAGAATTAATGGTGAAAACTTCCCAAATTTGGCAGAAAACCTAAACCCACAGATTCAGTTTGGGAGAAAATTCCAAATGAGATTATCCAAAGAAATTCATGTCAAAACATATTATAGTTAAACTTCCAAAAATGAAACACAAACTCCTAAAAGCAGTAAGAGAGAAATGACATCATACCTATAGGAACAAACTATTCAAATGAAAGTGTATTGCTCATTAGAAACCACAGATGCCAGAAGGAAGTGGCACTTAATTTTTCAAGTGCTGAAAGAAAGACCTGTCAACTCAGAATCCTACATCTAGCAAAAATAACCTTTAGGAAGGAAGAGAAAACCAATATATTCCCAGATGAAAAAAAACTATGAGAATCTGTCACCAACATACCTACTCTAAAAGAATAGCTAAGGAAACTTCTCTAAACGAAAAGGAAATGATAAAAGTAAGAACCTTGGAAATACAAGAACCAAAATATGCATAAATACAATAGACTTTCCTTCTGCTCTTCAGTATGCTAAATTATGTTAGTGAGTTGAAGCAAAAACTATTAGACTGTCTGACATGATTCTAAATATATGTAAAGGAAACAGTTAAGACAGAGTTCGTGCTAAGTCGCCTCAGTTGTATCCAACTCTTTGCCTCTCCAGGGACTGTAGCCCACCAGGCTCCCCTGTCCATGAGATTCTCCAGCAAGAATACTGGAGTGGGCTACCATGCTTTCCTTCAAGTGATCTTCCTGACTCAGGAATTGAACTCAAGTCTCCTGTGTCTCCTGCATTGCAGGTGGATCCTTTACCACGGAGCCACTGGGGAAGCCCCTGGAGTAGTAAAAACAACATTAGTGAACTGTGGTTAGACATGCATAACATTTAAAATGTTAACAAAGAGATACCACCAAAACTATAGATATATCAAAATGAAGTCTAAACAATGTTCAAGTAACCCACAGGAGGGCAGGAGAAGAAAACAGAAACAAAAAGCAGAGAGAAAAGAAAATAAAAGATAAAATAAAATGGCAGATTTAAATCCTAACATTTCAATAATTAAATGGAAATGGTTTAAATACAATAATTAAAAGGCACAGGCTGGCAAGTGAATTAAAAATCATGACCTAACTAATGTGCTGTCTACAAGAAACTCATATAGCAAAATGTAAACATGTTGAAAGTAAAAGGTCAGAAAGAAATATGCCCAGCCCAGGTTGGATGCATGAGACAAGTGCTCAGGCCTGGTGCACTGGGAGGACCCAGAGGGATGGGGTGGAGAGGGAGGTGGGAGGGGGGACCGGGATGGGGAATACATGTAAATCCATGGCTAATTCAATGTATGACAAAAACCACTGCAATGCTGTAAAGTAATTAGCCCCCAACTAATAAAAATAAATGGGAAAAAAATAAAATAAAATAAAATAAACTTAAAAAAAAAAAAAAAAAGAATCTACCTTCAGTGCAGGAGACCTGGGTTCGATCCCTAGGTCCAGAAGATCCCCTGGAAAAGGAAATGGCTACCCACTCCAGTATTCTGGCCTGGAGAATCCCATGGACAGAGGAGCCTGGTAGGCTACAGTCCATGGGGTTGCAAAGAGTCTGACATGACTGAGCATCTTTCACTTTCTGTTGTTTTTGTCCTTGGTGTCATTTTTGTGACTGTAGATACAGGTTTTACGTTTTTGTTGTTATTGTTAACACAGACAGGAGTAGCAAAGAATGGGTTCTGAAAACAAGACCTCCAATATCACCCCAGCTGAGGGTCACCCCAACTTCACCTCAGCCCTCCTAGTTCAAAATGGTGCATGGCAGCTCCAGTCTGGATTCAGAGCCAAGTTGAGAAGGAAGACAAGTATTCTCTCAGCTTCTTTGCTTTGGCCTCTGAGGTATTCAGTTAATGTTCTGGGCCATAAAAAAAGAAATGGTTGGTCTCCTTTCCCTAACTACTCTGTCTCTCTGATTTAAGTACTTTTCACCTGTGAATGTCCTTGGTTACTTCTGAACTATATTCAGTCCTATAAAAGGCACTAAATTAAAGACTGCTTTGGCTCTAAAAAAAAAAAAAAAAGAAAGAAATATGCTATGAAAACATTAAAAACAATAGTGCCTATATGAGTATCAAATAAAGAAGTTTTTAGAAGTTTCAGTTTCAGGGCAAAGAAGTTTTTATTTTAGTTAGAAAATAACTAGACAGAAAGACACATTATATAATAAGAAAAGGGTCAATCCACCAAGCAGATATAGCAGTCCTAAATATAGATACTCAAAATATGTGATGCAAAAACTGATGAAAGTGGAAGGAGAAATAGACAAATTCACAATTACAGTTGGAGACTTCAACACTCTTTTCTCAACAATTACTAGAAGAGCTAGGTAGAAAATCAGCCAGGATATAGAACTCAAAAACTCATCATCTGAACTTCCCTGGTAGTCCAGTCACTGAGAGTCCACGTCCCATAGCAAGGAACACTGGTTTGATCCCTGGTCTAGGAAGATGCCACATGCCACTGGGCAACTCAGCCTGTGTGCCTCAACTATTAAGACCTTGCTGCACAACAAGAAAAGCCAAAGCAATGAGAAGCCCACAAACCCTGCAATGAAGAGTAACCACAGCTTGCTACAATAAATAAAACCCCGCACACAGCATCAAGGATTCAGCACAGCCAAAAATAAAATAAACAAACAAACAAACAAAATCTGCCTAACAAAAAATAAAACTTATTGATCAACATGATCTACTCATTCATAGAATTTTCCATTCGAGAGTAGAATATATATTTTTTTTCAAGTTCCCCCAAAATATATTCCAAAATAGACCATTTTCTGGACTATAAAACAAACCTCACCAAGTTTAAAAGAATTTAAATCAGGCAGCATTCTTTGACCACAGTGGAATCAACTAGAAATAAAAAAATAGAAGTATAGGAACATTTCCAAATACTTGGAAGCTAAGCAACACACTCCTCTTAAATAATCCATGAGTCAAAAAGGAAGTCTCAGGTGAAATTTTTAAAAATATATTAAGCTGAACAAAAGTGGAAACACAACACATTAGCACTAGAGCTGTGCTGAGTGTGAAATTTATAGCACTAAATGCATACATTAGATACAAGAAAAAAATCTCAAATTTTGATAATCCAAGCTCCAGCCTCAGCCATTTAGGGAAAGAAAAATAAACCCAAAGTTTACTTTGGGTTCAGGAAGGAAATAATAAAGAGAAGGGAAGAAATCAATGAAGCTGAAAACAGAAAAACGATAGAGAAAAATCACAGAACTTGTTCTCTGAAAAGATCGATAAGATCATTGAGCCTCTAACAAGACTGACAAAGATTAAAAAGAGAGAAGACACAATTACAGGTAAAATGGACCTAGAACTACAGATTCTGCAGCCAACAAAAGGATAGTAAAGAGATACTATCTATTAGGAATGATGTAGGGGAAGATTGAAGGCAAAAGAGGAAGAGGGAGACAGAGAATGAGATGGTTGGATGGCATCACCGATTCAATGGAACTTAACTTGGACAAACTCTAGGAGAGCGTGAGGGACAGGGAGGTCTGATGTGCTTGCAGTCCATGGGGTCACAAAGAGTCAGACACGACTTAGCAACTGAACAACATGTATTAGGAATAGTACACATAAGAAACATTGATCATTTAGACAAACTCATCCAAAGTATCGAGATTTTACCAGGTTACTCATCTTAATAATCCCAGCAATAAGTTAACGGAAGCTTTAAAATGATATCTTCTGTTCATTTTCTTATATTTTAAAACAAAAACCTTCCCTCTAAAACACCGTGGGCATCACGAACATCCCCATCAGCTTCATCTTAGGTACATGTTTAAAAATTCAGATTTCTGGACTCAAGCCCAGGTTAACCTACTCCAGACTCCTGAAGGGAGTTCACTGGACACTGAAGCTTGAGAATTCCAGCCTCATCTCAAGAAGCTTTAAGGCTAAAAGAGCCTGACTGTTTTCAGAATGTTACTTTTTATTCTTCATTCTTGTTCTAAATTTCATTGCCATCCCATGAGTGAAAGGTAATTGCCACAACTAAAGAGCTTTTAGCCTTGGTCCATAAGGCAAAGAGGATGATGTAAACATGATTTTCACAAAACTAAACATGGGAAAAACCAGCCTCAGTGGAAAAAATGCAAATTCCCTTTCTGACATTTTTTCCCATTATCTTCCCCGTTTGTGCATCCACACTTTTGGTTGTTTTATTTACTTCGATTTAGGCTCCTGACTAAATTTGTTAATGTAGTAAGGAGTGCTACATTCCTGAATCAGGCACACTCCATCACTCCATTCAGCTATATTCCTTCTCATGTTGTGATGAATTGGTTGTTTATGTCCCCACAGGGTGGTTTATGAGATAAAAGACTCCCATAGACATCAAGCATATAACATTTCTTTAATGTCAAGGACGTGAAAACTTTGAAGATGGCTATAAAAAGCAGACAATAGCACAAATAGAAGCAAAATTTTCCAGGTCCCCCCACATTCCACAGAGATGCACAGCTGTAGATAAACCCTCTTGGGCATGAGAATTCGCCGAGCTGGAGACATCTTTTCCATTCTCATGGAAACTGGTGCCCCTCTGTTCTGGAAACCACCCAGACTATGCCAAACTACAAAGTACCCCCAAATCCTTCGTAGGTGTTTATAGCAATGCTGTGGAAAACAAAGATCCTTTTCCCAGAAGCATAATCCCCATGTTCTGGAGAGTCTGAGGTCCATTCCTATTTCACTTTCAAAATATCTCAGCGTCTCAAGTGCTGTGTTTTTTGGAAGTGCCACAAGGAAAACCAACCATTTGGCAAAAGTAGAAGCTTAGTTGCCAAGTCTAGACAATGTGCTAACAGGCAGGCATAGTGTTATTGATATTTCAGGAGCTTTTAAAAAACAAGACCAAGACCAATTTGCTCTTCGTTCTTTTTCTCACTTTCTAGTCAAAATCAAACAGGGTCACCACCTGACAATCACACTGGCTGTCTTTGTGTCCTGCTCCATTGAGAAGATTAAGGTGAACTAACATCACCCATTTCAGCTTTCTTTTCTCTAAGTATGCTTTTCCTACATTATCTTCCCTTAGAAGCAATAGAGCTTCCCAGGTGGTGCTTTTGGTAAGAGACCTGAGTTCGATCCCTGAGTTGGGATCCCCTGGAGAAGGGCATGGCAATCTACTCTAGTATTCTTGCCTGGTGAATCCCATGGACAAAGGAGCCTGGTGGGCTACAGTCCATAGGGTCACAAACAGTTGGACACAACTGAAGCAATTTAGCAAGGCAAAGAGCAACAAGACATAATGGTCAAGAGCATGAACACTGAAACTAGACTACCTGACAACCTGACTACATACCAGCTGAGTGATCTTGGGCAGTTACTTAACCTTTCTGTGCCTCAATTTTCTAATCTGTAAAATGGGTGTCATAATAACACATACTTCACAGGATACAAGGATCCTTGCAAGGAAGAAAGGCTTATGCTTGTTAAATATTTTGGAAACAGAACATGCCTGGAACATGTTTACTAGCATGACTCCTATCTCCAAGAATGAAGAATCAATCCTCCTTTTGGCAGTAAGCACCTGCATCTGCACCCCCCAATGACCTTCCCATCATCTCCAACAAGAGTGGGCTCCATCAGTATCTTCTTCCTCTGTCTGCAATTTCTCCCTCTCTCCTAGCTCTCTCTCCTCAGGCTTTAAAGATGCTCGAGTATGAAGGAGTTAAGGAGGGGTCCACAGAGGCATCTAAACTGAAGTTGGCCTTGCAGGCCAAGTAGGAATTTGCTGATGGAAGGGGGAGGGCAGGGAATCGGCATACGACTGAGGAGTGATGTTTCAAGCAAGGGAAACAGCACTACAGAGGGCTTTACTACTGCATGGCGTATCTGAGGACTTGCTCAGGGTGGTCATGATGTAGAATACCTGGAAAGTGTTAGTCACTCAATTGAGCCCGCCCCTTATGCGACCTCATGGACTGTGACCCGCCAGGTGCCTCTGTCCATGGGATTTCCCAGGCAAGAATATTGGAGCAGGTTGCCATTTCCCTCTCCAACAGATCTTTCCAACCCAGGGATCAAACCCAGGTCTCCTGCACTGCAGGAAGATTCTTTACCACCTGAACCACCAGGGGAGCCCAGAATACATGGAGTGAGTCCCTAAAGGTGAATCTCTAAGGCAGCATCACAGTTGCAAAGGCCTGAAGAACCAGGAAGGGAAGCTGAATGAATCAAGAGGGATGGCTGGTTAAAAAAATCAGGAATGGAGGAGGTCTTAGCCTTGGTACCCACCTAAAAAGCAGAGCCTGCGAAAGGGGTTTAAGTACAAGCTGTTTATCTTAAGATGTTCCCAAGGAACGAGAGTGAGGGACTGGAAAAAAGTAAAAACAAAAGTGGGAAAAGCCAATCCAAGGTGCAGGAGGATCTGGTTCCTGTGGTGGAAAACTGCAGTTCTATTTCACTGGGACCTCTCCAGGAGCTGTAGAGAATTACTATATAGAATTCAAGTTGGAATTATCCCCTCCGAGACATAAAAACAGGGAGTATTTATCAACTGGCTCTTGATCCTCATTACTAATGGACTGCCACGTAGAGTATTAACACCTTGACACTCACAGGTTTACACCTGTAAGGGAAAGGTTAGAGAATTCCTTCCTGCAGCAGCAGAGTTGGGAGTCAGAAAGCAGGCTTATAGAACCAGAACCCCAGAGGAGTCCAATACAGTGGGGTTGGGGGCGGGGATAGGTGGTTGTTGCAAAGTGGAGAACTCATGTACCATCCGGTGGCTCATCTGGTAAGGAATCTGCCTGCAATGTGGGAGACCTGGATTCGATCCCTGGGTTGGGAAGATCCCCTGGAGAAGGAAAGGCAACCCACTCCAGTATTCTGGCATGGAGAATTTCATGGACTGTATAGTCCATGGGGTCGCAAAGAGTCAGACATGACTGAGTGACTTTCACATCACATGCTCCATCCAAAAAGGATAGCCACAATTCACAAAACATCATCTGATTTCTACAGAAATGCTGACCAACACAGCCAGAAATCCAGCTTCCCGGTGGCTCAGACAGTAAAGAATCCCCTTCAATGCAGGAGACGTGGGTTCAATCCCTGGGTCGGGAAGATCCCCTGAAGAAGGTAATGGCAACCCACTCCAGTACTCTTGCCTGGAGAATTAGATGAACAGAAGAGCCTGGTGGGCTACAGTCCACGGGGTCACAAAAGAGTTGGACATGACTAACAGACTAAACAACAACAACAACAAAATGGCCAGAAATCCAAATTTTTATGTTAAATCTCTTGATCTTGGTCTCTTAAGAACTAATTCTAATTTTTTCTAAAATACTGGGGGGCCAGACAAAACATATGTGCAAGACAAAGTCATAGGCTGCTGGTTTGTGAGCTCTGCTTTAAGGCTTTGATTTAATTCTATGATAGTAGAACTTAAATTTTAGGCATTGGGGAACCAGTGAAAGTTAAAGGAAAAGAATATCATGGCCAGGTTTTACTTAGGCCCCATCCTCAGATGTTTTGCTTTTACTCTTCAGCGCATCAATCCATGATTTTCAAAAGTGGCAACCACTTGTGATAGGGCAATTATAAAGTAACATATAAATCTCTCTTGAAATCCAGCACAGACCACAGTTTTTCCTAACTAGCAGTGACCTTGCAGAATCCTTGAGCCCAAAGATGAATTCCTGTTTCCCTCACCAACTACCAAGTGATAAAATGATGATCACGTGCGAAGAAACATGAAGCTGCTCGTTCTCTTTCCTGGGTCCACTAAGATGGACTTGGCAGAGGAACATGTGGATGAAATATGGAATGGCATCAGGCAACAGCCATTCTGAGAGCTCCCACCTTCAGGACACAATGAGCATTTCATAAGGCCCCTGATGATGAACCCACTGGCTAGATACTGTCCTGCTAGCAATCAAAGAGAATTCCTATGAAACAAAATTCATCCTCCTCCTGCACAAGTGGAGGAAGGGAACAGAGAAAAAGGGCATCACAATCAGCAAATGAAAATCCCCCAAGCTACTGACTGTGACCCACTGCACTAGACGAAAGGAAAAGGGAGACCTCATGAGAAAGTTGAGGCACATATCTCATCCCCAGGAAAGGCTTTGCCTCACAGTTTCATCTTCCTAAACAAGACACATATAACTGAAGTATCACTGCTTGCCTTTTAAAATACAGTTCTGCTACAGCAGTGACCTCTTCAACTTTGGCCCTTTGTTTTCATTCTCTAAAGTATATTTTTAAGCTGGAGTGAATGAATTCACATCTAGTGAAACACCTGAGAGAATTTAGCAAATCTAGGATAGAGATGAGACTACATAGTTAAACAAGAAGCACTATAATAGATACTGAAAGTAAAGGACTTGAAAAATTTCTCCAGCAACACATAAAAGCTACATATTTAGAGACACAGAGAAATCGGTTTGGAAGAATGCACAGTTTGCTAATAGTACCAGGTACCTCTGGCAAGGAAAAAGTGGGGTGCAGAAATGGGGATTTTAAGGAGCATTTTCCCTTTCCAAAAGTGTTGGAATATTTGACAGTGAAAATGTATGTTATATCTACTTGTGCGATAAGTCAGGTGAAAAACCACCTAACCATCCGTCGACAGAAGGATGAATTCAGACAGTGTGACACTATATACTATTTAAAATGAATAAATTATAGCTACATGTATTATCATTCCCTGGTACCTCAGCTGGTAAAGAATCCACCTGCAATGTGGGGAGACCTGGGTTTGATCCCTGGGTTGAGAAGATCCCCTGGAGAATGGAACAGCTACCCACTCCAGTATTCTGGCCTGGAGAATTCCATCAACTGTATAGTCCATGGGGTCACAAAAAATCGTACATGACTGAGCGACTTTCTCATGTATCATCATAGATAAATCTCAAAAACAATGATTAGAAAAAAAGAAAATGAGAGAGATATCTGCCTATTAAGATGCCATTTATATTGATTTTGAAAGCATAAACAATACTATATATTATTTATGAATAGATATGGTATTAATATAATTATGTACATGAAATAGTAAATTCAAGATGTGGATTTATCTGGGAAGGCATGAAATTAAAATTGGGAAAAGGTACAGTGGGTTTCAGCTGAATCTGTACTTTAAAATATCAGAATAAAATGTGGCAAAATGCTAGGATTTAATAGTGCTGGTGAACTGGTTGATGAGCATATGTATGTCTGTTTGGTTATCTGCTATAC
Organism: Odocoileus virginianus; assembly: GCF_023699985.2. NCBI lineage: Eukaryota > Metazoa > Chordata > Mammalia > Artiodactyla > Cervidae > Odocoileus > Odocoileus virginianus. The sequence continues at coordinate 29,703,211 of NC_069677.1, read as the reverse complement.
TTTGTATATGTGAAATAATTTTTAAAGTTTTTAATTTTTGTACACTCATGTTCATAGCAGCATTATTCACAATAGCCAAGTGGTAGAAGCAGCCCAGTGTCCATCGATAGATAAACGACAAACAAAATGTAGTATATACATACAATGAAATACTATTCAGCCCATAAAGGAAAGAAGTTCTGACATACACTACAACATGGATAAACATTGAGGACATTATGCTAAATGAAATAAGACAGTCACTAGAAGACAAATACTGCATGACTTCGCTTACACGTGGAACCTAGTCAAATTCATAAAGACAAAGTAGAATGGTGGTTGTCATGCTCAGAGGGAAGAGCATATTTTTAATGAGCTAAGGAGTTTCAGTTTGGGAAGATGAAAACAGTTCTGGAGTTGGGGGGTGATGATAATTGCACAACAATATGAATGTACTTAATGATGCCACTGAACTGTAGACTTTGAAATGGTTAAAATGATGCACTCTGTTATGTATATTTTACTACAATCTTTAAAGTTCTTTTAATTTAAACAAATCACAACTCTATATATATATCCATCAAGAAGTGAAAAGTGAAAGTGTTAGTCGCTCAGTCATGTCCAACTCTTTGCAACCCCATGGACTATAGCCCCCAAGCTCCTCTGTCCATGGGATTCTCCAGGCAAGAATACTTGAGTGGGTTGCCATTCCCTTCTCCAGGGGTTCTTCCCAATCCAGGAATCGAACCCAGGTCTTCTGCATTGTAGAAGTTTTCTTTACCATCTGAGCTACCAGGAATGTTCATCAATGGAAGACCAAAAAAAAAGAAAGAAACTTTGGAAATTATACAAGGGAACACCACATAGTCAAAAAGAACGAGATCCACACGTGCTGGTCTAGAATGACTGCCAAGGCAAATGGGTCACTGGAAAAAGTGTATGGAATGCCACCATTCATACTACATAGCATATCTCTAGAAAAAATATCTAAGAAATTGGTAACTGCGATCACTTCTGGGGGAGGAAACAGGGGAGCATGAGTCTAGGGGTGACATTAGGACTTACCTATTCAAAAAACTCAACTGATTTTTCTTTTTTTAAAACCGGTTTTTCAATGATCAATTCTCTAAATTATCCATATGACCAAGAGGGATGAAATTAAATAACTGGAATTCACACCTAATACCCCAACTCTAAGTAGTTGAATTTTAGAGAGGTTAGGTAGCATGCCCAAGAGCATGCAGGTGACAGAACTGGCTAGTTATCTTAGCATGCACTTATTCTAAGGATGCGAAATATTTCATAAAAGACTTTAAAGTATGTCTCTGTACTGCTAGTTTATTGAGGCAGAAAACAATATGTTCTCCAAAACAAATTATGTTTGGGAAAGCCTTAGTACCATGTAGTTTAGTTTGTATATTGTCAGCATGATTTACACATCTGGTAACATTTGCCCTGTACCTAATTTTTAAAATTTTTCAACAATCTTGTTTAATGAGAGGTTTTTCTAGTCCTTTCCTTCCAGACTTTTGTTGACTATCATTTGAACAGTTTCCATGCTTGTTTTTCACAAACCCAAAAATGTGTGAATGATGGATTCTTTAAAGCAAAATAGACATTTTTAAGAACATCATAAATTCATACACATGGGTGCATACAGGGGCTCCCCTGGTGGCTCAGACGGTAAAGAATGTGCCTGCGATGCAGGAGACCCAGCTTCAGGCCCTGGGTTGGGAAGATCCCCTGGAGGAGGCATGGCAACTCACTCCAGCATTCTTGCCTGGAGAATCCCATGGGCAGAGGAGCCTGGCAGGCTCCATGGGGTCACAGAGTCGGACACAACTAAGTGACTAACACTTTCACTTTTCACGTACGCAAATGCATACAAAACATATATCCTGAATGCAGATCTGCCACCTTCCTCACTCTGCACACTTTGGCAGCAAAAGCTGTGAAAGAATACTCTCAGGATCTCCCAAAGACCTACCTGCCTTTGGTTTATTTACAGATAAAAACTCCTTCCCACTACTGCTGCTGCTGCTAAGTCGTGTCAGTCGTGTCCGACTCAGTGCAACCCCACAGACGACAGCCCACCAGGCTCCCCCGTCCCTGGGATTCTCCAGGCAAGAACACTGGAGTGGGTTGCCGTTTCCTTCTCCACCACTAGGTGGTTTTTAAGCCAGAGATCCTTCTTCAAAGGTAGTGTACCAACCACATTCAAACGGCTAACTATAAGATTTAGAGAGGCCACAGGGTGGCAGTAGATACCTTTGGTCAAAGTCCATAACCTAGTAAGCTATTTCTAGAAAACAGAGATAGAAAAGAGCCTCCGGCATCAGCAAAGATTAAAAACTGAAGCTAATATGAAAGACATCTTGCTCCTGTCTGGAGGGATGGCTGCCAGCCAAAACACATTTGAAACTCTAATTATATACTTAAAGACTTATCCAAAATGCCAGGCAGAAGTTATAGACTGCCTGTGGAGGAGCATATTTCTTCCAGTGGCAAATTTCCATCTGTTCCTTTGGACATACTTCATTACAACTATTTGATCATCTTGAAACATATTTCCATCTACTCCTCCCTAATACACATCTCTCTGTCTCTCTCGCACAAAATAGAGTATATTTTTAGGTAAATTTTTTCCTCGTAAAGGGTAAGAACTCATAATATCTCAATTCAATTATATTTATACTTCAAAATAGTTACTTGCCTTTATTTTTTTTGCAGTTCCCAATTTTCAACAGTTTATGAATATCTCACAAGAAGAACAAAACTCAGTGGGTTAATCCTCACCTCAGATGACAAAAATCTTAAAACATCACAAAAAGATCTATTTCTGATCTTAACACTCTTATATCAATTCATAATAGACTGGGCAAGTTTAGTGTCTGTCTTTTCCATACAAGTAATTTGAAAAGATAAGACCCAGTGTTTGACCTTGAATAGATTTTCAGCAAACAAATAAGCCTTAGAAATGCCTGAAGAAAGAAAATCTGACAAGCTCAAGTGGTTTAAAACTATTTTTATGTTCATTATCATGACTTTAAGCTAAAAATCTGTTGGAGATGATTTAATAAACTGTGCTGATGCCTTGAGTATTTTACAATACAGATAAATTCAATGAGATCTGTTCTTTTCATTCAGAAACATTTTTTTGTGCAGACACAAGAATTTTTCCCACGACAGTAAGTGTATGTGTCTAGCATTCCGATTAAACAAAGCACAACAGCATCTTCCAGGTCTCTAACCTTTTTAAAATGAGCATTTAAACTGAAAAGCACATTGCATCCTGTCAACCAGTGTGCTTCAAAGACCATACCTCAATAATACATTGTTTATATAAGCTGATTATATTTGCAAAAGTATTTTATATATGAACACCCAAAAGATGATTGTGCATATTTGCCTCTTAATATGTGTTTACTTCCAGAAGCAACAGTTATGGTCCTGCTAAGCAACTTTTCTCAGAATTTGAAGGAAAGATTAAACTTAAATCTAAAAATTAAACCTATCAATAAAATTGAGAACTTGCTCCAATTGAGCGAGGCGAACTCCAGCAATGGGAGAATGGGTTAGTGTGGGCAGCAGGGTCAACTCGACCGCACACCCAAGCAGGTGGCAATATACTCTGTGTGAGTTCAAGAAAAAAGCTGTGGACTGTGGCTCAGTTATGTCTGCTGACTCTTTGCGACCCCATAGACTGGAGCCCGCCAGACTCCTCTGTCCATGGGATTTCCCAGGCAAGAATACTGGAGTGGATTGACACTTCCTTCTCCAGCGAATTTTCCCAAGCCAGGGATCAAACCAGCGTCTCCTGCAAGTCTCTTGCATTGGAGGCATACCCTTTACCACAGAGCCACTGCGGAAGCCCCATGAGTTCTAGAAGCAGGTGGCAAATGACATGCAGACAGATAAAAGGTGACTCCTCAGCCATCAACCATCTGCATCAAAAATAACACCTCAGCACCAACAATGGGCCTTCTTTCTTTGATCCCCAACTCACAACCAAACGATTTGCAGACAAGACTCGGAAACTCTTTTATTAAATTGAACACAAAATGACTGTTATAATAACGTCAAGCCTTTATCAGAAATCAGTACATAAATGAGGATACACAGCCAAAATGAGCCATCAACAGAAGCAGTGTAAATTTTAAATAACTTTCAAGATTCTCTATTCAATATGCTTAAGAAAATAAAACCAAAAGAGCAATTTCGATTTCACAGTTCACAGTTGATTGGCTTCAATCCCAAGACATTTTTGCCATTTATGTGGCCTCAGAACACAGATTTCCAAAGTGGTGACTGGCACAAAGCCCCAGCAGCATACACAGATGTTAAATCCCTGTATGACATTTAGGGGAAATTGTAGGAAACAAACCCAATTTCATACAGTTCTGGCAGGCATTTTTTAGCTATATCCTTTACCAGAAACATCATTCTAGGGAAACAGTAAAAGCAATTTTAAAAGTTTGCCATGCCATTAAATGAAGGGTTGTAAAGTTTCCCTTGGCTCCACAATTTTATTCTCTAATTTAAAACAATGAGCTAAAATGCAACATTAACAGTGAAAGTAAAACCAGTTTTGCTTCTGGATCTAGAGCATACATCCAAGAGAGGCAACTTATTGTCTTAGCAGACATACGGAATGCTTTAGAGCAGAGTCTGCCACACTCTAGTAAGGCATTTCAAAGCAGACACCCCATATCCAAACTAAATTATTATGGTCAGCTGAGGATACCACAAGGTGGACACCAATTAACACAGAATCAACATGAAATTCTTAAAAAATGACACACATTTACAAAACCACAGGAAGATGCTCAAGTACCAAAAGAAGGTAAAACAATGACCAGCCACTCTAAAAGTTTTGTTCCTGTAAATGCCAGATTTTCAGAATAGAAACAAACCACTTCATATGTGCTTTGCACTAGGATAATATTGTTCATCCGGACACATGGGGTTACTTTTCCTTAAAAAAATATATCATGTAGAGAATATACATATAATCAGTGATATAGAACATTTTCACTAGTGAGGGGGTCACTTAAGCACTTACACAGAAAGAGTTATGAGTGAATCATGAAGGTTATGTAAATGTGAAAGGAAATCTGATAAAACCTGTATTTTTAGTATTCAACAGCAAAGTGTGATTTTTAGCAGTTTTTGACTTAATGAGAAACTATGACCATGGAAAAATCTTTTAAGTTCAAAGAATTGTAAAATGTCCAAAAAACAAAAGTCTAATTAGTAAAAATAGATAGTTTCATTTCAAGCGCCCTAAAGGGAGAGTTTATTTTGAAAGCCATGAATTTTATCAAAGAGCACAAGAATATGAATCCAGGATATCAAAACTTCAGTTCTGACTTACCCACTGAATCTTCATAATCTGCAAGAAGTCACTTAAATTCTTCTGATTTTGTCCACAAAATAATTGGCATAAAAATAAAGGCATATGTCAATACTTTTTTCCTAAACAGTACTAGAGTAAAGCTAAATATGGTTACTAAGGCTTACAATTTCAACAACTCATTGTACAGTACAATCATTTTTAATCCTGCTAATTATGGCTAAGAGAAAGCAAGGGCAGTTACAATTCTCAGGGAATTCAAAGGCTTTAGATAAACTAATGGTTTCAACTTTCTAAACTACTCCATCTGTTCTTCTAGAGTTGTTTTAAACAGCTAATCATCTGTGGGGTTGACCCTTATGCCTCTCTATTCTCTGGTAGAACAGGTGAAAATAGTAAAGGGAGAAATGATACCATGGAGAAAAAAGCAGCAGTAGATTGAAATGAGGTATAAGCTGATTTAATAAACCCCAATCAGTAATTTACAGTTTTCTAAAGAAGCTGCATAGTTGAGCAAACATACATCATAAAAACAGGGATAAAGAAAAAATTCTTATCATGAAGCTTTAAAATGTATGACAATTAAGCAATAAAATGACCAACACCAAAAAACTTCAGTTTGAAAAGGAGTTGTCTTCCCTCACTCTAAGCATATACAAAAACAGAAACAAGGCTGAAGTCCACAGGAGAAAAAGACATGTTAACTGGCTCAGGTTATCAACTTCATACACTGAATGTAAATATGTAAACAGATATTAAACTATAGTTAATTATGCCTATGCTGAATTGTTTAGGGAAGTATCTGAAATTTACACTAAAATGTATATTTTTTTAAAACTCCATTGTTCAACGGATAAACAGAGGGACAGACAAATATATGGTAATATAAGTACTGGAAAATGTTAACAGTAGAATCTAGTGCTAATATACTGTAAAATTCGTTAACTTTAAGGTACTTTTAAAATTTCTCATAATAAACTGTCAAGAAAAATGTTAGTATTTCTGCAGCAAAATTAATTAGCAGTGCGTTTTAGAGACTCAAAGAGTACAGGCAATTTAGAATTTTAAATTCATTGAAGTAAGAAAAATTTTACTTTAAAACATCTTGAACCTGATTTGTCAAGGTACCTATTTTAAATGTAGAGATGAATTATAACAGCACAATGAATAAGTATTATGCATGACAGTCTTCACACACTTCATGTGCAAATACATAATCTGTCCTCTCTACAGTACTAGATAAGACAGTATTTGAAAATGATACTGGAATAAAGTTTTTCCAAACATCAATTTCAAGCTCTTCCCAATCCATCACACTATCGATCACTAAATATAAATGCAATGCAGATCAAAGTGGAAAAAAAAAATCAATGACCGTTGCCAGCCTTGGACAACTGGATTCATTTTCAGGATATATGGTTCCTGATCAGTTATCATACAGTTTTACTCAATATCAAATTGAGATTGCACAAATAAAAAAAAAAAAAGATGCAGAACACAGAATTCACACAAAGCTTTGTTACTCCAATTTCCTATTTTATGCATTGTGACTAATGGCAATAATTCTATCATCTCTTCTTTCTGTGAAATGCTAAAACTTGCTAAAGGCACTCATAATCTGGGCTTAACAAAGACAGGGTCACATGGGACCATAAGCCAGTATTTTTTTGGTAGCTACCCAGAAAGGGAGTTGATAAATGATCCTCCCATTCGTAGCGGGAAGACAAAGTCAAACAGCTATCAGTAGAAATGTCGTATGAGAAGCTATTTACACAGCTATTTGTCCATTCAGTAAGAATGATAGTAATAGCTCACAATGACAAGGGTCCACCACCAAAAACATTAAAGCAACAAGACATTCTATATGATGCATGAAACTTCTAAATGGTTATTTGGCTGGTTGAAAAAAGAAAAGCCAGCAAGATGGAATCTTTTTAGAGTATCTGTTCAAAAGCCTGCATTAAACTTTTACCTATACTGACAAACCATTTCTCTACTTCTAAAGCAACTCTGCTGTCTTTCGTATATGCCACACCAACTGTTTTGGAAGGTCCTTCCAGACTGTGTTCTGACAGTGAGGAAACAAAACAGATTAGGTTTCAAATCCATCACTCCTAGGCCTCTCTGTAGAGACATTATGCAGAACAGTTACATGTCTGCCCTGACTCAAGGGGGACTCGTTTCAATGGGTCACTGAACAGTCCTCCAACTGTTGTTGTTCATAGTCCCCACTGATTCAGGAGTGAGGGAATCATTAATACCACCATTAATCCTTCAAGTCTATCTACAGAGGAAGACTTAATCAGATGTATAATATATATGTATATACACATACATGTGTATATATATATATATTTAATCCTAGTTCAAAGTATAGATACAAGCAAGTACATCAGTATTGTAGAACAGCTCTATAAAATAAGGTGGATGATCTCATGCTTTCCTTTCAGCTGTTAAAGTTAGAGGAACATGGAGATGATCTCAGACAGCCATGATTTTTCATTCAATCTCAGGGTTTCAAAAAATTCTAAATGGTTTTCTAAGTTTATCAACTCAAGAAAAGGGGCAACAGTGAGGAAGAATTGGAGGAAGTTTTTGCAAATGGTATAGGGCAATTATTCACCTTGCAGATTTCAGTGCAATAAGAGACAAATAGACACACGTCATAAACAACATGCACATATTTACAAGTTGTGATACATGACATACAAAGACAAAACCAACAAAACATTTTCTCTTCAATGTGGAGTTGAAAGGATCACATGGCACACTCAGCTCTGTAGCTGAATATTCTTGAAAAAACACTTCGAAGACATAAGCAATCTAATCTTTTAATTGGAACACCAAAATTTTTCCTTTACATCTTCTTGCCCTCAATATTTTGGAAGAGTTTCTAATTCTTATCTTCAACATTGATTTCTGAATGACAACTTACATGGAGATATTCACAGAGAAGAGGCTTGGATGCTCTGAGTTCTTGCAGATCTAGAACTAGGATCTACATATTTGACTAGAGGTTTCCCACTGGTTAGGCCTCTGTCCATCCTTGTATACAGTACATAAAAAGATATTAATGTGATTCCTGGGGAGCACAGGGTGCAAATTCTAAAGGATATTACAGAGCAGGACCTGATTTTACTAAATGAAACTGACAGAGATCACATATCACTGACTGCAGTACTAACAACAGCTTTCTTTGACAGGAAAAAAAACCCAACACTGTCCGTAAGGAATGCATGAGCATGAGAAACTGTACCATGCAGAGGTATATTTACCTAGGCATTTCCTCTGTCACCATTTGTTTCGCCTATGGAACACAGGAGAATATTGCAAGGTAACAAGCCCAAAACAACCCACTGTCATAGAGATATGCGATTCTTTTTTTGAACGTGTATGTAATCTTTATAATCATGGAAGTTATTTATCAACTGCCTAGAGTTTGGAAAGTAAGGAGCAAACCCAGCTATTGTAGGCAATATGGTTTCTAAGGTGTCATATAAAGCAAACATCAGTCTTTTTTAGTGCAAAGAAATAGAACAAGTAAGAAACAACACTATAAATCTAACTTTTTTCTTTAAAAGAAAATGCATTTATGCATTCATAACATCCATTAAGGGCACTGAGAGACTAGAAACCTGAATATGCAAGGCCAGGAAAAACACCAAGGCCTTAAGTCCACTGCTATTACATATATAAAATGAAATTTTTAAGTGGGAAGAGTAGAGAAGATCCTTTCATTAGTTTTATCTGCAAAGAAAAAACTGAAAGTGGATGAATGCCACTTGTATAAAATGTAAATTCTTATCCACAATCTTTTACTGTTATCTAAGGATTCAATGAAATCTTCTCTATGGTATCACATAAAACTATACATACATAGGTTTATATATGTGTGTGTGTGTATATAACTACATATATATACACACATACATATACATGTGTATACATACATGTAGTCACACACAGAGAGGGAAATGAATTTTTAAATAATCGTAGAACCATGTGGCCAGCACTTTCATATTAAAATCTACCAAAAAATTACACTTAGCAGCAAAGAGTAACCTACTAACCAATAAGAGAAGCTCTAAACTGCCCTAAAATAATCAATTATACTTTATAACTTACTGCAAAAAAGTGTTATTATACTGATTCACAGGTCCAGACAGCACTTCAACAGAAGATTATTTCATTCTTCTGTTTCTGGGAGAAAATAAAATTACTAAATAATTCTCCTTTTCAAAAAAACCATGACTTCAACAGAAGGGTAACTTGATAGTGTACCAGAGAGTGTACCAGTATCACAAAACTTAATTTTAAATATGGGTCTAGATAATTCAAAAATTGTTCAGAAGTACTAAAGGAATGGAATGATGATTATTTTCCTTCTCCTTATCTCTTTGCCTACCGAATTTTTAAGGAAAAATAGGAGTTTTATTTTTAATTAGTAATATAAGCAATCAAAAAGTGAATTTATCATAGTGCAAAGATATTGCTCAATATAAACTTCTATGAACATGGCCTTTCAAAAGCAGTATGGATGAGCACCCATCTTATCCATGTAAATATAGTAAATAAGTAAAATACAGTGAGTGAAAGTTCATAGAATCCTCCATTGGTTAATCTAGACAAAACACTAGAGCTTCTCATTTTAAAAACAAAAAGCAAAAATAATAATACTGTTCTAATTATCAGATATGAAAGTAATCTATATTTTTATTAATCTATATCTTCAAGGAAGCTGAATTGTAAAGAATAATGCCAAAGTTCAGGTATTTTTCTATTGGAAATGATACTAAAATTGATTAACTGTTTTAAAAAAAATTTTCTTTCTTGGAAATAGTAAAGTAGTGATATTCTTCAGGACAGTCTACAAATTAGCAAGACAAAAAAGAACGTAAGTAAAATGTAAAGATCCATTTATGTAAAAAGTCTATCAAAACAAATATCAAGGGTTCTGAACTTACGGTTGAGACCATCACATAAGTGCATGTTATTATCATGAAGTAACTCTAGGTTGAAAAATCAAACACATTTCATTTCCCAACACCAGCTGAGAAAAATATATTTTTAAACAATCATATCTATCCTAAACTCATTGGATATTCAAATATGGGGCTTGGAAAACCTACAACGCCATTCTGGGGCGTGAAAATGAGCTAATTGGATAAGCTAAATCAACTGAAGGAGAAAAAAAAGGGAGAAAAGGTGAATTTAAAAGTGTGAAATTCACAACTGAAAATCAAGTTTCACTATCTGGAAGTACACAAACACATTAGAAGTGTCTGAATCCAAGAAAACCTGCATTTCAATAAGGAAGGGACATGATAAACAGAAAACACTACTCTGGGCAAGATTCTAATGCAGTTTACATAGGATATCCTACTGACAATTCATTGAGTTGAGATGGTAAATCCAAAGAAACCTTGGGAAACTAAAATCTTTGCTTACCTGCTTTTACTGTGATCTGAAGCAAAAACTCGATAAAATTATTTAACAATACATAACACTAACACTGTAAAAGAATATGAAGTTTTTAAATAGTTAAAGCTCTAAGTGGTCAGGCTACTAGTTGACCAGAACTTGGTCAAGATAAAAAGGTCTGTCTCATGGGGTAGGTCGGTCACAGGCTTTAAGCACTTCAACACAACTGACCTGAAAAAGCATCATGACTTAAGCACGTTCTTTTCCTTCCCCAATTCTGACACCTTATGGTACCACTGCAGGTTATGTGTATTAACATCAAGCAGAGGAATGTACTCATATCGAAAGAACCACAAAGCAGGGCATGTTGACAGAAGGCGAGCAACAGGCAGGACAAGCTGCTCTATCTGAATATGACAATCACTATACGTAGCCCAGATTCTCCATCTCATTCCTGTACCGCTGTTCAGACACCTTGCTTTTATGTTGCTTGCTCTCTAAATGCTGCCGGAATTCCACCTCTTCGCCAGCCCCGACATTGCACATGGAGCAGTAAAACTGGCCACTTGGAGTAACGCACATGGCCAGATCACGTGGAATTCTCTGCCGAGAGCGGGGATTGAAGTAAGGACCTGCTGAAGCAAAGAGACAAAGGTAATATATTCACTTCGAAATACTCACTAAGCGAATGATGGTCTGACCAATTATCACTGTAATTTGTAATTCTAAGCTCAAACCCTAGTTTGAAAAAAATGGGAAGTTAATGGGTTTTTTAAAATTACAATTTTATACAGGTTCAGTCTGAAAAGCTAAAATGATTCCTCCAACTATTGTCAGAAATGTTACTGCAGAGCCAAATCCACACTCTAAATAGCAATGTCTCTAAAAAGTGAATGTAATTTTAGAAATACTTTCATTTCTAAGCATTATATCAAAAGTTATGTCATTATGCTACTACTTTAATCCAAAAATTCTACTTCTAAGAATTTCACTAAGAAAATGTTGAGAATTTTTGTATAGAGATTTATGAGGACATTTATTTAACTAGAGTTTACAAAAGATTTTTTGGGAGGGTAAGGATAAAGGAAAGATCCAAACACACAACTCAAAAAAATCTTAGTAATGAATGTAATGAAAAACTAGTCACTAAAAACAATGCTATAGAAAACTCTATAATTACAATATTTGATTATAATATGCTACTACATTAAATAAGAATATCACAAAATATGATCACATTTCCATTTTACAGAATACACACAAAAATGTTGGTAGAATTATTGATAATTTTATTTTTTATATAACTGACTTAAGTTGGACCATTAGCTCAATGCTTTACTGCTTTCCTACTATAATAATAAACATTTAAGGCTTTTCTCAAAATGTTACTTTGACTACATGCTACAAATTTTGATACATTTTTATTACAATTTGATTCTAAGAATGTTCAATCACCAGTATGATTTTTTCTTTGGCGAGAGAGTTATTTAGAAATGTTTAAAAACTTCCAAACACATAAAAATTTTGTGTTTTTCTATGATTGACATCTCATTTACTTGTACTCTGATCCAAGAACATAGGTCTAAATGGCCTTCTGTCATAAAGGGTTTTGTTTTTTTTAAAAATCTAATGCTAAGACAGCTATTTTAGCTTCCTTCATTTCAACTGAATATTTTCTATCTAATCTTACAATTTTCTTTTTCACTGGGACTTTAAGTTTACATTTACTGCAACAATGATATATGTTTCAGACTTTCGTGAGACTTATTACATTGTGTTCTATATGTCCCTTTTTTCTATGCTTCTCTTGCCTTTCTAATCAGTTTGTTGCTGTTTGTTTTACTGTTCACAAGAGTGACCTCTGCTCATATATGTGTGCACTGGAGGCTGGGGTAGGGAAGGATGAAGGACTACTCTCCCTACTGAAGATGATCAGAAAATGCAGAAAATATTCCTATCAACTAGTAATTCTGAACTAAAAGTATGTATCAATCACCAAGGAAGCATTTGCAAAACACACACATGTCTGAGTCCCACTCTAAATTTACTGACTGAAAATCTCTAAGTCATGGTTCAACTATGTGTATTTTATAAAAACTCCCCAGATAATCTGAGTCACTCCCCTGGTTAAACACCAGTGCTATCATTTTTATTTTCCCTAATAACTGGGGATTTAATGTGGTGCAGCTTGAAACCAAATATTTCATTTTTATACTACATTTAAATGTATCAGCTGGCAAACACCAGAAGTAACATAAAGGCACTAAGATAAGACACTTTAAAACACAGACTCGGTTATGTGAAATTCTTGTAAAGCAAGTATACTTCAACTTTTTAAAAAGTTGCATTTTGGGTCTTAGAACCCAAGGATGTATCACCTTTCCATTTAACTCATTTCTTATTCTTGGTTCTTTGAAATAAAGTCATTTTCTTGATGTAAAAAAAATTAAATAAAATCAAAATAAATAATACACTAAATAGGAAATAAATAAATAAGACCTGAAATAAACACCAGCTTGAAAAGCCACTAGACCAATTCCACAAAACAAAAGTTAATCCCAAATTCTCAGGGCTATCTATTACCATTAAAGGAAATAAAAATAGAGGACACCATTTGCAAAACATAGCCAAGGTATGTGAAAAGTCACAGAATACCTGAATTATTCTGTACTGCATACATATTTCTCCTATTAGACATCATCTTATATTCATTCCCTTCTTTCCGGGTCCGCCGTTGACCGACCTCTGAGGAGTCTCTGGAGAAGAGACATTTTAAAAGAATGAGACTTCCAAACAAGGCTCCCTTTCAACTCTTTTCCTCTAGACAGTGAGTCTCACATAACACTCTGGCCTAAGAGAAAACGGCAATACCTACGAGAATGAGTTACTCTGAGCTTCCGCCAGCCGCAGTCTCTTGGCATGATTCTTCCCTTGATAGTGAGCCTGGGCCACAGCCGGAGAGCTGAAGGAGGCATCGCAGAGCTTACAGTAATCATTTTCTGTGGCTAGGATCACTCTGCCTCCTGGCTTAAAGGACCCCATCTGACAGCAAAGACACAACAAACAAGGTTTTAAAGTGTGGGCTCTGTTCTCTTCTCCCCTAAGTCCCTTCCTTCCAAGAGCTGAAAAATAACCCGTTATGGCATGACCATGAGCACGTAGCTTTATAAGGACAGGAAAGTATTCATTTCAGAAAGGAGGAGGAAAAAAAGGCTGAGAGACACTTAATCGTGGTTTTGCATTACGATCATCCGTATATCAAGCTGGATGAATGCCTCATTGCTATTTTCATTGAAGAAATTTCAGAAAAGAAGTTAAAAAACCCAGCAAGGAAGATTCAGGGCAGCACAGGTTAAGGTCTAAACTCACATTACCAGAGAGAAAAAGTCTTCCCAGAATCCATTAACAAGCATGTACTGAATGCCTACTATTTATAGGGCTTGCAACCTAATGCAAAAGTGACATACAGACATGTATTAAAAACTAAACCTCTATCCTCACAGTCTATAAATTAGCTACAGATATAGTGTGTGTGTGTGTGTTAGTTGCTCAGTCATGTCCAATTCTTTGGGACTCCATGGACTGTAGTTTGTCAGGCTCCTCTGTTGATGGAATTCTCCAGGCAAGAATACTGGAGTGGGTACCATTCCCTTCTCCAGGGGAGCTTCTTGACCCAGGGATCAAACCCTGGTCTCCTGCATTGCAGGCAGATTCTTTACCATCTGAGTCATCAGGGAAACCCACAGATACAGTATAATTAGGAGGAAATAACCGGCAGGTCCAGACAGCTGTATTCAGGCTGGGAAACAATAAGCTACGGGAAACCTAACACAGTCCCTGGAAAGTAGTATACCTCAGTTATATACCTGAGGTATACCTCAGTATACCTCAGCTGGGTTAATAAAACATGCCAAACTAGATTTGGCTAAAGAAGAATTAAATATACAATAAAGAATCTGGAAAGTGTGTCATATCAGACCAGCTGAAGCATTGTTTCACCTGGAAGAGAAGATTTTCTGGGGACAGGATAACTGTTTTCAAAAATCATAAAGATTTGTGCTATGAAAGAAGCCCACGGCTGTTTGCCCAGGAGGGTGGAACCAGCTGAAAACAGTCTCTACCAGGAGGGAGCCATCCAATTCTAGAGCAGCCTTCAAGAACTAGCACTGGGAAAAACTCCTCAGCCTGAAGATCTCTCTGGGTATCCTGCTGTCCTCTGATTCTGTTTTTAACATATCTCATCTCCAGATAGGAGAATACCGGATACTGCTATCCACATCGTAAGGACTGACAACCAGAAAAGTTATACCATGGTGTTTAGGAGTAGAGGTCTAAGGTCAAGAAAAATCAATGCCCCACTTTACAAAATCTGTAACACCATGGACAAGTTATTTGGCTTACCTGGGCTTATTATGGTCAACTTCCAACTGAGACCGATGCTGCTGGCCCATGGATCACACTTTGAGAAATAAGTCAATACCTCTGAGTTGTTGCAAGCATTAAATTAAGTTAGGACCCAGGTCAAGAAGGAGGAAGGAAGGAGCCCTGGGCACCCAATATAAGGGAGCATCAGAAAACTTAGCTATTGGGATGAAAAAATACTTAGTGTAATATTTTCACAAATGAAACCCACAGCCAAAAAAAATCAATGAGGAACAAAATATGAAAATTTTAAATAAAGACAGGATCAGCAACAGTGTCATGCCAAACCATACTGCAGCCTAAGGCAAAAGGGAAATCAGTAACAGTTATCCTATCTTTAAGTTTTTGCCATTTTGTTCACCAGTGACTTTTTCACATTAATTTTGCATTTTAAAAATATCACATTATTTATCTTGATTACTGAGCATTTTAGCTCCCTCTTAAATTCTGTGCCTAAGTCAAGTACATCCCTCATCTCACCCTCATCCCAGGGCTGAATGAACTAATGTCTGAAAAGTGCTTAGCAGAGTACCTCGCATAGTAAGAGATCAAAGTGATTATTAGTTATTATTATTTATGACTAAGGGGCTTCCCTGATAGCTCAGTGGTAAAGAATCTGCCTGCCAATGCAGGAGATATGGGCTCAATCCCTGGGTTGGGAAGATCCCCTGGAGAAGGAAATGGCAACCCACTCCAGTACGCTTGCCTGGAAAATGCCATGGACAGAGGGGCCTGGCGGGCTATAATCCATGAGGTCTCAGAGTCAGACACAGCTTAGAGACTGATCACTGAGCACACACATTTATGACCTATAAAAAAAATAATACTTCAAAGACAGATTAGAATCCATATTTCAGAAAGTACTAAAGTACAGGAATATCTTGCCTCAAACACCGATCTCCCAAAGAGTAAATGGAACTTGGCTCTCAAGTGTGAGTCATGATACCAAAGTCCAGGAAGAGTGTGTACAGGCTCTCTGTACAGAAGAAAGAAAGGGGCAGCTTCAAGAAACTGATCTCGCTGGAAGGCAATATGTAAAGTCAACGGGGGAACTTTTCTGGTGGTCCAGTGGTTAAGACTCTGCCTTCCAATATAGGAAGCACAGGCTTGATCCCTGGTTGGGAAGCTAAGATCCCACATGCCTCATAGCCAAAAAAAATTCATAAAACAGAAGCAATATTGCAACAAGTTCAATAAAGACTTTAAAAAATGGCCCGCATCAAAAAAAAAAATCTTAAAAAAAAAATATAGTTAGTAGAATTGATCACAATCGAGATAAATGTTTAAAAATCTTTCTTTTCATTCAGGGCTTCATGCAGACATTCAGGGCCATTTAACCCAGAATTTTCAAATATGCATACAGAAAGCCTCATGAAATCATTTTGTTTCATCTCATGAACCATAACAAAATCCAATGAGAAGTCTTGGGATTCATGAATTTTTGCATTAAATCCAGTTATCAATGAGCTGAAAGCACCAAGAAGGGCGTTTTAGGAGTACTGGCTCAGCTGTACCTTGATGGACACACAGATGACAAACTTCATCCATGTCCACCTATGCACGGGGCAGCTCCCACCCTGACCCTCGAGTCTCACCTGCGGAGGGGCTGAAACAGCTGGAGCAGCCACAGGTTCCACTGCATTGCTCATTCTGGCAGGAGGAGGACAGCTATTTGCTGCATAGTAATTTCGGAGTTTCTTACCATGATTTTTACCCTAGAAGTAAAATGGAATGAGTCATTATTGTGAGGAAGATGTATCAAACTGAGTTAACCTATTTACCAAAAAAGAAAAAAACACATGTTATTCTTCCAGAGATATGCAACAGTGGGGTAAGCAGTAGGTAGATTTGATTATTACATCTTAAAGTAGAAGACTCAACTCTTTGATTCTAACAGAATGATTAAATTTATCTGGGAGAGATAAGTGAACAAAGTCAAAAGACATTAATTTCCTATATATTTCTGGAAAACAACCATTTTCTAGTGATCTGTGTCCTCTACCAACTTGTTGCCATTCAATTGCCGCTGCCTAAATATGAATTTTATGACACTCTGATCTAATCTACAAGTCAGTAATGAAATGGATAATCCAATTACTTTTGCAAAAATAGCACTTCCAGAGTATCTTTTTACTTACAAAGAACTCTCCTGTGCATTAGCTCATTTGCCACTCACAAAAATCCTGAAAGAGGAATTTGTTAATGTTATCCATATATGACAGCTGAGACACTGCAATCCAGACAGCACAGAGAACTTGCCTCCGACACCTTCAGGAGGCCTAGCAGCGGGGTCGCAGCTTAAAGCAAGCCTTCTGAATCCAAAGCAAGGCCCTTCTTCATACAGCGTGATGGCTTCAGGATACACTGTGAGCCTCTATTAAAATGGATTTGCCTCTCTCATCACGTTTCCTTTATCATTCTCAAGTTTATGGCTGAGCTGATAAAAACTGGTGGGAAGGGGCAGTCCAAAAGCATCCTAAATGAGGGTTAAACTGTGTATTATTCTTTAAACTGCACTGAAAAACCAAACATGTAGGCAAATATTTATATACCATCTACTATATGCTAAACCCTAGAAATAAAAAGGACTAGCTAGCATATGGTCTAGAGGAGGAGACAAATATGTAAAGCAGTTAGAGGAATGAGTGAAATTCCACCTAATGGCCCCTGAAATGCCATAAAGGTACTCTTACCATTATCACAGTGACCTCCAGGGAGTCAAACCCAGAGGTCACATCGGTGCCTTTATTACACTCTAAGAAACACGATACTATTGATACTCCTTCCTTCTATCATCATCTATGACTCCCTCTTACCTCGCGGCCTCTCACTCTCTAAAAGCTGCAGTGTCCAATGCACTACCCTCAGCCCTCTTTTCTCTCCATCCATACACAAACCCTGGTTATTTTACTCAGTCTCAGCTTTAAAATACAATCAATAAGTTGGTGATTCCTGAAATTACCTATCACTATTCCTGTTATGGACTGATGGCTTATGTCCCTCCAAAATTCCTATTTTGAAATCAAATCCCCAATGGGATGGTAGTTGGAGGTGAGACCTTTGGAAGGTAATGAGATCACAAGGGTTGAGTCTAATTAGTGCCTTTTAAAGAAGATATCAGAGAGCTCCCTTGCCCACTTTCCACCATGTAAGGATTTAGGAGAAATCGGCTGTCTGCAATCTGAAAGAGGGCCTCAGAACCCACCCATGCTAGATCCCTGATCTCAGACTTCCAGCCTCTGCAACTGTGAGAAATAGATGTTTGTTGTTTGAGTCACCCAGCCTACGACAGACTAAGACAATCCCTGACCTTCAGAGCCATACAGTCAACTGCCTCCTTGCTGTCCACACACTGCAGTCTTAAGAGGCAGGGGTGTGTGTGTGTGTGTGTGCTGACCTGTGTCCAACTCCGTGACCCCACAGACTGTAGCCCGCCAGACTCTTCTGTCCATGGGATTTTCCAGGCAATAATACTGGAATGGGTTGCCGTTTCCGCTTCCAGAGGATCTTCCTGACCCAGGGATCGAACCCACATCTCTTGTATCTCCTGCACTGGCAGGCAGATTCTTTACCACTGTGCCACATGGGAAAGCCCCTTAAGAGGCATATCCAACTTAAAACATCTAAAACATAAATTTTAATTCCCTCCATACCACAGAATGATCTCATCACTGCCATTACCACCATTCATCCACATGTCAGTAAATGACATTACTCTCCACCGAGTTACTCAAGAAAAGCCAAGGAGTCCATTCCTTGATTCCATCCCTCCTTAAAGCCAACACATTCAACTGATAAGTCACTGTCTCACTTAAAATTTTCCAATGGCCTCCTACTACACTTAATCAGTGAATCTTTCCTGTAAGCCCTTTTTGATCTGGCCCTGTCTACTTCTCAGATTTCATTTCACCCAGCCCCCTGCCCCCCTCCTCATTATGTTCCTGCCTGACAACCAAACACATACACTTAAAACATGCCACACACATTAACTCTAAGGCCACTGCACTTGCTATTCTTTCTGCTTAAAATGTTCTTTCCAATCTCTACATGGCTGGCTCCTTCTTACCTTTCAAAAGTCTCAATTCAAACAACATCAAACAACATCTCACTCAGTCTGAGGTGTCACCCCCCACTGACCAACACTTTCCCCACCCAACACACACACACTGGATCACCTTACCACACTTTCCTGTTCTATTTCATCACAGTACCACTTATAACTAACTGAAACAATGTTTTTTTGCTTATTTTTTTCTCTTTCCTACCCTCTGGAATGTAGACTCCTTGAAAATAAGGACCTTGTCCATCTTATGTACTGTTCTAGTCCCAATTTCTAGAACAATTTCTAACACATGGCAGACAATCACTATATATTTGTTGGCTAAGTGAATCACTATTAGAGTGGAAATAAGGAACAAACTGCTAAGAGAGCAAAGAGAAGGGAAGGCTTACTTCTGCCTGAGAGTACCAGGGAAAGCTTCCCTGAAAGGGGGACATATGAGTTATCTTTTAAAATGAGCAAGTTTACTAGGCAGGTAAGGAATGAGGGGAAAGATAACTGTTAACACAGGAACAGTGTAAGGAAACAGCAGTCTGCTTGAGATGGTCTCCAGGATCCTTTGGAAAAGAGGTAGGAGCTGATACACACAGGGAGCTAACTGTGTATAGTTTTGTTGATGATATAGACCTTGGACTTTAGAGGCAGCAGGGGGCTCTGAAGGGCTTTAAGCACAGCAGTTACATGACTGAATTGCATTTGATAAAGATTATTATAAATGGGAAGATAGAAAAAAGAGCCTAGGGAATGAGGATCCAGAAAAGAGATCGAGAATGTCTGGTTAATGAAGTAAAATGGAAACTAGACAACTGTAGCATTATGGAAGTCTAGAACAAGGTGTTTCAAAAAAAGAGTCTAATTAGATATATTATAACCCAGGATATTTACTTTCAGGTATTCCAGACAAAAGCAAACATATGCAGAGCTACTTATAAGAACAAAAGAATGGGAAAGACTAGAGATCTCTTCAAGAAAACATACACATAAAGATCTGCCTATAACAACAATAGAATGGGAAAGAGTAGAGATCTCTTCAAGAAAATTAAAGATACCAAGGGAACATTTCATGCAAAGATGGGCACAATAAAGGACAGAAATGGTAGGGACCTAACAAAAGCAGAAGATATTAAGAAGAGGTGGCAAGAATACACAGAAGATCTATACTAAAAAAGATCTGAATGACCCATATAACCACGATGGTGTGATCACTCACCTAGAACCAGATATCCTGGAGTGAGAAGTCAAGTGGGCCTTAGGAAGCATTGCTACGAACAAAGTTAATGGAGGTGATGGAATTCCAGTTGAGCTATTTCAAATCCTAAAAGATGATGCTGTGAAAGTGCTGCACTCAATATGCCAGCAAATTTGGAAAACTAAGCAGTGACCACAAGACTGGAAAAGGTCAGTTTTCATTCCAATCACAAAGAAAGGCAATGCCAAACAATGTTCAAACTACCACACAGTTGCACTCATCTCACACGCTAGCAAAGCAATGCTCAAAATTCTCCAAGCTAGGCTTCAGCAGTATGTGAATCGAGAACCTCCAGATGTTCTAGCTGGATTTAGAAAAGGCAGAGGAACCAGAGATCAAATTGCCAACATTTGCTGGATCACAGAAAAAACAAGAGAATTCCAGAAAAACATCTACTTCTGCTTCATTGACTACACTAAAGCCTTTGACTGTAAGGATCACAACAAACTGTGGAAAATTCTTCAAGAGATGGGAATATCAGACCACCTTACCTGCCTCCTGGGAAATCTGTATGCAGGTCAAGAAGCAACAGTTGGAACTGGACATGGAACAATGGACTGGTTCCAAATTGAGAAAGGAGTACAGTCAAGGCTTGCTTATTATGGTCACCTTGCTTGTTTAACTTATATGAGGAGTATATCATGCAAAAGGCCGGACTGGATGAATCACAAGCTGGAATCAAGACTGCAAGGAGAAATATCAATAACCTGTCACCAGTGGTGCCATATGACACCAGTCATACGGCAGAAAGCAAAGAGGAACTAAAGAGCTTCTTGATGAAAGTGAAAGAGGAGAGTGAAAAATTTGGCTTAAAACTCAACATTCAAAAAACAAAGATCATGGCAACCAGTCCCACCACTTCATGGCAAATAGATGGGGAAACAATGGAAACAGTGACAGACTTTCTTTTCTTGGGCTCTAAAATCACTGCAGATGGTAACTACAGCCATGAAATTAAAAGATACTTGCTCCTTAGAAGAAAACCAATAACCAACCTAGACAGCATATTAAAAAGTAGAGACATTCCTTTACCAACAAAGGTCTGTCTAGTCAAAGCTATGGTTTTTCCAGTAGTCATGTATGGATGTGAAAGCTGGACCATAAAGAAAGCTGAGTGCTGAAGAATTGATGCTTTTGAACTGTGGTGTTGGAGAAGACTCTTGAGAGTCCACTGGACTGCAAGGAGATCAAACCAGTCAATCCTAAAGGAAATCAGTCCTGAAAATTCATTGAAAGGACTGATGCTGAAGCTGAAGCTCCAATACTTAGGCCACCTGATGAGAAGACTGACTCACTGGAAAAGACCCTGATATTGGGCAAGACTGATGGCAGGAAGAGAAAGGAACGACAGAGGATGAGATGATTCAATGGCATCACAGACTCAATGGACATGAGTTTCAGCAAGCTTCTGGAGTTGGTGATGAACAGGGAAGCCTGGTGTGCTGCAGTCCATGGGGTCACCAAAAGTTAGACAGGACACTTCGACATGACTGACTGACCAAACTGACTATAAAGGACCCAAAAGAACTGTTAGCAGAAGAACTGTTTGTAACCACTGAAAAGTGGAAAAAATTTAGGTGACCAACTATAGGATAATGGATAAAATGTAATCTGTTTATACAACGTAACACTATACTGTGGTGAAAATATAAATCCTAGGTCCTATGTGACAACAAAAAAGATTCTTATAACAAAATGTTGACTAAAAAGAACATATTGGAAAAGAAGATATGTAAGAATAATCACTTTAATATGAGTGTTAAAATATGAAACCACTACATTTTATGTAGGAAGATATATATGTAGCAAAAATACAAAAAAGTGGCGGGTGGGGAGGTGAGGGACAAAAATACCAATTTAGTATAGTGGCTACACCTGGGAGCATAGGAGCTTGGTTCAGTTCAGTTCAGTCAGTCAGTCGTGTCCAAGTCTGCAACTCCATGGACTGCAGCACGCCAGGTTTCTCTCTCCATTACCAACTTCCAGAGCTTCCTCAAACTCATGCCCATCGAGCCAGTGATGCCATCCAACCAAGAGTCAGTAATGCCATCCAACCTCTGTCATCCCCTTCTCCTCCTGCCTTCAATCTTTCCTAGTATCAGGGTCTTTTTCAATGAATCAGTTCTTCCCATCAGGTGGCCAAAGTACTGGAGCTTCAGCTTCAGCATCAGTCCTTGCAATGAATATTCAGGACTGATTTTCTTTAGGATGGACTGGTTTGATCTCCTTACTATCCATCAAGGGACTCTCAAGAGTCTTCTCCAGCACCATAGTTCAAAAGCATTCATTCTTTGGCACTCAGCTTTCTTTATGGTCCAACCTTCACATCCATACATGACTACTAGAAAAACCATATCTTTGAGTATTCAGACCTTTGTCAGCAAAGTCATGTTTCTGCTTTTTAATATGCTGTCTAGGCTTGCCACAGCTTTTCTTTCAAGGAGCAAGTTTCTTTTAATTTCATGGCTGCAGTTACCATCTGCAGTGATTTTGGAGCCCCAGAAAATAAAGTCTGTCACTGTTTCCATTGTTTCCCTATCTATTTGCCATTAAGTGATGTGACCGGATGCCATGATCTTTGCTTTTTGAATGTTGAGTTTTAAGCCAGCTTTTTCATTCTCCTCTCTCACTTTCATCAAGAAGCTCTTTAGTTCCTCTTCGCTGTCATTAGAGTGGTATCATCTGTATATCTGACATTGTTGACATTTCTCCCTGCAGTCTTGATTCCAGCTTGTGATTCATCCAGCCCAGGCTTTCGCATGATGTACTCCTCATATAAGTTAAACAAGCAGGATAACAATATACAGCTTTGACGTACTCCTTTCTCAATTTGGAACTAGTCCATTGTTCCATGTCCAGCTCCAACTGTTGCTTCTTGACTTGCATACAGATTTCTCAGGATGTAGGTAAAGTGGTCTGGTATTCTCATCTCTTGAAGAATTTTCCACAGTTTCTTGTGATCCACACAGTCAAAGAGTAGTCAATGAAGCAGAAGTAGATGTTTTTCTGGAATTCTCTTGTTTTTTCTGTGATCCAGCAAATGTTGGCAATTTGATCTCTGGTTCCTCTGCCTTTTCTAAATCCAGCTAGAACATCTGGAAATTCTCGATTCGCATACTGTAGAAGCCTAGCTTGGAGAATTTTGAGCATTGCTTTGCTAGCGTGTGAGCTGAGTGCAACTGTGTGATAGTTTGAACATTGTTTGGCATTGCCTTTCTTTGTGATTGGAATGAAAACTGACCTTTCAGAAAGGAGCAGCTTAGTTGGGAAAAGACACACAACTTCAATTGAACTGAAGCTAGATGACTCTAGCTTTTCATTCTAGAAGCTACATGAGAAATATGCATATCCATTATATTATTTCAAATATTTTTTATGTCTGAGGGGCTTCAAAAAGATTTTAAAACACCAATAACAACAACAACAAAAAAAGGAGTGGTTCTACCAGGTCAGGACAGAGAAGTAATATTGCACTTGAAAAGATACAGATAAAACAGATATATAGATATAACAGATACAGATATAACAGATATAAAGAATAACCTTGGTAAGAACCACTTCAGTAGAGTAGTGGGGGATAAAAACCACATGAAGGAAAAGAATGGGAGAGGTGAAAATGGAGACAACCAATATAGACAGCTATACGGACAAATCTACTACAACATGGAGCAGAGAAACAGAGTATAGAGTTAGAAGGGGAAATGAATCAGTAGGAAAAAAATTTTAAGATGGCTTAGGCTTGTTTGCATGGCAACAGGAGGAAGTCAGTAAAACAAAAGAAAAGGTATGCAGGAACTACAGCACAGTTATGGAAACACAGTCCATAAAAAAGCAGAAGAAAATGAGGTACACTGGATTAGAGGAGGGATCAACCTTAGATAGTGTTAGGCATTTTAATTCCAAAGCAGTATCTACAGCAGTATTTGAGCAGATATTGCATCCATACATTAATGATAATAATGGCAACTAACCATTTTGAGCACTTACGTGACAGGTAGTGTTCTAGACACTTTATAAATATTATCTCATTTAACCATCATGAAATCTCTATCAAGTAGGTAAAATTATTGTCCCCATTTTACACATTAGGAAACTAAGTTCAATGAATCATTTACCCAAGAGTTTTCAGAGAGCTCCATAGAGGCTGCCTAGATCTGCATTTCTCCATATATCCTCCATAAACAACACAGAATAAGAAAAACAAAACTGCACAAAACCCATGCCTTCCATACAACTAGAAGCCACAGAATGCCCAGACTCTAAAATAACTGTAAGTAAAAAAGAAAAGACATCAAATCCCAATGAGTAATCACTCCTGCTCCTGCTACAAGCCTTCACAGTAAGCAAAAGCAGTCCAACAAAAACTGAAGAACACAGAGAAGGAGCTTGCAGCTAGGTTATAAAGCTAAGATTGCTTTATAACCACCATCAGAAAAAGTAAATCCCCTAATTTTATAAATACTAAAGCATGATCCAGTCACTGGCTACTGGACAGGGAATTAAATGTACACATGATCTGAAGTGGCTACCTTCAAAGTGGCTTTTAGAGGAGAAAAAGGCAAAAAGGAAGGGAGAGGCACCCTTTGGCAACAAGCAGGTGAAGAGGAAGAGAAGCAAAATGGGAAAAGTTAGCATCCTCAGGGCAAGAAAGAACAAAGCAAAATTCAGAAGACGGGACTTCCCAGGTGGTCCAGTGGTAAAGAATCTGCCTACCAATGTAGGAGACACAGGTTCAATCCTTGGTCCAGGAAGATTCCACATGCCTCAGAGCAGCTAAGCCCACATGCAACAACTACTGAAGCCTGCACATTCTAAGTCCTGTGTGCCACAACTAGAGAGTAGGCCCTGCTCACCACAACTCGAGAAAGCCCTTGCACAGCAACAGTGCAGTCAAAAATGAAGTTTTTTAAAAAAATCAGAGGACAGACACACACTCTCCTGACCACCATAAAAAAAAAAAAAATCAGTAAAGAATTGGACTTTGCTACAGTAATAGAAGAGGTTGCCACTGAATTATGAATCTCCTAAACTACCCAAAACCCACATAATGAATACACAAAAAGAAATCAGTTCTACACAAAGTTGCCACCAAAAACTAAAAATAAAAAAATACATCTCAGCAGATGAATCACACCTCCAGAACAAACAAACAAAAAGAAACAAAAGAAAACAACACTCCAAACAGAATATATAGTATTCAAACAAAACTTTGAGAATATAAAAAAAAAAATCACCTTGAAACAGGAATTCAAAATGTACAAAGAAAAATTAGGCAAAACATAATGAGAAATGAAAAGAAGGATAATTAAATTCTAGAAAGTAAGAGGTAATTATATCCAAAATTAGGAGCAAATCCAAGTATCAAAGAAGAACAGAGTCAAATGAAAATGTAGTAAGAGGCATTGAAGAAAGACAGAAAAGCAGTCAAGAAAATAAAAATAATAAAAATTAAAAAAATTTAAAGGGTCAAGAGAAGAAGCAATAGAAGTGGAAGACAAGTAAAGAAAGAATGACTTATATAAAACTGGAGTCCCCAGAGAAGAAAAGCAAAATCAAACAATCAAACAGAACTAACATTTGAAACTATAATTGTTCAAAAGTGCCTAAAATTGTCCAAAAGTAAATTAAGATCTGAATCTACATATTGAAAAGGCATGCCAGGTATCTGGGAAAATTAACCCAGAACAATCAAATCTGCAGTATATCTTTTAAACTGTATGAGACTTCAAAGAAAAGAAAAAAAAAGTCCTCTTAAACTTTCCAGGCAAAAAGATCAAATAACTTGCAAAGGCAATGGAATTAGAATGGCGTCCACAATACACAAAGCAAGGCAATAATGGAACAGCCTTTTTTAAAAAATAAAGGTGTGAACCAAGGATTTTATGCTCAGCCAACTATTCTTGTTTCAAATGTGAAGACTATAGAAAATATTTCTAAATACACAAGACCTTAGGAATTCAGTACTTAAAAGTCACTCTTGAAAAATCTATTAACACTTCATTCACCCAAGAAATGACTGGGGAAACCAGCAAAAGGACTGATGTTAAGTATTTTCAGGTGTCTAAATTATCAATGCTGGGAAAGATTGAAGGCAGGAGGAGAAAGGGACGACAGAGGATGAGACGGTTGGATGGCATCACCAACTCAATGGACATGCGTTTGAGCAAGCTCTGTGAGTTGGTGATGGACAGGGAAGCCTGGCATGCTGCAGTCCATGGGGTCATAAAGAGTTGGACACGACTGAGTGACTGAACTGAACTGTATCAAACACTAAAAAGGTGACAGTGAAAGATTAATGTTCAAATGTTATACATTACGACACAATGGAAATAATGGAACAAAAATGGGAAAAGGAAAGTAGAATAAGCTCATTGATTCTGCAATAGGCAACAGTTGGGATACCATTAAAAACTGACAAATCAGGTAGTAAAACAGTAAATAACTGAGCAGGTTGGTAAAATCATATAAAATAGTGTAAATAAGAAGAAAATGAAAAAGGAGTACAAGGGATGCTATGGTGTGACACTTTTCTAAATATAACTTTTTGATGGGCGTAGAGAACAAACATATGGACACCAGCTGGGGAGTGGGGGTGTGGGATGAACTGAGAGATTAGGATTGATATACATACACTATTGATACTAAGTATAAAAGAGATAACTAATGAGAACCTATTGTATAGCTCAGGAAACTCTATTAGTGCTCGGTGGTGACCTAAAAGGGAAGGAAAACCAAAAAAGAGGTGACATATGTATACATATAGCTGATTAACTTTGCTGTACAGTGGAAACTAACACAACATTGTAAGGCAACCATACTCCAATAAAATGAATTAAAACTCTAAATAAATATACATTTTTGTATGATTCTGACTTTTAGGACTATATTAACATTCTACAGGCTTAGAAAAAGAATCAAAGTCAACAAGAATTGGCGAAGACCCAAAGTGAAATAAGTACAAACAGAAATAAGCCTAACTGTATGAAAAAATAACATAACCACACTGAAGGAGGAGAGAAGGAAAAAACTGTTCACACAGTCAGTCTGAAAGTACCTCTCCCATAATACTTACTAAGCACAAAAAGAAAAACAATAACTTTACAAAGGACAACACTAGCAGACAGCATCTTTGTAACCTAAGTAACTTTGTAAAACAGTATTCTGACTACACACTATAATGCTAGACACCAAAAGAACAAGACATAAATATTATCCTCTCGTTAGTATGCTTATTTTCAAAAGGATATAGGTTATCAATCCCAGAACTATTTCACATGTACTATGAGCATGTATGTGTTTGTGTGTGTGAATGTGTGTATTGTGAACAATGATACATATATAACTAGCTCTGTCATGAGAAGATCTAGAAGCAATGACACTCGAGTACGAAAAGGCATACCCAACACTCAGATTTTGGTCTCTAAATACCATTCTCCAATTAAAAATTTTAAAAAAGAATAAAAATAAAATAAATTTAAATTTAAAAAAAAAAAAGAAAAAGAAAAACAAAACCTGGCTCCTTGAAGAAATGGTTGACATGGGCAAGGTACAAAAAAATCTTGGCATACTTTGTATTGTCAGAAAGCAAGGAACTATACAAAAAATTATGGGGACATGTCAAATGAACGTAAGCACCAGCCTGAAGGGAAACACACTGGTCAAACGTGAGACAGTTAAAACATCAAAATAAATGATAGCAAGTGTTTATATTCCTGAATTAATATAAGAATCTACAATCCATAGTGATACTATTTGGGAAAGTTCTTCATTAAAGTAAAATTCTAACTATAAATATACAAAGAATGATTGAGGCAGAAAAATCACCTTTTGGCAAACACCACGGTAATAATTACTGCAGGGAAAAATATTAATAGATGCTATTATCACTATTATGTACACCACTATGTAAAAATATAATTAGAAACATTCACATAGTCTCAAGGTTATCTCCCATATGATACTTATTAAACATAAGAAGAAAAACAGTAATTTTACAAAGGAGAGGCCCGGCAGGCACCACCTTAATCAGCAATCAAAAGTTAACAGCAGCAGTGATGGAAATATTCACATCAAGTCCTTTCCAATGTGAAAAAATGGGAAAGACACATCAGTTCTGTGGTATTCCTGTCCAAAAAAACCACATAACCTGAATTCAATCATGAGAAAACAACAAACAAACCCAAATTGGGTCATTCTACAAAACAACTTCTCAAAAATTGCAAGCTAGTAAAAAGCACAGAAAAATTTAACCCATCCACAATAAAGAACACATAATACTACATGCAAAAATTTATCTAGGATTGGATCCCTGAACCAGAGAAAGGACATTAGTAAACAACTGATGAAATGTAAAAGGTCTGTATAGCCAAAACTATGGTTTTTCCAGTAGTCATGTACGGATGTGAGTTGGATCATAAAGAAGGCTGAGCACCGAAGAATTGATGCTTTTGAATTATGGTGCTGGCAAAGATTCTTGATACTCCCCTGGAATAGAAGGAGATCAAACCAGTGAATCCTAAAGGAAATCAACCCTGAATATTTATTGGAAGGACCAATGCTGAAGCTGAAGCTCTAATGCTCTGGCCCCCTGATGTGAAGAGCCAACTCATTGGAAAAGACCCTGATGCTGGGAAAGATTGAAGGCAGAAGGAGAAGGGGATGACAGAGGACAAGATGGTTGGATGGCATTACCAACTCAATGGACATGAGTTTGTGCAAATTCCGAGAGATGGTGAAGGACAGGGAAGCCCGGTATGCTACAGTCCATGGGGTCGCAAAGGGTCAGACATGACTTAGCAACTGAACAACAACAAAACAGTCTGTAGAGCAGATAATATTGTTGTTATCAGTATTGAGTTCCTGATTTTGATAACTATACTATAGTTATATAAAATATTAATATTGGGGAATCTGATGAGATGCATGCAGAAATTTTTAATAAGGGTTTTATATAATAAAATTAGTCACATTTAAAAGTTAATAAAATAAAAGTTGCCCAAAGCCACAAGTAAATGCCAGAACTGAGAACACTCTTGTTCCAGAGTCCATGCCACCCTGCTCCACTCCACCTTACGACAACTAAACACAGTGAAGGAATCACTCAAGTACTAGGAGCTGTCCTAAATGTTTTATACCTACTAACTTGCAAGCATGATAAGCATCATCATTATCATCATCATCTTCATGAGACATAGAGAAATTAGAATATATTTCCAATACCATACATCTAGTAACTATTTGTACTAGAACTTGAACACTAGTCTGACCCCATGATATGTTAACTAATATCCTATAAAACAGATGCTGGAAAAGAAAATAATAAGAAATAAATATACCCCTAAAAATTAAAGATATGATTATCAAAATTAAAAAAATTCAACACAGCATTAGAATTCAAGAATACCTCTCAGAAATTCAATAAAGGGGACAAATAAGAAATATGAAGAATCAATCCAGCTAATCAAAGATAGTGCTAATAGAATTACCAGGGAAAAGAAAGAGAAATATAGAGAAGAATATTATCAAGGAAATCATATCAAAGAAAATTCCCCAGAGCTCAAGAGAAACAAGAGTATGCAAACTGAAAGGATCCACTAGTGCTGACACGGACAAATGAATGAAGACTCAGACCGAGACACACCCATCATTGTGAAATTTCAGATACCAAGGATAAAGAAGAAAGCCTAAAAACTTCCGGAAAAAAAGCCCAAAATTAAACTGGGTCACCCACAAGAGAATAAGAATCTGAATAAGATTTGTCTTCAACAACACTAGGAAGACAAAAAACAAAACATACAGGTATACATGCACACACAATGCAGTATAACTTTTAACCTTTTTAGGAAAATAATAGTCAACCTGGAACTGAACTGCCAAGTACAAAGTTATAATACAGACATTTTTAGACACATAAAGGTATCTCAGAAAAATATTATTTCCCATTCATTACTACTTCACTTTAAAGAGAGCGAAATGTACTGTAATATACATTTATATTTATCCTTTCTTCCTTCAAGTAACATGAAGATGGACTCCAACAAAACAGGATTAAAAAAAAAAAAGAAAACATGCATATTTAGCAAATGGCAACCTAAGCCATAGAGCAATGAAGAGAAATTCAAAACTAGCAGCTGTGCAGCAAACTCAGGGGGCACCCGGCTGAGAACGGAAAAAGAAGACAGAAGGATCTGGGGGCAAAAAGGGGATTTCACACAATACATACAGTGATCGAGTTGTGGAGGGGAAAATGAAGGTATGATAAAGATATATCATGTAAGAAAAAGAAGGAGGAAAACGAAAGCAATGAAAAACTCCTGCAAACAAAAAAAGATACCCAATGAAGTCATGATCCAAATGTAAAGTATCTGGTTCAAATCAGAACAAGAAATCAGTGGGTTTCATGAAGATAAGTGAAATGGATTATAAACAATAAAAAGAAAGATTAAGAAGCTAGTAGATTTTTTTAAGGCATAAGAATCTTCTATTTTTTTTTTTTTTTAGAAAGTGTGAGAAACTCAAGGAAAAACAAAAAGCTATTTCAAAGTTATAATACACATCTGAAGGAAACTAAAAGGGAACGATTTTGAGGAACTGGTGACTTTCACGAAAGAGCTATCCATTTGAACATCTCTTTTAAGTAGCATGGAACCATGACATTGGAAACAGAAAGAAAGAAAAAGCTTTGCACTGAACAACATTTCCCTACTAATAATATAAAAGCTAAACATCAATTTTTAACAATTCGAGTCAACTTGCAAATATCAAGCATAGGAAACTTAATCTGATTATAGGGTAAACAAAAATGTTATAAAACTTGATGTTGTCAAAATAAAACTAGAGTCAACCCAAGATGGGAGGCAGAAAGAATAGAGAAGAAAAGGTAGAGCATAGCTGTGGAAGTGAGAACAGGTGATTACTGCTTTTCATTATAAATCTTTTATTCGATAGGCATTATTTTGAGAAAAATATCTTTGAATGTTTTAAGGAGTAAGCTGTTACCAGTGCAAATGCTACAAAGAGGCTAAGTGAGAAGGAGCTAGATTTGACCTCTAATGTCACAGATAGCCTTGAAAAGGACCATTTCACTAGAATACCGGAATGGAAACCAGAGTGTGGTGGGTCGGGAAATGAAAACTTGAAGAGGACAAGTTATCCAGCAGAACTCTAAGGACAGAAGAAAAGAAAGATTGCTAACAAGAGGAATTAAAAGGAAAGGGAAGGTTGTTGCTGCTATTTTTATTAACATGGGAAAAAAACCTGAGCATGTTTTTAATTTGATTGAGGTGAAGAAGGGATGACAGGTGATGAAATCTAGAGTACAGGGTGAGGAATCAGCCTTGTAGAGAAGAAAGGATATCTATTGTGAAATGCAAAGAAACCAGGTAGGGAGGGGGCTTCCCTGGCGGCTCAGCAGTCAAGAATCTGCCTGCCCTGTGTCATAGACTCAGACGTGACCGAGTGACTAAGCGTGCAAGAGGTAAGCAGGATGAGACAGGGAAGCAGAAAGGTGGTGAGATCCAGCTAACAGGGTCACAGAGAGCTTCTATCCACCAACAAAGTTTATTTTGACCACTCTCAGTACACTGCAAGTTCAACTGGAAAACAATCAAATGGGAAATATGGGGGGGGGGGGGGCGGGAAACATAAAAATTAGCTGACATTAGAGATTATGCCATCCAAAGCTGGGTGATCAATGTAAAAATGTATGCGCCAAAATCAGTACTTTAAATTTGGGGGTAACATCAGCTGTATCCTCTGAATTATGAATTAAGGTCACTACCTTCTGTATTTCAATTCTAGAACTACTTTTTTCCCCTGTGTTCTGAGTTTTTCAAATTAATCTACTTACTATGGTAGGTTGTTGTTTGGCTACTAAATACTACAAATAGAAATCTATGTTGATGACAGATTTTTAAAATGTACCTTGAATAACTAGTTCTTTTTCAAATGAGTTAACATGAATTAACAGGAAAAAATGGTTGACGTTATTTCAAAATGTAGAGACCTTAGCAAAATTTATCCAATGCTTTTTGCTTTTTAAATTTCTATTAATGAACCTTCTATCCTAAAGTGATTCTTCCTCTAGGCAATTATGCTGCTGAAACAGTATTATGTTACTCCATGTCTGGCTTACTCTAAATAACCTGAAGCCTACAGACAGATTTTAATAAAATGAATGCATATTTTTCCTCCAAAGGTTTTACTTTAAATTATAACTCAAGTCATCATTTTGAGACCACAAAAATATGTACCATCATTTAAAATGAAACAATAGCAAAGGGTATTTTGAAGCAAGCTGACCGGGTTAAAAAAGTCCTGGGAACAGAACTAAATCTGTGATGACCACTGATATGCATGGGTCATCACTAAGGCAGCCCCAGCTTAGGAACACGAGGATGGCAGGGAAAAATCTCAGTGAGCTTAAAGGGAAGTATTTGTTGAGCAGTTTCCATTGTGTGTCCTGGATTACTGGAACATGATATGGTCAGTCTCTACCGTAATACCACTCAAACCAGACTGAAGGTTGTTTACAATACCCTGGGCAATTTGAAACTTTGAGATTTCAACAATGGCATCAACTGACTAAAATGCTTTGAGTAATGTAATCAACTGTGATTTATTACCTCACATGAATGTGTTTCTAGCTTATAAATAGGCTACAGCTGATCCCTTTTATCTCACACATAATTAAAATAATGAATTTGTGGTGTTGGTATCAGTCAGTATTAAAAAATTACAAAGCATGTTTTAGAGTTGAAATAAAACTTCATTTCCATCATCTCATCAGCCACCTTGCTGTATCAGTCCACAATCATTGCCATTCTGCCTATTTCTGGTCCTCAGTAAGTCTTACTCATTAGTCTTACCCTTGTCTCTAGAAGCCTTCCTAAATCCCAGCCTATTTGTGTACCCTTGGTATAGTCTTCAATGTATCTTTCAGGATAACACTTCTATGCTTTTTTTCTATGTTGGTGCACCCACATATGTTGTGTTCACACTCTTGATTATTTATTATTCTGATCTACTTTTTGATCCACTCTCGCATGCTGACATTTCTCTCAGGTTGAAATCCAGATTTAACTTCTGGATTAGCTTTCTTCTATGCTATCCTAATGAAACTGCTCTGTACTTTTATACATGAACTGCTTGCTTTGTTTCTTAGAGGAAGAAAACTTCTTCCCCTAAGAATTACCAGTAACACTGGCTTCATTCAAATCTTTGCTTCTGAGCTCTTAAGAACTGGCTTTTATTACACTCAAACTGTTTGTTTTCTATTAGGTTCCACTCTCTAGATACCAGGTTGCTTCTTCTCTACTCCACTTTTCCTCAGTTCTTGGCTGCTTAAACTGTTTCTAGAACAGGCTGTCCTTCTTCAACTTTTTCACTTAAAAATTCTGATTATCTAAAATTTAATTCCATTTTCTTATATTTTCTAATTCATATATTCACTGTATCACTGAGGAAGCTGAAATTAAGTATATATTACTCATCAGCTAAAAAGTTCAGAGCACACAAACACACAAGTGTAGAAGAAAAGAAAAAAACCTAAATAAATTCTGGTTCTCTTTCTTATCTAGTTTAAGCCTTATAATCCAATGACTCTGCTCAAATTGAACTCTCTCTATGCATAACCAAAAGCATCCATCACTGTCTACAAAGTCACAAAGAGATATTAGGAAGAAAAAAGGCAGGAGGTATATGTACAATCCATGCACATATATTTAAATCACATATTGCCCAAGAGTTTTCCCTCATAAAAAGTAAACAACTTTTCTGTAAATGATATTTACATGTGTATACCACACACAATTAACTTGCTCCCAAGTTAACGGTTTAAACAGCTAAAAATCAAAACTTTAGAAACCAGGCTTGATTTTCATGAGTCGTAGCCCATAAAACCAAACATTCCACAGAAACAAATGAAAACAAAAGCTATTAATAGCACTATGTGTTGAATTTGACATGGATCATCCTAAGAGACCACAACTGAAAAGTAAAACCGGTAAAAGAACCCATGTCAAACCACTGTTATGGGAAGTGATACACAGAGGAAATGAGAGTAGGGGATGGGGAAAAAGAAAGAAATGTAAAATAAATCCAGAAGAGGCCTTTATGAACCAATAATGACCAGAGTCAGACACGACAGAGCAATTAACACACTGGGTCAATGACCAACAGCGACACTTGCCAAGATCTGGATGACATAATTAACTCAACTCTTTGCACTGGAGGGCAAAACAAACCCAAACAACAGGAACTCCATAAAAGTAACACGTCTTCCCCTAATTCCCAAAGAAAACAATTCACCATTAAAACGCTTCTGATGTACGATCACAAAGTGACACAATTAGCCACCTTGAAGATCAACCCTAAACAAAACAGCAAAGACTTACACCCAGAGTAAATAAAAACTTGAAGGAAATTACAGAGGCACAACAGGAGAAACATCTTCCTAACAGTCATCCTTCTACCATATTGTCCTATTATTTCAGATATTCATGCAGAGAATAGTCAAATCAATGATTACCCAGAAAACGTATTTTCACTCAGTGGCAGTTGGCCTCAATTCCTTCTTGGATCTCTTTTCTCAAAAAAAAATAGGAAATAATTTTATATACAGAAAACAATCAAGAAACATACCTGTGTGTTCCTTAGCAGGGACAGAGGTCAAAAGGAAAAGCTTAAGATTCATAGACAAAGAATATTCTGAACTGATACAAACTGCATTAGCTGGAAGAGAATATTTATAAAACTAATTCTTTCAGACAATTTTGACACTGAATTGAGTATAGTACACCATACTTCAAACACCTGTTCTCCTTAGGCCCACAGGTTCAAACATGCATAGGTGATTTTATTTGCCTAAAACAACAGATGGCTTCCCAGGTGGCACCAGTGGTAAAGAATCTGCCTGCCAATGCAGGAAATGTGAAAGGAGTGGGTTCCATCCCTGGGTTAGGGAGATCCCCTGGAGAAAGGCATGGCTACTCACTCTGGTATTCTTGCCTGGAAAATCCCCTGGACAGAGGAGCCGGGAGGGCTACAGTCCATAGGGTCACAAAGAGTCAGACGTGACTGAAGCAAGTTAGCACACCCACACACAAACCCCCAGGTAAACTGATGCCACACAGCTAAGGGGAGGAATTGAAAGAAATCCCATTCCACGAAAAGTGATGTTTTCTTTTAAAGTAGCAACACTGTGCTTTCAGCCAAACAAATACTTAGCCATCTTATTGTTCCAGGCACAAATGGTCATTTCAGAGACACCTGTGAATTGAGCAGAGCCCTGAGACGTTCTCCCACTAGACGCTTGATTTTCCCGTTCCTTCCCTTACCTGATAATGAGCCTGGGCTTGCTGCGCTGAGTTCAAGGTGACATTGCAAAGCTTGCAGTACAGTGGTTTACACAGCTCCTCCAGGGCAGAGTCTTGTTCCCCTGCCGGAGGTGGCTCTTCTTCCCCAGCCAAAGGCAAGGAAGCCTCCTGCCCAAAAGGCTTCTGCGGTGGAAGCTGCAAGGCCCCTGTAGACCTGGCGGCCACTGACATAGGAGGAGAGGATGAGGGCCGCTTAGGCGGAGGAAGCCCGGCGTGTTGCAAGAGGATCATTGGGTAGGAAAGCCTTGGGCATCATCCAAAGGATGAGAAGTCGGGTCTTCAATCTGAATCAACAGCAAAAATTGGAAAAAAAAAAACAACTTAAAAATGTGTTATCAGCAATATGACATGTAAATGACCACATCATGGGTTCCTTCCTCTGCTTCTCCAAATCATCTTTGGGACTCCCTTTCTTTTCCCTCATCCAGCACACTTCCCCCGTCTGTTAATCCACATTGACACCACACTCTTCCACGGATAAGAGCTTTATGGATTTGGCTTGATTTTGCCTGGCACAGCTCCAACTGCGGTCCCTCTGGCCCATGAACATTAATAGCATTGCATCCATGGCTAATTAAATCTAAAAGTCACATGACTGAAATGAACATCAAAGGTCACCCAGTCCAGATCCCTTCCCTCAGGCACACTTACAACACTCTTGATGATAATCATGCATAGACCAAAAAAAAAAAAAAAAAACCCACCAGCAAAGAACCTCAGCAAATATCCCCTTTTCATGCAAACTAGTCTTTCCATCCAAATAATATCAAAAACAGTGAAATCAAAAGTGTCACTGCTCAAACTACTGCAAACACTTCTAGAACTAGCTTAACTATCTAGGAACTCTACATAGCTAATGGCTAACATTAGACATATACTCTAGTATCTTGGAAAAACTCTTGAGTCACTATGTGACAAAAATAAATAAACATGTACCTTCTGATCAACTAGTAATACCGAAATAATTGATCTAATGAATCTTCAAAGTGGAGGTTGCAAACAAACAACCTGAAGGCCACAGGCAGCCACAGACATGCTCTGTTTGGAATATACAGTGTTTCATTTTGCTTTCATTTTTAAATTGAATTGGTTAGTCAACATTTTAAAATCAAAAGATCTGTGGCTGCTCTTGATAAAAGAGGGATCTGACAACACTTGGATGGTAGTCCTACATGGGCAACAACAGCTAGTTAGTATTGAGAGGCACTGTCCTGGGTATCCAAGCTTGTCTTCTCTAGGCCACCTCAAGGGCCCACTCAGCCTGCTGCTTTATTCATATTACATGCCTGTGCCCCACAGGCTTGAGTTGAAGACCCCACCTCATGGAGCCTTAGATTGTATTCACTCAGTTCAATCAGTTCAGTCGCTCAGTCGTGTCCACTCTTTGTGACCCCATGATGAAAGCTGAGCGCCGAAAAAAAAAAAAATGATACTTTCTTGTATGCATTAGTCTCCTATAAAATCAGAGTATTTTCTTTCTCTCTCTAGAGGTAAATTTTGAGATAAGGATTTTAATTTGGGTTAACTGGAATCATGGGAAATCAAAGCGCATAGTGTGGTTCATTTTGAGATACTCAGGATTAGAAGTTGCCATCTGGGTCGGAGGCAGGAGAAATGGGTAAAACTGAAGAGGGATTGGAACATATTGGGTCTTTTCTGAGGGAAACAATAGAGACTATAAGGGAAAGCAAACAGTTGAAAGACCGAGGAACTAAAATTATACTGGGGCCCTGGCAATATGATCCAGTACCCCACTGGACGCTTACTTCATGCACCATTTGATGTAGGCAATTCTCCAGGCCAGAATACTGGAGTGGGTAGCCTTTCCCTTATCCAGAGGATCTTCCCAACCCAGGGATCAAACCCAGGTCTCCTGCACTGCGGGTGGATTCTTTACCAGCTGAGCCACAAGGGAAGCCCAAGAATACTGGAGTGCGTACCTATCCCTTCTCCAGGGGATCTTCCCGACCCAGGAATCGAAATGGGGTCTCCTGCGTTGCAGGTGGTTTCATGACCAACTGAGCTATGAGGGAAGCCCCTAACCCTGAGTATCTCAAAATGAACCACACTATGTGCTTTGAGTGCCCATGATTCTAATTAACCCAAATTAAAATCCTTATCTCAAAATCCTCTATTCCTTCCACTTTCAATACTATTAAAACCTCTTTCTGGTCAATAGAATATAGCTATTTTAAGGGCTGAAATTTTACACCTGCAATAGAAAAGTGTAAGTTTTATGATAATAATAGATTTACTAAAATCAACCAAGAACAATTTTGAAAAGTTAAGTCTCTTTTACCACATTTAATAAGTATCTACACCTGTTAATTGCAACCAAATAACAGTTTTTGTACTAAATTCAGGCTCTTAAAGCAGAAGTTATCAGTGCAATGGGAAAATAATATACTAAATGGCAAAGTACATATATCATTAGTCATAGTATTCAACAATATTTCTCACTAAGCATAATATTTAGAAAAACAATAATGTTATTTTATTCTCAAGCAGAAGTATGCTGTCCACACCTCTGAGAATATTTTTTAAAAAGCAATACGGATTTAGAACATTTAAAAAGTCAGGTTCTCTATAATCACATTATTCCTCTGAATTAAACCAAGTGAGGACATTCAGAAAGCAAAGGCAAATACGGATATTTTAAAAAAGAAAACTATAGGGACAAAACTCCTTTTTAAAAAGTTTACCTAATCATAACAAGTAATATTAAAAGACTACATATACCCCCTGTACAGAGACAAAAGGATACCAAAGTGCAAATGACAAGTTCCAGCTCAGAGATAAATGGTGGAGGAAGATGTTAAAACATCTGGATAAAGGAAATAAGCAATATAAAGAGAAAATCAAATGTTACCAATGGCCTAGACATGTCTGGACTTGTTTTATAAAAGTTCACTCCCACTTGAGGAAATACCAGCATGTGTCTCCCCCAGCTCTGTCTGCAGGCTTCCATCAAAATAAAGGCCTGATAAAATCTCCCGAATTGAAGAAACAATTCTCATACAGTACAGACTTACCCATTATCACATTTTATCTTTTAATGTTTAAAGAATAGCTAGATAGTCCAAAATTCTTTCTTGTAAATATTTAACAATCAAAATGACGTCAACTCCCCCAAAAGTATCTTTGCAAGACAATTACATCAGGTATTACTATACTTGCAAAAAAAAAAAAAAAAACTAGCATAAAATAAAAATCTAAAAATGAAACCTTCAGTGAAAGCAGATATGGTGGAATATAAAGAGATTCAAAGCATATAGGACTCACGTCTGTTCAACTACTACATTAGATTAAAAGAAACTAACTTGATGCCTGATGTAAATAAAATATTCCTCATCATAAAAGCCACTCAATTTGATCCTTGAAGTAGCATAAATGAAGGATTTATGGTGGTTAATGTCCTGGTATGGAAGGGGTTGAGGGGACAATAAAGAAAATCAAAGCTTCTCAGTCGGCCCTGTTTAAAGAAAAGGAATGATCATATAGCATAGTTTTCATGATCGAATTGGGGCCTACTCTTCATATACTGCATTAAAGACAACCACTTTCTCATTTGGAGAAATCTTCGGAGGAAAGGAAACACAATAAGGGAACAGGTGACTGGCACATCAGGAAACTAGGTAAGTCTGTAACTGGGTATTCCCGAAAATGAGGGAAAGACGGGTGAGCATTATTCAGAGGTCATCAGAACACAGCGAGAAGGAATGAGAGAGGAAAATAGAAAAATAATCAGTTGTAAGGTATATCACAGAAGGAAGACCCAAAAGAACGCAAGAACCTGGGGAAGAAGAGGCCTTGGTGAATTGGCGAATGTTCTCCAATCTCAGTTATGACGGGTCCGAATCCTAGGAAACCTTTCACGTATTTGAATCAGAGCTACATATACTTCAGCATTGTCCACATATATCTTACATTTCTAAAACGTGCATGCACACACATGAGAGCGCACTCACATATACATACATACACACATACACACGCACGCACGCACCTCAATCCCGTGAGGATGCCATCACGAAAGATGGAATCCCGGGTCTCCCACGGGGCGGGGACAAGCGCTAGGGCTAAGGCAGCCGCGCGCCTAGAGGATCCGAACGGTACACGTGAATGCTTTAAAAACAAACAGATAAATAAAAGCACCGCAAGCCGGTCACGTGGAGGGCAGGTGGAAAGACGGCACCGGAAAGGAACTGCAAGCCTGGTCGCTCCGGTGCTCGTCCTAAATGTCCCGAGGCTCGCGATCGCCCGCACTCACCGGAACCCCCGGACGCGCCGGGAGTCTAGGTGCCGCGCCTGCCCCGGACGTCCGCCGCCGTCCGCCCTCCGCGCCCGGCTCGGCCCGATTCTACTTCGCCTCCCTCCGCGCAACTTTCTTGGCTGGCCCGGCAGAGCCCCCTCCACAGCTGAAGGCTGACTGTCAAAAGTCAGTCCAACCGGACCCACAGGGAAACAGCTGCAGGAAGTGACTGCGGAATCGGGAGGCGGCGGAGGAGGAGACTGAAGGCGCCGGCCCGGCGTCTCCAGTGCGCATGTGCCTGGTGGAGCGGGGCCCGCGGCGGCGGAGGAGGCTCCAGCTCGCGGGAGGGTGGGGTGCTCGCGGGAGGGTGGGGTGCGCGCGGGTGGGGTGCGCGCCCCGCAGGTGCGGGCACAGTGAGCGCAGCGGCTCTGGGCCGGCGTGGGGAACCAAGGCATGAGTCACAGGGAGGACGCACCACCGCCAGTCCTAAGAGTTTGTTCATCCTATAACCTGGAAAGTTGATCCAGAGAAGAAACCTGGGCAGAGTTTTTGCAACTTTCATCTCCTGTTCCTGAGATCCGAACCCTTTTTCATTCCAGCCCTGCCCTCCGTCCGCTGATTGCCTGCTAAGAGTGGCAGAGGGGAGCTGCCAGAATATCCAGAATCGTCCCACCTGCTGCGACAGGACCTTTAAACTGCTCCTTTCTCCAGGATGAAGGAAGAATAGCGCGTGGCTGCCAACTCAGAGGTCTCCAATCACAAGAAAACATAGACGCAGACTTGCCCTCTAAGCAACAGCAGAATTGGCAAGAGATAGAGACCTTCTCTCGCACACCGCCACTCCCCACCTTACCCTCAAGCTCACCTGCATGACAGGAAAGACTAGGAAGAGATTGGCTAAGGCTATAATGTCACATCCTCTCATAGTCAACCTCAGCACATTCAGGGTTGACACTGAGAGATGAGCTGAGCCAAGTATTAACATTAAAATTCTGTTAACTTGTAAATTTCTCCATAAGAATGTTTGGGGGTCAAATATTTGTAACATAAATTTTGACCATTTTTAAGTGTTTAGTTCAGTGCCATTAAGTACATTTACAACACTGTGTGCTTATTTTTTAAGCATTACAGTAAGTCCTCTATATATGAGCCTTCAAGTTGAGAGCTTTCAAAGATGCCCACATGGATTCCCTCAACCTCAGGTTTGGGTGAAATTGTAGCTTGTGCTTCATCTCCTATTGCTGAAGATCTTTCAGCTCTTCCATCTCCCACCTTCTCTCCCTCCTGTAGTCAGTAACTCTCCTGTGTATCTACTGGATGCCAGGCCCTATGGCTGCTATTATAGTGTACTACCTTACTTTTCAAGGTACTGTACTTGTAAGATTTTAAATGTTGTCTTTATTCTTTGTCTATTTTTATGTATTATTAAAAAGTATTATACACCTATTACACTACAGTACTATATAGCTGATCATGTTCTTTGGGTTAACTTTGGGTTAACTCTAGGCTCACTTTGTTGGACTTACAAACTTGCTGTCAGAATGGAACTTGTTCATATGTAGGGGACTTACTGTAATGAAAATGTCAAGGAGACCTATTTATAGCAAGATGTACCCTAGTAGTAGGCAAATACTGCAGGAAGTTAAGGCAGTTTCTTTGGCTGAAACACACCATCCAATACTACAAAGGACAAACCAAATTGACTGTTTTCTAGAAATGACTTAATACAATGGTTGCTTAGCAATCACCCAAAGCTAGTGTATGCGGGCCCTTTGAGGAGAATAACTCATCATGCCTAGGTAGAAAACTAACAGTTTTTCTGAATTAATTTTCTGTTTACGCATACATACTTTGAGCTTCTCCAGTGGCTCAGCAGTGAAGAATCTGCCTGCAATGCAGGAGACGTGGGTTTGATCCCTGAGTGGGGAAGATCCCCTGGGCATGGCAACCCACTCCAGTATTCTCGCCTGGTGAATCCCATGATAAAGATTGCATTAAATCTGTAGGTTGCATAGGGTAGTGTTGTCGTTTTAACAATATTGATTCTTCCAATCCATGGACACAGTATATCTTTCCATCTGTTTGTGTTGTCTTCAATTTCTTCCATCAGCATCATAGTTTTCTAAGTACAAACAAGTCTTTTACTTCATTAGGTAGGTTTATGCCTAAGCATTTTATAGTATTTTTTTCAGTAAAAATGTTCACAAGTGATCATTTTTATCATCCTATTAAACATACTAAGAAAAAAGGCAATTTTTTCAGGTGAAATGCTCTCAATAAATGCTGCAGTATTAACTAATAAATTCAGAAAATAAGCACCTTCCAACTTTATATGTGATTGATTTCACATCTATTAATTTTTTCAGTTGCTATTCTGTTAAAAACTCATCATCTTGTTGAAAATATTTTTTTGTTTGTACTTTGCAGATAAACATGAATTCACAAACATTGTAAACAAAAATCATTGAGAGGTTAGATCAATGTTTGTCTTCAACATGTTTGAGTACAAGTTTTGAGCATATAAAAAGGTGTCCTTCAACAGTTTATTTTTAAAAGTTCAATTGTTTCAGCTTGGATACCAATTTTTGAGGCAAAACATATTTTAGCAGAATCTATAATACCAAATCATCACCAAACTTTCTCCTATTCCATAGCATCATTGTCCACAAGAATTCTGAAATTAATTCCAAGGCAGCTTTAATTATTTCATTTTTGTTTAAAATTTTTAGTGATTTTTCTTTACAATTTGTGTGGTTGTTTTCTAAAACCCACTAAAAGATGGATTATTTTATGTAGTTACTCTGACTTTATCCCCCTAAGTCACACTAAGTTTCAAGCTATTTTGCACCTTCCTAAAAATAAGACTTATGCTTGAAGAAGCATCGGCGCAAAGTCCTATACTGCTCACCAAATAAGCATGTGCTACTCCACATTACTTTAGACACTTGCAGTTAGATGAGCCCTTGTGACTGACTTTGGGCTGGGAAAGAAAATAATGTATGTCATTTCTAACTCAAAGTTTTTAAGAGCCAGTATGTGATCTTCCAATTTGGAAGCCAGGTTTTGAGAGAATAGTCACAATACAGAAGCAAACTAGATTCTTAAGTCCCTGTTTGGGACAGAGCTACCCTGGAAAGTCAGTGGACCCACAATTGACTGATCAAGTGAAAAACAGCCGCAGTACTGTTAAGCCATTAAGATTTTGAGGTTAATTTGCTACCATGCATAACCTAGCATCCGAGTACATTCTACAGATTTTGATTACTGCTGACTCTCACTACTATGATTGCAGTAATGCTCTTATTATTCTGCCAATGAGGTGATCTTCAGGGACAATGCCACTTACTCATAACCTTTGATCAGTTATTTTATTTGAGTGAGAATAATTTACATATTCATAAGTTGTAAGCTTATACATTAAATTTTCTTTTGCCAGTTCCAATGGATGGCACTAATTAAAAATACTATTTTAAAGGTATAATATTACATTTTTATGAAGAAAAAGAGAGGCACTAGAGTAATTTTTAAAGCATAATTTCAGGTATATTTATATTACAAGGGAACTCACTGCCATGAAAAGTAAAACTAAGTTTCATTTTATAAACAAAAGATTTAATTATGGGAAATTACATTAGAAAGTTGAGCTGACTTGTGAGAAATTTTTTTCTATAATTAAATGTACATTAATAAATAAGTACACAAACAAATGCATGCAGGGGTTTGAAAAGAGGCCACCTTTTCAAAATAGTAAATGTATGAACATCTGCAGGCTGACTGAGAAATCACATGGTCTAGATCTAGGGGGCAGGGTATGAATGATAGAGAGGAACTGGGTTTACAGCAAAAATATACACAATTAGGCGGGGGCAAATAGACAAGGTTTCCTTAAATGATACAAAAGTCTGAATTTCCCAGTAATTACCAGTATATAAAAACATTAAAACATAAAAAATTAAACCTATGTAAAGCATAAAACTGGTAAAAGACATAAAACACAACACAAAATAACTATTGATTTTTCTCATGGACTTCTGTGACAAAACATTTCAATAAAAAATATTCACAATTTTCCTCCAAAATCTTCACATAAATTTAATACTTCAGAAAGATGGGACATGTTGCTTCTTTGGTTTTAAGTATCCATAGTTCACTGATAGATATATATATATCACACACACACACACACATATATATACCCAGAGATAGAATTACCTCAATTTGAGAAGCATCACTCCAATTTCCCTGATATTATTCTTGTATTATGCTGGTACATCTGAACAGTTTCAATTTTGATGGATTGTGTAGATTTCTCATGTCAGTGCTTTCACTTACTGATATTTTGGTTTTTAGCCATCAATTTACATTAAGGGGTACCAAACAGTCCAGGTTGCTACAATAAAATATCATAGCCTGGATAG
This sequence comes from Odocoileus virginianus, assembly GCF_023699985.2. Classification (NCBI taxonomy): domain Eukaryota; kingdom Metazoa; phylum Chordata; class Mammalia; order Artiodactyla; family Cervidae; genus Odocoileus; species Odocoileus virginianus. Next base: position 29,658,683 of record NC_069677.1, on the reverse strand, counting down.
ATTAAACAACAGTCCTTTCTCACCTCCCCTCTTAAATCACTCACTCTAAGAAATCCAGCTTCCATGTTATGAGGACGCCCAGGCAGCCCTGTGGAGAGACATGATAAAAAGTTAATACCATCTGCCGACATTCAGGAACCAAGACCATCAGCCTTATCCAATAGCCACGTGATAAGGTATCTTGGAAATGGACCTTGCAGCCTCCATCAAGCCCCAAACTACTGCAACCCCAGCTGATACCTTAATTCAGCCTTATGAGAGAGCCTGAGCCAAAACTACCCAGCTGCACTCCTCCTAGTTTCCTGACCCTCAGCGATAATAAATTCCTGGTATTTTAAGCAACTAAGTTTTGAGGTAATTTTTTAATACAGGATAGATCGTTTATTTATCTACTTCCCTCTTTGTTTTGACTGTAGGAATGCTAGATTCAAATATGAGGCTCACCTCCAAAATTTATACAGGACTCTCACCATTTTTGTGTTCTAACATTATTTTCTTATTTTATTTTTCTCTTCTCTCAATTTCCTCTTCCAAAAGAAGCCAGAATTAGAATCCAGGTCTCCTGGCACCAGCTTAGAGTTTCTTCTGTATAGGAATTCATGGTGTTGATGGTACAATTGGATAGAGAACTGGGGAAAGGGAGAGCGATAAAATATTCTAATAAATCATTCCCATTCTAATTTGGTACCTCTCAGAGGAAACTCCAAGGGGCCCTAAGCCTGGAAGGGCAGGAAGTCCTCCTTCCGGAGTCTCTTCCATCAGAGCAAGCGCTGGCTTCAAAAACAACTTAATTTTACATTTGGCTTGAAAATCTAAAAATGATGTCATGACTGACCTACCCAGCCAACTTTTCCTCAGGGCCATAAGTTTTCTAAAAGTGAAATAAAAACCAAAGCAGTATTTTCCTTTGCACAGAAAGAAAAAGAAAGGGGAAGGGGTGGAGGGAGAGAGAATGACACTATGATAGGCATATGACAAAGCCAATGAATAAATTAAATGGCATTTTCTGACCTTAATTTACTTAGTCTTATTTTATTATTAAGAAATAAGGCCTATATAATTTTAAACCTTAAAAATCATCATTAGGAAAGCATTAATGAATTGTAAGCAGCTAGAGTACTTGAACCCAGGAGAGAGCAACATGGGACAGAGAGTATTCCGATTTGCACCACATTCTATTGCACTACCTTATAGTGTTCTGAAGTTTTAAAATTATGTTACCTTTTACACCCACAATTTCTTGAATTTTGTATCAGGTTCTTTCACTGACTTAGCTTTAATCCCACTATTGGTGGGATTGTACCCTGGGACAGTCACTACACCAAACAGTATGGAGGACCTTCCAAAAATTAAAAATAGAACCACTGTATGATCCAGCAATTCCACTTCTGGGAATACGTACAAAGAAAACAAAAACACTAACTCAAAAAGATATCTGCAACCCCACCTTCATAGCAGCATCAGTAACAATAGCCAAGACATGGAAACGACCTCTGTGTCCTGACAGATGAATGGCTGTTTTGCATATATACACTATGGAATGTTCTCCAGCCATAAGGCAGGGGGTGGGGGGGGTGATTGTCCAATTTGTGACAAAATGGATGGACCATGAAAGTGCTATACTAAGTAAAATAAACCAGACAAAGACAAATACTGTACAATCTTACTTACATGTGATATCTTCAAAAAACAAATAAAAATCCAAACTCCTAGAAAAAGAGATCAGACTTTAATAACCATAGGTGGAGGTTAATGGGGAGGGGAAATTGGAAGAAGGTGGTCAAAGAGTACAAACTTCCAGTTATAAATAAATACTCACTGTGTAATATATTATACAACAGGATGACTTTAGCTAACATTGCTGTTCAATATATGACAGTTGTTTAGGTAGTAAATCCTAACAGTTTTCATCACAAGCAGACTTTTTTTCCTTTATTCTTTTCTTCTTTCTTTCCTTTTTATTGATTCTATACGAGAAAACAGTTAACTGAACCTATTGTGGTGATTATTTTCCAATATATGTAGATTAAACAGTCATGCTGTATGCCTTAAACTTACACACTGATGTATGTCAATTATTTTTTCAATAATATGGGGAAAAGAAATATTACAACATCACCCTTATTACACTAGATGGCAGCAAATAATTAGAAGGGCCAAATAAAAAACATTTGAGTATCACACAAATATTGAAGCCCCAGAGTGAGTGGAGACATAATGGTAATATTTGAGAAAGAAAAACAAAACCTGGCTGACTCATAAACATTTTTCAAGATTTATCATCTACTTATTCCTTCATTCAAAAAACATTAACAAATTATTAAACAAATACTAACACTACAACGAAGTACTGTGGGAGTACTTCCTCTCTGCTGATTTTATAATTCTTAGAAACCAAAGAGGATTTACTTTGTTTCTCTTGCACAAAGAGCTATGTTTTTAGACTCCCTGGATACTACAACTGTGATACATAGTATGTTCTCAGATTTTACTTCAGTTACTTGCTAGCTTCCAGTCACACTGTAGGCTTTCATATGGCTGTGGTCTTTCATAGGTTGTTCTCTACATCTGGAATTATGCCCAACTCCACCACACATACACACACACACACCCCTTTGAAGTGTTGTCTCTTTTCCTAACCTTCAGTGACCATTATACACATATCAGAGTTCACTCTTCTAAGTCCCCCCAGCATTCTGAGAAGGTCTATAATAGTGGGGAGTTCTGTGTTATATTTGACCGTCTCCACCACTAGACTGAGCTGTGTGTCATAGTTTTATATTGTCTCTCACTATCCAGCACAACTTCTCTCAGACTTCGGTAAAATTTTGTTGAGTGACTTAGCAGTGTTACAGAAAATCAGACTTCTATGTTACAGGTCTGCTATGACTTAACAAATGTAGATGCCAATATCTTAAAATTCGGTGTGGTAGCATATGGATAAGACATTGTAAAAGTAGTCTATACACCAGAATTCCCTCCAAAATAGATTCAAGTTTCATGATGACACATTGTTATATAATCCTTATACAGGCACACGTCTGACATATTGTGGCTTCAATTCTAGACCAGTTCAATAAAGCAAGTATCACAATAAAATGGGTCAACTGAAATTTTTAGTTTCCCAGCACGTGTGAAATTTAGTTTACACATAATGCAATATTATGAGGGCAATAGCATTATGCCTAAAAAAGCAATATGCATATCTTGGGACTTCCCTGGTGGTCTAGTGGCTAAGGCTCCACACTCTTAGTGGAGGGGGCCCGGGTTCAATCCCTGGTCAGGGAACTAAATCCCACATGCTGCAATTAAGAGTTTAGCATGTCACAACTAAGGGTTCCACATAAAGATTCCACATGCTGCAATAAAAATATCCCTCGGGTTGCAACTAAAGATCCTGCATGCCTCACCAAAGATAGAAGACCCCACAATTAATACCTGGTACAGCGAAATATATAAGATAATATTTTTAAGTAATATTCATAACTTAATTTTCAAATTATTTATTCCTAAAAATTGCTAACCATCATCTGATCCTTCAATGAGTAGTAATCTTTTTGCCGGTGGAGGGTCTTGCCCTGATTTTTTTTTTTAATTTATGGCTGTCCTGGGTCTTCATTGCTGTGCATGGGCTTTCTCTAGTTGCAGCGTGCGGGGGCTACTGTCTAGTTACAGTGCACCACCGTCTTCCAGAAGTGGCTTCTCTTGCTGTGGACCACAGGCTCTAGGGCACTTGGGCTCCAGTATTTGTGGACTGTGGGCTCAGTAATGGCATTTTCCACCACTAGTTTCTAGAGCACAGGCTCAATATTTGTGGTGCAGGGGCTTAGTTGTTCTGCAGCATGTGGGAGCTTATCAGACCAGGGATCGAACCCATGTCTCTGACACTGGCAGGGGGATTCTTTTACCACTGAGCCATCAGGGAAGCCCCTTGTCCTGATGTTTTGATGGCTGCTGCCTGATCAGGGTGGTGATAGCTGCAGGTTTCTATGGTTGTGGCAATTTCTTAAAATAAGGCAACATTGAAGTTTGCCACATCTATTGACTCTTCCTTTCGCAAATAATTTCTCTTCAGCAGACAATGCTATTTGATAGCATTTTTCCCACAGTAGAACTTCTTTAAAAATTGGACAATCTTTTCAAACCCTGCCATCGCTTTATCAACTTAAGTTATGCAATATCCTAAATCTTTTGTTGTTATTTCAACAATCTTCACAGCATTTTCACTAAGGAGTAGACTCCATCTCAAGAAGTCACTTTCTTTGCTTATCCATAAAAGGCAGCTCCTCATCCTTTAAGTTTTATCATAACATTGTAGCAATGCAGTCGCATGTTTAGGCTCTACCTCCAATTCAGTTCTCTTGCTATTTTCATCACATCTGTAATTAATTCCTCCTCTGAGGTCCAGGGTTTCTCCTGGACCCCTCAAAGTCATCCGTAAGAATTGGAATCAACTTTTTCCAAACTCCTACTAACGTTGATATTTTGATCTCTTCTGATGAATCACAAATTTTCTTAATGGCATCTAGAATGATGAATCTTTCCCATAAGATTTTCCATTTATTTTGTTCAGATCCATTAGAGGAATCACTATCTATGGTAGCTCTAGCCTTTAAAAAATATATTTCTTAAATAATAGGATTTGAAAGCTGAAATTACTCCTTGATCCAAGAGCTGCAGAACAGATGTGTTAACAGGCGTGGAAGCACTACTGTGTTGTACATCTCTGCTGGAGTGCTTGGGTGATCAGGTGTCTTGCTAATGAGCAGCAATATTTTGAAAGAATTTTTTTTCCTGAACAGCATGTCTAAGAAGTAGGTTTAAAATATTCAGCAAACCGTGTCATAAACAGATCTGCAGTCATGCAGGCTTTGTTGTTCTACTTATAGAGCACAGGCAGAGTAGATTTAGCATAATTTTTAAGGGCCCTGGGATTTGGGGAATGGTAAATGAGCATTAGCTTCAATTTAAAGTTCTCAACTACATAGTCCCTAACAAGAGAGTCACGCTGTCATTTGACGCTTTGAAGCCCAGCACTGACTTCTCCTCTTGTGCCTTGAAAGTCCTGGCTGGCATCATCTTTCAATATAAGACGGTGTTATCTATGAACCAACCTCTTCTAGCTTCAGACTTTTCTTCTGCAGCTTCCTCACCTCTCTCAGCCTTCATGGATTGAAGAGAGTTAGGGCCTTGCTCTGGATTAACCTTTGGCTCAAGGGAATGCTGTGGCTGTTTTGATCTTCTGTCCATACCGCTCAAACTTTCCCCATATCAGCAATAAGACTGTTTTCCTTTCTAATTATTCATGTGTTCACCGGAGTAGCACTTTTAATTTCCTTCAAGAACCTTTTTGCAACTTGGCTAACTAGCCCAAGAGGTCTAGCTTTTGACCTATCCTAGCTGTCAACATGCCTCTCTCACTGAGCTTAATCATTTCTAGCTTTTGACTTAGCATGAGAGATGTGCAACTCTTCCTTTCATTTGAATGCTTAGAGACCTTGGTAGGATTATTTGTTGGCTTAATTTCAATATTATTTTGTCTCAGAGAATCAAGATGCCTAAGGAGAGAGAGAGAGTGGCGAGGTCAGTGCATGGAACAGTCAGAATACACACAATATTTATCCATTAAATTTGCCATCTTATACAGGCAATTTGGTTTGTGGTCCTCCAAAGCAATTATAATAACATCAAAGATCACAGATTACAGATCAATGAAAAAAATATAATAATAATAAAAATAAAATTTCAAATACTGTGGGGATTACCAAAATAACACAGAGACACAGAGTGGACCACTGCTGTTGGAAAAACAGTGCTAAGAGACTTGCTTAACACAGGGTATCACAAACCTTCAATTTGCAAAACAAACAAACAAAAAAACATAATGTCTGAAAAGTGCAATAAAATGAGATATGCCTGTAATAAAGAGAAATATAAAGTGGAGAAGGAGAAGCAGAGAAGAGAAAAGAAAGCACGAGACTAAAGAGGAAAAGTAGGGGAAGCAGATGGAGAAGAAGAGGATGAAAGACAGGGAGGAACTTCACTTGGTGGTCCAGTGGTTAAGACTGCACTTCCAATGCAAAGTGGGCAGGTATAATCCCTGGTCTGGGAGCTAAGATCTCGCATGCCTTGTGGCATGACCCTCCCTGCCCCCCACCCCAACAAAAGGGAACACAGTGCCAGGCATTATTCTAAGCAATTTATCTCACTGAATCTTTATAACAATCCCAAATGGAAAACAGTAGTCACACAGTCATGTCCGACTCTTTGTGACCCCATGGACTGAAGCCCGCCAGGTTCCTCTGTCCATGGGATTCTCCAGGCAAGAATACTGGAGTGGGTTGCCATTCCCTTCTCCAACAACCCCAAGGTAAGGTTTATTGTGTGTGTGTGTGTGTGTGTGTGTGTGTGTGTGTGTGCATGCTCAGTCACTCATTCATGCCCAACTCCTTGTGACCCTATGGACGGCTATGATCCTCTGTCCATGGAATTTTCCTGGCAAGAACATTGGAGTGGGTTTCCATCTCCTCTTTGAGGCGATCTTCCTGACCCAGGGATTGAACCGGTGTCTCTTGCATTTCCTGCATTGGCAGGGAGATTCCTTAACACAGGCATCATTTGAAAAGGCCAGAGTCTATTATTATTCCCATTTTCTTACCATTTGAAAAGCATACTCAAAATGACAAACAGTAGACAAGGTGATGGAGTCTACAGTGATTCCATTGACCTTTAGCTTTGTCTGAAAACTACCGTCAGATAGAAGTTACACATATCTACTAGTTACACAAGCAACATGTAGGTGTCCTTAACACAGCTGTCTAACACCCTGGTTTGTCTACCATGCAGTTTTAGGAACAGAAGAATTCAATTCACGTGAAATAGCATAGAGGCACCACTAAGTACTTCTAACATACTATATTAGAAATCTTTGTGAAAGATGGTATGGATTAAGGAACTTGAGTACTGGATGATAATTGATGAGCAAAACAGACTTCTCTAAAATATATTCATACATCTTTTTCTCTTATAGGCTATTTAGTTTTTTTCCTTTTCCTTTACTTTTGATTCCTACAGCAGACATTGTGGTGGTAGTTTAGTCACTAAGTCATATCTGACTCTTGTGACCCCATAGACTGTAGCCTGCCAGGCTCCTCTGTCCATGGGATTTTCCAGGCAAGAATACTGGAGTGGGTTGCCATTTCCTTCTCCAGGGGATCCACCCAACCCAGGAATCAAACCCAGATCTCCTGAATTGTAGGCAGATTCTTTTACCAACTGAGCTACAAGAACATTAGCCAGTTGTTTACCTCATCTCCCCTGACCTCATGTACAGAATCTGTATCTTCCTCATTCTTTTTGGCACTTTGTCACCTATGCTGAATCCAGAAAATAAAATTCAAAGGCATTAGAGACAATGAGGTTAATTAAGGGAGGGGATATGAGACCAGCGAAAAACAGTCAAGAGCAGCCCTGGGGGGAGGACCTGTTTCCCCATCAACAGATACACACAACAATGTCTTTGAGCTGTTTTGCAGATACTGAAACCCCTTGCAGGTGGCAGAATTTGAAATGGTGTACCCACAAGCAAGTAGACCCCAGACCAGTTGGAACTGAAGGTTGCTGATGTTGGCTGTTACTTACCTCACCACCAACCCATCAGAAGAATGTCCATGAGCTGATCACACCCTCTTTGAACATTTACTATAAAACTTCTCACAGTCTTCTCCAAGTTGGGACACACTTGGCATTAGCCTGCTGTGGCCCCCTTTGCCTGGCAAAGTAATAAAGCTATCCTTTTCTACTTCACCCAAAACTCTGTCCCAAGATTCATTGTGGCACTGGTAGACAGAGAAGCTGAGCTTTTGGCATCTGTTCTGGCTCCGAGTCTCTCAGGAGATTGTAGTCTAGCTATCAGCTAGGGTTGCAGTTTTCTGAAGACTTGACTGGGTGAGAGGGTCCTCTTTCACATGGTTTATTACACAGCTGTTGGCAGGAGCCTTTAGTTTCTCAGTCCATAGAATTCTCCATAACACTATTGTGTGCTCTCACAAATGGCAACTGGCTTCCCCTAGAGCAAGTAATCCAAAGACAGAGTAATAAGAAAGCCACACTGCCCTTTATTAACTGGCATTCAAAAGTCACGCATTTTTCACCTGCATCTTTTTTCCTATTCATTAGAAGCATGTCACAAAGTCCCACACACACTCAAAGGGAGGATTGTTACACATTACTTTTAGATGGCTGCATCAAAGAATTTGTGGAAATACTTTAACCCACCACAAAAGAGGAAAAATAACTCTAGGAAATTATAAACATGATCAAAGCATGACCATCAGAATAAAAATTTAATATCCAAGTTAAAAGGTTAAGTTGAGAATAGTTGACAAAAAGTCAGGGATGGTTACTCTCAAAAAAAAAAAAAAAAGGAAAAAAAATAATAAACTTTAATCCAGATGCTCAAATTCCCAACTAATTGGAATTTCAGGAAGAGAAAACAAAAAAAGTAAAAGGGTGGATAATTAAAATTTTTCCCAGAATTGAAGGACACACATCTCTAACTTTATGAAAGAACTTCCCCACTGCCAAGCACAAACATGAAAAATGACCAAACCACACATGATGACACTAGAAATAAAGAGAAGATTCTAAAAGCTCCCACAGTGGATTTTTTTTTTTTTTTTTTTTTTTTTAGTTACAAGTTTCCAAGCATCACCCATGTGGTAATCAAATTTCAGTTTTGATTATTTGCAAAAGGACCAAGTCTTTGTATCTATTTAGCTCCCCAAATGTTTTTTAAATATTAGTCAGATTTAGGGCTTCCCTGGTGGATCAGGGGTGAAGAATCCGCCTGCCAATGCATAAGACATGGATTCAATCCTTCATCATGGAGGATTCCACAAGCCTCAGAGCAACTAAACCCATGCACCACAGCTATTGAGTCTGTGCTCTAGACCCTAGGAACCACAGCTACTGAAGCCTGCATGCCCTAGAGTCTGTGCTCAACAGCAAGAGAAGATACTGCAGTGAGAAGCCTGAACATCACAAAGAGAGAAGCCTCCCCACCCTGCCCTCTGCAACTAGAGGAAAGCCCCCATGGCAACGAAGACTCAGCAGAGCCCAAAAAATTAACAATAATAATAAATTATTTTTTAAGATTAGTCAAGTTTGTAAATCATTGGTTTAAAGCATTTTGAGGAGAGTGAGATAAATATTTTCGTATTGAAGTATCACTTTTCTCTAAAGTAGTTGAATATATTTTCCCATTATTCTTCTATAAATGAATCCAGTTTTTTGTGGGTGGTAGAATTATCCTCATTTTATAGCATCATGGTGGAAAGGGGGAGGGAATTTCTAAAGCACACCTACAACTAAATTTTAGTTCCATGTAACCTTTTTAGATTTACACATTAGGAAAGGAAACCTCTTTTCTAACAGCATTAAAAAAAGAGTAAAAGGAAATGACTTAAACTAAACTACAGCAGAATAGCCTTTAGAGTAAGGAAGTTTCCTGACATTGAGATTTGTCAAACACTAACATGGGTTTCTAGGGATGTTATGAAATATTCACCTTGGAGAGTTTTTAGAAAATGCTTCCCAACTGTCTGGGTTTAGAGGATAAGCCTGAAGAGAAGAAGATGGCCAGGAAGACTAAATAAATTTGTTTACTCAATAAGTTCTTGTTGAACTACCGCTAAGTGTCTGGTACTATACTAAATGTTGGGGGGTATTTTTAAAACAGCATTTTTCAAATTTATTTGATCATAGGCTACTCCAAAGAAAATGTGCAAATAGATCTCCACCAAGAGGAACTTCTAATATATAACGCTTATTTGTATAAAAAGAAAACAAAAAAAGAGTCTCACAGGTTAATTGCTGCAAGAAAATAAAAAATAATATTTATTCACAAAACTAACCAAACTTAAAACAGCTTTCATTTCAGATTCTTATTATAAAATGATACACATTTATAAACTACATTTACATGAAATTATCAACTATACTCTTTCAGAACTTTCAATTGATCTATGTGATCAGTATAAGATAAATATACAAATCTGATCTTTTCTATAACCAGTTAGAAATATACCTTGTACTGATCACTTTGATAAATGGAGAATGGAAGTTCCAGTATTGTAAAATATCAGTTCCTCTCAATTTAACCTATAAATTCAGTGCAATTTTATTGCATATGAATGAGCAGGTGACTTTATACAATATGGAAAACTGATTATAAACTCATCAAGAAGAATAAATGCATCAAAATAGACAGAAATGGATGACACATTGATCATAGAAGTTAAAGTTCTCTTCTTCCAAAGTCCCACCTAAAAATAACATTAAATGAATTCTTGAAAAAGATCATAAATAAAATTCCAGGGAAAAGGAGGGCAATAGGGAAAAGGACAGTGGCAAATGATACCAGCAAATTTTTGGAAGATGGAAAACAGAGATAATAACAGAGAAGAGGATACCATAAGTTAAGATGCCTCTCAAAGAGAAGCATGTCAATTTACCTTACTGAATTCCTGACAGGCTCAAAATAGAGATGAATCAGACACTGGTTATGGGGATGAGATGAGGGATGAAAACAGAGAAACTGGCCAAAAGTTTGTATGCAGAATAACTAGAATAGCAGGTTCTCTACGTCTGTGTCTCAACTTCTGCTTTGTAAATAGTATTGTCTATACCAATTTTCCAGATTTAATATATATGCATTAATATACAGTATTTGTTTTTTCTCATTCTGATTTACTTCACCCGGTATGACAGTTTCGAGTTCCATCCACACCTTTACAAATGACCCAGTTTCACTCCTTTTATGGCTGAGTAATATTCCATTGTATATACGTACCAAATCTTTTCTATTCATTTCTCTGCTGATGGACATTTAGGTTATTTCCCTGTTTTGGCTATTGTAAATTGTTCTGCAATGAATACTGGTATGCATGTGTCATTTTGAACCAGCCCAGGAGTGGGATTGTTGAGTCATATAGTAGTTCTATTTTTAGTTTTTTAAGAAACTTCCATACTGTTCTTCATAGTGGTTGCACCAATTTATATTCCCGCTAACAGTGCAAGAGGGTTCCCTTTGCTCCACAATCTCTCCAGCATTTATTATTGTAGATTTCAGGGGGAAGAGAAGTATGGGATGAACTGGGAGACTAGGATTGACATATATATGCTAATGATACTATGCATAAAATAGGTAACTAATGAGAACCCACTGTATAGGACAGAGAACTGTACTCAATGTTTTGCAATGACCTAAATGGGAAGAAAATCCAAAATAAAAAAAGAGGGGATGTATGTATGCTATACATATAGCTGTACATATAGCTGATTCATATACATATAGCTGATTCACTTTGCTATACAGTAGAAATTATAGCACAACATTGTAAAACAACTATACTCCAATAAAAAAATTTTTTTTTTAATTTTATTTCCTCAATTCACCACAGCCAGACCACTATGGTCTCAGAAGAAATTGAAATCAGGAATCTCTATGCTTAGACAAAGCAGGTACAGCGCAGTGTAGGAAAGAAGTACGTTGTAAAAACCTCAGTTCTGAGTAGTGAGGAGCCAGGATCTTTCCTTCATCATAGGAATTTCAAGAATCAGACATATATCTCACAAGCAGAAGATTAGAGGATCTTTTTTTTTCTTAAAAAAAAAAGAAACTAAATAGCTCTGGGGACAATCACTTACTAATATTAATGCTAATATCTAGGAATTCTAATAGCTGAATCACCCTACTCTGAAGGCTGCCACTCAGAATTTTTAGCATTTCATTCTAAAATAAATTTTACATATTTATACATAAATATATGAGAGGACTTCCCTGGTGGTCCGGTGGTTGGGAATTCGCCTCCTGGGTGTGTGGTGTATGGGTTCAGGCCCTGGTCAGGCAGCTAAGATCCCCCATGCCTTACAGCTGGGGAATCAAGGCATAGAGCAGAAGCAATATTGTGGCAGTTTCAATAAAGACTTTAAAAATAATCCACATCAAAAAAATTAAAACATAGGGACTTCCCTGGTAGTACAGAGGTTAAGAATCCACCTTGCAATGCAAGGGACATGGGTTCAATCCCTGGCCAGGAAACTAAGGTCTGACATGCTACAGAGCAACTAAGTCTGCATGCCACAACTACTGACCCAATGTGCCACAATTAAAGAGTCCATAGTCTGCAATAAAAGAGCCTGCGGGATGCAATAAAGATCCCAAGTGCTGCAACTAAGACTCAACACAGCCAAGTAAATAAATAAATAAAATTTTTGTTAATTAAAATATAAATGGATGCTCTGGGTCGCTAAACATTTGAGGATACTTTTTCAGTTCAGTTCAGTTGCTCAGTCATGTCCAACTCTTTGCAACCCCATGAACCGAAGCACACCAGGCCTCCCTGTCCATCACCAACTCCCAAAGCTTGCTCAAACTCATGTCCATTGAGCCGGTGATGCCATCCAACCATCTCATCCTCTCTCATCCCCTTCTCCTCCTGCCCTCAATCTTTCCCAGCATCAGGGTCTTTTCCAATGAGTCAGCTCTTCGCATCAGGTGGTCAAAGTATTAGAGTTTCAGCTTCAGCATCAGTCCTTCCAGTGAACACCCAGGATGGGTGGTTGAATCTCCTTTAGGATGGACTGGTTGGATCTCCCTGCAGTCCAAGGAACTCTCAAGAGGATACTTTCTGACACATAATAAATACTGAAATGAACAATACATAGAGGTGGGGAGTGAGGGTAGGGAGAAGGAACCCTAATCTAGATGCAAGAAAACATACAAATGAAAACATTCAGGCAATTTGTTATGATCATTGATGGGTAAAGGAACAACACTGTGTGTGTGCGTGTGTGTGTATTTTTAAAAAAACTTTTTTATTGGAGTACAGTTGATTTACAATGTTGTGTTAATTTCAGGTGAACAGCAGAGTGAGTCAGTTATGCATATACATATATCCACTCTTTTTTAGATTCTTTTCCCATATAGGCCATTAGAGTATTAAGTAGAGTTGCCTGTGCTATATAATAGGCCTTTATTAGTTATCTATTTTATATATAGTAATGTGTATATGTCAATCCCAACCTTCCAGTTTATCCCACCCTCCTCCCCACTTGCTCCCTGATAACCAGAAGTTTATGAACAGGGCTTTGTTGTTGTTGTTGTTGTTGTTGTTGTTTTTAAGTAACAATCAGAGGACAAGAAATAACTCTGAAATTTTAAACATAATTATAAAAACTAAAAATTCAATAAAGGGATCAGATTGATACATTCCAGATGGTGCAACAAAGCAAAGATTAAAGAGTCAGACTATAGTACAGATACTATTAAAGATATAGATTATATTAACAAAAATCAGAGACATTACTTTACCAACAAAAGTCTGTATTTTCAAAGCTATATTTTTTCCAGTAGTCATGTATGGATGTGAGAGTTGGACGTAAAGAAAGCTGAGCATCGAAGAATTGATGCTTTTGAACTGTGGTATTGGAGAAGGCTCTTGCGAGTCCCTGGGACAGCAAGATCAATCCAGTCAATCCTAAAGGAAATCAGCCCTGAAGATTCATTTGGAGGACTGATGCTGAAGCTGAAATTCCAATAGTTTGGCCACCTGATGCAAAGAGCTGACTCACTGGGAAAGATCCTGATGTAGGGAAATATAGAAGGCAGGAGGAGAAGGGGGCAACAGAGGACAAGATGGTTGGATGGCATCATTGACTTCATGGGCAAGAGTTTGAGCAAGCTCTGGGAAATGGTGAGAGACAGGGAAGCCTGGCATGCTGCCAGGGTCACAAAGAGTCAAACATGACTGAGCGACTGAAAAACAGTAAGAAATATTAACAAAACCAAAACAGTAAAATGATACAGGAGGTATAAACATCTGACTGAAAAAGAATTCCAAAGGAAGAAAATGGAAGAAAGAAAATAATCAAAGTAAGTTTTTCCAGTGGACAAGAATTCTCAGATTAAAAGAAGCTACTGAGTACCAAGGAGTATGAATAAAGGAAGATCACCCCGGTATCATTAAACTCTAGCACCAAAAATCATAAATTATGGTACATTTAGAATAGAGAGTTTAGAGGCTCTCAGGGAAAAAACAGATCACTTAAAAGAAAATGAAACTATTAATTTTGATCATATTTTAAAATGGTGACAATTGAATCAGGCAAAAATTGACAAAAATTCTAAAGCTAGTAGGTGAAGTAATTTGAGAACAGAATAATTATATAGTCAAAAATTTCCACATATATTGTTTATTGATTATAAAAGGAAAAATAATAAGTTTTAGTGGAGAGATTTGGGAGATACCATTTTAACCAAGAATCAAAGTTAATATCACATGGTAGTTGCCAAGCAGGAGGGGACTGGGATGGAGTGGGAGGTTGGGGTTAGCAGATATAAGCTTTTATAGAGAGACTGGGCAAACAACAAGGTACTTCTGCATAACACAGAGAACTACCTGCAATGTCCTATGGTAAACCATAATGGGAAAGGATATTTTAAAGTGCGTGTTTGTGTGTGTGTGTGTGTGTGTGTGTCTATATATATATATGCCAGAGGTACCACAGTGGTAAAGAATCCTCCTGCAGCACAGGAGACTAGGGTTCGACCCCTGCGTCAGGAAGATCCCCTGGAGAAGGAAATGGCAACTCACTCCGGTATTCTTGCCTGAGAAATCCCATGGACAGAGGAGCCTGGTGGGCTATAGTCCATGGGGCTCGAGAGTCAGACACGACTTAGCAATGAAACCACCACGACTGTGTGTGTCTGTGTGTGTGTGTGTATAACTGAATCACATTGTTGTACAGCAGTAATTAACACAACATTGTAAACCAACTATACTTCAATTTTAAAATGTTAATATCAGAAATAGTAGGGCAAATTGACAACATGTACCTCCTGATGAAATGTATTAAAAAGAACATATATGTATTAGGTTGGTACAAAAGTAATTGCGGTTTTGCACTGTTGAAATTTGCTGTTTGATATTGGAATAAATTCTTAAATATGGCTGTCACACATCATTTTAATACACATTTCCCACTTTATTTTTTTGCTAATGACCGATTA
Organism: Odocoileus virginianus; assembly: GCF_023699985.2. Lineage (NCBI taxonomy): Eukaryota > Metazoa > Chordata > Mammalia > Artiodactyla > Cervidae > Odocoileus > Odocoileus virginianus. The sequence continues at coordinate 29,643,610 of NC_069677.1, read as the reverse complement.
TTTGCTATTTATTTTATATTTATTTGATACTATGGAAATGATGTTAGACAAAATGCAAATTCAAGCGATTTTCTTATTTGAGTTCAAAATGGGTCATAAAACAGCAGAGACAAGTTGCAACATCAGCAATGCATTTGTCCCAGAAACTGCTAACCTACATACAATTTAGTGGTTCAAGAAGCTTTGCAAAGGAAACAAGAACCTTTAAAATAAACAGTCTCGTGGCCAGCCATTGGAAGTTGACAATGACCAATTGAGATAATCATTGAAGCTGATTCTGTTACAACTAAACAAAAACATTGAAGAACTCAATGTTGACAAGTCTATGGTCATTCAGTATTTGAAGCAAATTGGAAAGGTGAAAAAGATCAATAAGTAGGTGCCTCATGAGCTGACTGCAAATCAAAAAAAGTCATTTTGAAATGTCATCTTCTTCTATTGTATGCAACAACAATGAACTATTTCTCAATTGGACTATGATGTGCAATGAAAAGTGAATTTCGTACGACAACCATTGATAACCAGCTCAGTGGTTGGACAGAAGAGAAGATCCAAAGCACTTCCCAAAGGCAAACTTGCTCCAAAAAAATATCATGGTCACTGTTTGGGGGTCTGCTGTGGTCAGTCACTGGTTGTCAGTCTAATCCACTATAGTTTTCTGAATATCCGTGAAACCATTACATCTGAGAAGTATGCTCAACAAATCAATGAGATACACTGAAAACTACAACACCTGCAGCTGGCTTTGATCAACAGAAGTCTTCTCCACAACAACATCCAACTGCAAATTGCACAACCAACACTTCAAAAGTTGAATGAATTGGACCACTAAGTTTTGCCTCATCCACCATATTTACCTGACCTCTTGCCAACAGACTACCACTTCTTCAGGCATCTCAACAACTTTTTGCAGGGAAAATGCTTCCACAACCAGCAGGAGCCAGAAAATGCCTTCCAAGAGTTCATTGAAACCCGAAGCATGGATTTTTATGCTACAGGAATAAACAAACTTATTTCTCATTAGCAAAAATGTGTTGATTATAACAGTTGCTATTTTGATTAATAAAGTTGTGTTTGAGCCTAGTTATAATGATTTAAAATTCAAGGTTGAAAACCACAACTATGTTTGCATCAAACTAACAGTATTCCTGACAAAATTGTATAACCTGAATAAAAGTATGATAAAACATCAGACAACCCCAAATTGAGGGACATTCAACAAAACAACTGTCTTGTTGTTTTCAAAAATGTCATAAAATACAATGTCAATTTCCATGTCATAAAATAAAAAGAAATGATAAGGAATTGTTCATTATTAAAGAGACATTAAAAACTTGGAAACCAAATGCAATATGTGAACCTGGATTGGATCCTGGTCATTTTTTAAAATGTTACAAAGGACACTAATAGGATAATTGGTGAAATTTTAATAAAATATGTAGATAAAAGTATTGTGACAACGTGAAAGTTCCAGATTTTCATAACTTCACTGCTGCTATTTAACTGAATGTCTTTGTTTTTATGACACACGCACTTCAGTATTTAATGGTAAAGGGATGTATTCTGTGAAATATACTCATATATGACTCCAAAAGAATGGAGACTAGAATGGTATCTAATTTCATAACAGCGTTGTAGTTAGAACCAAATGGAGCATCCTCCTAAAATTCATAGGGAACATGATTTCCCTCCCAGAATACTATACGCAGCTGTATCATCAGTTTTCTATTGCTGCAGAGAAAACTGCCATAATCTCAGTCACCCATTTATTATCTCGTTGTTTCTGTAGGTGAAAAGTCTGAGCACAGAGTAGTTGGGTTTCTTGTTCAGGGTCTTACAAATCTACAATGAAAGAGTCAGCAGAAGCTCTATCACCTGGAACTTAAAAGTCCTCTTCCAATCTCATTTGAGCAATAGGCAGGAGTCAGTTCCTTGACGTTGTAGTACCAAAGTCCTTGTTTTGCTACTAGCTGTCAGCCTGGAACGGCCCTTAGCTCCTAATAGCTTTCCCCCATGTCATGCTATATGGCTCCCTCCTCCTGAAGTATAACAATTTGCTTCATCTTCAAGGCCAATAGGAGAACATCTCTCTGAACCTTCTTTAAAGGACTCACCTAATTAGGTAAGACTCAGTCAGTATAATCCCTCTTTTTATTCACTCAAAGTCAACTTGTTAGTAAGTTATTCATGGCAATAATAGCCCATCATATGTACTAGTACCATCCACACTCAATAGAAGGGTATTATGCATCAGGGGAGGGAAATTTCGAGGACCATCTTAGAATTCAGCCTGCCACATCCACCTAAACCACCTTCATTTGCAGTTTGAGGGTTTTCAACCCTAGCATCACAATAGAATCTCCAGGGGAAATATTCAATCTTAGTATCAGAATTCTCATTTAGCTGGTCTGAGGCACAATCAGAAAAGATATTGCTTTTGTTTTTAAGGCTCTCCCATGTAAATCCAATATGCAACCAGGGATGAAAACCACTATGGTAGAATGAAAACCTTTTCAGATATCTGAGATCTCAAAGAATTTACTTCCCATTTGCCCTTTCTCAGGAAGCTCTGAAATGAGGCTGTAATAAAGGGAAGTGCAGGACCCAGGAAACAAGGACTCTAAACCAGGAAATTACAGAGCGAAGTCCCCGGATGACAGACTGCAGGAGCCTAGGAAGTGACCAGTCTGAACTGGAAAAGGAGGATGAAGGGCTCCAGGATGAGGTCTCAGAAAAAACAAGTGGAGTTAGTAGATTATCCAGATTTTTTTTTTAAGATTTTTTAAATGTGGACCATTTAAAAGCTTTACTGAATTTGTTACAGTATTACTTGTGTTTTATGTTTTGGTTTTTTGGCCTTAAGTCATGTAGGATTGGAGAAGGCAATGGCAACCCACTCCAGTGTTCTTCCTGGAGAATCCCAGGGATGGGGGAGCCTGGTGGGCTGCCATCTATGGGGTCACACAGAGTCACAACTAAAGTGACTTAGCAGCGGCACTATGTAGGATCTTAGCTCCCAAACGGGTATTGAACCTGAATCTTTTGCCTCGGAAGGCCAAGCCCTAACCACTGGACCACCAGGGAAGTCCCAATCATCGGATGTTTCTGATCACTAGATAAAGAGAACTAGTGTTAGGCATATGACAGAACTGATATATTATTGGAAAAATTTGTAAAAATAGGTGCAGAGAAAATTTATACATTTGATAAATGATGTAACTATTTTCTTCAAGAAAAATTATAAGCTTTTCAAGACAGAAAAGTATGTACTACTTGGCAATGCAGTTAACAGTATTAATGTGGCCATAATGTAAATATTGATCTTAAGTTAAAATTATAATTACCTCGAGTGCATAAGAAGAGGGGAAGAAAGTGTGTATGAATATCTATATAAAAGAGCTAAATCAATAAATTGCAAAATTTTTTTAAAAAGAAATTGAAAAATAGAGCTATAATGCTAATTACAAGGTAGAAAGAATGGGGAACTACTGTTTTATATATAATCTTTTCAATATTATATTTTTTAAACTATGTGCATGTTTAAACTGCTATATGTTAAAAAAATAGAAGCAAAAGGAAGCTCATGAGTAATAATGTTAAAAGAAAATAAATTGATAATTTTATTCAATTTTTTACTCAGTTTTTACTAAATAGATTAGCAAAAGTTAAAAATTCTTACATGAAAAAACTTCTTAATGAAAAGTTGTTACAAAAGGTAAAGGGTGATTTGCAACTGGTACGATGGTAAATTAGTATAGCAACTGGGGAAAGCAATTTAGCAGTTCAGCAAAATTGAAAACACAGGCACACTACTACCTAGAAATTTACATTCATGCATGAGCCTTAGAAAGATATCCATGCAGTATTTCTTGTAATTTGGAAAATTGAAAATAACTTGACCATTTATTGACATATCACTAAAATTCATTGGTTCATTCAGCACATACTTTATGAAGTGGCTGCAGTGTGCCAAGCACTGTTCTTAAAACTAGAGCCACAGCAGTAATGGATACAGACTAAAATAGTTTACATTCTAGTAGAAGGAGGCATGTAATAAACAAAGAAGTACATAATTTGTTGGATGGCAATAAGAGCTATGGAAAAAAAAACAAAGCTGGGAAGGGTAACAGAAGCCCTGGGAAGGGGTGTGTGTTTGACTTTTAAAAGGGTGCTCAAGGAAATCGATTTTTTAATAAAGACTTGAAAATGATCAAGCAAGTCAAATGAATACAGGAGTTGGGAGTCTGTCAGCCCTTTAAAATAAATAAGCTAGGTCGCTATATACCAAGACAGACAGATCTCAAAAAGATAAAGTTGAGTAAAAATGGCTATAAATGTACCAAAACACTATTCATCAAAAAATTTTAAGATGATAATACTATTCCTTGTTCCCAGATATAGGTAAGTAAAGTATAAAAACATAGAACTTTAGAATAAAGCTAAGAAGAAAAAAATACCAATTTAAAACTAGCAGTTGGCAGAAAAACAAACAACCCAATCAAAAAGTGGGCAGAAAACCAAACAGACATTTCTCCAAAGAAGACGTACAGATGGCTAATAAACACACGAAAAGATGCTCAACATTGCTCCATGTTAGAGAAATGCAAATCAAAGCTATAATGAGGTATCACATCACACTGGTCAGAATGGCCATCAGCAAAAAAATCTACAACCAATAAATGCTGGAGAGAATGTGGAGAAAAGAGAACCCTCCTTGCGCTGTTGGTGGGAATTCAAAATGATACAGCCACCATGGAGAACAGTGTGGAAAGTGAAAGTGAAAGTCGCTCAGTAGTGTCCAATTCTGTGACAACATGGTCTATACAGTCCATGGAATTCTCCATGCCAGAATACTGGAGTGGGTAGCCTTTTCCTTCTCCAGGGGATCTTCCTAATCCAGGGATCAAACCCATGTCTCCCACATTGCAGGGGGATTCTTTACCAACTGAACTATCAGGGAACAGTATGGAGATTCCTTTAAAAGCTAGCAATAAAACTACCATATGACCCAACAATCCCACTACTGAGCATATATCCTATTGGAAACCATAATTGAAAAAGATACATGTACCCCAGCGTTTGAGGTTTCTCAGGTGGCACTAGTGGTTAATAATCCACCTGTCAGTGCAACAGACATAACAGACATGGGTTCAATCCTGGTTTGGGAAGATCCCCTGCAGGAGGCCATGGCAACCCACTCCAGTATTCTTAAATGGAGGATCTTATGGACAGAGGAACCTATCAGGCTGCAATCCATAGGGTCACAAAAAGTCAGACACAACTGAAGCAACTTAGCATGGATGCACCCCAGTGTTTATTGCAGCATTATTTGCAAGGCTGCTGAACCTAGAGCCTGTTATACAGAGTGAAGTAAGTCAGAAAGAAAAAAACCATTTTGTTTTTTTAAAATTATTAATGCATATATATAGGATCTAGAAAGATGATACTGATGAACACATCTGCAGGACAGGAATGGAGACACAGACAGAGAACAGATTTGTGGACACAGGTGGGGAAGGAGAGGTGGGATGAATTGAGAGAGCAGCACTGAAACATATATTTGTTGCTGTTGTTCAGTAACTAAGTCATGTCTGACTCTTTGCGACTCCACAAACTGCAGCACGCCAGGCTTCCTTGTCCATCACCAACTCCCGAAGCTTGCTCAAACTCATGTCCATCAAGTCAATGATGCCATCCAACCATCTCATCCTCTGTCACCCTCTTGCCTCTTGCCACATCTCATCCTCCTCTCTTCAATCTTTCCCAGCATCAGCGTCTTTTCTAAGGAGTCAGTTCTTCACACCAGGTGGCCAAAGTATTGGAGCTGCAGTTTTGGAATCAGTCCTTGCCATGAATATTCAGGTTGATTTCCTTCAGTATTGACTGAGTTGATCTCCTTGCAGTCTAGGAGACTCTCAAGAGTCTTCTCAAGCACCACAATTTGAAAGCATCAGTTCTTTGGTGCTCAGCCTTTTTTATGGTCCAACTCTCACATCTGTACATGACTACTGGAAAAACCATAGCTTTGACCAAACAGATCTTTCTCAGCAATATGTTTCATGCCTTCATGGACCACAGCCTTGTCGTGGTGAAGGAACTTGAGTAACTCAATAAAGCTATGAGCCATGCTGGGCAGGGCCACCCGAGGCAGATGGGTCATTGTGGAGACTTCTGATAAAATGTGATCCATTGGACGAGGGAATGGCAAACCATTCCAGTATTCTTGCCTCGAGAACCCCATGAACAGCATTGAAACACATACATTTCCATATGGAAAATTAGACAGATGGTAGAAATTTGTTGTATGACACAGGAAACTCAAATCTGGCGCCCTGTGATAACCTAGAGGGGTGGGTTGGGGTGGGAGGTGGAAGGGAGGTTCAAGAGGGAGGAAATATATGTTTACCTATGAGTGATTCATGTTGATATATGACAGAAACCAACACAATATTGTAAAGCAATTATCCTCCAATTAAAAATAAATTTGAATTAAAAAAGAATGGCTTTCCAGTAACCATATGGCCTTTCCCATTGTTCATTTAAAATATTCTGAAATATATAATTATTTTCCAGTTTAAAAAAAAAAATAGTGGTTGGTTCTAGGGATGAAAGAACTAGGCTTGGAGAGAGGATCAATAATACTTATCTTTATTGTAGTATTTTATTTATTTGATGTGAAACAATAAATTTCACTCAGATAAAACAGGCTGTTAAGTAATTGTTAATTCTGGGTAGAAGGAAAATGGGTGTTATATAAAATTCTTTGTACTGTTCTGAATTTAAAATTTCTCAAAAAGTTTAGCCAATACATTTTTGGAGAGAATAATGAGAGCAAAATTGATCTTTCAGATAACAAAGTGAACAATAAAGCTATCATGATTCAAATACTGCCATACTAGCATAGACAGATTAATGGAACAGAGTAAAGTTCAGAAATAGATTCAGAGGTATATAGGAATTTTTTATATGATAAATACAGCATTTCAAATAAGTGAAGAGACTAGAAAAATGGCCAAGAGGTAGAATAAGTCATTTAACAAAGAACATGAATCTCAATCTTCATTCAAGTTGCATGTATCAGCAGTTTGTTCCTTTTTATTGCTGATTCATATTACATGTCATGGGTGTACCAGTTCCTCTAACTATGCATTTATTGAAGGATATCTATGGTATTGTGATTTTTTATTATTTATTTTGTAAAACAAGTTTTGTGTATAAATATATCATGAAAAAAAAAGACTAAAAGACAAATTGCTGGGAGGTATACCAAAGTAAAAATGACCTTTTTTAACCTTTTAGGGAGACTTAATTTTTTTCCTTTACACATTTCTTTATTGTCATTTTTTGTTTTTTGCTTGTTTTTGGCCATGTCACATGGCAGGCATGTGGGATCTTAGGTCTCCCACCAGGGATTGATCCATGAATGGCCCCCTGCAGTAGAAATATGGAGTCTTAACCACTGGACTGCCAGGGAAGTTCTATTGTTTTGTATTATTTTTAAAGAGTAAAAATAATATTTGAGTGAAGCAGCTTTTCAAAATTACAATTGCCAACATTTAAGTGAGAACAGCAGTTTTTGCCTTATTATCATATAGCACCCATGAACTATCAGGAATGACGTCATTGAAATGGATGCTCTTACAGCAAAATCGAATCTATTTCTATAATTTGTTTTTACTATGGCACGATGTAAAAATTTTGTTTCACATGAGAATGGCACACCAAAGTGAAGAAGAAAATGAACTGTATGTTTTTCAACATTCAGGTATTCCTGAGTTAGGGTGCACTGAAAATCACTTAGCTATATTAAAAGATTTGTCTTACTCAATATTTTAATGTTCCTTCTATTAGAACCTCATGATATTACCCTTCTAATACAACCGGTTTAACTAATATAAAGGATACCCAATACAAATATTCCTGTTGTCTCAGGTAGAAACACTTTAATAAAGTAGTGTGTTTGTTTGTTTAGTTTGTGTCTGTTTAGTTTCCACTAAACTAACTATTTAGTAGATTCTGCAATGGCACTGATGGAGAAGGCAATGGCACCCCACTCCAGTACTCTTGCCTGGAGAGTCCCATGGACGGAGGGGCCTGGTGGGCTGTAGTCCATGGGGTCACTGAGAGTCAGACACGACTGAGTGACTGCACCCTCACTTTTTCACTTTCATGCATTGGAGAAGGAAATGGCAACCCACTCCAGTGTTCTTGCCTGGAGAATCCCAGGGATGGGGGACCCTCGTGGGCTGCCGTCTATGGGGTCGCACAGGGTCGGACACGACTGAAGCAATTTAGCAGCAGCAGCAGCACAATGGCACTGAAAGTATCTTTGGAAGCTGCAGAATTAATTTTAATCATAGCTGTAGAGTATAATAAAATTGTTATTCTTTGTGGTCTACATGCAAAATTCATCTTTCTAACAATGTTTAATTTTTTAATGCAGTGAAACTGATTATTTTTCTCTGAAGAGCTGTTTTTTCGCCATTGATCTTCATAAAAATACCTGCAAGGCATATTAGTAACTATGCTCCTTAAGCTATAGACAATTTGAAATGAATGAAAAAATACAGGTTCTTAGCAGAGAAAGAGAAACCATAAAAAAGAGCCAATTAGAAAACTAAAAATTGAAATATATAATATTGGAAATTTTAAAATTTCCTTGGTGGGCTCAAAAGCAGAAATGAATATAAAAGAGACAAAAGTAAGTGAACTGAAAGACAAATCAATAGAAATTATCCTGTGTGGACGAGAGAAAAAAGATTGAAACAATGAACAGAGTCTTAAGAGAGATGGAGGACAACTTCAAAATGTCTAACATTCTCATCGCTGGATTCCCAGAAAAGGAGAAGGAAATTGGCAGGAAAATACATGAAGAAATAGCTGCTGAAAACATTCCAAATTTAGTGACATACATAAATTTTCAAACTCAAGATCTCAGGAAACCCAAATAGAATAAACTAAAAAAAAAAAAAAAAAAAAGCTTCAGCACATCATAATCAAACCGTTGGACCAAAACAACGTAAAATCTTGAAATAATCTAGAGAAATTTTTCTAGACAAATTACATATAAGGGGGAAACAATTGATATCTGAATGACCACGGTCATAAGGGGAAAAATCCTGTTAAATCAGAATTCTAAAACCAATGAGTAGGAATAAAAACAAAGTAAAAATATTCTCTAGTGAAGGAAAACTAAGACTGTGTCAAACGGCAGGCCTGCTCTAAAAGAAATACTAAAGTAAATTCTTCAGGCTAAAAGTAAAAGTAAAAATTCCAATCCCAAAGAAAGGCATGCCAAAGAATGCTCAAACTACCACACAATTGCACTCATCTCATACGATATAGGAGTTATGCTCAAAATTCTCCAAGGCAGGCTTCAACAGTAAGTGAACCATGAACTTCCAGATGTTCAAGCTGGATTTTAAAAAAGGAGAGGAACCAGAGACCAAATTGCCAACATCCGTTGGATCATCAAAAAGCCAAAGAGTTCCAGAAAAACATCTACTTCTGTTTCGTTGACTATGACAAAGCCTTTGATTGTGTGGACCACGACAAACTGTGGAAGATTCTGAAAGAGATGGGAATACCAGACCACCTGACCTGCCTCTTCAGAAACCTGTATGCAGGTCAGGAAGCAACAGTTAGAACCAGACATGGAACAACAGACTGGTTCCAAAAAGGAAAAGGAGTACGTCAAGGCTCTATATTGTCACCCTGCTTATTTAACTTATATGCAGAGTACATCATGAGAAAGCCTGGGCTGGATGAAACACAAGCTGGAATCAAGATTGCCGGGAGAAATATCAATAACCTCAGATATGCAGATGACACCACCCTTATGGCAGAAAGTGAAGAAGAACTAAAGAGCCACTTGATGAAAGTGAAAGAGGAGACTGAAAAAGTTGGCTTAAAACTCAACATTCAGAAAACTAAGATCATGGCATCTGTCCCATCACTTCATGGCAAATAGATGGGGAAACAATGGAAACAGTGACAGACTTTATTTTGGGGGGCTCCAAAATCACTGCAGATGGTGACTGCAGCCATGAAATTAAAAGACGCTTGCTCATTGGAAGGAAAGTTATGACCAATCTAGACAGCATATTAAAAAGCAGAGACATTACTTTGCCAAAAAAGGTCCATCTAGTCAAAGCTATGGTTTTTCCAGTAGCTATGTATGGACGTGAGGGGTGGACTATAAAGAAGGCTGAGCACCGAAGAATTGATGCTTTTGAACTGTGGTGTTGGAGAAGACTCTTGAGAGTCCCTTGGACTGCAAGTAGATCAAACCAGTTAATCCCAAAGGAAATCAGTCCTGAACATTCTTTGGAAGGACTGATGCTGAAGCTGAACCTCCAATACTTTGGCTACCTGATGCAAAGAACTGACTCATTTGAAAAGACCCTGGTGCTGGGAAAGATTGCAGGCAGGAGGAGAAGGGGACGATAGAGGATGAGATGGTTGGATGGCATCACCGACTCAATGGACATGAGTTTGAGTAAACTCTGGGAGTTGGTGATGGACAGGGAGGCCTGGTGTGCTGCAGTCCGTAGGGTCGGAAAGAGTTGGACACAACTAAGCGACTGAACTGACTGAAAAGTAAATAATACCAGAAGGAAACATGGGTTTTCAGGAACGAAAGAAGAGAAATGGAAATGAATGGGTAAGTCAAAAAGATTATTTTTTTCCACATAGGCTCTCTAAAATATGTACAGTAATGTCTTAGAGATATTGCAGGTTCAGTTCTAAACCACCTCAATAAAGCAAATATCACAATAAAGCAAGTCAAATGAATTTTTTGGTTTCCCACTGCATATTCAAGTTCTGTTTACATGAAATACTATAGTTTATTAAATGTGCAATAGTATATCAAAAATGTACTAATGCACACTTTAATTTTAAAATACTTTATTACTAAAATATGCTAACCATCATCTGAGCCTTCCGTAAGAGCAGTAACAACAAAGATCACAGAACACAGATCACAATATAATAATATTGAAAAAGTTTGAAATACCATGAGAATTACCAAAATGTGACACAGAGACATGGAGTAAGCAAATGCTATTTTAAAAATGGCACCAACATACTTGTTCATTCATGGTTATCACAAACCTTCTATTTGTAAAAAAAAAAAAAAAAAAAAGGAAATATTGGCAAAGTACAATAAAATGAAACATGATAAAATACAGTATGCCTGTCTAACTGTTGAAAGCAAAACTTTAAAATTATCTAATGGGGTTTCCACATATATAAATTTATAAATATACCAACTTTACCTTAAAAATCAGTGAGTGGGACAAAGAGGGACCTATGTGACTACAAGGAGTCATTCCACATTTTATTTGAAGTGATGTAATACACTCATTAGACTGTGAAAGCTTATGTATATATATTGTAAGCCACAGAGCACCTCTTAAAAAAAAATACAAAGAGATATATCCAAAAAGGCAATATACCAATTAATTAAAATTTACTATTAAAAATATGCAAATAATCCATAAAAAGGTAGGAAAGTAGGAATAGAAAAAAATAGAGAACAAACAGAAAATAAACAACAAAATAGTAGGCCTAAATGCAATCTTATCAACAATTATATTAATATTAAATGTAAATACTCTAAATACAGAAATTACAGTGATTGTCAGACTGGATTAAAAAGAGACTGATGTGTTGTCTACAAGTAATTCATTTTAAATATAACAATATAGATAAATAAAAGATAGGAAATATATATCATGCAAATACTAACCAAAGAATGTGGAGTGATTACATTAATATTAGAAAAAATAGACCTCAGATCAGGGATATTACAAGGGGTTAAGATAGTACATAATGATAAAAAGAGTCAATTCATCAAAAACACATAAGTCCAAATGTGTGTACAGCCAACAACAGAGCTTTAAGATATGTAAAGCAAAAATACACAGAAGCGAAAGGAGAAATAGACAAAGCCACAATTATAGCCGAAGACATCAATGCTCTTCTCCCAGAAACTGATAGAACTACTGCAGAAATCCAGTAAGGATATAGAAGACCTAACATTATCAACCAACTTGCCATGACTGACATAGCACATTGTACCCAATAACACACATAAAATGTTCTATCATAGGGGTTCAAACTTGTGTGCAGATCAAGAAACAACAGTTAGAACAAGACATGGAATAACTGACTGGTACAAAATTGGGAAAGAAGTATGTCAAGACTGTACATTGTCACCCTTCTTATTTAACTTAGATGTAGAGTACATCATGTGAAATGCCAGGCTGGACGAATCACAGGCAGGAATCAAGACTGCCAGGGGAAATATCAGCAGCCTCAGATATGCAAACGACACCACCATAATGGCAGAAAGAGAAGAGGAACTGAAGAGCCTCCTGATGAAACTGAAAGAGGAAAGCAAAAAAGCTGGCTTAAAAACATTCAAAAGAACTAAGATCATGGCATCTGGTCCCAACACTTCATGGTAAATTGATGGGGGAAAAATGGAAACAGTGGCAGACTTTATTTTCTTGGGCTCCAAAATCACTGTGGATGGTGCCTGCAGGCATGAAATTAAAAGATACTTGCTTCTTGAATGAAAAGCTATGACAAACCTAGACATCATATTAAAAAACACAGACAAGATGGCGGAGGAATAGGACCGGGAGACCACTTTCTCTCCTACAAATTCATCGAAAGAACATTTGAACGCTGAGCAAATTTCACAAAACTTCTGATCGCTAGCAGAGGACATCAGGCGCCCAGAAAAGCAGCCCATTGTCTTCGAAGGGAGGTAGGACAAAATATAAACGATAATAAGGGAGTCAAAAGAGCTACGGACGGAGACCCGTCCCGGGAAGGGAGTCTTAATAGAGGAAGTTTCCAGTCACCAGGAAACCCTCTCACTGGCGGGACTGGGGGAAGTTTTTGGCAATCTAACTGGGAGGAAAAATTAAACAAGGCCCACAGATTACGTGCCTAAAAGCAACTCCCAGCAGAAAAGTACCCCAGATGCCCGTACCTGCCAGCAACAAGCGGGGCGGAACGGAGAGGAGCGAGCGGCATTGCTTAGGCTGAGGACCGGCCCGAAGACCCTGAGAGCAATCGAGGGAGCTTTTTTAAACTGTGGGATAGCAAGGGTCAAAATTAACTGGCCCGAACACACTGCCGGTGGTTCGCAAAACAAAGGGACTGAGAATCTCCAGAGAAGAGCCGGCCCATCCCCGCTGGAGGTAGGAGGCAGTGGGGAGGGGAAAAGGGCAAACTCAGCCCCTGAGAAGCCACCCCCTCCCACACTGCAAACAGGCCTCCGGGTTCTAGCTAAAGACTTCCTGAGACCCGACAGGCGGCACGCGCTGGCGCCGCGGAGGGAAAAAGTGCGCCGTACCCGGGGAGATTGCGCCCAAGCCGCTGGCTGCCTGAACCGCTCAGGCCGGGGAAGGCACAAAACGCAGGAGCAGAATCTGCGCTTTTGTGGAGTACCCGAAAACTGGAACCGCACTCAACGCAGGGCCCGCTCCATATAGAGCAGCCGGGAGCCTGAGCAGTGTAGACGGCGAAAGCACTGACACCCGTGAGTGGGGCAAACCCAGTGTGGCCGGAACACGGTGAGTGCTATCCACACAGAGCGGTATCTGTCTGCACCGCCCCGCCCTCCCCGTAGCAGGACTGAACTGAACTAGAGAACCTAAATAAGAGATCACCTCCGCCCGCCTGTGTCAGGGCGGAAATTAGACACCAAAGAGACGGCAAACAGAAGCCAAATAAACAAAGGGAACCGCTTCAGAAAGGACCGGTGCAACAGATTAAAATCCCTGAAGGTAACACCAACTACACGGGAAGGGGCCCACAGATATCGAGAAGTGTAAGCTGGAAAGAGGAGCTATCTGAAATTGAACTGAACCTACGCTGACCGCAACAACCCCAGAGAAATTCCTAGATATATATGTACATATTTTTTTTTAATTTAAAAAAAAATTATTTTTTTTATTTCCTTTTTTAAAATTTTTTATTTTTTCTCCTTTATTTTCTTTTATAATCCCCTATTACTCCCCCATTACTCCTCAACTTTCATTTTCATATATTTTTACGATTTTTTTAATTAGAGAAAAAAAATTTTTTTTTTCTTTTTCTTGTTTTTCTCCCCTATTTCCTTTTAGAGTCCTCTAATACTCCTCTATTATTCCTTAACTTTCATTTTCATTTCACTATAACCTTGCCAAAAAAAAAGAGAGAGAGAGAAACCCTATTTTTACACCGAACTCCATATACAGTTCTAAATTATTTTTGTGTTTTTGTTTTTGTTTTTAAATATTGTATTTCAAAGAGTCTAACCTCTACACTAGATTTTCAATCTTTGCTTTTCAGTAGTATGTGATATAAATTTTGGTCATTTAAGAATCCAATATTCAGTTCCCATTTCTATTCAGGAGTGTGGTGATACTCTCCCACTTTTGACTCTCTGTTTTCTACCTCAGAACACCTCTATTTCCTCCATTCCCCTTCTCTTCCCAATCCAACTCTGTGAATCTTTGTGGGTGTCTGGGCTACGGAGAACACTTTGGGAACAGATAACTGCGTAGATCTGTCTCTCTCCTCTTGAGTCCCCTTTTCTCCTCCTGCTCACATCTATCTCCTTCCTCCCTCTCCTATTCTTCATGTAACTCTGTGAACCTCTCTGGTTGTCTCTCACAGTGGAGAATCTTTTCACCATTAATCTAGAAGTTTTATTATCAGTGCTGTATAGTTGGAGAAGCCTTGAGACTATTGGAAGAATAAAACTGAAATCCAGAGGCAGGAGACTTGAGCCCAAATCCTGAGAAAACCAGAAAACTCCTGACTACACGGAACATTAAGGAATAAGAGACCATCCAAAAGCTTCCATACCTACACCAAAACCAACCACCACCCAAGAGCCAATAAGCTCCAGTACAAGACATACCACGCAAATTCTTTAGCAATGCGGGAACATAGACCTGAGTGTCAACATACAGGCTCTCTAAAGTCACACCTAACACAGAGACCCATCGCAAAACTCATTACTGGACACTCCATTGCACTCCAGAGAGAAGAAATCCAATTCCATGCACCAGAACGCTGACACAAGCTTCCCTAACCAGGAAACCTTGACAAACCAATCGTCCAACCCCACCCACTGGGTGAAACCTCCACAATAAAAAGGAACCTCAGACCACAAGAATACAGAAAGCCCACTCCAGACACAGCAATCTAAACAAGATGAAAAGGCAGAGAAATACCCAACAGCTAAAGGAACATGAAAAAAGCCCACCAAGTCAAACAAAAGAGGAGGAAATAGGGAATCTACCTGAAAGAGAATTTAGAATAATGATAATAAAAATGATCCAAAATCTTGAAAACAAAATGGAGTTACAAATAAATAGCCTGGAGACAAAGATTGAGAAGATGCAAGAAATGTTTAACAAGGACCTAGAAGAAATAAAAAAAAAATCAATTAAAAATTAATAATGAAATAAATGAGATCAAAAACACTCTGGAGGGAACCATGAGTAGAATAACAGAGACAGAAGATAGGATAAGTGAGTTAGAAGATAAAATGGTGGAAATAAATGAAGCAGAGAGGAAAAAGAAAAAAGAATAAAAAAAAATGAGGACAACCTCAGGGACCTCTGGGACAATGTGAAACACCCCAACATTCGAATCATAGGAGTCCCAGAAGAAGAAGACAAAAAGAAAGGCGATGAGAAGATACTCGAGGAGGTAATAGCTGAAAACTTCCCTAAAATGGGGAAGGAAATAGCCAACCAAGTCCAAGAAACCCAGAGAGTCCCAAACAGGATAAACCCAAGGCGAAACACCCCAAGACACATATTAATCAAATTAACAAAGATCAAACACAAAGAACAAATATTAAAAGCAGGAAGGGAGAAACAACAAATAACACACAAAGGGATTCCCATAAGGATAACAGCTGATCTATCAATAGAAACCCTTCAGGCCAGAAGGGAATGGCAGGACATACTTAAAGTAATGAAAGAGAATAACCTACAACCTAGATTACTCTACCCAGCAAGGATCTCATTCAGATATGAAGGAGAACTCAAAAGCTTTACAGACAAGCAAAAGCTGAGAGAATTCACCACCACCAAACCAGCTCTTCAACAAATACTAAAGGATCTTCTCTAGACATGAAACACAGAAAGGTGGTATAAACGTGAACCCCAAACAACAAAATAAATGGCAACGGGACCATACCTATCAATAATTACCTTAAATGTAAATGGGTTGAATGCCCCAACCAAAAGACAAAGGCTGGCTGAATGGATACAAAAGCAAGACCCCTATATATGCTGTCTACAAGAGACCCACCTCAAAGCAAGGGACACATACAGACTAAAAGTGAAGGGCTGGAAAAAAATATTCCACGCAAACGGAGACCAAAAGAAAGCAGGAGTCGCAATACTCATATCAGATAAAATAGACTTTCAAATTAAGTCTGTGAAAAGAGACAAAGATGGACACTACATAATGATGAAAGGATCAATCCAAGAAGAAGATATAACAATTATAAATATATATGCACCCAACATAGGAGCACTGCAATATGTAAGGCAAACGCTAACGAGTATGAAAGAGGAAATTAATAGTAACACAATAATAGTAGGAGACTTTAATACCCCACTCACAACTATGGATAGATCAACGAAACAGAAAATGAACAAGGAAACACAAACTTTAACGGACACAATGGACCAGCTAGACCTAATTGACATCTATAGGACGTTTCACCCCAAAACAATCAACTTCACCTTTTTCTCAAGTGCACACGGAACCTTCTCCAGAATAGATCACATCCTGGGCCATAAATCTAGTCTTGGTAAATTCAAAAAGATTGAAATCATTCCAGTCATCTTTTCTGACCACAGTGCAGTAAGATTAGATCTCAATTACAGGAAAAAAATTATTAAAAATTCAAACATATGGAGGCTAAACAACACGCTTCTGAATAACCAACAGATCATAGAAGAAATCAAAAAAGAAATCAAAATATGCATAAAAATGAATGAAAATGAAAACACAACAACCCAAAACCTATGGGACACTGTAAAAGCAGTGCAAAGGGGAAGATTCATAGCATTACAGGCCTACCTCAAGAAACAAGAAAAAAGTCAAATAAATAACCTAACTCTACACCTCAAGCAACTAGAGGAGGAAGAAATGAAGAACCCCAGGGTTAGTAGAAGGAAAGAAATCTTAAAAATTAGGGCAGAAATAAATGCAAAAGAAACTAAAGAGATCATAGCAAAAATTAACAAAGCTAAAAGCTGGTTTTTTGAAAAAATAAACAAAATTGACAAACCATTAGCAAGACTCATTAAGAAACAAAGGGAGAAGAACCAAATTAACAAAATTAGAAATGAAAATGGAGAGATCACAACAGACAACACTGAAATACAAAGGATCATAAGAGACTACTACCAGCAGCTCTATGCCAATAAAATGGACAACTTGGAAGAAATGGACAAGTTCTTAGAGAAGTATAACTTTCCAAAAGTGAACCAGGAAGAAATAGAAGATCTTAACAAACCCATCACAAGCAAGGAAATCGAAACTGTAATCAGAAATCTTCCAGCAAACAAAAGCCCAGGACCAGATGGCTTCACAGCTGAATTCTACCAAACATTTAGAGAAGAGCTAACACCTATCTTACTCAAACTCTTCCAGAAAATTGGAGAAGAAGGTAAACTTCCAAACTCATTCTATGAGGCCACCATCACCCTAATTCCAAAACCAGACAAAGATGCCACAAAAAAAGAAAACTACAGGCCAATATCACTGATGAACATAGATGCAAAAATCCTTAACAAAATTCTAGCAAACAGAATCCAACAACATATTAAAAAAATCATTCATCATGACCAAGTGGGCTTTATCCCAGGAATGCAAGGATTCTTTAATATCCGCAAGTCAATCAATGTAATACACCACATTAACAAATTGAAAGATAAAAACCATATGATTATCTCAATAGATGCAGAAAAAGCCTTTGACAAAATTCAACATCCATTTATGATTAAAACTCTCCAGAAAGCAGGAATAGAAGGAACATACCTCAATATAATAAAAGCTATATATGACAAACCCACAGCAAGCATTACCCTCAATGGTGAAAAATTGAAAGCATTTCCCCTGAAATCAGGAACAAGACAAGGGTGCCCACTCTCACCACTACTATTCAACATAGTTTTGGAAGTTTTGGCCACAGCAATCAGGGCAGAAAAAGAAGTAAAAGGAATCCAGATAGGAAAAGAAGAAGTGAAACTCTGTTTGCAGATGAAATGATCCTCTACATAGAAAACCCTAAAGACTCTACCAGAAAATTACTAGAGCTAATCAATGAATACAGTAAAGTTGCAGGATATAAAATTGACACACAGAAATCTCTTGCATTCCTATACACTAATAATGAGAAAACAGAAAGAGAAATTAAGGAAACAATACCATTCACCATTGCAACAAAAAGAATAAAATACTTAGGAGTATATCTACCTAAAGAAACAAAAGACCTATACATAGAAAACTATAAAACACTGATGAAAGAAATCAAAGAGGACACAAACAGATGGAGAAACATACCGTGTTCATGGATTGGAAGAATCAATATTGTCAAAATGGCTATACTACCCAAAGCAATCTATAGATTCAATGCAATCCCTATCAAACTACCAACGGTATTTTTCACAGAACTAGAACAAATAATTTCACAATTTGTATGGAAATACAAAAAACCTCGAATAGCCAAAGTAATCCTGAGAAAGAAGAATGGAACTGGAGGAATCAATCTGCCAGACTTCAGACTATACTACAAAGCCACAGTCATCAAGACAGTATGGTACTGGCACAAAGACAGAAATATAGATCGATGGAACAGAATAGAAAGCCCAGAGATAAATCCACGAACCTATGGTCACCTTATCTTCAACAAATGAGGCAAGGATATACAATGGAAAAAAGATAACCTCTTTAACAAGTGGTGCTGGGAAAACTGGTCAACCACCTGTAAAAGAATGAAACTAGAACACTTTCTAACACCATACACAAAAATAAACTCAAAATGGATTAAAGATCTAAATGTAAGACCAGAAACTATCAAACTCCTAGAGGAGAACATATGCAAAACACTCTCCGACATAAATCACAGCAGGATCCTCTATGACCCACATCCCAGAATTTTAGAAACAAA
The DNA here is from genome assembly GCF_023699985.2 of Odocoileus virginianus. NCBI lineage: Eukaryota > Metazoa > Chordata > Mammalia > Artiodactyla > Cervidae > Odocoileus > Odocoileus virginianus. The sequence goes on along the minus strand of NC_069677.1, from coordinate 29,624,403 downwards.
AGCAAAAATAAACAAATGGGACCTAATGAAACTTAAAAGCTTTTGCACAACAAAGGAAACTATAAGCAAGGTGAAAAGACAGCCCTCAGATTGGGAGAAAATAATAGCAAACGAAGCAACAGACAAAGGATTAATCTCAAAAATATATAAGCAACTCCTCCAGCTCAACTCCAGAAAAATAAATGACCCAATCAAAAAATGGGCCAAAGAACTCAACAGACATTTCTCCAAGGAAGACATACAGATGGCTAACAAACACATGAAAAGATGCTCAACCTCACTCATTATCAGAGAAATGCAAATCAAAACCACAATGAGGTACCATTATACGCCAGTCAGGATGGCTGCTATCCAAAAGTCTACAAGCAATAAATGCTGGAGAGGGTGTGGAGAAAAGGGAACCCTCTTACACTGTTGGTGGGAATGCAAATTAGTACAGCCACTATGGAAAACAGTGTGGAGATTTCTTAAAAAGCTGGAAATAGAACTGCCATATGACCCAGCAATCCCACTTCTGGGCATATACACCAAGGAAACCAGATCTGAAAGAGACACGTGCACCCCAATGTTCATCGCAGCACTGTTTATAATAGCCAGGACATGGAAGCAACCCAGATGCCCATCAGCAGACGAATGGATAAGGAAGCTGTGGTACATATACACCATGGAATATTACTCAGCCATTAAAAAGAATTCATTTGAATCAGTTCTAATGAGATGGATGAAACTGGAGCCCATTATACAGAGCGAAGTAAGCCAGAAAGATAAAGACCATTACAGTATACTAACACATATATATGGACTTTAGAAAGATGATAACGATAACCCTATATGCAAAACAGAAAAAGAGACTCAGATGTATAGAACAGACTTGTGGACTCTGGGAGAAGGCGAGGGTGGGATGTTTCAAGAGAACAGCATTGAAACATGTATATTATCTAGGGTGAAACAGATCACCAGCCCAGGTTGGGTGCATGAGACAAGTGCTCGGGCCTGGTGCACTGGGAAGTCCCAGAGGGATCGGGTGGAGAGGGAGGTGGGAGGGGGGACTGGGATGGGGAATACATGTAAATCCATGGCTAATTCATTTCAATGTATGACAAAAACTACTGTAATGATGTAAAGTAATTAGCCTCCAACTAATAAAAATAAATGGAAAAAAAAAAAAAGCACAGACATCACTTTGCCAACAAAGTCCATATAGTCAAAACTATGGTTTTTCCAGTAGTCATGTACAGATTTGAGAATTGTACCATAAAGAAGGTGGCTAAAGAATTGATGCCTTTGAACTACAGTGCTGGAGAAGACTCTTGAGAATCCCTTGGACAGCAAGGAGATCAAACCAGTCAATCCTAAATGAAATCAAACCCTTAATATTCACTGGAAGGACAGATGCTGAAGTTGAAGCTCCAATACTTTGGCGACCTGGTGCAAAGAACTGCCTCATTGAAAAAGACCCTGATGCTGGGAAAGATTGAGGGCAGGAGGAGAAGGGGGCAATGGAGGATGAGATGGCTGGATAGTATCGCTGACTCAATGGACATGAATTTGAGCAAATTCCCAGATAGTTAAAGACAGGGAAGGCTGACGTACTGCAGTCCATGGAGTCGCAAAGAGTCAGACACTACTTAGTGAGTAAGCAACAAAAGGACATTTACTAAGATACTCAGGCAAAATAAACCTTAACAAATAGAAAAGAACTGAAATCTTAAAAGGATGTTTACTGGTCATAACCAAACTAGTAAGTGCTACATGGCAGTTCATTTTTGTCTTCCTTTGGTGTGTTTTTATTGTTTGACTTGGCAATTTTATAAATCCAGAGTATACTGCTTCATAATCAAGTTGACTCTTGTTTCCAAATGACTTCAAAGCTTAGTTGTAATTTCAGTGTTTGTTACAGAGTATGTTTCAGTGCACAATACACATTTGAGTATCAGTTATCTTTATTTTCAATAGAAATAATCCAAAAGGCAAGTAACTATTATTAAATACCTCCAATGTGTTAGAATGGAACAACTGTGTCACCGTGGACATTCTACCTCTTGACTTTAGAAAACAGCTCTTTAATTCTAAAGTATTCCATTTTTTGTTTGTCTTACAGCCTGAGTATCACAATTTCAATTTTTCCTGTAAAACATTCTTCTTTCAGTCTCAGGACCTTAAGCAACACATTTCATCATATAGAGGCCTAACATAAACACTGAAGAACAGTGCAGATACCTTCAGAAGCAAGATAAAGCAGACAACATATCAATGGTCACCATATAAACCAAATACAGCAATTGTCAATTCAGCAGTAAATGTTAATCCTGTACCATTGAGTAATCATACAAATACGAGGTATGACATTTTCTGTTGTGACCTGCGTGCGTTCTAAGTTGCTTTAGTTGTGTCTGACTCTTTGCGACCCCATGGACTGCAGTCCACCAGGCTCCTCTGCGATGTGATTCTTCAGGCAAGAATACTGGACTGGATTGCCATGTCTTCCTCCAGGGGATCTCCCCTACTCAGGGATGGAACCTGAGTCTCTTAAGTTTCCTGCACTGGCAGGCAGGTTCTTTACCACTAGCGCCACCTGGGGAAGCATGCCACATGTTGTGGCACGTGATTTCTTAAAGGCAGATTGAAAAGCTGAAGAAAGTGAAAGTCGCTCAGTCGTGTCAGACTCCTTGTGACCCCATGCACTATACAGTCCATGGAATTCTCCAGGCCAGAATACTGGAAAGGGTAGCCTTTCCGGTCTCCAGGGGATCTTCCTAACCCAGGGATCGAAACCAGGTTTCCTGCATTGCAAGTAGACTTCACCACTTGAGCCACAGGGAAGCCCAAGAATACTGGAGTGGGTAGCCTATCCCTTCTCAAGTGGATTTTCCTGACCAAGGAATCTAACCAATGTCTCCTGCATTGCAGGCGGATTCTTTACCAACTGAGGTATCAGGGAAGCCCAAAAGGCAGATTATCACATAACAAAAATCACATAATGCATGTACCATCTATTAAAATAAATTTTAGAAAAAGCATGTATTTACCATAATTTATCCCCCACTAAGGACCACCTATTAAGATCTTACTAAACTCTGGGCCTGGGAACACAAATTTGGGAAATGCTGCCTTAAGGCTTCCTTTGACCAGTAATTCAGTATCATTGCTTTTTTTTGTTTGTTTAAATTCCTTTCTCTTGAGTAACACAGTGTTCTGAAAAGTGCTGAAAAACACTGGTTCAAGAAAAATATTTAGAAACTTAGACCCTTGAAATATGAGATGAAAACCAGAGCTTAAGAAAAGAGAGAAAGCACAGGAAATACAGAAACACAGTCAAATGAAACTATGACCACATAAAGGAATGGTTCTTTTTTAGGATTGGTTAAGGATGTGTGGTGTTTGAGCAAAACTGGTTATCGGTCAGCTTTCAGCACTGAATGACGAGCTGAACTGTAACATCTCCAGGGCGGGTCACTTTCAAGTCCTCTACTCCTTAAAATGCAAGAGAGGGCCCTACATTGAGGACTTGTATTGCAGATTTCTGCTAATCACTGTTCCTACGTCTTTTTAATACAATGAAAGGCCACTAGGGGGAGAAACACGCCGAAAACCTGACCCTTATCAGTAGTGATCTCAAAACATAACAGATCCTATTACTCTCCAGCAAAAAGAAGCTTCTGTGGTACGCAGTATCAAACCACCACCCTGCATCTACTCTAGAACCAAAATGGTTTTTCTAAAGTCTCCGTGGGCACTACGCGAAAAAAGCACGTGTTCTGAATAGTCAGAATGGAATCCTACAAGCTGATTCAGATCTGAAAAAAAGGACATTGCAAAAGGTCTCCCTGAGTGAGTCAAAGTATTGCAGAGGGCTGTGGCAGTGCATTCCTCTTTCGGGATGGGCTACAACTTAACCTTACGTTGGCAAAAGGACGCGAAGCAACGTTTTGTAAAAGGCCTTCTTTCTAGTATCGATAGCCATTTCTGGTTAGCCACTGACAGAGGCGGTTAGCCACTACATCCCCTCCCCTCGCCCCTATACGAGAGTAAATCTTATTTCCTCTATGGGCGTAAAAGTGAATGGACCCGCTAGCTCCCGATTTGCCTTTCTATATCTCAACCCAGCCCTACAGCTCGTAGAAACACATAGGCGCATCCCTGCTGCTCGTACGACACCTATGCCTCCACAGGATGACAAAACAGCCTCACCACTGCAAAAGACAACAGCATTAAATACCAGCGCAGCAGGAAAATGAGCCACAAAGCCACTCAAACTTCGGGCACAAAACCAAGGCGCAGGCGCACTGGCACACTGTCACCCGATTTGCCCACTTCCCCCTCCTGGTCTCCGCAGTTTCACTTCCTCTCGTTTGTCCCTCTGCTTCCGGGGCATAGTAGGCTCGGCCCCTCCTCAGCTCTTACCCTCCTCTGCCCGAGGAGGGGGGAGTCGAGGGGGTGGGGTAGAGTTCGTTGTTTGTTTACACGATGTGAGCGGAAAAAGAGACCAATAAAGTTTATTCTGGAAACAAAAGAAAAAAAAAAAAAAACAGGGGTGACAGAGAAAGGAGACGGGGGCGGGGGCGTGTGGCGGGGGCTAGCTAGGAGAGGCAGCGAGAAGGAGAAAGCGGCAGTTCCGGTGCCGCCGCTGCGGCCGCTGAGGTCTCGGGCTGCTGCCGCCGCGGCCGCTGGGGCTGGGGCCGCCGGCGAGGCAGGGCTCGGGCCCGGCCGGGCAGCTCCGGAGCGGCGGGGGAGAGGGGCCGGGAGGCGGGGGCTGTGCCGCCCGCTCTCCTCTCCCTCGGCGCCGCCGCCGCCGCCGCCCGCGGGGCTGGGACCCGATGCGGTTAGAGCCGCGGAGCCTCGAGGAGCCCCGAGCGTGAGTAGAACGCGGACAGGCCGGGAGCGGGAGCGGTCGGGATGGGGCCGGGTGGGTGCCGGGGACTCTCGGGCGCGCCCGCCGTCTTGGGCGGGGGCTGCCCGCCGGTCGTCTCTCCCAGCTTCGGCCCGCAGCAGAGTTCGCCTGCGATCCCCGCTCTCCTCCGCCTGCCGCTGGCCTCACCCAGATGCAGAGGCGAGGGCTCGCCGCTCCCTCTTTTCTCCCTCTGACCGCCGCCTCGTTCCTCGTTTCCTTCCTCTCCCATTTTTGGGGATGGGGCGGCTAGAGACTGAGGAAGTGCGCCCAGGGCCGCCGCCCCGGCTGCGGTGGCTCGGTCCCCCGCGCCCTTGCACATCCACCCGACCCGCGAGCACCGCGGCGTGAGCGATCGCGGGTGCCAAACCGCGAGCTCTTGCTGAGGGGCTGTCACGCCCGAGGACTCCGACCGCGCCAGCCCGGCGACCCTGCGGTTTGCCTCATACTGGGTTTAAATCGCCCGGCTGGGGCTTGGAAGGCTACCGCGGTTCCTCTCCCACCCTTCCTCTCGAAGTTGTTTTTTTCCTTTTAACCGAGACAATCAAACGTATTGGATCTTTCATTCATAGACCTGAGACATTGTCTCGCAATTGTGTCTTTAGTAAGTCTAATATGTGATGCCTGCTTCATAGCTCCTAAGTGGCTCGGAAAGGTAGGGTAGCGCCCAGAATTGGACTGTGTAAACACCAGACGTTCAGCCAGTGTGTTTTGATCGCGGCTTGAGGGGTTTATTTTAGGATGCTAAAGGAATAGTGGTGATGGTGGCTAGTTACCAGACTTAGAAATCGAAAGCTGTTTTGGCTGACAGTAATTGGGAAGCTGTTTACGTAGTCATAAAGAGTAAGGGGAGCGCAGTAAGAGGGGCTTCTGTGAAAAGAGCCTGCATATTCTTTAATGAAGTAGAGTTGTGATTCCGTTTGGTGACGCTTCCTCATTCCAGCACTGCGCCTTTGGGCACATGCAGGACATGGGTTTGCGAGATGATGTTTTGATCGTAGTTTGTGAGGCCTGGGAGAACCCCTTGGAAAACTTGGGTAGGTAAACTTCTGTTAACTCAAGTCATCGGGTAATTACTATGGCCACATTTGAACCACTGTGGGCAATAGCGGTCGCATGTTTTTCTGCTCAGAAGCTGGGTTCTCTGGGTATTTGCTTACATTGCACTGTACAAAATTTGTTTATGTACTGGATTGCGTGTTGTTAAGGAAATACCTACAAAATGCTTAAGATACCACGTTACTAATTTAATTTCTGTAAATCACAGCACGTCCTTATTAATGGATCCTAGAAGCAACTGTAGTGTAAAAATTTGTTAATATGTCTGTATTCAAGTTTTAACATTTTTTAAGACTGAATCATTGAATTCTGGTTGACAGCATAGATCTCTATCTAAACATCACATGTTCTGGAAAATTTTAATTATCAGATTAACTGTTCTGCAGTGTCATCAGCCAAAATTATCTGAAGAGGGCCCAGTGGGGGTGTGTGGGGGGGAGGAGGGGTATTTTGTTTGGCTTTCTGAGTTTTCTCATCTCACCTTTTTGGATAAAATTAAATTTCATCCGTAACTTTTTTCAAAAGTTTCTTACAGGTTTTTCCATCATTGTAAAATAGAGTGCTTTCCTGTTAAAATCACGAAATAGATGATTGAAAGAAGTGATAGCACATGGTAACAGTCATAGCATCATGGGGGAAATAAAAAGAAAATGAATGAATATTAACTTAATATTTTACCATTGACTTTATGAATATAAAGTTTGAAAGACATTCCTATCAGTTTTAGTTCAAGAATTAAATATGAACCACATATAAATGCAGAACAGTGTTTTTATATGTCTAAAGTTTTTTTTTTTTCCTCAATTTTAAGTAAATTAGATATAGCATTAAGGAGATGTCACTAAATACAAATGCTGTAAATGCAAAAATTACTGCGTGAAAGTGTATCTTCTCATGGGCTAGATATATGTTAAAGGAGGACTGTAAAAGAGCAATAGCTTTGCCTGGCTTTGGATGGAACAACCCTTCTTAAAGCAGAGCTTCCTTCCTGTCAGGATAAGATCCTCTCCATCCCAAATAAGTATTGCCTTTAAAAAAAAAGGTAAACTTACAAGTAAAATACTTAAATGATAAGATAGGTCATACATTTCCTAAAAGAGTTCACTTGTTTCCTTTATTGAATTAAGAATTTTTAACATTTACTATTACCATTTAAAAGGCATTTGCTCTGTTGATCTGTTTATATGAAAAGGGCTAACTTAATCCCGTTTGATCTCTTTAGCAACAAAAATAGCATTAAAAGGATCACTTCTCTATTTTATTATTTAAATATCTTGAATTTCAAGGGAGTTGTGATTCTGTAAATGAAATGTGTTTCTTAAGCATCATAAAAGATTTTATCTCTGAAAATATTTATGATATTTAAATTTGTGCAAGTTTAGAAGCATAAATCTTGGGAAATCAAGGTTTATATTAGTATAGTTATTGAGCTGTTTTTTTTTTAAGTATGTTTGTCTTAAGCTACAAAACAATCCTGAAGAGAAGGCAGTATTACTGTCTCTGAGAAATGACATTTTAATTTAAGGTCAGGCAAGTATCAGGTGACAGACTCATTGACAAAATGAATGCTTTGTGACTCCTTTCATTTTATTATGTTACCTCTAACTTGCTCCAGCCTGCTTTTTTTTTTTCCAGCCTGCTTTTTTATGGATAAAGAAACTAGAGCCCATAGATCACCTTTTCCCTTATTTGTAGTAATAAATGGATGTGTTTAATTCCCCTATAACTTAAACAGTGGTTTTTGATCCTGGCCACATACTAGAATCATCTAGTTAGCTTTTTAAAAATATCAGTGCCAGAGTCTCATTCCTGGAGATTCTGGTTTAATTGGCCTGAGATGGAGCCCAGACATCTGTTTTAAGTTCCCCAGGTAATTCTAATAGACACGATTGTAAAGCCCTTGCTTTCTAAGACCTGTGTGATTTGTTTCTTTTCTTCTAAGTTCATCTCTCCTTTTTCTTCCTACAGCTCTCTTGGCCTTTTCCTGCTTCATGTGCCAGTGCTGTTTGCTTTTCATGAGACATTTGCACACTCCATACCCCTTGTTTAACTGGCTGACTCCTACTCATTTTTCATATCAGTTCCTTTGAAAAGTCTAGTCTGGGTCAGGTGCCCTTGCTTCCTGTTCCCATAACATCTTGTGCCCCTACTGTCAGAGCATTGACTCAGTGTATTGGCGATTGCCTATTTATTTGTCTGTATCTTCCACCAAGATGTAAATTTCATGAGAACACTAGGGGTTTTTATCTTATATAGTTAAGTTCTCATTGCCAAGCATAGCAGCCAGTACATAATAGAGTTATTCACTGAATAAATAAATATATTGACAACAGACTTCTTTACAACATTAATAATTTACAAATGCCTATTGAGCTTTTATACTGTATTTGTTCACTAAAAATACACATCCCTAACCTGCCACACATATGTATTTTATTTGGAGACGTTTGGGATGTTCTAAATTACATATAAATTATTTCAAGAGTGACACTCAAACTGCCCCTCAACATACACACACACACACACAAATAATTAAGCACAGAACTGTGCTAGAAATCAGGAGATGTGAATTCAGATCCTAACCTCACCACAAGAGTGTGTCCTTGGGCAAGTCTCAATCTTTTGGGGCCTCAGTTTCCTTATCTGTAATAGAGGAATTGTACTGAATGCTCTACATGGTACTACTCAGTGCTTTAGCCTTAAGATCCTGTGAGCACTAAAAATACTGACTTTGTAAAATCTGAGCCTCCTTGGTTCAAACCCTGGCTTATGTACTTACTGGCAGAGTTACTTTGGACAGATTTCTTAATATGTATAAGGAGAGTAATTACTACTCAACAGAGTTGTTATTGTTTTTGTTTTGTTGAATTAAATGAGTGTAGATCCAGGAAAGTTTTGGCCAGGATCAGATGTCTAAGACGTGTTCATTTCCTTTCCCCTTTGAAAGTGTTAGATCTTATGAGTGGACTTATCTGGAATAAGAAAAAAGACAGTTTATGTAATACATCCTGTTTTCCACTTTGCTGACGGCTAACTTTACAGGTGTGACTAGGGACCAAGAACCACGTGGCTTGTAGTTTCATTTTCTTAGAACCCTATTCCACTGTCAGACACCCAGGTGTTAGTTAACCTGCCTGGGAAGTAATTATGCCTTGAAGTTTGAACCATGACAGGAGCTTCCCTGGCAGCACAGTCGGTAAAGAATCTCTCTGTAGTTCAGGAGACCCAGGTTCGATCCCTGGGTGGAGAAGATCCCCTGGAGAAGGAAATGATAAACCACTCCAGTATTCTTGCCTGGAAAAATTCCATGGACAGAGGAGCCTGGCGGGCTATAGTCCATGGGTCCCAAGAGTCAGACACGACTTAGCGACTAAGCCACCATGACAGGATAGCAAGTGTCAAGCTATTTATGTATCATAATACATAATATGGAGGAAGGGGGAATCTGAACTGATGACCTTATACCATCGGCAAAGATCAGTAAAATCAGACGACCATTCCAAAAGAATGGAACAGATTAAAACTAAGGATGATTTACAAAAAAGACTCAGAGATTTTGGTAAAGTCTCTGTTTGCTAGACCTTAAAATTCAGGGAGATTTTTTATTTAGTAAATTTTAGTAAAAATTGTTTAGTAAATAGTAAATTTATTTAGTAATTTACAGGATATACAGGAAGTATACCTCTGGTCAGGACCAATTGTAGAAGATTGTTTTTGTTATCAGATTAGTGGTTACAGGTATCAGTCAGCGAACTGAAGTTTATTTTTATTTGTTGGCCACACCTCAGAGCATGTGGGATCTCAGTACCCCAATCTGGGATCAAACCCACACGCCCTGCAGTAGATGGAATCTTAATCACTGGACCACCAGGGAAGTCCCTTAAGCTTATGTTTAAAGTGAACTTTATTAATTATCTTTTAAGAAATGATACTGTAATAAAAATTAAAAATAGTGGTTAGGAGAAACTGAAGTCTTAAAGGTATAAAAAAGAAGCATGAGGCAACACAGTGAAGTCTAAGGATTCGACTTAAAGGCTTGTGGTTTCTGTTATTCAGAAAGGTTATTCAGCCTTAGATGAACCAATAATTTTTATAGCCACTTATGTTATTCATATTTAATCCTTTATTAATATGAATCAGTTGATACTGGTTAAGAAATTTTTATATGTTCTCTCTCCCTCTCCTCAGCTATACAATTTGGGGAGCTTAATGTTAAAATACTTCAATAAAAAGTTTCTAAGTTTATAGTAAAAGTGGTGGCTTAGAGCTTTTTCTTTAAGCTTAATGTTTCTTATACAGTGAAACAGTATTTTTTACAGTGTTTTTAGTATGGATTATAGTGCTCTGGTTTGGATGGCTGAAAGACCAAATTCCAATTCCAAACTGCTACTTTGTATTTGTTTATAGGGGAAAGGAGGCAGGCCTTATCACATCTTTGCCTCTCTTTAATATGCTACTTGCTAGTAACTCATATAATTAATGAGATAATTTAAGTAATTCCAAGTTCCATACAATTATTTAAAAGAAAATATACATACCAATTATTTTAAATTTATACCTAGTACAGGAATAACACACTTCAGCATTTGGTCTGACAAACACTCATCTCTTCGTATCATTTTGCTAGTTAGCTTAATAGTTTATCTAAATTACACTCATTTATAAGAGGTTAAGTTTTAGTATCTTTTAGTATTAATATTAATTGGAATTGTTACAAAGGAATCACTGTGTTAGTGCCAGCATTACCATTTGAAATAAGTGTGGGATTTTAAAAAAGTTAGAAGTTAAGTATTCTTACAAACCATGCTTATCTGGTACACTTTAGATTTTAAATATTTGTGTAGTGGAAACCAAGGAAGTCAGTGTTGTGATGTAAAAATAGCTGCATTAGGATAGAAACATTCTGTTCCGATCATAATTCTCTTGCCAGACTCACCAGGATTTAGTAAGATTCTGTAGAGAAATGCATCTTATAAAGCACTATAGAGATTTAAAGCAATATTGTGAGGATAATTTTAAGCATAAATTTTTTTTTAACAGTAGGTGATCAGTAAGTGATATTTTTGCAGTAGAATCATAATTGGGGATCAAGACATTTATCTTTCTATCAGTTAGTAGCTGTATACTTTATAAACTATCTGAAAATTAATAAATTGCTGTGTGCCAGTGTTGGTTGATCATTTATTGTGTATAGATTCAAATTATAGAAGACATTTTTCTATAAGCAAACTAGTTGCATATTTCTGTTGACGTTTGTAGACATTTTTAACAGAGATTGATAGGTTAGCAACAGCTATTTCCTAGAAGAACACTGAATCAGGAGTCTGAGAATCTAGGTTCTATGTAGCTCTTTGGCCTTAGATCTTGACCTTTTAGCACTTGTTTGATTTCTAGCATTTTAAAAGCCTATTTTTGATTTCAGGGAAGAGTAAGTAAGCCATTCCCTAGAGGGAAGATGGCCTATCTCAGTTTATTGTTATCTTCAGAAGAGAAAATCTCTTTTATCTACCTGTTTATAGATTTGCACATATTTGAAGGCCCTTCTGTGAAATTCTGTGACAGGAAAAAAACTGCCATCAGGAAAGAATGGAAAGATTTTCTTCTTTCTCTCCAAAACCGTCAGGGACTTGGGAGGATCAGACTTAGAGGAGGAATGTCCGTTTTGGTTACTGGCACTGAGAGCAGTTAGAGTCTCTGACAGACACTGAGAATGGGTCATCTGTTGCACTCCAGTTGCCAGGGTTTTGAAGGCTCAAAACCTGTCTCAGCACCCTTAATAGCCATTGGCAATCTTCCTTACTTTAGTTAAAGACTTCTAGGAAAATATGTCCCATAATTTCCTTTGGTAACCCATCCCACTAGTTGGTTTTCAGAAAATACGTTCTAATCTTAGAAACATAATTCCAGGGGCATAGTAAGGCTCTTTTTTCTAGATGTGTCCTCTGTTGTGCATAAAAATATATGAAATGATGACAAAACTAATTGTCCTTAATCAGGAAACAGTGATGTGTATGCTATTGATTTGTTGTTTCTATAAATGTTCAAATTACTCACTTTCAACTTTTGAATAGCTTTTAACCAGCAAACTGTTCAGGTAATGAGATATTATGTAGAGTTATTTTGATTATGTACTTCATTTTTCAACAAGCCAAGCAGATTTCTGTTGCTCTTCTTTGACAGATCATGCTTTTCCAAGTGCTTTTCTGATGGACTTTCTGCAGGTCTAGACCTGAAAGTACTATTGCATTTTTAAACAATTGATTGCCTTTAGCCTGAAAGCAAGTGAATTGTGTGTGTTTTGGGCTTTTCCCTTAGGAGGTTAACCTCTTGACAGGTACAAAATCCTTCGAGTTTTCTGCCAAATAAGCTACTATTCTGGAATATAGATTTATGGAACATGTCATCAAGAGTAAATCAGCATTAAAGGGAAAAATTATTGGGAAAAAGATTGAAATTAGGCACTATTGTAAAGTCAATATGAAATCAAACTACATATGACAGCAAAGAAAGGAAAAATTATATTTTCACATTGTCATTTTATACTTATTGTAAAGATTAATAGTAACACCATTTTATTTTCCGTATGAAGATTTCCTTAAAATCTAATGGCTTCTTTTTTTTTTGCAATTGATACCTGGATAGGCAGCATCTTAAAGTATTTATGAAAATGATATTTGTATTCTTTTTTTATATACCAATTGTAAAAGTTGGACATGACTTTATCAAAGCAGTTTTTGTACTTGATAATTAACGGTGGTAGTAAAATTCAAAGCAGTTTATAATATTAGTAATGTTATGGTTCAGAGACTGGTAGTTTGATTTCTCTTCAGTATAAGGGACCAACTTTCAACTTCCTTAGTGATATTGTAGGACTTAAGATTTACTCAAAATCACTGTGAATAATTTTGACTGTTTCTATGCAATGAGAGCCTAAAGCCTTGTGTTGTTCACAGACACTACCTAATATGCAGCTGAATGATCTACCGATGTGCAATGACTAAAGCACAGCTAAATGTGTCATGTGATGGTGTTTTGTTGAGTTTAAGTATCAGATACATAAGTTTGTTGAGTACATTCCTCTTGCAGATAATATTTTTCCCAGTCAAAATGGGGTCAAGTAGTCTTAACAACTGTACAGAATATTTAACGTCAGAACAGTCTTAGAAAATCCATAAAATACGGTCAGTGTGTGTAGGCTTCTTTAATTTTTCTTTTCCTAAATATATGTCACAATGGCTAAAAGCATGTGCTCTGAAGCCAGACTATCAAAATTACTAGTTTTGTAATTAAGAGCAAAATTATTTACCTGTCTAGGTTAAATATTCTGTTGTTCATTCACCAAGTTGTGTCTGACTCTTTGCAACTTCATGGACTGCAGCATGCCAGGCCTCTCTGGGTTAATACATAATTCCTTATTTGTAGAAGAGGGATAATTACAGTACGTGCATCATAATATTATAATGAAGGTTAAATGCCAAATACATGAAAGCATTTAGAACAATGCCTAGTACATAGTAAGCACTCAGCAAATATCTGTATGCTACTTGAGAGCACTAACCATGTCATGTTCATTGGTTCGTTTTGGGGCTTTAACATTTTGTAGTGAATTGAATCCTGTCCATTTTGAGAATTTACTAATGGATCCTATCTCTGAAGAATGAATGATAAGGTTCCTGTCTAACAAACTTCTTGACATTACTGCTTGCTTTTTGTTCTTTTACAGTTTTTTAAAGTTTGATACTCACTCTGAGAATTTGAATTCTATTTCATACCCAAGAGAAGTTAGCATATAGAGATTTAGCGTGATCGGAATGGGAGATTTGTGGACAGAAAGAAATTAAGTAAATGGACGTACATTTTTCACATCTAATCTGAGCTTCCTATGGATTAATTTTCCCTGCCCATTCTAGAATCTCAGAATCCCCAAAAGATATCTTTTTTCCTTTTTTATTGAAGTATGACTGATTTACAATATTAAATTAGTTTCAGGTGAACAACATAGAAATTCAGTGTTTTTCTAGATTATACCCCATTTAAAGTTTTTATAAAATATTGGCTATCTTCATAGCCTGAACATTGTGTCCTTATAGCCTATTTATTTTATATTTTTTAATTTGTAGCTCTTGACTTCCTACCCCTATATTTCTCCTCACTTCCCTCTTCCCCACTGGTAGCCACTAGTTCTCAATATTTGTGAATCTGTTTCTGTTCTGTTATATTCTGGCATTTATTTTTTAGATTTCATGTATAAGTGATAACATAAAATATTTATCTTTCTCTTTCTGACTTATTTCACCAAGCATAATACTCTTGAGGTCCATCCATGTTGTTGCAGATGGCAAAATTTCATTCTTTCTATGGCTGAATAATATTCCATTGTATACATACATACCACATCTTCATCCATTCATCTGTTGGTGGACACTTAAGTTGCTTCCATCTCTTGGCAGTTATATATAATGCTGGTATGACCCTGATGGCTCAGCTGGTAAAGAATCCACCTGCAATGCAGGAGACACAGGAGATGTGGGTTCAATCCCTGAGTCGGGAAGATCTGCTGGAGGAGGAAAATGGCAACGCACTCCAGTATTCTTGCCTGAAAAGTCCCATGGACAGAGGATACTGGCAGGCTACAGTCCAGAGGGTCTCAAAGAGTCAGACGTGACTGAGTGGCTAAGCATGCAATATTCATGAACATTAGGGTATGTGTATATTTTTGAATTATAGTTTTGTTTTCTTTGGATATATACCCAGGAGAAAAGGAATTGCTGGATCATATAGCAATTCTATTTTTAGTTTTTTGAGAAACCTCCATACTGTTTTCCACAGTGGCTGCACCAATTAACAGTCCCACCAACAGTGTACAAAGGTTCACTTTATTCCACATCTGCACAAACATTTGTTATTTGTGGTGTTTTTGATGATAGCCATTCTCACAGGTGTGAGGTAATATCTCAATTGTGGTTTTAATTTGCATTTATCTAATGGTTAACAAGCTTGAGCATCTTTCTGTGTGCCTGTTGGCTGTCTGTGTGTTGTCTTTGAGAAAATGTCTGTTCCGGTCTTCTGAACACTTATTAATTGGGTTGTTTGGTTTTGGCGGGTATGAGCTCTTTATATGTTTTGGATATTACCCCTTATTGGTCATATCATTTGCAGATATTTTCTCCTATTCTTTAGGTTATCTTTTTGTTTTGTTGATGGTTTGCTTTGCTATGCAAAAGCTTTTAAGCTTAATTAGGTTTTACTTAATTTTGCTTTTGTTTCCTTTGACTTAGGAGACAGATCCGGAAAACAGTTAAAATTTATGTCAGAGACCGTTCTGCCTATGTGTTCTTCTAGGAGTTTTATGTTTTCCAGTCTTACAATTAGGTCTTTAATTCATCTTAAGTTTATTTTTGCTTATGGTGTGAGAAAATGTTCTAATTTGATTCTTTTGCTGTTCATTTTTCCCAGCAGCACTTACTGAAGAGACTGTCTTTTCTCTGTTCTATATTCTTGTCTCCTTTGTTGTAGATTAATTAACCATAGGTGCATGAATTTATTTCTGGGCTCTTTATTTTCTTTCATGAATCTGTTTTTGTGCCAATACCTTGGTGATTTGATAACTGTAACTTTGTAGTGTAATCTTAAGTCAGGGAATGTGATAACTCCAGTTCTGTTCTTTTTTCTCAAGATGGCATTGGTTATTTGGGATCTTTTGTTCAGTTCAGTAAAAATTTTAAGATTGTTTGTTCTACTTCTGTAGATGTCTTGGACAGGAATTGCATTAAAGCTGTAGATTGCTTTCGGTAGTATGGACATTTTAACAACAGTAATTCTTCTAGTCCATGAACACAGGATTTTTTCTTCAGTATCCTTCATCATTGTTTTATAGTTTTCAGAATATAGGTCTTTCATCTCCTTGGTTAAGTATATTCCTTGATACTTTATTCTTTTTGATGTGATTTTAAATGAGGTTGTTTTCTTACTTTCTAGTAGCTCATTATTAGTGTATTAAAAAAGCAACCGACTCATATAAACTAATCTTGTATCCTGCAGCTTTACTGAATTCATGTTCTAATAATTTTTGTGTAGAAAGTTTAGAATTTTCTATATATAGTATCATATCATCTACAAATAGTGAGTTTTACTTCTTTCCTTGGCTTCTACTTCTTTCTCTTGTCTGATTTCTGTGGCTAGGACTTCCAGTACTGTGTTAAGTACAAGTGGAAGAGTGGGCGTTGTCTTGCTCCTTGTCTTGCTCCTGGTTTTAGAGGAAAAGCTCAAAGCTTTTCACCATTGAGTATGATATTTGCTGTGGGTTTATCATGCTGCTGCTGCTGCTGTTTTGTCACTAAGTCATGTCCAGTTCTTTGCGCTCATGGACTGTAGCTTGCCAGGCAAGGATACTGGGGTGGGTTGGCATTTCCTTCTTCATGGGATCTTCCCAAACCAGGGATCAAACCCATGTCTTCTGCTTGGCAGGTGGATCCTTTACAACTGAACCACCTGGGAAGTCCTGGGTTTGTCGTAGATGGCCTTTATTTGTTGAGATATGCTCCCAGTATACCAACTTTGCTGAGTTTTTATCATGAATGAATGTCAAATTTTGTCAGATGCTTTTTCTCCATCTACTGAGATAATCATGTGGTTTTATCCTTTCTTTTGTTAATGTGGGGTATCACTGATTTGCAGATATTAATTATCCTTGCATCCCTGGAATAAAATGCATTTGATCATGGTATATGATCCTTTGATATATTTGTGAATTCTGTTTGCTAATATTTTGTCAAGGATTTTTGCATCTCTATTCATCAGAGATATTGACCTGTAATTTTCTTTTTTTGCAGTATTATTTGTTTTATTTTGGTTTCAGGGTAATGGTGGCCTCATAGAATGAGTTTGAGAGTGTTCCCTCCTCTTCAACTTTTTTGGAATAGTTTGAGAAGTATGGATGTTAATTAACTCTTCTTTATATAATTGATAGAATTCCTCTGAAGCCCACTGGTCCTGGACTTTTGTTTGCCCCCCAGCAACAATCTTAATAGCACTCTACCATGGGACTTCCTGGTATCTCAGTAATAAAGAATTTGCCTGCCAGTGCAGGAGACGTGGGTTTGATCTCTGGGTCAGGAAGATGCCCTGGAGAAGAAAATGGCAACCCACTCCAGTGTTTTTGCCTGGTAAATTCCATGGACAGAGGAGTCTGGCGGGCTGTAGTCCATGGAGTCGCAAACAGTCGGAGACGACTTAGCAAATAAACAACAAATTGAAGCAGTAATTGTTTCATGCTACTGGGTATTTCCTTTCCCTGTCTTTCTTCATGTGCTAGATGGTGATTGTGTCATATTGTCACATAGCTGTTGTGTTACATGGCTTTTGTAGAATTCTCACGTCGTGTTTTAAAGCTTCTCCATTATACTTGCTGTGAAGTCTTAATGAATACAGATTTAACTCTTGTGAATCATTCTGTTCATTACCTAGTTTATACTGACTGGACATTGTGTAAACCTTACAAGTCATTTACATGAAAATAAGGAAAGCAGTCATGTGTTCTGAATATTTTCATCAGTTTATCTCTTAAGTCTTTGCCTTAATCATTAAGGTAACTAGTTATCTGTCATCGTGGGTGGAAGTTTATGTGGCATCACCTACCTGGTTTCAGTACCATGGTTGGCACCTTACATAAATGAGACTGTTAGTTAGTATTTATGTTTTTGGTAACTCTGTGTGAATTTGTTTTCTTACCTCTTAGCTTTTAACAGTTTTCACTAGACCGCTCTTGATGGTCATACAAGGTAATTTATTTTTTCAAGTTGATGATCCCATAGTCTATCTCTCATATAACAGGAAAATAATAGTAGTAAAACCCACACACTTTAAAAAACATATATTATTGTAATTAATTTATATGGAGATTGCTTTAGAAAGTGTCTATCATTTTTGGCATAATTGTTCAACATTTTTCATTATTACTTGCTCTTAAGGAATTGTTAGCATACTCCCAAGCATTTTTTATGCATGTAAAACTGTATAGAATTTTGTGTCTTTGGGGAGGGGGGAATGATAGGCATAATGAAAAGTTAAAAAAAAAAAATGGCAGTGGACTGCCCTTGTACTGACAAAGAATTAATTGACATTCTGTGAGAGAAAATTTCCTTGATTTTCCAAATGTACCTATTAATATATAAATTTTTTGAGTTACCTCAAACCCAGCAGCAGCAAACTTTAATATCATGAATGTGGGAAAGGGGAGTGTTATGGACTTTATGCATATTATCTCCCTTAATCTTCACAGCAGCACTTCAATACACATCCTCTCTTTGTTTCACAGGTTAGGAAACTGAAGTTCTACATCTAATCAGTACAGTGGAGTTGCATCACATTCAATTTACAGGAATTCAGTTATACATATTAATACTCAGCCAAAAGTAAAAGCATGATGAAAGCAATCATTTAAATATTGTAATCACATTCCACTACTGAGCTTTTGCTTAAAGTAGACATGAAATTAAAGATGTGAATTTGCTGTTACCTCAAACTGGTTTCAGTGTGTAGGTATGGGCTCACTGTGTTGAATGTGATTCTGTTATTCAGACATGTGTGATGTTCATGCAGTATGGCCTCTAATACCAGTTCTCTAGTGCAGAACTAAAGAAACAGCAATATGTTTCAGTGTTGAAAGAGAAACTGTTGTTTTAGACTTGCTGAGCAATTGTGTTGATTTCTAAGGTGGCCTATAGACATGACCACAAAAAACTATCATCTCTCTGGTTACATGCCTGGACATGCGGAAATCCACACCATTTTAAATACTAGATATATTTTATATATTCTGTATGTAATTTTATGTTCTAAATTGATGTATGTACTAATATATTATTATCTTTACACAAAACATATTTTTGTACAAGGTGGTATACAAAAAACATCCATTGTAATTTATAGGGGATTTAAGAGACTTTTTTTCAGGAAAATGTTGACTCTGTAAATCCAGACTATGTATGTGATGTTTGCTGCTATACACCCAGGACCTAGCATGTTACCAAGTACAAGGTTTATTGAATAAATGGAGAAAAAAATATTTAATCATTCAGCAACTTACACTTTTTAAATACAAATATACATATGGTGATCACATTTTCTCAGCCCAGATTTTGAAGGCACTTTAGAAAAATCTGCTTTATCCCCCAGATGGATTAGTCTTAAATCATATTAGAACAATAAGAAAATAGAATATTAGAAATTACAACTGTCTCACAACATCTGGTCCTAATATGACCACTAAACTTACTGTTATTTATGTTTCTTTCCTTTCTCCCATCTGTTCTTTTATATGCATATGAATTTGCTGAAGGAAGTACAACCATATTAGACAGAATTTATTTTATGAAAACCTAAATGGGTTTCTGCTCTTTCAGAAAATAGAAAATATAAATAAGGTGACAAATCTATGTGTTATTCTTACCTCCTTATGTAATATTTATTCCCTTTGTACAACCCCTTCATGAATTCCCATCTGGTTTGTGAAGGGAAGAAGAACTTCCACTTAGTCCCTTGAAAGAGCTGAGCTGCCAGATATTATTCTTTTTAGCTTGTCCAGAAGACATGTCTCCTGGGCCATGAAGACATGATCTCTTTCTTACATTGGCAGGGGAGGAAAGGCTTGATACAGTGAAATAGGACATTTTCTTGTAATTCTAGATCAGAACCAGAATACCTAACCTGCCTGCTAACTGCGTGACATTGAATAAGCCACTAATGTTTCATAAGCCTGAAAAATTGATGCTGTGTGGCTAGTGACTGAAAGAGATGTTTTCAGGGTGGTACTATGTTCCAGACAGAGAAGGAAATGGCAACCCACTCTAGTACTCTTGCCTGGAAAATTCCATGGATGGAGGAGCCTGGTAGGCTGCAGTCCATGGGGTCACGAAGAGTTGGACACGACTGAGCGACTTCCCTTTCTTTCTATAGTTTCTTTTGGAGAAAGAAATGGCAGCCCACTCCAGTGTTCTTGCCTGGAGAATCCCATGGACGGAGGGGCCTGGTGGGCTGTGGTCTATGGGGTTGCAAAGAGTCAGACACGACTAAGCAACTAACACACACACACACATACTATGTTCCAGAAGTGAGCTTATGCAAACAAACTTTAAGGATGTAGAAGTAGCTCAGTCATGTCCGACTCTTTGCAGTCCCATAGACTGTTGCCTACCAGGCTCCTCCGTCCAAGTGGGTTTCCATTTCCTTCTCCAGGGGATCTTCCCAACCGAGGGATCAAACCTGGGTCTCCTGCATTGCAGGCAGACATTTGAGCTACCAGGGAAGCCCCAAGGATGTAGAACTCAAATGAAATAGCAACTCTAAATAAAAGAGGAGAGAATATAAGTCAACAATATATTAAGTCTATTTTATGATTACCAAATAGAAATTATTCTAAAAATGCAGAGGTGGCTTGATACGAAATTTTATAATTCATAGATCAATAAATCCAATAAGGGAAGTAAAGATCATATCAATAAATATGGAAAAGTAATTTCCTTTTGTTTCTTTAAAAACCAGGAGCAAAGAGAAATTTTAACAAACTATATCAAATTGAAAGCTGAAATAATGGTTAATGGTGAAACGCTAGAGAAGTAACCATTTTTTAAAGTTTGGAAACCCATTATCACTATATTATTATATAACATTGTTCTGGAAGTTCTGACTAATACAGTAAGACTTGAAATAGAAACAAGAGGAGTAAATACTAAAAAAGAAGCCACACAGTCCAATTTTCAGTATAATGTAGTTGCATTTGTAGGCAAACTAATTGAGAAATTACTAGACTTAATAACAAAAGAATATAGAGTAACTAGATTTAAGACATAGTTTAAAATTAGTGGTTCTCCTTTATAGTAGCAATAATTGTTTAGAAAATATATTTAATATAAAAGAACATTTTAACAATATACAGAAGAGGGTTAAATAATGTTCATAAGAAATATATGAACTCATATGAAGAAGCCTAAAAATGAATGAAATATAGATAGAGTATGGGTACAAGAGACTAAACAGGTAAAATGAAATAAATTCTAAGTGAAAAATGAAGTACAATGTCAGAGAGCTAATCCTATCACCCTATTAGATATGAAAATATACTATAAAATGCTAATAGTAAATCAAGGACTTGGATAGTGGTATAATCATTGATAGTAAAGTTGGTAAAGGAAATAAAGATCCCAGAAACAGACATTCTGAATGTAAAAAGGAAGTTCAGAAATCAATAGAAAAAGGAAGATAGTCAATAATTGTTTTTGAGATTAAATAGTTAGAAAATAGTTAGAAATAGTTAGAAAAACAATTAAATAGTTAGAAAAACAAAATCAATTTGATCTTTATCTCATCTTCTATAACCGACTGGATTAATTGAGTGGTTCAGTGAAATAAATATTTTTATGCCAAGATCTTAATGACCCAGATAACCACAAGGGTGTGATCACTCATCTAGAGCCAGACATCCTGGAGTGTGAAGTCAAGTGGGCTTTAGGAAGCATCACTACGAACAAAGCTAGTGGAGGTGATGGAATTCCAGTTGAGCTATTTCAAATCCTAAAAGATGATGCTGTGAAAGTGCTGCACTCAATATGCCAGCAAATTTGGAAAACTCAGCAGTGGCCACAAGACTGGAAAAGGTCCGTTTTCATTCCAATCCCAAAGAAAGGCAATGCCAAAGAATGTTCAAACTACCACACAAATGCACTCATCTCACACGCTAGCATAGTAATGCTCAAAATTCTCCAGGCCAGGCTTCAACAGTATGTGAACCGTGAATTTCCAGATGTTCAAGCTGGTTTTAGATAAGGCAGAGGAACCGCAGATCAAATTGCCAACATCCGTTGTATCATCGAAAAAACAAGAGAGTTCCAGAAAAACATCTACTTCATCTTTATTGACCATGCCAAAGCCTTTGACTGTGTGGCTCACCACAAACTGTGGAAAATTCTTTAAGTGATGGGAATACTAGACCACCTGACCTGCTTCCTGAGAAATCTGTATGTAGGTCAAGAGGCAACAGTTAGAACTGGACATGGACAATAGACTGGTTGATAATTGGGAAAGAAGTACATTAGGGCTGTATGTATATGTCACCCTCCTTATTTAACTTCTATGAAAAGTACATCATGCAAAATGCTAAGGCTGGATGAATCACAAGCTGGAATCAAGATTGCCAGGAGTAATATCAGTAACCTCAGATTTGCAGATGACGCCACCCTTATGGCAGAAAATGGAGAGGAACTAAAGAGCCTTTTGATGAAGAGAATGAAAAACCTGGCTTAAAATTCAGCATTCAGGAAACTGAGATCATGGCATCTGGTCCCATCACTTCGTGGCAAATAGATGGGGAAACAATGCAAAGAGTGACAAACTTTTATTTTCTTGGGCTTCAAAATCACTGCTGATGGTGATTGCAGCCATGAAACTAAGACATTTGCTCCTTGGAAGAAAAGCTGTGACAAACCTAGACAGCATGTTAAAAAGCAGAGACATTACTTTGCCAACCGAGGTCTGTATAGTCAAAGCTATGGCTATTCCAGTAGTCATGTATGGAAGTGAGAGTAGCATAATAAAAAAGGCTGAGTGTCGGAGAATTGATGCTTTTGAACTATGGTGTTGGAGAACATTCAAGAGTCCCTTGAACTGCAAGGAGATCAAACCAGTTTCAGTCCTGAATATTCATTGGAAGGACTGATGCTGAAACTGAAGCTCTGATACTTTGACCACCTGATGCAGAGTCAACTCATTGGAAAAGACCCTGATGCTGGGAAAGATCGAAGGCAGGAGGAGAAGGGGACAACAAAGGATGGATGAGATGGCTGAATAGTATCACCAATTCAATGGACGTGAGTTTGAGCAAGTTCCAGAAGGTGGACAGGGAAGCCTGGCGTGCTGCAGTCCATGGGATCGCAGAGTCGGACACCACTGAGCGACTGAACAACAATAACAAATCTCATTTAAGAAATATATTTATCTGGGTGGGGAAGTAACTTCCAAACATACAAGAATGAGAGACTCTCAAAGAGAAAGTTTATTACATTTGACTCTCATGTAAAACATTGGCATTTATTCTGTCTTTATCTCTCTCTCACCCCCTCTCCTATTCCACTTCCCAATACAAACAAACAAACTAAAAGATGTACAAACTAGGATTTGAAATTTGCAAAAATGTAATATACAGATGTTTAAACTTTAAGGTATTCATACAAATACTTTCAAAAACACCCAAGATCCATATAAATGAATGAGAAAAGAACTTGAGAAAACAAGTTTGTTTACTAAAGACAAAATAAAAACATATGGGAAAATTTTTTTCCCAGAAAGATAAAGAAGTGAAACTGTAAGATACAGTGATATATTTTTACTTTTTGAATTAGCAAGAAGTTTCTTCAAACAGCATTGCTGGTGAAGGTGCTGGGAAATGTGCTTGCTCATGTATTTCTGTTGGCAGCCTAAATTGATTCAACCCTTTCTGAAAGGAAGTCAGCGATTTTTTTTTCCTTTAAAATTAACATACCTTTTGATCCCTTAATTCCATTTGTGGCATTATGACAGTAATGTCAATTTTAAAACAGTTGAAGTATTCAAGTAAGCTGTGCTATATCTTCCAAAGAAATAGGCAGTGAGAAGACTGTTGTTCATGAAGAATTTATAGTAATTTGAAGGAACATTTTCATAGTGGGGAAAAAGGCAAGATACAAAATTATTAGGCGATTTGAGCACAACTGTATAAGCCATGAAGTGAACTACAAAATATGCATATTAAAAAATCTGTAAGAGATTGCATTGAGAAATGGTAATGATGGTTGTCTCAAGTGCATTTTTCACTGTTTTGTTTTCCTCCTTGATTCATGTGCCACTGTATTTTACATAGATACAGAGTGCAGTCCCATGGTCTTAATAGACATTTCAGTCAGTATTTAAGTGAATGAATATCTCTAATATGCATGGGTTACTTTTACTTTGACAGAAACTTGAATACAATCCACATCTAAGTTAAGGAGAATGTGGAAAGTGTTTTAGAAAGGAACTTGGTTCTATTTTGTGTGATCCTTTTCTGTTAACATCACTACTTCCCAAATTAGGAATTTCTATTCATTTTGGACTCTTATCAATAATCTCTGACCTGTTAAATCCAACTGATCACCAAAATCTTGAACTTTTTTTTAGAACTGCCTCTTGGTTTCATCTCCATCTGTTCTCATAGTCACTGCCTTAGTTTAGTCCTTTCCGTGACCACTGAAGTCTCCCAACAAGTCTCTCCACTTTACTACTCCTCTTTTACCACACTGCCGCCAGAATTGTCAGACATGTAAATAATCAGCAGAATTCTGTGTATGTGGTATAAAATAGTTGTATGGGGGAGAAGCAGGGGAGATTAACACTGTCAAATACACCATAAAATACAAAATTGATCTGCTTAAAACTTATTCCTTGTGACCTACATTGTTGCTTCTCAAACTTTAGGTGTATTAGAATCACCAGGGGGAACTTGTTAAAATATGAATTACCCAAGCTTAGAAATTCTGGTTAGATGGTTCTTTGGGCCTGGGAACATACTTTTTAACAAGGCTTCCTGTTCTTGAGCCTCGTCCATGTGATCCCAAGAACTAGATATTGAGGAACACTGACCTTAAAGGGCTCTCTTATTCATTTACTGTAATTCTCACAATTTGGCAGCAGCACACTTTTCTGTGCATTTTCTACGCTTTCCCTCTTGCACTCGTTGCAGTCTAGCCATCCAGAACGGCCTCAGGGTCACCTAGACCCTTCTGGACTCCTGTGCTCGTGCTCACGCTGTTTCTGCTGCTCAGAGCCTCTTTTGCTATGGCCACTCCTGCCCAGTAACTTGTTGACCTGGCACACTCTCTTCAGCTTCTCCATGACGTATTCCTGGTCTCAACTCTCCTAGACAGAGGAGAGCTCTCCCTTCTTTATAGCCTCTACATAGGCTTCCCAGGTGATGCAGTGGTAAAGAATCCACCTGCCAGTGAAGGAGACACAAGACACATGAGTTCAGTCCCTGGGTTGGGAATATCCCCTGGAGTAAGAAATGCACCCCACTCCAGTATTTTTGCCTGGGAATCTCCTGGACAGAGGGGCCTGGGGGGCTACAGTCCAAAGAGTCAGACAGAACTGAGCACAGCACAGCCTCTACTTATTGCAACACACACATACTAAGTTGCCCTTACTTATTTATGTATTTGTCTTCCCCAATACACTGTGAGCCTCTTGAGGTCAGAGATGTCATTTTACTTATCTTATACCTTTAGCATAAGCCTGGCACATAATTGCTTAATAAATGTTTGTAATATCGATAACAGCTCAATAAAGAAGGCAGGGAAGGAGTGGTTAGTCCCACTTTTCAGTGAGGAAGATGAGGTCTTAAAAAGTTAAGTATTTGCTTATAATTACGCAGCTTGTAAGTACCATAGACTTGAGATTTGCCCCTAAGATACCTGGCTGCTTTTCTGGTTTTAGTCTACAGGAAAGGTAGACAGACTATCATTGTAAAGTTACACACACACACACACACACAGCCTTTTAAGCATTTTTTTCCTGTTTATGTATTTGTCATGTTTTGGGGGGGTATTTTAATAAACTTTTTTATCGTGTTCACAATTTATAAATAATGTATATTCCTCTAGGGCAGGAACTGATTACCGGATATTAAGCTGTTATTGCTTGGTGTTATCCTCTGCTTTGTGATGCTATTTGTATCCCTTTCAGAAACCATAATATATAGTACCTAGTGGGGTATCCACAGATACTTGTGTAATTAAATTCAGCCAACACTTATGTACTTACCATTTATTCTGCAGTAATTAAGACAAAAATTACATATAAAAATATATATACACACACGTATATTACATATATGAATATTCAAGTGGTTTTGCATTGTGTTTTTTTCAAGTTCAGTTTCCAGAGTTTGGTTGTGTTCAGTGTTGGTACTTCAGTCTTGATGTGTTGATGGAAATCAACGACCAGCTGCAAAGTTCAGATCCAGTGTGCCATAGAATACATCTAGCTATGGCTTAAACCAAATGTTAGCAATGAAATATTTAGTAGCAACTGTTCTTTTAAAAGAAACATTTTAGATAATTAGAGTCATCTTGTAATATCCTTGCACCCAGCTGTCAGCTTTTTACTTTTTCTGCCAATATTTCTGGAACTAAAATCAAGAAAATGGAAATTAGGATACCACACTTTGAAGTACACTAAACACTTGACAAACTGTTACATCTTATAAAGATTTCCAAGTAGAGTTCTTCAGTCAGTGTCTCAAAAGATTTTTGTAAAAAGCAAATATCTAAATTAACCTCCAATATTAAGCTGAAATACATTAGTAAATATTAGCATTTGAGAAATTGAACAGTTCCCTTTCTTAATAGTCACTGGACATGGAGATCATTAAATTTGAGCATTTAATTTTAAAAATTTCCTGTTACTGTTAATTTTTAACAATAACCATGTTTAATCAGCATCTCACTATCCTTTTGTTCTCCCTTTCTTTAGCTTTTGTTGTTACTTTCTGCTTTTAATACAGTCAAATGTCCATTTTCTATCACATCAACTTTTAATAATATTCCTGATATCCCACTGTTATACATACAGTGCTAATAGTACCCTATCTTTCCTTTAAATTCTTGTCCCACCTTCCCTAACACAGTATATCTGCAGCTACTTAGTACATTGTCAAGTAATGGTAACTTTTACATTCTATTCTATGACCGTTCTTAAAACTTCTTATGTTTTGACTCTAGGTAGATTGTAATAGCTGATATTAGTAGTATTTACATTAATTTGCATGCGTGCTAAGTCACTTCAGTCGTGTCTGACTCTTTGCAACCCTATGGACTGTAGCCTGCTGGGCTTATCTATCCATGGGATTCGCCAGGCAAGAATACTGGAATGGGTTGCCATTATCTTCTCAGAGGATCTTCCTGACTCAGGAGTCAAACGCCAGTTTCTTTATCTCTCCTGCATTGACAGTCTGATTCTCTACCACTTGCACCACCTGGTATGATTATATAAACATGTTTCACTCTACAACCAAATAATAGATTTCTTTATATGTTCAACATCATGAACCACACAAAGAATATCCTTAGTACTTAGATCACATGGTTACTCTTTTTATACACACCACAAGTTGCTCAAAATTGTGCTGTTTTCCTTCATATTTTGAGCCTGATTTTTATTATACATTTTTGTTGTTTTTTTCCTCCCTAAAGTTTCAAATTGTCTTTTATTTCCTACTGTGAAAATAAGCATGTACGTTCTTCAACATGCCCTTAATGCTTTATGACGCCTCATTTCTTTTATCTGCTGTTTAAAAGCTGTGAGATTCTTTTTTTCTGAATACTTTTTAACTTTGGCCACGTAGATTTCATTCTAGTTTGGGCTTATTACTATCTATGATTGGTGTAAAACTTTTCCTGGGATTGCTTTTTCTTAATATAAATAAGATTATTTATGTGATTCAGCCTCTAAGTCAGTTCTCTCATCTCTAGCATGTATCTTCCTCTTTTTTGGCCTGCATTTTTGGTTGGCTTGAGTAATAACTCATGTGCTTTAGAACTGGGTCATGGGAGGTAAAATCCGTGGGAATACTTGATATTTTCTTTACATATGATAATTTGCTGGGTATAAAATTCCTGGTCAGAACATTTTCCAACGGATTTTAATTTCTGCCTAGTTTTCACTCCCTCTTTCCCTCCACTCCACAAAACTTAGTAAAATAGTAATAGAAAGCTGTTCCTTGATATATTAAATAGTAGCTATCCCAAGCCAGAAGCTTCACACAGGCTTAATTACAAAGGATTCACATTCTATTCATGTTATCAATAACATAAGGAACAATCAGCTATTTTCTCACACTTTTTGTATTGGTATACAATACTGGTACAGTTAAATGAGGGAAAGGAGACAAGTATGGTAAAAGAGGATGTAAATTATTATCTGCAAATTTTACTTTCTGTATTCATTTCTGTCCTAACCACCCACTCGTATCCTGCTCTCCAAAGTGTAGCCATTGTTAGTAATGTGATTAATTTTAAGGGGGAAATGGGAGGGAATACAGGAATATATATTTATGTAAGATACTTTTTAAGCCAGAGTTTAAGTCTTATTAGTATGGAATTATAATCAACATTTTCTTGTTCAAATATCTTCTGAATTTGTCATTGTATTCCCCTTTAAATTTTTAATTTTCATCATCAAAATAAATGTATCCTCTAGTAATGACAATGTGAGGAGGCTGGGTGATTCCCCTTTGTCGAAAACAAGTATAAGAATGCTGAAGTAACTATGTTAATATCACCCAATATATTTTAAAGCAAAGAATAATACTGGAGATAAATTATAAAGGAATGAACATAGCAGGGAAATGTGAAATTCTAAATACACGTGCACTTACAACGGAGACACAAAATACATGAAGTAACACTGCCAGAATTGAAAGTAGAAATAGGCAGTTAAACATTTAGAGTTGCAATTTACTGTATTCTTCTTTCAGCAATTGGTAGAATAAGTAGACAGAAAAGCAGGATATAGAAGACTTGAATAAGGCAGTCAACCAGTTTGACCTGACATCTGCAGAATACCATACCCAACAGCACATTCCAAGTGCATTTGAAACCTTCATCAGGATGAGCTATATAATGGCCCACAAACATAAAGTTTGTTAATAAATATAAAAAGATTGAAATTATGCAATGTGTTGAAATTACATAGTGGCAATTTAATTTAAAGGAGGGCTTCCCTGGTGACTCAGAGGATAAAGCGTCTGCCTGCAATGTGGGAGACCCAGGTTCAATCCCTGGCTTGGGAAGACCCCCTGGAGAAGGAAATGGCAACCCACTCCAGTATTCTTGCCTGGAGAATCCCATGGACAGAGGAGCCTGTCAGGCTATAGTCCACGGGGTCGCAAAGAGTCGGACACGACTGAGCAACTTCACTCACTCACTCAATTTAAAGGAATTAAATTAAAAGTCAATGCAGAAAGAAATAAGGGCAATTCCCAATATGTGGAAACTGAAACATATTTCTAAGTAATCTGTGAGTGAAAGAAGAATTCACAGGGGAAATTGGAGAATATTTTTAACTGAATGAAGAAAATATTATTAGCTGCATGAAAATAAAAAAAACAGTTTATAAAATTTTGGGTATATAGCTAAAGCATTGCTAAGAAATTAATTTATAGCTTTAAATGCTTAATACTAGAAAAGAAGAAAGTTCTAAAATCAGTTATCTAAGCTTCTGCTTGAAAGAGCTCAAAAAGAAATAGTAAGTTAAGATCAAAGTAAACAGAAGAAAGGAAATAAAGATCAGAGAACTAAAGTAAATAGAAAACAGAAAAACAATGAGATGAAATCATTCTTTAAAAGAGTAAGTAAAATTGATAAACCTTTAACAAGAATAATCAATAAAAAAGAAGTAAATTAACAATATTAGGAATGAAAGAATAGATATCATTACATACCTATAGCTCCTTAAAAAGATAATGAAAGAATATTATGAACAACTTTAGACCAATCAGTTTGACAGCTTGGGTGAAATGGACAAGTTCCCTGAAAAATACAAATGACTAAAACTGACTCAAGAAGATATAGAAAATCTAAATACACTTATGTAGAATAAGGAAATTCAGTTAGTAATTAAAAATCTTCCAACAATAACCATATTCAGGCCCCAATGCCATAACTGGTAATTCTGACAAACATTTAAGAAAGAAAAATTATAATTCCTACCCAGATTTTAAGAAAATATAGATGTAAGGAGAACATCACAACTCATTTTATGAGGCCAGTATTACCCGGATATCAAAGTCAAACAGACATCACAAGAAAACTAGCAGTGAACATTCCTCACAAATATAGACACAAAATTCTATAACAAAATATTAGCATATTAAATCTAACAGTATATTGATATGAAAAGGAAAATGTATCATGGCCATGTGGGATTTATCCCAACAATGAAAGACTGCTTTAACTTCTGGAAATCAATTCCATGTAATACACAGTGCTAATAAAATAAAATTGAAAAATTGTATGATTATCTCAATCGATTCAAAAAAGTATTTGACAAAAATTCAACACAAATGCATAAAAAGATCAGCAGGCTGGGAATTGCAGGCAACTTTTCCAGTCTCATAAAGAATATCTCTGAAAACACAACCAAAATCATACCTCAGTAAATGCATATGATTATGTCTTTTCTGGTACAGTTTTTGTTCTTGTTGCTCTTTTAATTAAATAATTAACTTATTTAAAAATTTTGTTTAGTTAAGGTTGCATCTGAGTCTGTCTTCCCAGAGGCGTCAAACCATCTTTGTAATAATAACTTTCACCCATAGGGTAATTAGTTTGATTACTTTTGTAAGATACCTTCCTGTGCATACTGTCACTTCAGTCATGTCCAACTCTGCAACACCATGGTCTCTGTGTCTTCCAGGCTTCTCTGTCCATGGGATTCTCCAGGAAAGAGTACTGGAGTGGGTTGCCATGCCCTCTTCCAGGAGCGCTTCCCAACCCAGAGATCAAACCTGCAAATTCTATGTCTCCTGCATTGTCAGATGGATTGTTTACCAGTTGTCCCACCTGGGAAATGTTCCTAGAGCCTTCAATTTTTCTGATTTAATCTTGACTACCCCTAGGTTTGTTTCACAGCTGTTACCTTATGACTTCTTGCTCTTATCCTGGAAATTCTCTTCATCTGCTTCCTGTGTTGAAGCCTTGATTTCCCATGTCCCATACCTTCATGGCGTACTCTCTCATTTATAAAAGCATATTCTCTAGTGGTTTCTTGAAAGGGGATAATTCAGTTCAGTTGCTCAATTGTGTCTGACTCTTCGCGACCCCATGGACTGCAGCACACCAGGCCTCCCTGTCTATCACCAACTCCCCAAGCTCGCTCAGACTCTTGTCCATTGAGTTGGTGATGCCATCCAACCATCTCACCCTCTGTCGTCCTCTTCGCCTCCTGCCTTCAGCCTTTCCCAGCATCAGGGTCTTTTCCAGTGAGTCAGTTCTCCACATCAGGTGGCCAAAGTATTGGAGTTTCAGCTTCAGCATCAGTCCTTCCAATGAATATTCAGGACTGATTTCCTTTAGGATGGACTGATTGGATCTCCTTGCAAGGGACTTTTAAGAGTCTTCTCCAACACTACAGTTCAAAAGCATCAATTCTTTGGCCCTCAGCTTTCTTCATGGTCCAACTCTCACATCCATACATGATTACTGGAGAAACTATAGCTTTGACTGGATGTTTCTTTGTCAGTAAAGTCATATCTGTGCTTTTTAATATACTGTCTAGGTTTGTCATAGCTTTTCTTTCAAGGAAAAAGTGAATTTTAATTTCATGGCTGCAGTCACCATCTGCAGTGATCTTGGAGCCCAAGAAAATAAAGTCTGTCAGTTTCCATTGTTTCCCCATCTATTTGCCATGAAGTAATGGGACCAGATGTCATGATCTTTGTTTTTTGAATGTTGAAAAGGGATAACTTAGGGGTAAATTTTCTGAGATTTTACATACCTGAATATGTCATAATCTATTCCTGCAATTATGTGATATTTTAGATGAGTGTACAACTCTATAGATTGAAAATCATTTTACTCAGAATTTTAAAAATATTGCTGCTCTACTGTCTTCTGGCATCCAGTTTTGCTATTGTGTGATCAGGTGCCATTCTGACTCCTGATCATTTATTTGGCTTGAAGGGGGTTGTTTTTGTCTTTAGAAGTTGTTACTATGTTCTGTTCAGGCCTGGTGTTATGAAATTTTATGGCACTGTCTCTTGGTAATGGGTCTCTTCCTTTATTGTGTGGTGTGCTCAGTAGATCCTTGCTTTTTGCAGACTTACATCCTTCAGTTCTTGGAAATTTTCTTGCCTTACTTTTTTTATATTTTATCTTCATTTTCATTGTTGTTTCTGGAATTCCTTCAAGTCAGATATCAGACTTCCTGAATTGCTTTTTCTAGTTTTTTACCTTTCCCCCTATTACTCATCTTTCTTTGTATTCTGCCTTCTGGAAAATTGCTTTGACTTTAAATGCCTATTGAATTTTCTTTTCAGTTGATATTCTCTCTCTTTTTTTCTTACTGGTTCCTCTTCTTGTTAAATGATGCAATATTTTCTCTTTCATGAGGATATTTTAATTAGTTTCTTCAACATTTTCTTCTGTCCCATCATTCTCAGTGTTTCTCAGCACTCCTGTTTTATCTTTGTCTCTGTACTTAATATTTGGAGACTTTCCTCAAATACTTAAAGATCCTTGGCTGTCATTTGTATTTAAAAAGCATTAAAAGCTGATAAAAAGCTCTGAGTTTGAGGCAGGGCTCTTGCTTGTTGGTGGACCGTGCTTTAGGAAATACTTAAATGTCATTATCTTTCTCTAGGTTAGTCAGTTTGGAATCATTTTTTGGAGAAAAATCTACCATCTCTTATGTGGGACTAATGTTCTAGAGCTTTACTGAAGAAAAGAACTTTGAATCTCATTTAAACTTTCACATTATCCTCTGGTTTTATTCACAACTTTACTCTTAGCTATTTCTGTATCTGTTTCAGTCCACAGTCTTTTGGGTTTATTTTTTCCAGAAACTGTGCCTTCTGATTTCTGAAAGATTGGCAAGTCATTGACTACGTTAAATGAAGTTGGAGACCTGAAATTGTAATAGTTCCAGGTATTTCCTATCCTGAACCTTTCTGAAGTTCTATGAGAATTGACTTGTTTCTTATCTATAGGCACTTAAATTTAATATTCCTCACCTCACTTATCATTCTTTTTTTCCCTTCTGAGCTATTTGTAAATTACCAAAAAAAAAAAAAAAAAATAGCCCTTTGTCATATATGTTGCAAACACATCTTCCCAGTTTGCCAGTGGTCTTGCAGTTTGGTTTATGGAAGAACTTTGACCAAAAAATCTTTGACTTTTTAGTCATTCTATCCATTTTTTTCTTTATGATTTCTTGGTATCATAACATTAATTTCTAAATGAACCATAGTTTTACTCTATATGAACAATAACCAATTATATAATGGAAAAGAACTCATTCACAAAACTAACAAAAAGATCATTTATCTACAAATAAACTTAATAAGCCATAACAGAATTTACATAAAGAAATCTTTTAAAACTCTACTGAGGAGGAAAAATTTCTTGGGAAGAATATGGGAAGCCCTAATTATAAAAGAAAAATAAATAGGACTATCAACATTAACATTTTTTTGCTTATAAAAACACAATAGCAAGATGAATAGACATACCACAGAATGAAAAAAAATATTCTTAATATTTATAAGAGACATAAAAAACTTATTTTCAGAATATAAAGAATCTGAAATCAACATTTTGAAAAAATCAGCTACCTAATACAAAAATGAAGAAAAGATGCAAAACATTTCATGGAAGATATACAAATAGCCAGTAACACATGGAAAGATTTTAAACATCATTTGTCATTGGTAAATGAGAATTAAAATTATTGTGTGTTTATTTGTAGAAACATCACTGCCCGCTAGATATCAGGTACCCACTAGAATAGCTAAGATTAAAAACTGATACTGCTAAATATTTAAGAGCATGTAGAGCAGCTGGAACTCTCTTTTATTGCTGGTGGGAATGCAAAATGATCAACTCCTTTGGAGAACTGGTGGGCAGTTTCTTATAAAGTTAAACATAACATTTACCTCCTGTGTCAGGAGTTCACTAAGACCAGGTTCAGTGGTTTTGCTTAGAGGACTCACAGGACTCAACATGTGGTCATACTCATTACTGTAATTTATTATAGCAAAGGATGCAAAGCTCAGTCAGCAAATGAAAAAGGTACATGGGGAGAAATTCAGGGGAGAGCAGGTAAAGCTTACAAGGGACCTCTCTCAGTGGAGTCATGCAAGGTACATTAATTTCCCCAGTGAAGAGTTGTGACAACACTGAAGTGTATCCAAACAGCTCAGACACAGTGAGCCACTCTTACCATTTAGGGGTCGAGAATAATCCTCTCAGTATCTAAGATCCACTTTCCCAGATGCTAACTACAGGCCAACTTTGTAAGCAGGCCCTTTTAGGGATAAGCATTCTCGTAGAACCCAGTATTTCACTTCTAAGTATTTACCGAGAGAAATAAAAGTATATGGCCACTAAAACAAAAACAATAAAAACTGATGTAAAAATGTCCATAGCCAAAATTGGGAAAAGCTCATATATTCAACAACTAGAGAATGAGCAAACAAGTTGTAGTATATTTTGGAGTACTACTTGGTGATTTAAAAGAACTGACTAGTGATACATTAAACAGCATGTCTAAATCTCAGAAATAATATGTTAAGTGAAAGAAGCCAAATACAAGAGTATATACCATGTGATTCAATTTAAAAATTACTACAGCTAATCAATGAATACAGTAATGTTGCAGGATATAAAATTAACACACAGAAATCCCTTGTATTCCTATACACTAACAATGAGAAAACAGAAAGAGAAATTAAGGAAACAATACCATTCACCATTGCAACAAAAAGAATAAAATACTTAGGAGTATTTCTACCTAAAGAAACAAAAGACCTATACATAGAAAACTATAAAACACTGATGAAAGAAATCAAAGAGGACACAAACAGATGGAGAAACATACCATGTTCATGGATTGGAAGAATCAATATTGTCAAAATGCCTATACTACCCAAAGCAATCTATAGATTCAATGCAATCCCTATCAAGCTACCAATGGTATTTTTCACAGAACTAGAACAAATAATTTCACAATTTGTATGGAAATACAAAAAACCTCGAATAGCCAAAGCAATCTTGAGAAAGAAGAATGGAACTGGAGGAATCAACCTGCCTGACTTCAGACTCTACTACAAAGCAACAGTCATCAAGACAGTATGGTACTGGCACAAAGACAGAAATATAGATCAATGGAACAGAATAGAAAGCCCAGAGATAAATCCATGAACCTATGGACACCTTATCTTCAACAAAGGAGGCAAAGATATACAATGGAAAAAAGACAACCTCTTTAACAAGTGGTGCTGGGAAAACTGGTCAACCACCTGTAAAAGAATGAAACTAGAACACTTTCTAACACCATACACAAAAATAAACTCTAAATGGATTAAAGATCTAAATGTAAGACCAGAAACTATCAAACTCCTAGAGGAGAACATAGGCAAAACACTCTCTGACATAAATCACAGCAGGATCCTCTATGACCCACATCCCAGAATTTTAGAAACAAAAGCAAAAATAAACAAATGGGACCTAATGAAACTTAAAAGCTTTTGCACAACAAAGGAAACTATAAGCAAGGTGAAAAGACAGCCCTCAGATTGGGAGAAAATAATAGCAAACGAAGCAACAGACAAAGGATTAATCTCAAAAATATACAAGCAACTCCTCCAGCTCAACTCCAGAAAAATAAATGACCCAATCAAAAAATGGGCCAAAGAATTCAACAGACATTTCTCCAAGGAAGACATACAGATGGCTAACAAACACATGAAAAGATGCTCAACATCACTCATTATCAGAGAAATGCAAATCAAAACCACAATGAGGTACCATTACACGCCAGTCAGGATGGCTGCTATCCAAAAGTCTACAAGCAATAAATGCTGGAGAGGGTGTGGAGAAAAGGGAACCCTCTTACACTGTTGGTGGGAATGCAAACTAGTACAGCCACTGTGGAGAACAGTGTGGAGGCTTCTTAAGAAACTGGAAATAGAACTGCCATATGACCCAGCAATCCCACTTCTGGGCATACACACCGAGGAGACCAGATCTGAAGGAGACTCGTGCACCCCAATGTTCATTGCAGCACTGTTTATAATAGCCAGGACATGGAAGCAACCTAGATGCCCATCAGCAGACGAATGGATAAGGAAGCTGTGGTACATATACACAATAGAATATTACTCAGCTGTTAAAAAGGATTCATTTGAATCAGTTCTAATGAGATGGATGAAATTGGAGCCCATTATACAGAGTGAAGTAAGCCAGAAAGATAAAGACCATTACAATATACTAACATATATATGGAATTTAGAAAGATGGTAATGATAACCCTATATGCAAAACAGAAAAAGAGACACAGATGTACAGAACAGATTTTTGGACTCTGTGGGAGAAGGCGAGGGTAGGATGTTTCGAGAGAACAGCATGTATATTATCTATAATGAAACAGATCACCAGCCCAGGTGGGATGCATGAGACAAGTGCTCGGGCCTGGTGCACTGGGAAGACCCAGAGGAATCGGGTGGAAAGGGAGTTGGGAGGGGGAATCAGGATGGGGAATACGTGCAACTCCATGGCTGATTCATGTCAATGTGTGACAAAACCCACTGCAATGTTGTGAAGTAGTTAGCCTCCAACTAATAAAAATAAATGAAAATAAATAAATAAAATAGGAAAAAAAGTATATACCATGTGATTCAATTTATATGAAGAACCAGAAATACTAATCTGTAATTAGATTAGTAATCAATTAATTGATTAAAAATCGAAATGTGATTGGGACAGAGAGAAGTTAATTGGAAAAGAGCATGAGGGAACTTTCTGGGGTTATAGAAATAGTCTATATCTTGTGTGGTGGTTGCATAGATGTAAAAAGTTAAAAATCATCAAACTTAGCATTTAACATATAAGCAGTTCATTGAATGTTAGTTATAATTCAGTTTAGGCTTCCCTGGTGGCTTGGTGGTAAGGAATCTCGCTGCCAGTGCAGGAGATTAGAGTTTGATCCCTGAGTCAGGAAGATGCCCTGGAGAAGGAAATGGCAACCCACTACAGTATTCTTGCCTGGAGAACATCATAGACAGAGGAGCCTGGTGAGCTGCAGTCCATGGTGTCACGAAAGAGTCAGTCACGACTTAGTGACTAAACAACAATGTAATTTCAATTTTAAATGTAATTACTGGGGAACAGTGAACAATAGTTAAGTGGAGATACATACTTGTATAGGAAGATTATTTTGTAAAAATGTCAGTACTGTCTAAGCATAAATCAAGTATCCATAATCAAAATATGACCAATTTTTGCTTTGAGCTTTGTTTTTGAACTTAACAAAGTGATTCTCAAATCCATTTGGGATTGAAAGCCAAGTTTAGTGAGACTCTGAAGAACTAGAAAGAAGGCATTTGGGTTGAATTTAAGGAATAATTGAAATGGCAATAAATAGACACAGAAGAAAGATCCTGGACTTTATTTACAAATGCAAAGAAAACAGAAGAGTAAAGATTGATCCAGTAAGGTTAGAGTTGGGAGGGTGGTTAGAGAGTGGGAGAGTCGAGACAGAGCGTTGTTGTAATGATTTGTGAGACTTTGAGTTTGAGCTGTATTCTTTAGATACTAGGGATTCATCATATTATTGTAACTGAGTAATTGTATGATTAGGTGTGTTTTAGGTAGCTAGTGACACTGGGTGATGAACTGGGGAGGGGAAAATTAAATAGTGTATGCTTTCAGGGCTTTTTGCCTTAGTTCCTACTGCCCACTTAACCTGCTGTGCCCTCTGTACCTGTCAGACATTCTCTTCATTTCATCTTAGAGAAAGCACTTGCTTATGAATGCTCATTGAATTATAAATAAGTCATTGTTCCATGTGAAAACTCTTTAGGACCTAATAGTGATAGAAAAAAAGTTCCATGGACAGAGGAGCCTGGCTGGCTACAGTTCATGGGCTCTCAAAGAGTCAGTCTAAGTGACTGACCAGTGACAGAGAAGATGGCCAGAAAAACACAAAAGATGGGTTTAAGGACAGTTTAGTGGGTGGAAGTGGCATCATGCAAGAAACATCTCCAAAGTTTCTAACCTTGGAGATTGATAGAGTGGTAATGTCATGAAAAGTCTCCACGTTTGCATAGTAAGCTGAGTAAGAGTTACCAATAAAAGAAGCAAATAAAGAGACCAGAATAATATCACAGAAAGATTATTTTTACTTTTTATTGGAGACATTTGGGGAGAAAACTTTAAACCACTTATAATATTAATAGCTTCTTACCTTTGTAATTTTAATCTTCTAATTTTGAAGGTATTTCAAAATAAAATGTAACATATGAACCTGGGAACTTTTTGACAGTTACCATTGTAGAAATAGCCACTTTTAGAATGTTCTCTAAATACACTGCCTTGTAGTAACTTTGTAATTGATAGTGAGATCTATTGCAGAGTTTCTACAGATAGATAGGTCAAATGGTGAGAGAGGTAGAGGATGCATGAGTGAGTGCCTGAGTGTATGTGTCTGTGTTTTGTCCTCGGAAATGACATCCTGACAGGACAGAAGAACAAAAGAACAATATTGAAAATAACTAGAGTAAAGGTGGTTTTTTTCTGTCACCACACAGCAGATATGGAGAACAGTAGAAGCAGACAGATGGACAGTTAAGCTAGTTTTGGAGTGTTCTAGTAGAGAAAAGAAACTTTCTGTTCCTTTTATTCAGAAATTGAATTTCTAGGCTAACTTACTAGTTTCAGTAATAAGTTTCATATTCTGACCAAAGAAACATCGTTTTTTTTACCCTGGGGATAATGACTCATCCTCTTCTCAGAATTTTGCTTTTGTGGAAACTGAAGTGCAGTCATAAATATAGCACTGTTATTTGGATCTTAGTGCTAATGATACTATTGTGAGTAGACTAGTGATGGGTAAGAACTAGTATTGTAAGGTCAGTTGTAACAAAGGAACCACAGACAGGTTTTAATTAGCTGATTCCTACAGATACAAAAGTATTTAGATATTTTTTAAAAAAACTGATAAGATAGTTACTCTGATTTTGTTGATTATGCTATAAAAATAGAACATACTTTTATCTTTTTCTGTTTTTTAAAGTACTTCATTGTTTTGAGGGCTTTGTGGCAGACAAGTAAATTTCTGACTTCCAATAGTGACAGTGGAGATACTTTAAAGAATTTTTTTCTGTGCAGTTTTTTGTATACCACTCAAAATTGATATGAGACTATCAAGTTATAATCATATAGACCATAAAGCAACTCTCCAATAATAGAGATTCTTGGTGTTCCTGGAGATGACACTTGAGAATCCCTTAGACAGCAAGGAGACCAAATCAGTCAGTCCTAAAGGAAATCAGTCCTGAATATTCATTGGAACGACTAATGCTGAATCTGACGCTCTAATACTTTGGCTACCTGATGCAAATGGCCGACTCATTGGAAAAGACTTTGATGCTGGGAAAAATTGAGGGCACAAGAAGGGGGCAACAGAGGATCAGATGATTGGATGGCATCACTGATTAATTGGACATGAGTTTGAGCACACTATGGGAGATACTGGAAGACAGGAGAGCCTGACTAGATGCAGTCCATGGGGTCACAGGACATGACTTAGCAATTGCCAAATTCAGACTTAAATTGAAGAAAGTAGGGAAAACCACTGGACCATTCAGGTATGACCTAAATCAAATCCCTTACAATTATACAGTAGAAGTGAGAAATAGATTCAAGGGATTAGATCTGAGTGCCTGATGAACAGAGTGCCTGATGAACTATGGACGGAGGTTCGTGACATTATACAGGTGACAGGGAACAAGATCATCCCCAAGAAGAAGAAATGCAAAAAAGCAAACTGGCTGTCTCAGGAGGCCTTACAAATAACTGTGAAAAGAAGAGAAGCAAAAAGCAAAGGAGAAAAGGAAAGATATACCCATTTGAATGCAGAGTTCCAAAGAATAGCAAGGGGAGATAAGAGAGCCTTCCTCAGTGATCAGTGCAAAGAAATAGAGGAAAACAATAGAATGGGAAAGACTAGAGATCTCTTCAAGAAAATTAGAGATATCAAGGGAACATTTCATGCAAAGATGGGCACAATAAGGACAGAAATGGTATGGACCTAACAGAAGCAGAAGATATAATACAGAGAAGAACTATACAAAAAAGATCTTCGTGACCCAGATAATCATGATGGTGTGATCACTCACCTAGAACCAGACATCCTGAAGTGAGAAGTCAAGTTGCCCTTAGGAAGCATCACTATGAACAAAGCTAGTGGAGGTGATGGAATTCCAGTTGAGCTATTTCAAATCCTAAAAGATGCTGTGAAAGTGCTGCACTCAATATGCCAGCAAATTTGGGAATCTCAGCAGTGGCCACAAGACTGGAAAAGGTCAGTTTTCATTCCAATCCCAAAGAAAGGCAATGCCAAAAATGCTCAAACTACCACACAATTGCACTCATCTCACACACTAGTAAAGTATTGTTCAAAATTCTCCAAGCCAAAATTCTCCATTCTTCAACAATACATGAACCGTGAACTTCCAGATGTTCAAGCTGGTTTTAGAAAAGGCAGAGGAACCAGAGATCAAATTGCCAACATCCACTGGAACATTGAAAAAGCAAAAAAGTTCCAGAAAAACATCTATTTCTGCTTTATTAACTATACCAAAGCCTTTGACTATGTGGATCAGAATAAACTGTGAAAAATTCTTCAAGAAATGGGAATACCAGGCCACCTGACCTGCCTCTTGAGAAATCTGTATGCAGGTCAGGAAGCAACAGTTAGAACTGGACATGGAATAACAGACTGGTTCCAAATTGGGAATGGTTCCAAATTAGAAAAGGAGTATGTCAAGGCTGTATATTGTCACCCTGCTTATTTAACTTATATGCAGAGAACATCATGAGAAACGCTGGGCTGGAAGAAGCATGAGCTGGAATCAAGATCTGGAATCAAGATTCCTGGGAGAAGTAACAATAACCTCAGATATGCAGATGACACCACCTTTATGGCAGAAAGTGAAGAAGAACTAAAGAGCCTCTTGACAAAAGTGAAAGAGGAGGGTGAAAAAGTTGGCTTAAAGCTCATCATTCAGAAAATTAAGATCATGGCATGTGGTCCCATCACTTCATGGGAAATAGATGGGGAAACAGTGACAGACTTTATTTTTGGGGGCTCCAAAATCACTGCAGATGGTGACTGCAGCCATGAAATTAAAAGACCCTTGCTCCTTGGAAGAAAAGTTATGACCAACCTAGACAGCATATTACAAAGCAGAGACATTACTTTGCCAACAAAGGCCTGTCTAGTCAGGGCTATGGTTTTTCCAGTAGTCACGTATGGATGTGAGAGTGGACTCTAAAGAAAGCTGAGCACTGAAGAATTGATGCTTTTGACCTGTGGTGTTGGAGAAGACTTTTGAGAGTCCCTTGGACTGCAGGGAGATCAAACCAGTCCATCCTAAAGGAAATCAGTCCTGAATATTCATTGGAAAGACTGATGCTGAAGCTGAAACTCCAATATTTTGGCTACCTGATGCGAAGAACTGACTCATTTGAAAAGACCCTGATGCTGGGAAAGATTGAAGGTGGGAGAGAAGGGAACGACAGAGGATGAGGTGCTTGGATGGCATCACCGACTCAATGGACATGAGTTTGAGTAAACTCCAGGAGTCGGTGATGGACAGGAAGGCCTGGCGTGCTGCAGTCCGTGGGGTTGCAAAGAGTCAGACATGACTGAGCGGCTGAACTAAACTAAACTGAACTAGTAACTGACCAACAACAAGATAAAGTTAAAGTTTATGTTCCAGTTTAACCTTAATCTTGCAGTTTAAGAAATAGAGGTTTAAGTGTGCTATTTATGTTCCATAATTGATGCTGTTATGCTGAATTTTCCCCACATCAGGATTCTCCCATCAATGTATCCATTCTTCTAATAACTGTTATTGGGCACATATGCATAAATCTCTGTTAATATCTCCTATAGTGACTCTCTTTAACCTAGGAACTTTCCCTTATCGCTTCACTGTAAACTTTGCAATCATTCCTTTTCTTGAGATAGTAGTACTCCCTAGTGAAGGTTTAGAATTTTAGCTAAGTTCCCTTGTTCAAACTTTCTTTTATCTCCCTCTGTGCATTTATTTTAATTTCAGCAAAATTAACTAATGAATCATAAGGTGGGAAGCAGTTGTTTGATAATAATTTAATGACTTAGGTGAAATAGTTTTAAAGGTTTTGTCAATTGATGCAGATTAAAAAAGTACTTTTAACTTTTTGAATTATATGATAATTTACTGTTTAACTTTATGTGTCAGGCAGTTGACTGGTGACAAACTAAGCAGCAATGAATAAAATGAAAATATTCTACTTACTGATCCCTTATGTTGACGTTTAAACACAGTCACACCCACTTCAGTT
This sequence comes from Odocoileus virginianus, assembly GCF_023699985.2. Lineage (NCBI taxonomy): Eukaryota > Metazoa > Chordata > Mammalia > Artiodactyla > Cervidae > Odocoileus > Odocoileus virginianus. The sequence goes on along the minus strand of NC_069677.1, from coordinate 29,582,289 downwards.
TGTCGTTCTCATTGCTCTCATTTTAAAGTATAGTAACTATGACTTCCCAGCTACTTAGTACATTGTACTGTACCAAGTATAAGTGATAGTAAATGTTTGAAAGAGCAAAATGAAACATGTCTACTAATATAATCCATCATTAAATGGATTCTAAGATATCTTACCTGTATTGTATTGGCTGAAAAATTGAGTTTTTAAAAAGCAAATCTGTGCTTACATGACTTCATATTGTTGCTCCTGTCATTCACAAGACTGCTTGTCTTTACATCTTGACTAGGGGATGCTTGTGCTGAAATTAAGCTACCTGAAAAGGTAGCTTAATTAATCAGAGAGATCTGATTGCACTCTGAAAGATCTGTATTCCTTTGCTTGCCAGACAGCTCTCCTGCATTACTCCAAATCTTGCTTTAGTGAAGTAACCTTTATACTAGAGAGCAAATACTGAAGTCTGATAAATCACTACTAACTTAGTTAATAATTGCTTGCAGGGGAGTTTCTCTGCATTACTAGTGTAATACTAAAGTATTCTGTTATTGCCAGAAAATGGACCAGATGGCAAGCAGTTACACCAGAGTAAAGTATTATTGTTTGGTCTTTATCATTGAAAAAGAACATTTTTTAAATCAAGTTTCTACTGTATTTCATGTCTTCCATCCAGTGCTGTAGTGTTCCTCTTGAACTGTATTGTTATCTGTAGATAGACTTGGGTAGTATTCACTAAACAAATAATACCTATCTTACTTTTCTTTTTTTTTTTTTGGACTTCCCTGGTGGCTCAGATGGTAAAGCGTCTGTCTACAATGCGGGAGACCTGGGTTCGATCCCTGGGTCGGGAAGATTCCCTGGAGAAGGAAATGGCAACCCACTCCAGTACTCTTGCCTAGAAAATCCCACGGATGGAGGAGCCTGGTGTCCATGGGGTCGCAAAGAGTCGGACACGACTGAGCGACTTCACTTCACTTTACGTTTTTTTAGAGTTTAGTTTGAAGAAAATGGAACATATTTGCAAGTAGCTCTCTCTGGATTTATTTGATTAAGTTTGGTAAAATGAGGGACTTTTTACTTTGGCCAATAAATTTGGCATGTGGAATAAGCAGATTAAAAATAGACATTATATGATCATGTTAAGTGAGATTTAAGGAAATAAAAGTCAGTGCCCTTTGCATTCTATGCTCTGTATCTATTTGTAAGAATGCCAGTAGTATATCAATAAGTATGGTATAAAAGTAAGAATACTTGAAGAGATTGTAGTAGTGGCCTCCAGGAAAGGTAATCAGTTCAGGGACAAAGGGTGGGATTGTGATTTTGGAACAAAAGGATAATAGCTAGCATAGATAAATAGCTAGACAAAAATGGCAGGGGACCTGTGTATTGATATGACAACCAAGATTGTGCAGTACATCTTGGTCAGATTTTCCCAGTGTAATCTAAATTAAATCTAAATTAAAAACTAAAATACGTTTTCATGACACTGTATTGTACTGATGCTTAATTTTGTAATACAGACATTGGGGAGTATGCCTTGAGATGAATGAAGCTAAAGGTAAGGTCTTCCTAGTATTTTTAGTAAAAGTTCATTAAATTATACCTATTTCCAGAGTATACTAAAAACTAGAATGACAGCAGAAGACTAGTCCTAATCCCTGTGTAAGATTGATAAACATATTCAAGAAGTACTCCAGAGTTTTATGTTAATGTTTTTATTTGATTCACTCACCAGCAGGCTCTTTTCCTGCCATAAAGGAAATTGGCAGAGTCCATTTGTACTTTCTCCTTAGCCTGTGAGTACTCGAGAATCACCACCACGATCGTTGCAGTGCATGCTAGACCTCGTCATTTGATTTTGAAAATATTGTCCTTGCAACAGCCAATTATAGCAATGATATATAAATATATGCTTTGTTCGTCCTTTGTGGTTTATATATATATATATATATAGTCATATACTACCACTAGTATATGGTAATAGACACAGGTACCATAGCTGAAGTTTTATGACACTGCTAGAACTCAGGAGATAGAGAAATCCATTGGAAACTGTAGACCATGATGAAGCCTTATGATTGGCCACTCATTCTCTTTTCTAGATAAATTTGGGCTTGTGACAGATAGTATAAATCTGTAAAATTTGAATAAATTTTGAGTTGACCAAAAATGAAAATAATGCTGTGCAGAGACTTTCAATGAGATATATCTGGAAGTATTTAGGTGAATATATTGTCTGCTAGTATCCGCAGTCAAAATTGCTAGCTCCAACTTGATTGGATCAAACTAGAGTGAAAATTTACAATTTGGGGATTTAGGTTTCTCTCTCTCTCTCTCTCTGTGGACACAAAGAGCTTCCCTGGTGGCCCAGACAATAAAGAATCTGCCTGTTGTTCATTCTTGATAAAGAGAAGAAAAGACAAAGAGGAACAGTGTGAAGCAGATGCTTTCCAGAAGTTCATCCATCCTTACCTGTAGTAGCAGGAGTTGAAAGAAGACCGTTGAGATATTTAAAGCTATAGAAAGTCTTGTGAAGGCATTAGGCTAAACCAGAGAGAAACAAAAATGAAAGAGGAAAAACCATTTGATAAACTTTAGAAAGAGAAGTTCTCATTCCTGATGACTTATGGAAACATCTTACCATCAGCTTATTACAGGTCTTTAAAAAGAATCAAGTCAACACTAGAAGACACATTGCTAGTGTTACCTTTTACTAGATGTTTTAATTTGATTAAGATGATTACTCAGGACATTCTTAAACTCTTTAATGAATTTCTCTGGATGGGCCCTGGATGATGTACTCTTGTCTCTTCAAAAGACTATAATCTGAGTCTGGATAGGTGAAGCTTCATTAGAATAATAAAGAGTGAAGTTATTTTTGGTAAAGCACCCAGGCTTTTGAAAGAAGAACGGGAGAGTAGAGCCCTTTTATACTTTTCGAAGTGAACCCATCAGTCAAGAAAGGAATGGTGTGTGGTTAGCATCATCCAAATAATGCCAAGTAATAAATAGATTGTCTTCCTTAAATATATGGGACATGAGTCTCATTTGAAAAGGGAAATTAGTCTGTGGCCACACCACCCTGAATGTGTCCAATCTCGTCTGAAAAGGGAAATTAGAAAGTACTGTGAGCCCCATTTTTTGGTTATCATCAGTAGTAACTTTGGTTATAAACTTGACTTGGTATAAAAGATTAAACTTTTAGGACCTTTTCTCTTCATCTTTCATGGGCTAAAATTTTTGCTTAGTAGAAAATTGGAGTAACATTTCTAGAACCCCTCCATATTTTGCATTTTCTTATAGTGGGTCATGCTTCCTTACTTGGCTGGTCTCTTCACTGATCTCATATTGGTTGAATTTTCATGGAGGCATTCGTGCATGATTAGGCTTCTGTTTTCACCATTGTGTTGGAGTATACTCTAAACCCTTAAATGGAGATACAGCTGTCAAACTTAAATATCATAGAACTGTTTCTCTCTTTATGTAAAAGATACTGCTTTTTAACCATTTTTCAAGGAAAGTATCTTTTTTACTCATTAAAAAATCACCCTCACCTAATGAAACTTAAAAGCTTTTGCACAACAAAGGAAACTATAAGCAAGGTGAAAAGACAGCCCTCAGACTGGGAGAAAATAATAGCAAACGAAGCAACAGACAAAGGATTAATCTCAAAAATATACAAGCAACTCCTCCAGCTCAACTCCAGAAAAATAAATGACCCAATCAAAAAATGGGCCAAAGAACTAAACAGACATTTCTCCAAGGAAGACATACAGATGGCTAACAAACACATGAAAAGATGCTCAACCTCACTCATTATCGGAGAAATGCAAATCAAAACCACAATGAGATACCATTACACGCCAGTCAGGATGGCTGCTATCCAAAAGTCTACAAGCTGGAGAGGGTGTGGAGAAAAGGGAACCCTCTTACACTGTTGGTGGGAGTACAAATTAGTACAGCCACTATGGAAAACAGTGTGGAGACTTCTTAAAAAGCAGGAAATAGAACTGCCATATGACCCAGCAATCCCACTTCTGGGCATACACACCGAGGAAACCAGATATGAAAGAGACACATGCACCCCATTGTTCATCGCAGCACTATTTATAATAGCCAGGACATGGAAGCAACCTAGATGCCCATCAGCAGACGAATGGATGAGGAAGCTGTGGTACATATACACCATGGAATATTACTCAGCCATTAAAAAGAATTCATTTGAATCAGTTCTAATGAGATGGATGAAACTGGAGCCCATTATACAGAGCGAAGTAAGCCAGAAAGATAAAGACCATTACAGTATACTAACACATATATATGGAATTTAGAAAGATGGTAACGATAACCCTATATGCAAAACAGAAAAAGAGACTCAGATGTATAGAACAGACTTGTGGACTCTGGGAGAAGGCGAGGGTGGGATCTTTCAAGAGAACAGCATCGAAACATGTATATTATCTAGGGTGAAACAGATCACCAGCCCAGGTTGGATGCATGAGACAAATGCTTGGGCCTGGTGCACTGAGAAGACCCAGAGGGATCGGGTGGAGAGGGAGGTGGGAGGGGGTACCGGGATAGGGAATACATGTAAATCCATGGCTAATTCATTTCAATGACAAAAACCTCTGCAATGATGTAAAGTAATTAGCCTCCAACTAATAAAAATAAATGGAAAAAATAAATAAATAAAAAGAAAAAAAAAAGAATGTTAAGGAGAACCCATTAAAAAAAAAATCACCCTCTATATTATACCAAATTTCCTTTAAGTATTGCTTCTGTGAACTAAATAGTATCTTAATAAGTGTACATGAGCTGTATTGTTGGTTTTTAACCCAAAAGATCACCATCATCCCTGCTTATTTCCAGTCAATTCAGATATGATTAAAAGGCATTTATTTTAGCATAAAGAGAAATTTGATAGTATAGTCTATTTCATTCCTCTTTACTACTTGCTTTTCCTCACTGGTCATTATTTTTTTTCGGTCCAAAAAGCCAAAAATATTTTTTACCATGAGTTTGCATTTTTATTTCTATTACTCATTGCAAATTTTCCCTTTTCTTTATATAAGAAAACCAATATAACTTCATGTATAAACTTAAAGAAATAGATTTTACAAATAATGTATAGCATAATTCTAAAATAACTTTTTTCTATTTCCGTCTGCTTTTTTAGAATAATCTCTTGTGTTTTATCATTGTTGGAATGTGTCGAATGACCATTTGATGCTTATGCTCTGCTGAGAGTGTACAGACTGATTTAAACAGATATAGGTTTCATCCTTTAGGGATTTCATGTTTGAATAAGAATACAGAGACAAATATAAAGATGAGGATAGAGACATCTGTTCAGATATCAAATATATCAATAAAATTATTCTGCATCAAAAAATATTTTTAAAAATATCTATCATCTTGTTACACTAGACCTGAAACAATAAAGTTCTGTCCCTTTCTGGATATGGACCTAGATAGCATTGATCTTATAGATAAGAGAGAGGGGAACTTTATTGAATTTTTATGTTCCAAGCACTACACTAAGGATTTTTTAACGTGTATTATCTTATTATTACAACATCACTATGAGGTAGTAACCATTTTTTTTCACTTGGTGCTAATAAGGAACTGCCCAAAATTTCCTGAGGAAGTCTTAGTAATTGCACAGTTCTCCATAAAGTCAGTAATGCTGAGGGTGATGGAGTAGTGATCTGAACCAAAGCAAAACCCTCAGTTTAGACCATTTCTGCTCTGCTGTTAGAACAAGACTGGTTTCATATATGTTCTCTTTGCTACTAAATACTGATTAATAGCATAATTGAAAAAATGTAGAGGTTTCTAAAATGTTTCTGGTCCCTTCATTACTCATTTGCTACAGGTGTTGAGGCGTTAAGGCTTAAGTCCCAGTTAGATTCTCTTTATGGAATGGTTAGCTTTGCTCTTGCCTTTGGGCAGAAGGAGACACCCCTAACACTGTCCACCTGTCTTACCAGTCTTGCTGTTAGTCACAAGGTAGCCTGGTTAATAAAGAGGAATCAACGAATTAGAATTTACTATTTTCTATGACTAGAAAAACTAGGCAAACTATTAATGTATTTTTTATTTTAAGTGTTAGTCGTTGTTTTAGTTCTATATTTCAAAATCGTAATTTAACCAAATACGGCTATCTCCATCTGAAATGTAAGTGGGATTTATAGAGTTACCTGATTTGCAGTTTACTTCTGACTGCCTGCTGCTTGTTTTATGTGAAGCTATGATAATCTGTTTTGACTCCCTCACAAAGATAAGAAAAATATTTCCTGGGAAGCTACGTCACTATGGAATCATTTGTCCTATTAAATGATGGTGTTACTATGAAATATCTCTTATTGTATTTTCCACATTGTTTAATATGTTTACTTCATAATCTTGTCCTTCTGATTTTCACCTCAGTTAGTTAATATTTAGCTCCTTTTGAGCTTAAATTTTAAGCAATTTTAATTTATCCTGTCACACTAAAATTTGAATTTTTAAAAGTTCATATTAGGGAAATTAGTACTATATTTTGAGATTTGTTATATTTTCTTTTATATAAAATTTGAAAATTCATAATTCAATAATCTGAGATCAAGTTCTTAGACTTCAAGATTTATTAATCTATGTTTCATCTTATAAATGTCTTTTATGTTTGTTTATCACATTTAATTCTGCCTCTCACACTGGATTCTTTTAACCACTTTAAAGTTCTTGTTCATTTTTATTGATAATCAAAAGCCTATATCAGTATAGATATTCTTGACCTAGATTTTGTCATTACTTTAAAAATCCATTAGCAAAACCCTTCCTAAACCTGTTTGTGGACCTCATGTTAGGGAATGCTTATCTTATATAATGGACTTCCCTGGTGGCTCAGTCGGTAAGGAATTTACCTGCAGTGTGGGAGACCTAGGTTCGATCCCAGGAAGACCTGGGATCTTCCCCCAGGTTGAAAAGATCCCCCTGGAGAAGGAAACAGATACCCACTCCAGTGTTCTGGCCTGGAGAATTCCCTGGTAGCTCAGACAGTAAAAAATCCACCTGCAATGTAGGAGAGCTGGGTTCAGTCCCTGGGTTGAGAAGATACCCTGGAGAAGAGGGCATGGCAACCACTCCAGTTTTCTGGCCTGGAAAATCCCCATGGACAGAGGAGCCTGGCAGGCTGCAGTCCATGGGGTCGCAGAGTTGGACACAACTAGATGACTAAGCACATCTTATATAATGCATTAAATCTCTGAAATGTAGTGTTATAACACCTTTTTTATAGCACTACACATTTAATAGTGAAAATGAATTGCATTCTCTTCTAAAGGAATTTAAATTTTCTATATCCTAGTCATGAGCACTTGATTTTCCAACCTGATTTTCTCTTAATCACTAAAAGAATGTTAGATCTGTTTTCTCATGATCTACATACAAAGGTCAATGAAGGACAGCACTTTGAAAGAAATGAATTATATGCATCCTTCCAGAGCTAGTGTATATTACAGCTGTGCCTTTGGACTCACTTCAACAACAGTTCAGTGACTCTTAGAGGAAGAGAATTTTAGAGGCCCTAACTGGGACTCAGAATAATTGTACTAAAAGATACTTGTTTCCCATGCCGGCGTAACCTCTGCAGTGAAATATTTAAAATTACTCTTCTTATCCCTTAAATCCAATTGGTCTCTCAGTCCTTTTGATTTTCCTTTACAAGGTATCTTCATTTATCTTTTTTGCTTTTTACTAATTGCTACCACTTTTTTGTTCAGGCCCTTGTTACACTTTCCCTGGGATAATTTCAACATACTAGTTTTCCTACTTACTCATTTATGCTCTGGGATTATAGTGACCCAAATAAAAACCTTATTCTGGAAAAGTTCACAGTCTATCAGGAAGTCTAACATGGATGTAGATAATTTTAATAATAACTTATTAAGGAACAATTACAGAAATACATGTAAAGAGCTGACTAACATTAAGAAAGGAAGTAGTTAACTCTGGAAGTAAATATTAAAGAGAGTAATCAGACCATGGAATTATTGAGATTTTAGTCATGTTGTTTCTGTAGCAAGTTTAGAGGCAAGTTTTTGTTCTCTTGTTCTAAATTAATTAAAAATTCATTTGTAATTTTTTAAAAACAGAAAAGCTTATTTTCCAGTTTATGGACAAATAGATGCAGCTGAGATGCAACTTTGGCAACTGAGTTAGCCATGAAACTAATGTTTTTCTATCAACTTGTCTGAGAATGGGGTGGAAAATATCTTGTCAGTATATGTCTGAGTAGATACACAGTTGTTAATGTGTTAGTTAAATCAGATAACATGTTAAATATATCAGTTATAAAAAATACAAAACCTTTGGTCATTCAGCATTTATGCAGCTTCTGTATTTGTGGGACATGTATATATATCTGTAAAATACAAGGTGCCTGTTGTAGCACATTGTGGCTGTTTGGGCTTCTCAAGTGGCTCAGTGGTAAAGAATCCACCTGCCAATCTGCCAGAGCCACAGGAGATGTGGGTTCAGTCCCTGGGTCGGAAAGATCGCCTAAGGAAGGAAATGGCAACCCACTGCAGTATTCTTGCCTGGGAAATCGCATGGACAGAGGAGCCTGGCAGGCCACAATCCAGGGGGTTACAAAGAATCAGACACAACTGAGCGACTGAGCAAACATAAGGTGATTAAGCTACAGTAGAGTCAGTATCAGTTCAGTTCAGTCGCTCAGTCGTGTCTGACTCTTTGTGACCCTGTGAGCTGCAGCACGCCAGGCCTCCCTGCCCATCACCCAACTCCTGGAGTTTACTCAAACTCATGTCCATCCAGTCAGTGATGCCATCCAACCATCTCATCCTCTGTCGTCCCCTTCTCCTCCTGCCCTCAATCTTTCCCAGCATCAGGGTCTTTTCAAATGAGTCGGCTCTTTGCATCAGGTGGCCAAAGTATTAGAGTTTCAGCTTCAACATGAGTCCTTCCAATGAACACCCAGGACTGATCTCCTTTAGGATGGACTGGTTGGATCTCCTTGCCATCCAAGGGACTCTCAAGAGTCTTCTCCAAAACCACAGTTCAAAAGCATCAATTCTTCAGCACTCAACTTTCTTTATGGTCCAACTCTCACATCCATACATGACTACTGGAAAAACCATAGCCTTTACTAGACAGACCTTTGTTGGCAAAGTAATGTCTCTGCTTTTTAATATGCTGTCTAGGTTGGTCATGACTTTCCTTCCAAGGAGTAAGCATCTTTTAATTTCATTGCTACAGTCACCATCTGCAGTGATTTTGGAGCCCAGAAAATCAGTCAGTATAGATATCCCCTAAATTTGCAAGTGTATACTTCAAGATAGCTTTCTTTTTTTTTTTTTTTTTTTTTGAACTTTTTATTTTGTATTGGGGTGTAGACAGTTAACAGTGTTGGGATAGTTTCAGGTGAACAGCAGAGGGATTCAGCCATACATATACATGTATCCATTCTCCCCCAAACCCTTCTCCCATCTAGGCTGACCACATAACATCGAATAGAGTTCCATGTGCTATACTGTGGATCCTTGTTGGTTATCCATTTAAAATATAGCAGTGTGTACATGTCCATCCCAAAACCCCTAACTATCTCTTCCTGCTGGCAAGCAGAATTTTGTTCTGGAAGTCTGTCTCTTTCAGTTTTGTAAGTTCATTTGTATCATTTCTTTTTCAGTCCCACATATAAGGGATGTCACACAATATTTCTCCTTCTCTGACTTAACTTCACTCAGTATGACACTCTCTCAGTCCATCCATCTTCCTGCAAATGGCATTATTTCATTCTTTTTAATGTCTGAGTGATATTCCATTGTATATATGTACCACATCTTCTTTATCCATTTCTCTGTCAATGGGCATTTAGGTTGCTTCCATGCCTTGGCTGTTGGCTATTGTTAACAGTGCTGCAGTGAACATTGGGGTGTATGTATCCTTTTATATCATGCTTTTCTCCAGATATATGCCCAGGAGTGGGAGTGCAGGGTCATATGGTACCTCTATCTTTAGTTTCTTAAGGAACCTCTGTACTGTTCTCCATAATTACTCTACCAGCAAAATAGCTTTCTTATTTTTAGTGATTTTCTGATGCAGATGTAACATTGATATTTTAGAAACAAATAATTTTTAAATATACTTTTGAAATTAAAATTTAAAATATGTAAGATATGCTTTATGTATATTTTAAGTTAGAAAGTCTCTGCTATATCAGCCAGGGTAGATAGACTTATAATCCACAGTCAACTAGCAGTTATCTGTACTCTGCTTAATGATATTAACTGTAGAGTATTATACTAAATGTTAGTTGCTGCATTTTGAGTTGAATACTATCAGCAAAAGAATACATCCAGTGATGGCAAAGAAGACAACAAGCTGTCTCTCTTGAATTATGGTTAAAGGAACTGGGGTTAAAAGAACTAGGGAAAATTTTTAGTCTTTGTCAATATGTGAAGAGATAAAAGGCAGACTGTTGGAATAAAGAGGTGTAAGAATAATAACCTTTAGGATTAACTTTAGAAGTACTTCACAAAAACTTCTATATCAGATGGGTGAGCTCTAATACTGAAAATTGCTACTGGACTTTTAATTAGGTGACTTATAAGGTACTTTAGTGTTTTAAGATTTTAACTTGACTTGCTTAACATTAATCTCTTTGTTTTCAAAATATTTAGCTTGAAAGTGTGGGATTGAGGTTGCAAGGCAGGGTTCGGATGACTTATTAGCCAGTGTATATTTGGAAAATTCTTTAGTTGATATCAAGTAATTCTGACATGTTTTCAGAGGTAGCAGACTTTTTCTGTAAAAGGCCAGATAGTAAATATTTTAGATTTTGCAGGCCACATGGTCTCTGTAGCACCTGCTCAACTTTACTGTTTATGTGCGAAAGAATTGTTGATGGTACGTAAACATGGTTTCTTGGCTGTGTTTCAGTTGAACTTTATTTACAAAAACAGATGGTTAGCTGGGTTTAGCTTGTGAGCCATTGTTGGACAACTCTTGCCTTAAATGATAAAATCTGGAAATACCATTCTAATATAAATGGAGAAAGGCTTTCAGTTAAGGAGTTAAAAACCAAATTGTCAAAATGTCATTGTCTTTTTGGCTGGAAGAGTGCACGTCTGGTATTCCAAATACTGAATTGCCCATTGAATTAAGAAACCTTTTGCTATAAAAGTCAAGTGACAGTGGAGAGTCTGAGACTATTTTCTGCTGTTCATTTCTGCTGTATATTTTGTCCTTAAAGGTGTGTTTTTACACCTTGGTTTATTTGATTATATCATTTATTTGAAAACAAAACTTTTAAGAAATCTGAATTTAAAAATCATGAAAAAATGTCATGTTACTCTTTTGTTCAAAATACTTAGAGACTCCCTTTTACTTAGAGTATATACTACGTAGAATTCAAACTCCTTAACATGGAGTCTGTCCACTTTTCTTGCCCATGTGTATTTCTCAATCCTCCCTCATTATCACATATCCTACCTATTCCCATGCATTTCATACTCAAGTAGTAAAAAAAATCAAACTTATATTGCTGGTAAAGGCTGTATTTTTTTCATGGTCTTTGTACACACAGTTTTATAGCTCCCTCTTCACCTAGCTGTCCCATGTCCAAGCCACTTCTCTGCAAAATCCCTATTAATCTGTAATGCTGTAGATAAACTTCCCTGATGCCTTCCCTAGCCTCCTCAGGCAGTTGGAGATTTCTTGTGACTTTTCCAAAGTTCCTATTCTGCCTTATAACAATTTTCCATTGTTAAAGTTGTTCCTGGGTCTTGTCTTTCCCCAACAAACTCAACAACCAAAGAGAAAGCGTCTATTTACCATTGTTTTCATACTGTTTAACCTAGAACCTGGCATAAACAAGTATTTCTCCAAAAAGGGCAATTAAGCCAGGGATTCCTCACACCTAAGCCGTAAGTAGCTGTACCAATTAAATAGGGACACACGGGGTCTGGGGAACAAACCACAGTTGCAAAAATCCCAGCATCTAAGCCACTCGGTACTGTTCCAAATTTGTCTTTGAATCTTGCAGTTCCGGCTCTGCCTTCAGGCTTCAGCACCTGACTCGTACTACTTTGTGAAGCTGAAACTCCTTGTTTACTTGCCCCACTCTGTAAAAGAACCCAGTCCTCTTTTTCCTATCACTAACTGATGCCAGTCCTGAATAATTCATAAAAACCTGAAAAGATACTGTGGGTATACTTGACAGGTTTGTTAATTATATGTAATATTTTTTGAGTGCTTACAGTATGCCAGTCTCTGCTTCCATGTTTTTCGTATATTACCTCATCAATACCATGGTCTGATGAAGTATATGCTATTATCCCAACTTAACAAATTGGGGCAGGGGGCCAGGGTGGTGGTGGTGGTGGTGGTGGTGATATAAGGTTTGGTGAGATGAATTGAACTGCTTAAGGCCATACAACTATTAACTAAGGCAGACAGAATCTGAATCCAGTGTAACTTCAGAGCCCATTGTTTTATTCACCATTATTCACCACCAGTGAATATTCCTGCCATAACTGAAGTCCAAATAACAGTATGGTTACAGTGTACACTTTGAAATCATGTAAACCTGGATTCAAAATATTTAATATTTACTGGTGGCAAATAACTTTACTTCTCTGATCTTCAGTTTTCTCATATGTAAAATGTTTATTACTTACCCCAAAAGGGTTATTGCATGCCTAAGTGCAAGATATATACTAAAGAGTAAGTGTTAGCACCATTTGTCTCTTTTGCACTTCTGTTCTTGTGAGCTCTGAGGTGATGGTTTGAACACAATAAAGCCTGGGGTAAGAAGACAAATAAGAAAGTTAGCTTCCTCTCCCACATGTAGAGTACTACCAGTGTGAACCAGTGCCTGCTTTCCAGGATCTCCCAGTATTTTATGGCTATGATCACATTTATTCTCTTAATGAGAAGGGTGTGTCTTAAGTATTTCATAGTTGTTAATTGCCCATAAATATACTAAAGTAGAATAAGGATTAAAATCAGTGATCTCTTGGGTACTAGACTTCTCTTTTGCTAATTCTTAGGAAACATATGAGACTTTGGGAGTTGTTATTTATTATATAAAATAGTTGGCCTCATGATTCCATAACATAGACCTGTTAGTGCCATTCAACAAAGAAAACTGTAAACACAGCTGCTGTTTTGGTATGGTTTGTGGTTTGGTTTTGTTTTTATTTGAACTTTTTTTCTGCAGGCAGATCATCACTTAAAAGTAATCATTCGGCATTTCCCCTTGCATTCTTCAAATTTTTTTGTATGTTTTTTAAAAGCGTAGCCTAACTCATTTCTATAATTATGCTCTCAGATTGATCCATCTGGTTGTTTTTACTAGCCAGTGAATTTTCTTTTAAAAGTATAGAGAATAGGATAATTATATTTTAAATCCTATAATCTCAGTGAGTCTCTTATAAATTTGAAGAAGATATTTTCAAGTATTAAAAAAAATTGTACATTCCTTATTGTCTTTCAACTGATCTCTGTATTTCCAGAGGTAGGGAGAGGGCTTGAAATTCCTGCTGTTTTACTCCTTATCTCCTTCTTCATGTGCTAAAACTCTGAAGCATACCATAAACACTTGTTTACAACTGAGAATGGATACTGCAAAAACATCTAATCAAAATAGATCCTTTTGCTCTCTCTAGGTTTCATAGGCTGTGTGGAGAAAGAGGAATTGTAGGGGACAAATGTAGATGTAGTAAGACAATTTAGGCCTTTACAGTGGTCCAGACAAGAAATAGTAGTGGACTGACCCAAGACATTAAGAAATTCAAGATATAGAATTAACGCAATTTGTTGATGAATTAGATACTGGCTTGTACGAAATAAAGGAGTCAGAGACAGTTTCTGGATTAAGTATATCCTGCTCTTCACCTCTTTCTCACTGTGTTCGTTCTGCTCCTGCTTATCCTTAAAGAATTTAGTTTATATGTTACCTTCTATGGAAAACTGTCTCATTCCAACTTCCATCAAGTTAAGTGACCACTGTATGTGCTTTTATAAGCCCCTGGTACTTCTTCATGGGAGCTTTTTTTTTCTCCCTGTTTTATACGTGTGAATTTTTTACCCCACACCAGCATACACATAACCTTCACACTCTTGATGTTGTCTTGTGAGGGCAGAGGCCATGCCTGTCTTGCCATCATATTCCCAGTACCTAATATGGTCCTGGGGACAGCACCAATACATTGTTGGTGAATAGTGTCATTTATAGCTATTGTCTATAGTGCCTGATAGAGTAAAGCTTACTGAACAACAAAATATAACCCACAAGAAATAAATTTGTGCTATGTGGGACTTCCTGTAGTTCATACAGTAAAGAATATGCCTGCAATGCAGGAGACTCAGGTTTGATCCCTGGGTTGGAAAGATGCTCTGGAGAAGGGAATGGCAGCCCACTCCAGTATTCTTGCCTGGAGAATCCCATGGACCCTTCCAGGCTCCTGTTCATGGGATCACAAAGAGTTGGACATGACTGATCAACTAACACTCCTACTTTTTGGTAAAAGGGATGGATCCTTGCAAATTAATCATCCTATCTCAAGGAAAATGCATTGATGACACTTTTTATTATACTTAATATATAACTAGATTATACTTAAAGAGAATCATCAAGGTATCACTTAGACAATAACAAATACAAAAAAAAAAAGGAAATTACAAAGATTTTTCTTTCTTAAGAAAGAAAAAAATACTAAACTGTAAATTCTAGTTACCACAGAGTAGAGGTAGTAGTGTAAAAGGAAAAGGATTTGACTTCTCTAGCCTTTACTTTACTCATCTTTAAAATAAAACCACTGGTGCTGGTTTAGTTGCTAAGTCATGTCCGACTCTTGCAAGCCCTTGGACTGTAGCCTGCCCAGCTCCTCTGTCCGTGGGATTTTCCAGGCAAGAATGCTGGAGTGGGTTGCCATTTCATTATTCTTACCTAAAAGGCTTTGCTTTACTCATCTTTAAGAACAGTGGAACCATGGTCTAAAAGGTCCTTTCCAAACCAAATTCTGTTGTTGTGTAAAATAGAAAAGAATGGTATATAATGGGAATTTTTATTTCAGTTGCAGCTTACTATTTATTCTCTCCATAGCTCCAGCTCTGTCTTAAGATCTGACCTTAAAAATCCATTCAAATAAGAATTTTTTATTGAATGAATTTATTAAATGTGATTAAATGCAAGTAATTGTTTTTTCTAATTTTTGGTTTGGAATCAATTCTTTTAGCCTGTGCTTAGTCGCTCAGTTGTGTCTGACTCTTTGCGACCCCATTGACTGTAGCCCACCAGGCTCTTCTGTCTATGGGGATTCTCCAGGCAAGAACACTGGAGTGGGTTTCCATGTCCTCCTCCAGGGCATCTTACCAAACCAGGGATCAAACACAGGTCTCTCCTGCATTGCAGGCAGATTCTTTACCGTCTGGGCTACCAGGGAAGCCATCTTTTAGCTTAATTAGGAACATAATCTGAGATGAACTATAATTACTTACTCTAATCATTTCAAACTACAGAAAATGAAATTGTACATTTAGTAATGCCATAAGTGTATTCTTTGATGGTTCCTCCTTTAACATACTTTTTCTTTCTTTGATTTAGATTTCTGCTTTGGGACAGCCACACATCTAATTCCTTAAAGTACTTTTATATGTAAAGCTTGTAAAGGATCAGAACAATGCCTCCAAGACCATCATCAGGTGAACTGTGGGGCATCCACTTGATGCCCCCAAGAATCCTAGTAGAATGTTTATTACCAAATGGGATGATAGTGACTTTAGAATGCCTCCGTGAGGCTACGTTAATAACTATAAAGCATGAACTATTTAAAGAAGCAAGAAAATACCCTCTCCATCAACTTCTTCAAGATGAATCTTCTTACATTTTCGTAAGTGTTACCCAAGAAGCAGAAAGGGAAGAATTTTTTGATGAAACAAGACGACTTTGTGACCTTCGGCTTTTTCAACCCTTTTTAAAAGTAATTGAACCAGTAGGCAACCGTGAAGAAAAGATCCTCAATCGAGAAATTGGTATGATAAAGTTTTGAAATGGCATTGTCATCCCATTCTAAATGCAAATAACTATGAAGCTTAACTGTTTTCTCATTAATACAATATTTTGTCTGAACTGGTTAAATAGATTTCAAAATAAAAATCATTATAATTCAAAAGTATTTTTTGACTGTTAAGCTAAGGGACTATTTTTAACACCTTGGTATTATTCTGTAAAGTTTTCTTTAAGAAGTGTCATGTGAAGGAATGAGGGATGATTTATATTTGTTATATCCCAGTTTTGTTTTGTTTTCTAAAAAATAATTGATAATAAATAATTTTTGCTACTTTTGCTCCAAATTACTGAGCATATCATATTTTATATATTAAACATATTTGAGATTTTGTCAATTCTTACTATATGTATTCATCAAAAATTTTATTAACACAGAAAATTCTTTATTGTGATCATCTATAGCTACCAAACTCCTTGTTTATAACAAGCATGGTCTTACTGTGTGTTTAACAGAATGTTATATCCTTTAAGGTTTTGCTATTGGCATGCCAGTGTGTGAATTTGATATGGTTAAAGATCCAGAAGTACAGGACTTCCGAAGAAATATTCTCAATGTTTGTAAAGAAGCTGTGGATCTTAGGGATCTCAATTCACCTCATAGTAGAGCAATGTATGTTTATCCTCCAAATGTGGAATCTTCACCAGAACTGCCAAAGCACATATATAATAAATTGGATAAAGGTAAGAAAATTATTTATCTACTATAAATGGCCACTGTAATGAAAACTTCTGTCTGTACCTATATTATTATACAGTCTTTTTGCCCTAGCTAAATGATAAGCTTCTACACATTCTTACTGTATACAAAGAAAAAGTAAATGTTAGATGCAGTGTTTAACTCTGATCATAATGAGGATAATAATGACAACTATTGACAGTATATCAGTTTCTAGAATTAAGTGAATATGAGAGTATTTAAACTGCATTATTTTAGAAATGAAAATATCATTTTATCAGATAAATATTTGTGTTTTTCAAGGTAACAGTGAAGTTTTTAATGGAAACTTATAGAATAAGTTTACTTATTAAACATAGTATTCTGTCAGTAGAATAAATTAAGGCATCTTATTACTGTTTCAGCCATATTATTCAAAGTAGTTTAATGATTATATAACATAAGATCTTCATTTAAAATTCATTTCTACATTAGCATGGTTTTTAAAATGGAATGATCTTTTCATTTTTTCCTAATACTCTTTATGAAAATTTTCCAACAAATAGAAAATCTGAAATAATTTTACTGTGTGTACCTTGGCCACTCCAACATAGTTTTAATCTTTTCATTTTCATCTTCTTTTTCTTGGTCCCCTAGCTTTATACTTCATTAATCTTAAATGGAAAAAAATAGAATATTTACTTTCTTCCCCATCCCTCCCCACCTTTTCTCTCATTCTGATTCAGCATCTTTCTTTAAGTCTCCATGGTTCTTTCCCATAGTTACGAGACACAGTTGTACTTAGAGTACTGTTGAACTTTTGATGCCATCATGAGTCACTCTTCACAAGGATTGTATCTATGAAGTATGTCATGCAGTTTAGAATAGAAATTAGCTTAGTCTCAGATACTTGCAACACACAGTAGTCACAGTTTTGTATGCTTGCCTTAAAACATGAGGTTGGGGCATGGTTTGTCAGCCCTATCAGATTTGAAGGTTTGCTCTTTCTACCTGACAGTTACCTGTATTTAATTATGGTTGATTATAAGTCATTTCTGTTTGTGGTTAGAGTCATGGTACTGCATACTTTTTGAAACTTCTCTCTTGAAAAATGAAATATATGTGGTGACTGCATCTAATATTATTTTTCTATTATAGGGCAAATAATAGTGGTGATTTGGGTAATAGTTTCTCCAAATAATGACAAACAGAAGTATACCTTGAAAATCAACCATGACTGTGTGCCAGAACAAGTAATTGCTGAAGCAATCAGGAAAAAAACTCGAAGTATGTTGCTGTCATCTGAACAACTAAAACTCTGTGTTTTAGAATATCAGGGCAAGTATATTTTAAAAGTGTGTGGATGTGATGAATACTTCCTAGAAAAATATCCTCTGAGTCAGTATAAGGTGAGTAACAAGTTTTAAAGATATTACTTTTAAATTTAAAAGGTAATAACATTGGGAACTGATATCTGTATTTAGGATGTAGTTTTTGAAAATTTAGTTTTTTTTTGGCCATACTACTTGGCTTCCAGAATCTTAGTTTCTTGACCAGAGATTGAGCCCTGGTTTTGGCAGTGAAAACGCCAAATCCTAATTACTGAACTGCCAGGGAAGTCCCAAAACTAAATAATTAGTATTAATAAATAGCATTAATTAGTTTATTTTTTACACTATATATATTTTTTAGACAAATTTGAGAGGACCAATGCTGTTCTTTTATATTTTATATAATTAATATTTGGGGACCTGACTACATGTATATGGGTAAGCTGAGTAAAAGTTTACAGTTGTAACAATAGTTATGTCATTATTCAGATACAGACATTTGATTTGGTGACGATTTAATTGTGCCATGAGGTAAGATATAATAATGTTTCAGGTGTTTTACAAAAAATGCATCATGTGCTTTTTCTGGATAGCTCCAGTTCTATAGTGGAAATACTTTTATAGCCAATAGGAATTTTAAATAAATTGAAACTTGCCCAAAAGGCTTTTCATGTGCCATACTTTTCAAAAAAGGGCTTGTTGTATTTGAATAGGCAGTGTTAGCAATAAGGTAAATATTCTTTGTCAAAAAAAAAAAATGGCAGTTATACTAACACCCAAATATGGGGCATTTGATGATTTTTGTCCCTTTGCAAACAGTGGCACCAGAAGGAATTAAACATTTCAAAATCCATGGTCTACAGTTAATTAAGATGTACTGTTAATACTTACTTTACTCTGTCTTTCTATTCATTAAATAAATACCTATAAGAAGCAACCATATTTGTACCAAGCATATGTCAAATACTGATTTACTGAGTAAGACATGGTCTTGGCTTTTAGTTTGCTTACATTCTACTAGGGCTTATGGGTAAGAAAACAGATTTTTGTAAAATGTGTACAGCAGTGCTGTGTGTATATGTGCTTAGTCACTCAGTTGTGTCCAACTCTGTGTGACCCCATGGACTGTGACACCCCCCTCCGCCCCCCGGCTCCTCTGTCCATGAAATTTCCCAGGCAGGAATACTGGAGTGAGTTTTCATTTCCTTCTCCAGGGGATCTTTCAGACCTGGGGATCAAACCTGTGTCTCCTGCATTGGCAGGCGAATTCTTCACCCACTGAGCGATTAGGGGTGTACAGTAGCATTTATATTAAAAATCTCTATCCTGATTATCATTTTAAAGTTCAAACCAATGCATTTTAATATTTTTAACAACATATTTCATAATTATTAGTCTCCTCTCTTTGTGTGTGTATGTGTGTGATTTTTTTTTAAGAAATGTTTCTCAAGAAGTGTTGGGGCAAAAGAACAAGTGGGCAGCAAGCAGCTCTTGGATTTTACATCAGTATGACTTAATACGTTGAATGACACAGGCTTTCTAAATATCTTGCTTTTTCCTTTAACAAGTACAGTATTTTCATAATGATTATGTCCTGATCCTTATTTTTAATTCTTTCTTCTTTCTTTTTTTTTTCCAGTTGAAGGTAGAACTATAGTCTCAAAAGCTGACCTTGATTTTTCTTTTCTTCTATACAATTTATATGCCAGGAGGTGCTTGGCTTATCTGTGCTAACTCCCAAATGTTAGTATTTTGACTGTTATAAATATAGCAACTGCTAAAAAAAAACTATAATGTTTGATTTGTTTAATCACCTTTGCAGATTAGTATGTAAATTCTCTCATAATACTCTTGCATTTTGCTTTTAAAAATGAAAACTTTACAAGAAATGGCTTCTCCCCTCCCACCTTAATCTCTTACAGTATATAAGAAGCTGTATAATGCTTGGGAGGATGCCCAATTTGATGCTGATGGCTAAAGAAAGCCTCTACTCTCAACTGCCAATGGACTGTTTTACAATGCCATCATATTCCAGACGCATCTCCACAGCTACGCCATATATGAATGGAGAAACGTCTACAAAATCCCTTTGGGTTATAAATAGTGCACTCAGAATAAAAATTCTTTGTGCAACCTATGTGAATGTAAATATTCGAGACATTGACAAGGTAAGGTCAGGTCTTGCTGTTTATAACTGATATAAATTATTTTATATAAATCTTTTTTATTGAACTATATAATAATCTGTTGACCTGCAGTATGTTTTCAGTTGGCTAGAAAACATCTACCTCAGTTTATAGTCCTTCTCTGTAATTCTAATAATTCTAATATCCATAATTCTAAGCTCTTAAAACCAAGCTTTTATAGAATTCATTTGGCAGGAAAACCTGACCTAATCTGAAGCAAGGTTTTTATAGTCTTTATTTATCCCACTTAATGTAAATATCCATATGTTTTGTTGTAGAAATATTAATAATTTCTCTATGAAGTGCTGCTCTAACTGCTAAGAGTACTAAGTAATATTTAGTATATGTACCAATTTATCATTCTGGAATTTGTAAAACTGAATTACGTAACTGGCCTAAAAAGGGATTGTGGGCCAATGTTGAAGGCAGCAACCTATTGATGAAAAATCTAATCATTTATTAATTAATCATTTATTAATATGGGAAGAAAAAGAGACCAGAAAAGCTACATCTGAACAAAAACTTTTAGTTGATTTTCTCATTCATGTCAGTTAAATTGTTTTGATAATGTTTAATATTGGCCTTGTCTAGTATGTATGTGTGCATGCGTATGTGTATGTGTATACACATAACTTTTTTTTCCCTTAGATTTATGTTCGAACAGGTATCTATCATGGAGGAGAACCCTTATGTGATAATGTGAACACTCAAAGAGTACCTTGTTCCAATCCCAGGTAAGGAAGTATGTGAATTTATATTTTCAAGTCATATTAGTGTTTAACAGTATAATAAATAAAAGTAGCATATTTTACATTATTAGTTTTATGCAAGTCATATATAATTCCCAGACATTTAATATAGAACATAAGGACATCCCATCAAATAAGTATCCTCATTCCGGGATCACTTTATTTTCTCTAAAATGTTATTGGAACAGTTTTTCTGATTCTCTCTTTCATTGTATTGAGGAGAAAACAGAATGTGTTATAGTTTTGTGCTGATGATTCCTTACAGTAGATCTAAAAACCTTGCATTTTATTCCTTTTTAAACTCCCATTTCCATTAAGAAGTGAGAGTTGGCAAATAACTTCAGAGCTGTACTACTCTGAGGCAGTTTGCTTTACAACACTCCCAAGAATACATGTTTATGGCATTCAAGTGAAGAATCTTTGGGAACAAACCAATTTCTTAGTGGGAGGGGGAGTTACTGGAAATGTTTAAAAATGATTACTGCCTAGATAAAATGAAGAAATAAAAAAGGTAGTATAATTCAGCAACTTTCCATCTTGCCATTTCTTTGCCTTTCTTTATAGAATCATTTGGGAATAAAAGTTTATTCCTGATGAATATAGTAGTATTTTAAGATAACTCAAATTGGTTTTAAATGTTAAAGTAGACTTTTTAGACTAGCAGTAGAGCTAACTAATGGATCTTCCAGAAGTAAGTTTTATAATGAATTCAAACTGAGTTCTAGAAAAGTCAGGAAAAAGTTCTGGTCTTGTAAGTGCTAGAGGTGCCACCCTTCTAGACCACAGGTGAAGTTCAGAGAGATGGTAGCCTTCTCTACCAAGAAGAAGGAATATAATTGCCATCCTGCCTGAACCACTGTAGGTCAGAAAGCACATCACTCAGGTTAGAAGTTACGCTGCAGCAATAAACAACACCAGAATCTTTTAAAATTTTTGTTAGACCAATGAAAGTTATGTTTTCCATTCATACAGCATATCTGTCACAGGTTAAGTGGGTACTTTTGCAAGGAACATAAAAACAATATTTGAGGAAGTAATAGCCAGAAATTTCCAAATTTTGGTGAAAACTATAAGACCAACAACCTAAGGAGTTCAACAAGCCTAAGGAAAGACCCCAAAATAATGTTAGATAGATTTACCCTAATTCTTTCAAATAACAAAAATAAACAGACTTTAGAAAAGTAAAAGGTAAATTTATTTAATGATATAAGATCAAAATGTCAAAATGTAATATATTAAAGTAACTATTTAAAAAGGATTTCTGTTTCATTATCATTTCTTTAAGAATATCTGTAAGGTAAAATCCCTATGCAAGTAGTATAAAGACTTTAAGTAAATTTTTAAGCTTTTCTGTACTTAAAAGTCAGAGATAAAAGTATATGAAGTTATTAGAAAGATAGAATCTTAAAAATTCTTACTGAGATTAAGTGATTTTTCCAAATCTGTGCTTTCTATATGCTAAATAATTAGATACTTTATGATTTCCATATAAATGTTACCAGTTATCTCCCAAAATCAGAATAAATTTGGAATATATATATAAAACCATTGCTTAAAACTAAAGAACTTAATTAGGTTGTACGTGTTTGTGTGTGTGTGTTTTGTGGACTTTAAAAGAAGAAAAGAACATGCTTTAGTTGGTTAGCACAGTACTGAACAACTATAATGCGTTTTAGCTCTCTTAAAAAGTGTGTAGAAAATTTTTAATAATTATGATCAATTCAGAAGGTTTCAATGTGGTAAAAAGTACTAGGTACATTTGAGATACACCATCTAATTTTTCTTGAATTATTGTGAACTTAACAAAGCTTACAGTATTTCTTTTCCCTGCATTTGTTGTTTGCTTTCCCTTTAGATTTCCTTCTAGCTGAGTTTCCCCACTTTAAATGTAAGTTTTCTCTGTATAAATGGACACTTGAGCTTTTAATATGGACTAGTTACTGTTCTAATTTCTTTATGTATGTTATCTCATTTAATTTTCACAACTGTATGAGAGTTGGTGCTGTTATTAGTCCCATTTCACAGATGAGAAAACAGACAAAGCAAGGGTCACACATTTAGTAAAATAGTAGAAACAAGATTTTACTCCAGACAGTCTGACTCCTAAGTTCATATTCTTAGCCATTACTATGTTTTTTAATTTAAAAAAAAACCAATTACTTATTGTATTTGGTTCTTTATAAGTATGTATACCAAATATAGACATAATTTCACATGTAACAACCAATAAGTTAAAGAGAACTTAGGAAAATTTGAATAATTTTTATCACTTTTTGTAGTAACTTTTTTCCTCTCATTATGTCATTTTATTACTTCCTATGAAGTAGTTACTCTGAAATTGAATACTTTCTCCTTATGTATCTTTTATTTTATTTATCTACTGACTTATTTAAATTAACAGGCTCTTCTGAGTGAAACTACATCATACATAAGAGTAATTAAATATAATTTTAATCATAACAGGAAATTAATTTTATCTTTAGTTTCCTTTTTCTATTCCATCTTCTATAAGTGAATTTGTTTTTTATTTTTACCAAAGTACAGCACAAATGCATAAAATTATACAAATCATGATTGTATAGTTCAGTGAATTATCGCAAAATGAATACCTGTATAACCACCTATATAACCACTGTGCTGGTCAAGAATTAGAACATTTACAGGCATTCCAAAAACCCCTCCTCATACTCCTTCCCAACCCATTAATCTTCTCTCCTCCCCAAAGGTACCTGTTCTAATGCTATTAGTTTTGGTTGTTTCTAAATTTTATATAAATGGACTCAAGGAGTTGATATTCTTTTGTTCCTAGCTTCTTACAGTCAATATTATGTTTATAAGATTTCATCTATTAGTAAATAACTAGTGTTCATTTCCACTGATATACAGTATGCCATTATATGACCATACTACCATTTATCTATTTACTTTGAAGTTTGGAGACACTGTATATAATTCTGTTAGCACTCTGTTCAGGATTGCATACATTCCGTTCAGAAAGCCTTCTGAATTGATCATAATTAATGAAAATCTGTTCAGGATTGCATATACCTAGAAATGGAGATGAGTTGTGGATCAGTTTTAGTAGATTATGGTTTCCAAATTGGTTGTACAAATTACACCTCCCCTAGCATGTATGAGATTTTCTGTTAATGCATCTCTTTACCACTCCTCAGTATCATCAGTCTTTATCATTTTAGCCATTCTCTTTTATAGTGTTATCTTTTTATTTTTGCATTTTCTGGATGACAGATGATATTGACTACTCTTTCATGTCTATTAGCCATTTAGATTTGATCTTGTAAAGTTTCTGTTCCAGTCAGTCTCTTACCTGGTTTTCGTTTGATTTATCTTTCTCTTAGTGATTTACAGGAATCATTTATATAGTCTGGATAAAGTCTTTTTTGGTAAATTCTTTTTTTCTTTAAACTTTTTCATAGGTGGAATGAATGGCTGAATTACGATATATACATTCCTGATCTTCCTCGTGCTGCTCGACTCTGCCTTTCCATTTGTTCTGTTAAAGGCCGAAAGGGTGCTAAAGAGGTAAAGTATCAGAAAGAATAGTAATGTTCACTCCTAAAAACCCCTGAATATACTGCTGATTGAATTTTTCAAGAAATGGGTATTTTTTCCCTTACTTAAAAATTAATAAATCAAACATTTAAAAATAATATATTTATTTAAAGAAGAATAACTTAGTAGAGCTTCCAGGATTTATTTTATGATGAATATGTCCTCAGTTCATACTGATAAAACTTTTAATGTACACAGTGACTACACGTAAATATGTCTTGCTTGCTTTGGTTCATATTTCCCATTTATAATTTTAAAAATATGTGTGCTTTCAAATGGGGAAAATGAAACTACACTTGGAAAAAAATTAATGTGACTTGTTATAGATACAGTTTAAAAGGCAGTTGTTGAATTCTCCTTTCTGGCAAAGATAAGTATTTTGAAATGCGTTTTATCATTTAATCTACAGAATAGTGAACATTTTTCTGTTTCTTAAGGAACACTGTCCATTGGCCTGGGGAAATATAAACTTGTTTGATTACACAGATACTCTAGTATCTGGAAAAATGGCTTTGAATCTTTGGCCAGTACCTCATGGACTAGAAGATTTGCTGAACCCTATTGGTGTTACTGGATCAAATCCAAATAAAGTAAGCTTTTTATTATCATAAATTAGATTTTTTTTTTCTTTTTTGTGTGTGTGACAGTCAAGTATAATATATATAATAACTTTTGTTCCATCTCTTAGGAAACTCCATGTTTAGAGTTGGAGTTTGACTGGTTCAGCAGTGTGGTAAAGTTTCCAGATATGTCAGTGATTGAAGAGCATGCCAATTGGTCTGTATCCCGTGAAGCAGGATTTAGTTATTCCCATGCAGGACTGGTAAGGCAAATCACAGAGTTTTCCTTAAGTATCAGTCATAATCAGTGCATTTGCATACCTACTTTTACTCTTTGAATGGAGAAGGTTTCATGTGTTTTATTTACACTGGCATCAATATTACAGGCTCTAGAACAGTATTGCAATAGAATAAAATTCTGTATGCTAATATTTTTTCTGCAGTCTGCTTCTTAGTTTAGCCTGCCTCATTTAACAAATATTTTATTTAATACTGACTACACATATATATTTACTATACAATAGGTTGTTGTTCAGTCACCTAACCATGTCCAACTCTTTGTGACTCCATAGACTGCAGCATGCCAGGTCTCCCTGTCCTCACCTTCTCCTGAAGCTTGCCCAAGTTCAAGTCCCTTGCATCGGTGATGCTGTCCAGCTATCTTATCCTCTGATGCCATCTTCTTCTTCTGCCCTCAATCTTTCCCATCATCAGGGATTTTTCCAGTTGGTCGGAGTGTCACATCAGGTGATCAAAATGCTAGAGCTTCAGCTTCAGCATCAGTCCTTCCAATGAGTTTTCAGGGTTGATTTCCTTAAGACTGACTGGTTTGATCACCTTGCTGTCCAAGAGACTCTCAGGAGTCTTTTCCAGCACCACAGTTTGAAGGCATAATTCTTTGGTGCTCTGCCTTCTTTACGGTCCAGCTCTCACAACCGTACACGCCCCCTCGGAAGACCATAGCCTTGACTAGACGGAACTTTGTCGGCAGAGTGATGTCTCTGCTTTTCAACACACTGTCTAAGTTTGTCATAACTTTTCTTCCAAGGAGCAAGCATCTTAGTTTCATGGCTGCAGTCACCATCTGCAGTAATTTTGGAGCCCAAAAACATAATGTCTGTCACTATTTCTATTGTTGCCCCATCTATTTGCCATAAAGTGATGGGACCAGATGCCATGATCTTAGTTTTCTGAATGTTGAGCTTTAAGCCAACTTTTTCACTCTCCTGTTTCACTTTTATGAAGAGGCTCTTTAGTTCTTCTTCACTTTCTGCTATAACGGTGGTGTCACCTGGATATCTGAGGTTATTGATATTTCTCCCAGCAATCTTGATTCTAGCTTGTGCTTCATCCAGCCCAGTGTTTCTCATGATGTACTCTGCATAGAAGTTAAATAAAAAGGGTGACAATATACTAGGTGACATACTCCTTTCCCTATTTGGAACCATTTTGTTGTTCCATATCCAGTTCTTCTGTTGCTTCCTGACCTGCATACAGATTTCTCAAGAGGCAGGTCAGGTGGTCTGGTATTCCCATCTCTTGAAGAATTTTCCACAGTTTATTGTGATCCACACAGTCAAAGGCTTTGGCATAGTCAGTAAAGCAGAAGTAGATGTTTTTCTGGAACTCTCTTGCTTTTTTGTTGATCCAACGGATGTTGGCAATTTGATCTCTGGTTCCTCTGCCTTTTCTAAATCCAGCTTGAACATCTGGAATTTCACAGTTCACATACTGTTGAAGCCTGGCTTGGAGAATTTTGAGCTTTTAGTTTTACTAGCGTGTGAGATGAATGCAATTGTGCGGTAGTTTGAGCATTTTGGGCATTGCCTTTCTTTGGGATTGGAATGAAAACGGACCTTTTCCAGTCCTGTGGCCACTGATGAGTTTTCCAAATTTGCTGGCATACTGACTCCAGCACTTTCACAGCATCATCTTTTTGGACTTGAAATAGCTCAACTGGAATTCCATCACCTCCATTAGCTTTGTTTGTAGTGATGCTTCCTAAGGCCCACTTGACTTCACATTCCAGGATGTCTGGCTCTAGGTGAGTGATAACACCATCGTGATTATCTGGGTTGTGAGGATCTTTTATGTATAGTTCTTCTGTGTATTCTTGCCACCTCTTCTTAATATCTCCTGCTTCTCTTAGGTCCGTACCATTTCTGTCCTTTATTGTGCCCATCTTTGCATGACATGTTGCTTTGGTATCTCTAATTTTCTTGAAGAGATCTGTAGTCTTTCCCATTCTGTTGTTTTCCTCTATTTCTTTGCACTGATCACTGAGGAAAGCTTTCTTGTCTCTCCTTGCTATTCTTTCTCTGCATTCAAATGGGTGTATCTTTCCTTTTCTCCTTTGCCTTTTGCTTCTCTTCTTTTCACAGCTATTTGTAAGGCCATCGCATTCACTAGTTTTACTGACCACAGTGCTTCATAAGGTCCGTTTGACTTCACACTCCAGAATGTCTGGCTATGGGTGACCGATCACACCATTGTAGTTATCCAGTTCATTAAGATCTTTCTTGTACAGTTCTTCCATGTATTCTTTCCATCTCTACTTGATCTTGACACAATAGGTACCAGGTAATAAAGTTGTGACCTGAAGAGACTTCTACTGTTTATTCAGTGTGCTGGTGAAAATAGGCCTGAGACTGGTAAAAGCAGAAATATAAGATTACAAATTATGCTGAGTGCCATGAAGGAAATAGTAGTGTGTCAAGAATAATGAACTTTTGGGGAGAAAGAATAGTGTATCTTGGCACAGGAGAGACCTCTCTGGGATAATAACTTTGAACTTGAAACCAAGGTATACGTGTGTTGTTAACTGGGCCTAGAAGCAGAGGAAATAGCATATCACAGTAGTCTATGCTGGACTTCCCTGTTGCTCAGTGGTAAAGCACTTAAATGCTAATGCAGGAGATGCAGGTTCAATCCCTAGGTTGGGAAGATCCCTGGAGAAGGAAATGGCAACTCACTCCAGTTTTCTTGCCTTGGAAATCACATGGACAGAGAGCCTGGTGGGCTATAGTCCATGGGGCTGCAAAGGAGTTGGACATGACCTAGCAACTAAACAACAACAATAACAACATGGTCTGTGCTAGAAAACAGTGTATATAAAATGGATCTGTTTGTCTGATCTTGGCTGTAGTTTTAGAACCACAGTGTAACTGGGTTCAAGGATCGTAAACTCTCCCTTACTTTTCAAGGGAAAAGTGTCAGTGCTGAGAGAAGAGTATTTTTGTTCTTTGCTGTCTCTTTTCCCAGGTTCCTAATTTGTCACCTTTTTCTTTGGCCTAATTAAAGATTATAGATAGACCATTCAATGAATGTGGGTTCTGAAACATGCCTACCCCCCCAGTAATAGTGGCACCCAGGGGCAATCTGGAATCCTATATTTAGAAACTTTATTAGTTTAACTTTATTATTAATAGTTGTGTTCTCAGTAAGGAGTTTACCAAACTTTTGTAAATGGAATAATAATAATAATAGTGATAGTAATCTTCCTGCCTGTGTACTTTCAAAACTATGTACAAAATGTTTTGTTAAGTAGAAATTAATTTAAAATCATTTCTGAATTCTGTCATTTACTAAAAGTACAGTTAGCTTTTTTGACATTAAAAAAGGGATTCTTTTGCTTGAAAAATGTAGCCACTACTTTGTAAGTTTAATTCCTTGAATATATTTAACATGTATTAAGTGCTTACTATGTACTATAAATGCCATGCCAATTACTTTTCACATATTACCTCATTTAATCTTAAAAGGTAGTCTCAATGAGGGTAGGTGCTATTTTAACTCCTATTTTACCAGAAAAGAAAAGGTTTAAGGAGTTTAAATAAGTTATCCAGTGCCACTGTTAAATAAGTATTAAGTCTTTTACTCTTAACCATTCTAACTTAGATAAACAGGATAATTACCTTGATTCCTTAATTTTGAAATGAAGCATTTCTGTAAAATGTCCATAACTCTATCTAATTAGTTATACCTATAAATTAACTGAATTACCAGAATTAGATTACATACTTGAAAATTCATTTATTTCCTATTTTATTCATATTTTAGTCATTGAACTCAGTTTGCCACAGCCCATTTTAGCTTTTGAGTTTCCTTTTTGAGCAGTTCTAAGTTTTTTAGGATTGATATTTTATGACATTTTCTTCCTAGAAGAATTTTTTTTATTTCAAAGAAAAACTGTTTATTTTTGTAATAGAATAAAACTGATTCTGTCTTTCAGTTACCATCGGATCTATTGAAAACTTTCATAAATCTAAGATACAACAATGGGATACTTAATTTTCTTGTATCTTAAGACATTTTACTATTTAATCATTATTCATTAATTAGTTCCAACTATGCTAAAAAAAAAGACTAATATACATGGAAACATAGAAGGGTAGAACAACTAGAAGGATGATACAGTAGTGAGGTCAGTCATCACTTTTACATCATCCTTCAGTCTTATTGCAGTGCTCAGTGTTTTCCATCATCTTTCCAGATGTATAAAGAAGTCTGCAAACACCATCTTTGTAGTTTTTTGTTTTGTTAGTTTTTAGGCTTTCATTTGAACACTGTTAATAATTTAGAATTTTTCCCTTTCCACCCACAGTGACAAAGAGAAGAAAACTTGACAGAGAAAAATATTTCACAAGTATTAAATCAGAGTATGAATGCAAAGAAATGGATAATAGTGCTTTAAAGCAAAGTTTCTCAGCCTTAATACTGATGACATTTGCGGCCAAAAATTCCTTTGCTGTAGGGGCTGTCCTATTCATTACAGGATGTTTAGCAGCACCCCTGGCCTCTACATACTAAATGCCAGTAATATCACCAGCACAACTTGTAACAATCAAAAATGTGTCCCAACACTATCAGTGGTTCCTGGGAGGTAGATGGGACAAAATCACCCCAGTTGAGAACCACTGCTGCTGCTGCTGCTGCTGCCGCTAAGTCGCTTCAGTCGTGTCCGACGCTGTGCGACCCCACAGACGGCAGCCCACCAGGCTCCCCCGTCCCTGGGGTTCTCCAGGCAAGAAACTGGAGTGGGTTGCCATTTCCTTCTCTAATGCATGAAAGTGAAAAGTGAAAGTGAAGCCGCTCAGTCGTGTCCGACTTTTAGCGACCCCATGGACTGCAGCCCACCAGGCTCCTGTGTCCATGGGATTTTCCAGGCAAGAGTACTGGAGTGGGGTGCCATGGCTCCAGACTTAAATGGTGATGTTAAAATTGATCATATTAAGTGAAACATCAGATGACACTATCCTAGATGAATTTTTTCAAACTCAAGAGACAGTGAGTGAACAATGTATCTCCAAGGACAAAAAATGACTAACACAAGTTAGTCATTCTGCAGGAATGACTTTATCACACAATATGTCTTAGTAAGAACCTGGACCACAAAAAAATTTTTTTTAATATTAAAAACCTGGACACCATCTTTTCCAGTATTCTTTTTATCTTTTATGATGTTGTGCACCAAAATATACTTTTTAAGTAGCTAAATGCTACAGACAGTTGTGTATAAAAATAACTGGAAGGAAAAAAATAATGTAGAAAAGTCCTAACTCCTTGGATTGATTATTCTAATTGATATCTGTAAGTATAAAAAATAGAAATGTTTTGTACTTATGAAGCAAAGAAGATGGTTATCCTCTCTTCAACAAAATTATGAGTCATCAAAGTTTTCAAAAGTATTGTATTTTGAAAATGCAAGTATGAGAAGAAAAACCAAAAGTAATGATAAGCTAGAACTGACGAGATATGTATTTGAAATCTGGAATCAGTATTCACAAGATGGATATGTTTCAGGCTCACACAGGACAATTGATTAGCAAGTTTGTTTCTTTCAACATATGTTGCCCATTTTGGATTATAAATTTGATTTTACTATGTTTAAATTCTTATTAAGATGTCTGTTAAATTGTGTTTACCATTTTTTATTCTCTAAATTATTTTGTATTAAAAACAAAAATAAGTAAAAGAACTAAGAGTCCATTGGAACCCAAATGTTAATGTTAATGACTACTTTTTCTGATGAGTTGAGGGTTAAGTATTTATTCTTTTACCTGGACTATTACAGTAGCTCCCTGCTTGGTCTTCCACTTATCCTAGAGCAGCCAGAATAACAAAATTATAAAAGATAAATCAAGTATTAATAACAGTATTCATCCTGTACATAACTTTCACTAAAAGTAAAATCCAAATCTTTTACCCTGACCTACAAATTTTACATGCGGTGACTATGACCTGCTGTCCGTCCTCTCCCTCACCTACTGGACTTCAGATGCCACTGACCCTCACCAACTCTTTCTGTCTGTGGGGCACTTTCACTGTTTCATTCATCTGCGGTAATTTTCCCCTGGTCTTAGTGTGGATGGTTCTTTCTTGGCATTTGGATCACAAATTAATATGTTCTCAGAGGCCATTTCTGAACACTCAGTCTAAGGTAACTACCCCGTCCTTCTCTGTCACATCACTCACAACATCTGTCTGTGTTGATTCTCCAATAGCTTTATTTGTTCATTTAATTTTCCACTATAATAGAGTCTCTGTTAATGCAGGTGTTTTACTATTTTCTGAGCCCAGCAGTAAGAATAGGACCAAATTACACAATACATGTATTAAAGATTTGTTGAGCGAATATGTGCCAGTAATATTTTGTTATGCTGCTGGATAAATTAACAATATTTAAATATATAAAAACCAGGGGCTCCCTTGGTGGCTCACATGATAAAAGAATCTGCCTGCAGTGCAGGAGACAAGACCCGGGTTTAATCCCTGGGTCAGGAAGGTTCCCTGGAGAAACAATGGCTACCTACTCCAGTATTCTTGCCTGGGGAATTCTGTAGACAGATGAGCCAGGAAGGCTACAGTCCACAGGATCCAAAGAGTCAGACACAACTGAGTGACTGACAGTTTGACTTTTTAAATAAAAACCAAGTAGCATGGATGTCTGCTTTCATCTTTAGCCATTAGGAATAAGTATAACCCATCCTAAATGGCATGTGTTTTTCATCATATATTAATGTGTTCATAGTTATTCATTATGTGGTTAATATATTTGTATTTAAAAGGAATAAATACATTACTTAGAATCTTGGAATTACACCAAAAGTTATGTATGGCATTTTCATTTTAGTTTCCAAAATTCAGCGTGCAGTATTTTAAAGTGGGTTATTGTGTTTGTTTGTTTGTTTTCCTGTTTTCCCCTTATTTTTACTTTTGAAATTGGAAAGCCTTGCAGTGATTATAAGGATATATTCAGGCAAGGATTATGAAAGAATTTAAACTTGTTCTCCCCTATCGCTGAAAATAAAGTCTTATAATGACAATAAACTGGTTTTCAACAGCTAATAATCAGTGTAAAGTTTATTGAAAGTTAATCTTTTTTTTGCAGATCACTCATAAATCGAGGGAGAAGGTTAGGAAATATGACAAAGAAAAAATTATATAAGATACTACTTTATTTTACAGAGTAACAGACTAGCTAGAGACAACGAATTAAGAGAAAATGATAAAGAACAGCTCCGAGCAATTTGTACACGAGATCCTCTATCTGAAATCACTGAGCAAGAGAAAGATTTTCTGTGGAGCCACAGGTAAGTGTTAAGATAGAGTCCGTTTCTCCTATTTCACAAGAAAGAACTGACTTTGTCTTGATCTTGCCATGTTTCTGCCATTACCTATTAGAGTAAATAAAGCATAATTTACATGATTTTTTATTATAAGCATTATCCTTTTTTAAACTATGGATGTAGATTAGTATTTCTAGAAAATCATGATGCATTGGTACTAAGCTTGCAGGTGGAAGGTTTTTTTAAAATTCTAAATCCTTAACATGACCTTTTCTTAGATTTGGTTTTTTGTTTTGTTTTCAAATAAAATTTAAGATCCACCCCCCCAAAAAAATACCTGTAGTTTTAGACCCATTTAATTGTGACTTAGTTTCCATTTTTAAGAGTTCCTTTCATTTTTCATTTTTCCTTATGCTTCCTGAAAGTAACAATGTAATGCCCTATTTTTACTTTTGAAGAAATTACTCTACAGCTTGGTATGTGTACACTGGTTTATTTAAATACAGTTGCAGTGCATTTTTGCAGAAAGTCCATTTAAATATAAGTTTTGTCCACTGACCACAGTAGAAGTGGGAATCTTAGCATGGTTCATGATTAATAATAGAGACTATGTAAAGAATATTATAAGTTCATAATTTTTCCTAAGTAGTTGTCCTCCATTTGGATTTTCCTTTTGTCTTCCATGCCATTTATAACTGACTCTAAATATATATATGTGCAGCTATAATGTTAAATATTTGTTTTGATTTTAAGGAAGGCTAGTCATGGTAAGAAATTTTAAAAATGTTTGGAACTTCTTAGAGATTGTATAGTTGAAAATTTAGACATTTAGGTCTTTTGGATAACATGTAAGAATGGTTTTTTATTTTGTTTTGTCTTTTCCACATAGACACTATTGTGTAACTATCCCCGAAATTCTACCCAAATTGCTTCTGTCTGTTAAATGGAACTCTAGAGATGAAGTAGCTCAGGTAAATGCATATTTGAAATTACTGAATAACTGTTGCACAAATTTGGTATGTTGTTCAAATTGTTTTCTCTCAGAAAATCTGCATAAGTGTAAGAGATGAAATAGACTGTGTGTTTTAAATTAACTAATAATAATAGTACAGATGGTCCTCAACTTACCATAGTTCAACTTAAGACTTTTTGACTTTACAGTAGTGAGAAAGTGATATGCATTCAGTGGAAACTATTTCAAATTTTGTATTTTGATCTTTCCTCAAGTTAGCAATATGTGGTAAAATAGTCTCTCCTGATACTGGGCAGCAGTAGTGAGCCACAGCTTCAGTCAGCCAGGTGATCATGAGGGTAAACGACCAGTATCCTTACAACTAGTCTGTACTCATACAGCCATTATAAAATAGGCTTTGTGTTAGATGGTTTTGCCCAACTGTGGGTTAATATAAGTGTTCTGAGAATGTTTAAGGTAGTTTGAGTTAAGCTATGATGTTCAGTAGATTATGTGCTAAATGCATTGAGCTGTTTTCAACATATGATAAGCTTATCAAGACATAAGCCCATTGTAAGTCAAGGAAGATCTGTGTAGTAAAGAAAAATACCATTTACATAACTGTCACTGATAAAATTAATTAGAATTAAACATTTTAAGCACTGAATTCATAAGGGGGGCTTTTATCTAATTTTACAGCAAGAAATTAAGACAATGTCTGAGAGGGTTCATTCACAACTATTTTTGCTTTTTTAATATAATTTATTATCTCACTCATACACAGATGTACTGCTTGGTAAAAGATTGGCCTCCAATCAAGCCTGAACAGGCTATGGAGCTTCTGGACTGCAATTACCCAGATCCTATGGTTCGAGGTTTTGCTGTTCGGTGCTTAGAAAAATATTTAACAGATGACAAACTTTCTCAGTACCTAATTCAGCTAGTACAGGTAAAGTAATGTAAAATAGAAAAATGTTTTATTTTAAATCCATGCAATTTCCAAAAAATGCTGTATTAGCTGGTTTTATACTTTTGTAAAAATCAGTTTTATTATCAGGAGTATCTGTTTTCTTCCTAAGAAACTTTTTCTTTAAATTCAGCCATGAAGAAACGTATACTGATTGATGTGGCTTTGTTTTTATGTATGTTTGTTTTTACTGACATAGGTACTAAAATATGAACAGTATTTGGATAACCTGCTTGTGAGATTTTTACTCAAAAAAGCATTAACTAATCAAAGGATCGGTCACTTTTTCTTTTGGCATTTAAAGTAAGTCAAATTATTTTTCCATTTATTCTTTATATAAATGTTACTTGTATTCTAATGTATAATGTATACATGTATTAATGTATACTTCTGTATTACTTATTTACTATTGTTTTTGTTTGTCTAGAAGAGGTTTCCATACTGAAAGCATATTGTACCAGTGAACTTTCTCAGCTTTTTCTCTTTAACATTAAATAAGCAGTAAAATTAAAACTAAATTTTATACAGGAATGAGAGCTGAAATATTTTTAAAGACTTTGATTCTACTTTAAGAAAAGTAAAATTTGCTAGGTCTAGATTAATGTTGCAATTGATTTCCCTGTATGTGTGGATTAAGATATTCCTTAACCCCCCAAAAAATCTTCCCTTGGAATTCAAAGCAATAATGATGAAACCTTACTAGAAAATAAGATAATTAACAACAAAAATATTTTGCAGAATTGATATATGTAATACACAAAGTTAGAGGTCATAAACCATGCATGTTTTTATAAATTCAGATATAGATTTATAATTAACATTTTTTTTTAATGTTAAATCAAAAATTGAATCTGGAAGCTAGGTTTAAAATAACTTAAATTCAGGCACAGTACAGAAAAGGGAAATATATGTCAGAAGGGTCAAATAGTGCTCACTGAGCTTTTCATTCCCTCCCTGTTTGTTTTATTATTTTTCTCCTGATTTCCTTTTTTCATGTTTATATATTTTGTGCTAAGACTAGTAAATGAAAGGTAGTTGAAATAAATCTAAAATTCTAGATTTTTTAAAATTTATGTTTTCAGGAACTACCTGAAACTCTTTGTTTTGCTCCTAAATGATAAGTTTTATAATAGTATGATTATATTAATATGATTATAACATGTTTTGAATTTAGAAAATGGGTTTTCTTATTTTCCTACAAAAGGTTCTGTGTGTGCTCATTTACAGTTCTCTCTCCCTGCCTTCCTGCTTCTTTCCCTCCCTCCCTCCCTGTCTCGCTCTCTCCTTCGCTTGCACTGGTCTTTTAGATCTGAGATGCACAATAAAACAGTTAGTCAGAGGTTTGGCCTGCTTTTGGAATCCTATTGCCGTGCATGTGGGATGTATCTGAAGCACCTTAATAGGCAAGTTGAGGCTATGGAAAAGCTCATTAACTTGACTGACATTCTCAAACAAGAGAAGAAGGATGAAACACAAAAGGTAAGTGACTCTTTAGTGTGTTTTTGAGACTCCTTCCTTACAGTGGAGCAGGGTTATTTGAGAGCCCAGTATATATGCCTTAGAATTAGGCAGATTAAGATTTTGATCTAAGCAGTGTAATGTTAAACACATAATTTAGTCTCTTGAAATTCGTTTCCCTCATCTATAAAATGGGACTAATACTTTCCTCATAAGGTTAATGTGAGAATTAAATCAAACCAGATACACAAAGTACCTGTCATAGTCTCCAGAACATGGAAGGTGCCCAGTAAATATTAGTTCCTTCCTCTTTACATCCCTTTCTCCTTTATATAGCCCTTTTTAATATTCTTTTCCATTATGGTTTATCACAACATACTGAATATAGTTCCCCATGCTATACATTAGGACCTTGTTGTTTTAGCCCTAAGTGTTGAAATTGATTTTTCCTTGCTCTGTGTCATTTCTTTTCTATTAGTAATGACCCTGAAAATGTGTGAAAAGAAATTTAGTTTCTGTATTTCTAAGCTTAAAATGGACTTGGTCACGCAGTGAATAGTTCACACACTCAAGTCATCTGCAGTCTCACTTGGTGTAACTAAGTAGACTAAGTCTACTACAGTAGACTTAAAAAAGTGATTTAAAAAGGATGTTTCTTTCCAGCTATGTACTAGAACTTAGTAGCATGAGACTTTTCCCAACAATCTTCTAGACCTTCTTTACTGAACAAAGAATGTGGTGTTTTCTGAAAAGCTTAAAAGTCAGACTATTAAGCTAAGCTAACATGATGTCTCCATAGTTTTTCCTCTAGAAGAAAGATCTGCAGACTTTTTCTTAAAAAGTTAGATAGTAAATATTTTAGACTTGGCAGGCCACACAGTCTGTTTTAACTACTCAACTCTGCTATTCTACTGTAAAGGCAACTATCAAAGTGAATAGATGTGACTATGATCCAATGCAGTTTGACTTACAAAAACCAGCGGCTGACTTACAAGCCATAGTTGACCGTGCCTTATCTCTGTCAGGATACAGTACCTTCTTACAGGAAGTGAGAGTACTGTAATCCCCACCTCTCTGCCTGAGTTGTGCTGCTCTGTGTTGTAGAATGTTATAGAGACCCTTCTACTTAGAATGCAGCCAGTCCAGGATATGGATTCAAAAACTACACACTAATGAGGTTCCAGTGGGTAAAAGATACTAGCAATTAGTTTTACCTTTTATCAAGTCAATTTCTAACCGTGATTATGCTTATCTGTCAGGTACAGATGAAGTTTTTAGTTGAGCAAATGCGGCGACCAGATTTCATGGATGCTCTCCAGGGCTTTCTGTCTCCTCTAAACCCTGCTCATCAGCTGGGAAACCTCAGGTAAGGAACTTTATTGGCAGTTTTATTCATATATTTAAACACATACTTTCTTTGGAGAAAATCTTGAAAAAATAAAAATGTCCATAATAATTGTATTCAATAATATATGCATCTCTTTCCTTTTCCTACCCTGCAAAATAAGAGTTGATATTTTCTTAAGTTCCGAACCGCATTTATTCAGAATGAGTTTTTACTGGTTTAACAATAGAATTTAAAACTTTCTATGGCCAGAATTTGTGATATCATTGGATAAGAAACAGAATGTAATATCTGTAAAACTAATGATATATACCTATATTTGTGGAAAATTCATATTCTGTGTAGAAGAAATTTTTAAGCTTTTTATTATGTATTTTTTCTTTATATGCCCTTAGAAATTATTTCATACATAAAACTGAGGAGAAAGTTTAAAATTGCTGTAACAGTTCAAAAAGCTATACAGTATATGTATTTTGAAATAAATTGAGACTATAAAGAATAACAAAGCTAAGGTGCCGAGTAAAATTTTCAACTCTGTTAAAGGCTTGAAGAGTGTCGAATTATGTCTTCTGCAAAAAGGCCACTGTGGTTGAATTGGGAGAACCCAGACATCATGTCAGAATTACTCTTTCAGAACAATGAGATCATCTTTAAAAATGGGGATGGTAAGAGTATTAATGGACTTATGATACATGAACTTAGCTATATTTTTATACACAGGATATTTATGAACCATGAAGATTATTGAAAGCCATTTAAGGAATATGCATGTGGTAAAATATGTGATATTAAGCAGATGTCTTAACCTTTAGAATATGTATTTATAATTCTTGAAATGAAAAGATGTATTAGGTTTAGAATCAGAAGGCCTGAAAATCATTTTGCTTAAATGTATATCCATTCACTCCATAAATATTTGACATGCTAGGCCCTGAGGTTGTAAGAATACACAGAATGGAATCCATGCCTTCTTAGAATTTATAGTCTAGCAGGGAAAAGAGAGACATTGAACAAATAACTACATAAACAAAACTACAACCTGGTAGATATAGTCTGCTAAGAAGTCATGAAAGAAGGTCCTAATTCATTTAGAGAATAGGCTGTGGGGGAATATATTTTTGTATTCTAAACAAATGTATCTTAGATGGGTTTTCATTAGGAAATGACCTTTCAGCCCTGAAATCTGTTAATCCAAATATTTTAATATAAACATGTTCAAATTTAAGGTTTCAGAAAAATAAGTAATTTATATGTTTTTTTATGAAATCATGCCCACTTACCCTCCATTGTTATACAGATGTGTTTAAGCAGATACTTTAGAAATGGTTAAAAAACTCAGATTATTGCTTCCTTACAGATTATTTTGAAGAGCAGATATAGTTCTATATATTTTCTGTTTGAAAACATTGTGATGATATGATACTCAGATTTGTGCTTGTGGCATTAAGTGGTGCTGTACATATTATTTGAATTTCAGATTTACGGCAAGATATGCTAACCCTTCAGATTATTCGCATTATGGAAAATATCTGGCAAAATCAAGGTCTTGATCTTCGGTAGGTAACCAGTAAGGTGACATGTATGTTGAAAGTTATCCTGAAAAAGTAAACCATTAGTAAATATTAATTGTAAGGTATATTAATTAGAAAGAATATAGTCATACAGCTATAAATAAATGTATAGAGTAATAACTAACACTAGTTGATTACACTGTGGTACTTTCCATTTATCCTCTTCTTTCTTGGCTCAGAATGACTAATGAGATTCAGCTAGGTTAGAAGAACTGTCTCTGATAAGCTGGTAAAGACTCTTCAGTTGCCTCCAGACTGTCAGTCTTCCCTTGGTATCTGCAGTGGATTGGTTCCCAGATCCCTACTGATTTTAGAGTCCATAGATGCTCAAGTCCCTGTATAAAATATAGCATAGTATTTGCATAAAAGCTATGCACATCCTCCTGTATACTTTGTCATCTCTAGATTACTTACAATACCTAGTATCATTAAAGGCTGTGTAAATAGTTGCCTGTGTGCAGCAAATTCAAGTTCTGCTTTTGGGAATTTTCTGGATTTTTTTCCCCCCAAATATTTTCCATCTGCAGTTGGCTGAAGCCAAGTATCCAGAACCCACAGTTGTGGAGGGCCAGCTGTTTTTAGGAACAGGGCATAGGAGACATGAGACACAAAAGGCCCCAATTTTCATTCAGAAGTTAAGAATTTAAAAGAAAATTTCTTTCATGATATTAGTTTTCTAATTCTAAAACTTTATAAACTCACTAATCTTGAGTCAAATTGCAAATTAGTGGCTGTGCAAAAAAAGCATCTGGAGTTAAGCTAGCTGTATTATTGAAAAGTAAGATGGATCTTTGGAAAGTTGTTATGTCTTTTAACTTAAGTAAATTTAAATTTAAAGTTTAATTTTTTAATAATGAGCCTTATAGGATTATGTAACCCTTTAGAAAATCCTTACTGGATTATGTAACCCATTATGTAACTATGAGCATGTTCAATAATAATAATAAAAATAAGGAAAAGTGGTCAGGAGTACCACCTTAAGAAATTCCTGTATTTACTAGAACAGAGGGATTGGATCACAGAAAAATGATCAAAAGTGTAGGAACACCAGAGTAAGTAGTTCACAGATCCCAGAAGAGGGGAGAGAGTTACAAACAATTTACAGTATCAGTTGCTTCAGGAGTTTAAGAACATAAGGACTATGAAAAAGCCTTTGGATTTGATGATTCATGGTTAGTTTTAAGAAGAGTCAGTAAAGTGGTAGTCACAGAAATTAGGCTACAAGGAATTAAGTGAGAAAGTGAAAATAAGTTTAAACTATTACTTTTTTAGGAATTTAAGAAGTAAAGGAAAGATGAAAAGTAGCCTATGAGAACAACAGAGCAATAAAAACCATAATTTAGTACTATGTGCCAATTGTCATATTAGATACTTTTTTCATTGTCTCTTTAAATCCTTACATCTCTGTGCTTGAGACTGCATGCTGCTGCTGCTAAGTCGCTTCAGTCGTGTCCGACTCTATGCAACCCCATAGACAGCAGCCCACCAGGCCCTCTGTCCCTGAGATTCTCCAGGCAAGAACACTGGAGTGGGTTGCCATTTCCTTCTCCAATGCATGAGGGTGAAAAGTGAAAGTGAAGTCACTCAATCGTGTCTGACTCTTTTCGACCCCATGGACTGTAGCCTACCAGGCTCCTCCGTCCATGGGATTTAGGCAAGAGTACTGGGGTGGGGGGCCATCGCCTTCCCAATTGAGACTCCATGTCCTTTTTTATGTTCTGTGTGGTGAATGGGAAGTGACCATAAAGCACTTCTGCTTCACACCGAAGTATGCTTATGTCAAGGAAAAAGCACTGGTTGGTTATTTGAGCTGTGAGCTAAACTAACTGCTTTTATCCTGGAACATCATTTTGACTTAAAGAACAACTA
Source organism: Odocoileus virginianus (assembly GCF_023699985.2). Taxonomy (NCBI): domain Eukaryota; kingdom Metazoa; phylum Chordata; class Mammalia; order Artiodactyla; family Cervidae; genus Odocoileus; species Odocoileus virginianus. The sequence goes on along the minus strand of NC_069677.1, from coordinate 29,541,445 downwards.
ATAGAGAGAATATGGTTATTCAGACATGGATGTTTGGCATACATTTTCTTGAACATGAACAATTTCTTGAGCATGAACAATATGAGACTCTTCAGAGAGAAAAACTGACAGCATTTGTTGTCAAGGATCAAATTTGAATTTTCAAGCAAAAATTAGAATTTTGAGAACCTTGTATCTACTGCTGTAAACTTCCCCCAAATTAAAGATTTTTCTGATGAGATCAATGGTAATGTTAACAACTGTGATTTTTTTTTTTTAGTTGATAAAGTGAAAAAAAGTACCATAATTTGAAAGATCTCCATATCTGAGTGAACTAATATCTTCCAAATGACCAATGTAGGATATTATTAAGTCATGTATGGGTAAAAGTTCCATTCAGAGGCAAGATGAACAAATGGGTGGGTCTTCACGTAACAGAGTATGAAAAGTTTACTGATATGGTTTCACTTTTCATACTGCAACTTGAGAAACTCTCTTATCAAGCTTTGGAACAGTGTAAAGGAAAAATCTGTAAATTATCTGAAAAGGCTACTACGATACTCCTTTTTCCAGCTACATACCTGTGTGAGGCCAGATTTTCTTCATATGCTTCAGTTAAAACTTTGCATAAGATTGAATACAAGAGCATACATGAGAAGCCAGCTAGGTGCTATTAAGCCAGACATTAAAGAAATTTGAAAAAATGAGAAACAATATCACTCTTCTAAGGGTTTTTTGTTTGTTTCTTTTGGTTTTTAAGGTTTTTCTTTTGTAAAAGATTTTGTAAAAGTATTTTTATGTAAAGAAATATAAATATTACTTTAGATGAATTAACAAAAAGTGAAATTTTTAAATTTTAATTTCTAGTGTCAGTGGATATAACCCACATAAATAAAAGCTCTTTGGTATCTTTGATGATTTTTAAGAGTAAAGGAGTCCTGAAACTAAAAACTTAAGAACTTAAGAACTGATACCTTATCATTTAGATGTCAATTAAACACCTTTAAGTTCACCCATATTTTTAAAGTCATAAATGTTTATAAACTTTGAGTTGGCACAGTGATCTTCATGCTTTTCTCAAGTACAGTTAAATGCTTTCACAGTTGAAGGTTATAATAAATGATGGCAGATAATTTGAGGATTTTTCTAGGAATGTTTGTCATTCTGTAATAAAAGAAAATTAAAACTAGATTAAAGGAGTAAAGGTCCCACTTAACAAATTGCACATAGAATATTCCTTCATTAGCCCATTAAAATATTTGCTATTTTGGGGAGCACCCTTTGCTAGATGGAATGCCACTTGATTCATGAATCTCCTAATGAATCCAATTAGAATCCAAGTAGATATTCACATTTAAAAAAAAGATAAAATATTTGCTGTTTTAAAATTTCATCAACTAATTGCAAATGTCTTGATCCGTTTTCAGAATGTTACCTTACGGATGTCTGTCCATTGGTGACTGTGTGGGACTGATTGAGGTGGTGAGAAATTCTCACACTATAATGCAGATTCAGTGTAAAGGAGGCCTGAAAGGTGCTCTGCAGTTCAACAGCCACACCCTCCATCAGTGGCTCAAAGACAAGAACAAGGGAGAAATGTGCGCTTATTATCCTTTGCTTCTGTGTTAATCTAACTTTCTGACAGATAAGTTTTTTAATCGTTGTGTATATTTCGAGTTAGACCAGAAGAAAAAATTGTATTTACTTTGGAAAAAGATATGTTCAGCCTTTGAAACGTTTGAGGTTACTGCATTTAAATGATCAGAATTGCTTATAATTTGGTGAAATCCAGGAATCTAAAATCTGTTTTTCTTAATGCTTATTCTTTTTTTAGAAGTTAATGTTAAATTAACATTAAATTAATAAAAATTAAAATGAAAAAATTCTCCCTATTCATTGTTAAAATGATTCAAAAATTTTATTTTAATAACACGCTAAGTATTTTTTCACTATAAGAATTATGCTTTGGTCAGAGAATATCTAGAAGTTTTCTTAGATACCTTTGATAACTTCTGAATCCTAAAGTTCATCAGATTTTTTAACATAATTACTTCCTTGCCCTAATGTCAGTGATTGTTTTCATTGTTTTAATACAGACTTCACTAGTGACTCTGACCATGTTTTCCCAGTTTGGACTGGATCATTCTGTACTTCCATACTAACACATGCTTATTTCTTTGTAGATATGATGCAGCCATCGATCTGTTTACACGATCATGTGCTGGATATTGTGTTGCCACCTTCATTTTGGGAATTGGAGATCGTCACAATAGTAATATCATGGTTAAAGATGATGGACAAGTAATAGTTTCCTCTTTTTAAATATGTTGACATTCTTAAATTTACTAACTCGGGACATTGTATTTCTGCATTTGTCAAACTAACATAATTTCTTATTTTTGAAAGCTGTTTCATATAGATTTTGGACACTTTTTGGATCACAAGAAGAAAAAATTTGGTTATAAACGAGAGCGTGTGCCATTTGTTTTGACACAAGATTTCTTAATAGTGATTAGTAAAGGAGCCCAAGAATGCACAAAGACAAGAGAATTTGAGAGGTAAGCAGAAGAAATCAAAAGCACAAGCTAAAGAATTCTTGCTAATATGCAATTGATATTTTTCAAGCAATTTAAAATAATAGATGTTATATTAACATTGTAGTATAAACTGAATAATTATGTGTTTATTGTGTAATGCTGTGAAGGAAATGGAAAGAAAAACCAGTTTAACTTATTGAATTAGTTAGGGCCTAAAAAGGAAGTGATCTTTAAACTCTTTGAACAGTAAAAGTTTTTCTTTACTGCTGTTTAAAAATTGGAGTCCATCTTCTCTGTATTAACAAATCATGTATAGTGTGCTGCATACAGTACTTTTTAGTCATACAGTGTAAGGGATTCAGTCAGCCATGAATACCATGTTTGTTCATAATTTTTCTTACCACCTTAGGGAGTATTATTAGTCTATCTGAAAACCTTAATGTACTTTTAAAAAGCTTTTATAAAATTCTCTTTTATCTATAGCTTAGTCCTGGCCCTAACCCAACCCTAAAGGCTTTATTATAGACTAGTTCATACATTTAATAAATCCTTATTCTGTTCCTAATGTGCTAGGCACTATTTTGGGGGTTGGTGACAGCAGTAAACAAACTCCTTATGGACTCATAGAGTTCACATTCTAGTGTCAGGTCAGGGAATATAAAGTGTTGTTAAGAGGAATAGGGAGAAGAATGCTATATGTTACAGTTTTGTCTAAGAAGGCCTCTATAACTATGTGACATTTGAGCAGAGACCTGAAGGTATTAACAGGATTTACTCCATACTGACCAAACTGTTCTTATTACTTGTAGGTTTCAGGAGATGTGTTACAAGGCTTATCTAGCTATTCGGCAGCATGCCAATCTCTTCATAAATCTTTTCTCAATGATGCTTGGCTCTGGAATGCCAGAACTACAATCTTTTGATGATATTGCATACATTCGAAAGACCCTAGCTTTAGATAAAACTGAGCAAGAGGCTTTGGAATATTTCATGAAACAAATGAATGATGCACACCATGGTGGCTGGACAACAAAAATGGATTGGATCTTCCACACAATTAAGCAGCATGCTTTGAACTGAAATGATAACTAAGAAACTAAAAGCTCAGTATCTGGATTCTATACTGCACTGTTAATAACTGTCAACAGGCAAAGACTGATTGCATAGGAATTGCACAATCCATGAACAGCATTAGAATTTACAGCAAGAACAGAAATAAAATACTATATAATTTAAATAATGTAAACGCAAACAGGGTTTGATAGCACTAAACTAGTTCATTTCAAAATTAAGCTTTAGAATAATGCGCAATTTCATGTTATGCCTTAAGTCCAAAAAGGTAAACTTTAAAGATTGTTTGTATCTTTTTTTAAAAAACAAAACAAAAAAACCCCAAAATATATAGAAATGATGGAGAAGGAAAAAGGATGATGTTCTCTTTTTGTCTTGCAAATGTTTTCTGTTTTGAAATGTGGACACAACAAAGTCTATTATTGCATTAGGTCCAAGTAAACTGGAGTTTGATGTTAAATTACTTTAAGATTGGAAAATAATGAAAATTTCGTATTTTTCCATTGCTGTTCAATTTATAGTTTGAAGTGGGTTTTTGACTCCTTGTTTGATGAAGACAAATGCTTGGGGTGTAAGGGACTCTTGAGATTTCAACAGAGACTTTTCTTTTTTAATAAATCAAACCTTTTGATGATTTGGGGTCTTATCTGCAAAGTTTGGGAAGCAGTCACAAATGAGACCTGTTATAAGGTGGTATTTTGAGTTTTGTTTTTTTTTTTTCCTGGACAGTATTTACAAGAATCTGATTCTTATTTCCCAGGGAAATTCTGGGCTCCCACAAAGTAAAATAATCATCGTAGAGAAAGAATGAGCAGGAATAATTCTTGCTCCAGAATTGTACAGTATTCACCTTAGATTGACTTTTTTTTCTCCTTTTGCAATGAATTGAATACATTTTTCATGCATGTTTTCCAGAAAATAGAAGTGAGTATTAATGTTATTAAAAAGATTATTTTTTTTATTAAAGGCTATTTATATTATAGAAACTATCATTAATATATATTCTTTATTTACATGATCTGTCCCATAGTCATGCATTGTTTTGCACCCCAAATTTTTTATTGTTTGTAGCAGCATGGTCAGCTTTTTTCTTGATCTGTGGGTAAGGTTCAGGCACTATCTCATACCAATGACTAGTATATAACTACTTAAGGAAAACAGATTTAAAAGTTCTCCTCTTTCATTTTCTTCTGTTTTCACTTGAATCGCCCATCTTCCATCCTCTTTTATAGCTGAGAATGCCTCAGTCATATGAAATTAGTTGCCAAATTAACACAGTTTAGACTATCTTCCTAATTGCTTCACCCCTCTACCCAGGTATGCCCATGAATAATACTTTATAATAAGGGCAATAGAAATCATGAACTTTTTGCCTTTTTAGGCTATTTACTCAATATCTCCCTAGTAAAATTAGGACCTTACACCATTTTAAGATCATGTCCCATTTCTGAGTCATCAGGGCTCACTTTCCAACTTTATTAAATAGCATTTGAGCACAAGATACATCCTTAAACATTTTGAAAAATGTTAACCCTGGATGTAGGGGCTCAAGCTAGTCATCACTCTATAATCTGATATTTTACTGAGTATTTGAAATGAATGATTAATGCCCTAGGAAATAGCTTTAGCAAATGTCCAGGTGCCACACCAGAAAAAGTGCAATAATTTACTGACAGTTTTCTAGACTAGGTTTATTATTGGAGTACAACTTTATGAAGAGTGCATATTGTATACAGCATCACTTTAAAATATCCACTTATGAAATCAGTTACCTATAGTAGAAGTCTTGGATAGTAAACAGGGACTCTAATACAGATACTCTTAATATTTGGCTATTTTAGAACCCTTAAAGGGCATAATTATTGGAGACCTAGGTACCTCACTAAAGTGTGTACATAATATTGCCAATAAGAAAGATTAATTTGAAAATTAGGGAAACTTCTCTAAACTGTCTTGGAATAGTTAAGGAGAATTTAAACTGTTTTAAGCAGGAGACCAGATAGATTCTTTTGCAGATATCGGAAATTTCAAACTTATTAAACCTTTGTGATTAATGTTTTTTGTCTTTTAGATTTATTCAGTTAATACATACTAACATCCCAGTATTTTCTGTATTAGGGATTAATTACAGGAAAGCTCAGTGAAATAGTACAACTTCGAAAGAAGTTTTGATGGTGGAAACTGAGATTTTAACAGAGAACTAACTGTGTTTTACTGAGTGCCAAAAAAGCTTTGAGCTTCCTTGTACAAAGTTAATATAATTTTTGCATTTTTCACATCAGTCCAGATAGTCCCTTCCCCTAGGATCTCTCTGCCACTGAAAGACAAGCCACAGAGCTTATTTTATCCCGAATTTTAAGAGTTATTACAACCAAATTAATTCCATTGGATGAAATGTAGACAGATTCCACAAATAAAGACTATAGATTAAGTGAACTAGCTAAAAACAAAGTGTATTTCAAACATATCCAAGCAGAGTTGATGCGAACAACATTAAAAATAAGGGAAAGGGGGACAGGTAGTCCTCAGAAAGCAAGGAACCAAAAACTGAATTAAATGCTACGTGGGATGACTAGGATGTGTTTCAAGTAAGTCAGTGATAGCATAGCTACTTCCAGGTACTTCAGTATCAGAGATCAGTTCCTACTGGCCAGTTCCTGTGACCACCGGTCCTTGTCATTGAATGTGGTATAACTGACTATTGACTTGACAGGTTCATTTGGTCACTTGAGCAATATTTCCTTTAATGACTATTTTGGAGAAAAGAAAAATAGGTTTAAAGAAAATAAAACTTAATTTCAACACATTCTCGCAAGAAATAATCAACTATTTGAAAATCATGCTTTAACTTTTTATCATATTTTCAGCGATATAAAATCATTTATTTTGAAGACTTTCAGAATGCTGTTAATTTGAAATCTGTTAATCATGTTGTAGAATTTGGTTTTTTAAAAAAGATGTTTCTAATTGGATTTTTTAAAGAAGAATGGAATTTGGTCACTATTTTATGATAGAACCTAAGCTTTTTGTGGTTCTTAGTGTCCTCTGTAAAATTTAGTGTCAAAGTAATCAACTTTTGAGGTTTTCCCTTCTAATCTGCTTTATATTATAAGCCCTTTAGGAAATGGGAACCTGGTGAATATATAATGAATTGTAAAATATTTTAATGTGTAACTTTTTCAACTGTGAAACTATGACTATTGGTTTTTTTGAAGAAAACAGCTGCTGATAAAGTATTTTGTGTAAAGTGTAGTTCTTATTAATCAGGAAAAAAATCAAATACTTGATTAGAATGTATATATCCTCTTAGATTTTATTTTAAATGGATTGGTGATTTTCACATAGGTAAAACACAGTCCATCTGTATTCTTTTTCCATCAAAAATCTAGTGATTTGGCATTTATTAAAAAAAATTTATGAGCAGCTTATCTATTTTAAAGGCACCATGGAAATTTCACAGTACATAAACTTGGATTTGTTTCTTAATGATTTGTAAATCCATTTAATTCATATCCTGATCAGTAGTTCATGTTTGCAACCTTTTGAAGAAATATAATTTCTAGCATTATTTTAAACATAGCAAGTTAACTTTTTCTGAATGTTATAAATTCCTTTTGTTTCTATATCTGCACAAACTGCAGACCTGGGCTGGACCCACACATTCAGAATCCATCTTAAAAATTGATTTTGATGTCCAAGACATCACTAAAATATTTCAGTTTAAAGACCGTATGTGGTGTTAATGGATTGTGGTGCTTCTACTATTTAAAAACAACTTTCATACTTCAGATATTTTTGAGAAGAGGGGAATGTGAAGGGAGGGGGCAGAACAGGGAGGAGTTGCTTGAATGAGTTACATTCTTCATATCCGTCCTGCTCGGATTGGGCACTAAAAGAAGGCTGAAAGCTGTGAGAATATATTGTGCACACCATGAGGGAGTTAATTCTTCATCAAGGATGGGATTGTGAAGGCTGAACTATACAAATCAGCACTGACAGAATCTTCAGATAATAATTCTTGGTGATAGAGAATAATACAGCTGGGCTGTTTTTTAAAATATAAAGACCATTTTTATTTTTTAATTATCACATTAAAAATTGTAAATGTATCTTATGTACCATGGCCTGGGAAGCCTTTTTTCTTTTCTCTTAAGAGTTATTTTCACTTTCTGAAAAGAATATAGGGTTCAGCTCAAGATAAGTATGGTCCTGATAAAATTGGATGGGTAATTCTACCTCAGAAGGTTAATAAGGAAAAAAAGTAGATGAGTCACAATTCAATACTTTTGGCTCTGATATTACAGAAATTTGCAGAGCACTGTATTTTAGATTTATAAAGTCAGAGTTGGCATGTCTTGTTTTTAATGGCATTGGATACATTTAGAAAAAGTTTGGGTTAAAATTTAATCATTGCTCCAGCCATTTGGAAAAGGTAGTAGTGCTAGGAGGTTCATGGTACTAGCTTCCTGAATTTAGCCTTTGAAATTGTTATTGAAATTGATGTGTGTATATTTGCAGACATTTATATTTGTATACACAGTACTTGCTAACCGCAGTCAAGAGACATCATTTATAAAAGGTGTAAACATCAAGGTTCTAAAATTCAGAAGAGTTTAGAATTGATTAGGAGTTTCCCAAGTTGGGATGTTAATTTTTACAAGCTTATTTCATCCAAGGACTTCACTTGAGTAAGGGTTTGCACTTTTTGTCAATGCAGCGCCATTCCTTTTGCTTGGTTTTAGTTATGTTTATATTTCAGCCATGCTAGTTAGCATAAAGAGATAGTTATGAGCCATAAGAAAATCTTATGACTTAATTTTTACACAACTACATTTAAGAGTTTTAGCAACAAAGAAAAAAGATCAGTCCACTGTACATATTAGCATAGGTGGGTAGCTGGTTTTTACTACCAACAGTTGACTCCAGTCCTCTTGTTGGTAAGTATGGGAAGGATAATGCATTTTGTAAGCATTAAGTTTATGAATCTATCTAAAATATTATTTAATCTCTCACTATAATAATTCTGTGGTTATGCTAAGAGCCATGTATATTTCTGGTGATTCTTACTTTTGTTAATCCTTCTAAGATAGCAAGGAGGCAGAACCTTCACTGTTCTATTATTTTCTCAGAATCTTTAATAAGACTAACCTCTTTAATTCTAGTGCAGATTTCCAAATGTGGTCACTAGCCATTGATTTCATAAGAAAAAAACTCTTTATCAGATTTATATTCCTATTGGAGAGCTTGGCCTTCATGATTTCTAGAAATGTTTTTGGCTATGGAACCAAAGTTTCAAATGCAGTTAATGTTTTCAGTGTGGTTTAGTCCTAAGACTTTATTTCAGTTGAATAAAATCTAAAAGAATGTATCCTTTTAGAACATAACACTTCAACATCTTGGGAATGTGACACTACCATAGACTACTGACACCTCCAGTGTTGACTTTGGAAGCTTCAAAAAGGAGCTCCCATCACCCTCTTTAGCCCCATTTATTGTCACAAATCTATTTATCTATATTTGTCTTTCATTGAGTTAAGAGTCCTGTAGTATACCACATTAGTTAGGAGGAAAATGTTTTTAAGTGTTCTTTCAGTGATGGCCCGGAAAAGTATTTGACACAGCAAGTGCATGTGTTACTGTACTGAGAATATAGAATAATAACAGTGTCACTAAATTTAAGACCTCGTCCCAATCGTGCTCTTCCTGGCAAGAAGTTTGGCCTGTGACTGCACTTCCTGTTTGTGCTCATCAGAAACTGTCAATGTCTGCTTTAACTTTGCAGTCTGTAACATCACGCTGTTTATTAAAAAAAAAAAACAATTACTTGTGTCCAAACAGTCCTTAGTGTACTATATGTTGAACAAAAAAACTGTGATAATTACTTTTGCCATTTAATACTTAACAACAAACCATCTTTTAAATACTTAACAGCAAACCACTGTTGGTAATAATCAAAATTTAGCTGAATTTTTCTTATCAATGATGACTAAGTATAGTTGATTGAAAACCTGAAACTATTATGCCTTAAAAGCCAATTTTTCTGTCACAGTAAAATGATGCATATTGGAGAAATATCAGTTTAAATATTAACTTCCTTTAAACATGAAGAATTATATGCTTGTATTTTAAGCAGAGATACATGTGTACACATACATGTATGAATGTGTCTGTATGTGTGGACAGACTTTTTCCCAAGTCAATTGATGACCAGAACCTAAAAGTGAAGTTCATCTAGAAGCGAACTGGTTTTGCATTCAGCTATCATAAACCTTGCAAAAGGTAAGTCTGGGCTTTTCTTGGACCAGTAATGCACATGGGCATTGATATTTAGTGCTTCTAAGCAGTTCACAGCAAATAATTGCTAAAATTTTCATTTGCCAAATGGTTTGAGTTAACGTTGTAAATTGACTTTGTTCTTCAAGCATAATGTCTCTCTTTCCTGAGATGAGCCAAGTAGCTACTATATAAGTGGAAAACTATAGTATTTGAAACACTTCAGGTTTCACACTTTCATATGCTTTAGGTTTCCGATTGTTTTTAATTTGTTAGAAAAATCCAAAGAACTGCATATTGTTAGGTGGGTGTCAAACTTACTAAGAAATGGAATAGATATGTGACCTTAATTTAAGAAATCTAGAGAATCTCAATTTGCGGAATGACTTAAAAAGTGTATGCATACATATATTTTATATATTTTGGCATACAAAATAATCTACTACAGCCTTCTAAGTAGCATGTTCTGAACTCTAGATACATACCACACTTAGCCAAGAAAAAGTGGGGAGGAATCGGCTCCTGCAGCTCCTTACCCCAGCCCCTGTTCCAGCTGTCCAACAAAAGGTACCAAGACTGGTTGAATTATTTTATCTTTAATAAGAACTGTACATACTTAAAGGTTTACAAGATGGTGATTTGATATACATAATAAAATGATTACTATAGTCCAGCTAGTTAATGTATCATTCACATAGTTACCTTTGTGTGTGTGTGTGTGTGTGTATGATGAGAGCACCTAAACTCTTAGCAAACTTCTGGTATTCAATGCAGTATTATTAACTATAGTCATTATGTTGTACATTAGATCATGAGATTTATTCATCTTATAATGAAGTTTGTACACTTTAACCAATGTCTCCCCTATTTCCCCGACCCCGCCCCTGGTAACCAGCATTCTGCTCTCTGCTTTTTATGTATTTGACTCTCTTAGTTCCACATATAAGTGAAATGCAGTTTTTTCTTTTCTGTGTCTGGATTATTCTTAGCATAATGCCCTCCAGGTTCGTCCATGTTGTTGTAAATGTCAGGATCTTCTTTTTTTCAGGATGAAAAATATTCCATTGTATGTATGTTTACACACACACATATTTTATATATATATATATACACATATATCACAATTTATTCATCTGTCGATGGACACTTAGGTTGTTCCATATCTTGGCTGTTGTGAATAGTGTGCAGTGAACATGAGAGTACAGGTATCTCTTGAAGGTACTGATTTCATTTCCTTTGGGTATATACCCAGAAGAGGAATAAGGCTAACTAAAAATTGAAACTTAGCAAAAGTTTTGTTATCTATCTACTAGGTACCAGAAACCAACCTAGGTGTTTTACATACTTTGCCTTTTTTCTTCCCTAAAAATAACCTCATGAAAGAAAAGACCCATCCCCATCTTACGGATGAGAAGAGAGGCTCAGTTCACCTGACGTGCCCAAGGACACATATCTGAAAAGCTGTAATAACGGCCCACCAATTTTAAAAAGCTGTGCTCTGAGATGCATGTTATCTCCACTGTTCCACACTAGAAAGAGGAGAAAATACCCAAATTGTTCACTGCTGGTCAAGTCAATATTGCTCTATTATTCAGTTTGTTTAATAATGTGTGACTTGCAATTACTGCTAAAAGGCATTAAATTGGCTGAGAATCAAAGTTTGTTTTGATTACATCTACGTATCAGAGTTGCTTCAAAAGTCATCCTTTTTATTGTCCATGATGTAAGATTTTTTAGTAAAATTGTAAAGATACTTTGAGGAACATTGGTTTTCAAAATGAAGTCTGTTTTCAACTCATATTCAGCTTAATCTGAAAAGCACTTGTTGGGAGAGTCTTGTGATACTATTTCATAACCATGGTTGATGAATTAATTAAAGTCCGGACAATTGTTGACTATCCATGTGGGACTTTTCTATGATGCGGATTATCTGAGATGAATGTTAAATTCTACCCGGTAGCTTCTCCCTAACTTGATAACATTTCTAGCCACCTCTCCCACTCCCTCCAGAGTGTACACAGAGCAAAATGAACTTATGGGAATCATAATTAACTAGAAAGAAATGTTTCTAAAAGAAAAATCACATGGTACGTGGCAAGGTTAAGTACCAGTAACACTAAACTTAGTGAATTTCCCAAGCAGCAGCTTTCCTCTTTACTCATGGATGATGAGGTAAAATGGTAGGTCCATATTTTCTGAAATTACCAGATTATTATCTTCCTGTAGTGTATGAACTGCTCTTCACTAAGATTTTTTTGACAAGTGTTTTAATGTACCCTGCATTGCATGGAACTAGACTGCCTGTTCAGTGTTCAGCAGGTTAGAAACTTGCATCACTTATTTCAACAGTGACAGGTTCTAGCAGGGGCTGATACTAGACGAAACACAATGACCGTAAGCTCCTTTTACCCTGTGGAAACAAAAGGTGCTTCCCTGGCTCATGTGGAGAGATTTGGAATAGAAAAGATGGTGAATTTATATTTATTTATAGAATAGAGTACACAATGAGGCTTTTTAACACTTTTCTTTCCCACATGAAGTAACCAAGCTTTGTTTCTACACGGTTAGTTTGCAAGGAGGCATAATCGGGTCCTCAAGTGCAGACCCCGCAGGTACCTGAGGGCCAGGACTTGAATTTGGCCACCGTCTTAAGGTTTCTCTGCTCCTTCCTTTGCTCCTTCCCACACGCCACAGTCTGCATTGATGCTGTGCAGTGTAAGGAACTTTGCCACTTACCTCATCTCTGAATGCAGAGCTGTGTTTCACACAAGAAGGACAGGTACTGTGTTAATCTCACCATGCCAACTATCAGGACACCACCCAGCAGGGTCAGCGAAGGCCAAAATAAACAGTGGAAGATCACCATCCGGTTGTACTTTTTTTATGAGAAGGACATCTTCGGATTGGCTGTCTGGACTGTAGAAGCATGAAAACGGGGTCCCATTTTTGTGATCGAAGAATTCCTTTATGTCCAGAGCACCACTGAGCAAATCATTTCTATCCCGGTGGCACTTAGGTGTGTAGAAGCACTAGGAATATGGAGGAGGAAGAAAAAGGAGGGCGCTGGCTCTGAAATCAAGCGCTTAAAAGTTTTAATTCTGAAATCGCTTCACAACTGAAGCTATTAAGAGTTTTAATCTCTGAAGGTGACAAGACCTATTACATAGCTCATGGGGAAGGGGTGCCAGGAGGGCAAATAATGAACTGGCCATTTCTGAGCACTAAACAAAGATGTGGGAATAAAGACACTGAGTTTATCACCATATCCACTAAGCATTCAAGACACTCTGCCATCAGCCTACAAAACATTTGAGACCTTAAAGGTTATGGCATCCAAAACAAATCACCAGATTGAAACAAGTGCTTAAGCAAACACAAAGAAGTGTAAAATGTCAACTAATTTAAGTCAACTTTTTATAGTTAGGTGAAAATGTACTCTTTTTAAATCATATGAACCTGTTGAGTGTCCTTTAAAGGATAATCCTTAAATTTCTTTGATAATAATTACTTGTTTGACTTAAGGTGGGCTGTAAGTTCATTTTAACATTTTCAATACAATGAGGAATGGGATCTCCCAACAATAAGTTAAGACTACCTACAAATAATTTTGTTCACTGTCTCAAGTCTTTAAATTCCAGACACCAATATGAACTCTCTTTTCTACATATTCCATTTTTCCTCCAGGAATGCTTTTAGCTTCATTTATACTGATTGGGTCACTATTGAGATGTTCACGGGAAGAAAACAGCTTTATCTAGAGATGGCCCTAGGTACTGCACCTTGCTAGGGACAGTCTGCCATGGCAAGGTTGCTGTAATTGGAGCACTTTCACACATGAAATATACACTACCTTGGAATTTATCTGGACAGCCTCTTCATTATAATGTAGGAGCACTTTCTGACCTGAATGGGTGAGGTTCACAAACACCTGGAGACACGGGTACTTGCCCTGACCTCGGCAGTCCATCCCACAGGTAAATGCACAGTCCATCCAGTCGTCCATGATGTGCGCAAGGATGATAGTGCAGTTCGATTCTTCTGAGTGCTTCCATTTGGAAAAGTAAATAAATGATTTTCTTCCCTAGAAAATTTAGTCCTATATTTCTAATGTGATAACCGAAGGCACCTGTCTATTTCAAAACAACATAGGACCCATCACGGAAGGCATTTAGCGATTCAGGAGCACAAGAACCTTGCAACAGGATAAACAGCAGCAAGGTACCAAGTTCCATCTCAGTTATGACCCTCCTGGTGTATTTCTCACTATAGATAAATGGTTTTTGAATTTCAGAATCACCTGAATGGGTTTGTTAGAATGAGGAATTTGTTAAAACATGGTTTCTCTGACTTCCAGGGATTTGGGTTCAGTTTATCCAAGTTGAGGCCCAGAAATCTGTGAATTTAACAGTATTTAAGTTGTTTGGGGAGACATACTTTTTAGCAATATTAACCTAAGTATTATAACCACAAAAATTCACACTCAGAAATCTTACTATCTCTTCCTGCCTCATCAACTCAAGATCCACCCACTGGCTTGTCCTGGTGAAAATGAGCTTTACTTGGCTTCCCTGGTGGCTCAGTGGTAAAGAATCTGCCTTCCAATGCAGGAAACACGGGTTCTATCCCTGATCCAGGAAGATTACACATGCCTCGGAGCAACTAAGCCCCCGCACAACTACTGAGCTTGTGCTCTAGAGCCCAGGAGCCGCAACTACTGAGCCCGCATGCCAGTTCCCAAGCCTGGGGGCCCTAGAGCCTGTGCTCCGAACAGGAGAGGTCACAGCGATGAAAAGCCCACTCACCACACCTCAAGAGCAGCCCCACTTGCCGCAACTAAAGAAAAGTCCGCGCAGCAACAAAGACCCGGCACAGCCCCAAATAAATAACAATTATTTTTTTAAATATTACTTGGAAAACATTCCTTAAGGATTTGCACACACACCACACACAGAGAATGTCATAGATACAGTGAGAAGGGGTAGACAAATGTCCTGCCCCTGAAAACTCTGTGGTGGTATTAACCTTGGGTATTTTCCTTGGCCCTTCTGAGCCTGAGATTTCTCATTCATAAAGTGAAAAAGGAATAAAATAATGCTTCATTCATGGACTTGCTGTAAGTTTATATAGGGATAAAATATATGTTTGACATATATATTATCAAGTGTGAAATAGATTGCCAGTCCAGGTTGGATTCATGAGACAAGTGATCAGGGTTGGTACACTGGATGACCCAGAGGGATGGGATGGGGAGGGGGGTGGGAGGGGGGTTCAGGATGGGGAACACATGTAAATCCACAGCTGATTCATGTCAATGTATGACAAAAACCACTACAATATCGTAATTCAGTTCAGTTCAGTCGCTCAGTTGTATCCGACTCTTTGTAGTTAGCCTCCAACTAATAAATGAAAATATATATATATATATATATATATATGTTTGATATATGGTAACTTTTTACATGTGTTTAATAAGGAAACTACTTAAAAAGAAGAAAACTAATATTTGTTGAGCAACTACTATGTGCCAGGTAGATATTACCAAACTCAAAAACTCAGACTCAAAAAATTTTTGTTATGTTCATGCAGAAACTCATGCTCATCTCCTTCCCTAGGATGTTAGTGTATTAAAGAATGTATTACCTGCAGGGATATTGAATATGTGGACCCCCTATTGAAAGACTTTGGAGACTGGAGGAGGGGAGCAGCAAAAGAATATCTTTCATTTTCTCACCACCCCTTCCTCCACACCCAGCTGCCTCCCAGCACTAAGAGAGGAACAGGGATTCTGGAGATAGCAAAGCCAGCCTCCCCTCTCCTCTACCACTGTGCCTACACCTAGGATAAATGTTACGTCTCCTCTGTCTTCTCACCTGAGCAAGGGCTTCAGGATGGTTACTCCAAGCACGAAGAACATTAGGACAGAGAAACCCATCATTGCAAACCCCAGCAGCATGGCCCGGTCCTCTCCAGCACTGGATGGCCACTTCCTGCGCACATCTGGTGGGTCTCCGTCATCGTGGTCTGTGTTTCTCCTCGTCCCGGAGGTAGGAAAGGCTGACCTTTGTAGGAACAGGGAAGGAGATATTTCAATAAATTGGGACCCCAGTTCTCATAAACAGTTGGGAACAGAAGTGATTATTTTGTATAATATAGAAATGTTGAACCACTGTGTTGTATACCTGGAACTAGCATAGTGTTGTAGGTCAATTATACTTCAATTTTTAAAATTAAATAAACTATTTGTTTTTAAAAGCCTAAGTTTAAATTCTAACACTTCCGGAAGAAAGCATAATAGAAATCCTTTATGACCTTGGTGTAGGCAAATATTTCTTAGATACAACACATAAGCACAATCTGACACACAAGCACAAAGAGGACAAATTGGTAAATGACTTCATTAAAATTTCTGCTCTTCAAAAAAACACCATTTAAGGAATGAAAAACAAGACCAGACTGGAAGAAAATATTGGCAAATCATTTATCTGATAAAAGTCTTGAATCCAGAACACATAAAGAACTCTCAAATTCAATAATGCCACACAACACGATTAACAGTCTCAACAGCCACTTCAGAGAAGGTATATACATAGCAAATAAGCACATAAGATCTCATTAGAAACTTGTACATTAAAACTACACCAGCATACCACATCATCCCCACTAGAATGGGTTAAACCAAAACAACAGACTGTATCAAGTATTGGAGATGATATAAGGAACTGGAACTCTCCTGCACTGCTGATGGGAATATAAAACGGTATAACCACTTTGGAAAACAGCTGTTATGTCCTAAAAAAGTTAAGTATATAGGGGACCATATGACCCAGGTGTTCCATTTCTAGGTATTTATTTACCAAGCAGAATGTAAGCACACAATCATACAAAGACTTGTACACAGATGTTCTTGGCAGCCCAACTGTAAGGAGCCCCAAACTGAAAACACCCAAATATATGATACACTTTTATCAATAAGTATAAATTCTTACTTTTGTATAATGGAATACTATGCAGCAACAGAACTGATAAACACAATACTTATAATGGACCTCAAAATAATTATGCTGAGTAAGAAATGCTGAACAAATCAAAGAGGCCACAGTATATAATTCCATTCCAACAAAATTCTAGAAGATGCAAATTTACCTTTAATGACAGAAAGCAGATTAAGCAGTTACCTGGAGGTTGGAGGACATGCTATGGGCTTCCCCCGCGGCTCAGTGATAAAGAATCCGCCTGCAATGCAGGAGCCACAGGAGACACGGGTTCGATCCCTGGGTTCGGAAGATGCCCTGGAGGAGGAAATGGCAACCCACTCCAGTATTCTTGCCTGGAGAATCCCGTGGACAGAGGAGCCTGGTGGGCTACAGTCTATAGGTCACAAAGAGTCAGATAGAACTGAAACGACTTAGCATGCAAGCAGCATAGGGGACATGCTAAAGGGTACAAGGAAACTTTTGTGGTTGTAGGTGATGGGTATGTTTCTCATCTTGACTGGTGGGATGGTTTCCTGGTTACACACATATGTCGAAACTTACCAAGTGGTACACTTGAAATATGTGCCATTCGTCATATTTCAAACATAAAGCTTTTTTTTTTTTTTTCTTGACAAATGTTGGAAGAAAAAAAGTGGGACATTTACCAACCTATGGTGAAGGGATGATCCCCTTTGCCGTTCACCTGAGGGGTGTGGGCAGTCTCAGTGCAACACAGTGAGATCTTACATTCAGAGCTCAGTCCATCTAAACAAGCTAAGATGCCACATTATAAATTTTTTTTTAATGTAACAAATAAGACTAAGGAATGTTGCCTGGGTAAAGTCTTTAGAGATCTGTTTAATCAATGACTAGGAAAGAATCACCTGTAAGTAGCTTTCATATGAACTTAATTATCTCTCAGGGATATTGTATATTCCCCCAGAAAATATTTTTTACATTCCTTTATGAATTCCATATGGGGAGAATGACTCTGCAGGCTCCCATTTGGAATTAACAGCATCCTGAAGGAGGATCTGACTTAGTCTTTCATGTCCAGCTGCCGGGAAGACAGCACATCCAGGGCTTTCTGGCCGGGGGCCAGCCTGCTCAGAACAGTGAGGGTCTCGCTGTGGCTTCTCCCCCTGCCCACCTCTTCTCTGTCTTCGCGCAGCTCTGCAAACAAGGCCCTCCATCTCTTCCCACTTTCTGTTCTGTTCTAGCAAAGGAGGTGATAAATTCTTTCACCAGGGGGCTGTCCAGTGAACCAAGTCCAACACAAAGGTCACCAACTGGTGGCCCATGGACAGCATCCAGCCCACAGATGTGTTTTGTTTGGCTTTTCCTGTGTGTTTTTTTAATTGTGGGATTAGTTGCTAACACTTTAAAAATCATGAAATTTCTCACACAAATGCGGATTTCTACTTTTGAAAAAAAATCACAAAGGCCACATCACTGCCTGTGAACAGCTGGCTGAGCCAAGCAAAGACTGCTCCTGGGGACAGGGGTGTCTTCTCCAATCCGCCACAGTCCCACCACTTCCTATGGTCACTGTCACTGTTCCCTGCTCAGCAGGCATTTGTGTCCCAGAGGTATTTCCATTTTAAGAAGCTTAGCGAAATCTTAAGCCAAACAAATGCAGCCATATGGTAAAAACTTAGGCTCCATCAAGCTGTGTAAAAAGCTTACTAAAATTTTGAAGTGGAGCAAAAACCCTGTAGATGGAATTGCTAGTTGTTGTCTTCTGAAAGCGTATTTTATACCTTATCTTCCATCCTTCCTCCTTTCTCTCCCTAAATCTCTTTCTCCTGGCAATATCTTCGGACCAAGAGAGTGAGATTGGGGGGGTGGGGGTGGGGGTATTCCTTGGTGGTCCAGTGGTTAGGACCCTGTGCTTTCACTGCTGAAGAAGCAGGTTCAATCCTGGTTGGGGGACTACGTTCCTGTAAGCCTCGTGGCTCAGCCGAAAGAGAGAGTGTGAGTGAGGGGGATGTGGGGCAATCCAGTTTGTTCCGGGGGCCTGCCCTGGGAGGCACCACCCTCAGGAGATGACAATCTGTTGTTACACTGCTTTAGGAATCAAAGTCCTGGTTTGGGATTTTTAGTCTCAGTTGATATTTTACTCACCCTCTATCTATTATCCCACCTTCAAAGAATGGGCAGTGGGGGAAATTTTAATGAAATCTGAGCCAGTATATTTTATAGTTTCCCAACAAATATGATAGCTTGATTAAGAGTTTTAGCCCTAAAGGAAGGTTTGGCTATTTTCCAGGTTCCCATTAGTAAAGAACCCGCCTGCCACTGCAGGAGACACAAGAGACAATGGTTGGAATCTCTCGGTCGGGAAGATCCCCTAGAAAAGGAAATGGCAACCCACTACAGTATTTTTGCCCGGAGAATCCCATGGACAGAGGGGCCTGGTAGGCCACAGTCCATGGGATCACAAAGAGTCAGATGCAACTTAGTCATTAAACCACCAGGTTCCCAATACCCAACACCCAGAATTTCCCTCTTGTTCTGAAACTGGGCTTTAGTTGCTCTATATTGTAAAATCTCCAGGGGTTTATTGTCAGATATTTGTAGAATCCATGCATGAAGAGGCTTATTGTGAGGCCTCTCTGGCCATTTCCAACCTATTGATTTGACATACCCAATTATACCTGTGATGTACAAAACTGGAATAACCTGGGAATTAGACCTAGTAGTATAATAGACTATTCTTTCTAATATTTCTGTCCACTTTGTTTAAAGGCTTTATGAAAAGCTGAAAACCTCAAGGACACCTTGTGAAGAAATTATTTTATATATGGAGGGAAAGATAATAAACAATAATTGCTAAAAATGAATACACAGCTATATTTTACTATGATAACAATGACAACAATCTTCTATTTCTCTAGTAAAATAAACTAGATACAACTTTAACTGTAAACAATAAAAATTCTGGTCAAAGCTTGGGAAAAAAAAAGAGTTTGAAATATGCAAAGGACAAAAACCATGTGAATATAAGAACCCAGAGGAGAAAGTGGACTGGAGCACAAGTTGACCTTGTGGGCATCTGCAGAACTTGGTGACCCTGAGCTTCAGTCTCACAGTTTGTGGGAAGGACACAGGGACAGAAAACAATGCCCAGAGCCCATCCAGGGTATGGGAGTTAACGCTCTCAGCTAGAGCTGGGCTCCAAAAGACCTCAAACTCCATGTGAGGTGGAATGACAAGTACCCATCGTCCACACACAACTCCCTAGGAGACTGCCAGGAAAGAGCCTTTCTCAAGCCCTCACACTGCATAGAGGGGGAAAACTACAATCTCCTCTGAGACTTCACAACCTTAAGGAGAGACTCAAAAGAGAGTTTCTGGCCGGAATTCACACTACTTGGGAAATCCAGAAGCCTCAAGCTGAGAATATCATTCAGTCTGCTCTCAAGTAGCTGGTGCCCTCTGGCAGCAGGCAGAAGCCAGTGTGTAACTCCTCTGGAGGAGCTCTCCTCCAACCTAGGTCTCCAAGGAATCCTACAAAGTTTCAAGGAGTATGTGCTCTCATTCCAAAGTCATAAAACACAAAATTAGGGCCTTGGAGTGAGAAAAATACACAACAGAGTCAGATCCGCCTAAAACCTTCTGATATTGGACCATATATAAAAATATATCTACAATATGTTTGAAAAAATAAAGGAGGGGGTGGATATCAGAAAGAGCAAGAGACTCTAAAACATGATCAAGACAGTATTAAAAAGAACCAAGTAGAATTTCTAGAAATGAAAAAGAATTGATATAAAAACTCAATGGATAACAAGGACCTACTGTATAGCACAGGGAACTATATTCAATATCTTGTAATAACCTATAGTGGAAATAAATCTGAAAAAATATATATACGTATTATACATATATGTGTGCATGCTCAGTCATGTCCAACTCTTTGTGATCCCATGAACTGTAGCCCACCAGGCTCCTCTATCCAAAGAATTTTCCAGGGAAGAATACTAGAGTGGGTTGCCATTTCCTACTCCAGGGAATCTTCCTGACCCAGGGAGTGAACCCTTGTCTCCTACGTTTCCTGTAAAGGCAGGCAGATTCTTTACCACTCTGCCATCTAGGAAGCCCATATGTGTGTGTGTGTGTGTGTATGTGTGTGTGTGTGTGTGTATAACTGAATCACTTTGCTATATACCTGAAACATTGTAAATCAATTATACTTCAATAAGAAAAAAATTAGTGGATAGATTTAAGAGTAATTTAGATACATCTGAAAAGATAATTAGTAAACAGTTTGATCTGCAGAATAGCTAAGTATATAATATAGAGATTTCTTTAATGGAAAATACTGAAGAAAGGTTAAGAAGCATGGAAGATAGACAGAAAGGGTCTAGCATAAAGTCTAGTCAGAATTCCAGAAGAAAATAAAAAGAGAAAAAAGGCCAAGTAATATTTTAAAAAGACAATAATATTAAAGAAATGATCAAGATCCAGTCCACAGGTTCCAGAAGCTTAGTGGGATAAAATAAAATGAAACCCACACCTACATACATCACAGAGATTTTGCACAGAGACAAGAGAAATTCTTAAAAGCAGCCAGAGAAAAAGATTAACTTCAAAGGGATGACAATTAAGCTGAGAGCTTACTTCTCTATAAGAACAGAAGCCAGGAATATTGGCTTTATGCTGAGAAAAAACAGAACTCTATACCCAGCAAATATTTCACAAGAGGTAAGTAAGAAATAAAGGCATTTCAGACACACACAAAGCTGAGTTTGCCATCAACAGACTCCCACTAAAGAAAAAGGTGAAGCATTTACTTCAGGCAGAGGGAAAACAATCCAATCTAAGAGCCGAGAGTTAGTCAAAAATGAAGAGCAGTTACGGGGGTAAACAGTTAAGTAGAGATACTAACCTCACAAAATAATAATAAAATTTCAATATTTAAATTTTTAATTAAAATAATGATAAAGGTGATGACAATGACTGTTCACTTACTGGGTTATTCCTTTGTCTATATTGTTTAAATAGAATGAGAGCAGCGACTTCCCTGGTGGTCCTGTGGTTAAGACTGCGCTCCCAGTGCAAGGGGTACAGGTTGGATCTCATTGGGAACTAGGATCCTTCAGGCAGCGTGGCAAAGCCAACAAATTAATTGATTTAAAAAATAAATAGAATGAGATCATACTGGATATAGTGGGGGGTTTTTTTAAGCTTGTCTTTTTCACTTAACATAATAACCACTTCCCCGTGTTGGCAGCAATTCTTCCTAACCCTTCTGCTGGCTACATAATATTCCATCCATTGGATACACCATCATTTCCTTAACCATTTCCCTGTTGTTGGATATTAAACTGTTTCCAGTTTCCCCAGGCCATAAGCAGTTCTGTAATTAAGTTTGTGGTATTTACAAGTACCTTTCATCCAAGGACCTCAAAGTGCTTAAGAGTGATCTAATTTTGCTGTCCAGCCAATAAGATGAGTGAATAGCATTTTCATTCCTTTTTGTCAGCAATAATCTTCACTTCCAACCAATGTGTGTACCTGGAGGGATTTTATTCATAGTCATGGCAGTACCCACCCCTTCCTGTTGCTCTTCTGCTTTCAGAACTGACTTTCCCACCTGCCCGAACTACCACTTTTGCTATGGGTGCTTTCTGGCTTAGCCTGAGGCAAACTCAAAGAGCTTGAACATGTTCATCTGGGTGTGATCCCTGAGGAAGCCAGCAGCCTCTCCCTCCAACACTGTTACTTGGGCAGGATGCTGAGGTTCATCAAAGCTTAATAGTTCTGCTGACACTCATCTCACATGTATATGTAATTTTAAGCACTGGGTATGTTAAATTAACATTTCCTTATAATTTGCATTGCAGAGATATGGGTAATTATTTTTACCTTTTTATTTTTTCAATTACAAATGTATATAACGGCTTCTTTTGAAACAGCAAAGAAGGTTGAGAAAAGTCAATATGGTCTGTGAAGTTCACCAAGAGGCAAGATGTGTGATGCAGTTGTGCATTTCAGAAGTGGAAATGGGACACTGTGTTGCTCTGGGGAGAACAAGGCTGCTCTCACAGCTTGTTAACTGTGCTAAGAATGGGGCATTAGAACTTGTTCCCTTGCATGTTAGTCATTTGATCTTCTGCCATACAATGATTCACTTTAATTGTCTTCTCACAAAAGCATTAGTCCATTTGTAAGAGAGGAGTGTTTTTGCCTAGGTCTCTGTCTTCTGTTTATTCCTTCCTCCTCCAGCCCTGACCTCCATCCAAACCCCTCTCTCTTACTTTCCTGCATTCTCTCTCTCAAAGGTGCATGAATGTAGTTATAGAAGATGGGGGTGAGCAATATGATGACCATTATGATCTTTATACTGTTTCCACTTTCTCAGCTCCCAGCTCCACTCAAGCTGCTAACAAACCACCCAGATTTCCAGACACAGTGAGCAAACATAGCCATGAAATGTACCCTCCCAGGAGTAAGCTGGCAAGCCTTAATATCTCATTCCTCAAGCCCCCTCAGGCATTGTTCCTCTCTCCAGGTGGGTCGTGCCCTACTGCTCCACTCCTGGGGGCAGGCAGATGTAGAGCACCTCTGTTTTGCCTTCCCCTGGGGAGGAAAGAGGTCCTCAAGATAACTGGTCTCACTTCCCCCTAAGATAGTAGAGGTGGGTGGTTAATAACAGCAGCTGAAATGTACAATGGTATAGTATAGAAAGTAGCACTGGCTTTTACACTAAGGCATGCAGAGACCATCACTACCTCCAACAGCAGACAAGGGGATGGGGCAGAGAGAGGTGAAGTGATTTGCCCACAGTCAGCCAGCCATTTAAGCCAGCTGGATTTCAACCCAGGCTGTGACACCAAGACCCAAGTAGTTTTGACCAATGAAACCAATGCTGGTAGTAACTTCATTTGTTGAGCAGCAACTGTGTGCTGGGCAGAGTTCTACTGCTGCCGAGCCGGGGAGGCTAGAGTCCTAGCCCCCAAGAACTTGCCATCTGGAGGAGGAAGCCGGCCAGGAAGGACGCACCCTTGATAGCAGCGCTGCGGGGGAAGCCTCCAGGCTCCCTCGGGAGGCATGACAAGTGGACACCCTCTGAGTATAAAGACCAGACAACCCCCGAACTCCTTGAGGCCGCTCTTCTTCTCACCAGTTGTTTAGCGAGATGCCCATAAAGGCTGAGAGATTCTGGGGGTGACTTCCCTCCCCTGGGGTCTCCGGCCGCCCTGGAATGTAATTTGAACAGGGATGCTGAACAGCGGCATGAGACCGGGGGGCTAGGCAAAATGGACTCCTCTCACCAGACTCATCGCCTCTGAGTGTGCCAGAAGGGCGAAGTTTAAACATCAGCGGAAGTGGGGTTCCAGGGGAGGCCCTCGGGCGCACCTGCGCCTCCAGAGCTCCACCTGGGGGGGTGCCGCGCCCGCTCCCCTGGCAGGTGGGGAGGTTAGGACAGGCCTGTCCAGGCGGCTCTGCAGACTCCTGGCAAGGCGGAGCGGTGCGTCCAAAAGGCTCAGGATCGACCGTCCGTGGCTTCTGCAGCCAGACCTTCTCCCCAGGCTGGCGCAGAGCCTGCCGCCGCCTTAACACCTGGGCTCGGCTTCAGTGGTCATGCATCGCCATAGAGACCGAAAAGCTTGTGGAAAGTTCTGAGGCCCAAGGGACCCTATGTAATTGGTGAAGGGCATATCAGTTCAAGGTTTATAAAAAGAGGAAATGTTTTGCCCTGTCCACATTTCCTTTTTTCCTTTCAAGTTTTTCTGTTAGAATATACATTGAAAGTGTTAGTTGCTCAGTCGTGTCAGGTACTGTCCATGGGATTCTCCGGGCAAGAGTACTGGAGCGGGTTGCCACTTCCTTCTCCAGGGGATCTTCCCGACCCAGGGATCAAACCCGTGTCTCCTGCATTGCAGGCAGATTCTTTTACCATCTGAGCTCGTGTATGTGTGTGTGTGTAGAATATACATTAATAGATAGCTAATGGGAAATTGCTATATAACACGAGGGAGCTCAATCCAGTGCTCTGTGACAACCTAGAGGGGTAAGATGATGGGTGGTGGGAGGGAGGGGACATGTGTATACTCATGGCTATTCCACCAGAAACCAATACAACATTGTAAGCAATTACCTTCCAAAATTAAAAATAAATTTTTAAAAATTTCTGTTAGAGTGCAAGCTTAGAGGATGGATTTTTCTTGTTAATTGCATTTTCTGATTAAGAGAATTCATTTCTAGACCATATGTGATTTAACAAATTTTTAAGACTCCAAGGGTCATAAAATAACTCACCATTAAAACTACATCAAAGTTTAAAAAAAAAAAAAAAAAACAAAACTGTATCAAACCTCTTTCCCAGCTGGAACCATGAAAGGTGCCAGAAGAGAAGAAAAAGACGGTTCCTGCTGTGCCAAAAACCCTTAAGAAAACGTGAAAGAATTTCGCAGAATTTAAGATCGGGTGCCTGAGGAAGAAGCTTGCCCAAAAGAACAGCTTCAAAAGGCAAGGAGGAAATTTATCTATGAAAAAGCCAAGCACTATCACAAGGAATACAGACAGATGTACAGAACTGAAATTCAAATGACGATGATGGCACAAAAAGTCGTCCATCTATGTACCGCGGAACCGAAATTGGCACTTGTCATCAGGATCAGAGGTATCAATGGTGTAAGCACAAAGGTTTGAAAAGTGTTGCAGCTTCTTTGCCTCTCACAGATCTTCAATGGCACCTTTGTGAAGCTCACATGCTGGGAACTGTGGAACCATACATTGTTTGGGGGTACCCAAACCGAAAGTCTGTAAATGAACTGATCTGCTAACGTGGCTATGGCAAAATCAACAAGAAGCGAATTGCCCTGATGGATAACATGTTGATTGCTCGATCTCTTGGTAATACAGCATCTTGTGCATGGTGGATCTGATTCATGAGATCTGTACTGTTGGAAACTATTTCAAAGAAGGAAACAATTTCCTGTGAGCCTTCAAACTGTCTTCTCCACAAGGTGGAATGAAGAAAAAGACCACCCATTTTGTAGAAAGTGGAAATGCTGGTAACAGGGAAGACCAGATGAACAGGCTTATCACAAGGATGAACTAAGGTATCTACCATGATTATTTTTGTAATTTGCTCAGTTAATGAACACTGGGCTCAGTCACTAAGTTGTGTCCTCTGCCTCTTTGCAACCCCATGGACTACAGCCCACCAGGCTCCTCTATCCATGGGATTTCCCAGGAAAGAATACTGGAGTGGGTTGCCATTTCCTCCTCCAGGGAATCTTCCTGACCCAGGTATTGAACCCACATCTTCCAAGTTTCCTGCTTTGTAGGCAGATTCTTTACTGCTGAGCCACCCGGGAAGCCCCTAATAAACACTGCATGCTTTCAAGTTGAGGAAAAACAAACAAACAAACACTGTATCAAATGATATTCTCTCTTTCTTTGATAACTAAAAGACATGTGGGGGATCTTTCAATACCACCAAATCATGAACATAAATTACTATTACATTGCAGTTCACTGAAATGATGATGACAGAATGCCAAGTAGACTACTTTTGCTGATTTTTTTTTTTTTTAAGTAAAAGTAATATTATCTTGAGGCTTCCCTTGTAGCTCAGTTGGTAAAGAATCTGCCTGCAATGCAGGAAACCTGGGTTCAATTCCTGGGTCAGGAAGATCTCCTAGAGAAGGCAATGACAACCCACTCCAGTATTCTTGCCTGGAGGATCCCATGGACAGAGGAGCCCAGTAGGTCACAGTCTGTGGGGTTGCAAGAGTCAGACACGACTTAGCAGCTAAACCACCACCAATATTATCTTAACATTTCCCAAAATGTTGGTGTTGGCAAGGAGGTAAGCATAATCTCATCTATAAACATCATGTATATGTAGCCATATTAACTATTACCTGCAACTGTATTAATATTACTTAATGAAAAATATATATACTTCTGATTTGTATTTCTACTAGAGTTATGGACTACTTCCTTTGTAAATTATTTGTGTTTAATAAACTGATACAATTTGGAATAAAAACTGGTAGCAACTAGATTTTTTTTCCCATCTTCCTCCTGCTTGTAACAGCCTTATAAATATATAAGAACTTTCTTTTTCAGGTTATATGTGCTAATAAATTTCCCTGCAATTTGGTATGTAACTCTCTTTGAAGAAGTGTGATTTGCTGCTATTTTTATGCATTTGAATCAACTTCAGAAACATGGTACTTTTTGAGTCTTTGAGACCTCCTATTTGAATTTGCACCTGCCTGGGGCTTCCCATTTTATGATTCTAGTTCCACTCAAGTGAAAATACTCATGTAGAATCTTTTAATAAAATCATCTTAAGAGGGTGTGAACAGAGAAAGTGAGTTATTTTAAATTACTTTCAGTTCCAATCCAAAAGTTCTGATAGATCCAGGCAGATTTATTTTGAGTCCTGGACAAGTCTAGGCCTGGTATATCTTAGAAATAACTGGCACAACTGGCCATCTGAGATTGACCTCAGACCTAGCCTGTGCTCAGGTTTTTTTTCCTTTTTACATAGGGTCATGATGGTAAGTGGAAAGGAGTAACTTAAGCTGCTACCCTTCGATTTTCTTTCTGGTGCCCCTTCACTTGGTAACTGATCGGCCTCTCTGTCCACCAGTACCCTCCCACCCTTGCAGCAAGTGCCCGTTAACACGCTCCCCACAAGAAGAACCGAGAGTGGTTGGTATGAACTGCCACCCCAATGCATCTATTCAGGAGCACATAAGCTAAGCCGCAGGAGCTGCGGTGCCGAGGGAGGCCAGGCACATGGACTTCCGCGGGACATCAGAGTCTCTAGTCCCCACCCTAGGTCCCTGAGACCCTCTCTGAGTCCCTGGTCCCATACTTGGTCCCTGAGACCCTCTCTGAGTGCCGAGGACCCATGTTTGCCAAATAGATGGGGAAACAATGGAAACAGTGACAGGCTTTATTTTTCTGGGCTCCAAAATCACTGCAGATGGTGACTGCAGCCATGAAATTAAAAGATGCTTGCACCTTGGAAGAAATGTTATGACCAACCTAGACAGCATAATAAAAAGCACAGACATTACTTTGCCAACAAAGGTCCGTCTAGTCAAGGCTATGGTTTTTCCAGTAGTCACATATGGATGTGAGACTTGGACCATGAAGAAAGCTAAGCTCCAAAAAATTGATGCTTTTGAATTGTGGTGTTGGAGAAGACTCTTGAGAGCCCCTGGACTGCAAGGAGATCCAACCAGTCCATCCTAAAGGAAATCAGTCCTGAATATTCATTGGAAGGACTGATGCTGAAGCTGAAACTCCAATACTTTGGCCACCTGATGCAAAGAGCTGACTCATTGGAAAAGACCCTGGTGCTAGAAAACTTTGAAAGTGGGAGGAGAAGGGGATGACAGAGGATAAAATGGTTGGATGGCATCACTGACTCAATGGGCACGAGTTTGAGTAAACTCCGGGAGTTGGTGATGGACCCTTTCTAGGCCTGGTGTGCTACAGTCCATGTGGTCACAAAGAGTCAGATGTGACTGAGTGACCGACCCTGGTCCCTGCCCTTAGTCCCCGAGACTCTCCCTGAGTCCCTGGTCCCACTCTTGGTCCCTGAGACCCTCCCTGAGTCCCTAGCTCACTCTTTCAGAGTAGCTGGGGATCACTTCCTATTCCACAAAAAGCACTAGTCAACCATCAAGCCCACCACTTGGGCCCCCTCCCTCTCTGGACCAGACGCTTTTCCCCCAGTTTTGTAACTTCAAGTAACCTTTTATACCTTCCCTACCCTGGTTTTCCTTAGTAAAAAAATAAATAAAATTCCGTGTGAGTCGTATGAGTAAGATGAAACTTAATTAGTGCCCACAAACTGCAGTGAAA
The DNA here is from genome assembly GCF_023699985.2 of Odocoileus virginianus. Taxonomy (NCBI): domain Eukaryota; kingdom Metazoa; phylum Chordata; class Mammalia; order Artiodactyla; family Cervidae; genus Odocoileus; species Odocoileus virginianus. Next base: position 29,512,767 of record NC_069677.1, on the reverse strand, counting down.
TCCAAAGATGAAAGGGTATGTTATTGCAAAATGCTGGCATCATGAATTCCTGGCTCCACAGTCATTTTCTTTTTCCTTGAACAGATGCTTTACTCAAGGGGAAAAAAAGAACCATCTCTCCCTTTCACTAGGATGGAGAAACCACTTCCTCATTCATTTTCATATTCTCTCAATTACACACTACCTACTATATAGCTAAGACTTCTTTTTGGTAGCTGAAATTCTCCATATTCATGAGAACTATATTTGTCTTCAAATTTAGAGATATACAAATCCCAACAACCTAAAAAGTATACCACAGCTTATGTTCTTTATGAGTCTCTGTGTATTTGTCAGAGATTAAATAAACCCCATACTGAATAATTATCCTGGTATGAGTAGTTTTTGCTAGTGCAAGCAGCAATTTAAACTGTCAAAACTAAGGTAATAACTGATCTTATATTCTCTTTGTAGGAAAAACAAACAATAAGGGAGTATGATCTATGCTACACATTTACAGAGTCTCAGATGGGATCTTTCTTTTCCTTCATCATAATGACTAACTCCAGACATCTTTGCTAATCAAATGGACACGGACCCTATGATCTAGTCTGCGTCAGAGAAATCAGTGTCACCTCTCTACAGATGTTCTTCCTGCTCCGATGAGTGATAATACTAATGACTAACACTCACTGGGTAGTTACTATGAGCCAGGAACAGTTCTAAGACTTTACATGCATTAATTCATTTCTTGGGTATTTTTAAGAGCAGAGAGCTACAGTGAGTTACACAACCTCACAAGAGCCATGGAACCGGGCCAACCTGGCTTAAAAAAAGCTCATTGTATAATTGAAATGGAAACTAACAGAAACAATAGCTGAAGTTGTTAGATAGTTCAAGAGCCCTTGATTTATGATCTTGTTTGAAATCCACTGTGATCAAGTCTTCACCAGGTAGCACTGGGGACAGACATATTTTATAATAATGTAAGTCGAGGTCATTGATCACTATGTGAGTGGTACTTGATTTCAAGGGTGACCTAAGGCCCCATCTTTAGAGATTCTGATCAAATCATTGAGCTGTAGGACCCAGGAACCTGCATTTTGAAAAGCTCCTCATGTGATCCTAATACGTGTGGTCCTATAATTCATGCACTAGAAAACCCTGGGTCATGGGTTATAGATTTAATAGGTCTTGGAGGCCTGGTCTTGGGATCCTAAACATTGCTTCTGATCCAGATCAGAAGACCTCCCTGAAACTTGGCTTACTCCTCTGTGCAATGCAGGGGTTGGAGTAGATATTTAAAGTGTTTTCCACCTTTCAGTTCAGTTCAGTCGCTCAGTCGTGTCCGACTCTTTGTGACCCCATGAATCACAGCACGCCAGGCCTCCCTGTCTATCACCAACTCCTGGAGTCTACTCAAACTCGTGTCCATTGAGTCAGTGATGCCATCCAACCATCTCATCCTCTGTCATCCCCTTCTCCTCCTGCCCTCAATCTTTCCCAGCATCAGGGTCTTTTCAAATAAGTCAGCTTTTCGCATCAGGTGGCCAAAGTACTGGAGTTTCAGCCTCAACATCAGTCCTTCCAATGAACACCCAGGACTGATCTCCTTTAGGATGGACTGGTTGGATCTCCTTGCAGTCCAACGGACTCTCAAGAGTCTTCTCCAACACCACAGTTCAAAAGCGTCAATTCTTCGGCACTCAACTTTCTTTATAGACCAAATCTCACATCCATACATGACTACTGGAAAAACCATAGTCTTGACTAGACAGACCTTTGTTGGCAAAGTAATGTCTCTGCTTTTTAATATGCTGTCTAGGTTGGTCATAACTTTCCTCCTAAGGAGCAAGCATCTTTTAATTTATGGCTGCAATCACCATCTGCAGTGATTTGGGAGCCCCCCAAAATAAAGTCTGTCATTATTTCCACTGTTTCCTCATCTATTTGCCATGAAGTGATGGGACCAGATGCCACAATCTTAGATTTCTGAATATAGAGCTTTAAGCCAACTTTTTCACCCTCCTCTTTCACTTTCATCAAGAGGCTCTTTAGTTCTTCTTCACTTTCTGCCATAAAGTGAAGTATCATCTGCAGATCTGAGGTTATTGATACTCCTCCTTGCAATCTTGATTCCAGCTTGTGCTTCCTCCAGCCCATCATTTCTCATGATGTACTCTGCATATAAGTTAAATAAGCAGGGTGACAATATACAGCCTTGACGTACTCCTTTTCCTATTTGGAACCAGTCTGTTGTTCCATGTCTGGTTCTAACTGTTGCTTCCTGACCTGCATACAGGTTTCTCAAGAGACAGGTCAGGTGATCTGGTAGTCCCATCTCTTTCCACTTTTAAGATCCAATAAAAATATGAAGCTTCTCTGGTGGCTCAATCAAGTAAAGAATACACCTGTGATGCAGGAGACTGCTTGCAATGTAGGAGACCCAAGTTCAATCCCTGGGTCAGGAAGACCCTCTGGAATAGGAAATGACAACCCACTCAAATATTCTTGCCTGGAAAATCCCATGGGACAGAGGAGCCTGGTGAGCTATAATCCATGGGGTCGTAAGAGTTAGCCACCACAAGAAAGTACATGCAACCATAAGTTAGTTTTCAAGGACAAGTCATCTCTCCTCCTGGAGTTACAATAATGTGAGAACAACCCCACCTCAGCTAGCTGAGTGACAGCTAGAAAGAAAAAGAACCCAACCATCTGCCCTCACCCCACTTCTCTTCTGTTCAGTTCACTCGCTCAGTCGGGTCTGACTCTCTGCGACCCCATAGACTGCAGTACGCCAGTCTTCCCTGTCCATCACCAATTCCTGGAGCTCGCTCAGACTCATGTCCATCGAGTAGGTGATGCTATTCAACCATTTCTCTTAGACAGCTTATAATAGCTGAGGCACTCTGAGCAGCCCGACTGTGGCATTGTGCTCAGTGGCTTGGGAACATCATTTCCCTCAGTTGCACCACACAAGGAGGGAGGTAGGCACTCATTCTGCAGATGAGGACACAGAGACCCAATCACAAAGCCACAGTAGGGAAGGGTGAGTCCAAGACTCCAGAAGGGATCAAATGCAAAGCCCAGCTTTTCCTGACAGTAAGTCTGCTTTATCATTCAGTGGCTTGGGATGTGGGTCTTACTCTCAAGGTCTGCCCAGGAATGTTGGTGGCCAGGTCTTCATAGAGACAGGATGTTCACAAGTTTTGATAGTGTCAACTACAAATCGGCACTTACCAAGAGCACTGCCAACCACTGAACAACAAAGGCATTTGCCATCTGCCTCTATGGAGATTAAACCCTACGCTACTATGCTACTATAGCTGTTGACCTTCAACAACCCCTGAGAGAGTTCAGGGTGGAGTGAGGCACTCTGTGCTCCAGGGAATCTGGTGGGACAGGTCTTTAGATAGTTGGATGGTTCTAGGTCTTTAGATAGTTGGATGTTTTTAGGTCTTTAGATAGTTGGATGTTTTAGTGCTGCACTCAAGATGCCAGCAAATTTGGAAAACTCAGCAGTGGCCACAAGACTGGAAAAGGTCCGTTTTCATTCCAATGCCAAAGAAAGGCAATGCCAAAGAAGGCTCAAACTACCATACAATTGCACTCATCTCACATGCTATTAAAGTAGTGCTCAAAATTCTCCAAGCCAGGCTTGAACAATACGTGAACTTCCAGATGTTCAATCTGGATTTGGAAAAAAAAAGAGGAACCAGAGATCAATTGCCAACATCCACTGGATCATCAAAAAAGCAAGAGAGTTCCAGAAAAACATCTATTTCTGCTTTAGTGACTATGCCAATGCCTTTGACTGTGTGGATCACAACAAACTGTGGAAAATTCTGAAAGAGATGAGAATACCAGACCACCTGACCTGCCTCTTGAGAAATCTGTATGCAGGTCAGGAAGCAACAGTTAGAACTGGACATGGAACAACAGACTGGTTCCAAATAGGAAAAGGAGTATGTCGAGGCTGTATATTGTCACCCTGCTTATTTAACTTATACGTAGAGTACATCATGAGAAATGTTGGGCTAGATTAAAGCACAAGCTGAAATCAAGATTGCCGGGAGAAATATCAATAACCTCAGATATGCAGATGACACCACCCTTAGGGCAGAAAGTGAAGAAGAACTAAAGAGCCTCTTGATGAAAGTGAAAGAGGACAGTGAAAAAGTTGGCTTAAAGCTCAACATTCAGAAAACTAGGATCATGGCATCCGGTCCCATCACTTCATGGCAAATAGATGGGAAAACAGTGGAAACAGTGACAGACTTTATTTTGGGGGGCTCCAAAATCACTGCAGATAGTGACTGCAGCCATGAAATTAAAATATGCTTAATCCTTGGAAGAAAAGTTATGACCAAGCTGGACAGCTTATTAAAAGCAGAGACACTTTGCCAACAAAGGTCAGTCTAGTCAAGGCTATGGTTTTTCCAGTAGCCATGTATGGATGTGAGAATTGGACTATAAAGAAAGTTGAGCACCGAAGAATTGACGCTTTTGAACTGTGGTGTTGGAGAAGACTCTTGAGAGTCCCTGGTCTGCAAGGAGATCCAACCAGTCCATCCTAAAGGAAATCAGTCCTGAATATTCATTGGAAGGACTGATGCTGAAGCTGAAACTCCAATACTTTGGCCACCTGATGCAAAGAACTGACTCACTGGCAAAGAACCTGGTGCTGGGAAAGATGGAAGGTGGGAGGAGAAGGGGATGACAGAGGATGAGATGGTTGGATGTCATCACCGAGTCAATGGACACAAGTTTGAGTAAACTCCAGGAGTTGGTGATGGATAGGGAGGCCTGGTGTGCTGCAGTCCATGGGGTCACAAAGAGATGGACACGACTGAGCGACTGAACTGAACAGAAGTTTTTAAGAACAGACTTTATGATCTCAATCCCTGCATCTCCTCATATCTAGAGAAGCACTAAATCCTTCATCATGACATCAGATTCTCATGACTAACAGAAATCTTTTGTAAAATGAGTGCTTCATAGCAGTGAAGTCCGCCTTCATCAAAACCTTATATAGTGACCTTCCCCCACTGCCACTTTGGAGCATCTCTCAGAGCTGTCTGAGATGCTGCCTCCTGGGCTGCAGTCCTCATTTTGCCCCAAATAAAGCTTAACTCACAACTCTCAAGTTGTACATCTTTTTTTAGTTGACAGTAGGTCTGGCTGTCTTACTTTGAGATAAATTCTTGCTTCTGATTTGACCAAGCCCTCACTTCTTGTCGAGTGACATGTGGTCATTAATTCTAATGCTTCCTTTAAAATGATAGAATCAGGATTTCCTGGTACAGGAATGTGCCTGTGAATGCAAGGGACATGGGTTCGATCCTTGGGCCAGGAAGGTGGAGCAACTGAGCCCACACATCTCAACTACTGATGCCTGCAGGCCCTACAGTCCATGCTCTCCAAGTGAAGTCACCACAATGAGAAGCCCACGCACCACGTCTGGATAGTGGCTCCTGCTCACTGCAACTAAAGAAAGCCCACACGAAGCAACAAAAACCCCGCATGGCCAAAAATTAATTAAAATATGGCAATGTAGATGCTTCATTTTAAAACAAAATTCAATGATAGAATAATTCTGTGGATAAGAACTCAAATAATCATAATTCTCAACGAACTAAAAGATGTTTGTTTTGTTTCATTTTCTGTTTCTCTTTCTGAAAAGATGACAGAATATAGAGAAATAAACTTAGGGACACTTAATCTTTTAAAATAAAATTCCACGAGAGTTCCTGGGTTAGCAAATTAACTCTCCTTGTCCAGCAAGTTTGTAGCTAGTGGGTTGCTGATCCCACTGCAGACACTTTTAATGTTAGTTCCTCCTGAGCTCAAAAATTTAGCTCCATGAGGGTCTGAATCTGTCTGCTTTACTCACTACTGGACCGCCAGCTCTTAGAACAGTGCCTAGCACAGACACTCAGTAAATAGTTCCTGAATGATTGAACAAGCTGGAGACTACCTCAGGAATTATTCTGTGTATAGCATTAAAGCAACCACCAACCAGTTGGAACAGGCTTGCAAGATTAAAACATTTGGCTATCCCTGTCTGGATCTCCATTTGTATCTACAGCCTCTCCATGGTGTGACTTAAAGTTCAAAATGATGGTTGCATGGATCTGCAACACTCTTAGCCATTCTATCCAACAAGCATTTAATAGTGTAGTGTATTAATTAATTAATCGGTGTAGAGTTCAGTTACAGTCACACAATACACAGCAGCGGTTCTCAAAGGGGACGGTGCCACCCCCTGGTGGACACTATGGAAACTTCCGGGGTGCTTTCTCGGTTGTCACCAGGCTTGGAGTGGACAGCCAGATGCAGCAGAATCCTGCAGCTTGCAGAAAAAGTCCCACACAACGAAGACTCGCCTAGAGTGCCATGGGACTTTCCACTTTCCCGCTAGACATTCATGTAGGTGAAGAGCCTGTCAATAATGATCTGAGCTAAAACCAAATGCCATGTTACATATGAACACAAAATATATTATCTTTGAGTGGCTTTTGCATTTTTTCACTCTTCACTGAATTTTCCAAAATGCATCTGCTGAGAAAATTGATGGATTTCTTTTGTTCAGAACTTTATTAAAAGTTCTTTGCCATTTTGGAAACCTGCATCACCATCACCAAAATTGTGCATGGTATTTGAGTTACCAATATAATAAAACCCAAATCAGCCTATGTTTTCAGCGGTCACATCCATGGTGACTATCCATATAAGCGTCAGGATGCATACTTCATTGTGCCACTGATGTGGCCACGCCCAAGGATTCAAATGGAGAATTACATACTTAACAGGAACTTACTCAACTTCAATTTCTCCTGTATAATAGTTTGGGTGTGATTTTTTTTTTAAACATATGTAGGTAAGCTATATTGTCTATGAATCTCACTTCAGAATAGTGAAGTATTTGCTAGGAAGGGGATACTGGGTCTGAAAGGATTGAACACTACTGTTCTCCTTGTTAAGAAAGTAGACAATTATGTTTCAGGAATTTTTTTGAAGCTTGACTCACATATTCTTTTCCAGGCTCTTTGATACAGCGTGCCAGCATCTTTCTTGGGCCAAATGGGACATGTCTACTCAAGTCAATTCACAGTCTCATTTCAGTCAGTTCATCTGGGGAAATAAGTAGGTGTTAACACACCCCTGCAAAGAGAAATCCACACAATTCCTGCACCGGAAACATCCAGCCTTCTCTGAGTTTCTAAGTTCACAGACCACGCATGTGCAGAGGTGAACTGCACTCTTCTCCCCTACTCCCCCCACCCCACGGCGCTGTGCTGTCCTCAGTGTGATGACCATCCTGGTCTGGTACCTGCCGCCCAGTAGCCTCAAAATAAAAGGTCTGAATAAATAAATGGCCCTTGAAGGTATCTGTACTGGAGGTAACGCAGCAAACAGGTGAAGCAGGGGGTGATACACAAGGGAGGCTGTCTGTATTTCCATCCGGATATGATGCCCGCCCCCAGTTTATTGTAACCAGAAACATGGCTTTCATGCATCAAATGTTGTTGGTACTTGAAACATTTTATGCAATTCTTACCTTGCCTCTTTCTTTGCAGAAAAGAGAAGTAAGGGCTCTTACCTGTGTCTCCTTCAGCTTCCCTCCTCCCTCCAGGTGTCTCTGCTGCCTTGTCACCGCTACACCCACCCAGCCTCTCCTTCCTCCCCTTCCCCAAAAGGAAATGGGTCCCAATCCTTTCCAAGAAATACTTTCAGCTGGTACTTTTGCTCCCTTTCCCTTCTGTCTTCTGCAGGATCTTGAAGTACCTTCATTTTTATAATTTAGCCTTTTGCTCTCCCAACCAAAATGTCTGCATCAACCCTATCTGCTCGCATTGCATGAGGCACCACGTTCACCATGTTTGATGCTTCTGAACTTCGGTGTTGGAGAAGATTCTTGAAAGTCCCTTGGGCTGCAAGGAGATCAAACCAGTCAATCCTAAAGAAAATCAGTCCTGAATATTCATTGGAAGGACTGATGCTAAAGCTGAAGCTTCAATACTCTGACCACCTGATGTGAAGAATTGACTCATTGGAGAAGACCCTGATGTTGGGAAAGATTGAAGGCAGGAGGAGAAGGGGACCACAGAGGATGAGATGGTTGGATGGCATCACCGACTCAATGGACATGAGTTTGAGTAAACTCTGGGAGTTGGCGATGGACAGGGAAGCCTGGCATGCTGCAGTCCACGGGGTCACAAAAAGTCAGACACAACTGAGCAACTGAACAACAGCAACCATGTTCATTGCTGTGTGCATGTGCGTGCATGTGCGTGTGTGTGTAAAACCTTCAGTTATTGTTTCATTTGATTTTCCCATCACCCTCTAAGCTAATATTATTCTTGCCTTACAGGAAGGAATCCAGGACTCAGAACCTTTCCCAAGTATCACAGCTAGTCAGCTAGTGAGTAGACAGGTCAGGGTTCCCCCCAGACAATCCTCCACTCTCTGTTTCTCTGTCTCATTAATCCGTCATGGTCTGACTTCTCTGCGTCATCACCAGAAAGTTGCCTTTTTTAAGGCTAATAACCTCCGAATGCCCAAATCAATCCTGGCACATCTTATTTATAACAGAAAGTCTTAATCACTTTTTTCACACTATTTTGCTTTTAATTCACCATTTAACTCTACCAGTGGTTCTCAATCCTGGCTACATCCGGACCATCAACAGAGACTTCTTTAATTTCCACATTTATTTTGTAGTAGGTAATATGTAACCTTGGTCCACTATGTTACAGTGGAGAGTCTTCCTCCTGTTGCTGTCGCCCAGTCACCCAGGACCTGACCCCAGATGTAACCAACAGCACCAGTTTTCTATGTAGCCATGAGCTTATAAAAGCTACAGACTGTTCTCCAGGAAACTCAGATTGAATGGGCCAGTATTTGGGAGAGCAAAGGTAAGTCTTATGCACTGGCAAGTTTGAAGATTCTTTCTAAAACTTCTGAACATGTCTGAGTCACTGGGGTCACAAAGTTCATGTCTTCTGCCATTTGGAAAGTTGAACTTAACCGTATCTCCCCACGGCTAGGAACCCGTCAATGGCTCCCCAGACAAAATTGCCATAGAATTGAATGAGTGATCTGTGGGGGGAAAAAATAGAAAAAGAAAAGGTCCCGTGCTCAAATCCATTTGAAAAATGCTCTGTGACGATGTCCAACATCAGGAAATGCAATATCACCCAGCACATTGCCCTAATTAGCTCTGTGAAAACATAATAATGATTGTCAAGCCTCAGCCCAGTGTCTCCCTAATGGCATGAGCTGAAAGAATGTTAATTCTTGTCTTTATTAACCTCTTAGCTTATACCCTATAACATGAACTCCTTTCTGGGATGTGGCTCCCTTGTACAGACTTAAATCATTTGTAGGGCTTTCCTCCTGTCTCAGTGGTAAAGAATCCGCCTGTCAGTGCAGAAGACACAGATTCAATTCCTGATCCAGGAAGATCCCATATGTCGTGGAACAACTAAGCCGGTGCACCACAACTATTGCGCTTGTGCACTAGAGCCCAGGAGCTGCAACGCCAGAGCTCACACACCACAACTACGAAAGCCCACATGCCTGGAGCCTGCGCTCTGCAAGAGCAGCCACAAGAAGGAGAAGCCCGTGCACCACAACTAGAGTGGTCCCGACTCACTGCAACTAGAGAAAGCCTGCCCAGCAACAAAGACCCAGCACAGTTGAAAACAAATAAATTAAAAAGGAAAAGAAATCATTGACAGCCATTGGCTTAATTCCCATCTTCCTTATTGGCCTACAAGCTCCAAGCAGGGGACAATATGTATTGTTCCCTTCTGTCCCCACAGTTGTCACAAGATGGTGCACAGCACTTGGGAAAAACGGGTACCAACTGAACAGTGTTAAGGCTGTCCTTTAAAATCAGTGTTCCTCAAATTAATCAGGAAACCCTTTCACCATGCAAGAACAATTATCATCTCACAGAACAAGTATTCCCTCAAAGATGTTTTGAAAAACGCTGGTCTACAGGTTAAAACTCGAGTGCCTTGTGGGATCCAGAGATGGCTCTGGTCTGGTCTCACACCACTCCTGGTCCACGCTTTCCAGTCTTTTGTTCTTGCTGTTAATCCCTGTTCCCCATCCTTTATCTGACCTGTTTGTATTCATCCTCCTAGACTTCACCCTACCAAGGCCCTCACCAAAACAGAATGGAAGCACCTGCCCTCGTGTCTTGCATCACCCTTCAGACTATCAGCTTCTCAAAGACAAGGACACACCGCACTCATCCTTGGCCTCAAGTCCTAGCACAACGCCTGCAATGTACTACACAACTTGCAAATGGCTGGTGAATAAAGAACTGCTTTTCTTTCACAATGAAAATTTTCATCTTTGGAATGATACACATAAAATTACCAAATGAATTATGGTTTTGAGTTTCAATCTGTGATAACATAGTGGCCAAGGGATGCACAGAATAAACTCATCAATGAATTGAAAGTGGAAAGAAGGAGCCTGAGCTAACCCTCATGCTGTGCGTCATTAATCTATCGTGGGCAGGATGACATGGGCGTCCTCTCCAGTACAGACGCTGTTATGATTAATGCTGCTGGACTCACAAGAGCTACTGACTGTAACTCAGGCTAGATGAAAATAGAGTTGGTCAAGAACTGAGAATGTCACAACCAGGACACAACTCTGAATTTCTATCCCAGGCTAATGAATAGAAGCATGTGATTGGAGGATGGTCCGAATAGACTTAATTTGACACAATAATGATGAAATGAGCTCTTTTGCACAAAACTGGCCAAAGTTTCAAAGGCTTCTTCAGTGATGTGGTTTTGGGATAAAGGGCCCTGTATTAGTTGATTTTATTATTGCATCACTAATCCTGACTTATCTCTTGCATACCAGATTTGTATATCCAGTTTATTAACACACTCACCAACTTGTATAATCCCACTCAGAATTTTTGCTGGCCAAGAGCTCCACAGTCTAATTGGGAAGTAAGACAGGTCAGCAAACAAGCATATGATGCTGTGCAACATGTGCATTATTAAAGGTTGGGAAGAGGTGTTCTGACAGCAAGGGAGAAGGGGTACAGTTCTGGGGGTCAGGGCAAGGTAAGGTTTTTGAGATGCAATTCCAAGCTGAATCTAGGAGTTTACTTGACAGATCAGGTGGACGGTTCCAGCAGAGGGAGTTGGATGGCTCCAAGTGGACAGCCTCCAATTCAGCCTGCACAAAAATCCATTGCATCTTCTCCCCCTGGCATAGACCAGGCATAAAGGGGGCTCAGCAATCAAGAATCATTCATAAGTAGCTCAGTGAGCACCTGCTGTGTTGAAGAACCTGTTCCATGCCTTCCAATAAAACAGTGAGCTTAAGAGGGGAGGTCCCCGCCTTCCAGGAGCTTTCATTCTAATGAGGAAACAGATAAGGAACAATGACCCAAATAAAAGAATTCCAAATCTGTAGTGTGATGAGGAACAAGAAATGGGGTGAGAATCTAGAAAGACATGGGAAGAGGTCAGGCAACACTGAACAGAAATGTGACATTTAAGCTCAATCTGAATGGCAAGGAAATGCTGACCAGGCTGGGGGGCAGAGGGCTGCCAGAGATGGGCAGGGCAAAGGCTGAGGTGGGGAGAGTCTGATGAGCAAAGAAAACAAGAGTTGACCCAATAACTACGGCAGGGACACCAATGTGGGGAAGTGTCATATAAGACTCTAGGAAGAGGTAAGCCCCCCAGGCAGGTAGATAGTCAGACAGAGGAATGCCCTGAACATTCAGGTTGTGGCTGATATTTAGGAGCCAGCTGACAGATCATCACTGAGGGCTCTTTGTCCATGTGAGGTATGGCCTTAATCAACACGCCAGCAAGTCAGACAGAAAGAGACTGCAAGAGTTGAGTTGGATACCAAAGCCTAGCCACTGGGAAGGTCCTCGAGCAGCCCTAGAGTGCTAAGGCTAAGGAGGGGAAACTGAGGCAGCTTATTATGTGTTAGAACTCAGGCCAACCATGCATCAGGATTCACTCTTGGGATCCCTAAGACCTCGGTCCAAATTGGCAGCAAAGGAGCCTAGTCCTGGAGAACTCTGAGAAGGCATAAAGGCCAGACCCCTAGACCACGGTAAAAGGTAGATCCAGCCAGACCACTGGATCCAAGGCCAGTGGGAGCCCCAGCAGAGGGGAGGGCACAGGGAAAAGAGGGTGGTCATTTCTTGGGTGTTATCAGGAATGGCTCTAGGACTGAAGTGGGAAGGTTGGGGGTACCTGAGGAGCTGGGAATCACTGTGGCCTATGAGCTCTACAGAGATTAATGGCACAGCATGGACCCCATCCGTCAGTGGAGCTGGAGGCTGAGTCACTGCCTCTCCTCACCTCCACCCAACATCCGTGAGCCACTGCAGTCTGCTGCTGACAGCTCATCTGAACTCTCTCTTGAATCTGTGCCCTGCTCCTATTCATGCTGGAATTCTTTCACTCAGCCATCTTTCTCTCTGCAAGGCAGAGTGGAAAGTGCAAGGGCTATAGGGTCAGCCCTGATTACTAACAGTGTTGTGTGGGGCAACAGAATTCCAGTTGAGTTATTTCAAATCCTAAAAGATGATGCTGTGAAAGTGCTGCACTCAATATGTCAGCAAATTTGGAAAACTCAGCAGTGGCCACAGGACTGGAAAAGGTCTGTTTTCATTCCAATCCATAAGAAAGGCAATGCCAAAGAATGCTCAAACTACCATACAGTTGTACTAATCTCACACACTAGTAAAGTAATGCTCAAAAATTCTCCAAGCCAGGCTTCAGCAATATATGAACTGTGAACTTCCAGACCTTCAAGCTGGATTTAGAAAAGGCAGAGGAACCAGAGATCAATTGCCAACATCCACTGGATCATCAAAAAAGCAAGAGAGTTCCAGAAAAACAACTACTTCTGCTTTATTGACTATGCCAAAGCCTTTGACTGTGTGGATCACAATGAACTGTGGAAAATTCTGAAAGAGATGGGAATACCAGACCACCTGACCTGCCTCTTGAGAAGCCTGTATGCAGGTCAGGAAGCAACAGTTAGAACCAGACATGAAACAACAGACTGGTTCCAAATAGGAAAAGGAGTATGTCAAGGCTGTATATTGTCACCCTGCTTATTTAACTTATATGCAGAATACATCATGAGAAACACTGGGCTGGATGAAGCACAAACTGGAATCAAGATTGCCGGGAGAAATATCAATAACCTCAGATATGCAGATGACACCACCCTTATGGCAGAAAGTGAAGGAGAACTAAAGAGCCTCTTGATGAAAGTGAAAGAGGAGAGTGGAAAAGTTGGCTTAAAGCTTAACATTCAGAAAACTAAGATTATGGCATCTGGTCCCATCACTTCATGGCAAACAGATGGGGAAACAGTGGAAACAGTGGCTGACTTTATTTTGGGGGGCTCCAAAATCACTGCAGATGGTGACTGCAGCCATGAAATTAAAAGACACTTGCTCCTTGGAAGGAAAGTTATGACCAACCTAGACAGCATATTAAAAAGCAGAGACATTACTTTGCCAACATAGGTCCATCTAGTCAAGGTTATGGTTTTTCCAGTGGTCATGTATGGATGTGAGATTTGGAGTATAAAGAAAGTTGAGCACTAAAGAATCGATGCTTTTGAACTGTGGTGTTGGAGAAGACTCTTGAGAGTCCATTGGACTGCAAGGAGATCCAACCAGTCCATCCTAAAGGAGATCAGTCCTGGGTGTTCACTGGAAGGACTGATGTTGAAGCTGAGACTCCAATACTTTGGCACCTGATGTGAAGAGCTGACTCATTGGAAAAGACCCTGATGCTGGGAAAGAATGAGGGCAGGAGGAGAAGGGGATAGTAGAAGATGATATGGTTGGATGGCATCACCAACTCAATGGATATGAGTTTGGGCAAACTCCGGGAGTTGGTGATGGACAGGGAGGCCTGGCGTGCTATGGTTCATGAGGTCACAAAGAGTCAGACACGACTGAGCGACTGAACTGAACCGGACTGAACTGTGTGGGGTTAGTTAACTTCTCTGTGCCTTAGATTTCTCACCCATAGAATGGAATAGTTACACCCTCCTTGGCATTGTTGTCATGTACTGATGTGAGAGCTGGACCACAAAAAAGGCTGAGCACCGAAAAATTGATGCTTTCAAACTGTGGTGCTGGAGAAGACTCTTGAGAATCCCTTGGACAGCAAGAAAATCAAACCAGTCAATCCTAAAGGAAATCAACCCTGAATATTCATTGGAAGGACTGATGCTGAAGCTGAAACTCCAATACTTTGGCCACCTGATGCAAAGAGTTGACTCATTGGAAAAGACCCTGATGCTGGGAAAGACTGAAGGCAGGAGGAGAAGGGGATGACAGAGGATGAGACGGCTGGATGGCATCACTGACCCAATAGACATGAGCAAACTCTGGGAGATAGTGAAAAACAGGAAAGCTTGGCGTGCTGCAGTCCATGAGGTTGCAAAGCTGGACACAACTGAGCCACTGAACAAATGGGGCTTTATACGGACTGGGACCCTGTAAAAGCAAACATAGTCTGTACACAAAAGGATTTATAAACTTATGTTTCCTTAGGTTTCAACATAGTGTTACATAAAAAACAAATCCAACCTTCAAAGGTTAAACAGTCAGTGCAAGCTTTTATTGATGTGTCGCCACAGTTTTTATTTAACTAGCCAACTCCTGCTCTCCCTCTCCAGTGCCCGAGTACCTTAGGGCACAGCCCCTCTTTGCTCTCAGTTCTTATCCCATCTGTCTCCAGAGGAGACACAGGTGACCCAGGCCTGGCCAGGCAGAGCAGCCCATCTCCTGGGTCAGCTGTGTGACTCAGGGTTGGCCAAGTGACTGCACTTCAGCCAGTCAGACGCCAAGCAACTTTTTCTGGAGTTAGTACCTATCATTTCCACCACAAGGAAGACAACTTAGCTCCATAGTCCAGTTCACATGTACCATTTCCTTCGGTCACGAGGACTAGTTTAAAGATGAACTCATTTGGTTTTTGTAATAATGCTAGCAGAGTATACACAAGAAGAAGAGGAACTGCACTAGATTGTAAAGACTGGGGTGGACCTCTTTCTTAATGTCCAGTGTCCTTTGTCTTAAGATTTGGTGCAATATGTCTTTAGACCAATCTAATAAATGAGTCTTTAAAGAATGTAAAAAAAATAAAAAATAAAAAAAATAAAGATGAACTCATGGCCCAGCAGAGCAAATGAGCACCTTCTCTGAGGGCAATGTCAGAGCAATGGAAGAGAAAGCCTCTGTTTTCAGTCAGGGCTGCCAAGCTGGAGCGTATGTACCCAGAGCTACTGTCACCTGTCTTACCTATCAGACAAAGGGAAACTGCCTATAGAACAGAAAAGGACAGGCAAAGAGATGGAGAGAGAAAAGTGCCCTGGATGATAATGTTTGAACCCCCCAGATCCAGCTGCGCCTGAAGCTAATCCACTCCTGGCTGCACTTCTCTGTTACATGAGTCAATAAATTCACTTTTTTGCTCAAGGTGGACGGATTTGAGTGTCTGTCATTTGTCTCTGAAAACAGAGTCAATTTCTAAGCGATTCAGTAAAAGGAAACAGTTTCACCAGCATATTAAAGTAAGTATTCCTATTCTCCGCTTTCCTGGACAGAAAACCTGACCCAAACATGGAAGGATAATAAAGAGAGCAGTACACATCAATTCACCCACTTTAAATGCCTAAGGATCTATGAAGGAACAAATAGACTAGAAAATCAAATTTTCTCTTTGTGTCAATTATTAATCATAAATTGAAGCCAATAACAATCTACCGATATTGGCAGAGTTAAATCATAAGACATCTGTCATTTTGGCAGCAAGGAAACCAGCCTCCTGTTTAAAAGGACGTGTTACACCAAAGCACATTATTTATTAGGCACTTGGCTTTGCAGCCACATGGGGCAAAAGCGATGAGCAGCTCCATGGATCACCCCATCTGGTTCCTCCAAGCTGAAATATCTAGGCTGCATTTCCCTGCCAAATTAAGAAGAGAAAAGAAAGGAAGGAAGGAAGGAAGAAACCTGAAAAGGAAACCACACAACACAATCCTGGACTGACTCCTGAGCACCAAAAGCAAAGGTTTGCTTCCCCTTTTCCAAACTAGGTTTTGCAGCATGGCCTGTCAAGTCTTACAAGCCCTTTATTAATAAGCTCAATCTATTTCCATTTACTCCTCAGGAAGAGAATTATAGATGCTTGATTTCACAAACCTGGTATGTGCCCTGCAATGCTTCCACTGTCAGGGAGGTAACTACGATGGGCAGAGGGAGGGGTCACGTGTGAGACTGCAGCACAGACTGCCTGGGAGATGGGGGAGAAAACCACATCCTCATGTCCCGACCCTTGACACCAGGTCTCTTTCCACTTTCCCCAGGAAATATTTTCTGTCCTCTGGGAAGCTGAGGATTTGTGGATCCTCTTGCCTCAGTACAAATGCTATTTTATGGGAAACATTTTTAAAATACGTTAGTGGATTTTCCTCTTTTGCATCTCCATGTGACTGTCTCACTAGTCAGACAGACATGCAACTCTCTGAGGTCCCTGGGCAGACAGAAGGGGATAGGATTTTCCTAGTAGGAATGTCAATAGAGGAGACTCCATATTCAGTCTCTGACATCCAAATATGTGATTTTGGGTTCTGCAACAAGAGCACAATAGATTTTGAAAGGCAAGCTTTGTCAGAAAAAAAAAAAAGATTTTCTACATGCCTTATGTTCCTTTCTACAATTGAGAAGCAGATCAGGCGAACTCTGGTCTGGGCAGCTCAGTTTCTCCAAAGCCATAAGGATGCTATGTTTTCTTCTCCCCAAGGACATGAGGCTGGCAGTATGAAAAGAAAGGACCCAGAGGAAGTGACCGTCCTGGCCACCCCAGGTCTGACACACAGTGAGTGCCCATGACTGTTTATCCACTGAACTTGAGAGGCTTTCCCAGTCTGGTACCATTAGCATTCTGGGCTAAATTTCTCCTCACTGAAGTATGAATTCAAGCAATCAGAAAAATCCAAAACAGATAATCTACCCACAATCTCCCTCCCCAGATCCATATTCCAAATTAGAAAAATGGATTGAATTCATCCACACTTTGCTTTCATATTGTGTATCTGTTTCAGGTTGATTTTGTTACAGTTGTAACCCAAACTCAGTGCTATTATACTCTGCGAATATAAACTCGGTTTCTTTTCCATAGCCACATCTGTGACACTGAAAATGAAGCCAGAAGTTCACTCAGTCGTTCCTCAGCCTTGAAAGTGTGTGCAGCATGGACCAGATGAACCTGCAGGCCCCGTCACCCCCACAGGTGAGACCCTAGAGGCAATGAGCAGCCTGGATACGCCCAGCTCCTCCTCCTGTGAGCGCACCTCATTAGAACCTTTGCTGGATGCACAGGAAACATCAATAACATCGATCTTTTAAAACTGAAGGACTTTTCTGGATGCAGAGGGCAGGAATCTCATACTAATAGGAAAACTGTCTAGATGGAAAGACCCACATATCAGGAAAAAGGGTCAAATCAACTTAAATGGTAAGGCCAGTCTCATTCATTCAAAAAATGCTCATTGAGCATCTACCATGTACCAGATGCCAGGAGGAAAAAAATCGCACAGAGGCAATTTGTTAACCACCCACTCCACCCCATCCCCAAGCAGAGCGGATACAGAGCGGCTACTCAGGCTGGGCAGGGTACACCCCCAGGCGGTGCCAATCACGCCAGCTTCCACATGGGCTTCCCAGGTGGCGCAAATGGTAAAGAAACTGCCTGGCAAGGCAGGCAACATAAGCGACCCAGGTTCAACCCCTGGGTCAGGAAGATCTCCTCAAGAAGGAAATGGCAACCCACTCCAGTATTCTTGCCTGGAGAATCCCATGGACAGAGGAAGCCTGCAGGCTACAGTCCATGGGGTCACACAGAGTTGGACACGACTGAAGTGACTTAGCACGCACACACACACCATGTGAATGGGGCCCCGGGAGCTTACCACTCGGCCAGAGGCCTTCATATTCCCACTGGTGACAGAGCTACCAAGGAATAACTATGTGTGACAGGTGTAGGAATAAAGGGAAGGGTGAGGAATTTGGTCAAGAAATGAGGTGGCTCCATCCATCCTGCTTGATACCCCCAGCTTCCCCCAGGTGAAGGGAGCAGCAGGTCCAGGGTGTTTCTGCCTCTAGCATTCCTGCATGCCGCATTCCTATGTATATGGAAGCACTTTGGGAAAACAATATCCGATCAAAAGAAGACTTTTTAGCTTCCGGATCTGCTCCCAAAGCACAGATCCTGGACAGTCAAGGTGTGTACTGACCTGAGATGCCCCACAGCCCATGATACAGGGGACTCAAGCGTCCCAAAGGGATGATTATCATTTTTGCCAGGAAAATGCGACTGATTGGCTGGTAGAAAAAGTAAAGCCAACAGGTGGTTACATTTTTTTAAAATCCCTTTGGTGATTTCTCTCCATTTTCTAGAGAGGAAACAGTGCCAAATTCATCAGAGCCTTTTAAGATATCTACTCTTGTGACTTCCCTGGTGGTCCAGTGGTTAAGACTCCACACTTCCAGGGCAGGAGGCACAGGTTCGATCCCTGGTGAGGGAACTAAGATCCCACATGCTAGTTAGGTAAGGGAAAAAAAACAACAGTACTTTTGCTGAGGGGACTGAGGACAACAAATGACTTCAGCTACCTTGGTTGACTCTCACAGACACACAGAAGAAACCCACTTGTACCACCCATGGGGACAAAGTAACTGAAATTTTACCCTCTGAGCTAAGACCATATTGAGAATTACAAGTCACAGATGAGAACATTTTCTTCCCTGACTTATAATTCTTTGTTTTAAGCATCAAAGTAAACCAAATACACACATAACCCTAACAGATTTCAGGCAAGAGATGAAGAGCTGCTACACAAAAGACCGGTCTTATGTGTTTATACAATAGTTCACTTCATTCAGTCCCTCAGTCATGTCCGACCTTTTGCAACCCCATGGACTGCAGCATGCCAGGCTTCCATGTCCATGATCAACTCCAGGAGCTTGCTCAAACTCATATCCGTTGAGTTGGTGATGCCATCCAACCATCTCATCCTCTGTCGTCCCCTTCTCCTCCTGCCCTCAATCTTTCCCAGCACCAGGGTCTTTTCCAGTGAGTCAGTTCTTTGCATCAGGTGGCCAAAGTATTGGAGTTTCAGCTTCAGCATCAGTCCTTCCAATGAACACCCAGGACTGATCTCCTTTAGGATGGACTGGTTGGATCTCCTTGCAGTCCAAGGGACTCTCTCAAGAGTCTTCTCCAACACCATAGTTCAAAAGCATCAATTCCTCAGCGCTCAGCTTTCTTTATAGGCCAACTCTCACATCCATACGTGACTACAGGAAAAACCATAGCTTTGACTAGATGGACCTTTGTTGGCAAAATAATGTCTCTGCTTTTTAATATGCTGTCTAGGTTGGTCATAACTTTTCTTCCAAGGATTAAGCATCTTTTAATTTCATGGCTGCAGTCACCACCTGCAGTGATTTTGGAGCCCAAGAAAATAAAATTTGTTACTGTTTCCATTGTTTCCCCATCTATTTGCCATGAAGTGATGGGACCTGATGCCATGAACTTAGTTTTTTGAAGGTTGAGTTTTAAGCCAGTTTTTTCCTTTCATTAAGAGGCTCTTTAGTTCCCCTTCACTTTCTGCCATAAAGGTGGTATCATCTGCATATCTGAGGTTATTGATATTTCTCCCGGCAATCTTGATTTCAGCTTGTGCTTCATCCAGTCCAGCATTTGAATAATGTATTCTGCATATAAGTTAAATAAGCAGGGTGACAATATACAGCCTTGACCTACTCCTTTCCCAATTAGGAAGCAGTCTGTTGTGCCATGTCTGGTTCTAACTGTTGCTTCTTGACCTGCGTACAGATTTCTCAGGAGGCAGGTAATGCGGTCTGGTATTCCCATCTCTTTCAGAATTTTCCACAGTTTGTTGCAATCCACACAGTCAAAGGCTTTGGCGTAATCAATAAAGCAGAAGTAGATACTTTTCTGGAACTCTCTTGCTTTTTTGATGATCCAATGGATGTTGACAATTTGATCTCTGGTTCCTCTGCCTTTTCTAAATCCAGCTTGAACATCTGGAAGTTAACGGTTCACGTCCTGTTGAGGCCTGGCCTAGAGAATTTTGAGCATTACTTTGCTAGCGTGTGAGGTGAGTGCAATTGTGCAGTAGTTTGAGTATTCTTTGGCATTGCCTTTCTTTGAGATTGTAATGAAAACGGACCTTTTCCAGTCCTGTGGCCACTGCTGACTTTTCCATATTTGCTGGCATACTGAGTGCAGCACTTCAACAGCGTCATCTTTTAGGATTTGAAATAGCTAAACTGGAATTCCATCACCTCCCCTAGCTTTGTTTGTAGTGATGCTTCCTCAGGCCCACTTGACTTCACACTCCAGGATGTTTGGCTCTAGGTGAGTGATCACACCATCATAGTTATCTGGGTCATGAAGATCTTTTCTGTACAGTTCTTCTGTGTATTCTTACCATCTCTTCTTAATATCTTCTGCTTCTGTTAGGTCCATACAATTTCTGTCCTTTATTGTACCCATCTTTGCATGAAATGTTCCCTTGGTATCTCTGATTTTCTTGAGGAGATCTCTAGTCTTTCCCATTCTGTTGTTTTCCTATATTTCTTTGCATTGATCCCTGAGGAAGGCTTTCTTAACTCTCCTTGCTATTCTTTGGAACTCTGCATTCAATTGGGTGTATCTTTCCTTTTCTCTTTTGCCTTTAGCTTATACAATAGTAATAATTGTTAAATAATAATAATTGAGGGACTTCCCCGGTGGTCCAGTGGCTAAGACTCCATGCTCCCAGTGCAGAGGGCCTGGATTTGTTTCCTGGTCAAGGAACTAGATTCCATATGCTACAACTAGACAGTCTGCATGCCTCATCCAAAGATCTCACCTGCCACAATGCAGATCAAAGATGCCGAGTAAGATGAACAACTAAGACTGGGTGCAACCAAATAAATTAATTAATTAAAAAAAGAGAGAGAGAAAGCTAGAAATATGACTAAAGATTAAAAACTAAGACAAAAAACAATATGACCTTTTCAAAGACCATTTAATATTTGCATGCCAAAAATCTTTAAGCATACCTCCATTCTTCAATAGGAAGAATACAGTAAATTTCTGTTAATATTACTTTATTGGTAGAAAAATGAGATCCTAAGAAGTTGGACAATTTACTTATGATTACATAAGGATTCTGAAGCAGACTTCAGGTTGGGACACTTTGCGTTCCTGCTCTGGGTCTGTCTCTCTAAGTCACAGCACTTCTCTTAAATTACTTGCATTTTCCAAACAAGGGATGAAGTCTGAATTTAAAAGAGAAAAGAGTGATGTGTAATAGCCCAGTAATTGAGATTTTTATCATCCAAACAGAAGTCAAGGTAAAACTAATATATTTAATCCAAAATACCACACATATTGACAATAAGATAATATGCAAATAATACCAAGGACGACAGACACAGTGCTGTCTATACAGACTGATTTTTCACACTGATTTGTGAGGAGTCCCCAGCAATATGACACTCATCAGAAACAATGCTGTAGAAGTTTAGGTAGTCCTGAAATTGATTTACGTTTTATCACAGGTCTTAGATCTTATTTTTATGGTTTTAGATCTTATTTTTAACTGATTGCAGCCATGGACTCCTAAGCCTTGAATTATGCACATAATGACCCAGAGAGAATCATCTTCCCCCAGAAAGTAGATATGCTAAGAGAAAGCTGGAGTTTTCCTGCTGAGTCAGGGAACTCAGTGAACCTTGGAGAAAACCAGGAAATAAATAACAGGGGGGTAGAGGTGCCCCATAAAAATGCCCTGAAAAAAAAAAAAACCAGAAAAAAAATGCAACTTTTTCCTCTTCCAGGTTTTGGTTTTGTGATTGAGTTGTTTTTCTGCAGATATGTGACAACTAAAAATCCACCTATTGAAAGCATCCAATATTCATTCACTTGTGTATTCATTTGGCTCTCCTTCTGCTACAGGTTAGGCCTTCCAATATCCAAAGAGAGCAATCTCGAACTTCCCTGGTGGTCTGGTGGTTAAAACACAGTGCTCCCACACAGACCTGGGGCAGGGTTTCCTAGAAAAAAATGGTACAGATGAACCTATTTGCAGGGCAGGAATAGAGACACAGACATAGGGAACAGACATGGGGACATGGTGGGGGTTGGGATGAACTGAGAGATTGGTATTAACGTCTGTGCACTGCCATGTATAAAACAGATAGTTAGTGGAAACCCACTGTACAGTGCAGGGAGCTCAGCCCAGGTCTTCGTGGTGACACAGATGAATGGGATGGGGTCTGGGAGGGATGGTAAAGAGGAAGGGGATACACATATACACACAGCTATTCACTTCATTGTACTAACAATGAAGAAACTGTTAGTTAGCAGAAACTAACACAACACTGTAAAACAATTATACCCCAATTTAAAAAAAAAACACCTCTGTGCTCCCAATGCAAGGGGCATGGGCTTAATCCCTGTTTGGAGAATTTAAGATCCTGCATGCTTCGGGGTGTGGCCAAAAACAAACAACAACAACAACCAAAAAAACAAAGATAGCAATCTTGTCAACTCTCCAAAGGCTTCTCCAACTTAGTCATCCTTCGGTGTCCTCAACTCTTCATAACAGGGTTGATTCATGCCACACGACCAAGTCCTATCCCAGGTGACATGCACACAGAACACCAAGACAGAGAGGCTGCTGTTCCACCTACGCACCTCCTGCCTCAGAGCTTACTTTCAACAGGCAAAAAATGCTGCAATGAATGTGTCAATTTGCAATGAATTAAATTCTAATTCCAGGTAAACTGATGAAACAATATATTTATCCTTGCATACTTATTTGACAACCTCCTGTGTACAGAGCCCATGTTAGGCATTTCTAAATCAGAGAATCCTTAAGAATAGTTTTATAGTCATAAAACAGAAGCAATCAACTTTAAGGTAAGGTCTTCATTTCTGAGGGCAAAATTTGTTTTTCTCCTCTTATTTCTGAAGGACTCTCTGACTAAGAAGTACCAGATACAGGCATGCTCTGCAAGCCTCATTCAAATCTTGTCTGAATATAAAATGACCTCAGAAAAAGAGGAAACCATGTAGGAAAAAAGATACAAAATCTCACTGTCAAAATGTATTATTCATGTACATCAGAGACTCAAATAAACCATCACTCATTCATTCAACAAATATTTATTGAACCTCTGCTCCTATTGGGCACTTTAGGGACTGAGTAAGACAAGGCAGCTGTCCTGAAAGGGCTTATGATTGAGTACAGAACATCTGCATATACTTCCCTACTTAGACCAAGCACAGATTCTAGCCTACAGGGTGTTTCCCCTGTGGTTAATTTATTAATCTTTCTGACTCTGTTTCTGCATCTGCAATATTCCTGAAAGGACTGGTATAAGGATAAACTGAGATGATAAAGATTTCTCTCTCCCCAGATGTGTTCTTGTTGGGCCAATCTGACCTTGATGGTCATATTCTAAAAGCACACTATCCAACATACAAACATCCCCACAAACAGCTTAAACAAAACAGAAAATACAAGCATTCTCTCAACTCTTTCCTCTGCCAAAAGTAATTTTGACTATATTTCTCACATATTTTGTAGTAATTAAGAACAGAGAGTAAAAGCAATCAAATAGAGGCAACCTGGAAAATAAAAAGGTAGAGGCAAGGTTTTCCCCATATTCTATCATAATTGAGTGCTTAGAAGATTGATCAAAAATATTATGGGAATTGGGAGGGACTGAGATGGAGGAGGAGGTGTCTCACTTGGACTTTCAAAGGTTAGACTGACAGGCGGAGGGAGCAGACAGAAAGTTACAGAGAAACGAAATGCAAGGCCTGTTTGAAGAAACCCTGCGAAGTCCAGTTTGACTGTGGCCTAGCGCACGGGTAGAGAATAAAAGGAAATAAAACTTAAGTTTGAACAGAGTAGAAGCCCCAGTGGTAGATAATGAAAACCAGCCTACGGCACTCAAAATAACTCAGAAGGTCATGTTTTAAAAGCGTACAACCCAGTGGCTGTCAGTACATGTACAAAGTTGGGCATTTAGCACTGCAATTAATTGTAGAATATTTTCATTACCCTAAAAAGAAACCCACACCCCTAACCATAATCTCCTCAATACCCCTTCCCCTTCCAGCCCTAGACAACCACTAATCTACTGTCTAACTATAGATTTGCCTATTTTGGACATTTCATATACTGTAAATGGAATCATACAGTATATGATCATTTTGAACTGGTTTCTTTCAAATAGCATGTTTTCAAAATTCATTCACATGGTAGCATGTATCATTACACTGTTTCTTTTTTTTAATATTTATTTATTGATTTGGCTGTGCCAAATCTTAGTTACAGCACGCAGATCTTTGACTGTGGCTGAACTCTTAGTTGCAGTATAAGGGATCTAGTTCCCTGACGAA
Organism: Odocoileus virginianus; assembly: GCF_023699985.2. Lineage (NCBI taxonomy): Eukaryota > Metazoa > Chordata > Mammalia > Artiodactyla > Cervidae > Odocoileus > Odocoileus virginianus. The sequence goes on along the minus strand of NC_069677.1, from coordinate 29,488,264 downwards.
GGATCAAACCCAGGTCCACTGCATTGAGATAGCAGAGTCTTCACCACTGGACCAAAAGGGAAGTCCTCATCCTTGTTATTGATGAATAACAGTTCATTATGCAGATATACTGCATTTCATTTATCCATTCATCAGTGGATGGACATTTGGACTGTTTCCATATTTTTGGCTATTATGAATAACACTGCCCTGAACACTGGTATACAAGTGTTTGTGTGGGCACAGGTTTTCAACTCTCTTCCATCTAGAAGTGGAATTGCTGGGTCATACGACTCCCGTTTCTTTTTGAGAAACTTCCAGAACATTTTCCAAAGATATCTCACTATTTTACATTCCCACCACATTGTATGAGGGTTCCAATTTCTCCATATCCTCACCAACACTTGACATTATCTTTTTTATTATTATTATAACCATCCTACTAAGTATAAACTGATACTTCATCGTGGTTTTGATTTGCATTTCCCTGACCACTAATGACATTGAGCATCTTCTCACTGAGCATCTTCTCACTCATTGTGCTCACTGAGTAGGGTGTGTGTCCTTGGAGAAATCTCTCTTCCTTTGCCTGTTTTAAACTGAGCTATTTGTCCTTTTATTAAGTTGTAACAGCTCTTTTTCTCTTTTAGATACAAGTCCCTTATCAGGAGTATATTTGCAAAAATTTTCTTCCCATCTGTGGTAAACAGGATGTTTTTGAGGCACAAATGTTTTTAACTTTAATAATGCCCAATTCATATATTTTTGCTTTTATTTCTTGTACTTATATCTAAGAAACCACTGGCTAATCCAAAGTCACAAAGTTTACACCTATGTTTTCTTCTAAGGACTTTACAGCTTTAGCTCTTTTGAGTTAATTTTTATATTAACACATGGTGTGAAGAGGAAGGTCATTTTTTTAATCTTTAACCTTCTAAATTCATCAAGATGGGTTTTAGACAGAGTAACCTGTCAAGAATGTGTAGACTGGATTAGTTTGGTAGGAGACTAAAGGTGTAGAGGTCTAAATACATGGTAATTTAAAAGCAGTATAAAAGTCCTGGAAGTTGGGGCCTAAGCGTCAATTTCAGTTCTTAGAAGAAGAAACAGGAAATATATTAGAGAATAATGAATGATAGACAAATGCAAGAGGGTCCTTCTAAGTGGTTGTGTCTAAGCAAGGTTAGTGCTGGGGTCACTCTGGTCTGGACTGACTACACCCCAGGAAAAGAAGAGGTGCAGCAGAGATGCCTAGGGGAGGACTGGAAATACCCATCAGTGAACGAGCACATGCTGCTGAAATTTGACAAAAAGTACCTTCGAATTTAGTAAGTTTGCATCCCTGCTTCAAATCACCTGTAAAGTGGGAATTCCCTGGCAGTTCAGTGGTTAGGACCGCACACTTTTACTGCTGAGGCCCGGGAAGCCATGCAGCTCAGCCAAAAAAAAAAAATTACCTGTAAGGCACAATTTTGCCTTTTGTAGTAGGTGAGAAATGCTCATGCTTTGGACGTTATCCTTATTTCATAAATGTGCAGGTGACTATCTCCACACATTTCCATCAGTTGTATCTCTCACTACCTATGTGGTTTTCAACCTGGAGGAACCAGTGATGGAAATTCACCTAATGAAATGATGAAGTCTGATTTGGAAGTTCAGCCACACAGGAAAGAATTGTCTTTTGGGAAATGCTTTCTCCATTCAGAAGCAGGAGACTAATTATAAGAAAACACCTCAGCAGACTGAACTGAGGCATTAACATATTGGGTTAATGAGCATTTCCACCCTGAGGAAACTCAAAGAAGTTTCAACTGACCTTTGCGAACTTCGTTAACCAAACTCTGCATAGACTTTAATCCTATGAAGTCTAATTTAAAGGTTGCTTAGAATACATTGTAGACTGAGTGATACTCAACCCTGGTCTTTCATTTAAAACAACTTGAGTTGTATGTATTTACTTTATTTTACATGCTCATTCCCTAGCCTTTATCTGAGAGTGCTTTGATGAAACATATTTGGGGTAGGTCACCAGTGTTTGTATTTTTAGAAAATGGGACAAGTGATTTTTACACCAACCAGGATTTAGAATCAGGATCTGGAATGAAGAAATCTGCTTCTAACCAGGTTTGCCATAACTAGCTATTGCACTTTGCATGCATGCAAGCTCAGTCGTGTCCAACTCTTTGTGACCCCATGGACTGTAACTTACCAGGCTCCTCTGTCCATGTGATTTCTCAGCCAAGAATACTGGAGTGGGTTCCCATTTCCTTCTCTAGGGGATCTTCCCGACCCAGGGATGGAACCCACATCTCCTGCATTGGCAGGCAGATTCTTTACCACTGAGCTGCCTGGGAAGCCCAATTAACTACTTTAATCTTGAGCAATTCCCTGAAGTCTATCTGAGCCTCGGTTCCTTGGTAAGAAAAGAGGGATAGTAATAATCATAAATACCTCCCAATATCTTCATGTGAGAGAAAAAACGGACATTCCATATTTCACAAAAGTGCTCCAAAATATGTCATGTTATTATCGGATCCAATGGTCACCTATTTTACTCAACAGCTTACCAGCATAAGACTTCTTTGGCCTCCCCCTTTTGAAACACTGCCTTCTCATGGTTCCTCTAATGATACAGTTCCCTGGTTCTCTTACCTCAGGGACTGTTCCTCTTCCACGTAGCTTCCTTGTTCCCCCTGCACTGGTGGGGCTCTAAAGGTTGAACCACCCAGGCCTCAGTCATGGTTCCCCTTATCTTCTCTACATACACTTTCTCCCTTGGCAATCCCATCCAGTTTCAGGAGATCTGTGATTTAACATAAGCATCCCCAAATTTATATCTCCAGCCCTCGCGTTTACTAGCTACCTAAATGCCTATTTGATCTCTCCTACCTAGACCTCCACTTGGAGGTCTAAACTATCTCAAACTGAACACGTTGGAAAGAAAATTCCTGATTTTCCCTTCCCATACTGCGGCTCCCACTAATCCTTTCCCTTTCAGTGTGTGGTATGTGTGTGTGATTTACTACAAGGAATTAGCTTCTTTGACTATGAAGGCTGTCTAAACAAATCCAAAATCTGCTGGATGAGCAGACAGCAAGGGAAGATAGGGCTGTGAAGTTCACAGTGTGAGCCCGCCCAAACTGTTCTCTCTTTTCCAAACCATCTGACAACAGGCCAATAATCAAGTCAGTCCATGGATATTCCATGCTCCGTACCATCCCTCACACAACCTCCTCAAAAAATCTGCTCAAAGAGATTTCTGAGTCTATCTCCCTCACTTTCTTTTGGGCCACAGACTTTAGTTAGGTAGCTTGCTCAGTGAATGCAGCTGTCCCCAGGAAGAGACTTCGTTTTTCACATATGATTTGAGTTGCATGGATAGAGAGGACCACACTAGACCCAAATTTTTCCTACTTCAGTTAATTTGCCTGAATCATTCACATGATAACTAAGTTCACTCTGTTCCTAATTGCATAAAATATTGTTTTAAAGACAAAACCTTTTTTTCTTTATAATCCATGAGTTGTGGGATTTTTTACTCTGTAAGATTCTTATCCTAAAATACTTTCTTGGGTTTAAAAAAGAAACATCAAATACATTTTTCTCTCTTGAATCACAAGATACAGAATGCTTCACAATATCTCTAGGGAAAAGACTTCTTATTGAGATATAAGTGACATATAATACTATATTAGTTTCAGGTGTACAACATAATAGGACTTCCCAGGTGGCACAGTGTTAAAAGAGTCCGCCTGCCAATGCAGGAGACACAGAAGACCCAGGTTTGATCCCTGGGTTAGGAATATCCCCTGGAGGAGGAAATAGCAACCCACTCCAATATTCTTGCCTGGAGAATCCCATGGACAAAGGAGTCTGGTGGGCCACGGTCCATAGGGTTGCAAAGAGCTGGACCCGACTGAGCAACAGAGCATACATGCACGCATACAACACAATGACTCAAAATATGTAAATATTGCCACAATACATAAAATGATTACTACAGTAAGTCTAGTTAAAATCATCACAACATACAGTGATAAATTTTTTCTTATGATAGAAACTTCTAAGACCTACTCTCTTAGCAACTTTCAAATATATAGTACAGCGTTATTAACTATAGTCATATAAATCTCCATATCTCATTATATCTTTTCTAATAGGAAATTTATACCTTTTTTACCACCTTTACTATTTCACCCACCCTTCAATCTTCTCATATGTAAAGAAAAAAATCCGCCTGCAATGCAGGAGACACAGGAGATGGAGATTTCGATCCCTGGGTCAGGAAGATCCCCTGGAGAAGGAAATGGCAAGCCACTCCAATATTCTTGCCTGGGAAATTCCACTGACAGAGGACCCTGGTGAGCTAAAGGGTAACAACGAGTCAGACACGACTGATTGACTAAGTGGTTTAAAAGAGTACCATGAAAAAAAAAAAAGAGTACCATGACTAGCATTTGATTGGTACATAATAATGATAACTGTTACTAATAAATGATTTTGGCAGAATTTACAATTTGAGAAATCCTTAATGCATATGAGGATTATCTGGGAAACTTTTAAAAGCTGTCGATGCCTAGGCTTCACTCCTGAGATTGATTCACTTAGTCTGGAGATTAGGCTTTTCCAAAATTTTTACACAATTTATGTACAGAGTTATTTATAGTAGATTCCTTTCTGATAGCCCAAACTGGAAACAAGCAAAGTGTCTAGCAATGCTAGACATTGCTAGTCCATGTTATGGAGATGTCTCCATAACATTGGCTACCATTCAGCAATAAAAGGGAACAATCTACTGATAACATGCAGCAACTTGGATGGACCTCAAGGGCATTATGCTGAGTGAAACAAAGCCTAGCTCAGAGGTTTCTATACTACTCAAGGGAATCTATAGATTTAGTGCAATCTGTAGCAAAACACTCATGATATTTTCCACAGAACTAGAACAAATAATCCTAAAATTTATATAGAACCACAAAAGACCTAGAATTGTCAAAGCAATCCGGAGGAAAAAAGAACAAAGCTGGAGATAAAACCTTCCAAATTTCAGACTATACTACAAAGCTACAGTAATCAAAACAGCAGGGCACCATGTATATTTCTCCAAGTATATACAATGGAGAAAAGATAATTTCTACAACAAATGGTGTTAAGAAGCCTGGAGAGCTCCCTGTGAAAGAATGAAATTAGAACATTTTCTCACCCATATATAAAAACAAATTCAAAATGGATTAAAGGGCGTCCCTGGCAGCTCAGTGTAAAGAACCTGCCTTGCAGTACAGATGATGCAGGTTCAATCCCTAGTCCAGGGAGACTACATGCAGCTGCGACTAAGACTCAATATAGCCAAATAAATGAACAAGTAAATATTTTTTAAAAGATAGATTAAAGATGAAAATGTAAGACATAAAACCAAAAAACTCCTAGAAGAAAACATAGGTAAGACATTCTTTGACATAAATCTTAGTAATCTCTTCTTAGATGAGTCTCCCAAGGCAAAAGAAATATAAGTAAAAATAAACAAATTGAACCTAATCAAATTTAAAAGTTATCAACACAGTAAAAGAAACCATCAACAAAACAAAAAAATAACTTATTTATGGAATGGGAGAAAATATTTGCAAATGTGACTGACGAGGGGTTAATTAAACAAAACACATCAAAAGCTCATACAACTCAATAACAAAAAAACAACCACCCAGTCAAAAAATGGGGCAAAAGACCTAAACAGACATTTCTCCAAAGATGACATACAGATAGCTAAGAGATAGCCATAAAAAGATCTCATCACCACTAATTATTAGGGAATTACAAATCAAAACCACAATGAAGTATCTATCACCTCACACTGATCAGAATGGCCATCATCAAAAAGTTTATGAATAATAAATGCTAAAGAGCGTGTGGAAAAATGGAACCCTTGTACATTGTTGGTAGAAATGTAAATTGGTGCAGTCACTATGGAAAGGAGTAGGGAGTTTCCTCAAAAAACCAAAATAGAACTACCACACAATACAGTGATTCCACTCTTGGTTATATATCCAAAGAAAATGAAAACACGAATTCAAAAACATACCCACACCCCAATAGTTTAGTTCCGTTCAGTTTAGTCGCTCAGTCGTGTCCGACTCTTTGCAACCCCATGCACTGCAACACACCAGGCCTCCCTGTGCATCACCAAATCCCAGAGTTCACCCAAACCCATGTCCATTGAGTCGGTGATGCCATCCAACCATCTCATCCTCTGTTGTCCCCTTCTCCTCCTGCCCTCAATCCTTCCCAGCATCAGGGTCTTTTCAAATGAGTCAGCTCTTTGCATCAGGTGGCCAAAGTATTGGAGTTTCAGCTTCAACATCAGTCCTTCCAATGAACACGCAGGACTGATCTCCTTTAGGATGGACAGGTTGGATCTCCTTACAGTCCAAGGGACTCTCAAGAGTCTTCTCCAACACCACAGTTCAAAAGCATCAATTCTTTGGCACTCAGCTTTCTTTACAGTCCAACTCTCAAATCCATATGTTCACAGCAGCATTATTTAAAATTGCCAAGATATGGACCTAAGTGTCCACCAACAGATAAAATGGATAATGAAGATGTGTTATATGTATAAATACATTCACACACACACACACACACACACACACTAGAATACTATTCAGCCAGAAACAAAGAATGAAATTTTGCCATTTGCAACAACATGGATGGACCTAGAGGGTATTATGCTTAATGAAATAAATCAGACAAAGAAAGACAAATACTATATGATATCACTTATATATGGAATCTAGCAAATAAAACTAAGAAACAGACTCCTAGAGAACAAACTAGTGGTTATCAATGGAAAAGGAAGGAAAGGAGGAGGTAATACTGGGGTAGGGGATTAAGAGGTACAAACTACTATATACAAAACAAGTAAGCTACAAGGATATATTAGAATAAACTTAAAAGTAATACAGTATAATCTTAGAAGGTAAAATAAAATTTCACAAGGGAAAAACATTGCATAGAACTATACACAGGCTTGTGCACAAATGAGTGGAAATAAAGCTGGTGAAACCTGAATAAGTCTGTGGATTGCAACTTTTGATATTATCCTATAATTACCTAAGATGGTACCATGGGGGAAACTGGGTGAAAGGTACACAGGGTTTCTCAGTACTATTTTTGCAATATCTTGTGAATTTATATTTATTTCAAAATAAGAAGGAAAACTCTTTTGCACCCAACAACTTGGATCTTAAGGGCATTAGGCAGAATGAGGAAAACAATCTCAAAAGGCCACATATTGTATGATCCCATGTATATAAAATTTTCAAAATTAAAAAAAAAAACAGATGGAGCATAGATTACTCACTTTCAGAGTTAAATGTTAAGTGGGAGGAAAGGGGTGCATGTGATTTTGAGGAGGTGGCATAAGGGGGCATCTTTATGGCTATGGTATAGTTCTGTATTTTGATTGCAGTTATGGTGACAGGAATCTTCATAGGTGATAAAACGCCATAGGGCTCTACAAACACACTGTATCAATTTCCTGGTTTGGACATTGTACTAAATTTAACAAAAACTTGAACCATTTGGAGAAACTGAGTGATGGGTACATAGGACCTCTCTATATTGTGTATGCAACCTCCTGTGAATAGTTTTCAAAAAAATAAGACTTCCAGGTGACTCACGTATATCACATTTTTTTAGAAATACCCCTTTTTTTGTTAACTCTGTTAGAAATATTAAATAGAGACCTCCCTGGTGGCCCAGTGGTTAAGACTCTGCGCTTCCATTGCAGGAGTCACACGTTCAATCCTTCGTTGAGGAAGTTCCATGTGCCACACAGTTCAGCTAAAAGTTAAAAAAAAAAAGAAATATTAAATGAAAAGGAACAGAATTATGATCTGCTCAGATTGTTCATTCATGGGGTTCTCAAAGCAAAAATGCTGAAATGGTTTGCCATTCCCTTCTCCAGTGGAACACGTTTTGTCAGAACTCTCCACTATGACCCGTCCATCTTGGGTGGCCCTACACAGCACGGCTCATAGTTTCATTAAGCTACACAAAACCAGACATGGATCAATGGACTGGTTCAAAATTGGGAAAGGAGTATGTCAAGAGTGTATATTGTCACCCTGCTTATTTAACTTATATGCATTTCACATTATGAGAAATGCTGGGCTGGAAGAAGCACAAGCTGGAATCAAGATGCAGAGAGAAATATCAAATACCTCAGATATACAGATGACACCACCCTTATGGTAGAAAGCAAGAGAAACTAAAGAGCCTCTTGATGAAAGTCAAAGAGGAGAGTGAAAAAGCGGGCTTAAAACTCAACATTCAAAAAGCAAAGATCATGGCATCCAGTCCCATCACTTCATGGCATATAGATGGGGAAAAATAGCAAACAGTGACAGATTTCATTTTCTTGGGGTCCAAAATCACTGCAGATGGTGACTGCAACCATGAAATTAAAAGACGCTTGCTCCTTGGAAGAAAAGCTATGACAAACCTAAACAGCGTATTAAAAAGCAGAGACATCACTTTGCCAACAAAGGTCTGCACAGTCAAAGCTATGGTTTTTCCCGTAGTCCTGTACAGATGTGAAAGTTGGACCATAAAGAAGGCTGAGCGCCAAACAACTGATGTTTTCCAACTGTGGTGCTGGGGAAGACTCTTGAGAGTCCCTTGGACAGCAAGGAGATCAAACCAGTCAATCCTAAAAGAATCAACCCTGAATATTCATTGGAAGGACTGATGCTAAAGCTGAAGCCCCAATACTTAGGGTACCTGATGTGAACAGCCAACCCACTGGAAAAGAACCTGATGCTGGGAAAGATTGAGGAGGAGAAGGAGGAGAAGGGAGGGGACAGAGGGAGGAGGAGGAGACAGGAGAAGGGGGTGACAGAGGATGAGATGGTTGGATGGCATCAACTCCATGGACATAAGTTTGAGCAAACTCTGGGAGATGGTGAAGGACAGGGAAGCCTGGCGTGCTGCAGTCCCCGGGGTCACAAAGAGTCAGACATGACTTAGCGACTGAACGACAAGATGTTAGGTGAGTAAGCAAAGACCAATTCCTGCCCAGAAGGGAGCACCACTACACTGAAATGTAGTACCACGTAAGTGAGATGCTTTTGTTAATATGTATCAGAAAACTAATCATTAATCTACTTGTTTTCTTTTATCTCCTTACCAAAACAGTAGTAGCAACTGCTATCACAGGAAAGCATTATGAGGTTCCAAGTTGTTCTGAAAAATGAAATATATTTGCAAATACAAGCAACTAAAATCTATATTTTTTTACAAATATTTCCATAATCATTGGGTGTATCTGCATTGGGAGGAAAGGTCCTAAAGACACTGAACTAAATGTCACAGACAGAGGAGAGTAATGGAGAAAAAAGTGTAGGTCATCCTTATACTGGAGTTGGGAGGAAGAATCCTTTGCTCTAAATTAGCCATGCTAGAGAATAATGAGAACTGCTAGGAGCCATCTCTAGCTAAGATGTGTCTGCTAGTAGCCACACATCTCCCTAACTCCTCCATTCCCCTGCCTCTCACTCCACAGTCATAACTGATCCACAGTGAGGGAAATGATCCAGAAGCATAGAGAGAAAACAGGAGAGAGAGCACCTATCCACCGTCCTTAGTTATTATGATTTTTAAAATAATGTGTTACTTATATCAAAGTAATATATGCACATATTTTTTAAGTTAAATTGCTTTATTAGGCTTCTTATATAACAGCACTAGTCTCCTGCTTCAGCCCTCCCCATACCCAGTTTCTGGCCGCAAAGCAATCCAACTTTTTTGGACCTGATGCTTTCCTATGTATTTTTTTTTAATAGCTTCCTTTTTTTTCCTCTGTATTTCTAAACAGCACAATTATAGGGGAACTTCATTTTTCAGATTGTTATCTTTTATTGGCATTCTACTCTTAATAGGAAGTGTTTAGATCTCTTGCTCCTCCATCTATTTCCAGGGAACACCTTCCCTCCACCACACACACACACACACTCCCTAATACAGAATTTTGGCTAAATATTTAGTACTTATAACAACATTGTAAATAACTGTGACTCTCATCTGAGCCATTTCCTTTCTCATGAGCTTGTAACTTTCCTTGGAATTAAATGTTTCATCAAGCATAACCTTCTAATTCCTTTCAAGTTCTGTGCCAAAACTGCTTTAAAAGATAGCTGGTACTCTACTGGGTAGAGTACTATTTACTTAGTTATTAATTTTCAAATGTAGACATGTCTGGAACCCTCCACCTTCCTGCTCTATCTGGGTTATTTTTATTCTAGGCCTGCTACATTAGGGTGCTCTGGGATTTTTCCCATCATCCTGGGGACTCACACCTTTCTCTTATGTTATGTCCTTATGTGTTTACTGAGGTCCTTATATGCCTTTCTGATTTACTTACTTTAATGGAGTGCGTTCTCCAGAGCTTTTGAAGAAGAGCACATTGGCATAAGGATTCTGAAGTCTTTATCTTCTACCCTCACACGTGATTGGTAGTATGGCAGGTGTAGAATTCTAGGTTAGATTCCATTTTCCCTTGGAATTCTGAAGGCCTTGCTTTACTGTGGGCCAGCTTTCCTCTCCTCTGTATGTGATCTGTTCCCCTCCCAAACTCAGAGTTTTTTTTTTCCATTTATTTTTATTAGTTGGAGGCTAATTACTTTACAAGATTATAGTGGTTTTTGCCATACATTGACATGACCAAACTCAAGAGTTTTAGACTCTTCTCTTTAATTAGCTTTCTAAAACCTCACGATGCTTTTGTTTTGTTTATTTCATTCATTTTGCTAGGCACTCAGTGAACCCTTTCAATCTGAAGATTCATGCACTTCTCTTCTGAGACTTCTCCTTTATTTTTTCCCCTTGATTAACTTCTCTCTTTTCTATTCTTTTTGGAACTCTGTTATTTGGATATTGGACTGGCTCAAATGATTTTACTCGCTTATATTATCTGTCTTCAGTTCTCTTTTATCCTACTTTAAAGATGTCTTCAACTTTATCTCCCAAAGCTTCTATTCATTTAATAGAATTTTTTTTCTACAGCATAAGGAATTATAGCCATTATTTTATAATAACTTTAAGTGGAGTATAATTTATAAAAATATCAAATCATTATGTTGTACTCCTAAAACTAATACTATAAATCAACTATACCTCAATAAAATTTTTTTTTTTACTTTAACTTATCTTTTTATTTTCCAAAGCTCTTTCTTAACTGATGAATATTCCCTTTAAGAGTATTTTTTCCCTCCTTTCATAGATACAATGTCATGTTTTGCTCCTTGGATTATCTCTTCTCTTCTAAATTTTTTTCATGTTTCTTTTATTTTCTCTTTCATGTTAAATGCTTTTCCCAAATCTCTCATGGTCCTTGGGTGCCATCCATATGTAAGAGTAAGGCACGAAAAAGCTAGCTGGAAGCTAAGCGTGGGCTTCACTATAAAGTGATCAGGCTGGAAAGCAGCTATCTCCCTGGGTGCTCACGTTCTCTACTGCAAACATCTGTAAGTTTGTTTTCCTTGGTTTTCCAAGAGAAAACCATCCCATTTCTATGCCTGAAAATCAATCTTCTGACAGCTATGTGAGGGAAAGAGGCTGGAGTCTAACCATTAACTCTGCAAACTTTGCTTCAGTGCCCACTCTCAGTAGGACCTCCCTTCCTTTGCTGTTTCTCATGTTTCCCAGTCCAGCCTCTGGGTCAACTGTTCCGAGGAGTAAACTTTTTCAGTCTTCTATTGGGCCAGTGAATTGGAGCCTGGCTATGTAAAGAAGCTGAAGCGCTAATACTTTGGCCACCTGATGCAAAGAGCTGACTCATTGGAAAAGACCCTGATGCAGGGTAAGATTGAGGGTAGGAGAAGAAGGGGGGTGACAGAGGATGAGATGGTTGGATGGCATCATCAACTCAATGGTCATGAGTCTGAGCAAATTCCAGGAGATCATGAAGGACAGGGAAGCCCGCGTGCTGCAGTCCATGTGGTCACAAAGAATCAGACATGACTGAGTGACTGAACAACAAGAACAACATGCAAAGAAGAGAAAAAATTCTAGAGGTGTGTCTTCGTTCACTCAGGCTGCTATAACAGATAACTTAAACTGAATGCTTTAAACAACCAACATTTGTCTCTCAATTTCTGGAGGCTGGGAAGTCTAGATCAAGATGCTAGCAGAACCCCACAAGGACACACCCCAAGATGGCACATAATATGGATCCACTGCCAAAGATCTTTAAAGGATGTTTTAGTAGCTGAACTTGTGGGCATTTTTGAAGCATATTTTTTGCTTAAAAAGATGAACACAAGTGAAAATGTCAGGCAAATAAAGAGCAAGAAATTTCTCTTCATCTCGGAAGTTTACTACAAATCCACTGGACACCCTGAAATGTACAGAATCTGAGAGCAAGGGTAAGAAATGGCTGAACAACAAAAATTAGGAATTTGACCATCAATCAAGGTTTACCCTATTTCATAGTATCAGGCAAAATTAAAATTCCAAAGTTGACATGAATGGATTGTAGAATATTTAAGGTTAAATGTAAATTCTAGTTAAGTCAGAGGCTTTGTTCTTTGGACTAACTGTGAGGAAACTGAGGGAAGTTTATCACGTTATAAATAGAGTTTTGTTTACTATTCAAAATTAAGTGGTGGTTCTCCTTTAAAAAAAAAAATGCCAGCAGATTTGGTATCTGGTGAGAGCCTACTTCCTGGTTCATAGATAATATGTGTTCTCACACTATATCCTCACACGGTGGAAGGAAGGACAAGGAAGCTCTCTTTGACACTAATCCCAAAGATGAAGATTCCACTCTCATGACTGAATCACTGCCAAAAGGCCCTACCCACTAACAATATCATGTTGTGGGTTAGGACTTAATAATATATGATTTTGGAAGTGAAGTAAAGTTGCTCAGTCGTGTCCAACTCTTTGCGACCCCATGGACTGTAGCCTACCAGGCTCCTCCGTCCATGGGATTTTCCAGGCAAGAGTACTGAGTGGGTTGCCATTTCCTTCTCCAGAGGATCTTCCCAACCCAGGGATCGAACCCAGGTCTCTCACATTACAGGCAGACGCTTTACCATCTGAGCCCCCAGGGAAGTCCTAACGGGGGGACACAAATGTTCAGTCCATAACAAGGTCTTAACTGCCTTCTTATGTTTCATTTTCATACAGACATTTTCATATTTTCAGTCCCACTCATACCTGTGCCTGTTGGGCTTAATTCCAGCTTTCCCAGGATATTGCTGTGAAAACTGACTTGCTCCTTGAAGTTACCCGCTTACAGGCAGTTAGATCTGAGAAAGTGAAAAACAGTCCTGCTGGCAATCAGACTGTGATATCCCTCCAGAACATAAACAATGTTTCCAAGGGACATGAACAAGGTCACGTAAACAGCATTTCTGTATAAGGCCATGCCACAGACCCACTAGCCATCTTTTCTTCTAAGAGCTTTCCTACCAATGATATTCCTGGTCTGCTTTCTTCTTTCAGTTTTTGGAAGGAAGATTTCTGAGATATCCAATTGATGAAATGTCCCCATTTCTCAACAATGTCCCATCCAGAAATGGCAGTTCACATCCCTCCTCAGAATCATGCAGCAAAAACCCAACCCTATAAGAATTCTTTCCTGGTGGGAATGCAAACTGAAACAACCACTACAGAGAACAGTAAGGAGATTCCTTAAAAAACTGGGAATGAAACTACCATACGACCCAGCAGTCCTATAACTGGGCATATACCCTGAGGAAACCAGAATTGAAAAAGACACATGTACCCCAATGTTCACTGCAGCACTACTTACAACAGCTAGGACATGGAAACAACCTAGACATACATCAACAGACGAATGGATAAGGAAGTTGTGGTACATATACACAATGGAATATTACTCAAGTATGAAAAGGAATGCGTTTAAGTCAGTTCTAATGAGCTGTGTGATCCTAGAGCCTGTTATACAGAGTGAAGTAAGTCAGAAAGAAAAAGACAAATATTGTATATTAACACATATACATGGAATCTATAAAGATGGTATGGGCAATTCTCTGTGCAGGGCAGCAAAGGAGACACAAACATAAAGAACAGACTTTTGGACTCAGTGGGAGGAGAGGGTGGGACAATTTGAGAGAAAAGAATTGAAACGTACATATTACCATACATAAAATAGATAGCCAGTGAGAGTTTGATGTATGACACAGGGCACAAAGCTGGTGCTCTGTGACAACTTGGAGGGATGGAGAGGGAGGGAGGTGGGAGAGGAATTCAGGAAGGAAGGGTCACACGTATGCCTATGGCCAATTCCTGCTGATGTATGGCAAAAACTATCACAATATTGTAAAGTAATTATCCACCAATTAAAATTAAGAAAAAAAATTATTTCCCAATCCTCCCTTCCTGAGATGCTTCCAAGAGTCTTCTGGGCTGTGTTCTCCCTTGCCACAGAAAATCAAACATAATTTTGTTTAACTCCAGGTGTGTCCCTGATGATCTCTGTTAGGTGAACATTGACAGAAATCAGCTTTCTGTGGTTTGTTAAGCCCTGTGTATCTATTTCCCAGGTTCTAAAATACTGTTGGCCTCTCTCTCTGGGGTGGCCATAAGTTGGATCCTCCTCTTCCACTTGCTGTAAGCCAATACTCTAGTGCCTAAAATTAAAATTAAATTCAGATTTCCATCACTTGCAACAAGTTTCTGAGTGTGTTAATGGCAAAAAATCCAGGGATGAATAAATCTGAGATAGCATCTCTCATGCTACATGGATAAGCCATGACTTTGAATGCTGAGCATATGTGTATCTCCAGACCAAGTCCTTCTACAAAGTATCACATGTGCCTAACAAACTCCATCTGTATGTCAAATTCAACAACTGTTGTTGCTGTTCAGTGGCTCAGTCCTGTCCGACTCTTTGTGACCCCATGGACTGCAGCACGCCAGGCTTCCCTGTCCTTTACTATTTTCCAGAATTTGCTCAAACTCATATCCATTGAGTTGTCGATGCCATCCAACCATCTCATCCTCTGTTGTGCCCTTCTCTTCCTGCCCTCAATTTATCCCAGCCTCAGTTTTCCAATGAGTGGGCTCTTCACATCAGGTGGCCAAAGTATTGGATCTTCAGCTTCAGCATCAGTCCTTCCAATAATCAGGGTTGATTTCCTCTAGGATTTAACAATATCAAAACCCAATTCATTCTCTTTTGCCATCACATTTGCTCCCCTTTCTGCATTCTCTATGCCAGTTAATCTACCATTTAATCAGTCACACAAGCCAGACACTGGAAACTCATTCTATATTATTTCCACTTTTTCATCTCCAAACATCCTATCACCATGTTTTGACAAATCTACCTCTTAAATACTTCTTGAATTTGTCCAGTTCCTCAGTCCTTAACACTGCTGCTCTGTTTCAAAGTCTTTATCATCTACCACCTAGAATAATACAGCTTCTGTTTTCTCTACCTCCTGGGAAGCAACCCTTATTTCATACTGCTGTTGCTAGAAGTTACCATTAAAATGCAAATCTGATGTTTATGCTACTACTTATCAATGGCTTCCTCCTGGCTACAGGATAATGTCTAAGCTCCTTATCAAGACAAACAAAATCCTCCTGGGCCTGGTCCCTGTCCATTTCTCCAGTCTAAAAACACATCCAACTTCAAATTTCACACTTTATCCCAGAAATACCAAATCTGTTGTTTCTCTTCCCCTTTGTATATGTATTTCTTCTGGCCAACAAACATCCCCATCTTTGTAACATGACTGATTCCTACTAATCTTCCAACAAGCCCTGCCTGCCCTGCACTCCCCAGCTCAGATAACATTCGTCTGACCCAGAAAGTTTCTCATGGCTGGGGGCTTTCTTTTTTTCTACTTTGTATTTCCCAGTGAGTAGCATACACACAGGCACATAACATGCATTCTGTAAATAATTTTTCTCACTTAAAAATAAAATGCTATAACTATATGATATTTTTTTGTAAGCCTCACAGTAACCACATAGGAAAAACCTGTAGTAGATACACAGAAGGTCATAATAAAGGAGTCAAAGCCTACTGCCATAAAGAGTTATCAAATCACAGTAGAAGACAGCAAGAGAGCATTCAAGGAACAAATGTTCTACAGAAAGTCAGAACACAATTAACAAAATGGAAATAGGAAGTCCCTACCTGTCAATAACTACTTTCAACATAATGGATTAAATTTTCCAATCAAAAGACATGGAATGGGAGTCCACTGGTAAACCTAATGGTTAGCATTCCAGGCTTTCACTGCTATGGTTTGGGTTTGATCCCTGTTCAAGAAACTGAGATTCTGAGAGCCACATTCCCACCCCTCCCCCAAAAAAAGACAAGGAGGGGATGAATGGATAAAAGAAACGCTGCCCAAAGAGTTTCAGTTTAGCTTTAAGGACACATACAGGCTGAAAGTGAAGAGATGGAAAAAGATAGTCTAAGCAAACAGCAATCAAAAAAAAAAGCAAAGACAAATTCTAGGAAAAATAGATTCTAAGCTAAAAATAGTCAAAAGAGACAAAAGTTATTATATAAAGATAAAAGCGTCAATTCATCAAGAAGGCACAGCAATATTAAATATTTATGCACCCAATATCACAGCACCTAAATATATAAAGCAAGCACTAACTGAACTAAAAAAAAGAAACAGCAATACAGTTATAGCTGGGGAATTTCTCTTTAAAGAATTCAGCAAAAATTTTTTATTGATGTATAGGTGATTTATAATATTGTATTAGTTTCAGGGTACAGAAAAAAGTGATTCAATTATATTGTTGTAGACTATTTTCCATTATATGTTATAAGATATTGAATATGGTTCCCTGTGCATTATAGGTTATAAGATATTGAATACAGTTCCCTGAAAATCCTTATTGCCTGTCTATTTTAAGTATAGTAGCTTATATCTGTTAATCTCATACTCCTAATTTATCAGTTCCCTGTCCCTTTCCCCTCTAGTAAACATAAGTTTGTTTTCTATGTCTGTGAATCTGTTTCTGTTTTGTATATTGACTCCTTTGTGTTATTATTTAGACTCCACATTTAAGTGATCTCATATTTGTCTTGGTCTGATTTCACTAAGTATAATAATCTCTATGTCCATCCATGTTGCTGCAAATGGCATTGTTCCATTCTTTTTATGGTTGAGTAGTATTCCATTGTGTGTGTGTGTGTGTGTGTGTATATATATATATATATATTTGTTGCTGTTCAGTTGCTCAGTTGTATCTGACTCTTTGTGACCCCATGGACTGCAGCACCCCAGGCTTCCCTGTCCTTCACTATCTTCCGGAGCTTGCTCAAACTCATGTCCATTGAGTCAGTGATGCCATCTAACCATCTCATCCTCTGTTGTCCCCTTCTCCTCCTGCTTTCAATCTTTCCCAGCATCAGGGTCTTTTCTAATGAGTCAGCTCTTCTGATCAGATGGTCAAAGTACTGGAGCTTCAGCTTCAGCATCAGTCCTTCCAATGAGTATTCAGGGTTGATCTCCTTTAGGATGGACTAGTTTGATCTCCTTGCAGTCCAAGGAACTCTCAAGAGTCTTCTCCAGAACCACAGTTCAAAAGCATCGATACTTCGGTGCTCAACCTTCTTTATGGTCCAACTGTCACATCCGCACCTGACTACTGGAAAAACCATAGCTTTGACTGTACGGACTTCTGTCAGCAAAGTGATGTCTCTGTTAATTAAGAATCACTTCTTAATTCACTCATTGTGGATAGACATTTAAGTAGTTTCTATGTTTTGGCTATTGTGAATAGTACTGCTGTGAACATAGGGGCACACGTATAATTTTGAGTTACAGTTTTGTCCAGGCATATTCCCAGGAATGGGATAGCTGGATCATATGATCATTCTATTTTTAGTTTTCTGTGGAACCATACTGTTTGGAAAGCAGTTTTTAAGTTGGACACATTTCTGTCTCAAGTCAGGATTTTGTTCATAAGGAAGAAGGTTAGATATATGTATACAGGGAACTGAAAATCTCAGTCTCAGTGATTTTAATTTTAACCTAATTTTCAGAGGTCCTTACAGAAATAAAAGTTAATTAGCCAAAGAAACAAGAAATGTTAATAGTGATAAGCTTAGAAAATGTGACTGAATTACCTGATGTTTAGTTGCTAAGTCATGTACAACCCTCGCAACCCCATGGTCTATAGCCCTCCAGACTCCTCTGTTCATGGGATTTCCCAGGAAAGAATACTGGAGTGGGTTGCCATTTCCTTCTCCACTGAATTACTTAGTTGTACTCAAATAATGTTTTGTTTTTCCTTGAAAAATGAGACCTCTCAATTAGTTTAATATTACAAGCCAGATAAATTAACAAAAGCTCAGTAATTTCTCTCTCCCACCCCATAAACCTGGCTGTTTTGTTTTGTAAGTCTTCCTTCTTTTTGTAAGCTAGCAAAGACGAAGAGATGCAAAATTCCTTAAGGTGCAAATTTTTGGAATTATATTTGTAACAAAATTTAAAATATTGGAAAATTTTAAAAAATGTAAGTTCATCTTCCATAATCAATGAAAGAAAAAAAGTGGGAAGTGGGTTTTTCCAGGTTAATTGTAACTAAAGAAACATGACAAGTAGGCTTGACTATAAACCTTGCTTCAATCTTGTTTTTCAACAAACTGAAAAAAAGGACATGTGTGAGACAGAAATTTGTGTCTTTGATGACATTAAGGAATAACTGTTCTTTTTGCTAGGTATGCAAATGAAATGTGTTTACATAAGAAGATGTCCATATTTTATAGAGAATTGTGTAGGAGTAAAATACCTGGGATTTCCTCAAAAAGCTTGAAAAAGAAAAAAAAAAAAAAGAAAAAGGGAGGGAGGGAAAGCAGGACAACCAAAGGAAAAAAAAAAAGACAAGTAGTATATGGTTTAGTAATTATTGAAAATGTGATGATGAGTATATGAGGGTACATTTATTCTTCTCTCTATTATATACATTTGGAAAATCTATAAAAGTCAAGAAAAATATCCAAAAGACAAGCAGATTAAAAATGGAAACAATAAATTTAAGTGAGATTACTGACCAAGTAAACTATCCTTTGAATATGCCAAATCTCATCATTTTTAAGAGTGAATCAATGATACACAATCCATAAAAATTTTCAAAGGGATTTTACATCTGTGAAGCACAGAAAAATCATGATCTACATTCCTTTTGATGTTCCTCCTTAAATCATTTTTCTTTTCTTAATGGCTTCAAAGTACCCCAAAATCCTGTAGCTTTAAGGGTAACTGAGCTAAGCTTGTTTTGATGTTACCCTTCCCCTTAAGACTTCACATCAGTTTTTCTATTTCAAAACAGATTTAACATTTCAAAACATATTTGAGGGGGAAATTGAATATGAGAGGAATGCCTGGTAAATAATCTTTACTATTAAACATACTTTGAACACACAAAATGGACTAAACCTTGTACAAATATTCACACTGCGTAAGGATTTCATGCATCCTTTCCTTTTGTGCCTCATTCCTATAGTAAATATTAGGTGATCATTCTGTCAGCACTGTGCCAGGCAAGCTTTAGGGATTAACAGTCAACGAGACAGACATTTCTTACCTTCACTAAGCATACAGTCTACTGAGGAAGACCCCAGAGAATTCCTAACCACTTCTGCTAGGAGGTGGTGTTTTACTGTGATTAGCAACCATTATAAATAATCATATCTTTTGATTTTTTCACTCTCACTGCCAACAGGAAAAGCAATGCTAGTCAGTTTAGACTAATCGAACTTCAAAACAGGTAAACTCTGGATATTCCTGATCATCAAAAGTGATGCCGTGTAGGGCCCTGTGGGGCTCCAGGGAACAGAGCCTTTCTGGGCCCCCGCCCCCACTTCTTTGATCATAGGAAACATTTCATTCAGCCTTCATGACCTTCTTTGAGTTCCAATGGGCAGATTCAAGTAGTTATTAATTAAGGAAGGGAGGGGACACAAGACCAGGAGAAACATTAAAGAGCAGCCTTGGGGCAAGGACCTGTTTCTCCAAAATGGATACACACAACAATGTGTTTGAGTTGTTCTGCACAAATTGAAACCCTCTCTAGGTGGAAGAAGTTAATGATGATGACGGTATGCTACGTACAAACATGTAGACACCAGATGAATTGGACCTGAAGGTTGACAATGCTGATTCCTACTTACCTCACCACTAACCCACCAGAAGAATATCCATAAACTGATCACGCCCTCTTGGAAAATATAAACCTTCTCACTATCTTCCCCAAGGGAAGGACACATGATTTCGAGGGTGTCTCCCTTTGCCTGGCAAAGCAATAGTTATCCTTTTCTACTTCACCCAAAACTCTGTCCCAAGATTGGATTCATTGGAGTACAGAGAAGCTGAGTTTTTGGCATCAAAAGCAGCTCCCATAGTCACCATTTAGAATGTGGTACCACTTGGTGTAAGACATGAGAAAAGCTACATGAAAATACTGCAAGAAAATTACAGCTCTAACAGATTTATATCGATTCTCAGTGTGACCTGATAAGATTGCTACACACTTGGTGCACTTGGCAGTCCCACGGATCTCTCTTTTGCTTCAATAGTGTTTGGATGGAACAAATGGAGAGATGCCTTTTGTTCCAGCCTCTGACAACCCTACAACCTTTTTTTCCAGTTGCAACCTCTGGAATCAGCCACTCAGCTATCCTTGGTCACCAGGACCAGCCAACACCATTTTTTGAGCTTAATTCCTCATTACCGATCAACCATGAGCTTCCAGATTCACCAGAATTATTCTACCAAGGTGGAGGCCACCATCAACCATCTGGTCAACCTACATTTGGCCTCCTAACCCCATCTCTGTCTGGGCTTCTATTGATACTTTGACTGCAAGGATGTGGTTCTAGAGGACATGAGCCACTTTTTTCATGAATTGGACAAAGAGAAGCATAAGGACACCACGTATCTCTTGAAAAGGCAAAACCACCAGGGCAGCCGCACCCTCTTGCAGAATGTGCAAATGCCGTCTCAAGACGAGTAGGGTAAAACCCAGAACACTATGGAAGCCGCAACTCTCAAGCAGAAGAATCTGAACCACCCTTTCAGATCTGCATGCCCTGGGCTCTGCCCCTGCAGGTTCCCACCTTTGTGGGAAAAGCTACTTCCTGGAAAAGCAGATGAAACTCATCAGGAAGATGGGTGACCACCTGACCCACCTTGACAGTTCTGGCTGGACCCCGGGCTGGGGTGGGCAAGTATTTCTTGGAAAGGTTCACCCTCAAGCACAACTGGGCTTCCCAGGTGGGGCTAGCAGTAAAGAACCTGACTGCCAATGCAAGAGACATGAGACTCGGGTTCAATCCCTGGGTTGGGAAGATCCCCTGAAGGAGGGCAATGGCAACCCACTCCAGTATTCTTGCCTGGAGAATTCCATGGACAGAGGAGCCTGGCGGGCTACAGTCTATGGGGTCACAAAGAGTCGGACACGACTGAAACGACTTAGCACGCAAGCACAACTAGGAGCCTCCAAGCCCAGAAGCCTTTGAGGAGCCCCTCTGGTGTTAGGACTTCTGCCTGAAGCCCCCCTCTGCAGCCGATAGGCAGCTTTGGATCCCTGGATCCAAAAACCTGGATCCCTCTCCCAAGCCTTGGACCAAATGCAACGGGTGTATAAATTTATCCCTTGTCTTAGTGATGAAAAATGATTCTTCTATAAGAAATTATCCCCAAAACTTATCAACTTAACACAACAAAGTTGTGTTTCTTGCTCTTGTTACATCTGCTTTGTGTCCTGATAGCTCTCCAGACAGAGGAAGAGAAGGCTAGAGAAGCAAGCACCAGAAATGAACTGCCTCCAGGTAGGACTAACACAGCATGTCGACTGACATTTCAATGACCAAAGCAAGTTATATGACTCTACCCAACTTCAGTGGGATGAGGGGTGAAATATATGCCTTGGTGTAGAGAGCACCAGAAATTGGGAGATTGTTGACAATAGTAATGCCCACCATAGACCTAAACAATCATTGAGTTTTCTTCCCAGGGATATCAAATATACTTTCTTACTGGGGAAATGCTTTTTTCATCCTCTATTAATCTCAATTTCCCTTGACATGGCTTAGCCTCTTCACAGGAGAGTCATCACATTCCAGTGTTATTTAATTACCTATCTATCTCCTCTAATGTAAAGACTAGCTGGGTAATGACCATGTCCATCTTGCTTATACTGTATCCCCAGAACATAGCACAGTGCTGGACATAAGGTAGATAAGCAGTGAATAATTTTATTGAAGCTTTATGCAAGATGCTGTGCTAAGCAGGGAGATGGAACAGACTGGAAAACAACAAAACCAGAATTCAAAGCCTGTGAAGAGATGATATGATAAACAGGGGTAAAGTCAGATTTTGTCAGGACAGAAGCTTATGAAAACTGGGGGGACCAATTTAAGAAAAAGAACAAAATTATAAATGCAAAATTAAGTCCCTTATCCTAGAAGAGGTTCATGCAGTGGCAGGGACTTAAAGCTTAAAGCTTCACCATTTCTACAATAAATGCATCTTTGACGGTAAGAGGATAAATGCACCAAATACTATAAAATCTCACAAGAGTGATCCGAGATCTCTGCTAGGAAAAAACCAAAGATTTCATAGGAAAGAGATAAAGTGCAAGCTTGATCTTATAGATAGAAACAAGGAAAAGGAATTGCAGGTGGAAGAAACATACTGAAACACACAAAAGAGAAAGAGTTAGACCTATCTAGTTCAGTCGTTCAGTCATGTCCGACTCTTTGTGACCCCATGGACTGCAGTACACCAGGCTCCCCTGTCCAGCACCAAAACCTGGAGCTTGCTCAAACTCATGTCCATCATGAGTTTGCCATCCAACCATCTAATTGGTAATGCCATCCAACCATCTAATCCTCTATGGTCCCCTTCTCCTGCCTTCAATCTTTCCCAGCATCGAGGTCTTTTCAAATGAATCAGTTCTTCGCATCAGGTGGCCAAAGTACTGGAGCTTCAGCATCAGTGTCTATCTATGGAATAGTGAAAAGTACTGTACTGTTTAACTAATGAGAGGTTGGGTGGGGAAAGCCTTAAAGGCTAGTGGTTCTCAGAGTGTGATCCTACACCAGCAGAAGCATCACCTGAGAACTTGTTAGAAACGCTTGATTGATGCTTTGGAGAAGCATCAATGTGGTGCTGGAGAAGACTCTGGAGAGTCCCTTGGACTGCAAGGAGATCCAACCAGTCAATCCTAAAGGAAATCAGTCCTGAATATTCATTAAAAGGACTGATGCTGAAGTTGAAGCTCCAATACTTCGGCCACCTGACGCGAAGAGCCGGCTCATTAGGAAAGACCCTGATGCTGGGAAAGATTGAAGGCAGGAGGAGGCGGGGACAACAGAGGATGAGGTGATTGGATGGCATCACTGACTCAATGGACATGAGTTTGAGCAAGCTCTGGGAGATGGTGAAGGACAGGAAAGCCTGGTGTGCTGCAGTCCATGGGGTCACAAAGAGTCAGACACAACTGAGCAACTGAACAACAGGCTCCATCTCAGACTTACTCAATTAGACACTCCCAAGCTAGAGCACAGGGCTCTATACTTTAACAATCACCTCCTAGTGATGCTGATGCAGTTAAAGTTAGAACACCTTAGGAAGTTACTTGAACATCAGATGAAGTTATTCTCAGATATTTTATTTCAGGCTGTTATACAAAATGGAGAGAAATAAGAAAAAAGAATTATGTCAGCGAAAAAGTTTTCCTCTTCTTACATCACATCTCACAAAATAAATTACAGATCAATTAAAAAGTTAAAGTAAAAAATGCAACCAGATCTTGTGTAAGAGAAAAGGTTATTTCATAGTAAGGCCAACAATAGAACTTGTAAAGGAAAAGATTAATCGACTTGATTTCACAACAATTTTAAATGTTTGTGCCATTAAAGAAATTAAACAGTAAAAACAAACCAGGAAGAAACACACGTAACATATATCTCAGATAAAACGTTTAAAACCTTAATTTTTTTTAAAAAAACAAACTTAGAAAAATGGGCAAAAGACATAAACTGATCCTTCACAAAAGAAACACAAATGGCCAAGAATCGTATGAGAAAATATTCAAGTTTACAAAAAAATAAAGTGCTCAGGTTTTTGGCAAATTATGCTCAGAGCCTGAGATTCTTTGCCAGTAATTTATTTTACAGAAACTCACTGTGGGAATTATCTTATTATTCACAAGCCAACAGAAAACAGGTTAATATATCTTAAGTCAATGAAGAAACATACTCCAAACCAAAGATAGATTCATTACACTACTGTCCCAGACAGAGAAGAGGTGAAAGAAATAAAGTCCAAATTTAGTTGAGGTGTACCTTTTCTATGAGCTTGTTCTCAGTAGAGTCGGCTTAGCCAACAGTGAGCTGATGTCCAGCTGCTGCCAGCGCGAAAGGCTCTCGAGGCCAGAGCAGGACGCTAGTGGAAGCAAGGCTTGGCAGGCAAAACCGCCTCCTCTTTCCCAGGCCCGCCGCCTGGTTTTCATCACTGCAGGCAAAGAGGAGCCTTAAAAGTGGTTCCACACCACCCCCTCGTGGCCTCCACCGTATCTGGTCAAGAAACAACCCTCCCGGAGAGCGGGGAATGAAACACAGTGTTCTTTACAAATTCCAGAAACCTGTGTCAATTCCCTATTCCGTGCCATAACTAACTATACTAGGATTAAAAGGTGCCTCTAAACCTCTTCGTACCTTATTCAGGCCATGCCAGCATTCGTAAATATTCATTTGGGCTGAGCACATACATAAACGTCATGAGATTGTAAAAATTGAGCCTCACACACTAGCGTCTCTTTCGAATATGATTTTATCTCCTGGGAGTTAGCTGATGGGGTCAGAGTAAAGTCTATGATTATTACTATCCGGTGGTTGATTGGTTAGTATGTGATAACCAAGAAAAGCACACACAGGATGAAAGAAAAAAACACGGATTGCAGTTCTACTAGTGACCTTGGGCACGTGATAATCCAGAAGGGCGGCATCATCCACTTAACAATCATTAATGAATAAAACCTAGTCTCTACGCCCTCACAAGCTCACTTTACTAATTTGTAAATTTGGAGTAACAACTTTAACTCTGTCAAAAACATTAAACGCGTGATCACACCCCGTTCCCGTTTATCTATGCTTACTTAATTTAATCCTCTCTACATCTGCTCCTAGAAACTCAAGGTCAGAAAAAGTGAAATCATTTAATCCAATCGGCCATAATTTCACATTCATTCCACCAACATTTTTTGAGGCAGGGAATCCAGATAAAGACTAAGAATGACCCGCGATCTTTTAAATTTCCCCTCCTGCCCTGCGGACTGCGGCCCTTTTCGTCCCCAACAGGCGGCATTCCACTCTTTGAGGTTTGAAATGCCACATGCCTTGCCTAACCGGACCAAGACCATTCTGGCATGTCCCCAAGGGGGAATTTAGTGGGAAAAGGGCGTCTGGCGCGCGTTGCTGCTCCCACTTCCTCTGGGCGGGAGGGAGAGCCGGGTGCTGGTGGTGGAGGGAGTTCCCTCTGCAGCCTCGCTAGGAGCAAGTCTAGAGGGTGGAATCACCCGCTCTTTCCGGGACACGCGGTACCCCCCCCCGGAAGGCACCAGCGAAGGCGCGGAGGTGCCTGCAGGGGGCGCGGGCCGCCGGGCCACCCCCCGGGCTGGAGGCCGGTGGTCCCTCCTAGCCCCTGAGCGAGGCGAGGCCGCGCCGCTCGCTCCCTGCCCCCACTCTCACCTCGTCACCTCCCCGCCCTCTCGGCGGGCCCCTGAGGCGTGCGGCGCAGGCGCGGAGCGCGGCGGTGAGTGCGGCCGCGGAGCCTGGGCCCGGGGCGTCGCAGGCTGGGCGTCGGGCGCGCGGGGAGGGAGTAGGGCCGGCCCGGCGGAGCGCCGGGTAGCTCGAGAGCCAGAGAGGCGGTGCCGCCCGCCGCCGTGCGCCTGCAGGCAGGGCTGCGCTACCCCTCCGCCCGCGCTCGGGCGTCTTGGCCGCCGCCTCGCAGCTGCGCCTGGGCTGGCCGGGCGGGCCCCGGGGACTGGTGAGTGTGAGGGCGGAGCGGCCCGGTCGCCGGACTGCTGCAAGGGCCGCGGGCGTGCGGGCGCAGCTTCCTGCGGGAGAGGGCAGGGAAGTCCGGATGGCGCCTTTAAAACTGAAACCCTGCCTTCGTTTTCTGGCGGGACGGCGCGCCCCTCCCCCATCCCGAAGGCTGTACCACCCCCTGCGGAGGGCATCTCGGCCCGGGCTGGCCTCGGTCCCCCGCTGCCTTTTTTCCGAATGGTGCTTTTGGGGTCGGGATCTGGGACTCCCGGCTCGTCGCCGGGCCCGGATGGGGCCAGTACGTGGCGCGCGGGTGGAGAAGCCGGGTCCCGGTGGCTCCTGCGCGGCCTCTCTGGGCCGCGGGCCCCCATCCGTGCCACGCTGGCCCTCAGGCCCTGCCGGCTGGCACGGTGACCCTCCGGCGGCGCACCCTTTTCCCGCGCCGGGATTCGCAACCTTCTGGCTCTTTAAGTCCCCAACTAGTATAGTCTAAGGCACTTAATGAGGGTACTTCTAACCCGTTTTAATTTTGTTTTTCAGTACAACCTAGGGACAAGAGAGATTTGAGGCAGTTTATCTCTAAGCAGAGAGATAAAGCAAAGACTGACACTAAATGGGACGTGTGGTGGGTTCTAGTTCAAGTTTCCTGCATTTTTGTGTTTTCATTTCTTTCAAAATCTGGAAAACATGTACTTGTTTCAAAATGAGGCTGGGGAAGAACATGCTTCTAAAACTCTTTAGTATAAAACCAGCTTTTTATTGTAAGTGCTTGTCTTATATATATTTGCATTGCGTGAAAGGTCTTAAAAAGGTTGAACCCTTTGATACAAGTGCTGACTGCCAATAGGAGTCTGCCAATCTGTATTGTGTTTTGTACTTAGACGTTCTTATTGTTGAAAAAGTGACATTGGAAAGATAATGACAAGTGTCTTCTAAGTTGCTTTTTTTTTTTTAACGAGTGTTTTGGATGGCATGGTTAGCTTTTTTGTAAATTTAGAGTATGTATGAATCCCTTAGCATGAGAAAATGTCTACATGTCTGTACTTTAAAATGTTCAGTCGCTAAGCCTGTACAGCTCTTTTGCGACCCCATGGACTGTAGCCCACAAGGTTCCTCTGTCCATGGAATTTCCCAGGCAAGAATACCAGAGTGGGTTGCCATTTCCTTCTCCAAGGGATCTTCCCTACCCAGGGATCCAACCGGTTTCTCTTTTGTCTCCTTCACTTCAGGCAGATTCCTTACCACTGAGCTACCAGGAAAGACCATGTTAACAGTGTTTTTTCTGGATGAACAGATTCTAAGCAATTTAATTATTTTCTTTTTTCTTCTTATTTGACTACAGTGACATATATTAATTTTATCTGTAGTTTTTTCAAGTGAAGAAGAGGACTTGAGTGAAAAATTGCCTGTTCAGAATCTTCCCATTAAAAGAGGAGGACAAGAGAGCAAATGTGTGTATGACATCCTTAGGTAAAAACATTTGCTGAAATGAAGGGTGGTTAGCATTTTTGGTCTTGAGTGGGCATTTTACCATCTTGCTTAAAGGAGGTCGGGTAAACTTTTGGATATTGTTCAGCCCTAAGTAGGAGTCAGACATTTCCTGATCAAGGTAATCCTTTCTCTTCACCTGACAGTCTGAATCCAAGCCAGCTTGCAACATTAATTCTAATGCCATGCTTGGTTTCCTTGCTTTTTTGAAAGAGTTTGAAGTGTTTGAAATGCTTGGCTGGCAGTTTTCAGTATTCCATCTGATACTTGTAAAACATTTATAACATGAAGTATAAAGCTTTCAGCTGTATAAATTCTGTACAAAAGAAGTGTTAGAAATAAGTCTTAAGATTTTAGTTTATTACATAAATATGAAAACAGCTGTTTATTTTTTTTTTTAATGCACTTGATGGGATGAGCTCAGGGAATGCTATTTGCGTTGTTAGATGAAGCATTATATATGTTGACACCATTTCTGCAGATAATCATGGTTGTCAGTTTCTTTGGGTGATTCCCGCGCCCTCCTCCCAGTTGGTGGCTGACTAAGTATTGGCAGCAAGATATAACTTGCTGGTGACAGTGATTATAAATGAAGGTTTAATCACACAATTGTAAACCCAGAAGTCAGAAGACACATTTTTTCATAGCTGGCTCTTCTACTTAGATGACTTCACTTTCAATGAATTTTGTTTCCTCCTCCAGTAAAATTGGAGTAGATTTGATAGTAGCCCTTCTATCTATGTCACAGGATTGTTGTGAAAATCTAATAAAATTCACAGTAAATTCAGCAGCACTTTATTGTATGATTACATTATGTATAGTGCTGATAATTTGTTACTGTTTAGTAGATAAGTCATGTCCGACTCTTGCGATCCCATGGAATGTGTATTTCCCACCATTCTCCTCCGTCCACCGGATTTCCCAGGCAGGAATTCTGGAGTGGGTAGCTGTTTCCTTCTTCAGAGGCTCTTCCCTACCCAGGGATCAAACCTGAGTCTCCTGCATTGGGAGGCAGTTTTTTTACCACTGAACCTCCTAGGAAGCCCAGTATTGATACACCCAGCACTTAATAAAGTGGCAGAAATAGTATGTGCACCTCAAGTTCCCTCCTGCTAGAATTGAGATGAGAAATAATGATGCCAAGTTCTTCCTACTGTGTACCTGTATAGCCTTGGTGATGAGAAAAGAAGCTTATAAGTTCACAGAAAAAACTTTACAATACAATGCATTTTTTCTCTGACATTCCTTATTTTCCCACTGCTATAGTAGAAAGAACACTAATCTGAAATGGAGGAAAGAGTTCTGATTCTAGCACTATTACTTCAGTTGGACTGATCACTTCTCTCCCTATTTCTATAAATAAAAGAGATTAAAAGCATAGACTTGAAAATCTATGTTCAAGTTAGATCTCTGTGCAACTCTCACTTGTTTACTATTCCTCTGACTTAAGTTTATGCCTCAATTTCCTTATCAGTTGTTGTTTAGCCGTTATGTCCTGTCAAACCCTGCGATGGCTTCTTTGTCCATGGGATTTTCCAGGCAAGAATACTGAAGTGTGTTGCCATTTCCTTCTCCAGGGGATCTTCCTGACCCAGGGTCCCAACCTGTGTCTCCTGCATCTTCTACAGTGCAGGCAGATTCTTTACCACTGAGCCACCTGGTAAGCTGGGGAAGGCAATGGCAGCCCACTCCAGTACTCTTGCCTGGAAAATCCACGGGGTCGCTCAGAGTTGGACTCAATTGCGCGACTTCACTTTCACTTTTCCTTTCATGCATTGGAGTAGGAAGTGGCAACCCACTCCAGTGTTCTTGCCTGGAGAATCCCAGGGACGGGGGAGCCTGGTGGGCTGCCGTCTATGGGGTCGCACAGAGTCAGACACGACTGAGGTGACTTAGCAGCAGCAGCAGCTGGTAAGCCCTCTTTATCAGTAACAACTGGTAGATAATAGTGATTTGGAGAGTGTGTTATAGATTTTTCTAATCATGTGTGTGAGTCACTCAGTTGTGCCCGACTCTTTGCAACCCCATGGACTGCAGCCCACCAGGCTCCTCTGTCCGTGAGATCTTCCAGGCAAGGATAGTGGAGTGGGTTACCATTTCCTTCTCCAGGGAATCTTCCCAACCCAGGGATCGAACCTGGGTCTCCTGCACTGCAGGCAGATTCTTGACCGACTGAGCTACAAGGGAAGCCCTTTCTAATCATAGGTTTAAATAAAAAAGTATGTTCACAGCCTGGTACATAATTGGTGCCCAATAAATGATTATTATTCTTCTATTAAGTAATCTATAAGGAGGATTTGTGCTCGCTTCGGCAGCACATATACAAAGTAACCTATAAGGAGGATTTAAACAGTTGAAAATCTGTAATTTGGGAATTCCCTGGTGGTCCAGTGATTAGAAATCCATGCTTCCACAGCAGGGGGCACATGTTCTATCCTTGGTCAGGAAATTAAGATCCCACAAGCCACCCCAGTGCAGCCAAAAATGAGGGGAAAAAAAGCCTGTACTAATTTGTCAGCTTTCATTATATTGGCTTTCATTGTAACTGAATAAATTAATGGCAGGAGAAGGAGGTTCAGTCCCTGGGTGGGGAAGATGCCCTGGAGTAGGATATTGCAACCCACTCCAGTATTCTTGCCTGGAGAATCCCATGGACAGAGGAGCCTGGCAGGGCTCCATGGGGTTTCAAGAGGTTGGACTCAACTGAGCACACACAAATAAATTAATGAGATTTATATTCCTGTGTCTTTATTTATGTTCCTTTTTTGGTGTTACGATAGTTTTAGAAGGTAAATTCACTTCAAAGAAATAGACACATATTTACATGTAGTCACATATTTACCAATTTATACAAGTTTTAGTACTTAATACAATATTGTACTTGAGTTAATTCTGTATAGCTTTCCAGTTAACTAACATCCAGTTAACTAACATCTGAGACCTTGAGTCTCAGAAATGAACTATATTTTTGCTCATAAGACTTTTGTCCTGTTTCTCCTACAGGCATATTTCACCGTCTGTGAAAACTTCCCTGTAATTCAGTTTTCTCTCTCCATATTACACCAAGTAAGTAGGATGTGGCAAACTAGTTAGTCAACTTTATATTATAACTGTCTATGGATATTTATTCAATAGCTCCCACATCTCTTTTGTTCTCAATAGAATGTTGAGTGTGACCTCATGAGTAAGAAAAGGATTTTTTCTTGAAATTATATTCTGAGCCTATGAATGATGACGGTGATTTTTTTTCCCTTCTGAAGCCAGAGGATTAATACAGATTTGTGACAGTATTCTTTTTTAAGGGGGTTGTGGCTTCAAAACTGTCAAAATATTCCCAACTGTAAGAAATGTACCTTTAAAACTCTTAATTTGGTGCCATAGGTACAATTTGTCTTTTATAAAAAATAAGCATAAAGCTTATGTAATTATTCAGTTTTCACAATTATATCAACATTTGAAAAGTTCTCAACCTCAGGAAGAAAGAAAACAGAACTCAGTGTCCTGCCTTTAAACTCAGTCAGAAAAGTAAATCCAAAATATAAGCAGGATTGTTTAATATTTCTCTCATGAAGTCAGTTTTTATGTGATGCAAACATTTCCTATCGCTAGCCAATTTTTTTATTAGAAGAAATTTGCATAACTATTAACACTTGTTATTTGTGATGTATTTGTTAATTTTTTCCATTTTTTAGATTAAAAAGATATGAATGAATATCCTAAAAAAAGAAAAAGGAAGACTTTACATCCTTCTCGTTATTCAGGTCAGTGTACAATTAAATTATTTAAAAGTTAGGCCATGTTTAATTCCCATGCAATTGTGTTTCCATCCATTTTCTCATAAATGATCTATAAGAGTTAAATATCTGAGTCAACTTTTTAGGTAAGAGGAAACTTTAAGTTTTCTGAAAATATATTTCTCAGTGTCTGCTGTGTGCTAAACATACATCAGAATTTCACAGACATTTATTTTAATCCTCACAACTTCATAGTTTATAGACGTTTAGAATTAGATATCCAAGTTCCATATTTACATAGCACAATTGATATTTGCCGGTGTTTCCCAAGCTTGTGCTTAAGTCTTAATAATAACCTTGATGTGAGATACTTTGCATCATTGGAAAAAAACTTTATCCTGTACATTATTTCCAGAAATGTTGTAAGTTTCACTGTGATTGTGTAATTTTAGATCCTTTCTTTGAGATTGGCTCTACTGTCTTGGCAAATAAGAGGTCTTGACCATCTGTAACTAATGCTATGCACATGTATACTTGGGGTGGTCTCAGGTACACCTGTTAACCAACCCAGCCTACTTGTTTTTCATATCTGAGGAAATTAAACCTGGTCTATCTAACTGGCCCTTCCCAAGCAAGAGTTGAAATGACTGTCTTCAGGAGCCCTAACTGGTCCTCAGACCTTCCTCTGTGTATTATGCTTTTCTCTGCAGTACATGGCAGATCTGCTTGGTAGTTAATTCAGTGTTTTTTGCAATTAACACATTTATTGCATATTCATATTTTGTGGGACTCTTGACCATGGGAATTGTATCTTAGTGTGTTTCAAAGTATTGTATTTTAAATTGTATGGTTTATGGTTCTTTCAAAGCTCAAAGTCAATATCTGAATTATGAAAGCCTTCAGAATTGAGGGAACTATTAACACCTTATTCCCAATACTATGAAAATTTATTTATGTTGGATAAACAGATGGCTGTCATTAGATGTTTGTGTGTTCGGTGTGCTTGAAAATGTGTAAATTTTGTTTTATGTTCAGATTCCTCTGGAATAAGCAGAATTGCAGATGGATTCAATGGAATTTTTTCTGATCATTGTTACAGTGTTTGTTCTATGAGACAACCAGACTTAAAATATTTTGACAACAAAGGTATATTTAAATTTTCCAAAATATTTTTATTCAAATTGCTTTTATAATTTTTCATTTCCTGTTTGAAAATGTGGGTGAAAGTGATGATTTCAAAATGAGCAGGTATCTAAACTTGTTTAAGAAAACAAGAGACTTTTGGGTAAGTGAGTTTTAATTTTTAACATTATTTCAGACATATAAATCAAAAAAACATCCTCCTCTATCAGTTTTAGTCAGCTAGGAATTGGTGGCGAAGCAGGAGTGACCCAGAGTTTTGAGTATTTATGATGAAAAGTTAAAAATAGTGGTATTTCAGGGAGTTCCCTGATGGTCCAGTGGTTAAGACTCCGTTCTTCCACTGCAGGGGATACAGGTTTAATCCCTGGTTAGAGAACTAAGATCTTAAGTGCTGTGTAGAGTGGAAAAAAAAAACAAAAACCACGGAAAGAACAGTGTTACACACAGTTCTTCTGCTCAGCTATACATCTCCGTTTGGAGGGCTAATGGAAGGAAAGAACGCAAGGTGGCAGATGTGGTCATTTAAAGAACATTCAGTCAGAGACAGCAGTGTGAACTCATGTTTGGCTTAGTATAGACACAGACAGTTACAGAAACACTTATGGGATGTCAGTATGTTTGTAGTAGTGCATGTGCACGTATTTTTTGCTCTGTTAACTGAGAGTCTAACAGAAATGACATCCCAGTAGCAATGAGAACATCTAGTGCCCTGATCTTGGTTTCTAATACCATTTTCCAATAAAAAGAACGAGAGCTTCTTGGAGAAATGGCAGATTCTAGTTCTGGAGCAGGAAACCTAAAAGATGTGCCTGGAGCATTTTGTTGTGCCAAAAAATAAGAAAGTACTCAACATACAGAGTCACTCAGTACAAGTATGCCAAAGGAGCATAAGGAGCCAACTAAAAGGGCTCCCAGTATCCAAAGCTGAAACAGTTTGAGAGGGGGAGAAATTGGACTATAACCCAAAGTATGAAATAAATATCCATGAGTCTGTACTGATATAAATAAATGATAGAATAAGTAAATAAGGGAGAAGAAACAAATGTGTACAGAAGAACTCCAGATTATTTGCGTAACTAATCCTCCCTCAAAGAGGTGAAGCATAACTTTCCACTCCTTAAGTATGGACTGTGCTCAGTGCCTTAATTCTAAAGTGTAGAGTATGGAAAGTAAAAGAGTGACTTTACAGTGGAGAAACCTGATAAAGCCCCAGGTTATCAAGTTCAACATCAGCAGTCATAAATAATGTTAGTAGTTTATACTCTTTATATGATATGATTTTTAAAACAAGGCAGTTGGCCTCTGTGTCTACCTTCCAATAATCCATAATCCCAGTCTAATCATGAAAAAGCAAAGTTAATTGGTGGGGCATCCTGCAAAATACCTGACCGGTCTCCTTAGAATTGTCATGGTCATCAAAAGCAAGGGAAGTCTGAGAAACTGCCACAGCTAGCAGTAGCCTAGAGATATGACAAATAAATGTTATATATCCTGGATGGGACCTTGGAACAGAAAAAGGATATTAGATAAAGACTGAGGAAATCGGGATGAAGTATGGACTTTAGTTAATGATAGTTTACCAGCATCTGGTCATTGTTACAACAAACAGTGTAAGATGTTAATAATAGAGAAACCGAATGCAGGATATGTGGGAATTCTCTGTATTACCTTCTTATTTTTTTTCCTGTAAATCTGAAACTTGTGAAAAATAAAGTCCTTTTAAAAAAGACAGGCTATTGAAGCCCAGTTTTCTCTAGTGACTGGCATTTCAGTTTGTCCATGTAATATTTAATGTTTTGATTGATATAAATAATAAGTATTTTTCCAAATTCTTTTTTACAGATGATGATTCTGATACAGAGACAACAAATGAATTGCCAAAATTTACTGATGGAATCAAAGCCAGAAATAGAAATCAAAACTACTTGGTTCCCAGTCCTGTACTTAGAATTCTAGACCACACTGCCTTTCCTACAGGTAAGACAAAGTAATGGCATCTGCACATTTTGTATAGTTCAGTGAAAAAAATAATAAGTAAAATAAGTTTCTTTTTGCCAATTACTTATTTAATAGGTCTTATTTAGTAATAATAATAATAGTCTTGCTTTGTTTTTCAGAAAAATCTGCTGATATTGAAATTTGTGATGAAGACTGTGACTCCCCTGAATCGGTCCACCAGCAAACCCAAGAGGAGAGCCCCATAGAAGTTCACACTGCTGAAGATGTTCCAATTGCTGCAGAAGTACATGCAATTTCTGAAGACTATGATATAGAGGCAGAAAACAATTCTTCTGAGAGTCTCCAAGACCAAACTGATGAAGAGCCACCAGCCAAACTTTGCAAAATTGTTGACAAGAGCCAAGCTTTGAATGTGACTGTCCAGCAGAAATGGCCTTTACTGAGAGCTAATAGCAGTGGCCTCTATAAATGTGAACTTTGTGAGTTCAACAGCAAATATTTTTCTGATTTAAAGCAGCATATGATCTTGAAGCACAAGCGTACTGATTCAAATGTGTGTCGAGTATGCAAAGAGAGTTTCTCTACCAACATGCTTTTGATCGAACATGCCAAACTTCATGAAGAAGATCCCTACATATGTAAATACTGTGATTATAAGACAGTAATTTTTGAGAACCTCAGCCAGCACATTGCAGACACGCATTTTAGTGATCACCTTTATTGGTGTGAGCAATGTGACGTGCAGTTCTCCTCAAGCAGTGAGCTCTACCTACATTTCCAGGAACACAGCTGTGATGAACAGTACTTGTGTCAGTTCTGTGAACATGAAACGAATGATCCAGAAGACTTGCATAGCCATGTGGTAAATGAGCATGCATGTAAATTAATAGAGTTAAGTGATAAGTATAACAATGGAGAACATGGACAGTATAGCCTCTTGAGCAAAATCACATTTGACAAATGTAAAAACTTCTTTGTTTGTCAAGTATGTGGGTTTCGGAGTAGACTTCATACAAATGTTAACAGACATGTTGCTATTGAACATACTAAAATTTTTCCTCATGTTTGTGATGACTGTGGGAAAGGCTTCTCAAGTATGCTAGAATATTGCAAACATTTAAATTCACATTTATCTGAAGGGATTTACTTATGTCAGTACTGTGAATATTCAACAGGACAGATTGAAGATCTTAAAATCCATCTAGATTTCAAGCATTCGGCTGATTTACCTCATAAATGTAGTGACTGCTTGATGAGGTTTGGAAATGAAAGGGAATTAATAAGTCACCTTCCAGTCCATGAAACAACTTGATTGTTCTCTTTAACTTCCATAATGTTGATGTGAAATAATAAATTCAACTATTTTGGAAATGTTAAAATGGATGATTTTAAACACAACTTGTGAGAATCGTCTTTAACAGGATCTTTTTAATTGCCAATTTTCTTGGCATTGCTGCCTTTTCAGTATATAGTTGTATCCTAAATGTGGTATTTTCAGTGCATTCGTAGTTTTAACCACTTTTGGTGACTGTCATCGTGTTTCTTGCATGTGCTCTGAATTTATGAGTTGATAGGAAACATACACTACAGAAACTATACTTTTCCTTCCATAAATATAGGTGTTACAAACTTTTTCTTCTTTAAACTCAAAACAAGATGAGTCTTTCATGGATGAAGTCATTAAAGTACTGAACTTCCAGAGCTAAAGTGCAACATAATGCACAGTTAAGTCCACTGATACTCCCATTAACAAGATCCAGACCCTGCTTCTGCATTCCCCGGTAGTTACTCTCCCCACGACAGTCAGTGAACTCTCCATCTGTGTGAGTCTGTGAGTGACACTAGGAGCCCCATGTTACGGTAGGAAGGAAAGATCTGATTTTCTTGGCAATCTTTTTTTTTTGTAATCCTTACTTTAGCCCATCCATGTGCTAAATAATCGTAGATGGGGAGGAACTGATAAGGGGTTAAACAATAAAGGAACATTTCATAACTCATTTATAAATGAAACAGGTCATTTTTAATCTGTTCATATTTCATTTTCACTTATGCAACTGCAAAGTCATGCCTGAACTTCTGATACCAAATCATTTGTTTCTGAGAAAACCCACTGAAGTATTAAAATAGAAATAGGAAGGTATGAGAGATTGGGGTTGCTATTATGAGAAGGTATAAATTACTTTTGATAATGGTAAAGCAGTCTTAGCGTCTATTTTCTGTGGCTGCCATAACAAATTATCACAAACTGAGTGGCTTAGAAAGTAGAAGTTTATTGTCTCACAGTTGTAGAGGCTAGAAATTCAAAATTGAAATGTTAGCATAGTTGGTTCTTTTCGAGAGCTGTAAAGGAAGAATCTGTTCTCAGCTACTCTCCTTGACTTGTATGTGGTCATCTTCATGTTCACGTGATCTCCCTGTGTCCAAGTCTGTCTCCCTTTTACAAGGAATCAAGCAGTCATTGGATTAAGGCTTACCTTGCCAAGCTCATTTTAACCTAATAAAGACACTGTCCCCAAATAAGGTTGTATTCCATTACTTCAACATATGAACTGGGGAGACACAACCACCACAATTCAGTAACAGCTTCTTCAATAGTATCAAGAAGATGGTGTTTTGTGCATCATTGGCCTCAAATATAATAAACTGCTGCTCCAAACTATTGTCACTCAGGAATATTAATATAGTTGACAAGACTGGTTTATGACCCATGGTTTTCCCACCTTGAGACCCATGGGAGTTTAGTCTGTTTTGTAAATTGTGACAGCAATAAGTTTTTCAAAACCATTTTTATTTCCACCCTTTTGTCATATATTCATACCTGTATTCCTAGAAATTACCATTCCATCTGATTATAACATTCCAGGTAGGGCTTGTCTGATAAAAATGTTTCTTAGAAGACTTAAAATTGTAATTAAATTGGAAGAAAACCTTAGAAACTATCTGATCTACACCCTCTTGTTTTGTTTCTTACAGAAACAGGTTATTATTAGGCCGAGGTCACGAAACCAGTTAGAGCAGACAGGAGTGGAATCCAAGTTGTTTGGCTTCCAGTCTAGTGATGTTTCCATTACACCATGTTATAAAAATCTGAACTTTGTCCTTGGGATATTTTTCATGACTACTTATCCTAGCCAAGAATTGCCTTGGTAATTCAGTTTTTATACTTTTTCAATATCCATTCAGCTTCAGGAATTTGATTTTCAGAAAACTTAAGTAATGACTTGGTTTGTTTTTATTTTCTAATTGTGTATCTTATAGCATTTTTGATCAGGTGTTAGTAATCAAATTAGAGATTGTAATGGAACCACTCGAGACATTAAATCCAAGTTTTAGAACCATATAATTTGGTGCTTTTTTGATGAATCTGCAGCTTGAGGCCACATTTTACTGCCACTTTGTCCAATAAAATCTTGCTTTGACTCAGCTTTCAAATAAGCCTATAAGTGACCATTAAATTGCTGTGGTAGCAAGTCTATATTTTTGGTTTAATGAACTTCTTTGGAAAAACAAAGAAAATTTTCTAACTGCTTCTGGATTTTTTCTTCTCAAAGACATTTCCACTGTACTCTTGTGACTCGAGAATACATAACGGAATACACAATAGAATTATTGCCAGCAGTGAACAGTAGTGATGGATCTTTTTTTTTTTCTTTCATCTTCACCTTGAAATGAGTGTTATTTGAAAATAGTGTGGTATTCAAAAGCCTCTTTTCCTGCTTGTAAATCTGCCTGTTTTAGCATTTTAAATTGCCTTTCGTAGGTTCCTCTGAATATGTACCATAACATACTAACCAGTTTCTTTTTTCCACAGGGTCCACAGCTTGTTAGGTGATTGCTGAATTATTCGTAGGTGTAGTATATACAGGTTTCTGGGGTTTTTTTCCCCTAGTAAGCTAACGATGCTCCTAATTTTTAAATC
This sequence comes from Odocoileus virginianus, assembly GCF_023699985.2. Lineage (NCBI taxonomy): Eukaryota > Metazoa > Chordata > Mammalia > Artiodactyla > Cervidae > Odocoileus > Odocoileus virginianus. The sequence goes on along the minus strand of NC_069677.1, from coordinate 29,449,992 downwards.
TGATCTTCAAAGCATTGAATTACTTAATTCCTGGCACTTTATCTTAGCTTGTTTTCCCAGTCTTACTACCTTTTACAAGCAGGTTAATATATCCCCCAAACTACTGTGATTAATTTTTAATGGATTCTGATGACTTAAAAGCACTATAAGTGACATAAATTTGAAAAAGCTAATAAAAATCAACTAACCACAATCCTCCTGGGAAGCAGATTGACTTAAAATAATCAATACTACTTACTTAACTGAAAATAAATAGTTAACGATTAACTGTAAATCCCAACAGAGAAGCAAATTTGGTTAGTCAGTTTTACACTACAATTAACAGTCTCATCCCTGTAAATTAAAAATGAACTTTTGAAGATACAGTCTTCTGTAACTTTCAGTTCTGATGACTGAAGATACGGAATATCTTTTAGGGCATGGCATTGGGTTTATGGATTTTAAATATACCTTGTATTGGTTTAGCTTTCCATAAATTAATAACATTCAAATCTAAGAGAAAGAAATGTGTATATTTATGGTGTAAAATATAAATACACAAAGCTTAAAGTTGTCATATGTAATTTACATGTTTATATGAAATTGCATGCTCAATTTACAAGTTTAAAAAACAAAATTTTAATGGTGTTTGCTCTATACTAATGATTTGAAAAATACTTTTCTATACAAAGATTTTCCATATTAAAGCATCACCATGACTTCTTACTAAGTCCATCCTCTTTAATAACCTTGATATTAAACTAGTAACTCCCTGAACCTAAAATAAATCACATTTGTGAAAAGTAATTTCTTTATTGTAAAAAGAAACAATTTTCTCACATTGCTAAATAGGAATATTGTATTATCTACTAGTTTTATTCACATATTTTAAAAAGAATGACTTTAAATTCTTTTTTTTAAAGGAATTTTTGTTGTCGTAACTGTTGATTGTTTGAGTTTTAAATAGGCAAACAGATATGACCTGGAAAATCTTTTTTCTTGCTGCTGAAAATACTGAACTGAATGAATTACACATTGAAAATTTTAATGAAAAGTATATTTTTAATAAAAACATTTTCTAGCTTTTAATATCTAGGTATTGTCTACTAAAAAACATTACAGATGAAATAATTGGTATTTTTGCCCTTATTCTTCAGAGTAAGCTCAGATTAGGAATTGGAATCAAATGAAAATAACATAGAAGCATCATTTCTGGTGGGTGATGGGTTGTTTTTTGTTTTGTTTGGGGGAGGGGTGTTAGTTTTTTTTTTTTTTGATCCTCTGCCTAAATACCATTTACCATGATGCTTTGGATTTTAGTTGGCTGAAATGTGAGAGTATTGAATTCTTTTTTCTTGCCTACCTTGCACATTTTATTTAGGGTTATCACTTCTCTGCTATAACCTTATGTTTCTGAAATATATTGCTCAAGCTATATTCTATGACTGATTACTCTTCGCTTTGCAACCCTTTCTCACCTCTTTTGGATTTTCAGAAAGTCTCAAGAGAGTCAAATTTTCCCATTTAGCAAGGAGAGAGTGGATGTCTTAATTCTTACTTCTCTATGTTCTCCAAACTGTTAAAATAACTTACTCCTTTCATACCGTATACCTCATCACTCACTTCTACACCCTGTAAATATTTTATTATATCCTGTCTAACAGAAGTAGTGAATTTATAAATTTTAATGTGTCTATTTTAGATTTTTAAGAAGCAGAATATCATGGCACTTTTCTTTCTGGCTGTGCTACACAATTTACGGAATCCTAATTCCCCACCTGGGGACTGAACCCAGGCCACAGTAGTGAAAGCATTTAGACCTAAGCACTGGACGGCCAGGGAGTTCCCTCACAGCACTTCTTTATGGTTATAAGATTATAGTTAATTGCATTCTTTATTGAACAACTAAATTGCTGAAGTAGAAAAACTAACACAGAGTGACAGAACGTTAATTTGGAAGGAACCTCAGAAATCATCTAATCCGGACCCATAAAGCACATTACATAAAATAATTGTATATAGTACCTTATTTTATGGTTTTAAATTATATGTTGTAAAATGTAATACATCAAATCTCATTCATGAATATTTTTACTTAGGACAGAACTAATCTTTTTTTTAAAGCAAACGTTTAAAGAAAAACATGAAGTAAATAATGATACATCGACATGGAAAAAATAGGCAGGTAAAACATGGATGACAAATTTGAGAATACAAAATCCTTACCTAAACTTCTTATTTATAGCTCAGAAAATGATTCTCTAACATCGTTAGTCGAATGCTTTTTAAGCTATAATAAATATGACTTTTAACTCTCTACCACTCTTCAAAGAATTTTAGAAAAAGTGAAAATGTACCCTATTTTTTCAGCGAAATGTCATCCCAGACAACTGAAGAGAGAAAATAATGTAATGGGGGGTTCTGGATCATGGCATGAGACCTTATTTTCTAGTCCCTGTTAGCTAACCATAAATTGTGTGACTAACCAAGGACAATGGATGTAATGTTACCAAGTTTTTCTTTCAATTCCTTAAAAACTTGTTTCACTACTACTCTGTTTAAAAACTATGGAATGTCTCTTCTCAAGCCATATGCACAGGGATACAAAGATAAACTATGGTTCCTGTCCTCAAAGTGATTTACTATATAGGGCAGGAAACTTCTCTGTCATTCTTCTGAACTCCAGTTAAATATGAAGCTGAGTGCCTTTTGTGTTTCTAACTGTTCACTTTCTATATTATGCTACCATAAACATTCTTGTATGTGTTAAGGTGTTTGGAAATTTTTTTTTTTTTTTTTTGGTCCCTTGGAGGGATGTGGACTTTCTGTAAATATTTTTTGTATGCTTGTGATTAAATATGTCCAAAATATTATCCAGACTGGCTCAAGTTTATACACCCATCATATGATCAGGTTTCCCTGCATCCTTATAGACAATAAAGGGAGTTGATTTTGGTAAATCTGAAGGGCATAAAGCAGTATGTTACTGTTGTTTGAATTTGCATTGTTTGATTACTAACAAGATTGGGAAGGTCTCAATATATTCATGAGACACTTTGGTTTCTCATTTTGTGAAGTGCTTCTGCATATGCTTTGGGTTTTTTTTGTTGTTTGTTTGAAAGTCCAATGTCCTAACCACTGGACCACCAGGGGACTGCCCTTTGTCCACCTTTCTATTGGGTTTTCTGGTTACTTTTGAGAAGTTCTTTAAAATTTTTAATTATTTGTCCTTTGTTGATGATATACACTGCAGAGAACAGATTCCCGGATTCCCATCCATTGCTGATGTCTTTTGTTGAACAGAAATCTTTACATTTGATGTGGATAGATCCATCACATTTCACCTTACAAGTTGTGCTTTCTACAATCTTGTTAACAAACTCCTCTGTAACCCCAGTCACAGAACTATTTTCCTATATTTTCTCCGAGTAATGTTCTGGTTGCGCCTTTTGTGTTTAGGTCTGAATTTCTCTGTGTGTAAGAGTGATTCAGGTTTTGTTTTTGTTCATTCAAGTGAGCCAATTTCGTCAGTACTATTTGTTAAATAATGCATTCTTCTCCCAGTGATTCATGATAACAATTTGATCATATATCACTCCCCATGGGCATAATTGGCATACAAATTTGTGTCTGTACTCATTATATTCCTGTTTGTTCCTGCAACAGTATCACACTTTAACAGTTACTTAAAACATTATAGGTTTCCAGTATGTCTTTCTTTTAATTGGAGTATGATTGCTTTACAATGTTATGTTTCTGTTGTATAATAAATGAATCATTTCTATGTGTGCATATACCCCCTCCCTTTTGGATCTCACTCTGTAACTCCCATCCCATGTGTAAAATAAATAGCTAGTGGAAGCTGCGATAAAGCACAGGAAGCTCAGCTCAGTACAGTATGTCTTAATATCAGGTAGTGTGAATTTATTCTCTTCACTCTTCTTTTGAGAATTGTTTTAGCTATTGGTGGACTTTTCCTTCTTCCATGTAAATTTAGAATTAGTTCCAAATTCCATCTAAAGTCTTGTTGGAATGCATTATAATTATGATCATTTTAGAGGGAATTCACATCCTTATAGTGTTAAATCTTTGCTTTCATAAACACTGTATAGTTCTCCATTTACTTAGGTCTCTTTTAATGTTCTTTAAAAAATTTTCCATAAAGGTTGTATGCAGTTTTCGTTAAGTCAATAACTAGAGTCTTTAGTTTTGGTTGCTTTGACATGCTTTCTTGTTTTCTAATTGGTTACTGCATGTTTATAGGCAAGGTTCTGAATTTTGAAATTTTGATTTTGCATATAGAAGTGTTTGGGTTTTAATCTTCTTGGTTTTAATCTTCTTAGTTTTAATAGCTGTCTTTCCTTAATTTTTAATGTAAGTCATCATATAATTGTCATAAATTATGTACATGTTTCTTTATTCCTAGTCTGCGAGTCCTGAATGACGTTTTTTCTTATCACAGAATTTGTCAGTGCTTCCACTACCATAAAGAGTAGGAATAGCATTAGCAGGCATTCCTCTTTTTGCTCCTAGCCTTAAGTGTAAGACTCCTCTAGTCTCCCTGTCAAGTATATTTTCTGTAGGTTTTGGTAAGTAGCCTTTAGCAGTTTTCTTAGTTTTGAAGACTTTTTATTGTAAGTAGGATTAAACTTTAGCAGTGATTTTTTTCTATAGATATTGAAATAAATGTGGGCTTTCTCCTATAAGGCTGCTAATATGAATCCCATTGGTTGATTTTCTAATATCATCTTTGTATTTCTAGGAAAACTGTACCTGTAGAAAAAAAATTTTTTAACACAGTGTTGGATTCAGTTAGCTAATATTTCACATAGGATATTTGCCTCTATAGTCATACATGTGATTTTCTTTACTTAACCTTCTGTAAGTGGTATTAAGGTTATTCTAGTCTTATAAGTGAGTTGGACTGTTTTTTCCTCTTGTTCTATGCTTTGCAAAAATCTGTATGAGATAAAATTAATCTTTTCTTGAAAGATTTAGTAAAGGGTTATCTCTAAAGTCATTTAGGCTGGCTTGTTTTTAGTGTATATGGGAAATTGCCATTTGCATTTTTTGAGTACTTAATAGTTTTTCATAAGTTTTAAAATAATTGAATTTTACTTTTTGTTAATCTCTATTTGTTTTATTTAGCCTTTATATTTAATTTTTTCCCCTTTCTTCTTTATGTTTACTCATGTGGTTTTTGCCTATGAGTCTTCTATAATAAGGAAAACGGTGGATTAAATTACTTATTATATGAAAACACTTATTTTTATAATTTATAACATGTAATGTCACTTTTATTTGAAATACAATAATTATATTAAACATGTAGTTGTTATTTGTAAAGTGATACTGTTACGATTTTTAAAATTCAAATAATATAAATAAAGCAAAAGTTACCTTTGAGATTCCTGGTGTTCAAAACTGATTTTGAGTGGTTCAGGATTTCACATAGCTACTAACTGGCATAGTGCAGATATGAACTAAGGTCTTCAGATTAAGTTACATGCCCTTTCATTAAAAGATTTCTTCTTCAATATATATTTGTTGAATAAACATGAAGATCTCAGGATGATAACTGCTTTCACCTTTCGCATGCTGGTTGATGCTTGAAATTCATCCTGAAAATTTCATTCCTTTTTGCTTAATGCCTTAATGATTTTAAATTATAGTACTTGTTGGTCAGGCAAGTACAACAGAAGTCTTTTGATTTCAGAGTGTTTTGTGCTTTTTAATTCATTATCTCTCTCCCTACCCTCCCTCTCTATGCCATAAACAAAAATGCTTACATAAACAGTATACTAGTTATTTTTGCTAGGAATCCTTAGAATTGTACTTCTATCAAATGTCTTTTACAATAAAGACCAAGCATAGTCTCTTACTTCCATGTCAGCTGGGTCACAGTGTGTATCAGTTAGGGTTCAGAGGATAAGAAATTTATTGCAAGGAATTGAGGGCTGGCTAGGCAAATCCATAATATGTAGGGGTAAATATATATATCTATATACATGTATATATATATATATATCCAAAATGTATAGGGATATACATATATATGTATGTATACTGGAATGTTACTCAGCCATAAAAAGAATGAAATACTGTAATGCCATTTGTAGCAACATAGGTGCCCCTAGAGATTATACTAAGTGAAATAAGTCAGAGAAAGACAAATATCATATCATATCACTTACATGTGAAATCTTTTAAAAAATGATACAAATAAACTTATTTATAAAACAGAAAAGGAATCACAGACATAGGAAAAAAACTTATGGTTCCCAAAGGGGAAAAGAGCAGGGAGGAAGGGATAAATTAGAAGTTTGGGATAAGCAGATACAAACTACTATATATAAGATAGATAAACAGAAATGTCCCACTGTATAGCACAGGGAGCTATATTCAATAATTCAATATCTTGTAATAAACTGTAATAGAAAAAATCTGAAAAAGGAATTGTCTATGTGTGTGTGTGTATATATGTATATAAAACTGAATCACTTTGCTGTACACCAGAAACTAACAAAACATCATACATCAATTAAACTTCAATTTGTTGACAAAAAAATAAGCTAAGAAGAAAAGATAATTTAATCCATCCAAACTGAGGATTATAACCCAGGAAACAAATTCTCAGAAGCTCTAAGAGTTGCTTCATTGGTCAGGAGTTAGAGATGCAGTTTTATAGATTTTTGAGACAAAGAAATTATATAACATTTTGACAGCATTATTTCGATAGATAGTTCAATCAACCAAGTTTTTTTTCTTTTTCAATTACACATATGCAGACAAGGCTTTGGTCAGTGCCACCCCTTGTGCCCTTGCCTGAGATGAAAAAAATACATTAAGCATAGAATTACAATGTAATCCTGTCTTGTGAAGAATGGGGCCAACCTTTTCTCATAGGGTGATTTCATCCTCCTGCTTTGAGAAGGTCTGTTTAATGTGTAATGTAGATGCACACCGCACATTGTGAAAGGTCTGACATGAAGGGAGCATGTAATTTGTCTTCCTTTATTTTAGTCTGATTGTCCCTCCACAGAATATTTAAGATTTTCCTTATAAAAAATTTTTAAAGGGTGAAAAACCAAACCATGCTCTAAAGAAAACACAAGTGTAATAGGTTGGACATTTTCTCCCCAAAATATGTGTCCAAGTTCTAACTGTTGATATCTGTGAATATGATCTTACTCAGAAAGAGTAATACCTTCAAATACCTTTGAAGATATAATTAAGTTAAGGATCTTGAGATGAGATCATCCTGGATTTAGGAGCCAAGATCCCAATCCCCATACTGGATCTAGTGACCAGTGTCCATGTAAAAGAAGGGAGAGAGAGATTTTAGACAAGGGCAGAAGGTCATATGAAGATAGGGGCAGAGATTGGTGGGTGCCATGTATCCTTAAGCCAGGGCTTCCCTGGTGGCTCAGATGGTAAAAGAATCTGCCTGCAATGCAGGAGATATAAACCAGGGAATGCCTCTAGCCAATAGACACTGGAAAAGGGAAGGAAGGAACCTCCCCCTGGAGCGTCCAGAGAGAACTTAGTCCTGCAGACACTTAGATTGTAGACAATATGGCCTCCATATGACTATGAGAGAATTAAAATTTTGTTTAAAACAAAAGCAAAAAGCATGTAGGGCAAGTCATCAGTAAGGCTTGGGCAGGAACTAACAGTCGGTCCTGCGGTCCACAGGCAGAATGCCTTTATTAGGCAAATATCAGATCTGCTCTTAAAATCTTTTAACTGATTGGATCACTCAGATTATCCAAACTGACCTCTTTTACATTCAGTTCAGTCCCTCAGTCGTGTCCCACTCTTTGTGACACCGTGGACGGCAGCACGCCAGGCTTCCCTGTCCATCACCAACTCCCAGAACTTACTCAAACTCATGTCCATTGAGTCACTGATGCCATCCAACCATCTCATCCTCTGTCATTCCCTTCTCCTCCCACCTTCAATCTTTCTCAGCATCAGGGTCTTTTCAAATGAGTCAGTTCTCCCCATCAGATGGCCAAAATATTGCAGTTTCAGCTTCAACATCAGTCCTTCCAAAGAATATTCAGGACTGATTTCCTTTAGGATGGCCTGGTTGGATCTCCTTGCAGTCCAAGGACTCTCAAAAGTCTTCTCCTACACCACAGCTAAAAAGCATCAGTTCTTCAGCGCTCAGCTTTGTTTATAGTTCAACTCTCACATCCATACATGACTACTGGAAAAACCATATCTTTGACTAGACGGACCTTTGTTGGCAAATGTCTCTGCTTTTGAACATGCTATCTAGGTTGGTAATAGCTTTTCTTCCAAGGAACAAGTATCTTAATTTCATGGCTTCAGTCACCATCTACAGTGATTTTGGAGCCCCAAGAAAATAAAGTCAGCCACTGTTTCCCCATCTATTTGCCATGAAGTGATCAGACTGGATGCCATGATCTTAGTTTTCTGAATATTGAGCTTTAAGCCAACTTTTTCACTCTCCTCTTTCACTTTCATCAAGAGGCTCTTCATTTCTTCTTCGCTTTCTTCCTTAAGGGTGGTGTCATCTGCAGATCTGAGGTTATTGATATTTCTCCTGGCAATCTTGATTTCAGCTTGTGCTTCATCCAGCCCAGCATGTCTCATGATGTACTCTGCATATAAGTTAAATAAGCAGGGTGACAATATACAGTCTTGACGTACTCCTTTCCCAATTAGGAACCAGTCTGTTGTTCCATGTCCAGTTCTAACTGTTGCTTTCTGACCTGCATACAGATTTCTCAAGAGGCAGGTCAGGTGGTCTGGTATTCCCATCTCTTTCACAATTTTCCAAAGTTTGTTGTGATCCACACAGTCAAAGGCTTTGGCATGGTAAATAAAGCAGAAATAGATGTTTTCCTGGAACTCTTGCTTTTTCAATGCTCCAATAGATGTTGGCAATTTGATCTCTGGTTCCTCTGCCTTTTCTAAATCCAGCTTGAACATCTGGAAGTTCATGGTTCACGTATTGTTGAAGCCTGGCCTGGAGAATTTTGAGCATTACTTTACTAGTGTGTGAGATGAGTGGAGTTATGCAGTAGTTTGAGCATTCTTTGGCATTGCCTTTCTTTGGGATTGTAATGAAAACTGACCTTTTCCAGTCCTGTGGCCACTGCTGACTTTTCCATATTTGCTGGCATACTGAATGTGGCACTTTAACAGCATCATCTTCTAGGATTTGAAATAGTTCAATTGGAATTCCATCACCTCCACTAGCTTTGTTCATAGTGATGCTTCTTAAGGCCCACTTGACTTTGCATTGCAGGATGTCTGGCTCTAGGTGAGTGATAACACAATTGTGGTTACCTGGATCATGAAGATCTGTTTTGTCTAGTTCTTCTGTGTATTCTTGCCATTTCTTCTTAATATCTTCTGCTACTGTTAGGTCCATACCAATTCTGTCCTTTATTGTGCCCAACTTTGCATGAAATATTCCCTTGGTGTCTCTAATTTTCTTGAAGAGATCTCTAGTCTTTCCCATTCTATTGTTTCCCACTATTTCTTTGCATTGATCACTGAGGAAGGCTTTCTTATCTCTCCTTGCTATTCTTTGGAACTCTGCATTGATATGGGTATATCTTTCCTTTTCTCCTCTGCCTTTCACTTCTCTTCATTTCATAGCTGTTTGTAAGGCCTCAGCAGACAACCATCTTGCCTTTTTGCATTTTTCTTGGGGGTGGTCTTGATTACTGCCTTCTGTACAATGTCATGAATCTCTGTCCATAATTCTTCAGGCACTTTGTCTATCAGATCTAATCCCTTGAATCTATTTCTCACTTCCACTGTATAATTTTAAGGGATTTGATTTAGGTCATACCTGAATGGTCTATGAATGGTCTAGTGGTTTTTCCTACTTTCTTCAATTTAAGTCTGAATTTGGCATAAGGAGTTCATGACCTGAGCCACAGTTCAGCTCCCAGTCTTGTTTTTGCTGACTGTATAGAGCTTCTCCATCTTTTACATAGTCAACTGACTATAGATGTTAATCACAAATAATTTCCCAGAAATACCTAGGGTTAGTGTTTGGTTGAATAACTGGATACTAGCTCCTACCATAAAGTAGGTATTAGTATTCTGCATTTGTGGATGAAGTACCTGGGGCTCAGAAGGATGAAGGGGCTTCAATTGCAGAATTGTGTCTCTTGCCAACTCTACAAAGTCAAAGGACTTTCCTTTGAGCCATGTGCAGAACAGGAGCAGCAACACTCAAGGGATGTTAGAAATGCACATTTGGACCCAGTGAATCAGAATCTGCAGTTTAATAAGATCCTCAAGTACAAAATTCCTGAGCACAAAGTTTGAGAAGCACTAATCATGGTCGGAGGAGAAGGCAACGGCACCCCACTCCAGTACTCTTGCCTGGAAAATCCCATGGATGGTGGAGCCTGGGTAGGCTGCAGTCCATGGGGTCACTAAGAGTTGGACACGACTAAGCGACTTCACTTTCACTTTTCACTTTCACTCATTGGAGAAGGAAATGGCAACCCACTCCAGTGTTCTTGACTGGAGAATCCCAGAGACGGGGGAGCCTGGTGAGCTGACATCTATGGGGTCACACAGAGTCGGACATGACTGAAGTGACTTAGCAGCAGTCATGGTTGGAAAAGGTCAATTTTCAAACCAATCCCAAAGAAAGGCAATGCCAAAGAAAGCTTAAACTACTGCACAATTGCACTCATCTCACATGCTAGTAAAGTAAGGCTCAAAATTCTCCAAGCAGGCTTCAGCAATACATAAACCATGAACTTCCAGATGTTCAAGCTGGATTTAGAAAAGGCAGAGGAACCAGAGATCAAATTGCCAACATCCGCTGGATCATCAAAAAAGCAAGAGAGTTCCAGAAAAACATCCATTTCTGCTTTATTGACTATGCCAAAGCCTTTGACTGTGTGGGTCACAATGAACTGTGGAAAATTGTGAAAGAGATTGGAATACCAGACCACCTGACCTGCCTCTTGAGAAATCTGTATGCAGGTCAGGAAGCAACAGTTAGAACTGGACATGGAACAACAGACTGGTTCCTAATTGGGAAAGGAGTACGTCAAGGCTGTATATTGTCACCCTGCTTATTTAACTTATATGCAGAGTACATCATGAGACACGCTGGGCTGGATGAAGCACAAGCTGGAATCAAGATTGCCAGGAGAAATATCAATAACCTCAGATCTGCAGATGACACCACCCTTATGGCAGAAAGTGAAGATTAAATAAAGGGTCTCTTTTTTTTTTCATTTATTTTTATTAGTTGGAGGTTAATTACTTCACAATATTTCAGTGGGTTTTGTCATACATTGACATGAATCAGCCATGTATTCCCCATCCTGATTCCCCCTCCCACCTCCCTCTCCATCCGATTCCTCTGGGTCTTCCCAGTGCACCAGGCTCGAGCACTTGTCTCATGCATCCCACCTGAGCTGGTGATCTGTTTCACTATAGATAATATACATGCTGTTCTTTCAAAACATTCCACCCTTGTCTTCTCCCATAGAATCCAAAAGTCTGTTCTGTACATCTGTGTCTCTTTTTCTCTTTTGCATATGGGGTTATCATTACCATCTTTCTAAATTCCATATATATGTTAGTATGCTGTAATGTTCTTTATCTTTTCGGCTTACTTCACTCTGTATAATGGGCTCCAGTTTCATCCATCTCATTAGAACTGATTCAAATGAATTCTTTTTAATGGCTGAGTAATATTCCATGGTGTATATGTACCACAGCTTCCTTATCCATTCATCTGCTGATGGGCATCTAGGTTGCTTCCATGTCCTGGCTATTATAAACAGTGCTGCAATGAACATTGGGGTGCACGTATCTCTTTCAGATCTGGTTTCCTCAGTGTGTATGCCCAGAAGTGGTATTGCTGGGTCATATGGCAGTTCTATTTCCAGTCTCTTAAGAAGCCTCCACACTGTTCTCCATAGTGGCTGTACTAGTTTGCATTCCCACCAACAGTGTAAGAGGGTTCCCTTTTCTCCACACCCTCTCCAGCATTTATTGCTTGTAGACTTTTGGATAGCAGCCATCCTGACTGGCATGTAATGGTACCTCATTGTGGTTTTGATTTGCATTTCTCTGATAATGAGTGATGTTGAGCATCTTTTCATGTGTTTTTTAGCCATCTGTATGTCTTCTTTGGAGAAATGTCTGTTTAGTTCTTTGGCCCATTTTTTGATTGCGTCATTTATTTTTCTGGAGTTGAGCTGCAGGAGTTGCTTGTATATTTTTGAGATTAATCCTTTGTTGCTTCATTTGCTATTATTTTCCCCCAATCTGAGGGCTGTCTTTTCACCTTGCTTATAGTTTCCTTTGTTGTGCAAAAGCTTTTAAGTTTCATTAGGTCCCATTTGTTTATTTTTGCTTTTATTTCCAATATTCTGGGAGGTGGGTCATAGAGGATCCTGCTGTGATTTATGTCGGAGAGTGTTTTGCCTATGTTCTCCTCTACGAGTTTTATAGTTTCTGGTCTTACATTTAGATCTTTAATCCATTTTGAGTTTATTTTTGTGTATGGTGTTAGAAAGTGTTCTAGTTTCATTCTTTTACAAGTGGTTGACCAGTTTTCCCAAAACCACTTGTTAAAGAGGTTGTCTTTTTTCCATTGAATATCCTTGCCTCCTTTGTCGAAGATAAGGTGTCCATAGGTTCGTGGATTTATCTCTGGGCTTTCTATTCTGTTCCATTGATCTATATTTCTGTCTTTGTGCCAGTACCATACTGTCTTGATGACTGTGGCTTTGTAGTAGAACCTGAAGTCAGGCAGGTTGATTCCTTCAGTTCCATTCTTCTTTCTCAAGATTACTTTGGCTATTCGAGGTTTTTTGTATTTCCATACAAATTGTGAAATTATTTGCTCTAGTTCTGTGAAAAATACTGTTGGTAGCTTGATAGGGATTGCATTGAATCTATTGATTGCTTTGGGTAGTATAGCCATTTTGACAATATTGATTCTTCCAATCCATGAACACGGTATGTTTCACCATCTGTATGTGTACTCTTTGATTTCTTTCATCAGTGTTTTATAGTTTTCTATGTATAGGTCTTTTGTTTCTTTAGGTAGATGTACTCCTAAGTATTTTATTCTTTTTGTTGCAATGGTGAATGGTATTGTTTCCTTAATTTCTCTTTCTGTTTTTTCATTGTTAGTGTATAGGAATGCAAGGGATTTCTGTGTGTTAATTTCATATTCTGCCACTTTACTATATTCATTGATTAGCTCTAGTAATTTTCTGGTAGAGTCAATAAAGGGCCTCTTGATGAAAGTGAAAGAGGAGAGTGAAAAGTTTGGCTTAAAGCTCAACACTCCGAAAACTAAGATCATGGCATCCAGTCCCATCACTTCACAGCAAATAGATGGGATAACAATGGAAACAGTGACAGACTTTATTTTGGGGGCTCCAAATTCACTGCAGATGGTGACTTCAGCCATGAAATTAAGAGCTGCTTACTCCTTGGAAGGAAAGTTATGACCAACCTAGACAGCATATTAAAAAGCAGAGACATTACTTTGCCAATGAAGGTCCGTCTAGTCAAGGCTATGGTTTTTCCAGTAGTCATGTATGGATGTGAGAGTTGGACTATAAAGAAAACTGAGCACTGAAGAATTGGTCCTTTTGAACTGTGGTGTTGGAGAAGACTCTTGAGAGTCCCTGGACTGCAAGGAGATCCAATTAGTCCATCCTAAAGGAAATCAGTCCTTGATATTCTTTGGAAGGACTGATGCTGAAGCTAAAACTCCAGTACTTAGGCCACTCTGATGCACAGAAAAGACCCTGATGCTGGGAAAGATTGAAGGCAGGAGGAGAAGGGGACGACAGAGGGTGAGATGGCTGGATGGCATCACCAACTCACTGGACATGAGTTTGGGTAAACTTCGGGAGTTGGTGATGGACAGGCAGGCTGGGCTGCTGCGGTCCATGGGGTCGCAAAGAGTCGGCCACGACTGAGCGACTGAACTGAACTAAACTGAGTCAAGGATTGGCTCCGTGATAATTCGCTTCCAAAGGCGGGAGACAGGTTGTATCCCTGAACCTGGAAGACCCCCTGGAGTAAGAAATGGCAACCTCGTCTATAAGTCAAAAGTTTTTTCTTTATTGCTGATGGCCGAGCAAGCAGGATTGCTTGTGTTGCACCACAACCCAACCTCATCTCGCCGCACCTGTCCTCCTTTTCGCTCTTCCTCACTACACCAACCACTGGCAGCTAGCGACGCCGAGGCTGGGCAGAGCTTTGGAAATTTTGAAGGCAGAGGGAGGCGAAGCAGAAGTTAGGTGAACTGAAAAGCCTTCTTGTAGCAGCATTCCCTGCCAACAAAAACTCTTTGCCCTGTGCCCTTAAGAAATATGACGTTCGGCGAAGACGCACTTCCGGTCATGGAGCCAAACAAAATCCGGGAGGGCAAGAGACCGGAAGTAGCCGCCCTCGAGCCTCTCCTCCCGCCCCCTCTTAATTTCCCAGCATCTTTTGGGAGAATGAGGCTGCTTGAGGGCTGTGGCTGAGGTTGCGGTTGCTGGGTGACAAGTCGGAGCCCGGACTGGGTGAGTGCCCGCTGTCTCGGCCGCGGATCGGTTCACTTTGCTCGGGTGACCTTCGTCCTGCTGGGGATAGAGGGCGGGGAGTCGTGCACGGGGCGCTCTGTGAAGAGGCGCCGCCGCGGGGTCTGCGGCAAAGGAGAGAGCTGGAGGGGTTGCGAGTGGGGCCGGCGCCCGGGTCGGGCCCGAGGAGCCCGCGAGGTCAGTGCCCAAAGAGTCGGGCGGCCGGGTCCGCGCCAGGGCTCGCGGGACGGGGGTGGGGTCTGGCCCCGAGCCCCGCAGGCGGGGCTCCCGCGCCTGGTGTGGAGGACGGGAAAGGCCTTTCTCCAAGGAAGGCGTTCACAACCAGCTGAACCGGGTGGTTATTGTCCCCGTGGTTTCTCTCACAGCCATTCGGTCAGTCATTTCCTGACCCCTTGGAAGTCTCAGCCTTCTTTATGGCTGTTCTGCTCCATTTTACACACATGCACACAAGGATTAGACAGGTGTGTGATCGGTTTTGTTGGGTGCTTTTTATGAGAAGCTTCCACCAAAAATTATTTTTCTTAACTTAAATTCCTTGAAGTTCTTGTTACTTTGACTGGAAACGTTGATGCTCTTTATGAGGCTTGTCTCCTTATTTGCTGCGATGAGAACTACTACTTTCTAAACGTTTGTATTGCTCTTTTTAAAGCTTGCCTCCTTATTTGTTGCGACGAAAACTAATTTCTAAACGTTAGTATTGCATCAAACGTTCATATGATGTTGAAGTTTTATTTACTCACTCTGCCTATCCACCTCCACACACCTAGAGGTCAAGGTTGATAGACAGTAACTTATTGTTGGTGAACTTGGCTTCATCTCGCTCATCCTGTTCCCTGATGTAGTTAAGTCTAGCATGAAAACAAATAACCCATTCAAAACAATGGGCAGAAGACCTGAATAGATATTTCTCCAAAGAGGACATACAGATGACCAATAGGCACATGAAAAGATGTTCAACTATCAGTAGTTATTAGAGAAATGCAAATCAAAACTGAAATGAGATATCACCTTACAGCATTTAGAATGGCTGTCATCAAAAAATCCAAAGCAACAAATGCTGGAGAGGGTGTGGAGAGAAAGGAACCCTTCTATGTTGCTTATAGGAATGTAATAGTCACTATGGGAATCAATATAGTCACTTTGGAGAGCAGTATGGAGGTTCCTTAAAAAACTAAAAATAGAGCTACCATATGATCCAGCAATCCCACTCCTGGGCATATATCTGCAAAAGGATACAGGCACCCCAGTGTTCATCGCAACACTTTTTACAATAGCAAAGACATGGAGGAAACCTAAATGTCTATCTACAGAGGACTGGATAAAAAAGATGCAGTACATATATTACAATGGAATATTACTCGTCCATTAAAAAGAATGAAATAATACCATTTGCAGCAACATGGATGGACCTAGAGAGTGTCATACTTAGTGAAATGAGTCAGAGAAGGAGAAATATCCTATGACATCCCTTGTATGTGGAATCTGAAAAGAAATATACAAATAAATTTACAAAACAGAAAAAGACTCATAGACTTAGAAAAGGAACTTATGGTTTCCAGGGGGAGGGATACTTAGGGACTTTGAGAATGTCATGTGCACACTGCTGCTGCTGCTGCTGCTAAGTCTCTTTGGTCGTGTCCGACTCTGTGCGACCCATAGACAGCAGCCCACCAGGCTCCCCCAACCCTGGGATTCTCCAGGCAAGAGTACTGGAGTGGGTTGCCATTTCCTTCTCCAGTGCGTGAAAGTGAAAAGTTCAGTCGCTCAGTCGTGTCCGACTCTTCGCGACCCCATGGACTGCAGCGCACCAGGCTCCTCCATCCATGGGATTTTCCAGGCAAGAGCACTGGAGCGGGGTGCCATTGCCTTCTCCGCATGAACACACTGCTATATATAAAGTGGATAATCAATAAGGACCTACTGTGTAGCACATGGGACTCTGCTTCATGTTATGTGCTAGCCTAGATGGGAGGAGGGTTTGGGGGAGAATGGATACATGTATATGTATGGCTTCCCAGGTGATGCTAGTGGTAAAGAACCCACTTGCCAATGCAGGAGACACAGGTTCAATCCCTGGGTCAGAAAGATCCCCTGGAGGAGGGCATGGCAATCCACTTCACTATTCTTGCCTGGAGAATCCCATGGACAGAGGAGCCTGGCAGGCTGCAGATCATGGGGTTGCAAAGAGTCGGACACAACTGAAGTGACTTAGCATACCTATGTATGGCTGAGTACCTTCAAGGTTCACCTGAAACTGCCACAACATTGTTAATTGACTATACCCCAGTACAAAATAAAAAGTTTAAAGTTTGGGGGGGAAAATAGAGTCACATGCACTCAGAATTTGGCTAGTTTTCATCATCAGCAAAGGGAACTAAAGTAGAAATTGCGATCAAATTTTGGGCAATAGACTTCTCATATTTTAGTGGAATATTGCCCAAAAGTAGTCTTTAATTGTCTGAGTAAATCACTTCTCTCCCGAAAAGAGCTACGTAAAAATATTTAGGGGGACTTCCCTGGTGGTACAATGGCTAAGACACCACACTCCCAATGCAGGGGGCCTGAGTTTGATCCCTGGTCGGGTAACTAGATCCCACATGCCACCATTAAGAGCTTGAATGCTGCAGCTGAAGAGCCCACAAACTATAACTAAGACCCAGCAGAGCCAAATAAATGTTTTGGAAGTTTGTTTCATTGGGGAGTCAGTGTTGCTGAAAAGTGTCATTAACTCACGTGTCTTTAATTTGTACTTTTCTAACTTTTTATTTTCAGCATAATGGCAGAAACTGCTTCTCCACTGAAGCACTTTGTGCTGGCTAAGAAGACAATTACAGCGATCTTCGACCAGTTACTGGAGTTTGTTACTGAAGGATCGCATTTTGTTGAAGGTTAATATCTCTAAGTTTTTAAAATAATTACTTTTGAAAACATATAAAGATCCTTTATTCTTTCAGCCTTGGATACAGAACACATACAGAGCATTGTGCTATATGAGATACCATAACAAAACCCATTTCTGCTGACCAAAGGAGGAACATTGAATTATATTAATAGCAACTAAGAAAGAAGTATATGTGTGAGGTCCTGTTCTAAGCACTTAATAATAGCTCATTTAATACTCAAATCAACACTGAGGAAGATTTTAATCACACTCATTTTAAAGATAAAGGACCTAAGGCACAGAAAAGGTGAGCAGCTTACCAAAGATCACACAACTAAATGCCCAGACTAAAAAGTGAGGCAGCCCACATTTAGCCATTATACTTATCTCCCTGTCAACTCAACAGTTAAGTCAACATCTCAGATCTGTTTTAGTGAAAAGTAAGACGGGAAAGCTGTGACAAACCTAGACATTGTATAATTGCCAACAAAGGTCCGTATAGTGAAAGCTATGGCTTTTCCAGCAGTCAAGTATGGATGTGAAAGTTGGACCATAAAGGCTGAGCACCAAAGAATTGATGCTTTTGAGCTGTGGTGCTGGAGAAGACTCTTCAGAGTCCCTTGGAGAGCAGGGAGATCAAACCAGTCAGCCCTAAAGGAAATCAACCCTGAATAGTCATTGGAAGGACTAATGCTGAAGCTGAAACTCCAATACTTTGGCCACCTGATGCAAAGAGCCAGCTCAGTGAAGTTGGCTGAAGCTTCAATACTTTGGCCACCTGATGCTGGGAAAGATTGAAGGCAAAAGGAGAAGAGGGTGGCAGAGGATGAGATGGTTAGATGGCATCACCGATTCAATGGACATGAATTTGAGCAAACTCTGGGAGATAGTGAAGGACAGGGAAGCCTGGCATGCTGCAGTCCATGGCATCACAGTCAGACAGAGCTTAGTGACTGAACAACAGCCATTACCTATTCAAACCCCACTCTTAGCATGTGAATCCCTCTGCTCAGTTCAAGATTTGAAGCTCCTGTCAGAATGAAATTATAATTGGTGGATATTAGGTTCTAGTTACTCTGTTCAGAAATGCGTTTTGGTCTTAAGTGGGTATTTTGTATTAGATGAATAATAAATACCCTTTTGGGTCTTCCCTGGTAGTCCAATGGCTAAGACTCTGTCCCAGTGCAGGGGACCTAGGTTCAAATCCTGGTCAGGGAACTAGATCCCATATGCTGCAACTGAGACACAGCACAGCCAAATAAATAAACATTTTAAAATTAAATAAATGCCCTTTTGACTGGACCCCTGTAATTTTTAATAATTTTGTAATTCTGAGCAGTATTCCTAATGACCCGTTGCAACAAGGCATTCATCTTTTACCAAATATTCAGATACCATGCCATTTTTATTTTCAAATGTCATGTTAATATAGAACAAAGCCAAAATGTATGCACATCTTAAGTATTTTATAATTACTGGAGTGGGTTGCCATTTCCTTCTCCAGGTATCTTTCCAACCCAGGAATGAAACCCAGGTCTCCTACACTGCAGGCAGATTCCTTACTGACTGAGCTATAAGGGAAGCCCTATAATTAACGTAATATTCATCTATATTATTTTGTCTAATACCATTTTAATTTTACAGCAACATATAAGAATCCAGAACTTGACCAAGTAGCTACAGAGGATGATCTGATAGAAATACAGAGGTATAAAAACAAGCTTTCCATCATTGGTGAGGTGCTGTCTCGGAGACACATGAAAGTGGCATTTTTTGGCAGGTAACTCTTTACTATTCTTCTCAAGCATAGTGTTCAGCTTGATCATATCTGCAGCTTTGTTTCTGATGTTTCAACAAGGGTATTCCTTCTTCTCTTTACAGCAATTTCTGCTCATATTAAATGTTCAAGCTATTAGCATGTAAGAGAGTTTATTCATTTTAGTTCCTGGTATAAAATAAAGCTTTATGAAAGTCATTTCTTTTTTAAGGGTGCTCATCTCTAAGAATTGGCTTCTTAGCCAATTATAAGAATAGAAAAACAGATAAGTATAATTTGTGACTTACTCTTTTAAATTTCTATGGATTATCAGGTGTGACTTCCAAAAAGGTTTTCAGCTCCAGGATTCCCAGAGGGAGAATAAGACATGCCATTCCTTAAAGAATCTTGTGGAGTGATAAGAGTGATTTCTGCCACAGCTCATACATTAATTTAGGGACCATTTGTTAACTGTCTATGCACCAATCACTAGAGATGCAAAGACAAATGACAAGGCCCATACTTGGTTGTTCAGATGTCATGTGGCATAATGTCATGTGGCATGTCATTAGGCATAAATGCCTAATAGAGGCATTTATTTACTCATTAAGCTAACCTCGTGGGCCTTCTAAGCTATTTCCCATCTTAGGGCTTTAGCGCTTTGGTCTATCCGTAGAATTCTCTGTGTCTTGTTCAGTGTCGGACTCCTTTGCATTCTTTAAGTCTCATTCTAAATGTTACTATAGAAACCTTTCCAGACCAAGCTATCTAAGGTATTCCTTTTCAGTTATTCTCTATTAAACCACCTTGTTTATGTCCCTGAAAACCTTTCTTCAAGCTCGTTTCTGTTTGTCTTTTTTGTTATTTGCTTTACCCACTTGACCTTATGCAGAGTCTAGTATGAAGTAAGTCCATGAAAGAGACCCTACCTCAGGTTAGGGTGGAATAGGAGTTAGAGTAGGAGGGAAGAGGCTTGTTGGGGAAGTGATGACTCAGTTGTCCTACTTGAGAAGAAGAAACAGGAATGAGTTTTGCATGTAAAGAAGGTCCAGCCCAGATTTAAGAAGATTTAAGAATGGATATTAGACCACACCTTGTTATGGGAATCAAAAAGCAAGAAAGATTAAAAAGGGTAAGGGAGGATAGCTTTATGGGAAAGGTAGGATTTGTTTTCCTCCATTTTGTTTTTCTGAAATGTACATTGCTAATAGTTATGTAAATCAAGTTGTTGACTTTTTCATAAAAAATGGAATCTGGTGAAATTTTTGTACAAAATTTGCATTCTAAAAAAGTTGGCCTTTGACCCAGTGAAAGAACAAAATTTTTATCATGATGTTTTGTCGTGATTTTGTGTATTCCTTCTTCAGGACAAGCAGTGGGAAGAGCTCTGTTATCAATGCCATGTTGTGGGATAAAGTCCTCCCTAGTGGGATTGGCCATACAACCAATTGCTTCCTGAGTGTTGAAGGAACTGATGGAGATAAAGCCTATCTCATGACAGAAGGGTCAGATGAAAAAAAGAGTGTGAAGGTATACTGTTTGACCTTTAGTAGCATAATGCACCTGAAACAATGTCCTTAACTTGTTCTTTTAGAAGCTTTTACAAGATGTCTGCATTGCTAGAGATAGAAAAACCATTAGTATTTCTTCATAGCTTTTAAAACCATCAGTAATATTTTGGATTTTCTCAGATACTTTTGCTTCAGAGCTAAATTCTTGGAAGAATAAAACCTGTCCTTAACTTAAAATAAAGATAAATTAGAATTAAAAGTTTATAAAATTTTTAAAGTACTGTTCCCAGTGAAAAGAACATTACTGAAGTGTGTCATTGCCGTTAGTCACAAATCTTGTCTTTCTAAGAAAGCTTTGTTTGAAAAATTGGGCTCTGGAATCTGTTTTTGACCCACATTTGTGCCTTTACAAACTCTTCTTGCCTTTGGAATATTTGGTAAGCTAATTCATGTCTAAATGCTGTACTTTATCAGATAAAAGCCAGTGGTAGTTCCTTGCTGCTGCTGCTGGTAAGTCGCTTCAGTCGTGTCTGACTCTGTGTGACCCCATAGACGGCAGTCCCACCAGGCTTCCCCATCCCTGGGATTCTCCAGGCAAGAACACTGGAGTGGGTTGCCATTGCCTTCTCCAATGCATGAAAGTGAAAAGTGAAGGTGAAGTCGCTCAGTCGTGTCTGACTCTTTAACGACCCCATGGACTGCAGCCTACCAGGCTCCTCCGTCCATGGGATTTTCCAGGCAAGAGCACTGGAGTGGGGTGCCATTGCCTTCTCCAGTAGTTCCCTACTTTGTATAAATTTCTTAAGGAATTCAGTGGCACTAGGTTTTTTCAGCCAAACAAAAAGAAAAAATTAGGATGCAAGTTGTTTGCTTTGGTGAAAGCAAGTGGAAAAGGCACTGTTTCTCATATTCACTTTAGTCATAAAAGGTTTTGCACAAATATAGAAGTTCAGTTTGTGAAGATCCATGCCATTTTTGACTAAACTGTAGGTGAATTCATAGGTCTAGTCATCCTTCTGTGAGTTTGCTGTTTGATCAGAGCAGGTAACTCAATCGGTCTAATACCCTTCAGTATTTATTTATGAGCAATAAATGAGATGATATTTATGAAAACATTCAAACTTTTAAGCCATACAGAGGAGTCACAAGTTTGTAATTCTATCAAAAAGCTTATAAAAGCAAACAAAAAAAACCACTACTTATCATTGTCACTGCGGAAATTCACTTCAACCCTGATCAGGACTACTGTGGCCATTTGATAATAGATGTTTCCATTTTAAAGTTTCATGTAAATTGCAAAAGAATCATAGAGGTATGTGTGTTGATGCCTTTTCCTTGATTATTAATTTTGTCTTAAGCCCTTTGAACTTAATTGTATGTTTAATTTAACATGTACATGAAAGATAATAAAAGAATGTATATCAGAAGTCATCTTGAGAAGTAGTAATATTTTAGGGAGCTTAAATGAAAAGAGAGGGCATCAGTCAGTTCAGTTCAATTGTTCAGTCGTGTCCGACTCTTTGTGACCCCATGACTGCAGCACACCAGGCTTTCCTGTCCATCGCCAGCTCCCGGAGTTTACTCAAACTCATGTCCATCACATTGGTGATGCCATCCAACCATCTCATCCTCTGTCGTCCCCTTCTCCTCCTGCCTCAATCTTTCCCAGCATCAGGGTCTTTCAAATGAGTCAGTTCAGTGCATCAGGTGGCCAAAGTATTGGAGTTTCAGCTTCAACATCAGTCCTTCCAGTGAACACCCAGGACTGATCTCCTTTAGGATGGACTGGTTGGATCTCCTTGCAGTCCAAGGAACTCTCAAAGTCTTCTCCAACACCATAGTTCAAAAGCATCAATTCTTCGGTGCTCAGCTTTCTTTATAGTCCAACTCTCACATCCATACATGATTACTGGAAAAACCATAGCTTTGACTCAATGGACCTTTGTTGGCAAAATAATGTCTCTCCTTTTTAATATGCTGTCTAGGTCATAGCTTTTCTTTCAAGGAGCAAACATCTTTTAATTTCATGGCTGCAGTCACCATCTGCAGTGATTTTGGAACACCCCAAAATAACTTCCCTGGTGGACTTCCCTGGTGGCTCAGATGGTAAAGTGTCTGCCTACAATGCGGGAGACCCGGGTTCAATCCCTGGGTCAGGAACATCTCCTGGAGAAGGAAATGCAACCCACTCCAGTGTTCTTGCCTGGAACATCCCATGGATGGAGGAGCCTGGTACTACAGTCCACGGGGTTGCAAAGAGTTGGACATGACTGAGTGACTTCACTTTCCTTTCCTTTCCTAAAAATAAAATTTGTCACTGTTTCCATGGTTTCCCCATCTATTTGCTATGAAGTGATGGGACCAGATGCCATGATCTTAGTTTTGTGAATGTTGAGTTTTAAGCCAGCTTTTTCACTCTCCTGTTCCACTTTCATCACAAGGCTCTTTAGTTCTTCTTTGCTTTCTGCCATAAGAGTGGCGTCATCTGCATATCCGAGGTTATTGATATTTCTCCCCGCAGTCTTGATTCCAGCTTGTGTTTCCTCCAGCCCAGCACGTGGCTGTTGCTAACTTGAAAGCACTCGTGTGTGCATACGGCCTAGCGACATTCCTTTACCTGCCCCCCATTAGTAAGCAATAAATTCATTTTAGAAGAGTCAGAAAATACAATTAGAAAAAAAGAAAAGAAACTCCACAACTCACACACTTCCAAAATCAGTGGAAATACTTTGGTATAGAGTTAAATTAGTGTTTCTCTGTATTTTTAAAAGAAAATGGTTTTATATGCTATTTTCTGATTTGCTTTTTTTCCCTTAATATATTGTAGATTTTTTTTTCATACATACAGTATAATCAAGTACAGGTGTTGCATAGGATGCCATTTGTTGGGGCATTTAGAATGTTTCCAGCCCATTGTTTTGCATGATGGTACGAGTCAACTGTTTTCATGGCTGTTATTTTCTTTTTTTCCTACTTGGTAATTTTAAACCTCAGGTTTTTCAAGATTGCCCCAGATGGTTTTATTTCAAATTACATAAAGTTCTGCTTTTTCCACATGTTTTGCAAAAATAAATTTAGCAAGTCCTAATATTTAAAATTTTTCTTGAATTTTGTTATAAGTAGTTTTGTTTTTTCTTTCCTTCCCTTTTTAGACAGTTAATCAGCTGGCCCATGCCCTTCATATGGACAAAGACTTGAAAGCTGGGTGTCTTGTGCATGTGTTTTGGCCAAAGGCAAAATGTGCCCTCTTGAGAGATGACCTGGTTTTAGTAGACAGGTAAAATTACATATGAAATATTTTCTCATTGTAAAAGTTTTGTTTAATAGAAATGCTGCTTGTATGTCGAATGCAGTACATAAAAATTTTAAATGTTCAATTGCTGCTTTGTTCTCCTTTGCTAGATTGTAACAGAACATTTAAGGTATTATTTTTTATTTTGTTTCTTAATGGTTACATGAAAGTGCTGATTTATCAGTATAATTCTAGTACAGGAAATTTCAAGAACTGACCACTTTTTTTGCTAGACTGACTTTGTAGTTTGGATAATGGGCTGAGCCTTAGATAGACACTGTCTGATTCTAGATACATTGATTATTGTTGTGGTTTAGTCACTGAGTCGTGTCTGACTCTTGACCCCATGGACTGTAGCCCACCAGGTTCCTCTGTCCATGGCATTTCCCAGGCAAGAATGCTGTAGTGGGTTGTCATTTCCTTCTTTGGGGGATCTTCTTGACCCAGGGATTGGACCCACATCCGTGGAAGCCCAGATATCTTTGATAAATAACTAACCAGTTATTGTTTTTAATCAGTAATCATTCTTGAGACCTAGTTTCCCAGAATAACTGCTGGACAGTTCATACAGCTTTTTGTTGTTCAAGAATTAATCAAATGCTTTTGTAATTTATTCCCAGCTCTTCTGATTAACCTGCATTTAATATGTTCTTTAAAAATCATCCTACTACATTGGTGCTTAATAAAATGATAATGCATGTCCCTTTAGCAGAGTCCTTAACCAAAAAAAAAGTAGTTAAATGATTAAAAATTATGGTATGCTCTTTTGTTTTCTTAAGTTAAAATTTCAGTGTTTTATGGAAACTTTTTTTTTATTTGATGAGGACTTTCCCTTTTGATTGAAAGAGTATTTCAAGTAATTTAACAGAAATAGCTTGGATGAGAGAAAAGATACTTGAGAAATAAAAACACTGAGTTTATTTTTTTATGTTTTAATTTTTTAAATAATTAATTTTTGGCCATACCATGTGGCATATGGCATCTTAGTGCCTCAACCAGGGATTGAACTTGCGCCCCCTAAGCATTGAACTGCCAGAGAAATCACCTAAAAATATTTAGTTTAAATATAATAGTTATAATTTTTTGTTTACTTCATGGCCAAACTGTATCTATGACCTCAACTGGTTTATCTTGCCAGCTGGTCACAGGATACATCAAGCCAATGTATATACAGTTCGACTATACTTTTTATAGTATAAATTGTGTATTAGCGTCATTTTTTTTTCTAGTGCTTATTTTCAGCCTCCCAGAGCATAAAGTTTTTCTTTTATTAGAATATAATTGCTTTGTAATGCTGTGTTAGTTTCTGCTGTACAGTGAAGTGAATCAGCTATACATATGCATATGTCCCCTCCCTTGGGCCTTCTAGACCTCCCTCCACTCCACGATGCCCTCCCACCCATCACAGAGCACCAAACAGGACTTCCTGTGCTTCAGTGCAGGTTCCCGCTAGCTATTTTAACACATGGTAATGTGTGTGTATACACACACACACACACACACACACACACACACACACACACACGTATATATATATCAGTCTTAATCTCCTTGAGAAAACCATAATTTAAAAGGACGCATGTACCCCAGTGTTCATTGCAGCACTACTTAAAGTAGTCAGGACAAGGACACAGCCTAAGTATCCAATGGCAGATTAATGGATAAAGTAGAAGTGGTACATATATATACAGTGAAATATTACTCAGCCATAAAAGGGAAATAGGGTCATTTGTGGAGGTGCGGATGGACCTAGAAAGTCTGACACAGAGAGTAGAGTAAGTCAGAAAGAGAAGAACAAATACCGTATATTAAAGCATAAAGATTTTAAATATTTATCATGTTACTTGTCAAAAATCAGGAAGTTTCCTCTCTTTAATAAATAAATATTTTTAACATTTGTTTAGTTGTCAGTTGGATAGGCTCTGGGAGTTATAAGCAGAACAGAAGTATATAGAGCACAGTTCTCAACTTTTCACAAGTGTTCTCTTATAGATGAGAAAGTAATTTAAATCTCCTAGGCTTCAGACTGATAACTGGTAGAAAACCTATCCTTTAGACTTCAACTAATTCTTAAAAGTTAAAAAAAATTATCTCTCTGTAATCTAAATTTTCTTTTTAAAGAATGTATGACAAGACCCACTGCGGTATTGTAAAGTGATTAGCCTCCAACTAATAAAAATAAATGGAAAAAAAAAAATAATGTATAGGGACTTCTTGGAGGCCCAGTGGTTAAGAATCTGTGCTTCTGTGTGAGGGGTGTGAGTTCGATTCCTGATTAGGGAACTGGGATTTCATATCCTACATGCTGTGCAACATGGCCAAATGAAAAAATACATATGTACATATATATATGTATGTAAAATATAATTCTTATTTTGTTCCCATTAGTCCGGGCACAGATGTCACTACAGAGCTGGATACTTGGATTGATAAGTTTTGCCTAGATGCTGATGTCTTCGTTTTGGTTGCAAATTCCGAATCAACTCTAATGAACACGGTAGGATGTAATCATTCTTTTGTTTGAGTGATAGAATATGAAGTAATATCCTTTCTGATTATGAAAAGTAAGGGAAATCCAAATCGTATATTAGAAGGAAGCTGTAATATCAGGGGTGAATGAAGGGGTTTGTGTTTCTTTGGGACTAGAAAGACTGATTTTGGTTTGATGGTTCTAGCTTGTAGTGAGTATTTGAGTTCAAGGTGTGTTGTTGACATTTACTGTAGTTATTTGCAAGTTTCTAAAGGAACAGACACCAGAATTATTAGGCTGTTGACTTAAGTATTTTAAATAAGATAGAACACTCCCACCTCACCTTCCTGTCTGGCAGGCAAAGCTTTTCATATTTTGAGTTTTGTCAACTTTCTCACAAAGGTTTACCTGTGTACGCCCTAGATATCCGCTTACCTGTGTACACTCTTAAGCTGCTGTTAAACACAGATTATTTATCCGGGATGTCTAGAAACAGACATATCTCAAATAAACTTCCCAGAGTTTCGATATCTAGTCTCCAAAGCTATAGTGTAATTTTTAAACATTATTATTCCTCAAAACCATATAAACAGCCAAACACCATTAAAACCTAGGTGCTACCAGCAGGTCCTGTTTTGTCACTGTGTTAGTAGTGTTTATGTGGCCTGATCTATATTATAAACCATGTTGCTCTGACAGCACTGACAGCTCTTTACAACCTGATGATATAAAAAATAGGTAAATGTTTAAAATCTGGTTTAGAGTAACTCCATTATTTAGGTGTCAGGTAAACAAACTTTGATATACATCTTGACTTTGGTACCTTTGTTTATGTTATTCTTGGCTCACAATTCTTTTCCCTCTCAATTTTTCTGTCCTTCAAAAAGCCGTTATCAGTACCATCAAACCTATCTTTATCATCACTTCCTCCTTTATAGATGATTTCTTAATTTCAGTTGGATGTTTGTAGCATTTATGGCACATACGTTTTATTGTTTATTATGATGAAGTGAAGATGAAGTGAAGTCGCTTAGTCGTGTCCGACTCTGCGACCCCATGGACTGTGGCCTACTATGCTCCTCCGACCATGGGATTTTCTAGGCAAGGGTACTGGAGTGGGTTGCCATTTCCTTCTCCAGAGGATCTTCCTGATCCAGGGATCGAACCCGGGTCTCCCGTGTTGTAGGCAGACGCTTTACTGTCTGAGCCACATGGGAAGTCCTGTGTTTATTATGATACATGTGTCTTTCATTAATTTACTTAGGCTGAATCTTCAAGATTTGAGGTAGCTTTTTAAAAGTACTGTCATATCTAGCAGTATCTTATGTCCTGCATGTAGTAGAAACCGATAAATATTTGTTCAATTGAATTTCAATAAAGACTCATGAGAGAAGCAGGAAAATCTTAACTTTTGCTTTCTTATATTTTAATTTTGTCATCTCTGGAAGTTTAATGTTCAGAGTGCTTTGGGATCCTTTATCAGTAGGTGTTTTGGGTGTTCTCACTGTTGTTAAATGGTTCAAACTTTTAGATTCAAATAAGTTTTCATGTATAAATATAGAAATAAAGTAGCTTTAAAAGTGAACATACTGTTGGGTATTGGATGTTTTTCAGGAAAAACAGTTTTTTCACAAGGTAAATGAGCGACTTTCCAAGCCTAATATTTTTATCCTGAATAATCGTTGGGATGCCTCTGCATCAGAGCCAGAATACATGGAAGATGTAAGTTACATTTTTTCCCTTAAGTTTTGAAATATAGTAATGTACATTGGTATCTGAGAAACAATACACATCATCGAGTAGAGCATCATAAGCAGCTATCCTCTTGAGAAAAGAGTACAATTGTACAAAACCTGAAGCGGACATGTGCTAAGAACAGAGTATTAAGCTACTTTGAAATAAAGTTGTATTATGACAGTACTGTCAAATTATTTTAGATCTTGAAGCATCCTTTTTAATTCTCTGTTTAAGTATAACATAACAGAAAAGTGTACAAATCATTGGTGTCCAGCTCAGTGAATTTTACAAATGTAATACCTTTGTAAGGGTTCAGGTCAAGAAGGAGACCATTCCAGCACCCCAGTATCCCCCATTTCTAGCTTCTACCCTCCAACCGAAGGATAACCACTTGTGTCTCTGATAGCCTAAATTAGTTTTTCTGGTTGTTCAACTTTGTGTAGTGGAACCACATAGTATCTACTTCTGTGTCAGGTTTCTTTGTTCAGTATTAAATTTGTGACATATGTGCATTCTGTCGTGCGTAGATGAAGTACGTTCTCATTGCTGTATAGTCTTTCGTCCTATGAATAACAGTCGGTCTCTTGATTCTGATAGTGATGGGCATTTGGGTAACTTTCCTTCATTTAGCTATTGTGAACAGTGCTGCTTGGCATCTTCCTATGTGTGTCTTCTTGTTGCTCACTGGTGTATATTTCTCTTGCATATATACAGCGCTTCTCACTGTGAGGGTTCTGTGCCACTAGCATCTAGTGGGGATGGGCTTGCGATGCTGTTAAATGACCTGTAACAGAACAGCTCTTGCCCCCAAGCCAGATTTATCTGACTCATAGTGTCAGTAATGCAGGAATCAGTAATCCATGGGTGTAGACCGAGGAGTAGAATTCCTGGATTATAGGTAAAGAATATGCTGTTTTAATAAATGCAACCCAAGAGTTTTTTGAAGTGCTCATATAAGTTTATATTTCCGTCACCACATTGGGAGTGCCACATCATTTGTATCATTGCCAGTGCTTGGTATTTTTTGCTTTCATTTTAGTCATGCTGGTGGTTTTAGAGACTTTTTAGAAAGGATGAAGAATCTGCCATTTAGTATACAAGTAATATTTAATTTGCTTGATATTTATTATTTTTTTAAGAAAACTTATAGAGAATTCTTTGGCAGTCCAGTGGTTAGGACTCCATGCTTCCATTGCAGGGGACATGGGTTCAATCCTTGGTTAGGGAACTAAGATCCCACAAGCCACATGGCCTGGTCAAAAACAAACAACCAAAAATAACTTTAGAAAATACATTAAAAAAATAAAATTTATACTGTCCCATCACTATTCACATGTTAGATTATTTGCTTTCATTCTTCCCCTGACCCCCCAAATTGAAATTTTGCTTAATATGAAACCTTATATCCTGTTATTAACTCATTTTGTAATCATACTCTTTCAAATCAAGCTCTCATTTAATCACAGAATCAGAAGATAGCACCCACAGATTGTTCTTCTCCATTCCTCTTTAGTTTAATTTTATTAAGTCTTAACATGGAAATCTCTTATCATAGCCATAATGTTAAAGGCTGGTACTAAACCCTCATTAACTTTTAATCCTTATTCTTTATTTAGATACGCAAGTGCTAATCTTAAACTTAATGTCACAGCTCTAATCCATAGCTAATGTATTCTCCCCAATTTTAATTCCCAGTGTTTTTTGGAAGAAAAATATACCATTTATGCTCTGATTTCAAAATAAAACTAACTTCATTATAGCAAATTTATTGTAGCACTTATTTTCTAATTTTAATAGCTTCATTGTAGAAAATTTAGAAAATAAAATCCTAAGGAAGAAATTAAATTGCCACCCATTTTAGTGAGTGTTGCCTGCATGCCATGTATTAATTACATAAATATGCATACACATCATATATCCTTAATACAGAATTAAGAACCTTTCCCTGTGCCATTAAGTACTAGTATTTGTCTAGAATATATTTTTTAATGGTTGTGTAGTATTTGATGGGCCATCAGAATTTTAAATTAAATGTTCAAGGAAGAATCACCAAGTTAAGAGGAAGATTTCCCATCAGCAAGTATCAGACTTCATTTATTAGAATTTTTGGATTTATTTGTTAATTATAAGACAAAACTAACAAAACGTTGTAAAGCAATTATACTCCAATCTTAAAAAAAGTAGTTGAAAAAAATTAAGTTATTAAAAAAAAGTATAAGGCAACTGTTACTACATAGTATAGTAATCAGTTCATTTCAGTTCATCGCTCAGTTGTGTCTGACTCTTTGTGATCCCATGAACTGTAGCACACCAGGCCTACCTGTCCATCACCAACTCCCAGAGTCCACCCAAACCCATGTCCACTGTGTTGGTGATGCCATCCTTAATATCGCTATAAATGGAGTTTAGTATAGACCTGTAAATCATATTTGTTTAGTTATTAGAATTCTTTTAATACCTCCTTTTTTTTTTTGTTAGGTACGCAGACAGCACATGGAAAGATGCCTGCATTTCTTGGTGGAGGAGCTCAGAGTTGTGGATCCTTTCGAAGCACGCAATCGTATCTTTTTTGTTTCTGCAAAGGAAGTTCTTAGTGCTAGAAAGCACAAGGCACAGGGGATGCCAGAAGGTGGTGTGTATTCATTACAGATTTCCTTTTGAAATATAAATATGGATTATAAAAATAGCATGCAAATATCTTATCTTGCTATATACTAGGTTTTAAACTCTTCACCTAAATATTCCAGGTGGGGCACTTGCAGAAGGATTTCAGGCAAGATTACAAGAGTTTCAGAATTTTGAACAAATCTTTGAGGTAGGAATTTTGTGAATGTATTGACTAATATAAAACTGGAGCTTTGGTTGGAAAGTGAGCATCATCTTCTATTTTCATTACCTGTCTTTGTTAATAACCTTTGGTGTTATTTAGTGTAGTTTCTGACAGAACAAGTGAAGCAAGGAAAGTTTGAAGAAAGAAGGTCCCTGCAAAATGGATGATCTGTAAGAACAGAGAATTAAAGATTATAATTTCTTCTTATTCTTTTTTTATGTATTTGTATCTAAATGAGACATTATTTTCTAATATTGTGTTGTGTGATGAATATAATAGTCTATATTCAGTAGTTAAGGACAAGATGAAAGAAATGTAATTGCTGTTGGAATGGGTAATAGAGCAAAATGAAGATCTTTTTTCTTTTGATAGAACATAGTTAATGCCATTTGACAAAAGTTAATTACATTTCTCAATTGTATTGCCACCTGTTAATTCTTCATGTTTTATGCCAAATGTCCTGAACAAAGCAAACAGATGCAAAAATAATTAAGATGCAGGTCCTATACTTTAGGGGAATCTAAGCTACTGAGATGCAGGGATATCTAGTGTGTGTGCCAGTGGAGAGAGAAGATCCTGTTATATTTTGGGATAGGTGTTTTATTCAGAGACCTTAAAACATCCTAGACTGACTGAAAAATACTTTAGCTGTTAATCTTCTTGGCTCTCATTTAGCTCTATCTAGTTGTATTTATTAGATTACATATCTCCTCACCCCCAGATGAACATAAATACTCAGAACTGAAAAAACTTCCATCTGTAATTCTTCCTTTTAAGTAGTAACTATTATAATACTAAGGACATAAATATTGAATGTGCGTGGAAGAATTTTTAAAATTAATCATTTGCTCTCTATCCCCTACTTTTATTTATTTATTTTTTTATCCCCTACTTTTAATTTGGTGAGAAAAAGAAAGACCATTAGGTAGATAAAGACAAAATGTTTTAAGAGCCTACTCTTTGGTCTTTAAGAGCCTACTCTTTGGTAAGGTGTTTCTGATTCTTCAGAGGTCCCTAGAATATCAATAGGTGTTCTGTCAAGTTAAGCTGTGGGATACATGATATCCCAGTTACTTAAAGATCGTTGTTTATATTTTTTCCCTTTTCTTGCACAAGAGAATCAATCCTTTACCCACTCTTACCAGGAACAATCATTTCATCCATGGAAAAAATATTGGGGAGAGTATCTTTTGTTGTTTCTCTCATCTTTTCTTACTTATTGAGCTTTTCTTTCTTTGTGTATATGTGTTTATCATTGATTTCGCCTACCAAATCATGTACTATTCAGTTATACACTCATAGCTCTTTCATACTGGTTCCTGGTACAGCTGTTGCTTTCCCAGAATATCTCCTTGAAGAGGTGGGAATGAGAAGAATAAAAGATGTGCTGCAGAGCGCTGGGTCCCAGACCTGGCTGGTGATGAGAAACACATGAGGCACTTTAGAGACCGCAGGCTCCTGACCTGTCCCAGAGACTTAATCCAGTAGGCCAGGATGGCCTAGGAAGCTCCCAAATGTTTAAAGCTCCCCAAGTGATGGCGATAATCAGAAAGTTGGGGACTATTCTTTCTAAGGTGTTTAGAAGAAACTTGGTATTTCACTTTTTTATTTTAGAAGTTCTTTTGAGAATCGAAAAATTTATGTTTGGAAAAAACTATTTACGAGCAAGAGCTTTTCCAGGAAGTTGTAGAGAACGTTAGGCTTTAGAGTCTGAAATTTTTGTTTAAAGCTATGATAAATATAAAATGAGAATTAGCTAAAAAATGATTTGAATTTACCTAAGGAAATAGTCATATGGACAAACAATTTTGTCTTGATGTCCAAACCTTTTTTTGGTAATTAAATTGACAGCTCTTTTTAACTTTTTGCCAAAGTTCAAATTTGCTACCTTTAAAATTAATTTTGGTAATTTATGATTTCTTATAAATTGATATGTTGCTGAGAATTTATAATTTAGTATAAAATTATTTATTTAAAAATTTTTGTATTCCTTTTCTCTATATACCTATATATAGATATATCATTAGATAAAGTATATAAGAAATATCTATATTTTAATCTTAATTGAGATTTGTCAATGATTTGATTGCTTTTCTTTATCCTCTAAAGATTAATTGGATAATTTGTCAGTTTATAAATAGCATTTTTTGGTTGTTAGTCATTCAGTTCAACTAATGTTTACAGAAAGTTTCTTTTTGCTTTCATTATAAAAGTGGAATGAATTTGTCTGTGAGTGTAGCTTTGGATGTGTTCCATGGCTTTCAGTAACCAAATTTCATTGTTGATTAATTTTTAACTATAGTTTTTGGCATTTCCTACTTAATACAGGAATTATTAAAATTGAGATATTTTGATCCTTCCCATATGACTTTTCTTGATTTTTGTGTGTGTGTTGTGATGACATGTGGCCTTAAATGCCCATTTTCTGTTTTCAGAATTGACTTCTGTTTGTGTGTGTGTAGTCTTACGATTTTTGTGAAAAGAAAAACTGTACCAAGTTCATCATTTTATCAAACAATCTGATCTTTACCATAGACCTCTTGAGATTCATTTGATTTAGAAGAAGCTGAAAGGTATATTGTATCTTGGTGTTCTTTCTTGCACTTCTTCTGTCAGTTTAAAATATTTCCAAGTAACACGTTTGGAGTGGTAAATAGCATGTTATTGGGTATTTGGGATCTTTTGTCAAGGGGACTTGACAGATTTGTTTTATGTTTTAATTACACATAAATATTAATATGTACAAATTTGTAACTATGTATGACTAGTTGTCAGCTGTTTTCTTTAGATGTTAGTAGAAAATCAGAAAATCTTAATTGAAATGTGATTATTGTTTTGCTTCTAAATCTTTAATAAGTTTTCAAGCAGCCTCTGGCATATTCTGATAAGATGAAATTTAAAATATCTGGTGTGGCATTTTAAACTTCACCTAATGAAAGCAGAGTTCCTGATGAAATAAGTCTGGATACTACTGCAGTGACTTCCATGGAGATTCATAAGTATATTAGTGTATACAGGACTCTGAGAAATGGTTCAGTAAAGAAGCTTTATTTAAATTAGCATTCTCTATACTTCATTTGGAATAGAGTATTCCTTTTGTAGTTGACTTTTGATATTTTTCTGATCAGTGGGAACATCAGTGTGGCATACTTTTTAATTAGAAAAAAATTGCCTGTTTTCTTCTTTCCACATATTCACTACTGTATATTTTTGAATCAAGGAGTAACTTATAATAACTTGGAGATTTTTCCTTTTTGTCTAGTCTAGCTCTAATACTGTGCTGTTATCTACAAATTTGGGGTCTTCATTGCTGATATCTAGATCTGCTTCATCGAGGAACATAGAATTTCTTTTAACTTTTTTTCTTTTAAAAATATTCTTATTCTTTTATTATGGTTTTGTAAAGGTTAATTAGGCAATTAATGAGACACTTATTTAAAGTAAAATCAAAGCTTTGTTTTGGTCATTAAAAAATAAGCAGTTGCAGGAACTGTAAAAAAAGAAAAAAAATAAGCAGTTGACTCTTTAAATGTTTGATATTATGTAATTTTTCGTGGTTTTTGCTCTGGCATGTACAAAACAGTAATACTCTTAACTTCCTAACACTAATCTTTTAGAGATTAATGATAATTGAGAAACTTATAAATGAGCTTGATGATGAGCAAAAATGAGACTATGCTTTGAAAAAAGTAGTGGGCTCTGAGTTAAGGAAACTGTTAGCTAAATGAATTATCCTCATGTACCCTGGAGCTAAAGAAATGAATCTGTTTTGTTTTCTACACACTCCAGTATTCTGGCCTGGAGAATTCCATGGACTGTATAGTTCATGGGGTCGCAAAGAGTCGGACATGACTGAGTGACTTTCACTTTCTGTAAAGTGAAGTGAACAAAATAATCATTTAGAGATGTGAAGGCTTAACATAGATTATAAATAGGACATGGACTGAATATATGCTAATGATTTCAAGGTAATGAATAACAGTGCTAGGGTATTGACTGCCTTTAAAACTTGAAAGCTATTTATTTTGATAAAGGATAGTATTACTTTAGGAAGTAATTATCACAGTTTGTACCAGTTTTATATTAAGCTCAAGAAAATAAATTCGTGGAAATATTAGAGAGTTGGAAGGTATATCCTTTTAAAAATTTATTGTAAAAAATAAACATAGTGTCCTACAGAGCATCTGTTGTGCGTATTGATATTGTGACCCAGATGAGTGTTTCTTGATTGTTCAAAGACCAGCTACCTTTTCTCTATAGATGCTTGCAGTTGTTTTCAGATGTTAATGTCAGTATAGAATTAGACTTTCTATGAAGTAAAAGTGAAAGGCCAATTTTAGTTTAATAATTTTGCAGAGATTTAAGTGATGAATCACAGTAAATGTTTTAAAAAACAAGCAGTATGCACACATACTGAAATTGAAACAATTTCACGAAAGAAACATCCATGATCATATGTGATGCATTTTGATGTATTATTCTCTGGGCAAAAAATAGTGGTCATGAAACACTGATTTGTACAACTGTTAGTAAGTTAAGAGCTGCAATTAACTTGAAAGTAAAACATGAGATAATATATCATTCTGACCTGTATGCACACGCTATATTGTCCCATGACAGTAATGGGATTATCTTAGAAATAGCTATAGATGTTTTCTGTAAACAATTTAAAATACTACATTGTGTAGTGTTAAAAGAGTATTTTTCAGTTTGTTCAGGCTTCAGTCTGTAGAAGTTCCTTTATGAATTTTATGTGACATCATTCAACTAATTTTTTTCAATGTATAATTCTGGTTCCATGGCTTAAGAACTTTATGAGGTGATCAATTACAAATTTGAGAAAGATCAAGATAGATGAACTAGAAATAGATTAAAGGTGATCCAAGTAAAATTAGTAATCTAATAGGAAATCTTTTTTAACATTGAAAATAGTATGCTTTTTAATTTGTTTTTGAAGATAGTATAGTCAAAGATCCATTGCACATTACTGTGTAAAATTACACAAAGCTATGAACTTGCTGTTATAGCTTTTTTACTTTTGAATCCTTGACTTTTTTTAACCTTTATAACTTTGAGTTGTATTTGTGTTTCATTTATTTTCTTTCCTTGTGTCTGTTTTGGTTAATATGAACAGCAAGTTTTTGTGTTTAAATTCCTGAAAATGTTTGGATGGAATTACAGTAATGTGTTATGGCTTGGGCCCCTCGCAGGAGTGTATCTCGCAGTCAGCAGTGAAAACAAAGTTTGAACAGCACACTATCAGAGCTAAACAGATACTAGAAACTGTGAAAAACATAATGGATTCAATAAACGTGGCAGCAGCAGAGAAAAGGTATGAATTCATTTACTGCAAAATAAAAATTATTTTTGTGTCAATATAAAAAGACTGATCTAAAATTTTTATTGTTATTGAATACCTTTCACACTAACATCAGTCTGATAGGTTTAGCTGATGCCTACTTGCATGTTTTTTAATGAATATTTGAAACTGTTAAGCATTTTTTTTTTTACAACCTTGAACACATTATTTACATTCTCAGTATACAGTCTCAGTATTCGTGTGTATGAGTTATGATTTTTAAATGTTCAGTGACTTGAAAATATCTTTAAAGCAGTGAAAGAACCATTTCTTCAAGCAGAATTTTTCGAAGTTCAAAACAGGTGACTTTTTTTTTTTACATTCAACCTATCACTCATCTTTTATTTATTCATATGTTGAAACCTTGAAATCACTCTTTTATGCTAGTTGTGGTTTTATGTCAGCTGGTAAACAAGCAAGGTGGTACTACCTGCCAGCCAGAAGGTGAATTTGGTAAGCATTACTCCATATGTCATACTGTAGTACAGTATGTTTATTGTTTATTGTAACAATGAAAACAAATACAGAAACCAGCACTATTCAAAGAAAAGGGTAGTTCTCACAGACTTCGTACACTTGAAAAAAAGATCCAGATGTTATTAGATGTTACAGGCATAATGATGTTAAGCCTCAACTGAACCTTTAAATGCACTTAAGCCAATCAGTGGAAAGATATAAAGCATCTAAGATTAAATCCAAGGCGATGTAAAATTGGTAATTTTAAATGTATTCGATCTTGCTGAGAAGAAAACTCCACTCATATCTAGGTCTGTTGCCTAATTTTGGCATTTTTGTAGGATGCAATATGTATAAAATTAGAGACTTTGCAGCGTATTAAACACAAGGGTCAGAACCCAGAGTCTGATCGCTGGCCTTGTCACAGTGTTTCTGTATGTTGGGCTCAGTTGCTATATTACGGTAGCCAAAGTAAGTATTGGTCCATTGGATTGACCTTAATTTCTATAAAAATACAAACATTGAAATAAACCTGGCACCAAAAAAAAGATGTGAATTGAGGACGGTAACTCTTTTAGCTAAAGATATTAAAAAAAATATCTCAGGCTTTTGTTTTCCGATACCATCTAAGGGTTAACAAAGTTAGCAGATAGTAAATATTATAGACTTTGTGGGCCATGCTGTCTGTCTTGCAGCTCTCAGTTCTGCAGTTTTAGAGCAAAAGCAGCCAATTACACCTAATAGGTACATGAATGCATGTGACTGTATTCCAAGGAAACTAACAAAAACTAGCAGCTGGCTGGATTGAGCTTGCAGGGAGCTTTATTAAGTAGGCTCAATAATGAGTTAGTTCTATTTTGAATATTTGTATCTGTGAAATGGGTGGAGATTTAGAATCCTTATTAATCCTTTGTGGGATTCAGGTGCCCATAGGAGCAGAGAGATAGCAGTTTCTATCCAGTCATCTGTAAGACATTTTATGAGTGAAATGTTATTTGAATTCCTTTTAGATGTTGAAATACAAGGTGGTTTTTTTTTCTTACATCACACTAACAGATGGTTCAATATATAAGTGAGTGTCTCCTTAATTTCTTTAGGACTTAAATGTATCCTGAATATTAATTACTCTTCATACTATAATAGGGTTTATTCAATAGAAGAGAGGGAAGACCAAATTGATAGACTGGACTTTATCCGAAACCAGATGAACCTTTTAACACTGGATGTTAAAAAAAAAATCAGGGAGGTTACAGAGGAGGTTGCAAATAAGGTGGGTAACGTTAGCTTTGTGATAATATCTGGGAATGAAAATACTTTTGGTAGTGCTAAAAATATTATCCATCTGTTACTTTAAAAGAATATCAAGTTTTTTCAATTTGATTTTTTTGAGTAGTCAGTCATCTTTAAATTTTCTAATTCTGATTTTTTGTATTTCCAGGTTTCATGTGCGATGACAGATGAAATTTGTCGACTCTCTGTTTTGGTTGATGAATTTTGTTCTGAGTTTCATCCTACTCCAAGTGTATTGAAAGTATATAAAAATGTAAGTTAAATTGTAGTTAAATGTTACTCAGATACAGTTTACTTGTCTTACCGAGTCTTAGTCCTCAGTGACTTGACCATTTTAGTGTCTTCATGGCAATCAGTACAGGATTAAACTGTTAGCTCTCCTGTGCATTCTTATAATAAATGTAAATTATAAAATACACAAGAAAATTATCCACTTCAAAAGAATAAAATCATTTTAGTGTTTACTACTTTTTTAGCATTTTTATAAAGTCTGTATATGTCCTAGAGAAGAAAATAATGTGGGCACTTATTACCATTGTTAACAGGAGTTAAATAAGCACATAGAAGATGGAATGGGAAGAAATTTGGCTGATCGGTGCACCAATGAAGTCAACGCTTCAATGCTTCAATCCCAGCAAGAAATTATTGGTAATATTTATGTCTGCAAGTTCATATGTAATTTTTTCTTTTTTTTCAGTAATAAAAGATTTATTATAATATCTTTTAGATATCTTATAAAATGTAAAACATTATTTACTGTTGTTAACCAAAGTATCATAATTTGGTTCTTTCTAGAAAATCTGAAGCCATTACTTCCAGCTGGTATTCAGAATAAACTGCATACACTGGTTCCTTGCAAGAAATTTGATCTTAGCTATGACCTAAATTGCCACAAGTTATGTTCAGATTTTCAAGAGGATATTGTATTTCGTTTTTCTCTGGGCTGGTCTTCTCTTGTCCATCGTTTCTTGGGCCCTACAAATGCTCAGCGGGTGCTTCTAGGATTATCAGAGCCTATCTTTCAGGTATCTATCTATATATGTATATTTTTTTTTCTTTTTGGTAGGCTTTTTAAAAAATTTTCTATTTGAGTAGGCTTTTTTTTTT
Organism: Odocoileus virginianus; assembly: GCF_023699985.2. Lineage (NCBI taxonomy): Eukaryota > Metazoa > Chordata > Mammalia > Artiodactyla > Cervidae > Odocoileus > Odocoileus virginianus. The sequence goes on along the minus strand of NC_069677.1, from coordinate 29,410,754 downwards.
CCATTTATTTTTATTAGTTGGAGGCTAATTACTTTATAGTATTATAGTGGGTTTTGTCATACATTGACATGAATCAGCCATGGCGTTACATGTATTCCCCATCCTGATCTCCCCTCCCACCTCCCCCTTGAGTAGGCTTTTTATTAGGTGGTTATTATTATACTGTACAGGTATGTATCTGATTCTACCCGTTGAGAGTCTCTTTTTATTTCATTTGTGTGATTTTCTCTATAGAACTAGCTGTGTCAGCTTTGCTTATTTGTAGGTAATATTTATGATATAGAGCCATTTCAGAATTAGGTATACTACTATGTTTAAGGGAAAGCCAATCCCCAAATTTTCATTCAGTACTGTTGTAGGTTACTCTGCATTCACTTTTGACACTCTATTTTGTAAATTTTCTAATCTTAATCATTTAAAAAAACTTTTTTGAATTTATCAACTCAGTAATTTTTCAAGAAACTTACAGGGTTTTAAAACCATTGCCACAATCCTCTTTTAGAACATTTGTCACCCCCAAGGATATGCTTGTGCCCCATTTGCAGTCAGGCTTCATTTCCACCTCTAGCCCTACTGCTAGTCAGGTTTCTCTAGCTATTATTTTTGCTCTCCCTGGACATTTCCTATCAATGGAATCATACAAAATGTGACTGGCTACTTTCACTTAGCCTAATGTTTTCAAGGTTTGTCATCATACTATATGAGTGTTGTAGCATGTATCAGTATTCAGCATTTCTTTTGTATTGCTGAATAGTATTCCACCATGGCTGTCACACATTTTATTTATCCATTCATCAATTGATGGACATTTGAGTTGCTTGTACTTTTTGGCTATTATGAATACTGGTGTTATAAATACCCATATACTGTTTTTATGTGGGCATGTGTTTTCATTTCTCTTGAGTATTTAGGAATGAAATTGCTGGGCCATATGGTAACTCTATGTTTAACTTTCTGAGGAACTGCCAAACTGTTTTCCAAAGCAGATGTACCATTTTACATTGCCACCAGCAACGTATTAACATTCTGTTTCTCCACATTCTAATCAAGGCTTTTTTTTTGGCAGATACAAAGTTGTATCTCATTGTATTGATAGTTTCGATTTGTGTTTCCCTAATGACTGATGATTTTGAACATCGTGTCATATGCTTATTCTTGTATTTCATTTTCTAACATGTCTATTCAAATTTTTTGCTCATTTTTAAATTAGGTTATTTGGCTTCTCACTGACTTTTAAGAGTCCTTTACATATATTCCAGATAAAAGTCTTTATCAGATACATGATTTCAAAATATTTATGTTTTTCTAGTCTGTAACTTGCCTTTTAATTTTCTTATGGTATGTTTTAAAGTGTAAAGGTTTTAATTTTGATTTTATTATACTTTCATTATTTATTTATTTATTTATTATTTTTGGCTACATGGCTTGTGGGATCTTAGTTCCCTGACCAGAGATTGAACCCAAGCCCTTGGTAGTGAAAGTGTTAAGTCCTAACTACTGGACCACAAGGAAATTCTCAAGGTTTTAATTTTGAAACCCAGTATTTTTTTGAAAGATTGTGTTTTTGGTGTGAAAAAAATTTTATATGCAGTTTTAATTTCTCTTGAGACTTGAGGGCCTATTGTTATAGATAGACTCATTGTATGTTATAAAAATCTGTCCTTTATCGTTTCAGACCATTTTTATTTTCTTCATGTACTTATGGTAAACTCATTAATTGGAGTCATTATTTTTGTAGTTTTACTGCTGTAATTTTAAAAGAGAATATAATAGAATTTTGTAAATGACTATTCCATGTATAGTTGTTTAATTGACTTAATTCTTTACCCCTCAACCTTATCAGCTCCCCAGATCTTTAGCTTCCACTCCCACTGCTCCTTCCAACCCAGCAACGCCAGATAATGCATCACAGGAAGAACTCATGGTTACCCTAATAACAACATTAGCCTCTCTCACATCTAGAACGTCTATGGGCATCATTGTTGTTGGAGGAGTGGTAAGAAACAGTACCTTTTTTTTTTTAGAAACAGTATTTTTTGGTGTAATTAAAATTGAAATTTTTGCAAAGCTACCTGCTAAATCAGGAAAAGAAAGGTATATTTCTGTTTCCAGGTTCAAAGTGATTGTTACACACACACACACACACACAGACGTGTAGCTTTTTTCAGATTCTTTTATAGGTTATTATATCGAGTATAGTTCTCTGTGCTATAAGTAGGTACTTGTTGGCTACTTTTTTTTGGCCTCACTCCGTGGTATGTGGGATCATAGTCCTGTGTTTGTGTGTGTGCACCTAGTCACATCTGCCTCTGCAACCACATGAAGAACCACAGGGTTCCTCTATCTGTGGAATTTTCCAGGCAAAAATACTGGGATGGTTGCCATTTTCTACACCAGGGATTCTTCCTGACCCAGGGATCAAACATGTGTCTCCTGCATTGGCAGGCAGATTCTTTTACCACTGCACACCTGGGGAGTCCCCATCATTCCTTGACCAGGGATCAAACCCATACCGCCCTGCAGTGGAAGTACAGAACCTTAACCACTTGACTGCCAGGGAAGTCTATTGTATATATAGTTTGTTTTTTTAAACTTTTTGACCTAAAAAAATTAACCTCCCTTTTTGAGATACATTAAGTCAACTTACCAAATACTTGGCAGGTTATAAAAGTTCTTGCCTGCTATTTCTGTGCTGCTCCTTTTTCAGCAAGTTTGTATTTTCTTATAGAGTAGGAAGATACATTTTAAAAAATGGATCTAACTCAAGGATCTGTATGGAGCCAGTGCAGTTTCTAAAATGCCTTTTAATACAGTCTCCCTAGTAGTGTCTTTCTTTCTTAAAGTAAGCTGTGAATTTATCTTACAGGTTTGGAAAACTGTAGGTTGGAAACTCATATCTGTTTCATTAAGTATGTATGGAGCTTTGTATCTATATGAAAGGCTCACTTGGACCACCCGTGCCAAGGAGAGAGCCTTTAAACAGCAGTTTGTGAATTATGCAACTGAAAAACTGCAAATGATCGTTAGCTTCACAAGCGCGAACTGCAGCCATCAAGTACAACAGTAAGTTGAAAGATTCATCTATATTTTTGTTTTAAAGCTTTACTGAAGTATGACATGCATGCAGAAATGCACGAATAAGAGTACAACTCAAAGAATTAGCACAACATGGACATATTTTATAATTGCCACCAAAATGGAAAAAATAGAATAATCAAACAGTGGGCTCAAAATAAATGCGTGGTAGTTGATGTAATTTGTTTTGACTATTACAGCCCAGATTTATAGGCATGATTTTTTTTAAAAATTCAAGAGAATTTTATTATAATAATAAATAGCTGGGTCTGCTGAGTGTCTTTTATGTATACACTCAAGTACCATACACTCAAATATTTATTGTTAATTTAGTAAAAATACATAGGACCCCAGTCAAATCGATGCGTAATATTCTGCATTAGGGTGCTACTGACAGCTGAGTTTTCTGAGCTAAAGATAATTGCAATTTAGTAGAAAAAGCAACATGTACATAATTATATAAAAAAAAAAGATGAAAAATGATAGGTAATGAGAGCTTCATAATGTGAGACTCTAGAATCTTAAAGCATAAAGGACAGTGGGTCAGTAAAGGTTTCCTGGAGGAGAGGTAGCCTGATGAGATTTGAATGTGCAGAATAGAAAGAGGGAGACAGAGAAAAGAGCCCAAACTAAAAGCAAGAAGTTGGGGAGAAAAGGAATGTGTTCAGAAACATGAGACAATTTCAGTGTGGCAGATGTGTATGTAAGAGGGGTCCATTGGAGTGTAAGCCTAACAATAGGACAGGTTTGGATAATCAGGAATCTTGGGAGTAGCATCATTAACATTAAGCTCTAGAACAGATAACTTGGCAGTGGTATAGTGTGTTAAGTGGTTTAGACTCAGGAGACAAAAACTGCCAGAAGATTAAACTGTTTCAAACACAAGATCAGAGCCTGTACTAACCTATTTAGAGCTGTAGGGAATGGAAACAACGAGGTCACAGAATTGAGACCACTGATTTAGTCCATTTATTTCCCAAATATTTATTGAGCTCCTATTTTATTTAATGGTGTTAATTTTGATTTCTTTATATTAGAGGATGATGTAGACCTCCAAAAGAAATCAGTCATGGTTCACATTTCATAAAAACAGAATGAAGCTTTCCATTCATCATCATCAAACATTTATTAATCACCTACCATGTGACAATAACTATAGCTAGAAGTTATGGTAAATTAAAAGTTAAAGATAACTTGTGTTCTCTCTTACATGACTTTACACTTTAACAGAGGCAACTTCAAATAATTATTCCAGTTAAAATAATACTAGCCAAATATTAATGTAGTGAAATGTTAAAATAGATGCTTCATTTGTCTAATCTTGGTATTTGGTCAGATGAGGAGAGATGGGAGAGGGAAAGGACCATGGGAAAGATGAAGATGGGCAAGAGAATAGTTGCAGAGAAAAACCAGTCAGTCAGTCAAAGTCCAGTGGTCCACACCTGCTAGGCATGCTCCCAATAGCAAACACACAATATTTGCCAAAGTTAACATGTTAACTAGCACACAAATACACCCGTTAACTCTAGAAATATAGTAAAATGTTGCTATAAAGTATTTTTGACTAAGTCACAGAAGGTCATGAAATTTCCTTTCCTGTTTCCAGTAATTTATTCTTATAGGTAGGGGATGAGAGTAAGGCTTATTATGCTTCTGAAGAAATATACCCAACCTTTGCCTTTTTATAGCTTATTCACATTCACAACAAAATGGCAGAGTAGTTATTACCTGTTGAGCATTTGTCTTGAGGCCAGATGAAATCAAGCCTACAGTCATATTAAGCTTACAAGTACCATACACTCTACCCTCCCTCATACCATTCTTAGCAATGTTCTTTGATATCTTATGTCTTAGGGATTTTTTAACCTTGTGATCTTTTTTTAATGTTAGCTTTAGATTAAAGCTTATTCATTTTAAAAAGACATTCATGACTGCTGATAAAATTGTTTTTTATTTTAAGGGAGATGGCAACCACCTTTGCTCGCCTGTGCCAACAAGTTGATATTACACAAAAACATCTAGAAGAAGAAATTGCTAGATTATCCAAAGAAATAGATCAATTGGAGAAAATACAAAACAGTTCAAAGCTCTTAAGGTATTTGAACTTTTTCTTCTCAATAATATGAACATTTACTGGTCTCATTACCAGAATACAATTATGTAAAATTGCTAGCAAATTTATGTTAAAAAATTTGGCTTTCTGCATTGGCTTAATTATAATTTTCCATATTTAATTCCATGTTTTATAATTTCAGTGAAAATTAATTTCAACAGCAAAAAAATATGAATTTAAAGGGATTTTTTAGATCCAGACTTAGAGCCCTATGTTAAGCTATATTTGTCCTTTTTTAGAGCAGTTCTGTTATTAAAATTATGAGTTTTCTGTCCTATATATCTAAAATTCATAATTTTTCTTCTCAGTGGGGACTCTTAGGTATACTTAAATTTGAAGCAGCAGAAGTAAACAAGATATCCTAATATAAAGTGGAATTATGGTTTAATATGATTGGCCATGGATTCTTTGGACCCTAAATAAATTCTGCTTTGGGGAGTCAAGACCAGAAGTATTAGCACAAAGTCTATACTTGTTGACAGTTCTTAATTTGCTATGCATTAGCTCACTCAACTGCAAGTCTGGGAGACTCACTAAGCATCATTTCATTTCTGCTGCTACTTACCAGGGCACATGCTCCATAAAGCTGCCTGTATAAAAACAGTTTGCAATATTTGCAAATTGGAGAGACTGTCCTTGTGACCTGAATTGTAGAACACAAAGATCTGTCCATGGTATCTTAGTCTGATCAGCAGTTACATTCTCATCGCGTTTCTGTTTCAGAGTCTCTGAAAACATGACTACTTGTGACTTAGACCCCAATATCCTTACAGACAGGCAGACACACACACACACACACACACAGAATCTGTCCTGCATGGTATTTCAGTATGATCACCAGTCACATTCTCATTGAGTTTCTGTTCCAGAGTTTCTGAAAACGTGACTGCCTGTGACTTAGACCCCAGCATCCTTTCTCACACATACACACCACCCCCCACCTGAGTGAATTTTGTGTGTCCCATTGCTCCTAAGTTAGATCATCCCAAATACAGCCTTTCAAATTTGGTGAAACAGTATCCAATAGAAAAAATTTTTAACTGAGGTAGGTTTTTATTTTTTCATCTTGCTATAGTTAAAAAAAATAAATAACTGATAGATTATTGGTATTTATATATCTCAGGAGCATTTACTAAAGAAATATACAGTGGAGTTCACATGCACATTTAAATTATATGGCCTTGACAATATCCACTTAGCAACATACATAACAAGACCAAGAAGGAGAGAGAGACTCATTTACGTGTGTGTGTGCACTGTGGCACATTATGAGAGTGGAGACACAGACCTGCTTTCCCTCTTTTTACGGGCATTTGGTTTCTTTATATACAATTTTTTTAATATTAAAAAATAAAAATAAAAAATATATATTTTTGGCAACTATGGTCCTTTGACATCTGCCAGCTACTGTATGTATACATAAAATCATTTATTCTATGTTTTATACTTAAAGGGAATTCAGGAACAATTGTCTTAATGTGACTTAGGATATAATTTACTTGTAAGGTGGTGTGACTCCACTGTCTCTTAAGCTTTTCGTTTTTTTTTTTTTCAATTTTTCAATTTGTTTTTTAATTGAAGGATAATTGGTTTACAGAATTTTGTTGGTTTCTGTCAAGCCTCAACATGAATCAGCCATAGGTATACATATGCATAGGCTTTTCATTCTTGTTAAAGATTTTATCTCAGTATATCTTTCCTGGCCAGTGGAGTCTGTGTTTATTACAAAGTTATAGTAGCATATATAGTAAATGCTTTTAAGAGTGGATCTGAATTCAGATAAATGTAGCAACAGCTGACTAGTGATTTTTTTTTTTTCCAAGATTTGGATGGGATGCATTTTTTTTCTCATTGACCTTTATGATAATTACATTGGTGTTTCTTTTTTTTTTAATTAGAAATAAAGCTGTTCAACTTGAAAACCAGCTGGAGAATTTTACTAAGCGGTTTCTACATTCAAGCAGTGAAGAATCTTAACAATAGAGATTGCTTTGGTGATCATCGTAGGAGAAAATGGAGTTTGGAAGATCTGGATGGTTATTTTTATGAAGTGATTTTAAGTATGAATTATACTAACTATACCTAAATAGCAAATCCTTGAGTAGATCTTGGTATTGATCTATCTTAGGGTGTTTGCACTTCTGAAGAGTGTTATGGTGTCTCTTTAATTTGGGGTAAAGAAAAATTCTTTGATATGTGAAAATGATGAATTAGTTTAAAGCAAAAGAAACAACTCTGTGACCCCTGAGGGGTGGGGCCTTGCTCTTAATTAGGGCTCTCTTTGTTTTTGATTCTGAAAAACTCTGCTTCCTGGCATCCAGGAGTTAGAGAATGCTCCTTTCATCTTCTTTCTCAAAACTAATTTTTGATGCTGACTTTAATGGGACTAATCAGATTTTTGTTTTATAAACTGTATTGCTGTAACCACAAAGGAGTGTGGAATGTTCTTGAGTGTATTATTTATGCAGGTTACAATCACTTTTGCCATCCTGACAGGTATGTAAACCACTAATAATTAATGCTGTTTTTACTCCCTTTTATTCCCATTGAAACTGATGTAAAGCAGTGTATAGGTTTTGTTATTAGAAAGAAAGTCCTTTATGAAAGTATTTGGGTCTAAATAGTCTGCTCATGTTTCTCAAGAAACACATTTAGCCTCAGCTGTGATTCCAGTAAGGAAAGCTTTCTGTTTTGAGAGTTAAGTTTGAAGTGATAAAAATAGCCAAAGAGATGAGAGATCTGAATTTTGGGTGGTTACAGTAAAAAATGCTGTTCTTTGGAAGGTATTTGCCAAGGATACTGCTGGGTTGTCCCCCACGGTGACTTTTATGTTTATTTAATTGTATGAATTTGACAGGGCACGGTTAAAATTTTTATTTTTTACCTTAATGAAAATGTTTATGAGTTAAAACATTGTGTTTGTTTCTGTGTTTAAAAAAAAAATAATAGAAACTTATATGGAAACATTAAAAACTGGTCTAAGGCTTTGCTATGCAAAAAGTTTTGAGGAGCACTGAATCAACATCAGCAGGCGCATGTTAGGAATGCACAATCCCAGAAGACACAGCGCATTTGGCTGGTAGAGTTGATGCTGCTCTTCCACAGGAGGGATAATGTTGCAGGCTTTTTTCTTCTTTTAATACTCAGTACTTTTTCTGTATGTTTAAGTCTCTTGGATGCTATTCAGTCTTTTCACAACAGGTGCAACACCTTTTCTGGTTATTTTAAGGAAGGAAAAAATAACATTATTTAGGCCATAGAAGCCTTTAATGTTTGTTTATGCAAATCAGATACTAGAATGCAATTCAAATCCAGATATTCATTTATAGCTAATATTGTGGCTTTATAACCAAAAGATTATACAAGTCACCAAGAAGTGGGACTAAGTAACAACTGCAACAGAAAAAACTGATGTTTAAGACTGTGTACTGCTAATTAAGGCTACGAGTTGAAGGCCTTAATCTTTATACACAAGTACTTGAACTTCTGAAATAGTATAGTGGTTTGGTATTACCCCATGAGTGCTAAGTACAGTGGTTCTCACAGTTCAGTCCCTCAATCAACAGTATCACAAGTGAAGTTGTAAGAATTACATTCTCAGGGCTCATCCCAGACCTGCTGAATCAAATACTAGGTTTGGGGACCAGCAGTTTCTGGTTTAACAAGCCCTCAAGGTGATCCTGATGCATGCCAAAATTTGGGAACTGTGGAGTAGTGGTTCTGCTATAGTAAGTTTATACTAAATTTTCCATCAGTAGCTTGAATCCAGTTCTGCCTGATCAAGTTTGAAAATACGTGAATGTTGGAAGTGGGACACTAAAATAATAAAGCCCACCTTTATGCTTGGGGTAAGTGCACCTATGACCAAGCCCATGAATGATAAAGAATTGTGACTTATGGCTGATGTTCAAAGTTACTGCACATTCACTTGTCTACTATGTGTTTGCAGGATTATTTATAAACTTTGTATAACCTTCAGCTTTTTACAAACCTAGACTTTTTATAATATGCAAGGTGGAAATAAAACTTGTTTGCCTGAAAGTTGATAAATAGAACATTTATACTGGCATTTAGTGAGTTTTAATCTTTTATTTTTGATGATTTTTATGGCAAGCATATAAGCTATCTTGGGGAAACTGGCTCATTTTTACCCTAAGGGAGATTTAAGGGAAGAATGACTTAAATTTTGCTTTTTCATGAAAATGTGTGGCCTTTTAACAGTAGGCCAGCATTCACAGTACTATAGGATAGGTCATTGGACCTCCAATCTCTTCCTTGCTTCTGGCAGCCCATTCATTTTTCATGACGAGAATGCTTAGATAAAGGAGTCAGAGCTGAGCATGAACTGCTGGGCTTGGAGTTTAGTTCTGAGACTTAAAAAAGTAATCCTACTAAAAACTGATTAAAACAGGCTGCATGAAATCTGGTTAAAAGCACTTTATTGATTACAATATCAGTTCACAGCAACATTATTTCACAGAGCTACTATACAAATAAAGGAATGAATTACTGCAAGAATGATTCAAGAATACTGTTAAGTTGTGATACAAGTCCATAGTTTGGTTTAAAGCTTTTTTCTAAGAGCTTTAATCTAATACATTCACCTTTCCCACAGACTACTGACATTCAGGTTCAGTTGGCCACAAGTGTTGTAGAAACCACACTAGGTGAAGAAAAACATTTTAATCAACTTAAAAAAACCCATTTAGATATGAATGCCTTTGGATAAGAATATGCAAATACAAGTATTCAGATGCTTCTTTGAGAAGAGAAAACAATAGGATAGAGCACCATTGTGTAAGAGACAGAAAAGGCTTGAAATATCTACCAAGTATATCACTGAAGTTCTATTAATTAAAAAATACTGTATGATGTAAGATTTTGTCGGGCACACTTAACACCAATTGAAACATTTAACCAGTTTTTCCATATGCTGCATTAGTCAACTATTTTATAGGCTCAATAACTGGTTTTAAGAAAAAAGACTTAGGAAATTTTATCAACATGCAAACAAATTTGCTAAACACAAGTTGTACCATCATTCTGATTAATAAATTACTTTTTAAAACAATGCTAGCTTAGACATTCAACTACAGACCATTTTATTGAGTACCTATTATAACCAATACTGTTAAATATAGCACTGAATTTAAGGCAACTTACAATGAACAATGGGAGAAGAAGCAGTAAATATGAAGGGTGCATCACATTGTATTTAATCTAATTTAAAATACCAATATTATCCACTGTGCTACCATTTCTCACAAGATAGTCTGGTGGGTGTTTTCAAAATTCTAACGAGGTAAGAAATAATTTAAAATTTTGCTTTCCACGATGGCAAAAGGGAAATTAGAAACTGAACATAATTTCAAAATGTTTTTAAGCCTAACTCACACCCTAAAGATTTTAGAAAGAACCTGTTTATTACTAAAATCATAGGCCCATTTGGGAGATTGTTTAATCAGTTTCCATTACATTTAAACACATCAAGAGGTAAGCCGCAAGTATTTGACTATTATAAACTGTGAGACACTAACCAATAAGCATAAATTTCCCTGAACATCTTCATTTTTAAAACAGAATCTAAATTTATTTCTAAATCTAAAACGTCAAAAGTGTTGAAGAAGGTTAGTTATATAACATTAACAGTATTTTTTTAGCAACTTCAAAAATTTCATTTTGTCACCTGAAGAAGCCAAGGTTTATTTCTCTTGCAATAGGTTAACTTTAAAATTACTTAACATATTCCAGAAGCACCTACCTCTGTTATGTCTAAGAGACTAGTTTACTATCATCATGCAGTATTAATCAGTTCAGATGAGTCTAAATTAAAACAAGGAGACTACCTACGAGGTAAGCCCTCTTGCAGAATTAAGAAGTATCTACTTAAGTATCTCTTGAGACATTAAGCCTAAATCTTTGCCTCTCTGAAGATGGAACTCAATATGCTGTTGTAACCATGGATTCACAACTATAAAAATTTGAGCTAGGGAAGAAACTTGGATGGTTAGTCTAAATCTCTAGTAGCACAGCTGCCAAAAATGAGGCCGGTCCATCGAAGTGGAGGCAGTGTCCTTGCTAACAGCATGAAGCGCTTTTTTGAGAAGGTTTATGGGTTGATGTGCTGAACACAAGGCCATCACCCCACTTTTAGAAAAGAATATTTGCCTTTAAAATACTGTCATATCTCACCTGTTCTTTATGTAGTGATTCAAGAATCTACAAACCCAACTGAGGCACATTATGTTTAAATGTTTCTTAGGTAAAAAGAAAATAAATCACGCACCAGAACTGCAATATTGATGCAAATTCCTCAAAACTACATTTGGCTTTTTTTTTAATTTGGAAAAACTAAGATTCAAGCTATACTGTGCTTCTACAAAATATACCAAATTCAGGAAGTTTTAAATAGACAATCAAATGAACTCAGACTGCAAGTACACAGATTTAGCAAGTGGGACCCATATCACTAGATAACAAAAGTTTTAACCTGTGAGTTAATTAATATGGTATCACCATTTGGTCATATGTATAATCAGCCATGATAGTGTTGCCTAGTACATGTTTAATTATGATAACTGCCTTTTAACCACCTACAAAAAGTTTAATAATATTAAATTATTTTTATTAACATGTTTAAGACAACATAATTCTTACAGTCTGTGTGCCTCTAAATTATCTTGTTAACTAGTGGAGATACTCTTCATATATATAAGGCAATTTTGCACATGGCTACAAGTGTTTGCTTCAACAGGATTTTGGAATAAACTGCTACACTACATGGTAATCCTCAACTCCTATTTTTGCAAATGACTGTCCCTTTAAAATTATCTTGCCTTACCTCAAAGAGCTGTTCTTTATATCACTCTTAAATAGTCCACAAACATTAAAATCAAAAGTCCGCAGAAATCCTGTTATATGTATATAAATATACATTCATGCCTGCCATCTACAGCAGTCTGGGTTTTTTTTTGGTCCTATATCTGATCTTCCTTTTTCCATTCTATTCTCTCTTTAGTATCTTAAAACAGTTACTTCCTTATGGCTGATGTACTTATTAGCACATCCACAATATAAAACTGTAAATTTACAAGTAAAATTTGGGAGTATTTAGGATTACAGGTGATCAAAAGTTAACAGATCTAGCTCAATAGTAACTGACACAGTTTACTAAGTTACAAAACACAATGCACCTCTATATTAGAAAAACTCCATGACTTCACTATCAAGCAAGACTTAACAGTCTTCTGTTGTCAATCATTTAGATTATTTGTAAGAGAAAACCCAAGAGCAAAAGTATCTTTGTTTAAATTTAAGGGGGCTCATTCTAGTAATAAACACATAATATCACTGACAAGCAGAGAAATTGCTTAGTATTTTCCTCTGACTCCTTTAAGAACTGCCCTTGGAATTTTCTTTTGGCTTTAAAGTGGGGATCACTTTGATCTAGGTATCCTTTGAAGCAAAATCACTTAGAAACCAGTATTTGGTCCTAGTGGGAGGAAACGGTACAAAAGATCAAAAAGCTTGAATGTTTACTTTTAAAATTTTTCAAGACACAGAGCTAACATCAATTCAGGTTTTATATGAACATAAATTCATAAAGCAATTGTGTGTTACAATATAACAAATAGATTTGTTAGATTTTCTACTTCTTTCAAAATCATAATGCCATCACACACTATGTGTCCTTCCTAGATACATACTGATGGAAACACTGGGAAAATTTCTTAAGATGCAAAGACAGTCCAAATGTTCATCAGAGTGCACCCTGCAAACTTAGCTCTAGGAGATGAAATCAGTAGGAAAGCCTAACTAGTTAGAATGCTCAGTATCACTTGATCATATCCAACTTTAAAAAATAAGAACAATTCATGTGATTACTGCTATCTACCTGTTAATATAATACGAGTTTCCTATGTATGTCTCAAATTTCAGAGTGAAATTCCCTGGCCTTTAGATTATGTCCCCTTTAAAGGACTCAACATGAGCATTTAAATTAATAACATGGCAGAGTATGAGGCAGAAACTATTGATACTCACACGGAATCTCCTCAGTGATACCTATGTCTGACGGCATTTTTTTTTTTAACTTCTTCCATCCCGGCTGCCACATAACACTGAGCTATAGAGTAGGTCCCTGTCGTCAGCATTCTTAAACAGTAAGCAACCAGGATTTCTTTCAGATCAAAAAGAAAGCCGGAGTTCAAGGAGATCTTTAAACATCAGTACACACATGTATGGTCTCACTTCCATGTATTACTGTGCCTGTTCCTCCACTACAGAACACAAAAATGCGATACTTCTATATAAAATTTAAAATGTAATTCTGAAAAAATGCAAACATACATTCTAACATGATAGGTTGCTGTAATGTGTACATTTCTGTCTACACAAAGAAAGTAAAGAATTAGACAATACAAGCAAGAATTCATCAAGGTTAAATGAGCTCAACTCCTCAGATTGATACACTGGTCCTGATCTCAGCAAGCACCTTTACCTTGTTTTCACCTTTTTTATTTTGTAGTTTACTGAAAGCTTCTTTTTTGTATATAATAATCTCAATAGAAAAATCTTCACCTGCAAATATAAGGTAAATTCTTTTTCACAGCTATAGGCTGTAGTACTGATTTCTCCAGGTATCAGTGGAGAATGGTAAATTTGCATGTATTGTTAATTCCAGATTCTAAGAAAACTGTCCCAAGACCCTGTTGCCACAGCCATGCCATCATCAGTTACACCTAAACAGCTGACACGGTTGTCATGACCAGCAAGAACACCTGAAAGACAAAAGTTCAGTAAAAAGTTAGCGATGGGCAAGTTTTAGGATTAAACAAGGGTATGCAGAAAGATCTCAGAAGGGTACTTATGGGCAGGAATATAAAATAAAATTTCTTTGTATTACATGAATTTCTGACATATGCATCATGTTTTTCATTTTTGAAAAATGTATAACTGCTTTCTTATATTCAAAATCATCTCTTCAAAAACATGTAGGCTTTTATGTCACTAATAAGTTCATGGTACTTCTGAATTTTGCTAATAAGCTGTTACAACAAAAACAAAATTTTAAATGAAATCAATGAACTTTTACCACCACCACAACAAAAACTAAGAATGCACCACCAAAAATACCAACAAAATTTACTCTATTCCTTTAACCACTAACACTGGAATGTTTTGGTCATAACTCTGTGAAGCCATCAAACTCATATCTAGTTTTAGTTTCTTTTGAATTATTAAGCTTATCTGATCTTAGGACCACCAGACAGGATAAAATTAAATATTCCAAACTGGGAGGAAAATGAGAGATGTAGAGATTTAAAAGAAAAATCGGACTATATCAAATTCTCAGTAAGAGTCTTTCTTTAACATACTGTTTGAGTTTGCAATATCTCTCACATGTATTCAGCATATCATTTGCACCCAATTTCTGGCACAGAAGTTAATCTTGTGTAACTCTTTAATATTCTCTGCAGTACCTTCTGTATAGCAATGTTTGGAAAAAGGCAAATTTACCATTATGGGTTGAAATTACAAAAAATGACCATTGTGACTAAATACTCCAAATCATATTGGAAAGAAGAATGAATTAGCAATTCATGTCACAATTCAATTTTAAGGTGAAAGTAGCCAGTTGAGTCAACCTGAAACCAAACAGCTATCAGCAAAGCAAAACTAAATCTCAAGCAGATGTTAAAAAATAGGAAAAACACATTTCTATTTTGTTATGGATACTGATTCAATCCAGGCAAAACACCTAATACCACAAAAAAGGAATCAGTTAAACCATGAACTCTGCTGCCGTCTCTTAAGAGAGGTTGTAGAAAATTGTCCCTGGTGATGCTGACACTGCCTCTACTTCAGAAACCTCAAAAACTGTACAGGAATTTAAAACGGTAAGAACACAAGGACAGCAAGGATATGACAGCAACGGCAACAAGTTTGTGAGCTGTATGCTGATTATTAATGGACCCCAAAATGCTGAGTTCCAAGCAAATGGTCTGATAAGCCAACAACAACAAAAATGACTGCAGAAGCTCCAAAGAAGTCAGAAACTAATGGAACCAGGTATCTCTGGAACCACACACAGGCCAAGATGGGGTAGACTAAGACTGCATTAGAAAACATCTGGGCGTCGATTAGACTCTCCAGGTCTCTACCTTTACTCCGTAGATGGCTTATCATCCTGCCCAGAACACAAGACCAGAGACGTGCTAGAGAGACAGAACAAGAGGGTCTCAACTGGAAGAAAACAGGCACAGCTGAGATCGGTGCAGCTACTGAAAGCTGGGGAATAAGCAAAGTTTACTTCCTAATTGTTTTGCACCCCAGCTTTCTTCCTGAAATCAGCCCCGAAGCTGTCAGTCAACTTAGAGATTCCAGGTAGAAAAGTGGAAAAATCCACCTCAGAGAACACAGCAGGCCCAAGAGGGAAAAGGATATAAGACATGTCAGAAATTCCCCAATGAAAGCCTGGCCAGATCATTGTTCAGTGAGGCCTACTGTCAGTACACCCTAGGCATACAGAAGGCTTTCAGACAGTTTTAATGCCTTACTCTTAAGGATAAATAAGAGGCTAAAAATCATGAGTTTCAAGGAAATAGATTAATACAGGGGACTGAAAAAAATAAGGGGGAGAAAAGGCAACTTGGAAACCAAAAGATTATGCTTAAAGAAAACTTCAAGAAAGGCTTTTGTTAATGACCCTACAGAAACAAAAGACTTTTATTCATGGAAAAAAGAATGCCCTTAAAAAAAAAAAAATCTCAAAAAGATGGTAGCAAAAATGGAAAACCAAAGCTTAACAGACAGTTCATGGAAAGAAAAGGCAAGGATTTCTCCCAGAACATACAGGAAAAAAAAGACAGATGGAAAATAGGAGAGAAACTAAGTCAAAGGAAAGTCCAAGAAGTCCAACATCAGAATAATGGGAGTCCTACAAAGAGAATGATGATGGAGAAAAAATGTGCAACTGATGAAATGAGCCCCCTAAAACTTCCCAGTGCTAGAAGGTATACGTTTTAAGATCTAAAAGGTCCACTGAATACTCAGAATGATAGACAGAAATGAATCTACCCCCAGACATAGCAAAACTTGCAGAAAGTTTGAAGAGTAATGAGAAGCACATCAAAAGTAAGAATGTGAGCCAAAAATTAAGAGGCCCAATAATCTGACCCTAGAGAATATTAAGAAGCTGCATCACAAAAGAAGTCATACATACATATATATATATATATGTATATATATGTATGTATGTCACTGCTCAGCAGTAAGTACAGTTTTAAAAATTCTTAAGTGTGTAATCAATAAATAGAATTCACTACATGGGAAAAATTGGAAGATGGAAGCTGCGGTGGGAGGAAGGATGTTAAAGCCAAACCTCAAGAGAGAATGCCTGAAAGTTAAGAGAAAAAAAAAAAACCAATACAGGTATGTTATTTAAAGATATGGAAATAAATACTTAAAAGTAGCTACCTTTCGGAGCAGAAAATATGGGCTGAGGTCAGAAGACTGCTGTGTTTCAGTAATAACCTATGTGGACCTAGCTGATTCTTTGCATATAAGTTTGATTCTAAAAACATTTAAGTCACTCTGTAATTTGTTATTAATGAGAGTCCCCAATACAACTTGATGCTAGAATTTCAGACGCTGCAGGGGAGAACTCAAAAGAGTATGAGATTAAGAGGAGATGGTAGTTCTATGCCCTTTCCTGGACAAGATCTGAACCAAAAAGAGGATGCAAAGCAGTTACAATGTTTCCTGTCAGATTATAAGCAAACTGTAATCTGAAGATCACAGTAAACTATATTCACTATTCATCTTTATGTCAAAACTTACCAAACATGAAAATATAGAATCAGATATTACTCTTTAGAAAATAGAAACATAAATGCAGTTTATGAACTATAACTGAACTCAAAGGTTAACAACAAACATGAATGAAAACTGCCAGGTTGCCATTCCCCAGGGTGTCCAGGAGACCTCAAAAACAACTGACAGGAGACTTCATGTTTCCTGGCAAAATCAAAAACTAATGTGTACCAATTTACTGACCTGCACGATCTCCTTTGAGTGTGTCCCATACGTTACAATTGAAGTCATCATAGCCAGCTAACAGGAGACGCCCACTTTTTGAGAAAGCTACGGAAGTGATCCCACAGATGATATTGTCATGAGAATACAATAATAACTCTTGGTCTGCACGAAGGTCAAACAGCCGGCAAGTGGCATCATCAGAGCCAGTGGCAAAGGCATATCCATTTGGGAAAAACTATAAAGAAAAGCAACAAACACTTATTCCATAGAAGTAAAAAAAAATTATGTAAGGCAGTGTAATGATGGACGCTGGGGTAAAACAGTTCAGTTCAGTAGCTCAGTAGTGTCCGATTCTTTATGACCCCCAGGGACTGCAGCATGCCAGGCTTCCCTGTCCATCACCAACTCCCAGAGCTTGCTCAAACTCCTGTCCATTGAGCCGGTGATGCCATCCAACCATCTCATCCTCTGTCATCCCCTTCTCCTCCTGCCTTCAATCTTTCCCAGCATCACGGTCTTTTCCAATGAGTCAGTTCTTCGCATCAGGTGGCCAAAATATTGGAATTTCAGCTTCAGTATCAGTCCTTCCAATGAATATTCAGGACTGATTTCCTTTAGGACAGACTGGATAGATCTCCTTGTAGTCCAAAGGACTCTCAGGAGTGGGTAAGAAAGACCGAGATTCAAATTTCAACTTGGCTTTGGATCAGGTGAGTGAGTTTAGGCACTGAAGATCCCTGAACACTTGGGCCTTGTGCATGTTGTGTGCCAAGTCGTTTCAGTCACGTCTGACTCTTTGCAACCCTATGGACTGCAGTCCGCCAGGCTTCTCTGTCCATGGGATTCTCCAAACAAGAATACTGGAGCGGGTTGCCATGGCCTCCTCCGGGGGATCTTTCTGACCCAGGGATCAAACCTGCATCTCTTATGTCTCCTGCATTGGCAGGCAGGTTCTCTACCACTAGTGCCACCTTAGTTTCAGCTTTAGCAGGTTGGTTAGGGCAAAGTGAAATAACACATGCAAAGGGCCCATAACACATTGTTCAGCACAAGACAGATATTCAATAAATCCTGGCTCTGGTCCTCTGCTCTTGTTTAGTCACTAAGTCGTGTCTGACTTTTTTGCAACCCCTTGGACTGTAGCCTGCCAGGCTCCTCTGTCCATGGAATTTCCCAGGCAAATCCTTCCTTCTCCAGATCTTCCCAACCCAGGGATAAAACCCACATCTCCTGCTTTGTAGGTGGAAACTTTACCCTTGAGTCACCAGGGAAGCCCCTAATCCTCCACATGTTTTACTAGAACATTTAAATCAAATATTACCATTTACAGTATTTAAATATGTATGTGGACTCAAAGACATGTTCCAAAAACCTCATTATGAGAAATAAATAGAAACACTTTATAAAAGAGAACATAAATCATCCAGTTAGGCTAGGTTATAAAGTGAAGCTAGCAGTAGACTAAATGATCTCATGCGCGTGCATGCAAACACACACACAGAAAAAAAACTATGCATTATTAGTTTGTGAATCTCATTTCTCAGATATTGTGGCACTACTCAACACTTTTTACAAAGAAGAAATCAATTTTCTTCACATATCTACTGGTCATATGTATTGCTTTTTTAGGACCTGTTGATCTGCAGGAATAAAATGAAGAATAAGTTTGTTTACTTTGTGGCAAATACAGCTTATCATTTTCCTTCTAATATTGTTTACTTTTTTAAAAATATAAAGCAATTTTTTGGAGGTATCACAGGCCCTGATTTGAAACTATACTACAAAGCTACAGTAATCAAAAGAGTATGTTACTGACACTAAAAGAGATACACAGATCAATGGGACAGAATAGCCCAGAAATAAACCCATAAAAACATAGTCAACAACAAAGGAGGCAAGAATATACAATGAGGAAAAGACATAAATGGTGTTGGGAAAACTGGCCAGCTCCATGCAAAGGCATCAAACTGGATGACTTTCTCATACCATATATAAAAATAAAATCAAATGGATTAAATACTTAGATGTATAAATTTGAAACCATAAATCTCCTAGAAGATAACATAGGAAGTATGTTTTTGTTCTTTTTTTCTGCACTGTGTGGCTTGTGGGATTTTAGTTCCCAGACCAGGGATCAAACTCAGGCCCTTGGCAGTGAAAGCACGGAGTCCTAACCACTGGACTGCCGGGGAATTCCCAGGCAGTATGCTCTTTGACACAGGTCTTAGCAATATTTCTTTTTGGATCTGCCCCCTCAGGCAAGGAAAGCAAAAGCAAAAATAAACAGATGCAACTAAATCAAACTAGAAAAAGCTTTTGCACATGAAGGAAACTATTGAGAAAAGGAAAAGGCAGCCTTCTAGGTGAGAGAGGATGCTTACAAACAGTATATCCAGAACAAGGTTAATACTCAAAACATGCGGACAATCTGCAAAACTCAGTATCAAAAAGCCAAATAATCTGCTTAAAATACAGGCAGGGTAGGACTAAAAAGCCATTTTTCCAAAGAAGACATACAAACAGCAAAGGGACACACGAAAAGATGCTCGACATCACTAATCATCAGGGAAATGCAAAAATAAAGATATCTTAAAAAGCTACAAATATTTAAAACTATAGAAGCTACTTCTAAATAACTTCATGGATCAAAGAGATCAAAAGGAAAATTTTCACTAAACGAAAATGAATCAAAATTTGTGGAATGTAGCAAAAAGCAATGCTTAGAAAGAAACTTATAACTTTAAGTTCCAATATTAGAAAAGAGAAAAGGTTTCAAACCAATGATACCAGCTTCTGCCTTAAGAAATGAGAAAAAAAAAAAAGGAAATGAGAAACAGGAGAGCAAACAAAACCCATGTAAGCAGAAGAAAAGAAATAATAAACAGTGAAAAATCAATCAGAGAACAGGCTCTTTGATGCCAAAAAATGGTTCTTTGAGAAGATAAGTTAAAAAAAAACTGATACAGTTGTGTCTGACTCTTTGTGACCCCATGGACTGTAGCCCACCAAGCTCCTCTGTCCATGGGATTTTCCAGGCAAGAATACTGGAGTGAGTTGCCATTTCCTTCTCCAGGGGAATGTTCCCCAGCCAGGGATCAGACCTGGATCTCCTGCATTGTAGGCAGATTCTTTACCAACTAAGCTACCAGGGAAGCCCTGATAAACCTTTAACCAAATGCATTAGTTTGCTAGGCCTCCTGTAACAAAGGATCATAAACTGAATGGCTTAAACAACAGAAATTTATCATTTCATAGGTCTGGAGGGTAGAAGTCTGAAATCAAGGTGTCTGAGGCCTAAAAAGGGTCTGTTAGGACAATCTCCTTGGTTTATAGATGGGCTATCTTCCTATGTCTCTTCACACTGTTAACACTGTGTGTTTGTCTCTAAATTTCCCTTTCTAAGAGCAAGAGTCATATTGGATTAAGGGGGGACCCCAATCCAGGATGACTCAACTAATTAATTACATCGACAATAACTATTTTCAAATAAGGTCACATTCTGAGGTACTAGGGGGTTAGGACTTCAACATGTAAATTTTTAGAGTATTCAATTCAACCTACAAGACCAATCAGGAAAAAACAAACAGAGAAGTTACCAATATCATGAACGAGATACCCTATAGATTCCATAGCTATCAAAAAAAAAAAAAAAAGGGAATATTATGAACAACCGTAAGCTAATACATCTGATAACACAGGTTACAGAGCCAAATTTCTTGAAAGGCAAATTACCAAAGCTTACTCAAGCGGAAACGGATAGCTTAAGTAGGCCTAAATCTAATTAGGACATTAAATTTTTAGTTAAATTTCTTCTCACACAAGAAAACTTCCTTGGCCAGACAGAAAAGTCAACCAAACAATTAAGGATGAAATCTTATCAATTCCACACAAAGTGTTAGATTCCCAGCTCCTCCTATGAGTCTAGCATTAAGCTAATACCAAAGTGGGAACAAAATTCCTCAAGAAATGAAAAATCATATCATAACATCAATACGGATGTAAATCTTATAATTACAACAAATCAAAATCCACCAGTAAATAAAAAATGATTAGGCATTATAGGCAAGTGAGGCTAAATGTAGGGTTAGGTTAATATTTGAAATTCAACTCATGTAAATTTACCATTTAGCAGACTGAAAAAGAAAAAACCACATGATCATCTCAATAGATGAAAAAGGGGCCTTTGATAAACTTCAACACTCATTCTTGATAAATGTGCAGCAAACTAGAAACAGAAGAGATCATCAAGTTGATAAAGGTGGTGGGGATGTGAGATGGACAGGATTGTATGTGCCTGCTCTAAAATTCTACTCTGCAAGCCAGGTTGGCCTAATAGCAGTGGAGGTCACAGAGCCTTTACTTTCTCTGATATTCTCTAAAAGGTGATATAAAAGTGACTGTCGATATATACATGATAAATAAAATTTATCCCAAAAATATCTTCTTGCAAAAGAAGATCAGAGTACATCTTATACATATACATAGTAGCAATTACAGTACTTTTGGAAAATCCAGTCATCTGTATACGTTCTGAAATCTGATCTGCATAGTCTAATTTACCTAAGTCAAGGAATATCCCACTTTCTAATGCCCCTCCCCTCAATCCTGATGGATAAACCATTTTGATTGTCATTCAAAATGTCTTTTGGCTTTAATTTATACACGTATGTCTAGTTCACTTTCATATATACGGAGTTATTATCTGGCTTAATCTATTTGTGGCTACATGTCTGAATTGTTTTTTCCTTAATATGAAGGAGCTAATAAATAATTTATACTATTTACTGAGCATCCATCTCGTTTCATTTAGTTTCCACACCACGGTAGCATTATTCCTACCAAGGAATGTGTGGCTCACAGAGGTTAAGTAGCCCACCTGATCTCACACAGCTGATTCCCAGATTACTAAGATTCAATCCAGGGTTTGGCGGATTTCAAAAGCTATGCTCTCTACAGTAAACAGTCACCTCTGTCTTTCTGACTGCTCTCTCTTGGGGTTGTTCTCCTGACTGTGGGGAAAAGAGACACTGTTCTCCTCTGAACACAGCTGATACTCTGGATCCACTTTTTTTGTTCAAGATTATCTTGCCCTGTAAATCTAGAAATTAAACTTATTCCTGTTACCCTGCAAATGAAGACTTAGGCCTATTAAAACCTTTCCATTAAAAAAAAAATCAAACTTTTATTATTTTGGGATTAAATGTTGTTAAGAGCACTTTATTTATGGAATCCTTAAAGGAAATTTGTTGTTAAAATCATACTATGGAGTTCAACACTTTATATGCACAATAAACTTTCCTTAGAAATGCCGCTCACTTACACTGACGGCATTAATATCCGACACATGCCCAGTGAAGGACTGTCTGCACATTCCATCTCGAATATCCCATAATTTTGAAGAGGCATCACAAGCACCAGAAACGAAAGTCCTCATGTCAGGACTCAGAGAAAGACTCATCACATCCCCAGAATGCCCAGTGAAGGCGGTGGTCTGCTGGGCGGTTTCAATGTCCCATAAAGCACTACGGTAAAAAATAGACAGAAATAATTAATGACTGTTCTCCCCTCTTACTCTAGTTCCTACCACCACGCTCAACCTCAAAGTAGTAATCTTCTGGAATACACTTACCAAGTTGTGTCTCCTGAACTTGTAACTATTTGGCTATCATCTAAAAACCGACAGCAGGACAAGTAGCCTACAGCACAGAGATAACAAATGTTAGGTTATCACTGATTAATTCAATTACCATACAAAAGAGTAATATGTATTTTAAAAATATAATACCTGGGCAACAAGTGTTTGTTAGTAAAATCTATAGTTCTACTTTTTTTTTTTTAGTTCTACTTTTAATAACTTCCAATTCTATGCTGCTTGCAACTTTATTTTACCAACAAACCCTCTCTTAGGTATTTACTATGTCAATGGCTCTGAAAGTTACAAACTTGAGTAAAAGACATAGTCCCTTCCACCTACTACAATTACCTAGGAGAAGGATACTCCTTAATACAAATATTATCTATTATCTATAGCAGATTGGGTTAAGTACCTCGGAGAAATACTTTAAAAACCTCAGTGAAAGCTTCATTAAAAAGGTGGATTAGAAAAAAAAAAAGGTGGATTCGAATGCTCAGAATTCACCAGTTGTTCAAAATATGGAAATAGCAGGAGAAATACCATTATAGAGATTTTATAAAAAGCATAGCCAAACAGTACTTCCAAGAATTCAGAGAGGCTTAAACCTGGTAAGTGGCAACAAATTCCTATGAACACTGCTAACCAAATACTATACTGATGAACTACGGTGTGTACACTAATAAAGCAATGCATTATTACACAGTGGAAAAATATTTCATAAATGTAGCTTGATACAAACTTTCAACTACCTAATGAAGCATCCAAATACTATAATTGTTATAGGTTTGCAGAGAATACAGAAAATCGTATTTGCTTTCTTTCTGTATTCATTATTGTTTGAATTTTTGCAGTAAGTAATTTCTATAAAACAATACTATTTTTCAAAGAAAAATAGAAGTAGAGTCATCATTTGTATAAATAAAAAGTCAATGCTTCTCAGATTCACAGTAATTTCCATTCTCACTTAAACATGAATCCTTTGGTCAGTTGAGCCCCTTTGTCCCCCTTTCTCCTTGATCTTCAGAGAAGTCAAATTTGGGAGGACAGGCCAGCATGCAGCGAAGCTCACCTGTGTGACCCGGTAACTCTCGGCTCACTCTCACATTTCCCTCTCTGGTTTTTAAGTTATATATAGAGCAGATGTTGTCCAGCCCTCCACAAGCAACGTAATTACCAGAGGGAGCATAGGCGCAAGTCATCACCCAGGAAGACCGCAGAGGGATAGCATGCATCTGCAGAACAAACACAATACAAAAACTAAGCTTACGAAAGTCATTGATTTTTCAACCTATTTACAGTGAAGCAGACATTACTAAAACGTAAACATATCTTAAAAATAAGCCAAGTAAAATAAAGAATACAATGAACGGAGAAACTGAATAAAGAAAACCACAACGCACACTAAAATGCCCGTTATATTTTCTGCATATTGCAAATCATTTGGATTTACTTCTTCTTTTCAGAAAGTATTCTTTTAGGAAGAACAAAGACACAGAATGTTTCAACACTAATAGAGCTGTTTGAAATATTAAGTATAAAATGTTAAAAAAAAAAAACCTTAATATAATTCTTGGCTTTTTGCAGTAGTGTTCAAAAGAGGAATTTCCTACAACAGAACACTGAACAATACAAGAACTGGAGTTGAATAGAATGGTCCTTCCATGAAGAGCTATGTTTTTCTAATAACTCGTATTCTGGGCTTGAACAAGGGTAATAGTTTGCACTGATCTATTCACACCATTGTCTGATGTCTTATTACCCAACACCAAGCATCTGCAAATCAGGTAGCACAGTTTAATGTGAATGGGAACACATCAAGGCTAAATGGCCCAGACACAGAATCAACATATTATGTGATTACTATGCTCTTACTTAACCCAAAAGAGTATTTTTCATTTTAGAATAATATAGCTGAAAGTCATTGACTGACACCAAAAAACTAAGAAAACTATTATACTATAAATCTATCCTAGCTAGCTTTTTAATTCTCAACCAGGCTGAAGTTCCTGTTTGCTTCATAAAATATTACTTCTATATCTTTAATGGAAACAGTGGTATAAGCGGAAAACATTTTACTTGTGAGCATCTTCTTGGAGCTTTTCCACTACCACTCAACACCCTTACATCAGGAATTCTTTCCAGGATACATATTAGAAGAACTCACTAGTATTTACCACCAAGGGATCTAAACAAGTTGTAATCTGCCTCCAACCTATTGAATCTTCTGAACAGCCCAGAAACACAAATCAATGCCTAGCATTCCAGCTTATCCACAACTAAAAATAAAAACTATAAGGTCACTGTCACATTAGGAAATGGGAACTTCACAAAAATCATTTATATATAAAACTGATGCACGCTATCTTTTAATATTTGAGTATGAAATAGGGGATTCAAGACACATTGAACTGTATTCCTAGAGTTGTCTTTGGGGATAAAAAAAGGGCTAAATATTAAAAGCAAATACTAGGCCTAAAGAGAGGACCTAAGTAAAAATTAATGGAATAAATTTATCCCAGGAAGAAATTATAAGCTTGAAGTAATATAATAAAGGAAAGAACTGGTTTATCAAACCAAATAAAAGGTTATATAAGAGGATGATTAAAAAAATTCTACCTTATTTGTTGTATAGCTATCCCAAATAATTAATTTTCCATCTTGGGAAGCACTGACTAGTAGCCTAGAGGAGCAAACACAAAAATAATGTGACACTTAGAGGAAAAAAGTAGTTTAAATTAATTATGCATTGCATTAATGTAGAACAGTTCAGAAAAGACAAATATAATTTTTCTAATAAAAAAATTGATACCAGGAAACACTCTCAACTTAAAAAATATATATTCTGCATGCCAAAAATTGTCAATATTAAAATTTTTTAGAGATTTTACTAAAAATGTCTCTAGTCATGATTCAGCTTTTTCATGGTGACAACATTCTAGGTATTAGTCACGATTTTGGTAGCTCTTAGTTGACTGGTTTAGTACGTACTGACTTAAATATAATGACAAAGGAGTACATGTAAGTCTAACAACCACGTTTCATTCAATCTAAAAATATCAATTGAGAGCCTGTGACAGAAACGCTGTGTTAACGGCACAACATAGGCGATACCTCCTACCCTTGGGGCCTCTAGCATCTGGTGGAGATAGGATGTTTACTAAAATAAATGAGGTAAGTGAAAATAGTCAGAGGAGTAGTATAAAATAAAGGCCATAGGAAAACAAATGAGGGACACATAACTAAGTTACTCAGGAAGTCTGGTGAAAGAAAACACATCTTGAAAAAACGGAATTTTGAAAGCTGGAGAAATCTGTATTCTATAAAGAGGGCAAGTTCCATGGCAAGAGGTGGAAAAATACAATGGGTGTTTCAAGATCTGTGAATTTCCCAGTTACACAGACTTCATAAGAAATGGAAAAAACAGTTGGGAAAACAGACTGGGCTTAAACAGCAGAAGGCTCTGTCTGCCAGGCTAACTAGGAACTCTTGACTGAAGTTACAGGCCACTGAATTTTTTGTTTTCTTTTGGAATTTTATTTTTCACTACGGTATAAAATTCAAAAGATACAAAAGGACAGATATACAGTGAAAAGAATCACATCTGTGTTCCTATCACTCAGCCACCCATTTCCCTTCACTACAGGTAAATACCGTTATCAGGTTCTTATGTAGTAAGCACTGTAAGTTTCATGAAAGGGCAGATACAACCACAGGGTATGGGATGGAACTGAAGCTTTTTTAAAAACAGCTGGTATCATCAGCACTGAGTTGAGAAAAAGTTAAGTAACAGGTTGATAATCAGAATGAGCAGAAAGACAGGTGAGACAGGCGCTTTGCTGACACTTCGTGTTCTGTGAAGATTAATAGTCTTGAGGAAATTTTAAGTAAGAACCATTAACATTTTCAAGTGATTGTATTTTGAGTTATGTATTTGCTATCTCAATGGTCAGATTACTGCTTATGTTAAATTTAAGAAAAAATTTGGCCTAGAAAAAAAAACATTTGGCCTAGCTTTACGTTGGTTGTCAGTTATATACTTTCATTTATCCCCTCCGAAGAGGCCCAAGTTCTATTTTACTGTATTCAAGAATCCTATTTACACTGAGATGTGGGAACCATTGGCAACAGGTAGCAACATTTTTGGATTCTCCTGGAAGAAGAGAAAAAAATGTGCAACATCTATTAGAAATTAATTGGTTGGGCTTCCCCGGTGGCTCAGTGGTAAAGAATCCACCTGTCAGTGCAGGAGACATGGGTTCAATCCCTGATCAGGGAACATTCCACAGGCCACAGAGCAACTATGCCCGTGCACAACTACCGAGCTTGTGCGCCAGAGCCTGAGAGCTGCAACTACTGAAGCCTCCATGCCCCAGCGCCTGTGCTCTGCAAGGAGAAGCCCCCTCAAGGAGGAGCCCACACACTGCAATGAAGACAAGCCCCCGCTCACCACGACTGGAGAAAAGCCCATGCAGCAACAAAGGCCAGCACAGCCAGTGATCATAATAAATAAAGGAATTTTTTAAAATTAATTTTTAAAATTTCGACTTATTTGGCCACGCCAGGTCTTAGCTGTGGCACAGGGCATCTTTGATCTTTGCTGCGGCACGCAAGCTCTTTAGTTGTGGCATGCAAACTCTTGGTTGCAGCATGTGGGATCTACTTCCCTAATCAGGGAGCGAACCTGGGCCCTCTGCATTGGGAGTGCAGAGTCTTAGCCACTGGACCACCAGGAAAGTCCCCCCAAATAATTTCTTAGTTAAGAAATTTTCCCAATTAGAGGGACCAAGTCAAAGGAACAAGTCAACCATTACAGAAGCAGGGTCAGACACTGTGCAGTATCGTCAGATTCTCCGGAAAAAGCACAGACCATACTGTAACCCTGTGAACAAGTCATGACCAACCATTCAACTGCAATCCAGACGGCAGCTGTGTGTGTACGTGCATACACTCACTACACACACACTTGTAGGGTGTGGCTGGGGAATAAAAGAAGTATTCAATGAAAATGTCTTTTTGTAATTCCATTCTTCATGAATTTAGGTAGTAATGAATAAATTATAGCAATATCTGGTAACTTGTACACAGCAATATTCAACAAATATTTCCTTATTACCTGAAATTTCAATGTTTATTATGCAATAAAGCTACCCTGACATGTTAAAAAACAAAGTATAATACCTCACTGCAAAGAAAAGAAATCCTAAACACTTTTCCTAAATCATTTGATAAAGGGTATTTCTGAGAGGTAAATTTCTTTTCCATATTAAAGGTTTCTAAACTTTTAAAGTGTCAATGAATATTTTTATTAAAAGCAAAGCAGTCATATTAGATGCATTTTTTTCAAACACTTCATAGAAATAGGTTGTTTCTAATGGAAAATGCAAGTGATGAGTCAACAAAACAGTTCTGCAGGCAGTTTGAAAATGGCAGGTACAAACCTTGAATCGTATCCCCAATGCATAGCATAGATTTTAGCTAGGTGACCCCTCAGCGTACGTCTCGTTCGCATTTGTATTCGACCCACGGAATCCATATTTGACGTGATCTTTAGGAAGTGATGAGAATGTTATTCTTTAGCTTAGACCCAGCTCAAAAAATAAAGCAGAAACAATTAATTGGCAATAGAGTAGACATAAAATAAATGGACAGTTACTGAAGATATTTTAATATAAATAATTCCTATGATGCTCAAGAAAAAGTATGATTTATTTGCACACCTTCCAATAAGAACATTTTCTATAGACTAATAAGTAAAAAAATAGACATACCTTCCAACCTTAGTAAAAAAATAGCCACAAATAAAAAGTTAATAGATGATCAAATAGTAAAATATTGATAATTTTAATTATTTAAAGAAAGCCAATTTTTTATTTAGATAGCACATAAAATATCCTTAATAAAAATGAGCAATTTTAATTAATGAAACTTTCCTAATAGTTTATATAAAGAAAAAACTTAATCAGGGCATATCAAAAAGAAGCAGAAGCTACCTAAAAAGAAACATATAATCTACATATTTTTATAGTATTTACTTTTTCACGGACTTTCATTTTCACAAGTATGTTTTAAAAGGCTCTTAAACAGCATCTGACAAATTAAAAAGCCTTTTTAATAGAGATCTCATTTTGCTTTCAATTAAATACTAATAAATAGAATCTGTCATTTGCATTATTGTCAAGCTATTTCATGCAAATTAGTAAAAGAAACTGAGGAAGAAAACTTTACCTGAACAAGTGTTGCATCATTACATGCTTTCCTAGCATCCTGAAATAAAGATGATTATACGTTTAGACATGGAAATCCCTAGATATGATTTAAAATAAGGTTTACATTGGAAATGTAGATTTGAAATATGCTCCTTAGTATAGTACCCAATCTTTATTTTTAAAAGGTTTATTGAGAAAATTCACATAATATAAAAATAACCACTTTAATCATTTTAATGTGTGCAGCTGGATTGGTCAGCATCTTGACAATGTTGGGCAACCATCACCACTACCTAAATACAGAACATTTCCATCACGCCCGAAAAAAGAAACCCTATACCTTCCAATTCCCTCTTCCCCCACCGCCATGTGATCACTAATTTACTCTCTAATGGATTTGCCCATTCAGGTCATTGCACACAAATGGAGTCATACAATATATGACTTTCATGTGTCTGGCTTCCTTCATTTAAATGTAATGTTCTGAAGGTTCATTCATGTCGTACCACATGTCTGTATTTCATTCCTTTCTATGGCTGAGTAATATTTCATTGTATGAATATATTACACTTTGTTTATCCATTAATTTACTGGATGGACATTTATGCTGTTTCTATTTTGTGGTTTTATGATTAATGATGCTGTGATTATTCATATACAGGTTTTTGTGTGTGATGTGTATGCCCAATTCTCCTGGGCATACAACTAAAAGCAGACTTGGTGGGTGATATGGCAATTATGTTTACATCTCATCTGTTTATTTTTGGTTTTATTTTTATTGCCTTAGGAGACTGACCTAAGAAAACATTGGTATGATTTATGTCAGAGAACATTTTGCCCATGCTCTCTTGCAGGAGTATTATGGTATCATGTATTATATTTAAGTCAGAGAATATGACTTTAAAATAAAGACTGTTACAAGAGACAAAGAAAGACACTACATAATGATCAGGGGATCAATCCAAGAAGAAGATACAATAATTGTAAATATAAATGCAACCAACATAGGAAAACTTTAACAAGCCAAATATGCTAACAGTCATAAAAGGAAAAGTTGACAGTAACACAATAATCATTGGGAACTTTAATGCCTCAATTACAGCAATGGACAGGTCATCCAGACAGAGAATCAATAAGGAAAAAGAGGCCTTAAATGACACATTAGATCAAATGGAGTGAACTGAGATTTATGGAGTACTTACATTCCCACCAACAGTGTAGAAGGGTTCCCTTTTCTCCATTACTTCTATAGCATTTGTTGTTTTTGATGATGGCCATTCTGACTGTTATGAGATAATACCTCACTGTAGTTGTGATTTGCATTTCTCTAATAATTAGCAATGTCGACCATCTTATCATGTGCCTTTTAGCCATCTCTCTGTCTTCTTTGGAGAAATCTCTATTTAGATCTTTCCCCATTTGCACGGGTTGTTTATTTCTTCGATATTGAGCTACAAGAGCACTTTATATAATTTGTAGATTAATCCCATGTTGATTGCTTCATATGTAAATATTTTCTCCCATGTAGTGGGTTGTCTTTGGTTTTGTTTATGGCTTCTTTTGCTGTACACAACTTTTAAATTTAATTAGGTCCCACTTGTGTTAGAGAATGTTCTAATTTCATTTTTTTCCATGGAGCTGTTCAAGTCTTCCCAGCACCACTTATTGAAGAGACTGTCATTTCTCCACTGTATATTCTTGCCTCATTTGTTGTACAATAATTTTTAGAGAAATGCAAATCAAAACTAAAATGAGATACCACCTCACACGAGTTAAGAAAGACCATCATCCAAAAGCCCACAATCAATGAACGCTGATGTGGTTGTGGAGAAAAGGGAACCCTCCTACACTGTTGGTGAGAATATAAATTGGTACAGCCACCACAGAAAACAGTATGGAGGTTCCTTAAAAAACTAAAAATAGAACTAGCAAATAATCCAGCATTCCACTCCTGGACATATATCCAGAGAAAATTGTAGTTCAAAAAGATACATGCACAGACTTCCCTGGTGGTTCAGCGGTTAAGAATTCACCCACTGCTGCAGGGGACATGGGTTCAGTCCCTTCTCTGGGAAGATTCTACATGCCAAGAGGCAACTAAGGCCGTGTGCCACAATGACTGAGCCTGTATGTAGCGACTACTGAAGCTCATGCACCCTATTGAGAGAGCTCATCCTTCAGTTCAGTCACTCAGTCATGTCCGACTCTCTGTGACCCCACGGACTTAGGCACACCAAGCTTCCCAGTCCATCGTCAGCTCCCAGAGCTTATTCAAACTCATGGCCATCGAGTCAGTGATGTCATCCAACCGTCTCATCCTCTGTCGTCCCCTTCTCCTCACGCCTTCAATCTTTCCCAGCATCAGGGTCTTTTCAAATGAGTCAGTCAGTTCTTCACATCAGGTGGTCAAAGTATTGGAGTTTCAGCTTCAGCATCAGTTCTTCCAAAGAATATTCAGGACTGATTTCCTTTACAATTGACTGGTTTGATCTCCTTGAAGTCCAAGGGACTCTCAAGAGTCTTCTCCAACACCACGGTTCAAAAGAATCAATTCTTCAGTGCTCAGCTTTATAGTTCAACTCTCACACCCATACACGACTACTGGAAAACCATAGCTTTGACTAGACAGACCTTTCTCGGCAAAGTAATGTCTCTGCTTTTTAACACGCTGTCTAGGTTGGTCATAGCTTTCCTTTCAAGGAGCAAGAGTCTTGTAATTTCATGGCTGCAGACACCATCTGCAGTGATTTTGGAGCCCCCCAAAATAAAGTCTCTCATTGTTTCCATTGTTTAGCCATCCATTTGCCATGAAGTTATGGGACCAGATGCCATGATCTTAGTTTTCTGAATGGTGAATTTTAAGCCAACTTTTCTCTCTCCTCTTTCACTTTCATCAAGAGGCTCTTTAGTTCTTCTTCACTTTCTGCCCTAAGGGTGGTGTCATCTGCATGGCTGAGGTTATTGATATTTCTCCGAGCAATCTTGCTTCCAGCATGTGCTTCATCCAGCCCAGCATTTCACACGATGTACTCTGCATATAAGTTAAATAAGTAGGGTGACAATATACAGCCCTGACATACTTCTTTCCCAATTTGGAACCAGTCTGCTGTTTCATGTCCAGTTCTATATACAGATTATTCAGGAGGCAGGTCAGGTGGTCTGATATTCCCATCTCTTGAAGAACTTTCCACAGTTTGTTGTGATCCACACAGTCAAAGAATTTGGCATAGTCAATAAAGCAGAAATAGATGTTTTTCTGGAACTCTCTTGCTTCTTTGATGATCCAACAGATGTTGGTAATTTGATCTCTGGTTCTTCCGCCTTTTCTAATTCCAGCTTGAACATCTGGAAGTTCACCATTCATGTACTGTTGAAGCCTAGCTTGGAGAATTTTGAGCATTACTAGCATGTGAGATGAGTGCAGTTGTATGGTAGTTTGAACATTCTTTGGCACTGCCTTTCTTTGGGATTGGAATGAAAACTCAGCAGTGGCCACAGGACTGGAAAAGGTCAGATTTCATTCGAATCCCAAAGCTCATCTTTAGGTACTTGATAAGTAGTCTGGGGCCCTTGAGGAGGAAAAGGTCCAGGACCCTTGAGAAGGAGAAAGGGGCCTGAGGTTCAAGGAGGAGAAAAGGACTTTTTTTCTACATTGCTTTGTATTAGTCAACATAACAATGTTATCTTGCTTAAGGACATGTTTCTCCTTAACAAGAACCTTCTGACTAATCTTGTTAAGATGCATGTTGGGGGAGTGGGTCTTTCTATTGTTAGTTCTAATCCTGTTATCTTATACTGTGGGAGTGGGTCTGGTAAAACCCTTTATTGTAACAAGGTATAAAGCTCCCTTGCAAAGACTAAGCGAAACAGGGCACTCTGTCCCCTTTCTGATGTCTGTGTCAGAAGTTTTCCCTGTCCCCTTTTATACTTTAATAAAACTCTGCTACACAAAAGTTCTTGAGTGATCAAGCCTGGTCCCTGGTCCTGAAGTTAAATCTTCTTCGGAGATCACAAATCGGACATCGTTCACCGTAAGCTATCAATATGCTCCACAACAAGAGAAGCCACCACAATGAGAAGCCCATGCACTGCAACTAGATAGTAGCCCCTGCTCGCCACAACTAGAGAAAAAGCCTGCACACAGCAACAAAGACCCAGTGCAGCCAAAAGTAAATACATTAAAAAATTTTTAAAAGATACAGGCATGTCAATGTTCATTGCAGCACCATTTACAATAGCTAACACATGGAGGCAACCTAGATGTCCACCAATAGATAAATGGATAAAGAAGGGATGGTACATAGATATACAGTGGAGTATTATTCATCCATAACAAACACTGAAATAAGGCCATTTGCAATAACAACAATGGACCTAGAGATTAGAGGTTATCATACTAAGTGAAGTAAATCAGACAGAGAAAGACAAATATTGTATGATATCACTGATAGTGGAATCTAAAAAGATGATTACAGGGAATCCCCTGGTAGTCCAGTGGTTAGGACTCTGACTACCCACTGTAGGGGACATGGGTTCAATCCCTGCTCAGGGAATTAAGATCCTGCATGCCACACAGCTTGGCCAAAAAAAAAAAAAAAAAGATTACAGATGAGCCTATTTACTAAACAGAAAAAGATTCACAGACTTAAAAAAAAAAAAAATGTATGCTCCCAATCAAGAAAGATGACAGGAGAGGGGTAAATTAAGAGTTTGGGATTAATACATACACACTACTATATATAAAATAGATCTTCAACAAGTACCTACTGCATAGCACCCAAATCTCTACTCATTATTCTGTAATAACCTATAGGGGAAAAGAATTTTAAAATGATTGGATATGTTAGGTAGGAAGTTAGGCATGATCAATGACGGGTGGGCTAGGTGAAAAGGATGCAAGCTGATCTTTAAACCCCATCCCAGACATGCCCAGGGGAGCTCACAGATATACTACAAAAATAACCACAGAGACTTTTCCAACTTCTCACAGGAGCCTCAGGCACACAGTGAATATAAACTAACCACAGGGGCTTACTCAAGTGACCTTAGGCAGCTAGGAAACCATTAAGGATTGATTAATGTTCCATACATACATACATCTGGTAACAACAGACTGAATTATGGGAAGACAGGCACAACAGAGTCTGTTGCTATATAGCCTGCAACTGTAAATCAGACTTGAGTACGTCCATTTGCATTCCCTTTCCTGACTGGTGGTGGTTAAAGCCCTTTTGCATTGGGCAGAACCAAAAGGAAGAGAAAAGCGGTCGCGCAGTCGTGTCCGACTCTTAGCGACCCCATGAACTGCAGCCTACCAGGCTCCAACATCCACGGGAAGTTCCAGGCAAGAGGGGAAGTATAAAAAAGGGAAACCTTTTGACTTCTCTGGGGTCAGCCTGCTCCCATGTCTAGGGAGTATCTGTTTAATAAAAGTTCTGTCTGCTTGAGCTGTAACTGAGGTGTAACTTGCCTGCTGTTTTAAACCGTTTAGTCTATCATTTAAATTTTTGTTGCAATGAGATAAGAACAGAGGGAGAGAAATAAACCAACCTGACAGAAAGATAATCAGTTTGCTGTATACCTGAAATTAACCTGGACACTGTAAATCAACTATACCCCAATAATAAAATTAAAATAAAACTAAAAACAGACACACCACTTGACTCAGCAATTCCATTCCTGAGTATTTATCCAAAAAAAAACCCTTGAAAACACTATTTTAAA
The DNA here is from genome assembly GCF_023699985.2 of Odocoileus virginianus. NCBI lineage: Eukaryota > Metazoa > Chordata > Mammalia > Artiodactyla > Cervidae > Odocoileus > Odocoileus virginianus. The sequence continues at coordinate 29,375,962 of NC_069677.1, read as the reverse complement.
AAGATACATGTACCCCAATGTTCATAGCAGCATTCTTTATAATTGCCAAGATATGCAAACAATCTAAATGCCTGACAACAGATGATGCATAAAGAAAATATACACACACACATATACTCATATAATGGAATACTACTCAGTCATAAAAAAGAATGAAATTGTGCCATTTGCAATAACATGGATGGACTTGGATGGTATCATGCTAAGCGAAATAAGTCAGAGAAACAGTGTAGGACATCACTTATATGTGTAATCTAAAGAATAAAACAAACTAGTGAATAAAACAAAAAGGAAGACTTACAAATATAGAGAACAAATTAGCGGTAACTAGTGGGGAGAAGAGGTGGCAAGAATACACAGAAGACCTGTACAAAAAAGACCTTCACGACCCATATGATCATGATGGTGTGATCACTCACCTAGAGCCAGACATTCTAGAATGCGAAGTCAAGTGGGCCTTAGCAAGCATCACTATGAACAAAGCTAGTGGAGGTGATGGAATTCCAGCTGAGCTATTTCAAATCCTAAAAGATGATGCTGAGAAAGTGCTGCACTCAATATACCAGCAAATTTGGAAAACTCAGCAGTGGCGACAAGACTGGAAAAGGTCAGTTTTCATTACAATCCCAAAGAAAGGCAATGCCAAAGAATGCTCAAACTACTGCACAATCGCACTCATCTCACCTGCTGGCAAAGTAATGCTCAAAATTCTCCAAGCCAGGCTTCAACAGTACATGAACTGTGAACTTCCAGATGTTCAAGCTGGATTTAGAAAAGGCAGAGGAACCAGAGATCAAATTGCCAACATTCGCTGGATCACTGAAAAAGCAAGAGAGTTCCAGAAAAACATATATTTCTGCTTTATTGACATCACCAAAGTCTTTGACTGTATGGATCACAACAAACTGTGGAAAGTTCTTCAAGAGATGGGAACACCAGACCACCTGACCTGCCTCTTGAGAAATCTGTAAGCAGGTCAGGAAGCAACAGTTAGAACTGGACATGAATAAGAGACTGGTTCCAAATAGGAAAAGGAGTACGTCAAGGCTGCATATTGTCACCCTGCTTATTTAACTTATATGCAGAGTACATCATGAGAAACGCTGGGCTAGGGGAAGCACAAGCTGGAATCAAGATTGCTGGGAGAAATATCAATAACCTCAGATATGCAGATGACACCACCCTTATGACAGAAAGTGAAGAAGAACTAAAGAGCCCTGTGATGAAAGTGAAAGAGGAGAGTGAAAAGTTAGCTTGAGGCTCAACATTCAGAAAACTAAGATCATGGCATCCAATCCCATCACTTCATGGCAAAAAGATGGGGAAACAGTGGAAACAGCAACACACTTTATTTTGGGGCTCCAAAATCACTGCAGATGGTGACTGCAGCCATGAAATTAAAAGACGCTTACTCCTTGGATGGAAAGTTATGACCAACCTAGACAGCATATCAAAAAGCAGAGACGTCAACAAATGTCCGTCTAGTCAAGGCTGTGGTTTTTCTAATAGTCATGTGTGGATGTGAGAGTTGGACTCTAAGGAAAGCTGAGCACCAAAGAATTGATGCTTTTGAACTGTGGTGTTGGGGAAGACTCTTGAGAGTTCCTTGGACTGCAAGGAGATTAAACCAGTCAATTGTAAAGGAAATCAGTCCTGAATATTCTTTGGAAGGACTGATGCTGAAGGTGAAACTTCAATACTCTGGCCACCTGATGTGAAGAACTGACTCATTTGAAAAGACCCTGGGAAAGATTGAAGGTGGGAGGAGAAGGGGATGACAGAGGAGGAGATGGTTGGATGGTATCATCAACTCGATGGACATAAGTCTGGGTAAACTCTGGCAGTTGGTGATGGACAGGAAGGCCTGGCGTGCTGCAGTCCACGGGGTCACAAAGAGTCGGACACAACTGAGTGACTGAACTGAACTGAACTGAACTGAGTGGGGAGAAGAAAGGATAGAGGGACAAGATACGTGCAGGAAATTAAGAGGTGTAAACTACTATGTATAAAATAAATAAGTTACAAGGATGTATTGTACAACACAAGGAATAGAACCAATATTTTATAATAATTATAAATAGAATATAAACTTTAAAAGTTATGAATCACTATACTATACATCTGAAACAAAATACTGTACAACTACATCTCAATTAAAAAAATTAATTAAAAAATATAACACTTCTTTAAAATATTTTGCAAGTATACTATATACAGATGCTATTAGAAATAAAATACTTTAGCTCTAACATGATAAAAAGATATGACATGTCAGGAAAATAACTTTTTATATAAGTCACATCTATATTTTTATATTAAAAGCAAATTCTCTACAGGTTATCAGATATTTATGCTTAAGTATTACAGGGTAGCCTTTCAAAGAGACCTTAAATTTTTACACAAACTGAAAAGAATTATTAAAAGGAAGATAATGAAACAAAAATCAATGTAACAAAGTAAGTAAAAGCAAGCAAAGGACATGTTTAATAACTAATATAATGTTTTTTTTTTCAATATAATGTTAATGGAGAAGGAAATGGCAACCCATTCCAGTACTCTTGCCTGGAAAATTCCATGGATGAAGGAGCCCAGTAGGCTACAGTCCATGGGGTTGCAAAGAGTCGGACACGACTGAGCGATATCACTTTCTTTCTATAACTCCTTTTGGAGATGGAAATGGCAGCCCACTCTGGTGTACCTGCCTGGAGAATCCCATGGATGGAGGGGCCTGGTAGGCTGCAGTCTATGGGGTTGCAAAGAGTTGGACATGACTAAGTAACTAACACACACACACACACACACACACACAAAATGTTTTAAATCAAGTTTATCAGTTAATAAAAATTTAGAAGATTCATATACATGGGAAAGAGAAAGTGAAAGTCACTCGGTGTGTCCAATTCTTTGCAACCCCATGGATAGTCCCTGGAATTCTCCAGGCCAGAATCTTGGAGTGGGTAGCCTTTCCCTTCTCCAGGGAATCTTCCCAACCCAGGGATCGAACCCAGGTCTCCCACACTGCAGGTGGATTCTTTACCAGCTAAGCCACAAGGGAAGCCTAAGAATACTGCAGTGGGTAGTCTATCCCTTCTCCAGCAGATCTTCCCCACCCAGGAATAGAACCGGGGTCTCCTGCATTGCAGGCAGATTCTTTACCAGCTTTCTTTATCAGGGAAGCCCCATATACATGGAAAGCACAATTCATTTTCTCCGACTAGATTTGTTCCAAACATTTTCCCCCAAAGGTTAGGGTAGTACAATCTTCAACTCTGTTTTTCCCTACTGTGCTTTGCAGGCACTATTTGTTGAATTAATGTCCCCAAAGGACAACCTATTCCACTCATTCAGGGGAAAAATGCCAGCCATCACCTGCAACAAAGGCTAAATGGACATAAGATCTTTTTGGTGGCCTCTGACCTATTTATGAACACTTAGAATATTTCTATATGAGGGTGTTCATAAGTAGTTACACATACATATGATTTCATTCTCTCATTCTCAGTCTAACTGTGGGTTTAGAAACCTGATTTGGCAGGGAATAATTTAGCCTACTCTCCTACAATGAAAGAACTTCCAGAAATGACAGTGATGGCCTGAGCCATGTCCAAAAATGGTGCAGTCGAAGACTAAAGTCTATAAAAAGAGCTCTCTGATTTTAAGCTTTATGAAAATGAACTGTCATTGTTTAGGTTATTTTTCTTAATTCAGTCATTCAATAAAAAATGTCTGTTGTACACACTACTATAGGCACCATGGAAACAGCAGCAGACCCCAAATCCCTGGCCTCACAGAGCTAACCCTAATATTAACAACACAATTAAAACACTGTAAGTGAACATGATTGAACTTAGTCTAATAAACAGTTATATTCACTATAAACTGAATATAAGGGAATCATTCCCAAATAACAGCTGAATTTCTTACTGTCTGCCTTAAGAAATGCAAGCTCTGATATTAACATCTTTGCACAAAGTAAGAGAAAATTGGTGCTTCTCACCCCAAATCAAACAAGCATAAATTACAAAAGAAAATCTATGTTTTTTCTATTTTTTCAATTTAAAATATATCATGATTAATCAATGATACTCAAATATAAAACACCAAAAATGTTTAATGAGTTATGTATTGTACCAAATAGCACACATTTCTATTATGTCATGTGTTTATACCTTAGTTAAATATACAGTTAAGTTATATTTCTGGAATTAAGAAAGAAAAAAAGGAAAGAAAGAAGAAAGGATTTTTAATTATTGCATGACATGATTAAACTGAAAAGTATGTGGTATTTTACATATATGTGGTTACTTGAAATCATGTAAGATGATTCAGTGAGCTATACGCTCATGACATTCTACTTGGATGCTGGTGAGATATAAAGATGATTAAGACACAGAATTTTCCAGTCAGACACAGGTAATGGAGGCAAACATGCACAAGGAACTATAATACAAAGCAAGCTGCAATCAACCCTATAACACAAATCTAAAAAGCTGTACAAAGAACTGCACTTACTGGCATTGGTCTAAGTCCTTTACGTGTCATTTTGTTTCATTCTTCTCCATAAACTTATATAGCAGGCTTTAGTATTCATACTTTACAGCAAAGATGCTGAGCATCAAACAATCTGTAAATGTGTCCTGACCACAAAATAGTTAAAAGACAGAATCCATACACTTTTCCATCAGGCCATGCTGCCTTCCAGCAAAAGAAAAAGAATTACAAGTGGAGGACTTTGAGGCGGCTTTTTAGAGGAAGAGTAGGATTCAATGAATAGAAGTACCAGGAGCAAAATCAGAGCAGAGGAAGTGTAATTCCAGGCATAGTGAAAGATTTGGAAAAAAGCAAGAAAGTAGAAAAGAGCAGTGCATGCTCAGGGAATGACAACAAATTCATGTGGCTATAGGACAGGCTACAAAGCCAGGTGTTAGACCCGGCTGGGTCTATAGTGGTCCTATGGCAGGACCACTGCCATATATATAGACTCTATAGTGAGTCTACAGGCAGGTCCATAGTGGTACCCATGGCACCAGTTCTGGAACCAAAATACACCTGGTTTGAGTCCTGGATCTACCACTTCCAAGTTATGTTACCTTCACAAGTTACTTAATCTCACTGAGGCTCAGTTTCCTCAACTACGAAATGAAGAAGGACCATCTAACTCACAGGGTCGCTATGAGAACTAAATGAAATTCACATGTGACCAAATAATTGGCCAAGCACTTCAGACAAGAACATCACAAGAAATGAAAACTGCACACTGACATCCACGATGAATCTAGATTCAAAAATCCTCAACAAAATATTAGCAAACCAAATTCAACAATTCATCAAAAGGATCATACACCATGATCACATGGGATTTATTCAAGGGATGAGGTACAGTTTAACACTCACAAATCAATGTGATATAACCACATTAACAAAATGAAGGATAAATATCATACAGTTATCTCAACACATGCAGAAAAAGCTTTTGACAAAATTCAATATCCACTTATGGTTAAAAGAAAAAGCCTCTCAACAAAGTGGACATAGATGCAATGTACCTCAACATGATAAATACGACATATATGACACCAAACATATATAACATCATACTGAATGGTAAAAAGCTTTAAGCTTTTCCTCTAAGATCAGGAGCAAGACATAGATGCCCACTCTTGCCACTTTGATTCAGCATAGTACTGCAAGTCCAAACAGAAATAAAACAAAGGGCATTAAAATGTGATAGGAAGAAGTAAAACTATCACTATTTGCAAATAACATGATATTACATACAGAAAACACTAAAGACTCAATCAAAAACAGAACTAATAAAGGAATTTGGTAAACTTGCATATATATAGAAATATATATGCAATATATACAATATACATTTATACAATATAATGTATATACAATATACAATGTATATATATAATATATACAAAACATACAATTATAGAGAAATATACAAAATAAGTATATAGAAATCTGCTGCATTTCTATACACTAATAATGAACTATCAGAAAGAGAAATTAAGAAAACAATCCCATTTACAATTACATCAAACAGGATAAATCACCTAGAAATAAATTTATCCAAGAAGGTAAAAGACCCATGGGCTTCCCAGAGGGTGCAATGGTAAAGAATCTGGCTGTCAATGCAGAATGTGCAGGAGATGCAAGAGATGCAGATTCGATCCCTGCATCAGGAAGATCCCCTGGAGTAGGAAATGGCAACCCACTCCAGTATTCTTGCCTGGGAAATCCCATGGACAGAGGAGCCTGGCAGGCTACAGTTCATGGGGTCGCAAAGAGTCATACACGACTGAGCACACAAAAGACCTATACACCGAAAACTAAGACACTGATGAGAGAAACTGAAGATGACACAGATTAATGAAAAGATATTCTGTACTCAATGGATTGGAAGAATGTTGCTAAAATGTCCATACTATCCAAAACAATCTAGATTCAATGCAATTCCTATCAAAATCCCAATACCATTTTTCAAAGAAACAGAACAAATAATCCTAAGATTTGTATAAAACCAGAAAAGACCCCAAACAGCCAGTGCAGTCTTGAGAAAGAACAAAGATGGAGGTATCACATGCCTTATTTCCAAGCATTAACATATTACAAATCTATAGTATTCAAAATAATATGATACTGACACAAAGCAGACACACAGATGAACCGAACAGAATAGGGAGCACAGAAACACACCCACACAGAGATGATCAATTAATTCACAACTGAGAAGCCAAGAATATACAGTGGGGAAAAGACGGTTTCTTCAAAAAGTGCTGTTGGGAAAACTGGACAGCTACATGCAAAACAAAGAAGCTGGACCACTATCTTACACCATTTTTCCAAAAAAGACATATAGCTGGGTCAACAGATACGTGGAAACTTGCTCAAATCACTGATCATCAGGGCAATGAAAATAAAAACCACAATGAGATAGTATCTCACATCTGTCAGAATGGCTATCATCAAAAAGAGGACAAGGACTTCCCTAGTGGTCCAGAGGTTAAGACTTTGTGCTTCCAATGCAGGGAGCATGGGTTCTATCCCTGACTGGGGAACTAAGAGCCCACATGCTGCATAGTGCAGCCAAAATATAAAAATTAAAAAAATAAAACGAAAAACAGAAAAACTGAAAAAAAGTTTTTAAAAGAGAGACAGAATAACAAGTATCAATGAGGATGTGGAGAAAAGGGAAACTTGAGCACTGTTAGTGGCAATGTAAATTGGTGCAGCCACTATGGAAAACAGTATATTAGTATATAGGTTCCTCAGAAAATTAAAAAAAGAACCACCATATTATCTAGCAGTTCCACTTCAAGGTATTTATCTAAAGAAAACAAAAACCTTAACTTAAAAAGATATACTCACCCCCATGTTCACTGCAGGATTATTTATAATAATCAAGATATGGAAACACCCACGTATCTGTTGACAGATGAAAGGACACACACACACATACATAAACACAGTGGAATATCACTCAGCCATAAAAAAGAATATCTTGCCACTTGTGCTGACAACATGGATGGACTCTGACGGCATTACACTAAAAGAGAAATATGTCAGACAGAGAGAGACAAATACCATACAATCTCACATGCGCAAACAAACAAAAAACACCCAAGCTTATAGATACAGAGAACAGAATGTTTTAAAATGAGACAGCCACATGACCAATGTGCTTGGCCAATCAGTCATTCCTGCTCAGGATCTGGAACAAGTGAGATAAAGAGATGCTGGAGAATCCATTCTGGTGGTGGCAGCAACATCTAACTAAGAGATTAGCCTATGAAGCCTTCTCTGATCATCCCAGGCAAAGTAAATCCCCCTTTGACAGCTTTGTTTAGACACCTAAGGTATCCACTCAGAGTTCTCATTCACATCTAAATCATTAACTTCCTGAATTCCTGGGAATAAGACTGCCCGCTCCTTGGAAGGAAAGTTATGACCAATCTAGACAGCATATTAAAAAGCAGAAATATTACTGTGCCAACAAAGGTCCATCTCGTCAGGCTATGGTTTTTCCAGTAGTCATGTATGGATGTGAGAGCTGGACTATAAAGAAAGCTGAGCGCAGAAGAATTGATGCTTTTGAACTGTGGTGTTGAAGAAGACTCTTGTCTTCTTGGACTGCAAGGAGATCCAACCAGTCCATCTTAAAGGAGATTAGTCCTGAGTGCTCACTGGAAGGACTGATGTTGAAGCTGAAACTCCAATACTTTTGCCACCTGATGCAAAGAACTGACTCATTGAAAAAGACCCTGATGCTGGGAAAGATTGAAGGCGGGAGGAAAAGGGGACAACAGAGGATGAGATGGTCGGATGGCATCACCAACTCAATGGACATGAGCTTGGGTAAACTCCGGGAGTTGGTGATAGACAGGGAGGCCTGGCGTGCTGCTCCACAGGGTCGCAAAGAGTCGGATACTACTGATCAAGTGAACTGAACTGAAGACTGGTTATAGTTTTAATCCACTCATATCAACATTTTTCTGCTGACTGTTCTTTACCCATCCCTTGTTTTTCCTACTCCCTTCCTCTCCTTCCTGTAATACCTCTGCATAGATCCTATAATTGTTCTTTTAAAAAAAAAAAAACTTCACTTTTAAATTAGATAAGTAATTCTGAAATTACTGCTGCAAAAGATTCATATTTCTCATATTGGAGGATCGCAGCAGTGTTCCAAGTTACTAATACCTTGGATTCTCCCTGCTTCATAATGAGGTTCTTCATTTATAAGTTGTTTAACCCTTACTTTTCCCTGTGAAAAGAAGTAGGTAGCACCACAGTACACACAATTTAGTCTCTCCTCTACCCTGCTCACCAAGGGTCTTCCTAAAAGATGGCATATCTATACCCTTTCATTCTTATCTCTGCCTTCCTTGCTATTCCTCAGTCCAGAGAAGCATGTTTCCATTGTTCCAAAAGAAAGGAATGATGTTGTCCCTGTGGGAGTATAAGATTTACAGCCTCAGAATTCTCCTTTTAGAGCCTGTCCACACCCTGATATTTGATCACTTTCCCCCATTCTATTAGGGTCTGAAGTTTTAAGTGTTTTTAAATTTTGTTAAAGATGAATTTGTATTTGTTCCTCATGCTCTTTACTGTTTTGAGTTGATTTCCAAGAGTAAAGAAGACAGACATGTCTTTATTATGCCACTGGACTTCCCAAGTGGCGCAAATGGTAAAGAACTCACCAGACAATGCAGGAGACAAAAGAGACACAGGTTTGATCCCTAGGTTGGAAAGATCCTCTGGAGAAGGAAACGGCAACCCACTCCAGTGTTCTTGCCTGGAGAATCCCATGGACAGAGGAGACTGAAGGGGTACAGCCCATGGGGTCACAAAGAGTTGGGCACAACTAAAGCGACTTAGAAGCAGCATTATGCCACTAATTATTTTTAATGTTTTTCTGCAATCTAACGTTTTAGAGATTAATTTTCTAGTATATTACAATATAATATCTTCCTCATTGTATTGCTGTTGTTCAGTCTGCCTGACTTCTTGAGACCCCATGGACTGCAGCACGCCAGGCTTCCCTGTCCCTTACCACGTCCTGGAGCTTGCTCAAGCTCATGTCCATTGAGCTGATGATGCCATCCAACCATCTCATCTTCTGTCATCCCCTTCTCCTTCTGCCTTCAGTCTTTCCCAGCATCAGGGTCTTTTCTAATGAGTTAGCTCTTCGCATCAGGTGGCCAAAATACTGGAGTTTCAGCTTCACCATCAGTCCTTCCAATGAATATTCAGGACTGATTTCCTTCAGGATGGACTGGTTTGATCTCCTTGCAGTCCAAGGGACTCTCAAGAGTCTTCTCCAACACCACAGTTCAAAAGCATCAATTCTGCGATTCCAGGCGTGTGAGTAGAAGAGGATGATGTCAGCAGGGATTACATGCACAATATTAACTTCTTAGGGACAGAGAGGTCACTGGTTCACATAGGTATTTGTTAGAAACGACTTTTGGAGTTTTGGAGTGTTCTTTAGAGGCATGATAAAAACAAACTGACCACTTCTCATTTCAAAAATTATTTAGTATATGTAAACTATTATTCAAATTTTGTTCATCACTAGTAGTTCATGAAAGTGTTAATAAAATTTCAAAATGAAGAAGTTTGCTCTTACCTGGATCTGATTCCGAAGCTGCTCGGCTTCCTGCCTCAGCTGTTCCAGCTCGCTCATCCTTGAATTTCCTCAAGGCAGAAACTAACAAATGAAAAGCCCTGTACACAAGAGAAAGAGAAAGACTGATTCACTTCTCCATTTACCTATTAATCTACTTTTTAAATACTGACATATAATTGGTCCTTCTGAATCTCAAATGCAAACATTATTACTGGAACTTAAAATGGCTTAGTAAATACAGATCTAGATTATTTACTAAAGGATTTTACGGAGGAATGGGATGAGAGGATGGAAGAGACACCTTGAGTGGTAGTATTCAAGACAAAATTATAGACAGTACTACAGTGAGAAATACTTTACAACAGTTCCAAAGGTACCAAGAGACATTCAGACCTAGATGCCTAAAAGGCACCTCAACTTACTTCAAAAGCAAACCCCACACCATCCTGAAGTCTTTCTCATTTCTGTAAATGGCAATTCTGTCCTTTCAATTGTTTAAGCCAAAAACCTGGGAGTCATCTTTAACTTCTCTGTTCTGTTTCTTTTCTATCCTACCTCTAATCCACCAGCAAATCAGGTCAGGCATTCCTTCAAAAGACATCCAGGATGTGACCAACTCTGATCACCCCTACTCTGACTACCTTGGTGGAAGTCACCACTATCATTCCCCGGGTCTCCTTCCTATCGCCCTCACCCACTCTCCAATCTATTCTAAACATAGCAACCAGTGATCCTTTGAAAATACAAGTCACTCTTCTGCTTGAAATGCTACAATAGCTTTTCACTCCACTCAGCGCACAGTCTGTTTACCTTGACCTACAAAGCTGTATGCGTCCCTGCTGGCTCAGCAGTAGAGAATCTGCCTGCAACGCAGGGGATGCAAGCTCAATCCCTGGGTCAGAAAGATTCCCTGGAGAAGGAAATGGCAACCTGCTCCAGTGTCCTTGCTTGGGAAATCCAATGGACAGAACAGCCCGGTGGGAGACAGTCCATGGGGTCACAAAGAGTTGGACACAACTTAGCAACTAAACAACATCATCAATGCAGAGTCTTACACAATCTGTTATACATCCCTCTAACATCATATCTCTGCTCCCTCTCCCCCACCCCTGGTCCAGACACTCAAAAGCCTTCTTAATATTAGAAAGCTTTCTTAGTGAACACACTAAGCAGGCTCCAGCTTCAGTCTCGGCACTTGCTCTTACCTCTGCCTGGAAGCCTCTTGCCCCTGATATTCTCATTCCTTGCACCTTTATCTCGATTCAAATGTTCCTTCTCAAAACAACCTTCACTGATAGCACATATGCATCCAACTGGACCCCTTTACCCCTTGTGTACATCTAAGATGCACAACGTGCTGATTTGATATTGTTATATTTGCAACATGATCACCACCAAAGCATTCACATCTTTCTCACATCACATAATTACCATTTCTATTTTATGGAGAGAATATTTAAGATCTAGTCTCTCAGCAGCTTTAAAGTACATGACAGAGCATGGCTGACTGCAATCACTATGAACTTTCTCATCTTCGAGTTTCAAGTTGCACTTTCCTTCTCACTCAGGCTAGATTCCAGGTCCAGCACTTCATGGACAACTCTGCCAGCACCCTAGTTTCCCCTGCCCTTCTACTAGGTCACATTCAACAGACAAAAATCACACCTTCGACAAACCCAACACCCTACTTTCTTTCAGCCAGCGCTCAAACTACCAAACACTGACTGTAAAGTCAAATGGGGGAGGGCACATCCCGTAGTTCTACTACAAGTTCATATAAGCAAGCTAGCTATTTAGCTGGCTACTCTATGCAGCTTTTTACCCATCGCGTCTGCTCAGTATCAATGATTCTCATAACAGAAGGAAAGAAGGAGCTTCTTTAATAGAAGCTTAACAGAAGAAGGAGTTTCCTTCCTTAAGAGAAGGAGCTTCCATAATAAAAGGTCCTCCTCATGATAGAGGAGCTGAGTTTTCTGTCATCTGGGTCAATTCTTTCCACTGAGATTTAAATCCTATCTATCCCTATCTTTTTAGTAACCTTACACTTCTGATTATCCCTTTTCACCTAGTTCATGAACCTCTTACTTTTCTCAATTGCTTTTGTCTTTTTATTTAGAAAAAATTCAAACACAGAAAGAGGTAGAGAAATTTGTATAATAGACATCCATAATGTCCACCATGAAGGTTTACAAATTGTTAATATTGTTACTGTATTTGTTCCAACTTTTGTTCCTTTTGCTGAAGCATTTTAAAGTCAAACACAGACATCAATGGATAAGGAAAATATGCTGCATATATATAATGGAATATTACTCAGCCAAAAAAAGAATAAAGTAATGCCATTTGCAGCAACATGGATGGACCCAGAGATGGTCATACTAAGTGAAATAAGTCAGACAGAGAAAGACAAATACCATAAGATATCACTTACATATGGAATCTAAAATATGACACAAATGAACTTATCTATTAATACAAAGCAAAAACAGACTTTCAGACAAGGAGAACAGACTTGTGGCTGACAAACGGGAGAGGGGCGGGTAGGATGGATTGGGAGTTAGGGATTAGCAGACACAAACTATATATGGATAAACAAGGTCCTACTATATAGCATAGGGAACTATATTCAATACCCTGTGATAAACTATAATGGGAAAGAATATGAAAACAACATATACATTTGTGTATAACTGAATCACTGTGCTATACAGCAGAAAGTAACACATTATAAATCAAATATAAATAAATTTTTATACTTCCTTAAATTTTTAAAAAAACAGACATCAAGCTACTTTAAAATATTTCAGTACACATTTCCAAAAATATCAAGACATTTTCCTAATAAACCCCAATACCATTAACAAACCTTCCATATTCACAACTATCTAGTAGCTAATACCCAGTTCATTTTCAAATTTCCCCCATTATCACCCAATGTCTTTGATATCAGAGTTGTTCAAATCAAGATCCAACTAAGGACTCTACAATACATTTAGTAATATCTCTTAAACCTCTCCATCTAGAAGAACCCATCTCCTGCTTTCTTTTTTCTCTATGAAAATAGAGTTATTGGAGAGACCTACCCTGTAGAACATCTCACATTCTGTTTACTTCTTCATGGTATCGCTTCTCTATCCTCTGTAATATCTATGAATTGGAAGGAAGTTAGATCTACAGGCTAGATGATATTCAAGCTCAATGTATTTGGCAAGAATACTCTTAGGTGAGACTAGACATCATATTACAAAACATTGGAATTAACTTAATGTTTATGTCACTATTAGTGAAGCTAAGATTTAGCAGTGTATTCAGGTATTGAAAGCTAGTGTGTCTACTGTAAAGTTACACATCTTCATTTCATTCAACAAACAACCTGTGGGGAGCATTTCACTTTCAACTGCATCCTTTTCATTAGACACACTCAAGTCTCTCCCTTTAAGAAAAAAAAGAAAAAACTCCCTGATTCTATGTTTTACCACCACTTACAGACCTTTATCTATATTTAAGGAACTTTCAAACAGACTTGTCTTTATCTGACTCTATGGCCTCATACGGAATTCTGAATTCTCAAGTCTCATGCCCAATGACTTCAGCTAAGTTTAAGCATAATAGAAAACTTCATATTCTACTTAATAGAAAACTTAAACTTCAGCTAAGTTTAAGCATAAGTTTAAGGCATAACAGAAAAATAAGGGGGGAATTATAAGGCAATGGACTTTCTGAGAAAATTTCCAAACAGCAAAATCAGAACCCTTGTGATACGTGTGCCCCGTGAAGGGTAGCAAAATATGCCACCCCATAATATGCCTCTTGGGCAAGAGGATTAAAACAAGAGGCGAAGTTACCCCCTTTGAAATGGAAAGCAACATCTATGAAGGGAATCTCCAGTTTTAAGGGTACTTCTTGGTGCCATAAGTGAAGGATGACTCCAAATGACAAAAGTCTTACCACTGGAGAAGACAAGGTCTTAAATCTGTACATCAAACCTTACCCTTGCTTTACCTAGGAACCTCTCAAGACTGGTTTCCACCCCTAACCTCCCAAACTTCCTTCTGTCTTTGGCTGAAGATGGTATTTAAGCTGGTGGCTTGGGTACCTCAGGGAGTTACTCATTTTTTCCTGGGTATCTCACATTAGACTTCTATGGTTTCCTCCTGTTCATCTTTTATTACACACAGGCCCTCTCAGCCAAGAGCTCAGAAGGGCAGAGTGAAAATTATTTTTCTTCTGCTAAAGGACAACCACAAACTTTTCATGTCTGAAAAATATCACAGCAGCCTTCCTTGCCTTTCAAGCCTGTTGCTAGAAACAAGAACTAACTTTTCGCTCTTTAATGAAAACTTATAAGTGTTACCTGAAAACCGGGTTCAACTCCTGGTAGGTGTTGCGCCAAAAGACACAACCACCTTAAAAACTGGAAGGATGGATTTACTACTTAGAGCAGGTAAGGAGAGCGCAGGGGATCTTCCCCGAAGCAGTTATCTCCCCAGCAGCAAAACTAAGGCAGTTTTAAGCTAAGGGTTCATGCAGATTCATGAAGGGGCCTGGATGGTCTACAGAGACTAAACTTTAGTTGACTAAAGTCACAAGGTTCAGAAAAGGTCAACATCATCATCCCTCAGGTTCCAGTTGATCTCGAGCCCTTCGGGCTAATCTTCACCACAGAAACAAAACTGGGAGTCCTTACAACTGATATATTATCTTGCTATCGCTACTTCTCCTGCCTGACATTCTTTCCTTCCCTTGGTTTAGTCACTAAGTGTCTGACTCTTGTGACCCCATGGACTACACAGTCCTCCAGGCTTCTCTGTCCATGGAACGCTCCAGGCAAAAATACCGGAATGGGTTGCCATTTTCCTTCGCCATTTGTTCCCCCAGATCATCAATTACTGGGACCTGTTCAGGCGCAAGCACTGTTGCCAGGTTTAGAGCACAGAATGGCTTAGATCAAAGTGGATTCTCTTCTGTGAAGAAAGTTGTGCCTGATTCTGTTTCTCGGAGAGCCCCAACCTGATCCATTTAAATTAGTTCTGTCACTGAAGAGGGAGAATAACTTGATTAAACAGACTTTCTGTGGATGTTTTCTTCTCACCTGACAACTGCTGTATTCCTGAGAATATACCTTCTCCCACAAAAAACCTACAAGCAGAATAGACTAGTGGATTATAAACTACTTCCAGACAAGACCAGGAGATGATTAGAGTAAAAAGAGGCAAAAGGATACCCCCTGATGAAACCTAGTATGGTCAGTTCAGTTCAGTCGCTCAGTCGTGTCCGACTCGTTGCGACCCCATGAACTGCAGTACTCCAGGCCTCCATGTCCATTCCCAACTCCCGGAGTTTACCCAAGCCCATGTCCATCGAGTCAGTGATGCCATCCAACCATCTCATCCTCTGCCGTCCCCTTCTCCTCCTGCCCTCAATCTTTCCCAGCATCAGGGTCTTTTCAAATGAGTCAGCTCTTTGCATCAGGTGGCCAAAGTAATGGAGTCTCAGCTTCAACATCAGTCCTTTCAGTGAACACCCAGGACTGATCTCCTTTAGGATGGACTGGTTGGATCTCCTTGCAGTCCAAGGGACTCTCAAGAGTCTTCTCCAACACCACAGTTCAAAAGCATGAATTCTTCTGTGCTCAGCTTTCTTTATAGTCCAACTCTCACATCCATACATGACCACTGGAAAAACCATAGCCTTGACTAGATGGATCTTTGTTGGCAAAGTAATGTCTCTGTTTTTTAATATGCTATCTAGGTTGGTCATAACTTTCCTTCCAAGGATTAAGCGTCTTTTAATTTCATGGCTGCAATCACCATCTGCAGTGATTTTGGAGTCGAGAAAAACAAAGTCAGTCACTGTTTCCCCATCTATCTGCCATGAAGTGATGGAACCGGATGCCATGATCTTAGTTTTCTGCATGTTGAGCTTTAAGTCAACTTTTTCACTCTCCTCTTTCATGTTCATTGAGAGGCTCTCTAGTTCTTCTTCACTTTCTGCCATAAGGGTGGTGTCATCTGCATATGGTAAATCCTAATAAATTATGCTTTGAAGGAGGAGGATCTCAAGAAGTGGCCAATCTGGTTACTGGAAATGGCTCTGTGGATATATGGCTACAAAAATTGTGAATTCTTGAGGACAATATTGTTGCATGAGGTATAGTTTATTAAGTAGCTCCCTCAAACTATACACCTAATAGCATGCTCAAAATCAGAGAAGCAAAGTCTCTACAGGCATTTATTTTGATTGGTAGAAAACAAAGTCATTAGACTACTTGCCCTCCTGCAGTCCTTTGCACCCACAATTATTAATAAAGTACAGAAATAAGGGAAGTGGCAAAACATTTTATAAAGCATTGTGAATCCCATGTGGGGAAAAGGAAAATATGGAAAATAATGACAGAAGATGGAAAACCAGTCAGATAGCCACCCACTAGTGAAAAAGTCTTCACTGGGTGTAGCCAGGCAGACTAAGAGCAGAGAATTCCAGAAAAACATCTGCTTCTGCTTCACTGACTATGCTAAAGACTTTGACTGTGGATCACAACAAACTGTGGAAAATTCTTCAAGAGATGGGAACACCAGACCGCCTGACTTGCCTCCTGAGAAATCTATATGCAGGTCAGGAAACAACAGTTAGAACTGGACATGGAACAACAGACTTTTCCAAATTGGGAAAGGAGGACGTCAAGGCTGTATATTGTCACCCTGCTCATTTAACTTATATGCAGAGTACATCATGCGAAATGCTGGGCTGGATGAAACACAAGCTGGAATCAAGACTGCAGGAGAAATGTAAAAGACCTCAGATATGCAGATGACACCACCCTTATGGCAGAAAGTGAAGAGGATCTAAATAACCTCACGATGAAGGTGAAAGAGGAGGGTGAAACAGTTAGCTTGAAACTCAACATTCAAAAACACAGATCATGGCATCCAGTCCCATCACTTTATAGCAAATAAATGGGGAAACAATGGAAACAGAGACAGACCTTATTTTCTTGGACTCCAAAATCATGGCAGATGGTGACTGCAGCCATGAAATTTAAAGATGCTTGCTCCTTGGAAGAAAAGCTATGACCAACCTAGATAGCATATTAAAAAAACAGAGACATTCCTTTGCCGAAAAAGGTCCATCTAGTCAAAACTAGTGGAAAGTTTTTCCATTAATCATGTATGGATGTGAAGTTGGACCATTAAGGCAGCTGAGCGCTGAAGAATTGATGCTTTTGAACTGTGGTGTTGGAGAAGAATCTTGAGTCCCTTGGACTGCAAGGAGATCCAACCAATCCATCCTAAAGGAAATCAGTCCTGAATATTCATTGGAAGGACTGTTGAAGCTGAAGCTCCAATACTTTGGCCACCTGATGCAAAGAGCCGACTCATTAGAAAAGACCCTGATGCTGGGAAAGACTGAAGGCAGGAAGGAGACAACAGAGGATGAGATGGTTGGATGGTATCACTGACTCCATGGACATAAGTTTGAGCAAACTCCGGGATATGGTGAAGGACAGGGAAGCCTTGGGTACTGCAGTCCATGGGGTTTTGAAGAGTTGGACAGACTGAATGACTGAATAACAACAACAAATAGATATGGAAAAGCCTTACCTGAAGTATTTAAAATAATTTAAATCTAAAGTATTTAAAATAATCAAGATCCCAACCTGAGAAGGGAGTAAACCAAAAACATTCTCTCATAAGACCCTCCCTGAGTTACTGACCAAAAAAAGAAGTGATTATACGCTGAAATTAAAGTATACCATCTCCACTGGTTATATGTATAACAGAAAATTGAGTAAAGCTTCTCCTAAGGACCCAGACCTGGCAACTAGCCCCAAAACTGAAGACAAAGAGGCATCAAACACGCCACTTAAAAAAGTTCCCAACAAATGCAAGTAGAATCACCCTCCAGGCTTATTAAACAGTCTAACAGTCTGATGCATACACACACACACTCACAGAGTTGTGTGCTTTTAACAATTATCTTTATACACAAAAGCACAGAGGAGAGGAGGAAAGGTCAGCTATAAGAGCTAGCCTCTTCGGTTGTGTAAGTACAGTGTGTGCATGATGAGAACTTATCCTCTACATCAAAGAGAAAGAAAAAAAATAAAAAACAAAGACATAGATTGAGTGAGAAAGGACAGTTGCAAGCTAAAATTTAACTAAAGGATTAGCATCATAAAGAATTAACAAACAAATTTAATTAGAGTTGGGAGACAGTAAGAGGGAGCTCTCGCACCCTGTGACATCACAGAACCCCCAAGGAAAGACGAAGTATTCTTTCCCAGCAAGGACACAGCCAATGGAAAGCCATGGGCTCTGTTTACTACAGCCTACTCAACTTCCTTTTCAACTCTATAAGAGGGTTCTCCTTTCCTTGCCCGGTGAGACTGGCACATGATTTGCCAAGGTTACAGACCCTGAACTACAATTCTCTACAATAAATCCAAAAAACTCATCTCTTAGGGAAATATCTGGTAGTCAATCTGTTTTACATCCACAGCACCCAGAATTTAAACGCAGTTCCTCCAAGCTAGTAAAAAAAAAAAAGACTGATGACCCAAAAGAAAAATGTGCAAAGATACAAATAGCAGATCACAGCAGGAAAACCAGTAGAAGCCAATATACAAATTAGAAGATACTCAACCTCAAGTTAACAGGGAAATGAAAATAAACAACTTCTCAGATTAACAGAATATTTTTTTCCCCCTTCATCCAGGAGGTGGCAAAGCTGTGGGAAAATGATAACATATTCTGATGAAACAGTTCTTTGGGAAGCAATCTGGCAATATCTAACATGGGTGATGATATGTGTACCTTTCAACCTGATAATTTAATTCCACTTCTGGGTAGATGAAGAAACTTAAGTACATATACTCATGTGCTCAAGAGCTGGATTTATACAGCATTACCTGTAATAGCAATAAATTACCTGCCAATAGGGAAATGGATAATTATACTGTTTTTACAATGAATTATTACATTGCAGTAAAAATGAATGAGCTATAGGTATGTACAACATAGACAAATCTGAAAAATACTGCTAAGAGGAAAAAAGCAAGTTCCAGAAGACACCAGCGTAATACCTTTTACAAAATGCAAAAGAAACTAAAACTAAATAATACATTGTTTAGGAGTGTATATATATCCAATAAAACTTTTTGAAGCAACAGAATGATAAAACAGGAGGAAGAAACACACAAGTAGTTGCAAGCAATTGTTATTTTACAAATTCCTGAGTTGGGTATTTGCTTTATAGGTGTTTCTATATTATCAATAAGCAAGCAAATATAAATACATAAAAGTGAATCATACATGGATCCAAGAATATATTTACAATTAATACAACTCTTGGACAAATTCAGTCAAACAAGGAAGCCATTAGACTGAGGTGATTCTAATATCTTAGCAGCCTGTCTGAAGAAAAAGAAAGTGAAGTCACTCAGTTGTGTCCAACTCTTTGAGACCCTGTGAACTGTAGCCTACCAGGCTCCTCCCTTCATGGAATTTTCCAGGCAAGAGTACTGGAGTGGGTTGCCATTTCCTTCTCGAGGGGATCTTCCCGATTCAGGGATCGAAGCTGAGTCTCCCACATTGCAGGCAGACACTTAACCATCTGAGCCACCAGGGAAGCAGCCTGTGTAAGCAAACCCAAACCTAAGCCTATAAATGCCTCAAAGTTAAGAAATCAAAACCTAAGGACAACCAATTACAGCTAACCAGTGTATCAAATAGGGCAACCATGTAAGCTCAGTTCAGTTGCTAAGTCATGTCCGACTCTTTTTGACCCCATGGACTGCAGCACGCCAGGCTTCCCTGTCCATCACCAACTCCCGGAGCTTACTCAAACTCATGTCCATTGAGTTGGTGATGCCATCCAACCATCTCATCCTCTGCCGTCCCCTTCTCCTCCTGCCCTCAATCTTTCCCAGCATCTGGGTCTTTTCAAATGAGTCAGCTCTTCGCATCAGGTGGCCAAAGTAGAGCTTCAGCTTCAGCATCAGTCCTTCCAGTGAATATTCAGGACTGATCTCCTTTAGGATGGATTGGCTGGATCTCCTTGCAGTCCAAGGGACTCTCAAGAGTCTTCTCCAACACCACAGTTCAAAAGCATCAATTCTTCGGCGCTCAGCTTTCTTTACAGTCCAACTCTCACATCCATACATGACTACTGGAGAAACCATAGCCTTGTAAGCTACAGCCAATCAAATAACACCCTTGCTCCCTTTCTTCCTCTTCTCTATACAAGTCTCAACCCTGCCTCCATAGGTGGGTGGCCGAGCACTCCTAACCACTTCTGGTTTGGCAGTACCCAATCCAAATCGATTTTTGCTCAAAAGGAAAACAAACAAAATAATCTTCAATGTTTCAGTATGACTCAGTTTACTTTTTAACACACCTTAAGTCCACTGGGAAATAATAAAAGTAAAGGAATGAAATAAAAATAAAGACAAAAAGAAGCTGAGATTAGGTTAAACGATTTGCCTAAGATTAGAAGCAAAGTTAGGACATGAATCCAAGCTTGTGTGACTCTGGAAGCCAGTCTTAACCACTCTCCTTTGACTGCATGCAAGGGCATTTCATTAGGTCTCTCCGCTGAATCTAACGACACTCCCTTCTTATTTAAGCTTTACTCCAATAGCTTTCCAGACTCCTCACTTCCTAGATCTTCCGAGTACTTCACTGACTATTCCTTCTCTGCATCACTGTGGAGTCTTCCCTCCTGCCCCCAATCCCCAATTCATTTCTTAAATATTTTATGTTTTCCAGATCTATCTTCGACCAACTGTTAAGAAATTTCCCTTCTGGGAGGAAGGGAAGTTACAGAAGTGTGTGAGATACATAGAAGCCATCTCTACCTTTCTTTACAAATAACCATCAGAAGGGCATGGTCAAGGAATTTCACCAACGCTGATTTTTAATCAAGATCCAACTGGAGTTGTTTATCACAGTCTCTGAAATGGTACTGAAGTTACTAAAGCAATTTGAAACTAATAATTTAACAGAAATTAGTTTGATATAAGCATAGTGCTCTTTCAATTACTATAACTTCTTGACTAAGTTCTTTTTCAACATGAATATTTGATTCATTTAACACATTTCACACAACTTGATCACATAGTGAAAGCACTGTTAGTTGAGCAGAAGGCAGCCTATCAACTGATAGGCTTTTTACAAGTTCAGCTGTACCAGTAACAGATATCAAAAAATACCAAGGGGCTATTGTACTCAAGCCAATTTATTAAATGAAATGGAAAAAAATACAGTTGCATAATTCAAACATTCTCCTCTCTCCATTTCTTAAAATGTCCACAGAATTTTTACTAAAGCAAAGCATTATGTAGACTATACAATTATACTGCTGTGTTAGCAAGCATCTATTTTAATCCATATGAGACAAAGACAAGTATTTCTTACCTACTAATAATTTTCGTATGGATCTTGGTAGCTCATGTTAAGGCATGAAAGAATATTTTAAAGTGTACTTTAAGAATTTAAGTATAAACTACTTTTACTTACTAGAGTTTATCAGAAAAGTTGAAGTTTGCTATTTTTATAATTAAATCCTCTAATGTTCTGCTTTTCTTTGTAATCCTGAATCATAACTCCTATACTTTACTTTAAAAAAAAAAAACAAACCCATAAGTTCATAATGAAATTAGTTAAGGTACTTGTTTTTATAATCATTCATATAATCATATAAAAATCAGAAGTTTTTATAATCATTCTCACCAAGGAATTTAAAAACACATCTGTTGACCCACCCCAAGTAGTTTTCCAATTACAACTATTCCATGTGGCTTTCCTTGTGAGTCAAATATCTAGAGTTGTATGAGACAAGTAGATCACAGAAGAACAGAAGAGATGCTTGACACAATACAAGCACTGAATTTTTTATTTTTGCTACCAAATTTCTCACTACACTGAACATTTTTAAGTGCCCCTAAAGTAACACAATTCAGCCTCTTATGAACTGAAGGCAGTCTGTTTTGTCTGTGCTCCAGGAACAAATAAGATGCTGCTCTCAAGTCTGTTTCTCTTTACCTAACTGGTATTTCTGGCACAGTTCATCTCTCACCAGACATTTACTGAATGCCTATTACATGCCAAGAACCCAGACTACACATGAATTAGGTACAGGCCTAGCTCTCCAGGAGTCGACAGTCTAAGAGGGAAAAAAGCTCTTTAAGTGCACATTCACCTAGGTCCATAATCCATTATCCTGAGCCCTAAGGGCCAATTCAGAATCTGGGAGCTTATAGATTTTAAAAAGACTTTTTTTAAGGTTTTCAGATTTTAAAAGGTATATTCAACATATATTTCATAACACCCCAACTGGACTTTGTGGCAGCACCCACATAATCCAGAAGGAATATTTCTGCAGCAAAATATAAGTATCTTCACAATCAAGTGGGGAAAAGATACACTAGCAACAGTTTCACATTAGTTCAAAAGTTAGGCTGTGCCTTCAAATGAGATCAAATCACATAAGGTTTTGCCACTAATGATACATGACAAAAAAAAAAAAACAAAAAACCCTGCAGTTTCAAAGCATTCTGGATCTCCAAATTGTGGGTAAGACTCTTTTTTTTTTTTAAAGCAAATAACAGTTTATCTAAAAGATGTGTGAGGCATTTCCAAGAAAGGAACACTTTTCCAGTAAGTACAACCTATCACGCAGTGATTAATCACAGTCTCATTATCAGTTCAGTTCAGTTGCTCAGTCGTGTCCGACTCTTTGTGACCCCATGGACTGCAGCACGTCAGGCCTCCCTGTCCATCACCAACTCCCGGAGTTTACTCAACCTCACATCCATTGAGTCGGTGATGACATCCAACCATCTCATCCTCTGTTGTCCCCTTCTCCTCCCACCCTCAATCTTTCCCAGCATCAGGGTCTTTTCAAATGAGTCAGTTCTTCCAGGTGGCCAAAGTATCGGAGTTTCAGTTTCAGCATCAGTCCTTCCAAAGACTATTCAGGACTGATTTCCTTTAGGATGGACTGGTTGGATCTCCTTGCAGTCCAAGGGACTCTCAAGAGTATTCTCCAACACCACAGTTCACAGTTCAAAAGCATCAATTCTTTGGCTCTCAGCTTTCTTTATAGTCCAACTCTCACATCTATACATGACTACTGGAAAAACCATAGCCTTGACTAGACAGACCTTTGTTGGCAAAGTAATGTCTCGGCTTTTTAATATGCTGTCTAGGCTGGTCATAACTTTTCTTCCAAGGAGCAAGCATCTCTTAATTTCATGGCTGCAGTCACTATCTGCAATGATTTTGGAGCCCAGAAAAATAAAGTCAGCCACTGTTTCCACTGTTTCCCCATCTATTTTCCATGAAGTGATGGGACCGGATGCCATGATCTTAGTTTTCTGAATGTTGATCTTTAAGCCAACTTTTTCACTCTGCTCTTTCATCAAGAGGCTTTTTAGTTCTTCTCCACTTTCTTTTCCATAAGGGTGGTGTCATCTGCATATCTGAGGTTATTGATATTTCTCCTGGCAATCTTGATTTCAGCTTGTGCTTCATCCAGCCCAGCATTTCTCATGATGTGCTCTGCATATAAGTTAAATAAGCAGGGTGACAATATACAGCCTTGACATACTCCTTTTTCCTATTTGGAACCAGTCTGTTGTTCCATGTCCAGTTCTGTTGTTTCCTGACCTGCATATAGATTTCTCACGAGGCAGGTCAGGTGGTCTGGTATTCCCACCTCTTGAAAAAATTTTCCAGTTTGTTGTGATCCACACAGTCAAAGGCTTTGGCATAGTCAATAAAGCAGAAGTAGATGTTTTTCTGGAACTCTCTTGTTTTTTCGATGATCCAGTGGATGTTGGCAATTTGATCTCTGGTTCCTCTGCCTTTTCTAAATCCAGCTTGAACTTCTGAAAGTTCACAGTTCACATACTGTTGAAACCTGGGTTGGAGAATTTTGAGCATTACTTTGCCAGCATATGAGATGAGTGCAATTGTACGGTAGTTTGAGCATTCTTTGGCATTGCCTTTCTCTGGGATTGGAATGAAAACTGACCTTTTCCAGTCCTGTGGCCACTGCTGAGTTTTCCAAATTTACTGGCATACTGTCTCATTATAAGTTAGAGCAAATACACTACAGTGTAACAAATAATTTCTTACAAAATTGGTGGCTAAAAGAGAGAGAGACAGACAGACAGAGACAGAGAGAGGGAGGCACAGGTGGCCAGTAACACAAATCAACCTCTTGAGTATAAGCAGCCAAATTCTGATTTCACCTTCACCTTCTCATTGTAAAAGCCAAGCTCCCCCATTTAGATTCATGATTCTCAAATCTCGTGGCACATAGACCAGGTGAGCTGATAAAGATATTTGTGACCTATAATAATATACAGGAGGAAGATTACCTGGATGACCCCTGAACTTAAAAGAGCCTTAGTATTTAGCCAACCAAGAGATGACATTTACTGAGTGCTTACTATGTGTCATGGACTGTTCACAACTCTTCACAGTAACTCATTTAACAACCCTAAATCAACCTCAGAAGGTAAGTGCTAATATCATATTTTACAGATGAGGAAACTACATGTTTTAGATGTTATGAACCTCACCCTAGTTCACACAACCTAGTAAGTGTTGGAACATGACTACACTTACTGTGTGATTACAGAAAATGTTTTAACTTCTGAGCCTCAATTTCTTCATCTGGACAGTGGAGACACTAGTATCTACTTCCAAGTGATTCTTAGGGATTAAATAACACACATAAACAAACATCCTTAGAACTTTAAGTCAGAGCTAATTTGGCCTAACGAAGGAAATATATGAAGAAGAATATATGAAATCATAGGGTTTCCATGGTGGCTCAGACGGTAAAGCATCTGTCTGCAATGCGGGAGACCTGGGTTCAATCCCTGGGTCAGGAAGATCCCCTGGAGAAGGAAATGGCAACCCACTCCAGTACTCTTGCCTGGAAAATTCCATGGACAGAGGAGCCTGGTAGGCTACAGTCCATGGGATCACAAAGAGTCAGACACAACTGAGAAACTTCACTTCACTTCTATAATCATAAACACGACTCAGGTTCATATTCACATCTGTTGATGGGTCAACAGATATAATAATACTCTTTAAAAAAAGGAAAATAAAATTATCACCAGAAAGAATTCTGTTCAAGGCCTCAGCATCTTAATTCTCCTGCAATGTCACTTCTTCTTTGTCTCCTCGATTCCTTGAAAAGCACCACTGCTTCCTCACTGACTCAGAGGCTGGAAGTTTGCTGGGAGAGGACCTACACTACCACCCCATCTGCACTCTTACTCACAGACCAGGACTCTCTAATAGGCATGGAGGAGGAAAAGAGGGTCAAAGAGGGAGAAGAAACATTCAGTCCTTTAAAGGGCTACCTCCAACTACACCCACCTCCTGAAGATCCCAACACCTGCCTCTCCAACAGTACCTTGCCCATCCCACTCCAATCCTGTCACTACTAGATTGGGGCATTTCAGATTTTAATTAATGTTTTATCCATTAGGTGTGTAAGGAAAGAAACATGGTTGACAAAACCAATAGCCTAATCACTGGTTCTCAAAAGGTGAGGACCGGCAGCATCAGCTTTTTTCCTGAGGAACCTGTCAGAAATGCAAACTGGTGGGCCCTTTGCTAGGCCTAAAGAACCAGAGACTCCGAGGGTGGAGCCCAGCAACCAGTGTTTACAGGCACTTAAAGTGATTCTGATGCCTCTTGGAATCTGAGAACCACAGGGCTAGACTCTCGTCTAAAACCACTGGATTGGAGGAAAGTTCAAGGATGTGTGTTCATGCATGAAGAAATTCCTAAAAACACTATATGACATTTATGTTATCTTTCTGGTTAAGCAAAACATATACATACTTTTAAAAAAATAAAGATAATAGATGGAATACATAAATAAAGAAATCATTCCCCTTCCAATTGGTTTTAAAACAGAGCAAAACTATTTCCCATATTTGAAACATGAAAATGTTTTAATTTTTGTTTTTCTGAAGGGCAACTTGAGAATGAGAAAAGAGGCAATAGAAGGGAAACAAAAGAGAGGTTTCTCTACAAATTTCCTATTTCAACACTCTCAACGTAAAATATTTTTTACAAAGAAATGATTAACAATTCCTTGATGTAGTTCAGGTGTTATCTTCCTTTTCCTCAAGGGAAACTATCCATCTGGCAAAATCGTGATTTTCTCTTTTTCGGGGGGGCAGCCATTACCTCTTTTTAATGGGGCTTCCTCGGTGGTTCAGACGGTAAAGAATCTGCCCACAATGCGGGAGACCAGGGTTCAATCCCTGGGTCAGGAAGATCCCCTGGAGAGGGGAATGGCAACCCACTCCAGTATTCGTGCCTGGAGAAAGAAACCAAGAAACCAAGTTCCTTATCCAAGTGTCACAAACAGATTCACTTGGAGTGAACACTTTGGATCACAATTTGCGGCTCTGTCATCGAATGGGCTACATCATCATTGCAGAAACCTAAACTGAGATGGTAAATTTCAAGACCCCATAAAATGTCATGCATAAAAATGTTTAAAAGGAATAGAAAGTCATGGAATTACAAGCAAATGGATTTCTTTTCCTACATATTTTTTACATCCGTGTTATAAATTAAATGTGTGTGACATATGTAGTGTCTTAGCCTATTTGTTGTTTATAAAAGCTGAGCATTTAACCTTAAGTTCCTTAAGTTTAATTTTTAAATTAAAATTATATTAAAATTTTAATTTAAAATTAACCTTAAGAAAATAGAAAAGAAGGGGAAGAAGTCTTGAGGCAAAGCTAACACAAATCAAAATTACTGTAATATTGGGTATTACATGAAAACCTGATGCACAGTACATGTTATATTAATAAATATAGAGTGGATGTTTCTATTCTTTCAGGGTATCCTTTTTAAATTTCCATATACATATATAAAGACACAATGGAAGTTTTAAATGAACAGGTATAGCTTTTTTCCAGTTAACTTTTTGGGAAGGCTTTCAAAAAAAGAATTTTCTTCCTGCTTTTCATATTCTTATCTATAGTCCTAAGTACATAATAAATGAGACTATTCCAACTACTGTCAACTCAAACCATTATGTGATTTATTCTTCCACTCAACAAACATGTTATTAAACATCTACTGTGGACCAGACAAAATAACCCCAATCAGAAAAATTCATCTTCTCACAACAAAGTTAAGAATAATTATATTAGGATGGTAAGTGCCACGAGGCACATAATTAGAGTGTTATGTCACCAAAACCAAATGTTTCATGAGAATGTGACAGGACTCCACACAGTAAGGATTTCCCTTAAACTTAATGCAATACATTCTGAAACGATTTTCAGCATGCTTGTATTTTTAGCTGTACTGGACTTCCCCGGTGGCTCAGATGTAAAGAATCCATCTGCCAGTGCAGGAGATATGGGTTCAATCCCTGGTTCAGGGAGATCCCTGGAGAAAGAAATGGCACTAACTCCAGTATTATTGCCTGGGAAATCCCATGGACGGAGGAGCCTGGTGGTCAACAGTCTGTGGGGTTGGAAAGAGTCGGACACAACTCGGTGACTAAATAACAAACAACAACAACCTCTTAAGGTAACTAGTTCTGTAAATTCACTGTTAGTGATGTAAACTAGTAGGGTATCTCCTCTTATTTAGTCCTCAAACTATTTTCTCTAAGTTGAGACTTCTCTAGTTTTAGTGTTTTTAAGGCTTTGTGAACCAAACACTAGAAAAATCAATTATGATTATGTAAATTACAGATCATAACCATGTCAGCCTATCTCTTCTCATATAACTTCACTCAAGTGTTATCACCTCTTGGGTTTTCTGAATAGGACCATGCATGGTTCATCTCTGTATCACTAACTCACAAAGTCTTACACCCTTTAAAGTCACATAATTTGCTTTTATTTTACCAGAAACAAGACCTTCAATTTACCAGATTTGGTTACACATTACTCTTGGTTATATATAAAACCAAGTTTAATTGGTTTTATTAACCATACCACTTAAATCTTAAATCTTGGTTTAATTAATCTTACCACTAAGGGATGAAAATACAACAACTGATCAGAATTTCATCCAGCAAATTTTTATGAGTGCCTAACACACATCGATCATGATCTCGCTCATTTGCTGAGTTGGCTGGAGAGCACAAAACGTGACTTGTTTAATTAACATATTCATAGATAGGTAGCTACAATTCCATATGTTCAGAGTTATAAACATAAAATATCTTAAAAGTTACCCATAAGAAGTAGAAATATGAGCACAGCACTCAGTATCTTTCTCCCAGTGCAGATTTCATTCCCCAGTGGCTCAGCAGTAAAGAATCTGCATGCACTGCTGGAGCTGCAGAAGATCCTGGTTCGATTCCCGGGTTGGGAAGATTCCCTGCAGGAGGGCATGGCAACCCACTCCAGTGTTCTTGCCTGGAGAATCCCATGGACAGAGGAGCCTGGCGGGCTACAGTCCATTGGGCTGCAAGACTGAAGTGACTAGCATGGACACATGCAAAACTATTATGCCTACTCATGAGATAAAACACTGACGTTTTACTAATTAAGAAGCAAATGTGGGGCTTCCCTGGTGGTCCATTAGTTAAGACTCCACACGCTTCCACTGCAGGGGGCACATGTTTGATCCCTGGTCGGGGAACTAAGATCCTACAAACCACACAGCATGGTCAAACAAACAAACAAACAAAAAACCCGGCAAGTATACTTATGAGATATTGGTTACCAATGCTAATTCAGGATTGTACTTCACCAAAAAGTCGTATGATTGCTGTCCTGGGTTTAGACCAGCAGTTAATTAATAACCTACACTAGCTTATTTGGAACTCCACTCCATTCCCAGTTCCCCATCCCAAGTAACGTCCTCAAATGCTTTTCTAGGCTTCAGTGGTAAAGAATCTACCTGCTGAGACAGGAGACACAGGTTCAATCCCTGGGTTGGAAAGACCCCTTGGAGAAGGACATGGCAACCCACTTCAGTATTGTTGCCGGGAAAATCCCATGGGCAGAAGAGCCCGGTGGGCTACAATCTATGGGGTTGTAACAGCGTCCAACATGACTTGGTGACTAAACAACCAAATGGCTTCAAAATCCATCAGTCAATAAAGGGTTTATCTCCACCAAGTGCCTTGAACACTACATTCTGCTCTTAGTTACATTTGCATCGTAGCCACACTCAGTTTTACTATACTTCTGTTGTCCTATGGACGTTTTCATCCTACCATCCACACCTACCATCACACACCAATACTGCTCTTCAGCAGCATTAAGGAAACACACATTGTTTCTAATGCTTCACTGTCTCATCATAACCTGCCTATCATCCCTGGAAATATACAAAGATGCTCCCTCTTGAAAAGATTAGTTATACCAAGGGGGGAATTTATATACAAACATTTCTCTCCTTTCTTGTACTTAAGGCATGGAGGAGTCTTTGTGTGTGTGTTTTTAAAGTTATTCCCTCCCCCAAATCTTCCCTTGTGGCATATAATTATTAATAAACATAATGAAATCCTTTGTTGATGAAGTTTAATTCCCATAGGTAAAGGGTAACACATAACCATAAAAACTAATATCTAAGTTTAAAACTTTTAAAATACCGACTGCTTTTGCTTTTTTACACCAAATGACAAGGAGACTACATTTTTCAAAAAGTTCATTCCCATCTGTAAAGCAATTATCCTTCAGTTAAAAAATAAACAAATTTTTAAAAAAAGAAAAAAAGTTTTTTCCCTCCTAACAGTTCCCTAGAGGCCCATTTAGTAAGCAGTGCACATAATGAAGATCCCCTGTTGACAAATTTCAACTTCCTTAAGCAATCAGCTGTCTACCATTTTCCATTTAAATACATAATTTAATTTAAAGAAGCCCAGAAAGTAAAAAATGCTTAAAAATAATTTTCTTATCAAAAACTGGTCACCATAAGCCATGTTAACTATCCTAAATACAATGTATAATCTATGTCACATGCCACTTGGATAAACAAAGCCTCATTCAGTTTTAGTTGCATTACTGGGTTTTTAATTTCACAAGCCAAAGAATAAATGCCCAATTTTTGTATTTTAAACAGTTCCTGGGTAAACATGTTTAGGTGGGGAATTCATAAAAACTGAAGGGGAAAAATACTGAGTCAAGCCATTGGTAAAAGTCATCATACCAACAAATACCAAAAATTCCTATGGAAGAGCCCAGAGGTTATTAGTTCTTTGGGCATGGGGACCACTGTCCTCATCTTTGTCCCTCCCAAAGTAGTGTATGCATTCTATGGTACAGATTCTATTTCTCTATAGCTAAAAATGTATTAAAAGTTAGATGAAGAAGAAAGAGTAAAACTTCTAAAAACATGGCATTTTTGAAGAGGAAGAATCAATGTTTAGGGCTTTCCTCGTGGCTCAGTGGTAAAGAAACTACCTGCCAATGCAGGAGACACAGGTTCCATCCCGGGTCCAGGAAAATCCCACGTGCCGAGAAGCAACTAAGCCTGTGCATCACTACTGAACCTCTGTTCTCTTCTACAGCCCAGGAGATGCAGCTACTGACGCCCTTTCGCCCTGGAGCCCAGGCTCCACAAGAGAAGCCACCGCAATGAGAAGCCTGCACACCACAACTGGAGAGAAGCCCCCACTCACTGCAAGCTAGAGAAAAGCCTGTGCAGCAACAAAGATTTAGAAAAAGAAAAAGAGTGAATGTTTAAAGACAGTCATCATCCAACTGTTCACATAACCCAAAATTATAAATATAAATCAATGGGCCAGCCAAAGGCAAAACTGGGAAAACATTTTAAGTTATACTGCCTTAAATATTAACTATGGACATTAAGAGAAACTTCGTATTATTTTAGGAAGGCAACAGTATCCAAGTGTTGAACTCTTTTAATGTGATTTCTACTTCAAAACAAATTAAGTAAGATAGAATTCCCAGCAATTCTAGAAGAGGCTCCCCATCACGCAAACCAGGAAAACGGTCCTGAGGAACACAAGCTGTGAACTTACCAAGCGTTTTTTGGTTTGTAACTATTACACCAAAGGAAAGTGTTTGGTGCCTGCACCATTCACAGGACATTTGTAGGATGGTTGTAGCGAAGCACGCTAGTTAAAGCGCTGCCTCTAGTACCCAGCTGTTCGGGTTTGAATACTGGCTTTTCCTCTAGCACACGTTTACTGACAACTGGAAAAGTTTACAAAGGTTAGCTGAAATTATTAGCACAGTTGAGAAAAAGATGTCTTTGAACTAAAAGATGGACAAAGGTTAAAAATATTTTATGAGAGGAAGCATATTTAAGCAGAAATTATTTTAAGTAATCAAACCATTTTGGAGCTAGTTTCACTTTTCATCCTAAGCCAGATATTTCTTTAACTACTGCCTATTTTCTTTTCATTCTTTCCAATCTTATTATGGTTAAGTTTGAGGCTTACTTACTAAAATCTTCAAATTTCTATAGTTTAAAAATTAATTGTCCAGCTTGTAATCAAGGTTGGTCCACTTTTACTTCCTACTGACCTGTTCTACTCATCTCTTGCTTCTGAGTATTCCCTCCACCAGAGGGCAGACAAAAGAAAGATGTATAACTTGTTCCCTTCCAGAGAATCTTGAGCGGTGCCACCAAAAAACTTTAAACAGCACTGATATTCTCTGAGACAGTCTTCTTCAGTTGCAAAAGCGTTAAATAAAATACAGCCAGAAAGCTGGCAATATTAATGCATTTATTCATTCATTCAACAAATATCTGAGTTCCAACCACATGCAGGGCACATCCAGGCTCCAGAGATTTAGCTGTAAACAAAACGAAGTTTCCCGTAGTCATGGAGCTTTATTCTACATACGTCTAGGAGAGGATAACAAAGCATGTGAATAAATAACAATTTCAAGTAAAGCACTGTGCAGGGGGAAAAAAAGAAGTTACAGGATGACCAGGAGAGGTATTTTTAAAGAATTTAATCTCAGTTAAAGACTTGAATGAAATGAGTGACTGAGCCATGCCTTAAAAAGGGAAGAGCACTCCAAGCACAAGAAACAGTAAAATGCAAAGGCCCTGAGGTAGCAACTACCCTGGCAAGCCTGAATCAATAGGAGACACGGGTGAAGACTGGAGGGAAGTGAACATAGCAGAAGCTATACAGAGGTGGGCAGGAGCCAACTCTGTGATACACGGGCCTCTAGACCATAATAAAGACTTCATATTCTATCTAACACTAATGGGTTTTGATAACTGGGAGACAGAATCTAATTTGATTCATACCTTTTAAAGTTCATGCTGGTTGCCAGGAGACACACAGACTGGAAGCTGAAAGACCAATTAGGTTCTACTACAGTTGTCTGGGCCAGGAAAGATGGTGGTTTGACACAAGGGTAGTGGTAGTGGAAGTGATTAAAAAATAAGACAAATTTGGAATAATTTTTAAGTTAGCACCCATCGCTGTTCAGTTGCTAAGCTATGTCTGACTCTGCGACCCCGTGAATTGCGGCACGCCAGGCTCTCCTGTCCTTCACTATCTCCCAGAGTTTGCTCAAACTCATGTCCATTGAGTCAGTGATGCCATCCAACCATCTTGTTCTCTGTCGTCCCCTTCTCCTCCTGCCTTCAATCTTTTCCAGCATCAGGGTCTTTTCTAACGAGTCAGCTCTTTGCATCAGGTGGCCAGTGTACTTGAGCTTCCACATCAGTCCTTCCAATGAATGTTCAGGGTTGATCTTCTTTAGGATAGAGCCCATAATACTTGCCAGTGGAGTAATAAACATAGGATGAGTGAATCAGGATTACTCTTAGGAGTTTTAAACTTGAGCATCTGGGTAGATGGTGATACCATTAACTGAGCTGGAACAGAATTACAAGCCATAGCCAGTGAGGCCAGGTGAAAATCAGAATTAGTGTCCCAGAAGTCAAGGGAAACAAGGCTTCCCTAAGGAAGGAGTGGTCAAATGTGGTTGAGAGATCTAATTTGGCAAGACTGCCATCCCTGATGACATTGAGAAGAATGGTTCTGGGGCATAGGAAAGATAAAGTCTCTGGAGTAGGTTCAGAAGAAAATGGGAAGTGAGGAGTTGAGAAGTAGACACAGGCAAAATGGAATCTTTGAAAAATTTTTGAACACAAAGTAGCTTTATTAGTTTTTCAAGTTTTAACTTGCCTGTTTTTGAAATTTCAAACTTAAAGTTGAAAATTTTTGGTGGCTAACTCTGTAAAGAATCCATCAGCAATGCAGGAGACTTGGGTTCGATCCCTGGATCAGGAAGATCCTCTGGAGGAGGAAATGACACCCCACTCTAGTATTCTTGTTTGGAGAATCCCATGGACAGAGGAGACTAGTGGATTATAGCCCATGGCGTCAGAAAGAGTCAGACATGACTTCGCTACTAAACCACCACCTACCATAGTGAACACTCTTATTCCATTCACCTAGATTTACCAACTGTTAACATTTGCCACATTTGCTTTATTGCTCTCTTTATATGTAATAATCATTATTGCTTGTTCATATGAGAGTAAACGAAAGGTATTTTAACCCTTTACCCCTAAATAATTCACTGTGTATCTTCCAAGAACAAGGGCATTTTCCTATGTAACTGCAGTGCTGTGCTAAGTCACTTCAGTCGTGTCCGACTCTTTGCGAACCTATGGACTGTGGCCTGCCAGGCTCCTCTGTCCATGGGATTCTCCAGGCAAGAATACTAGAGTGGGTTGCCATGCTCTCCTCCAGGGGATCTTCCCAACCCAGAGATCGAACCCACATCACTTACGTCTCCTGCATTGGCAGGCGGGGTCCTTACCACTAGTGCCATCTGAGAAGCCCTGTAACTACAGTACAATGAACAAATTCAGGAAATTAAACATTGATATCCTATTAATCAATATTCAGCACATATGCAAATTCTGCCAACAACCCAATAATGTTCTTAGAGTGGATTTTCCAATTCAAGATCCAATCCAGGATTCTGCACTGAATTTAATTTGCAGGTCTTTTGAACTTCCTTTAAACTGAAACTGTTCCTTTGCCTTTCTTTGTCTTTCACAACATTAGCGTGTTGGAAGAGTACAAGCCAGTTACTTAGTAGAACAATCCTCAATTAAGGGCCCTCGACTGATTCCTTGTGATTAGATTTTGGTTATGCATTTTAGAAATACCACAGCAAAGTAATGACATTGCCTAGTTCAAGTCTGTCAAGAAGAACATGTTTTTCCCACTACTGGTAATATTAATCTTGATCACTTGGTTGAGGTGATACCAGACAGACTTCTCCACTGTGAAGTTACTGTACCCACCTTGGTCATTAATCTCAAGAGAGACCACTGGAAACTGCAGTAATATCCTTTCCCCCATCCAACTTCCTCCATTAGTAACATCTGCCTGACTCAGTATTACCATGATGGCTGCAACTAGTGACTTTTCTAACTACCGTTCCTTCTACAGTTTTTATTGGCCATCCACCAAGAAGAGTTTTTCCCTTTTTCTTATTTATTTATTATGGACTTGTGGATTCTGATTGTATTCAATCAGTTATAATCCATTACTGCTATTACTCATTTTGATCCCCATATTCTCTCAGATTTGACATGCCCCCGTTTTTAAAAAAAAACACTTCCTTACTTTGTCTTCCATCCTCATCTTGTATTTTCCCTTCTCAAGCCCTGAAACTGGAAGTAAAGTCTGATGCTGCAAAGAGCAACACTGCACAGGAACCTGGAATGTTAGGTGCATGAATCAAGGCAAATTGGAAGTGGTCAAAAAGGAGATGACAAGAGTGAACATCGACATTGTAGCAATCAGTGAACTAAAATGGACTGGAATGGGTGAATTCAACTCAGATGACCATTATATCTAGTACTGTGAGTAAGAATCCCTCAGAAGAAATGGAGTAGCCATCATAGTCAACAAGAGTCCGAAATGCAGGACTTGGATGCAATCTCAAAAACGACAGAATGATCTCTGTTTGTTTCCAAGGCAAACCATTCAATATCACAGTAATCCAAGTCTATGTGCCAACAAGTAATGCTGAAGAAGCTAAGCTGAACAGTTCTATGAAGACCTACAAGACCTTCTAGAACTAACACCCCCCAAAAAATGTTCTTTCCACTATAGGGGGCTGGAATGCAGAAGTAGGAAATCAAGAAATACCTGGAATAATAGGCAAATTTGGCCTTGGAGTACAAACGAATCAGGTCAAAGGCTAACAGAGTTTTCCTAACGCACCGGTCATAGCAAACACCCTCTTCCAACAACACAAGAGACAACTCTACACATAGACATCACCAGATGGTCAAACCAAAATCAGACTGATTATATTCTTTGCAGCCAAAGATGGAGAAGCTCTATACAGTCAGCAAAAACAAGACCAGGAGCTGACTGTGGCTCAGATCATGAACTCCTTTTTGCAAAATTCAGACTTAAATAGAAGGAAGTAGGGAAAACCACTAAACCATTCAGGTATGACCTAAATCAAATCCCTTACTATTATATAGTGGAAGTGACAAATAGATTCAAGGGATCAGATCTGATAGAGTGCCTGAAGAACTGTAGATGGAGGTCCATGACACTGTACAGGAGGCAGTGATCAAGACCATCCCCAAGAATAAGAAATGCAAAAAGGCAAAATGGTTGCTGAGGAGGCCTTACAAATAGCTGAGAAAGAAAAGATGCAAAAGGCAAAGGAGGAAAGGAAAGATATATCCATTTGAATGCAGAGTTCTAAAGAATAGCAAGGAGAGATAAGAAGGCCATCTTCAGCGATCAGTGCAAAGAAATAGAGGAAAACAATAGAATGGGAAAGACTACAGATCTCTTCAAGAAAATTAGAGATACCAAGGGAACATTTCATGGAAAGATGGGCTCAATAAGGGCAGAAATGGTATGGACCTAACAGAAGCAGAAGATATTAAGAAAGATGGCAAGAATATACAGAAGAACTATACAAAAAAGATCTTCACAACCCAGATAACCACAATGGTGTGATCACTCACCTTGAACCAGACATCCTGGAATGCAAAGTCAAGCAGGCCTGAGGAAGCATCACTACAAACAAAGCTCGTGGACGTGATGGAATTTCAGTTGAGCTATTTAAATTCCTAAAAGATGATGCTGTGAAAGTGCTGCACTCAATATGCCAGCAAATTTGGAAAACTCAGCAGTGGCCACAGGACTGGAAAAGGTGTTTTCATTCCAATTCCAAAGAAAGGCAGTGCCAAAGAATGCTCAAACTACCACACAACTGCACTCATCTCACATGCTGGCAAAGTAATGCTCAAAATTCTCCAAGCCAGGCTTCAAAGTACGTGAATTGTGAACTTTCAGATATTCAAGCTGGATTTAGAAAAGGCAGAGGAACCAGAGATCAAACTGCCAACATCTGTTGGATCATTGAAAAAGCAAGAGAGTCCCAGAAAAACATTTATTTCTACTTTATTGACTATGTCAAAGCCTTTGACTGTGTGGATCACAACAAACTGTAGAAAATTCTTTAAGAGATGGGAATACCAGACCACCTGACCTGCCTCTTGAGAAATCTGTATGCAGGTCAGGAAGCAACAGTTAGAACTGGACATGGAACAACAGACTGGTTCCAAATAGGAAAAGGAGTACATCAAGGTTGTATATTGTCACCCTGCTTATTTAACTTATATGCAGAGTTCAGTTCAGTTCAGTTGCTCAGTGGTGTCCAACTCTTTGCGACCCTATGAACTGCAGCACACCAGGCCTCCCTGTCCATCACCAACTCCCGGAGTCCACCCAAACCCATGTCCATTGAGTCAGTGATGCCATCCAACCATCTCATCCTCTGTTGTCCCCTTCTCCTCCTGCCCTCAATCTTTACCAGCATCAGGGTCTGTTCATATGAGTCAGCTCTTTGCTTCAGGTGGCCAAAGTATTGGAGTTTCAGTTTCATGCAAAACGCCAGGCTGGAGGAAGCACAAGCTGGAATAAAGACTGCAGGAAAAGTTTCAATAACCTCAGATATGCAGATGACACCACTCTTAAGGCAGAAAGCGAAAAAGAACTAAAGAGCCTCTTGATGAAAGTGAAAGAGGAGAGTGAAAAAGTTGTCTTAAAACTTAGCATTCAGAAAACTAAGATCATGGCATCTGGTCCCATCACTCAAGGCAAATAGATGGGGAAACAGTGAGAGACTTTATTTTCTTGGGCTCCAAAATCACTGCAGATGGTGACTGCAGCCATGAAATTAAAAGATGCTTACTCCTTGGAGGGGCTTCCCTGGAGGGGCTTCCCTGGTGGCTCAGACGGTAAAGCGTCTGTCTGCAATGCTGGAGACCTGGGTTCGATCCCTGGGTCGGAAAGATCCCCTGGAGAAGGAAAGGGCAACCCACTCCAGTACTCCTGCCGGGAAAATCCCATGGACAGAGGAGCCTGGTAGGCTACAGTCTGTGTGGTTGCAAAGAGTCAGACACGACTGAGCAACTTTACTTATTTTTCTTACTCCTTGGAAGAAAAGCTATGATCGACCTCAACAGCATATTAAAAAACAGAGCAATTATTTGCCAACAAAGGTCTAGTCAAAGCTATTGTTTTTCCAGTAGTCATGTATGGATGTGAGAGCTGGACTATAAAGAAAGCTGAGCCCTGAAGAATCGATGCTTTTGAACTGTGGTGTTGGAGAAGTCTCTTGAGA
Source organism: Odocoileus virginianus (assembly GCF_023699985.2). NCBI lineage: Eukaryota > Metazoa > Chordata > Mammalia > Artiodactyla > Cervidae > Odocoileus > Odocoileus virginianus. Next base: position 29,338,193 of record NC_069677.1, on the reverse strand, counting down.
GTCCCTTGGACAGCAAGGAGATCCTACTAGTCCATCCTAAAGGAAATCAGTCCTGAATATTCATTGGAAGGACTGATACTGAAGCTGAAACTCCAATCCTTTGGCCACCTGATGCAAAGAACTGACTCATTTGAAAACACCCTGATGCTGGGAAAGATTGAAGATGGGAGGAGAAGGGGACGATAGAGGATGAGATGGTTGGATAGCATCACCAACTCAATGGACATGAGTTTGAGTAAGCCCTGGGAGTTAGTGATGGACAGGGAAGCCTGGCGTGCTGCAGTCCATGGGGTCGCAGAGTCGGACACAACTGAGTGACTGAACTGAACTGAACCCTGGAATTTGCCATTTGCATTTGGGCAAACTAGCTGGGCTCACTGCTACTAGGGTGTCATTAGTTCTAGCCCTTTCATTACACAGAGTTAGGAATTATATGCATGTCTGTATGAATGGACATTTTAATCACAAGTTCATATGGATAAACTCTTAATTCCCATCCAACATTGCTGAGGTCTTCACTGCCTTCTTCTCTTTCCTATTTTCCCTGCTTCTACAGTGAAAATCCTAGTTCCCAACATAGCAAGGAATTTACTCATTTGCTCAGTCCTACAATACACACAGAATAGTTGTAAAATTGCTATGTCTCTACCACTATACATAACAGCCTACTACACCTGGTTCAAGATTTCTTGTTTTTATTTTTGTCAGTCCTTTTATCTTAAGTTAAAGGTATATAATCAAATTCTGTGTTAAAAGTTTACTTGGATTCATTTTTTTTTTTATTCTGAGAATTTGTTATTAAAGTATAGTCAGTTCATCTGCTGCTATCTGTATTCAATTTTGGAAGTTTTTTACCCTCCCAACCTTGTTAATTTCATTTTAAAAAAAAATATAAAATATTAGAAAGTTTCCAAAACTCATAACTACACAAAAAGGTGTAATCAGAGCATAGCCACTCCCTCCACCATCCCTTTTACTCTGTTCCTACCCATTCCCCGTAGGTAACTAATTAGTTTCTGGTTTTCTCTTCTCTATTTACTTATGCTATATCAAAATATTATGTTTTCTCCACGTGGAACAGAGAAATGGGACAGAATACCGGATCAAGAAAGAACTTTAAGATGGAAGATGTAACAGAATGTTTGCATTATAATGTAAATGATTCCACAGAAACTGAAATTGAAGATGTAGAAGAGATAGGATAACTACAGAAGGAAATATCCATCAAAATTCCTTCTGGTTTAATTTGAGGGACATTGAAGGATTCCCATATTCCAAAATAGACTGCCATCCTGTTTGCAACCTTCCAAATTACTAATACCTATGGCTCTGGAGAACTCACATAAAAATAGGGTTATTATTCAGAAGGATAATTAAGCTAACGCTGTTACTAAAGCTGGGCTTCCCTGGTGGCTCAGTAATAACAAATCCACCTTCCAATGCAGGAGACATGGGTTCAGTCCCTGGGTCAGTAAGATCCCCTGGAGAAAGAAATGGCAACCCACACCAGTATTTTTGCCTGGGAAATCCCATGGACAGAGGAGTCTCACAAAAGAGCTGGACACAACTTAGAAACTAAACAATTACAACCTATTAATGTCAGTAGGAGAAATTCTGCCCTGGCAAGAGGGAAGTTTCAAACTTGACACTTAAGAGGAAAAGAGGTGAGAAGAGAATGACTAAAACGAGGATGTGTATAATAGCACTGACAGATAATAATGATTACGCTAGAAAAATAAACTCACATCTCTAGGAACCTCTTGTAAAATGTACTAACATGCTAATGAGTAACAGGGTTACTCCTCATGTCCTGATGCTGTCAGTGCGGCACAGAGGGAGGAACATAAACTTCACAGAGAGGTCTGGCCTTAAATCCCAAATGAGTTACCTAACAGCTACATAACCACTGGCAAGTTATTACTTAACATCTCAGAGCCACAGTTTTCTTACCTGTAGAACTGGATAATGTCCCTTTTACCATGTTAACATAGGACATAAACAGAATAATGTACAGCATTGCCCCTGGCCCAGATGAGTGCGTGCATTCAGGTGTGTATGACTCTTTGTGACCCTATGGACTGTAGCCCACCAGGCTCCTCTGTCCATGGAATTTCCCAGGCAAGAATAATGGAGTGGGTTGCCATTTCCTTCTCCAGGGGATCTTCCGGAACCAGGGATCAAATTTGTGTCTCTTGCACCTGGCCCAGAACATACGTTTAATAAGTAGTTCCTATAATAAACACAGATTAACAAGGTAAAGTGCTACAATAACATGCCTGAAAGGAATCAGTGAAATCACACCATCTCAGGCAGTATTTGGGGCTTTCTGGGTAGCTCAGCAGTGAAGAATTCGCCTGCAGCACAGGAAACATAGGAGACTTGGGTTCAATTCCTGGGTCAGGAAGATCCCCTGGAGGAGGTCATGGCAACCCACTCCAGTATTCTTGCCAGGAAAATTCCAAGGACAAGGAGCCTGGTGGGCTACTTAGTCCATGGGGTCACAAAGAGTTGGACACAGCTGATCATGCACATATGCAGGTGGTATTTGCTAAGAAAAAAAATGTCCACATAATTCCAATCCTCAATTTTCAGAATGTCCCAGAATCTATTTTTAAAAGTGTAAAAATATGTGCTGACATACTAAAGTGCCAATGATTTAAAAGAAACCATTCTAGGGAGATGTTGATCAAACGTTAAAAACCTCTGGTTATAAGATGAATACCTTCTGGGGACTTAATGTACAACATGGTGACTACAGTGTGGTTCAGATGGTAAAGAATCTGCCTGCAATGGGGAGACCCAGGTTCAATCCCTGGATCAGGAAGATCCTCTGGAGAAGGAAATGACAACCCACTCCAGCATTGCTGCCTGGAAAATCCCATGGACAGAGGAGTCTGGCGGGCTATAGTCCATGGGGAGGCAAACAGTGAGACACAAATGGGTAACTGACACTTTCACTTCACTTTCACTGCATACTTGAAAGATGTTAGAACAGATCTTAAATACCCTACATACACACACACACACACACAGCTAATTATAGGAGGTGATGGATGTATTAACTAACCTTAACATCCATAATCATTTTGCAATTTATATATCAAATGACCACTTTGTACACCTTAAACTTACAGAATGTTATATGTTAATTGTATCAATTAAATCTCAATAAAGCTGGAGAAAGTAATAATAGAAACTATTCTGCAAGTTAACAGCTAACAACTCGAAATAAACTAAGGAATGCCTACAGCTCACAAAGAAATGAACATAAATGTATTATAAGCAATATTACCCAATCTTATAATTTTATAAATTCGTATACACACAAGAGAATTAAGGACACTGAATAAAGTGATATTTTAAGTTTCTATTAATCTAAGTTAACTAAGTTTCAAATTAATCTACAAACCAAAATGTAACATGGAAAGTCTTAAATGACCTTTAACTAAATACTGAAAAATACAATAAACTTTCAGAGCCTAGAATCAGTAATAACCCCAAAGCCCCACACGTTAAGAGTCTTAATAAGCTCAACAGCAATGAGACTCAAAACATACAATTTTATCCTACAGACCGTCGTTTTCCTCGCCGAGTAGTAATGACTTCTCTCTCATCTTAAATAATCGGTGTGTAGTCTATTTCTGTTCTAGAAGATGTGCTTAAAGGTCACAATCTCAGTTTGCAATACTAAGATGATTAGAATGCATCAACAATGCAATGCCGAACGTCTTAAGAAAACTTTCCAGTATATGTGCTAATTCACATATAGAGCTTGTGGAGGGAGAAAGACGCATCCACACCCTTTACTAAGAGAAAAGGAAGGAATGGGGGGAAAAGGGAGAGAGAGAGAGAGAGAAGCAAAATAACAAAGCACTGCTTCCATAAACAAATGAAAGTCTGTTCTTAAACTTTGGGAAATTCTATCTTCCTCTACCAAATAGCAATAAAACTACAAGGCAATCGTTTGTGTTTCGAGGCAGAAAAAGACTACGGAGAGAAAAGGAAAAAACATTTTATCATGTACTGAACTTACAAGTATTCAAAATCCTTAATCCCCACCTCCACCAAATATCCACCAAATATTGAGCATCACATCCTTTTCAAAATAAATCTAACATGAAAGCACTGGACTCATTTTTAGCACTCGGTAGAGAACTTTTATATCTCCCAGAGCTCACCACCCAATAACCCTTCTGGGCAGCCCTGAATAACCGCTATTCTCGGGACAAACAGGAGCTCGCGTTCCAGTGCCCCGGAGGGGCCTCCGGTCGCGGAGAGGAACTAGGGGTCTGGAGGCCAAGGACCACTGACCGCCCCCTCGCTGCCCAGAGCCAGAGGTCCGAGCAGCCCAGGAAGTGCCCGAAGCGGCGGCCGAGCGGCGGTCCCCGCACCCCAGCGGAGTGCCATCGAGGCGCACCCGCCCCGTCCCTCCCAGGCAAGATCCGCCTCCCGGAGTCCCCAGTCTTCGAGTCAGGAGGGACCTCGCCGACCCCGAGCCGGGTTCCGCCCGGGCGGCCCCGCGCCGCCTCCCGGGCCGGGTTCCGCCGGGGAGGAACCGCGGCGCCTCCTGCCCCCGCGGGGCGCATCGACGAGCCGCAGCTCGCGCGGCCGCCGCCTACCTGGAGGGAGCTGGGGCCCGCGTGGACTGAGGGTGCGGAGATCGGCTAGGCGCTCAGCCGCCCCTGGCGCGCGAAGCCGGCGTGCAGAGCGCAGTGCACCGCGGAGACCAGCGCCGCGGAGATCCGCCGACCACACCCAGGCCCGCGCCGCCCAGCAGCCAACTCCGCGGCGCGCGGGGCCGGGGCGGGGACGTGGCTCGAGGCGCAAGGCGCGAGGCACGAGGCGCGCGGACTCGGCGGGGACGCGCCGCGGGCGCGCGCAGATCCTGGAGCTTGCGCGTCCCGGGTTGGGGGGCGAAAGCTGCTGGCGCGGCGCTCAGCTTTTGCTTCCTATTTTTTCTCTCGTTTCCTGCTAGAAGGAGAAGAAAAACATTAATTCCCCGGGCAGTTTCGTTTTCTTGGTGCGGCGCCTGGACTCTGAGCACACTTCTGAGGAGCGCCCAAGTGGCGTGGCCGGTTTCCTTCCTGCCACCGCGCAGGCCTCAGCTTGCTCGTGGGCTGGATGGAGGGGCTGACTTAGGAGACCTCAAGGTCCCATTTAGGCTTCACATTCTGTGAACTGAAGCCCCGAGTCTTCCAAAATTGCCTTGGGATCCCAGCTCTATCGTCGCTAGTTGTGTGACTGTGTACCGTCTCATGGACTGTCATCCTGGGCAAAGTAGGGCTAGTGTACCTACCTCATGAAGGTGCGAAATTTTTTAACGAGGTAACGTTTGCACAGAGCCTGCCTCTGAATAAATGATCAACGCTTGGAAGTTATTGTTACTGCTGTCGCTGATGAAACCAGGCCTTCTAGATAACCCTGTCAATTCGCTCATCTCTGCATGAGTTAAACATCACAGGCAACCGACTTTTTCCAGATTTCTAGGGCTGTTTTATGTTTAAAATGTCATAAAATGAAGGCATCTACCCAGTTTGCTTCCTCTGAAGTCAGTACCGCCCGGGAGCAATTTTCCTCTCCCCCCACCCCCATCTTTCTTCTGAGTTAATTCCAGTTTGACAGACTGTTGCTATAGCATTCCTTCTCTGACGTCAAACAATTTAAAGAAACAGCCCTGGGTAGCGAAAACTGCAGAGGAGTTCTTTGTGGAGTTTCTGTGCTGAAGCAACGTTCGAACAATATCATGAGAGAACTTTAACACCTCCGCAGCCCTCCATTTCTTCTTCAGCAGCTCCCCACCATCACCTGGAATGAATTTTTTAGTACCTTCATGATGAGCACACCCTGACTGCAACAGAGAAGATGTGACCGTTTTGTAGAAAAGCCAGACCATGACAAAAATGGAAACAGCTGTGGATGATGAAATTATAGGTGGTTCCCCCCCCCACCAGATTTTTATTTTTCTTAATGCGGGGTGCTGTTTCCATTAAGAAAAAGGAGGAGACATGCCAAATCTTCTACATATATGTGTCTGAAAAGCTGATTGGGACCTGAGTAGTTTGCAGTCGTTAACTGTTTATGTTTTATTAATCAAATCCTGAGCATTATCATTGTCATGTTTAAGAGGAAGCGAAGGGAATTTATTATTTAAGGGACTCTTATTATGTACCAGGCTCCCTGCTTTCTTACATTGTACTTAATTCTCCAGTGTGCAGTCTATCCCTGTCTTACAGATAAAAAAAAATAAGGCTCAGTGAGATTAAGTAATTTATATAGAATTGCACAGCGTTAGACTTTGTATGGAATCCAGATTGTATCGACTCCAATACCCACTTGCTTTCAGATTCTTTTCTGTCCCCTACTTGTGCGCTGGCACTTAACAGATATTGTAGGTTTTTGAGAGGTGGTTGGGTTAAGATTATCAGTTGAAAAGCAAGTTGCTGGTATTTAGGAAAACCCAGTGGAAAATATTGAGTTATTCTCTTCCAGGAACAATTAGGGAAAATATAAATCAACAGCTCCTAAACACAAAAACCTGGAAAAAAAAAATGTTACAAGAATTTTACTGCCCATTATTTGAAGATTTATGAATAAGTTACACAAAATGATCACTTCAACCTTCCTGAAAATTTGATGTGGACCGAGAAATTACTGAAAGAATAAAGTCCAAGTACAAAAAAAGAAAGTTAAATTATTATCCAAACTAGTTCACTTCCAAGAATATTATATTTCTGTTTTGCCACATCTGCTGCACATTTCTCTGAAAAGAACACTTACTTGTTAAAGGACAAGCCTGTGTTACAAATCTGAAAGTGGAGATGATGAAAAGAATTTCTGTAGCAGGAATAATGTCCTAAAAACACTGTGATACATCTAACTGATCCAGCAATTAGTAATCTTTCAAGAAAGAGAGAGAAGGAAAGAAAGAAAGAAGGAAGAGAGAGAGAAAGAGAGGTAGGTATTATTAATATTCTTCAAGCCTGTGGATTTGTGTAGACAATTGTGTAATGATGTATCCTGCCTGCTTCTAATAATTAAATTCAGTGTTCTTGTGTTTAGATGCCACTGGCTGGTATTTTGATTTCTAACTCATTAACCCCATGTTGGCAAATCCTATTTTATTAAAAGAGGATGGTGGGGGGCTCCCCTGGAGAACCTTGGAAGTCAAAATTCCTGTCTGTTTCATCCTTGTGTTCTTTGTGATGTTTAACAGAATACCTTGTAGATTCTAAGTACGCAGTGAACAAATGAATAAATAAAGGCACCTGGCTACTTCTTTTACTCAACCTTCATTCCGACCTCCCTCAGGCCCCTACTCAGAATCATAGAAAGCAGAAGAGTGATCACTGTTTTTCTGGGAGTTCAGTTGTCATTGCTTCTGCAGGGAGTTTTGCTCGCTTATAACCAACTTCAGAAAAGCTCTGCTGTTGGTTTCTATATTGGATGAATCTGAAACCGATTCTCAGCAAGCTACGGTAGAATCCACAGTGCATAGGTTCATAACCTCGGCTTTTAAATCATCCCCTCAGTTCAGTTCAGTCGCTCAGCCATGTCCAACTCTTTGCAACCCCATGAACCGCAGCATGACAGGTCTCCCTGTCCATCACCAACTCCCGGAGTCCACCCAAACCCATGTCCATTGAGTCAGTGATGCCATCCAACCATCTCATCCTCTGTCGTCCCCTTCTCCTTCTGCCCTCACTGTTTCCCAGCATCAAGGTCTTTTCAAATGAGTCAGCTCTTCGCATCAGGTGGCCAAACTATTGGAGTTTCAGCATCAGTCCTTCCAATGAACACCCAGGACTGATCTCCTTTAGGATGGACTGGTTGGATCTCCTTGAAGTCCAAGGGACTCTCAAGAGTCTTCTCCAACACCACAGTTCAAAAGCATCAATTCTTCAGCGCTCACCTTCTTTTATAGTCCAACTCTCACATCCATACATGACCACTGGAAAAACCATAGCCTTGACTAGACGGATCATCTTTGACAAAGTAATGTCTCTGCTTTCTAATATGCTATCTAGGCTGGTCATAACTTTCCTTCCAAGGAGTAATCGTTTTTTAATTTCATGGCTGCAATCACCATCTGCAGTGATTTTGGAGCCCAGAAAAATAAAGTCAGCCACTGTTTCCACTATCTTCCCGTCTATTTGCCATTAAGTGATGGGACTGGATGCCATGATCTTGGTTTTCTGAATGTTGAGCTTTAAGCCAACTTTTTCACTCTCCTCTTTCACTTTCATCAAGAGGCCCTTTAGTTCTTCTTCACTTTCTGCCGTAAGGGTGGTGTCATCTGCATATCTGAGGTTATTGATATTTCTCCCGGAAATCTTGATTCCAGCTTGTGCTTCTTCCAGCCCAGCGTTTCTCATGATGTACTCTGCATTTAAGTTAAATAAGCAGGGTGACAATATACAGCATTGACGTACTCCTTTTCCTATTTGGAACCATTTTCTAATGGTTTGGAACCTATTTTCTAATTTGTCATTTAGAACTAGTCTAGTTTTTTTTTTTTTCTGAGCCTACTTTGCTGTCAGACAATGCCAAGTACATTATGAAGAACGCAACAGTCAAAGTGTACAATATCCCAGTACAGGACTGTTGTATGTGTTGTATACATTCCAATCTATTGTATTCAGGATGACACCAAGTTCTCTACATGGCATATACTTTATGGAACTAAAGTAACAGATTTTCTTCTAACTACAACTAAATAGTTCAGAAATGTTAATGGAAATTGTTTTAACAGGATTTGCAGCAGAGTTCCTTAAGGATGTAAGAAGCAAATCCTTAGTAGACTCTAAGAAGTGAGTTTGTGTGTTGTCTCAGATATCCTTAATCCTGGGCAGTCCTGTCTAAACCCTTCCCTCTTGTTCACACACATTGCATTTTGATATCAGCTCTTTTTACAGTTTATATTTTGAGCCTGCCTTTACTGTGTTCTTCTGATCTGTTCTCCTAATACAAATAAGTTAAAGCTCTTGCATCTTTCTTCCCAGGTCCTCTAATGGTAATTTGGATCTATTGTCTATATGCACATCAGTGATCTTAGTCACTGTACTTGATTAATGATGTCTGTCTCAGGCATGGAAGGGGAAACAGAATCACCCAAGCATATATTTGCTGCTCTAGGTCCTATGGTTCATGTCTCTGGAATCTGTTATTGAAAATGGACAGGCCAAGTGGAAAGAATACTAAACTGCACATCAGAAGACCTGATTTAGAGCTTTGGCTCTTGTACTAAATATCTGTGTGAGCAGATCATAACCTGCCTGCATTCTGTCTTCTTCAGTATACAAAGTGGGAGTGCTGGATCTTAACAGGGTTGGCAAATAGCAGTGATGCCATCACTCAGTACTGTGCCCAACGTATAACTTCACTAATCAGAAAAGGACTCTTTCCCTCTAAGCCTCATTACCATCCCCCAAATTCTTCTGAACACAGGTATCCCCCAACCTTTTCAACAGTTTATACCACTTCACATTTATGAAAGACCTATATTAGAATCTGTTTCTTTACTAACTGAAAGAAATCCAAGAAGGAGTTTTGCTTTTATGGGGAAAGAAAGGCAAAAGGCGAAAATAGCATTCAGCATTTGTTTTCCAACAGCCCTGGCAGAGGCAGTGCACACCCGAAGCAGCAGGGAGTGTGGCACCCCCCAGCTCCTTTCCTGAGAAATACAGTCAGCATCTCAGCATCCATCCTCCATAGCTTTGAACTGTGTCTGTGGACATCTGGGCTTTATTTTGTGCTTCCATTAGCAAGGTGGGTCCTAACATAATTACTTCTTCACTTTAGACCACTTTGGCTTACAAATGGTTTCCTGAGGTTCTGCTTTTGAATAGTGGGGGAAACCTGTACCACACCCAAGGAAGGCACTCTGATCTACTGGCTTATAAGTGAGAAAAAGCGTTGTATCAGGGGGCTTTCCAGGTGGCACTAGTCGGGGACAGCCCAGATGGTGCTAGTGGTTAAAGAACCCACCTGCCAACGCAGGCAGTTTAGAGATGTGAGTTTGATTCCTGGGTCTGGAAGATCCCCTGGAGACGGGCATGGCAACACACTCCACTATTCTTGCTTAGAGAATCCCATGGACAGAGGAGCCTGGTGGGCTACAGTCTATGGGGCCGCAAAGAGTTGGACACCACTGAAGCGGCTTAGCAATCGTGCATGCATGCTGTGTGACCAGCCTTCTCCAAACTTAGTGGATTAGCACAACAGCAGTTGTTTATGTTGCTCACAAAAGCCTACTTAGGCAGGGCTCTGCTGACACTCTCTGCTGTGTTCTGGACAGTGTCAGTTAGTTTGACTCTGTGTTCAAGATGGCTGTGTGATATGGCTGGCACTATTGGGCTGGCTGTTGGTTAGAAGAAGATCAGCCAGGGCCTTTGTTCCTCTAAAGTCAGGCCTTTCCTTGGGCTACTTGGAATTGCTTATGCTATAGTGGCTGGGTTCCAAGAGCAAGTTTTCTAAGAGAATGAGGAAATGCATAGCAGTTTTATGACTTAACTTTGGGAAGCATATACTGTAGCTTTCAGCATTCTCTCTTGGTCTAAATAGTCACAAATTCAAGTCATAGGGACATAGATCTCTCTTTAAGAAAAAAAAATTTTATTGAAGTATTTATTGAAATTGATTTACAATTTTGTGCCAATCTCTGCTTTACCGCAAAGTGACTCAGTTATTTACATTTACACATTCTTTTTTATATCCTTTTTCATTCTGGTTTATCACAAGATATTGAATATAGTTCCCTGGGCTATACATTAGGACTTTGTTGTTTATCCAGTATAAATGTAATAATTTGCATCTACCACTCTCAAACTCCCAGTCTGTCCCTCTTCCCAACCTCCCCTTGGCAACCACAAGACTGTTCTCTATGCTTACGAGTCAGTTTCTGTTTTGTAGATAGATTCATTTGTGCCATATTTTAGATTCCACTTATAAGTGATATCCTATGGTGTTTGTCTTTCTCTTTCTGACTTACTTCATTTAATATGATAATCTATGCTTGCATCCATGTTGTTGCAAATATCACTTTGTTCTTTTTATGGCTGAGTAATATCCATTGTATATAGGGACATAAACCTCTTGATGGAGGAGTAGCAAGGTTCTAGAAGAGCATTTAGGTAGACACCTATTGTTGCAGCCATTCTTGAAAATACAGTCTGCCATGAGCATATTTTCTGACCCTGGATTAATGTGTGAATCTAGAAATCTAAAATTCTACTTTTCCATTCCTTTTTCCCATTTAACATTGCTTTTGTTTATTTATGCTAATATCTAATAGATATTTTACACAATGGAAAATGTCTTGCTTTCTATGCTAGTTTGGTTTTTGGGCTTTTAAAAAATTTTTTTAAATTATCATGTTGTGAAATTGATCTTTTTCTTTTGGTATGTGGTTCTATGATTTTAAAAACATGTACAGATTCCTATAACCATAACTACAATCAGGATATAGAACAATTCTATCATCCTCCCCAATTTTCTCATGCCATCCTTTTATTATTATTATTATTACTATTATCTTACCTCCCTCCCTAACTCCTAAAAACCATTGGTCTGTCTTCCGTCCCTACAGCCTTGTCTTTTTGAGAAGGTTATTAATATATAAATGGAATCCTACTGTATGAAACCTTTTGAGACTAGCTTCTTTCTTTTTTTTTTTTTTCCTGTCCTTGACCTCCTCTTTTTTTTAATTTTTTATTTATTTATTTATTTATTTATTTTTTCCATTTATTTTTATTAGTTGGAGGCTAATTACTTTACATCATTACAGTAGTTTTTGTCATACATTGAAATGAATTAGCCATGGATTTACATGTATTCCCCATCCCAGTCCCCCCTCCCACTTCCCTCTCCACCCGATCCCTCTGGGTCTTCCCAGTGCACCAGGCCCGAGCACTTGTTGAGACTAGCTTCTTTCACTCAGCCTACTGCCTTGTTCCATCTCATTACTGTGTAGTGGTCCATGGTATGAAAGTACCACAGTTTACCTACTCACCCAGTCAGTGACATTTGGAATGTTTTCCAATTTGGGGCAATTATGAACAGAATTTCTATAAATACTTATGTACTATCCAAATGGCAGTGTTTATGTTAACTTATGTTTTCATTTTTCTAGAGCAGATAGCCATGAGTGGGATTGTTGTATTGCATGGTTAGTGTATGAGAAGCTGCCGAATCATTTTCTGGAGTGGCTGGTCCATTTTTCATTCTCAGCCAGCAATGGATGGGGAGTTCGAGTTGCTCTGAGTCCTTGTCAGCACTTGATGTCAGTGTTTGTTTTTTTAATTTCAGCCTTTCAAATAGGTGTGTAGTAGTACCTCATCATAGCAGTTCATTATTGTAAATTCTTCAGTGTCATGCATACATGTTATCTCCTGCCTTTCTCTACCTTGATCCAGTCCATGCATTTCTGTCAAATAAGTTTTCCTATATCACAATACTGATTAGATTCATTCTTGGCTCAGAGAACCTGCAGCACTTTCCAATTACTTACTGAACTGAATATATCTGCCTTGCAAGGCCTTACATAATCTGACTCCAACCTGCTTTCCCAGGTTCATCTTTTACTTCTTTATTTTTCTCTCAATCTAGTCCTTTTGTTCTTCTGAGACGAGGTTCTTTGCCTTCTCATCTTTGTCAGTGCTGTTCCCAAAACTGTCTCTTCTGTCCTTTCTTCTGTATTTCTCAAGAAACAAGAACTTGAGGGGACTGTCCTTGATTCTCTATGCCTGGAATACCACCGTGAAATACCATGCAATCTATCCCAGCCACTTTCCCCAGGTTCTTTGATCACCCTCCTGGGCAGGTCAGCAAATCCAGGACCAGTTTGTATCCAGCTGAGAAATGTCTCCTTTACTGATATAGACCAACTACATTCCCAGTGATTCTACTTGGAAATAATAATATCATCTCATGTCTATCTTACCAGTTCTCTGAGAGGTTTCTGAAACATTTTTGAGATTTGAGATTAATGATATGGTAATTTTTCAAAGACTTTTCAATAAAGCATGAAGAACTCTGATAGCTGTCAACAATATGTCACTTCCCTTCAGTAAATGAAAGCTGAGAAAGAATAATTTAATAACATTATTAGTTTCCTGAAAAAAAAACAATTGCTTTTGTCTGATACCAAGTCACCTACCCTGGACTTCAAACTCTACTTATGAAGTTAAAGAAAGGAGATATATAAATCAGCTATTACTCTAAACATTTTTATTTAACTGTTGAAGAGACAGCATTCTCAGTAATGACATTAACAAACCTGCTCTTTGGAACAAACCTCTAAGGTTAAGGGAATGATTTTAAAAGCCTCTGCTTGCTCCAAGGATTAAGAGAAAAAGGTTTATTTGTTTTGTCTCAGTCATATTTTCTAAGTGGACCAGAATATCAAAATAATGTTTTTGAAAGCCCATATAAATTCTAAGAAAGTTAAATGAAATCATTAATGATAGCAAGATCAGTTTAGGTCAAGAGTATAATGTATTCAAGTTACATTCTACATAACTTCCTTCTTCTATAATTATGCCCATAATTATAGTATATAGAGCATAATATATTATTTTGTATGGTCTAGAGGTTTACAATTACATGACTATTCCATACCAAATTCTTACTTCTAGGGCTCCTGTCTTATCACTGTATCTTTAATCTTAGGACAGCACCAACGTGTAGTAGGGATCCCTTGTGTTTGTTCAATGAATAAAAGACTGTAGAGCTCTAAGGAGAGGTTGCTGGGAGCTTCATTCATTCATTTGTGAGTATTTGATAAGTTCTCAGAAAAAAGATAACTTCAAAGCTATTTAGAAATAAATAGAATCACGCTCGCAAAATGCTTGATTCAATATTATTCTAGGAGCAGAGTCTTCTGGCAAGTAAGGTGGTCAAACTGGTGTGGAAGCAGAGCTCAAGTTCTAAGGCTTGGGACACTTTTCCTTCACAACCTCTGAGCTCTGAGCTATCTGCACAGTGGTAGCTGCGAAGGTAGCTACCACCTCCTTTTGTTGTCTTTTTAGTGTTTTTGTTTGTTTGTTTGTTTTTGGCTGCTCAGCATGTGGGATCTTGGTTCCACAGACCAGGAATGGAACCCACTCACTTTGCAGTGGAAGCCCGGAGTCCTAACTCTTGGACTGCCAGGGAAGTCCCATCATTTTAGTTCTTAATGTGATATGGGGATTGGAGGGGGCTGCTCCCACATTTTGTTATCCAAATGGCAGCAGTGAATAAGGGTTTCTGGAGCAATTCACTCTCTTCAGGGGATAAGAATGGGAGAAGACTGCTTGGCAGAAGCCAGCTTTTGTTCTCATAGTTTGTGCTGAGCGCACTAGTGGGTGTGATATCGTCACTTGTTTTTAAGTGTTCTGTGGGAAAGCCCAGCCCTTTATGCTGATGCAAGAATAATAGTCGGGTAATGCTGATTTAAACAGAACCAGCATTGTTAAAAAAACAGAACTGCTTTTCTCTTCCTTTCAGGACCTCTAGGGGGAAAACCAACACATAGGACTGAAAATAAATATCTAAAATGCTCTAGATCTAATGCTCTAGATTGAAGGCAGGGGGAGAAGGGGACGACAGAGGATGAGATGTTGGATGGCATCACCAACTCGATGGACATGTGTTTGAGCAAGCTTCAGGAGCTGGTGATGGACAGGGAAGCCTGGAGTGCTGCAGTCCATAGGATCGCAGAGTCGGACATGACTGAGCAACTGAACTGAACTGAAAATGCTCTAGAAATGCAGCAGAGTTAAGATTTTTTCCTAATAGAAACAATCTTTAGAACAGATATCCTAATATAGTATTTCCCTTTCAGTACCTTTTAGGTTTATATACATTTATTGAATATTTAGGAGTCAGCACTTCACATCATTTACCTCAGTTACTACCTACAACTTATAAGGAAATACTATTATTCCTATTGGAAAAGGAGGAGATGTAGGTTCAGAGAGAGTAGAATATTGCTCAAGGTCCTAAGGTAGTGCCAGGGGATGAGCATAAAAAATTCAGGCTCCTATCCTTTTTATCTTCTTCTTATCCTTCTTGTCAAAACTAAACAGCATATTAGAAAGCAGAGACATTACTTTGCTGATAAAAGTCCATATATTCCAAGCTATGGTTTTTCCAGTAGTCATGAACAGATGTGAAAGTTGGACTGTAAAGAAGGCTGAGTGCCAAAAAATTGGTTCTTTTGAATTGTGGTGCTGAAGAAAACTCTTGAGAGTCTCTTGGATAGCAAAGAGATCAAACCAGTCAATCCTAAAGGAAATCAACACTGAATATTAATTGGAAGGACTGATGCTGAAGCTGAAGCTCCCCTACTCTGGCCCCCTGATGTGAAGAGCCAACTGATTGGAAAAGACCCTGATGCTGGGAAAGACTGAGGGCAGGAGGAGAAGCGGGCAACAGAGGATGAGATAGTTGGATGCCATCAACAACTCAACGGACCTGAGTTTAAGCAAACTCTGGGAGATAGAGAAGGACAGGGAAGCCTGGTGTGCTGCAACCCATGGGGTCACAAAGAGTCAGACATGACTTAGTGACTGAACAACAACGGCCTCTATCTCCAACAGCCGTCCTAGCTTCCCTAGTAACTATACTACGGAAGGAAAGGGCTATGCAAATTTTATGCAAATATAACTTCAAAACATGTCCTTCCCTCAGCAATATCCTGGCCCTGGAGACTCTCCTGTATCAAATCAAATGCCTAAAACATAGTAGAGTTTTCAAATGGAGCCAGAACTTTCTGACTTGATGCTTGGATGTGTTCCCATTCCTGTTCTTTGAAGCTGACTCTCCAACAGTAACACAACTGCTTTCACTTAGGTTTCATTTTGGATATTGTATTTCTTTCTAAATAAATTAGGAGCAAACC
This sequence comes from Odocoileus virginianus, assembly GCF_023699985.2. Classification (NCBI taxonomy): domain Eukaryota; kingdom Metazoa; phylum Chordata; class Mammalia; order Artiodactyla; family Cervidae; genus Odocoileus; species Odocoileus virginianus. The sequence continues at coordinate 29,322,316 of NC_069677.1, read as the reverse complement.
CTCTGGTTAATGAATGCCTCAGAGGTTTTTCTATCTCTTCAGTTGTATTACATAAATAAAAACTAGGCAGGTAGATAATTTAACTGCTCCACCCTCATCCAACTTGACTTGCCCCAACACTTACCCAAATCCCAGAGAGGTCACAAATTCTTTCAATCTGAGAACATCAATTTCTTTGCTCTTTATGTCCCTGCTCTCTTTATCAGGATAGCTACTTACTGCTCTTCCTGTTTTGCTTTAACTGAAATAAATTTGAGCTTTTATCCCTTCTGTTGTTTGGATTTCCTGGCTTAAAAGCTTTGAATCAGAGTGACATTAATCCTAATTTTTCTGTAATGTGGCATTATTGCTCATTACAGATATTTGTACTGCTCCATCTTACTTTCTGAGAATTTCATGGACTTTCTCATTGGAAATGAGTCAGTGATTTGGAATTTGCATCTTCCTAAGTAACAAGTAGGCTGTTTCATTTTTTAAGGCTCACTTCTTAAAGAAAATTCTACTCCAGCTTACCAATTTTTTTTCAAAATCCGATTTACTTACAGCCAAACCCAGAATTTAATTAACTAGTATTTACATTACTAGCAATGTCCAAATGTATTTTCTGTAGAGATCAACCCCAGGGCAGCCGCACAGCCTCTGCAAGAAGGTTCCTCTTCTTTGGTGACAATGAGTCAGATTTGTATTAACTCAGAAATGAATTTAAGGAGGAAAAAAAAAAGAGATTTTGTCATCTTATGAGTAACTGTTTCATCTTGGTTCAGTTGACAAAGCAGCAGCTCTAAAAATAAAACTTACTGTACATTTGTTCTTTTTCTTTATTTTAAAAACCAAACTCTTAACTTTGTCTTTTGGCATACCTAATGAATATGTAATCTAACAAAATGATTTCAAGTATTAATAGTTGGAAGGAATTTCTTGGCTTGGAGATGGTGTGCTAATTGTTTCAGTCCACATATGAGCTGAAATACAAATTTCAATGAAGTTTAAATATCCCCAATTTAATTATTTTCCATGAAATCAGACCTAGTGTCTTTTTTCACATTGACAATGATTGCCTAGTAAGTCTAACCAAGAGCAACTAAAACATGGCAATTTCCAGATCTTTTTCTTCCTCAGTCTACAACTATGTATATTTTGTACATTTTAGTGATGTTTATTAAAATCTGCCTTTTATTGAAGTTATTTGTGCAATTCTGTAAAAAGTAATTGTGTAAATAAGACTCTTAAAGATATAGATCAAGTCTGAACCATCTTTGTATCCCTTAAGGCACCAAACAGAGTTTTCTGACTTTCCATACTTCAATCCATCAAATATACCACTGTTAAATTAATTTTTTTGAAGTTAAACTTTGCTTAAGTAACTTTTTGGATAAGAACCTACAGCATTTTCTGGTTGTTTACTGAATTAAACATTCCTGTCACACCTGCACTCATAGCCTGACATTACCTAGCCATAACCTGTCTGTCCCAGCTTTTTCTCTGCGGTATTCTCCATTGAAACTTGCCTCTTCCTACTTCTGAGAAGAGGTCCTGGGATTCCCCATTTTCCTTGTGCTGTTCTCTTGAACTAGAGTGCCTCATAGCAGAACCTGTCCACAAAGCCACAACTGATCCTCCCAACCAAATCTCTCCTTGTTTCTGATCTTTGCAGCCCTAAATATACTGCTCTTGTGTACTTCTGTCGCTTCTGCCCCACTTCAGCTTAAATTATAGTCATCTGTGTGCTTGTCTTATCTCCCAGATTTGAGAGGAGGCATGGTATGGTGGAGAGAACAAGAGCTATGAGGTTGGAAAAATCTAAGCTCATATAGTGCCTCTATCCCTTTTGAGCTTTTTTTCCCCCACGTACAGAAAAGTCATTGATTCACTTGCCCTCTCATGCTTTGAGTTACCACAAAACCATTTTAAGTAAAAAGAAGATTCTTTCCACCTAACACAACCCCATTTGTAAGCACCAAAAAAGAAAAAAAAGTGATAAAGATAAAAGAGAATAAATAGGCTAATGAATAAAAAGAGACAGAAAGTTTGTGCACAATGTCTCAAGAGGTTTGAAAAAATAACTGAGGGTATTTAGATGAGAAAAGAAATAAGAATAGATTTTTGGGGGGGAGGGGATTCTCTGATGGTCCAGTGGTTAAGACTCTGCACTTCCAATGCAGGAAGAGCAGGTTCAATCCCTGTTTGGGGAACTAAGATCCCACATGCTGCATGGCAAGGCTGTAAACAAATAAAACAAACAAAAGAATAGATTTTTTTTTTTTTATTTCTTGAAGAAGTTCTATTAGTGGTCTTTACATTCACTGAGTCAGGGAGCACTATCTGCTGTTGTTTAAAGCAACGAAGCCCCTGGAAATAAAAAAGAAATCAAACTCCCTTCTCTCTAAATCTATCCTTCCTCTACTATGTCTTTTAGAAATAAGACATTGAAAAGAAACAGCGCCATTTGGCATATATTGGAAGATTAGGTATTTTGTCTCCTAAAACAGAAGAAATTTATCATATTTTTAAGGACAGTTTCCTGAAATAAATTTGTCATTGCTTCTGCAGGAGAGAAGAATTAATCAGTACTTGTTAGTAATAATAGTAAAAATAACAGCCCTAAACATTTGTCAAGTGTTTATTATGAGCTCATTATGTAACTGGTATCCAAAACCGTGGTCTTGCTTAATAGTCCAATAATTTTGCTCCTCAAAGAGTGTAACAGAATAACAAGTCCTGCTCCTCAACCTATAGAACAGAATCTATATTTTTAAAAGATTCCCAGGAAAACACCAACAAAATGAAAAGACAGCCGGCTGAATGGGAGAAAATATTTGCAAATCATATAACTAATAAGTGGTTAATAGTCAAAGTATATAAAGAACTCATGCAACTCAATAGCAAAAAATAAAATCTGATTTAAAAATGTGCATTTTTCCAAAGAAGACATACAGATGGCCAACAGGCACATAAAAAGATGCTGCTAAACATCATGAATCACAGTCAGATATTACCTCACATCTGTCAGAATGGCCATCATCAAAAAGACAAGAATTAACAAGTGTTGGCGAGGATGCAGAAAAAAGGGAACTCTTATGCATTGTTACTGGGAATGTAAATTGGTGCCTCCACCATATGGAGGTTCCTCTAAAAATTAAAAATAGAGCCACAGTATGATCCAACAATTCCACTTCTGGGTATCTACTCAAAGAGAATGAAAAGGTAATTAGGAAAAATATATGCACCTCCATGTTTATTGTTGTGCTATCTATAACAGCCAAGATATGGAAACAACCTGAGTGTGCATTAATGGATGAGTGGATAAAGAAGTTGTAGTTTATACAGATATATATACACGTACATGTGGTTGTGGTATGTATACACAATGCAATATTATTAAGCCATTAAAAAGAATGAAATCTTGCTATTTGCTAATACTGGAGGGTATTATGCTAAGTGAAGTAAGTCATAAAAAGAAAGACAAATATTACATGGTCTCACTTATATGTGGAATCTTAAAAAACAAAAAGCAAAATCCAAGCTCGTAGATACAGAAAACAAACTGGTGGTTGCCAGAGGTGTGAGGTGGGGTGGAATGGGGGTGGAAATGGATAAAGGAAGTCAAAAGGTATAAAATGCAGTTATAAGATAAATAAGTCATGAGGATGTATGTATAGCACGACAACTAGAGTTAGTAATAATACTTAGAAATTTGAAGTTGTTGAGAGAGTAGATCTTAAAAGTTCTTATTACAAGAAGAGATTTCTGTAGCTAAGTATGGTGATGGTTATTAACTAGACATATTGTGGCAATCACTGTGTAATTTATACAAATATCAAATCATGTTGAAGATCTGAAATGAATGTAACATTGAATGTCAATTATACTTTAAAAAAAAAACACAGGTAACTCATAAGTACAATAAAGTTTGAGAAGCACTGATCCTTAACTTTAAGAGATGGTTTTTTCCTCTTTTCTACCTCAGTCTTAGTCATTTGGGATTCTTTAGTGTCCAGTAATGATTTGGACTAATATGGGCTTGAAACATGCAAAAGCATATGAATGTTAATGTGTTGCAAGAACATTCTGAAAGTGATGGCATCTTTTCTACCTTGACTATTTTGAGGCCAAGGAAATGCAGCCAATAGTTAGACATTCTTTTCTAGTCATCTGTACCTGACATTTTCAGGTGAATTAGTTTTAGTCTCACATAAAAGAGCTATGGGTTGAACAGGTGAGAATAGACTACAAGGAAATCAAATGGAGAGACCAATGGAATTTTGATTAATGTGGATATTCATTAGTATACCCTTTCTGTTGGACAACTTGACAATATGGATTAAGAAAACCAAGTATCTTTGACCATTTCTAAGAATTTATCTAAAATACATATTAAAAGATGCACACAAAGATTAGTGATTAAAAATTTGTATGTGCTGTTATTTGTATTAATGAAAATTATATGTCACTTAGACATTCAACACAATAATGGAATAATTAATAAGATTATGATATAGCCACATGATAATTATCCAATTAATGTAGCCAATTAATATGCAGCTAATAAAATTTTATTTTTGATTTGGGAAAAGCTCCCAGTATGCTAAATGTAAAGGTAAGCTCACCAAGTAAAAGTGGAGTATGATTCAAATTTTATACAAAGTACTTACACATGGAAAAGAAATATACCAAAATATCAATAGTAGTTATTGCTCAGTTTTAAATTGTGGCAAATTATTATTTATTTATTATTTTCAATATTTACCAAGTTTTTTACAGTGTATTATTTCTATCATTAGGAAAAAAAATTAAATAACAGCAAAATGTATAGTTAGTACTCCTTGATTACTGCTTCTGATTTCAAGTCTAGACTTGGAAAAGAGAGTGTATTTTTGATGGAATATTCTGTCAGTTTTTTTCTACTTGCTGCCCGTTGTTTGGAGAATGACCCTCCACAGACACTAAATATATGCTTCAAAAATGCCGAAGTTCTGATTACAGATATCCCTTCTTTATTCTTCTGCTAAATTCAAGAGTATAACAATAATTCTATCCAAGGTTAAAAGTCCATTCTCCATAGTGAAAGAACTTAAAAAAATTTTTCATTTTGAAATAAATACAGTTGCACAGGAAGTAGTAAAGATAATACAGAGAGGTGTGCTGTGCCCTTCACCTAATTCTCTCTTGGAGCAGCATTTAAACATGAATTATCTGCTGGATTTCATTTCTTTATCCTTACAGCAGGAAACTAGTGGGAAGTGGCTGTGTCGTCAGCTCTAAAGCCTAGTCCAGTCCTTTCGGTTTCTGTATTTTGAAAAGGGGGAAATAACTTTTTTCTTAAGTTCCCATGGTTGACCCTGAGTCATAGAGGTTTACAAAGAAATCTCAGCCTGTTGTATCATTTCTTCTGTCATATCCACGTGTAAATGTAACCTCTTAGCTGTAGTTTCGGTTGAAGAATGCATGCTTCTCTCTTTATAGGGAATTACCAAGTACTGCTGGTATTTTGCTCAGCTAAGTTGATGTAACCTAATTGGTAAAACAGGGTGGAAAAGATAGTCTTGACTGATACAAACTTCTCTTTTGTTTTTAATGTGTTAAGGCTTGAGAAACTTAAGACATTGAGGGCTGAGAAAATAATACTCTATTAAAAGACACCTGCTTGGTGATGATATTGAAACAAAGCAAAAGGACTATTCTTGCCAAACCTGACTGCTTTTCTCAACCATTGCTAATGGTAAAGGCACAACAGCTCAGAAGTGGCAGGAGTCAGTGGTGGGCACTCCACATTCACTTTGCCCAAATTTAAACTGTGGTTCTGCCACTTATGAGCTGTGTGGCCCTGGGAAATTTCCTTTTCTTTAATTTCTTTATCTTCTGGCCCAAGAGTAGGCACTCAAGAAGTATTAGCTATCACTCCTGTTGCGTAAATTACAACAGTGGTTGATTAACTTTCTTTGGGATTCCCAACCATTTTACATTACTTTAAGAAATTTTTTTTTTTAATTTAATTTTATTTATTTATTTATTTTAGAGTTTGAGTGGGATTGGTATTAATTCTTCTTTGCAAGTTTGATAAGTTTCACCAGTGAAATCATCAGGTCTTGGACTTCTGTTTGTTGGGAGCTTTCTGATTTACTGACTCAATCTTACTAGGAATCAGTCTGTTCAGATATTCTATTTCTTCATAATTCAGTCATAGTAGGTCGTATGTTTCTAGGAATCAAGAAATCTTTAAAACTAGTATAAATTTGCATATGTGCCACGATAACATTGATTTGCAACACTCTAGGATACACTTCAATGTTAGTCTTGAACAAGTGATTCTATACGATCTCACATATTCACTTGTGTTTAAATGGTTGGAATTCTCTTCTCTCAACACTCATCTTCAGATGCCAAATTGACCAAATTTTCTATCTACACTTGGGTTTGTCTCCCATAACCATTCAGATATCCTAACATTTTTATGTTCACTTTATGTACAAATTGAAAAATTATTTTAGAGAAACTCAAATAAGATTATTAACCAGAGGGCCACCACTTTTCAAGCCAAGAGCCCAGAACAGAGATAATCAGTTTTTTTCTGTCCAATGGAAGGAGTACCAAAATTGAAAAACAAAAGAATCCTGTCACTTTGCCAAACTAATGGAGGAACATTTCCCCAATCCACATAAAACCATCCTATGAGCTAATTAATTTGTTTGATTAAAAGTAAGAGAAACATTTACATGCACAATGTGTAAGAGCAGGTATTGGAAAAATACTCAAATAGCTACAAACTCTGGACACAACTGAGTGAGCAAACATGCCTTTTAAATAGCAAGTATCAGATTATTGTTGTTCAATCGCTACATCATGTCTGACTCTTTGCAGCCCCATGGACCGCAGCAGGCCAGGCTTTCCTGTACTTCACTGTCTCCAAGTTTGCTCAAACTCATGTCCGTTGACTCAGTGATGACATCCAACCATCTCACCCTCTGTCATCCACTTCTCCTCCTGCCCTCAGTCTTTTGCAGCCTCGGGGTCTTTTCCAATAAGTTGGCTCTTCGCATCAGGTGGCCAAAGTATGGGAGTTTCAGCATCAGCGTCAGTCCTTCCAATGAATATTCAGGACTGATCTCCTTTAGGATGAACTGATGGGATCTCCTTGCTGTCCAAGAGACTCTCAAGAGTCTTCTCCAGTACGACAATTCAAAAGCATCAATTCTTTGGCGTTCAGCCATCTTTATGGTCCAGCTCTCACATCCATACATGACTACTGGAAAAAAAACATAGTTTTGGCTACACAGAACTTTGTTGGCAAAGTAATGTCTCTGCTTTTAATATGCTGTCTAGGCTTGTCATAGCTTTTCTTTCAAGAAGCAAACGTCCTTTAATTTCATGGCTGCAATCACCATCTGCAGTGATTTTGGAGCCCAAGAAAATAAAACATGTCATTGTTTCCACTTTTTCCCCATCTATTTGCCATGAAATGATTGGACCAGATGCCATGATCTTAGTTTTTTGAATGCTGAGTTTTAAGCCAGCTTTTTCATTATTACAATTTTCAAATCTTAAGTGCTCCAGCATCGTTTAGAAATATTACACCTTCTCAGGTCACAGAGTTAAAGAATTTCAGAAACATAAGAAGTCCTAAGGACAGTGCAGCAAAACCCTTCATTATACAAATGGTAACAAGCACCCTGGTGGAATTGACTCACTTAAGGGTATTGGCTATATCTGGTAGCTGAACCCAGATATTCTGACCCCTTGTTATGGCAGCAATAACAATTTCTTGGTACACAGCTCTGAACACTTTTTCTTATGCTGACTCCCTTTACCTCTCACTTTTATTTTTCCTTCTCTCCATCATAAACCAGCCTTTCATTCCCCAGGTCCCGGTATCCTCCAGGAGAAGCCCAGGAAACTGTTTGTCTCCTTCACAGCCCTTCTCTCATACCATGCACATCCCCACCCACTACTTGATACTATCATCAAGTTCAGAGGGGTTTGTGTTTATCATCCAGGTCCATACAGATAAGATATTGTCTAAAGAAACAGAATTTACTATTTCATGAAAATATTCACTAATGAAATCACCGCTCAAATTCCCACATAGTTTACACTGGTCTTTCCTTGTCTGTGGCATCTACAGCTTGGTCTGTCATCTCTTTCTGATATTTAGATATGGTGAACATCTGCTGGAAGACTGGGAATGCATTGCAAATGGATTGCAAATGGAAGTTGTAAATCTTGCTAAGGTTGCCAGAATTCCATGAAGTCTGTAACTATAAAATTAGTCCTAAGAAACAAAGATTCTTCCCTCTCTCCCTCTAGTTTTTAAAAGACAGCCAATGTCACTGATAATGATAATCTGACACAGTTTAAGAAGATTAAACTTGTTACTTAAACAAAAGAAAGTAAACAAGAATCATAACCCAAGAGGCATTTTTAAAGATTGATTTAATTAATAAATTGATGAACCATCTTTTAAATTTTGCTACAGGTATCAAATATACTTTGTTCAATCAGTTGTTTCAAAACAAAGTCAAGACTTGATTCATTCTAAGACTTCATGCATAATCTCAACTCTGACCTAAATTTTGTTCAATACAAGATAAATTGAATTAATTTTCATAATTTGCTCCTTTTAAAGGTCAAATTTCAATCAAACACTTACTTAATCATCTACTGTAAAACTATGGCCCCCTCTTTAAGTGGTCTTTTTGTAACACCATAGCTCCTCAGAGTGGGAATATATGCATACATCAACAAAGATTAGAAGACTAGAAAGACAGTAAAATCTTAGTATAGGTCTCATCTCTTGAGTGGTAGTATGGCAAGTGATTTTTATGTTCTTCTATGACTTTTTCTAAATTTTCCAAAATTTTCTAAAAATAAATACATCCTCCTTTTGAAATATGAAAATACTTTTAAAAAGATAGAATTCTCCTTCAACTCCATCTCCTCATAATTCCCCACTCCTATCAAGAACCTGAAGCACTGACGTTGAAACCCCTCTTTCTTCTCAGACACTATTCCTGTTTTCAAGGGCAGAAACACTTTTAATGCCTGTCATCAATGCACTTATTCTTTAATTTTGCAACACAACATTAAAATAATTTACTACATATTACTGAGTAAGTTTGTAATTATTCTAAAGCTTTTCATGACCCTCCTTTTTCAAGCAAGGGAGATGGTGTAGGTAACATCTGACAGGTGGAAAACTCAATTTTTTTGTCGGACGTTTCAGGCCTCAGGGTGTAAGAGTTAGTTCTCAGAAATAAAGTATCTTATCTTCCTCCCCCTAAAAGATAGTAAGCCTTTTTTGAGTTCTATGCTTGATCAGGTCAAGTGTAGGAAGTCTTTATGCTGAAGCCCTTCTTCTAGCAATAAGGCCACCTCTGATTCATGATCATAAAACCATGATGCCGAAATGGCATTACAAGAAGTCATAGACATAGTTCTGCTGGCAGAAAAACAATGGCTTATCTTCTTTCTATCCAAAAGACAATTTAATCTTTTCCTTTATTTATTTCATTTATCTATTTTCCTGTGTATACTCTTTCCATGAGGATGAACACTTTTTCCCTTCTAATGTCAGAATTATATGGCTGACAACAAAAGACATGTAAAATGAAAGTCAAGGATTGAGGAAGTTACAAGTAAGTGGTAATAAGTTTGTAATTAACTAACATACGCCAACGCAGGAGACATAAAAGACACAGGTTTGATTCCTGGATCAGGAAGATGCCCTGGAGGAGGGCATGGCAACCCACTCCAGTACTCTTGCCTGGAGAATCCCATGGACAGAGGAGCCTGGCGGGCTGTAGTCCATAGCATCCCACAGAGTTGGACACGACTGAAGCGTCTTTAGCACAGCACAGCACATATTATAAACACATTTTTAGTTAACATAAGTAAGTAGTATAAGTTACAAATAGGGCTAGGAAGCGGAAAAGGCTTATAAAGACACAGGTCTTGAAAAACTATATAGCTGTTACAGTTGAGCTTAATTTCACCCTAAACTGCCTGCAATTAAAGCTAAAAGAAAGAAAGAATCAGTATAATTTCATTTTACTTCATTAATTCAGTGGGGGATTCTATAGTAGATTTATATGATAAAGCAATTATTGAAATAAAAAAATGGCAGAAAACCTGTGACAGATAGGCAATTGTTTCTCATGAAATTAAATATAACTTCTATTATTAAGACTAAAAAATTGTCACATTTTAACCAGATAATAGTTTAAATAATCTTTTTATTTTTCTCTGTAGATTATTTGCCAGTCTTCCCCAACGGCTCAGCCATAAATAATCTACCTGTACTGCAGGAGACACAGGAAGACAAAGGTTCGATCCTGGGGTCAGGAAGATCCCTGGGAGGAGGAAATGGCAACCCAGTCCAGTATTCTTGCCTGAAGAATCCCATGGATTCTCCTTTATGTAGATTATTTAGATGGTTTATTTCCATTTTGACTTTAGGAGAATTTTTTTGTTTTCTGACAGTGTCCTAGTAAAGATTAGGGTTTAGAAAATGTTAACTAAAGTAAAAATATTTAACAAGTTTTATTACAATTAATGTAGTTTAAATAATTTTGTTTTTTTTTTAGAGATTTTTTTCCATTTATTTTTATTAGTTGGAGGCTAATTACTTTACAATATTGTAGTTTTTTTTGCCATACATTGACATGAATCAGCCATAGATTTACATGTATTCCCCATCCCGATCCCCCCTCCCACCTCCCTCTCCACCTGATCCCTCTGGGTCTTCCCAGTGCACCAGCCCCGAGCACTTGTCTCATGCATCCAACCTGGGCTGGTGATCTGTTTCACCCTTGATAATATACATGTTTCGATGCTGTTCTCTCAAAACATCCCACCCTTGCCTTCTCCCACAGAATCCAAAAGCCTGTTCTGTACATCTGTGTCTCTTTTTCTTTTTTGCATATAGGGTTATCATTACTGTCTTTCTAAATTCCATATATATGCGTTAGTATACTGTATTGGTCTTTATCTTTCTGGCTTACTTCACTCTGTATAATGGGCTCAGTTTCATCCATCTCATTAGAACTGATTCAAATGAATTCTTTTTAATGGTTGAGTAATATTCCATGGTGTATATGTACAACAGCTTCCTTATACATTCATCTGCTGATGGGCATCTAGGTTGCTTCCATGTCCTGGCTATTATAAACAGTGCTGTGATGAACATTGGGGTTTAAATAATTTTGAATTATCCCTTACCCTTTCCTTCCTAAGGCTGTTTAGTCTCTCAAAACTGCAGAATTTAGACCTGAAAGAAAGGACTTTAGAACTTTTCTAGTTCTTTCTCCTCATTTAGCAGTCCTGGTCATATTTTCTTAGTGAATTCGTCTCTGAAAATGCATAAAGTACAATTTTCAAGTTGTAAAAAAAAAATAAGTGAGTCTCAGATAAACAAAAAAATTAACACGCGTTAAAGATTTTATTCAACTTGTTAGTTAACAAAGGAACCAGGGAATTCTCTGGTAATACAATGGTTAGGATGATCTGCTTGCACACCGTGACCTGGATCCAATCCCTGGTCAGGGAACTAAGATTCTACAAGCCACACGGTGAGGCAAAAAAATAAAAGGAACCAGAAGGATATTAAAATCAATACAAAGGGCAAATGAGAAACTAAACTGACAAAGGCAGATGCATTGATTTCTGTCTCAGGTATAAAATTGGTTAATCCTTTAGCAGGGCAACACACCATGAACTACAGGATTCTTTTCACTGGTTAGAAATTATATGCATCTCTGCAGGATGAATAAAGTCTTTCTTCGTTATTTGCAGATTCCATGTCTGTGAAATTCTGCTCATTAAAACTTATTTGTAACTCTCAAATTCATACTTACCACACTTTAGTGGTCATTCAAGAACATGCACAGGGCAGTGAAAAATTTGAATTGCGTGGTATGCATGTTCCCAGCTGAGGTTAAACAAAATAACCTTCTGCCTTCTTGGTGAAGCTCTCATACTGTAAACAAACGTCTTTTTTGTGGCCTATTGAGTGCCATGTTTTTTACATTTCTGTGGTTTTTTTGTTGGTGATTTTACTGTTGAAATGGTATAGTGCTGAAGTGCTGTCTAGTATTACTAGAGCAAGCAGGCATTGGTGTACCTTATGTGTGGTGTGTATTAGATTAAGTTTTGTTCAGGCCTGAGTTATAGTGCTATCAGCCATGAGTTCAGTGCTAATGAATCAACATTATGTATGCATATATTAAGTAAGGTGTTTCAAATATGAAAGGAGATTATATATTAATCAGTTAATGAAAATGCTGTGACCAGGAGCTCTCAGGAATTTAACACTGTATTTCCCATAGAAGCAATAGTTATGTGTGTGTGTTAAATTACTTCAGTTCAGTTGCTCAGTCGTGTCTGACTCTTTGTGACCCCATGAACCGCAGCACGCCAGGCCTCCCTGTCCATCACCAACTCCCAGAGTCCACCCAAACCCATGTCCATTGAGTCAGTGATACCATCCAACCATCTTATCCTCTATCATCCCCTTCTCCTCCTGCCCTCAATCTTTCCCAGCATCAGGGTCTTTTCCAATGAGTCAGCTCTTCGCATCAGGTGTGTCTAACTCTGTGCAACCCTATGGACTGTAGCCTGCCAGGCTCCTCTGTCCATGGGATTCTCCAGGCACGAAATTGGAGTGGGTTGCCATGCCATCCTCCAGGAGATCTTCTCGTCCCAGGGATTGAACTCGTGTCTCTTTTATCTCCTGTATTGGCAGATGGGTTCTTTACCACTAATGCACCTGGGATGCAATAGTCAGTATTTGCTAATTCAGTGTTCACAGTAGTGTTATAGGACATTACCAGGAATAGTGAGACTCAGCTGTTTATTTAACTCTACAAGTTAATCTCTGCAGAGTTATAAAATTCGCCAGGAACTAGGAAGTCAAGCCTAGCACTGGACTGCAAGAACACCTGATAACTCTTTCCCTTATTTCCATATTTCAGATAATATTTCTAGCAATATTTAATTAGCTTTGTAAAATGCCTTGACCCCACTTGAGTTCTCTGCTCTTTCCTAAAGTTGTGAAACACAAAGTGTTTTGATCAGTACTGTGTGGACTGCCTTGTCTCTCTTCTAACTCCAGAGATGCACTGTGTTCTAACATAATAAAATCCAGTCTCCTGTGCTTTAAACATCATCGCTTTAATTCATATTTAATCTGTTATGCACCAACTTAAATCCCTCTCTGCTATTCCTAGTGTTTGGAAAACTTACATTTCAGTTATACAGTTATGATAACCATATTTTGCTCTCAACTCAAATATAAGATGGCAAATCAAGCTTTTGCAATCCCTTAGATGGGTTTCCTTTTGGACATTTAAAGGACCTTGTTTAGGAAGTTTTGTTTAGCATAAGAGCCGTCTGGCTCACTTAAAAGACCTGCTATGTAGCATCAGAAGACGATTCATCGGGTTCTGCCACTCACTAGTTGTCTGTTGCGGGTAAGTCATGTCACTGCTCTGTGTCTCAGTTTCCCTGTCTCTATCTCACATCTCTAAAATGAGGTTGAGAGCCACCTCACTTGCTTACCTTCCAGTATTATTTTAGTGACCAGCTACGGGTGCATAAGACAGACAAAGTCTAACCTAGTTCCTGGGATCAGGCAGTGACATTTAAGCTGAAACTTGAAGAAAATAAGGAGAAAGAAAGGGTAGCTTGTGAAAAGACATCTGGAAGACAGAGCGTGAGGCGAACCCTCAGACTGCAAATCCAGTGTCACTGGAGGGCTGAGGGGGCCAATGGTGAGGCTGGACTGAGACATGGGCTTGGTAACTGCCTTGAATATTCTTTAAGTCATTCCTTTGTTAAACAATTAAAAATAATCAAATGAACAAATACCCTCTTAGATGAACATTTCCCTGCTTATTTTGGTCCATCTTAAAATTGGGATAGTAATCTAAGGAATCCTAATCTAGCTTTTCCAATTCCTAGCAGTAGTCATCAATTTTTTGCCAGAAGTTGAAGAATATTTGTATATCTTTCATTAAACAAGAGTAAGAACATATGAAATGTAAGCAAGAATACCACTGACATCTCCTGCAATAACTCAGTGAGATATTATAAGATCCCAACCAAATTTTAGGAGGAATTCCTAGTGACATAGGACAGGTTTTGACCCTATTTTACTTGGTGTGGCAAATGACAAGCACACTTGCACTCAATGGAGATCTTAGCAGGCAGAAACTGGCCAGTCCATTTTAGAAAGCAACGTTTAACTTCAAATTCAGTAAGCTGAATACACAAATATACTGCTACACTGCCATGAACTGAATTACGTGGGAAAACCTAAGGGTTCAGAAACAGCTTCCAATCAATCATTAGGAAGTTGTGTTGCCCTGTGAAAGGTGAGCTTGTGCCTGCAAATTAAAAACAAAACAAAACTGTTTCAACATCTGGCCTCACTACATAATCATACAAGTCTTCTAAAAACAGATTGGCATAAATCAAGCTGGAGAAATTGGGCCTGTAGTTAGAGAACACTTCTATTAAAAAATGGCTCCTTCTAAGGGAAATCTGAAAGAAAAAAGAAAGCTTTCATCAGAACCATGAGACACTTCATTATTCCCAAATCTAACCAAACCTATTTTAAATAGGAGTCATTTAAAGCAACTTGTGCTTACTGTGAATGTCTTTAGACTATAAACCAATTCCTACAGTGTTTAACAAAGAAAGACATATTGTTAACTGTGATGAATATGCTAACAAATTTTGAAGGAAGGAAGATTAGACAACCACATCTTACCACATCATCTGATTTTGTTAGAAAAATATTCTTCACATGTTATCAGTATCTTAAATGTTTTAAAAATGGGTCATATATAGGAGCAATGCCAGTTTGAGATCTAAAACATAAGCTCTAATCATAAAATGTGAATTTCAGTTTTAAGCTGTGACTGCTCTATGACCAAGGGTTCATGACTCTGAAATAACTATCTCTATTTTAACTTGAAGTGGTTTGTTTTATAAGGAAATAACTGCAAACTTTCAGTTAAGGAACATAAAATGTTTAGTAGTACTGTATAAGTTAAAAAGCATATAGTATATAGTAGCTTTTTTAAGGCTATGTTCTATCCAAATCCAAAAAGCTTAAAATATTTTACCATAAAAGTCACATTATACTATTTGGCTATTGCAATTTAAAAAAATGCAAAATAAAATGCCATGTTATTCTACAGAGACAAATATACCAGTTCCTCAAATGAACATATTGATTGCTCATCACACTTAGCTCTGAGTCTCCTGTCAGCCAAAGCCCCATGAAGAAAAATGCAAGTTATATAATTCTTACCATATGACCAAAAGAAGCATACTATTCCTTCAGGCAATCTTTTCCTGATACTAAATTCTAAATGGAATTAACGTTTATTTTCTATCATATGTATGCTGGGGAATTTACCTACATGATATGATTTTATCCTCTCAGTGGACATCATAATAACCTATTTTTTCCACTCTATGAAGTGTGGGTTCAAATCTAGGACTGCTTAATTTCAAGGTTTATGCTTTTCCCATATTTCCCAAGTTTTTTGCACAGAGCACTTTAAATCCTGCAATGGATCAGGATACATATTAAGAACTGTCCTAGGAACTCAGAAGCATTCTTCATATTGTCATTTCTTCTATTTAACATCTATAGAAATTAAGGACATACTTTTTTGTTGTTGTTTGGCAGCTCTGAATCTTTGTTGTGGCACGTGGGCCTCTCTAGCTTCAGTGAGCAGACTCAGTCGCCCAGTAGCACATGTGATCTCAGTTTCCTGACCAGGGATCGAACCCACGTCCGTTGCATTGGAAGGTGGATTTCTTAATCACTGGACCACCAGGGAAGTCCCAAGGACATACAGTTTTAAAACGACTTACTAAGGTTCTGTTCTGGGCAAGATAGCACTATTCAGTCTGTTTTATCCACTGAATACCGCTATGAAGTCTAGATAGAACACATGGAATAGCTATCTTGTGGCTCTTGAAAAGTAAATCATAGTAGAGAGATTGGAGAAGAAGATAAGAACTGAAGTATCACTGAACTGATGGTGACTTTCCAATTTTTATCCCTCTAGTATTTCCTAGCCTGAACTGAAGGCAGCCCCAAATCCAGAAGTATGATCAAAATTTGTAACTTGAACCCAACCAGGTCAATTATCCACTAAAACAAAAAAATCAACATTCTCCATAGGATTTCAATAAGACCCAGAGCCCTATAATATTCAAAATATCCAGAGCACAATCCAAAATTACTCAGTACTGAAAGAACCAGTAGTCTCAGCTCGCATTGGAAAAGACAATCAATAGCTGCCAACACCAAAATGACGAATACATTAGAATTATATGACAAAGTATTTGAGGTAGCTATTATAAAAATGCTTTAAGAAGTAAGAGTGAGCAGTCTTGAAATATATAGAAAGATAAAAATTCTCAACAAACAAATAGAAACTATAAAGGACCAAATGGAAATTTTACAGAGAGAACAAGAAATGTTCCCTGTGCTCAAAGTGCTTGTGATCTAACTGGAAGGATAAGAAAATTTTAAGTTACAGAGATCCAAATGAACAGATTAAAATCCATTCATAGATTTCAACAAACTCAGAGCACTTACTAAGACACTTAAATCATGACAATACCTTATGGAAAGTGCTATGACAGTATGCTGAAAGAGCAGAAGGGCCAGATGGAGGGAGTGGTCAGCCCTTGAGGGGAGGGGATAGAAAAATATTATCTAGATGTCCTATTTAGGATGAGATTAGATCAAGAATGTCAGAGACTCCACAAATAACTATTTTTTGCTCTTATACAAGTCAGGATGAAAGCACTGCAGAGCTGGTATAGAGAGTCTGCCATTTCAAACTGACTGGATCCCAAACTGAGTGCAACTTTCTACTTCACCATCCCTAAGTTATGGTGGGAACCTTGGCCAGGATGGAGTTATAGCCATCCTGTGTGTATGCGTACTAAGTCGCTTTAGTCCTGTCGGACTCTTTGTAACCCTATGGACTGTAGCCTGCTAGGCTCCTCTGTCCATGGGATTCTCCAGGCAAGAATACTGGAGTGGGTTGCCTTGCCTTCCTCCAGGGGATCTTCCTGATCCAGGGATTGAACCTGCATCTCTTATATCTCCTGCATTGGGAAGCCGGCTCTTTACCACTAGCGCCACCTGGGAGGCCCCTTTAGCCATCCTAGACACATTCTAAGTAGCAGGAAGGAAGACAGAAAGGACAAAGATTTTACCCGCTATTTTTGTTTTGAAGGACTATTTCCTGAAGCAGCCACTGATATATTATTGGCCGGAACTTAGTCACATTGTCACATCTAGCTTTGATGGAAATTGTGAAATTTTGTCTTTATTTTGGACAGCCAGGTTTACATCTAAAATCTGGGAGTTGTAAAACTCAGGAAGAAGACAAGAACAGCTATTGGGAGACACCCCAGGATGTTTGATACAGCAGGTTTCGTTTTGTAACCATTTGAACTTCTCTGGGTTTCTAATCCTCCCCCTTTACTTGGTTACTCTCCTGCTTCAAAGGCCTCTCTATCTCTCCTAACTGGTTTCTCCTTGATTTCAGGTTATAGTAATTTAGCTCTGTGGGAGCAGATGCTGAAACAGTTTGGTATATGAGATGCATCTTAGGGATCAACACCTAAGAAAGGAAGGAGTGAGCCAGAAGCAGAGACAGAGGTCTGTCGCAACAGAGGTCCAACAAAGCAGAAGTCAGCACAGTAGGGCGGCTGGAGCATGTGTTACTGGTCATTACTAACCTGCAAGCGGTCAAAAACGCCGAGAACTGCGCTCCAGCCCCGCCAGGCCACGCTCGTAGGCGGCCTGGGAGTGGCCAGGGTGTGGGGCAAGGCGTCAGGTCCGGTGAGGAAGCTTCTCCTGGAAGGTAGGGTGCATGTCTTTCCTTGAATGGGGGTCTGGGCAGCACCTCTCTTTGTCTACCAAGCTCTCAGTTTGCAGACATTGTCTCTTCTTTCTTTATAGCTACTCCCTAGATGACTTTTTCTGGTTTATAACTTCAGCCTGGACATGAACTTCTCTCCTGCGTTCCAGACCCTAAAGTACAATTGCCTACTTTGTTCCTTCTGCACGTGTAATGACCATCTAAAAACTTAACATTGGAAACTTATAACCCAGCTCCTGAGCCCTTTCTTCACCCTTCTAATATTTTATCCCACCTTCCGCATCTCAGTGAGTAACTCAGGTAAAAACCGGGCATCGCCCTTGAGTTCTTTCTTCTTCTCATGCTACATGTCCTGTTCACCGTCACACCTGGTTTTCTCTACCTTTGAAGTGCCCAGAATCTGACCACTTCTCACCCCTATTACCTCTTTATTCCAAGCACCATCTTCTGCTGTGATCACTACACATGTATTTATTTAATAGGGTAATATCCCCTCTTATTCTTCTGTTTTAGCCTTTCTATCATAAATTTCATAATCATTTTAAAAATAGTATAGACAGAAAGTCCCACTGATATTTCAGTTTCAAAAGTCTTAAGCCTATAAAGTTGGGGAGAATTAACATCTTACTTTTAATCTCTCCACTCAGGAATATGGCTTCCCCCCCCCCCATATTATTAAAGCCTTCTTTTATCTTTCAGTTGATTTATAGTTTCCTTTATTTATGTCACATATTTCTCTTGTAAATTTGTCCTGAGGCATCTCATGTTTTAGATGCCATTGTGGATGACCTCATTCTTATCATAATGTTTTCTAGTCTACTGTTGCTGGTATATTTGTCAAATGACTGGAGGGAATAATTGAATAGGTGGTGGTAGTCTGTAGTTCACTTTTTGGGTAGTATTTGAAATTCAAGCTTTTGAAAAAAAAATTGAACTTAAGTAAAACCCAATGACATGGAATATACAACCCTAAAAGTAAAATATTTTCATTTAGAATGGAGATTAAAAATCTATGTTTCAGATGTATGCATTTGTTAAAACTTGTCAAGTGATACATTTAAGATTTGTGCCTTTCACTTTACCACACACACACACACACACACACACACACACAATCCCTAAACAAATAGGCAGGCTGAAGTGTTTAGAGGTAAAGTATGCTGTTGTCTGCAGTTTACCTTGAAGTGCATTTAAAAAAAAAAAGGGAGATGGATTGGTGGATAGATAGACAAATTAATAGGTAAATGTCTATAAGAAAGCAAATATTACAAAAACAATTATAAAATCTAGATGGAGAATACATGAGAGGTTACTACAGTTATATCAATTCTGATATGCTTGAATTTTTTCATAATAAAATTTCAGGAAAAAAATTCCTCATATCAACTACACATTTTGTTAAAGTATCTTAAGCTTCAGTAGTGGTCAGTATCTCAGCGGTTTTACCTCCAACAAAGAGAACCTCTGCCATTTGTGGCTTGCCATTTGTTTACTAGTGGTGAACTAAGAACATCTTTGATTTTCTGTTCTGTGTTTCTATTCTAAGACACTTATAATTAACACTGTTGGGAGCATAATGTCATTGCACCCAGTGCTATCTAGTGCCAGCAAGCAGCCGAGACAGCCTTCAGCCTTCATGGTGGGTTGGCTCATTATCCAAATACAAGGATGCAAACCTACTGCAGTTGCATTCAGAAGACTAAATTAAAGGGCAGTGGCTTTAAATTGTAGAATGAATCACAAGTCAAGCTTGTTCAATCTGTTTTTCATTTGCTAGCAGCCAAGATTTGAAATATTACTCCTGGCTTTCAACATTGCTTTCTTTTGCTTGTAAGATTAATAGCAGAATAAAGCTAAGTTGAACTATACAGGGTGTGACAGAGCCACCTAACTCTTTTCCCAGTTCATCAGAGTTTCCAGGGATGAGTGGGACAGGTAGGTTTTCATAACTGCTTTTTTTTGGCATTATAATCCTTTTCACTTATATTGACCATAATTCTGAATTTTCTAGTCTTGTTTGCTGTTTTACAAGTCTGTGCTTTAAAAAAAAAAAAAGTAGTGAAAGTCTTTATGCAGCTATCTTAGATGTAGCAAAGAGATAACATAACATTTTCTAAAAATAACCAGATACCACCCTCTTCCATCTCTCACTCATGCTTGAGGTTAACCAGTTTAGGTGTAAAATACATCACAGGTAGAAATATAAATTCTGAATATACATGGCATGATATCCTTTTGTCCGAACAAAAGGAGCTGATAAGAGATTATAAAACTCACTTTGTGACTCTAGGCCCAACTCCTACCTCCAGCTTATAGGTAAGATGAAGACTGTTGGAGGTGAGAGTTACTCTTGGAAATAGTTATTAGAGCCCTGTGCTTTAAAATCTTCCTGTCTGACGCCCACCTTAGATACCAGCTGTAAGTGGATGTCTCAGAGAACTTGCCATAGGTCTTCAGGTGGTCTGGAGGACCTGGAAACTGATTTGTACCTAGAAAAGTCTAAAGATAAGGGCTTGCGAGAGCTGCACCTGGTAAGAGAGTGAACATTGAAGGCTCTAGTGGGAATGGCCAGTACTTTCAGGATTTGGTGGAGCAAAAATGAGTGTTTCCAGTGAAGCAGACTGGACATCACATCACACATGCTCTTCAGCGCGAGTTGTCTTAAAGTGTCTTCATTCTAGAGGCCTGTCGGCCTGAAAAGATGGCCCTGAGAGGAAGAGTGGTTTTGGGGTGAAAATTGAGAAGCAGGAGTTTATAGGAACAGCGGTGGGGTCAGCTGAAAGATGCTCGCCCACATCTGGGAACAGTGCACTGGGGACCTCTAGCAGGGAGTCTTCAAACAGCCCACAAAACATCCCTGAAGAGAAAGAGCCAGAAACTCTGCCTCTGTTAGGCAGAGGGCCTAAAGCCTTGTGGCAAAGCAATTAGGGAAATGGTAGAACATGTAGAGAAAAACAGACTCACTACAAGTGTCCGAGTGAAAGTCACTCTGTTGTGTCCGACTCTTTGCAACCCCATGGACTATACGGTCCATGGAATTCTCCAGGCCAGAATACTGGAGTGGGTAGCCTTTCCCTTCTCCAGGGGATCTTCCTAACCCAGGGATCGAACAGATCTCCTGCACTGCAGGTGGATTCTTGACCAGCTGCGTCACAAGGGAAGCCCACAAGTGTCCAAACCTCAATCTGGTTAAGAACTGTGGAGGAGAGACACTTTAACTTAATGAAGGATTGAAGTTTTTGTTTTGATCAAATCAAACTTTTTAAGTCATAAAGATAAGACGATGTGATAAAACCTCAAAGTTGTAAGAAAGTCATTCAGATCTGCCTATGATAAGGTCTATAATTGGGGAAGAGGGTCTCACTCAGTCATATTTGAAAGACAGTAAGAAAAATAAAGCTATTCAATAATTTTGCCCATGAAATCCAGCTGGTTCATAAAGATGACACATAAAGAATAAGCCAAACACATGTATCCATAGGAATTTAAAACTGAGGTGGATTTTATTATTACTTCAATGACTCACTGTCTCACTGTGTGCGTAGACTATACTTCTCCACTCACTGATGTCGAGCTTGACCATGTTACTTGCTTTGGCCAATAAAATAGAAGTGGGAGTGATGTACATAACTTTCAAGCAAAAGCTTTAAGGGTCATTACATGACTCCCCCAGCCTTCTTCTCCCCCTGCCACAAGAACGGCATGTCCCAGATAGAAGCTGCTTCAGCCCAAGGTAAAGAGCCTGTGAAGCCGATCCACAGCTAACCTGTAGTCAACATGAAATATGAGTGAGAAATGAATATTTTGTTGTAACCACTGAGATTAGGGGCTTGTTTGCTACTGCAGCATAACTAACCTAAGCCAACTGATACTTAAAATATTTGGTAAAACCAAAACACAAGCTTATAAAAAAGTTAAATAAAAATATAAAGATACCATAAAGTAGATTGTGGTATAAGTGGCACTGACAGACATTATGAATTTGGAGAAAGGAAAGATGGCATAATATTGAAATGGTCAGAGTTGTTCTTAATTCTGAAAATTGGAAATGACAGTAAAATATAACATAGTGCTATTAGGTCATTAAACATTATGCTATAGAGGAGTCTTTAAGGGCAGAGGAAGAAATCCATGTTACAGTGTTTAGGTTTTTAAAAAAAGTTTGTTAAAACCCCAAATATACAATATGAACCTCTTTTTGTAAATAAAATATGTTTTCTCTTCTCTCCCACTTCATTAGGAAAAAGTGGAAAATTATCCTAAAACATTACCAGTATTTATCTTTGAGTGATGGAATTATAAGCTATATTTTAACTTTCTTCTCTTTGCTTATATGATATAGAGAAGGAAAATATTTTAAAATAAAAAATACAAACAAGAAGAATGAGAAATGCACAAATTAAAGGAACAGGAAGAAAGTGTCTGAGCTCTGGTGATAGCAATGACAATATAAAGGAAGCTACAAGAAGCTTTATAAAAAGAATTGATAGGAACTTGGTTCACCAGCCTCTGAAACTCTCCAGGGCTTCAGCATCCATTCATACTGAAGCAGTTTTAGGTCAACATACTGAGATCATTGAGATCTGTTACTTTCTTCATGTTTCTCAAATGCAGGCTCCATATTCTCATCCCCATTAATACTCATCCATCTGCTCTTTTCTCTTTCATTTTTCCTCTCTAATCCTCTCTCTATTGTTCATAAACTCCTGCACAACATAATCTGTTGAAAACTTTCTAGAAGACAGTGTGCCTTTCACAGAGTGGAAGTTCAATAAATACATGGGTGTTGAATGAATACTTTTTCCATAGTGTTATTTCACTGGATACCTTCATCTTTGCTCCCTATCCTCCAGCCCGTTGCTTCTCATCTTGTGCTCCTATTCTAAGTGAATGGTGCCACCACCCACTTAGCTGTCAAAGCCTGAAGTCTGAGAGTGTCCTTGAGTCACTGTCCATTTGCCAGTCCTATCAGTTCTGTCTCCTTCAAGTCTGTCAAGCCAGTTTTCTTCCCACCATCTTTCCTGCCACTGCCCTTGGTTCAGGGACTCAGCATTTCTTCCCTGAATTATGGCATTAGCCTTGCCTCCAGATTTTTCCTTGCTCATTTCATTCTTATTCCCTGACCAACCTTAGGGTGATTTATTAAAAGTGCAATTCTGATATAACACTACACACTTTAAAATCTATCAAGGGCTTCCCTGAGAGTTCTGATAAAAAACCAAAATCTGTAACATCGTAAGTAAACAAAATTCTTCACCATCAGGCCTTTAATTATCTTTCTTCTTCTGCCAAACTGTGATACTCCACACACACTGAAAAATCTGCAGTTCTTGAAACACAACTTGCTTTCATTTATCTTTTATCTCTCTCTGCCTGGAATGTTCTTTCTCTCATCTTTATCCTCTTCTTCTCAGGAGCAAAACCTACTCGCACTTCCTGCCAAAACTCAACTCAGGCATCACCTTCTTTGTGAAGTTCTCCTTAATTAGAATTTTCTGTACTCACTTTATTCTTCCAAGCCACCCCTGCCTACTTCAAGTACAGTACCTTACACCATACTGGGATATTTTTTTTTTCCCTATGAGTTCCCCACTGCAATGTAAGCTCCCCCTTAGAGTCACCAGTCGTATCTTATTTATCATGTACTTGGCATATAGTTGATGCTCAAAAAAACATTAATGTCAAATGTAGTGATTGATAGAGTATGAAGACTAAGCAGAATGGAGAAGTCCAATTTGACCAAAGTTTTTATACTAGGTGATTAGTAGAACTGAGGTGCTGAGAACATACAGGGGAGTTTGGAGGCAGTTAGTTTGAGAAGAAGGCTGATCCTCTGACTTTATACATGATGAATTTCATCTGACAGTATCCAAATGAAAAAGACAAACATGGACATCCTTCTACATAACCACCATGCTTTTACCCACACAGACCCATGGCAAACATACCACATGGGGGGCGCGTGGGCACAGCTGATCCCTCGTTGGAGTGGCAGGCGGCATCCAGGGCAGTGCGAGTCTCCCATGATCACTCCTCCTCTCCGAACTGAGTATGAAGGGGATAGGGTTAAAATAGATATCTATCTGCTTATATGAGCAAAACAAAATGCTACAAACTTAAAACTAATAAAAATGCAGGTGAAAGTAATTCTCGCAGAGTATACTTTATTACGTAGTTTTAGCATCTTGTTAATATTTTAAATTTCCAAAAAGATAGATAAAAAGAAAAAGCAATCTCTAAAAGTTAAAAAAGAATTAAAATATTTCATTGCTTTAAACTATATATCAAGTTGGTGATATAACTACATTGAGAAAATAATTACTTCAAGTTACTAATCCAGCATTTTGACTCTATGTCATCAGTGGAATATATTCTAGGGACAGATAGAGCTTCAAAGAAATCACAGACTTCATGCATTAAGTAGTTTTATTGTTAACAGTACTCTTATTTTGCAGCTGTCTTTTATATTGCAAGATAAAGCAAATAACTATGTTAATGTTGTTGAAGTCGCTCAGTCGTGTCCGACTCTTTGCGACCCCATGACTGTAGCCTACCAGGATCCTCCGTCCATGGGATTTTCCAGGCAAGAATTCTGGAGTGTGTTTCCATTTCCTTCTCCAGGGGATCTTCTCGACCCAGGGGTCGAACCCGGGTCGCCCACACCGTAGGCAGACGCTTTACTGTCTGAGCCAGCAGAGAAGCCTGTTAATGTTGTTAAGAGTCAAGATTTTCCACAGTGCTATATATTTATATATCCCTGTAATGTTAAATTTGAATTAGAAATATCAGTATGTGCCTGCGATTTTTTTTTTAAGTTTAAAGATATATGTGTTTTGTAGCTCTGACCACTGAAAAGGCCTAGATGTAATGACAGCACAGATTGTGACCTTTAAATATCATTTCCCACTCAAGAAGACAAGGCTTCTTGGGGGAATGAGTGATTCCAGATCTAAGACCTGCAAGATATATGTGTGTGTGTGCGTGTGTGTGTGTATCATATATGTGTGATTATTACAAAGAAATATGATTATCAAGCATGTCCTAGATGATGAGGTCCTGAGTTTAACAAAAAGATATGAATTTGTAAAGTCAGAATGCCTCTCTGTTATTTTGGGAGGTGACGTGAAACTACCAAGTAAACTGGGTATTCATATTCACATTCTAGCAACAGTTAGAACTGGATATGGAACAACAGACTGATTCCAAATAGGAAAAGGAGTACATCAACGCTGTATATTGTCACCCTGCTTATTTAACTTATATGCAGAGTACATCATGAGAAACGCTGGGCTGGAAGAAGCACAAGCTGGAATCAAGATTCCCGGGAGAAATATCAATAACCTCAGATATGCAGATGACACCACCCTTATGGCAAGAAGTGAAGAAGAACTAAAGGGCCTCTTGATGAAAGTGAAAGAGGAGAGTGAAAAAGTTGGCTTAAAGCTCAACACTCTGAAAACTAAGATCATGGCATCCGGTCCCATCACTTCATGGAAAATAGATGGGGAGACAGTGGAAACAGTGGCTGACTTTATTTTTCTGGGCTCCAAAATCACTGCAGATGGTGATTGCAGCCATGAAATTAAAAGACGTTTGCTCCTTGGAAGGAAAGTTACGACTAGCCTAGACAGCATGTTAAAAAGCAGAGACATTACTTTGTCAACAAAGGTCCATCTAGTCAAGGCTATGGTTTTTCCAGTGGTCATGTATGGATGTGAGAGCTGGACTATAAAGAAAGCTGAGCACCAAAGAATTGATGCTTTTGAACTGTGGTGTTGGAGAAGACTCTTGAGAGTCCCTTGGACTGCAAGGAGATCCAACCAGTCCATCCTAAAGGAGATCAGTCCTGGGTGTTCATTGGAGAGATTGATGTTGAAGCTGAAACTCCAGTACTCTGGCCACCTGATACAAAGAACTGACTCATTTGAAAAGCCCCTGATGCTGCGAAAGATTGAGGGCAGGAGGAGAAGGGAACAACAGAGAATGAGATGGTTGGATAGCATCACCAACACAATGGACATGGGTTTGGGTGGATTCCGGGAGTTGGTGATGGACAGGGAGGCCTGGCGTGCTGCAGTTCATGGGGTCGCAAAGAATTGGACACGACTGAGCCACTGAACTGAATTGAACTGATCTGTGGACAAATCTGGGAAACGCAATTATAAGCAGAAGTAGCATGAGGAGTACCAAGCTGAGTGAGTGGAGTTAGTTGGATAATCATAGCAGATGATGTTACCAAGCCATCCTCATCTGAGGCAGACATCTCCACCAGGTGACGCTTACACACCTGTTGCGTGGAGCGGGTTCTTTTGCTCTGATTACCTGGTATTGCAGTATTACAGACCCTTGGCCTCCCTTCACTCACTACTCACTCTCCCTTCATTATTTTCTTTTGGTCACTCCTATCCCCACAAGCAAGCTCTTTCTTTCGATATGGTGAGATTATCAAGTCTTAGGAGCAAAAGACCACATATGTGGGACAACCCACGGATGTTAATGCACAACATAGTTGCCCACATTTCACAGATTTCTGACTTTTCTCATGGAAAAAGGGAATTGGGCAACAATGAGCCGGAGTAATAGGAGCAGCACGAAATCCCCAGTTCACCATGAGCTCCGCCCAGCCCACATCCCTTGTTTCTGCCCCCTGTCTCGCTGCTATAGGCACTGAGCTTGCAGCTCTCATATTCAGGGGCCTCTGTAGAATCAGTCACTCTTCTGAGCCACTGCCCTTGTTCCGTAGCCAAGTCTCAGAAAGTAAGCTTTCTTCCTAGAGTCCAGGTTCAAGGCCACAGTAGGACATCTCCCTGGTCTCCTGTCTGCATTTGTACCATCTACTGATGAGCTGGTAAAGCTATGAAATAGAATGACTTTACTGAGGAGAAAAAACCTGAGGCCTGAGCCTGGGGGAAACCCACAGCAGAAAAGTGAGAGAGAAGCCTCTCTTTAGAACAAGATTCCTATTTGCTCTTTTCATTCTTTTTAATTTTTTTTTTTTCTTTAACAAGATTTCCTGCTTATAGAGTTAAGAATCAGCACTCTTTCTGGAACAGACTGTCTGAAGTCAGAAGCCCTGAAGCAAATCTGTAACATGAAGTTTCCTCACTGAGTTTTGCACACACTTATGCGCCACACACACGACTGACACAGGCCTGCACTCTGGTACCTCTATGTTTAAGTAGTGCACAGGCTGAACCCCAAATTATTTTTGGTCCCATTACAGATGTTAGCCTGTATTCCATTTTTAACTCTGACAGAGACACATATACTGGTTGCCCAGGAGACAGGAATCTGGGCAACCCAGGAAGAGTGCCCTGAGTAAGGGCAAATTTTCTCTGTGATCCTGCTCACTCAGTTCTCCAACCTCACCGTCTTCTTCCCTCCCGCTCCCACAGAGACCCATAGTGAACACATCACTGAGGGAGAGCAGAGCTGATCCTCACGACTGGCAGTGCCAGGACCGTGGAGACCCCCTGATCTCCCCTCATCTGTGTGTTGATTTCACTGTTCATGTTTCATCAGCTCAAAAGAGCCACCCCTGGCCTCTCTGACTGGGTCAAATCTCATTATCCCACTAAACACTCAGTTCTGCAGGCCAGTCCTTAGTCACACTTCTCCAGGCAATTGTCCCGTGTGTTTATGTTTGATTAATGTCTGCTTCTCTCACTACGAGGGACCGTGTCTGCTTTGCTTGTTGATGTATGCCCAGCATATACTTCCTCTCAGAGTAGACACTCGACAGCCACTGCGTAAGTGAGTAAATTCTAGGCCATCGGCCCTGGAAAGGACTTCCGGTGGCATTTGGTCTGCTTTCCTCATTTGATGAGTGAGGTGAAGCAGTTTCCCCAGATCACATGGATTTTCAGAAAGACTGCGTTAAATAGTAGTTAAGGCCACGGACTCTGAAGGTATAACGCCTGGATTCCTAGCCAGGTTCTACCTTTACTGGCTCACTAAGTTAATGTCTTTGTGCCTCAATAGCCTCATCTGGAAAATGGGGGTAGTCGTGAGGTTTAAATGATTTTATGTGTGTATGTGTTTGCTCAGTTGCTCAGTCATGTCTGACTCTTTGTGACCCCATAGACTGTAGCCCACAAGGCTCCTCTCTGTCAATGAAATTTTCCAGGTAAGAATACTGGAGTGGATTGCCATTTCCTCCTCCAGGGGATCCTCCCAACCCAAGGATTGAACCCGGGTCCCTTGCATCTCCTGCACTGGGAGGTAGATTCTTTACCACTGAACCACCTGAGAAGCCCCAAAGTGGTTTTAATAGCGTGCTTAAAATTATACTTGGTACATAGTAAGCACTATTTAAAGGCTTGTCAAAAAAATAGAAGCTGGGATAGGACCAAAGTCTGGGTCATTTGATTCCCTAAATGCTTTTTACAAAAGTGCCTGAGATTATTTTGTCATTGGGGTAGACCAGTGCTGTCTAGTTGAATTTTCTGCCATGATGGAAAGGCTCTACACTGCCCAGTATGGTAGCCTGCTAGCCACCTGTGGCTACTGAGCACTTGAAATATGGCTAGCATGATAGAGAAAATTAATTTTATTTTCATTAATTAGAATTTGAACTTAGACTCAATGAGGGACAGTCAGGAGCTGGTTCCTTGCAGCAGCCAAGCCATCATGGCTGATGGAATTAGTGTCTGGCTACCCTGGGAGATCCTTCTGAGCATGAGAAGCTCAGTGTCTTGGAAGCCAAGAAATTTCCCACATCTCTATTTTGGTCAGGCCTCCCCGACCAGGCACCTGGCAGCAAGGCAGAGTTGCTATTCTGTCAGGTAGCTTGGCAGGCTGGCTACCCTCCAGAACTTGGTTAAATAAACACATCTTTCCTTTTTTAGGGCCATACACTGCAAATTTTAAAACATCAGTTTATGGATAAACAAAAACTTTCAAAGCTCTAATATAAATCTTTTTTTTCAACTGGTTTCGGAATATATATTCTTCAAGAACATTTAAAATGCTTCTTTTGGAGAACTCCTTTCCTATACGTATAGATATCTATTGCCATTTAAAAAAAAATCAATCCAAGAAAAAGCAAGACCTCAACTGGTTGGATTCCAAATTAAGCTACAGCTTGAGCTAAAAATAGCTTGCCAGTGTTGCGAATCTGTTCTCTGAATTTAAATGGCTTCCTCACTCCCAGAGGACAACATTCACTGTGTTCTGTGGCAGGACTGAACTTTGGGAAAGCACACTTCATGTTTTCTCTGGACTCATTTCTGCTTTGGGCGCAAAGCAGAGTGAAAATAACCGACCATAGTTTCAGGTTCTATGCTACACGTTGTTATGTGTAATGAACATAAATATCTATAATGTAGTAGGAGGTGTGTATGTGTGTGTGAATTCAGCTTTGTATTGATAATTCTAAAGGTATGCCTAAAACCTGAAGGAAAATTCTGAAGTAGGTTTTACCTTTTTTCCCCCCAACCCATGTTATCATTTACTGTATAAAATTTATCTTCTAATTATCACTGACTCTGTGCTCTTTAATTTCAAAAACAATCTTTGTTTTGTTTCTGGAATTCTGGGATAGCTTTCCATGTAGCAGTGAAGACTAGAAAAGAAAAATAAGTTGGAGACTCCATATGTGGCAAAAATTTTATTTCAAAATGGATTGCATTACATACACTTAAAATTTTTTCAGTACCACAGAAAGTCAGTATAAGGCATTTATCATGCATAGAATTTTTTTCAAGTTTTCATTTTTGTCATTATTCATGAAGATGTTTTAAATAATCAAGTAATTCTAAAAACCTTGTAAATTATTTTTAGGGCTGAGCCCCTCTGCATATGTACACACCTCAGTTGCCTCCAAAGTCCTCCTCTTTCACTGTCTTGGCCACACAGACCAGGCATTTTAGAAATAATAGCCATACTTCCTGACATCAATCTTTTCTTCCTCCCACCTACCTCTTTTTAAAGATGTTGGAAAAAAAATAATAAAGATGTTGGAAATTTCCAGTACTTTTTCTTATTAAAAAAGTAAGGCATGGGCTTCCTTGGTGGCTCAGTGATAGAATCTGCCAGCCAATGCAGGAGACACGGGTTCAATCCCTGATCCGGGAAGATCCTACATGCTGCGGAGCAACTAAGCCAGTGCACCACACCTATTGAGCCTGTGCTCTAGAGCCTGGGAACCACAACTACCAAAGCTCAAAAGACCTCGAGCCTGCGCTCTGCAACAAGAGAAGCCACCACAATGAGAAGTCCAAGCACCGCAACTAGAGAGTAGCTCCTCTCATGGCAACTAGAGAAAAGTCTGAGCAGCACTGAAGACTCAGCACAGCCAAAAATAAATAAATAAAATGATATAAAAGTAAGGCACATAAGTAAAAAATTCAAATGATTCAAAAATATAAAATGAAAGATCTCTGAAATCTCATTCCTCTAAGAATAACCATAGTTACACTTTGATGTTTGTCCTTCCAGATCCTTCCTACTCTCTCTGCTCCTCCCTGATTTTCACTGGCATGCAATCGATATTTCACTCAATTCATTTTTGGGGAACATCTGTGTAGAATAAGGGGCTTCCCCGCTGGCTCAGCGGTAAAGAATCTGCCTACAATGCAGGAGACTGTGGGTTCAATCCCTGGGTCAGGAAGATCCCTTGAAGGAGGAAATAGCAGCCCACTCCAGTCTTCTTGCCTGGGAAATCCCATGGACAGAGGAGTTTGGGGGGCTCCATGAGTCCATGGAGTCTCAAAAAGAGTTGGACATGACTAAAGTGACTAAACAAAATCAGCAGCAGCAACATGTTGAATAAGGCTTTATACTGGGGAAGGATTATGGCAGATGAATCAGAACTAGTTGGCACCCAGAGAACTCATAGAGGAGCTAAAACACAGATTAACATAAAATGGAGAAAATGAAAAGTTCTGAAAGGGAGACTTCATACTTTGGGAGCTCAGATGAGAAGAGAGGCTTTCCATCAGGGACGATTGGGACAGGCTTCCTGAAGGAAGCTGCATCTAGGCTGGCTTCTGAGATATAGATGTGATATGGACATGCAGAGATGGAGAAGGGCATTCTAAGAGTAGGAACCAGGAAGACTATAGACAAAGAAGAATGTACCTCAAGCAAAACAACTTATGATGAATTTTACTTAAATCTTAGAAGAAGCAGGACTTCCGGGTGTCCTGTGGCTAAGATTCCATGTTCCCAATGCAGGGGGCCCAGGTTTGATCAGTGGTCAAGGAACTCGACCCCATACACTGCCAACTAAGAGTTTGCATGCCACAATTAAGACCTGGTGCAGCTGAATAATTTGTTTTTTAAAAGACATGGAAGAAGCCTAGAAGTGTGGTGGGAAGGAACCCTCTTAGTCATCATGACTTAGGTTGGACCTACTCTCAAGACATGTAGGAAAATAAAAATTTTAAGACAAGGGAGCAAGGTAGTGTGTTATGGATTGAATTGTGTCCCTGTCCCTCCCCACCTCACCAAATTCATGTGTTGAAGTCCCAACTACCAATGTGACCTTTAAGAAAGTAATTAAGGTCAAATGAGGTCACATTAATGAACTGTAATCCAGTAAGGCTGGTGTCCTTAGAAGAAGAGAGATACCAGGAGTGTGCATGCACAGAGGGAAAGGCCAGGTGAAGACACAGCAAGGAGGTGGCCACTGGGAAGCCAAGAAAACAGGCCTCACCAGAAACCAACCCTGCTGGCACTTTGATTTAGAATTCCAGTCTCCATAACTGCAAAAAAAAAAATCTGTTTAAGCCACTCTGTGGTATTTTGAGGAGGAAGCCCTAACAGACTAATAGTTAAGCATATTTGGTTTAGAATGTTTCTTGATTCTTACTGAAGTATAGACTTTAGAATAGTCACATCTTATTATGATGAAGTTGTCCTTATCGCTTTATGCTTTGCTTCTCCATTTAAACAAGACTGACACCATTGCTGTGTGTTATTTAGTATGACAGCCAGATATTGAATACTCATTCGTATTTTCAGCATGCTGAGTTCTATACAAATAATCGAAGGTCAAAATCTTAGCACACTGAGTAATTTTAGGTAAAATGGCTTGATAATAAAAATAATAGCAAAAAAATTAACATAGCAGTTAATAACACTGCTTATAGCGCGGCAGACACTATTTTAAGTGTTCCTTGTATACTGACTCATTTAATCCTCACAGAAATCCTATCAGGTAGTTACTATTATTATCTCCATTTCACAGATGAGGAAACCAGGCATGGGGAGTTTACTATTAATAACTCATCCCAGGTTTTACAGCTGGGAAATGCAAACTGAGACTCATACAAGTAGAACTGACCTAGTTTACCTAGACATGTGTCCATGTAATTAGCATCCTAATAGGAAGTGTTACCACTTGACAATGTGTTGAGGATGACTTGCTTATTTTCAGATGCAACTCAGAATTTAAACTTAGTATAAGTTCTGTGATGAGACTATGTGCTATGTGTGATGTTGTGAGTCTAAGGCAAGATATGAGTATTTAGCTTCAAACTGAATCTAAACTTTCTTTGCCACTTTCTGATGCCAATTTTGGCGTCACTCAGTCTGCACTGAGTATCTTTTCATCCTTTCTGAAACAATGGGAGAAGCTTTCTGGCCAATGTTTGACTTCAAATTGTGAGTTTTGGTTGAGAACAACTGAAAACCCTCCCCAGTATCACTGAAAACATATTATAGTCCAATTTGCAGATATGTGACCAAACATTCCTCACAATTCTAATGTCTGAACAAAAAATGGAGCTTCTGGGCCCACAATGCTGAGGGCTACCCTTGGACCCTGGAGGGCTTTTCCCTAAAGCTCTGAGTGATTTGCTGACCTCTCTCCAGACATCTCTATTTCATTCTCTCTAACTCAACACTATCTCTGCTATTTCTATTGCAAAAGTCTGAATTGCTTCTGTGCCAAGACCCTGTCAACTTACACTCTATACTGAGTTTTCTTAGTCTGGTTATATAGATTTTGAAAAACAGAGAACAAAATCTCTTTTCTATGTCAAGTAGTTCCTTAGATGATAAAGAAATTACAGTGGTGTCCATATATAGAAGATCCTCAGTAAACAGTTCTGAGCTACAAAGAAATTATCTCTGACACCATTCCCAGTATTCACAGCAGCAACAAAAATTTAATTTTATTTATGAATGGTACAAATGGATATTGTAAAATGCATAAGAAGGCTTATGGGAATGGGGAGGGGAAATCTGTGAAGAGTTTTCCATCCCAGAAGCTAAGAATGCTGTAAATTTGTACATTGCTCTGGGAAAAGGGTCTTTAGCAATTAAAGAGTTAAGCCCCGAGTGAGGCAGGCAGCAGCTGGAGGGAGTGTTTATAGAGCAAGGCAGGAAGTGTGGAGTCCCGGACTTCTGCTGGCAGGAAGAGGTAGAGGAGAGGGGAGGGGAGGAGAGCCTGGAAGGGAGGATTTTTAGTTGTTCACAGCCTGGAAGACTTTCACAATTTGAAACCAAATATTGGCCAGAAAACTTCTCCCGTTCCTGCAGAAAGGATGAAAAGACGCTGAGTGCAGATTGAGTAATGCCAAAGTTGGTAGATTCAGGCCTTGTGCCCAGAATACATTTGGGACTTCCAGCATTTGAATGGACCTACATGGAAGTAGGAATTGAGATGCTTAAATATCTAGAAACACACTGATAAAACATTCTTAAATAATGATAGCAACACCTAACATTGATTTAGCAATTTTTATATGCCAAGAGCTGTATTAAATGTTTTATACTTATTATCCTGTTTAATTCTTAAGAACCCTATGAGGAAAATCCCTGTTTTAGAAAGTATTCCTCAGTGAGACTTTCCAAGTTAAATAGTTTGGCCAAAGTATAAATTTAAACAGTATTGAAATTTCCCTGGCCATCCAGTGGTTAAGACTCGTTGCTCCCAATGCTAAGATCCCACTTGCCCCTTGGCACCCCCCCCCAAAAAAGGTACAAAATTTTAAAACTTAGAAATATGATAGTCATAAAATGTATAATGTCCAAGGTTTGCTGACCTAATTTATGAGGGAACCATCTGGTTCAGAGGGGAGGACAGGAAATTGTATGTGTGTACTTGCAACTTAACAATCTTCTAGATATTAACATCTACTTTTAAAGACTTGGAACCCGAGTCAGTAAAACATAGTAAGTCAAAATTGCATTCCCCCAGACAATTGGGTGACCTCAGGTGGACTTATTGGATGATGTTGTCTCTAGCACTATCCAGTAGAACTTGCCATAATGATGGAACTGCTCTATAATTGCACTGACCAGTAAATAACCAGTGGTCACATATAGCTAGAGAGCACTTGAAGTGTGATTAGTATAATTGAAGAACTGAATCTTAATTAATTAAAATTTAAATAGTCACACCTGACTAGTGACCTCTGTATCAGATTATGTTAGGTGACACAGCCCTGACCCCCTTTTTTGACATGACTCTTTGACTTGCAAGAGCACAGTCTACAGAATCTGCACATGTTTCAGATAAACAGTAAATATTGAGAGGCACTTTTTTTAGATGATACTGACAGAAGTCTATTTTTTTAAATTAGAGTATAGCTGATTTACAATATTGTGTTAGTTTTAGGTATACAGCATTGTTTGTTTTATGCTTTGAAAAGCGCTGTTCCAACCCATTCTCTCCTGGAATGCACTTTCTAAAAATGGCACAAGTGGTATTATTGATCCCATTTAACAGACTGATAACTGAGGGTCAGCTGTTGAAGACAAAATGATTAATAGTAAAGTGGGATTTGGACCTAGTTGTGTCTGGTTGAAAGTTTGCAACCTCAAATTCCTACAGAGGCCAAGGAGGGCAGACAGATAGGTCAGGAGCTTTGGATATAAAACAGACTAAAGCAACTAGTCTGCATCTGGTTGATTACAGTTTCAGAATTGCCAGATCACATCTTGTAATTTTTCAGGAAAATCCATAATTCCGGACTCTTGTGTATGATATTTTTTATTTTAAGCCCCTGTAATGACCAACCAAAACAAATTTGCAGCCCTGATACTGCCCACAGGCCACCAGTTTTCAATTCTAATGAGAGTGCAACAGTGGGAGAGCTTTCCTCTTTGCACGGCTGCATCTACAGTTAAGTGAGAACGTGGGTTTGGCCTTTCCAGTCCTTTTCAGGCTGAGTCAAGGGCTTCTCACAACAATGACCCTTTTAATATTTGTCACATATCTCTAGATGGTTATTGACATGTTTGTCTTCTCAGCTAGATTGCAAGTCCCTGGAGGAGAGGAACATCTACTCAGCTATCTGTTGTCTATATAACCCTGCAAATAGAAAACATTTAACAGACGTTGCTTGAATGAATATGTAGAAAAATTAGAAGCTTAAATAAATACAGCATTTATGGGCCATTTCTTCATTTTCACTTTAAAAATTAATTTTATTTATTTATTTTTTTACTGTGCTGGGTCTTTGTTGCTGTGCATGCTTTTCTCCAGTTGCAGAGTAGGGGCTATGGTCTAGTTGCATTGTGTAGGCTTCTCATTGTGGTGGCATCTCTTGTTGTGGAGCACTGGCTCTAGGGCGAGCAAGCTTCAGTAGTTGGGGCTCTCAGGCTCTAGAGCACAGGCTCAGTGGTTGTGGAACACAGGCTTAGCTACTTACTTTGCCCGACTGTGGGATCTTCTCGGATTGGGGATTGAACCCATGCCTCCTGCATCAGCAGATGGATTCTTTATCTCTGAGCCACCAGGGAAGCCCCATTTTCACTTTAAATTTCTTTTTTAAAAAAATTTATTTATTTTTTAACTGAAGAACAATTGCTTTATAGAATTTTGTTTTTTTTTTTTTTTTTTTTGCTTTATAGAATTTTGTTTCTGCCTTATATCAACAAGAATCAGCCATAGGTACATAGGTCCCGTCCCTCTTGAAGCTCCCTCCCATCTCCCTCCGCATCCCACCCCTCTAGGTTGTTACAGAGCCCCTGTTTGAATTCCCAGAGTCATACAGGAAATTCCCATTGGCTATCTATTTTACATATGGTAGTGTAAGTTTCCATGTTACTCTCTTCATGCATCTCATCCTCTCCTTCCTCCCCTCTTCTCCCCTCCATGTCCATAAGTCTGTTCTCTATTGCCTGCATTTTCACTTTAAATTTCTGTGGGCCAAACTGATCTATTTCTCTGCTGTGATGTTGCTGTTGTTATTGTTTGTAAGCCTAGACTTCCACACAATAATTCAGAAATAATCTCAAAGTAGTAATGGCTACTCTCTTTTTATTTTATTCTTATTAAAAAGTTTTTATGACTATCAGATTTTTTTTTAAAAAGCTTGCTATGCTTAAGGTTCTTTTTGTACATGATCTTAATTCCCTCCAATAAGCCAGTGAAGTGAGCATTGTCATCTCTATTTTACGGAAGAGAAAACAGATTCAGAATTGTTAGGTAATTTGCCCAAGGTCACATAGCTCTCATCTCTGTTGCTTCCCAGTATTAACACTCTGTGAGCTCTGCTCAGTGACCCTCGGTGCATTTTAAATCTACCTGGTAAAGTTAACATATCTAATTCCTTTCCTTTGGTGGAAAGGCTGTGAGTGGAGGAGGAAAGTGAGCCAGGGCAGGTCCCTGGGGCCTGGGCTAGTGGGATGAGACTCTCAGTGGGTGCAGTCTGCCAGAATTAAGCAAAAATTAAGGCAGTGCAGAGCTGATGTTGGTGAAGACTGGTAGGAGGTCTAAGAATGTCACTGTAAGAAGGAGAGCTAGAAAAAAGAACCCAGCTAGAAAATCTGTGAATAATAGGAGCTTAGGGAAGCACAGATTGTATCTGCACCAAAGAGTCCATTAGGTTTTCTTTACATGGTCTCTGAAGCTTGATATTTGGGAGAGTCACAGGAAGGCACAAACTGTAATATTCCAGAGCAGTGCCAGACCCTAAAATAGGGGCTCAATCATGCTCAACATTTGATTAACTGTCATAAATTTGCTTGTAAGAGATGTGCTAATGGATGTTTCTTACCCTTAAAATTCAAGCAAAGCAGAGGTTCAGAAAATTTGAGAAAGCCAACACAACCCAGTGGTATTTCAAACTGTAACTTTCTGCTCCCCACCCAATTCCCACACTAGCAATTTCTCCACCCCATGAAGATGCTAGTATTCTGCATCTATTAACCCGTCCATTGGTTTTAAGGATCCATTTGTGCACTCATGAAATGCTGATTGCTCTCAAGGAAGACATTGTGGACCTGGCAAAGTTCCAAAATAACCCAAGGAGACAGAATGACCTCCAGGGGTTTGGACTTTGAGTCCTGGGCCTCTTGTGGAGATTCAGGAAAGTGGTATGATTCCATCCCATGAAATGAGGAGAGGAGTGTACACAAAATTTTCCATCAAACTCCATAGCAAAAGGGCACATGATTTGAGGCTTGAATCTTATAATTCTAATATGTACAAAAAAGAGATATACTACAGTCTTACACATTTGGTGCTAAGTTTATGGAATCTTTTGCCCAAGAAGTGGTCCAGGCTGAAAATAGAAATTGTCTCAAAAAAAAGGTAAAAACCTCAAAACGTGTTTGAGGACAGATTTGTTTCACACCCTCTATAATTGGCATCCTAGAGAACAAGCATGGTCAAAAACAAGAAATCCCTGTATCTCATATAAAACATTGAAAAATGTTTGTTCACACATAAAAAGATTTCTGCATCTTGCAAAGATCTCCTTAGAAAATGACTTTTGTTTCATGTTTGGACTTCATTTTAAAGGTAAATAAATGAATTTCAATAATGCCAAAATATACACACTTAAAAGTATACAATAGTAAGAACTTATTTTGAAATGAATGAGCCACAAACAGAAATAAAATATTGAAGTTCTTGCTAGCATGTAATTTTCCAATATTAGGGTGACTTCATTTCAAAACAGAATGAAGTTCAACTGAACTGAAATGAGTTCCTCCTCAACCCACAGTGGTTTATTTATTGCTGCTACAAAATAAAAATATACTTGTCAACGCAGAAAGTTGTAACACTTATATGCTTTTTATTGATGGAAAACTTAGTGTGATGTGACAGATCTGTCCCGTTAGAAACATGTCAATTAATCATGCTGATTGATAACCCCAAGTATCGTTTCTTAATTTTTAAAAATCACATACTTTCCAAGGAACCTGAAATCTTCCTTTTTGAAACAGATCTCAAATTTTCCCCTGCTTGCCTTTGAGGTAAACTAGGTCTTTCTGTTGACTTTACCAAAAATGATTTTATAAAATACAGCCAGCACCTCCTCATATTGTTTCCCCAGGAAAAAAAAATACGGCATATGTAAAAGCCTGTATGCAGTTTTCAAATAACGCCAGTCATTAAAAGCGGAGTTGCAAACACAGGGCTGGGCATGGGGGGGCGGGCTTAGGGGAGTCCTTCTTTGTACAGTGAAGTCTGGTTCTCTGTGAAGTAGAATTTCATCAAACTGAATGTGTTATGAATTTTAAATATATTTGATGCTAAAAGAGAAAAAATAAATATGCTGTCCTTTCTTGTGGGCCTGTCTTTAGATGCATCTGGTCATTACCTTGGCAACCCTTACAAATGGCAACTGACGTCAAGAAAAGAGGAAAAACACCGCTGAGAGCATACACTCCATGCATTATAGATCATCCTGAGGACTCAGGCTCATGCAGGCACTAAATGGCTTTGAGATGAGCACAAGCAATCTCTCATTTTACTAACATTCTTCATAAACTTTTTAAGGACTTAGAGATCTGAAAAGAGCACCTTTGAGTTTTTAATTTAAGCAAAATACAATTCAGCTATTAGCTTAGATGTTCTGACTCACGATAACTGCCAAGCCCATTAAAGTGTGTGTCACTAGTAAATCTTAGAAACAAACGGAAGCTGTTCTTTTAAGAGTTTTTTCCCCCCAGTTTTCATTATGAAAAAGTTCAGACATCAGAAGTTGAAAGAATTTTACAGTGAACACCTGTATACTTATCACCCAGGGTCCTCGGTTACCATTTGACTTTACTGGCCTATTACATACCTGTCTATCTATCCACCTGTGCATTCATCCATCCCCTTATATATACTGTAATCCATCTAATTTTTGATGCATTTCCATCATCGAAATTACAGACATGAGTGTAGTTCTCCCTAAATATTTCAACATGCATATCATTAACTAGAGTTAAATATTTGCTTATAGGTTGTTTTCTTTTTTTCATCTGTGTCACAGGGCATATGGGATCAAACCCATGCCCCCAGAAGTGGAAGCCAGGAATTTTAACCACTGGAAAACCAGGGAAGTTCCTATAGGTTTTCTTTTGATACAACATTTACAGTGACATGCACAAATCTTAAATGTACATTTGCCGAGGTTTGAACAATGCATACAAAGTCCCATCAAGATGTACAACATTATTGTAATCACAGTGCCCATGTGACTCTTCTCATCAGTTCCCATCCCCAGCCACCTCCACAGGCAACCTCTCTTCTAATTTCTGAATTAGAACTTTAGCCTAAATGAGGGCTTCCCTGGTGGTAAAGAATCTGCCTGCTAATGCAGGAGATGCAACAGATGTGGGTTCACTTCCTGGTGGGGAAGATCCTCTGGAGGAGGAAATGGCAACCCACTCCAGTATGCTTGCCTGGAGAAATCCATGGACAGAGGAGCCTGGTGGGCTACGGAGTCCATGGGGTCACAAAGAGTCACACACGACTGAGCACACATACATACTTGACTTAAATGGGAAGGAAATCCAAGGAATAAGGGATATATGTATATGTGTGACTGATTCACTTTGCTGTATGGTAGAAACTAACATGACATTGTAAGGCAATTAAACTCCAATAAAATGAACAAAAATAATTTTTTAAAGGAGCCTTGTATCAGGTCTTATTACCTCTAAGAGCCTCTTCTCCTGAATGTCCCAAGGACTTCATCCCTCCTTCAGATTACAAGTGTACGTGTTCAGTGACACGTAATACTTGCAAAGCCAGCATTTACTTTTCCTCTTTTGTAACTTTCCCCTGACTTCTACCATGTAATCACAATACCTCCGCTCTCGTGATGAAAGGCAAGATCAGAACAGGGTGTGTAATTTTCTAGACTCAGTGCAAAATGAAAATGCAAGGCCTGTGTTCAAAATTAATTAAGAATGTCAACATGGTGACAGCCAAGCATTAAACTAAATACAGGGCCCTTTTAAATGCAGGGCCTTTTCGACTGCACAGGTTACACACTTGTGAAGCTGGCCCTAGTCAAAGATTGAACTGTTACAGTGTGGCCAATTGATCAAAGTGTTGTTCAGCCAAAGCAGCCAAGCTGGGTTGTGGAAGTACTCATTTAGAAGCTGAATGGTGAGGGGAGGTCCGGGAACCTGGCAAAGGGTCAGAGCAGTCCGCAGAAGAGAAGTACTTGGGGGATTCTAGCAGCGGGTTTTGGAGGAGGCGATGGCACCCCACTCCAGTACTCTTGCCTGGAAAATCCCATGGACGGAGGAGCCTGGTGGGCTGCAGTCCATGGGGTCGCCAAGAGTCGGACACGACTGAGCGACTTCACTTTCACTTTTCACTTTCATGCATTGGAGAAGGAAACGGCAACCCACTCCAGTGTTCTTGCCTGGAGAATCCCAGAGACGGCGGAGCCTGGTGGGCAGCCGTCTATGGGGTCGCACAACTGAAGCGACTTAGCAGCAGCAGCGGTTTTATATATATATAACAATATATATAGATGTATCAGGGTTTCAGCCTTGGGGATGGCCCTTCTGCTGTCCTCTGGCTGAAGATGTCCCTGGCAAGTGAATCTGGTTCAGTCTTTCTTAGTAGCACGCCCTCCCCGAGTCATGAAGGAGTCTTGTAACCCAAGCTAGACTAACTGGAGATTTTCCCTATGGTTTTTGTGCTTGGAGCTGCAGAGGCATTACCTTCCCAGTCCCTTCCTTCCTTTTTTCCCACACTGTGCCACC
The DNA here is from genome assembly GCF_023699985.2 of Odocoileus virginianus. Classification (NCBI taxonomy): domain Eukaryota; kingdom Metazoa; phylum Chordata; class Mammalia; order Artiodactyla; family Cervidae; genus Odocoileus; species Odocoileus virginianus. The sequence goes on along the minus strand of NC_069677.1, from coordinate 29,281,508 downwards.
CTGAACCAGGGATGGAACTCCTGCCCCTTGCGGAGGAAGCAGTGTCTTAACCCCCGAACCTCCAGGGAACCTCCTGTGCTGCAGTCTTATAAGAGAACCAAAGTAAGATTTTTCAGGATTTTGATTAATTTCAGAATTTAGTAGTACAGGTTTTCTAGATTTATGGTCCATTTTTCTCCAGGGTCTCTACACATACTATTTTAAAAATAAACTTTGTTTTTGGAGCAGTTTTTTGTTTTACAGCAAAATTGAGCAAAAAGTACAGAGTCCCCATATACCTCCTGTCCCCACACATGCATAGTCTCCCCCACTATCAACATTGTGAATTAGAGGGGTATATTTGTTGTCATCAATGAGCCCACTTATCACCCAAAGTCCATAGTCCATAGGGATCACTCTTGGTATTTTGTATTCCATGACAAATGTGTAATGGTGTGTATCGAACATTAGAATATAACACAGAACAGTTTTAACTGCCCTGGAAATCCTCCATGTTCTACCTATTCATCTCTTCCTCTCCCTTCTTCCTTGGTAACCACCGATCCTTTCATTATCTCCATACTTTAGACATTTCCAAAATGTAATACAGTTGAAATCATGTCATTTTAGATTGGATTCTTTTACTCAGTGATGTGTATTTAAGGTTCTTCCACATCTTTTCATGGCTTGTAGCTCATTGTTTTTAAGTGCTGAAGAATATTCCATTGTCTAGATGTGCCACACTGTATTTAACCATTTACCTAATGAAGGACATCTTTGTTGCTTCCCAGTTTTGGCAATTATAAATAAAGCTGCGGAAAACACCTGTGTGCAAGTATTGTGTGGACGTAAGTTTCAGCTCATCTGGGTAAACACCAAGGAGCCACAATCGGTGGATCCTATGCTAGGACTATGTTTAATTTTACAAGAAACTGTCAAATCATCTCCCAAAGTTGGCTGTACCATTTTGCGTTCCCACCAGTAATGAATGAAAGTACCTGTTGCTCCACATCCTGCTAGTGTTTGATACTGTCAGGGTTTTGGATTTTGTCCATTCTAATGCATGTGTAGTGATTTTAATTTTAATTTGCAATTTTAAATTTAATTTGCAATTTCCTAATGATCTATAATGTTGAGCATCCATTTTTTTCCTATTCTTATTTGCCGTCTGCATATCTTTTTTTTTTTCTTTTTTACTGAAAAACTTTTGTCGGCTTTGTTTTAATTTTTTATTTTTGTTGGGTTGGGTCTTGATTGCTGTGAGCAATCAGCTTCTGTGAGCCGAGGCCACTTTTCACTATGGTGCATGGACTTATTGCAGTGGCCTCCCCCATTGCAGAACACAGGCTCTGGGTGACTGGGCTTCAGTAGCTGTGGCACATGGACTCCTCCCAGTCCAGGATTCAAATCCGTGTCCCCTGCATTAGCAGGCAGATTCCTATTTAGTGTACCACCAGGGAAGTCCTATTGGCTTCTTCATAATTAAATCTTTTCATTAATATATATCTGACATATTATATTAGTTTCAGATATACTTTCTTGGCCTTTCAGAAAGAAACAGGAATTTATTTGCCAGGAATGATGATCCCATCATACTTCTGCTGAAAGCAGTGCATGGCCTATATTCTAAGTCTGTGTTTGTCCCCAGTGCAGCCTGTTCTGCCCTTCTGTGATGCTGAAACCTGGCCTACCCAACACCACACATAAGCCCAGACCCTAGACGCCAGTGCTTGGGTCACATTTGATTGCCAGATTGATGTGTTCCTGGATCCCCAAACCAAAGTTTCCAGTATCTGAGCAGTTATTTTTTTCTTAACTTACACTTCTGTGCCTTTAGACCTCTCTCCAGGATTTCTTCTCCCTTGGCCACACAACGGATGGCAATCTTTTCATTTCTCCTGATACCAAAGGACCTGATGGTGTGTCTAGCTTTGGCGAACACATGCGTCTGGCCTGTGGGCTGCTCCTGCCTTGAGGCTGCCCAGGTCAGCCAGTGTCTGCTCTCCCTGCCAGGGAGGTTGAGGCAGAGCTTATAGATGGGAAGTCCCCACATGGGGCTCTCCTTTCCACTCTGATTCTGAGCTGTGATGGAAAACAGGAAGAGTATCTGTGTATCTTCTTTAGTGAAGTGGCAGGATGTTGGCCCATTTTTTAATTAAGTGGTCTTTTAATTGCTGAATTTTAAAGATTCTTTGCCTGTTTTAGATAGTAGTCCTTTATCAAATATGTCTTTTGCAAACATTTTCTTCCTGTCTGTGGCTTGTCTTCTCATTCTCTTAGTAGTGTCTTTTGCAGAGATATTATTATTCTTTTTCTTTTTTTTCACTCAAGAGATAGTTCAGGGCTTCCCTTGTGGCCCAGTGGTGAGAAATCTGCCTACCAATGCAGGAGACACTATTTTAACCCTTTGCCTGGGAGGATCTCACATGCCTTGAAGCAGCTAAGCCCATGTGCCACAATTATTGAGCCTGAGCTCTAGAATCCAGGAACCACAACTACTCAGCCCACGTGCCATAACTACTGAAGTCTGTGTGCCCTAGCCAAAAATAAACAAATAAATAAAATTATTTTTTAAAAAAGGAATAATCGTTTCAACTGAGAGGATGACTAGAAGATCCTTGCCTTCATAAAACCTATGTTTTAATGGAGAAAATGACAATAAATAAATAATTGAATAGACATATGACAGGCATTTATGTGGAGATAGTTCCTGGGGAGAAAATTTAAACAGGGTAAGGAGTTAGAGAGAGACTAGAGAAAAATCACTCTAGTTACTATGTGGACCTAGCGGAGCCCAAAGTGGAATCAACTGTAGTGGGAGCCAGAACAGGTGGGGAAGCCAGGTAGTCATCTGTTGCATTCATACAAGCAAGATATATGTGGGTATGGACGAGGTTGGATGCTGTGCAGGTGATGAGGAGTATCCACATTCTAGACACTACGTTTGTTTGGGGGTTTTTTTGGCCACACCAAGTGTCTTGTGGGATGTGGGATCTTAACTCCCCAACCAGGGATTAAACCTGGGCCCTTAGCAGTGAAAGCACAAAGTCCTAACACTGGACTCCCAGGAAATGCCCTGGACATTAGTTTAAAGTGGAGCTAAATACTATCCATTAAACCATTGATGTCTCTCTCTGTCACACACACAAAAAGTGGAGCTGACATACTTGCTCATGGATTGAGTGTAAGAGGGATGAAAGCTAGGTTTGGGCCTAAGCTATCAAGTGAATGGTGGTAAAACTGGGAGGGGAGTGGGAAGGAGTAGGGAAGGAACCGAATAGGCAGGGACCAGGCCTGGGCATGGGACCCTCAAGTGAAAATTCGGGTGGCCAATGGGCCACTGTGATTCAACTCAAAAATTTAAGGTTGGTGCTATGCAAATTTGTGACTCTTCCACAGAGGAGAGCATGCTGGACATCTTTGCAGGCCTTCCAGATTCTTTCCCCACACCACTCCACCCTGCTCCCTGCCTTCATACAGACTAATCCATAGGGGTTAAGTCAGTGGACTCCAACCTTCTGGTGTCCAGCTGGATTCAGCCGCTGGCAGCACATCAGAAGAAAGGAGAGCAAGGTGGGGTGACTTATCCCCCAGCTCCCTCCCTTCAGTTCCCCTTAGCTGCCTGAGCCCCTCCATGAAAATTTACAGCTCCTGTCAGGCAGGCCTCCACACAGCTGTCTCTCCAGATGCAGTCACTGCCCCCTCTCTTTACCCCCCTTCTAGTCCTGGGGTGGAAGCAGCCTCCCCTCCCCTGCTAACCTCAGAGTACTGCTGTCCGTGAAGTGAGTGTTAGTTGTTCAGTTATGTCTGACTCTTTTTGCCTCCATGGACTGTAGCCTGCCAGGCTCCTCTGTCCATGGGGTTTTTCAGGCAAGAATACCGGAGTGGGTTGCCATTTCCTCCTCAAGGGGATCTTCCTGACCCAGGGATCGAACCTGGGTCTCCTGCATTGTAGGCAGATTCTTTATCACCTGTGCCACCAGGGAAGCCCCGCTGCTGTCCTTATGCCTTTACAAATAGTCCCTGTAGTGAGCCCTACTTGAATTACTGTAATTTCAGCGAGCCATCTGTTTCTCATTGAGTCCTTGACTGAATTTAAAACCCTGAGACTAGGTACTTCCCTGGTGGCCCAGTGGTTAAGACTCTAGGCTTCCACTGCAGGAGGTGCAGTTTCAATCCTTGGTCAGGGAACTGAGATCTCACATGCTGAGTGGCACGGCCAGGAAAAACAATTAATTAAAAAACTCCTGAGATTGGATAAGACCACTTAGGGAGTGAGAAGAGATAGAAGAGAGATTTGTGGACTGACTCCTAAGACTATCTTATTTAGAGGCTGGAAAGAGGAGGTGTATTTCCGAAAGGGAGGTCAGTGGGCAGGAAGAAAATCAGGAACTTGTGGTGATGTCTGGGTAGCAGCTCTGGGAAGACACGGTGCAAGAAAGGGCTCACCCACAGGTGGGTCAGTGGTAAAGAATCTGCCTGCCAATGCAGGAGACGTGTCTCAGATCCCTGGTCCAGGAAGATCCCACGTGCTGGAGAGCAACTCGGCCCATGTGCCGCAACTACTGAAGCCTTCCCCACGCTGAGAGCCCAAGCTCCACAACAAGAGAAGCCACTGCAATGAGAAGACCCTGATCGGCAACTAGAGAAAAGATGCTGCCTTGGGATTCCTGGAACCTCTGGTTGTCCTTGCTTGTTGTTCCTGATGCCTTAGGTATGGGAGGGAGAGAAGCAGAGAAAAAAACACCACCGAACACACACAGGCACACACAGTTACACCTGCCTCAGCAACTGTTCTGTGATTATGGCCAGGGCAGCAACTATTTCATATTCACCCTAATGTTGAGGACCTGATATTACAGTGTCAGCTTAGTGGTTTTCTGGATGAATAAATGCTTTTTTTTTAATGGCTTATACACTACGCTTTTGGTGCATGAAGGCCCCTTTACAGACTTGACCACTAATTCCTTGAATTGCCCTATTATAATATGTCTCTGATTATGCTTTTGTATGCTATGTAATGCCTGGGTGTGAATGTACTTATTTTTTTTTCCCCCCAAACAGAATTGTATTGAGAAGATGACAACATAAACTCTGCAGAAACAAAGGCTGTGGATTTTGGTCACTTGAGCTCTAGAACCATCAGATAAATCTATTACTACTGTACTTCTAAGAACAATCCTCTTTGTTTAAAGTGTGAAACTGCTCTTCACTAATATTTTGGTGTCATTCCCAGAAAGCATGCTTTATGTAATTGGCAAGTTTTTGCAAAGGCTATTCGCTATTTGCAGCCTCTGTATTAGTGTGTTTGACTGATTTCCTCAACTCTGCTTATCCTATCCTGACTCAGTACAGGTGAAAAAAAATCTTCTACAAAGTGAAATTCGAATCCTGGCTGTGCCAACTTCACAAGCAGTGACCTTGTGAAAGATCTTAACTGCTGTAGGTCTTAGTCTCCTTATCTATAAAATGGGATTAATACTATAGTCGATCCTCATTACTTACAGATTTCACATTTTATTTTTATTATTCACTTATTTTTGGCTGCGCTGGGTCTTCATAACTGCTTTGGTCTTTCTCTAGTTGCAGCAAGCAGAGGTTACTCTTTAGCTGCACTGTGCAGGCTTCTCTTACTGCAAGAATGGCCTCTAAGGCATGCAGGCTTCAGTAGTTATGGCGCATGGGCTTAGCTGCCCTGTGGCATGTGGAATCTTCTTGGACTAGGGGTCAAACCCTTGTCCCCTGCACTGGCAGGCGAATTCATAACCACTGGACCACCAGGGAAGTCCAAGATTTCATATTTTCGAATTCATCTACTTGCTAGAGTTTATCTCTGACTCCAAGATCAATACTTGAGGTACTTGTGTAGTCATTCACAAGCACGTGCAGTGCAATGAAAAATTTGAGTTGCTCAACATGTGTGTTCCCAGCTCAGTTCAGACTGTAAACAAGTAATCTTTTTATGGTCTATTTAGTGCCATGTTTTTTTATTTTTGTGCTTTTTCTTGTGATTTTGCTATTTAGAATGACTTCCAAGCATAGTGCTGAAGTGCTGTCTGATATTCTTGGTACAAGACGGCTGTGAGGTGCCATACAGGAAAAATACAGTGTTAGATAAGCTTTATTCAGGCACGAGTTATGGTGCAGCTGGTTGTTAGTTCAGTGTTAATGAGTCAACAATGTATATTAAATAAGGCATCTTTAAACAGAACAGGGAGCTTTCCAGGTGGTACTAGTGGTACATGTTTCCAATGCAGGAGATGTGAGAGACGTGGGTTCGATCCCCGGGCTGGGAAGATTTCATGCCGGAGGGGCAGCCCACTCCAGTATTCTTGGCTGGAAAATCCCATGGACAGAGGAGCCTGATGGGCTACAGTTTGTAGGGTCGCAGAGAGTCGGACATGACTGAAGTGACAGCACATGCGCGTGTGCAGGCACAAACAGAACACACCGAAAACAAATACGTGTTCATTGGTTGATGAAGATGTTGTAATCCGAGGCTCACAGGAACCTAATCCTATATTTCCTTTAGGAGAAGTGGTTCAGAATAGTGGCTAATTCAGTGTTTGCAGAGACTTTATAAAAGATAGTTAGGGTTAGGATTAGGGTGTGCCTTAAAGACCTCGTTTTACCTTATGTGCTTGCATGCTAAGTTGCTTCAGTTGTGTCCAACTCTTTGAGACCCCATGGACCGTAGCCCACCAGGTACCTCTGTGCTTTTTGCCTTAATTACCTCATTAAAGAATGTATCTCCAAATACAGGTACATTCCGAGATTCTGGGGATTAGGACTTCAACATATAAATTTGGGGGGACCCAGTTCAGCTCGTGACACCACCTATCCATTCTCATCTCCCACACCTGTTTCTCTAGCCAGATTTCCAAACTGGCCACTCATTACTCCCTGAGGTTTCCTTGCCAGGTTTTGGGACTTTGTTCATGATAATGCAACCTTACAGCATCCCCTATTTCTGCATGTCTAAGTCAGATCTACTTTTCAAAGACAAGATTACTGACAAGTGCTCATTAAGGAGGTAATTAAGTTAAATGAGGTCTTTAAGACTCATTGGTCCTACTCCAATATGACTGATGTCCTTATAAGAAGAGAAAATTGGGACAGAGACATGGATGCATACAGAGGAAGGACCATGTGAAGGCAGAGATAGAAAGTGGTCGTCCAGCCAAGGAGAGAGGCCGACACCTTGATCTTGGATTTCTCTGCCTCCAGAACTGTGAGAAATACACTTCTGTTGTTTACAGTTGACCCTGGAACAATAAGGGTTTGAACTGCATGCGTCCACTTACATGTGGATTTTTTTCAATAGTAAATACTGCAATACTACACAATTCTCAGTTGGTTGAATTCCAGGTGCAGAACGACATATACAGATGACTCTTATGTAGGGAGGACTACCTATAAATTATACCTGGATTTTTGAATGCACAGAGGGTAGGTGCCCCTATTTCCTACCTTGCTCAAGGGTCAACTGTATTAAGCTACACAGCTGATAGTATTTTGTTATAGCAGCCCAAATGGACTGAGACACCAGGCAAAGGACTTTGGGTTGGCTTCTGTAGTTAGTAGGGATCACTGAATTTTTTAAAGAGTGATCCATGTTGTCCTTCAAGAAAGGAACTGGAACCATTTTCTGAAGAGAATGAGCTAAAAAGGGAGGCCAAGACTGGAATGTATAGATCTGAGAGTCATTTGCCTGTGGAAAGCTGGGCAGATGATCACTGTTAGAGAAACTCTTACAGGTTTATACATCTATAATTGAGAGTTTTATAATATGGCTTATTGTTGGGCTCTGTTACAAAAACCTTTTCAGGAGAGTAGTGTAATGAGAAAGTCAGAGTCTGGGACAAGACTGGGCAAACATTCTCTAACAAAAAAATGGTACTGCCTGAGTTCTGGAAAACCTTTTGCAGTAGCTTGTTTGAAACTTTTCTGTGGGGCCATGAGGACTCTGAAAGAATTTTGCAGCAGTGGCCCCTGAGCATGAGATTTCCTGAGGATATCATTGCAGATATGAAACACTGAGATCTAACTTGTGAAAATAAATAACAGGGGTCTAGCAATCATTCACCTGAGAGTTCTGAGAGGATGTATGTGCCTGGACAAGAGGTAGCAAACAAAAACTTATTTCAGTTTGTATCTTTTTATTCCATTTTGGTTTTGGCCATAGAAACCCAGTTTCTATGGATACTGAAACAATGATTGCATGAGTCTGCAAAATAGATAATAAAAGCCCAAACTAGTATCTATGTTTGTAGTAAGGAGGGTATAGTTTGGAGAAGTACTGTAGGGTGATATTGATATGACATAGTAACTAATTGGACCTGAAGATACAGAGGAGAGAAAATGAGATTTCTCAGAATAATTCAGAGCTTGAATTTTGAAACAGCAGAATAATTTCACTTTTGGACATGGTGAGTGTGAGGTGTTTTTCCAACTGGGGCATGTGAATGCAAAAGCCTAGCAGACCAAGACTGGATTTGAGAGCCCTTTGCCTGTAGGTGACAGATGAAGTCAAAGGAACAGATATCAGGAGTCTGCACACTGGAAGAAAGGACAGGTAGATGCTGTGAACAGCTGTTCCCTGGTTGCAGTGGAAGGAAATGGAGACACAGGAGTGGTTGGAGATATTAGAGGAAAACCAGGACACAAACAACCAGGAAAGGAACAAGTGATATGGTTAAGTTTGGAAAGAGATGGCTAGGTGAAACTACATAGGAATAGGGTTTAAGTGGAGAATGTTCAAGACAGATGAATTTGATTTCAGAGACGTGAAAGGCTAGCTCGTCTTAGGGAACAGGAAGGGAATTTAGAAGAATAGAGAATGTCTGGGAAAAGATACCATGAGGAATACAATAGGAAGTAAATAAAGATGAGCAAGAGGAGTGCTGATCCCAGTGAGAATTCAGTTGATATTCTCTAGGGTAAAAGTATAAGGGAAAATTGTATGGTTTCCTGATGTTTCCATTAATGCTTTGCAGCTGTTTTAATCAGCATTTTTTTCAGTTGCAAGTGACAGAAATCTCAATTCAAAATAAATTAAAGAATAAAGGAAATTTATTGGCTTACATCACAGGAAAGTCTGAAGAGTATAAGGATTTATAGCATGGTTAAATCCAATGCCTCAAACAATATCATCAAAACTATATTTTACTCTTTGGACTTCCCTGGAGGTCCAATGGTTAATGCTCCATGCTGCCAATGCAGGGGGCGTGGGTTTGATCCCTAGTCAAGGAACTAAGATCCCCTCATGCCATATAGCGCCGCCAAAAAAAAAAAAAAAAGAACAACAGTGAAAACTATGTTTTTCTACATTGTTTGCCTCCACTTTCCTAAGTATCCACTGACAGCCCCAAGAATACAGTCTACCTGCTTAAGCAAGTCCATACCAAAAAAAAAAAAAATTTTCTCTCCCAATTTTCCAGCCTAACCTTGATATAAACTACTGTTGGTCCAACTTGGGTAGTGTGACCAACACTGGGCTAATCGCTGGGGCCAAAAGGATGGGATAGTTTGATTGCTTGGGTCTGAGTCATATACTCACCCCTGAAGCCACGAATTACATAAACCCAAAGTGGAAAATCGGTGGTTTTCAAAGGCATACTGGTCAGGTAAAATACCAGGTCCACTATAGACTGGAATATGAGTGGAGAAAACAGATGGTAGATTAGTATCTGTACAAAAACAACTCCCTAATCTCAAATGCTTCAAGCAACAAAGATTTCTTTCTTCTATTGCTCCATGTTTACTGCAGGTTGGTTGGGGCTACTTTTCTCACTCAGAGTGTGTTGTTGGTCATGGAGGCAAAAGGAAAGAAAATATGGCAAAGGAAGCATTATCTCTTTTTCAAATTTTTTTATTGTATATTGGAGTACAATTGATTAACAATGTCGTGTTAGTTTCTGGTTTACAGCAAAGTGATTCAGTTATACACATATATGCATCTTTTCTTTCGCAAATTCTTTTCCCACTTCAGTTCAGGTCAGTTCAGTTCAGTCACTCAGTCATGTCCATCTCTTTGTGACTCCATGAACCGCAGTACTTAGGTTAATACATAATATTGAACAGTTCTGTGTGCTATACAGTAGGTCCTTTTTGGTTATATTATTTTATTTAAAATTTTTTTTACCTTTTTATTTTATATTGCAATATAGCCGATTAACAATGTTGTGATAGTTTCAGGTGGACAGCAAAGGGACTCAGCCATACATACACATGTATCCATTTCCCCCCAAACTCCTCTCCCATCCAGGCTGCCAGATAACATTGAACAGAGTCCCTGTGCTATAAAGTAGGTCCTTTTTGGTTATCTGTTTCAAATACAGTAATGTGTACAAGTCCATCCCAAATTTCCAATCTATCCCTATCCCCAGCCTTCCTGCTAGTAACCATAAGTTCATTCTCTAAGTCTGTGGGTCTGATTTATAAATAAGTTAATTTGTATCATTTTTTTAGACCCCACATATGTGATATCATGTGATATTTGTCTGTCTCTGTCTGACTTACTTCACTTGACAATCTCTAGGGCCATCCATGTTATGGAAATGACATTATTTTGTTCTTTTTTATGGCTGAGTAGTATTCCATTCAGAGAAAGCAACGGCAGCGCACTCCAGTACTCTTGCCTGGGAAATCCCATGGACGGAGAAGTCTGGTAGGCTGCAATCCATTGGGTCGTGAAGAGTCGGACACAACTGAAGCGACTTAACAGCAGCAGCAGCAGTATTCCATTATATGTGTACACATCTTCTTTATTCATTTATCAGTTGACACTTAGGTTGAGGGAGCATTATCTCTTAAAGCTTCTTCCTGGAAATGAGACTTTTCACAATTACATTTTGTTGGCCAGAGCAGAGAGGGTAGAGAAGTAAGACTCTACCAGTTACCTAGACGTAAGAGAACTGGAAGTCTTGCAGATGGTCCTAATGATGACCCCAGGAACTACCAAGTTTGAAATACTGGCCGAGAGAAGATGGCAGAGAAACCAAGATAAGAGAGAATCTAAAATCTTTGAAATGTCCTGGAGCTGTGAGGGAAGGAAATAATGCAAGAAAAAAGCCTGTGGGGTAAGTGACTAGAGAACAAAGGAAGAAGGAAAGTCCCATTTGATAACAGTAGGAGAGTGGCAGAAAGCTTGGGGGCTATTATCATATCTCATTTCATAGCTTGTCACAGAAAAGTTCATTGAAACTTGATAGGGTAGATTGAATTGAAGCTGGACAAGTCTCCTTGGGTGAGCAGATATCAAGGATAAAGATCCAGCTGTTGGCACTGGGAGAACATCTAGCCAGGCAGGCAGAACATAGTGGTCAGGAGATACATGAACCTTTAAAATTCAGGGTCCGAGAGAATAGTCAGCCTCAGCATGGATGCGGCTGCTGGATTCTCGACAGAAGTAGTGTTCAGATTGAAGATGACACAGAAAGGCAGGTTTTAAGTGCCAGAAAAATTTGTTACAGATAAAACCCCAGCCTTGAGCTGGGGGAGGAGCAAAGTCAAGACCCCTGGAGGCCTGTGGGGACAGAATACTGTCACAAGTCTTAAACACAAGGAGCAAGATGAAAACCATTTTTATCCCTTGGTAACTTCTTGACATCAAGTCAAACCTCAGTTTCTAGAACTGAGAAAAAAGTCAGAGTTCAACCGCTGGAAGATCTATTTACTTTCAGATCAGTTCAGTTCGGTTCAGTCTCTCAGTCATGTCCGACTCTATGTGACACCATGGACCACAGCACACCAGGCCTCCCTGTCCATCACCAACTCCCTGAGTTTACCCAAATTCATGTCCATCGAGTTGGTGATGCTGTCCAACCATCTCATCCTCTGTTGTCCCCTTCTCCTCCTGCCCCCAATCCCTCCCAGCATCAAGGTGTTTTCAAATGAGTCAGTTCTTCGCATCAGGTAGCCAAAGTATTGGAGTTTCAGCTTCAACATCAGTCCTTCCAATGAACACCCAGGACTGATCTCCTTTAGGATGGACTGATTGGATCTCCTTGCAGTCCAAGGAACTCTCAAGAGTCTTCTCCAACACCACAGTTCAAAAGCATCAATTCTTTGGTGCTCAACTTTCTTTATAGTCCAACTCTCACATCCATACATGACCACTGGAAAAACCATAGCCTTGACTAGACAGATCTCTGTTGGCAAAGTAATGTCTCTGCTTTTTCATATGCTCTCTAGGTTGGTCATAACTTTCCTTCCAAGGAGTAACCACCTTTTAATTTCATGGCTGCAATCACCATCTGCAGTGATTTTGGAGCTCAGAAAAATAAAGTCAGCCACTGTTTCCACTGTTTCCCCATCTATTTGCCACGAAGTGATGGGACCGGATGCTATGATCTTCGTTTTCTGAATGTTGAGCTTTAAGCCAACCTTTTCACTCTCCTCTTTCACTTTCACTTCAAGAGGCTCTTTGGTTCTTCTTCACTTTTTGCCATAAGGGTGGTGTCATCTGCATATCTGAGGTTATTGATATTTCTCCCGGCAATCTTGATTCCAGCTTGTGCTTCATCCAGCCTAGTGTTTCTCATGATGTACTCTGCATATAAGTTAAATAAGCAGGGTGACAATATACACCCTTGACATACTCCTTTTCCTATTTGGAACCAGTCTGTTGGTCCATGTCTAGTTCTAACTGTTGCCTCTTGATCTGCATACAGGTTTCCCAAGAGGCAGGTCAGGTGGTCTGGTATTCCCATCTCCTTCAGAATTTTCCAGTTTATTGTGATCCACACAGTCAAAGGCTTTGGCATAGTCAATAAAGCAGAAATAGATGTTTTTCTGGAACTCTCTTGCTTTTTCAATGATCCAGCAGATGTTTGCAATTTGATCTCTTGTTCCTCTGCCTTTTCTAAAACCAGCTTGTACATCTGGAAGTTCATAGTTCACATATTGTTGTAGCCTGGCTTGGAGAATTTTGAGCATTACTTTTGAGCTTTCCAAATGATGATACAAAGCTTCTCAAAGCCTTTGACCATGGAACATCAGGGCAGGATCAATGAGTGAGCATTACTGCTCCAGCTGGCAAGGAGAGGAGGCATGTGAAGATTAAGGAATTATATTGGTCCTCAGAAGAATTGTGAGGTTAGAATGTTGGGAAGTTTGTATGCAGCTGTTGAGGTTGATGGTGGTAGATAGGGTAGAGAGAAAGACTAAAATCCTGAAATGATCAAGGAAAGTGGAGAGTATCCTGAATTTCCATAGATAATTAGAGAAGGTGGGGGAAGGGATGTGTAAGTGAGTGGCTTGGGCTTCCTTCCAAAACACATATGGTACTGAGAGCAGTGGTGGAGAAAAAGTAGGAAGTAACAATGAAATAAAATATACCAATGCCTCCTTACCCTATGAGCAATGAGGAAACACAATGGGATGTGGCCTATATTAGAGATGACAGTGGTATTGGTGGAAAACCAAACTCTAATCGTAGTGAATCATGAACTATATTTAATATAAACCATGTTCAAGGATGTAGGGGAGCTTGTTGATCCTAGAATGGGGAGTTCCTAATGCCCAAAAGTAGATCTTAGTTTTAATTAAAGGCCAGGCAGAGAGGTGTGAGAATGGATGGAACTGAAGTAATCAAGAGGGGATCTGGCAGCGAGAACGTGGTTGTGTAATTACAGAAATAGAGCATTACAGAACTGTATTTGCCCTAATATCCTTTTCTGTCTCTTTTCATGGACATAGCTATTGCCTTTACACTTTAGTTTTAAAACCCAAAAATATTAATGGTGTTTTCCCATTAGTGAGTTATCCAGACAAAATTATAAAATATGTTCAAGTATGTGACTGGATTGGGCTTTGCAGGTGGCTCAATGGGAGAGAACCCTCCTGCCAATGCAGGAGACAAAAGAGACATGGGTTTGATCCCTGGATTGGGAAGATTCCCTGGAGGAGGGCATGGCAACCCACTCCAATATCCTCGCCTGGACAAAGAAGCCTGTTGGGGTCGTCCATAGGGCTGCAAAGAGTCGGACATGAATGATGTGACTTAGCACGCATGCACATGTGCCTGGATTAGGACAAAATAATGGTCCCCCCAAAGGTTTTTGCATTCTAACCCCTGGACCTTTCCATGGCAGAAGGAACTTTGCTGATGCGATTAAGGTTAGGATCTTGATTCTGGGAGATTATTTTAGATTATCTAGGAGAGCGCAACATAATCACGAGAGTCCTTATAAAACAGAGGTAGGAGTGTCAGAGTCAGAGAAAGAGATGTATTGACAGAAGCAGAAATCATAATGATGTGGGACCATGAGCCAAGGGTTGCAGGCAACATCTGAAGCTGAGAAGGACAAAGCTTGGGTTCTTCCCTTGACCCTCCAGAAGAAACATGGCTCTGTGAATACCTTGATTTATTCCTTGTAAGATTCAGTTTTGGACTTTTGACCTTTAGCAATATAGGAGAAGAAGTTTGTGTTGTTTTTAAACCATGAATTTTGTGATGCAATATTACAGCAGTAATAGAAAACTAATCACCATCTAAAGACACGATTAAGGGAAAATCCAGACTCTGACATCCCAATGTCTCCAAGGCAGGAAAACAAGGGCTGGAGTTAGGTGGCAAAATCATGAGAGGTTATCATTTGCTATCCCTCATCTTTAAAATTGAATAGCAGTCATAGCCAAATTCTCTCAAAAAGAAATGCAATGAACCTATGTTTATACACAGATTCCAGGGTCATTTGAAGTTATTTTTGTCAGTCTACAAAGAAAATTGGAAATTCTTTGAAAGATTCGAAGAAAGAGCTCTAAATGACAAAGAGGAGAGAGGATAAAAGAAAACAATTACTGCATTTTAGAAATACTATTCCATGTGTTTACATTTTTACAAGATATTCTGTATAATTTGTGAGAAAATGAATTCTTAGGAGATCAAGAAAACGACCTGTGGCAATGAATTCTCATAAACTTCATGAAAGAGTATTTTTTAAAGTCTATTGAAACTTCCACACTGTTCTGTAAATGGCATCCTCTAGGTCTTCTGAATCAGTTTATTTTCATTAAAAAATAGCTAGTTGCAGAAGTTAGCTTTATTAATATAGACACGTCCTCCTCTCTCTCTTGCCCTCTGCAGATCTCTTTGTGGATGGTATTAGAAGTATACTGTGATGTAACTTAGATATTTGAAAGTAAATGTGAGGCATTATCTTCAGCGGGCTAATTGGATATTTCTTAATAATGGATTTTTTTCTTGAGGTACAAATACACGTTATTCTAAGTTCCATACACTGAGAACTATTTGAAGGGGAATTTCATTTGGCATTGGTTCTGTTAGCCTTTCTGAGTTGGTGACCACACAACAAACAAGGCAGGCCAAACATTAAAAAGTTGCAGCCCAGGGTGAGAGCCTAGTTTGGAAAGTGGAAAAAGTATAGCATTCAGGAAGCTCAGAGAGGTTGGCACTCTGTGAGTTCAGCTGTGCCTGGCTAGCTAGAGACATGGGCAGAGTCATGGGAAGGTGGGACCCCAGGCAGTGTGCCTCAGTGTGCCAGTCAAAATTTGGATTTAGCCTGGAGGTAGAGTTCAGCCAGAGCCTGGGAAGATTAACTCAGCCATCAGTCAGAGCACAGAGTGGCTGTGTCATGAGCAGCTGCTCTCCCCTTCTTGCTCTCATTTTTAGCTGTTTTCCTGATATAAATGGAAAAAGAATGAGCAGGGCCATCCAAGTACATATTGGAGAATTCAACCACAGGTTAGATTTGCTGAAAAACAAGCAAAACAACACCCCCCCCCAGTTCCCAGTAGCTATACACCTTTCTATGCATGATACTAAAGACAAAAATTATAAAAGAAATGACTGATGTATTAATATCAATGTCACTGCGAAAAAGTTTTCGACTTATATACATCAGTCAATATTCACAAGTGTGCAAAGACACAGACTTCCAAAATATCTGTAATATGAGGTAAAACTATCATTTAATCTAGATGAATATTTATAACAGCAGAACATTAGAAACAATTGAAATATCAATCAATAGGCAATTGCTTAATGATGCACTATCCCTACAGTGAAATTTGAAGGCTTTTCTTTGTAAAATGCCAAGTAATAAATATTTTGGGGTTGTGGGCCATAAAATTTCTTTTGGCACTACTCAATCTGCAGTTATAGCATGAAAATGTCCATAGAAAATATGGAAACAAAAAAGCATGGAAAACAGTTCGTAATGAGGACGATAGTCAACACTTTTCTCCTGTCAGGACTAAGAAGACCTTCATTTCCCATTAACCTAATGTGATGGTGAAGTTTTTATTATCTCAGGCAGTCTATATATATTAACCCAACCAAGGAACTTAGTCCATTCAGTCAAAAAAAAAAAAAGCATGGAGTGTTCCTATAAAACTTTATTTATAAGACTATGTGGGTGACCCACTGGTCATAGTTTGCTGACCCTTATTTTAAACAATCATTTTTTTAAAGTATGTAAATCAAGGTAGCTCAGACAGTAAAGAATCTGCCTGCAATGCAGGAGATCCAGGTTCAAAACCTGGGTCAGGAAGATCCTCTGGAGAAAGGAATGGAAACTCACTCTAGTATTCTTGTCTGGAGAATTCCATGGAGAGAGGAGCCTGACAGGCTACAGTCTATGGGATCACAAAAAGTTGGACATGACTGAGCAACTAACACACACATGTATATATAAAATGGTGGAAACCTGTCCAAATATATTAAGCGAAAAATGCACATTTCAGAACAGAATGTGTACTTACATAGTATGTTGCTACTTTATTAAATATTATTAGTGTCAAGTTATATAAATAGAACTATGTGTAGCTATATACAATTATATTGTATTTTATAATATTTATATTTTATATTATACATAATATATATTTATAATATATAAATAATAGTTATAATATTTTTAATAAATATTACAATTATATAAATTATATCATTTATTTTGTTTTTTTTTCATTTATTTTTATTTGTTGGAGGCTAATTACTTTACAATATTGTAGTGATTTTTGAAATACATTGACACGAATCAGCCATGGATTTACATGTGTTCCTCATCCCGATCCCCCATCCCACCTCCCTCCCCATCCGATCCCTCTGGGTCTTCCCAGTGCACCAGCCCTGAGCACTTGTCTCATGCATCCAACCTGGGCTGGTGATCTGTTTCACCCTTGATAGTATACTTGTTTCAATGCTATCCTCTCAGAACATCCCACCCTCGCCTTCTCCTACAGAGTCCCAAAGTCTGTTCTGTACATCTGTGTCTCTTTTTCTGTTTTGCATATAGGGTTATTGTTACCATCTTTTAAAATTCCATATATATGCATTAGTATACTGTATTGGTCTTTATCTTTCTGGCTTACTTCACTCTGTATAATGGGCTCCAGTTTCATCCATCTCATTAGAACTGATTCAAATGAATTCTTTTTAATGGCTGAGTAATAGTCCATTGTGTATATGTACCATAGCTTCCTTATCCATTCGTAGGCTGATGGTCATCTAGGTTGCTTCCATGTCCTGGCTATGATAAACAGTGCTGCGATGAACATTGGGGTGCACGTGTCTCTTTCAGATCTAGTTTCCTTGGTGTGTATGCCCAGGAGTGGGATTACTGGGTCATATGGCAGTTCTATTTCCAGTTTTTTAAGGAATCTCCACACTGTTCTCCATAGTGGCTGTACTAGTTTGCATCCCCACCAACAGTGTAAGAGGGTTCCCTTTTCTCCACACCCTCTCCAGCATTTATTGCTTGTAGACTTTTGGATTGCAGCCTTCCTGACTGGCGTGTAATGATACCTCATTGTGGTTTTGATTTGTATTTCTCTGATAATGAGTGATATTGACATCTTTTCATGTATTTGTTAGCCATCTGTATGTCTTCTTTGGAGAAATGTCTGTTTAGTTCTTTGGCTAATTTTTTGATTGGGTCATTTATTTTTCTGGAATTTAGCTGCAGGAGTTGCTTGTATATTTTTGAGATTAATCTTTTGTCTGTTGCTTCATTTACTATTATTTTCTCCCAATCTGAGGGCTGTCTTTTCACCTTGCTTATAGTTTCCTTTGTTGTGCAAAAGCTTTTATGTTAAATTAGGTCCCATTTGTTTATTTTTGCTTTTATTTCCAATATTCTGGGAGATGGGTCATAGAGGATCCTGCTGTGATTTATGTCGGAAAGTGTTTTGCCTATGGTCTCCTCTAGGAGTTTTATAATTTCTGGTCTTACATTTAGATCTTTAATCCATTTTGAGTTTATTTTTGTGTATGGTGTTAGAAAGTGTTCTAGTTTCATTCTTTTACAAGTGTTTGACCAGTTTTCCCAGCACCAGTTGTTAAAGAGGTTGTCTTTTTTCCATTGTATATCCTTGCCTCCTTTGTCGAAGATAAGGTGTTCATAGGTTCATGGATTTATCTCTGGGCTTTCTATTCTGTTCCATTGATCTATATTTCTGTCTTTGTGCCCATACCATACTGTGTTGATGACTGTGGCTTTGTAGTAGAGTCTGAAGTCAGGCAGGTTGATTCCTCCAGTTCCATTCTTCTTTCTCAAGATTGCTTTGGCTATTCGAGGTTTTTTGTATTTCCATACAAATTGTGAAATTATTTTGTTCTAGTTCTGTGAAAAATACCATTGGTAGCTTGATAGGGATTGCATTGAATCTATAGATTGCTTTGGGTAGTATAGCCATTTTGACAATATTGATTCTTCCAATCCATGAACACAGTATGTTTCTCCATCTGTTTGTGTCCTCTTTGATTTCTTTCATCAGTGTTTTATAGTTTTCTATATATAGGTCTTTCATTTCTTTAGGTAGATATACTCCTAAGTATTTTATTCTTTTTGTTGCAATGGTGAATGGTATTGTTTCCTTAATTTCTCTTTCTGTTTTCTCATTGTTAGTGTATAAGAATGCAAGAGATTTCTGTGTGTTAATTTTATATCCTGCAACTTTACTGTATTCATTGATTAGCTGTAGTAATTTTCTGATAGAGTCTTTAGGGTTTTCTATGTAGAGGATCATGTCATCTGCAAACAGTGAGAGTTTTACTTCTTCTTTTCCTATCTGGATTCCTTTTATTTCTTTTTCTGCTCTGATTGCTGTGGCCAACACTTCCAAAACTATGTTGAATAGTAGTGGTGAGAGTGGACACCCTTGTCTTGTTCCTGACTTTAAGGGAAATGCTTTCAATTTTTCACCATTGAGGATAATGTCTTTTTAGAAATAAAGAGATAATATAAGCAAAAGAAAAAAGCCTGAAATAATCCATGCCAAAATGTTACTCTGGAAATTAAAACCCAAATTTAGGATTGTAAAATTACTTTCTTAGGGTAAAATTTTAAACGTGTTTTTAAAAGCAATAATGTTTAAAACAAATTTAGGACACAAAACTTTTAAAAACCTACACATATCTCTGCTTGCTAGTCACGTGCAACCATTTTCATTTCTCTGTGTTCCCTTTCAGTATTTATCTGCTTTATATGTTTGTCAAAGTATGTCAGGTTTCCTGGTTTTCTTTGCCTTATTCCTATTGTACACTCAGTAGTTTGCAATAAACACAGCTTAATAAATGTTAGTTAATAGTTCTGATTATGATCATGGTGATAACTCTGGTGAAGTAGAGCAATTTTAGGTAAAGTTTTTAGCATAAGGCTTCAAACTAGTAATTAAAACTGTTATTGTCAAGTGTCTCTTAGGAACCTTTCAGAAAGGATATTGCATTGAGTCCTTTAGAATCTCTCAGTTCACATGTCCCAGGGGACAGGCACCAGAAAGGGAGCATTGCTGTCTCTTTCTTACTGCAGCGCAGCTGGCACAGTGGGAATGGTGTGGATCCTTCTAACAGCTGACAGAACAATACAAAAGGATCAAAGGTTCAGACTGTAAATTATTCTGCTTGCTTTTGTCACCCAGAGTCTAGAACCCCTAAACATTCTCCTGGATCTGGTGCAGCTGTAATGGTATAAGCAGTAAAATCAGATGCTTTTTAACCCCTGTGTGACATTATCAACTGTACAAAAAAGACCTTCACGACCCAGATAACCACAATGGTGTGATCACTCACCTAGAGCCAGACATCTGGAGTGTGAAGTCAAGCAGGCCTTAGGAAGCATCACTACGAACAAAGCTAGTGGAGGTGATGGAATTTCAATTAAGCTATTTCAAATCCTAAAAGATGATGCTGTCAAAGTGCTGCAGTCAATATGCCAGCAAATTTGGAAAACTCAGCAGTGGCCACAGGACTGGAAAAGGTCAGTTTTCATTCCAATCCCAAACAAAGGCAATGCCAAAGAATGCTCAAACTACCACAAATTGCACTCATCTCACACGCTAGTACAGTAATGCTCAAAATTCTCCAAGCCAGGCTTCAGCAATATGTGAACCATGAACTTCCAGATGTTCAAGCTGGTTTTAGAAAAGGCAGAGGAACCAGAGATCAAATTGCCAACATTCGCTGGATCATCAAAAAAGCAAGAGAGTTCAAGAGAAACATCTATTTCTGCTTTATTAACTATGCCAAAGCCTTTGACTGTGTGGATCACAATAAACTGTGGAAAATTCTGAAATACCAGACCACCTAACCTGCCTCTTAAGAAACCTGTATGCAGGTCAGGAAGTGACAGAACTGGACATGGACCAACAGACTAGTTCCAAATAGGAAAAGGAGTACGTCAAGGCTGTATATTGTCACCCTGCTTATTTAACTTATATGCAGAGTACATCATGAGAAACGGTCGGCTGGAGGAAGCACAGGCTGGAATCAAGATTGCCGGGAGAAATATCAATAACCTCAGATATGCAGATGACACCACCCTTATGGCAGAAAATGAAGAAGAACTAAAGAGCCTCTTGAAGAAAGTGAAAGAGGAGAGTGAAAAAGTTGGCTTAAAGTTCAACATTCAGAAAACGAAGATCATGGCATCTGGTCCCATCACTGCATGGCAAATAGATGGGGAAACAGTGAAAACAGTGGCTGACTCTTTTTGGGCTCCAAAATCATTGCAGATGGGGATTGCCGCCATGAAATTAAAAGGCGCTTACTCCTTGGAAGGAAAGTTATGACCAACCTAGACAGCATATTAAAAAGCAGAGACATTACTTTGTCAACAAAGGCCCATCTAGTCAAGGGTATGGTTTTTCCAGTAGTTCTGTGTGGATGTGAGAGTTGGACTATAAAGAAAGCTGAGCACCGAAGAATTGATGCTTTTAAACTGTGGTGTTGGAGAGGACACTTGAGAGTCCCTTGGACTGCAAGGAGATCCAATCAGTCCATCTTAAAGGAGATCAGTCCTGGGTATGCACTGGAAGGACTGATGTTGAAGCTGAAACTGCAATATTTTGGCGATCTGATGCGAAGAGCTGACTCATTGGAAAAGCCCCTGATGTTGGGCAAGATTGAGGTCGGGAGGAGAAGGGAACAACAGAGGATGAGATGGTTGAATGGCATCACTGACTCAATGGACATGAGTTTGGGTAAACTCTGGCAGTTGATGATGGACAGGGAGGCCTGGCGTGCTGCAGTTCATGGGGTCGCAAAGAGTCGGACACAACTGAGCAATTGAACTGTACTGAACTGACATTATCAAAGTCTGACAGTTGGTAACCAAAGTGAGTAATCTTAGAGTAGTGTAGTGTGATTCTATGTAAACTATCAAGGGAACGTATGAAAATAATTTCCCACAATATAAAGGCTTTCCTGTAGTCAGCTTAGGGAGAGCTGGAAGATGGCAGTTGTTAGAATCATCGTCAAATACTGATGGTTTCACAATTAATTTCTTATGTTTCTCATATGCTAAAAAAAAACACACAAACCAAACTTTGATATCCTTTTCTTGCCACCCAAAAAAGAACAACAGAAAAAACCCACCTTCTCCACACTCACCAAGAACATAAACCCTATAGCTTGTTCCTAGGCTAGAGATACAGAGCATACTGCAATTAAAATGTGAGTACCACCTATTAGGTATACCAAATGCTTTCTCTTTTGTTGTCTTAATCATATGACAGAGTGAAGATAAAAGACATCAAGTGGAAAGGTTGTACACCACCCCGCCACCCTCCAACTGCCTGCCATCTTCTCAAGCTTTGGTGGAAGTCTAAGCCTAAATGGTAAAGAATCTGCAATGCAGGAGACCCAGGTTCGATCGCTGGGTCAGGAAGATCCTCTGGAAAAGGGAATGGCAATCCACTCCAGTATTCTTGCCTGGAGAATCCCATGGACAGAGGAGCTTAGCAGGTTACAATCCATGGGGTCACAAAGAGTCATACACGACTGAGTGCCTAAATGAGTATTTGGGATCCAGTCTCCAAGTAGCAATTGAAATGTGTTTGAAGCCATTTTCACCAAAACGTGGGGACAGTTATAGTCCCTGAGTGGAACCAGGGCTCATTTATCCCTGTATTCCCATTGCCTGGCCTAGAGTAGGTACTAAATAAATTAGCTGATCAAAGGTTCAGCTTGCCTTTGTCATCCAGAGTGAATGAATTTTGTCTCATGAATGTACTCCTGAGTGTGGTACACAGTGAAACAGTAGATTTAATCTGTAAAATCAGGAGCTCTACCTATACAGCTAAAAAAGGAATGAAACTCAATCTTGACAGAAGTTTGATAAAGTTCTGTGCTGGTGAGGCTTGGATGAAAAAGTGTACTTTCAAACATGTTAGTGAGGAAATGTAAACTGTACAACGTCTGTAATTTGGCAACGACCATTGAAATAAATGCATATGCCCTGTGACTCAACAATTCTACTTCTGAGAATTTATCCTGCATAAAACCTTTCTCACATATGCACACAGACGAGGATAGTCATTGAAGAATTCTTCACACTAGCAGGAGACAAGAAATAATGTAAATGTCCATGCATAGAGAACTGGTAAAATAAATTATGGTCTATATATGTAACAGAATTTTGTCTGATGTGGAAAATGATTAAGATAGAATTATAGAAACTAACATAGAATGATCTTCAAGATATGGTTGAGTGAAAGAAATCAGGTGCAGAGCAATGTGTTCAGTATGCTGTTGCTTATGTAAATAAACAAAATATAGTTGGAGGAAGGGATACAAATACATCCTTTTATTTGAAAAGGAGATATCTGGAAGGTTCCAAAAGAAACTGAACAGTGGTTCAGTCTGGCAGGAGAAATTGAAGAATTTCAAGGACTGGAGGAAGAGACTTGCTTTTCACTCTGGATTGTTTCAATTTCCAGCCATGTGTATAGAATATCCACTAAATTTTTTAAAATCAAAATGTTCAAAAGTAAACATCTTAGTTTCCAAGGAGAGTGCCTTTTAAAACTCACTGGCATAATGTGAGTTACCATTTATATCAGAAAAATTGGAGAGGGGGGAGTATATCTACATAATTACTTGTAGAAGCATAGAACATTGCTGAAGAGGAGGTTTGGCAGCTGGGGACTCAGGTAGGAGGGAGACGTTTCTTTTTGTAACTTTTCATTAAAAAAAAAAAAAAAAATATATATATATATGTATATATATATATATATATAGTAAAAATGAACACTTTTGTTTTTAAAGTATACAGAAAGTGCAGCAGAAATAGAAAGGAAAAGGTATCTTAGGAAGTAAGAACAGAGAGCTTGGTAGTTTAAAATCCTGACTCTCAATTACTATTGTTACTGTGTGCATACTCAGTCACGTCTGACTCTTTGTGACTCCGTGGACTGGAGCCCGCCAGGCTTCTCTGACCATGGGATTCTCCAGGCAGGAATACTGGAATGAGTTGCCATTTCCCATTCCAGGGGATCATTCTGACCCAGGGATTGAACCTGCCTCTCTTGCCTCCCCTGCACTGGCATTTGGATTCTTTACCACTGCACCACCTGGTAAGCCCTGACTCTTTTAATAGCTGTGTCATATTGGGCAACTTGCTGAATCTCTAGGCCTATTATGTAAAACCCTCATGGGGATGTTGTATAGATTACATGGAAAATATATATGTAGAGCACATTTCCTATGATAGCATCTATTAGGAGGTCAGTAATTTGTAGTCATTATTATCACATGGATGAAATTCTTCTGATTCCAAAATGGTTTCAATTGTTCTAGTGAAGCAATTGAAGAGAATAAACCTTGGACTCTGTTCAGTTCCTTGGGCTTTGTAACACTCCCATAACATGGTGTTGGCACTGACCTATATAAGTGGGAAGCCCGAGAGTTGCTGCAAAGCAACCCAAGGCAAAATAGTACATCTTTATGTCACCAGTTGATTAAATGCTGACATCGTTTTACTTGTGATTTACTTGTGATTTTGTGATACAAAAGCTGTATCAAATGAACAAAGAGATTTTTTAAATTATAATGAAACAGTAAAGACATAAAATCCAGAGAGCATCCAGCCCTTCATCTGCTTTCCTTTTTTGTCTTTTCAGAGTCACATTGTTAATACTATAACAAACCTATTAGTATGTTATAAAGGTACTAAGCATGATCAAATATAATTTCATTTTCTGTCTCGGTCATATTGTTTGAAATGATTAGCAGATCTCTTAACTATGCTAATGGCAAATAGATGTACGAACCTGACTGATGATATGTCTGTTGGTAAAAAAAAAATACAGATATTTATTCTTTTATCTCAGTAGTGCTTGCATGAGTGTTTCATTTTTGGAATTTCCATAAAAAGAGGAGGGTATTTATGATGACTCTTTATACATACAAATATCCACATAAAAATGTTTACACTGAAAGTTTGTTTTCATAATTGTTAATGTCATGTATTTTGCAGCATGAAATAATTCTAAAATGTATGTAAGTTTTTGTGTTATTCTCAATAGATGATAATCCCTTGAACTTGTTTCCTAACTTGCATGGATAACAGTTACAGTTCTTCTTTTCAGTCTAAACTTGATAAAGGCTAAGGCAGAGGACAAAAGCAGTAACATTTTGTAATGACTGCTCTGATCTGAATTCTGACAGAGCTGGTGAAAAGGAGCTAGGATACAGCATTAGATTCTTTCTGGTGCAGCGTTACTATAATAGAAGACCAGCGACCCAGTGAGGCAAAACTGAAGGTTGCACCTTCATCCCAGGAAATTCTCGATGCTTGGAGATTACAAAGGATTTCTGAAAGGGCACTTATTTTTATAGATCTGGATTCAGAGTCAACCACTGAGCATCTCCTGTGGGCAGATAAGCTTACATACATGTTACTTCAGTATCTTTTATTTTTAGATTGACATACAGAACATGCGGACTCAGGTGGGAAAATACCAAGTGTTTTTTGGTATATTATGCTCTTGAGAACTGACACACAGACAATAACCTTGAGTTGTTTAATCTGAGTAGCTATCAGTAACAATAATGTAGACTGAGCCAAGACTTTAGAGAAAATATATTAGGCTATCAAGGAGAAATATTAATGTAAAAAAAAACCCTCGGATATTTTATATTTCATAAAGTAGATTCTGCTGGGTCAGTATTTTTCTTTTAATGTATATTTTACTATTTTTCCTAATTATGGAAGAATGCAAGAAAATAAGCTCCCATGGAGTAAGTCTTGCCTTAAAGGAAACACTGTCATGACTCCTGAGGATGCACAGCTCTCTTAGAATGCTGAACAGGCTTTCTTTCTCAGCAGTCCCTTCCTCCAATACATGAGGACCAATACGTTCATTGTCCTATTACATCTTTTGCTGATTAAAATTTATGAAAGTCTTATGTGTGCCCTTTTATCTGCATTAACATGGGATTAGTCTTGACATATCAAATGTATTCTGAAGTTCATTTCATTGGAAGTATATTCATGTGTTTTATAAAGCAATGTGTCTCCACTGATATATTAAGAGAATAAGCTGACCTGAAATTACAAATGATCTGGTTCTTCTAAAATGAAGTATAATTGATTTACAACATTATATTAGCTTCAGATGTTCAACACAGTGATTCAAAGAATTTTTATAGATTATAGTCCATTTTAAAGTTACTATAAAATGTTGGCTGGTCCCTGCTTTTATCTGTTTTCTAATAACTTTCCAAATTATAAAGTGAAGCAGAACCCTTACTTTAAGTAAAAACATCCAACTGTGATTTTCAGTATTTTCTCAAGCAATCTCTGTGCTGTCAGACTGAAGAGTCCCCAGCACTCCTGTGTGTTGTCTGCAGGAGGAGACAGAAACTGCATCTCAGGCCTCCCTGGAGGCTAGGGATGTGGTCCTTTGTAACCCTGAAGAACTGTTTTGTTTCCTGATGGACTCTCAACTAGTGGGACAAATATTTCAGTCTTTTTCAACCCAGATGGTATCTTAATTCCATGGGGGATGTTAGAGACAATATTGAGGTATCAGTATAATCTATTGATATTGCGCTATATGAATTACTCTTCATTTAAATGGTCAATTGATAAAAATGGATTATTGTGCACTCTAAACACAAATAGCCTCTCTTCAATATTTAACTACCAAAGGGATAGTTTTTATATTTCATTCATTTGTACAACTCATCAGCTTTATTAGTCTAACACAACATAAAAACATAGAGTGGAAATGGGAAGTCCCTGGTGGCTTAGCCTGTAGAGTCTGCCTGCATGCAGGAGACCTGAGTTCGATCCAAATGTAATTATTTGGGGGGTTTGCTGTGTATCCACAGTGAGAGCTGTAGTCATGGGGACCACAGTTAACCCGTAGTACCTGGTGCATGTGGTAGGTATGTTCCATGCACTGTCTCAGTAAACTCTTTCTATAAGGGATCCAATAGTAAATATATCCAGCTAAGTGCCACACAGCCTTTGTAGTAAATCTCAATCTGCCCTTACAGAGCAAAAGCAGCCATAAATGAATAAGTTCAGCTGAGTTCCAGTAAAACCTGATTTACCATCACAGAAATGTGAATTTCATATAATTTTCATATGTCACAAAATGTTTTTCTTAAAAATAATTTAAAAAAATTTTTAGTGGAATAATTGTTCTTAACTCACTGCACTGGCCATACAAAAACAAAGCAGATTGCAGGAAATTATAGTCATTATCTTATAATAACTTATAATGGAAGAGAATGTAAAAAAGCAATATATATTTATATGTGTATGTAACTGAATCACTTCGCAGTATACTTGAAACTGACACATTATAAACCACTATATTTCAATTAAAACTTTTTAAAAAAATTAACATTAAAACTAACAAAAACAAAGCAGGGTAATTTGGCCCTGGGGCCATTGTTTGCTGACTTATGCATTGTCTCATTGGGTGGATGATGCTTCTAAATGATTGGGCTACCCTGATACAGGGAAAGATTGAAGGCAGGAGGAGAAGGGAAGGACAGAGAATGAGATGCCATCAAACGATGGCATCACCATATGGTGATGGAGAAGGAAATGGCAACCCACTCCAGAACTCTTGCCTGGAAAAGCCCATGGATGGAGGAGTCTGGTAGGCTACAGTCCATGGAGTCGCAAAGAGTCAGACATGACTGAGCGACTTCATTTCACTTCACCTACTGGATGGACATGAGTTTGAGCAAACTCTAGGAGATGGTGAAGGACAGGGAAGCCTGGGGGGCTGCAGTCTATGCAGTTACAAAGAGTCAAACACAACCTAGTGAGTGAAAAACAACCGAGATTACACTAAGTGAATAGTAAAGGGTTTTCTCATTAGCCTTGTTCCCTACCCTACAATCACTTTCTGCCACTCTGCTGGCACTGAGATTGATGGAGTTATTCAACTGTTCTTAAGGTTAAAAACTACCTATATGTCTAGACTCTAGACAAACTAATTTAAGGGGAGCTATTAACCTGTTTTATTGACTATGCCAAAACCTTTGACTGTGTAGATCACAATAAACTGTGGAAGATTCTGAAAGAGATGGGAATACCAGACCACCTGACCTGCCTCCTGAGAAATCTGTATGCAGATCAAGAGGCAAGAGTTAGAACTGGACATGGAACAACAGACTGGTTCCAAATAGGAAAAGGAGTACGTCAAGGCTGTATATTGTCACCTTACTTATTTAACTTATATGCAGAGTACATCATGAGAAGCGCTGGGCTGGAAGAAGCACAAGCTGGAATAAAGATTGCCGGGAAAAATATCAGTAACCTCAGGTATGCAGATGACACCACGCTTATGGCAGAAAGTGAAGAGGAACTAAAAAGCCTCTTAAAGAAAGTGAAAGAAGAGAGTGAAAAAGTTGGCTTAAAGCTCAACATTCAGAAAACTAAGATTATGGCATCTGGTCCCATCACTTCATGGGAAATAGATGGGGAAACAGTGGAAACAGTGACTGACTTTATTTTTGGGGGCTCCAAAATCACTGCAGATGGTGATTGCAGCCATGAAATTAAAAGGCGCTTATTCTTGGAAGGAACGTTATGACCAACCTAGACAGCATATGAAAAAGCAGAGACATTACTTTGCCAACAAAGATCTGTCTAGTCAAGGCTATGGTTTTTCCAGTGGTCATGTATGGATATGAGAGTTGGACTGTGAAGAAAGCTGAGCACTGAAAAATTGATGCTTTTGAATTGTGGTGTTGGAGAAGACTCTTGAGAGTCCCTTGGACTGCAAGGAGATCCAACCAGTCCATCATTAAGGAGATGAGTCCCGGGTGTTCATTGGAAGGACTGATGCTGATGCTGAAACTTCAGTACTTTGGCCACCTCATGCGAAGAGTTGACTCATTGGGAAAGACCCTAATGCTGGGAGGGATTGGGGGCAGGAGGAGAAGGGGACGACAGAAAATGAGATGGCTGCATGGCATCACCGACTCGATGGACGTGAGTTTGGGTAAACTCCGGCAGTTGGTGATGGACAGGGAGGCCTGGTGTGCTGTGATTCATGGGGTTGCAAAGAGTCGGACAAGACTGAGCGACTGAACTGAACTGAACTGATTAACCTCAAGGTTTACAACCGATCTGAAGAGTTTTAGTCAGAGTGACAGGACCGTGATTTGGGTGTTTTTATAGATCAAGCTGCCTGCCAAAAGGCAAAGGGACAAATTGTTGTAGTAATCCTGGGGAGGGACAACGGTGATCTGACTGGGTTGGTAGACACAGGAGACTAAGAACAGACCGTTCCGAGATGTATTTAGGATTAGGTGCTCGCTCAGATGAGGACTGATTACATTGCATTACACCTGCCTCACAGGATAAAAGGAATTTGATGACACATTTTAAAGCGCTACTAAAGTTAACTGGGATGCTGTATCATCTCCTCCTTTTAATTATTAGTAACCACTTTTAAAATTTCAGGGTTTTACCGTTTTGTCTGGTTTACTGATGCCCTCTACCCCAAAGTGGAGCATAACATTCAATTTTCTCAGAGTTAGTTGAAAATACTTTCTCTGAAAACAAAACAACCCACCAACCCTCATTCACTACAAGCCCAAACCCTGGGTACTCCTCGCGGAGACACTTTCTCAAATTCCAGACTTTTTTTCCAGAGGCTTATCTTGCTCTACCGGATTCCCACCTCTCATCCGCGCCCAGCTACACCCTAAGCCCGCCCCAGACTCTTGCCTCCAGCCTTCCTCCTCCCCCTCCAGCTCCCTCCGCCCCACTTTCCCTCCCACTGGAGAAGCCCCGCCTCCCCGGTTCCGCAACCCAACTCCTTCCCTCCTTCCGTCGCTTTCCTCTCTCCCCGCCCCTATGGCTGCCTTCGATTGGCTAAACTGGCTGTGCCGCGACAAGGACGTAGCACAGCCATATTTTTATTGGTTGAAGTGTAGCCGGGCCTCTTGTGATTGGCCGATAGAAGGAGACAGCAAGTGTGACTGCGCTCCGGGTGTGTGTGGCCGCCGCTTTGTTGCCCGAGGGGGGTGGCAGTGGAAGTTAAGGGAGTCCGGGGGCTAGCGCTTCTGCAGACCCGCAGTCGCAGCCGTTGCAGTCACTTCGCCGGGTGGCCTTTACGTGTAGAAGTCTCGTCGACAGCAACCATGAGCGGCGGGGTATACGGGGGAGGTGAGTGCGGTCGGTCGGGAGAGCGCGCCTTTTTACCTTGTGGGGTTTGTAACCGCCGCCCCCAGCCCTCCCCTTCCCGGCGGCCCTTCCGGTCTCCCCCTGGGGACCCCGGCCTCCCCGCCCCATCCCCGCCCCGCGCTCTGCCCGCCTCCGGAGCCCACCCGGCTCGGCGATCGCTACCGGCGCCGGGAGTCGCCGCCCCCTACCAGCCCCTTTCGCCTGGGCCCGCGGAGGAGCCGGCTTTCAGGGCTGCGCGCGGTCCCGGGGGTGGCCGGGCAGCTCCACTCGGGGGCTGGGCCCGGTGAGCCGCGGCTGGAGTGACTGGCCTCAGGGTCACCTCTCTCCCAGCCGGCTCTGTCGCGGTGTGCGCGCCCGTTTAAAGTTGGGAGGTCCCAGCAGTTCGTCGGCGTGGATGGAGGGTTTCCGCTGCGTCCTGGAGGTGGCATAGCGAGCCGCGAGGAGTGGAACTGATTGGAGGAGTCGTGGCCATTCAGGACACAGCCTCCTGCTCCATCCGCGCTCACGCAGCCTCACGCCTTTCAATAACATCTCCCTGTTTTGTTGACTGACTGTGGATGCTCCGGAGTTATTCGTGGGCGACTCTGCTCCGGCATAACTTAGGAACGTATGCAATTTAAGGTGCTTAAAGATGGGTGGGCTCCGGTGTAGTGAAATATTACCACCGGCCTGAGTTGTAATATCAGCCTCACCACTTAGTAAGCTCATTGGCCTTGGGTGAGTTACTTAACTTTTGCCAACTTAAGGCTCGTCGTTTGTAGAATGATTCCTACCCATTGGGGTGGTTGTGAAGATTAAATGGGGGTAATGCTACCCGTACTACTAAAAGTATGATCCTAGAAGCAGCATCACCTGCAAGCTCTTTAGAAATGCAAAATCTCAAGGTCCATTCTAAATCTTCCGAATTGGAGCCTCCGTTTTTGCGTGATGCCTAGATGAAGCACTGATGTATATGATTCATGTTTTGTGTTTGATGAATTAGAGAAGAAAGAAACCCAAAGTCGTGCTTTGGTTACTGTGTTTAGTAAGGATACTGTTTTCTGAACGGATGGAATATTATCGGTAGGAGATGAAAATAAGCTTTTCAAAGTTTTTAGTAGTTTTGAAGTGAAACTTGAGTTTCTGCTCAGGTGACAAAGTAATGTCACCTGGCCAGGTGACTTTGGCCCTCACCCTCTCCTTCTCCATGCATGTTTCTGGTTTTGATTTCTGACATGTAAGAATCAGAAGTGTAAGAATCAGAAGTTTTCCATTTTTACTTTGGAGAAAGCCTAGTGGATCTTCATGATTTACTTTTTCCCCATCTGAAGATGTAATCCTGACAAAAAAGCTGAATATATGTGCTCATGGAGGCTGCTGACTCCGTTTTTTGTTTTGTTTTGTTTTTGATCTCACCATGCAGCCTGCGGGATCTTAGTCCCCAGAACAGGGACAGAACCAAGCCCCCTGCATGGGAAGCACAGAGTCTTAACTACTGGACCACTAGGGAAGTCCCTGCTGATGTTTTGACTCAGCTTCACTCCTCCAAGGACCTAAAGGCTGTCCACTGAGTATTTCCTTACAAGTCATTGTTTAATGTGACTAAGGTAGTAATGGATACCAATAATTTCAACAGTTAACTTTTATTGAGTACATCCTGTGTACCAGGAACTGTTCTTCATGACAGAGGCTTGTCAAGCATTGTATTGAATACATGCATTGTCAGTTAATCCACAACAGGCTTGGGAAGTGGTTCTACTTATTCCCATATTATTAAATAAAAAAATAAGGCATAGAAAAGATTAACCAGCCTAGAGTTATGTAACTTTCTGGCAAGTGGGCAGCAGGAACTTCTGGGATAAAGAAAAGGCATTTCAGTAAAACCTTTTCTCATTAAAAAAAATTTTAAGTCATTTTTCAACTATATAACCACAGCATGTTCATGTATGATTTAGATATTCAGAATAAACATCCCTTTGTTCATGTCGAGGAATATATCTTAAAGCCTATTTCACATATAAAGTATTTAGAACTGACAAAAATAAGTGTATGATTTTGTGTTTGAGCTACTTCTGTATGACCAGTATTTATATTGGGTCACATTTTCCAAAAGGTTTATTGTGAAAGGCAGCGAAACCTCACACCCACATTTTGTGTGTAATTAACTTAGTAAACTGTATTTTTAACTTACTTGCTTATAAAATGAATGTTTGTAGTTTAATTTTGAAAATTGGTAGCTCTCTTATTCCAATGTTTATTTCTGATCAGATCTAATACTCATCTTTAGCTTTAGATACAATGCACAGTTCATCCAGATTTTCATACTTTCCGTGATTGGTTTCTGGGCCTACTCATTGCTCCTGTGTCTGTCTTACATGGTACTCCTCTGCTTCAGTCTCCTTTCCTTGACAAAAATAAACAGGTATACTACCGGTGTCTTCGATAAATCATTACTTTTATCACTTCACTGCACCCCTCATCTCTAATCTTAAAAATTTCTCAAAATCATCTTCCCTGTGAATTGGGGCACCCTTGTCCAAACAAAAAAGTAAAACAACCTTCTCACCTCCTCGCAAAGTCATTAGCTTCCAGTATCATGTTGGAATGTTTAGAAAATTGTTAGAAATTTGTCCTCAGGTTAGAAAATTGTCCTCATTGCTCCGTGTTTTCTCAGAAAAATCATTTCACCCCTAAACTTGGAAGCCATTTACTCAGGAGTAAAACGTGTGTGCCCAGTCGTGCCCAATTCTTTGTGACCCCATGGACTGTAACCCACCAGGTTTCTCTGTCCGTGGGATTTTTCCATCAAGAGTACTGGAATGGGTTGCCATTTTCTTCTCTAGGGGTTCTTCCTGACCCAGGGATCAAACCCAAGTCTTCTGCATTGGCAGGCGAATTCTTTACCACTGAACCACGAAGGAAGCCTTAGTTTTTAACAGAACAATAATTTACACAGGAAAACAGAATAGACTTAACTGATAGACTTAATAGAACTACAGGAAATAGACTTACCTCTCATCCTTAAAAAAAGGAAAATGAACATATGGAAAATTTCAAGAATCAAGAATCTTCCTCAAATTAAAATTCCACTATGCCCAGTGTACCACACTAATTCAGTTCAGTTCAGTTACTCAGTTGTCTCTGACTGTTTGCGACCCCATGGACTGCAGCACACCAGGCTTCCCTGTCCATCACCAACTCCCGGAGCTTGCTCAAACTCATGTCCATCAAGTCAGTTATGCCATCCAATCATCTCATCCAATGTTGTCCCTTTCTCCTCCTGCCTTCGATCTTTACCAGCATCAGGGTCTTTTCAAATGAGTCCGTTCTTCGCATCAGGTAGTCAAAGTATTGAAGTTTCAGCTTCAGCATCAGTCCTTCCAGTGAACATTCAGGACAGATTTTCTTTAGGATTGACTGGTTTGATCTCCTTGCAGTCCAACGGACTCTCAAGAGTCTTCTCCAACACCACAGTTTGGAAGCATCCGTTCTTTGGCGCTCAGACTTCGTTATAGTTCAGCTCTCACATCCATGGAAGCGATGTGAAAAACCATATCCTTGACTAGACGGACCTTTGTTGGCAAAGTAATGTCTCTGCTTTTTAATGTTCTGTCTAGGTTGGTCAAAACTTTCCTTCCAAGGAGTAAGCGTCTTTTCATTTCATGGCTGCAGTCACTATCTGCAGTGATTTTTGAGCCAAAGAAAATAAAGTCTGTCACTGTTTCCACTGTTTCTCCATCTATTTGCCATAAAGTGATGGGACCAGATGCCATAATCTTAGTTTTCTGAATGTTGAGTTTTAAGCCGACTTTTTCACTCTCCTCTTTATCACTTTCATCAAGAGACTCTTTAGTTCTTCTTCACTTTCTGCCATAAGGGTGGTGTCATCTGCATATCCAAGGTTACTGATATTTACCTGCAATCTTGATTCCAGCTTGTGCTTCCTCCAGCCCAGCGTTTCTCATGATGTATTCTGCTTATAAGTTAAATAAGCAGGGTGATAATATACAGCCTTGATGTACTCCTTTCCCTAAAGACAGATATAACTGACTTGTTAGATTTTTCTTTTCACAAAAATTTTTTGAGTGCTTGTTATATGCAAAATATGGCTTCTGTCTTCAAGAAGCTTGAAGTCTTATAGGTAAGTCAGCCAAATAAACAGACATTGTATTTCATGTATTTTTAGTTGTACAACCACCCCACCCCGCATACATTTAAAGAGCTGAAGTTGGAATAGTATTGATGGCATGGCAGAGTTTAATTGGCAGCATGGTTTTTCTTAGTGGTACATGAAAAGTCTTTTATTGATGAGAAAGGATATTGACTAATTCAGTGGAGTATGTTCAGTAATGACAATATATAGAAGGTACAAAGGTAGCACAGACAAGAAAGTTCTTAACTCAGTGTGGAGGAGTCAAGGGACCTTTCAAGGGAGGTTATGTGGATGATGAAAGAGGAATAGAGAGGGACAGCATATGCGGAGTAAATGGTGTGTTTAGGAGACAGCATAATCTTCAGAAATGCAGGTGTATGAAGTGGGAGGAGAGACTGCTGCCAGATTATGCTAGGTCTTGTATATCACTTGCGTGGAATGATTTGCATTTTATCTTGCAGATGATGAGAAAGCACTGCATGATTCTCCCCTTTGTTTTTGTTGAAGAATTTGTGTACCAAAATGTTCAGAGTTAGTTTTGAAAGGAAAGGTGGATCCAGAAGGTAAAGATGGAAGCAGAGTACCTTAGGGGATTATGGTCATTCCCAGCTGAGATAAGCACTTGACTCAGGCAGTGGCAGTGGCATTAAAGAAGAAGGGATTTGAGAAATGTTTAGCAGAAATATTTGGCAGAATTGGATGAGGGATAATGAAATAAGAAGGCATTCAGGAAAGTTGTTGCCTCTGATGACTGGGACCACTAACTGTGATGAGCACTGCTGAGATTTAGATTAGGCAAGGAGGGGGAAAGGAGACAATGCTTCAGGCATGTTGGATTTGAGGTACCCAAGGGACATCAGGTGGAAGTAATGTACAGTAAGAAGTTTGAGATACGGATTAGGTGAAGGTGAGGGCTTGAGGGGTAAATTTGAGATTGGAAGCATCACTAGGTAGAAGTTGAGGCTGTAGGAGTGGAGCAGGTTACAAAGGCTGAGTTAGAGGGGGGCTCCCTCCCTAAGGAGTCCATGGATATAACTATCTATATTTTATCTTATTTTTTTTAATAGTCTATCTGAGAACATTCTAAGACATTCATAAATGTCCCGAGCTGTGTGTATTAGTTTGCTGCCATAACAAAGAATGGGTGACTTAAACAACAATTAATTTTTTCATAGTTTTTGAGGGTACCAGTCTGAGATAAGGTGTTGACAGGGTTGTCCTTTGGAGGTTTTTTTCCTTGTAGGCCTTTCTCCTTGGCTTACAGTGGCCATCTCCTGGTGTCTTCACATGGTCTTCCGTCTGTACATATATGTGTCCAGCTTTCTTCTTCGTGTGAGGAAAGTAGTCATACTGGGTTAGAGTCTACCATAATGATCTCGTTTTAACTTAGTCATCTTTTTAAATATTATCTCCAAACATTTAGTTACTTGGGGTTAAGACTCCAAAATCACTGCAGATGGTGACTGCACCCACAAAATTAAAAAATGCTTGCTTCTTGGAAGAAAAGCTATGACAAACCTAGACAGCATATTGAAAAACAGAGACATGACTTAGCTGACAAAGGTCTGTATAGTCAAAGCTATGGTTTTTCCAGTAGTCATGTACAGATGTGAGAGTTGGACCTTTAATGAAGAAGACTGAGCACCGAAGAATTGATGCTTTCAAACTGTGGAGTTGAAGACTCTTGAGAGTCCCTTGGACTGCAGGGAGATCAAATCAGTCAATCCTAAAGGAAATCCGTCCTGAATGTTCACTGGAAGGACTGATGCTGAAGCTGAAACTCCAGTACTTTGACCACCTGATGTGAAGAGCTAACTCATTGTAAAAGACCTTGATGCTGGGAAAGGTTGAAGGCAGGAGAAGAAGGGGGTGACAGAGGATGAGATGCTTGGATGACATCACCGACTCAAAGGGCATGAGTTTGAGCAAATCCTGGGAGATAGTGAAGGACAGGGAAGTCTGGCATGCTGCAGCCCATGTAACTGAACAACAACAGGACTTAAGCAAATGAATTTTAGCATGAAACAGTTCAGCCTCTATCATTGCACAAGGGTCTGTGACACAGAAGAGGTTAAAAGCCCTGGTGCAAGGCAAAAGGTTGATCCTTGAGAGCAGGAGTAGAAAGTTTTGGTTAACCAAGCGATTAATTCATTTAGTTAGGATATTTCTTTACCCAAGAGTATTCTGGTTAATTAAAGTCTTAGAGCTTACCAGTTTGTGTTCATTGGGATACTGCTTTACCTACTGTTTATACTTAAGTTTACATGCTGTGGTGAAAATAATTGCAGTGTACTGCTTTTAAGGGCCTTTTCTTTAAGACAAAATAATTTGGATCAGAGATTGTGTAGAGGAAAGTTGATTACTTTGGGAAATGTAACAAATGCAGAAGATTCCTTTCAAATTAGAAATAAACATAAGTGGTTCTTCATTTTATTTCAATAAAAATGAGGTTACTGTGCTGTAAAGAAACCATCTCAACTGTGATAATTGTAGTGTAATAATCTTTAATACTTATTTTAGTTTTTGAATACTTAATATTAAAAAATATAATATTAAGTATGTGATACTTCTGTATTCACTGCTGAGATTAAATAAGTGTAATATTTTGTCATATTTGCCTCAGATAGTTTATGAAATAAGATATTGTTGATACAGATTCCTCCTCTCTGCTTCCTTAGAGATAACCAGTGAGCTGAAGTTGGAATGTAATATTCCCCAATCCTATGCATATTTTTATACTTTCATTAAGTGTGTGTGAATCCATAATGAAATTAAAATATGTGTGCATAGTAACTGTTTTTAAAATAATTCTTTCGAGATTTATCCATGTTGATACATGCAGATCTGGACTATTCACTTTTAACTGCTATGTATCAATAGTAAATATTGCACTATATGAGTAAGCTGTAGTTTATTTCCCTACTGAGAGACCATTTAAAATCTACCTTTTCCTGTGGCAAGCAGTATGATGATAATTATAACACCAGTACACTTATGTGCTTATTATGTACCAGGTATTGTTCTAAGTGCTTCCATACTTCGAGCATCTTCTGAGATAGAAACTGTTACGCTCATTTTACATATGAGAAAATTGAGGCAGAGAGGTTAGTAAATCACCTGAGGTCACATATATAGCTAGTGAGCATTCCTGGTCATATCTGCTTGTGATATACGTGAGAGAGTTTCTCTAGAGAAGATATAAGTGTAATTTGTGTATGCACATTTTCAACTTTAGTAGATGTGACTAAGTTCCCTAGAGTGTTTGCATCAGTTTACAACTTTTGCTGGCAAATGTGTAAGAGCTCCTCTTTTTCTACTTCTTTGACAATACTTGGTCTTACCAGACTTGACTTTGTCAATTTAATCGAGCTAAGCAATATTTATTTTTAATAACTCAGTGAAAAATTCCTTCTTTCAAAAATCAATACCTAGAAAATCCAAGTGCTTTCTTTTATGAAGTGTGCTGTTTTGAATGAAGTATTTTTAAAGTATGGGACTTCTCTGGTGGCTCAGTGATCTAGAACCTGCCTGCAGTGCAGAGATGCAGGTTGGATCCCTGGGTGGGGAAGATCCCCTGGAGAAGGAAATGGCCACCTACTCCAGTATTCTGGCCTGGAGAATCCCATGGACAAAGGAGCCTAACGGGTTACAATCTGTACGGTCGCAGAGAATCAAACATGACTGAAGTGATTGAGTATGCATGCATGCGTGCACATTTTAAAAGTATAATTAGAGGCTTTTCTCTGAATTTGAATATGAAAAAAAAGACAGCTTTCTCTCTCAGCATTTAACTTTTATCTCTACAAATCTGTGAAATGTGTAAACTTTGGTACCTTCATTTTAATGATTTTTACCTGGCCGATGTTATACCTTAAACTCTTATTCTTCTGTTTCCTTATTTTTCTTGGGGTTTTGCTAAATTTCTTCCCAAACTCCATGAAATATAATATTTAGTGTATGAAAAAAATGGTATACCTCAGTGTACTGGATATCTCTCCTTGGCCCTTCCAGATCCACTTTCCTGCTATGTCCGCCCGCTCTGTCCCTTAAAGGTTGACCCTGGTACACTGTATCTGTGGACTCTCTTGACTTTTGGTTTGGCCCATGGTACAGAGGCCTGGTGGGCTACAGTCCATGGGGTCTTAGAGAGGCGGACATGACTGAGCGGCTATGCACACTCACAGGGTAGCGGGACCTCCTGCTTTGTGCCTCTTGTCCTGGTGTAATTATTAATAGGGGCTCCTGCCATGTTTAGAAGTAGCTCCGTTTGGATGAGAAATGATATGATCACCCTAGCCAGTGGGGAGAGGTTGGCAGATGTATTAGGCTGACTCCATCCTCAACTGAAGATCACAGCTCCTGTCAGGTACCCTCCCAAATACAAGTCTCTCTCCGGGTTCCTCCCTCGTGTTTCTTCAGTTCTAAGCTGGCAACAGATTTCTGTTATCACTCGTCCTCGGATATCATACTGTCCTTTCTGGTTTTCCTGTATTGTTCTTGTATCTTTGTAAGTAGACCCTTTAATGAGTAAACTCTCCTTAAATTACATACCATCTCTTTCCTGATTGAACCTCTACTAATATACTTTATTTGGCCTGTTATATTTTAATTAAATAAGTCTTTAAGGCGTATTTAAAACTAGGTTCAAAGTAGTAGTAATATGAATATAAGCACATTAAGTACTCTTTAATTTTCATATGGTGCTTGTAAGTTGTTAATGTTAGTTATCTTTTCATCTTTTCAGATGAAGTTGGAGCCCTTGTTTTTGACATTGGATCCTATACTGTGAGAGCTGGTTATGCTGGTGAAGACTGTCCCAAGGTCAGTGTAATGTTAGAGTTAATTGGATATGCAGAGTTAAGTTCACACAGAAAATCTCACTCAAATATGGTAAAAGATATTAGTTGGTGGGAAAGACTCCTTGGTAAAAGAATATAAAACTTGTTTTTGACTCTTCAGGTGGATTTCCCTACGGCTATTGGTATGGTGGTAGAAAGAGATGATGGAAGTACACTGATGGAAATCGATGGTGATAAAGGCAAACAAGGCGGTCCCACCTATTACATAGATACTAATGCCCTGCGAGTTCCAAGGGAGAACACAGAGGCCATCTCACCACTGAAAAATGGAATGGGTACGATGTTTTTTCCTATGTATTTGATTATAAATGTAGAGTATGTAAGATATATTTCAGATGTAAAGCAGTGGCTGCATATAAGTTGAACATCAGCTGTCTTCTTGTTTTTATTCCATGAACTGATGTTCCGGGCACTGAGAATACAAAGATGCACAAAACACGTTTCTTTTCCTAAGAAACTTACAGGTGCTGAAGCTGGATGTGTGCATATAAGTATAACTGTGTTTGATAAGCAGTGGGGTTACGGAGGAGAGATGTTTAACTCTGTGGGGGTCAGAGATGGTTTTCACAAAGGAGGTAACTGCTGAATCTTGATCACGGAAAAAGAATTAGCCTGACTGACAAGACTGGGTAAAGCAGAGCAACCAGCATGTGTGAAGAGATGGTACTGTGGGAGAAACTTACATGTTTAGAAATGTCATCAATTAAGTATGGCTATAAGAGTAGGTGCATTAGGGCCGGTTGCATGAAAGGCAGGCAGAGAGCAATCATAAAAGGGCTTGTAATGCCAGGAGTATATTAAGCAGGTAACTGAAATGTTACCCCAAAGGAATTTTTAGACAGAGATGTGAAACGCTCATATATGCCAACTGGAAAGATTATTCTAACAGTAATACATAGGTGTGATTGGAGGGAGATACTAGAAACAGGAAGATCAGTTAGGGAGGTGAGTCCAAATGAGAAATGAAGAGGTTTTAAATTTTAACATTGATGGCAGAGATCCTGAGGTGGCTGTCTGAGATATCCAGAACAAATGATACTAAGAATTTAAATTTTCAAAAGTTTTAAAAAAAAGTTTCCTAGATTTTTGGAGTTACTGAGTAAGGGGTACCATGCACTGGGGAAGGAGCAAGTTTTATGGTCTTAAAAAGCAAATGTAAGACCCACTATCACTCTCAGGTCCAGTTGTTTACTAAAAGGATTCACAAGATTCAGCATGTAATGGCACCCATAGCTAAGATTTATCATGCTGAAAGGATACAGAGCAGAATTGACAAAAGGAGGAAAAGGGCATGCAGCGAAGTCCAAAGGAAGCCAGCGCAAGCTTCCAGGCGCTTAGAGTGCAGTCGTAAAGGATGTGCTTGGGCCTCTCAGCCCCCCGGACTGTGTGTGGTCTGTTGTACACGCTCAGTCACGTCCGACTCTTTGTGACCCCATGGGCTGTAGCTTCCCAGGCTCCTCTGTCCATTGGATTTCCCAGGAAAGAATACTGGAGTGGGTTACCATTTCCTTCTCCAGAGGCTCTTCCCGACCCAGGCATCGAACCTGAATCTCCTGCATTGGCAGATGGTTTCTTTATGACTTAGCCACCTGGGAAATCTATGATCTACTAGGGAGCACATTAAAGACTCAGCACCCTGCTTCACACTCACAGGATAGCTGTATTATAAAGACAGACAATAGCAAGTGTGGCGATGATACAGAGAAACTGAAACCTCCATATCTATTTCTGGGAGAGAACATAAATTAGTACAGCAGCTTTGGAAAATAGTTTGACAGTTTCTTAATAGGTTAAATATAAATTCACCTTATAATCCAAACAGTTCCACTCCTAGGTATCAGTACAAGAGAACTGAAACCTATGTCCACACAAATACTGAAATGCAAACATTCATAGCAGCATTATCCATATTAACTGAAAAGTGGATATAGTCCAAAGGTGCATCATTGGATGCACATTGGAATGGGTATACACAGTGTGCTATATCCATAAAATGAAGTATTAATACTATTTGACAATAAAAGAAACAAAATAATTGATACAAGTCAAAATATGGATGAACCCCAAAAGTCGTATGCCAAATGGAGGAAATCAGATGCAAAATTCCACATAATGTAGAATCACTTGCTCTAATATGGAATGACCAGGAAAAGCTAATTTATACAGACAGAAAATAAAGTAGTGGTTGCTTGGGGCTGTGGATATTATGAGAAGTGACAGTTAAAGGGCATACAGTTTCTTTTCGAGGTGATGGAAATATTCTAAAATTAGGTTGTAATAAGAGTCACACAACTGTGTAGATTTACAGAAGGAAATCTCTTCATTGTACACATCAAATTCGTGTTATAGAAAATTATATCTCTATAGAACTGTTAAAGAACTGGAAGGATATTTTTTGTTACAAATGTTTTATTTCTTATATTATCCTGATACTTGGAATAAATAACTATCTTTTGGATTCAGAAAAAAAGGACTCAGTACCCGTAGTTTTTATTGGTGACTGGTCTTATAGGTACCTTGTGCCCAACGTGTCCCCAAACCCCAGACTCCCAGTATAAACCACACTGTTTGTATAAATGGTTTAGGCACAGTGGACTACTCTTATTTGGGGGAAGTTTTATGTCAATGTAGGAAACTTGTATACCAGATAGGTTCCCAGATGCCAGCCAAGGGTCAGCCTTGCAAGCAGGCCTTTCTCAGGTTTGCTAAGTTAACTTTTTCTGCATAGCAAGTGGGTTTATTAGTTCAAAGTGTTTGAGTATAGGTGCTGGTTTAATAAGCAAGTGAGAATGATTTTAAGACATGGAATTGATTTGTTTTTTTCCTACCCAGAAAGAGTTTGGGATGTGAAAACAGGATTGAGGGTGAGATTCCTTATGGAAACTTACTCTGTATTTAACCAGTAAAGGTGCCTATGAAGGGGAATGAGATGAACAGTTAGAGAAGTAGGAGAAAATTCAGGAGAACACCAAGAAAAGAAAAATTTCTAGAACTAAAGAAGTCCAATGAGTCTCAGTGTTCTTAACTGTGGCATTGAGATTTATGTTAAGAAGGGGAAAGAGAAGTTAAAGCTACAGAGGAAGTGCATTGACCAAAATATCCCATTCTGCACTTTCCCTGGTCTGCCTGCCAATGCAGGGGACGCAGTTTCGATCCCTGGTCCAGGAAGATTGCACGTGCTGCGGGGCAGCTAAGCTTTTGAAGCCCATGCACCCTACAGCCTGTGCCCCGCAGCAGGAGAAACCACCACAGTGAGAAAGCTGAGCACTGCAACTAGGGAATAGCCCCTGCTCACCAAAAATAGAGAAAGCCCATGGGTAGCAAGGAAGACCTAACAAAACAAAACAATGAGTTAAAAAAAAAACTCATCCTGATCGGCCTATAAAAATATTAATATGTTGTACAAATGATGCCATTTCTTTGTTGGTCTGTGGCAGAAAAAGTTTGTAAACTCTTGAATCAGTCAATGGTATCAGTAATTTCGAGAGGTCAGATCCACTGGATTTGCTGTTAGAAGATGATTAGTGACTTACGTGAGCAGTTTCAGTGTAATGGTTTGATGGAAAGCAAATTGAAAACATACTCTTCTTTAAATTTTTTTAATGTCTTTATGTCTTTTTTCATGGAGATTGTAGCTGTTAGCTCCAAATCATGCAGTTCTGTTTCCTCTTAAAATTTGAATTGTGTTTCAGGCCTTATAGTTAGTACTTAACTGAATACTATTTATTTGGTATTCTAGGTCTGTTAGATACCTTAATTACATCTGGGTCAGGTCTAGGGGTTATGGTACTCTTGGGGCTAGAGGAGCCATGTCTAGAAGACAAAGCTGATGTCTCTCTGAAGTACTGTTTTATGAGGTAGAGCTGTAAAATAAGTCAATTCTGTATATTAAAGTATTAGTGCTAAACCACTCGAAATGGTCTCTCAGAAGTTGCTGTATTCATCTTCAACTAAGTGTTGTTTTCAAGGTATTTATCTTATATTCTAGTTGAAGATTGGGATAGTTTCCAGGCTATTTTGGATCATACCTACAAAATGCATGTCAAATCAGAAGCCAGCCTGCATCCTGTTCTCATGTCAGAAGCACCGGTAAGACAAACTCTTTCAAGTTTTCTAGGTTGTTCTTTCACTCGTTTGAAGAATGTTTCCTTTTTCTTTAAAGAGATAAAGAAATTGATATTTTGAAAATGAGGGTAAGGGGGATTCTTTTTTAAATACTCTTACAACTTTTATTATTTCAATAATAAAAATACTCAGAGAACAACAGTAAAGCACCCTAGTGGCTTCTGGTGGTTACTTATCTATTTTTTCCTGGAATTTAATATCTAATTTCCTTTGATTGCTTCCCATTTTGGTTCATGAATTGTCCCTTATCCCTCAAGGACAGTGTATATCTGCTTTTATACTCAATCTTAGGAGTGACTAGATTCACTCTTAAGATTTAATACTTCATGTTTATAAGAA
Source organism: Odocoileus virginianus (assembly GCF_023699985.2). Lineage (NCBI taxonomy): Eukaryota > Metazoa > Chordata > Mammalia > Artiodactyla > Cervidae > Odocoileus > Odocoileus virginianus. The sequence goes on along the minus strand of NC_069677.1, from coordinate 29,238,168 downwards.
TCCTGATTACTCTATGCTTTGAAAAGTCTGTAGTTTCTAGAATTCATAGCAGCAATTTTACTTTTCAAATAATAAACTTTATTAAATTTATTACAAATACATAGAGGTAAATGTTGTAAAGATATTATGAAGATTTTCCATGGAACTTTACTGTTTTACATTTTTGTTAATACAGTACTGAAATGAATTTTGAGATAAATCAGCATTTTAGTTTTTAAACAGTAAGTAATTTGCATTTCTTTTTCCCTCTCAAGTGGAATACCAGAGCAAAGAGAGAGAAGCTGACAGAGCTGATGTTTGAACACTACAACATTCCTGCGTTCTTCCTTTGCAAAACTGCCGTTTTGACAGCGTATCCTTGAAAGAGTAATACTCAGCTTCTCTTCACGAGTAACTGGTGCTGCCAAAGGTGATTGCTCAGCAGGAAGACAGGAGTCAGTTGCTGCTTGTCAGAAGTTGAGGGGGTTTCCCCATTGCTTTTTAGATACCTGTCCTTCAGTATTTCTTACTGGAATGATGCGCATGAAAATGTGAGAGGGAGATAGGAAAGAAACACTCAAATTCTGCTCTTATAATTTAACAAAGTTTTTTAAAAACTGTGTTTTTAAAAGGGGAATATGAAGAGAAGGCCTAGATGAGTTCAAAGAGTGTCATTTCCTTCTTCCTCTCCAATACCTGAGAAAAGTGGAAGTTGTCTGTAAATTCATTTAAGATTTAATCACTAAATATTTTTTATGAGCATATTAAGGGAAAGACAAGGAAATATTATGTCCTGACCTCAAAGAATAATGTAATATTCTTGTTGAAAACTAAATAACAGATTTAAATAGTACTTCAAAATAGCCCTGGCAAAAGTCATAAAGAAGTACGTGATACGTTTGAATTTTTCAAATAGCAGTTATTGTTCAGTGGAGGAAGATTGAAGCCTGACAAACCTTGTAAAGAAAAGAGAATTTCAAGAGTTCCCTGGTAGTCAGTGGTTAAGACTCCACACTTCCAGTGCAGGGGACATGTGTTCAATCCTTGATTGGGGAACTAACATCCTGCATGCCATGTAGCATGCCCGCCCCCCTGCGCCCCCCACCCCCGCAAAAAGTGAGGGAATTTAGTTGGAAGGTGAAGGGGAAATAGTCCTATATTTAGAGTTCAAGTAACAGTGCTTATAAAGTGATCTTGAATTAGGTACTTAAAATCAGCCTTGCCTTTTAAACATTTATCCTGTGTACCTTCCTGGATTGCTGTAATATTCAAGTGAATTTTATATGTGTGAGAATCACTGTCGTAGCTGTAATCTAACATTTGTCTGTCGTGCTGTGTCTTGGAGATGACTTTAGCAAAAGTGTGGAGGTGGAAAGGGTAAGCGTTCTTCACAGTGAGTTTAGAGTTGAAGATTTATATTCAGCTTTAGTGGGAGTTGTAAAAATAGGTTTAGGTCAGACTGTGGAAGCCTTGCATGTTGTATTTTAAAAACGTGAACTTTAGACTCGAGAGAACCATTGCAGGTTTTGAGTAGAGGATGGCGAGCACTAGCAGACTCACTGTGTGCATTATCATTTAATTTTCATAATAACCCTGTCAGGAGTCAGAGTCAAAAGAAGCAAACTGGTCCCAGTCCACAGCTTGAAAATGGCAGTTATGAATTTGAACATAAGATCTGTTTGGCTGCTTCCTTACAAGGAGTATGTAAATGGAATTGGCATTGTTTTATTTTTTAACTTTTTATTATAGAAATTTTCTTACATAAAAGAAGATAGAACATTACATTGCACTACCATGTGCCCATCACCCAGGTTCAGTCGTTTTTAACACAAAGCTAAGCTGTATTAGCTATATAGCCATGTCCACTCCCCTCTCCTTCCATGACTTTGAAATAAATCCCAGACATGTAGCATGCCCCTCTAAAAGATTTCACCATATGTCTTTTTTAAAAACAAAGGATACAGCCACAATTTATTTAAAAACAAACAAACAACATATTTGAATCAGTACCCAAACAACAAGGATCATACACTATATTTGTTTGATGTGTCCCTTGAGTCTCTGGTATAGATTGTAACCACTGCCTCACCCCTTGCTTTTTTCCATCTTGTAATTATCTGGTAAAGGAAGTAGATTGTCCTGTAGAATTCCTAACATTTCTGGCTTTTGCTGACTGATGTTTTTTACTGTGTTCTTCTAGCCCAGTGGTTCTGAAACTTTTATACCTAGAGCTTTTATTTATGTGGATCATATCAGGAAGTATTTGCTAGATTAGTAATTAAACTTCAAAAACTATATTTGCTTATTTTAACTAAATTAATAATAAGCCAACCGCATGTTAATGTAAATAAAATATTTTAATGACAAATAACTGTTTTCCAAAACCAAAGGTATTAATGAGAAGAGTGGCTTCGTTTTGCAATTTTTCAAATCTCTTTGACGTTGGAGTTAATAGCAGAAGTTGGATTCTCTTATCTAGCTTTTGCATTCAGTCTGCTGTGTATCATATATGACATAGCCTCTGGAAAACTCTGGTACATTCATGAGAGAATGACAGTGAAAAGGGCAAGTGACATTTTAGTATTATTCTAGAGATTGTTTTGACTTCTCAAGCATGGCCTTGGGATCACTTTAAAAAATTACTGAGGGACTTTCCTGGTGGTCCAGTGGTTGAGAATCTGCCTGCCAATGCAGGGGACACAGGTTTGATCTCCGGTCTGGAAAGATCCTACCTGCCACAGAGCAGTTAAACCCTGTATGCCACAACTGCTGAGCCCACGCGCTGCAACTACTGAAACCTGTGCGCCCTAGAGCCCGTGGTCCGCAACAAAAGAAGCTACTGCAATGAGAAGCCTGCACACCAAAATGAGGACTAGCCCCCACTCGCCACAACTAGAGAAAGCCTGAGCGCAGCAACAAAGACCCAGCTCAACCAAAAATAAATATATAAATTATTAAAAAAAACAAGACACTGGAAAAGTGCAAGAAAAAATACTTAGGATGCCACAGAGCTTTTGTTTTTATAGGTTATAGCTATCAATATTACTGTTTAAGAATTTAAAACTAAGACTTCTTTTAACATTTTATTAGTTAAAAAAAAAAGAATAGATACATTAATGTCAACACAAGTAACAGTTTTATGAAAAAGATAACTGTTTTCCAAAACAAAAACATCAGTGAAAAGATTATTGTTTTATCTGATTTAACTGATAGCTGGCTTCTCATCTGCCAGCCTCAGGCTCTGCCCTCCTGACACCTCAGTTTGAAAGGCAGGCTTCAGCTGTCTGCTGGCCAAGCTGCATACTCATGGAAAATTCATTTAGTTATAAAGGTAGCAAAATCACAGAACTCATTGGTGCCCCTCATTTTTCAAGAATGCATTACTCTCCTGTTCTCTCTGCATTTTATTGGTCCCCCTGAAGTCCTGCACTTGAATAGTTCAGTTGTCAACCAAACATTTGGGTAGATTTTATACCCAGGTTTTGTGTTTTGCCTGTTCTATGGTTCTCTTGCTTCCAGAGTTTCTCCCTTAAATGTCCAGCTTTTCTTCCAGCCCTGAAGTCCTCTCTGTGTAGACTCAGGTGGTAAGGCTGCAGTTCTTCACTGCTTTCTTGAGCTGTAGCCTGGGAGCTGGGAAGTACTTTCTGGCGAGGAGGCTACAGAATTTCAGTTCACACTCCTTCCAGTTGCAGTTTCATGAGAATTGGTTTTGGCTGAATTTTGACTACTTTTATTTTATTTTATTTTTGACTACTTTTAAATACTTTCCAGTGTTTTGAACTGGTCACTTAAAATAATTTGTCCAGATTTTAGAATTGTCATCTACAGGAGGGCTTACATACTTTTAGTCTGGTGTTACTGTATCACTTTGTACTAGTAGAGATAAAATTAGTGTTTATGTATATAAACAATGAAGTAGCAGTAATAGCAAAGATAAATTATTAACCTACCTTTCTGGCCATTTATTCTCAGATCTCTTTTCTCTGTTCATTCCTGCCCATGACTTGGTTTTCTGCCCTTACCCTTTCATCTCTCTGGACATGTTCTTTCTGATATAACTCTCTAGTTCCTTGACTTCAGATACCAGTTATACACTGACCAATTCCAAATCATATCTGTATCCCAGATCTTTCTTGTGAGCTCCAGGCCCATGTCCAGCTTTGTACTAGAACTTTTTCTATTAGTTATTTATTTAAGCATTTTAAACTCAATATATCCAAAATTGAATTCATCTTCTCTCCCGTCAAATTTATTCCTTCTCCTTTGTGTCTTATCTTATTCCCAGTTGTCTAGACCAGATATCTTTCTTATTAACCCTTCAGATTAAGTAGTAATCAAGGCCTGTGTATTATCCAGCCTCCCCTGACTCCAATCCAAACCCACAAATCCATTTATTTCTCTGTGCACTGCCATTGTATTAGGTGTAGCCCTTCCTCTTGCCCGTTCTTCACACTGCAGCTCTAATCATCTGTTAAATGCCCACCTGCTGATTTAAGCCATAATCATTTCCCACAGTCTTGCCTTTCTTATTCTTTCAGGCTCTGCTGAACTGCTCTGCATTTCTCTGACCTCTTCCCATGCTCTCTTGCCTCCTGGCCTTCCCACGTTTCGACTCTTTGCCATGCCCCCCTCCTCAGCTTTCACTTGGGTTTCCTAGGGACAGGTTATACTCCTTTATGCTCTCCCAGGGCATCCTGAACTGTTGTTCATATAGCTTTCTGAAGGTGAAGAAGGTCTCCTCTTCACTAAGCAGGATGTCTTTCAGGGCAGAGACCCCTTTGTGTCTTCCGTGCTTAAGGAATGCTGGTAAGAGACTGACCTCCCTGCTTCCCTTCTTTATTGAGCACCAGACTCATCGCTTGGCACACAACAGATGCTCAGTAAGTATTGGATGACCCAGTGAATGGCTGTACTTCTAAATGTCAGTTTGTGATGTTCATGTCATGTAGGCCTTCTGCAGCACAGAACTGTGGAAAATGGGATAACTTCTGTCTGCTGATATTCGCTGGCTGTTGAATCTACCTGGAATAGTTCTTCATGTTGAGCTGGGAGAGATGATAACTGCCACTCAGCTGCCAAACTGCTGAAATGGTTCTTTAATCCTGTGTGAGAATGGTTTTAGTTTTTAGCTCAGATGGCACAGCCTCCCACTGTTCTTACCAAGTTTCTGTAGATTTTGTTAAATGCTTCTCAATTTGTTAGAAGCCCTTTTGATCTGTGCCAGAGACTTTGAATAATTGTGCTAATTTTGACCAGCTTAACAGATGTCTCTCTCTGGGATAAAGGTTTCTCTGACTTTCTCATACCACCATTCTGAAAGTCCTGCCTGTTGTCATTTTTTTTTTTTTTAAACCAGAGTTATTATTTGATACCAACTTTCATCCCTGTATTTAACACATTTTAAAGCCATGATGCACGTTTTTAAAATACCTTAATAAAAACCTTCCCTTTACAAATAAACATTATTTCAGGAACCTTGATACTTCCTTTTCCTTAATGCTTTAAACTAGATTTGCTAATGGTCGTTCTACCGGGCTTATTTTGGACAGTGGAGCCACTCACACCACTGCAATTCCTGTTCATGATGGCTATGTTCTTCAGCAAGGTGAGTTTCTAACCAAGGTGCAGTGAGGACATGGATCATGAAATAAAGCAATGACTTGGGCTATCAAAGTCCTTTCCAAGGCATGCCTTTTTTTAGAATTTTTTTTTTTTAATCTGTAATAGTGTATATTATAGTGTATATTTAAAATTGATGCATAGCTTCATTCATGCTTGGAGGATAGTTCTGTTAATTCTACTTGAAAAAAATTAATCATGTGTAAAAACACAGGAAATTCATCCCAAGGAGCTTGGATGGAATGCTTTCTTACTGAGTCTTGTGTAATCTGTTTCATAGGCATTGTGAAGTCCCCTCTTGCTGGAGACTTTATCACTATGCAGTGCAGGGAACTCTTCCAAGAAATGAATATAGAACTGATTCCTCCATATATGATTGCATCAAAAGTAAGTGATGATTGAATTTTATTTCTGAGGCTTACCTTCACCTCCGTACCCCCATGTTGTGAACTCTTAACCTAGCACTTGTTCTTGGCACTTAGGAAGCTGTTCGTGAAGGGTCTCCAGCAAACTGGAAAAGGAAAGAGAAGCTGCCCCAGGTTACAAGGTCTTGGCACAATTACATGTGTAACGTAAGTCATCCTGTTCTCTTCACAAAAGCATTATAGGCTGTAAGTCTTTGAACAGAGGATAAGCGTTTTATAATTTTAAACTTATATTTTTAATGGTATTTGCAAACAAAATTAATGACTTTTGGCGGGACTTGGGGAGGGGTGTGCTTTTCATGCTCGTCAGATACCAGCAAACTACTCTGTATTCACCTGGACTACTATGGTGAGACCTGAAAGGAGCTTTGGGGTAAAAACAAGCTAGTATGGCTCCGTTAACATTTTCTTTCCTAAACTTGAGTCAGCTATATAAAAAGTGTATTATTGTTCATAGCAAGGAGCCGGTGAAAGGTTTTCTTTACTGAAAATCCATCTCTGACCATGAATGACTTACTGACAGGGGAGAGGTTAGTAAAACAACCTCTCATACCACAATATGCATTCTTTTTTTCCTTCAGTACTTATTTATGGCTGTGCTGGGTCTCTGCTGCTGCACTGAGTTTTCTCTAGTTGTGGCAAGCAGGGGCTCCCTTCATTGTGGTGTGTGGGCTTCTCATTGCAGTGGCCTTTCCTGTTGTGGAGCACGGGCTCTAGGGCGTGGCAGCTTCAGTAGGTGCTGCCTGAAGGTTCTAGAGCACAGGCTGGGTAGTTGCATGGGTTTAGCTGCCTCACTGCATGTGGGATCTTCCCAGATCAGGGATCGAACCTGCGTCTTCAACATTGGCAGACAGATTCTTTACCACTGAACCACCAGGGAAGCTTAATATGGCAGTGATATAACATATTTGACAAGTTTTTTACACCCAAGGATAAAGATTTTTTGTGGGTGTTAAATACAAGGAAAAAGTGTGAAGATGATTAATAATTGTACCTAGACCTTAGAAGATTTTTCCTTAGCAGCTCAGATGTCCTATATATTTCACTGCATGTTTTGTAACTGTTTTATACTTTGTCAGCCATTAAAATTTCATAAGATACAATGTATATGCATTTTATATATGTATATTCAGTTAATGAAGTCTTGCTTTTAAGCTTATTAATCTCATCCTTTTTTTCCATACCAGTTGTAATTTAAATGTTAAATAATTTAGTTCGTAATACAAGTGTTTAGAATTAGGTTTCTTGATGCTCAGAGTCCTTGCTGGGTAGATTTATACCCTTGAAATGAGTTAGGCACCCAGGAATGTGGTCTAGTTGCATTAAGAAAAATGTTTTGGATGGGAAAGGGAATAAAAAAAATGTTTTGAAAATAATGTTATAAAAGTATAGATTACAAAGACAAATCTCAATAATCTTGTTTCTTAACCTTTTTTTTTAAAATTCATAGTGTGTTATCCAGGATTTTCAAGCCTCAGTACTTCAAGTATCAGATTCAACTTACGATGAACAGTATGTTTTCTTGTTTTTTTTGTACAAGACTTAAAACTTAAACTGTATATTTCATATATATATATGTGTGTATATATATATATATAACTGAATCAATTTGGTATACACCAGAAACTGACACAACATTGTAAATCAACTATGCTTCAATTTTTTAAAAAAACTGTATATTTCATAAATGAGGAAAGAAATTGATTTGTTTAAAAATTTGTAGAACATACTTAACTGGTCTAAAGATAAAAAGTTAAATACTGAATAACATTTTGAAAGAAAATAAGGTTTTACCACTCTGCTTTCTTACAAACTGATGCTTCCTCAATATTGTTTATAATAGTTTGTGACTCTGAAGAGGATGTGTTTGTCTCTTTAATACTGTCTGGTACACTTTCAGAGTAGCTGCACAGATGCCAACTGTTCATTATGAATTCCCTAATGGCTACAACTGTGATTTTGGAGCAGAACGGTTAAAGATTCCTGAAGGTTTATTTGACCCTTCCAATGTAAAGGTATAAAAGTTTATTTCATAATCAGCATGTTTTTTTCCTTTAAAGATCTCTTGTAATTACAAAAGCTAAATAAGACTGTAAACTCTTTTGGATGTGCTTTAAGGTTTGAAGGTCTTCTGTGTGACTGCTGGTTTCTGTTTTGTTGTAGGGGTTATCAGGAAATACAATGCTGGGCGTCAGTCATGTTGTCACTACAAGTGTTGGAATGTGCGATATTGATATCAGACCAGTAAGTGCCACTCTTGTTTATGGCATAAGAGTATCTTTTAGGGCAAACCAGTGCCCCCAGTATTTATAATGGCCATCATTTTTTTTAAGTTGGCAACTTTGGCCACTGACTCTGAAGTCAATTTTATGAAAGAATATGTAAAAAAATGAAGTTCTACTAGAAAAGGGAAAATGCAAAACTCAAGAGCTGTTGTATCCAATGTAGTTAGCTTTTGGCCATGTATGGCAGTTCAACTAAAATAAATAGAAATTTACATTTCAATTCTTCAGTTGCAGGAGCCATTATAAATGTAGCTAGAACATTTCCATCAGCACAGAAAGTTCTTTTGGACAGTGCTGGTCCAGAGATTTCCTAAAATGTGACAAATCAAACTATATATTAGTGGTTTGTAATGTATATAGTACAGTTTTACTTTTTAGGAAGGTGTGGTTTAAATTATATAACTTTTACATGGAGTTTATATGTAAACTTCGTATTTTTTGTACTTTGCCATGGTTTTTTTTTTTTTTAAATCAGTTTATTTCTTGCCAAGTTTTAAGGACTAACATATTCTACATATTCTATACCTCTTCCCTGGTGGCTCAGGTGGTAAAGAATCTGCCTACCAATGCAGGAGACCCAGGGTTCAATCCCTGAGTCGGGAAGATCCGCTGGAGGAAATGGCAACCCACTCCAGTATTCTTGCCTAGGAAATCCCATGGACACAGGAGCCTGGTGGGCTATAGTCTATGGGGTCACAAAGAGTCAGACACAATTCTGTATTCTATACCATACTAATTATTAAATAGACCATATCTTATTTAAACCCTAGATTTTAATTTGTAGCCAACATGTTACCTGTTTTTTTAGTTCCTTCATTAGAGTTTAGTGCTAATAGCTAAGGTTATATAGACATTTGGAATAAATTTTTTTTAATATGGAATAAATTTTAAAAATGTGAACTTAGCCACTAAAAAGGCAGACTGATATTTAACTTTCTGATGCATACATGCAAATTAGAGGTAAAATATACTCCTTATTTGGGCTTCCAGAGTGATGCTAGTGGTAAGGAACCTCACCTGCCAATGCAGGAGACATTCAGTCTCTGGGTCAGAAAGAGATCATAGCAGCCCACTCCAGTAGTCTTGCCTGGAGAGTCCCATGGACAAGAGGAGCCTGGTGGGCTACAGTCTCTGGGATCGCAGAGCCAGACATGCCTGAAGCAACTTAGCACACATACTCCTTACTACTAGGAATTTGTTTTTGATGGAGGAAGCCTCAGCATATGGATTTTGAAAACGGTCATCCCTGCAGAAGAGAAAGGTAGCAGTCATTTTGGCCAGGACTATTGTGAGAGTATGTATTGTCCACCATAATCTGTCCAATTTTAAATGCCATAGCTTCTAGATGAGAACTCTGAGATGATATAATTAGGAAATACACTTCTTAGGTACTGGCTGCTATCTACCAAAACATTACGATTGGATTTTAGAATAACTGCCTTAAATTAGTGGTTTTAAAACTTTAATACACAAAAGAATCATCTGGAGAGTTTTAAACAAACCAACAAAAAACTTTTCCTAGACTCCACCCCCAGAAATTTGTATTAATTGCCCCCAGCACTGGTGTTTTAAATATTCCCTAAATGAGTCAAATGTGCAGCCATGATTGAGAACCACTGGATTAAACTACTAGGCCTGTGTAGAAGTAAAAAATTAAAAAAGCAAAAACTGTAGTGGAACACATGGTTTTATCTGTAGCTGTGTTTAAAACGGTTGGAAACATTTGAAGCTCATTTATTTTTGTTTCATTCCAGGGTCTCTATGGCAGTGTGATAGTGGCAGGAGGAAACACGCTAATACAGAGCTTTACCGACAGGTTGAACAGAGAACTCTCTCAGAAAACACCCCCAGTAAGTTGTGTGTGTTCTTCAGTAGTATTTTTCAGTCATATATATCCTCACTACTGGTGGAAAATCTATGTAGATACAGTTGTTTTTGGTATCTTGTGTGTGCCTGGTATAGTATTAATACTGCTTATTAATCAAATTTTTGTAGATGACATCTATTAGTTACTCCCATTACTCCCCATTACTATTTGAATCTTATTTTATTCATTGATTCCATACTTAAGTGCCTACAGTCTGCTAGGCACTAGGGATAGAAAATATAGTCCTTCCCACCAAGGGCATAGTCAGCTAGGAGGACTAAACCTGCAAAAAAGAAAACCTGTAATGTGCTAAGTGGTTCAGTATGTCATCAGCCAGGCACTCTGGAGTGTCAGAGGAAATCCTCCTGAAGAGCTGTTTCAATGAATGAGTTCAGTTGGTTGACAGTTTATGAAAGAAAATCTAGGTGAAATATGTGCAAAAATATGAAGGGAAGAGGATATATTCTAACATTTTGAAGTAGTTGGCTTGTAGTCTGTATAGAAGTGGGGCATGCTATATGGTTGGAAAGATGAATGCAATGGTGTATTGTGTCCTAGGGCTGCTGTAACAAAGTGCCACAAAGTTGATGGTTCAAAGAATTCTGAAATCAACATGTTATCAGGGCCATGTTCTCTGAAAGCTACAGAAGAGAATTCTTCCTTCCCTCTTTCCGTCATCTGATGACTTGACAGCAATCCTTGGCGTTTCTTCGGCTGTAGTTATAGCACTTCAGTGTCTATCTCCAGCATCATATGGCATTCTTCCTTGTGGGTCTGTCCTCTTCTCGGAGACTGTTTCTAAATTAGGTCACATTCACAGGAACTGGGGATTATCAACATACCTCTTTGGAGGATACAGTTCAACCCAGAAAGATAGGTACCAGTCATGTCACTTACATAGCAAATTTACAGGGTAAAATATGTCAGAGGACTGAAGAGCTTTTATGTTTTATTAAAAACATCCCTTGGTACACTATGAGAACTTTCAAAGGGATAGAAGAATCTGGTTTAGAAAGAAGGTAGTGTACACTGTACATTAGTAACAGAGGAATTTTTAGATTTTTAAACATCCATCAGGTACGTTTTTTGTAAGGTATTCTGCAATAAATACATTTTAAAAACTTATTAGAGGTTACATAGGCCCTAACAGAATCTAGAGAATCTGTATATTTGAATGTTTTACATATGCCACAATTTTTATATTTAAGTATTGATAAAGGCACAAGATTGACATCTCCTTACATTTTTGGAGATCCAGACTGACCTGGAATATACCTTGATTATAGTACTTTAGATTTCATAGAAGGTCCCAGAATAATGAATATAGACATGGGCTGTCCAAGGTCTGATCAAGACCAGTTAAGATACTATCCTTGTCTTTTAGGAGGCAATTAAAATTTAATGAAATCCATTGTAATAGGATTTGACCAGTTCCTCACCTACAAAACCCCATGTTCACCCCTTCTGCTTCCAGCACCCCTCCTTCCCATTCTACATACTCCACCCCTACTGCATACAGACTCAAACTGAATGTTCACATATAGAGTAATTGGTAAGTGTCAACAATCTGAGAACTATCCGCAGAAGCAAATTCCTAGGTAGGGGGGAGATCTCTCCATACAGGAAGTGAGAGAGGGGTAGTGCTGAGCCATAAAAACATGGTTATATAACACTACCTGATATACAGTAAGTGTTCAAATGCATATTGCTGTTTTAAGATGAAATTCTGAATACTCTCTAGCATGCAGTTTTCTAAGGTTTATATGAATTTATTAAATTTCACAAGACAAAGTACTTTAAAATCCTATACAGTGGTTCAACCTATGCCTATTATTAACCTAGCTACTACAAAATAATCATGTATAATTAGTGCTTGAACCAGAGCCACTAAAAAGTCATCAAAATTGAATTTCCTAAGTTGAGGCCCTTGTTCTATTTGATAACACTAATACGTATTCTTCCCTTTCTGTTTTTAGAGTATGCGGTTGAAACTGATTGCAAATAATACGACAGTGGAACGGAGGTTTAGTTCATGGATCGGTGGCTCCATTCTAGCTTCTTTGGTTAGTAGATAAACTACTTCGCAAACTAGTTTAAGATTCTTATTTAATTTGAATGTATCACTTAAAATACTAAATTTAGTAAAAAGACTAAAATAATTCCTATGCATCATTATCTTTGCATTTTATATATCACATTTGTAGAAGACCTGATGCTAGTTTTACCTATTATGAAATGACAGAAATGCCTCATCGCCTTATTAGTGGGTATTGTCAATCTGATTAGTTTCCCTCTCCAAGGTGGGAATCTGTTAATTTATTCATGCCTCTTCTAACAGTACTCACACATGGGCACTGGTCAGGACTTACCTGCAGCCCACTTAAAATTAAATCATTCTTCTTGGATTCTGGTTGTTCCCTGCCCTGTTGCCGAGGTAGAAGTCAGAATTGGTTCCTGGGGCAGATGGTGAAGTCACGGTATTAAGGTTTGCATGTTGCTAAAACTGGCTTCCTACCTTGAAATCAGGAGGAAATTCTTAAACTTACCTGTACCCTAAATTTAGAAAATTTCCCCTTCATCTCAGAGCAGCCAAAGTAAATGAGTACTTAACGCTAAATATTTTTTAAAACCTATTAACTATTAAATGTTTTTAACTGCCCATTTATATATTTCTGGTCTATGTTTTATTTCTAGTCTCTTAATAGATCTTAGTTCAAAACTGAATACGTACGAATCCACTTGAGTAATCACAGGGAACGGATTTCTCCTGCTTACACGTCTTAATAGTAATGTAGTCCAGGACCCTTCCTCCTTTGGTCCTCTTCCTTCTCTCACCTTCTGTTTATTTCGTATAGTGCATGTGTACTGTCGTTTGTGTACTGGCCAAACTTTATCCTAGTCTGACTTTAAATGTTACCGTTCATTGCGTAAATACTGTACTAGGATCAAGCCTTGCAACAATTTCTGCTGTTGCCATTAACCAAGCCATCAGAGCGAAACTCTTCACCTTCCTTTCTCAGCATTTTCTAAGTCCTCAAGACAGTATAGAAAGGTTTAATATCCTATGTAAACTTAGGTAAAACTAGTGTCTTTGGGTATTCTAGAGGGCAGAAATAAGAAGGGTGTAATTTGAGTACTATTTGGGGAGAGGTATAAGAGCTCTTACAGAGAAGGCAACGGCACCCCACTCCAGTACTCTTGCCTGGAAAATCCCATGGACGGAGGAGCCTGGTGGGCTGCAGTCCATGGGGTCGCTAAGAGTCGGACACGACTGAGCGACTTCACTTTCATGCATTGGAGAAGGAAATGGCAACCCCCTCCAGTATTGCCTGGAGAATCCCAGGGACGGGGGAGCCTGGTGGGCTGCCATCTATGGGGTCGCCCAGAGTTCGACACGACTGAAGTGACTTAGCAGTATAAGAGCTCTTAAAAGATTCAGAATTGTGAAAATGAAGATATTAAAAAATTTTATTCCCAATAGGTATATATGTGATTTTTTTCTTTCCTTTCACAGGGCACCTTTCAGCAGATGTGGATTTCCAAACAAGAATATGAAGAAGGAGGGAAGCAGTGTGTAGAAAGGAAATGCCCTTGATAAGTTCCCAAACCTCTACCTTCTATGTCACCTTATGTTTCATAGCTTTAGTATACTCAGGAAAAGAACAACCATCTTTTGTAGAATGTTTATACATTTTTGCATATTTCAATTCCACTTAAATTTTTTAAGGCTTTAACTGGTTCTATAAATTAAAATAAGTTTGTGCTTTCCTTGAAATGCACTTATTCTTATTACAAGCATTTTATAATTTTGTATAAATGTCTATTTTCTCTAAATATTTTGCTTTCAGTAAAATGCTTTACAACTCTGTTTAGTATATTACCAGTGGATTGGTAGAATTGCTTTTTATTGACTAGTAAAACTTACTGCCTATGCTTTTTACATTAGGCTTTTAAAATTAAATAAAAATTACTAGCCATTCCAGAAATATTTTTTTGGACTGCTGTGTTGTAACTTGCTACTTTAAATACTAAATGTGTTTATCATTGTTTTGAATGGAAGTGCCCACTGAATTCACAGCTCCTTCATATCTAGTAACAATAATAGGTAAGGTTACCTGAATTTCAAAATTACCTTCTTGCCTATTTGTTAAAGCAGTTGGTATCACTTTCCCACTCTAAGATGCAGGCAGTTAATTAAGAGTCTGCTTAGACACAGAATTTATAAAATGGAAATTTAATCTGAACTTTATATTGATTTTGACCACTTCCAAAATTAGCATGCCATAATAACTCTTAAAACAGCCGACAGTCCTTTGACTAAAAACCCAAGTTATTTATAAACCACTTAGTATTTACTTTTGTATGTGGACTATAATCCAAGAAAAACAAAATAGTAAATTATGGTTAAGTTATCTTAGGCAGCACTTGACTTCTGGGCTTCAGAAAGATGTGGAAACTTTTTCTGAAGAAACTTTTCTTTCTTTCGTGCTAAACTTATCTTCCTTGCTTTGATGCGGGCTTGTTTCTCAATTCTCAATCTAGGAAAATAAAAGCATAACAGCAATTTATGCAAAATGATTTCCCTGTTACTTGGTACTGTCAACATACGTCCAAATCAATTACTTAAAGACTTCAGTCATGCCAATCTCTGTATTAGGTGTGTTATGTTTATTATTAAGCTTGAATAACCATTGTAAACCTACACAAGTCAAAGATAAGCATGAGGTCTAGTGGTTAAGACTGTGCTTCCATTGCAGGTTCGATTTGGGGAACTAAGATCCCAAATGCCATTTGGTGCGGCCAAAGAAATTAACTGCATTTATAACCCTACACCAATTCTCTATGCTACTTTCTGACTGGAAAGTAAGAACAGATCTCATGAGTCTGCAACAAAATGGGCTTTCTCCTTTATTTTAGAAATAATGTAATTTTATTGAATACATTAAATATGAATACATTAGATATTTTTTATGTCCTACATCCTGAGGCATTTAGAAACTCCCTAATTTCAAACAGCACCCAATCCAGCATCATTTCCCCTATGCTGAGAGAATAAAACCATGCTGAGAGATGATGCTTACTGCTCCTTGGACTTGCCACCAAACTGGCCTCTACCTATCAGCATCCTGGGGCATTAGGCCTTCATGCCTCAGCTAAAATGTTGACTTCTAGAGTCATTCTGAAATCAGCAAAACTGCAAATGATAAATTCATGGATGCCAGGCCTCTATTGTATTTAAACTGAAATATAACAATGCAGTTAAGAGACAGGCATTGAATTTCAACTGCCATACAACAATGAAAATCAGCCACAACTATACATATATCCCTGCCTTCTTGAGACTCCTATGCAAGGTTTACTATTCTTGAGAATGTTCACTAATTCAATTTGATGAAGACAGATTGCACTAAGGCAGAAACAGAGTAGGAAGGACAAATTCTGGAGACACCCTTGTAGGAAGTTAAATCACTGAATATAGAGCATTTCTAGGAACTAATGGAGGTAACAGAATTCCAGATAAGCGATTTAAAATCCTAAAAGATGATGCTGTTAAAGTGCTGCACTCAATATGTCAGCAAATTTGGAAAACTCAGCAATGGCCACAAGATTGGATAAGGTCAGTTTTCATTCCGATCTTGAAGAAGGGCAATGCCAGAGAATGTTCAAACTACTGTACAATTGTGCTCATCTCACATGCTAGCAAGGTTATGCTTTTAAAGGTCCTTTTGTTTTTTCATTATGGAAACAAGCTTTGAGAGGAAAAAATTAGTCTTTAAAAGAATTAATACTGAAAGGTAGCTGCATTATCTAAGGCAGTCGTTAAAAGCTGTGGTTCTTGTGCTGCTAGGATTTTCCCCTTAAATTTCCAGCTGCTTTTCTGCCTTGAATTCTGATCTGTAGCACCTTTAGCCAGTAACCAGGCAATTTCCCCCACCTTGTTTCTGCAGCCACAACCCTGGATGTTAAGTGGCATCCTGACCCCAGAAAGCACACACTGGCAATTGTTTTCCCGTTCAGTTCCAATTCTGGGGATTAAAATTCTTCTCAGGCTTCTGTCTGTTGGATGTGGATCCAGGGTTTTCAAATAGCTGTTTCTAAAAATCTTGTTTTTATAGTTCTCAGCTTGTAACCATTTCACTCAGGTAACCACTCCACTCCTCTACTACAACAGAAGCCCTACTTCTCCCTGTTCAGTAACAAACCTGCTATGCAAAGGATCTGGAAATCACCATTCTACAGGATAACATGAATTCAGGTATACTACGACAGGCTTCTTTCCTCACCCAAACCCCCTCTCATTTCATCATTCCTGCAATAACATAAGCTCACAGTCTATGCAGCTGAAGTGTATGGAACAAAGATTTAAACAACTACTTACATATATTGATGAAGAGAAAGACAAACTTCTGAAAGGATATATATTAAAATGTTAGCAGCAGCTATTTCTGGATGGTGAAATTATGTAAGACTTTTTTTTTTTTACCGATTTTTCTAGCTTTTCCACAATGAACATGTATTAGTCCTATAAAAGCTTAACACACCATCTGATGTAAAGATATGTTTTAGTACTAAGGGTACTTGTGCTCACCTGACAAAGCGTTCCACGTAGGGCATTGCAAAAAATCGTTTCCTATTATATCTTTTATTTAGGTACCAAGGTATAGGCCACTGCTTGAACTTGTGCCTGTCAAGAAAACAGAAAGGTGTCACCCTACAGAAAACATGCAATAGATTTTCACTTTTTACAGATTTAGCCTTCTTTGGACTAGATATGTTTTCAATAAAATGAGATGTAATTGGCTTTTTAAAGATTTTAAAATTTTTATACAGTTTACATTATGAAGTATTCTAAACTAAGAGATATCAGACACTCATGAAGCTACTGCAAAACTGCAAACATTAATATTTTGCAATGTTTGCTTCAGATCACTCTTTTAAAAATAACATATAAAAGTTTAAAGACACAACTTAAGTTCTCTACTTTCACAATAGCTTCTAGTCATAAACTGGAGTGTATCATTACCAGATATATTTTGTAATTTTCCTACATATATATATGTGTGTACTAACTTTATATATGTACACATATAATTTGAAACACTGATACTCACATGTATACATTTTATGATTTTAAAATGTACACAAATTGCACAAAGTGATTTAGTTATCTACTTATATATGCCTCAACATAACAAAACCTAAAAAATAATGCTAAATGGGAAAAAAGGAAATTGTGAATTCATACGACAACATTGGAAAATATTTCAATTAAAAAAGTAACAGAAGGACTAACTTCAGGGCATTTAACCAATCTTTTGGAATTGTAATGTTTGATTTTGATAAGCTACATTGGTTAATAAGACGACATAACTGCTTTGTTGACTACTTTAACTCCAGAAAAGTTAAAAAGCAAGAACTTTTAAACTTTAACAAGATTAGCACTCTTACAGATTCTAAAATTGACTGTTTTCTCTCCCCCATCCTCACCCTTTCTATCTGACCTCAGCTTGGATTAATCCCAAAAAATTTTTGTAGAAAATAGATCAAAGTTCTTAGACAGATGTTTTGGCAATTCCTCTCTTTTCTGCACTGGATCACACAACCACTGACCTAAATTTGGCTCCAAGCAGCCCCATTACCACAAACTCCATTAAAAGAATGACATGGAGTTAAAAGAATCTCCCAGGACTCTGCAATGCAGGGGCCACAGGCTTGGTCCCTGGCCGGGGAGGAGGACTCCCGATGTAGAACTAACTAAGCCTGTGCACCGTGACTACCGAGCCCACATTCAGCCTGCGAGCCGCCGCTCCTGAAGGCCGAGTGCCCAGAGCCTGGGCCCTGCGACAAGAGGCCCCGCAATGAGAAGCCAAGCACTGCAACGGAGGGCAGCCCCACTCGTCGCAACCAGAGTCCATGCGAAGCAACAGAAGACCCAGCTCAGACAAAAATAAAATTAGTTAATTAAAAAAATAAATATACCAAATGCATAACCACTATTATGCAGTGTAATTTCAAGAGTACAGAGAAGGTCTCCAACCACCCAAAATTCCTTCCTCATCTTGCTAACTGATGTTTAAATTTCTAATGATGCCTCCTTTCGGCAGTTCAACCAAAATGCAAATAAGCCCCTAGAAGAGAGAATACACTGGGTCTTCTCAATTTCTCATAGCTCAGTGTGAATGTTTATTACCAGATCCTTTCCCAAAGTCTGACAGGACTTTGGAATTGGACCCAGGAGACAAGATGTCACAGAAATGGAAAGATGTAATGAAAATAAACTGTTTCAACATTTGGACTAGGGTTTATCCTAAGGGCAATGGGGCAAACTTGAGATTGGTCCACATGGTCTTATTCCTCAAGAACTTCTTAAAATAGTTTCAGGTTCAGGTTCTTAATGGGCAAAGAGGATAGGTGTGTCCTAAAATGAGCTTCATGGGATTTATAACTCTCTGAAATTACACGTGCATATGTAACATTTTCTGGGGACAGGATCTATAATTTTCATCAGATTCTCCAAAGGTCATATGATTCACATAAGATTAAGAATCATTCCTATGAAGAAACTATAAATAACTGAATCATGGTAATGGGATGCCAAGGGATACCAGACAAAGCTACCTTCATTCATATCCTGAAGTTCCAAAGGGATCTGGGAACCTCTATTTATATTAGATACATCTCTAATGTATCTAAATATTCTTAAAAGATACTGGCTAGAGGATGAGGCATGGGACTTCACTCTCATCTCAGAAGAGCTACTATGTACCAGATGATTCTTCCAAAGATGTCTCTTCTCCAAGCACCAGGTCTAGGCTTTTCTTGACCAGTCTGAAGAAGTCTGAGGGCATCTTCCCTTTCCTGGACAACTTTATCTAATGCATCCATGGAATCTACTACCTGAGAAAAGAATACAAAAATACAATTTCAACAATCATCCAGGACAGAATTCCAAAGAAAGAGAACACATAAAGACTATGCTACAGAAAATCTACAATGAATCTTTCTGTCAAAGAACCATTCTGTCAAATATTTTCTAAAAATATTTTTGGTTTAGGTATGCATACATATAGGTGTCTGTAGTACTACTTTCTGTAACTTTTTTTTAAAGTTTAGTTTCAGTTCAGTCGCTCAGTTGTGTCTGATTCTTTACGACCTCATGAACTACAGCACGCCAGGCCTCCTTGTCCATCACCAACTCCCAGAGTTTACCCAAACCCATGTCCATCGAGTCGGTGATGCCATCCAACCATCTCATCCTCTGTTGTCCCCTTCTCCTCCTGCCCCCAATCCCTCCCAGCATCAGGGTCTTTTCCAATGAGTCAGCTCTTTGCATGAGGTAGCTAAAGTATTGGGAGTTTCAGCTTCAACATCAGTCCTTCCAATGAACACCAAGGACTGATCTCCTTTAGGGTGCACAGGTTGGATCTCCTTGCAGTCCAAGGGACTCTCAAGAGTCTTCAACACCACAGTTCAAAAGCATCAATTCTCTAGTGCTCAGCTTTCTTTATAGTCCCAACTCTCACATCCATACATGACCACTGGAAAAACCATAGCCTTGACTAGACGGACTTTTGTTGGCAAAGTAATGTCTCTGCTTTTTAATATGCTGTCTAGGTTGGTCATAACTTTCCTTCCAAGGAGTAAGCGTCTTTTAATTTCATTGCTGCAATCACCATCTGCAGTGATTTTGGAGCCCAGAAAAATAGTCAGCCACTGTTTCCCCATCTATTTGCCATGAAGTGATGGGACCGGATGCCATGATGCTCAAATTTCCATATGTTACTTTTTTTGAGTAGGATACACTTGCACAGATTCCTTTTGGAGACCCAATTTGACTCATCATCTCAAAACTCAATGACCTATTACAAAATGATAACAATCAGTGACTTTTAAAATATTAAAACCTATGTTCTGGCCTAGTCATTTGTGTCCCAAACACTCAGACACAGATATTTTGACCTGCTTGACTCAAAGCCACACTGAATAGCTGAATCCACATGCTACTGCCTTTCGACAATATGATTTTCTACAAAATTCATGAGAAATAAAAGATGGGTAAGAACAACAAATCCTATTTTGAGGACAAACTTAGAAGAGCAAAGGGACCACAGTGATCAGAGCCTAATGCAAAGTCTCCGACCCTCAGGCACTCAGTAAACCTGGCCACCGACCGACTACATTAGAGTCTGCCCAAGGTCGGAGCCGAGGTTCCTAACTGAAATCTAACGTTAGCTCACACAGACAGAAAATAAACGGCTGCAAGAACACAGAGCTAACATCCAGTTATTCATGTTAATGCTAAGAGATGAGAAAGAAAATCAAAAGTATCAATTAGATACACCTCATTCAAAAAAGTCACTCTCAAAGAGCTTTCCTTTCTAGTTTATAACTTTCCCAGAGGCAAGAGTATCCTTGTATAGTTCCAAAGTTTCAACTTATATCTTAAAATTGAGCAGAATTCTTTTAAAATTTTTCTTGATAAATTTTCATTAGTAGTATGTCACAAAAGTACTGAGAAAATTGCATATATTTGATGTTGAAAATTATAATCACTTTCAGTTTATCTGGAGAAAACTTTTATTATTTTAAATTCTACTCATTAAGAAAATACAGTACATATGATCTACTGGGCTGAGGCTCACCTCTAAAATATATCTTTTAAAGCAAGGAGAGGGGATCGTCTACTATTGAAGTTTAAGTCTCAGAACAGCACCATTCTAGCAGTTTTTCCATTCAACAATGAGCCATTTATAAACAGCCAATACACTTTAAAAGAGTCTCTGAAGCATAACCTTCCTTAAAAGCAGAGTTGGCAAACATACCTAAAAATAAAATCACATTGCTTTACCAATGTTTTGCAGCAATGAAAACATGTACCACAACTCAAGACACCTTAGTTTCTAAATATACCATTTTCCATTCAAAGGCAGCAGGGTTCCTCTGTAAAATGGCTGATTCCAGGGTTGGGGCAGAAAAAGTACAAGATGAATCCAGCATATCCTGCTATTCCTCATCAAAGACTGATGAGAACACAGAGGCCAACTTGAAGGAACCCACACTGGCCAAATCTCGAGTGATGATACTAAAGGATTTTAACTCATTGAATCAGGTTGGAATCCATGAATCAAGAAAAAAAGGGAAAGGAAGAAATGGAGAAAAGGAAAAGTCCTTCCTTACAGAAGAGAGCTAACTAACAATGTAGAATGAACAGTAAAATTAGACAATCACCATTTAGCAAACATCATAGTAGTAACTGATTGAGGCATGAAATCATCATTAAAGGATGCTAAAAACAATGAGTACAAGTTTGAGGATTTATATGTTCTCAAAAGAAAAATCAGTAACTACAGTGAAGAAACCTAACACCACAATAACCAAACTACTAATGCTAAGAACTTCAATAACAGAATGTATCAACACTGCATGCCTCCTCACCTGATGCACTGTGAAGAATACAGCATCACATCTATGATATTCCTGCCAATCATGATTATCATCATGAGAAATACCATACAAGCCCAAATTGGCCCATTCTCTTCAACGATGTCAATGTCATGAAACACAAAGACTGAGTTATCAGATTAAAGGATATTAAAGAGACAAAACTGAAAACACATCAGTCAGGATTTTCTTTGCTATAAAGGATATATTGGGATAACATGAAATTTCAATAAGATCTGTATAGTATTATATCAATGTTAATTTCCTGATTTTGAAAACTGTACAGTGGTTATGTAAGGAAATATCCTTTTCTGGGGGGTGGGGCAATATACACTTAAATACCTACAGGTAAAGGGATATAACATATAGAACTTATTCTCAAACAGTTGAGGGAAAATTTATCTTTGTAGAGAGGAGGCAGAGAAGGATAAAGCAAACGTGGTTAAGTATCCACACAGGGAATCTGGCTGAAGGACGCCTTTTCGTATTGTTCTCATAATTTTTCTGTCAGTCTCATATTTTAACAAAATAAAGTTTAAAAAACCCAAAATATGACGCAACTCAATTTTTATAAAGGCAGATTAAACTTCTCCATAATTAGGGTAAATAACTGAGATTTTATCCCACCCCTTCTTTGACTCTCTGCAGAGATACCCAGATCCTAACAGTGGTGAGCAGCGTGGGGAAAGAAGCCTGAAGCAGTTGAGGTTAGGAAGCAAGACTGAAGCAATTACAAAAAGCTGGGTTCTAATCTCACTGACTGACTTACTATGGAATGGAAAAAACATCAATAAAGAGCTGACTTTGAAAGTGCTCTATGGATAAACAAACAAATCTAACTAAATAAAACATAAAACCTCTACACGGAAGAAATAATTGCAGATCTGCATTTACTCATGTGGGAAAATTTCTAAAATATATTAGTAAGTAGAAGATGTAAGTCTCAGAAGATTATATACAATATAAACAAATATATGTAAATAAAAATAATCAGGCACATTTCTATATGCAGAGGAAAATTCTGATGGATATACAGGAAATACACAGGATTGACTACTTCAAGGAATGGAAATAAAGACACTGAATGATTTCTTTTTAATGATGAAGAAAACCTAACTTAAATAACAGTTGACCTTTTCAGAGTAATGTGAAAGTACTTAATATTGCTGAACTACAGGAAGGGAATCAAGATAATGGAGGAGGAGGAAGTGGAGCTCCTCTCCCCCAACAAACACATAATGCGGAACAATTCTCACAGAAAACTAACTGGAAACTGGCAGATCTCCTGTACAACCAAAGCTGCCCATAAGATCTCCATGTAAACAGGGAGAAGGCATCAGGTCCAGTATCTGTGCTACTGGGAGGGATCTGTAAGGAACAGAAGGTCCACATGGGCAGACCCTCAACCTGGAGAGGGAGTGATCAACCCACAATTTGGGCACTCCCATGCCAGTCCTAGGGTCCTACATGAGCAGTCAAGCCCTCTAGCCTGCTGGGAAATCTGCCAAGACAGACAGAATAATGGAAATCACCCAATCAAAACAGCAGACAGAAAGACAAATGAAAAAAATGAAAGCAACATTATGAGGTCTATGGGATGATCATAAAGTGTTCCAACTATGTGCATAACAGGGATTCTGAATCCTAACAGATTCAGGGATTCTGCAAACAGACAGGGAGAAAGAAATCAAAAAACATTATTTGAAGAAATTATGACTGAAAACTTCTTAAACCCAAAGAACGAAACAGATATCAAGGTACAGGAAGCATAGAGAGAGGGTCCTAAACAAGATGAACCCAAACACACCCAAACTAAGACATACCATAATTAAAATGGCAAAACTTAAAGAATTTTAAAGGCAGCAAGAGAAAAGTCAGTTACTCAAAAAGTCACGGAGCTCCAGAAGGGTGTGGCACGATATACTCAAGCCCTGAAAGGTGAAAATCCTGCAACCTAGATACTCCACCCTGCAAGACTCATTTAGAATAGAAAGAGAAGGAATTTCTCAGAAAAGTAGCAAAAACTAAAAGAATTCATACACCATATGAAAAGTACACTGTATAAAAAAATGAACTCAAAATGGTTTAAAGGCCTAAATAAAAGACATGACATCATAGAACTCCTGGAAGAGATCACAGGCAAAATGTTTTCAGACCTAAATTGTAGCAATGTATTCTTAGGTCAGTTTCCCAAGGCAAACGAAATAAAAGCAAAAATAAACAAACGGAACATAATCAAATGTAAAAGTTTTGCCCAGCAAATCAGCAAAAAGCTTTTGCCCATAAACAAAATGAAAAGACAACACATGGAACCAGAGAAAATATTTGTAAATGATGGGACTGACAAGAAGTTAATATCCAAAATACACAAGAGCTCACACAACTCAATATCGAAAAAAAAAAACCACCCAATCAAAATATGGGCAGAAAACCTAAACAGACATTTCTCCAAAGACATACAGATGACCAACAGTCACATGAAAAGATGATCAACATCCCTAATGACTACAGAGACGCAAGCCTAAATCACAAGGAGGTATCACCTCACATTGGCCAGAATGGTTACCATCAAAATACCTACAAACAATAAATGCTGGAGAGGGTGTAGAGAAAAGGGAACCCTTCAAAACTCTTGGTGGGACTGTAAACTGGTACAGCCACTAAGGAAAATAATTTTCCCTAAAAAAACTAAAAACAGCACTACCATAGGACCCAGCAATCCCACTCCTGGGTATATTTCCAGAAAAAAGAACTATAATTTGAAAAGATACAGGCATCCCAATGTTCACAGCAGCACTATTTACAACAGTCAAGACATGGAAACAACTGAAGTGCCAATCAACAGACAACTGGCTTAGGAAGATGTGATATACGTGTATACACATACAAACAACACAATGGAATATTGCTCAGACACAATAAAGAATGAAATACTGTAATTTACAGCAACATAGATGAACCTAGGAAATATTATACTTAGTCAAGTTAGAAAAAGATAAATATTAAGATATCACTTACATGTAGAATCTAAAAAATAATACAAATGACTCTAATATGAAACAGAAACACACTCACAGACATAGAAAACAAGCTTATGCTTACCAAAGAGGAGAAGGCGTGGGGAGAAGAGTAAATAAGGCATAAGGAATTACAGACAAAAACTACTATACATAAAATAGATAAGCAACAAGGATTTACTGTCTTGCACAGGTAATTATGTTCAATTTCTTTTTTTCTTTTGCCTTCATCTAGATTTATTTTATGTCTTTGGTTAAATATTGAAAACCAACTAATAGGCTATTCTTTTAACAGTGGCATTCTTTAAATTCCAGAAAAATATTTAATGTCAATTGTTAATATTAGTTCTAGTCATTAACTATAAAGTTTGGTTGAAAATAAAATACAATCTTTACACCATTAAACGCAATGGTATTTTAGGTAACAAATGAAGCTACTATTTACAGAGACTTTGCCCAGAAAACCTCTATTGCTCATTAGGTGAGACTTACTGATGGAGACCTCTGTCTGTCTCTCTCTCTCCATCATTTAAAAAAGCCAATTTAAAACACTTTCCAATTAAATCTTTGAAGTGTTGTCCCTTTGATGGACACTTTTAGTTCCAAAAAACAAATTGGTGGTGCTGGTTTAGTTGCTGTGTCCGACTCTTGCGACCCTATGGACTGTAGACCACCAGGCTCCTTTGTCCATGGGATTTTCCAGGCAAGAATACTGGAGTGGGTTGCCATTTCCTTCTCCATGTTCAATTTCTGTAATAACCTATAATGGGAAGCAATCTGGGGGTGGGGGTGGATGTGTATATATATATATATATAAAAAACTGAATCACTATGGTGTACACCTGAAACAATTTTATAAATTAACTATAATTTAAAAACTTATTAATTAAAATGGTTAAGATGGGGCTTCCCTGGTGGTTCAGTGGTTAAGAGTCTGCCCTGCAACAACGCAATGGACACTAGTCTGATTCCTGGTCGGGGAAGATCCCCCATGCTGCATAGCAACTAAGCCCATGCGCCACAAGTACCAAATCCCACGTGCCCAAGAGCCCGTGCTCCGCCACAAGAGAAGCTGCAGCCGAGAGACGCCCATGTACTGCAACTAGAGAAATCCCTGCACAGCAACAAAGACCCAGAGCAGGCAAAAATAGATAAACATTTTTAAAAAATGGTTATGATGATAACACTTCTGTTACAGGTTTTGTATACCAATTATTAAAAAAGCATTAAACAAATTTGACCTAGTTGGTACAGAAGTAGTTAAACCAGAACTAGAAATCTAAGATGGTGCAGGTACTTTAGAAGATGGTTGGACTGTTTCCTAAAATGTTAAACATGGATTTAGCACACAACACAGCAAGTTTACTCCTAGGGGTTTACCTAAGATAGGTCCATGCACACTTGGGGCTTATAGGTAGAAATGGGAATGACTGAAGATGGGTCTGAGATTTCCTTTTGGGAGGATGGAAATATTCTAAATTAGATAGTAGTAATAGTTGCTTAAGGATGTAGATTTCCTAAAAATCAAGCAGAAATAGAAAGAAACCTACTTGCCAAAAATTGTAGGAACGATATGCTCACACCTTTTAGCTTTTATCCCACACTCAGCAGTCTCCAGACTCCCATAAATCTCACCTTTTCTAAGCGCTCCGGGCTTGGCATTGGCAGCCTCTGCCGCTTAGCTTCCTGTTCTAGAGTTAGGAGCATGTTCCTTTCTTTCAGGAGAACATACCTATATGAAAAACAGAACTAGTAACGCTATTCTGTGGTTATAGTAATAAAATTGTGGCTTTTGACATGAAAATTAATAATCTGTACTCAAAAGTCCTTTAGAATAACCCTTTAAACAAGCTATATCTAGTCTCACTCATTTGTTCACTAGATTTTCCAAGTGCCACATACTGTATGAAGGAAGTACCAGAAGAGTCACAAACAAGCATAAAGTATAGTCCCTACATTCCAAGTGGAGAGAGCAGATGGAAGGCAACTAACACCTATTCAGCTCCTGTTTTAAGCACATTGTCTACATTTATTTCACTAAATTCTCACAATAATTCTGAGGTTGGAATCATTTCCATTTTCTAAATGAAGAAACTAAAGCTAAGACAGGTAAGGTATTTGGGGGCACGCAGCTAATTGAGCTAAGTCAGATCGTGAACTCCCGTGTATAAGTCCATCCTGTTTTTAGCCCATATGCCCCCTCCACGACTGTAATGTGCGGTGGTGTTTTGAGTGGTATAGACAACAAGTACCAGAGAGTTAAGTGGGAGAGATGAGATTCCTTCTGGCCAAGATAGTCAGGGAAAGCATCAAAGAGATGGGATAAGTTAGGCTGGAAAGAAAACCTAAGCAAACACAAATACTGAGATCAAAACACGAAGTGGCAAAGCTTGAATGGGAGTGAGTTTTGTGAATAAATTATGTTTGACTGAGAATCAGAGCTGGAAGAAAGGAAATAAACGTGGGGGGCACAGAACATGACACAAAAGAATTGGGCTACTTTTTGGTGTGGAAGAAGACAATTTGGAGGGAGAAAAGTGGCAGAAGATAAATGATTTGGTTTTCGCCAGGATGAACTAAAACCGCCTTAACTATCCCCTTACCAATAAGCGGCAGTAAACACGCCGTGAGACAACACATTTTTATAATGAATCTGTTGTGCTGTGTTACATATCTGACACCAAATGAGGATTTTTCCTTCTTATGCTGTCTTTTCTAAGACAACTTTTCCAACTCCTCTGACACTAACTACCTGAAGTTAGTGCCAGATTCCACAAACTAAGGATTCAGTCCCACAAAAAAGACTGCCCCACTTTAGATGCCAATAATGATTTCTAGGCCTTACATATATCTGACAGACCTGCTCTAAGTAGGGGTTCCAAAAATCCTCTCCTTGGGTTTGATATTTTGATAGAACAGCTCACAGAATTCAGCAAAGCACTTTACTCTCTGGTTTATTATAAAGGATACAACTCAGAAACAGCCAGGTGGAAGAGACGCACAGGACAAGATATGGAGAAGGGGTGCAAAGCTACCCTGCCTTTTCAGGGCACAATACCCTCCCAGAACCTCCATGTATTTACCAGCTTGGAAGCTCTCCAAACCTAGTTGTTCAGGGTCTTCTATAAAGGTCTCATCATGCGGGGATGATTGATTAAATCACTGGCCACTGGTGACTGAACTCAATCTCTAGTCCCTCCCCCGCCACCCCCCCGAGGTGGGCATGGTGGTGAGGCTGAATTCTTTACCCTCTAATCATGCCTTGGTCTTTCCTGAAGGTGTGCAACAATGCCCTCCCAGCCCACTTCACCCAAGAGTTGTTTAATTAGAACAAAAGACACTTACATCACTCAGGCAATTACAAGGAATTAAGGAGCTATGTGTGAAGCATCAGAGACAAAAGACAAAGTTTATTATTTCTTATTGTATCACAAGAACAAGCCTGTAGTATTAGTGATCTTATAAGCATTTTACAGTTCTTTAATCTGCCATGAAAGACAAACCACTCTTTAAATCAAGGGGTAAACATTTAACTGCCTACTACAGTGCCTGGACAAACAGCAATGCTGAGTGAAGGGGGTCTGGTGAAAGAACAAGATGGGTAAGAAGTGGTATGAACCGCTTCATTTAGACCAGCCAAGTGTCACCATGCAGGGGACCTACATGTAGGAATGTAGGTTCAGTGCTGCAACATCACAGGTCTGATTATTCAAGAAGAGCCAGAAGTCCTTAGTTTTGTGTGAAACTTCCCAATTTCTAAAACACAGTACAGTCCAAACATACATATCTTTAGGCTAAATATAGTCAATGAATGCAGAGGGTGGGGGTGGGGTCAAAAGGTACAAATTCCCAGTTATAAAAGTGACTATAGTTAGTAATACTATATCATATAATTGAAAGTACCTCAGAGAATGGACCTTGAAAATCCTCACCATAAAGAAAAAAATTTCTCTAACTATGTACAGTGACAGTAATTAACTGGACTTATTATGGCCACTTTGCAATACATACAAATACTGAAGCATTACACTGCACATCCAAAACTAATATAATGTTATGTCAATCATACCTCAATTTATATTCAATATATGTATATATACAAATCAACTGTCTCAAATCCTCTCAACTCTTATTCATCAGGAGAACCTGCCAGCAAAACCTACCTAAATTTCTAATTAAGTGCATCCTCCAACATACTTTCTCAAAGTAATTAAGTTAAAGCTTCCAGGCCATGCAAAATAATAAAAAGTAAGAAGACCGACATGTGACCAATTAATCCCCATTCTGTTTTATTAGTTTCCCGAAATTGGTAGTATAAAAGTGGTAGTAGGACTGGTAGCAGTTACAATAAAATTTCTAAACTCCCAACTAACTCTGATACATCTCTCATAATGTAATTTAACCTCTGGAGTATTCATAAAAATTTTAATAATCTTATATATCACCAACAGTACTATAAATCATTTCACTTAATTTCTTACATCAGATAAAGTTTATATTTCATTATTATACTATAACTGCCTCAAACGCTTAGATGTTAATGTACTCAGTATACTTACCAAAGTTTATGTAAATCTTCATTACTTTTGTTCCTTAATTGCTGACAGGTCCATGAAGCTCCTATTAAAGTGATAAACTCATAACGTGAAATAATTTTCTAGTTACGTGTCCTTTGGCAAATTACTTAATCTCTCTAAACCTGTTTCCTTATCTATAAAATATATAATAGCTTTTTATACTATAGTACAATATATAATTAGGACTTAATTGTGATTAAGTTAGATATTAGTAATGTGACTAGCAATAGCATTCAAAACATCTCAGTATTTGTACAAAATATATTTTCAGTCTAATGTCAAAATACTTACTATTCTTATAAATTAATATTCAATTATCTCTAAAAAAGTGAAATCTAAAACAAACCCCAAACCTCACTTCAGTTAATAATTTCAACCCACTCCTCTTCTAAACCTTTTGTCAACCTGCCAAAGAATAGTTTACTATTATACTCTCCTTCTATTTTTCTCTAACAGACATTCCCAAAGGAACTAAAAAAAGAAATAACATAAGCAATTCCCAAACTGGATAAGTAATCCAAATATGATAGAAGGTTTAATAAATATATTTAATACTGATCAATCCAAATATCTCACCAGATTTCACCTTTTCTTCCCCCCAATTCTTTGGGTCATCAAAAAATTCTTCCAGTCCTCTCCTTGACAATGTGGTATGAAGTAATCTACACTGGTGAAAAGATGTGACATCTGATGTATTCTTAGTCAACAGACTAAGAGAAAACCTGCAACTGAACATATATGAACAAGTGATTAAAGTTTCATGACATCTGGATTTTATAGGCAATAAATGGGATCATTTCTCCATTTACAATGTCAAAAAACCAACTTGGGGATTCTGCACAAGAAACAATAAACTCATAAAATGCTTTAGAAATTATTTTTAATATCCCTAATATAGATACTGTAATTTATCCTGTAATTTAGAGCATAATTTCAGAGATAATATATTGACATAATTATATTTTACAGTAACATTTTTAGCTCCTTCATATGCTGCTGGTGGGCATATAAGTAGATAAAAGCATTCTGAAGTTTAATTTTGCAACACATCTGAGGCCCAATGCTTCCTCCTTTAAGCCAGTAATTCCACTAGATTTAGAAATTTCAACTAAAGAAAAGATCATGTACGGGAATTGATATATCAAAATGTCTATTGTGATGATCATTTTGAAATGTATGAAAATATCAAATCATTATGTTGTACACCTGAAACTAATTAGACTTTTAAAAAGTCTATTAAAGCATTATATATGATAACAAAAAGCTGACAATAATGTAAACATGTAACTTGGAAATGGTTAAAATAATTATTGTGCATCTGTATGATAATTTATTATGTAGCAATCTAAAAGTCATACTTGTAAACAATATTTAATGACCTGGAGAAATAATTTAAAAAACAATAATGAAATGTATCACAAGTGCTGTATTCCTACCCCCCCTCCCAAAACTAACCTGAATCTAATCATGAACAAACAAGCAGACAAATCCAAATGAAGGAATATTCTAAAAAGGTTGACTTTATTAAAAAACATTAGAGAAAGGCCCCGAGTGTACTTTCCAATCCTGTGTAATGTTTAATTCTTAGCAACTGAATCAAAGCAGTGTTAAATTATGGCAATATTTGCACTTTGGGAATGAGTACATAATGTATGATCACACTCTGCAAACGCCACTTTTAAAGCTGTTAATAGACTTTGCACCTTTTCTTTGACAAGGATGTGTCATATTTAAATTTTTACATTCATCATGGCTACAGGTAGAACTAGGGAGGGGGGAATGTAATTTTTTATGGGAATTTTGATATGAAAAGAAACTAATCATTTATTTATACAATAGGCTTGGCTCAAAAAGTGTTTTTCAACCTGGTATTCCTAATGTGGGATGTGACTTTATTTTTAGTAGCAGATTTGGGTGTAGACTGACATAGCTGAATGTCTTAATAAATTTAAATTTGAAGATAAAAAAAACATTAATGACATGAAAGAGAAAAAAAGAAACTGTTTTGGATTAAAGAAGACTAAAAAGATATGACAATTAACATGATAAATGATCACTGATTGAACCCTGAATAAAAAAGAAAGGAAAAATATTCCCAGTGTGATCGTTCTAGTATTGTGGTTAAGATATTTCTTATTTTTAGGAAATTCATGCTGAAATGTCATGATGCTTGCAATTTTGACATGCCTCAAATATTTCAGAAGAATAAAAGTACGGATATAAAAAGAATAAAAAATGTGACAAAATACTGGGGAGTGATTAATGTAAGTGAAGAGTATATGGTTATTCTTTGTACTACTTTTACAACTTTTCTTTTGGTTTGAAATTGAAAAAAAAAGTTGGCGAAACAAGGGTAAAATATAAAAATGCATGTATGTAAGTATGATCCTGACTTTATTTTAAAATTACATGTATGTGTATATTCTGAAAGTGAAAACGAAGAAAACCTGTTTATCTCTGAATGGTAATATCATAGTTGATATTTACTCTCTTCTTCAAAAACACTTTCCCTTATTTTCCAAAGTGTCTCTAAATGAACAGATAACTTAATAGTAATGATAAAAATCTAAACTTATTTCTTAAGGAAAAACGATGATGAGATGGAAGAGACAATTGATTCAAGTCTGCCACTTTTCAAGTTACAGCCTCAGAACCTCTGCAAAAAAAAAAAAAAAAAAAAAACAACCAAACCAAACCACTGCTTATCTCTGAGGTTAACGCAAGGAATTACATTATAGCTGAGAGATGCCCAGTAACAGTGCTGAATTCAAAGAGCACATACATTACTTCCTCTTGGGGGAAAAAAAAAAAAACACCAAAAACCCAATAATTTGTAAAATTCAACTCATTAAAAACAAAAGCTAATAACAAGGAGGTAATCGTACAGGTTAACGTCAAACATGATCTGTCTGTCCAGGAGACAAGCGGTCTTTCTACAAATAACCACCGTTTGTCGTATATTCTTTTCTCACACCTGCAAGGCGACTTTCAGTTCACTCGGCTTTCATTTAGTCACTCAAAATTTACTCAACACCTCTTTTTGACAGGCTCTGGGAGTACACATCCCCTTCCCCCCCTTTTAAGCCATCGAACCTGACAGAGCGCTCAGTTCTACAGCCAAAAGCTCTTCAGTGAATTTTTAAAAAAACTCACCCAGTCAAGGAGGATGCTTCTGTATCTCCACATTTAATTAAACAAATACTGGGTTTCTACAGACCCTGAGAACTGCCTGGTCCACAGTAGGTGGCAACAAAATGTTTGAGGAAGATACGTACATGTCGCAGATGGGAGACTTCTCCAAGGTCACTGACACCTCACGAAGATGGGCTCGCGCCTAGCCATCAAGGCGGCCTTTCCAGCCCTAAACGTTCTCAGCATCTCAACAATCAAACAAATTCCAAAGTTGGGGAAGTGGACAGACCTACCCCTCAAATAACTTACCCTGTGCTAGCAAGGGCTTGAGAACTTATTAACGACGTAGAAGCCTTCAGAGCAGCCGAGACTCTCCTACAGAAAACAGCCAAACTGGCAGCAGCCATTTTTCATATCAGCAAGGAAACCGCATTTCCGCCGAACTTGCGTCACTTCCGGAGTCTCACGCCGACCGGAAGGCGAGAACGGGAATTGGCTTTGCCCTCAGTCAACATGGCCCCTTTCCGGCTTCGCCGTCTTTGGAAGATTGGCTCTCTCGGACTCCGTTACTCTCCTCCGCTGTTCTCTTGCCCGTAGTAGCCATGGCGGCCATGAGTCTTTTGCATCGGGCTTCGGTTTCTGCAGTGGCCGCTCTGTCCGGCCGTCGTCTTGGCACTCGACTTGGATTCGGAGGCTTC
Source organism: Odocoileus virginianus (assembly GCF_023699985.2). NCBI lineage: Eukaryota > Metazoa > Chordata > Mammalia > Artiodactyla > Cervidae > Odocoileus > Odocoileus virginianus. The sequence goes on along the minus strand of NC_069677.1, from coordinate 29,205,127 downwards.
CTCACCCGTGACCTCCCGAAGACTGTCGGTAGGTACTGGCTCTGGGAGAAAGCGAGATTAGGGAACGCGGGAGGAGAGATGGAGGGCTCTTCCCGGGTGACCTTGGTGGAATCCAGAGGGAGCCGGGAATAAATTGAGGACTTGGGGTTTGTGAGAAGGAGGCATGGGCTGTGTGAGGAAACTTAGGGCTTTCCTGAAGTAATGAGGTCGATCGTATTTAAGTAATTAATTAGAATTTTTGTGGCACTTAGTCATTCAGCTATCCTGTTGCTAATTTGTGCATGAAGCTGAGGTTAGAAAGCAAAGAACTAAGACCTCTGTTTCTCAGGCACACGATTCTTTGTATCTTGCACCTGCGCTAGATTTTACTCTCACAAGGTGGGAAGTCATGTTGCTGAGGATCCTGCCGATGCTAAGTGGTAATATATGGTCAGGTGGAGAGCTCGGGGCTAACTCATTCTCTAGGCACAGTGATCCGCCTTCATGTTACTTTCAGGTGTCCACGAAAATGTTTTCATTTACATTTCTTTTAAAATCAGAAGGTAAAGGACTGTAATGTTAATGCGTATGTGATGGTAAATCTAGCCTGAATTGTATTCGTTTTATATCAATGCAGTCACAAAATAGTTATTTTTAATGTCTGTTTAGAGAGGAAGGGATCTATATGAAGATCATAGGTCTTTTCCTAGGTCCTAGGAAAGTCAGGGCAGTCGTGGAAGGTTTATTTGGAGCCTCTTGGAGACTGTGGATTGAACTCTAGGGGAATGAATAATCATAATATTAATAGCAAAGCATCAGATGCTTTGCATTCAGTCTATTTGATTCCTTCTTGGTTTCTGCAAAGTGAATACAATGTTATTATCCCCATTTTACAGATGAGGAAACTGTGACTCAATTATTACAAAAACAATGCACTACTGTATTAAACTGAATAATAATAACAACAGCTAACACTTATTGAGCATGTATTATGTGCTGGACACCATACAGATATTAATGATATTCATTTAATCCTTTTAATCGAAAATGTGCTGTAAGCTATTTGTCCTATACAATAGATGTAGATACAGAAGAAGTGAAATTTAAAGGCAGAAAAGGTTCTTCTCTGACTTAAAAATATCTTTTTCTGTTTACTGCTCTTCTCCCAATTTAATTTGAGTTATGTCATTTCACATGAAGAGGCATTATACATAGGGACTTAGTGGAAAAATGATGGAAAGGACCAATGGTATTCAACGAATTTCCAGCAGGAATTTGAACCTGCTACAAAGCCACATGTGCTCACATTCTTTGATAAAAATCCTTTGTGAGTCTTTTCTGATTACACATATCCTCTTCACATACCCCCTGCTGCCCCATAGTGTTTGATCATGCCTATCTGGAGATAAACAGAGGTAAAATTTCACTCCTAGATTCTGTTTATACACTACTCCCCGTTCTTGAAGTTCTGGAAGGATCCTTGCAGGTAATCTACACCTTTTCCACTCAAGAGCAGAAAAGGATATAATAGCTATAGTGAGTGTTACTGTGTTTTAGCTGTGAACCTGTTTTCAAAGGTATTTTGTGTGTGAAGCCTAATCTGTCACTATGGAATAAAAGTTCATAATCTGTTTTATATTGTTTATGCCTGCCTCTGGGCTTCCCAGGTGGCACAGTAGTAAATAATCCACCTGCCAGTACAGGAGATGCAAGAGACGTGATTTGATCTCTGGGTCAGGAAGATCCCCTGGAGAAGGAAATAGCAACCCACTTCAGTGTTCCCGCCTGGACAATCCCATGAACAGAGAAGCCTGGCCAGCTACAGTCCATGGGGTCACAAAGAGTTGGATACAACTAAGCAGTTGAGCGCATACAGGCGCGCCCGCACGCATTTGCTGCCTCTCTGGGAATGTAAGATCCAGCAGAGTAGACGACCTTGCCTGCTTTTGTTTCCTCTGGAGCTGAACTGTTCAGTTCAATTCAGTCGCTCAGTCGTGTGACTCTTTATGACCCCATAAACCTCAGCATGCCACGCCTCCCTGCCCATCACCAACTCCCGGAGTTTACCCAAACTCATGTCCATCGAGTTGGTGATGCCATCCAGCCATCTCATCCTCTGTCGTCCCCTTCTCCTCCTGCCCCCAATCCCTCCCAGCATCAGGGTCTTTTCCAGTGAGTCAACTCTTCGCATGAGGTGGCCAAAGTACTGGGGTTTCAGCTTCAGCATCAGTCCTTCCAGTGAACACCCAGGACTGATCTCCTTTAGGATGGACTGGTTGGATCTCCTTGTAGTTCAGGGGATGCTCCAGAGTCTTCTCCAACACCACAGTTCAAAAGCATCAATTCTTCGGTGCTCAGCTTTCTTCACAGTCCAACTCTCACATCCATACATGACCATTGGAAAAACTGTAGCCTTGACTAGGTGGACCTTTGTTGACAAAGCAATGTCTCTGCTGCCTAGGTTTCAACTCTGGCTCCAGAATTCAATAATTCTGTGAATTTGGGTCATCTCATTTGGGAAGTTAAGTAAAAGACACTTAATTACTCTGAACCTACAGTTCTTTATCTTTAAAAATAGAGGATTTCTTTTTTTTTTTAAGAGAGGATTTTTACTACAAATGTGCTTATATTCTGTTGACTTAACAGGGAAATAAAACCAGTCTTATTCTCACTGACAAGTACTTATAACCCTGAGATGTGCTTCCGCATGATTTTGCATCTTTCTAGAAATGTTATTTTGAAATAAATGTATCTTACCATAAGAACTGTTTAAAAAAAGAGAGTGATAATTTTAACCTACCTCAAAGGTAGTGGTAAAGAGTGAGTGGGGAGGATCTGCAGCACCAAGCATTACCTTCTTCAAGGCCCTGTGGCCACAACTTTCTTAAACCTTTAGTACTGCCATGTTATCATCACCCTCAGCACAGATTAAAGTGTTCTATTTAATTAAATTATTAAATGTCAAACATCAGTGGATTCTAGAAACAAGCTTAAGTTCTCTCCTCAGCTGCAGAGAACTTTTGTGTTGAAGGCTGATGTCCATATGTTATGACTTTAAAACCTGAGAAGAGTATTAAAATGATTTTATAAACAAAAGTCGCGTGGACTGAGTTCACACATGGATGATGGGGCATGTTAATAGATTCTAGGGACAGTTTTAAGAGGTGTAACTGTCAGAAAAGTAAAGGATGTGTTTTCTGATACATCTGAAAATGGGGCTTTTGGAATAGGTAGGTTTTGAGAGAGAAGGCTGCAAAAAGGGAAGTCAGGACCCCATTAGGGGAGGGGGTGAATACAAAAGGACTTCCAGATGGCGCTAGTGGTAAAAAAAAAAAAAAAAAAAACCCACCTGCCCATACAGGAGATGTAAGAGACGCTGGTTCGATCACTGGGTTGGGAAGATCCCTGAAGGAGGGCACAGCAACCCACTCCAGTATTCTTGCCTGGAGAATCCCAAGGACAGAGGAGCCTGGCAGGCTACAGTCCGTGGGGTTGCAAAGATTCAGATATGAACGACTGAAGCAACTTAGCACATACACGCTGAATACAAAGCCAAAGTATCTTAACAATTTGGTAGGCAGCCAAGAGTATTCAGCAGAAGAGCAGCATCAGTAGGATATTTTAGGAAGATGCATCTGAATATTGGTTGACTTATCAAGCGTGTTGATTACTTAAGCCAATGAGGTGAAGTGGGCATGGAGAGAAATGGAAAGTTTGAATTTTAGAATCAAGAGGCCTTGACAACTGATGGATGAGGTGTAGGAAGACAAATGAGATTTTAGCTTGGGTAATTGAGTTGGTGGTACAATTAACTGGGAATAGTCAGAGAATGAAGGAAAGAAAATTAGCTTTGGGGGTTGTCTTAGAGACACACACAAAAATCTTACATTGAACTATTTGATCTTCACAAGTATCACAGTTGTCCACAACATAACTTTCCTGAAGTTATTTGCATTAAAAAAATGGTTATTGAAACCTTCCACATAATTAATGAATACCTAATTGAGAAATTCCAGGCTTTAGAGAGTGGTAGAAAATGCCTGTTTTTGTGGCAGAAGGATCTGGGTTCCAGAAATCCTGCCAGCCAGCTGGTTGTAGGCAGTGTTCACGCTAGTGATTTTAGACTGTAAGCAGATGCTCCTACTGTTAATACAACAACAAATCATGAAAAGAGTTTAGTGCTATGAGGTATCTTTTAGAACAGTTAATAATATAACAGTTATCTGGTACATTTAATGACATGAATATTTGTTGTTCAACAGTAGGAAAGCAAGAAGAAAGCAAGAAGTTTACGTTACTGTTTAATGTTGCTAGAATGCAACCAGTCCAAGCTTTCTTCCATATTATAGTTTCTGTATTTATTAATACTTGCATTCATAAATAGTTGTCCCTAAAACCCCACATAGAGTTTAATCCTTGTGTGTGTGTATTTGTGTGTGTATGTGTTTCTGTCTGAAAGGGAAAGTTGAGACTATACTGTCTCTTCTGGATTTACTTTCAGGGCCTAAAGAAGGATTCCCTCCCAATTTTTTATTTACTTAAGAAATGTAAATTCAGCGATAGAGAGCTCCTGCCACTTGCAGACACTAAAGAGCACTGGAGATACAGTACTGAATAATTCAGCTTAGCGGTTTGTTCTAGAAGAAGTAACCAAATGACATTAAGGAGAATAAGTAGGTGACCAGCTTTGGATAGGGTAGTCAGAGAAGACTTCTTTGAAGAGGTGACATTTGATCTTATCTCTGAAGGATGGAATGAGGCGGTGGCCATTCAGAGAGCCCAAGGCAAGGCTTTCAGGCAAAGGGGAAAGTGAGGGCAGAAACGTGAAAGCAGAAAGGAGTTCTTGATGATGGAAGGAAACCATTGAGATTGATCAGTAGGAAGATATGTCTTTTTATTCTAAGAGGATCCATCTGTCAGATTCTTTGAGAGAAAAGACCTTAGAAATCTTCTAGGCCAATCCCCTGTAGTATGCATTGTTAATATTCCATTATTGACACTCAAATAACTTCAGAGTGGGGGTTGGAGAGGCAGTTCAGTTTTATTTTCAACTGCTGAAATTGTCAGAAACTTCTTTCTTGTGTTAAGCTAAAAACAGTCTTTCACACATTGATCCTAGTTCTTCCTTTCGGTTCAGTACAGCCACTGTCAGTTGACAGCCCTCAGGTATTTAAAGACACTTGTCTTGACTTCTTTTTGGTAGACCAGTAAGCTTCCGTTCTTTCGGCAGGTCAGTTTCCAAGGTGTTGGGGGCATGCTCCAGATTGTCCCTCTAAAACAGTGTACTCTGGGATGGACACGCTTCAGCAGGTCTAATTAAGAGGTGGGTTGAGGGCTCCTTCTGTTTTGACCCTGTATTTCTGATACATCAGATTAAGATTGGATTACCTTTGAGGTTTTTTGGTAACCACATGACACCAGTGACTTTTCTTTCTTTTTCTTTTTGCTCTCACCACAGAGCTTGCCAGATCTTAGTTCCTAGACCAGGGACTGAACCTGGGCCACAGCAGTGAAAGCCCAAAATCCTCACCACTGGGCCACCAGGGAACTTCTACCAGTGACTTTTCTTAAGTTTGTGAGCAACTAAATTTCTGGATGGTTCAGACAGGACTTCCCACTTACTATACTTAATCCTTCGAGATTCAGCCTTTTGTAAATGCAGTAGGAGGGATTTGGGGAGGATCCTATTTCATCATTGGTGTGGTAGCTACTCTTAAAGCATTCGCTCTGTAATGTCAGAAATACCATCTCCACCTCATCTAGGCCATTCATAGAAATCGCGAGAGAACCCTTTGGCAGGTTACTGCATTAAGTAATCTGTACCTTTTGGGTATGATCAGGATGCCCAATGACCAGTTGCCCATTACCAATTTTATTTAACTTGCTACTTCTCTCGGCTTATAATGTACTTATAATGTATAATCCTTGTACTCCCCTAGACTCCACCAACCTGTCTAAAGAGGAACTTTAATTAGGGCCTGTTCTTTTCTGAGACTGTATTCCTTTCTTTCCTTTGTTGTCCTTATAGATTTGTAATTTGTTATCTACTTTTTCTCTCCCAGCAGGATCTATATATCTTTTATGCTATATACCTAGCAAAGACCTGTATATAGTGTGCACTTAAATAATATTGAATTAGTGAGTGGTTTGTACTATTATCCAACCCATTTTAGTCTCCTCCACAAAAATTTCTATTGTGTCTTTCAAATGATTTATCGAACTACATACTTTCTTGTCAAATTCTCTTGTTAATTTAGAGGCCTTAGTAGTATGATTTATACTTAGTAAATTCATGCTAGCTTCTAATTCTCTTGTGAATTAACCTTCTAAGTTCCTTGTTCAAACTGCTGGAGGTGATAGCAAATTTTAAAAGACAGTTCTTGTTTTCAAGGTACTTACATTTCAGTGGGGGCAATTAAAGCAGGTTTGCACACCAATAGAGTATACAGCAGTTCAGAGGTAGGAGAGTTCTCATCTTGGTTGGGAAGCATTTGGTTTCTTAGAGGATAAGATGTCACCTGGGTCTAAACAGTAGATTTCAGGAGGGGGAGGTCATTCCTGACATTTAAGTTTGAGCTGTGGGTACAATCTTTCTGACATCTATTATGACTGAAATTCTTTTAATAGTTCAAATTCCTGCTGGAGAAGTGTTGAATAATTATCTTTCCATTTATTTTGCATCAAGTCCCTAATGTATATTTCTTCATCATATGTGGCAATTTAAATTAATTTCTTTTGCAGCATTAGCACATATTTATTGCAGAGATAAACAAAGAGTTCTGTGGTCCACCAAGAGTGTCTGATCTTCCTACCTGCTACTGGAACAAATTCAAATATTCATTTAGATATTTTTTCAATAAATATTTTGAATATTGACGAGTAAAAATGATGAAAATGTTGAATAAAAATGAGAGTTAAAGTTTAGGACAGTACATCTTAAACACACACATATATATTTTGGCAGAGAAGAGATGCTTTATCATGATTCACATTAAACATTTATGCATGTAAATTTTCTTATAATCTGATTTTTATCTCCAGATATAACAATATATCCATATAAACCTTGTGTATAACAGGGCAACTTAATATTTTTAGCTCCTGTGCGACACAGTGGAGACCATGGGAAAAGACTGTTTATCATCAAGCCTTCCGGATTCTATGACAGACGTTTTTTGAAATTACTGGTAAGTTAAAACTTTTGTTGAACTAAACTCTACGTATAAATAGGAATTTTTTTCCTATATAAAACATCTTTCATTTTATAAAAGATTTTGTTTTGTAAATGCATATTCCTTTTCTCAAAAAATATTGAGATTTTGTAGTAAGGTCTGGCTTGTTATTGAATTTATTTTTAAATTAGTGAGACTTTCCTTTTTTCAAGAAAAATTCAGACATATTGGAGGAATAAATTGAACTATTTCTTTCTTCTCAAGATTATGGGGTTTTGAAATGCCCTGCCCCCCCTCCCAGTCTATAAATTTTAAAACTGAAATTGGATTCATTTGGTAATAATTATTTGTATTACTAAAATATTCTTTAAATTAGCAAAGAACTTATTGAAGGACTTCTTTAAATATGTAACTCCATTATTTTGAGATGATTTTTAAATTCTTTGTTGTTTAGGAACATTGATCTCAGAGAGTGAAGCAAATATACAGTTGAGTGTGAGGAAAGATAGGAAACAGTTATGTGAAAACTTTTTTTTTCTTTTTTAATCTTAACAGAGATTCTACATTTTGTTGACTGGGATTCCAGTAGCAATTGGCATAACTTTGATAAATGTATTCATTGGTGAGTATCTTCCCCATCGACTAGACTAGTAAGTTTTTAAGACCTGTGTACATTAATATAAAAAAGAAATTATGGCTATTAGAAGGAAAAGTTCTTTACATAAAAAACTTAAGCATGAGAATTCACTTCAAATCTTAATCTGCAGTAATGTACGGTGGTTCTTTTTCTAATTTTTTCCCCCAAAAAACCTTTAAGGTCACTGACTCTATAGACCACATTAAAGACCCGACTTCTTCCGCCTTCTCAAACCAGCTTTGATAAGTCTGAATAAGGAAAACAGAAATACAGGTGGAAGACAAGCTGAGGGATAGAATAAATTTTTTTATCCATCCTGGAATATAGAAAGTTATAATCTTCTTAAAAGAATGGATTTGTGAATGACAGTAAATACGAGGTTTTCCTGGAAAATTCTGCTCGAAGTACTTCTAAAACTTGAATCCTTGAATATTTTGTTTACGAGTTTTAGGAAAACTCAAAGGAATAATTTGTTTTTTAGTTTATCTTGTTACACTAAATAAAAACAAAATGAGAACTCTTGTATAATGCCTATATGCAAAGCCTTACATATAGAAGACATCTTAAAAAATAGTGAATGATTTTCCACCAGATTGAAGTGAATTTAAAATATTAGACATCTTTGTTGCTACAAAACAGAAGGTTCTTTAAAACCACAAGAGATAGGTTTCTTATTTAAATGGTGAAGAATTAACATAAACTGTTACTAAAGTTGAACATCACTGTTTTCTCTTATCAGGTGAAGCTGAGTTAGCAGAAATTCCAGAAGGCTACGTCCCAGAACACTGGGAATATTTCAAGGTTGGTATAGGTCACTGACAGTTATTTTCAGGGTTAGGTGCCTTGTCAATGTACTGGTTAATAGCTTAATTTAGCAATTGTGATACAGTTTTAAATTCAGTTTTTTGCATCAAGTAAATGATGCATTTTGTGTTCACTTTTTATAAGCAACTTCTTTGGGTAATTATCTGCATTGTTGTATTACTTTAAGCTTTATGGTTTTTTAAAGACTGACTTTGTACTATGTTATTAATCTAGCATAGTAACAGAATTTATCCTATGTTCTACACCATAGGAAAAAATTGTCCTGATACTAATGCTGGCTGTCATTTGTTGAATACTCACTGTGTTGCAGGCACTTTGATAGTGTTTTGCAAATATTATCTCATTCCATGTAAATCGTACTATTATTTTTCCCACTCTAAAGCTGAGGAAACTGAATCTTAAAAGGAGGTAGGTGACCTGTTTCAGGGATAGGGTCGGTATTGGTACCTAGAGGGTCTTGACTGCAAAGCCTGTACTATGAATTAATCATTTTACCATACTGTCATTGCTACTACAGTCCCAGATTAATTCTGTCTTTACAAGTGTTGTAGTAAGATGGCCTTGATTACAGTGTGTGTTTCCATGTTTTGTTTTCTGAATGAATTATATTTTAGAAAAGAAATATTTCATTATTAAATCTTGAGGTAAAGCCATACAGTTAGCTTCTCTTTGCTCACTGGTAAAAACAGCTCCATTTTGGGATCACCAAACCCCACTTTCACTCTGAAATCTGCCACTTAAGATACTCAGAGCATAGTGTAATAAGAATTAGCAAAGTTTTGGAGTCAGCCTGGCCTGAGTCCAGACACTGCAACCTAGTAACTGTACAGCCTTGTAGAATTTGCTCACCTGTAAATGAAGACAAATGTGGTATCTACAGAATGAATTACTTAAAAGTGTTACTGATTAACCTGAGATGATCATTTTAGGAAAACAGCACATTGGAAAAGCGACATACTTTTTAGACACTAATCTTAAAACAAATTTTCTCTTGTAGCATCCTATATCAAGATGGATTGCCCGAACTTTCTTTGATGCTCCTGAAAAGAATTATGAAAGAACAATGGCTATCCTTCAAATTGAAGCTGAAAAGGCTGAATTACGGTAAAAGAAGGGTGGGGAGCAGAGTGTAGGGAAGAAAATCCTTTCCTACAGTTGCAAACCACAGGAAGAAATTGAATAAAACTATTTCTTTAACACTGTAAGATGCTCTGTGTAAAACGGTGAAGATGGCGAAAGGATCAGTCTGTTTAGAGTAGAGATGATGTATTGGAGACTAGGAGACTATTAGAAGATAATTTCTGTCAGATTACAAGGAATTCTTTTTTTGAAATGTCCTGACTCTTAAATGCAAAGCAGCCTTCTCCTTCCCCTTCTCTCCACAATTCCCTTTTCTTCTGCACCCAATCTGAACCTTCAAGGTGACCACTATTTAATAATGATTTCTTGTATACATTCCTAGAAAAAATTTTATACATTAAAAATATAATATATATCATTTACAAAATGTATTAACACAAATGGAATCCTATTACCAACACTGTTCTGTGCGGTTTCTTCATTTCATGTAAATACATAGTCATCCCTTGGTATCTGTGAGAGATTGGTTCCAGGACCTCCAGCAGATATAAAAAATCTGAGGATGCTCCAGTCTGTGTATAAAATGGTGTAGAACAGTCAGCCCTCCAAGGATAGGGAGGGCCTACTGTATCTTGATGATCTTCTTGTAATAGCATATACTCCATGCTTTCTAATGGTTGCACTGCATGGATGTGCCTTAACTTTTTTAACCAGTAGGGGACCTATTGTTGGTATTTAGGCTCTTTTCAAGTTTTTTGATATTGTACATTGTGCTGTGCTGAATATCCTTATGCATATATTTTGCATATTTATTCAATATATCTGGAATATAAATTCCTAGCACTGGCTCTGTTAACCAAATTTATGCTTTACATTTTTAAAAAATTTATTTGTTTATTTTTGGCTGTGCCAGGTCGTCTTTGCTGTGCAGGCTTTTCTGTAGGTGGTGACAAGCAGGGACCACTCCCCAGGTGTGATGCACAGGCTTCTCATTGCGGTAGCCTCTCTCGTAGAGCATGTGCTCTGGGGTGCGCGAGCTTCAGTAGTAGGGCATGCGGGCTCCCGAGCACTGGTCCAGTAGTTGTGGCACACAGGCTTAGTTGCTCCAAGGCATGTGGGATCTTCCCAGACCAGGGATCGAACCTGTATCTCCTGCATTGACAGGCAGATCCTCTACCACTGAGCCACAAGGGAAGCCCATGCTTTGCATTTTAGATAGCTACTGTCAGATTCCTCTTTAAAAGTTGTACCAGTTGTCTTTTCTGTCATCAATACGTAGTAGGTAATTCTGTTTCTCCATACCTTTCCCAGTAAAGGAATTTATCAAACCTAAATATTTTTGCTCGTAAGATAGTTGAAAATGTTATCTCATCATTTCAATTCTGTATTTTTTCATTGTCTATTGGTTGTTTTTCTTTTTTATAAATTGCCCATTTTTCTACTAACTTGTGCATTGATTAAAATAACCCCTTTTGTTTTTGTTGCAGATTTGTTTTCTCTGGCTTGTCATTTGTCTTCTGACAGGGTAGAATTTTTTTGCAACATAGTGTTTTTATGTTTCAGATAACAAAAGTGCAGTAATACCTAATATATTTTGAACACTTACTAGATACTGATACTTTAATTACTTTGTATATATTTATTTGTTTAATTATTGTTAGGTTTGTCAGTCTTTTTCTTTAGCTTCTGGAATTGTATGTCATGTATATGTCTCTGGGAGTAACAAAATAAGTAAATATACAAGTGTCAAATTATTTTTGTAATGTTTTCTCATATTTCCTTTTGCTACTTTTAAATATGATCTTATTTGAGATTTATTTTGCTATTTGAAGTGAGGTTTACACACAATCAAATGTACCAATTAAGTTCAGTGAGTTTTGACAAAAGCAAACTGTAATCACCACCAGCAGGTCATTTTGATCACCTAGTGAGTCTCTTTCCTGTCCTTTCAATCAACCTTCCTTCCTCTGCTCTTGACCCCAGGCTACACTGATCTACTTCCTGTTCGTTATAACTTTGTAGTTTACAAAAATTGCTGTGATAATGAAGAATATTTAAATGATTAAATGAACATATGATTAGCTTGTTTTCTGGATGTAAAATTACATGTACATGTAGTTACCATATAAAACTGTCATTAAGTATTTAAGAGTGTGAAACAGCATTATGCTTCCCATTTGGTTAACTTTGGACATTTTTGAACTTCAGACATATACCTTTGGTAAAACACAAGATTCTAAAATTTCTTAGACATATGGAGATCCTGAATAATTTCAAAACAAAGTAAAGGACCCTGACTTTTATCCCTAAAAGAAAAATGCCAGTGTGAGCATGGAATGGGGAGTATCTACAGTTTTTTAAAAAATAGATGTTTAGGTGTGTAGAAAACTGAAGCGTAAATGAAAGGCATAAAATAGGAAGGGACTGTTTTCCGTAGGGAGATAACTATTAGTTTCGATCCTCCACAATTTTTAATACCCTATTCATGTGTATATATACACAGTCACAAATGCTTTTTTCTGTTTTTTAATGAAGTGGGAAGATGCTACACATATTCATTTTATACCTTGTTTTTTTTAACCTAACAGTATATCTGCTCTCTCCTTTCCATGTTACTATGTATGTAGATTTCCCTCATTCTTTTTAACAGTTGTGTAGGCTGTTCATTATATGGGTGAACCATAATTTGTTTAACCAGTCCTCTGTGATGAATATTTTAATTACTTGCATTTTGAATAATTACATTCTAAAGAGTAAAAAAGAAAAAAGATTATATTTAATCCCCCCCAAAAGAGAAATATGGTTTCTTAATAAATATATTATCTTATACTACCACAGAGATATATTATCTGTCATAGATTGGGTTGGTAAGCTGGTTAAGGTTAATAAAGTGAATAAATAACTATGATAAACTTCCAGTGATATAAAGTTAGTATCTATGTAGTCTATAAAAATGGAAAGTAAAAGGCCTGATGGAAAAGGGATTATTCCAGGAATGTGTGGTAGTTTATGCAAAGGCTTGGCTGTGAAAGAAGGAACCTATATTTCTAGAGCAGAGATTATTCAGTTTGTGAAGAAGGATGAGAATGAATAAGTAGATCTTAGAGTTGGAGAACGTTTTTCTTTATCCTGCTTTTCCTTTTCTTTACCAATATTGATGGTCTGTCCAGTGTTGACCAGGCTCAGTGTGATGTTGGTGGCTGGTGAATGAGATACCGTCCCTGCTCTCAAAAGGTTTTCTGTCCTAATAGTGATGGGCAGCCAGTATAGACAGCATGTGCGCTCCTCCAGGAAGGCCTGTTCCTCTTTTAATTCCTAGCATTTGACACAACAGGTAGTCATAATAGTAGACATTCTGTAAATGACTCTCCTAACATTTAAAAGGCAAGAAGACAGGAAATGCATTACCACTGTTCAAGTGAAAGTGATTTGCCCAGACAAAGAATAGGGACAGGAGGAGAGAATTCATTATCATTTCAAGTGATGCTTGAGTGATTAGAAATAATATTCATTGGCTAACTTCAAAAGCAAGATAATAAAAGCCAAAATAAGTGTCAAATTTTGCTTATAGGTGTCTATCAGATATATGCATACACATGGATCTGTGGCGGGACATTATATTTTACACAAAAGCAAGACTCTCCAATGGTTGTTCTTTACAGAGATAATTCGTTAAATTTATATTTGGAAATGCTGTAATCACAACATCACTATTCTATTTCTTATAGATTAAAGGAGCTGGAAGTACGAAGATTAATGCGAGCAAGAGGCGATGGCCCCTGGTTTCAGTATCCGACCATCGATAAGGCACTTGTTGATCGTTCTCCAAAAGCAACACCTGACAACTAATCTTTAATTTCTCTAAATACAAAGTATACTGTCTTTAGGTGAAAATAAATTACTAAATATATTCTGTATTTTTTCTGTGTGATAAAAGATCATTTTCATTGCTCTGTTTCTCAATATTGGTTCAGATTAAGGCTGTTTTGTGTGCAATTTCAGTTTTTTCCTCAGCTTTACTGAGGTGTAACTGATAAAGTTGTAAGATGTTTAAAGTGTACATCATGATGATTTGATATATATTGTGAAAGGCAGATTCAGGTGTCTGGTTTGGGGCTTTCTGTTTCCTCTTTTAAGAAGGTTTAAATATGATAAAAAAAAATTCAGAGAAATTGGAATTGTGAACTCGTAAAGGTGTAGCTTTGAAAGATTAATGTTTTACTTGTCTGATAAATGGAAGTTAGAGAAATCTATGTTGAATATCAGGAAATATGCAATTTACATACATGTGAGGGTTATAGATACCTGGATTACTACTCAAGGGCAACTCAGAATTTTAAGTTATACATATGTTGCATCAACTATATAAAATATTAACATCTTAATAAACAATTTTTCAGTGAACAGATCTCAAACTTTAATGTTTTCATGGTTTTTAGCCATAAATTGTTCTTTTTAAATATATACACGTGTTCATTTTTTTTTTAGATGCAATATGCAGTATTCCTTAGGGTCTTATTTTGTAAACACTGGAGAGGTTCCACAAGGTAAAATTATCACTGCAAAAAATTATGAAATGAGTAAAAGCTAAAATAATGGCTGTCGTCTATTAAGCATTTACTGTCTGCCGAGCACTATGCTGAATAACTGCACATTATTCACATTATTTTCAAAATGACCTTAGGAGGTAGTATTACTTTCTGCATTTTACAGATGAGAAGTTGAAGCTCAGAGACTTTAGACATACTTAATGCTTCAACTTCCAAAATGAACTTTTAGCTTCAAAAATTCATTTTCAGTGAATAGCTTTTGAATAATCTTGTGCCCTAAGGACTTTTTACAATCCAGCCATCATCCTTTGGTTTGGTTGCATTTTCTTATTTCCCCAGAAGAGGGCTGCCTCACCCAGCTACTTGCAGATTTTTTTTTTTTACTTGCAGATTTTGATCTGAGGATTCCTGAAACAATTGAATTACCACCTCATAATTCTGCCAGAGTGTTTGAGAGAAAGATGTCCTATCCCTGAGTCCCTGCTTGCATGAACCATTCAGTTTTGTAGGAGAAGGGGAAGGATCATGGAAGCAGATAAGTCTTGTCAGAGGAAATTGTTAATGATGCTACACCCACGTACCTTTACGTTCAGTATTTTTAGACTTCACATGTTATTTTTCAACACTAGTAAGTTTTATTTTATTTTCTCCTTTCTATTATATACAAAAACTTCTAGAAAATATAGAAAGTGTTACAAGAAATACTGATAATCCCACCATCCATAAAGAAATCTGAGAAATTTTCTTAAATCTTTTTTTTTTTTAGCATAGCTGGGGTCATATACAGATATAATGGAGAGATTTTTTTTTTTAAACAGATAGAAAGTGTTCTTGGAGGAAAACATTAATAAAACTTTTTTTTATTATCTCCAGTGGGTCACAAAGATACCCCCTGGAGATAAAGTAGTCACCACAGTAGACATTTTCCTCCAAAGAGTTTACTCCAGCACAGGCAATAGGCATTAAATAGCAAATTACATGCACTGGGGAGAAAGAGCACTGTAGCAACCTGTGGCATCCTGAGCTAGTCCACCAAGACAATGAATGGTTGGAAGCTCTTTCCATAGCATCTGGAACATTAGCAGACAGGGACAAAGATCTACTTAGTTCATAGCTTTAACATGAATCTTAAATTATCTTTTTTCTTTTCCTGTGTTTCTATAGGGCCCAGTGTGGTGGTATGTAAAGACATGGGCTTGAACTAAACAGACTTAAGACTAAATCCTGAGCTTGCCAAACACTGTGACCATAATAATGACTACTTATCTATTTGGTATCTGCTGCACCAGCCAGACACCAGAAGCTTTGTATTTAATCTTCCCTCTATCCCATACTGCAAAAATTCCCTCACTGCTCTAAGCTCTATCTCTGAAATGTGAATTCTTCATCCTACAATACTGTTGTGAGGATCACTGGGATGACGCATATAAAGCACCTACAGGTACAGTTCAGTCGCTCAGTCGTGTCCAACTCTACGACCCCATGGACTGCAGCACACCAGGCCTCCCTGTCCATCACCAACTCCCTGGAGTTTACTCAAACTCATGTCCATTGAGTCGGTGATGCCATAGCCTGCTTATTTGACTTACATGCAGAGTATTTCATGAGAAATGCTGGGATGGATAAAGCACAAGCTGGAATCAGGATTGCCGGGAGAATTATCAATAACATCAGATATGTGGATGACACCACCCTCATGGCAGAAAGTGAAGAACTAAAGAGCCTCTTGATGAAAGTGAAAGAGGAGAGTGAAAAAGTTAGCTTAAACATTCGGAAAACTAAGATCATGGCATCTGGTCCCATCACTTCATGGCAAATAGATGAGGAAACAATAGAAACAGTGACAGACTATTTTTTTTTTTTTTGCTCCAAAATCACTGCAGATGACGACTGCAGCCATGAACTTAAAAGATGCTTGCTCCTTGGAAAGTTATGACCAACCTAGACAGCATGTTAAAAAGCAGAGACATTAGTCAACAAAGGTTCATCTTGTCAAAGCTATGGTTTTTCCAGTAGTTGTATGGATGTGAGAGTTGGACCATAAAGAAAGATGAATGCCAAAGAATTGATGCTTTTGAACTGTGGTGTTGGAGAAGACTCTTGAGAGTCCCTTGGACAGCAAGGTGATCCAACCAGTCCATCCTAAGGGAAATCAGTCCTGAATAATCATTGGAAGGACTGATGTTGAAGCTGAAACTCCAATACTTTGGCCACCTGATGCGAAGAACTGACTCATTTGAAAAGACCCTGATGCTGGAAAAGATTGGAGGTGGGAGTAGAAGGGGACAACAGCCTACTACACATCTTTTCAAACTTAAGTAATAGGTGATAAAGACCTTGGTCAACTAAAGATTGAGATGCTGCATTCCTTTTTCAAGAAAATTACTGAATAACACACTATCTTGGCTTCAGGCCTGTTGACTTTAAAGAGTAATGGGATTACTGTTAGACTACAGCCAATGAGCAATGTTTTTAAAATTATTTCCAGATTATGGAAAAGTCAAATGTACAAAATTCTGCAATGTAAATTCACCACTGTTTTCATTAGAAACAAATACTCTCTGCTGGAGGTCACGAGGAGTTAGCAGTATAGCAATAAATTCCCTGGGCTCAATCTCTTTTCATAATTATTTCCAAGTTGCAGTCCTCAATTTCGTCTGTCTGTTTTTACTTTCACACATAATATATACTTAATATCTTCTTTAATTTGACCTTTTCAAACAACATTTTTTAAAAATGTTATGACTATGAATAGAAAATAAGTCTTTTGTCATAATTAAATGGCAATCACAGGTAAAATCCATAGTTACAGATTATATTCTACCTAGATTTTCTTGCCTAAGGCCTGGCTCTCTCTTTGTTAAGAGGGACAATTTTAAAAGGAGGTTAGTGGTGTCAAAAGCATATTAGTACCAAATGGAAACTTTCCTTTATAAAATCAAATGGAGAATTGAAGAGGCAATAATTTGGTCATGATGGGATGAATTATTAATATGTCTTCCAGGTACATGCCCACATTTTGGACATTTCTTGTATATTGCATTAAGATGGTAGTACCATTAACATTGGAAATTATCCTCTAATTTTTGATTACAATTAACCTTAATCATATTTTTGTTTTTCAAATCACTCGACATTTATTGTTTATTTATTTTTTAAAAATTTAATTTATCAATGTATGACAAAAACTACTGTAATGATGTAAAGTAATTAGCCTCCAACTAATAAAAATAAATGGAAAAAAAATTAATTTATTTATTTTAATTGGAGGCAAATTATAATATTGTAGTGGTTTTTGCCATACATTGACATGAATCAGCCATGGGTGTACATGTGTTACCCATCCTGAACCCCCCTCCCACCTCCTTCCCCATCCCATCCCTCAGGGTCATCCCAGTGCTCCAGTCCTGAGCATCCTGTCTCTTGCATCAAACCTGGACTGGTGGTCTGTTTCACATATGATAATATACATGTTTCAATACTATTGTCTCAAATCATCCCACCCTCGCCTTCTCCCAGAGTTCAAAAGACTGTTCTATACATCTGTGTCTCTTTTGCTGTCTTGTATATAGGGTTATCGTTAACCATCTTTCTAAATCCCATATATATGCGTTAGTATACTGTATTGGCATATTTCTTTCTGACTTACTTCACTCTGTATAATGGGCTCCAGTTTATAATGGGCTCCAGTTTCATCCATCTCATTAGAACTGATTCAAATGTATTCTTTTTAATGGCTGAGTAATATTTTTTGTGTATATACCACAGCTTCCTTATCCATTTGTCTGCTGATGGACATCTAGGCTGCTTCCATATCCTGGCTATTATAAACAGTGCTGCAATGAACATTGGGGTACACGTGTCTCTTTCAATTCTGGTTTCCTTGGTATGTTCATCATGACATTTAATTCAAAGAGTGGGGTGGGCTACGGTCCATGGGGTCACAAAGAGTCAGACATGACTGAAGCAGCTTAGGATGCCCTTAGCATATAATTAGGTTCAAATATTCGTGTTTGTGTGTACATATAAATGGGTTGAATTGTGTTCCCCACAAAAAAATTCATATGCTGAAGTGCTAACTTCCAGCCTCTCAAAATATGACTATATTTGGAAATAGGGTCTTTAAACAAATTAAGTTAAAATGAAATCATTTGGTGGGCCCTAATCCTATATGACTGGTCTTTTAAGAGGAGGTCAGAAGAAAGGTATTTACAAAGGGGTGATCATGTGAAGACACAGGGGAAAGATGGCCATCTAAAGCCAGGAAAGAAGCCTCAGAAGAAACCAATCTGCTGACACCTCTATCTCAGGCTGGCCTCCAGAGCTGTAGGAAAATAAATGTTAGTTGTTTTAGTCACCCAGTCTATGTACATCTATCTTCTTTCTCCTCCTCCTTTCCCTTTGTCTTTTACCTTCTCTCAATAGTTTCATGGGACAAATTTTTCTTGAGAAATAGTCAGGTACTTAATCTGTTCTTGCAAACTGCTTATATTTACTGGGGCTGTCACAGTGACAGTGGAAATAATACAACATAATTCAGATGAATGACACTATTTATCTGTCAGAAGTTTCATTAGAATATCTCGACTTCTTTGTATACCTTGGAACTTTCCCTGTGGTCTCTTGTGGTGTCATCATTTCAAGAGAATTTAGGAGATAACTGAGATTTTTAAATTATTTTATGAAAGTATAGTTGATTTACAATGTTGTGTTAATTTCTACTGTGCAGCAAAGTAATTCAAAGGTATTCATTCCTTTTTATATTTGTTTCCATTAATGTTTATCCCAGGATATTGAATATACTTCCCTGTGCTATACAGTAGGACTTTGTTGTTTATCCCTCCTATATCTAATAGTTTGCATCTGTTAATCCCAAACTCCTAATCCATCCCTCTCACACTCTCACCCCTCCTTGACAAGTCTGTTCTCTATGGCTGTGAGTCTCTTTCTGTTTCATAAATAAGTTCATTTGTGTCATATTTTAGATTCCACATCTGAGAAGGTAATATAAGTTTTTTAAAAATATGCAGTGAGAATAAGAAAGAGGCAATGAGAATGAGAAGAAAGTAAGGGAAAAGTGCAATTCTCACATGACATTTTTCTTCATACACAAAGTTTTTGTGTTTCTTTTTTTTAAATGTTCCTAATATTTTACAAATTTAGAGACCAAAGTATGGAACAGTTAGTTAATTATCTCAGGTGATGTGACCAGGAATCAGAGCTGGATAGCTGTAGCTCAGAGTAACACTGGGGACTTCCCTGGTGGTCCATGACTAAGACTCCATACTCCCTGATCCCTTTTAGTTGCATCATGAGAACTCTTCAATCCCTGACTGGGGAACCAGATCCCACATGCCATAACTAATAATTCTCATGCCATAACTGAAAGATCCTGCATTCCACAACTAAGACCTGGCAAAGCCAAATAAAATAATAGTTAAATAAATATGTTTTAAAAAGTAACATCGGCCTTTTATCTTCCCAATCAATGTTCTGTCGATTTTTACAAGTTCCCTCAGAAAACATGATCTCCACTGTTTCTCCCTGGCCGGGTCACTTGCCGCTGCTCTTTCTGCAGCAGCCACCCTCCTTGCAGCTGGGCTACACTGGATCACCGGACTTATCTTCCTCAAAGATCACTTTCATGAGAGTCACTTTCCTGTTTAACCGTCTTCAGTGACTCTCCACTGCCTGTGAGGAGGAAAACCCAAGTCCTCACCCCAGTCCAGACTGTCTGCCATGTCACCTTCTTTTCAGTAGTAAACTTTCTGAGCTCTCAATTATTGCAAAACCAGTCTATCCTTTAATTTTATTTTGTGCATTCCCCCAGTAGGTGAGTTTTTATCACACAGTCAGTGACAAATCACGTGTATATTGTGGAATATTGCATCTGAAGTGGGCAAAGGGAAAATGTGTGAACTTACACATTTACCAAGTATATTCTGGGCATCTATAGAGTCAGGCATGAGATGTTGGGAGGTAGGAGTTAAGAAGTGAAGTGAAAGCATTGCTCGCTCAGTTGTGTCTGATTTCTTTGCAACCCCATGGACAGAGGAGGCTGGCAGGCTATGGTCCATATAGCCAGACTGTATGGCTAGACTGTAGCCTGCTAGGCTCCTCTGTCCATGGAGTTCTCCAGGCAAGAATACTAGAGTGGCCATTCCCTTCTCCAGGGGATCTTCCTGACCCAGGAATCGAACCTGGGTCTCCTGCATTTCAGGCACATTCTTTACCATTTGAGCCACCCCAGAAACAGAAAAAAACAGGTGGTTTTTGGAAGAAAGTATAGTTCCTCATTAGAAGAGATGCAGAAAGGTAATTCAAGGTGCATTAGTTTCCTCTGACTGCTGTAGCAAATTACCACAAACTTGGTATTGAGATGGCAGAAATTTATCCTTTCAAGGTTCTAGAAGCCAAGTCTAAAATCAGTATCACTGAGCGGAAATCATGGTGATAGCAGGTCTCTTCTCCCTCTGGTGGCTCCGGAGGCGATCCCATCCTTGCTTCTTCCAGCTGCTGGTGGCTGCCAGCTTTCCTTGGCTTGTGGTCACTTCAGTCCAATCTCTGCCTATGTGGTCAATTGTCATTTCCTCTTCTGTGTGTGTCAAATCTCATTCTGCCTCTCTCTTTTTTAAAAAAGATTTATTTATTGAGTTTTTTGTCTATGTTCTTTCTTCATTGCTGTGTGTAGGCTTTCTCTAGTTGCAACAGGGGTGGGGAGAGAGGCTACTCTTTGCTGTGGTGCATGGGCTTCTCATCATGGTGGCTTCTCTTGTTGGGGAGTATGGGCTCTGAGCCTGAGAGCTTCAACAGTTGCTGCATGTGGGCTCAGAAGTTGCAGCTTAAGGATTCTAGAGCACTGGCTCGGTAGTTGTGGCGCACAGGCTTAGTTGATTCGAGGCATGTGGGATCTTCTTGAACCGGGGTTTGATCCCATGTCCTCTGAATTGGCATGCGTATTCTTAATGAGTAGACCACCAAGGAAGCCCCTGCCTCTCTTTTATAAGGACATTTGTGATTACATTTGTGGTCCACCCAGATAATCTAGGATTCCTATCTTAAGATCCTGAATGTAATCACAGAAGCCACACACAGAGCTTTTTTTTTTTCCATATAAGAGAATATTCACAGGTTCCAGGAATTAGGATGTGAATATCTTTGAGGGGCCATTTTTCAACCTACTACACAAATCTGAAATAACAGAAGTTTTTAGAAGATTTTCACATGTTAAAAATAGAGTACTTAGTACTAAGAATTTTAAAAAATTGATCTGTATTTTTTAATTCTCTAATGTAGTTGTATCATTTAGAAATTGTTTTCAACTACTTGTAACAAAGCATTTCCTACTGTCTCTTTCAAAAATGGTAAATTAAACAGATACAAATTTAATTTTCTTTTATGAAGACCATTCAGTGGTAGGCAGTCCAGGGCTGACTAGTATGCAGCTTTAAGAAACCATCAGAGACGCAGTATATTCCCATGTTCATGCTCTACCAAACCTGGATTCCACCTTCAGGGTCACTTAATGGTCCAAGATGGCTGCTGGAGCTCCAGGCATTACATCCAGGTTAGAATGACATCAGAAAGGCAGAACACTTTCTCCTTACATCTTAATGTCTAAACTATACTAGATGCGCTCAGATGCAAAGTTGGAAAATTTAGTTTTCTACCTGGGCATACTATTCAATTCTTTTCTCATTTAAAAAAAAAAATCTTATTGTCATATAGTTGATTTACAATGTTGTGTTAATTTCAGGTATACAGTAAAGTGAATCAGTTTTATATATATACATATATATATGTACACTCTGTTTTAATTTAATTACTATTATTTGTTTTGGCCCTGTGGTACAGCTTATGGGATCTTACTTAGTCCCCTGACCAGAGATCAAACCCAGGCCCTTAGCAGTAGAAGCATGAAACCCTAACCACTGGACCACCAGGCAACTCCCAATCCACTTTTTTAGCTTAATTTTTTCATATAAATAAGAGTATTGAGTACAGTTCCCTGTGCCATGCAATCAGTCCCCCAATTTCTTTTTCTAAGAGAGGAGGAGGGACAGATGCTGAAAATAAAAAACATTTTTTTGAGCAACATCTATATATAAAAGCTCAGCTTAGAGCAGAAGTGTGTTATGATGGTCTCTGCCCTCAAGTAACTTGAAGTCTAGTCAGGGAGACAGAGTGGATAAATAAAAGATTTTTAAAAAATACACTTAGTATCTAGTGAGTGATATAGTCTGAAAAATGTGAAGCAAATTGGCTTTAGAAACACCAGATGAATGAGGGAGGATATTCCAACTGCAGTTCATCATGAGCAAAAGTATAAAAGCATGACTGTTCCTGAAGTGATTGGTAAACACTTCGAGAACTGTTTGGTTAGCTACATGTATGGAGGAAAGCAGTGTCCCACAGTAACCTACGCTCCCTCCCAGAGAGAGGAAGGAAGGAACCCAGTTTTATGTACAGTGAAAGAAATAATAAGAATAGTTAGCCTGTTCGAGGAACTCTGTGAAAAGCTTTACAAACATTTCACATTCTTATAACAATTCTGCAAGGTCAGAACAGTATTTATTTATTGAATTTTGGTCTGCTCAGCATTCCTTATTTCCAATCATAGGCATGGACACATTCAGAAGCTCAAACAAGCAGATTTTCTCCTAGAAATATGGATCTTGAGTAGTGACACATATGGATGGAATGAGATTATTGGCTCATTAAGTGGAGGCACCGTTTGGAAAGGTGCACAAGTGGCCACTACTGTGAATTTGGAGCTTTGCCTTCTGATAGTTTAGCCTGTTCTTCAGTACCAGGAGTCAACAGATACTTTTCCAAAACCTCTTCTGATTGCTTTATTTTGGTCAGAGCTAGTTTCTGTTGCTTACAATAGGAGAACTCCAACGTTTTCACTCTCAGAGAATGTGTTAAAAGCAACAGATGCTGGGGCATACGAGGTGATTATTTGGAATTGCTTTTCAGTTCAAAATTGGGTAGGAGGCAGTTAGATTTCCATTCAGATTTTAAGACAGAAATGAGCAGGTTGTATTACTCAGTGGTGAAATAGTTCAATTAGATGAGCAATTGTGTTGTGTGGGACTATATGCCCAGAGCCATAAAGTTCTGGGAAAGGTGATTGGGGTTCTATTGTAAAAGACATCAGATAATCTGATGCAAAGAATGGACATACTAAAAATTTTAAGTCTTCAAGGAACAGGATGAATCTCAAAATATTTAAGTAATCAAGATAAAAATAATTGCTTCCTGCTTGCAGCTGTAGAATGAGAGTCCTGAACATTAAATTCTACCACTGAAAATTCTGTCTTTTTTACTTTAATATCCAAGTAATGGCACATATGAGGAAAGAGTAGGATTCCCGTAACTGAGATAGAGAAATCTAGGGGTATATAGGGGACTGGGAACCCTGAATTCTGAAACCCTTCTAACTTCTACCCACACTCTCTGTTTCTTTTTTCCCTTCCTTCTAAGGGAGCCATACTCCCATTCAGGAGTATCTCAGCAATTTTCTCAGTGTCCAATCCTTTAGTGTTTTCTACTGATAACCTTTTTCCCTGATAACTCAACATGGTTTCCAAGACTAAACTGCAGAATCAGAGTGGAATTTTGAGGATCTTGGACCAAGGAGGGCAAAACACAAATTTGGATCAGGTTAAACTGATCGATACGGACTAACTCAGCAGACATTCCATATGGAATGTATTAGTGTGTGGCATTGTCTTAAAGCAAATTTTGGTTGTCCAGCCCAAACCTACAGTGAATCTTGGCTCAGACTAAATGATTACAGAGGGCTAGAAATTCCTTGGCATATTGTAGAATAAGGGATTCCGGAGATAGAAATGCTGAATTTGAGCTGTCAGATATGTCTCCAATAGGGCCCATAATCTTTCAAAGGCAGTTTACTAATCATTCCAATAGGCTCTAATACTGCTTGCAGTAGTTGCCCATGAAGTGGGCCTTTCGATTCCTGTGGGGCTGGAGGAGTCTGGGGTGGGTAGTTATTCACTACCAGGAGTAAAACCAGCACAGTTTTGATATGAGGCAGCAGTTCAAATGTGATCAAAAGATGTTAGGGAATGAAAATTAGAGATACCAAGGGAACATTTCATGCAAAGATGGGCACAATAAAGAACAGAAATGGTATAGACCTAAGAGAAGCAGAAGATATTAAGAAGAGGTGGCAAGAATACACAGAAGAACTATACAAAAAAAGATCTTCATGATCCAGATAACCACGATGGTGTGATCAATCACCTAGAGCCAGACATCCTGGAATGCAAAGTCAAGTGGGCCTTAGGAAACATCACCATGAACAAAGCTAGTGGAGGTGATGGAATTCCAGTTGCTATTTCAAATCCTAAAAGATGATGCTGAGAAAGTGCTGCACTCAAAATGCCAGCAAATTTGGGAAACTCAGCAGTGGCCACAGGACTGGAAAAAGTCAGTTTTCATTCTAATCCCACAGAAAGGCAATGGCAAAGAATGCTCAAACTACCACACAATTGCACTCATCTCACACGCTAGTAGAGTAATGCTCAATATTCTCCAAGCCAGGCTTCAACAGTACGTGAACTGTGAACTTCTAGATGTTCAAGCTGGATTTAGAAAAGACAGAGGAGCCAGAGATCAAATTGCCAACATCCATTGGATCATCAAAAAAGCAAGAGAGTTCCAGAAAAACATCTATTTCTGTTTTATTGACTACGCCAAAGCCTTTGACTGTGTGGATCCACAACTGTGTGGATCACAAAAACTGTGGAAAATTCTTAAGGAGATGGGAATGCCACCTGATCTGCCTCCTGAGAAATCTGTATGAAGGTCAAGAAGCAACAGTTAGAACTCGATGTGGAACAACAGACTGGTTCCGAATTGGGAAAGGAGTACGTCAAGGCTGTATATTGTCACCTTGCTTATTTAACTTACATGCAGAGTTCAGTTCAGTTTAGTTCAGTCGCTCAGTCGTGTCCGACTCTTCGCAACCCCATGAATTGCAGCACGCCAAGCTTCAGAGTACATCATGCTAAATGCCAGACTGGATGAAGCACATGCTGGAATCAAGATTTCTGGGAGAAATATCAATCATCTTAGATATGCAGATGACACCACACTTATGGCAGAAAGTCAAGAAGAACTAAAGAGCCTCTTGAAGAAAGTGAAAGAGGAGAGTGAAAAAGTTGGCTTTAAGCTCAACATTCAGAAAACTAAGATCATGGCATCCGGTCCCATCACTTTATAGCAAACAGATGGGGAACAATGGAAACAGTGACAGACTTTATTTTTGGGGGTTCGAAAATCACTGCAGATAGTGACTGCAGCCATGAAATTAAAAGATCTTGCTCCTTGGAAGGAAAGCTATGATCAACCTAGACAGCATATTAAAAAGCAGAGACATCACTTTGCCAATAAAGGTCCGTCTAGTCAAGGCTATGGTTTTTCCAGTAGTCATGTATGGATGTGAGAGTAGGACTATAAAGAAAGCTGAGAGCTGAAGAACTGATGCTTTTGGACTGTGGTGTTGGAGACGACTCTTGAGAGTCTCTTGGACTGCAAGGAGATCCAAATAGTTCATCCAATTTGACTCTCCGATTGACTAAAGGAAATCAGTCCTGAATATTCACTTGAAGGACTGATGCTGAAGCTGAAGCTTCAATACTTTGGCCACCTGATGTGAAGAACTGACTCACTAGAAAAGACCCTGATGCTGGGAAAGATTGAAGGCAGGAGGAGAAGGGGCCAACGGGGGGTGAGATGGTTGGATGGCATCACTGACTTGATGGACATGAGTTTGTATAAGCTCTGGGAGTTGGTGATGGACAGGGAGGCCTGGTGTCCTGCAGCCCATGGGGTCTCAAAGAGTTGGACACGACTGAGTGAGTGAACTGAACTGAAATGAAATCCACAGACAACTCCGCATTTTACCACGGGGTTCCCAGGAGTGTAAGCACTGGATCTTCCACTAAGATATCATACCTCACCGTCCCAAATGGCACGTTTAGCAAGCAGAGACTTTGATCAAGCCACCTTGCTTGATAGTCAGGAGGCGTTAACTGAAACCCACAGAGCTTTTTGATTGGAGTGGTGGCTGGGTCCCTTAGGAAAGATGCTATAGTATCCTCAAATATGGCTACTTCCTGGATTTCTCTGTAGCTGCTTCCCTAGCAGCAGTGCCTTGTGAGATGGGAGATATCCAGACTCTTTATTTTTTTTTTTTTCTGATTTTTTTCCTTTATTTTATTGTAACTGAAAAATGAAATCACTTAACATGAATACTTGATACATAATTTCCTTAGAATTTCTCTACGGTGAAACAAAACTGTACATATTTAAAGAGTGTATATAATATTATTAACACTCATGACAATTTCAAACCAACTAGCATTGGTATAGCTTCAAATTACTATTAGTTGTGGCTATTTATGGAAAAAAGGCGCAAATCTTATTAGGGCCCAGCATACCAGAAAGACTTAATCTTACATTATCACAGAGCTCAAAAATGGCAGTAGAATGTGAAGACACTATAAACTGCCATCTGCTTCTCATAAGTCTCTTAAAACAAAGGTTGGAAAAATACTCAGTACCTCAAATATAGTAACTAACAAAAATATCTCCACCAACTACTTTTTGCCCAGAGTGATTAAGGACAAAAAATAGGAATTCTTGTTGCTTCATTATCCGATAAACTGCTAATAAGCTCCCCTTAGAAGTTCTTTAGACATTACACCAAGTCTTCTTGGTCTTCTGATCATATATATATTCACATATATATATGCATTTTTTCAAGTAAAGAAATGTTTAACAGATGTAAACTATTTATTGAATATTTGCCACCAAATGTTGTTAAATACATTATCTTGCAGCATATCGCTTTCAAGTTAAAATGTCAGAAACAAACACCAATATTTACAATTCTTTTAAGGAATGTTATATAATGACACATTAAGGCGTAAATTCTTTTGGCTTATAATTCTTAAAAGAATGATAATAGCAAAAGTGATGCAAAATCTTCAGTGTGAGATTATGATTAAGCTACATTTTACAAAAATATGGTGTAAGATGGCAATAATCCCATTCAACATCCTGGATTATTAGATCCCTTCAGGAGGGACTGATAATTTATACAGTCAAACTTTAAAATTTACAGATAAAGACAGTCCAATACTGCCACTGAAAAGTACATCTCTTAACATATACAACTCTCAGGCCACAGTTTTGAAGGTCTGAAGTATCAAGTTGGTTTGATGAATTAGTCGGTTGGCACTTATGAACACATTTATTGCCTTGCCATCTTTAAAACAGGTTTTCATAGTATCACTGAAACTTTTAGAGTACTTTACGAATTCTTTCTTTTGGTGTTCAAGTGCCCTGCAGTTCTGGTATTGATATTTCTTGAAGACATTGTTTACCGTATCAAGAAGTTCTTTTATTGCACTAGCTATAACCTTGATTGTCTGCAGAAACCTTACTCTGTCGTTGATTTCATCTGGGATCTTACTGAGAATCTGTTTAAGTGCTCGTGCCTTTTCATTTAGGTCCTGGAATTCTGGCTCTGGTCGTTCAATCATATACTCTTCTACATCATCAGCTGCCATTCGAAGAAGGGATTCTGTGAAGTTGACTTCTACACTTTTTTTCTCTAAAATTTTCATAATTATGTCTTGTGTGAGTCCCGGATTTTCTTTTTCAGCCTTAATGAAAGCTGCTCTCAGTGTCTGAGCTGCAGACAGATTTACTCGTTCTAGCTCATTAAACACAGGATACATGACTGCATTGAGCGGCATAGAAACCATAGAAGTGGTCTCAGCTTCATTCTTCATCTCTTCCATTGTCATCCTCATTCAAAAACCAACTACAGCAGAAAAAGCAGTGCTAAAATGCAGAGGAATCTTCATTCACTGCAGTCTTTCTTCTCTTCATTGTGATAAAATAAAGCACAAAACATATACTGACCGGTTACTGAGGTACTGACTTCACTTCCCACCTCTGAAGCCCTCTTCAATTCCCGGATCAATTCACTCCGGCAACGCCGGAAGGACCCGATCCAGACTCTTTAAAGACCATTGGAAATTGGCTCTGATTGAAACTATAACTTCTGAAATGCTGCTCCCATCTGCCAGGGTGAAGGCTTATGGGGAGCAGATGGACTATGGACTTCTGACTTAGTTCGGCTCACGGTACCCCAAGCGGGACTCCAAGCTCATTCTGTGGCTGGTACTCCAGTTCCTGAGAGCATTATTGGAACACATGACCTTAGCAAATTATAGAATCTCCACATCGGCTCCCTGAACTGTGGAGTAAGATTTACCATTGGAGGAAGTTTAGCCACAAGGGATTCGGTTGCTAGTGGCTCAAAAGGCAACAAAGAGGCAAGTTGGTGGAAAGCTAAGTGTGCTCTATTTTGGATGCTGGCAACCCCTGGGGTGGGCGTGGGGGGGAAGGTGAAGATCGACTCCCCCACTGACAATCAGGGGACTAGATACTTGTATAGACGAGGGGAGGGGGCTACAGGTAGAAACAGCACAGTCATCTCTGACAGTCATTTTGAAATTGGTCATGTGGTGGTCTAATCAGCATCATCTTGACCTTTTTAAGTACAGCTAATCTGTTCCAGGGTTGTTTTTTTCTCATTTCCTTGAGGCCAATTCTCAGAATTGCAGTAGCTTAAATCATGGCTTCCCTGATAGCTCAGTTGGTAAAGAATCTGCCTGCAATGCAGGAGACTCTGGTTCAGTTCCTAGATTGGGAAGATCCCCTGGAGAAGGGACAGGCTACCCACCCCAGTATTGTCGGGCTTCCCTGGTGGCTGAGCTGGTAAAGAATCTGCCTGCAATGTAGGAGACCTGGGTTTGATCCCTGGGTGGGGAAGATACCCTGGAGAAGGGAAAGGCTACCCACTCCAGTATTCTGGCCTGGAGAATTCCATGGACTGTATAGAGTTGGACATGACTGAGCGGCTTTCACTTTTCAAATCATAGCTTACAGTTTGGTCACCAAGTAGTTAACTTCTTCCACCGGGTGGGGGTTTCAGTCTCTACAGAACAGCTCATAGCCTATGGTTCAGAATATTCTCTATGGTACTTGTGGAGGAACTGGAGGTCCTTGACTTTGCTTAGTGATGACATTATTATTATTTGGTTTCCTTTGACTGCTTTCCTTTGTTTCTACATTTTCTCACTTCTCTGATGAAACTTATTCTTTGGCTAAAGTTTTTCCACAGACAGAAGGCAGGAAGAGGACTTGATGGGGGCGGGGGGGCGTGGGGTGGGGAGTAAGGACTATAGTATCTTGCTCTATTTTAGAAGGACCAAGAAGATGCCACTGGTGTTTCCGTTCCCTAAAAAAATTATAAATGTGAATTAAAGCTACACTTTGAGTGGAGCTGCAGAAATTTATGCCAATATCAAAGATCAGGAAGACATATACTTGGTGATTTCTGTCATACTCCCCATCGTTTCCTGTCATTTTTCTAATTAGAATGGAGAATGATAGTGGACTGTGGTAAAGTGAACAAGGCGGTGATTTCAGTTTGGTTGAGATTCCACGGATGATCTCCTTATGAAGCAAATGAATACATCTCGTGGCATTCAGTTTGCAGCTACTGATGTGGTTGAAAGCATTTTCTCCATTCAGATAAACAGGTTTGCCATCACTTGAAGGATAAGTAGCACAGCTTAACTCTCTTGCTTAGGGTTGTGTCAATTCTGATTCTAAATCATAACACATGGCCTGTAGAGATCTTGATCAGGGGTTGGCAAATGTTTTCTGTAAAGGGCCAGATGGTAAATACTTTGGGCATCAGTCCATGTGGTTTTGGTTGCATCCACTCCACTTTCCCGTTAGAGTGCCAACATGGCCACAGACAATATGTAAGTGGATGAGTATGGCTGGGTTCCAGTAGAACTTTATTTACAAAAGCAAACTGCAGGCTGGATTTGGTTCATGTGCTGCAGTTTGCCAACTCCTGATCTTGACCATCAACATCTATAGGACATCATGCTAGTCCTACAGTGATGACAGTGTGCAGACAGGACCTGGAGAGAGAAAGTGACCTGTGACAGAGGGTGAGAGAGAGATTCTGAGAAATACAGGGATTTGCCATCCCACTGAAATCCAGAGGGAAGTTTAATAATAAAGAAAAGTGAAGATCAAGTTCTTTATCTCAAGCTCCCTACCACTAAGAATGTGGCACTATGTTTGCTACATTTCTTTGATTTTGGGGCAAATCTGTATGTACCATGTTTAGGTAACTTCCTTCGCCCCTTATTAGGAAATCAGAAGAGCAGCCTGTGGCTCTATGGTTAATTTTTTTTTTTTTTGGCCATACCATATGGTATGTGGGGAATCTTAGTTCCCTGACCAGGGATTGAACCTGTGCCCCTGCAGTGGAAGTGCAGAGTCTTAACCACTGGACCATTGGGGGAAGTCCTGGTACACACACACACACACACACACACACACACACACACATATTTTTAAACTCTGTTCACACTAGGTTTGTCTACACCTGAGTGGAGGCTCCATCCTTCAGTGTGTGCATGGAAATGGTGGTGGGCATGAGTAGGGATGGTGTCAGATTGGCCAGAAAGGAACCTTGCCTACCTCTGTGAGTAACTTATGAGTCAGTCTCCTGAAAGGACTGTAGTGTTACACATCATGAAACCCCAAAAGATGAACAGAGATCTCAGATTTCCTCTTAAGCAGAATAACAGTTTACCTCATCTTGATGTTAAGAGCTTGTCATGCAGCTTGCTCATTCCAAACGGAACCTCCATTCTATTTAGGCAGATTGTCTATAAACTTAACACCAGAAACTTGCTGAGTTTAATATGGAAGGTAAAGGGGACAAGCAAGTAAGAAAGAAGGCAGGTGGAAGAGACAACTGACATAATCAATGGTAATATAAAGAGTTAACCTCTCATTTAATGTAAAAAAAAATAACCTCTTACAAAAGGAAATGGAGACTTAATTGAAAACATTTAGATAACATGGAAGAGGACAAGGAAAAAAGAAATAAAAATAATTTTTGCAGTCAGATATACACACCAGTAACAGCTTATTTGAACCTAATATTTTTTAGGCTATGACTATGTATATGTGTATATGTATTTAGACAGAATGATAGTGTATATGCTCATTGACAGTCTCTTCTTGCTGTTTGCATTACAGGGATCATTTTTCCATGTCAATGAATATTCTTAAACCATATGACTTTTGATTGTTATATAGAATTGCTTCAAGCAGAAAATGCCTTATATTTCTTAACCAGTGACCTATTGTTTTATATTAATAACCAGTGCTTCTTGCAGGGGCTCTCTGCCAGGACAGAAAATTTTATGGATGTCTCCACAACAAGCTGTCACCATATATGGCTTTAACAGATCACTGCACATAATTAGAGGACATCTGAGGTCAAGAGCTTTTCCACTAATTGAAATAATTAAGATATCTTTTTCTCTGTAGATTTTCCCAATTCCCCTTTTTGGCATTAGTCACAGTAACTAATATTCATGTCATGTTTTAATGTAACCTCTGTCAGTTCTGGGAACATTTATGCAGCAATGAATTTTACCTAAAAGGAACAAAGCTGACTGCAAAACATATCTATTACAATGTCACAGATGTGAGTCATTCATTTGGTAGGTACTTATTGAGTGTCTAAAATAAGCAGACAGCTCCATTCTGGGTGGGCAATATTCCGTAAACACTGAGCTTCCATGATGTGCAAGGATGCTAAGAAATATAACTTCTTTTAAAAGATTTTTCTCTTGGGGACTGTCATTTTTAAAAAATTGATCCCTGAGGGTTGGAGCAATCAGAAAAGGTTCCATGGGAAAAGTCTTGAAAGGATTGAGAAGATAGAAATGAGAGGAGAGAGCTTTCAACCGAGGCTGAGACAAGTACATTTATCCTTGGGGGACAGTAAATTGTGTTCACCAGGAGTGTAGGCGTGGGAGTAAATTCTGACAAGAAAGTTGGGGGAGGTTCCTGAATGCCAGGCCAGGGGAGTCTGGGCTCCACTGAACTTCATGGGAGGAGGCTTTTGAGCTGCGGAGTGACTTGGTGGTCTAACCACCTTGACGTGACGAAAGTCAGTTCATCTTTAGTCCTCTGAAATCTCTTTGGTAAGACTTTAAATTTATGTTGGAAGTTAAAATTGTGTATCCATCACCACTTTATTCCTGCTCTTTGATCAAGATCCGCATGTGGGAATTGACCCAATAGTGACACAGTCCAGTTATAAATTCACATGTAGAATTTGCAAAATTAAATTTAAAAATTCCAGTAACAGAACTAGAATTTTTCCCACAATGGCACAATTAAGACATTATCTCTGCTTTTTTGCCTTGAAAATTTTTTATAAAACAAATGTAGCATCATTGCAGAAATTTTAAAAATAGAAATAAAATCTTATAACCAAATCCTAAATGTAACTCTTTAAACTTTACATCTTTCCAGTTTTGTCAAAAATGCATGTTTATTTTTAATTGAAATCTTACAATAATATTGTATAACTATTGTAAATAGATTAAGCTAACATACTACAAATGGATTAAGACAGTCATTTTTACAAAAATCATTTTTAAGATTTATATAAACATTTTTGAATAGATATACCCAATTTAATCATTCATCCATATTTAGATGGTGTCATTTTCCCTTGTTTTGATTAAAACTTTCCATCTGGCATGCCATTGACATTTTGATATACAGAGATGGCATTCAGGTGTGATAATATCTCTTTGATCCTTGGGAGTTCATGGGTGGGGCTTGGGGTCACTGGGGCCCCCAGACTACTAGCCCCAGGCTTCATGAATTGAAGTAATTAACCAATTACTTTAGTGGGCTGTACAAATATTATCATTTTCAACGTGTTTCATTGCATGAAAAAAGTTGGGATGTATTTTTATAGTGGTGCAGTAATTGTCCTCAACCTCTATTAATATTTCTGGTTATTATTGAACTTAGATTGTTTTCACAATTGAATTTTAATTACTTTTTTAGAGCAATACTTGCACATGATAAAAATTGTTAATGGTACAGAAAGGTAAAGAGTGGTAGTAAGTGCCTCTTTAAACCTAGGCATTGTGTTTCTCTCCACAGAGCCCAGCTGTCATTAATTTCTTGTGTATTCTTCCAGAGGCTTCCAAAGGCCAAACAAGCACCTATCTATCTACAGTGTTGCATAAATTTACTAATAGAATATTGATATCTAAATCTATAGCTATTTAGGGGCAACATTAAAAATATTTAGCACAGTTACCGACACGTAGAAGGAAGGCCCACAGTATATAGGATGTGCAGTAGGCATTCTGGCACATCTTTAGCCTTGAATGCATGGTCTTGCTTTTACACATTAGTTCTCGGCTCTTTTAATCTAGTAATATGATTTGAAGATTATTCCACATCAGCACAGACAGGGTGCTTTATTCTTTCAGCGGTACTGTGTTTTAACCACTTCCTATAGATGGATTTTTAGGCTGTTCTTAGTTTTTTGTTACTATAGCAATGCCCCAACAAATATCCTTATATAGTGTGAACTTATCTGTAGCATAAATGTCTAGATGAAGAATTGCTGGGGAAAATAGTATAGGCATATAATCACACTTGGTATTAAATTTCCCTCCAAAGAGATCGAATGTTTCAGTCTATTGACAAAGTATATGAGGGCCTATTTCCCAAACCTGGGCCAACTCAGCATATCTGTATTAATGTGAAGGTTAATTAATGTGAAAAATGGTTTCTTGATTTAATTTGCATTCAATTTAAAAATATTTAAAATATTTGGAAGGTTCCTGAATCAAGTTTTTCTCTGTAATTAGACAAGCAAGCTTCATCCTTGAACATGAAACAGGCACAGATACTACAGAAGGTGATAAGTGGGTGAGGATAATAAAAAGCAAAAACTCCTTGGGAGTATCTTCCCAAGGATGAGAGTAGCAACAGTGTTTACTTTTTTTTACTTTTGTCTCCTCTTCTCCATTTCCATTAGATTGAGTTAGAAAGTTGTGAGTTACATAGATGTGTGGTGTGTTTGAGCCTTGCTTGAGGTTTGGAAATTCAGAAGTGCAGACAGAGTTCATCTGTCTATTTCGGGTAACCACGTCAAATTCCAGGTACCATCATTTCTCCCTAGCAAAGCCAGCACATCTGCAGAATCAGAGAGAGTGACAGAAATAATGGAAGAAAAAAGAAAAATAATTTAAGTACTATTTGACCTGGGAAAGGCTTATAGAAATCAGCATGTTTCTTTGTTTTTGTTTTTTTTAATTGAAGTACAGTTGATTTGTGATGTTGTGCCGATTTCTGTTGTACAGCAAAGTGACTCAGTTATACACATACATACATTTTTTAAAAAAATATTCTTTTCCATTATGGTTTATCACAGGAAGTTGGATATAGTTCCCTGTGCTATACATTAGGACCTTGTTTTTCATCCATTCTAAACGTAATAGTTTGCATCTACCAACCCCAAATTCCCAGTCTTTTCTCTCTCTCCCCCTGCCCTTGGCAACCACATGTCTGTCCTCTATATCTGTAAGTCTGTTTCATTTGTGCCATATTTTACATTCCACACATAAGTGATATTATATGGTATTTGTCTCTTTCTGACTTACTTCACTTAGTATGATAATCTGCAGTTGTATCTAAGTTGCTGCAAATGGTATTAGTTTGTTCTTCTTCATGGCTGAGTAGTATTTCAATGGATATATGTATCACTTCTTATCCATTCATCTGTTGGCAGACACTTGGGTTGTTTCCATGTTTTGGCTATTGTAGATAGTGCTGCTATGAACATAGGGGTGCGTGTACCTTTTGGAATTATAGTTTTATCTGAGTATCTGCCCAGGGGTGGGATTGCTGGATCATACGGTAATTTCTGTTTTTATTTTTCTGAGAACCTCCATACTGTTTTCCACAGTGGCTATGCCAACTTACATTCCCACCAACAGTGTAGGAGAGGTCCCTTTTCTCCACACCCTCTCCAGCATTTGTGTTTGTACTTTTTAATGATGGTCATTCTGACCCTCTGTGAAGTAGCACCTCATTGTAGTTTTGATTTGCATAAAAATCAGTGTATTGAGTCACTTCTTCTGTTTCATTAACTGGTAGGCGTCACTGGTATGCTGCCCTTTAGATTAGATGTAGTTAGGGAAGCCCAAGGGATTTGAACTCATGTTCTGAGTTTCTTTTGTTTTTTTTTTTTAAGAAAATAAGAGTATGCTGTGACACATGCTCTGTTTTTGCAGATTATTATATCACCTCCCACCCCAACCTATTCCCATTTATTATTTAAGGAACTGGATATGCAAAGGCAGGGAAGAAGTATGTATGAAGTAAGATCCCAAATCAGTCAACTGCAATGGTTCACGAAGAGAAGACTTTCCAAAGACAGACAAAAATATACCTTCCCTCAAATAATCTTGATACTCTCCCCCATACGTAAGAAAAGTCAATATTACTGGAAAAATATACATTTATCCTTACTTAATCTTACTCTATGCTCTTTCAATGAGCTTTAGATCTTAAAAACGTGGGAAACAAGTCTTAGATTAATATCGAAGTGCGAAAAACAAATTTAGATCTGGGCCCCACTTTAGGTTCTAGAGTCCCACCCCCATCCAATCAGGGTACGTCCCCGCTGTCATCCTGGTTGTTTAAAAGCAAGCGGTTTAAAAAATCTCAAATCCTGCCCTTTGTGTTGGCTGCCTCGGAGTTGCCCCTTCGCAGACTAGCGATTTAGGATAGAAAACGCGGCGGTGGTGCCCCACCGCAGCCGGCTCCGGAGCCTGAGCCCCCGGGACGCGCCCTCCGCCCCGTCCTCCAAGCGGGGCCGGAGCCCCTGGCCCCTCGCCAGCGCCCCCTCCCCGCGTGCTGCGGCGGGTGCTCCCGAGCGCCCCGCCTGACGCTGCAGCTGGGCCGGCGATTCGCCATTGGATTAAAAATAGCAGCGTCCCCTTCACCCGCCAGCCCAGGCCCGGGGTGCCCGCTCCCGCCCTGCGGCCGGCTCTCCCCGCCCGTCCCGGCTCGGCTCCCGTCGCCCGCGCAGCCCGCCGCCGCCGCCGCCGCCGCCGAGGTGGGCAGACCCAGCGCTCCGCTCGGCTCGGCTCGAGTGCGCGCCGCGGCCATGCAGCGCCGGGGCGCCCTGTTCGGTATGCCGGGCGGCAGCGGCAGCAGGAAGATGGCTACAGGAGACATCGGCGAGCTGCTAGTGCCCCACATGCCCACGATCCGCGTGCCCAGGTCCGGGGACAGGGTCTACAAGAACGAGTGCGCCTTCTCCTACGACTCCCCGGTAAGTGAGGCTCGGCGGCGGGACGGCGCCTCGGGGGAGGTCGCGGTGCCCGCGGCCTGCGGCGGCCGCGAGCCGCCGAACTCGGCCGCACGTGAAGCGCGGGGTAGCGGGGAGAAGATGCGCGGTGGCAGCCCGGGACCGGCTCCTCCGGGCTCCAGAGTTGGCTCGGGGGCACGGCAGTTCGGCAGACACTTAAGGAGTGCCTACTGGGTGCCCGGCGGCGCTGAATTCCCCAGGGCTGCTGCAGCCGAAGCCCGGGCGGCGGGGTTGGTTTGCTCCGCCAGCCTTCTTAGGCTGCCAGGACCCCAATTCCTAGCAGCGGCTCCAAAGCCCCGCCACCGTTTGAAGTATAGATCGAGTCGAAGAGTTTGCTAATCTTAACTGTGCGTTGCGGATGATTTGCGTTCTCTTTGGGGCGAGCGCGGAGGGCTGGTGGGCGGACGAGGTTGATTCACCCCGGATGCACGCAGCCCTTCTCTTTCTGGGACCGTTTGCTTTGCTCAGGGATTCCCACTCCTGGACTGTTCTGCTTTCCTCTCTCCACTTTAAATTACTCCCCACTCCTTTTCTTTCCGTCAGAACATCGGAAGAAACCTTCGGGTGCTTCCACTGGGGCAGCAGACATCGAGGGTCTGTTGGATTGTTACGGTTTCCCGAATCCTTTCTCTTTCCCTCCTAAACGAGTCACTTTGAGTGAAATGCACCAGTATAAATTATTAAAAGTTCAGTCGCGAGTCGTGACCTCAGAGACTGGCGGGGGAAGTCGAGACGCACCACCGCCTTCCTCCCGGCGCTGTTGGTGTGTTTTTCACCAGGTTGTATGTGTATGTGTGAGAAGGAAAAAGAAGGGTGAACTGTCCTTTTCGGGAGTCAAAATGGGCTTCAAAGTGACTCAGCTGTCTGGCGTTTATCATGTCTTTTTGAGGACCAGGTTATTTTTATCCACCCACTTTAGAGCTCATGTGTCACTCGGCAGATCTCAATGCAAAAGGGAGGTTTCTGGATTGGAGGCACCGAGGCAGGTTTCACAACAATAGTCTAACACAGTTTATTCATATTATGTTTTGTTGGATGAAAAAAAAAAAAAGCCAGATAAATGGCACATGTTCCAAAGTATCCTAATTATCTTGTGAGTTGCTTTCGGCTGATTTCCAAGGCTTTTTGTTTTGTACACAGTGGAGTTGCAGAATTTGTATTCTTTCTGTTGTATTTTTATTTTATGCTAATAATAGATCTTTTGGGAGATAAAAATCTCATTTATTTGCGCATTGCTTCTTTTTTCTTTTAAAAAGGTGTGTAGGGTGAAATGAAATGGTTACATTTATTACTTAGCGACTTGTGATCACAGTCCTTCATGTGTCTGTCAGCAGTGTCATTGTATCCACAAAGTATCTGAAAAATGTCGTTTTCAGATTTTGTGTCTAGTGTTGAGCAGGTTTCCACTAATAGCTTCTAAAGGTGGAGAAGAATGACCCTAATTAACTTAAGTAATGGAAGGTTGTGAATGCCATGGGGGAAGTAGCCCCTAGGATATACAACATGTAAAGTGGGTAAAACCGCTTTCTCTGTTTGAACTGGGTTACTCTTCAGATTCTTCTTACAAACTTTGTTACTGAAAGTCTCTACTGTATTTTATAGT
Source organism: Odocoileus virginianus (assembly GCF_023699985.2). NCBI lineage: Eukaryota > Metazoa > Chordata > Mammalia > Artiodactyla > Cervidae > Odocoileus > Odocoileus virginianus. Next base: position 29,166,939 of record NC_069677.1, on the reverse strand, counting down.
GTATGGTAGGAGTGAAGAAAAAAGCTGATTATTTTACTCACTTTTCACAAATAGTTATTGGAAGCTTACTGTGTGCCAAACACTATTCTAGAAGTATCTTGTCCAGTGTAAACTGATTTCATTCATGTCGAAGTAGTTCCTTGGGGAAGACTGGGCTTATTTACAAGGCCGATGAATCAGTATATTTCTTTATCTATGTCTCAAGGGAGAATGAGAAAGAAGATTTTATAACAAGTTATATTAAAGTACAGTGCATGATAGTTCGAGATCTTTCCCTGTGGTACTTATTTAACACTTCATCATGAATCTCATAAGGGTTCTAGAGCACCCACTATGTGCCCGTTGTTACATGCATGGCTATAAGAACCATACAGAGCAAAATTCATTGGTGCCAAACCGCAGAGGCTTTAATCCACCAGTGTAGTAGGACCGTGGTAGAGAGAGGACCAAAATCATCTGGTGGAAAGAATAGTCATCCTTGCATTGGGTACTTTTGAGAATGGTCATAAATAAGGATGATTAGAAATAAATAGAACAACATTCTAGGCCAGGTAAACTATATGTGCAAACCCAAAGTGTGAATATTTTCTTTTTATTTGCTAATAATGTTTTTGGAAGAAAAAGACTGATTTGATAAGCAGTGAGGTCAGAACCAAGTAGAATAGAAGATGGGGGCCTTGAATGCCAAGAACAGGATCTTGAATTTCATGCGGTCAGTCCTGGAAAGCTCCTGTGAGTAGTGTGATTTAAAGGGGTGTTAGAGGAAGACTGAACTGATAAACTTTTATTTTGCGTCTCCCATGTCTAAGGTGTGGTGTGACCACTGTTGCTCTTCTTCACCTTCGTGGTGTGAAGTGGGACAGCGTGGCAACTTATTTCGGTGCCCCTCTCCTTCCTTTCTTCCCACTTGCTAGGGATTTGCACAGAGCAGATGCCCAGTAACAGGTATTTTGGAATGAGTGAGAATTTGTCTTTTCACCTACCAATTTGGTCCACTGTCTCACCGTGACCAGTTAGGTTCACCTCTCCAGGACTTGGTTCATCTTGCAGGATCTGTAATGGGACCTTCCTGGAAAGGGGGGCTTTGTGTTCCCAGCTGCTGGCCGAGCATCTGGTATATGTACCAGGAACTCAATGAATGTCTAGGAAACATACAAATTATCTGTGGTTATGGGTTATGAAAATGGTAAGGATACACCACATGGGCAAAACTGGGAAAGGCATCTTGTGGGATTCTCATGTAGAAAGTGGGACTTTGTTGTGGGGGACAGATGTGAAAGAAAGAGCTGGACTGGCAGGGTTTGAATTCCAGCTCTGTCATCCAGCTTTGTAACTTCTCTGTGTCCCAGTTTCTCCAGTCTGAAAATGAAGACGATAATAGATCCTACCTCATGGGGGTGTTTTGTGGATTAAATAAATATATGTGCCTGGCCAATTAGTAATTGCTATAGGAAAAATGGGGCTTCCCTGGTGGTTCAGATGGTAAAGAATCTGCCTGCAATGCAAGGGATCTGGGTTCAGTTGTTGGGTCAGGAAGATCCCCTGGCGAAGGGAATGGCAACCCATTTCAATATTCTTGCCTGGAGAATTCCATGGACAGAGGAGCCTGGTGGGCTACATACAGTCCATAGGGGTGCAAAGAATCAGACATGACTAAAAGCTACTAACACTTTCACTTTCATAGGAAGAAAAGAAAGAGATAAGAAGTTGTTAGCCCAAGTGTTTGATTGTCAGGGGTTATGTAGAAAGTTTGATGTAGTTAAATGGGGGACATTGGTTCATACTTATGCTCACAACCTTCATGAACTACCATGTAAAATCTCTCTCCTCCTTAGTCATCGAGCCCCACCTTCATCTGAATATACCGTGTCCCACCTCTCCCCCCTTTCTAGGTTGCCAACTCTGGGGAGTCCAGACTCTGGGTCTTCAACCTGTGGAGACTTTTTTCCTTTTCTAGGACCACTTTCCTCTCTTGGTAATCTTTCAAAGCTCTTTCTCAGCCTTACCTTCTGCTTTAGACTTCATCCTTTCCTCTGAAGCCTACATTACTTAGGGTCTGTGTTGTACAACACAGTAGTTAGAGTCTGTCTTATATAGTTTGCCATCATTTTATTTCTTTTTACCCACTTAACTGGTAGTTTTAAAGCATCTACCAGGTGCAAAGCCTTGTCCGATCACAGGTGGGAGAGGAGCAGGGCCACAGGGCTGGCTGCTCATTATGCCCCCACCCCACCTATGTGGGTGTGGGGAGCTGAGCTTACGTCCTGTCTCAGCTGGGGTCAATTGAAGACTGAGAAAAGGGCTTTGGCCTGGGCCTTTTATTTTGGAAAGGTATCCCAGGGAACAGAAGAGGAAGAGCGTCCAAAGGAATAGGGACAAAGGGAAGGAAGGAAAGCCAAACGGAGGTGAGTTACTGGGCCCATAGCTCCCCACCAGGACTCTGGCGAACTATCAGTGCCCCTCAGCATTGCCTTCCCGCCCCGGGACCCAGAAGAAGAGAGTGTCTATCCACTGGCTCCTGTGGCCGGTTGGTCAAGGGTGTGCCCCAGGGCCGAAACACTCGACTCTTCCAGGCTTGTGTTTGTGCCTGGGAGGCTAAGCAGGCTCCCTGCAGGCTTGCTGAGACCAGCAGCCTCTGAGAATGGAGAGATTCCAGTGCAGGAACGAGGCTAGGACTGTCAGGCCACTCACTTGCTACTGTGAGCAGGGGCACACCCCCCCAAAATGGCTGTGAGACCAGCTTAAGCCCTGTCCCCCGCACCTCTTCTTCCCTGCCAGTGTCAGCACTATTTTGTAAAAAGGAGCTCTTCCCTCATTCTCCAAAGTTCTGAGATCTCTTAGTGATGTTGAGAGGTCACTGTTGGTTCTCTGCCTTCCTTGGGAGTCTTTGCAGATCTCTGGGAGCCTCAGTTTGGTAGTTGCTGGTGTAGATATCCATCGGGAAAGGCTTTGAGATCCTCTCCTTGTAGGAAAATTTCATATTAGGGGCTCAGTAAATTCTTCTGTGATTTACGGTAAGAAATGTATATTTGATTTTTGTTCCTATTCCTGGCACAGAGCTCCTAAAACTCTTGGGATTTCCTAAATGATAAGAGCCATGAAGGTGTCTTTCATTATTCTTAACAATCTCCTTTCAGCCACACCTGAGTTTATATCAGAGGCTTTTGGAAAGCCCCTGGTTGCCAGGGAAACCACCCTAGTGATTAGAAGGTTGGAACTATCTGCCCCTCCTCATCTCCTGGGTTGTTGTTCAGTCACTCAGATGTGTCCAACTCTTTGCAGCCCCGTGGACTGCAGCCTGCCAGGCTCCTCTGTCTGTGGGATTTTCCAGGCAGTAATACTGGAGTGGGTTGCCTTCTCCAGGGGATCTTCCCTACCCAGGGATTGAACCTGTGTCTCCTGCTCCGGCAGGTGGATTCTTTATGTTGAGCCACCTGGGAAGCTTTTCCCTCCTGGGAGGGGAGAGGAACTAGAGATTGACGTAATCAACAGTGGCCAGCGGTGTAGTCATTCTCACCTGTCTGAGGAAGACAGCAGCAACAAAAATCCCTGAACTCGGGTTGGAGGGAGCGGAGGGTCACAGAACTCCACACGCCTTTCCCCCTGCCCTGCCTATCACTTTTTCTGGTTGCTCATTGATATCCTTTGACATCATTTGTAATAAGTTGATAATCCTATAAGTAAATTATTTTCCTGAGTTCTGTGGGCCTCTCTAGCAAATTAATTGAACCTGAGAAGGGCTTCGTGGGATACTATTTATAGCCCGTTCTTCAGAAGCACAGGTGATGACCCAGGCTTCCTACTGGTGTTTAAGGTTGGGCGGGCAGAGGGAAGCAGCCTTGTGGGGCTGAGTCTTTAATGTGCAGACTGTGATGGTAACTCCAGGTAAATAGTGTCAGTGTGTGTTCGTCACTCAGTTGGGTCCGACTCTTTGCGACCCCATGGACTGTAGCCTGCCAGGCTCCTTAATTGAGTTAAATTCTGGGGCACTTGGTGCCTATGGAGAGATGGAGAATTGCTTCCTGTGGGAGAAACACCCTCTCCCCATGCCCCCCCACCCCACACACACACATTTGGTGGCCAGAAGGGGAGTATTCTGTAAGTAGAGGAGGAACATACTTCTGTCTTTCCTTCCTTCTCCCAGTATTTGTGGGATTTGCCTGGTACTACCTCAGACATTGCTAATAATAATAATGACAGCTGATATTTGTACAGAGCAGTGGTTCTCAACGTGTGCTTCCTGGACGGGCAGCACCAGTAAGTCCTGGGAACCTGTAACCATGCCAATTCTTGGGTCCCTTCTCAGACCACTGAAGCAGACACTCAAGGGATTGAGGGGTCTAGCAAGCCTGATTTGAATAGGCTTTCCAGGTGATTCTGAGGCATGCCAAAGTTTGAGAGTCAGTGACAGGGCATTTACTAGGTGCCTGGCAGCATTCTAGGCATGTGTTTATTCATATGTTAACTCATGTAATCCTCAAAACAACCTCAAGCTGTGTGTTATTATCATTTTGCAGACGAGGAAACTGAAGCACAAAAGTCACACAAAATATTAAGTGGTAGACCTGAGTTTGAATCCAGGTTATGTGGCTCTAGAATCTCTTTTTGTTCTTTATTTATACCACTTTAACCATGTTAATTGTACAATTCAGTGCTGTAAGTACATTCACATTGCCGTGCAGCCATTATCAGCATCCACTTCCAGAACTTCTTTATCATCCCAAACTGAGACTCTGTACGCATGAAACAATAACTTTCCATCCCCCACTACCTCCATCTTGTGGGTTACCACTCACTGTTCTATTTTCTGTCTCTGTGAATTTGCACATTTTAGATACCACATGTAACTGGGATCACAGAGTATTTGTCCTTTTGTGTCTGGTTTATTTCACTTTGTATATTTTCAAGGTTTATCCATGCAATATGTGCCAGAATTTCCTGAGAGGGAATGATATTCTGTATTTGGTATAGGCCACATTTTGTGTATCCATTCATCTGTGGATGGACATCTGGGTGGTTTCTACCTTTTGAGGATCATGAATAAAGCTGCTGTGATCAGTGATATACAAGTATCTGTCTGAATCTCTGTAGAAACGGTGCTTTTTACTGTTGTGCTGTGTATGCAGCCTTCTGGGCAATACTACTTGCTTTTATGGGGCTTACTTGTTTCCAAGGTGGAAAAATAATTTAGGATCTATGTGGAAAGATCCTCCTTCTAATGAATAAACAGATATAAGATAGTAAAGCAAAATTTAGAAATTTACACGTTTTTTTCCCCTCTTTGAAGGTGTAAACTTTAAGTATAATTGGTTTCACATATCGAAAGTTCCCTTCTGGGCTTTCCTGGTGACTCAGTGGTAAAGAATCTGCCTTCTGACATAGGATACACAGGATTGGTCCCTGGTTGTGGAACATCCCACATGCTGTGGAACAGCTAAACCCATGTGCCACAACTATTCAGCCAGTGTTCTAGAGCCTGTGTTTCACAACAAGAGAAGCTGCTGGAGGGAGAAATCTGCACGCTGCAATTAGAGAGCTTGCTGCAACTAGAGAAAAGCCTGCCCGAAGACCCTGCATAGCCAAAAATAAAGTTATTTAAACGAACAAAAAAGTTCCCTTCTAAAAGCAACTAACTAAAAAGTTGTTTTACAATAAGAATTCTCAAGCTTTTTGGACCCTTTATTCTTAAACATTTTTGAGGACTTCAAAGAGCTTTTGTGTGGTTTCATTCTATTGATATTTACTATGTTAGAAATTAAGACAGAAAAACTTAAAACAACTTCCATTCTTTAGCTGTTAGATTGATGATGTCATCAGATGACATATAGACGCTGAGAAATGCTCGTGAAAGAATGTGAGTGAAAAAAGACAAGTTCATTATGAAAATAGTTTTGACCTCCCAGGTCCCTTGAAGGGTCTTGGGGCATCACAGGGTCTCTAGGTCATACTTTGAAAACCAGAGTTCTAGAGTTTAGGCAGGAAAAGTACAGCTGGTTACTCCAGTGACTTATCCTGCCTGCACTGTGGTTTTTGTAGATTCTCTTTTTCACATTTGTGGTGATCAAATAACTTATTAATCTTGGCTCAACCATAATATCATATTCTACAGGCTCATTCTTTTTAAAGCAAATTAAAACTTATAGATTTTGACTCTTTGAAAACTGCAACTATTAATATTTGGACCTGGAAATTGTTGGTTCTTTCAGAGAAGAGAATTCTTCATTTTGTTGCCTGTAAGTTTTATGGTAGGGTCATCTGGCTGGGCTATTTCTTTGGGGAACCTTGTGTTGTTGTATCCTGATTTTTTTCCCTTTGACCACTGATTAGGAGACCTTTGTTATCGCTTGTCTGGAAACTGAAGTCTATCTGCGAGGACTCAGGGAGCTAAGCAGAAGAGGATGAGGGTGGTCTCAGCATCTGGATATTGAATACCAGCTATTTCATATACTGTCTCCTGGTTCTCAACCCTATCCTTGTTTTGACCCCATCCTTGATGGCAGGATTCTGATTTTGGTTCTGCCAGAGAGATTTGGAAGGTGAAAGAGAAGAAGCTACTATTGCTATTGCACATGGCAGATGTGAGTGTGTCCTTCTGGGACTCGTGGGGACATCAGTCATGGGGGGAGCTGGGATCATTTGTGCAGTTTCTTGTGATGTTTGTGTGTTCTGATTTCCTGAACTTGAGTGGTGGTTTCTCTGATCTTGGCTCTTACAGCTCTTCTCATGATTTTGTCTCACTATTTCCCTGTGTTAAATCCCTTCCTGCCTGAAATACCTAGAATAGCTTGTATTTTCTGACCAATTCTGGACTGATACACATACATGATACATACATTTCTAAGTCTCTGTGTATTGTGGCACCCCTATTTTTAACTGAACCCATTGTCCCACAGACCTGCATTCTGTTTTTTACCTGCTTTAGAGAATAAATCAGTAGTTTGCTGGTGTGGGAGGACACAACTGCAGGACTGCAACAACAGTGTGGGGGGGAGGACTTCTTGGGATGGAGAAGGAATCTGGAGCCCTGAGTGTTACCTCCACAACTTTTCCTCTTTAACTCCTTTTTACCCTAATTTCAGAGTAAGCTGGAGTTGTTGTTCAGTCGCTAAGTTGTGTCCAGCTCTTTGTGACCCCATGGACTGCACTAAGCTCCTCTGTCCTCCACTATCTCCTGGAGTTTGCTCTAATTCATGTCCATTGAGTTGGTGATGTCATCTAACCATCTCATTCTCTCTCACCCCCTTCTTCTGCCTTCAATCTTTCCCAGCATTAGGGTCTTTTCCAGTGAGTCAGCTCTTCCAATCAGGTGGCCAAAGTATTACAGCATTAGCATGTGTCCTTTCAATCAATATTCAGGGTTGATTTCCTTTAGGATCTGGTTTAATCTCCTTGCTGTTCAAAGGACTCTCAAGAGTCTTCACCAGCACCACCATTCAAAAAGCATCAATTCTTCAGCACTCAACCTTCTGTGGGGTCCAACTCTCATATCCATGCATGACTACTGGAAAAACCATAGCTTTAACTATATGGACCTTTGTTAGCAAAGTAATGTCTCTGCTATTTTATATGTGTCTGGGTTTCTGAGGAGCAAGTATCTTTTAATTTCATGGCTGCTGTCATCATCTGCTGTGATTTGGGAGCCCAAGAAGACAAAATCTGTCACTGTTTCTACTTTTTCACCTTCTGTTTACCATGAAATGATGGGACCTGGTGCCATGATCTTAGTTTTTTTTTGTTGTTGTTGTTGATCTTAGTTTTTTGAATATTGAGTTTCAAGCCAGCTTTTTTACTCTCCTCTTTCACCCTCATCAAGAGACTCTTTAGTTCCTTTTCACTTTCTGCCATTAGAGTGGTATCATCTGCATATCTGAGGTTCTTGATAATTTCTCCTGGCAATCTTGATTCTAGCTTTTGATTCATCCAGTCCAGCATTTTGCGTGATGTATTCTGCATGTAAGTTAAATAAACAGGGTGACAATATATAGCCTTGTCATACTCCTGTTCCAATTTTGAACCAGTTAGTTGTTCCATGTCCAGTTCTAGTTATCTAGAACCTTTTGGAAATTCTGGGGTGTAAATCAGATTGGATCTTGTCTTCCCTCTTGTAAGCCTAGGGTTTGGCTTTGTCAGCTCATCTTAGTCTTTAGTGCTTATCCACCTGCAGTCCAGTTTCCAGATTTTGTGGTTTATGTTTTAAGATATCACTTAAATGTTCTTTTATTTGGGTTTCAGAAAGGAGCGAAATTGACGCATGTGTGTGGTCAGCCCTTTGTACCCTAGAATCCTACTTTTCTCATCTAATAATCGAGAAGTCACTTGCCATCTCTTTTTGTCTGCGGTTAATTACATTTAAAGTTGTATCAGTTTTAGAGCTTTGGTATGTAAGAGATGATGCTGATCCTGTCAGGAAACCTTTTGGGAAAATTTGTGTTCTCAGCTCATGTTGAACCTGCTTACCTGTGCAACTCTGAATTCTCATTTCACTCTCCTGCCTTCTTCTTCCTGTGGATGAAGCTTGGTTCAAGTGCTGCGGTTCAGGCTGGGGGATGTACCTGGTCATCCACTCTGCTCCCTCTCCCTGTCTGTCTTTTTAAACAGTTGTGTAAACACTCACAACATAAAATTTACCATCTTAACCATTTTTAAGGGTATACTTCAGTGGTATAAAGTTGAGTCCCATTGTTGTGCAGCCATCACCACTACCCATCTCTAGAATGCCTTTCATTTTGCAGAACTGAAACTCTGTCTCAATTAAACAGTAATTCCGCATTCCTCCTTCTTCCCAGCCCCTGGCAAACACCATCCTATTTCTTCTGTCTATGAGTTTGACTGTTCTAGGTATCTTACATAAGTGGAATTTATCCTTTTGTGACTGGCTTATTTCACTTATCTTGTTTTTAAGGTTCGTGTATGTTGTAGCATGTGTCAAAATTTCCTTTCCTTTTAAAGCTGAATATGTATATAGACCAGTTCAGTCGCTCAGTTGTGTTCGACTCTTTGCAACCCCACGGACCGCAGCACGCCAGGCCTCCCTGTCCATCACCAGCTCCCAGAGTTCACCCAAACTCATGTCCATTGAGTCGGTGATGCCATCCAACCATCTCTGTCATCCCCTTCTCCTCCTGTCCTCAGTCTTTCCCAGCATCAGGGTCTTTTCCAATGAGTCAACTCTTAGCATCAGGTGGCCGAAGTATTGGAGTTTCAGCTTCAACATCAGTCCTTCCAATGAACACCCAGGACTGATCTCCTTTAGGATGGGCTGGTTGGATCTCCTTGCAGTCCAAGGGACTCTCAAGAGTCTTCTCCAACACCACAGTTCAAAAGCATCAATTCTTCGGTGCTCAGCTTTTTTTTTTTTTTTTTTACAGTCCAACTCTCACATCCATACATGACCACTGGAAAAACCATAGCCTTGACTAGACGGACCTTTGTTCACAAAGTAATGTCTCTGCTTTTTAATATGCTGTCTAGGTTGGTCGTAACTTTCCTTCCAAGGAGTAAGCATCTTTTAATTTCATGTATATAGACCACATTTTGTTTAATCCATTCAACTGTTAATGGACACTTGGGTGGCTTCCTCCTTTTGGCTATTTGGATAATGTTGCTATGAATATAGTGTATTCCTCTCTCTTTTATGTCACTTCTCATTAGTGATGGGGTTCCAGCTTGGCCTCCTCTCTCTTACACTGCCAAGGCTCAGGTTCTCGTCACTTCTTGCCTAGACTCCTGCAGAAGCCTCTTAACTAACTTCTTTACCTTCCTTCCACCTGTCACATTGCATTCCCAGTTGTTTCTCTAAAACATGGGTCTTGTCACATCATTTCCCTGCCTAGGAATTTTCAACAGCATTAATCTAAACAAGTAATAGTAAACAAGTCAGTTTATCACATTGATCTAACTTTCCTTGCTAGTGTTGTCTCTTAGCACCTGCCTACTGCATGCATTCCCTTTGGCCTTAAGGACTTTTTCTTCAGATGCTCCATGCTTTCATTCCTCTGCACGTTGGCCTGGACTCTTCCCTTAGCTTGGAATGTCTTCTCCCAGCCCCTCACCCCCTGCACCCCACTGATCCCTAAAACCCAGCTCAGGTATTTTCCTGGGGTGTTCTCCACACCCCCAACCCCAAGCTGGGCTAGAGATTTATTGTCCATCTCTTATCATGGTTGAGGTGCTGATTGTTGAAGATACAGAGTCACTGAGATCTTAGAGAATTAAAGGAAAAGAGTAGAGGACTGAGGGAATTGACTGGTGGTCCAGTGGTTAGAACTTGGTGTTTTCACTGCCTGGGTTCAATCCCTGGTCAGTGAACTAAGATCCTGTAAGCTAAGCGACACAGCCAAAACAAAAAACAGTAGAGAGCAGAAAGCTGTGCCATTTTGTGAACCGGTGCTAGCAAAGCTGTATCTTTTGTTTTTATATTTTTAAGAAATTATAAGCATACATTTTAGAATAAAACATGTTCTTAAAAATAACCAATGCTGTATTTTTATTTTAAAATATTGTCTGGAAAGTTATAAGCTTGAAAAGTGAGGGAAAGGTGTTGCAGGTACTTGCTGAGTGTTCTGTGTATTGTGATTCTAGATGCTGCAGGGTCTTGGTGAAAGTGATCACACATGGTGATCTTGGGGAGATGACATGAGAGCTGGTCTCTGTGAACATCGCCCAGGCCTCCATGCTGCTGCTCATGTTCAGTGTTGTGGGTGATCAGCCCAGGGCGACCCTTGTCCCCATGTGCAGGGGAGATGTGAACAAGAGCACCTATTTTTGGAGTTGGAACAGCAGGACAAGGCAGTAATGACAAGAATTTGATGAATCTGAACTTGCCTCCAAACTCAAGATGTTGCTTAATGTACAAAAGAATATGTGCTTCCTGCAGTAAGATTAAAAATAAAAGATTTTGTTTTGTGTCAGTTAGCAAGGACTCTTACTTATTTAGACCCACTATGCTCCCAGTACTGCTCTCAGTGCTGTAGTGGAGGTGTGAGTATTAGGAGAGAAATAGGACCACAGGAAAAGAGGGTATGACCTGGATCTTCCTATCATAGTAGAGTGTCCGTAATGAGTCAAATACCATATGAGGTACTTCTATACACACCACCTCATTTAGTTACAATAGTAACTGACTTATAAATGACAGTTACTGTTGTTGTCCCATTTTACAGAAGAGGAAGCTGAGAGTCAGGGAGGTTTGGTAGCATGTTTAAAGACTTGTATGTGACAGAGATGGGATGTCAGCCCTGATGCGTCTTGAGGTTAGACCCTGAAGCACTGTTGGGATATTCAGGTTGTGAGCAGTGTGGCCCTGAATGGAGATCTCAGGCACAGGAGGAGTAGGTAAAGACTGGAAGAATTATTGGCCTGGACAGTCAGGTGGGATCTGAAGAGGGGGCATTTTGGAGCAGGGGAGACAAGGCATGGAGGTGGGACCAAGCTCGGTGTGTGTGTGAGAGCCTTCACTGGCTAATGGGAGAGAGGATTACTGGGGAGACTGGAAGGCAAGGCTGACATCTCTGTGGGTGATGAAGGAGATTGTCTTGATAAGATTAGACTAGACGAGCAGGCGGTTAAGAGCAAGGGAACAGCATGAGGCCATGTGACTGTTCTGGAAATGAAACGAGGAATAGGTTGGAAAATGAGAAGACTTTGAATAGTAATTCCCAGGAGTTTCTTGTAATATCAGAGGGGGTTGCCTTCATGAGGGTGTTGGCAGTGGGGATAGAGATACTGGGGTGGTAGGACTAAGTTGGTAGGGATTTCGATGGAGGCTGTGGTTCAACTTGGTGACAGAATGTGCAGTGGGAGAAGGTGTGGGAGGAGTTAAAGATGACTTCACGCCTGACACCCTGGAAGATGGACTGAATCAAGGACATGAATGAGGGAGGTGAGTCAGTCAGATGCAATGGGCAAGTACTGTGTGCCCTCGGGGAAAACTGCAGACTGGCATGGCGCTCAGAGGTCACTGTTCAGACTGCAGGGTCTGGCAGCCCCTAGTTTAGAGACCCAGGATTTGTGAGTAGCCCTTCCTTCCTAAGAGCCCCAGGGATCTTTGCCCCCTGGGGTTATTGAGGGGGCAGCAACTTGCACAGGTCTCTTGGCTTCCTGCTGATTGGCTAGAACTGATTGGTTGGAGTTCCAGAAAAACTCAAGACAGGAGCTTGGGGCAGCATTTCCAGCCTGGGGTTTTGGAAGCAACCTCAGTCGGTGTGGGCTGTCTTTCCAGACCCCCAGCCAGCAGAGTGCAACCACTAATATATCAGTTTAGTAGCTGGAGTTGTTTAGTTGCTCAGTCGTGTTTGATTTCTTTGTGACCCCATGGACTGCATGCAACACTCCAGGCTTGCCTGTCCTTCACTGTCTCCTAGAGTTTGCTCAGACTCACGTCCATTGAGTCGGTGATGCCATCCAACCATCTCATCCTCTGTCACCCCTTCTCCTCTTGCCCTCAGTCTTTCCCAGCATCAGGGTCTTTTCCAGTGAGTTGGCTCTTTACATTAGATGGCCAAAGTATTGGAGCTTGAGCTTCAGCATCAGTCCTTCCAATGAATATTCAGGACTGATTTCCTTGAGGATTGACTGGTTTGATCTCCTTCCCATCCAAGGAAGTTAATATGGAGGCCGCCAAACCCTGCAGATGCTTCACTAGCATCTTGGAGCACTCCCCCCGCCCCCACCCACCTCGGTGGGTCTTCCCACTGCTGTTGTCAGGGAGCCCTCAGCCTGGATGGGCCACCTCCAAGAACTGAGCTGTCCTTTTTACGTTTGGGGAGTGGAGCTGGCAGGGCCTGCTCCAGCTTCTCCCATCCCTTGCAGGATGGCCTAGCAGAGCACCCAGCCCAGGCTACTCACTTGAGTGGGGTGGCTCTCCTTTGTCTGCCCTTTCTGCTTTCTTGGAATGAAACAGCCTTGGAAAAAAAAGAAGGATCTGCTCTTTTCTCCAAGCACCTCCCCTGCCACCTGACAGCGTGTGCTTACCGACAGCCGCGCACCTAGCTCCTGCCACCAGAATGACATCTGCTTCTCAGCTGCACCTGGAAGCATGTGGGGTCCAGACTGGCCTGGGTCCCAATCCCATCCTGATCCCCTGTCCCATACTTCCTACTACTTAATAGCAACAGGGCTTCATCGAGTGCTTTGATTTGGCTACCTTTCTCTGAGCCTTGATTTTCCCTTCTGTATTACCTACCTTACAAGGTTGTACTCACGGCTGCCCGTGGAGTGTTCCTTATTGCTAGCCCTCTCTTTAGTGAGAGATGTGGTGGAGAGATCCCCCCAAGAAGAAAGTGAAAAAGGATCTAGAGGGTCTTGAGGTTACCCCAGAGGGACATCCTGCACTTAGTAATTCTTTGTGAGGCTCTGTTCTATAGCGAAAGCCTTGGGCATGAGTGTTTGCTGGCCTCCTTGAGGGGAGCTCTGTTCAGGGCTATGTGTGTGATAGTCGCTTAGTCATGTCCGACTCTTTGTGACCCCACGGATGTAGCGTGGCTGTCCATGGGATTCTGCAGGTAAGAATACTGGAGTGCGTTGCCATTTTCTTCTCCAGGGGATCTTCCCGACCCAGGGATTGAACCCAAGTCTCCCGTACTGCGGGCAGATTCTTTACTGTCTGCGCCATCAGGGCTGTTATTCATAGTCAAATTTAGCTCTTATTGATGGGCTTTTATGAGTTAGCCTGGAAGCCTAATCTCTGTGTGTAATGTAGTTTATCAGGGGAAATGCATCCTGAAGAAAGCCATCTTTTCTTAAGAATAGTAAGACCTCTGACTTTAAGAGGTTTTTTACCTTTGACAAAGCAGTTTCACATTTTTTAAAAAAGATGTATGCTGGGAATTACTTAGATGGATTATAGCTTCAGTTCAGTGCTGCTGAAGATGTTCACCTCATCTTCATCCTCTCACAGTTTTTATTTTGCCTGTCTGTCCTGTGAGCATCGTAGTAACTACTGCTCCTTTTGTTCTGCCCAAACTCTTCCTAGCTGTTCAGGTGACGGCATCCTCACTGCTCCAAATACCCAGAGTAAGGATTTCGTTTTATGCTTAGGGGAAAAGTTAATAAATGATGCCACTGTGGAACAGTAAATTTACAGCATGTCAAAACCTGGCTGCTCGGACTGTGCCTCTAGTGTCTGGGACCAGGCTGTGCATCTCTAAGGCGTAGGAGTTCCGTGCAGAGAGAACGTCAGAGTTGGAGCAAACTAGAAGAATCATGACTGCATAACATTTCTATTTTTTCTTAACACTTCATGGCCACAAGCAGGCTTTATCAGTGTTTAGCAGAGAGGCCAACAGTCTCTTGGGATTATATGCATTTTTTTTTTTTTTCAGCTGATATTGTTCAGTCACTCAGTCGCGTCTGACTCTGCAACCCCATGAAATATAGCATGCCTGATGTCTGACAGATAGCTGATATGGACAGATTTATTTCTGTGGATTTGCTGTGGAAACCAGGGTTTTGGATTTGGCAACTATTGTATTTTGGGAGTTCTGTTCTACTGGTGAACGGTTTGAGTCTTTCCTTGCTATTCAGCCTATATATTTTTTTGATAGTACTTTTTCTCTATTTCCCCTTTCTGTGGAAAGGGAACTGGAACTTTGTTTTACTTCTTTGCTTCCCATCTGCATGCACTTAATTTTTGTATTTTAAAACTGTTGTCTGTTTTGCTCTAGGAGCCAGATTGTACTGGGCAATCTGTGCTCTGGTCACTGTAATATTCATATATACCATTCAGGTATGGAAGGACCCGAGAGGCTAAATTAATAGGCAGATGGTTGCTTGATGAAAGAGTTGAGCAGAGAGAGATGGGAAGTCTTGTGAAGTAATGAGTCAAAATATTTAGGGGTTGACCTCTAACTGCCCTTTCTCACACACTTCTACAACTCTTCTGTCTTGTGTGCTTCTGAGCTGTGTCCTAAAGTTATATCCTGAATCTGCCCCAGTTTCCCCATCTCCGCCCTCGGCCCCTTTCCCGTCTTCCTCCTCTGCCACCCCCAGGCTCAGCCATCATCTTACCCTGTTTAGACAGGGCTGTCTAAAAGAACTTTCTGGGATGATGGAATTGTTCCATGTCTGCACTGCCCAGTGTGGTAGCCCCTAGCCCCATGTGACTACTGAGCACTTGAAATGGGGCCAGTGTGATCAAGAAACTGATTTTTTTTTTGTCACCTACTTTAATTTAGATTGACATACTCGTACATGGCTAGTGGCCACTGAATTGGAAAGCGGGAGTCTAGGCTTTACAGTAGCCTCGGAACCACGTATTCTCTGGGTCCTCTCTCCATAATTTTCTCTGTGGTAGCCAGAATGATCTTTAGAGAAGTAGATGAGATTATGGTGCTTCTCATCTGGGAACCCCCCCAGCGCCTCTATAGGCCTGTCTTCTCTCTCCTCCCAGCTCAGCACCCTGAGTTTCTTTCTGTCCCTTTGATGACACAGCCAAGCTTTTCCTGGAGTTGTGGCCTTTGCACATGCTTTCTCATCTAGAGTGTGTGCTCTTTTTTCATTTTTCTTGTCTGATCCCTCATTCTGAGATCTTGCCCTTCCGGGAAGCCCTCCCTTCCCACCACCCACAGCATGTTTCTCCTACCCCCACCACGCTGTATCAAGACCCAGCATGTAAATCCATGGCTAATTCATGTCAATGTATGGCAGAAACCACTACAATATTGTAATTACCCTCAACTAATAAAAATAAATTAAAAAAACATGAACAAATTGCAAAAAATAAATAAATAAATAACAACTATCTCTAAAGAAAAAAAAAAAGACCCAAACTCTGTTGTTTCCAATCTCAGGCTCCTCTGTCAGAAATTATCTTTTACGCCTCTTTGTTATTTTCTCTCTCCTTGCTAGGATGCAGATGTTATCAGGACACCAAGCTTGCTTGTCTCTCTGCTGAATAAACTCTTCCTGTCCCACATCCTCCCACCCCCTTCTCTTGCACCCTCGGAGAAGACATCACAACCACATGCTCTCTCACAGCTTCTTTTCCAGACTCTGCACAGACCATCCCCATCTGTAAACTTGGATGGTATCCAACTGGGGTACAGTGTCCTTGACTAGTTTCATTTTTTCTCAGTTGTAATCACTTTCTTGTCTGCCTCCCTAATCACCTGTCTTACTTGTGGCGTGTTCCCACATTTCCTTAGCTACTTGTTCTGAGATAATCTCCTAGTTATTTCGAACCACACTTTTGCTTGGAGAAGCAAGAATAGCCAGCCCCTTAAAGGCGAAGTCATGAAAGCCTAAGGAAAACTTGGTTTAAGGAAAGGAAACATTGGAATGACTGCCTGTTCTATTGTTTGATTCTAAGTACATTCAGTTAAGAAAAATACTCCTGTTTTTATTATTAAAAAGTGAATCCATGTTCCTGAAGAAAAATTAGAAAATGCCAAAAGACTGTGAAGGAAAAAAAAATCCCATCTCATCTCCCAATTGATATGATATCCTGTGTCATGGAGTATGTATGTGTTGTGTATATTACATACCACACACTATAGCATGCACACTCTTTTGTTATTTGCTTTCTTCACTCAAAAATACCATGTACAGCTTTTCCTATTCGTAAATACTCAAGTCAATTTTATTTTTATTTCATTTTTAAAACACATTTATTTTATTTTTGGCCATGTCAGGGTCTTGTTTCAGCGCTCAGGCCCTCTGGTTGTGGCACATGGGTTTAGGTCCCCTGCGGCGTGTGGGCTTGAACCCACGTTCCCTGCATTAGAAGGCATATTCTCCACCACTGGGCCACCAGGGAAGTCCCCCCAGGTCAATTTTAAATGGCTGAAGAGTATTTGTTACACTTCATGGATGCACCATAATCACTAAGCAAATCTTTTCTTGAGCATGCGGTTATTTCTTTTCTCTATTAATAGTTAATTTAGTTCATCTCTTTTTTTCTCCCTCTTTTTTTTTTTTTTAAATAACATTCTAGAAAGTACTGTGTTTTTGTTCTTTTTGTCTCCCTTGCGCACAAGTGTGAGTCACAGCCCTCCCCGACGCTGGTCTGTAATTTGTCCTGGACCTGGATTTGTTGTGACTCTGTCTACCTACATCATGTTTCTCTTTGGGGCAATGACCACTTGTTTTCCAGACTGGTCTGATGTTATACAAACAAGGGTTACATGGGAGTATGTGGCCCACACAGGCTCCCTCTCCCTTCCTGACTTCCAGCGGAGGCTGGTCTCCAAGTACACACCGTTGTAAACAAAGTTCTCAGAACACCTAGTGATTGACAATGTGGTGTATTTTTATTTAAATGGATTGTTCACTTGCTCCTCTGAAACATCTTGTAACCTTGACCTTTTATATTCCCTCAGCGTTTTACTATTCTTTTAAATGGCAGGCGGTGTAAAACAAGGTGACTTTGATGTTACTTCTGAATAGTACGCTGGCTCATCTAATGTTAAGTCATAAGCGAATGACTCTTTCTCTCTTGTATCTGTATGGAAATGTGTTGAAGATGGGGCACAGACATCGCCTGGGCTTCTAATGTGGCTTCTCTCTCTTAGGGTTTGATCGTGGGGTGGGAACAGTTGTCAAAGGGAATTCTTAGGGAGCCTTGGGGAAGCCCTGAGTGATATTTCTTGACTTCCCTGCAATTTAGGTTTCTAAATCAAGTCTAGCCTCTTGGCCAAGTTTCTGTTCAGTGCATCATGTAAATGATAATTAGAATCTGCTTTAGCTAAGAAAATGCAGACCAGCACACACTGGCCATTTTGGGCTGGCTGGCCTCTGGAAGGGATGGGGATGTGGAGCTGGCACTGCTGCCTTGAAGAACCCTGTGAGGCCAGCTTGCTTATGGAAGGCAGGAGAGCTGGGACTCAGCAGATCTGGTGTCCATGCTGCCAAGAGGGTGACTTTAGCCAAACAAACCTGAGAAGTGAGTATTCATGCTGGCGCTTCACGCTGTTTTTCTGTGCTCAGCCATGGGTTTTCTTTTGTGATGATTCTCCTTCTTTATGGACAAAGGAGTTTTGAGGGCTACAGTCCATAAGAGTCAAGAGTTAGACCCTACTGAGCTGCTGAGCACGCCCTCACATTGTTTAGTTATGCTGAAAGGCTTGAAGTGGAGCCTGAGCTGCGATGTGTTTCAAATCCAGGTCAGAAGGGCACTGAGGCTGGTTTGAGAGAGAGAGAGACCAAGCTATGTAACTGAATGACAAATAACCACACGAAACTTCTCATTCCCTCTGGAGATGTTTGTTCAGCCCTGCTCTGTACTGCTCAGGCACTGTCTTTGCAATTCAGTAATGAGTGTCATACAATTTTCCTTCCCTCAAAGAGCAAATGCATGAGTGATTGAGCTTCTGAATGTGGTAGCCCCAAGTGAAGGAAGTGAGTGTTCTCCCTGCTACAGATTTCAGTGAAGAAGATGCTAACAATTGTGCAAAGAAAGTGGATTTGGAGTTAAGGACCGTTGGCATGGGGTCGAGCAGAGGAATGTGAATCGGTCTTGGGCAGCAGCTGGCAGGGTGGACTGCTGGATGGGTGTGGGACTGTGACTTGTGGGATCTTAGTGTCCCGACTAGGGCTTGAACCTGGGCCCTCGGCAGTGAAAGTGCGGAGTCCTAACCACTGGACTGCCGGGGAATTCCCTGGTTTTGACGTGGGGGGCTCTGGAGGCTTGAGGCCTTGCCTGGTGTCCCTGGAGGTCCTTGAAGAGATGCTTTCCTGACAGTGAGACACTCAGCACTGGGCAATTCACCTCACTCTAGACCAGTGCTACTTGAAGTGTGGTCAGCTGACTGGTGCCATGAGAGAATCATGAACATTGAGAGTAAGCATTTGGAAATTTCTATAGCAGCTTGCCATTGTGGCCACTTCCAAGTTCACCAGCAGTGGATTAGTTTGTTTGAACAGGATATAGACCCATTTGAGTTTCGTGGTGCTTAAACATTTCGGTTCACACCTGGCTGAAGGTGGGAACTAGCCACGCGCAGTGGGACCTCTGGAACCTCTTACCTTTCCTTAATGAATAGAAGCGCAACAAAACACAAAACATAACAAAACAAAATAGCCTGGCCCTTCATGACAGTAGTGTGAGAATCACCTCTCTACACCAAGCACAAAAGTAATGGGAGGTAAGCCTGAGGACCCCCAAGTCAAGAACTTAAAAATAAAACCTTTGATCTGTTCCGGTTTCATTTCAGGTTTTTGTCAGCCTGCAACCTCCCTTCCCCTCTTCCTTTTCTTCCTTGTCATCAGCATGTGTTCCGTGAACATTATTTTCCTATGTACTTTACGTGCAGTTCTATACATGTTTTCTGTATGCTTTACACACAATTCATATATTTGTCATTTTAAATAATGTTACAGTATCTGTTGTGTTTATATGTCTCAGGTTCTTAGTTCCTCTATTTGGGGGCTGTTTTCCTATCGTAAATAGTTCATCTGTGAATATTTTTGTACAGATTAAGTTATTTTTCCTCTCGAGTTACTGAAGTCACAGCAAAGGAGAAATACTGTGTCAAAGGTCACAGTTTATTGCTCCCTAGAAGGGTGGAACCGATTTATATTGTGGGAGGAGATATACAGGTTTTCTTTGTGGGTTCAGGCTGTGTAATTTTAATACTGTTTGTCAGTTTAGTAGGCATATAATTGCCTTGGGATTGTTTTAACATAATTCCTTCAGGAGGTAGTGGAGATATGATTTGAATTTAATATTTTCTTACAGTTAAAACTAAATGACCCTAAACAAATGACAGCAAGTTCTTACCAAGCTAAACCTGAATGTTGACATCTTGTAATTTTATCACTTTTTACATAGTTTGGCTATAAGCTTTCCTTCATTATACTTTACATCTTTCCCCATTCTGTTTTTGTTGGTTTCCGTTTCATTATATTGCAAAACTTGTTCATTAGTGTTTACATTGTTATACTCAACTATTTCTTCTCTTTTGATTCTGTGTATTTTTTTGGCCAGAAATTATTTTCTCTTCATAAGTAGGATAAATATACAAGTCTGCTCTTTTCTAGTTTTTTAGATGCTTATGTCTTGGATCTATCTGGACCTCATTATAGTTTTTGATATAAGATGTGGATCTAAGCTAATTGACTGTTAAGAGTGTTCAAACCCTCACCTTCCTCTCATTGACCATCCTCCCCGTCACTAAGATAGCTGCCCCCAAAAGGACTATATAGCACTTGTCTTCATGTGGCCAGTAGTGCAGCCAAGAAATCATGCAGGACCTTCTTATATAAACAGATCTTAATGAGACAAGAGAGAAGAAGGTGTAGATCACTAGATGGGTTAGACTAAGGTGTTTGTTCTATAAGAGTAGCTTTTAAAGGGTTTTCTATGTTAGTGTGTCTTAACTTTTAGAACTACTAGCAGATTCCTGGGGCAGTGCTTCCAGCTCAGAGCCTGTAGTGAGGGCCATAGGCCGTTTCAGAGGCCAGCATATATGTGGGATGGAAGATGTCCTTGGGTATTTAGAATAGAATCCTTCCCTATGTGGGATTGTCTATGAGTGCCAAAGCATTTTTCTCTTTAATTATGGACTTTGTGACAGTATCAAGTGACTCCAGAGATTTAATATTGGATGTTTGGTATATTAAAGTTTTGTCAAATTCCTTAGTAGGTAAAAAATTCTTGGCAATGAAGTTAGTAAAGACTTTATGATTATATTAGAGATTACATAATCTTGCATTATATAGCTATTCTATATTTTTTCTTAAGAAAAATGCTGTACTTGAACATTTTTCTTTTCCTGCTTGCTAATTTCTTGGTTCTCCCACTAGCTGCCTAATACATTTTATGACAAATTAATATTTGTTATCCCCAGCCTGTGTGGCTGTTAGACTGACCTTTTTCTTCCTTTTGCTTTTCCCCCCAAGTAGAAAATAATTGTGATGATAGGAGATACATGTAGCACATAGAACTTTTAACTCATAATAAATAATTATCAATCTTTACATAATGATTTATAGCACAGTGGGTGTTTCTTCCCCTTTGAACTTCACGAAGCCCTGTGAGGTGGCAATTATTGCTAGAGGTATGTTTAATGAAGAAAATACTGACTCTCAGAGACCATCTGACAAACTCTATTGAGGTCATAGAGCTATTTAGTGGCAGTTCAGGACCTCTGGTTTCAAATCTCGTATTTCCCCGATTATGTCTTCTGGTTTGAAAACTTTCTGATTGAACTGCATTTTATTGGAAGAGAATGGAAGTGTTGTTCTTTTTTTTTAAAATCACACTATGGAATGCTCAATTTAATTGGCTTAATGAATAAGTTGCCATTATAATGGTGCAATATGTTTTCTTAAGGATTATGACTATGCAAAAGAATCTGTTTAAATAAGTAAACAGTTATTTGAAAAAATCTTTTGAAAATATTTACCTAGTCTATTGATCAGGTGAATGCAGTGTGTTGCCTCTAGTTGAAGAACTTTTCTATTCTATTCCACTGATGTCATTTAAAGGGAAAAAGTTAACCAGAAGCACAAGCTATATAATTCTGAGTTTTTTGGATGGTATTTTACAGTCAGGTTTAAAAATTTCACTTGTAAGTATTCGTTGCCAGGCTATAAAATTGAAATTGATTTTTGTCTATTGATCTGTATCCCATGACCTTGTGAAATTAAATTCACTTACTAGTTTTATTAGTTATTTAGTAGATTGTAGATTCCTTAGGATTTTCCATGCAGACAATAATGTTATCAACAAATTTAGGCCATTTTACTTCTTTCTTTGTGACTTTCTTTTTCTTGCCTTACACATTATAAATGCTACAATAACAGGCAGATGTTTGAACTAGTGTTATTATAATGTTCTTTTTGTGACAAGGCTTCTTTACGTCTGGCTTATAAACCATAGATACAATGTTGGAAAATTTTATTTGATATTAAAAAAAATAAACAATCTTGGGTTATTGGAACTTTAAAAATTATTTTTCATATATTTGTAAGGGTATCAGTGTCTGTTTTGATATTGTAATTTGTGTTCTACTAAAATTCATTGTAAGGAGTGTTGATGTTTGTTGGCAATTCTAATCGGTGTTTAAAATTTTTGTTTTTTAAAGAATTATTTGGATGGTGGAACTCACAGGATAGTAACAAAAACCCATTTTCATTGAGGAAAGGATGACTAACTTTATAGAAGTTTACAAAGAAGTGCATTAAGCAAAGGGAGAGAAAAATTGGGATAAAAAAATCAAGTATCTCAAATGTGAACAATATCCTTGCCTGTTCATTATAGCTGTATCTCCATAATTAAGTAATATTTGAGGTATGGCAGAGAGGGATAAAAGAGAAATAGATTCAAATAACTCTGACACTTCCAAGTTGTATGAACTTAGGCAAGTCACTTATGTTTAGTTTTTCTTAAACTATAAATAGAAATAATACTAAGAAGTTTGCAGTATTGTTGGGATTAGAAATAATATGTGCAAAGCACTTGATACGTATCAGGTATTCAGTAAAAATGTGACGGCTTCATTATTATTTACTTATTATGTTATTATTTATTTTGTTGAATTGTTATAATTTATTAATGGGCACCATCAAATATCATGCATCACTGAAGGAAGGGGACAATATCTTTGAAGTATCCCGTCCTGCTAAAAGGATATAAACTTTATGTTCCTGAAGACCTTCACTGACCGGTGAGGGAGAACGATGATGAAGTATTGAATTGATGGTCTTTGTAAAGAGAGCAGACTTGTGGTTGCTAAGTGTGGGGGCTGGGGGAGGGAAGGATTGGAAGTTTGGGATTAGCAGATGCAAACTATTGTATATAGGATGAATAGACAAAGGTCCTACTGTATGGCACAGGGAGCTATAATCAATATCTTGTGATAAATTGTAATGGAAAAGAATAAGGAAAAATTTGTATAACTGAATCACTTTGCCGTACAGCTGAAATTTCAATTATACTTCAACAAAAAGGGGCTTCCCAGGTGGCACTAGTGGTAAAGAAGCCAACTGTCAATTCAGGAGATAAAACAGACATGGGTTCGATCCCTGGGGTTGGGAAGATTGCCTGGAGGAGGAGACAGGGCAGCCCACTCTAATATACTTGTTTGGAAAATCGCAGGGACAGAGGAGCCTGGCAGGCTATAGTCCATAGGGTCGCAAAGAGTCAGACATGACTGAGCGACTAAGCACATACTTCAGTAAAATTTAAAAAAGCCTAATTATATGGGATGATGGTCATGTGACCAGCTGCCAGCTTTCTTCTACCCCTGATCGCCCCTCACCCCAGTTTGGAGAGTCAGGCAGGCGTGTTTATTCCCCAGAGCCCCTGGGGTTCTCCCTGACTGTGAGACTGCTGTCAGAGGGCCCCGGGGACCCAGGGTTGGGGCAGGAGCCGTGTAAGCGGCTGTGAGCCCTTGAGGTCACTGCCGGTGACTGTGATGGCTGGGTGGCCTTTTGCCGGACTTGGTCTTCATCGTTTGTCATTGTTTGCCTGCCTTGCCCGTCTCTGTTTCTGTGTCTAGACTACTTGACTAACGTTGTAACCTGTCTCTTCTAGAATTCTGAAGGCGGACTCTATGTATGCATGAATACATTTTTGGCCTTTGGAAGGGAACACGTGGAAAGACACTTTCGAAAAACTGGACAGAGTGTCTACATGCACCTGAAGAGACATGTGCGCGAGGTGAGATATGCATTTTGGGAGAACTGGCCTTGACGTCTTCCCTGTAACATTGTCTTAGTGAGATTCATCCTGAGGAGGTTTTACTATGCCCACACGACTTCTGATTCTCTTGGATGATGGGAAACTAAGGTAGCACTGTTGGCAGACATTCATAGATGTCCCAAACCTTAGCTTAACCAGTTTTATAGTTTTCTTTTTGTAATGTTCTGTTCAGAGTTGTTAAAGACATTGGCTGATAGAAAAAAAAAATCAAGTCAAAAATACAGCACAGTACAGAAAATAATGCCAGAAACACTCATGGGTACAAAAATCACAAATAAAAGAAATTTGGATATTTTTGCTTCAATATTTTTTCTTGGTGAGGGAAAGAGCTTTTTTTCCCTACAAGTGCAAGTCTCTTTCGGTTCCCTGCCTCCACAGAAGTAAACACTGTTGTGAACTTGCTGTTTCTCGTTCCCATGAATGTCACTGTATTTTATTTAAGTATGGGTATTCATGAACAATATGCAGTATGACTTTATATGTTTTAAAGATGTAGATAAATAGTATCATACTGTTACCTCTAATTCTGCCTGGAGTTTTTCCCTTCAATGAAATCTCATGCACCCGGGTATACTTCATTCATTTCAGTAGTTCTTTGCTGTTTCATTTTTTTTTCATTTATTTTTATTAGTTGGAGGCTAATTACTTTACAATATTGTAGTGTTTTTTGCCATACATTGACATGAATCAGCCATGGATTTACATGTGTTCCCCATGGTGTTCCATTTTATGAGTACCTTCTCATTTACTACTCTGTTCTCCCATTTGAAGACATTTAGATTGTTTCCATTTTTTTTTTTTTTGTTTGTTTGTTTCTATAGACATTGTACAAATGAGCATTTTTACACATTTCTCCTGGGGGAACACATGCAAGATTCTTTCAGAAATAGATCCAGAAGTGGCAGTGCTGGCTCATGCATGTTCTTATCTTCATTTTTACTGGACATTGCTAAATCCCTCCTCAGTGGTTGCACCAATGCACATTCCAATTTGCTCTGATTCTGCGCGTCTGTTTCCCCACACCCTCACCAATGCTTGGTCAGTATTTTGATGTTTGCTAATGGGATAGTTGTAAAGTGGCATTTAAATATTTAGCATTTCCTCCTGTGAGGGTAGAAATGTCTTTTCATTCCTTTTCTTGGCCATTCTCCTTTTCTGCTCCATGACCTGCCTATTTATATTTTCAGCCTATTTCTCTATGGGTTTATCTTTTTCTTAAAAGTTTGATTAGTTCTTTTTACATTCTGGATACCAAAATTTTGTCTGTTATAGACGCACTTTTCTTATGTTCTGGGGCCTATCTTTTTATTTATGGATTATTTTGTAGAAGATTTTATTTTTTTAATTCTTTTTTTTTTTTTTGTTGCATAACTCAGCATGTGGGATCTGAGTTCCCTGACCAGAGATCAAACCCTTGCCCCACTGCATTAGAAGCACAGAGTCTTAACTACTGGACAGCCAGGAAAGTCCTATAGAACTGGTTTTGAATTTTGATATAGTTAGGTTTATTAAACTTTTCTCTTATGAGTTATGCTTTTTCTATCTTGCTTAAGAAATTGTTTCCCAACTCAAGGTCATAAAGATATTTCTTCTAATACTTTAAAAAAAAAAGTGTGTGTATATGGGGAGGGTGTGAAAGACACACAGAGATTGTGGATGTTTTAATGTTCTAATATTTTAGATCTTTAAATCATCTATATTTTTATATTTGTGTCAAGTGTGGGAATCTGCTTTTTTCCTTATATTGATGACCAACTGTCCCACTATTACTGGAGAAGTGCAGCCTTTTCCAATGACTTATAGCGCCATTTAAAAAAATATTTAAACTTGCTATTCACACTTGTGTCAGCTTGGAGACGCTCAGTTCTGTTATGTTGCTCTTATTTGTGTCCCTGTGCTGATGCCTCAAGTCTTGATATCTAGGAGTACAAGCACTTTTTCCATGTTCATTTTTTTCCTAGAAATTTCCTGGATTTGAACGTTTATTTTTCCATATGGATTTTAGAATCAGTTCACCTAGTTAAAAAATACTGTTGAGATTTTGATCACGACCACATTGAATTTGTAGATTGATCTATAGTATATCAGAGAAGGCAATGGCAACTCACTCCAGTACACTTGCCTGGAAAATCCCATGGATGGAGGAGCCTGGTAGGCTGCAGTCCATGGGGTCTCGAAGAGTCGGACGCAACTGAGCGACACGTTCACTTTTCACTTTCATGAATCGGAGAAGGAAATGGCAAAATACTCCAGTGTTCTTGCCTGGAGAATCCCAGGGACGGGGGAGCCTGGTGGGCTGCCGTCTATGGGGTCACACAGAGTTGGACACGACTGAAGTGACTTAGCAGCAGCTATGGTATATATCACTGCCTAAGCTCCATGAGGGCAGGGAGTCTGGTCTGTTTTGTCCACGTCTGAGTCCTTAGCATGTAACAGTGCCCAGCACATAGTAGGTGCTTCATAAATACTAACTGAATGACCGACTATTCAACGTGGCATACCTCTCTATTGACTCAGGTCTCTTTTATGTCCTTCAGTAATGTTTTATAATTTTCAATAAAGAAACTTTTATCAGATTGTTTAAAAAAATGTTTGTTTATTTTTGGCTATACTGGGTCTTCGCTGCTGCGAGGGCTTTTCTCTAGTTTCAGGGAGTGGGGGCCACTCTCTAGTTCCGGGGTGTGTGCTTCAGTAGTTGCCGCATGTGGGCTCAGCAGTCGTAGCTCCAGGGTTCCAGAGCACAGGCTTAGTGGTTCTGGCTCTTAATCGCCACCTGCCACAGACTTAATTGTGCTGAGGCCTGTGGGGTTTTCCCAGATCAAGGGTCTAACTGGTGTCTCCTGCATTGCAACGGAGAAGGCAATGGCACCCCACTCCAGTACTCTTGCCTGGAGAATCCCATGGACGGAGGAGCCTGGTGGGCTGCCGTCTTTGGGGTCATACAGAGTCAGACACGACTGAAGTGACTTAGCAGCGGCAGCATTGCAAGGTGGATTCTTTAACCGCTGGACCACCAGGGAAGCCCTTATTAGATTTTTTTTAAGGTATCTATCCTATAATTTCTATGGGCTTCCCTGGTGCCTCATTGGTAAAGAATCTGCCTGCAGCAGATGTGGGTTTGACCCCTGGGTAGAAAGATCCCCTGGAAAAGGAAATGGCAGCCCACTCTAGTATTCTTGCCTGGGAAATCCCATGAACAGAGGAGCTTAGTGGGCTATAGTCCATGAGGTTGCAAAGAGTCAGACATGGCCTAGTGACTAAACAACAACAACATAATTTTTGTAACTATTATTACTATTGCCTTTTACCTTTTAATATATTTAAATTGGTTACCCATGTTGTTTGGAGATGTTATTAATTTTCAAATATTTTATGGTTAGCAATACTGTTCAATTTTCACCGTAGTCCTAATGGTTTATAAACTATCTTTGATCTTCCGTAGTCAGTGCTGATTTGAAGTTCATCTCATCTCTCACCCTAGTCTACCTAATATGTTCTCTGTTTAAGTTTTGGACAAAGGAGAGATCCCCCGGTTGGACAGTGGGGAGAAGATGAGAAAAAAAAAACCAGGAGGTCAGACAGGTCGTAAACTGAATGGTTAGCTTTAAAGTATTCTAACACTGGCCTGATACTATATGATTTCCATTCACTACTCCTGTTAGGTGGGGCATAGCAATTCTGATGAAGTTCGTGTTGTATCATCTGTCTTAACATAAGTAATGAAGTTTTAGGAGACTGAAAAAAAAAAATGAAGCTGAGGCCTAGAGACTTGAAATAACTTGCTCCAGGTCACAAAGCTAGTGGCAGAATTATAGGATGCAGTTACCTCTGCCTCTGAAATTTTAAGTTTAATGTTTCACTTCTGACCACAGTTCTCTCTCATTTGAGCTCTTTCACTCATTTATTCCTGTTTTAATCTGTTTAGCCTGCTTCTCGGCAGCTGTGACTTTAAACATTCTCTTATCACCGCTACCTGCAACTGACCCTCATCCCGGTGTCTTGCCTGCTTACTGTCCTCCAGAACCCTGCCTCCCCCACCACACCCCCGGTCTGTCCATCGGTGTCATCCTCTGCTTCCGTGGATGTACTGCCCACGTGCGCTGCCTTGCGGTTGGGGACCGTGTCAGATTCTTGGCCTTTCCCCTTCTGCTGGGCCCTCTCACTGCCCAGAACATCTAGCCGTTCCTTCTTCTGTGCCAGTGGATGCTTCCTGCAAGACTTTATCCATGCCTCCCTCATCATTCTCCCGAAATGATCAGAGCTGCACTTTCCAGAGGAAACAGGGACCCTGGACAGAAACCCTGAGCTCCTGCCTCACCTCCTGGGAGCTCATTTGCAGTGGTTCTCCTTTTGTTTCCTCCCATCTCAGCAGAAAGCTCTGCCCTCTCGGTCCTCGTGCTCCCGTGTCCTCCTACCTCAGAAACTCCACTGACTCCACTCCCTCTGACATTTCCAGCATCTCCGTCTTCTGTCTTTTTTCTCACACCTTAAAAAGGAGCACGCCTCAGAACTCTGAGTCCTGCTTCAGTCAATCCATCCTTCAATTGAAGCTTTAAAACCACTCTCACCGTCTCAATACCGCCCGCTTCAAGTTCAACACTGCTGTTCAGTTAACTTTCCTCTGAAGCAGCGAAAACTGCCAAGGTTGTCAGTGACCTCTTAGTTGCCAGAGTTGGTAGATATGTTTCAGCTTTGAGTTTTTCAGTCTTTAAACTTGTTTCTCTTTTGGAACTTCTCCTCTTCTGCTTTCTTTGGCACTGTTCTCTGCTGGGTTTTCTCCCCTGTCAGACCGCCCTTTCTCACTTTTGCTAGCATCGTTTCATTTCTTTGTTCCTACATCCTAGGAAATACTGGCATTTGCTCATCCTTATCAGGGCCATCCACACCCTTCTTTAGCCACTGTGTCTGAGCTGATGGCTTCTTAGTCAGTGTCCCTCCAGAGCTGAAGGTCTGACCACCTGACTTTGACCTGGCCTCCTCTACTCAAATGCCTCATAGGTACTTCAAGCTGGTTGCGCTCAGACTGCATGAATTATCCACTTTTACCGTGTTCTTTGTCTTGAATTCTAGAGGCTTAGACATCCTTTGATTCTGCTGTCATGCCATGGCAGGCTGGTTATCAAGTCCAGTTATTTGGGCATTCCAGACAGCCCCAAATTCCTTCCTGTCCTCTTCGTCCCTGCTGTTCTTGCCCAAGTACTTGTTATGCCTTAAAAGGGCTAGTGCTGTAGCTTCCTGTCTTGCCTTCTTTCCTTCCAATGTGCTGTCTTCACTGCACCACCGCCCCTGCCCCCCGCCCCCCCCAGTCTGCATGCTGCCTTCAGAGTGATCTTTTCACCCAGCGTGCATCTGTGGCACACTGGAGCTGAAATCTTGAATGT
Organism: Odocoileus virginianus; assembly: GCF_023699985.2. NCBI lineage: Eukaryota > Metazoa > Chordata > Mammalia > Artiodactyla > Cervidae > Odocoileus > Odocoileus virginianus. The sequence goes on along the minus strand of NC_069677.1, from coordinate 29,137,917 downwards.
CTTTTTCTTTGTTGCAGGATGGAGTCCAGACTCTTCTGTATTTGATTACAAGGCATTCCATGATCTGACCCCTGTCACCTTTCCAACCTTCCCTCTTACTGCATCAGCTCCGTTGCCCTAGATATAGCAAACCCCTTCTCTTTCCTGGAATACACCATGATTTTAGGCCATTGTGATTTTAGGCCACTGTTTTGGGGGATGCCCTCCTTCTATCCCTATTCCTTTTATATCTGTAGTACTCCCTGTGGTCAGCATATCCATATATCTATCCATCATCCCCCCACCCATCCATGTTTCATCCATCCATCCAACCAACCAATCAACCAGCGTAATTGCTCTATAGCTGCTATCCACCAGGCCTGCTGCTCTTCTTACCTCAGCAGCCCTGCCCATCCCTTCCATCCCCGGAAGAACCATCACCTCTTCCTTATGATGTCATCCTTACCTCTCTTAATGCCGGAATCTGTTGTGCTGTTTGTTTGCACTCATGCTCGCCTCTGATGTTGGTGAGCTCCTCAAGGGATGGAGCGTGTCTTCACTCACTTTGCAGCCTGAACTCTAGCACAGAGCCTGACAGTCACGTCTGTGGACTGAGGAATTCCACTTTCTCAAGCCCTGTCGATTCCTAGTGGTGACTGATGCAGGCACAGAGGTGATGGTCTTTGGAAGGAAGGTCTTTTTTTTTTTTTTTCTGAATGGAATCAGACCTAATCTTAGTCTGAGGTGTGACTCTCACATTCCGGGAAAGCCTCACAGTCCAGCAGGTCTCCCTGAAATTCCTCTCCTTTCTCTCCACACTTTCTTGCAGGAGTGGAGGGGACAGTGAGATTGGAACAAGCAAAAGGATGCTGTAAACTTCTATAGAGAGATTACAAGTGACCTCCAAGACTGTTCAGTGTGAATGGTTAAATATACCTTTGGTGCAGGTTTTATGTCATCCTTTTTTGAGCAGGTAGGTGGAGGGAAGGGGAGCAGAGACTCTGAGATCTTGGAGGATATGGATTCTAAGAGCCGTAACATGAATGTAGCATTAGTATCTGGACAGACAAATTTTTGAGCTAAAGTAAAGTGAAAGTTGCTCAGTCGTGTCCGACTCTTTTTGACCCCATACACTATATAGTCCTTGAAATTCTCCAGGCCAGAATACTGGAGTAGGTAGCCTTTCACTTCTGCAGGGGATCTTCCCAATCCAGGGATCGAACCCAGGTCACCCGCATTGCAGGTGGATTCTTTATCAGCTAAGCCACCAGGAAAGCCTGAGAATACTGGAGTGGGTAGCCTATCCCTTCTCCAGTGAATCTTCCCAACCCAGGAATTAAACCTGGATCTCCTGCATTGCAGGTAGATTCTTTACCAGCTGAGCTATCAGGGAAGCCTGGTAGTTGCTTTTTTTTTTTTTTCTCCCTGAATGGAATCAGACCTAATCTGAGTCTGAAGTGTGACTCTCACATTCGGGGAGAGCCTCACAGTCCAGCAGGTCTCCCTGCAGCTCCTCTCCTCCTTTCTCCCCACACTCTTTTGAGCTAGAGTTCAATAATTTTACTTTCCTGAAATGGGAACTATAAACTTATAGTAGAAGCTATAAAAATTTATTGGGAGAATCACAAAGATGAGTCCACTTTCAATGCCGAATAATGAAATGTGGGAAAGGAGAGTTAAGACTGATAGGCTGCTCAATTGTGTCCAGCTCTGTGAGACCCCATGGCCCGTAGCCCGCCAGGCTCCTCGGTCTGTGGAATTCTCCAGGCAAGAATACAGGAGTGGGTTGCCATTTCCTCCTCCAGGAGATCTTCCAACCCACAGATTGAACTCGTGTCTCCTGCATTGGCAGATGGATTCTTTACCACTGGGAAGCCTCTAATAGTGATAGGAGGGTGAACTAAAGAAGCCGCAGGGCCTTGGTGCTGCCTTAACGTGTGGCCTCTTGAAAGGATGCTGGGATTTGACCCACACAACTGCTATTTGTTTGAAATATGCTCTTTTCTAGTAACAAGAAGAACATGCATGTGGAAATATAGTTTTGGTCATTTGAGGCAAACATTTTAATAGCCTCTTTGAGAGTAGAACATTTTGTGCGAGTATCAGAAGGGTAAGGAATGACTTCTTTCACAAAATCACTTGATAGCAGGGAACTTCTACCAGAGGTAGAAGGGTGGTGAACAGTCACCAGTGGGAGCTCCAAAAATGTTTAGGGAGGTTAGATTGGGGCTTATTATGACCAGAATATCAGCAGCTCTTTATTGATATTTATGAACTCTTTCCAGCAGCAGTTGTGAGCACTGAGGACAAGCACAGGGCTTAGTGGAGAGCAGGGGGAACAAGAGCCTCCCTCCTGGAGCCGCCATCCCCCCAGGGCTGCTCTGGCCTCGGGCATGGACTCCAGCCTCTTGGAAACACTTCCCCACTTGAAGTGTCCACTTCACCCTGACCCCTGGCTTCACTTCCCTTCCCAGAGATACTTCCTTGATAATTTGGTGAAAGCATAATCAGGTGGAACATTGCCTTTGCCTTCCCCCTCCCTTCATGGACATGGGTCAAGTTTCTGTTTATCCTGGGATCTCTAGTCCAGATTGAATATTTCCTCTTGGCCTTTTTATGAAAACTAAGAACCTCTGAGATGCTACCCCCACTCCTAATCATCTGTCCCAGAGGCTGTGCATTTTAACAATCTCTCGTTTTCTTTTCAGAAGGTAAGAGGTGCATCTGGTGGCGCTTTACCCAAAAGGAGGAATTCCAAGAATTTTTTAGGTAATGTAAATAGCTGTCAACAGTTTTCTCTGTGTGTGTGTGTGTATGGGTGACTGCACATGTTTGATTTGGAGCAACTGTCTGTTTACTGCTGTACAGTTTAAAGATGAGAGGAACCAATTTCACTCAAGATGGTCTGTCTCCACTTTGTGATTACCTGTGGTGAAGGATGCTTCCAACACACTTGTAGGGTTAGTGTTTTGAAGCAATTAGGCTGAAAGTGCCTGGAGAGAAATCGTACTTCTGTTTCTGGTCTCCTTTTTACTGCCTTTAAAGAAGAGACAGGTTTTTTTTTTTTTCTTTTTCTTTTTAATATTAGCCAAGCTACAGACTTTATTTGTATTTCACTATTTTTTCCTACTAACATTGTTTTTTCTTTGTTGTTGTTGTTGCCCTAGTAGCCCACATTGCATTTGGTTGTCATGTTTCCTTAATCCTGTCTGATCTGTGATAGTTCTGTAGACTTTTTAAATCTTTAATAATTGTGACACTTTTGAAGAGTACTGGCCAGTTATTTTGTGGACTGTACCTCAACTTGGATTTATCATGTGACTTCATGGTGAGCCTGAGATCATGTGTTTTTGGCCAGAATTCCTCAGAGGTGATGGGCCCTCTTCAGGGCCTGCCATCAGGGAGCACATGAAGCTGAACTATATGCTGGAGATGCTTCACCTTGATCACTTGTTAAGGTGGTGTCTGCCGGGTCTTTCCACTGTGAGGTTAAGGTATAGTTAATAAATATTTTGAAAGTGATACTTGGAGATGATACTAATACTTGTTTCTCCTCAAGTTTTTGTTCACTAATTTTATCATCCATTAGTGGATCTTGCCTGTAACCATGTGGTGTTTATCTAATAGTGATTTTCTGTCTCCCTCATTCAGAAGAGCCAGTTTTGCTCATACAAGTGAGGACTGGCTTCTATCTCATGTAATTATGATCATATTTCATATTAAACTTCCTGTATAGTTTTCCTGGAAGAAAAAATGGTTTGATAATTTTTGACCAGGCGAGTTTGTATCTGGAAATGCCTAGGATTATTGTTTGGAAGGAATTTCAAAATTGCATGTTGTAATTTTATTTTGGTTAAAAAAATTATATATGCATGTGTGTGTATGTATATCTCTATGTGTGTACATAAATGCATGTATATGTGTATATATATGTATGTACTTACATATATGCGTGTATATGTATGTATGTATATATATGTGTGTGTACATACATACTCATATACATATATAACTGAGAATCTAGTAGTGTTTGGCAAAATGTGCTCCAAATTGTTAATAGTAACTCCTTCCTGATGGTGAAATTGAGGTGACATCAGTTTTCATCTTTTGCTTATTTGTGTTTAAATTATTTTTCTGTAACAAAAAGACACATTTCTTATTTGAAAAGTAAAGCCACTGGATGTCTTGGAGCTGAGTTTCCTTCATGGTGGGGTTCTCTGTTACTCTGCACTGGGTCCACTCTTGCTGTCTTCTCTCCATATTTTCAGCCCATGCTTTTCTTTATGAGGCTTATCTGCAGTTGGTGTTCCCACACTGGCCAATCTTTTCCACTGCTCAGCATGGCTTTGGACCACAACCCAGGTTAACCAACTAGACTTGGAGAAGCTTAGAATAAGCCTGAAAGCTGAAATGATTAATGCATATTGATGTTTTGCTTATAAGCCTTTGGCTCCCTTGCACTACTAGTGATAATGAACTTCTTCTGAATTAATGACATCAGCATGGCATTCTTAAACATCTTGATCTGCTGTTGTTGTTTTTCATTATTTTCTTTGGTTGAATAAAGGAGTTAGCTGACCTCTTGTTCTTTAACCTTTGTGCTTTTTACTCAAAAGACCTTGCAGTTTTATTTTTCTAATTATCATATTGGTGGTAGTGGATATTGTCAAGTAACTTTTTAACAAATAATCCAAAGGTAAGCATTGAGGTTTTGTGCTTCATACTGTGTGGACCCCTCCATTGCTTCCTGGGAGCACTAGCCCCCTGCTTTCATTTCAGTGGGACTTTTTCTATGGGCTGCTGTCTGTTCTCTTAATACTTCATGTCTTAGAAAGCCAGAAACTCACAATCCAGCAAAAATGTTCTATTTGGATTGTACCAGTTTTTTAAAAACTTAAATTTGAATGTCACTGGCACTCTGGGACTTGCCCTAGGCCCCAGTTCTTTCTTTGATTTTATACTCAGATGTTTCACTAAACTTATAGTAAGAATTACGTTTCACAGGCCCTGATTTAAAGCCTCAACTGGTGCTTCATTGCTCCCAGTAGCAGCCACTGTACTCTTGCCACACTGATCATAGCTCTGTTTTAAAGGTGGTGTGGCCCGTGAATTACTTTCACTGAAGGACTGTATTAGACTTGTGCTGTGCTGTGCTCCCGTCACGTCTGGCTCTTTGCACCCCATGGACTGTAGTCCTCCAAGCTCCTCTGTTCATGGGATTTCCCAGGCAAGAATACTGGAGTGGGTTGCCATTTCTTCCTCCAAGAGATCTTCCTGACTCAGGGGTCAAACCCGTGTCTCCTGCATCGACAGGTGGGTTCTTTACCACGGAACCACCTGGGTAGCCCTGTATTAGGCTTACCTCTGGTTTATTTAACAGGAATTATAAAATATTGGTGAATTTAAATGAGGTAGGTGTTAATTTCTTTTATTTCATGTAGAGGATGTTGGGAAATAGCAAAACCAGGCTGATCTGATACCCTTATTCAACAGATTCTAGGTTCTTCCCATATTTCTGTTTCACACTCCATCCTGGTCTGTGATTTCTAACCTCATGGTCACTTCATGGTCCAAAATAGCTGCTGGAATTCCAGCCATCACATCCCCATTCTGGAAAGCAGGGAAGAAAAAGGGGAAGGGACAAAAAAGAATCTAGTCTCCCAGTTTATTCATTTTTCTTTTGTCAGTGTTCTCACAGATCCCCATGCCACACTTTACTTTATACTTCTCTCATCAGAAATTGGTCACATACTTATGCTGTGTGCTGCATAGGAGGCTGGAAAGCAAAGTCTATTAACTGGCTTCACTGAGTAAAGTCTGTTAGTCAGGAAGAAGGGGAGAGTAGGGACTTCCCTGGTGGTCCAGTGGCTAAGACTCTATGGTTCCAATGCAGGGGGCTGGGGTTTGATGTCTGGTTAGGGAACTAGATCTTACATCCCGCACCTGAGAGTTCGCATGCTGCAACTAAAGATCCTGCATGCCACGACTAAGACCTGGCATAGCCAAATAAATAAATAAAGATTAAAAAATGAAGAAGGAGAGAATGAATACTGGGAGGCAGCATGTAGCCTCTGCCCCAATTTCCTTCCCTAAAAAGGGACATCGGGTTGTTTCTTCAAGAAAAGGAAACGAGCTCAGAGCTCTCTTGCAGCCTCTTTGTTTCTTTGACTAGAAAGTACTTTTTCACTGCTGTTGAAATATAGTTATGATGACCCTTCGTCCCCTTCACAAAACACACGCAGATGACTAACACTTTCTCCTGGATAGAGGCTTTTTATCCCCTTTCACTTAATGACTTTATGGCTAATTCCATTCCTGTTGGCTCAATACTGACATTGAAACCACTGAATCATTGTGACCTTCATATTGATTTTAAAAGGGAAACTGAGGCCATTAGCTAGTCCTGTATGCTTACCCAAGTCTCCTGAGCCCCATTCTGCCCCTACATTCAAGTTAACTCTTTCTCCTGATTACCTCGATAGTCATCTAAATGAAATCCTAGTTAAGGATCCATCCCTCAGTTCTCACTTTTGCTGGTAACTCTTTTTAGAATCAATAATGACAGTTATTGGTAATTTTTGAATCAGAGAAATTTTGTGCTTCTCATAGGAGAGAAATTTAAATTTAGGATTTTAAAAATATTCTTTGAAATACATAGCACATGGACAAAGCTTAAAATTGAAAAGTTTTAAGAGCCTCCGTAACAAAAAGTAAGTTTTTCTCCCTTCCCTATGTCCCAGCCACTTAGTTACCCAGAGACAAATAGTAGTTTCTGTTTGTACATCCTCATATATGTTATGTATTCTCCAGCAATAGTTTAGACCTGTGCCATGCTTTTAGACTTTATTTGTGTAGGTGGTGGGGAGCCATTAACACTTTGGTTCCCAAACTGTGTCTTGGGACACTCCAGGTTGCCACAACAAACTCACAGGTAAATCACAGGATATTTTAACTCTTTAAGGGAACACAGTGATGCTTGAACATTGCATGAATGAGTAGCTTGATGCAGTCTCGCTAGTATATTATCCTATATTCCTTTCAGTGACTTTATCTCTTTGTGAAGCGGTCTTGTTTTTAGTGGTTTCTATGGTAAAAAGGCAAGTACCATGTGAAAATAAATGTGGAATGGAAAATAAGGGAGGCAGTGTCCAGTCTGATTCAAAGAGAAGTTCTGCCATGCCTTCCAGGTGCACACATCCCTTTAGTCAGGGATTAATGGTTATTTAAGAGGGAAATAAAACATTTACTTCCTTTCAGTTTATGTGTATTGTATTTTCAAATGCCTGCTAACTTGTTAGAACAAAAATATTTGTTATATAACTTGTTATTAAGTTATGTTATAGTTATTAAGTTATAGTTATTAATATATAGTTATTAAGTTATACTAAATAAATAGAGCATTGGGCGTGTCTTTTGGTTTAGGGCCACTGTGCAAAAATTGCTGTGAACTGAGAAAGTGGGCAGCTCTGCATTAGTGTTTTTAAGCTAGAAAAGGGCACTATTAGGCTGTCTTTGGCAGAGATAATTTACAACAATGTGAAAGATTGTGGATTTTGGGAGTTGGCTGATACAAAACTTACTGTTTTGGGGGATGAAAGGAGAGAAGAGGGAGTGGAAGGGAGTCCAGGGTCTTCACAGAAATACCCCAGGACTCATGATGGGATTCTCACCTCATCTCAAATATTCTTTATGTTAAAGCTACAAGTGTGTAGTCATGTAAATAACTGGTAGTAAATTTAATTTAAAAGGTCATCTCTTTGGTATGTCATACAACAGTGTTAGGGCTTCCCTGGTGGTTCAGATGATAAAGAATCTGCCTTCAGTGCAGGAGACCTGGGTTCGATCCCTGGGTTGGGAAGATCCCCTGGAGGGAGGAAATGGCAACCCACTCCAGTATTCTTGCCTGGAGAATCCCATGGACAGAGGAGCCTGGCAGGCTACAGTCCATGGGGTCACAAAGAGTTGGACACAACTGAGTGACTGACACAAAACAGGGTTAAATGTTCATGTTTCTATTGAGTCCCCCACCTGTCTCCCCCAACAACTTTCACAAATAGGAGTAAATGAGTCAGCTCTTCTGTGTCTGAAGACTGGGATGTCGAAAAGCTACTGCTAAACCTCAGAGAGCTTACATTCCGCCTTTTGGCCTTTAGCCTTGATGTTCATACTTGATGAGGAATAGGTGGAAAACAGAGCCGCTGTGGAAAGTTCCTGAAACAGGCCTGCTCAGGAAACTTACATGTGCCTATAATGACCAGAAGTTTCAAGGAAACCCCGTTTTGTCCTTTCCTTCTAAGTAGGTCATAGAGCAGGGTCTGGGCTCAAGGAGCTACCCTCATACCCTCATGGGAGGGTTTGCGGTTGGTCAGATTTCCCAGCACTGATGCAGCAGGCTGCTCACTTCCAGCACACAGATTAACAAATTAATGTTAGTTAATTTGTTACAGTCAGGCTGAGAGAACCCTGAGCCGGGCTTCAGAGCCCTGGCTTGATTTAGAGATCCTTTCTTCTGCTGTGCCACTTCGTAGTGACTTTTTGGAATGGCTGTGGTCCCAGCTACCTCTCAGGGATCTGAGCAGATCACTGAGGTAGAGTTCAAGAAGGAGTATTATAAAATAAAATTTGTCTTTTGATTTAGAGAAAGAGCCCATCCAGGAATTACCAGTTCGTTGTCCCAGTAACTGTTTGGAAGAGGTTGGGGGTCCTTTTTCTGCTGGTCCCTAGCCCTTAGTTACCCTGTTGATTCCTTAACTAGATATTTTGGGCTGGTGAGACTCTAATTAGAAAAATTTGGAGATTGTAGACTTATATTTAGAATCAAAGGGTCATGTATATTCAGGGGAAACTTTAACTTTGCCAGTTAGATTCAGAGTGTAGGTTACCTCTGCTGAATGTGGGCTCCCCTGGTAGCTCAGACGGTAAAGAATCTGCCGGCAATGCAGGAGACCAGAGTTCGATCACTGGATCAGGAAGATCCCCTGGAGAAGGGAATGAATGGCAAGCCACTCCAGTACAAAGCTCTGCTTTTTTGCATGACAGCAGTCTTGCTTTTTTAACAGACATCAGTTATCAATGTAAAAAAACCCCAAACTGAAACAGCACTTTGGATGCTCTAGCTTTGCTTTTGTCTTTAACATGCTGGTGCTGTTAACTTCCTAAAGTTAATGTCTCCTAATGTCTCCTTTCCAGACATTTGTGGAGTGTGTGGTGTGTGCTGGGCATTGTGCCGGGACTAGGGATTTGAAGGTGAATAAGACTCACTTCTTACACTTAGAGCTTACCATCTGAGAAGCATCTGAAGTTTATATCTTCTCCACATTTGGATCACGTAGAAGATCCCCCATGATATCCTGGTTCCTCCTGAAACTGACTTCAGCATTGCTTTGGAGCTGTCAGCCAAAGGGAAGGGAGGGCACTTGTGCTTATATTAGTTGTTAGTAGTGTGGAGAAGAGAGGATGGTGAGGGTGATGGTGGGAGTGATGGCAGCTATTTTGTGGAGCCCCTCACCCCTACCAGATCCTAACTAGGTGCCTTAAAACCTTACCTTCTTTAATTTTCTCAACAGTCGTAGTGGGTAGCTAATATTGTCCATAGTCTCCTCCTGAGGAAGGTGAACTTGGAAAGAACTTGCCCAGGCTTATGTAGCTAGTCAACATCAGGGTGGGTTTTTTTCTTTTTTTTGGACTTAGTTTATCATTGTTTTTGGCCAGGTAAGATTTAAATTAGCATTGCGAATTGTGTATGTTTTCTCTGGAACAAAAAACATTTAGATTATGTGTTATATGAGCTGAATCTAGACACAAAGCCAGAAGATTTATACTTTGGTTATTCAGAATTATTATGCACAATATAATAAAGAAGAATTTAAGAATAAAGTTCATCCCCTTGTTCTTCTCTTTTTTTTTGGCCTTGCTACGCAGCTTGTGGGATCTTAGTTCCCTGGCCAGGGATTGCACCTGTGCCCTCGGTAGTGAAAGTGTGGAGTCCTAACTCACTAAACCACCACAGAATTCCCCATTCATTGTTTTCATTTGTTCAGATTTCCTTCCAATTTTTGTCTATGAATATAACTAATATAAAGTCTTTGCAGTGAAGATGAACTTTATAATTTTAGCATTAACATGGCATAAACATTTCCATGTCTCTACACAGTCTAAAAAAAACATCATTTGAGTAATATGCTAGTGGGTTAAACACCATTCTCATTGAACATTTAGGTTCTAATTTTTAAAAATTAGATACTGGGATATTCTTATTTTTATAACATAGGATGTCTATCTTTATTTGAATTATTTTCTTTAAATAAAAGCGTCTAGTTACTTTTTAAACTCTTAGACTCTTCTTTGACATTGTTTTTTGCGAAAACAACCTCTTATGGCTACCTAACAAAGTTATTTGTTTATTTTGGCATTTCCGATTCTTATTATTTAGAACCTTTTATTAAAATGTGTAGACTGTGTTTCAGCTGTTTCTCACTTTCCACTTAAAATTGCTCTCTCTTTGAGAATTTAAGAGCAGATCTGTACATAAAAAGGTACCAGGTTGAGGCTTTTGAGGCATACAACAAGGTAGTAACAGAATCTAGATCCCTTGGTTTTCAGCTGGCTGCTTCGTCTAGTAAAATAACTTTCTCCTGTTTACAGAGCCCGTATTTGTGTACCTGTTTGTGTGTGTGTGAGTGGAAGATGGCTTGAGAGCTCTTTGTCACCATAGATCCAAATGTCTAAATATACAAACATGATCTGGTTTCTGGCATCCATGTGAATGCAAGGCTGAAATGTCCATGTAAATATTGTGACAGGACATTTCCTTGAGCCTTTGCGTAACCTTTCCCAGGGGCCAGCCTAGCAAAAAGGTGATGACTTGATAGATACCAGGCCAGACTTCCTTACTGAAAATCCTCCACGACCTGAGGACAACAGGACTGCTTAGATTATAGGGTTCCCCCCTCTGGCTTAGTATCTCAACAACTCTTAGAGGGGCGGGGAGGATGGGAAAGAGAGAGACAGAGGGGGGAAACTGAGGTTTTATTTTAAAATAGATCACCAGTAAATGGTAAGAATTATCGTGTGCCAGATCCCTTGTTTATAATTTATTTATTCTCCATATAAACGGTGTGAGATAAGTTTTATTATCTCCATTCTACAAACGAGGAAACTAAGGCTTAGAGAGTTTGTGGCTTGACCAAAGAAACATTCATTTTGGAGCCAGAGTTGAAGCTGGGCTTATCTACTCTCAAATCCATGTACTTTCTTCTGTTGTGTTAGGAGAAATATTCCACCCTATTCTTGTGAAGTCAGAGCCAAGTACCCGACAAGTCATAATGACCAACCTCTTCCTTTCAACATCTGTAAGAATTGAACATCTCGTGCAAATGAATGCTTTAAGTATCAAGCTTTATGGTATGACTGAGTCTTCTTTGTCCATCTGTTCCTAGGGGATAAGTGTGCACAACCTAGGGAGGATGGAGAGGCCTGCTAGTCCTGGCTCGGGCCAGAAGGATGGCCGGCTTTCAGCCCTGTGAGCTGCTGGCTTTCCCAGTGAGTGCTGCCCTGGTGTGCCATGTTCTTTCTTCACTTCTTGTTCTTTGTTTTTGTTTTCTCCTCAGATCTAGATACTGATGACGATTTAAATAGCGACGATTATGAATATGAAGATGAAGCCAAACTTGTTATATTCCCAGACCACTATGAAATAGCCCTACCAAATATTGAGGAGTTACCAGCCCTGGTCAGTGAGTGTGCACGGCTGCTAGCTAGATGCGCGTGACTCTCTGCGTGTGTCAGGTGTGTGTGTGCTGGGCGGTGGGGAAGGCAGGGTGAGTGAGAGAGGAAGAGGAGAGTGAGCAGAGACAGGAGCAGGGGCTGCTCGTCTGTGAAGAGGGCCCCCCTGGGTCCCTTGCAGTAACACTGGGCTGCGTGCCCTCTGCTGCTGCTGGCTGGCCTCCTCCACGTGCGCTGGCTTCTTGCCACCTGTGAATCAGTCTCTTGCTTCGATTTTCAAACTGTGCCTCTGAGATGTGCAGGAGAGGGACTGCCTCCCCTTTAGAGGGACGCCTACAATTTTTCTCTCTCCTGCATGTTGGCCTTCCATGTACGATTTTGTTTGGGAAACATAAAAGAGTTCCACTGAGAAACAACAGCAACAGGAGTTTGGAAATAACCAAGTATTTAGAAATCACAGGTCTCCAGAAGTTCTGTGGGAGTGTGTTCCTTTAGGACAGAGACTGCTTTATAGGTTTTAGAATTTAGATTCAGTGGTGAGTTTTTCCCCCTTCCTTTCTCTTTTGTGAAGCAGCTTTTTCATCTTCCTGAACAATTTAAAGCTGAGGGCGGGGTGGTGGTGGTGGTGGTGGTACGAGGAAGCCAGTTTCTGTTTTACTTTGATTCCCAAATTCTGTGGGGCCCAGACCATTTTCCTACTCTTCCCTCATTTCCTGTATTTTCTGCACTGCCTCAGCCATTTTTGTGTTCTTTTCTCTTTCTTTTCCACTCTGTTATGTCCTGACTTCTCAGAGTCTGGCCACAGATAGCAGAATTAGACATTCCAGCTCATTTTTTTCCCTCCTCAAGGTTTGCTAAAACCAAAGCTAAGTCTCTGGGTTCCCGATCCTTCCGAATGTTGTGTGACTCTGTCTATAGGCCCCTTGCTGCTCACGTGCCCCTGTCAAGAGGGCACATTTGTGCTCGGGGTTCCCCTGGCACTAGGGGCAAGGTTTCTACCATTCAGCCAATTTTGCCTCTGATCTACTTTATACCTAAGCATAAGACCACAGAACTGAAAAATTTGTGTATTTAGCTATTGTTGCTCTTTCCTCTAATTATTTGATCTAGCATATCCTTTTTCTTATAATGGTACCAAGTGCATAGCTTTTAGCAACACGTACAGAATTAAATTACCTCTCCTTTCTGCAGTTCCCCAAGTCTACTCATGTGGCATTTACCAAGGGCAAAATATATGATGGACAAAATGGTCTTACCATTATCTGATATTATATACTAAACCTTATATCTGTATAAAACTAGGAGTTCTCACTGCTCTTGTTTAATATAACTCTTGAGTCTGTTATCAAAAAAGAAGCAGCACATTGTGAATGAATGCCATAGGGATGATTTTTCTCTCACTCATTTATGAAAAAAAAGTCTTCATGTGAGAAAAGTTAAGAAGAGAGCCTTTAAGTACTTTTAATTATTCCTATATGCAGACCATAATTCCAAGTGTGAATGCTTTTATAGAGAGGTGAAGTGTCACAGAAATCTGAATCTAGCAATATATATTATAATTTCTAATAGAGTCTTTTAAGGAGTGCTTTAAGAATTAAAAACGGAGGGAGGGAATTGCTTGGAAGGTGAGGTAGGGAGATAGAAGGGGAAGCCTGGGTGTATCTGATGGTAACTGGTTTTATCTATATAACAGATGCTCGTTCCTATAATTTCTTTTTATGCTTTTGCTACATTTTGGGTATTTGATAACTCTCTTTTTAGGTTTCTAAATACCAAAAATTATTGAACTTCAAGTTACCCAACCAGGTCTTCTGTCATATCTTGCATTTCTCATCACAAAAAAATTCAGTTTCAGATAGGTACTCTGTAGATGCTACCAGAAAACTGAACTACCTCTTAGGTGATACAGGGATCACAGAGAGAGAGCGTCTGGGACTTTAGTGATCTTAGAGCCTGAGCTCTAATTCCTCATTTTGGACTCAGGAACTCAAGCAGTGGTGCGCTTGTAGTTGGTTAGCAACCAGCTCCCTGCGCTGTAGTGGTTGCCGATTTCAGTGGTGTAAATACTTCCACCATGGCTGATTTCAGGCTAACATGTCACCAGTGCAGTGTTGGGAAGAGATGTGTAGTAGGACACTGTCACCTATGGTTTCCACCACTTACATAACGTGGATATAAGTGACTTCCAAAGCGTATAGATTAGATATTAAGATAGAGTAACACAGCTAGGGAGTGAAGAGTTTTAAACATTTTTTGCCTTTAAAAAATATGTTTATTTGTGAGCCTATAGAATTTAATTTTTTTTTTTAGAATTTTTTTTAGAATTTAATTTCTAATAATGGCTGTGCTTAACAATCCTCTTGAAGAATTTCTTAAAATTTAGCAATCAATTCCGTGAGCCAGTTTGAGCCAATGCCAGAACACCCCTGAACTTGTGATAATTCATAATATAATGTAGGATAATGGATCCTGACTTTCAACTGTGATCCATAAAAAGGGTCTCTAAGTGATTTTAGACGGTATTCTGAAAACACTAGGTCAGTGTTTTATAGTGTCCCAGACGACTAAGGAAATTTTTTTGAGTGTCACCAGGAAGGAATCTCAAAGAAAAGAGAGAATATTACATCTGAATCATTGTGCATTACAAACTAGAACACTTAAAGATCTAATGGGTTGGAGAAGATTCAGAAGAGGACAGGGAAGCGATCAAGGTAGTCAGTGAAATAGCAGGGAGATTATAACAGGCCAGAGTAAAAAGATGAGGATTTGTAGCCAGGAGTGTTAAGGCAGCATGGCCCAAACACATAAGCATCAGGGAGCTCATGATGAACCCAACCTTGTTTCCTAGGGATATTGCCAGAAGGGAGTGGAAGATGATTTTTGATAATTGAAAGGAAGCACTAATTATATAACACTGCTTGTGGGAGATGAATGGGAATATTTTTGGAAAACATTGAGAGAGGGGCAAGATAGGGAAAGGGGATTAAGAGGTATATACTACTAGGTATAAAATAAATAAGATAGAAGGATATAAGGTACAGCACAGGGAATATAACCAGTTATTTTATAATAACTTTAAATAGAGTATATATTACAAAATATCAGATTACTGTGTTGTACACTTGAAACTAATATAACATCGTAAATCAATTATGACAAAAATTTCTATCAAATAAACAATCCCCACCCCCCCATGGAAAAAAGGAGAGGTTTAAATATATTTTTGAATGCCTGATTGCCTGATCTGTAGTGGAGTATAAGTTTTTTTTTTTTGTAATGGAATGTAAGCTTTTTGAGGGCAGGAACCTTTTCCTTCTGACCATGCCTAGCCCAGTGATGTCAATTAGCAGTGTTCAGTATATCCTCAGAAAGTTTTAAAAGCTGGAGAAGGGCGGGCTCTAATGTTCACGGCAGATCACTGCCTACTGGGCAGAGAAGAGGGAGCGAGAGTGGGAGAAGGAAAACCTTAAGGCAGCTGTTGTGTGGCTGGAATGATGGTTGGGACTAAGATGGGTGTGGCTGAAATTAAGAAGAGGTAGATTGCAAATAGATTTTGGATATAGGACTGATAGGAATTGCTCATGGCCTGGGTGGGTGTGGGATGGCAGCTGAGGCCTTTATTATCTCTTTTTTCCCCTTGTAGTTGTTTATTTTATGTTTTTATTGAAGTATAGTTACTTTACAATGTATTAGTTTCTGCTGTACAATGAAGTGAATCGGTTGTATGTGTGTGTCTCTGTGTGTGTGTATATATATATATTTATCTCCACTCTTTAGATTTCTTTCCCATTTGGTGGTGATGGTGGTTTAGTCACTAAGTCGTGTCTGACTCTTTGTGACCCCATAGACTGTAGCCTACCAGGTTCCTCTGTCCATGGGATTTCCCAGGCAAGAATACCGAAGTGCGTGGCCATTCCCTTCTCCAGGGCATCTTCCTGACCCAGGGATCAAACCCTGGTATCTTACACTGCAGGCGGATTCTTAACCAAGTGAGCTAGCGGGGAACCATAGAGTATGTCTTTTAATCTCTTCTCGGGTCAGTTGTTGGTGCTACCCAGAGGAAAACATTCTCTATGAAGTTCAGCTAATTGTGCAGGAGGATAGTGATATAGAATATACATTTTTGTTAAAAAATTGGCTTTTATTATATTCAGTGGCTTTTATTATATCCAGTGGCTTTTATTATATTCAGAATTGGGCATCCATCATGACTATTTCATTTTAGAATATTTTTATTACCCCACAGCCATCACCTACCCCTCTGCCTCTTATCCCCCTAGCCTCTGGCTATCACTAATCTGCTTTCTGTCTTTATGGATTTGCCTATTTTGTACATTCCATATAAAAGGAATCATGGTTCTTTGTGGCTGACTTTTTTTTAACTTAGCATACATTTTCAAGGTCCATCTAGGTTGTAGCATGTATCGTTACTTCATTCTTTTTTATTGCTGATAACAGTTCTTATGTCAAAATATAATACTTTATCCATTTATCATTAATGGGCTTTTGGGTTGTTTCTACTTTTGGCTGTTATAAATAATGCTTCTGTGAACATTTGTGGATAAATTTTTGTGTAGACCTCTATTTTTATTTATTAATACCTTGAGTGTATACCTCGGAATGGAATTGCAGGGTCATATGGTAGTTCTGTTTAACCATTTGAGGACCTGCCAAATTATTTTCCAAAGTGGCCATGCCATTTAACATTCTCATCAGAATATGCTTTTAAAGAGAGCTAGAAATAGCTTACAGCATTGAGCAAATAGTGAATAGTTGTGAGAGGCCTGTGTTCAGGATCAACGGGGTTTGGGAGAAAGTACAGAGTCTGCCCTCCCTGGTGGTTAGTTGGTGCTAAGCCGGACATCACAGATTTGCTCATAATGGCTGGTCTGGCACAGAGACATCTAGGCGTGTCCCCATCCAAGGTCACATTTGCACCAGATTAGGAAATGGAGCCATGCTGCTTGCATTCCATTCAAGTGCCCTTGACCACTTGTCATTGTGTGATGAGCTCAGGATATTGGATATCTTGGTGTATATTTGTTAGGAGTAAAATATACCACTTGGGTAAATCCTAGGTATTCCTGTTGCTAGTTTCACCCTTGTAAATTGTTCACCGTATACTTTCCACTCCACTTGCTCAGAGACAGAAATTGTTAAGTCTGACTTTTATGCTTGAATTTACAAACTGGATTTAGTTCTTTGCTATCTTGTGTCATTGTTAATACTGCAAATTCCAGGCCAGGACAAAACCTAGCTAGACCCAGGGGGAAAGTGCTAGAGTCAGGAAACTAACATCTTACTCTCGTGGTAATTAAGCTGTTTGAATTTTCTTGACTTAAGTTGTATTTATTAATAAACTTTAAGATTCATTTTACAAAAATTGCTGTTCTCAAACTGTTTTATGTATTGTATCTGCATTTGTCTTATAGGTAACAATTGCTTGTGATGCAGTTCTCAGCTCAAAATCTCCATACAGAAAGCAGGACCCAGATACATGGGAGAATGAATTGCCAGTGTCGAAATATGCCAATAACCTCACCCAGTTGGACAATGGAGTCAGAATTCCTCCAAGGTGAGAGTCAGCAAAATGGAACTTTACTGCCTAAAACTGGTCAAAGGATTATTTATTTTTCTACTTCTTCACTGAATTAGCAGTTATATATGTTCTTATCAGTTGCCTTTTATAAAAATAAGCTCAAAAATTCTCTCTAGAATTATCTATACCTTTGCAGTAGATGCTGACTGTGGCCAGTCCCTACCCCAGAGCCCAGCCCATCCCCACCCTAAGGCATCTGATTGCAGACTGCAGCTCTTTCTTAGGGGCTTTCTCTATATGCCAGAGCCAGGTAGGCTGGTGCATGGGACAATCAGAAATGCTGTGAAGTCATGCTCCCTCCTGTCCTCCTGGAACAGCCCCCAACCAGGATCTGTGGAGTGGAAGGATGAATACCTAGACCCCCACCCTCAAGTGGGGTAACTGTCTCCTGGAGTTCCGCAGCTGGACTGAGCCCCATTGGCCCGGGGGGTCATCTGCTTGTTGACAGTCTCCGGCCTGGCTGTCTACCCTTTCAATCTCTCTTCCCTCAACTCCCCTAGGGTGCTTCCTGGGATCACCTCCTGGACAAGCCATTTGCATTCAGATCTTTGTCTACCTCTAGGGGGACCCAAGGAGAAGGCAGTAGCAACCCCCTCCAGTACTGCTGCCTGGAAAATCCCATGGACGGAGGAGCCTGGTGGGCTGCAGTTGATGGGGTCGCTAAGAGTCGGAGGCGACTGAGCGACTTCACTTTCACTTTTCACTTTCCACTTTCATGCATTGGAGAAGGAAATGGCAACCCACTCCAGTGTTCTTGCCAGGAGAATCCCAGGGATGGGGGAGCCTGGTGGGCTGCCGTCTATGGGGTCACACAGAGTCGGCCACAACTGAAGTGACTTAGCAGCAGGGGGACCCAGCTACAAAGACTTACAATAGTCTTTGGTTATCAGGTTTTGGCTAGAATGCTCTTTAGGCTTCATTGGCACCTCCTGTAATCAGAGGCAGGTGTGTTTCCAGAGGCAGGGGCTAGAGGGAAAGAGCAGGTGGATTCAGAATGTATTCAGAATGGTTGGACCCTGGCTATGCTGCCTTCTGCTCTGTGTGGTCTTAGGGAAGGCTCTGTACCTCTGGGTCTGTTGTTCTCTTTGATAGTGGGGATGGTAATAATGCTGAAGAGTGTTTATTAGAATTGCATGGTAAGACTTCTGTAAAGCCCTTGCCCCATACCTGGCATTTAACCTTCACTGAAGTCGTTAATGCAAAGAAAGAGGAAAACAGTAGACAGGGAAGGACTAGAGATCTCTTCAAGAGATTTGGAGAGATCCAGGGAACATTTCATGCAGGGATAGACACGATAAAGGACAGAAACAGTAAGGATCAAACAGATGCAGAAGAGATTAAGAAGAGATAGCAAGAATACACAGAAGAAGTATACAAAAAAGGTCTTAATGACTTGAATCATCACAATGATGTGGTCACTCACCTGGAGCCAGATATCCTGGAGTATGAAGTCAAGTGGGCCTTAGGAAGCATTACTAGGAATGAAACTAGTGGAGGTGACAGAATTTCAGCTCAGCTATTTCAAATACTAAGAGATGATGCTGTTAAAGTACTGCACTCAATATGTCAGCAAATTTGGAAAACTCAGCAATGGCCACAGGACTGGAAAAAGTCAGTTTTCATTCCAATCCCAAAGAAGGGCAATGCTAAAGTATGTTCAAACTACTGTACAGTTGTGCTCATTTCACATGCTAGCAAGGTTATGCTCAAAATCCTTCAAGCTAGGCTTCAGTAGTACATGAACCAAGAACCTCCAGTTGTACAAGCTAGATTTTGAAGAGGCAGAGTAACCAGAGATCAAATTGCCAACATCCATTGGATCATAGAAAAAAGCAACAGAGTTCCAGAAAACATCTGCTTCATTGACTTCACGAAAACCTTTGACTGTGTGGATCACAACGAACTGTGGAAGATTCTTAAAGAGATGGAAATACCAGACCACCTTACCTGCCTCCTGAGAAATCTGCACCTCAGGTCACAAAGCAACAGTTAGAACTGGACATGGAACAATGGAGTAGTTCCAAATAGGGAAAGGAGTACATCAAGGCTGTATATTGTCATCCTACCCATTTAACTTGTATGCAGAGTACATCATGCGAAATGCTGGACTGGAAGAAGCACAAGCTGGAATCAAGATTGCCGGGTGAAATATCAATAACCTCAGATATGCAGATGACACCACCCTTATGGCAGAAAGCAAGAGGAGCTTAGCCTCTTGAAGAGGGTGAAAGAGGAGGGTGAAAAAACTAGTGTGAAACAACATCAAACAAACTAAGATCATGGCATCTGGTCCCATCACTTCATGGCAAGTAGAAGGGGAAAAAGTGGAAGCAGTGACATTTTCTTTTCTTGGGCTCCAAAATCTGCAGACGGTGACTGCAGCCATGAAATTAAAAGAGTTGCTCCTTGGAAGAAAAGTTATGACAAACCTAGACAGCATATTAAAAAGTAAAGATATCACTTTGCCAACAAATGTCCGTATAGTAAAAGCTAAAATAATGTACAGATGTGAGACTTGGATCATAAAGAAGGCTGAGCGCCAAAGAATTGATGCTTTCAACCTGTGGTACTGGAGAAGATCCTTGAGAGTCCTTTGGACTGCAAAGAGATCAATGCAGTCAATCCTCAAAGAAATTAGCCTTGAATATTCATTGGAAGGACTGATGCTGAAGCTCCAATACTTTGGCCACCTAGTGCAAAGAGCTGACTCATTGGAAAAGACCCTGATGCTGGGATAGATTGAAGGCAAAGGGAGAGTGGGGGCACAGAGGATGAGATGGTTAGATAGCATCACCAACTCAATGGACATGAATTTGAGCAAACTCCGGGAGATAGTGGTAGACAAAGGGGCCGGGCATGCTACACCCATGAGGTCACAAAGCGTTGGCCACGACCTAGAGACTGAATAACAACAACAACAGCAAAGTGTTTACCTGTCTACTTAGATTGCCAGTGTGGTAGGGTTTTGTTTAAACTAGTAGTGAAGCATTACTACTAGTGGTTAATGCTTCAGAACCTCAGCTGTTTATACACATGGGATCTTTCATAATTTAAACTCACTCAGGCTTTACTGTCTCTCATGTAAGGAATTTTAAGGAAATGACCTCTCTTCCTACCCTCAGGTTCTGTGTTAGTTTTCTAAGGTAAAAGAGCTCTCTTGGAGGACCTGGCCCCCCGTGTGAGTGCCCCTTCTGCTCTGGAGTGGGTCTCTGTTATTCCACTGACCCTGCGTCCCCCCCAGCTTGAAGCACCCGTCTTCTTGGATGTTAGTTTTCTCATCCCGCCTCGTGCTGTGGCCGTGCTCACTGTCCTCTGGTGACTTCGCAGTGGCTGGAAGTGTGCCAGGTGCGACCTTCGGGAGAACCTCTGGTTGAACCTGACCGATGGCTCCGTGCTGTGTGGGAAGTGGTTCTTTGACAGCTCCGGGGGCAACGGGCATGCGCTGGAGCATTACAGAGACACGGGCTACCCTCTCGCTGTGAAACTGGGGACCATCACTCCGGATGGGGCCGGTGAGTGTGACTCTACCAACCCGGGCCCCTGCAGAGGCTCCCTCTCGGATTAACTGGTGTCTTCATCTCTGGGGTTGGAGGGCATAAGCTCTGGACTAAGACAGCCCAGGCGTGAATCCTGATTCTGCCTCTTATTAGCTGTGAGATCTTGGGTCAGCCTCCGGTTCCTCATCTTGAGGATAATCATGGTACCTTCCTCACAGGTTTGTCAAGGTGCATAAGCATTTAGCCTGGTGCCCACAAAACCTGGTAAAAGTTTTTTGCTTTTGTATCTTTCTGTATATCCCTTGGCTAATGGCTCAGTGGGAGAGAATCAACTGCCAGTGTAGGAGATGCAGGTTCGATCCCTGGGTCGGGAAGATCCCCTGGAGAAGGAAATGGCAACCCACTCCAGTATTCTTGCCTGGGAAATCCCACGGACAGAGGAGCCTGATGGGCTCCACTCCACGGGGTCACAAGAGAGTCAGACACGACTGAGCGACCAAAAAACAAAGAGGACAGAAGGAGAACTCAGGACTTGTGAAGTAAATGTGCATAATCAAACTCACCATTAGACTAGGAGGGTCTAGAGTCCATTAGGGGGATTAGTGTCATTATGGAGTAGATGGTTGTTCAAGATGCTGGGTGTTCAGACCCCTTGACATCAGTGGGCAGTGACTGTGTCCAGTACAGCAAAGAGTTAGAGGCAGTTCCTAATTATACTGTCAGCTTCAGAACTGGTCCTCTTTGGGCTCCCACACTGTACGTTAGCTTTTAGCCATATTTGGACGGTGAATTCCTTCCACCATTGGGTGAGGGAACAGATAACTTATATCAGGATAGATAATGAGAAAATTAAATTCTGAGCTGTGGCCACAAGAACCCATCATCTCAGTGTCACTGACATTTATGAAGCACTGACCTGGACCCGCACTCAGGTTAGTCTTCTCCAACTGTCCAGGTGTTAAGTCTCTATTTCTTCTCTACTTTAAGGTAAGAGGATTTTTTTTTAAAGGACAAATGGAGACATTTGTCTTTTCTTCTCTGTTATCTTTCTCTGACTGAATTTTGTTTGTTGTTGTTGTTGTTTTTAGTCGTGTCTCTTTGCCACCCCATGGACTGTAGCCTGCCAGTTGGATTTGGGGTGACATTGTTCTGTTGAATGACTGTTGTACATGGTAACCATCACTGTCCTTGTAGGGCCTCCAGAGAGAAGGGTTCATAACACAGGCATTCTAACCAAAGCAAACTTTGGTAACCATACATTTGTTGTCTATGTCTGTGAGTCTGTTTCTGTTTGGAAATAAGTTCATTTGTATCATCTTTTTAGGTTCCACATGCAATGATATGTGATATTTGTCTTTCTCTTTCTGGCTTACTTTACTTGGTATGGTAATTTCTAGGTCCATCCATGTCGCTGCAGGTGGCAACATTTCATTCTTTTTATGGTGAAGTTATATTATGTAGTGCTTTGAGACCAGTTATTAGAAGTGCACCTCTCAGAACATCCTGTTCAAAGCTAAAATTATTTATGTATGGAACTTTGTTCTAAAATTTCAGTTGAGCTTTGTCATCTTTGAGTTCCATTCAAGATCTTATACTAGGCATGGATACTTTGGTTAAATGAACCAATTAATCTTTAAGTATTTAAATAATTGTATTCTATTTAAATATATGCTAATAATAAAGGCAAGGATTAATTCTATTCTCTAAACATCTTTAATTTTCCAGAAGCCTTTTTTTTTTTTTTCCTAAGCATGAAACTTATTTTCAAACTGTGATTTAGAGTTCATCTAAAGTTTCTTTCCTTTAATTTGAGACAGGAGACTTAGGATGGATTAGTTGGATCTCCTTGCAGTCCATGGGACTCTCAAGAGTCTTCTCCAACACCACAGTTCAAAAGCATCAATTATTCTTGTTCCCCTGTGAGATGTTACAATTTTGCTTTTCTGATGAACATCTTTGTATATATGCAGGTCTTTGGGTGTTTGTCTAATGATTTGTTTTTAGGACAGATTCCTGTGAACAAAGAGTTGAACCTTTAAATTTAATTTTCAGTTGCTGAGTTTCTCTCTTAGACAACTGTGGTAATTCATACGCCCACCAGAAATGTATGAGAATACCCATTCCAACAAATCTTTGACAACTTTTCATATTCAGAATATTTAAAAACCTTGGCTAATCTGTTATCTTCTTTTAATTTGCTTTATAGTGAGGCTGAACTTTTTCATAGTATTCTTGGCTATTTGTAGTTCTTTATGTGAATTTCTTAGGCCTGTTTTCTAGTAGGTGTATGTGTAGGTGTTTTCCTTACCAGCTTTTAAAAATTTCTTAACCATTAAGAATATTAACCAATTATCTGCCATAGTTAAGTTTTGTTTTTCTTGTAGGGGAGGTGAACTTTCAAGATTTTCCTTATCACGTAATATGAGAGTATTTGAATAAATGCTACTTTTCAACCATAGAAAACATAAAACATTGTCAAAAACAATGTGAAACATCAGCTATGATGAAGGTTCTTGAATTCACTTAGCTGAGAAAATGTTCAGTTTTTGAAAATAGTTCAGGATTTGATTCCTGCAGAGTTGGTTTTAATGCAAGTAATTATTTTCAGTCTAATTGTCACATTAATTTATTTGTTGTGCTGCTGCTGTTGTTCAGTTGCCAAGTTGTGTCCAACTATTTGCAAGCCTCTGGATTGTAGCACGTCAGGCTTCCCTGTCCTCCGCTATCTCCTGAAGTTTGCCCAAGATAGTTTATGGGAGGTATCAATTCTATTTTTGTGTCTTTTAAATCTGTTTAATAGATTGCAAGGTGTAGCTTAATGTTTACTTGTAAAAGCCAAATAAATTAACGAAAACATGTGAAGTTTCTTCAAATGTCTGACGATGGGCTTTGTGGATGTTGAGGCCCGGGAGGGCAGGGTTCCCTCTGTCCGGGGCAGGGCGGCCGCCTCCTTATGAAGGGACTCCTGTTGACAGCCTGGCTTCCACACTTGATAGGCTTACTGAGGGGCTAGTTCAACTCACCAGAGCCAGAGTCTCTAAGTCAGGGAGTTTATTTTTTCGTTTCTAATGAGAATCACAACTGCCTGTAAGTGGGATGTTTATGTCAACTTGACCAGTACATTCCTTCCCTGTGGGAAGCTGAATTATATTTAGACTATTGCTTAGTGAACATGGAATCCAAGCAGGTTGTGAACTCAGATATTTAATGGTGGTATGATCCAATCACCCTGGTTTCCTTCTCCCCAACAAGGATATACCTGTTCAGTGAGAAACTCCTACTCATCTTGACATCTCAGTCTAGAATTAGTTCTTCCAGGAAGCCTTGATCCCCCAGTCATGGCCATTGTGGTGGCTGGGTAATAAAAGTGGGCCCCCTATCAAATTCCACTCTGGTTCCATGGGTACGGCAGCAATCAAAATAAGAAACAGATCACCATACAAACAAACGAAGAGCTCTCTGTGGGAGGAGACGTTCTTTGGCAGATCGAGGTTGAGGTTGGTGGGAAGGGAATGAAAAAGGTTGGAGGCAGGTGAGGGTGTTTTTTTCTTTCTTCATGGAAGTTAGTTTACCTAAGAAGAAGCCTCAAAGCCTTGGTGATTGCAGGAGGGTCTTCTGAGATGCCCATCGTGAAACGAATCAGTGTCATTTTGGGGCGGGGAGTGGGCTCCAAAGAGCGCTGGTACCTAGTCCTTTCTGTCTCCATGCAGAGGAGAATTCAGTGAGAGCAAAGTTGTAGATAAGAAGTGATTTATTAGAGTAGGATGCTCGTGAAACTTACAAGCAGGTGGGAGAGAAATACCATGTCCTGAGAACTTAGTGGGCTGCAGTTTTATAATCAAAGGAAAAGTGGGGAGGGGGAGAAGACCTTCTTTGTCTTTCTTGAATAGATGTCACATTTCCATCATCAGTTCCAAGGTAGGGCCGGGAAGCTTACTTGTCCCTGTGTGGTTAGGCCAGGATTGTCATATAGAATTTTGGAAAAATATTTTCAAGTTTTAGTACAGTGAGGGTTTTTCATTTTAAAAAGTCACCTTTCCATAAATAATTATTTTTGTGTGTGTGCACAGAACTTGTTCTAGGGATCATTAATTTACTGAGTTCACTGGGCTCGGATTTTGGGTCTCATGCCACCGTTGTTTTACTGTTTTGGGGCATGTCCCTTGCTTCTGTTGCATGGGTTTTTTGGTAAGCAAGCCTGCTTGGTTTTGTGGTTAAGCAAACCTGCTTTCTTGAGTAATCATTAACTTACAAGGATCTCCCATATTTTTTACTTATAATCCCCCAATGGGAGTAACTATTTAATCATCCATTTTGTCCCATCATTCTGTTCCTATCAGTGGCAGCTGTGAAATCACCTATCCCACTGACTCTGCCCAGCTCAGCAGCATCTCAAGGTGGTTTTTCTTACTTGGTCATCTTCACCACTGACCTGGGCATCAGTCCAAGGGTTTGGAATCAAGGATTGACTACTTCATTTTAGTTTTGACCTGGCTTGTACCTCTCTGATGTGCTTCTTTGCTGCTCCACTGTGGCACTTTTCACAAGACAGCAGACCCTGAACAACAATGTTGTTGTTCACTATCATATCTCTAGTATCCAACAAAGTCCCTCATGCATAGTGGGTGTCAGTACTTGTGGAGTAAATGGATGGAGGAAGACAGACGAACCAATAAAGTTTGTTCCTCTGATTTACCTTTTTTTCTTTTTCATGTCTCTCTTACTGACATCGTTTTTCCTCTTTCTTGCTTTCCTTTCCTGACCACAGTCTAGATTCTGTTTGGTCTGGGATTTATGCTGTCTAAAGTGATAGTACACACCTCTGACCTCATTCATTCTGTGTTTGGCTTTCTAGATCAATTGCTAGAGCATTCTCTTGCTTCTGTTCTTTTCCTGTCTGTGGAAGGTACTCTGTGGGTGCAAATATAAACTCAATGGTGAAGAGAGACAGTTTGGGTGAATAGATCACACTTATTCTGGAGAGATCCTTTCCTCTGTGGCTTATGACTTGGTGTTTGACCAGCAGTTCTGTTTTTCTCTCCATTTGAGCTGTGAGAATAGAGCAGTGAAGCCAGCTACTATGGTTTCATTAGTTTTCTAAAACACCAGAGCTCGTTGAAGTACATCTTTACCTCTCTCTCCTTCTTTTTCCTGTGTGGGGATCTGCAGGCAAGATCTGGACTTCTGCCACTTTCTGGGGCTAAGAGAGCTGAAAGTCACATGAGCAAACCACAGCCAAGAAGACATCTGTGGAGGTCCATTATACCAAACCAGCATTCTTATAAGACTGTTTGAAATAGTAACATTTCAACTTATAAGGGCAGGGGCCTCACTTATCTAATTTCTTATTGTATCCTCAGTATCTGTACATATTTGGTATTCAGTATTTATTTGTTGACTGCAGTGAATGAATGAATGAGTCAGTGAATCCATATGAGTGAACAAGGATGACCAGTGGTATGCTACTTCTACAGAAATAGCATACCATCCTATAGAAATATTTGTTATATTTCTAATCTTTGGCAATTAGTTGTAAAACATTTTTCAATCAAAATAAAGTAAATTTGGAAAATGTTAATAGAAAAACAAAAAACAAAAGAAAGAAACCTCATTGGAGATAAGAAATTATTACCACTTTTATATAATTCCTTATAGATTCTCAGTCTTGGTCTCAGTCTTAGCCTCCATCTTTATAAGTTTTATAAGATTTCCTTCATTAGTTTTGAAACTTAATACACACGCTACTTTATTTTTTAGTTTTTAAAAAAATTTTATTGAAGTATAGTTGATTTACCATGTTGTGTTAATTTCTGCTGTATAGCAAAATTTTTGATTCAGTTGTACGTATATATATATATATATATATATATACATACACTTATTCTTTTCCATTATGGTTTATCACTCGATATTGATTATAGTTTCTTGAATGCACATACTATTTTCTAACGTGCTTATCACATCAATTCATGCTGGAAATTTTTTTTTTCCTTTAAATATTACCTTCATTCATTGACTCATATGGGTCAAGGCTGGGTTGCAGATTGAAGTAAAAGTTACATATAATAAGTGGAACCTTTTAAAATTTTAGGTAATGAATTTTTAAAATATATAGCTCCCTAATTATTACCTTCACTATAAAGACAGTGAGCATTTCCATATCCTCACAAAATTCCTTTGAGATCTTTCTTAGTAAAATTTTTTATTCCTAGGCAGCCAGAGATCTTCTTTCTGTCATTTTGATTCCGTAAATCTTTTCTTAAATCTTTTCCCTTCTATGGATGTCTCTGCGCTCTCCATGGCTTCATTTGTCATTTAACTTGAAACAATGACTGGTTTACTTCTAAAGTAAGTGTAGTTACTCATGAAACTCTGCTTAGGCTATTCCTAGGAGGATCTTTCTGTGAACTTCCTATTTCTTAGCTTCTAGTTTTTAAATCAAGGTTGGAGTTGGGGAGAGTAATATTTGTCAGGCCATGCTTATTTGCTGCAGTAGTTTTTGAGTTAAGACTTGAGTTTGCTAAGCTGAAGATGGAGATGAAGTAAATTTCTATTGAAAAATGTGTAAGGATTTTCAGTCCCCAACTCTACTTCAAATATTTTTTCTATGACTACGTGTCACTTATAAATTCTTCATGATTGCTAAGTTTAAGGATCACAGTTCATTTTTAGATTTCTTATGTGTTACTCACTGAACTGTTTTTGTCATTGGGGAAAGAAGTAACTGTTGTGTCTGACTAAATCGTATCATATTTTGGGGGTAGTTAATGACTAGAGATAGCATATGTTAATTTCTCACACAGGCAGGAGGCTAATAGCTTAAGAACCATAGAATTTTATGTGATTTTCACTTATTTCAAAATCCTAGACCAGTGCCAATGGTACATTTCTATCAATCTTATAATTTTCTCTTAGGGCCCTGATAAGTAGAGGCTTAAAGTCTTTAAGTCTTCAAAACTATCTCACTTGTTCAGTCGCTCAGTCGTGTCTGACTCTTTGCAACCCCATGGACTACAGCACGTTGGGCTTACCTATCCTTCACCATCTCCCAGAGCTTGCTCAACCTCATGTCCCTTGAGTTGGTGATGCCATCAAACCATCTTGTCCTCTGTCGTCATTTTTTCCTCCTGCCTTCAGTCTTTCCCAGCATCAGGGTCTTTTGTAATGAGTCAGCTCTTTGCATCAGGTGACCAAAGTATTGGAGCTTCACCATCAGTCCTTCCAATGAATATTCAGGACTGATTTCCTTTAGGATGGACTGGTTGGATCTCCTTGCAAGTCCAAAGGGCTCTCGAGAGTCTTCTCCAACACTACAGTTCAAAAGAATTGATATTCTTCAGTGCTCAGCTTTCTTTATGGTCCAACTCTTACATCCGTACATGATTACTATAAAAACCATAGCTTTGACTATAGGAACCTTTGTTGGCAAAGTAATATCTCCGTTTTTAATATGCTGTCTAGGTTTGCCATAACTTTTCTTCCAAGGAGCAAGCGTCGTTTAATTTCTTGGCTGCAGTCACCATCTGCAGTGATTTTGAGGCTCAAGAAAATAAAGTCTGTCACTGTTTCCATTGTTTCCCCATCTGTTTGCCGCGAAATGTTGGGACCAGATGCCATGATCTTCATTTTTTGAATGTTGAGTTTCAAGCCAGCTTTTTCACTCTTCTCTTTCACTTTCATCAAGAGTCTCTTTAGTTCCTCTTTGCTTTCTGCCATAAGGGTGGTGTCATCTGCATATCTGAGGTTATTGATATTTCTTCCAGCAATCTTGATTCCAGTTTGTGCTTCATCCAGCCCAGTATTTTGCCTGATGTACTCTGTGCATATAAGTTAAATAAGCAGGGTGACAATATACAGCCTTGACTTACTCCTTTCCCAATTTGGAACCAGTCTGTTGTTCCATGTCCAGTTCTAACTGTTGCTTCCTGACCTGCATGCAGGTTTCTCAGGAAGCAGGTAAAGCGAGAGTGAAAGCCGCTCAATCGTGTCCAACTCTTTGTGACCTCATGCACTATACAGTCTATGGAATTTTCCAGGCCAGAATACTGGAGTGGGTAACCTTTCCCTTCTCCAGGGGATCTTCCCAACCCAGGGATCGAACCCAGGTCTCCCTCACTGCAGGCAGATTCTTTACCAGCTGAACCATGTGGGTAGCCTATCCCTTCTCCAGTGGATCTTCCCGACCCAAGAATTGAACCAGGGTCTCCTGCATTGCAGGTGGATTCTTTACCAATTGAGCTATCAGGGAAGCCTTAGGAGGCAGGTCAGGTGGTCTGGTATTCCCATCTCTTTAAGAATTTTTCACGGTTTGTTGTGATCCACACAGTCAAAGGCTTTGGAATAGTCAATGAAGCAGAAATATGTGTTTTTCTGGAACTCTTTTGCTTTTCTGTGGTCCAAAGGATGTTGGAAATTTGATCTCTGCTTCCTCTGCCTTATCTAAATCCAGCTTGAACATCTGGAAATTCTCAGTTCACCTACTGTTGAAGCCTAGCTTGGAGAATTTTGAGCATTACTTTGCTAGCATGTGAGATGAGAGCAGTTTTGCGGTAGTTTGAACATTCTTTGTTCAACTAGAAATTCTCACTAGTTTAATTAATAACCAAATTTAAAGTGCATGAGAAGTGTCATTTCTACCTTCTATCCAGTATTTGAGTGGTACTTTACTGTCACGTGTTGTAGATTGAAAATATAGTTGATACAGTTGTTTCGAGTTATTATTTCAAGGAATTTTGTTAATATTTAAACATTTGGGAAGTTTTTACTTAATTTGCCTGGGGATTTTATCTTTTGTTTTTACTTTTGAGTGCACTGAATTGTATTTGGAAAAGAATATAGATGAAGACTTCTATCCATTTCCAAGTTGAAATGGGTGCCTAGGGGAAGAGGGATAGAAGAGAAAGCTATATAATGTTTAGTTTGTTAATAATAAAAAGACTTGACTTTTTTTGGGTGGCAGTGAGTCTCCACGTTTCTGGGTTTGGGTCAGAGTGTCACTGTAGTTCCTATATATCACATTTTTTTCTCCTGGTATTGTTTCAGAGAGCAGGAAACTCCTTGAACAATTTTATCTTTTGCTGCTGTAAAGAATAATATCTTTATATCTATTTTCACATTTTGTTTTTCCAATTTTAGAGTGAAGAAATTGAGGTTTTTTTTGTTTGTTTTTTATTTTGTTTTTGTGTTTTGGCTAAACCATGTGGGATCCTAGTTCCTCAGCCAGGTATTGAACCTGTGCCCCTTGCGTTGGAAGTGCAGAGTCTTAACCACCAGACCACCTGTGAAGTCCCAGAATTGTGTTTTTTGACTCTCCATTCCTGTTAAGGGCCTCGGGTGGTGCCTCACTTAGTCTAGGTCTCCTAAGAGATCTAAGTAGAAAGGACTGGGCCAGGAGTCAGACTACCTGGGTTTGGGTCACATGTGGGGTTTAAGACAAATGATGTAACTTTTATAAGTCTCGTTTCCCCATGTGCAAAATGGGCCTGAAAACGTTCCCCTGTTCCCTGTTGCCCTGCCATGTGAGGACAGATGGTTTGGGTAGCTTTTGAAAGCGCTACACAGTGCTTCTCAAACTCTACTGTGTGCGTGGGGATCTCGTTAAAATGCAGATTCTCGTTCAGTATGTCTGGTTGGAGCCCGAGATTCTGCGTTTCTAATGAGCTTTCAGGCATTGCTTCTGCTTTGAAATCATACCCCACACTTGGAGAAGTTGGGTTCAGGCTGAAGCCTTATGTGGTCAGGTGGGAGATGAGGGTCCTGAGGAGAGAAGAGGTCCCCATCAGCACACAGCTTCCCAACACCAGAGCCCCATGCGTGGGTTACAGACAAGGCTGTCAACACGCTGATCTCTCAGGTCCTGGGCTGGGTGCAGCCTCCTGAGTTACCCCACTGTACCAGACGCATCATCGTCTTCCATGTGGGCACGGAAGGGGTGCACTGCAGTCTTCAGAGACCCCTCACCGGCTCTCTGAGGTGTGGACACGGGGGAGGAGGGGATGAGGGGGCAGATGGAGGTGGAAGGTCATGTGGTGGTAGCTCCGAGACTGTGGAGGGTTCCATGGGCAGAATTTTGTTTTGTCCTGGACCTCACACCACAGTCCAGCCATTCCTACAGCCCGAGGTCCTGTGTTTTCTCTGTTCTTCACTGGTTCCCCCTGCGGGTGGCAGGCAGTGTTACCGTTTCCTCCCTCCCGCTTCCCTCCTCCTGAACTTATAACCGTGCCACTGGGGTTATAACAGTCAGTGTTACGCATTTGTATTTGTCTAGTTTTAAATTATTTTAGCTTTAGACACTGTCCTCTTGTTTCAGAAATCCTTTATAAAATTACTTTCTGAACTGTCAAAAGAATTGATATATAGATATATTTACAAAAATACCCATTGATTATGTTTATTGTTTATCATCTGTCTTTCCCCCAGTTGAAAACTCAAGAGGTTTTTGTTTGTTCTTTGATGTATCCCAAGCCCAGTGCATAGGAGGAGCTTGGTGGGTGCATGTTGAATATTGAATAACTTGATTGCAAATCTCAGTGATTATTTTCTTTTCACCTTCTAGATGTTTATTCTTTCCAAGAAGAGGAAGCTGTTTTGGACCCTCATTTGGCCAAGCACTTAGCACATTTTGGAATTGACATGCTTCATATGCATGGGGTGAGAAAGGTCTCCTTTTGTGTCTGTTCCCACCTTGCAGGGAAACTGTTTGGTTTATTTATATAATTCCTATCACATACATCTTCCTTTTATAGGTTTTAGGTTTCAATGTTTGCATTTACTTCTCAATTAGCGTTTTCTCTTGGTTATCAGTTTACTTAGAGTTTTATAATTTTATAATGAACATGGCACCTCATCAAGTACCATTTTTCGTTGGAGTTTACCTGCAAAATTTCTGTCTCCTTTGCTGGAGAGTTGCATGAATCATTTTTTGTTCATTAAAGGCAGAAGGTACGGGGAGATGACCTTTAAAATGATTTGTGACCAACACCACTTTAATTAATTTCAGGAAGGGAAGGAGAGCTTCTTGAGGGGGTGTGGAAAGAATAAACCAATAGATTATTTATTGTTGATGGAAACTCTATGCCTCGTTTTATATTGTGTTTTCAGGCTGGTGTTGTGACTGTAATATTTGACCCTATGAGGAGTTGGTTAAATGTGCACGTTTTGCTTTAGCCCAGGCCA
Organism: Odocoileus virginianus; assembly: GCF_023699985.2. NCBI lineage: Eukaryota > Metazoa > Chordata > Mammalia > Artiodactyla > Cervidae > Odocoileus > Odocoileus virginianus. The sequence goes on along the minus strand of NC_069677.1, from coordinate 29,105,943 downwards.
TCTCCCTTTCCTCATGTTCTCCTCCTCACTCCTCTCTCTCACTTGTGTCACTTTGTCACTTTTTAATTTATTTTCTCTGCTCTTCTTTAAACCTCCCTCCTATGTTGAGCTTCCCTTGAGCCCCATGGTTTTATTTCACTTTCCTCTCCAACTGTCTTGCTTTTTGTCTGCTGTGTTGTGTTGTATCTGCCTTCTATTTTTTTTTTATTCCTGTTTCTTTTCTTCCTCCTCTGATCCTCTTTCCCCTTAGTCTTTGTCTCTTTTACTGTTAAATCTTTTAAATGCGGTCATTTATTAAATTATGGAAAGCTATACCTAACATAAAACTTACTATTTTAACAGTTTTTAAGCATACAGTTCTGCGGCATAAAGTCCATTTGCCTTGTGCACCCGTCACCATCTCAGTCACTTTTAATGAGGTTGTTTATTTCTCTGTTTCATTGAGGGGAAAGGCAAAAACATCTACTGCTGTTAGAAGTAATTCGTGGGATGTGATCTTGAAATGAGAGTCACCGTCAAAGTTGTATTTCTTCACTGATCTTGCCCCAGACAGAGAATGGGCTCCAGGACAACGACATCAAGCCACGGGTCAGCGAGTGGGAGGTGATCCAGGAGACGGGGACGAAGCTGAAGCCCATGTACGGCCCAGGGTACACAGGGCTCAAGAACCTGGGCAACAGCTGCTATCTCAGCTCCGTGATGCAGGCCATCTTCAGCATCCCAGAGTTCCAGAGAGCGTAAGTGTCCCGTGCAGACCTGGGCATACAGACTGCCCCGCGTCTCCTGTGCCTGCTCAGGCAGTGTGTACCAGGGAGATCCTTCCTTACCCACAGTGGGACATCTCACTGTATTTGTGCTGTGACTTCCCGCATGAAGGCGGTTGAGAACCCTTGAAAGTGTTATGGGGATCGGATGAGATAAGGAGGTTTGTAAACTGAAAAACCTCCTACAGGGATTTATCATATTAATAATGGCTTCTGTTTTTAAACCTGCAACCTCTATACTGAAAATACAATAATCGTTAAATCTTCATAGCAAACCTGCTGCATCTTTCCCTATAGATGAGGTAGGAGAGGTTCACTGATCTGTATGGGCAATGGTGAGTGAGTGGAGTTTCTTAGAGAATTTAGATTTTTTGCTACTTAAAATGTGGTTTGTAGATGGTGCTGGTCCTTGGACTGCTGAATATGGATGTATAATGGGATAGGTATGGAAATTGAGAATGAGCATTGAGAAATTGCAGTAATTTGACTTTGTCATTTTTTATAAGTGGCATTTCATTTTTCAAATACAGCTGACCCTTGAACAACATGAGTATGAACTGCACAGGTCCACTTATATGTGGATTTTTTTTAGTAAATACATATTACAGTACTTTTGGGTTGACCAAAATGTTCATTCGGGTTTTTCTAAACCATCTTATGGAAAAACCCGAATGAACTTTTTGCAAACCCAATACATGATCTGCTGTTGGTTGAAACCATGGTTGTGAAGGAACTGTGAATTCAAAGGATTGACCATAAAGTTACACATGGAATTCCAATTGTGCAGAAGGTTGGTGCCTCTAACTCTCGTGTTGTTCGGGGGTGAACTACAATTTATTTTTATTGTATTTTTAAGGAGCTCATCTATATGATTTGAAATCAACAAACAAGCTGGCCCTTCACCATAGGTAACTGGGAGGCACTGATTTAAGGCAGCTCCTAACTATGCCTGTACAGGCTGCCTGCTTTCTCCCTCGCCGAGGGAGGGACAAGGGCTGTGTCTCTGGGCGTTGTCTTCCTTAAACTGTGCTTAGCACAGGCAGCCACAGAGACCCGCAGCTGTAGGTCATGGGCAGCTGCTAAGTTTAGGAAATAATCTGTAGTGTTTCCCAGAGCAGGTAGGTTTTGACCTTGGTCCAAGTACGGAAGAGGACACACGTGTGCTAAGACAAACTGATGGACAGACAACACACTAGGGACAGCACAGAGCGATTTTTGTACCCACATGGAGTTGAACGCTAATGATTTTAACGGTGGTTGTGTGCTCAGTTGAGTTCAACTCGGCGACCCCATGGACTGTAGCCCACCAGGTTCCTCTATCCATGGAGTTCTCCAGGCAAGAATACTGCAATGGGTTGCCATTTCCTCACCCAGGGGATCTTCCTGACCCAGGGACTGAACCCACATCTTCTATGTCTCTGGCATTGCAGGTGGATTCTTTACCATTGAACCATCAGGGAAGAAGTCCTTAATGGTGGTTATTAAAAGTATATCAAGTATTCTTTTCCTTCCTCTCTTGATTCTTAAAATCTTACCTCTTCTTATTGTTTCTGGCTTTAGAAATTTATGGTCAATTGTCCATGTCAGGTTTTCATTTTTTCATCCAGCCAATGAAGAGTGGGTGCTGCTCTGCTCAGCAGGGCGCTGAGTGTGGGGGCTTCAGTGGTAAATAAGACCTGCTGCCCAGCCCTACTTGGGGAAATAGACCTTAAATAAATGTAGACCGTCCCTGATTTAAGATGATTCAACTTAAACTTGATGATGGTGCAAAAGTTCTACGTATTCAGTAGAAACTGTACTTTGAATTTTGCATTTTGCTTTTGGCTAGTTTTCCTGGGCTAGTGACAGGTGGTACGTACTCTCTTGTGATGCTGGGCAGGCAGCAGCCACAGCTCCTGGTCAGGTACACGACCCTGAGGGTAAACAACCATCACAACCATTTGGTACCCAGATAGCCTTTCTGTTCTGCACTTTCAGTACAGTATTCAGTAAGCTGCAGTAGATAATCAACACTTTATTATCAAGTTAGGCGTTAAGTGATTAGATGATTTAGCCAACAGTGGGTGTTCTGAGCACGTTTAAGGTAAGCTAGGTTAAGCTTCAGTGTTTGGTAGGTTAGGTATTATGAATGCATTTTTTTTTTGTATTTTAAAATAAAAATTTTATTTTATTTTAAAAAATGAATGTCCATAATACCCTAAAATTTGAGAATTATTGAAAAAGTTCTATTGGAATACAGTTGATTTACAATGTTGTATTAGTTACAGGTGTATCGCAAAGTGAATCAGTTATACATATATCCACTTTTTTTTTTTTTAATGGCCATATAGGCCGTTACAGAGTATTGAGTTCCCTGTAAGTGCATTTTCATTTTATATAATCAATTTATGATAGGTTTATTGGAATGTAACCCCATCCTTTGTTGAGGAGTATCTCTAATTGTAAGAACAACTGCATGATTTTGAATATGGTATACTCCGTGAAGAAAAAGGAAAGGAGGTGGTCAGGGAGGATTTCTTTGAAGAAAGAACACACAGAGGGATACTCACTTTGACTGCTGTGTAGGAGGAGTGGAGACAGGGTTTTGGAGAAAAGGAGGAGCAAGTTTGAAGCTCTGAGATGGGAAAGTCTTTTCAAACGTATGCATTGTGCATCATATGATTTTTATAAATTCTTACCCATGTCTCATACTTGTATTATCATTTGATTTGGGAATAATGTAGCTTCATCTTATCTGTCTTATGTGCCAAGACTTTTTTTTAAACTATTGAAGAAAAATTCTTATGGTAGGTGTTGTATAATTATTATTTCTTTTAAACTCGAATGAAAGAAACTTGTATTCTTTTGTCACAAAGCCAAACAACATTTTTTAGTGCTTTACTGTCTACGGTTTTTGAAAGTATTTTCTACACATCAAAGTTTGATAAATAATCTTCCTGAATTTTTCTTCAGTGAAAAAAACGTACCTCAAGTCAGTATTTCGGATTTAAGAGTTGAATCTCTTACCTAGTCTTGTTTCAAGTGTTTTAGAATTTCGTAGTATCTAATATCTTATATTTGATTTCCTAAACATTTGTTGTATATATTAGAACATGAGCAACTTACTATTCTTACTTGTCCTCAGTCTTTTGGTTCTTCTACAAATATCACTGGGTTGAAATGCTTGCTCTTCAAACTCTTTTTTCCCAGCAGGGCTAACTCAGTGGAGCGGTCTCTCCATTTTGTAAGTAGAAAGAGTGACTCAGAGTGAGATTAAATGACTTACACACAACCACAGTGTAATTCGGGAACATCAGCTGGACTCCTTGACACCCTGTGTGCCACTTGAACCTAGTTTACATTTCAAAATAGTTCTGATGAACAAATCTAAATAAACTGGTGTTCCAATTGAATGACAACAAGGGTGGATTTTTAGATAGCAAACGTGTTTTTTGTTTTGAAAACCACTAGATTACAAATTGAAGATATAAGTACTTTAAAAATTATCCAACATTACTGCTGTCTTTTAATTTTATTGTAAAAGAAGATAGTCCTAATTAATGAGAAAAAGAATATAAATTTGTAGCAAAATGGACTTTTCTGAAATCAAAGATTTATCCCTTTAAACTTTATTCTTCTCCATCAACCTTGACAGAAAGCCTAAGCTTTTCACTAATGTTTATCTTACCAGTTTTTTTTTGGTCTTGTTAGGTTTTGAAGTATGATAAAGACCGGATTTTAAGATAGCTAATATTGATAATGTATATCAAGTTGTATATTAAGAATTCTCTCTTACACTGAATATAGTTTGGTTCCAAAGTTTGGTTTATGTATTGTTGGTTTTTGGTCCTTTGAAAATTTCTAGATGGAATTATTGTCCTAGTGATGTAACCAGAAGCCATTTGAATGGGACTTTTCAAGAGATGTGGTGCTCTGTTAATTTTGATGTTGGTATATAACCTGGGACACAAATTCTGAGTTTGTTGCCAGCAGTTGCCTAGAAGTTTCTAGTAGCTGAAGGATCTAATTAGAGGTTATTACTAATTACAGTGTATTATGGTTCTATGCCAAGGCTTTACTGCAATAATGCCTGTTCTCTTGGGTTATTTAGTAGTCAGTTATGGAAATTGGTTATATGATTATGATATGAATATATTCATTCAGCAAATATTTATTGAGTGCCTTTTACATGTTAGATGTGGTTCTAGTGGTAGAGATGCAATAATTTAGATAAAGACTGTGCCTTCATGGAGATTATATTCTAGTATGTAATCTCTAGAAAGATAATAAACAAGAACATAAATTGTATACTTCCAAATAGTGATACATGCTGGGAAGAAAGTTAGCCAGGGTGAGGTGTAGGGAACTTGAAAGGGTAGGGAGATGAGGAGGTGGCTTTTAATCAGACTTGCAAAACAACAATGATCTTTAGAGAGTGTTCCAGGAAAGAGACAGCAGGATGGCACGACTCTGAAGCAGGAGTGAGCTTGGTATGCCCTGGGCGGCAAGAAGGGGAAGTAACTGGGGTGTTGTGGGGTGGGAGAGAGGGGTGGGAATGAGGTCAGAGAAGCAGGCAGGGCAGGTGCAGGAAGGGGCAGGAACAGAGATCTGTTTCTGGATTCTTCTTTCTAAAACTTCCAGGCTCAGAGAATCTAAGTTTCAAGAGGGGAAGGTAAAGAGCGCAAAGCAGGGACTGTGAGATAGGAAATGAACCTAAGAAGTGAAAGGAATGATTGTGAGTTGAGATGAGAGATGGATGGTTACAGTTAGATTGCTATGTCAGGTAAACTGGTCAGAAAGAGGGTTTGTGGATGGGGCAGGTACAGCCAGCAGCATGGTTCCGGGCATGACTTGGGAGCCAGGCTGCCTGGGTCCACTCTGAGCTTCATCACTCCCTCCTGGGTGGTTTTGGAAGCTACCTAATGAATTTGCATCTTGATTTCTCATCTCTCAAAGTGGGTGATGACAATAATCCCTTCCTCATATGGTTGTAAATGAAGACTTAATCAGGCAGTATAGGAAACTCTCCAGAAATGGTCGTTGTTACTGCTGTCATTCATTTTGACATGACCAGAACAATTCCTTACCTTACCTTTCAGTTTTGAGAAGGTAGCTGCGATGGCCTAAGCCAGTGGTGCTTGACTCTGGCTGCATGTTAGAATCACTGGGGAACTTGTAAAAGATTCCAAATCTGAGGGGATTTTAACTCATACCTGGGGTTAAGGCCTATTGATGGAAGCGTAAACATTTTCAACTTCAGTGTGTGTGCGTGCCCAGTTGTGTCTGACTCTCGTGACCCCATGGACTGTAGCCTGCCAAGCTCCTCTGTCCATGGGATTTCCCAGGCAAGAATACTGGAGTGGGTTGCCATTTTCCTCCTCCAGGGGATCTTCCCAACCCGGGGATTGAACCTGGATTCTTTCACCACTCAGTCACCTGGGAAAGTCCTAGAAGGAGGTCCATGAATGTGTCTGCAGAGGTAGGAATTCAGGGAAAAATTCTGATTTCGTTTTAGACAGAAAGGCAAGAAAGTCTTAATTAGGATGATGGCTTATTTTGGTTCTGTTCATCTCTCAATTCCTATGTTTTTACTGTTGCTTCTCATTTTCTAGGTATGTAGGAAATCTTCCAAGAATATTTGACTACTCTCCTTTAGATCCAACGCAAGATTTCAACACACAGATGTAAGTGACCTGCTCTAAAATAGTGTTCATAGTGGTCGTCTCTGGGTTGCAGAATTAAAGATGATTCTTTTCTTTACTGTCTGTATTATTTAAAAGTATTCTAAAATAAGCATGTGTTGCTTTTATAAAAAGGAAGAAATTACTAAAATTATAAAGTACTGAGAATTTGAAAATGGAATCAGTTTCAAGCAGAATGAAGTAAGTTATTTGTGAGTAATTGAGATACAGTGTTTCACTAAAAGCAGCTGTAGTCACTGAAATTTGTAGATAATTTTGGCTTCTCTGAGGGGAAACAACAGTGACCTTTTTGTCTGTTTCTCCCTCTTGTCCAGGACTAAGTTAGGACATGGCCTTCTCTCAGGCCAGTATTCAAAACCTCCCGTGAAGTCTGAGCTCATTGAACAGGTGATGAAGGAGGAGCACAAGGTATGTGTCTGGGTGTCTGCCACGTTGATTCAGAGGAAAGAAGGACCTCCCTAGTGAGAAGGTGGATTACCTATGATTTGGTGAATGGTGGCTGTAAATTTAGTGAGCTGTCAACATAACTCTTTCATTTCAGGATCTAGGGTGTCTGTCTGCTCTTAAAAGTTGTGATAGGGAATGGCCGCAAAGTTGTGGTTTCTAGTGACATTTACTTCATGGATAACATGTGATTGCCATAATTCTGGTCTTTAGAAATAATATTCTTCATAACATAGGGCTGGAATGGAAGGAATAAACGTATAAAAAAATAAACATTTTTCTCCCTTGTTATCCTGGTCTTGGCACTTCTAGTATTTGTCTTATCCTAAGCCACAGCTTTGTTTCCCAGGGTTTCTTAAGAGGCTGGTTGTTAAAACACAACACACATATTCCTATCCCCCACCCCCACCTCCTAGCAGAGGATTCTGAATTTCTGGGGAGGGCTGGGCAGTCCTCATTTTTGGTAAGCTGCCGGGGGTTTGAAAGCATACTTTGGTATATAAGAAACTCAGTTGGCCATTCAGTCACTATTAATTGGCTGACTGGAAGATGCGCGTCATCTCCTAATTATCAGACTCACATTTCCCTGTGTCTGCAGTCTGGGCTACTGACCCCTCCCTGGGCTGTTCTGTTAACGCCACTCCAGAGGGCGCCCCTTGCAGCCTGGCCTTTCGGGGTGGTGCGGTGGCTTTGGAATTGTGCAGGGCACAGCTTGCCCAGCTGTACTGGGGGTCTTGGTTCCCACAGCTGCAGATACCCTGAGTGGAATGCGGGCCCCGCTTCCCCACCCCGCTGCTCTGCCTCCAGGCTACCTTGTCTTGACTGAGTGGGCAGGTTCTCTCAGTTCTGTTTCTCAAGTGTGTGACCTCTGTGCTCCCACCTTACATCAATCATCCTTGACTAATGCCTGCAGACTGAGAGCAAGAAGTGAAAGTGAATAGTTCTTTTTCAGAGTGAAGCCAATTAGTTGGGGAAGTAGAGCAAACAGGAGAAGAGAGATTAGGAAGGGAAAATATAGAGGCAGTGTTTGGGGGTGGGGAGAGGGAATTAGGTTGGGTGGAGAGGGATGTAGGCATTTTGGGGCTCAGACCACGAGATCAGAGTATTGTGGGGCAGGCCGTCTTCTGTTGCCCTGTTACCCAGCCTTGTAGCAAGGAGTCCCTTATCCACCTGAGGCTGGAAGAGCCTTCCTTGATTGGAATGGAGTTGAAGTGGTTCGGGTGTAGGGCTGGGGCGTCAGGTTATCCAGGCTTCTTCTACTTCTGGGCTCCTGTGTAACTTTGAAGAGGTGGTGGTGAAAAAACTTGGTCCAAAGTGTTGTTTATTTATTTATGCTGTGCTGGGTCTTCCTTGCTGTTTGAGGGCTTTCTCCAGTTATGTCGAGCCGGAGGTACTCTTCAGTGCACGGGCTCCTCATTGACGGCATGCTCTTGCTGCGGAGCATGGGCTCTAGGCATGCAGACTTCACTAGTTGCGCCTTCTGGGCTCTAGAGCATGGGTCAGTAGGAGTGGCGCATGGGTTAGTTGCCCTGAAGCATGTGGGATCTTCCCTGACCAGGGATCAAACCCATGTCCCCTGCATTGGCAGGCGAATCCTTAACTATTGAGCCATCAGGAAAGTCCCCCAAATGATCACATGAAACTCCAATACTTTGGCCATCTCATGCGAAGAGCTGACTCATTGGAAAAGACCCTGATGCTGGGAGGGATTGGGGCAGGAGGAGAAGGGGACGACAGAGGATGAGATGGCTGGACATCACCCGACTCGATGGGCATGAGTTTGAGTAGACTCCGGGGGTTTGTGATAGACAGAGAGGCCTGGCGTGCTGCGATTCATGGGGTCGCAAAGAGTCAGACACGACTGAGCAACTGAACTGAACTGAACTGATTCTGGGTTTTCATCCAGGCTGTCACTTCTTGGTGCAGAGTCCATCCTTCATGGTGGAGGAGACGGAGGCTTGGTTGGGCCTCGGGGGCCTGGCTTCCTCTCCTGACTCTGCGAAGATCTGGAGACGAGGGTGGGGGGCAAGTCCTGTGACCTTTCAATCTCAGCCCTCAAATGGCAGATTGGTCTCGCTGGTGGCTGTGAATATTGCAAGTGTGAAGGGGCCTCTTTCTAATATAAATAAAGTCTGTGTACATTACAGGACTGTTGTGTTTTTGGAATCTTTTCATTTGAGAAAATGTAAAATGAAAACTGACCAATTTAGCAATGTTTGAAAGGAAAATTTACTTTTGTTAATGTCACAATATCCTTTTGTGATACTAGAGAAAAGTAAATAGTTCTTATATAAGGCATATTCGTTATTTAGTCTGTGAACAGCTGGGAACCCTCGTCTCCTCCTCACCTCGGATTAGTGTGGGAGTTATGTGATCTCCAGGGGTCTGAGGCTTGCAGGCAGGAACCGCTGTCCTGTCTGGCTCAGGCTGTGCAACCTGGCAGCCCTTGGGCCATGTCTGTCCTGCAGGTGTGTTTTGCTGGGCCCTCCCACAGAATCTGAATTTCCAGTTTCTCTTAAACATTCAGAACCTCTGGTGGTCCCAGGCCCCTGAGAGCAGTTGGCTGGAGCTGAGTAGCAGCCCTCCCATCACACAGGACACGCAGTCCGCAGCTGGCTCCAGTCCCTTTGTGGTTTTTGACCTGACTGGTACACTGGGTATTTGGATGTGACCCTTGGTCTAGATGATTTATAAAGTTCTTCCCCTCACCATCACCCGCACCCGTGAGGTGCCAGGATAAATAGGGTCCCTTTGACATTCAGAATGAGCTTGAATTGACCTCATGATTTTCTTTGTGGCCCCAGAGGTATCACTTTCAAGCTATTACTTGAACAGACAAATAATTCATTGTAAGAATTCCACTGTTCTTGACAGTGGAGGGAATTACTTTCTGAGGCGTCAAGAATTTTCACTGGCAATTGGTTTCAGAGCAACCAATTTGGAAGAGCCTTTCTTTTTCCAGGTCTCAGGAGTCCTGTGGTCAGGAGGTCTTGTCTCTGGTCTCCGCTATTTGTCTCTTGTCTTGTAGAGGAGCCTGAAATATGCTCCAAGAGAGGAAGGAAGATGTGCTGAAACAGAAGCTGGATGACGAGAGGAATGTGTGCCGCACAGAGAGCCATGAGGCAGGAGTGCCTTTTTCAGGGCCTCCACTACCAGTGATACCAGTGACTAGCCCAGGCCCTGCTGTGTGTTCCCTGATGCAGAAATGGATGCACAGTATCCTTGCCTACAGTTACAAAGTCAGGGAGTGGAGAGCTGGAGTTTACACCAGAGAGTCCGGTCCTGAGTCTGTGCAGTTTTGACAGAGTCTCTCCACTGTCCTGCTTCTCTGACAGTTGTTCCAATACTCATTTCAGGCTCCCAGGGCCTCTGTGTGTGGATGCTGCAGATGGGTGATAAAGGGGCTGGGTAGATTTTGCAGAGTTACCAGGTAGCCCAGTAACTTGGACTATTCACACCTTGGGTCATTTCTAAAATATATACTTCATTGCTCTGCTACAGACCAAGGTGAAATCGAGTTTTTATAGATCCATGCTTAATACGCATTTCATCTACAAAAAGATTTGCAGTGTTTGGGGGGGGCACTGCCATTTCTATATAAATTTGTTGAATTGATTTTTAAAATTAAATTGCATCTATAGTAGATAAAACCTGCCCACTATGAAAGTAGTTTTTCTTCTCCAAAAAATGTATTCCAAATCTTTATGCATTTTAAGACAGTGCTTTCACACATTTTAATACAGATTATAATTTATTTTTTCTTCTGAAGATAGCACATTATTGACAATTCTGTATTCCAAACAGTTTCTTAAGCGGCAGTTATTTTAATTTCCCGTTCTAATTAATCCCTGACACAAAATTGCTGGCCTCAGTTTTTGATCAACATGAGATAACCAAGGTTCTGCTTCCAGGTTATGTATTTATAGCTGCAAACATAAGAACTTTATTTTCACTAACCTCCATTTTCCTACTTTGGGCAAATGTAACATTTCTAACTCACCTTTTAAATTATGAAAAATAGTTTGGGGGAATAACTTCTGTTCCTTTAGCCTAGGAGATTTGGGGAGTTTGGACATGAGTTAGGAATTACTGGTCCAAGGTTTATGATTTAAGGTTAAAAATTTGAATCAACAGATAATATACTCCTGTGTATTGGGGGCAGGCTGAGATGTATGTATTTTTTTTTTTTTTCATCCTGGTGATCTTATAGTGCAAGTATCTCTACAAGCGTTGTTCTAAGTTGATACAAAGCCTTAGTCTTTCTCCTTGTTTGTTAATTAAAGCATTAAGCCCAGACGAATATGAGTGGGCAGTGACTGCCTTCTTGGTGCCGTGTTAAACAGAAAGCTCTGTGTAAGCATTTAGGAAAGATTCTGAACACTGTAGTCCTCTCTCTAATTTTAGCTGATCTGTTTTCCAATTGCTGATGGAGAAAGTAAGTACAGTATCCTATAAATATGACAGGGTCCTTAGGTGGTTGCTATTTTGGAGATGGTCTGGAGCTCTCTCTTGTAAAGTTAGCTGTCAGGACAAGCCATTGCTTCTGGTGTCCAAGGGTCAGCTTACAGAAAGCGTGTGAGCTTCCTAAAAGCCTCATTCTTGGTCAGTGTTGGTCTCTCTCATCTTGTTTGGTGATGGGCGCATAGGGGACACTCAGGTGATGGTACTGGCCCAGTGCCTGCTAGGAAACATGGTATTTCTTTGATTCCTTTTATTTATTTTGGCTGCACCATACAGCTTATAGAATCTTAGTTTCCTGACCAGGGATTGAACCCAGGCCAAAGGAGTGAAAGCACTGGGTCTTCACCACTGGACCACCAGGAGATTCCCTCTGGTTCTTTTTTTAAAGTTAAAAAAATAAAAAACAACATTTATTTTTAATTGAAGGATAACTGCTTTACAGTGTCATGTTGATTTCTGCCAAATGTCAACACCTGGGGTTCTTATTTAGGCTTTTTGGTTTCTTTTAGGTGACCGCTTTATTCTGGAACCTGATCTTTTAAAAGAATTATTTAAATTTGCAAATAATACACAGACATAGAGCGCATAGTATAATGAATCTCCACGTGCCATCACCAATCTGGTTTCATTGATTCCCCCTGTACTCAATTTTCCCCCTCCTTCCTCATTCCCTTCCCCTCCTTTCCCTGCAGAAATTGAATACAAAATCTAAACACCATCCTTTTTACCTGTAAATATTCAGTATGCACCTGTAACTAGAATACTTTTTTTTGAAAAAAGCAATATGTTGAAAGTCGATTAAGGTATTAGAAACACACTAGCAAAATGTATCAAAATGTGTCATCCAGTACCCAGCCAATATCCGTATTTTCCCCTGCACTGTCAAAGCCACTATCAACCCGGAGTATTCATTAGAAGGACTGGTGCTGAAGCTCCAGTACCTGATGTGATGGGCCGACTCATTGGTAAAGACCCTGATGCTAGGAAAGATTGAAGGCAGGAGGAGAAAGGGACAACAGAAGACGAGATGGTTGTATGGCATGAGTTTGAGCAAGCTCCAGGAGGTGGTGAAGGACAGGGAAGCCTGGTGTGCTGTATTCCATGGGGTCGCAGAGTTGGACACGCCTGAGCGACTGAACAACAGTGACATCAAAGACAGCTTCTCAGAGTCCTCCTCTTTTTGCAAGACTGATCTGTTGAAGGAGCTGAATCATTTGCCCCAGGATTGCTCTAAGGATTGCTTCCTTAAGGTTTTGTTCAGTTTGTGTTTCTTATAAGCTGGAAGTTAGATGTGGAAGTTTAATTAGATTCAGGCTCAACATTTTTATAGCCTGACTTTCTATTATATGGACATAATGTGAACATAGTAATAGTTGATCATGGGAATTAGTGAAACCTCCCCTCAAAAATCAGAGGTAGAATAGTTGAGGACCATGGGTGAGGACAGAGAGGCTAGCCATGGTTTGGCATATAAGTGTTGGGTGGCTGAGTTTGAGATAAATCAGACCATCTGTGAAAGCTGGGAGCTGGTCTGCAGTGGGGCAGAGACAACATGTCTCCAGTTAGGAAGTTTTTTAATGACTTCTCGGTGATCATCACTTCTCAAACTATAACTTGTCTGCTGCACCAGGGATTAGGCCAGGTCAGTTGAGGGCAAAAAGGAACTGAAATGGGCACCGAGAGGGAAGAGGCATGGAGGGGAGTGAATGAGGCTGGGCCAAAGCCGGAGTGTGGGGCTGAGCCTCTGGAGTTTTCTCCATGGTCTCTGTTGGAACTTCTCCCAGCTCTACGACCATACGGTGGCATAGAGCAGCAGCCAACTCTTCAGTTTACTTTCAGCAAGTTGGTAAACTTTCCCAAGCAGCTGCTTTGATGGGGACTGGCAGCCAAGCACAGCTTGTAAGAGGTAACAGCAGCAAGCAGTGAGTTTGTGCATATGTGAACGCCTAAACCCAAGTTCACAGCATGAACAGACATATTCCAGGTGGTGCCTCTGCACTGCCCAGATGGAGCCGTCGTTGCTGGCCTGGCCTGGGAGGTTGACCTCAGAGGTCGATTTGAAGAGGGCTTACCCAGAATCCAGACACACTGTCTTCTCAGCAGTGGGTAAGAGAGACTTCAGACATCAGAGGTGAGAACTAGGCATATGTGGTTCTTGCAAGAAACAGTGTTAGGACACGAGAGAGAAAGACAGATGGATAAAAAGAGATAGCGAGACAGATTGACTTTCCTAGTTGTGTGATCCTGGGTCAGTTACTTAACTCCTCTCTAACTCAGTTTCCTCATTTGTCAAATGTAGAAAATAATAATAATAGTCACCTCGTGAGGTTGAGTAATTTAACTAAAGATGGACATATAAAGTGCTCAGAACTGTGCCTGCCACCTCTTAAATGTTCATCCTCATACCTAGAATAGTGTCTGACATTTTGTAACACTTGTAAATTCCTACTGAATGAATGACTAAATGTTAGTATGCAAATATAAGGCATTATTTGCATGCATGTGTTGGCTGATACTATATAGATACATGTCAGCATTATGAGTGAAGAAAGTTACAACTTTTACATGCCTTTCAGGAGATGTATGTGTGGGTAGTTAAATGGATCATCAGGTATAAATTGGTCTTCACCGATGCTGAAGGCACATCTGCAGCCTTGTGTGTGTGTGTAGGCTGATCATTTATACACAGGTTCCAAGTTCTCAGATGCTCAAATGCTGCCTCTTTGGGGAGTTCTTCTCCCAGAGCTGCCAACACTGCTTTAGGTTGTCTGCAGTGTTCCTAATATTTGTTATAGATATGTGTTGAATCTCACCCCCGCCCCCACCTGTTGTCCGTCAGCTCTTGGAGAGGAATCCCCAACATGTTCTACATGAAGTAGGTGGCCAGTAAATACTAGATGCCCAGATCAGATATATTTTGAGCAAGACAGAATTCTCCTGAGTTTTATTAGAAACATCGCTTAGAACATGTGTGCCTTGAAGAGACTTCATATGTAGAGCTGCCTTGTGGCTGCTGGGAGAGAGAGTTCTTGGAGTTTTGCCATCACTTTTTGCATCTGACTGTGTGATTGTGCACCCCTGCCTTGGCCTGTGGACCCTAGGCCTGGACCCTGGTGTCTAGGAGATCTCATAGAGGTGTGAGACAAGGCCTTCGCCTGCCAAATGTTGCAGTCAGGCTGAGGAGACAGGCTAGAGCGGGCTGAATGTTAAAGCACAAGGCTTGATGTTGTGCTCAGTACCCCGTGATGGCCCAGATAGCAAGTTCCCTGTATTTCTGAGGAGGGGATGGTGGCTTGGAGGCTGCACACGTAGAGGTTTTGAGACGTGGGTGCACCTTTGCATGGAGCACAGGGATCACTTCTGCTTGATTGGCGAGGTGAGGTTTGTCTCACTGAGACCTAAAGTGTGCTGTGGCTATGACTCCAGTTTTGCCGCCAGGAGTGGGGAATTGGGATCAGAACCCAGTTCTGGCTCTTTGCTGGCTGCATGGTCATCTGGTCATAAGACCACTTCAGTTGACAGACTTGGTGGCACTTCTCTGCAGCCTCAGTTTCCCTGGCTGTAAAGTGGGGATAATGGTGGCACCTGCTTTGTAGGGTTTTGCTACTTCGTAGGGTTTTACACAAGGAGACGTGCTGCACCATTATTAGAGGCTGAACGTGGAGAGGACTCAGGAAACAGCTTTATCCTTAACGATGATGTGGATTCCCACCCTGCCTCTTTAGAGTATCTCAGGCCGAGTGCCTGGGTTTCCAGCAGATTGCTGTTCACTCAGTTGTGTCTGACTCTTTGACACCCCATAGACTGCAGCACGCCAGGCTTCTCTGTCCTTCACCATCTCCAAGAGTTTGCTCAAACTCATGTACATTGAGTTGGTGATGCTATCCAACCATCTCATCCTCTGTTGTCCCCTTCTCCTTCTGTCTTTGTTCCTTCCAGTGAATATTCAGGGTTGATTTCCTTTAGAATTGACTGGTTTGATCTCCTTGCAGTCCAAGAGACTCTCAAGAGTCTTCTCCAATACCACAGCTCAAGAGCAAATTACTGGCATTAAAAAGCCCATTTCACATCAAAGCCAGTTTAAGGCTTCTCCCACTACCAATCTCAGGTGCCTTGGTATCGGCTTGGTCTAGTGTTTTTCCATCCTTGCTCCACCTCTTTCCCTCCTCAGGCTACTCCAGGGTCAAGGGTCAAGGGTTGGGGAGATTGGAGTTGAGGCAGAGCCTTCCCCTGAGCAGAGTGTGTTTGCTCCGTCTTGGCTGCGTGAGTCTGTGGTCATGGTTGGCCTTTTGTGGGTACACATCAGTGGTTGTTTTAGAGATGTGCTTGTCCTCTCAGAGACCCCTGCAAGGACCTTTTACCTGATGCCCTCTCCCGGTGACTTCTCTGAGCCCTATCCCAGCTCCTCGGCAGGTCGCCCTCCCATTGTCTTAGGCAGCGTCCTCTCTGGAGGAGCTCAGCTGCCTTCTGAGCGGTCCCTTAGCCCCCCGGGGAAGTTCACACATCCAGAGTTCACAGCCAAAGTTGTCCCAGCTCTTCCCATCCTGGCAGCTTCAGGCAGCCTCCTTTGGCTTCTCCAGGTGAGGGGCGGGCTCCCAGGAATGCCCTGTGGTCCAGAAACAGCCCTGGGCTGGCCCCTGAGCAGTACTTTGCCTGGGGCTGGGAACCGTTTCCTTTCCTTTCTCTCTTATTCCTTCCTGGTGGTGGGGAAGGGATGCTGCTGGGCTCACCTGTCCTCTAACTTCCATCAGAGGACTACCTCCCACGCCCCAGTGCATCCCTAACCTTTTCTGAAATGGGTTGTCGCAGACCAGTTTGGCCACTATGGAGCAAGTCCTATGAGGACAGAAATTGGGGTGTTTATCGCACCTGTTAGTTTTGAGTCAACAGAAGAGCCCCATCCCATCCCCACATCAGTTTCACAGCACAGTGCCTGGTACACAGTCAACGTCCAGCGTGTCCTAGTCACTGTCACTGTTTAGCTAACGTGGGCTTCCGTATTCTTATCTGAAATCCTGGCTACTGGTAATCTCCGCTCTGCTTCCCACTTGTGAGTTTTGGTTTTATTTTTATATTTTAGCCTCAACAGAATGGGATCTCCCCACGCATGTTTAAGGCCTTTGTGAGCAAGAGCCACCCGGAATTCTCCTCCAACAGACAGCAGGATGCCCAGGAGTTTTTCCTGCACCTGGTGAATCTAGTAGAGGTAAGTCAGCCTTTAGAACTGCTTGAAAGGGTTGTTAGAAGTGGGTCCAGCCCTCGCGTGCAGTCCTACCCGTGTGGCCAGAATGCTGCCACCCCCCCAACCTCTCCCTGTCTGGGCTCCTTTTAGAGTTGGCGTCTTTGGGGCTTTCTCTGTTTGGCCAGCTTGATGTAATTGCTCCTCATGCTCGGCTTTCTCAGCCTTCTTGGGTCTCCTTGTTCTCCTCCTAATTTGAATGTGTTCTAGGAGTGTTTATCCATTTGTTTCATTCCCTGTTTTTGTTTTTTGTCTCTGTGACAAGCTCCTTCAGAGTCCAGTGTGATATTTGGTGTCCTCCTGTCCTTTGTCCTCTGAGATGCTCACTCTGGGCTCAGAGCAGAATCAAATCACATTAAATGCTGTGGTTCTTAAAGGCCACTGAGAATTTATGATTAAAGGCTTTTTTTCCCCCCTCTTAAAAAAATAACTACTTTTTTCCTGATGATTAGTGTGTTATTTGTGGAAACAGAGGCACAGAAGAGAAAATCAAAACCTCCCATGCTACCTGCTCCCCTAAACAAGCAGTGCTAACATTCTGGTGTCTGACTCCCTACCTCCACCCCCAGTCATTTTCCAGGTGCAGTTCATTCTCTGCTTGCTGGTTTGTGCGCAGTGTTTTCCACTTAACCTGTTCTGAACATTTTGCCATGTCATTATATACTCAAATATAGCCTACTTTCTTTTTTATTTGTGTATAATTTACATTAGTACATTTATAGATTCATATCATACATGGCTTAATTTTTTAATCTAAACAAATTTTAAAAAATATTTTTTAAATAAAAATTTGTTTAAATTAAAAAAACTTTAAATTTTTAAAAATTTACTTTTTAATAATTTTTAAGCTTTTTATTTTATATTGAGGTATAGCCAGTTAACAGTGTTGTGATAGTTTCAGTAAACAGCAAAGGGACTCAGCCATCCATATTCATGTATCCATTCTCCCAAACTCCCCTCCTATCCTGTCTACCATGTAACATTGAGAAGAGTTCCATGTGCTGTATAATAGGTCCTTGTTGGTTATCCATTTTAAATATAGCAGTGTGTACCTGTCCATCTCAAACAACCTAACTATACGTGGCTTAATTTTTCCAGGGCAGCCCTTGCTTTTTTTTCCCTCCTTTCTCTTTACTTGGCCTTTCATATCTCCTTTCTTCTAATTCTGTCTAGGTCAGTCCCTCTGCCATGACTTTTGATGGCTGAATACTATTTGTTTACGTGATGAACTATAATTTATTTAACCAGTCTCCCATTTTTGGGCTTTAGGTAACTACCAGTCTTTTGCTTTAAAGTACTCTGAACTGGCACGCCCAGAGGGAATGTTTAGTAACATCAGATCTTTTCACCAGATTTATATTTGATTCTGTGCTAATTTTTATACATGGGTGGCTCCGACAGCAAAGAATCTGCCTACAATGCAGGAGACCCAGGTTCGATCCCTGGGTCAGGAAGATCCCCTGGAGAAGGGAATGGCAACCCACTCCAGCATTCTTGCCTGGGAAATCCCATGGACAGAGGAGCCTGGCGGGCTACAGTCCATGGGGTTGCAAAGAGTTGGACATGACTAAAACAACGTAGCATGTGTGTCCCATGAAAGTAATACAAGTTTACTGACTTGATATAATCTCATTTTCAGAGGAACCGCATTGGCTCAGAAAACCCAAGTGATGTTTTTCGGTTTTTGGTGGAAGAGCGGATTCAGTGCTGTCAGACCCGAAAAGTCCGCTACACAGAGAGAGTGGACTACCTGATGCAGTTACCTGTGGCCATGGAGGCGGCAACCAACAAAGGTAATGGCCCAAAGCGGGAAGTGAGCAGGGCACTTCTTCACACGTGAAGACCCTCGAGTAAGAGATGATGCGGTTTAGTTACTGCAGAGCTGTGTCTGGAGTAGACCTGGAGGGTGTCTGCTCTGCGTGTCTCTTCTCATCGATTCCACAGTCCCCATGTGGCTTTCTTTAGAGGTTTTCATGGAGCTGGTTATGGAGGGAACCTACTTCAGGGCCTAGAAGTTTCAACAACAGGTTGGTTTAGAGTCAGTTTCATTTGGAGGAAATTATTTGTAGTTTAACATTATCACTTACAATTTGTGCTGTAAAGTCTGAGGGAAGTGGTCAGAACTACATTTTTTGATATGAGCTATTCAAGCAGAGGTCTCTTAGAAAGAATCCATCTTTGGCATCTGAGCAAGGTACCTGTTGTGGGTGATAAAGTGTGGCTGGGCTCTCTGTGAGGCAGAAGCCCCTTAGAAAGGCCTCTGGACCTTGGAAGCAGGAAGAAGGCAGATACCCAGGTGGAGGGAGTGATGCTCAGGGGAAATTTCCTTCAATAAGTCTGATCTGGTTCTTTTCAGACAAAATAGATAAATGATATTTCTTAGAACTAGTATCTTAGAAGCAGAAAAAGGAGAAATATCTGCTTGATTGCTTATCTCCTGTGAACTGGTCATCTTCGTAAAGTTCAAACATTCCATGGGTGGCTTTTTTATTCTCTTTTTGCAGGGGTGGTGGGTAGTCACTTTATTGTGTTAATTGGAAAATGATTTTAAGATGAAACACTTTCCATTTTCTATAAACTTCTGCAGCTTTTGGCTAGTTTTAAAATTCTTATTCATTACACAAAGTAGCAATGGGGTGGGGATCTCTGGTTTGTTTCCTTTTTAGCATGAGGCCTAATTGCTTTCTCTTGCCTATCATGGTGGATGCTGGCTAACATATTCTACTCAGTCCTGTGATCCTCTCTAAACTCACTGTTTATAATTTATGACTGGTAGCTATTTTTTTTTTCCAGAAAGGAGATTTGTAATTTAGTGTCAGGAAATTGATAGCTGGAAACATGTAATGTTAGCATCCTAGGCAGAAGTTCATCCTGAATCGCTGGTGGACTGGGGAATGAACTGTAAGAACATATCCAGATGTGTTTAAGAAAACACAAAGATACATCAGTGGTATCTAAAAACTGATAGAAGCGATTTTTGGTAACACAGAAGGAATTCCTGGAAAGGTCCATTTGAAATATATAGAATTTTGACTTAGAGGTGGTTTCCAAGAGCAGATCTGCTGACCCTTGGGAAGCTTACAGTGTACTCACTTTTTTTTCCCTGGGTGTTCAATCATTTGAGCAGGGATAGTGAGAAAGCCTCCTGGGTTGGCCGCTCTGCTTTCTGCAGTGTCAGATAACCCCACATGAAGTTGTCTTGGTGGTGCTGGGTCGGATTGCAGGTCTGGTGCCTTGGGTGACTCTGTTCATCCTGCTCCTTGGCCCGCGCTCTCCATGACCTCTCATCATGGTCAAGGGCCAGGAAGAGGTGAGCCCTCAGGTTTCTCTCCGCATGAAATTCTCTGGTGTGGAGACCTTGTGATTAGAGGGTGGTTTGGGGTCAAACCAGTCTTGACCTCTGAATAAATGAAAGCCCAGGCTCGTGCATCACTTATAGCACATGTGTAGTCTGAACCTCTCACCTGTACCGCAATTCACAGTTCCCTCCTGTCAGCCTCAAAGAGGAACAGGCAAAAAATGAATGGCTTGATGCAGCCTGGCATTGCCACTCTAAACGCACTTTCAGCAGGCTCCTCTGGCTCTGTGGAGGGCAGCAAATAAGCAGTCCTAACCCCAGCCCAGAATTCTTCAAGGAAGGCTGTTCATTGTTCAAGGGGCTCTTTCCTTTCAAGAAAATAAATGACTGCAAAATCATGTTTGCTCTTCTACACAGATGAACTGATCGCCTATGAACTAACGAGAAGGGAAGCAGAATCAAACAGAAGACCCCTTCCCGAGCTGGTTCGTGCCAAGATCCCATTCAGTGCCTGCCTGCAGGCCTTTTCTGAACCAGAAAATGTTGATGATTTCTGGAGCAGCGCCCTGCAAGCAAAGTCTGCGGGTGTGAAGTAAGTGTGTATATGTGTGTGCTTGTGTGGTGGCAGTGGGATGAGAAGGGGGCCTTGAGAGGTGGGGACCAGTGGGAAGGGCAAGGGGTGCCACTCTACAGGTCTGTGGATGCTTGCTCATGTGTGGCCAGATGGGATTATGATTTACACAACCCTAGTTGTCATAGACCTTGCTTGTATGAGGTCTGTCCAGTGAAACAGGCTGGTTGCAATCTGTATCACGTGTAAGGGAGAGAATGCCTTTCTTTTTTTTTTCTTTACTGAGCAGGTATAGCCAAGAACTCTTGTGCCCCATGGCAAGATGATATTAATGAAGAAATTAGAAAACTACTTATGACAGTCTTCAGTATTTAAACTCCACTGTGATAGATTCTGATTCCACAGTTAAAGATTTGACTTAGAACTTGGCGACTCTGTTCCTGCCTGGAGATGAGGGGTCTCAGGGCATCTCAAAGGGGACCTCAGGGCTCCTGGACTTTGTTCCAATGAGCTGCTCAGACATGGTCAGGAGAAGTTCTGTTTCTATATTGTGATCCTTCTTGTCAGGTCCATACATTTTTTTTTTTCTCCACTTGAAACAGTTGATTTTATACAGTTAAGTCCTTGCCTGCATACTTTATGCAGTTGGATAAAGAGAACTTACAATGGCATAAAAAGAGGGGAGGTCTAGAAGTTAGTCTCTGGAACTCATTACTTTTTGATATTCTTCAGGCATTTTTTCTGGGCTCAGCCTGAGCTCTAGGTGACATGAAAGGCAGGGAAGGATGGATGAGCTACTGCTGGCTGTTGTTTCCCACAACCACAAGTCGCAGTCAAACCTGAATCGCTTATTCTCTGTGACAGTCATTCCTCAGGATTCCTCTGTTTCAGATGACTGACTTCATGTGTTAAAAATGGGAAAACAAAAAGAATGTTTCAAAAGCTTTAAAGAAAAAACCACATTTTCTTAACAATAATTTCTTTTAGAAAGTTTTTTCACATCCAGAGGAGATTAATAATAGTTCAGTTATCAGTTATCCATTGTGGAGTAAGTTTTCACCTGAGGACTGCTCAGTTTTGGGGAGTGTGTATGTGTATGTATGTGTGTGCTTGTGTGTGTATGTCCTTGCAGATAAGAGTTGGTGAGCTGGCGTGTTAAATGTTCGTGATTCACTTCATTACAACTTGGGCACATCTTTGAGCAGTTAGAAAGCTACATGTTTTATTAGTGGTGAAAGCAGTTTTTTTCTCTCAACTTTGTTGACTTATAATTCACATAACATTTTGTGAGTTTAAGGTGTACTGTCTGATTTAAAAAAATTTTTTTTTCTTCTTTATTATTGACAGTAGGCTGAAGATTCCACAAACATTTGTCCTTTTCTCTTTGCACTTTAATTCTGACTCTGTATGGGAGGTGGAAGTGATCAGAGGCCTGGTGGCCTAGAAAGTCCAGCATCAGGTGTGCGTTGCAGAAAAGGTCTTCACTGGCCAGTCTGCCTGGTCCCCCTTTTCTGCTCTTCAGAGTCTTACAATACAGGGTGTGACCTACTCTCTAGGCCTGCGAGGAAGGCATCTTCTCATCACTAGGAAAAGGAGAATCTTTGAAGTGGAGCTGGGAAGCGTTAGCCTTCCACAGACAGTCTCTGACCCCTGGGCTGGTGGTCAGGAGATATGGATTCTTCTCGTGTGTCCACTTTCCAGCTTGTGCTGTAACCTGGGGCAAAGTTAGCAACCAGTTCCTTCTTACATCTGAGTGGAGGAATGATGGGTGCTGACCCACAAAATACTTAGTTGTAGGCAGGGGGGTTTCTACCTTCTCTAATCCTTAGCAGTAGCTATTGAACGTGTTTCTTCTTTTTCTCTTTTACATGCACACGTATGTATGTATGTCTACATACATCTTTTGGTTTAACACATATGAAAGAAAGTTATTATTGGATGTATTGCAATTGTTGGTAATTGAAAACTGGTCTTGTGGGAAAGGAAAAAGCAGTATTCTAGGGTAATAAAGCAACTACCATTATGGCACATTTATCAGTATTATTCCATGTTATATGCTAAGTGAATCCCATCAAATGTTGCTTAATCCCTCTAGTGCTGCTGTGACATAGGCACTTTAGTCTCCCCATTTTACAGATGAGGAAGTAAAGGAAGTATTAATAATGGCTACTAAGTGACAGACTTGGAATTCATTCATTTGAAGTTTAAACTCTTAACCCTTGTGTTAGACCCAGAGCCCAAAAGGCCACGAAGAGACAAAAGATGTCCTCTTGGTAGATCTTGGGTCAGTATGGACCAGACATAAAGATCCTTCCCTTTTTGGTCCTGGACAGACAGTGACTGGGAAGAATATGTGTTTGGAAATTTTATTCACCCAGCAAATATTATTGCCCACCTAGTGTATCTTGGGCTGAATGAGATGGAGTTCCTCCCCTCAAGGAGCTCACCGATTAAAGGTTGATAGGGACAGATTTCATCTTAACCTTTATCATTCATGAGCAGAAAGGCACGGTTTGGGGCTCAGAGCGTGGGCTTTAGATGGACTGGCAGCGCTTGAATTCTCAGTGTAGAACTTACTGGTATGTGACCTTGGCCAAGTGACCTCACCTCCATAAACTGCAGTTTCCTTATATGTAAACTGGGGATAATAATAGAACTTTATAGGGTTGAGGTGAGGATCAAGCATAAAATGCTTTGCATAGTGCCTGGTGGAGTAAATATACACTGTAATTGTTACTGCATTACTCTTATCTTTTTTTACCTTGGATTATACAGTTTGTGTTGATTAATTATGTTTTAAATTATGATTTGGTTAATTAGGTGGTTGATTAACTATGTTTTCAAAGTATTTAATGGAAATGATGGAATTTTTTTAGTCACCAGGTTTTCAATAAATAGTGTTAATAATTTCAGGGAGAGAGACTGTTTATATATCAATATATTTTTCTTAATATGGCTTTCATAATGTTTTTGCCTGAATTTGTAACCAGTGAACAATTGATGCATTTTAAATAAGGTAATAGGTTGTTGATAGACAATGCCAGACTGTTGTCAGGCACTGTTCTAAGCTCTTTAGTCCTAACTCAGTTCCTGTAACAGTTCTTTGAGGTGAATTTACTCAGTGTCTATCTAGACCTTTTTGGATGATTTATATTTCAGTGGACTTTATTAAGTATATAACTTTTCAAGAAAAATTTGAATTCCAGGAATTAATTTTAGGAATAGAAGAGTAACTGGTGCATGATTTATAACCTTATCAGATTTAACAACAAACTTGATGTCCCAAACCTGAAATTAATGAATGCCAAGTGTTAGTTTTGAGGCCGACTTGAACATATTTATATTAAGCAGTTACTGAATGTGTGATTCAAGTTGAGACCCTATATACAAAAATGAATAAGGAATGTTTAACCAACAGGAAAAATACAATGTGGGCGTCATCTCACCTGCTTTCTGGTACTCTTAAGTTGATAGCTACCCACAACAAAGTGATGTGTTAAATTATCAGCCTTGAGTTCCTTCTGCTGCCATGCCACTCCATGGTATATTACCAGTTGATTCCTCACCCAGATGCTGATCACAGAGCAACTTCAGGAATCTTTGGGATCCTGAACCACAGTCTGGAAATCATTGATGACTTTTGGTTGATTTCATTGTTATATTGAAATATTCCAGATTTTAAATTTACATGGCTAGAAGAAGGGGTCAGAGAGGTGACACTTTCATAGTTGTTGAAAATATCAGATGGTGTTTCTTGGTTTTTGGTGAAATTGAGGACTTGGCTATATTTAAGAATGATATTAATACTGCTTCTCAGAAGATAGGAGAACCTAATTAGAGATAATATATAATTTCTGGAGAGTGAGCTAGGCTGATAGATCTGCTCCTTAGGATCATTAAGCTCTTGTTTTTCGAGAAACTTCTTCATTGCCCGTACCCTTCTACCTTCCTTGTGATGGGGAATTTGAGATCCCGAGTGGTTAAGTGACTTGCTTGGGGAGAAATACAGGTCAGTGACAAACCAGCCCAGTGTCCTTGGTCCTGTGGATTCTAGCTCTTGCCTGACAAAATCATCATGCTAACCCCTTAGCTGTCCACAGCACATTCTAGTATGCCAGGCGGTTCCATGACATTTCATGACCATTGCACAGCCCCAGCAGGCAGATATTACTAATAAACCCGCTTTGTAAATGGGAAGCCTCAAGGAGGGTTAGATTTGGAGTGAATTAAGTAGCATCCAAGTCTTCTGACACTTTTTGGACAGTTCTCTGCACCTGAACTGTGGCTTTTCTTCTACACAAGGGGGCAGCAGTGCATTGGTATTTGATTTCTGAGTTCTGGGAAGATGCATTCCACATAGATTTGAAAAGTGGAGTTTGTAGGAAACGTGTCCTAGAATCTTTTATTTTAAAAGGTACCCATTGTATCTGTTTAAATCTAATTTTTTAAATATATAACTTACTGTACTCAGATTGACACTTGAACAGAAATGGTTTTTTTAAACAAGATAATAAATGTGGAGAGAATGAGCTGAAACCGGGGCATGTATTTGATGTATTAATTGAATAGTTTGTGCATAAAATTATCAAAGGCAAGTCCAGGCAATTCAGCATTCATGAAAGTTTGAAAGGAAACTTAAGACATTAACCATGTATATTCATTTTTAAAATTGAAGGCCCAGATTTAGATATTTTAGATACCTCATAGTACACACACACACACACACACACAACACACACACACAACCCCTTTAGGATCCGTGTGGCCATAGATTTTAGGTGTGGTAGTATTTTAATGAGGTCCTGGCATTTCCAGTAGTCAGCCTCAACCGAAGTTCCGATGTACCCTCCTGATGCCAACTCTGTGCTGTAAGATAAAGACTTGTGGTCGGAGCAGGTTGGGGGTGTGTCAGGCTTGCTCAGGGAGCTTTTTCAAACTTTATACACAAACACAGTGCACAGGTACCCCTATGCATCTGCAGATACGTGTGACACTACCAAAGGTTTTAGAAAAACACAAATGTTTACAGTTGAAAACCACTTTTCAGAAATACGAAATGCCCCAGCACAGTAAAAGTAGTAATTTTGCAGGGTGTCCAAAATCATCCTTGGGGACAACCTTGTTCTGTGTTAAACACTGTCCTCTCGGGGAAAGGCCAGGATGAGTGGTGAGGTGGTGTGTGCGTGTCCACTCCCGTGTGCATGCGTGTCCACTCCCGTGTGCGTGTGTCTGCTCTTCACTGCAGGCCCTGGGACTGCTGTGTGTGCCTCAGACACAGCTTTTGATGCTTCATGAACTGTATCCATAATTCTTATTGCCTGTTTCATTGATCTAATCCCCTTGTGTTTCCCAGAACATCTCGCTTTGCCTCATTCCCTGAATACTTGGTAGTGCAGATAAAGAAGTTCACTTTTGGTCTTGACTGGGTTCCCAAAAAATTTGGTAGGTATCTTTTGCATGCTTTTGCTTAAAACGTCAAATTAGCTATTTAAAAAACATGGCATGTGAAAGAGCCCGTGCGGTTGGCTGCCAGAAACGGTCTCATTTCATTCTTTTTCCATGATTCCCACCTTTCTCTTTTGAAAGATATGATAAGCACTGACAAACAAACAAACAAACAAACGAACAAACAAACACAAATTGCCACTTGCTTACCCACCTAATAACGGGTACTGAAATGGCCAGAATCTAAGAATGAAGACAGGAGCCTCACAATTTCAAATCATGCCTCCCAAACTGTAGCGTGATCTTGGTAAAATGTAGGTGCTCATTCAGCAGGTCTGGGATGGGGCCGGGGCTCAATATTCTGACATGTCCCCAGGTGACGCTGATGCTGCTAGTGCTACTGGTCCAAAAGCCATGCTTGCAGGTGCTAGTATCTGAAGATGTATCAATACTCTTTTTAGCATCTCTCCTCGACCTCTAAAGCAGGTGGGTATGGCTAATGACATTTGTTTAAATCATATGAATTTTATTAATAATAACATGAGTATAGTCAGTTGTATTAAAAAGAAAAAGGGATGTGACTTTGGCCGAATTGGGCTTTCTTCTTTCTAATCTTAAAGGCCCTTGACCACTGTTAGAGGTTATTTTTCCAGACAACGCATAGAACATTTTCCCTATCATCTCAATCAGATATGAATGTGTTCTTAGGCTGTCCTCAAGGTTGTGGAAGTCCATACAGTTTTACCCTCTGATTTCTCAAGCAAGGACCTCAAACTGCTTGCCAGTCTTTTAGTTTCTACGTTTTTGCTCACTTAAAAAAACACCAGTCAGTCCTAGGTTGGTTAATTAAGAACTCATCTGCTCATCTGAAGGGTGTAAGTAAAAAGAATGTAAAATCTGCATGAGTGATTTCCCAGAAACCTCTGGCACTAGCAGTTAGCATAGCACTGATCTTCATGTGGCATTATGCAGCCCGTGAGCCCGCATCTCATTCCTCTTTTCCTAGTGGAATACTTTTCTGGGCAGGGAGGAGGGCCAAGGGCAGGTTGCTCATCACTCAGCCTTTCCTCCTTGGACCCAACATGCACCCCAGAGAGAAAACTGACTTCTTCTAAAGGCTTTGAACTGCTTTGAAAACAGTTTTATTTTCTTTGTCCTTGGAATTTTGGTAAAGGATACCAAATTCAGATCAGATTTCATAGTCTTGCTGAATTTAAAGCAGCCCCAAAGCTTTCTTTAATGAACCTGAAATTTTCTGTTGAGGAATGATTGTTTTGATTTTGTCGGTCAGACATCGTGTTTGATTTTGCTGTTTGCTGAGATTAAAATTTTTTTTTAAACTAAGCCTTTTCTTTGGGTGGTGGTTTTAAAGTAGGACTTATATACCTAACATTGTTGCTGGTTTTGGGGATGGTTTTTTCAGATTCTGTTTGCTAGCCCAAAAGACATATCCTGCACCAACATTTGAACCCATTTTCCATTATTACCATATCTGACTGTGTACAGTACGAATTCTCAACAGGCTGTTAGACTCATACATACATTTTGTATTTGAATAAGTCAACATAATGACAACTGAGCTGAGAAGTTAAAAAAAGTGTGCCTCAAGATGAATACACTTGAAGTTCAATTAATTTCTTTAAAGCTTCAGTTTTTATTACCTTCGGTAGAATAATCACAGTACCCATGGTGATCTGAGAAAAGGCATAAACTATGGGTTGCAAACTCAAATGCCTAATGAGGACAGAGTGATAATGTAAGTGACAGAATTAGGCTAGGTATAAGAAGCACATAGCTATAGCTGTCTTGTTCTTTCTTGAGTATTCCCATTTTGGATGAAGACATGGATTAGGAAAACATTTCCCTATCATAAGAATCAGAACGGTGCACATGTGATGCTCAGGATCATGGGGGCAGGAAGGAGTGGCGAGGTCTGTGGCAGACAGACATGGAGGGCACATATTACCTTGGAGTGAAAGCTGAGAATCAGCCCCAGGCAGTTGTTATCACGTGAGACTCTGCTACAGCTTTTTGTTTTTTTTCCCCAAAATGCGTTGGAAGTCTGGAGTTTTGAATTGAAATTTCTGATTTAAAAATTAGAATTTATTGCCAACATTTTAAAAACATCCAACAGAAAGTGTCTACAGATGTTGTATGGGCTCCCAGATTTCGACCTCTGGCTTCCCTCCTTTCTCATTGTTCAGTGTGAAATCCTGCATCTGTGTTTCCCCTGGTCCTACATTAAACTCTAATCAGTCTTAGTTTCCTGGTCCCATGACTTACTCCCAGGAACTAAAACACATCCCTTGGCTCTGCCTAGACACATGTGCATAGTTAGTGGTGCTAGATTGAGGAGGTGACTGTGGTTATTCAGAGAGTCCAGTGAGTGTAATCTCTCTCATTTTGCAGATGTTTCTATTGATATGCCAGACCTACTTGATATCAACCATCTCCGAGCCAGGGGGTTGCAACCAGGAGAGGAGGAACTTCCAGACATCAGCCCCCCAATAGTGATTCCTGATGACTCCAAAGGTACCATCTTCTGCCAGGAGGACCATCCCAGAGCCTCCCTGCTCTTCTGCTGGAATAGTCCCTGTTTCTCCCCAACTCTGTTGTCCCGTGGTGCTTTCCTATGTTGTAAGCCACCATAGACCTACAGAATCGAAGCCTGGCTGCAAACTGTGAGCTTAAAATATTAATAGTCACAGGAAGAGGCACAGCCCCAACATGAGTGAACCAAACTTATCTATGGAAATCACAGGCAGCAGAGGGCAGCAGGTCTCCAGGAAGTCTTTGGGTTACCTTGCCTCTGGCTTTGTCTCCCTCCTCTCTTCTCTGATAAGCCTGTGGGGAAGAGGAGTGTGTTTTCAGTGGGCTCTTAGTCTAGGGGAGCTGTGTCCTTCTTGGAGTATCTTTGGAGAACCAAAAAGGGAAATTGAACAGTGTGTGTTGGTTTTAAAAGTCTTGCCCACTTCTCGCCTCCCCAGCTTCATAGCTTCATAGCAAGAGAACACTTTGAGCTTCTCTTACTCTCTGTGAACTTAAAGTGGTCCTCGTGAAGAATACTTTTAAAGAGAAAAGTACATGTGAAAAACCATTGCCTTTGTGAGTCCAAGCACAGCTTGGAGAGATCTTGGCTTCATCATTAGTTCAGTTATTCTGGTGAAATCACTTTCATTCTGGCTTTGCTAGCCCACGTGTTTGCTGTTCACCTTCCTAATGAGTTAATTAGGTACATTAGCTAATAGTGCCGGAGTGCTTGGGGCGCCTGCCCCACAGGATGTCTGTCAGCTGAGCAGTGACCATTATTGGTGACCCTGTTGGGGTATGAAGTGAATCCAGGAGGAGCAAGAGAGGATTCAAGATTGGCACCTGTGTTACATTATTCTCTAACGCTAAGTCCAAGGCTAAATTGCAGAGGGTGGAGGGCAGGGAAGGGGTCTGTGGGGGGGGGGGGGGGGTGGTCCAGGCTATGTGGTATAGGTGGTTCATTAAAGGAATTCCAGAAAGATCAGAGTGTCAGAGAACTGCAAGGTGGTCTATTAGCATTGCTCCTGCTTTTTCTGACGTTCATAACAGAGTCTCTGGATTGTAATTATATGGAGTTCTTGGAAGTACAGGGAAGGAAATCATTTAGTTCCTTAAGATGATCAGCAGAGCATCGTGTTTTATCTGCTCTAAATGCCTGAAACTGGATATTCTCCCTCCTTCCTGGAATGACTTTACGTTGGGCTTGGCTGGCCAGCGTGGAGGGCCACGGGGCTGACACAGTGTGGGGTCTTAATGGGTGGGGGTGACGGAGTGCTCCGGGTTAACTCTCTTTCTTTCTCTAGAACTCTTTGCCATGGTTGGGTCTCACTTCCTGCCCTCTCCTTTGATTTCCAGATCGCCTGATGACCCAATTGATAGACCGTATGTACCTTTTATGTTTTTTCTCTGTGTCCTACCATTGTTACTGGTCTAACGCATTTAGCTGTGGGGGTTCAGTAAAGGGCGTTGTTCTGTACGTGTGTATGGGCAGCTTTTCCCATGGGTGGGAATAAACCTTGGTCTGCAAGTTGAGGTCACAGCAAATCTAAACCAGTAATGTGTTGAATAGATGGCCCTGTGTTTCAGGAGAGAGAACTTCAGTGTGAGAGCCAGCCAGCCCTGAGTCGGAATCTTGGCTTTGCCACTTGTGGCTGTGTGACCTAGAATCATTAACTTCTCTGAGCATCAGTTTCCTCATATGTGAATGGGGGACACTGATGCCATTTCCTCCTTCCCTGGCCACATGAGTAGGTCTCTTGCCGCAGTGATAGCACAGTGACTTGTCACTTTGTCCCCTCCTTCAGGACACGTAATGAAGGTACACGGTTGGCAGGACATGGTAGTATTAATTAATACTCTTAAGGGTGGCAGTGTCATTGGATTGTTTCATTTTGTAGCCATTTAGTTCCTTAATCCTGGGTGAGTTGATACTTTTGATTTTCTAAAGAACATGAAAAAAAGCAAAATATTTTAGAGTCAATATTTAGATACTAATTAGGAGGAAGAAGGAATATGTAATAACACAAAATACTCTGAATCTTTTTGTCTACAAAGCCTTACCGGAGACACTATTGTTAATTTAGAAGTTCAAGTGTTTTACTTTGCCAAAAAACACTTCATGTGATTGATCATTTGACTTAGACCTCCATGCTTGCCTTCTTGGGTCAATTTTGATTTGCTGGTTGCTGGCAGAGGCTGTTAGGGGCAGCGAGGGCAAACCATTGCCTCTGCAAATAATTTCATTGTAATGATAACAGTATTTTTGAATGGTTACCATGAGTCATTGTTGAGTTTATGACTCCATAAATTCTTTTAACTGTGTATAAATGTACTATTATAATAATACAAAGGCCAGCTTCTTGTTCGATTGTCACAGTAAGATGGGCAGAGCAGGTGACCTTTATGCAGAGGATAAAACTGATACCCAGGGAAGTTCAGAGACCTAAGAGCTAGGACCAGCGCCAAGGCTAGGCGTCAGGCATGCTTTCCTGTCACTTGACCTTGTCTGGAGTGTGAGGAGTTTCCTGGCTGTCCCAACCCTGCAGAGAGCCAGTCTCCAGGATCTTGCCCCAGGGGAGGTGAATGGTGGCTGGAACTGTGTCAGAGGAGTCTGTCTGACTGTGAGCACTTCAGCTCACAGTCAGCAGTTTTCTATTTTCCTCCTGATCTAAGCCTGCTGTCCTATCAGCTGTATTCACCAGGAGAAAACATTATCTGGGGTTAATTTATATTTATATCCAACCTTTCTCAGACATTTAAAAGGAGTAACTTTGATTATATTCTTACTATAAATGAAAAGATATGTAGAAATTACCTATTAGTGATAAGAGTCATCTCTGGTTTCATCACCCATCTATAACCAGTATTAACATTTGCCATCTGTCCTTCTACTGTTCTTTACCTATGCCTGGTTCACTCTATTTCCCCCAAAATGTAATTAGACATTTTCAATTTAATATGCTGTTACGTGCATACATACACTTATTAAGTTGCATTACTTAACTGCATTCTAGAGAGCAGAGTCTTTCACAAGGTGTTGAAAACTATTCTCTGAAAGAGTTTCATAGTTTCTGCCCAGAGGAATCCTTTTTTTAATTACTAAAATTTTAAAATATTAAAAAAATTTTATTTGAAGTATAATTGATTTACAATGTAATATTAGTTTCATGTATATAGCACAGTGATTCAGTTATACATATGTCTATTTTTTTTTCAGATTTTTCTAGGTTACTATAAAATATTGGTATAGTTCCCTTTCCTATACAGTAGGTCCTTGTTGGTTATCTATTGTGTATACTGTAGTATGTACATGGCAAGCCCAACCTACTGCAGGAGTCTTTATTACAGGACTTTAGAATTTTCACTACCGTAATGCACACTGTGAATTTCTCGGGAGAACAGAGAATGTAGGTTTAAAAAACTTATTTGACAATGGGAGCCCTTTGTTTTGTGGTTCATTAATTTTGTGGTTCATCTCTCTTAGAACACTAGGATTCTCTAGAACACAATTGAGGAATCACTGTTGTCCTATATCATTGCTTTCTTAAAATTTTATCTTGATAGGATGTTCTGTGTATCCTCATTGTGAGATAGAACTTTGGTAAATACATTTTCAGTATATTTTTTGTAGAACAGAAATATCTGTTCCTCAGTTCTTCTACTACTGATTGCTGCCTCTGGCAGAGTTTTCAGCAGATTACAGACCTCAGGGCGTGGGAAACAAAAGGCAGATATTTTGTGCTCCAGTTCCCTCCCAACCTGTGGTGTAATTTGAGAGCCTCGTGTAGGTGGTATGGGTACACACACACGAACATACATACACACCCATGTACATGTATGTGTATGAATGAATATACATACAAGCCTATAGTCATGTGTATGTATAGGTGTGTGTTTCCACACCTCTCTACCCGTGGTTTAGTCATTAAGTTGTGTCCGACTCTTGCGACCCCATGGACTATAGGCCACCAGGCTCCTCTGTCCATGGGATTTCCCAGGTAGGAATACTGGAGCGGGTTACCGTTTCCTTCTCTAAGGCATCTTCTTGACCCAGGGACTGAACATGGGTCTCCTGCATCGCAGGCAGATTCTTTACCATCTATGCCTCCAGGGAAGCCCTGTCTACCCATATCTATATGTTATCGTGAAAAGAAAAGAAAACCTGTGTCTAAGCCAAAGTTGGGTTTGTAAAGCAATCTTTTTTAATATCTTAAATGTATACAGTTAAAAAACTTTCCTTCTATCTTAATTTCTCAGAGTGATTGCATCCTTTGATTGCTGATATATCTAAAGACCTGGTATAACTTCCTGTGAGGCTTAAGGTATAAGCTTTTTGGCCTGTAGAGAATGCTTTCTCTTCCAATTTCAGTCCTAAGAGAGGCTGCTGTAGTGGCCTTGAGAATGATGTAAGAGACTGAAATGGTTCTGGGAATACACTAGATCTCCCCATTGGAAATTAGGGGGTTGTTTTTCAGTGCTTGGATTGTTCAGGTAATTACCATGGTTCCTATTTAGGTCAAAGATAAAAACTCAGCTCAAATAGCTTAACATTTGGATGGCTTAAAACAAAACACAGTTAAACCACCATCTAAACATTAAACAAAATAGCACCTTCTTTGGGTAGCATGTGGATAAGGGGTGAAGAGAAGCTAAGACAAGAAGAAATAGGATTGACTTTTTACACCAGACTATTCTGTGTGCCCTGTAGCATCAGATATTGATGAGTCATCGGTGATGCAGCTGGCTGAGATGGGCTTCCCTCTAGAAGCATGTCGGAAGGCTGTGTATTTTACTGGAAATATGGGAGCCGAGGTGGCCTTCAACTGGATCGTTGTTCACATGGAAGAGCCAGGTAGGTGGTCAGAAAATGGGATGACTTTGGAGTCTGACATGATTGGTCCTCAATGATGTTAAGCCTTGGTCCTTCTGTGTCCTCAGGGTGTGTCCCAGAAAATGATTTATCAGCTCATAATCTGCTGCACGGAGTGGATGGGAGAGGATGGCTATTTTGCCTGTGTAGCAAAGTCACAGTCTTTGCTTTCCTCTTTTAAATAACAGCTTTGTTGAGAGAGAATTCACCCTTTTAAAATGTATAATCCAGTAGCAAAAAAAAAAATTGGAAAGATGTGCGATATACTTCTAGCTAAGAAATGATGAGAACTTGAGATAGAAGAATGGGCATGAAGAAATAGAGGCTGTTTAGTTGGCATTAACTTTTATCTACTTTATTAAGGTATAATTTGCATACCATATAATTCCCTCATTTAAAGTATACAGTTCAGTTGTATAAATATTAATTATGTTGAATTGGTTCATAGTGCTTTTCAGGTCTATTATATCCTTCTACTTTTCTGTCTATTCATTCTACTAATTATTGAGTTTGATATTGAAACTCCAACTAAAAATCTTAATTTATCTACTAGAAAAAATAATTGTAATATATAGTGGAACTATATGTAACTTTGTTCTGTATTTTCCAAGTCTCCTGTAAATGTGTTATCATACTTTTAGAATTTAAAAAATAAAGAGGAAAAATACTTTCCCCAGATAAAAAGTGTATATTACAGTGGCTTTTAGTAAATTCACAGAGTTTTGCAACCATCCAAAAAGAAATTCTGTAGATAATAAAAGTCACTTTCCATTTTCCCTGTTCTTCCCAGCCCCTGGCAATCACTAATCTACTTTCTTTCTGGCTCTGTGGATTTGTCTGTTCTGGATGTTTCATACGAATGGAATCATGCAATGTGAGATCTTTTGTTTTTGGTTTCTATCACTTAGCATCATGCTTTCAAGGTTCATTTATGTTGTGGCATGTATTGGTACTTTATTTCTTTTTTGGTTGAATAATAGTCTGTTGTATGGGCATACTATGTTTTATTTATCCTTTCATCAATTGATGGATATTTGGGTTTCCACTTTTTGGCTATTATGAATAATGCCGCTATAAACCTTTTGTGTACAAATTTTTTTTTGAAATATATTTTAAAGATCTATTTTGTTTTTGGCTTCACTGGGTCTTTGCTGCTGTGTGTGGGCTTTCTCTAGCTGCAGTGAGCGAGGGCTACCCTTCACTGGGGCTCACGGGCTCTCATCGCGGTGCCTTCTCTCTGAGGCTTCACTGGGGCTCACGGGCTCTCATCGCGGTGCCTTCTCTCTGAGGCTTCTCTGGGGCTCACGGGCTCTCATCGCGGTGCCTTCTCTCTGAGGCTTCACGGGGGCTCACGGGCTCTCATCGCGGTGCCTTCTCTCTGAGGCTTCACGGGGGCTCACGGGCTCTCATCGCGGTGCCTTCTCTCTGAGGCTTCACGGGGGCTCACGGGCTCTCATCGCGGTGCCTTCTCTCTGAGGCTTCACGGGGGCTCACGGGCTCTCATCGCGGTGCCTTCTCTCTGAGGCTTCACTGGGGCTCACGGGCTCTCATCGCGGTGCCTTCTCTCTGAGGCTTCACTGGGGCTCACGGGCTCTCATCGCGGTGCCTTCTCTCTGAGGCTTCACTGGGGCTCACGGGCTCTCATCGCGGTGCCTTCTCTCTGAGGCTTCACTGGGGCTCACGGGCTCTCATCGCGGTGCCTTCTCTCTGAGGCTTCTCTGGGGCTCACGGGCTCAAGTGCAGGAGCTTCAGTCGTTGCAGCACGTGGGCTCAGCAGTTGTGGTCCAAGGGCTTAGTTGCTGTGAAGCAAGTGGGATCGCCCCCTACCAGGGATTGAACCTGTGTCCTCTGCATTGACAGGCAGCTTCTCAGCCACCAGAAGATCAGGGAAGTCCCCATGTACAAATTTTTGTATGGACATGTTTTCATTTCTCGTGAGTGGAATTCCTCTGTCATACAGTCGCTCCGTGTTTAACTCTCTTAGAAGCTACCAAATTGTTTTTTAACAGTGACTGTGTGGCATCCCCCCTAGCGATGTATGAAGGCTCCAGTTTTCCTACATCCTCACCAACCCTTGTAAATCTCATTGTGGTTTTGATTTTCATGTCCCTAATGGCTAATGATGAATACCTTTTCATATGCATATTGACCAATTATGTATCTTTGGAGAAATATCTATTTACATGCTTTGCCTGTTTAATGAGGTTAGTTGTCTTTGTATTTTTGAGTTCGAAGAGCTCTGAATAGTTACCTTGTGGGATATATGGTTTACAAATATGCTCTTCTGTTGTATGGGTTATCTTTTGTCTATTTTTTTTCTTTTGTCGCTTTGTGCTCTCGGTGTTGTATCTAGAAACCATTGCCTAACCCAAGGTCACAAAGATTTCTTATATGCTTTCTTTTAAGAGTTTTGTAGTTTTAGCTTTTACATTTAGGCCAGTGATCCATCTGGAGTTAATTTTTGCATATGATGTGAGGTAGGGATCCAAATTTATTCTTTTGCATGTGGCTATGTAGTTGTCCCAGCACCATTTGTTGAAAAGACTGTCCTTTCCCCACTGAATGGTCTCAGTACCCTTGTTGAAAATCAGTTGACCGTTGATATGTAGGGTTATATCTGAACTCTGAATTCTATTCTATTAGGCTATTGATCTATATGTTTGTTCTTATGCCAGTTTTAGACTGTCTTGATTATTGTAACTTTAGGTATTTTTTCTTGTTAGCTCTAAAGGGTTGTTTATTTCAAGACCCAAAAAAGGAAAGGGCCTGAGTGTGATTCTTTTCTCCAGATTTTGCTGAACCGCTGACCATGCCTGGTTATGGAGGAGCAGCTTCTGCTGGGGCCTCTGTTTTTGGTGCTACTGGATTGGATAACCAACCTCCGGAAGAAACTGTAGCTATCATTACCTCCATGGGATTCCATCGAAATCAGGCTATTCAGGCCCTGCGAGCAACGGTAAGCACGAGAGACCATGTGAACCCCTGCCTCTTCTGTCAGTGGCAACTGAAACTTTCCAGTGTCCTCTGATCATTTTGAATCATGTCTGTCTCATATCCACTATGCCCCAGAAAGGTTTATTTGCATGTAGTATATATAAAGCTAAAATAAATGATTGAGGGAAACCTACAGAGATTTTTAAGAGTAAGGATATTTTTAAAAAGCGAGGGAGATAATACAATGGAGGTAAGATAATCCAGCTGAAAGACACTCTGTGTCCTCTTAATGTTTATTAGCATGAGGCAGAGACTTTACTTGGAGCTTGCTTGTGGCCTTAGAGGAAGGAGGGATGCTTGAGATCCTGTGTTCAATAAGGCAGTTCTTCAGGAGAAATTGTGCTTTTCTGATACCAAGATCTTGGAGTGTTCTCTCTCAAAGCTCCTCATGGAGAAGTCTCTTTGGAATTCTCTGCTTCTGTTTCTCTCTGTGGAGAGAGAAGGTTTATCAGGTATTCGTAAAGTCCTGATATTATCAGGAAAGACGGGACCAGGAAATTGGAGGGCAGACAGAAGCCTTCCTGTTGCAGTGCAGACGTCTGTTTAATATTGAGGGAAAGTACTTTTTTTTTTTTTCCCCACACCATAATCCATTTTTGAGGGCTTCCTCGGTGGCTCAGTGGTAAAGCCTGCCAATTCAGGAGACGTGGGTTCGATCTCTGGGTTGGGAAGTTCCCCTGGAGGAGGAAATGGCGACCCACTCCAGTACTCTTGCCTGG
Source organism: Odocoileus virginianus (assembly GCF_023699985.2). Lineage (NCBI taxonomy): Eukaryota > Metazoa > Chordata > Mammalia > Artiodactyla > Cervidae > Odocoileus > Odocoileus virginianus. Next base: position 29,068,928 of record NC_069677.1, on the reverse strand, counting down.
GAAAATCCATGGACAGAGGAGCCTGGCGGGCTACAGTCCAAGGGATCAAGATTGCAAGCGCTGGACATGACTTAGTGACTAAGCCACCAGAACCAATTCATTTTGAGTGGGTATCTGCTCCCGAGTCCTTCTTGCCATCCTAACTGGGTTCTGATGGGGCCCCTTGCTGAGGTCACAAGGGCTCCTGGCTGGCTCTGGACAGTTTGGCTGGAACAATCTGTTTCCCTTTAAAATGCTTGAAGTGTTTCAACTGGAGTTTATTATACTCAGTGTACTTGTTTATGCCCCAATTATTTTACTTGCTTGACTGTTTAATTGGACATTTTGCCTACATCTAAACAAATTGTTTAACTCATCAAGTAATGTCACAAAGGGGATTGACGGAAATGCTTTTATGGTCCATTGATTTGAATTACATGGAGTTCAGTTTAAAACAATGTAACTTAGCTAACCAGTGTTGTCTTCATTAATTAAGGCATCAGTCTTGTCTCTGCTGCGGTTCAACCACTCTGCCAACATTTAGGAGAAAAGCTCTGACCTGGTACCCATGTTAGCTTCCCTCCATCCTGCATGGTTATCTGCACAAAATACAGTTGGTGGAGAAGGTAGCATTGCAGTTAGTGTGGCTTTGGAAAGAGCCGTACTAAGACAGATGCCATTCTCTTTGGCTTTCAGCCTCTCATCATTATCAGCATCAGCCCACAGAAATGCTGAACTAGGACTGATGTGGCTTTGGAATGCTGACCTGCTGCTCTGAACTGTTTTCCAGCGAATCCAATTACAGACTTCAGTTGAGAGACTTGCAGAATGTCCATGGAAAGTGCATTTCATAGACAGGGTCAGAGCCTCTTACTCAGAGCCACTTAGGACTAATGAATTCAGGCGTTCAGCCCTGTCTACTTGACATCCTGGTTCAAACGGTCAGGATATAATGAGGCCCCAGGACAGCATACATTGTAAAAATGTTTTGTTTCATCAGAATAGTAATCTGGAAAGAGCACTGGATTGGATCTTTAGCCACCCTGAGTTTGAGGAGGACAGTGACTTTGTGATCGAGATGGAGAATAACGCCAATGCGAACATCGTTTCTGAGGCCAAACCCGAAGGACCTAGAGTCAAGGATGGATCTGGAAGTAAGTTCTTGCCTCAGGGCTTGCTCGAGGGGTCATGGTACATTCTCTTCACGCCCTTCCCTCCCACTCCTGAATGTTGACACCTTTAAAGTGAAAGTGAAGTCACCCAGTCGTGTCCGACTCTTTGCGACCCCGTGGACTGTAGCCTACCAGGCTCCTCCATCTATGGGATTTTCCAGGCAAGAGTACTGGAGTGGGTTGCCATTTCCTTCTCCAGGGGATCTTCCTGACCCAGGGATTGAACCTGGGTCTCCCGCATTGTAGCCAGACGCTTTACCATCTGAGTTACCAGGGAAGTCTGACGTCATTCAAACCTCAGCACAGATCCCAGCTTCTCATAAATGGTGCACTTGGCCACTTCTCATGGGCCAGGGCGACCTGGGGGGTCTTGGCAGACTCAGCCATGTTGCCTGGTGTGTGTGCCTCACTTTAGCGCCAGCTCTGACTTGGTCTGTGTTTTGAGGTGAAATTCCATTGTGGGCCATGAACATTTTTGTCCCAAAGAGAGCCGTTATTTTTGTGGTAACATTTTTGAAGAGTTGAAAAGTGCTCTTATACCCTTGAGCTCATTGTTGCTCAGACCTCCTCCTGATCATTTTCTGCAGGGTTGGCAGGTCAGGAAGAACTGCTATAGGTGCATGTGGCGCCTTCCATCAGCAAACACTTACATATGTCACCCTGTGCTGAGCGCGACTCTAAGCACTTCACCTAGACACTCATTTACTCCTCATCACACCCATTTTACAGGTAAGAAAACCGAGGAATAGAAAGATTAGGTAACCTTGCCCAAGATCACATCGTTCTTCAGAGGTAGAACCCAGATTCAAAGTCAGAATCCATGTTCCCGCCTACTGTGGTACCCTGTCTCGGGCTCGCCTCCCCCATGGAATCGGAGCCTGGCAGCCACCACCCGCTGCCGCCAGCTCCCAGCCAGCTCGCCTCTCTGCTTCCTCTGTGCTCCCCAGACCTACAGCTCACCGGCCTGGTATGGTTGCCACATCGCTCAGTGGTCCTCGACCCTCTTCTCCTCACCCCTAGGCCTTCATTCAGGCTAACCCTTGGATGCAAATTGCCCCTTCTTTCCCATCACGGCTTGCCAAATTCCTCATCGTTATTCAGAACTTGGCCACAGGTTCCATTTCTCTGGACCGCTTCCCCAGGTTCTTATCATAATCAGTCCCTCCTTACCTCATATGCTGGTGACAATTACACCAACATGAACAGTCCTTCACTCATGTCATATTTAGTCTTCACAGTACCCCTGTGAGATCGGCACCGGGATTATGTCCATGCTGCAGATGAGGAAACTGAGGCAGAGAGGGCAAAGTAATTCGCCAAGCTCGCTGTGCCGATGGGAAGTAGAACCAGAACTCCCCCCAGGCAGCCTGCCTGCAGAGTCTGTGCCCGTAGCTCCTGTAACGGGGTGTTTGATTTTCTTATTAGAGGTATCAGGTTCATCTTGATATAAAATTAGTTGTGTAAATACCTGTCTCCCAGCTGACAGGGAGCTGGTGGAGGACAGAGGCCATTTTACTTTTATAGAGCTCGTGGTGGCCGGTACATAGAAAGTACCAATGAAATAATAGTTGGATCTAGTTAAGTTTACCCTAGCAGTATTTGTTCCCATAATTGTATGACATGTAGCTGCATGGTCTTACCAGACCTAACACATATGCGTTGATATGGCGCTAGAGACGGGGGGAGGGGAATTTCCTTCTTCTTTTATATAAAACAGGTATTTCTTCACTGAAACTGTTAATCTGACTAGACAAGAAAAGGATGAGCTGCAGTTCTCTCAACTTCCAACCTGTCTAAAGGGTCTTGTGTTACTTTTTGGAAATCACTGGCTGGCCTAAAATATTAAAAGCTGTTACGGACAAGTTACTCAATAATTCACGAGCAGGATTTATTATGTGTTCCGTGTCCATTGGTTCACTGCTTCCTTGATTTTCTGTAATGGACTTTTCTTTAGGATGGTGAGTTCTTGCAGAAGGAATAAACCACAAGATGGGACCCTTGTAATGCTGCCAAGGTATTTGGCTACAGAGGGAGGGAGAGTCTGATCATTAGGGTTTCCGGTCTTCTGATGGAGCTTGGACGGACCAACCACTCTCTCAGAGATGGTCGTTAATGATACGGAACAGCCACATCCTCTCCTCGAGCTTACTGAACTCAGAGTGACCTGCACATATTCCTGGTTTTTGAGTCGCATCCTTGAATAGGATTTCATGAAGCTTTTAAACACTCTTGAATTTAAAGGCGCTCTGGGCCAAACTCTGTGGCACTTACTCCTCATCACTTCCAAATTTAGCAATTATGGTTGAGTGTGGGGAAGGAGACAGTGATGCACTATGAAAAAGCCCACGTAGGATATGCACAATCTAAGGGCAGTAGGAGGAGAAAAATTTAGTTATAAAAAATGCATAAACCACCCTAACTCATCAAATGCATTCTGTGTCAGATTTTGCAGAAGAACAGATGTTTTTCAAGTAGCCTTTCCAAGCACTGCATCTGGCCCATGGGAGGTCATGAGCAAATGAATGACTGAATGAAGAAGTGAATGCCACGTGGTGGTCACAGGGGTGTTCTGCCTCCACTGAGTGCTGTCTGGGGGAACTAGTAGTGTCCTGTTGCATTCTGTTGCCTAAACCACAGGGAAGGGGAAAAACATCTTTTTCTTTGCTACATTAGCATTGGGACGCATGTTGGTCACTTCTGGTTTTCCTTTTCCAAAAATTAACATTTATGTAATTTTTTCTTCCAATGAAAAGGATGTATAATAACTTCAGTAACTTAGAAAATGCAGATCTATGAAAAGAGGAAAATGATAATTACAGTCCTACAAGCCAGTCATAACCCACTGTTAAATGTTTTGTGTATATTCTTTAGATCTTTCTTGGCAAATATATAAAAATGAATATAAAAATGTATATTTATAGAAATATAGCATTCTATTCTATACATAAGATCTTTAAAATATTGATGGATAGTTAATTTACAATATATTAGTTTCAGGTGTAATAGTGATTCGGTATTTTTATAGCTGATACTCCATTTATACTTATTACAAAATAATGACTATATTTCCCTGTGCTGTACATTATAGCCACTATTCATGCTGTATTATAGCCTGCTCATTCCCTAACTGTGGGTGTACTTTATGTAAATCCAGGTCATTGAACACATATTAATATTCAGTTGTACCATAATATATATACCTAATGCTAGGCCAGCTAGCTATTATTTAAATAAAAGACAATTTCAGAAAGAGTTTTAAATAAGAGGGTTATTTGCACATTCAGAAGGTGTTGGCAGTGATTTTTAAATAATACATTATTCTTAAAGGGTGAATTCCATTCACAGAAGTATAACAAATGCTTCTTTCAGTCTCTATCCAGGTAACAAACATTTGTTCAACATTTAAGTTTCTTTCATTTCCTCCCTCCTCCACTCCACTCCCTTCTTTTTTTCTGTTAAAAATAATGCTGTAATGAATATTCTTGAGCTCTCCCTTTTTTTTTTTTAAAGTTACTTTAAAAAAATTATTTGTTTCTTTGACTGCACTGGGTCTTAGTCGCAGCACATTGACTCTTTAGTAGTAGCATGCAAACTCTTATTAATTGTGACAGTTTCCTGACCAGGGATTGTACCTGGGCCACCTGATTTGGAAGCTTGACGTCTTAGCCATTAGACCACCAGGGAAGGCCCTCCTTTCTTATTTCTTTAGGGTGAGTTTCAGGAAGTGAAGTTTTGGAGTCAAATGTGTGTTTTGAGCTGTGAATACAAATGATTGCTTCACTCCCCTCAAACACAGCCATGAGCACCTTTTCCCATCCTTCCCAGCGGTGCTGTTGGCCAAGCACTCTTCCTATTTTTCATGTCTTTATTGCCTAGTTGTTTTTCTTCTTGTGTTAATTGCTTCCTCACTTCCTTTGCCCATTGCCCATTTTTATTGAAGTGTTTAGATTTTTTTTTTTATTGATTTGTTTGGCAGTTTCAAGTATTGTAAATTATACCTCATAGCTTTGTAGTATTGAGTTTTTCTGGCAGAAACATGTTTTCCTTTGCTTCATCTCCCCTTTCTCCTGCCCCTGAAGCTATATGGTTTCCCATATAGCTGTATGTGTTTCTGGTTTAGTTACTTCTCAGAATTTGTCTGTGTTGTTCAGTTGCGTCTGACTTTGCGACCCTATGGACTCCAGCATGCCAGGTTTCCCAGTCCCTCACCATCTCCCAAAGCTTGCTCAAACTTATGTCCATTGAGTTGGTGGTGCCATCCAACATCTTATCTTCTGTTGCCCTTCTCCTTCTGCCATCAGTCTTTCCCAGCATCAGAGTCTTTTCCAATGAGCTGGCTCTTTACATCAGGTGGCCAAAGTATTGGAGCTTAAGCTTCAGTATTAGTCCTTCCAGTGAATATTTAGGGTTGATTTCCTTTAGGATTGACTGGTTTGATCTCCTTGCTGTCCAAGGGACTTTCAAGAGTCTTCTCCAACACCACAGTTCAAAAGCATCAATTCTTTGGTGCTCAGCTTTCCTTATGGTCCAACTCTCACATCCATACATGACTACTGAAAAAACCATATCCTTGACTAGATGGACCTTTGTTGGCAAGTGATGTCTCTGCTTTTTAATATGATGTCTAGGTTTGTCATAGCTTTTCTTCCTAGAAGCAAGCATCTTTTAATATCATGGCTGCAGTCACCATCCACAGTGATTTTGGAGCCCAAGAAAATAAAAGTCAGTCACTGTTTCCATTTTCTCCCCATCTTTTTGCCATAAAGTAATGGACCAGATGCCATGATCTTCGTTTTTGAATGTTGAGTTTTAAGCCAGCTTTTTCACTCTCCTCTTTCACTTTCATCAAGAGGCTCTTTAGTTCCTCTTTGCTTTCTGCCATAAGGGTGGTGTCATCTGCATATCTGAGATGATATGCAGAAATCAAGATTTCTCCCAGCAATTTTGATTCCAGCTTGAGATTTATCCAGCCCAGGGTTTTGCATAATGTACTCTGCACATAAGTTAAAAAAGCAGGGTGACAATATACAACCTTGATGTACTCCTTTCCCAATTCTGAACCAGTTCGTTGGTCCATGTCTGGTTCTAACTGTTGCTTCTTGACCTGCATACAGGTTTCTCAGGAGGCAGGTCAGGTGGTCTGATATTCCCATCTCTTTAAGAATTTTCCACAGTTTGTTGGGATCCGCAGAGTTAAAGGTTTTAGTGTAGTACATGAAGCAGAAATAGATGTTTTTCTGAAATTCACTTGCTTTTTTAATGGTCCAACAATGTTGGCAATTTGATCTCTGGTACCCCTGCCTTTTCTAAATCCAGCTTCTACATATGGAAGTTCTTGGTTCATGTAGTGTTGAGCTTAACTTGAAGGATTTTGAGCATTACCTGGCTTGCATGTGAAATGAATGCAGTTGTGTGGTAGTTTGAACATTCTTTGGCATTGCCCTTCTTTTGGATTGGGATGAGAACTGACCTTTCCCAGTCCTGTGGCCACTGCTGAGTCTTCCAAATGTGCTGGCATATTAAGACCTTTTTTGTATAGTTCTTCTGTGTATTCTTGCCATCTCTTCTTAATATCTTTTGCTTCTGTTAGGTCCATACTGTATCTACCCTTTATTGTGTCCATCTTTGCATGAAATGCTCCCTGGTATCTCCAGTTTTCTTGAAAAGATCTGTAATCTTTTCCATTTTGTTGTTTTCCTCTGTTTCTTTGCATTGTTCACTGAGGAAAGCTTTTTATCTCTCCTTGCTATTCTTTGAAACTCTTCATTCAGATGGGTATATCTTTCCTTTTCTCCTTTGCCTTTTGCTTCTCTTCTTTTCTCAGCTATTTGTAAGGCTTCCTCAGACAACCATTTTGCCTTTCTGCGTTTCTTTTTCTTGGGGATGGTTTTAATCACCACCTCCTATACCAATGTTACGAACCTCCATCCATAGTTCTTCAGGCACTCTATCAGATCTAATCCCTTGACTCTATTTGTCACTTCCAGTGTATAATTGTAAAGGGTTTGATTTAGGTCATACCTGAATGGCCTATTGTTTTCCCTACTTTCTTCAATTTAAGTCTGAATTTTGCAATAAGGAGTTCATGATCTGAGCCACAGTCAGCTCCTGGTCTTGTTTTTGTTGACTGTATAGAGCTTCTCCATCTTCCTGCAAATAATATAATCAATCTGATTTTGATATTGACCATCTGATGATGTCCGTGTGTAGAGCTGTCTTTTGTGTTGTTGGAAGAGGGTGTTTGCTGATGACCCTTGTGTTCTCTTGACAAAACTCAGTTAGCCTTTGCCCTGCTTCGTTTTGTACTCCAAGGTCAAACTTGCCTGTTACTCCAGGTATCTCTTGACTTCCTACTTTCATTCCCATCCCCTATGATGAAAAGGGGATGTTGGTGTTAGTTTTAGAAGGTCTTGTAAGTCTTCATAGAACTGTTCACTTTCAGCTTCTTTGCTGTTAGTTGTTGGGGCATAGACTTGGATTACTGTGATATTGAATGGTTTGCCTTGGAAATGAACAGAGATCATTTTGTCATTTTTGAGGTTGCACCCAAGTACTGCATTTCAGACTCTTCTGTTGACTGTGAAGGCTACTGCATTTCCCCTAAAGGATTCTTGCCCACAGCAGTAGATATAATGGTCATCTGAATTAAATTTGCCCATTTCCATTCATTTTAGTTCACTGTTTCTTAAAATGTTGATGTTCACTTTTGCCATCTTCTGTTTGACCACTTCCGGTTTACCTTGATTGATGGATCTAACATTCCAGGTTTCTATGCAGTATTGTTCTTTACAGAATCAGAGTTTACTTTCACCATGAGATACATTCACAGCTGGGCACTGTTTCTGCTTTGGCTCATCCTCTTCGTTCCTTCTGGAGCTATTTCTCCGCTCTTCTCCTGCAGCGTATTGGACATCTGCCGACCTGGGGGGGCTCATCTTTTCATACTGTCCATGGGACACTCAAGCCAAGAATGCTGAAGTGGTTTGCCATTCCCTTCACCAGTGGACCATGTTTTGTCAGAACTCTCCACCATGACCCGTCTGTCTTGGGTGGTTTCCTTCATCGCATGGCTCATAGTTTCATTAAGATACACAAAACTGTGATCAGTTTGGTTAGTGTTCTGTGATTGTGGTTTTGTCTCTGTCTGCCCTCTGATGGATGAGGATAAGAGGGTTGTGCAAGCTTCCTGAAAAAGGAGGGACTGGCTGTAGGGGCAACTGGGTCTTGCTTTGATGGAAAGGCCATGGTTAGTGAATCTTCATTCCAATTTTCTGTTGATATATTTTCTAAACTGTTTCTCCTGAATTTTGAAAAGTTCCTGATCTTGCAATTGGCCTTTCTGCAGGGATTTGATTAGAATTACATTGAATTCACAGGTTCCACTCTGAAAAATATGTGTTCTGTATAGGTGAGTTGTCTACATTCTCAAGACATTGCTTTTTAACTTTGTTTTGGTTGGTGAATTGGCTTGAACATTTGAGTTAGGGGTAATGAGGAAAATTTAAAGGTTTAGGTAATTTCTACTTAGGAGCAAAATGGAGAGCCCAAACAGACAAATCAAATAAAACCAACAACCTCAGTTTTCAGGGTTCTTTTGTAAGTAGCAGGATTGCTAAGCCAAACTTGTTTAAACAAAACGGTATGTATTGTATCATAAAAGCTAGCAGGTTCCAGGAAGACTTGACTTTGGGCATGGTCTCGACTCCAGAACTGAAACCCTTTTGTCTGGGTGTGTCGTCTGCCTCTCTTTCCTTAGGGTTGGTTCCAGTCTTAGACAGGCACTCCCTCATGGCCACAGAGTGGCTGCCAATGCCTCTTACTATTGAGTCTTTCCAGGTTAAAATTCAGCAGAAAGAGTCTTGTCCCAGAGTTCTCTGCAGAGGTTCTGAGAATATGAGGGTCTGTCTTCAGGTGGTGCTAGTGGTAAAGAACCTGCCTGCCAATGAAGGGGACCCAAGAGATGTGGGTTTGATCCCTGGAGTAGGAAGATCCCCTGGAGGAGGGCATGGCAACCCACTCCAGTATTTTGCCTGGAGAATCCCATGGACAGAGGAACCTTGTGGGTCTGACTCCTTTGTGACCCTATGGACTATAGCCCACCAGGCTCCTATGTCCATGGGATTTCCCAGGCAAGAATACTGGAGTAGGTTACTATTTCCTTCTCCAGAGGGTCTTCCCAATCCAGGGATCAAACTCGTGTCTCCTGCATTGGCAGGCGAATTCTTTACTGCTGAGTCACAAGGGAAGACCTAAGAGTAGGTTACTCTTACTTTCAGGAGTAGCATGGCTACTGGGATGTCGCTACAGCCTGTCAACTCCGAAAATAATGACATGGAAGGTGTTTGAACTGGAAAAACAGTGACTGGGATTAAAGAAGCGCTTGCATCAAATTCTTCCTTTAGGGAATATGTTAATTAAAAATGTCTGTTGTCATCTTTTTGAATGAGGAAGCAATGTCATTGCATGATGTTATCTAATTTGATTAAAAGGGTTCATGCTTTTAACACTTGGTGAAATAGTAGCTGTGCTTTACTGAATGTCTACTAAATGCCGGGCATTTCCTTTCCTGCTCTTTCCTGGCTCCTCACAGTGAGAAAGTGGTAGCTGATAAGATACTTACTTGCTTGTGGTGGACCACCTTGTAATTCAGGTCTGGCTGATTTTGAAGGCTGCATTTTGTCTTTTGCCCCCTCTTGAGTCATCCTCAAGTTTTCTAAATCGGAACACAGGCAGGAGCCTATTTTTCAGAAGACTATTTGTGGTCATCTCTTACCTATCTTAATAAGAGCTGTACTTAACTTTCTGTTGAGTTTTTAAAATTCTTAAGAAGTGGGAAATCAAGTCATCAGTCTGACCTATCTGCTCCTGCCACTGCAAAATCATTTCTGTTTCTGTGTTGCACTTAATGAGTGCTTAGTTTTGTGGGTTTTTTTCTTTTTTTTTAAGAACTCACTGATTGCCAATGTAATTAAAATGTGATTAGGCTGTGATTACTCAGAACCTGCTCCGGCTCCTTCAGCCACATTGCTCTAATGGTGCAGACATCTTCTGCTGCAGCTGAGAATTTTCCGGCAAGGAGAGCAGAGAGACATTTCATTGACATAATGGTGGGGCTCCCAACGTTCAGAACTCCCCGGGGATGCAGTCAGAATAGGAGCTGTATAGCAGAAGCACGGCGGCCGGGGAAGCTAAGCCCCAGTGGTCTCAAAAGCCGCACACACTTAGTACATCCGGATTCTCTTTCTCATCCTCTGTCAGCATCTGTGCTTTTCAGTGGTCCTGTGGACGTTAAGAGGAAGCCGCTCTGGAGTAAACTAATTTACACTGAAGTATAGATGGCCAGGAACTATTGAGCTCGGAGGAAAGTCTTTGCTGCTTGTTGTTTCAGCAGTATGACAATGAGAAGTCCAGGTGGATTGGTAATTTTGAGCTGGCTGGAGCTGGGGAGGCAATTTGTAGACCTTTTAAGATTCTGTCCATGTTACCAGTTACCTTAGGCTGTTATTGATTTACTCAAATCCTCCTTTCTCTCTTTTTGGGAATTGAATAGTTTTCTAAAAGCTCCACATCCATCCCTTGCCCCCCACCACACACTGTGGGTCTTTTCTCAGAGCCGGAATGAGGGAAAGCAAGCAGTTGAAGGCAGGGAGATTGCAGATGTAGGATGTTTGAGAGTCAAATGTTGGTAATTTGGGAATGACATTTTCCCTTCTGTTGTTAGGGATGGGTAATGAATCACATTATTCAAGTTAGGACGATTCAGTTGGAAAACTCACTGGTTTCTCATCCAAAGGCTGCAGGAGCACCTGGGGTCTTGGTGTTTGTTCCCAGGAGTTTTGGTGTTTCTGTATTCTGGGGAGTTGTCTGTGTGCTGTCAGTCGTGTTCGACTCTTTGTGACCCCATGGACTGTAGCCCACCAGGCTTCTCTGTCCTTGGGATTTCCCAGGCAAGAATACTGGAGTGGGTTGCCATTTCCTTCTCCAGGGAATCTTCCCAACCCAGGGATTGGACTCACATCTTTTGCATTGACAGATAAGTTCTTTATTGTCTGAGCCACCAAGGAAACCCTGTATTCTGAGCACTCTGTAAACTGACTAAATAATGTGTCCTGCCCTCACAATCTCATGCTTTTTAAGTAGATATACATGCTTAAATAATTTAAAAAATGTAAATTAATTGCACTCCTGAATCTAGCGTTGCTTTTGGTCATTATGTGTTGTAAAACTATAGTTTTCAAAAAAGTAAAATGACTGTCAGGTACATAAAAACTGAACCTATAGACAGATTTTCTTTGATTTATTAGGGAACCAGTTAGTTTTTATTACTGATTCAAAAGCATCTGAAAAGCTAGAATATTTAAAGATAATTTGATGGCTGAGTTAGATGTATAATTAGTGTCTATGAGGATCATAACTCTTGGAAGTTACAGAAAAACCTCAGAACCTAAAAGTTGCAAGTTTTATCCAGGGAAACTTACTGAGGACAGTATCATCTGAGGAATTCTCTGAAGAGGTAAAGAAGGAGCCAAGGTATATATTAATGGGAGTATTTGCTGGAAGAAAAACGTATAGTTGAACATCAAAAGTTTACTGCTAATCACAAAGAAAACATCTCAAGTTAACGATCGTAGTACTTTTCCGTGTTGGGGAAGATGCAAGATTCTTAGCTCATTGAAATCATCCCTTAGATATGAGTCTTAACTATCTAAGGTCGTATCCAGAGTACAGAAAGTTTCCTGCTCTTTCTCCATCCTGAATTCCCTGAGGCTGCCCTGTGGTCAGTGGCTCTGGCTGAAGGCTTGATCTTTGTAGAGCTGGAATGGCAGGCAGCATTCTCTATCTACAGCGCCCCCCCCCCGGTCATAGATTTGATCTAGGGTTGGGAGGCATTTCATGACAAATTTGTCCCACTTTCGTGCTTAGGTCAGATGGGGATTTCATTGATAGGCCATTCAACAAGTTTTTTTTTTTTTTTAAATTAGGCCCTGTCGATAACCTAAAATTCTCTGGATTGTCTGTCGTACTAGTTTACAGTCTATGGAATTCTTTCCCTTATTGCTTCTTCCTATGTCTTGTTCAGTCACTCAGTCGTGTCCGACTCTTTGTGACCCCATGCACTACAGCTCACCAGGCTTCCCTGTCCTTCACTATCTCCCGGAGTTTGTTCAGACTCATGCCCATTGAGTTGGTGATGCCATCCAACCGTCTTGTTCTGTGTTGCCCCCTTCTCCTCCTCCCCTCAATCTTTCCCACCATCAGGGTCTTTTCATCAGGTGGCCAAAGTATTGGAGCTTCAACATCAGCCTTTGCAATGAATACTCAGGATTGATTTCCTTTAAGATTGACTGGTTTGATCTCCTTGTTGTTCAAGGTACTATCAAGAGTCTTCTCTAGCACCACAAATTGAAAGCATCAGTTCTTTGGTACTCAGCCTTCTTTATGGTCTAACTCTTACATCCGTACATGACTGCTGGAAAACCATAGTTTTGAATATGCAGACCTTTGTTGGCAAGTGATGTCTCTGCTTTTTAATACGCTCTCTAGGTTTGTCATGGCTTTTCTTCCAAGGAACAAGCGTCTTTTAATGTCGTGGCTGCAGGGCTTCCCTGGTGGCTCAGCAGTAAATAATCTGCTTGCAATGCAGGAGTTCCAGGAGACACCGGTTCAGTCCCTAGGTCGGGAAGATCCCCTGGAAGAGGACATGGCAACCCACTCCAGTATTCTTGCCTGGAGAATCCCATGGACAGAGGAGCCAGGCCAGCTACAGTCTATAAGGTTGCAGAGAATCAGATGAACTGAAGTGACTTAGCACACATGCAGTCACTGTCCACAGTGATTCTGGACCCCGAGAAAAAACAGTCTGTCATTGTTTCCATTTTTCCCCCCACCTTTTTGCCATGAAATGAAGGACCAGATGCTATGATCTTGGTTTCTGGATGTTGAGTTTTAAGCTAACCTTTTCACTCACTTCTTTCACTTTCATCAAGAGGCTTTCATCTTTGCTTTCTGCCATAAGGGTGGTATCATCTGAATATCTGAGGTTATTGATATTTCTCCCTGGAATCTTGATTCTAGCTTCATCCAACCTGGCATTTCGCATGATGTACTCTGCGTATCTGTTATATAGGCAGGGTAACAATATATAGCTTTGACATACTTCTTTCCCAGTTCGGAACCAGTCTGTTGTTCCATGTCCAGTTCTAACTGTTGCTTCTTGACCTGTGTACAGGTTTCTCAGGAGGCAGGTAAGGTGGTCTGGTATCCCAACTCTTTAAGAATTCCACACTGTCAAAGGCTTTAGCGTAGTCAATGAAGCAGAAGTATATGTTTTTCTGGAATTCCCTAGTTTTTTCTATGATCCAACAGATGTTGGCATTTTGATCTCTGGTTCCTTTGCCTTTTCTAAGTCCAGTTTGTACATCTGGAAGTTCTTAGTTTATGTACTGTTGAAGCCTAACTTGAAAGATTTTGAGGATTACCTTGCTAACATGTCAAATGAGCACAACTGTATAGTAGTTTGAATGTTCTTTGGCATTACCCTTCTTTGGGATTGGAATGAAATCTGACCTTTTCCAGTCCTGTGGCCACTGCTGTGTTTTCCAAATTTGCTGGCATATTGAGTGTGGCATTTTAACAGTGTCTTCTTTTAGGATCTGAAATAGTTCAACTGGAATTCCATCACCTCCACTAGCTTTGTTTATAGTGATGCTTCCTAAGGCCTACTTATCTTCACACTCCAGGATGTCTGGCTCTAGGTGAGTGACCACACCATTGTGGTTATCTGGGTCACTAAGACCTTTTTTTATACAGTTCTTCTGTGTATTCTTGCCAGCTCTTCTTAATGTCTTCTGCTTCTGTTCAGTTCATACCATTTCTGTCCTTTATTGTGCCCTTCTTTGCATGAAACGTTCCCCTGCTGTGTCTAATTTTCTTGAAGAGATCTCTAGTTGTTCCCATTCTGTTGTTTTCCATTATTTCTTTGCATTGATCACTGAGGAAGGCTTTCTGCATTTCTTCTTCTGGGGGGTGATTTTGGTCATTGCCTCCTGTACAATGTTATAAACCTCTGTCCATAGTTCTTCAGGCACTTTGTCTATCAGATCTAATTCCACGAATCTATTTGTCCCATGTCTAGAGTTGTACTATTATGGTTATTCTATATAGAGTTATATATGTAATCAGTTGCCTCAAGTTGTTTCAGTTCAGTCGCTCAGTCGTGTCCAACTCTTTGTGACCCCATGAATCGAAGAACGCCAGGCCTCCCTGTCCATCACAAATTCCCGGAGTTTACTCAAACTCATGTCCATCGAGTTGGTGATGCCATCCAACCATCTCATCCTCTGTCGTCCCCTTCTCCTCCTGCCCTCAATCCCTCCCAGCAGCAGGGTCTTTTCCAGTGAGTCCACTCTTTGCATGAGGTGGCCAAAGTATTGGAGTTTCAGTTTCAGCATCAGTCCTTCCAGTGAACACCTAGGACTGATCTCCTTTAGGATGGACTGGTTGGATCTCCTTGCAGTCCAAGGGACTCTCAAGAGTCTTCTCCAACACCACAGTTCAAAAGCATCAATTTTTTGGCACTCAGCTTTCTTCACAGTCCAACACTCACATCCATACATGACCACTGGAAAAACCATATCCTTGACTAGACAGACTTTTGTTGGCAAAGTAATATCTCTGCTTTTTAATATGCTGTCTAGGTTGGTCATCACTTTCCTTCCAAGGAGTAAGAATATTTTAATTTCATGGCTGCACTCACCATCTTCAGTGATTTTGGAGCCCCCCAAAATAAAGTATGACACTGTTTCTACTGTGTCCCCATCTATTTTTCATGAAGTGACGGGACCAGATGCCATGATCTTAGTTTTCTGAATGTTGAGCTGTAAGCCAACTTTTTCACTCTCCTCTTTCAATTTCATCAAGAGGCTTTTTAGTTCCTCTTCACTTCCGGCCATAAGGGTGGTGTCATCTGCATATCTGAGGTTATTGATATTTCTCCCGGCAATCTTGATTCCAGCTTAGCCACCATTAATTTTGTCAGAGGCCTGTTCTACACATCAGTTAATATAAGAGACAACAGTCTTGTGAAATAGAATATCAGTAATTTTGTTGTTCAGTCACTAAGTTGTGTTTGACTCTTTGTGACCTCATGGACTGTAGTACACCAGTATCTCCTGGGGCTTGCTCAGATTCATGTCCATTGAGTTGGTGATGCTGTCTAACCATCTCATCCTCTCTCACCCTCTTCTCCTTTTGCCTTCAATCTTTCCCAGCATCAGGGTCTTTTCCATTTATTTGGTTCTTTGCATCAGGTGGTCAAAGTATTGGAGCTTCAGCATCAGTCTTTCCAGTGAATATTCAGAGTTGATATCCTGTAGGATTGACTGGTTTGATCTCCGTGCTGTCCCAGGGACTCTCAAGAGTCTTCTCCAGCACCACAGTTTGAAAGCTTCAATTCTTCGGTGCTCAGCCTTCTTTGTGGTCCAGCTCTCACATCCATACATGACTCTTGGAAAAATCATCAGTAACATATCAGTAATATAGCTGGTGACATTAGTAAGGTCATGGTACAGTAGACAGAAATACAAAACAGTTTGAAACAACAAGGAGAGAACAAATGAAAATGATGATTAGTATAACTAGTGGCAGTTTGGATAACAATAAGCCATCAAGTCCAGGGTGGAGCCAGGTGGAGAAGCCAGATTCCAGAGGGATCAGGTAGAGAGGAAAAGATAATGTTTCATCTTCATTTTAGAAGTTATGCTTTTATCAGCATGTTGTAGGTCTCTGTTGTAGGTCTCTATTAGCATAAGAGGAAAGTTTTTCTGGAAAACAAAAATTAAAAGCCACGAATACTTCAGACAAAAAGTCATAAAAGTATAAATTGTATTTATCAGTTCACTTGGCCCCATGTAATTAACTCCTGTTGATCTAGATGAAACCATCAGATTCTCCATTAGTTTTGTAATTTCTTACCCGGTTCAGTGGTATTATCTGGAAGTCATCAGCAACTTATATTGGTCAAAAAGTCCTTTTTATGGATCTTCTTGAAGTACTTCATTTTGTAAAAGTATCAGAGTAAAACAATGACAAAAGACTCAAAATGGCATGGCTAAAGATATCACAATGCAGTTGACAAGAAACTTGGTTATTTCTGGGACATGTGACATTTTAAGATAGTAACTCGAATTAGACTAGTAGCATTATACCAGCACACACCAGATTTTTAGGAATTCCATATAAATTTGGAATATCTATATTAATGAACTTACCCACATAATATAACCTAAGGTTTATCACCACTTATTTGACAATGTCTTCCTATGTAATTTAACATATCAATTGAACCTAATTACTTTGGGTTGTTTCAGGGGCCCTTGGAATCATCTCAAAGTTAGCTAGAGGTCAAAAGAACTTTGTCAAAGGTATCAAAAGGTTTTAAAACACTTGGTCAGATAGGATCATAGGTTAGTGTGAAACAATACTTATTCATTGAACCAAAGTGACAATAAAAGATTTGAAAGGCAAATACAGAAAGTTACAACAGATTACTTAAAAGGTAAGGAAACTTTTCAATCTGCTATCGAAAGCAGATCAGTGTCCGAAGAATACTTTGGAGGGGGCATCTGCAGTGGCTGATCCTTACAGAACTGGAATTGCATCGGCACAGGCAGAACTTATTTTAATGAGATTCGCTTTTATGTGTTCGACAGACATTGTGGTTTTTATAAAGTGAAAGCTTATGGCTGTGACGCATCAAGCAAGTCTGTTGAAGCCATTTTTCCAACACCATTTGCTCACTTAGTATTTCTGTGTCACATTTTGGTAATTCTCACAATATTTCAGACCCCCTGGGTCAGGAATATCCTCTGGAGAAGGGAAGGGCTATGCACTCCAGTATTCTGGCCAGGAGAATTCCATAGAGTCTGGCAGGCTACAGTCCATGGAGTCGCAAAGAATCATTCAACAACTGAGTGACTTTCACTTTCACCAGCAAAAAGAGTACAACTTGCTGAAGGCTCAGATGATGGTTAGCATTTTTTAATCCATAAGTGTTTTTAAATTAGGATATGCACATTTCTTTTTTAGACATATGCTATTGCATACTGAATAGGCTATGGTATAATGTAAAACATAGTTTTTATTTATATGCACTGGGAAACCAAAAAAATTCATGTGACTTGCTTTATTTCGATAATTGCTTTATTGTGGTGGCCTGGAACCAAACCCACAATCTCTCTGAAGCATGCTTGTATATATTCCACCAGAGAGAACTTTTTGGTATCTTTGCCAGATAAAAATCTACAAGTCAACAAGTAACTTCACTAAATGTGGAATCTTTAATCAGTAGTAAGTGGTGAGAGGAAGTAGGTTCATTACCCTAGACTAGGGGTCTGCATGCTTTTTCTCAAAAGGTCCAGATAGCAAATGTTTTAGGCCTCACAGGCCATTCATTTGTCATCTCATATTTTTGTCCCCCCACTTTTCTCCTTTCTCCCTGGCAGCACAGAAACAGTCTGTGGGCTGGATTTGGCCTATGTGGCATCACAATATGCTAGTTCCTACCCCAGACAATCCTTGGGTGGCCATTTCTCCGTATGGTACTGTCTGGGGAGTATGTGATTTCCTCAGTTCTGTCTCGTTGCAACAAAAATTTGAAGCAACGGACAGACCAGTGTTACGGCTCCGTGTAATTTCCTTGTATGGACCAGCGTTACAGCTCTGTATTACAGCTCAGTTTTATTTAGAAAGTAAAGGAAAATACCTCCTCAAGGCGTGAGGGCTGGCCAACCCAAAAGACATGAAGAGGAGAAACCCCCCCCCCCCACCCAATTTTGATTCCTCTTTTTGTATGTTTTTTTCTCCTCCCCCTGGGCCTGCCCTATGTAAATTGGGCTAGCCAGGAGGGCTGTTTGTTTTATCTGAGGTTGTCACTCCCATCATCCTCAGACCTTCCTTTGTTCTATTTTCGCTGGCTTTTCCCTTCTTTGTCTTTTAGCCACTGCCATTCTAGACTCCTTTTTCCTATTCTAACTACCTAACAATACAAAAGAGCATTCTGCCTACCTCTTCTGCTTTCCAAGTTTGCAGTTAGTTTTCCTGACAGTGCTTTTTTCTTTTTCAAAGAGTAAAATCAAGTACAATCACTTATTACTTTGGGTGGGGGTGGTAAAATTTAGATATTAAAAATTCTTCTTATTAGAAAGTCTGGGGACATTTTCCTAAATTCAGAAAAGGACAGGTTTGTTGGAAGAGGGAAGTGGGGACGAAGGATGCTAGTTTCAGACACTTTAATTCTGACTCGTTAGAGGGACTCCACTGGCCAGATGTTGAACATGGTAGTTTAGGTAGTTTTGTCCAGTTCTTCTAGATAGTGTAAAAGTGTCCCTGTTGAAAGTCAACAACAACAAAAAATGTTTTATGTATATATTTGGCTGCGCTGGGTCTTAGATTCAGTACGCAGAATCTAGTTCCCTAACCAGGAATTGAACTGGGCCTGCTGCATTGGGAGCACGGTGTCTTAGCCACTGGACCACCAGGGAAGTCTTGAAAGTCAGCATTTTAAAAATGATTTACCTTGCTTTAAAATGCCTTTTCTAGCTACATAAAAAGGGGTCTCTATATTTTCTGAGAGTGTGATGATGCTGTTTTTTGGAGGGAGATCTCTGGCAACTGGGAGAAGAATCAGCAGTGGCTTCACTGTCTGGTTTATTCACCTTGATGTTCTGTTTGGAAACAGATATAAATTGAGATTTCTTACGTGTTGAATTTTTTCAGATTTATTGAGACTCTCTCTTTTGCTATTGGCTCCTAGCAGGAGGCCTTGAATAATGCATGGAGTGGTTGCTTCTATTGATAAACACAGTTAATTTTAATTATAGGACTAAGATTTATGCTAATCTTTTTTCTTTGTTTTTATGATTTTGAGTATACATGTGAATTAATAGCTTTTAACTAAAGAGGGGAAAATGTCTTTTGGGGGCTTAAAGACATGTTTGGCTGTATTGGCGTGTATGGATTTTTCTCTGTCTGTCTGTTTTGTTAACGTGCTGGGTTGTTGGTATCTGAGCCACATTTCACTGAAATGACCCTGGTTTACTGGGAAGTGCTCATTAAATATTTGGTTCAGTTATTTTAAGGTGGTGTTTTGGGGCTTCCCTGGTGGCTCAGCTGGTAAAGCATCTGCCTGCAATGTGGGAGACCTGGGTTCAGTCCCTGGGTTGGGAAGATCCCCCGGAGAAAGGAACGGCTACCTACTCCAGTATTCTTACCTGGAGAATTCCATGGACAGAAAAGACTTACAGGCTGTAGTCCATGGGGTCACAAAGGGTTGGATACAACTGGACTGAGCGACTCTCACACTTTGGAGGAGTCAGTTCCTTGTGAGGGACGGTTACTTCCTTGTGAGGGATCATGTTCTTTATTTCATGAAGATTCTAAGAGGGTAGCCACCTAGTGGGAGACCAGCCCAAAAGCTCTCAAATTGAAGATTTAGAATTTGATATACAATTATTCCAAAAGAGGTTTAAAAACCAACCGTGGTCAAGGAACATGAAAAAGTTTCAGCTCATACTGCTGTTTACCAGGTGGTGTGGGTTCTTAGTGACAGGGAGCCCTGGGGACGGCAGACAAGGTCTCTGCATCACTAAGTGCCAGGCAAAATGATTATCATTCACAACTGTTCTTGTCTGTTTTCTGTTTCATACCTGTGATTTTTTGCTTTTGGGTTTTTTGTTTGTTGGAGGGAAGGAGTTGTCAGTTAATGTGATAGCTAACAACAGAAACTTAGTTAATGATGGGAAAGGCCATCCTCTCTGATTCATTTCTTTTTAAATATCACTAATTTATACCCCAATTTATACTTTTGTAGGTGGTTTATAAAAATATATACAATATGAAAAGATATAAAAACAAATCAGGACATGGGGTGAAGGAAGACATGCCTACTGCATGCTATGTACTGTTTTCTGTGCCTGGAATATTCCAGTAAACAAAACAGACAAGTGAAATAAATATTTGGTAATTTTATAATAATAATAGAAAAACCTCAATAACAAAACAAACTTATTGTCCTTATGGAGGACATAGCCTGGGATAAAAGGAGATAGTGAACAAATGCAGACATAGATATGTGATACGGTGTTATTTTGAGCTCCATGGCCAACAGTAAAGAAAGGTTGGGATGAGGGTGGGGTGGAAGGAGGGGAGGAGTTGCTATTTATAAGTAAGGCCTCTCTGAGATGACATTTGATCCGAGCCCTCTATGAAGTGAGGAGTGGATCATGTGGCATCTGAAAGAAGAGTTCCAGGTTGAGGCAGCATGAGGTGTGGGGCTTGAAGGCCTCTCTGTCAGTGAGCGGAGTAGCCAGGAGGCTGGGGGAGCTGGAGTGGAGTGAGCAGGAGAGTGGGAGGAGGTTGGGGCCGTCATGGGTCATTGTAAGAGTGAGCTTTGAAGCCGTACTGAGAATGGTCTCTAGTGGGTAAGGGAGGAAGCGGGGAGCCCCGGTAGGAGTGGAGGCTATTGTACTAATTCAGACAGGAGACGCTGGTAACTTGGGTTGGGGGTTACTAGTGGAGGTGGTAAGTAGTAGTTGGATTCTGTATATATTTTGAAGGAAATGGTGGGAGGAGAGAATGCTTGACAAACTGGCAATGAAAGGGAACTTTTGCAACCTAAGGGGCATCTACCCATATCCCTGGTGGCTCAGCTGGTAAAGAATCCACCTGCAGTGTGGGAGACCTGAGTTTGATCCCTGGTTTGGGAAGATCCCCTGGAGAAGGGAAAGGCTACCCACTTCAGTATTCTGCCCTGGAGAATTCCATGGACTATACAGTCCATGGGGTCTCAAAGAGTCGGACATGACTGAGCGACTTTCACTTTCACCTAAATTCCACAGTCCACATCATGCTTCATGGTAAAAGACTAAATGCTTTTCCCCGAGAACAGGAACAAGACAAGGATGTCCCCCCTCTTGCCATCATGCAAGAGATTCTAGCCATGGCAGTTAAGCAAGAAAAAGAAATAAAAGACATCCAGATAGGCAAGAAAGAAGTAAAACTTTCTGTTTGCAAATAACTTGGTCTTGTATATAGAAGGGCTTCCCAGGTGGTGCTAGTGGTAAAGAACCTGGCTGCCAATGCAGGAGACCTAAGAGGCTCAGTTTCAATCCCTGGGTCTGGAAGATCCCCTGGAGGAGGGCATGGCAACCCACTCCAGTATTCTTGCCTGCAGAATCCCATGGACAGGGGAGCCTGACCGGCTATAGTCCATAGGGTTGCAAAGAGTCAGAAACAACTGAAGCGACTTAGCACACATGTATATAGAAAATTCTAAGGAATTTACTTTAAAAACTATTAGAACTAATAAATGGCTTCAGCAAGATAGCAGAAAACAGGCCAATATACAAAATTCAATTGTAGTTCTATACATGAGCGGTGAACATTCCAGAAATGAAATGAAGAACATAATTCCAGTTAATGCCATGGACAGGCATTGGAGAGGGAGGGTGGTGGTGGGAACGGAGTTGAAACAGGAGGGAGGGAGCGAATGTGGGGGGTAGGTGTGAAGATAGAAGGAAGACAGGTCTGAGGTCAGAGCCCCAGGTCATCAGTATTTAAAAGTCTGGAAGAAGAGAAGTCAGGCATCTGGACAACCAAAAGAAAGTCATTTCCTGGGGGAAAATGTTTGCGGAGAGGAGGTCTGCAATATGTAGTGTACTGACCGAGGACTCACAGCAGAATGCATGGATTAGTCCTGGATTAGCAGGGGAGAGAAAGGATGAGAGAGGGAGCAGCAAGGAAGGGGTCTGTCCAGACCAACACCCTTGTAAAATACAACAAAAATTGAGTTCCAAAAAAATGAATATGCAAGCCCATTTTTTTTTCCTTATTAGATTCAACAGACATGAATGTTACTCTCAAACTATTAAAAACACTCACTCAGCTTCTGTACCTGCCCCATCGTAGTCTATAGCAGTTTGAGGCAATGGATGAGTACCAGTCTGTGCACCCACTTTGTGTTGTGAAGGTGTTGTGTCGGCCTCAGATTGGCCAGGGGAGCATGAGAGGAAATTCGTTCACCGTGGATTTGGCACAGCATCTGTGCTGAATGGCAGGAGGTATTTGTTAGAGAATAAATGTCCATCTCAGGCTCCAAGAGACTATATATCTCCTTGTTCAGAAAGCGTGAAGCCTGAATTTTGGTCCCATTTGGTTTATCATCATGAGCAAGTCAGAAATCACAGGATGTATATTCTGAGCATTATCCCTGTCTATAAATGATAACAGCTATCTGCTTTCTTCCTTTGAATCCTGACATTTCTGTGGTATTTTAGTCTGAATTGCTCATTTAAGCCTCATAGAGCCTTGTAAAGTGGGTGGATTTTGCATTTCTGTGAAGAAAGGAGTTCCGAGAGGCGAAGCAACTTCTCCACCCTCATCCTGCTTGGAAGTGATGGAGCTCGGACCACCATTTTAGACCCATGCACTTGCCACCAGACTGGGCTGTGTGATTTTTAATCGCTTTTCAGATAGGCGCTTACTGTCAGCTCTAGTATGTCCTGTTTTGTTATGATTTGCAGGTTGAAGTTACTGTCACGTTGCGGGTGTGTGTGTGTTCTCAGCATAGCAACTAAATAGAGGTTTGTCTTTAAGTCTGAACAGTTGCTGGATTCCATTCTCCTTGGCATTAAATTCTGAACAGAAGTACTATTTATTTCTAGAAATGCTGCCTAGTAACTGAGTTTTTCCTCTTCCTTAGTGTATGAATTATTTGCGTTCATCAGTCACATGGGAACGTCCACAATGAGTGGCCACTATGTTTGTCACATTAAAAAGGAAGGAAGGTGAGTCTTTTTAAGAAGGTAAAATGGTATCTGTGTTTTATTGAGCACCTGCTATGTGCCAGGCACTCCATCAGGTGTCTGATGTGTCATCTCATTTGATTCTCACAGTGGTCTCGTAGGGATAGACTCTCAAAGCCATTTTATACATCAAGACTATGTCTGAATTTCAGATGATGAATAACTTTTTAGTATAAATATGTCTCAACTATTACATGGGACATCCTTATATTAAAAAAGTATTTGTTGCTTATATGATACTCAAATTTGACTGGGTATCCTGTGTTCTGTCTGGCAGCTCTAATACCCAGTGTTCGCCCTGTTGTAGCCTTGGCTTCAAGAATTGTGAGGGGTGTGGTGGGCTGGGAATGAGACAGTTGTGGGGTGTCAGGCCGCTGCTGTCTCCAGAGTCTTCTTCCTGGGCTGGATCCCCCAAGGCCCCGCCCCTGGTTTCCCTTCCTTGAACTCCGACTGAGTGGCCTGTGCTGTGGGTCAGCTCTCTTGAGGCAGCGCTCGGTCACATGGACACTGAAGGACCACATAACCTTGGCCTCTCCGGGGAGGATGCTGACCTCTTGCTGTGGGAGTGACTGGTCTCCAGCCAGAAACCCACTGTGGTCCTTTTCCATGTGTCATTTAAGTCTTGGCTTCTCAGCTTGATTCGTAAAATAGTTGAGCACATGAACTTAATTTATAGTGAATTCATTTTATTACCAAGCATGACAACTCTTTGAAAAATACATTTCTTAAGAAAAATAGCTTAATTAGAATAGAAAACGCAGTGAATTTCATCATAAGGAATTTGTAAGATACAAAATCACATGAAGAATATATTGTCTGGAAGCCAAGAGAGAACTATAGTCTCTATTTTGATACATTTCTGTTTTACTGTTTTCAATGGGAAGAGTGTTATGTGTTTGTCTGTATGCACGCATATGTATGTATTTACAACTTTTCTAAAAGCTTGAAGTTCGTACACAGTAAGTACAGTTTTGTAATCTGCTTTTTCCCGCTTCATATTATATTATTTTCTCACTCTACCAAATATCATTTGAAGACATTTTAATGGTTGTATAATTGTTCACTTCATGTCTATTTATGACTGAAATAGACACATATGTCTTTGACTCCATTTCTGAGGCCATGTAGGGACGTCTACAAATGGAAATGTTTGGAGGCTCCTTTAGGAACTACTTTTTGATTGAACTGAGAATAAAAAAGCAGTGTAGTTTCCCTCCAGCATTCTGTTTCCTTTTATGCAATAGACTTGAGTTTGGTTTATCTTAAAACATCTTGATTATTTTAAGTATGGTGCAGTAACTTTCTTCTGCGGTTTCCTAGAACTGACTTAAATCCACCACTCGCTTCTGTTTTTTGTTTTCAGATGGGTGATCTACAATGACCACAAAGTTTGTGCCTCAGAAAGGCCCCCTAAAGACCTGGGCTACATGTACTTTTACCGCAGGATACCAAGCTAAACCTCAGATGTACAAATTGGAGAGAAGAAGCCGTACGCCTTTTTAATTTGCAAAAAAAAAAAAAAAAAAAGAGGTTGGGGTAGCCAGACATGAGGGAATACATGGGGTATTTATAGTTTATTTAAAGAACATCATTTGACGCCTTCTAAAATAGAACTGGGAGGAAATTTCTATTAGTGATGATACACTACTGTAGATAGTTTTTCTTTTTATAAATGTTTAAGAAGAAGATGATTTTAAAAAAGTATTCATATTCCTGGTGGGGGATCTTCCACTAGCACATTGAAAACAGGAAGTGCCATCAGACCTCTGTGCTTGGCTTTGGGGGTCAGTGATAGTGGTCCCCAGAGAAACCAACAGGGCCAGTTGTGTAGCCTCACCCACCATAAACAAAAAGCCCACTTTTGTTTCATATCGAAAATCAGTAACTGGGCTGAGCTCTATTTGTGACATAATTTTTTTCATGACACAGTAATTTCTGATCTCTCCGTGTATAGTCGATAAGAACATCAGCAATGAAAGATATTTTTAATTTAATCATATCAAAATGCATAATACAACTGTATGAATGTGTGTGAGAGTGAGACTGAGAGTGTGAGACCTTTATAGTCAACTAGAAAAGCTGTGACGGGTTGGTTTTTCAAGGTTAAAATAGTTGGAAAAAACAAGTAAATATTTTAAAGAAACTATATCTCAGGAACAGTTTAAAAAAAGTTAGTTCCCCATTTAGGTTTTCTGGCATTAGAAGGGCTGTTGTCCCTTGCAGTGCCGTCTAGAATTCACTTGGATTTGTGACGTTTGGTGGTATGAACGCAGATGCCCCCAGCAGCACAGTGTTTTCTCTGCCAAAAGTAGATGAATTCTGTATCTCAGCAGCCCTTCCCACTAAGGCATAGGCGTGTGTGTTTTTAGTTAAAATAGCTGATCTCTTCTTACCATAACACATGACAACTCCCTGGAATCATTTCAAGTGTCCCAAATTTGTCCGTAATTTTCTCATCCCCTAGCTCGTCGCTTGCCTCCATGTCTCTGTTTTCTGGGGCAGAATTTCATCTCTGCCCTTGGCTAATCACCTCCTGACTTGCCTCCACTGCTTCTCTGCCATGACCTATAGTGTGATCGTCAGCAGTTTAAGGGTTTCAGATGCAAAGAAACTTTCTATGATGCTATGAAAGACCATCGTTTCCATTTTGGCATTTCAGTATTTTAGTTGCAACCTGGGATTTGATCAGAGTTTCAGATGTGATGAAAAAGTGGAACAGCAGTCTCTGATTTTTCTGCTGCTCTATACCGAATGCTAGGGTCTCTGGAGTTTCTATTTCAGATTGTGCAGTCAAATAAAAAAGGACTTATTGCTGTCTGCTTAACATGCATTTGATTGGTTAGGAAGGATCTTTCTGGAAGCTGTAGGAAAATAAAGTAGAACCAATGGGGTGAAATATAGCACAGAATTTCACAAAATTCTGTAAATCCAGAAACTGAATTATGAGATGTGCGTTATGAACAGTCAGGATTCTGGTGATGATGGGGGCCCTTCTCATGGGAGATCTGTTAGGCCTGTGGCCTGGGGACCTGGGTGCTGTCCATGGCTGGGCAAGTCCCCTTATCCCCCCGTGTCTCACTTCCCTTCTCCACACAATGGTGTGATGACTCTGCCCTTCCTTTCCGGGTGCACTTTGAGAATGTGGTGAGATCTGATACGCTGACCCTCTGAAGAGCAGTAGGCGTGTGGGGCCAGTGTGGCTGGTAGAGAGTGCCTCTCTCCTCTCCTGATGTTTCTTCAGTTTGGGAACAAATGAGATTGACAGAGGGAGGGAGCTCATGGTGCGGTAACTCTCTACTGAACTGCCCACTGGGATCACCTTTTCACATCATCTCAGACATCCTAAAGTAGCCCCACTGGGTGACACAAGGCCCTGACTCCCCCAGAAACCCCCACACTGATCAGCCTTACAAAATCCAGTCTCCTTAGGGCTGAGGATCATAGAATAATGCACACACATGAAACACACATGCAAATGATTTCTTTTGACTGCAGTTACAAAGTGAAGGCCCTTTCTGGGGGGTGGGAGGGTAACTGGGGCTTTGGATTGAAATGTGGACAAAAATAGCATGTGTATTCTGAACAAATTAAAAAAAATTTACAATAAAACTTTGCAGAATGAATGGTTTCAAGCCAGTATATATAGTTATAGGCTACACATTATTTAATTCATGAAGTAGAAAAAGAAATTCAGCCCTTTTGATACCTAAACACATCATAAGAAAGTGGAATATGGCTGCCTCTTTTTTCTGCCTCACAAAACAAAGGGCTATTTATACAAGGCAAAGTTTTGTATATGTGTTCTTCTTTATTTCAGATTGTGAATTGGGGAAAGCTGAAGCAAATATCAGTCTTCTTTCATGCTTATAAATGTATTAATATGTATATCTTAATATGTTCAAGGCAGGCCTACCTGGAATCAGAGTCTGGAGTATACTGCTTAATTTTATACATGTATGTAGGTGAGATGATTTATGACTGAAAACTGGAATAATGTATTTTGTCAACTAGTCATCAACCTGTTAGGAGTCTTCTCTGTCTTAGGCGGTGGTGTAATTGTGAAATTCTCACTTTGTGTGTGTGTGTGTGTGAAAGAGAGCACTTTCTTCCTGTAAATATCTTTTGATACCCATCTATGTAAAATCCTGATGAATGTGTCTTGAAATGTACAGCATTCTTGTTTTGTTAGTTAATCTAAATGCCCACATAACTCATCAGAAATCTAGTTTAATTCGTATTGGGATTCTTTTTTCGAGGGGAGAAAAAGTGTGCAAACAAAACTATTAGGAAGAGTCCCATATGAATGCCATTTTATGTCAACATTGCTTTAATATTTTGAATTGACTTGCTGTTTTCTCCCACCTACAAGAGAATGTGCCTGCCATTCCCCTGTGCTCACTGTGGGCTGTAGGGAGTAGCCTGTTCCTCTCCACATCATCTGTTCCTTTGACCTGAACTGGGTGAAGCCTTACCTACAATCTATAGTGAGAGCACCTGGATTTGTAGCCCGACTCTGCTTCTAAGTGACATGGGGCCGAGTTGCTTTATCTCCCCGGGCCTTTTTCCTTAAAATGAGTGGGTTAGACCAGCTAAGCTCAGGAGTCCATTTCTGCCCTAATATTCAATTCTATTTTTATTTTCCTACAGTTGGTACTATGGTCAGACATGTGAGATGCGAGGGCACATAGAGGTTAGATGTTATGTTTCTGGTTAATAGCTTACACACTCCACTTTTGAACTTGTCTCGTTTTTAGTGTCCCCACCCCAAATTCTAGTCCCAGTTTCTTGGGTAATTACTTTAATTATCCAATTTTTTTTTCTCTCCACTTCCCAGTTTGTCTTTTATTACCTTTACCTTCTTCCTCAAAGATGAATAATCTGCTTTACAGCACATCTTGCCCTGAAAAACATCAGAACTACCTTCAGCCAACTCTGTAACCTTTATGGAATATTCTCTTATTTTAATTAAGTTATAGCTGTGATCCTCAAGTAAGTTTTTCTACCACACAAATGATATCTTTTCATCTGGTAGGCATCATGGTTGCTACATCACATCATCCGTGTGGGGAGATGGCTGGTGTTGGGAGCAGGATGGGGGAACAGGGTTAGATAAGTTGTGATTCTATGCTTTACCTAAGGTCGAAAATTCTAGGTTACAGAACAAGCTTCTGTACCCTTAAGTTGGTGTATAAGATCAGCCAGGCAGTGCCACAGAGATTCCCTACTCAGTAGATAATCCTGAAAGCGTTTGTGTTATGATTCTGTAGACCCATGCGATTCAACATAGTTGTCCATGGCCACTTGTGGCTCATGACTGGAAATGTGGCCTGTCCACAATGAGGTGGTGCTGTAGACAGAAAATGCATACCAGATTTGGAAGGCTTAATACCAGAAAGAATGCAAAATATTGCATCAGTATTTTATACTATGTGCTAAAACGACAGTATTTTAGACATATCAAGATATTGATAAAGTTTCACTTCCTTTTAATCTTTTTTAAATGTGGCTACCAAAAAAGATTGAAATTAGACACGTGTTGTACTTCTGTTGGACAGTGCTCCTCTAGGCCAGGTGCTGTGGGGAGGTAGTAGAGATCATGTAGGCACAGAAGGTAATTCTGCAAAGCATCCATAGAGAAGCAGCACACACATTTTCATTGGAGTCGGGAGCACTGTGAGGTACAGAATGCCTTCTAGAAAGCAGATTTTCCTACCTAAGAACCAATATATGTATATAGAAGACCCCAAATGAAAACCAGAAACACATGAGCCCAAACCCTGTTCCTTCAGTTTTGCCTAAAAGCTGCTGACTTTGTGTTTCTTTTTAAAGCATCTTCCAGGTGCCAAGGATATTAGCCACATGAGGGTGTTGGGCAGATTTGTTTCACTTTGGGCAACATTCTCTTGTGGTTTCCCCTCCCCAGGTATTTTCATCTGTTCAGAGCTGGGCATGTTGAAATAAATGTGCAAATCTGGCCGCTCCTCCTGGCCTCTGCGGAGGCTGAGCCTGTGACCTGCACCCATCTGCTCGGCAGGTTTCGATGTTGGTTCCTGAAAAGAGTTGGTGTTTCTTTTGCACTAGTCACAGTTGTTTGAAATATCTCAAATGTTTTGGGAGACTATTTGCCTGTGATGGAAAGAGAGATGGATGATTTATTGCTTCACTTCTTTTAAAATTAAAAGCTATTCTCACAATCTGAGGTCCCTTTTTGTGGCTCTTTTTTTTCTTTTGCAAAACTGCCAGGTGAACTGATATTGCCTTTTGCAGGTTCTTATCCACCAGTGGAACAGGTAACTAATTTTCTTTCTTTTTAGGGTTTCTGTGTGTGGGCGCTGGGGCTGCTGGGTCCCCATCAATAGTGGAACATTGGTGATGGCAATATGTTACCTTTGTTAAGGAGGGACGGGCGGGGCGGGGCGAGTCTGTGATCTCTTCTCTACTGAGTGCCGAGCTGAATACTGGAATCAGTTAAGACCTTTCTGTGGCTCCCTGCTTCTCATTTTGCTAATGGCTTCCTTAATGTAGGTATGAGCAGCATCAGCACTGGTTGAATCAAGAGTTTTCAGCATTTTTATGACAATATTTCTAGGCTGTATGAGTTTCCTATTGCTGCTGTGACAAATTACCACAACTTTAGTGGCTTCAGACAATACCTTAGGTCACAGGTCTGAAAGTGGGTCTCACGGGGCTAAAATCAAGGTGTTGGCAGGAGGGGAGCTGTAGGGGAAAATCCATTCCCCACTTCTTCCAGTTTGGGGATGCTGTTGGCATTCCTTGGTTCATGATTTCCTGACAGCATTGGCATCACTCCAGCATCAGCTTCTATTGTCATATCTCCTGCCTCTTTCTTACAGAGACCCTTGTAATTACATGCATTTACCCAGATAGTCCAGGATAATCTTCCCATCTCAGGATCTTTAATCACAGCTGCAATGTTCCTGTTGCCATATAAGATGATTATGATGTGGACACCTCTCAGGGGGCCTTATTTTGCTTGCTATCTAGGGCATGCTAACTACTACTTAAAATATGTTCATTTAATGCCTAAAATTTTTTAAAAAGACAAACCTATTTCTCTTTAAAATCTAAGTAAAATCAGTGTCATATCATCTGTTTTGGTGAGGGACTAAGAGGAGAAGTAAATGATGGGGATAGTGAGAGGTTGCTTACTGCTTGTGGTTTTAGGACAGTTATTTGCAAGCCAGCTGCTGCTGGTTGGCATAGCCCATCTTGTCCAGTAGCAGAAAGTTTATGTGTATGTGCTGTTTGAACTCATCGTTCAGCTTTTCAGATGTCATCAGTGA
The DNA here is from genome assembly GCF_023699985.2 of Odocoileus virginianus. NCBI lineage: Eukaryota > Metazoa > Chordata > Mammalia > Artiodactyla > Cervidae > Odocoileus > Odocoileus virginianus. The sequence goes on along the minus strand of NC_069677.1, from coordinate 29,038,613 downwards.
TAAACTTCAGTCACAGTGGAGAAATTTAACAGGAAAATGGTGAGTAATTCTCATCCGTATGTAACCAATTATTTAAAAATCTACCAGGAAGAGTCTTTCAGTGAGGTAGAAACTCAGGGTGGAATAATGGCAAGAGTAGAAGCATATAGACAAGTTCAAATCCTGTTTCCAACACAGACTAGCTCTGTGACTTTGGTAAGTACTTAATATCCTGAGACTCAGTCTTCTCATCTGTTCAGTGGGCATAATACTTTTGATGAGTTGTGTAAAGCATCTGATAGTCTGGTGGACACAGGGTATTTTTACTGTGGTCTGTCATCATTTTAACCCATGTAGCATTTTGACTCTGTGGAAGTTTTGACCAGTTGTTTTAATCTAAGAGTTAAAAAAAATTAATTACAACATTGACTTTTTTCCAGAATTTTTTTTTGGAGATGGTTCCATTAAGATGATACCAATTTATTATGTTAATCTGTGTAGCATGGTTCATCATTCAGAAACTACTAACCATCTACTGTGTGCTGGACATTGTTTTTCTTGGACATGTTGTTCAGTCGCTCAGTTGTGTCCAACTCTTTGCAATCCCATGGACAGGATATGTCTTTTCTTGGACCTATCAGTAAACAAAGTAGATATGGGTCTCTGCCCTTGCTAAGTTAATTTTCTACCAAAGAGGGATACTAAACATAAGAAATAAGTAAATTATATATTAAAACTTACTGAGTCTTTTGGGAAAAAAAAAAAGTAGACCAGGAATGGACATGCACGTTGAGGTACTAAATCAGGGAAGTATCTGACCAGGGAAAGTATCATTTGAAGGTGAGATTTGAAAGAAGACTTGAAGGATGGGAAGGTATCATTCATCCAAATAGATGTTTGGGGCAAGGATACACTTGGCAGAGGGACCAGCTGGAGTAGCAGCCCCAGGGTAGGAATGTATCTGATATGTTGGAGAAGCAGCAAGGGAACCAATGTGGCTGGAAGGGAAGGAGGAAAGTGGGAGCCAGACTGCCTTAGCCAAAGAGGCATTGGAAGGGCTTGGCTCTAGAGTAAAATAGGGAGCCATGAACTGCTCTGCCCGAATTTTCAGGGAGATTGTTCTTTGTTTAGCTGAGATGACAGGAAGACAAGGACAGAAGTAGGGGCTACTGTGGTAAGCAAGGGGAGATACTGATGCTCAGAGGGACGATGGCAGCAGTGGGGGTAGTGTGGATGGGCAATTCTAGATTGAATGTGAGGCCAATAGGATTTGCTGATGGATAGACTGTGGGGTGTGAGGGAATGAGTAGCTAAAGCTGCCCCCAAAGTTTTTGTTCCAAGCAACTGAAGAATGTAGTTGCAGTCAGCTAAGGTGGTGAGGGTGTGGTGAGGTTACAGCTGGTGGTGGAGAAAGGTGATCAGGAGTCTGGCTGGGGACATGTTGAGGTTCAGGTGCCTGTTGGAGCTCCATGGCTGATGTTGAGTAGGAAGCTGAACATACCATACAACTCTGGACTTTGGATAGAAGTCTGGACTGTAGATATAAAATTGGGAGTGGTTGGTATCTAGATGGGTGGGATTGTCAATGGAGGGAGACCAGAAACAACAAGAGGTCCAGGGACTAAGCCCTTGAACATAAGTCAGTGAGGAGACGAGCCGGCAAAGGAGCCCAGGGACGGGTGGCCACTGTCGTTCCCAGAAACCAAGGGCACAGTGCCTGGAAGTGGAAGCCAAGTGAGGAAAGCATCCTGAGGAGGTGGGAGTGACCAAATAACCATGGTAGGCTGAGGAAGATGAGTTCACTGTGAGACTGGTCAACTTGGAGTCACGTGTAGTCTCCATGGGAGCAGTTTGGGAGAAGAATTGCAAAACATGAATGCAGACAATTCTTTGGAGGAGTTTTGGTACAAAAGAAAGCGGGGTGGTGACTGCTAAGGGAAATGAGTGGGATTGAGAGAACTTTTTCCTTTTAAATATGAGAAATAAGATGGCCAAATAAAGAATATGAAGGATGTAGGAGGGAGGGGACAGAAGTGCTGATCCTCTGTTCTTGAACAGCCAAGAGGACACAGAATCTGGTGCCAGAGTCGGAGCTGACTTTAGGCAGGGCCTGGAAGACTTGTGTGTGGACAGGAGGAAGGCAGATGCCATGGTGAGGACACCAGGAGACGATGCTGAGAGTCTGGGAGTTCTTTCCTGCGTTTATTTTCTGAGGGAAAGAGGAAGCAAGGTGGCCATCTTAGGAGGGGGTATGAGGGAGGATATGAGGAGAGAGGAAGAAGGTAAGACAGTTAACCAGTTGAACTCTTCCCAGATTTTTACATTTCCCTTTTTAGTTTAGTGAACTTACTTTGTTGACAGTTCTGTAAATTTTAAAAGAACAATCTTGAGTCATCAGTTTGTGTTTGGTCCTCATCAATTTTCCCATTATAACTTGCTATTGAGGGCTTCCCTGGTGCTCTGATGGTAAAGAATCTGCCTGCATTGCAGAAGACCTGGGTTTGATCCCTGGGTCGGAAAGATTCCTCTGGAGAAGGTCATGGCGATCCACTCCAGTATTTTTGCCTGGAAAACCCCATGGACAGAGGAGCCTGGTGGGCTGCAGTCCATGGGGTTGCAAAGAGTCAGACACGATTAAATGACTAACACTTATGGACTGGATACAATTAGCAGTAGAGCAAAAACTTAGGACCTGAGTGCTCCCTGAGGTTAAAATGACAGTAGAAACCTCTGCCTGAGGACTCTGTACCAGGTAGCTTCAGGAAATGTGAACTAGCTTCCTGTTTCCCTTCCAGAGAACTGGGGCTGAGAAGGCTGCCCTTCTGGACTCCACCCTGCTGAGTTCAGTGAGCAAACTCGAGCAGAGTGCCTACTGAGAATCAGTAGTTTACTTCCACAGGGCAAAATGCCAAAATTAACTACTGGTGCCTGAAGTTCTGATTCCTTAAGCTGATCGCCAGCAGGTGTTAAGTAAGGAAAAAATATATCAGTCCTTTGTGAACTTTGAAGTGCTGCATAGGTAAGGTATTACCTTAAGGAGCCCTGTAAAGAAATGTGAAGAACCATTCAGACCCTGGGCTGCTTTTGTACACACACATGGAGTGAAGCAGCTATGAAAGGAAATTAATATTCATATTTTAAAAATTGGGGAGGAGGTTGGAGACATAGAAAGGGTTTGAGTTATGCCAGAGGTAGGAGGGGAGCCACAGTTCACCACTAGGTAGATGGGACTTTAGTGCCTGGAGAATAACAGTGAAGCAGGAATGAAAAGATATACAGCTTAATTTTACAGAGGAGAAAAGAGAATCCCACCAAGGGTAAGTGTGGCCTCCAACTGAAAGAGACAGGGCACTGAGGAGGGAATCCCCAGCTCCACTTGGCTGGCTTCTTGCTGTTCAAATCTCAGCCCAAAACACCAGGTAAGAGAAACCTTTCCTGACCTGTCCAGATAAAGGAGCCCGGTCACTCTCATTTCTTACTAACCTTGTTGTTCTAAGATGAAGTCTTAATACCCAACAGAGTTGTGCTATGATATGTAATATTTCACTAAATATACAGAACTTACTTTGTTCTTTTAGCACTTTTAATAGATAAGAATGGTGCAAAGTACTTCTTGTTGATATCCAAGCTCTTCAAAGGTTTGATTTACTTACCACTGTTCTGCTCTAGAACAAGACCTGTACTTAGTATGTGCTCAAAGATTTGACCAAAAAAGAAAAAGACCCTAAAACAAATATATTTTAATACTTTTATTCTAAAAGAAAAAGCCCCACAAAAATCCACCAAAGCTCAATTTCAGGTTAAATAATATTTTAGACTTTAACAAAGGAGGAGGATTTTAAAGATTTTTTTATCTAAAAATGCATTCCTGATTTCCAGATAACTCATGCAAAATTATAGTGCTATTCAATAAAAAGACCTTTTAACCAGGAGTACAAATTGGATTGTTTGATTTGAAGCAATTCTGATCCCTCTATCCCATTTTGAAAGATATTTGAAAAGACCTTGAAGCCACAGACAAAGTTTATTTGAAAACATAGTTTAAAATTGCACAAATATAAATACAATTTAATAATGTGAAAAAGGGGAAGGCATGCTTCCATTAAGTACAAAAATACTACCTTAATCTTGGTACTTTGCAAATTATAAGCCAACAGAGTAAATTAAACACATCAATCAATATGATAAGAGATTTTTATGGTAGTAATTTTATTTCAAAGAGCAATGCAGGGAAATACTAAGATGAAGTCTTAATACCCAGCAGAGTTGTGCTATGATATGTAATATTTCATTAAATATACAGATACATTGTCATGTAGTATGCCAATAAATTTAATACCCCACCCCTACTGTCATTAATTTACTATAGGTCACTTAATTTGGGTTGGTTTTAATTTAAAAGCTCAATGTAAACATTTAAGGTTAATTTTTTTCTGTTATCTATTGAGGTTAAAAATGAAATCCCAAGATTTTAAACATAACTGAGCATGATAAGGAAGCATCACAGAAGAAGTTGTCCCAAATAGTATTTTAGATTAGATATGCAATATTCATAGATATATAAAATATATAGAAACATCTCTTCTAAATAGTTAATAAATGCTTGTTATAGTTTGTAAAAAGTTTAGTAAATTAATCAGGTTTATTTTCAACAAATGTAAACAAAGTTGGGCAATGAAAATTGAAGAGGGTTTGGGTTATATGATATGGGGGGAATTGAAAATAAATTAGTAAAATTTAGGTTTGCTGTTTCCTTTGTCTACTGGTAACACGTTCAATCATGAACATCTTTCTCATGTAGCACAATTCCTTTCTGGTATTTTTATATATCTCATTGAAAAGGCCAAACTACCTCATTGAGTGTGTATATTCCTTCCATTTCCTTCTCTAAGAAAGAAAAATCCACATTTTATGGTAAGTAAAGAACTGCCTCATTCATTATTTTCCATCTTATTATTTTGAGTACAGGTTTCTGAAAGTGTTCCAATGAGCCTGTCAGGTTTTGCTGTGACACTCTACAAGAGTTCTTTATCGGGGAGCAGTCCTAAGAAAACAGTTTTGAGATCGGGGCACTTATTTCCCGGGTGTGCTATTTTGGTATTTCTGCAGAGGGTGCAGGTAGTGGAAACGTTATTCAAGGCAAAATACCACTTGAGAGTTTGTGAAATCACACACTTTAGTTTTCTTTTTTTCCCTCCTCTTAACTGTCTATTGCTTCCACACAGTGGGCTTGGTGCTCACCTACATGTGTGTGGGGATATGAAGTGGACAAAGCTGGCATAACACAGGATGCCACTACTGTCTGACTGAGCTTTGCCCCCCCTCCACTTCTGGTCTCCTTGTCCTTATTTTTCCTTAAAGCAGGTATCACAGAAGGTCAGTGAGAAGACTTCAGAGTTTGTTCTGAGTGACTGTGAAGTCACCTCATCAACCTTGAATGTCAGTGTGTTTACACAGATTGACCATGTCCAGTTTCTTAAGGGATGTGGCCCCAAGTAGCTCACTTACCATATGAACAGGGCTGTGTTGAGGACAGTGGTGTGATAGATGCCCCACCCACTATGTGACATTTGTGGAAATTAAGACCCTGTGTCCACTTTGCCTTATGTTTTTCATGCACCTGATGTTACCCTGACCTCCCCACCTTATTAAGAATGTCAGCATTTCTAACTTAGAAAAAATTTGAAGTGCACTCTTAAAATTGTGCTGAGGCAATCAATATGCTTTTGTTTAGTAGCATTCAGACATGTGGATTTTGTTTTGGGTCTGTTGTGCCTCAACTGCTTTTTAAAAACTGTTCGGATGTCTAAATATCAGGTTTCCTTACAGGATTAGTTTGGCGCTGGCTGCAACACTGCACTGCAGAAACCAGCTGTGTGAATCTCTAAAGTTTGGTGTAAACAGCATGAGAACAACCTCAAGGATAGGATACTAAAGGTAGAAAAACTGGAACACAAAGTTCATGGAAATGCTCCCTGTTCAGAAGCAAGGAAAAATAAGCTAACCTATGAGACTTAATCATGCACAGGGTAAATTTACATTCAGTAAAGTTATCTTGCATGCTTTGGTTAATATTCGAGTAGGCAGACTTTGCAAGTACTAATGCATGCGTTATCTCGGTACCTGAGGTTATATGTTTTACTTTTTAAAAACTGCCTTTTTACAAACCTTATGCCAGAGTTCAGATAGCTATAAACACTCTTAAAAAATATATAGATCTATCTACTTCTTAGTTCAAACAGTTTAATTTCAACCAGTTCTATAAATACTGAAATAAGGAAATTGTGCAGTAAAATCTGGCGAGGGAATACATTTGAAATTATTTTTACAAAGTTGAAATCATGCGTGTGCATGTGTAATAATTCCTAAAACAGGAGGCCTCAAGAAGATGGCACACAAATGAAGCCTTCAAAACACCCTGTTACTAGAATGCTTCTAGAAGCATTTCGAGCAATAAAAACAATCACCATAGCAACAACAACATACAGACCAGTTCTGTGCAACTGATTCAGGGACAAATGAGGGACACAAAATAATCATTTTGCTTCTTCTGTTTCTGAGGCACACAGACAAAGCTTATGGTACAGAGTTTGGGAGCTCCTGTTATAAGTAGGACTAATTACAGTTGTATTCAAGTCTTGCCTGTATAGCACAAATATACTAAAAAGACTTATATTAATGACTAGACACAGACCTAAGATTTAACATAATAGTTCTCATAAAAGAGAATTAAGTAGTTCTCTTTAATAATAGAGACAGAACTATTATGTTAAAGAGGAAAGCAGCATAAAATTGGAAGTGAGTGGGTCCTGGACATTCCAACCCAGTTAACTGTCACAAATTTGCCATTCTAGTTGGAACACAGATTGGCTGAGAAAGCGCACCTCAGTTTTCTACTAAACATTTCCTGGTGGATAAGATCTGCCTTTCTTTCAAGGAGTCATGGGGATTGAGTGGGAGAAAGCAAAGGGAATGATGACTCAATGTGATAGGCCCCTTATTTCTCCTTTACTCCTCCTCTGCCTCATTGTGAAGGTACAGGAGCACATGGAAATAGCCCAGCAGACACAGTTATAACATTTTGAAATTCAGCAGTGATCACTGGCCATCTCTGCAGTTTCATCCTATTTACTAGTGAAACTGGTCCTTGAAAGTCACATGAAATGGAGTGGTAAAATAGTAAAAATAGTAAAATAGTAAAATATTACCATTCTCTAAGAGATCTTAGGCTATTTATTACTCAGTAACCCAAGAAAAAATGTACTCAAAGCCTTCCTAGAGTACCCCAGAAGGTAACCCAAAACACCTGTCCTTTCAAATGGAAGAGAAATTTGAATGATGATTTTACATCATGAAGATAAGATGCAAAAATCAGTTCTGCCTTAAATGTGTCAACAATTAAAAAATAGGTGTATACAATACACACTGATCTGAAATCTTGCTACTTAAGTTTTTGGTGCTCTGATTTCTATAAACTTTCACTTGCTTTCCAGCAACTGTTTTTACTTAATTTTGTTAAGTTTGTTTATATGATGATACTTTTTATTTATAAAACAGAAACAGACTCACATATTTTGAAAATAAATTTATGGTTACCAAAGAGGGAAACATGGCAGCAAGGATAAATTAGGAGCTTGTAATTAAAACACACAATGTAAAACAACCAACAAGGACCTACTGTATTGTACAGGGAACTCTACTCAATATTTTATAATAAGTTATATGGGAAAAGAATCTGGAAAAGAATGAGTGTGTATTTTATATATAGTGAAATTGGTATATACATACATACATATATGTGTGTGTGTGTGTGTATATATGTATATGTATATATATACATATAGGCAACCCACTCCTATTTCCCACTCTTGCCTGGGAAATCCCACAGACAGAGGAGGCTGGCAGGCTATATCCCATGGGGTTGCAAAGAGTCAGACATGACTTAGCAAATGAACAGTAACATATGTAACTGAATCAGTATGCTATACACATGAAACTCACTCAGCACTGTAAATCAACTATATACTCCAATAAAATTTTTAGGAAGTATCACTGAAGGAAGACATTCTATGTGCTTGGATTAGAAGAATAAATATTGTTAAAATGGCCATACTACCCAAAGCAATCTACAAATTTAATGTGATTAAATTAATCAAATTTAATTAAATTTGATTTAAATTAAATCCCTATCAAATTACCCATGATATTATTCATAGAACTAGAACAAACAGTCCTAAGATTTATATGGAACCATAAAAGACTCAGAGTTGCCAGAGCATACTAAGGAAAAAGAACAAAGCCAGGAGGCATAACCCTCCCAGACTTCAGATGATACTACAAAGTTAGAGTAATCAAAACATCATGGTACTAGAACAAAAACAGACATAGGGATCAATGGAACAGAACAGAGAACCCAGAAATAAACCCACACCCCTACAGTCAATTAATCTTCAACAAAGGAGGCAAGAGTGTAAAACAGAAAAAAGACTCTCTCCAACAGGTATTGTTGGGAAAACTGGACAGCTGCATGTAAAAATCAATGAAATCAGAACACATCCTCTCACCATGCACAAAAATAAACTCAAAATGGCTTAAATATAAGACATGACAGCATAAGATCCCAGAAGAGAACATAGGCAAAACATTCTCTAACATAAATTATGGCAATATTTTCTCATGTCATTCTCCCATGGTAGTAGAAATAAAAGCAAAAATAAACAAATGGGACCTAATCAAACTTATAAGCTTTTGCATAGCAAAGGAAACCACAAATAGAAAAAACCTACAGGCTGAGAGAAAATATTTGCAAGTGATGTGACCAACATGGGTTTAATTTCCAAGATATGGAAACAGCTCATACAACTCAACAACTGAAAAAATAACCCAGATGGAAAATAAGAAGAAAATCTAAACAGATGTTTCTTCAAAGATGACACCTAAATGACCAATAGGCACATGAAAAGATGCTCAACATTGCTATCATTAGACAAATTCAAAACTATAATGAGTACAACTTCACACAGGTTAGAATGGCCATCATTTAAGAAATCTACAAATAACATGCTGGAGATGGTGTGGAGAAAAGGGAACCCTACTACACTTTTGGTGGGAATGTAAGTTGGTACAGTAACTATGGATAATAGTATGGAGGTTTCTCAAAACACTAAAAATAGTTACCATATGATCCAGCAATCCAGCACTCCTGGGCATATATCTGGAAAAAACTACAATTCAAAAAGATACATGCACCGCTATGTTCATAGCAGCACTATTCACAATAGCCAAGACACGGAAACAACTTAAATATCCATCAACAGAGGAATGAATAAAGAAGATGTGGTGTACACACACATATATATATAGTGGAATATTACTTAGCCACGAAAAATAATGAAATTGGGTCATTTGTAGAGACATAGATGGACTTAGTGAAGTAAGAAAGAGAAAAACAAGTATCGTATATATGTGGGATCTGAAAAAATTGGTATAGACAATCTTATTTACAAAGCAGAAATAGAGGCAGAGACACAGATGCAGAGAACAAATGTATGGATACCAAAGGGGAAAGTGGGGGTGGGATGAATTGGGAGATTGGAATTGACATATACGCAACTATTGATACTATGTATAAAATAGATAACTAATGAGAACCTACTGTGCTAGAGAACCTAGCACAGGGAACTCTACTAAATGCTCTGTGGTGACCTAAGTGGGAAGGAAATCCAACAAAGAGGGGATATATGTATATATATAGCTGATTCACCATGTTGTACAGTAGAAACTAACAGCAGTGCAAAGCAACTATACTCCAATAAAAATTTTTTAAAAAGATGTGCATATATACAATGGAATACTATGCAACAATAGAAAAGAATGAAATAATGCCATTTGCAGCAACACACATGGATATAGAGATGAAGTGAAATAAGTAAAAATAAGAAATAACAAGTCTGGTTACAGCCAATCTGTGGGCGTAGAGCCCAGCACTTTTTGACCGTGGCTGTGGCTGCTACATCGTGGCCTTGAAAAAGGCAAGAAGAGACCCTCCCTCCATCTGGGGCAAGAAGATCAAGGCTCAGGCTCACAAAAGCCACTTGTCTGTCTAAGGCTCATAGGAGAAATGAGAGTCCACTGACAGATCAGCAAGAAGATCCCCAGAGGTTCAGCAGGAACAAGCAATGATCAGAAGTAGCCATCAGTTTCTGCTGGCACACTGCTCATCCAATCACCATGACTTTAAAGTAAAATGACTCTTATTTTCCCACCAAAGACAAGTTCTGAGGCTTTATCAAGCTAAAAACAGGTCTTCTTACAATAATAGCTATCCATCATAACAAAAACAAATTTTTCTCACTACTTTGCAAGTTGTTCTCCTGTGCACATTAATTAGCTTTTAACTATTGTAAGATTCTGACAGTGACTCAGGAAACTCAAACCAGGGCTCTGTGACATCCTAGAGGGGTAGAATGGGGTGGCAGGTTCAAGGAGGAGGGGACATATGTATACCTATGGTTGATTCATGTTGATGTATGGCAGAAACCAACACAATTTGGTATTGGTTTAAAATAAACAAACTAAAAAAAATGAGAAATATATGTAGAATCTAAAATATGACACAAGGTGGGGGGATGGGGTAGTTAGGGAGTCTGGGATTGATGTACACACTGCTGTATTTACCATGGATAACCAATAGGGACCCACAGGGAACTCTGCTCAGTATTATGTAACAATCTAAATGGGAAAAGAATTGGAAAAAGAATAGATACATGTGTATGTTTAACTTAATCACTCTGCAATACACCTGAAACTGTAACATTGGTAATCAACTATACTCCAATATACAACAAATAGTTTTTTTAAAAAGTTGAAAGAAAATATGACACAAATGAACATATCTACATAACAGAAACAGACTTACATATGGAGATCAGATTTATGGTTGCCAAGGCATAAGAGGGGTGGGGGAGGGATGAATTAGGAGTTTGAGGTTAGCAGATGCAAAATATTATATATAGAATGCATAAACAACAAGGTCCTACTGTATAGCATAGGGAAATGTATTTAATAACCCATGATAAACCATAATGGCAATGAATATAAGAAGAACTTATATCCATGTATAACACAATCACTTTACTGTATAGCAGAAACTAACAACACTGTAAATCAACTATGTCAATTAAAAAAAAGTATTGAAAAACTTTGTGTCCTCTAACACAACTCTTTGAAGTTACTTTGTATTCCAAAAGCAAAATAAAACTTGGGCTGCAAAATCTGCCACCACATAGGAACAATCAAAAATCAAATAAAAATATCCCACATTTACCCTGTTTTCAGGCTTTGTTACCGATTTCATGCAGGTAGTGCCAGCAAGGCTATGAAAGCAGCCTATGTTTATTGCAAATTCAGCTGACTACTGAAAGTATAGAATGACTTCATAAATAGAATACCTGTAAAGTTTGTCCTAATGGTCTATGATGGATGCAAGTCAGCTGACCAGCCAGTGATGCACAGGGATGGAGAGGATAAGCATGCAGAGAATGGATCTATTCCATTAGGGATACTCAAGCAGGCATCTGTCACGGACTGGAGTTGGGCGCTAAGAGTCCATTCCAGACCGAGTTTCTAGGATTCTGAAACTAAAGAATACCAGGTATTCTTTTGAAAGTATTATTGAGCTCTGTTTTGCTTCTCAGACCGCAGGGAAGGAGGCCAACCCTGGGTTGGGACTCCTGCCCAACAGTGAATGCCCTAGTGCCTCTGTCTCGCGCTGGCCAGATGGAGGCATCACCTAGCCCAGGTAGGTTTTGACAAGAAGATAAAAGTCTGGCACCACCACAGGCCCTCAACTCTTTGTCTTTATCCAACTAGGATAGGTTATGATATGTGGAAGCCTCAAGTGCTTGTGGTTTCATGTGTCCTTGGGATCCCTTCCTACCCTAGAGACTTTTGACATAGAGAAGAGAGCATTTCTACCTGTACCTCAAGAGTTCGATGTCTTAGCATGTGTGTACATTTCCTCTCTCATCTTCCAGCAGAAGCTAGCTCCCCAGTCAATTAAATTCTTGAACCAAATGCTGTTTTTTTTGTGTGTGTGTGGTAACTATAATCATGAATGTATCCAGCTATTAGTAACCAAAGAACATGAGGAAAAGAGATGGGCTCGGATTGCTTTGGGGAAGATTCTAGAGGAAGGACAGAGACACAGTGAAGACGAAAAGGACCACTTAACCAGGACAAATTACTCGAATTGGACTTCAGTGAATTTATATTTTGGTTAGAATTTTGCAAACAATTTTTCTAAATCTTTAAAAAACGATGTCTTTCCAAATAATCACCAAACTCCCAACTGGCACAAAACACTCTGAAGAACTGAGTGGACCATAACCAATTACATAAAACACTACTGCCAGCAGAAAATTCCTGATGCTTGATACGTGTTCAAAGTGAAAGCTACGCATGCATCTTTCATATTAAACCACTGACGTTCAGTGAGGTTCAGCTTGAAGACACTGATCTTCTATCATTTAGAATGCAAAAGGGTGAGCAGGGCAGATTATTATGGAACTAAGAATATGCATAATTTTAAGGGAAAGATGTATTTATCACTCAAGAAATACTATTTAAAATATTAACAGTTTAAAAGGAACATTAACTGTGAATGGCAGTTAGAACACAAGGAAAATATGACATTTAAGCAAGTTAATGTTAACTCAATAGAAATCACATCATCATCAAACTTTCTGTAGAGAATTTGTGAATGCTACCTTATCTTTTGCTTAAGTTCATACAGAGTCCCAGAAAAGCATGTGAATAAGATCTGTGTTTGACATATTTACACCTATATCTTATCTGCTTTAAGAAAAAACACTCCTTCAAAACCCTACACTATGAAAAACTATTTTCAGGAATTTTTATTTGGTCCGTTGATCTAACAAGGCTGAGATCGCAAATCTTTCACCCCCAAGTTAAAAATTGGAGCAACAAAACAAAACTCCAGCAAGGCATAAATAAGATAGTAAAGTGCATATATACAATCCCAGAAAACTTTTGATTGGGAAGAGCAAAAATTTCTAGTGCAAAAACTGCTTTTGCCAGCAAAGCTCCCTCTCTGAAATCAAAGGGCTACAATAAAAGTTAAAATTGGAACGTGTTTAAGCAATGCCTCTTTTCAGTCAAGAGTTAATATATGTGCATGCACCTTGGCCCAAACTATATTCAACCTGGTAAAAGGGGGGAATTTCAGAGGACAGTTCAGAAACAGAATTTCCTGATCCAAGGCACTGCTTTCTCCAGGTGCCCCATGAGCAAGTTCTTTAGATGTGCAAGCTGATGTCCATCAGCTGCAAGGGAACATACTTGCAGTGTGCTCACGGCTTGTGAAGCGTATTCAAACACGGTCACTTTATCTTGGTTTTGTCTTGTGTCTCTCTGTTCTTTCGAGCCCAAACTTGACTCTCTGCAACGTTTTGTGCTTTTTGTATTTGAACAGAGACTGGGCATTGTCTGTGGGAATTCCCTTGGGTTATATCACCATGGCCTTTTGAACATCCGTTTTTATCTTTTTTCTGGAATTCATAATAAAATAGTTTTGCATTTCTCAGTACAATTACATAGATGAAGGATTTTTTTCCCCTTTTCCTTCAAGGATCCAAGTTGAAAGCTCTTAGGAGGACATCCAGATCACCGAGATTAGCCGCCTGGAAGAGTTCCGGCTGGTCCATCAGAGAAAGGGCAATTCTAAGGGCAGCCCAGATATTCCCAGAGATGGCAGGATGAGGGACTTGCTGCTGATTCCTGCTCTTTCTTTGCAAACTGAGGGCAGTGAGAAAATTGCTGACCGCTTCTCTAAGAGGGTAAAAAAACAGACATTTAAAAATTCAACAGATTTCAGAGTTAGCCAACTTAGAAGTAAGATAAAAACGAATTATCATCTTGGTCTAAAGTCCAAAACCACCTCTTTGGTGTTTTGGATCACGAGGTGAACAGCTTTCTGATTCTCTCACTATTCCTTTGTGAAGTCATTGTTAAACATAGTGAAATCAGAAAGAAGGAAAGTAAACTATGTTTTAGGTATGTCACATGGGACAGTTAGAACCATTGCTAACTCATTAATGCATTTGATTTTCTCCTTGCTCCAGGAATGATCTGATGACTTAACACCTTTACAGATATGATTTGTATAAACAGAGGCGGCATCTGACCTTACTCTGAAACTATGTAGTTTAGCTTTTTTCATTAGTTTAACTTTTCTCAAAATAGGAGGCAGCCAGGGTTCAGTTGAGTTTGAGTTTCAAAGCAGCTGGTTATTTAGCCTTAGGCAAATTTCTTCTCTAAGTCTCAGTTTCCCCAACTGAATAAAAGTCATTTAAGAACCTTGTTGTGAGGTATAGCTGAATCATTTATGTGAAAGCTCTATCATTAAGTTAGGTCAATAGCTCTCCATGTGTGGTCTGGGGAACTCTGGGGATCAGTGAGGTCAAAATTATTTTTATAATAATACTGAGATGTCATTTTACAGATTCATTCTCATTTCCTCATGAATATACAATGGAGTTTTCCAGCGACTTTTATGATGTGTGATATCCCAATAGACTGAATGCAGAAGCAGAGTAAGAATGTCTTCTATAAGCAAGATATTCAAGAAATTTGCAAAAATGGTAAAAGAATGCCACTCTTCTCAGTAAACAGCTTGTCTGGGGGAAATTTTTTTGGTAAAATATATAATTTATATAAACACATAATTGGTTTATTATTTTTAAATGAATCTCTTCAACTTTTCTCAATTTCTAATATGGTAAATATTGATAGGTATAACCCACATAAACAAAAGTCCCTTCAGATTCTCAATAATTGTTACAAGTGTAAAGGTGTCCCAAGAACAAAAAGTCTGTGACCCGCCTAGTCAGATGCTCTCCAAAGGCCTAGCTCCTGTGGTCCACGACCCTGCTTCTGTTGCTTGTGTGCCTGGAGTACTTCCTGGAACCGCCCTCTTCAGGTCCCCATCACCTGGAACATGTATTACATATCTGACAAACTTGTCTTTGCCAAGAATGACATCTCTTTAACTTGTTTCTTCTTTACTCTTCTTAAAAGCTTTTCACACATTTGATCTCATTTAGTCCTACAAGGCAGTTACTGTTAAGCATCCTAAGAAACCATAAGGAAAGCAAGGCTGGATTTCTGATTTCAGCGCACATGATTCAGGCATTTGCTCATCAACACTGCTTGGCTCAGACAGTAAAGAATCCACCTGTAATATGGGAGACCTGGGTTCAATTCCTGGGTTGGGAAGATACCCTGGAGGAGGGCATGGCCACCCACTCCAGTATTTTTGTGTGGAGAATCCCCTTGGACAGAGGACCCTGGTGGGCTATGGTCCAGGGGGTCGCAACAAGTCTGACACGACTGTGACTAAATGCACACACATTGTTAGATCTGCCCGGAAGTAAAGGGCACTGGAGGTAGCAATTTGGGTAATGGAAGGGAGTGGGTGTTTTCTCATCACCCCTCTTCTGGATTTCTTGTGATCAAGCCAGAGAGGAGGATTTATAACAGATGCACAAGGAAAGTTTGCCATGGAGGCACTTTCGGCTTCCTCGGCACAGCTCAAATGATGACGACTCCATTTACTCTCATCATCCTAGGCCTGTAAGAACTCTGGGGAAGAAAGATGCTGGAATGCCCTCCTGCATAGGCTGCTCCCGCCCCAGGGTGTGGCAGTGGTCTCTGAGGGCCATGGTGGGTAACGGCCTAGAAGAGTCTAGCCTTAGCCTGCTGGCCTCGTCAAGCAACTCTAGGTTTTTCTCACGAAGATAGTCTAAGCCTGTTCCCCAGCTTAAGGTCTCAGAGGTCTTTGGGGAACTCAGAAGATTATACACGTACAAGTGTGAACAGTTCCAAATGTTACACATACACATGTATGTATAAGTTAAAATTGTTTAAAATGTTATGTCAAGATTAAGAAAAAGCACATTTGTTTAAAAGCATTCTTCACCTTACAGTAGGTTTCCCTCATTATACTAAGAATAAACACATTACTATCAAAGGGGATGAGATTTATGTTTTCAATTAAAATGGGGTCCTCACTTTCGAATGGCTCCTTCCCAGGTGGCTCAGCGGCAAAGAATCTGCCTGCAGGACAGGAGACGTGGGTTCAATCCCTGGGTCAGGAAGATCCCCTGGAGAAGGAAATGGCAACCTGCTCCAGTATTCTTGCCTGGAGAATCCCATGGACAGGGGCCTGGCAGGCTGAGGTCCAGGGGGTCGCAAAGAGTCAGACACGACTTAGTGACTGAACAATCCAGCCCTCACTTTCGAAAAGGTTAAGATTTTTTGGTCTAAGCTCTACTTTGAAGCTTCTACTGACAAAAGGGGAGCATTTTAAGCTCCGCCTCAGTTTCATACCAACAATTTCCTCTCCTTATTTCAACTGTATACAGTATGAGGAGAGTGCTTGCCTTTGACTCTTCATAGAACATGTGAGATGAGAAAAGCACACGGTATAGGTCCATCACAGACACCTGCATTCTTGAGGGAGATTTTAGGTTCCAAGACCAGTCGATATGGACAGACTGGCACCAGCTCTTGGCTTTTTTCTGGGCCATATCTCTACTGAGGGTTGTTACTTCCTAAGGACATAATTATACCGAAAGTGAAACTTGTTTTCAGAATGCATTTAAGCCTATGGTCTTTTTTCTCAGGAAAAATGCAAGATGTTTATTATTTCACAAGGTTTCCCATATCATAAAAAGACCCACAAAGTATAGTCAAAACACTTTGCTGTTTCAAAGTATCTAAGAATGTTCAAACTACTGCACAATTGCACTCATCTCACACGCTAGCAAAGTAATGCTCAAAAATCTCCAAGCCAGGCTTCAACAGTACATGAACCGTGAACTTCCAGATGTTCAAGCTGGATTTAGAAAAGGCAGAGGAACCAGAGATCAAATTGCCAACATCCGCTGGATCATCGAAAAGGCAAGAGAGTTCCAGAAAAACATCTATTTCTGCTTTATTGACTATGCCAAAGCCTTTGACTCTGTGGGTCACAATAAACTGTGGAAAATTCTGAAGGAGATGGGAATACCAGACCACCTGACCTGCCTCTTGGGAAACCTGTATGCAGGTCAGGAAGCAACAGTTAGAATTGGACATGGAACAACAGACTGGTTCCAAATAGGAAAAGGAGTATGTCAAGGCTGTATATTGTCACCCTGCTTATTTAACTTATATGCAGAGTACATCATGAGAAACGCTGGGCTGGACGAAGCACAAGCTGGAATCAAGATTGCCAGGAGAAATATCAATAACCTTGGATATGCAGATAACACCACCCTTATGGCAGAAAGTGAAGAGGAACTAAAGAGCCTCTTGATGAAAGTGAAAGAAGAGAGTGAAAAAGTTGGCTTAAAGCTCAACATTCAGAAAACTAAGATTATGGCATCCGGTCCCATCACTTCATGGCAAAAAGATGGGTAAACAGTGGAGACAGTGGTTGACTTTATTTTGGGGGCTCCAAAATCACTGCAGATGGTGACTGCAGCCATGAAATTAAAAGACACTTACTCCTTGGAAGGAAAGTTATGACCAACCTAGACAGCATATTAAAAAGCAGAGACATTACTTTGTCAACAAAGGTCCATCTAGTAAAGGCTATGGTTTTTCCATAAGTCATGTATGGATGTGAGAGTTGGACTATATAGAGAGCTGAGCGCAGAGGATTGATGCTTTTGAACTGTGGTATTTGAGAAGACTCCGGAGAGTCCCTTGGACTGCAAGGAGATCCAACCAGTCCATCCTAAAGGAGATCAGTCCTGGGTGTTCATTGGTAGGACTTATGTTGAAGCTGAAACTGCAATACTTTGGTCACCTGATGCAAAGAGCTAACTCATTGGAAAAAGACCCTGATGCTGGGAAAGATTGCGGACAGGAGGAGAAGGGGTTGACAGAGGATGGGATGGTTGGATGGTATCACCGACTCAATGGACATGGGTTTGGGTGGACTCTGGGAGTTGGTGATGGACAGGGAGGCCTGGCGTGCTGCAGTTCATGGGGTTGCAAAGAGTCAGACACAACTGAGTGACTGAACTGAGCTGAACCGATCAAAACAGACCGATTTAGCAAACAGGACTACAGGATGCACAATTAAATCTGAATTTCAGATAATAATTTTCATTATTAAGTATGTAACATGCAATATTTGGAAAATACTTCTCTAAAAACATACTTGTGTTTATCTGAGATTCAAACTTAACTGGGCATTCTACATTTTATCTGTCAACCCTAAAATTGACCCGTTCTTTACTGGAGACTTTATGCTTGAGATTAAAAATTCACACTTCAGCAAATTTTGTCCATTTCTACCTCTTATGGATTTTCATGGCCTCCTGCAAATAGCTGCCCTACTGTGAATGCCAAGAAAGTATTTCATTGACCCCTCATATTTTTTTTTTTTCCTACAGTAAGAAGTTACAATTAAAACTCATCTGGAAGCTCTGCAAAATGTTCATGTAAGGGAGGCTCTTCTAAAGCTTAGCATGTACATCAATGAAGTTAGAACATTCCCTCACACCACAGATAAAAATAAACTCAAAGTGGTTTAAGGACTTAAATATAATACATGACACCATAAAACTCCTAGAAGAGAAGATAGGCAAATCATCCTCTGAAACAAAGTGTACCAGTGTTTTCTTAGGTCAGTCTCTCAACACAAAAGAAATAAAAGCGAAAATAAGCAAATAGGACTTAATCAAATTTACAAGGTTTTGCACAGCAAAGGAACCATCAACAATATGAAAATATAACCTATGGACTGGGAGAAATGTTTGTAAATGATATAGCTAACAAGGGATTAACTCCCCAAATATACAAACAGCTCATACAGCTCAATATAAAAAACCCCAAAAAACCCAATCAAAATATGGCAGAAAACCTAAAGAGATATTTCTCCAGAGAAGACATACAGGTGGCTAACAGTCACATGGAAAGATGCTCAACATCGCTAATCATTAGAGAAATACAAATAAAGACTATAATTACACTGATCAGAGTGGCTATCAAAAAGTCTGCAAATAATACATTCTGGAGAGGGTGTGAAGAAAAGAGAATCCTCCTACACTATTGGTGGGAATGTAAATTGGTCCACTATGGAAAACAGCATGAAGGTTCCTTAGAAAACTGAAAATAGAGTCACCATGTGATCCAGCAATCCCACCTGGCCATATATCTGGAAAAGATGAAAACTAATTTGGAAAGACACCCCCCCCTCAGTGTTCACAGCAGCACTATTTATAATAGCCAAGACATGGCAGCAACGTAAATGTCCACTGGCAGATGAATGGATAAAGGAGATACGGTGCATGTATATATGTATAAAGTGGAATAGTACTCAGCCACAAGAAGAATGAAAGAATGCCATTTGCAGCAACACGGGTGGACCTAGAGAGGGTCATACTGAGTGGAGTCAGCCAGAGAAAGACAAATAATATAATGTCACTTATTTGTAGAATCTTAACAAATGATATAAATGAACTTATTTACCAAACAGGAACAGACTCATAGACATAGAAAGCAAATTTATGGCTACCAAATGGGAAAGGTGAGGAAGAGATAAATTGGGAGTTTAGGATTAACAGATACACACTACTATATATAAAATAGACAAACAGCAAGGATTTACTGTATAGCATAAGGGAATTCAATATCTTGTAAAAAAAACTATAATGGAAAAGAACCTGGAAAAGAATATATATATATATTTCTGAATTACTTTGCTGTACTAGAAGCTAACACAACATTGTAAATCAACTACGCTTCAATTTTTTTTTTTTGAAAAAGGCTTCTTTCAGTGAATTCAATATTTCTATGTGTACATGCGCATTTGTTTATATCTCTTCTTGTTCCAGAAGAAGGACCTAAGGCGTTATAAAATCTATATATACAACCAACCTAGTAAGTGAATAAAGGGAGTAAAAATTAGAAATCAGGTTAGGGGAATCAGAGTCAGGAATGAAGCTTATAGATGGAACATGCATCATCAGGCTGATGGGCAGGGAGGTGGCACAATTTGACTCTGGCCCTTTGTGTGGCTGACGTAAAGAGGGCCTTTGCTGTGACACACTTCACAATGTCCACAGAATAAAACAGACTGGGTGCTTAGGAATCACAAAGCTATTCTTGGGTTTTGACCTGAGTAAGATCCTCTTAGAGGACAGAGTGCAATCTAGTGACTGATGTTCTTTCTAAGATCCTCTGAGGATAAATGCAGCAACTCGTTTCTAAAGTTTCAGTATTTGCTGGTGGCAAAATGCTCTAATGTGGTTCAGAGATTGCAATTCTTCAGCTCTCAAAAGAGTACAATCCAGTTATGTGGCTCTCTCATGACTTATCTAAATGGTAATAATAATGATGATGATGGCAATGATAATACTCAGACTAATGATGCCCACTAGGTATTGAACATCAGTTCTGTGCTAGGCAATTACATTTAACCTGCACTATAATCCTGTAATATAGATGTTACCTCTTTTATTTTTTTATCCAAGTGAAGAAACTGATGCTCAAAGTTATGTGCCCAGAATTATGAAACCAGTAAATGGCAGAGCTCTGATGTGAACCCAAGTTTGTCTGATTCTAAAAGCCTGGCTCTGAGAATGAGAAAGGGTTTACATTTTTTGTGTAGTTTGACACTAACATTAATTTCTCTTTTTTCCCCCCACTTAAGAAAAGTAACACCTGTTGATTTAGAAAATAGAAAATAATAGGAAAATAAAGAAGAAAAACCACCCAAACTTTTATTACTCAAAAAAAAAAAAAAATGTAATTTATGCTCTGTGTTGATGGGGGAACAGATAGAGGATATAAACCTGAAAGAAAATAAGGAGTCACGAGAGAAGGAGCAAGACATTCCAAACTTTAAAACCACCCTTTGAAGTTTTCCTTTTTTTAAAAACTAACTTTACTTGTAAATTAGGTTTGGAAAATCTGGATTCTAGGTTGTGCTTTGCCAAAAACTGGCTCTGAGACCTTATTGAGTCATTCTTCTGTATTCCTCCGTTCCCAGCCATGGTTATTTTCCCCCTTACCTGGGAAATGAAGGGTTCCTTTTCTTCCTTACCTGGGAAATGAAGGGTTGGACTGCTCACGTTTCTCGGAGAGTTGCTCTTGGGGATGTTAAAAACCCAGATGACTTGCCCTAACTCCAAATCGATCAAAATCTTTGGGAGAGGAGCCCCAGAATCTACATTTCACAAGATGCCCAAATAACTGCTGTTCTCTAATGACTAAGAAACATGGAGGCGGACAGTTCCTGTCTCAACAGCCCTCGGGATCTGAAGATCTGAAACTCACCCTCAACAGGAGGAGATTACTTCACAAAAGGAGGTATTTTTACTGAGAAACAACCCTTCAGGTTAATCGACCTCAGCCCTGCGTGTGACTCTCAGCATTAGCCTGCTGCCCTACCGCACCTGTAGGCGCCCAGGTTGATGCAGCTTATCCCCAGGTTGTATCTGGACCGGATGAAGCCCGGCTGAATCTCCAGCGCTCGTGTGTAAGCCTCCACAGCCTCCTCGCTGCGGTCTCCATTCGCCAAGGTTGCCCCAAGACGGTTCCATAATGAATAGTCCTGGTGAAAAAATTTGAGCTCTCTTAACAATTTCTATAGGCCACAATGACACAGTATTCCAACATTCCTGGTTGAAGGATGATAGCTAAAAATGTACTTGCTATACACTTACCTCTGGTCGAACAGTTAAGGCAGCATTAAACGCGTCTATTGCTCTATTAAATTCTCCACTCAGGTGGAACAGCACCCCCAAGCCTGTCTGCAGATCTGGGTCAATCACATCTCCATTTTGGTGGGCAGCTTCCAGGTATAATTCCTTCACTCCTTCCAGAACAGAGCTACGAGGAAAACAAATCAGATTTGTTGGCCAAATAGTCTGAACACAGATGATTTACTTTTCCCCATACCTAGTTCTCAGGCTTTATAAAACCTAGCACATTGCTATTTAAGTTATTTATATGCCCGAAGTATTTGGCTTTGAAATATGGTATTCAGATAAACATCTAGGAGTGTCCACAAGTAGATCATGTGTCCAAAGTTTGGTTCTGGTCTCTGATCAACCTTTTCAGTCAGTGCTGCTCTTTCAGCAAAATGCTATCCTACACACCATCCTGAAATGCATGGTGGGGGGACCTGAAGCTCCGAAGCTGACTGACTATGTACACGGATGTAATTTAACAAGAAGGATACCTATCAACTGGAGACTTAGACATCCGCCGGGTGAGGCCTGGAGATCCCTTCTTGCTCTTCACAAGGTATTTGTACTTTGGATTCTGCTTAATCCAGTTCTTTAAAGCTTCGCAAGCATCTTGCTGATGGCCGGTGTTAGTGTAACTCACAGCCAAAGCCATCAGGGCTTTCAAGTTGTTGGGCTGCAGTTCTAAGCACCTGAAAGAAGAAAATAAAAGTCAATTTCAGAATTTTCTGGAGCCAGAGTTTGAACAGTTCTTTAGAAAACTTGAGGTCTTTACTGACTAAATGGTGCAAAGCATTGCTAAATATCTGTTAAGTCTCTGGAAAATAACCATATTTATCTACATGAAAATTGGGACCTCTGCCCATTTTTAAGAGTTACAACTCCAGTCTTATAAGTGCATTTGGTAATTTTAATGAGATGGTTTAAAAACTGTAAAAAATGTGGCTAATCCTCTCACATAATTTGGTAGTAATTAGTTTATCTAATGGGAAATAGGGAATATCATTATTTTAATGCTGCTCTTAGCAACTAAACAACAGCTATCAATATATTAAATGTATCTTATCCAAAAAGCAAACTGACTTGAACTAAATTTCAGTGTTAAGATGTAAAAGATTGTACAGTGCTTTGTAAAGGAGAAGGAAATTCCCAGGGTTTCTAGACTACTAATGTTGGTTTAGGAGGCAGAGGCTCCCCCTCATGCTAACCCACTAGCCTCTGGCAAGGGCTTTTCAAACTTTGAAAACTTTGATGTGCATGAGAATCATCAGGGGATCTGGTAAAATGCAAATTCTGATACAGCAGGCCTGGGGGGCAGCCTGAGGCTGTGCAGGTCAGACAGGCTCCCTGGTGATGAGATGCTGGCAATCTGTGGATAAGACTTTGATTAGCAAGCCCTCAGTTCTGCTCAGTCCCACTCTTTGCGACCCATGCACTGCAGAATGCCAGGCCTCCCTGTCCATCACCAACTCCCAGAGTTTACTCAAACTCATGTCTATTGAGTCGGTGCTGCCATCCAATCATCTCATCCTCTGTCGTCCCCTTCTCCTCCTGCCTTCAGTCTTTCCCAGCATCAGGGTCTTTTTCAGTGAGTTAGTTCTTTGCATCAGGTGGCCAAAGTATTGGAGTTTCAGCTTCAGCATCAATCCTTCCAATGAATAATTGGGACTGATCTCCTTTAGGATGGACTGGTTGGATCTCCTCGCAGTCCAAGGGACTCTCAAGATTCTTCTCCAACAGCACAGTTCAAAAGCATTAATTCTTCAGCACTCAGCTTTCTTTATAGGACAACTCACATCCATATGTGACTACTGGAAAAACCATAGCTTTGACTAGATGGACCTTTGTTGGGAAAGTGATGTCTGCTTTTTAATAAGCTGTCTAGGTTGGTCATTAACTTTTCTTCCAAGCAGTAAACGTCTTTTAATTTCATGGCTGCAGTCACCATCTGCAGTGATTTTGAAGCCCACCAAAATAAAGTCTGTCACTGTTTCCACTGTTTCCCCTATCTATTTGCCATGAAGTAATGGGACCAGATGCCATGATCTTAGTTTTCTGAATGTTTAGTTTTAAGCCAACTTTTTCACTCTCCTCTTTCACTTTCATCAAGAGGCTCTTTAGTTCTTCTTTGCTTTCTGCCATAAGGGTGGTGTCATCTGCATATCTGAGGTTATTGATATTTCTCCCGCAATCTTGATTCTAGCTTGTGCTTCAACCAGTCCAGCATTTCTCATGATGTACTCTGCATATAAGTTAAATAAGCAGGATAACAATATACAGCCTTGATGTACTCCTTTCCCCATTTGGAACCAGTCTGTTGTTCCATGTCCAGTTCTAACTGTTGCTTCTTGACCTGCATACAGGTTTCTCAAAGGCAGGTCAGGTGGTCTGGTATTCTCATCTCTTCAAGAATTTTCCAGTTTGTTGTCATCCACACAGTCAAAAGCTCTGGCATAGTCAATAAAGCAGAAGTAGATTATTTTTCTGGAACTCTCTTGTTTTTTCAATGATTCAACAGATGTTGGCAATTTGATCTCTGGTTCCTCTGCCTTTTCTAAATCTAGCTTGAACATCTGGAAGTTCATGTTCACGTACTGTTGAAGCTTGGCTTGGAGAATTTTGAGCATTACTTTGCTAGCATGTGAGATGAGTGCAATTGTGTGGTAGTTTGAGCATTCTTTAGCATTGCCTTTCTTTGGGATTGGAATGAAAACTGACCTTTTCCAGTCCTGTGGCCACTGCTGAGTTTTCCAAATTTGCTGGCATGTTGAGTGCAGCACTTTCACAGAACCTTATCTTTTAGGATTTGAAATAGGTCAACTGGAATTCCATCACCTCCACTAGCTTTGTTCATAGTGATGCTTCCTAAGGCCTACTTGACTTCACATGAAACTAATGGCCATCCAAGATGCATGGGTCATGGTGGAAAGTTCTGACAAAATGTGGTCCACTGGAGAAGGGAACAGCAAACCGCTTCAGTATTCATTCTTGCCTTGAGAACCCCATGAACAGCATGAAAAGACAAAAAGATAGGACACTGAAAGATGAACTCCCCAGGTCGGTAGGTGCCCAGTATGCTACTGGAGATCAGTGGAGAAATAACTCCAGAAAGAAGGAAGAAATGGAGTCAAAGGAGAAAAACACCCAATTGTAGATGTGACTGGTGATGGAAGTAAAGTCTGATGCTGTAAAGAGCAATATTGCAAGGGTGGGATGATTTGGAGAATGGCATTGAAACATGTATATTATCATATGTGAAATGAACTGCCAGTCCAGTTTCGATGCATGAGACAGGGTGCTCGGGGCTGGTGCACTGGGATGACCCAGAGAGATGGGATGGGGAGGGAGGTGGGAGGGGGGTTCAGGATGGGGAACACATGTAAATCTGTGGTGGATTCAAATCAATGTATGGCAAAACCACTACAATATTGTAAAGTAATTAGATTTACTTAATTATTAAAATATTATTAAATATTAATATTTAATAATAAAATATTATTAAAATAAATAAATTTATATTTAAAAAGGCAATATTGCATAGGACCCTGGACTGTTAGGTCCATGAATCAAGGCAAATTGGAAGTGGTCAAACGGGAGATGGCAGGAGTGAGCATCAACATTTTAGGAATCAGTGAACTAAAATGGACTGGAATGGGTGAATTTTAACTCAGATGACCATTATATCTACTATTGTGGGGAAGAATCCCTTAGAAGAAATGAAGTAGCCCTCATAGTCAACAAAAGAGTCCGAATCTCAAAAACGACAGAATGATCTCTGTTTACAAAGCAAAACATTCAATATCACAGTAATTCAAGTCTATGCCCCAACCAATAATGCTGAAGAAGCTGAAGTTGAACAGTTCTATGAAGACCTACAAGACCTTCTAGAACTAATACCCAAAAAAGATGTCCTTTTCATTATAGGGGACTGGAATGCAAAAGTAGGAGGCCAAGAAATACCTAGAGTAATGGGCAAATTTGGCCTTGGAGTACAGAATGAAGCAGGGCAAAGGCTAACAGAGTTTTGCCAAGAGAATGCACTGGTCATAGCAAACACCCTCTTCTAACAACACGAGAGACGACTCTATACCTGGACATCACCAGATGGTCAACACTGAAATCAGATTGATTATATTCTTTGCAATCAAAGATGGAGAAGCTCTATACAGTAAGCAAAAACAAGTCCGGGAGCTGACTGTGGCTCAGATCATGAACTCCTTATTCCCAAATTCAGACTTACATTGAAGAAAGTAGGGAAAACCACTATACCATTCAGGTATGACCTAAATCAAATCCCTTATGATTATATAGTGGAAGTGACAAATAGATTTAAGGGATCAGATCTGATAGAGTGCCTGAAGAACTATGGACAGAGGTTCATGAAATTGTACAGGAGTCAGGGATCAAGACCATCCCTTAGAAAAAGAAATGCAAAAAGGTAAAATGGTTGTTTGAGGAGGCCTTACAAATAGCTATGAAAAGAAGAGAAGTGAAAGGCAAAGGAGAAAAGGAAAGATATACCAATTTTAATGCAGAATTCCAAAGAATAGCAAGGAGACATTAAAAAAAAAAAAAAAGCCTTCCTCAGTGATCAATGCAAAAAAATAGAGGAAAGCAAAAGAATGGGAAAGAGTAGAGATCTCTTCAAGAAAATGAGAGATACCAAGGGAACGTTTCATGCAAAGATGGGCACAATAAAGGACAGAAATGGTATGGACCTAACAGAAGCAGAAGATACGGCAAGAATACACAGAAGAACTATACAAAAAAGACCTTAATGACCCATATAACCATGAGGCTGTGATCACTCACCTAGAGCCAGAAATCTCGGAGTGTGAAGTCAAGTGGGCTGCAGGAAGCATCACTACGAACAAAGCTAGTGGAGGTGATGGAATTCCAGTTGAGTGAGTCCTCACAGTACCTATATCAGTTCTTTAGGAACTGATAATGTATAAAAATATGTGTGTGTGTGTGTGTGTATATCTATCTATCTATCTATCTATCTATCTATCTATCTATTTATAAAGATTAGGGAAAGTGAAAGTCTGTTTGGTAGGGGCTGTTTTTCCATGGTTTAAATAGGGGCTCTAATCAAGTATCGTGTGATGCTATCTCCACCCAGTGAAGTCTAGAATTTTAGTCAGGGGGTCAGGATGATGAAACTATCTCAGCAGATTCTTTGTAGACAATTGGAGTTAACATTATGCTCAGATTATTCTGAGTATGTTCTTCCCGAAGAAAACTTTCAGATGCGGCAGAAGGCTAGAAAGCTAAAAAGAACTATTGATTCAGTGAATCTATTTTATGACTGCTTTTGACATAGACTCTTGTGCCAACGAAGGTCAATTTGTAGATGATAAAACAGCGCGATTTAGGAACATGATTTCTTCATACATTGTTTTCCAGAGCTAAATGTAAATAATATCTGGTGTCTTAGCACTTATCTTGGTCAAATTCTGTACAGTGTACTTAAGGGTCAAAAGACAAATCTGAAACAGCGGGAAGTCCTTTAACAAGTGTCCACCTGGCCCGTGATTTTGTGCTTAGTTTTATCTACCTCTGGAGGGCAACAATAGCTGCTTGTTCATTTTCATTCTCTGCCTGGGTTATCCCAAGGAACTGCCATGCCTACAAAAGAATAAAAAACAATGACTGATGTCAACGTTGCAAGAGGAAGCAGAGTCACTCATGTGCTTTAGCTGGTTTGTTTACATGTGACAATTCCCTCTCTGCGGAGCACCCTGACTTGGATGTGAGTCTTGTAAAGGGAGGAACATCACACATCACCTGCATTTCTTCATTCAAATCTCTTGTGGCATCTAGGTCAAGAGTTGCTGTCATTAGTTACAAACTCTAAGTATTTATCCTCTCCTGTGGCCCGTGGAAACCTCTTGAGTCTCTGAGGTTTCATGATATTAGGTATCTTAAAACCAAAAGATAAATTTATAAAAGTATGCATTTATCAGGGAAAGAGGTAGAAAAATAATTTAGAAATATAACTAAGTAGTCAAAAGTTTCCAATAAAGAATCTCGAGATGTACACAATAGAAGTAGTTTGCATAAATGAAAGTCAAGTAGTTACTATAAGAGGTAACAGGAAATTTAGGAACTAGAGGAAAGAAACCATCCACCCCCCCACAATGTGTTCAGCACAATACATTAGTTAAAAAGCATAAAACACATATAAAATGTAATATAATATACCTATAATTTTATAGCCTACATTTACACTTTGTATTACATTGTTAACTCATGTTTTTATAAAATCCCCTTCAAAATCTATAATTTTGAATTTCCTTTGTTAAATGGATATCCCATTACTCCCACCACTAATCCCCTTACTGCTCTTCGTTGTTTCTAATCCTTTGCTAAAGTCAATAAGGTGAAAAATATCTTCAAGTAGATAATGTTTTTCACATCTGGAATAAAAGTTTTTAATATAAAAAATTTCCACTTTTGTACTTTTAAGAAGAGTAATTCTCACACCATTACAAGCACAATGTACATCAACAAAACCTCTCATTACACACATTGTCCTCAGATTTGCCTGGGGGTGTATCAGTTGTAGGGATTTAAAAAGGTTTGCATAACCCGCCCCCACCTTTGAAAGTCAATGCTATGAACATTTTAAAACAAAACTCTATGAAAACATATAGCATCATCTTGTGTGCATGCTGTGCAATAAGTCGCTTCAGTCGTGTCTCTTTGTGACCCCGTGGACTGTAGCCCGCCAGGCTCCTCTGTCCATGGGATTTCCCAGGCAAGAATACTGGAGTGGCTTACCATGCCCTTTTCTGGGATCTTCCTGACCCAAGGATCGAACCTGGGTCTCATATCTCCTGAACTGGCAGGCAGGTTCTTTACCACTAGCACTACCTGGGAAGCCCAGCGTCATCTTAAAGTGCTGAAAAAATTGTATCAGCTTTTTCCCTCATGGGTTATTATTACCCATATGATACAAATTCATAAAAAAGTACTCTTTCTCTCCCAGAATACCAGGGACTCTTGTACATCTTTCAAATATATTCAGAGCAGCTTCTATTTTGATTTCACCTTTCATACATCTTAGAATGCTTTCTTAAGATTGATGAAACAATCTTTTTCTGGGGGCATCTTCCTAGCCTTTGGGTATAGTATCATTTTCACCATTCACAGACTATCAATTATCTGAGCCTTGGGGTCTCCATTGATTCAGAAGCCCTGGTCCTTATCTAGGATCCATTAGTTACCAAGTGTGCTCATTTTCTCAGTTGTGAATCTGGGACAATAATGTATACTTTTCATTAAACTTCCTAGGGTGGTTGTGACAAATGACATATTATGTATGAAAACACACAGCATTTAGAAATGTATGAAGGCATTATTTTGTTGAGGGGGTTGTAGTTTCCTATTAATACAATGACTTTCTTTTCTAAATTGATAGATCTAAAAATTCCAATATTTTGATTCAGAATTTCAACTCTCAATTCAATCTCATTTCACCATAAACATTTTGAGTAACAAGATACTAGGGGCTTTAACTAGTAATTTGTTTATTTGTTCTTTCTGTACAAACTCGGTACAACCAATAATGATGAGTGCTAAATACTGACATGTCAGGCACTGAACTAAGCACTTTAATTTTTATGAACTTACTTAATCCTCACAATACCCAATGAGATAGTTATAATTGTGATGCCCATTTTACGTGCGAGGGAACTGAACCTTAGATGGTTTAAATGGCTTGTCCCAGATCACAGGACTCACGGCTAACAAGTGGTAGAGCAGAAATTTGAACCACATGGTTAGGTAGCAGATCCCAGAGGCTTAACCTCTATTCTCTACTGCCTTCTCAGCACTGTATACAAATTTCTGCAGTTCCTCTGGGAATATCCCCATATAAGATGTTTTCTGAAAATTATAAACTAAAAAGGAAGCCTTTATACCTGCCAGTATCTTATTACAGGGCTTTGCAAGTGGGAGACTTAGTGAACCAAGATAAAGCTGCAGAAGTCTCTTTGGTGGTTTCCCAGTCTGCATGTCCAATGACCCTTCATGTCTCATAGAAAGGGGCTTGTCTCATGTGCAGATCTGGTCATGTCCCTCTCCCACAGTGGTTCCCCATGGCTTTCAAGATGAAGTTCAACTCTTGGATACTTCTTTTTGCCTTCTCTCTTGCCATGGATCCAATGTTTCCTGTCTCTCTGCCACCCATGAACCATTCCCTCTAAACAACAACTGGACCTCCTTATAGTTTTTAACCATCTCTCCTCAAAATTCAGCTTTGGATTCACTTGGAGGGCAAGGCTGGGTCAGAACTCTTGCTTTTTGCTCTCCTAGTATCCTGCGCATACTCTGACACCACTTTTATTACACTGCACTGACTGATTTACTTGTCTTGCAGATAGATCACAAATCTGTCCTTTCAACTGGTCCATTTTCTCTAGCTCTTTAATCCTTTAGCCCAGCCATGCCTGGCACAATTCTTGGGACATAATACATGCTCAATAAATGCTAAGTGAGTAAATCAAGGGTGGGATATGGTGTGGCTCTAGACACAGACGAAACCATACTCTGCCCCGTGAAAACTACTGCTGAGCCTCCAGGTTGGCAGTTTTGGTTTTTCATTTCTTGTCCCCATCTTTTATTTTTGGGCACTGTCGACACTGTAGAGGTGGTTAGAAAATAGGTACCTTTTTGTAACTTACAAACATGTATCAGACTTAGCGAGGTTAGCTCCTTTGGGGAACTTTACTTGATGAAAATGCCACCTAGGAGAGTGCTCTGTCACCCTCTGTCCCTTTTAGCACACGAAGCCCCTTTCTGAGCCTGGCAGGATGAAGGGAAATGATACCTCTGCATCTCCAGGGTCCTGAAGAATTGCTGCCTCCATGAATAGGATGGTGACTGGCAGGTCCCCTTCCTTCAGCCTTTTTAAGCCTTCTTCAAATGCTCCAGGCCAGTCTTTGAAGGGGTTTTCAGTATGAAAGTAATAACCCTACAACACAGAGAGGGGCCAACACAGACCCACTGATTTAACTCTTCATTGTTACATTCAATCAGTTCTTTCTGAATTTGAATTTAAGTACTTTTATTTATTTAATTTCAATGAAGTTTAAATTACTATTTTTTTCCTTATTGTGACTGTAGTACATTTTCATGGTGTAAATGTTAGATATTATTTTGTTACTGAATATAACAAAATAAACAAAAAGATACCTGTAATGTTGCAACCTAAATATGATCACTGTTAATATTTTGGAGTTTGTTTTCCTTCTGATATTTCTTTTGTTCTTTTTGCTTCAGCCATTGACCCACAAGATTTTAAAAATATTGACTTTTATGACAAACTTTTGTGGAGTGCTGCCATGCACTCTCTTGAAATGTTAATACCACATACTGTACAACTGTTTATATACAGTGGCCCTTTGGAGGGCTATGAACTATTGTAGCATCTAGGATTTCACCTTCTACTAACCAAACCAGTTTTTGTCCCATTGTGGGGCTGTATCTCTCCATTGAGAATGCATGTTTAAAAGTTATAGATTTTCTTTTGTTGCAAAAATTTAAACAATACAGATTGTACAAATAATCTTCTAGTATTTTCTATGAGTATATAAGTTAAATAAGTCCATGCTATAAAAGCAAGGTTGTATCTTAAGTCCCATTTAATTTTAGTTATTAAAATTATTTATATTATGCTAAAAATTAATCAATCCTCTTTCGATGGTCACTCAGGTTACTTTTAATTTTTATTGTTGTTATCATAAATAACACTACAGTGAAACTCTTATGCTCAAATCTTTGACTGCATATGATTATTATCTTCAGATAGACTTCTAGAAGGATTTATTATGCTCAAGGCTATGAACTATTTTGAGCCCTTGATATATGTAGCAGAACTGATTTTGAGAAAGTATGCCCTGATAAACTCTCATCAGAAGTATCGGAGATAATATTTGTTGCATCCTTAGTAGTAGAGACTATCATAAAAACCAATTTGATAGATACAAACAAGCTAGTCTGTTGATGATGCTACTAAGGTTTTTAAATACATCAAAGGGAGACCTTCATTCTCCCCAGGTGTTTAGAAAGACAAAACTCTTCGTCAGAATCCATAGAGTATGACCAGCTTATGTAGTGATGTTGGGGTGTGGGACCCTGGGAGGGGGAGCTCAGGTGCACGGGTTATAGCCCGGAGACTGATGTTGTACATCTGTGTTCTCTCTTCTCACTTACTTTCAATTTTTTTGTGGAAAATTAATGATTTTAATGAGATGGTTGATCTGATTTTATGAGATTGCCTTGCCTACTGTGGGACAGAGAATACTGGAAGGAGGAAGACATCTTAATGATTATGTAGATTGCTAATCCCCTAAAGTCTGAGACTATTCATTCATCTCAGTCCCCAGTATCTAGGGCAGAGTAAACAGTAAAATTTGTTGGATGGAACCAAATATCATGGAAGTTACTTAGAAATGAATAAACTGAGAATTCCTCTACCACAAAGAACCATAACATCTATATATATACATATATTCCCCCTGTGTAAGAAAATTTTCTCTTTTCATCTCTTTCAAGTCACTTAAAATGATTTCTCAGTGTTTTCTTTTTTTCCAGGCATTTTTAAAAGCATAAATCCTAGAGCAACTGGGGCTTCATGGGAGAATTTAGCTGGCTGTGGACTGTACTCACACATTTTCTGGGGCTCTTACTAGGGGACTATCTCTGAGGAATCCCCTTGGTACTTGACCCAACTGTGTGAAGTGTTATCTTTTCCACTGAATTCTTTGCTAGCAGCATAAAGACTACCCATGAAATAAAGCCTGAAGCCCCCCCTTTCAACCTCCAGCCCATTAATATCACTTTTGTCAGCTTATCGACATGGTTTGAACATTGTGGGATGAGCCCAGTTCTTGTTCTCACTAACCCTCAATGTTAGTTCAGTGACTGGCCAAGCTCTGGTTGGCTGCCAAACTGTCTTAACACTGATAAAAAATAAGGGTGTTCCATTCCAGTTTTGCTGCCTTCACACATTGCATGATTACACTGTTTCTATCTACCAGAATTTCTTCCAGGTCAAATTGATATTAAACAGTCTATTTAATTATTGAATTTTCCCCCCACAAAATAGTTATCAACAATTTATAAAAATATGATCCAAAAAGGAGGAGAAAACTGGTCAACATTTGAAAGAAGAGAAATGGTCACCTTCTCACTGGCTGAGATTGTAACCTGGTTCTGGGCTTCCTGGTTCTCCGATATCCAGTTCCTCCGGGCCATTTCTTCCCATTCTGCTTGCATCTTATCCCAAAACTCTGTATCTGACTAGAAGACAGGAGAAATGAAGACAGATGGATTTAAGAACATGCTATATCATTTGGTTTATTTCCAAGAGACAGTTTTTTTCACAGATTAAAATGACTCCTGGGGAGGAATAAAGTGTTCAGATTGGCCACATCCAACGACACTCATGGCTGAAGAGCTTCTGGAGGGCACTCAGCACTCAAGGTGTCAGAGTATTAGCTGTGATTTTTCTCTGGGAGAAACATAGTTACCACCTGAAGAACCAGGATCATATAAAACCAAATTCAGCTAAAAATCCATTATTTGAATAGTTTCAAGTGTGGGTACCTGGCACACATTTTGGGAAGGGCAGTCTCTCCTAGAGTTGCTGCCAGGCAATGGGATTGGAATGCAGAAGTAGGAAGTCAAGAGATACCTGGGGTAACAGGCAAGTTTGGCCTTGGAGTACAGAATGAAGCAGGACTAAGGCTAACAGGGTTTTGCCAAGAGAATGTGCTAGTCATAGCAAACTCTTTTCCAAGAACACAAGGGACGACTCTTGTGACCATCACTAGATGATCAATACTAAAATCAGACTGATTATATTCTTTGCAGCCAAAGATGGAGAAGCTCTATACAGTCAGCAAAAATAAGACCAGGAGCTGACTATGGCTCAGGTGATGAGCTCCTAATTATAAAATTCAGACTTAAACTGAAGAAAGTAGGGAAAACCATGAGGCCCATTCAGGTATGACCTAATTAAATCCCTTATGATTCTACAGTGGAAGTGACAAATAGATTCAAGGGATCAGAACTGATACAATGCCTGAAGATCTAAGGATGGAGGTTCATGACACTGTACAGGAGGTGGTGAGCAAAACCATCCCCAAGAAAAAGAAATGCAAGAAGGCAAAATGGTTGTCTGAGGAGGTTTTACAAATACCTGAGAAAAGAAGAGAAGCTAAATGCAAAGGAGAAAGGGAAAAATATACCCAACTGATTGCAGAGTTCCAGAGAACAGCAAAGAGAGATAAGAAAGCCTTTCCAAGTGAACAATGCAAAGAAATAGAGGAAAACAATAGAACGGGAAAAATTAGAGATCTCTTCAAGAAGATTAGACATACTAAGGGAACATTTCATGGAAAGATGGGCACAATAAAGGACAGAAGAAGTAAGGACCTAACAGAAGCAGAAGATATTAGGAAGAGCTGGCAAGAATACACAGAAGAACTATACAAAAAAGGTCTTAATGACCTGGACAGTCATGATGGTGTGGTCACTCACCTAGAGCCAGATATCCCGGAGTGTGAAGTCAAGTGGGCCTTAGGAAGCACCACTACAAACAAAGCTAGTAGTGGAGGTGATGGAATTTCATCTGAGCTATTTCAAATCTTAAAAGATGATGCTGTTAAAGTGCTGCACTCAACATGCCAGTTAATTTGGAAAACTCAGCAATGGCCACAGGACTGGAAATGGTCAGCTTTCATTCCAATCCCAGAGAAGGACAATGCCAAAGAATGCTCAGACTACTATACAATTTTGCTCATTTCATATGCTAGCTTAAAAATCCTTCAAGCTAGTTTAAAAATTCTTCAAGATAGGCTTCAGCAGTGCATGAACCAAGAATTTTCAGATGTACAAGCTGGGTTTTGAAGAAGCAGAGGAACCAGAGAGCAAATTGCCAACACCTGCTGGATCATAGAAAAAGCAAGAGAATTCCAGAAAAACATCAAATTCTGCTTCATTGACTATGCTAAACCTTTAGATCACAACAAACTGGAAAATTAAAGAGATGGGACTCTCAGATCACCTTACCTACCTCCTGAGAAACCTGTAAGCGGGTCAAGAAGCAACAATTAGAACTGGACATGGAATACCAGACTGGTTTGAAATCAGGAAAGGAGTAAGTCAAAGCTGTATATTGTCAGTCTGCTTACTTAAATTCTATGCCGAGTGCATCATGCGAAATGCCAGTCTAGATGAACCACAAACTGGAATCAAGACTGGTAGGAGAAATATCAATAACCTCAGATATGCAGATGATACCACATTAGTGGCCGAAAGTAAAGAGGAACTAAAGAGCCTCTTGATGAAGGTGAAAGAGAAGAGTGATAAAGCTGGCTTAAAACTCAACATTCGAAAAACGAAGATCATGGCATCCAGTCCCATCAGTTCATGGCAAACAGATGGGGAAGCAATGGAAACAGTAACACACTTCATTTTCTTGGGCTCCAAAATCATTGCTGATGGTGACTGCAGCCATAAAATTAAAAGATGCTTGCTCCTTGGAAGAAAAGCGATGACAAACCTAAACACTGTATTAAAAAACAGAGACATCACTCTGCTGACAAAAGTCCGTATAGTCAAAGCTATGGTTTTTCCAGAAGTCATGTATGGATGTAAGAGTTGGACCATAAACAAGGCTGAGTACCGAAGGACTAATGCTTTTGAACTATGGTGCTGGAGAAGACTCTTGAGAGTCCCTTGGACTGCAAGGAGATCAAACCAGCTAATCCTAAAGAAAATCAACCCTGAACATTCACTGGAAAAACTGTCACTGAAGCTCTAATACTTTGGCCACCCTATTCAGTGAGTGACTCACTGGAAAAGACCCTGATGCTGGGAAAGACTGAGGGCAAGAGAAGGGGGCGACAGAGGAGGAGATGGTTTTATGGTGTCATCAACTCAATGGGCATGAGTTTGAGCAAACTCCAGAAGATAGTGAAGGACAGGCAAGCCTGGCGTTCTGTAGTCCATGAGACACAACAAGTCAGGCAGGACTGAGTCGCTGAACAACAAGGAAGAATTAGAGTAGCTCCTGTGGGACTGGCTGGGCAGTGGCTTGGGAAGCAGCCGGCCATAGGCACAGAAAGCAACACTGGTTTGTTCTGCTCTGTGCCAGGCTCTGTGCTAGGAGAAAACTCAGCCTAGAGGGTGATGGTCATAAAGCTAGGATTACACAGGTTCTGAACCACAGTCTGGTTTCTAGGCCTGTACTCATCCCATTATGGCAAAGGTGTCCTCCTGGTGCTAAAGAATGAAGGAGACTAGCTTTGGGTGTGAACCCGACTGAATCTTCAAGGTCTTCTATAGCAGGACGATTTTTTGAAAAATAACACTTCGTGTTTTCCTCTTTATAACTTTCCTTTATGTCTTCCCAAGGGGGAAACCAGGCCATTTGCTCTCCCTTACTTCAGGGGATGGAAGCAGACTTTTTCTGCAAGATCTGTCCCTGGTTGGCTTGTATTTTACTGAGCCTGAAGAGAGTACTTGAAGTGTTCTGGAGGGAGGAAAAGGGGACAAGTATCTTAAACACCTTAAGAGAGGAGGGGAGATTTCCAGGGACAGGAAAAGAGAAGGAAGGCGGTAGGTTCTAAGATAGCTTAGCTTTTAAGGATTTCCCTGGCAAACTGGCCTGACCTCCAAGAGGATGAGACAGGGTGTGCTGGGAACTCAGATCCCCACATGACAGAGAAAGAGACACAAACTGGACTTGGATCAACCGTTTGGGGCTTGGTTGGCTGTTAGCAGTTAGCATGATAGACAGGAAGGTGGAGACTCTGTCCTTGTTTTTTGGCACCACATAAGCATTCCATATTTGGTTGAGACTAAGTTACCTGCTTGGAAACCACTATTTTCTTTAAAGAAAACAGTGAAATGGGTACTCCTGGAACATCAGAGTTTGGAACTGAGATCCAATTTCTCTGCAAATCTCAGTTTCTATGATTCTAAATCTGTGACTTGCTACATCCTATCAAAGGTTGCTCTTCATCTTTTAATCCTCCCAGTCTCACTCTCTACTCCACCCTCATTCCTGGGTAGTGGTTGTCCAGGGGTGAGACCTCATCTTCAAAGTTGCTCTAAATGGTAATTATAAGCTTATTTCTTCTGAATATAAACATGCAGGGAAAAAGGGCCAGCCCAGTGTGATTAATCCCAGGCTACTAAGTATACAGCGCTTCTTGTTCTTCTTTACTACGTCCAGAATACTCATTTCTACCAGATATGGGTTCTGTCCCATCAGTAGAGGCTTGCTGCTGCTGCTGCTAAGTTGCTTTAGTCGTGTCTGACTCTGTGTGACCCCACAGACGGCAGCCCACCAGGCTCCCCCGTCCCTGGGATTCTCCAGGCAAGAACACAGGAGTGGGTTGCCACTGCCTTCTCCAATGCGCAAAAGTGAAAGTGAAACTGCTCAGTTGTGTCCAACTCTTAGCCACCCCATGGACTGCAGCCTACCAGGCTCCTCCGTCCATGGGATTTTCCAGGCAATAGTACTGGAGTGGGGTGCCATTGCCTTCTCCATAGTAGAGCCTTTCCCCTCAACAAAGGCTCAGGACAGCAAGTATCTTGGTAATGTGTGTCTGATATGCTAGAAGTCCACAGAATGGCCACCAGTTATCCAGGTTAAGGTTAGGAATAAAATTCAAAATGTCTCTTTCAATGAGCCTTTCTGGTAGAACACCAAATTGTGCAAACAGAATGATCTCAGGTATATAACAGCTAGATAAAAGACTAGAGGGAAATATCCTACCATGTTAAGAGTAATCTATCTTTCATATAGATGGCCAATAAACATGTGAAAAATGTGCAACATCATTCATTGTTAGAGAAATGCAAATCAAAATTACAAGGAGGTATCACCTCACATTGGTCAAAATGACCATCAGCAAAAAAAAAAAAAAAAAAAATCTACAAACAATACATGCTAGGGAACCCTCTTGCACTGTTGATGGGAATGCAGATTGGTATAGCCACTATGGAGAACAGTATGGAGATTCCTTAAAAAACTAGGAATAAAACTACCAATGCATGCATGCTAAGTCGCTTCAGTCATGTCCAACTCTGTGTGACCCTATGGACTGTGGCCCACCAGGCTCTTCTGTCCATGAGATTCTCCAGGCAAGAATACTGGAGTGGGTTGCCATGCCCTTCTCCAGGGGATCTTCCCCACCCAGGGATCAAACCCGGTCTCCCGCATTGCAGGCAGATTCTTTACCATCTGAGCAACCAGGGAAGCCCCCCAAAGTACCAAATGACCCAGCAATTCCATTACTGGGCATATACCATGAGAAAATCACAATTCAAAAGGACATATGTACCCCAATGTTCACTGCAGCACTATTTACAATAGCCAGGAAATGGAAGCAACCTAGATGTCTATCAACAGATGAATGGATAAAGAAGTTGTGGTATTTTACACACACACACAATGAAATATTCAGTTTAGTTCAGTCAGTTGTGTCCGACTCTTTGCGACCCCATGAATTGCAGCATGCCAGGCGTCCCTGTCCATCACCAACTCCCGGAGTTTACTCAAACTCATGTCCAACGAGTCAGTGATGCTATCCAGCCATCTCATCCTCTGTCGTCCCCTTCTCCTCCTGCCCCCAATCCCTC
Organism: Odocoileus virginianus; assembly: GCF_023699985.2. NCBI lineage: Eukaryota > Metazoa > Chordata > Mammalia > Artiodactyla > Cervidae > Odocoileus > Odocoileus virginianus. Next base: position 29,000,208 of record NC_069677.1, on the reverse strand, counting down.
CCAGCATCAGGGTCTTTTCCAATGAGTCAGCTCTTCCCATGAGGTGGCCAATGTATTGGAGTTTCAGCTTCAGCATCAGTCCTTCCAATGAACACCCAGAGCTGATCTCCTTTAGGATGGACTGGTTGGATCTCCTTGCAATCCAAGGGACTCTCAAGAGTCTTCTCCAACACCACAGTTCAAAAGCATCAAATTACTCAGCCATAAAAAGGGACAAATTTGAATCAGTTCTAGTGAGGTGGATGAACCTAGAGCCTGTTACACAGAGTGAAGTCAGAAAGAGAAAAACAAATATTGTGTATTAATGCATATATATAGAATATAGAAAAATGGTACTGATGGACCTATTTGCGGGGCAGGAATAGTGATGCAGACACAGAGAACAGACTTGTAGACACAACAGGGGAAGGAGATGGTGGGACAAATTGAGACAGTAGCATTGAAACATATACATTACCACATGTGAAATAGGTGGCTAGTGGGAAGTTACTGTATAATACAGGAAGCTCAACCTGGTGCTCTATGACAACCTAGAGGGTTAGGATGGAGTAGGGAGGAGGGTGGAGGTGACATATGTATACTTATGACTGATTCACTCTGTTGTATGGCAGAAACCAACACAACATTGTAAAGTGATTATCCTCCAATTAAAAATTAAAAAAAGAAGAGTAAACTGTCTTTGAATGAAGGGCTGATGGGTGATGCTTTTCCTGCTTCTTTTTGCTCTTTTCTACTTCCTGAATTTTCTATGAGTATGCATTGCTTTTATAATTTAAGAAAGGTTAAAAAATCATAAAAATTATCTTTCCTTTTTAAAATACCATGAAACCTGCACATTTAGATACTGAAGGGACTCATTTTCTTGAATAGGTTTTTAAAGATGCAGGTTCAGCTTGTCTGAATAGAAACAAACAGAAACCTATCAAGTGAATTTTATAATGTTTTCTGACTCTCCTGAGCCCCCTGATGGGTGGTGTGAAGTGCCAATGACTTCAAGTATTTTCTAAGGCAGTTAAGTTCCCCTAGTGAGACTCCTTGGCATCTAAAGCTATTAAAAGTCTTCTGAATGAAAGAATGAGGAAGACTTTGTAAGATGTACTTCTAAATTACAAAAGTCGCCTTTCCTGCAGTTTCAGATTAGAGCAGAAGACGCATAAAATTGCTGCAGAAAGAGAACCTCAGTTGAGGTGGGGCTGTCAGGCCCTAATTTAATGAGGTATACCAGGACTGACTGTTACCACTTAGAATAAGTTCTGCTGACTAATTAAAGTGCACCACACAGTTTCATTTAATTACAGAAGACTACTTTTAGCACAATCAATTTTCATCCAGTCTCAGAATCCAGACTTCATTCTCGTAACTGCAATTAACACTGTTTCTTTTTTTCATTCCTAATCAATTTCAGAGAAACCTGAAACACATTTGAATTTTAAATATTTTAGACATGACTGAGGGGATTTTATGTATTGATGATTTTGTCAGCTGTTCTGGGATGCTGGTAGATTACTTTTTATACTCTATAGGTAATAAATTATATGCTTAGACCAGAAATGAGCCGTTGTTTGCAATCCATTTTCATTTTAAAAATAGTTTTCTGATGATAACAATAGTAGATATTTACTACAAACTTGGGATATGCAGTATGGTGGTTAAGAATGGAAGCTGTCTCATCATGTTGACTTAAAGATAAATTCTGGCTCTACAGCTGACCTTCTGCAAGTCCCGTAATATCTCCAGGTCTCGTTTTCCTTATCCTTAAAATGAAGATAGACTAGTGGTCTTGGTTAGTCACTGTAAGGACCAAATGAGAAAGTGTATCTGTGGCATAAAGCACATGGTAAATGTTCAGTAAAAGTAGGTGTTTTACAAGTGTTTTTGTACCTTTGAGAAAAATATAAAGAATGAAACAAAAATCACCCACAACTTCAAAGCTCAAATACACTTCTATAAGTATTCTGGTGTTTTAATTTCTGTATATACATATTCTCTCCTAGATACTTTTCCTCTCCATTTAAATCTTTCTTTTCTACCTAATTATTCAAAAATAAGAGCAAGGTTAAGAAGACTATTGCAAAAATGGACTGTTATATAGCAATTAAAATAGTACTTATGAAGAATTTATTACAACATGGGATAGGCCTTGAGTTATAATGTTCCTTGTTATGTAGTATGATCACAATGATAGAAAACAAGAAGTAATGTGTGAGGGGAGAAAAAATAAGACTAGAGAAATGCACCTAGAGTTCATGGGTTGGAATTATGAGGAATTTGCCCCAAAACCTTTCCTTGCACTTTTTAGCATTTACCATATCTTCTATTGCTAGCATGTGTTATTTGAGTGAAAAACTAAGATTCTCTTAAAAAAAGCTTTCATTCAACCTAGATGTCCATTGAGAGATGAGTGGATAAAGAAGTTGTGGTACATATTTACAATGGGATAATACTCAGCCATAAAAAGGAATGAATTTGAGTAGGTTGAACAGAGACAGATGAATCTAGAGCCTGTTATACAGAGTGAAGCAAGTCAGAAAAAAACATATATCATATATTAATGCATATATATGGACTCTCGAAAAATGGTACTGAAGAACTTATTTGCAGGGCAGGACTAGAGACAAAAACATGTAGAATGGACGTGTGGACACAGCAGGGGGAAGAAGAGGGTGGGATGAACTGAGAGATCAGCACTGAAATACACACATTACCGTGTGTAAAATAGATACTGGGAACTTGTATAACACAGGGAGCTCACCCTGGTGCTCTAGACGGAGAGGGGTTGGATGAGGCTGTGAGAGTGAGGCTCAAGAGGGAGAGGATATATGTATACTTAAGGCTGATTCACATGGCAGAAACCAACAGCATTGTAAAGCAATTATCCTCCGATTAAAAAAATTTGTATAAAAATTAACTCAATAGCAAAAACCAAATAATCAATTAAAAAGTAGGCAGAGAATCTGAACAGCTATTTTTTTTTCAGAGAATACATATAGATGGCTAACGTGGAAAGGTGCTCAGCATCACTTATTCAGTGAAATGAAAATAAAAAACACACTTATTAGAAAGGCTATTATCAAAAGGCAAAAAATAACAAGTGCTGGTGAGGATGTGGGGAAGAGGGAACTTTCAGCAGAAATGTAAATTGATGCATCCACTATAAAACTGTATGAAGTTTCCTTAAAAAAAGTTAAAAATAGAACCATTCTGCGCTGTGCTTAGTCACGTCCGACTCTTTGCGACCCCACGGACTGTAGCCTCCCAGGCTTCTCTGTCCATGTGGATTCTCCAGACAAGAATACTGAAGTGGGTTGCCATGCCCTCCTCCAGGGGATTTTCCTGACCCAGGAATCGAGTCAGGGTCTTCTGCATTGCAGGTAGGTTCTTTACCAGATGAGCTACCAGGGAAGCCCAGAACTATTCTATAATTCAGCAACTTCACATCTGGGTATTTATCTAAAGGAAATGAAAACACTAACTTGAAAAGATATGTGTACCCCCATGTTCACTGCAGCACTATTTATAATAGTTACAATATGGAAACAATTTGTGTCCAAACAGATGAATGAATAAAGATGCTGTGGTGTAAACAAACAAACAAACCCCCAAACTTCCATCTTTTCAGTTTCGATTCCTCTGTGATGTTTTCCCCCAAAACCCTACACTAGAGCAATCTCTTACCTCTCTGAATTCCAATAAGAATATTCTGGATCAGTGGTTTAGAAAAAGAGAGCTGTGTGCTAGAAGCTGCCATTATCCTTGTGAACTTGAGAAGTCATTTAAACTTACCTGTACATTATCTTTTGTCATTTTTAAAGTGAGAAGACTGGGTTCATTTGACAATAACTCAGGTTTCTTTGTCTGTACAGACTGACTCAGAAGAATAAGGGGGGGAGGGAGATCTTGGTCCGGAATCATTATTTTGATTATTTTTTGGAAGGGGGCTTCTAGCCTGTTCACTGATATCCAAAAATTGAACTTTAAAATATTTCTCTAAAAGTATACTTGATATTTTCCTTTCACTTTTTTATTGTAAAACTAGCAAACAAAAATTCCTAAGAACCATGACAAAATTAAATAGTAATTAAAATATAAAGAATAAGGAAATAAGCAATTTAACTTATAACCAGGGAATTTTAACGGATAGCAGCATATCATCAGCTCCCATTCACCAGTCTATTTTAGTCATTCTCAAGTTGAAATAGAGTAACTTTCCATTTTGCGGTCAAACATAATTGTCGATTAGAAAGATCCTGGGGTTGTGTCATGAAGGAATTGATTGAGGTGAGATTATGTGTCAATTCTGCCTGTGAGGAGTCTTGACTCTTCTTTTACCTCTTTAGAAATTGATTAACTATCACTGGATCAAAACTTAAAAAAACCATCAATCAAACATCTCATTCTGCATATACAAAAGAAAAGAAAGTATCCCTTGTAAGACAGAGAAAGAAAATCACTATGCAAGTTTGGATAAAGTATTTGCCACGATAAATTTTCCTTGAAGTGAAACTGTGTACAGATGAGTTAGGGACCTCATTGTCCTGGATCTCATAGCCCAGGCTGGTGAAGAGTGGCTGAAATGTCCCCACTCACATCACTTGTTGACTTACAGGTCAATATTAGTTGAAGATTCCATATGGCTGCCCAAAGAACATATTCAGCCTGAGGCTGCAATTAAAGAGTGCAGCACAGGTGAATTCTAGCAAACATGTAGAGAAGAACAAACGCCTATCCTTCTGAAACTCTTCCAAAAATTGCAGAGGAAGGAACACTTCCAAACTCATTCTATGAGGCCACCATCACCCTGATACCGAAACCAAATAAAGATATCACAAAAAAGACAATTATAGGCCAATATCACTTATGAAAATAGATGCAAAAATCCTCAACAAAATTCCAGTAAACAAAATTCAACAATACATTAAAAAGATCACACACTATGATCAAGTTGAGTTTATTCCAGGGATGCAAGGATTCTTCAATACATACAGATCAATCAATGTGATACACCATATTAGCAAATTGAAAGATAAAACCATCTGATAATCTCAATAGATGCAGAGAAAACTTTTAACAAAATTCAGCACCCATTTATGATAAAAACTCTTTAAAAAAATGGGCATAGAAGGAACCTACCTTAACATAATAAAGGCCATAGACAACAAACCCACAGCAAACAATATTTTCAAAGGTGAGAAACTGAAAGCATTCCCTCTAACATAAGGAACAAGTCAAGGGTGCCCACTCTTGCCACTATTATTCAACATAGTTTTGGAAGTCCTAGCTAGGGAAATCAGAGAACAAAAAGCAAGAAAAGGAATCCATACTGGAAAGGAAGAAGTAAAACTCTATTTGCAGGTAACATGATACTGTACATAGCAAACCCTAAAGATACCATCAGAAAACTACCAGAACTAATCAGGGAATTTAGTAAAGTCACAGGATACAAAATCAGTACACAGAAATCACTTGAATTCCTATATACTAACAATGAAAAATCAGAAAGAGAAATTAAGGAATCAGTCCCATTTACCAATGCAACAAAAAGAATAAAATACCTATGAATAAATCTACCTAAGGAGACAAAAGAGCTGTATACAGAAAACTATAAGACACTGATGAAAGAAATCAAAGATGACATAAACAAATGGAGAGAGAGTCCATGCTCCTGGGTTGGAAGAATCAACATTGTGAAAATGACTATACTACCAAATGCAATCTACAGGTTCAATGCAATCCTTATCAAGTTACCAATGGCACTTTTTACAGAACTAGAACAAAACATTTCACAATTCATATGGAAACACAAAGGACCTTGAATAGCCAAAGCAATCTTGAGAAAGAAGAATGGCACTGGAGGAATCAACTTACCTGATTTCAGACTATACTACAAAGCTACAGTCATCAAGACAGTATGGTACTGGCACAGAAGCAGAAATACAGACCAGTGGAACAAAATAGAAAGCCCAGAGATAAACCCATGATTCTATGGGCAAGTTATCTTTGAAAAAGGGCAAGAATATACAATGGGGAAAAGATAGTCTCTTCAATAAATGGCCCTGAGAGAACTGGAAAACTACGTGTAAAAGAATGAAATTAGAACACTTCCTAACACCATACACAAAGATAAACTCAAAATGGATTAAAGACCTAAATGTAAGATCAGAAACATAAAACTCTCAGAAGAAAATGCAGGCAGAACACAGTATGACATAAATCATAACAAGATCCTCTATGACCCACCTCCTAGAATAATGGAAATAAAAATAAACAAGTGGGACCTACTTAAACTTAAAAGCTTTAGCACAGCAAAGGAAAACTATAAACAAGGTGAAAAGATAGCCCTCAGAATGGGACAAAATAATAGCAAATAAAGCAACTGGCAAAGGATTAATTTCCAAAATATATAAGCAGCTCATACAACTCAATACCAGAAAAACAACTCAATCAAAAAGTGGGCAAAATACCTAAACAGACATTTCTCCAAAGAAGACATACAGATGGTTAATAAACACATGAAAAGGTTCTCAACACTGCTCATTATTAGGGAAATGCAAATCAAAACTACAAGATATCACCTCACACCAGTCAGAAGGGCCATCATCAAAAAATACACAAATAGCAAGTTCTACAGAGAGTGTGGAGAAAAGGAAACCCTCTTGTACTGCTGGTGGGAATGTAAACTGATACAGCCACTATGGAAGACAGTATGGAGATTCCTTAAAAAACTAGGAATAAAACAACCACACAATCCAGCAGTACCACTTCTAGGCATATGCCCTGAGGAAATCAAAACTGAAAAAGACACATGTACCCCAATGTTCATTGCAACACTGTTTACAATAGCTAGGACATGGAAGCATCCTAGATGTCCACTGACCGATGAATGGATAAAGAAGCTGTGGTAGGTTTATGTAATGGAATACTACTCAGCCAAAAGGAGGAATGCATTTGAGTCAGTTCTAACGAAGCGGATGAACCCAGAGTCTATTGTACAAAGTAAAGTTAGTCAGAGAGAGAAATATTGTATATTAATGCATATATATGGAATCTAGAAAGATAGTGCTGATGAACCTATTTGCAGGGCAGCAATGGAGATGCAGACTTAGGGAGCAGACTTACAGATAAGGGCAGGGGGAGGAAGGAGAGGGTGAGATGAATGGAGAAAGTAGCATGGACGCGTATCTACTACCATGTGTAAAACAGATAGCAAATGGAAATTTGCTGTCTGACGTAGAGAACACCAACTGGGGCTTTGTAACAACCTAGAAAGGGTGGGAAAGGTGGGAGGTGGGAGGGAGGCTCAAGAGGGAGGGGACATGTGTAGATCTATGGCTAATTCACATTGATGTATGGCAGAAATCAAACCGATACTTCAAAGCAACTATCCTTCAATTAAAAATAATTAAAAAAGATGTGCAGCACCCTGATCAAACATAGAATTTTTAAAAAATAAATTTAAAAAAATTTTCAAGTACAGTTGAATTACAACATTGTGTTAGTTTTAGGTGCACAGTATATGCAGAGAAGGCAATGGCACCCCACTCCAGTGCTCTTGCCTGGAAAATCCCAGGGATGGAGGAGCCTGGTGGGCTGCAGGCCGTGAGGTCGCTGAGTCGGACACGACTGAGTGACTTCACTTTCACTTTTCACTTTCATGCATTGGAGAAGGAAATGGCAACCCACTCCAGTGTTCTTGCTTGGAGAATCCCAAGGACAGGGGAGCCTGGTGGGCTGCCGTCTATGGGGTCGCAGAGTCGAACACAACTGAAGTGACTTAGAAGCAGTAGCAGCGTGTATATGTTAATCCCAAATTCCCAATTTATCCCGCCTGCTTTTTTCCCCCTTTGGTAACTATAAGTTTGTATTCTATGAATGAGTCTGTTTCTGTTTCATATATAAGATCATTTTTATAATTTTTTAGATTCCAGATGTGATATCACATGATATGTGTCTTTGTCTGACTTACTTCACTTAGTATGATAATCTCTAGATCCAAGAGAGAGGATAGAATTTTGATTGGTCAGAGTTAGTTTGAGCTCTGGGTACAGCCTTTTGGTGTCCCACATAGTGAGGGTCCTTGACAAAGTGGAGTCTCTTTAACCAAGAGTGGATGAGTGGGAGTAAGCCTGTTTATGAAGCAATTCACCTGGTAAAGCAAGGCTCAGGGGATGCTGAGCACAGAATCTTGTTTTTGCAGACAGCAGAATTAGGGTGAGTGAATGGCAGTTCCAAGGGGAAAGATTTTTATCAAACATAACAGGAAGCTGCTTGAAAATGTGCTGCTTCTTCCTCAGAGGGATGGGTTCCCTAGCATTAGAAATTTTCAGACACAATGACCAATGTGAGGGGTGCTCTACACATGATTCACAGGTCAGTTTGACCTAATGAACCCTCTGGTCTCTTACAAATCCTATGGTCTCTTGCAAGTTTTTGCTTGCAGTGTTATTAATGAATTGACTTCTGGAGTCAAACAGGAAGGTACAAAATTAATAAAATCTCTATGAGATAAGAAATGGATCTGTCATGCATGCACCCTTTTCAAGCTAAACAGGATAGGGAAGGAAAACAGACATGCTTTGGCATCAGGTAGAGGGAGGCAACCTACTTCACCTCTTTAACTCAGTTTCCTGGTCTGTAAAATGTAAATGGTCTCTTAGAGAGGTTGTGTGGATTAAGTGAAGCAATGTATGTAAAGTGCTTAGAATTTGTAACATATAAATACTAAGGAATATAAATACTAAGGAATTGGCAATTAATGTTATTTTATACTTGTAAATGAAAACAAATATTTCCCAGGATAGAGAGAGGATGCAATCCCACAAATTGTAAACTGTGTGGTTCAGAAGTGTTGGAAAACAAAAATATTTGTACTAGCACTCGACAGAGATTTTCCAGTTGCCTCTGGGTAAGACATGCTTCCCTTTATAATGGAGTCGACCATCACTGCCAGTGTTGGCAGACACCTGGGCAGACAGCCTGAGGCTCTCACCAAACTACATGCCAGTCTGTTAGTTGCAGAAACATGGGGAGGAAAAATTGAAACTGATGGGAAGAAGAATGGATATAGGAGGCTGGAAATAATGGAGTAAAAGGCTTGAAGAGGGTGTCAGAGGCAACCAAGAGCCATTTCTAACAGAAACTAAAGAGTTTCCTGGTCTTTGGTTTCTATTCTTTTTCACCTGGCAAATGGCAAAGAGGAATGGAGCATTAAACACAATGAACAAAGCCTGTTGTCCAAATGGGCAGGGGTCATTTCTGAAAGGGCTTTTAGCTTATTCATTAGCAAATGAACGCCCTTGCAGAACCAGAATTTCACATGATTATATCTGTGTTTGTAGCTCCAGTGGTATTTGCATTCATAACAAAGAACTGCTCTTACGGTGCCCTGAAATGAGATTTGGAGAGTAAGTGCAGGGTTTGTTGCTGCTTTGGGAGTAAGGTTTTGTGAGCCCAGTTTCTCAGAGGCTGCTTATTTCCTGCAGCCTCCTGGCTGCTTTTTGGCCCGCTAACAGCAGGAAACCGCAGGGCTGTTCTACCACAGGCTTTGGGAGATGTAGAGAGGCATGGGGTTTGAGTCTTGTTTCATGTTCCATGTGACAAGTCATGTGATGCAGGAAGGGGCATGTGGATAGTTACAGTTCAAGCCCTGACTGTTAGCTTTTCTTCCTGTAAAGCAAGTGCCTGCCTTAAGCTTTGATTAGGTGTCCACTTCAAAGAGGCACCCACTTCAAAGATGGCACCCTCTTTAACGTGGGCAATCTCAAATAAACACATTGCTGGCTATAAAACTAGATAAAGAGCCAAGCTGTATATGTCCACCCCTCCTCTCATACCTCCCAGAATCTTTTGTTTAGGAGTTCTCGGTTAATTTTGACAACTGACCATTTGGGGGAATTGTTTTTCCTCTCTTCCTGAGCTTTAAATCCCACTCTTACATTTTAAATTCGCCAATAAAGAGGGAGACCTCAAAACCCTAGGCCCCCACTCTCAGCCCCAATAAAAGGAGAACCCCAGGCCCATGCTTGTGTACTTTCTACTGGTGACTCAGCTGTGTACCCCAGGAGAGACATGTAATTTCTAGAACCTATAAGTAATAAACCTTTATTTTTCTTGAAAAGTTTCCTAATAGTTATTGTTGAAAACATCTTGCAACCACAATAAGAACTACAAGGGCCAGTCCAATGACAACACTGGTAATTTGACAGGCTGAGGCAGGCACAGAACAACAGTGAACTGCAGGCAATGTGATTCAATTCCAAAGAGATTTATTCTCCTTTAGCCATGTCTACAAGTGGGGAAAGTTACTGGGAAATTCCCTCCTAGCTTTATAAAGTAAGGTGTGAGAAATATTTGTTAAACCCAAACTATATGTTTGTGCTTGCATCATAGTGATACTAAACAAAACACCTAGATGTGGATGCTATTCTCAAGCTCACTGTCCAATGATAAATTAAAAATAGAGATAACTAATACAAGAGAAGGTGAAAAAATGCTGCAAAAATAAAATTACTTGCTCAGAATCATATTATTGGTAAATAAAGATCAAGAATTCGAAGTACTTTATTCTTTCCTTTTAGGGCAGACTGCATCTTCTAAAAATGGCTCCAGTGGTATATCTGGTTCCTCCCACACTCCATTAAGTGGTGGAGTCTATTGCTCTGTCTTCGAACACTTGCCTTGACAAACAGAATGCAATGGAAGTGAACTGGTGTGACTTTCAAGGCTAGATCCTAAAAGGTTATACAGCTTCTGCCTGCCTCCCTCTCTCTACAGCCACTCACCCTTGGAATCTACCTGCCATGTTGGAAGCCCAGGCCTAAAAGGCTACCTAAAGGGATCTTAGCCATCTGCCATGCCAAGATCTTGGGTGGCTAATAGTATAAGCCTTTTAACATGTGAGTGGGAATGCTTTCAGATGATTCCAACCCCTTGCCATTGCCACCAGCCTTCAAGACATGTAGTGGAACAAAGATGAGCCATCCTCTCTGAGTCCTATCCAAATACAGATTTTTGAGTAATATTAATATTGTTATTTTAAGTCACATCTGAATTATATTAAATTCACCCATTCTGGTCCATTTTAGTTCGGTGATGCCTAAAATGCTGATGTTCGCTCTTACCATCTCCTGTTTGACTACTTCCAAATTACCTTGATTCATGGACCTAACATTCCAGGTTCCTATTCGATATTATTCTTTACAGCATCAGACTTTACTTTCACCACCAGACACATCCACAACTGAGTGCTGTTTTCACTTTGGCTCAGCCTCTTCATTCCTTCTGGAGCTATTTCTCCACTCTTCTCTCTTAGCATATTGGGCACCTACTGACCTGGGAAGTTCATCTTTCAGTGTCATATCTCTTTGCCTTTTCATACTGTTCATGGAATTCTCAAGGCAAGAATGCTGAAGTAGTTTGCCATCTATTACTGTGGGCAAGAATTCCTTAGAAATGGAGTAGCCCTCATAGTCAACAAAAGAGTATGAAATGTAGTACTTGGGTGCAGATGGTGACTGAAGCCATGAAATTAAAAGATGCTTGCTCCTTGGAAGAAAAGTTGTGACCAACCTAGACAGCTTAAGCAGAGACATTACTTTGCCAACAAAGGTCCATCTAGTGAAAGCTATGGTTTTCTCAGCAGTCATGTGTGGATGTGAGAGTAGGACTATAAAGAAAGCTGAGAGCCAAAGAATTGATGCTTCTGAACTGTGGTGTTGAAGAAGACTCTTGAGAGTCCCTTGGACAGCAAGGAGATCCAACTAGTCCATCCTAAAGGAAATCAGTCCTGAATATTCATTGGAAGGACTGATGCTGAAGCTGAAACTAAAACACTATGACCACCTGATGCAAAGAATTGACTCACTGGAAAAGACCCTGATGATGGGAAAGATTGAAGGTGGGAGGAGGAGATGACAGAGGTTGAGATGGTTGGATGGCATCACCGACTCAACGGACATGAGTTTGAATAAATTCCGGGAGTTGACAATGGATAGGGAGGCCTGGCAAGCTGCAGTCCATGGGGCTGCAAAGAGTCAGACACGACTGAGCAACTGAACTGAACTGACTGATTGACTTGGCTGCAATCTCAAAAATGACAGAATGATCTCTGTTTCCAAGGCAAACCATTCAATATCACAGTAATGCAAGTCTATGCCCTAATCACTAATGCCTAAGAAGTTGAAGTTGAACAGTTCTATGAAGACCTACAAGACCTTCTAGAACACCAAAAAAAAAAAAAAAGACGTCCTATTCATCATAGGGGAATGGAATGGAAAATAGGACGTCAAGAGATATCTGGAGTAACAGGCTAGTTTGGTCTTGGTGTACAAAATGAAGCAGGGAAAAGGCTAAGAGTTTTGTCAAGAGAATGCACTGGTCAAAGAAAACACCCTATTCCAACAACACAAGAGACATCACCAGATTGTCAATACCAAAATCAGATTGATTATATTCCTTGCAGCCGAAGATGGAGAAGCTCTATACAGTCAGCAAAAAGACCAAGAGCTGACTGTGGCTCAGATCATGAACTCCTTATTGCTAAACTTAGAGTTAAATTGAAGAAAGTAGGGAAAACCAGTAGGCCATTAGGCATGACCTAAATCAAATCCCTTATGATTATATAGTGGAAGTGATAAAAAGATTCAAGGAATTAGATCTGATAGAGTGCCTGGAGAACTTTTGTCAGACATTTGTAACATTGTACAGGAGGAGGTGATCAAAAACATCCCCAAGAAAAAGAAATGCAAGAAGGCAAAATGCTTGTCTGAGGAGGCCTTACAGATAGCTGGGAAAAAAAGAGACGTAAAAGGCAAAGGAGAAAAGAAAGATATACTCAATAGAATGCAGAGTTATAAAGATAGCAAAGAGAGATAAGAAAGACTTCTTAAGTGAATAATGCAAAGAAATAGAAGAAAACAATAGCATGGGAAAGACTAGATCTCTTGAAGAGAACTAGATCCCAAGGAAACATTTCATGCAAAGATGGGCACAATAGAGGGCAGAAACAGTACAGACTAACAGAAGCAAAAGATTTAAGAAGAGGTGGCAAGGAAACAGAAGAACTATATAAAAAAGATCTTAATGGCCCAGATAATCATGATGGTATGATCGCTAACCTAGAGCCAGACATCTTGGAGTGCTAAGTCAAGTGGGCCTTAGGAAGCGTCTCTACAAACAAAGCTAGTGGAGGTGATGGAATTCAGTTGAGCTATTTCAAATCCTAAAAGATGACACTGTGAAAGAGCTCCATTCAATATGCCAGCAAATTTGAAAAACTCAGCAGTGGCCACAGGACCGGAAGAGGTCAGTTTTCATTCCAATCCTAAAGACAGGCAATCCCAAAGAATGTTCAAACTACCGCACAACTGCACTCATCTCACATGCTAGCAAAGTAATGCTCAAAATTCTCCAAGCCAGGCTTCAATAGTACATGAGCCAAGAACTTCCAGATGTTCAAGCTGGATTTAGAAAAGGCAGAGATCAAATTGCCAATATCTGTTAGATCACAGAAAAAGCAAGAGAATTCCAGAAAAACATCTACTTTTGCTTCATTTACCATGCTAAAGCCTTTGTGTGGATCACAACAAACTGTAGAAAATTCTTAGAGAGATAGAAATACCAGATCACCTTACCTGCCACCTGAGAAACTGGTATGCAGGTCAAGAAGTAACAGTTAGAACTGGATATAGAAGAATGGACTGGTTCAAAACTGGGAAAGGAATACGTCAAGGATGTATATTGTCACTGTTTCAGTTCAGTTCATTTCAGTTGCTCAGTCAGGTCTGACTCTTTGCGATTCCATCAATTGCAGCACGCCAGGCCTCCCTGTCCATCACCAACTCCTGGAGTTTACCCAAACCCATATCCATCGAGTCGGTGATGCCATCCAGCCATCTCATCTTCTGTTGTCCCCTTCTCCACCTGTTCCCAATCCTTCCCATCATTAGGGTCTTTTCCAATGAGTCAACTCTTCGCATGAGGTGGCCAAAGTATTGGAGTTTCAGCTTCAGCATCAGTCCTTTCAATGAACACCCAGGACTGATCTCCTTTAGGATGGACTGGTTGGATCTCCTTGCAGTCTCAAGAGTCTTCTCCAACACCACAATCCAAAAGTATCAATTCTTTGGCGCTCAGCTTTCTTCACCATCCAACTCTCACACCCATATATGACTACTGGAAAAACCATAGCCTTGATTAGATGGACCTTTGTTGACAAAGTAACATCTCTGCTTTTAAATATACTATCTAGGTTGGTCACTACTTTCCTTCCAAGGAGTAAGCATCTTAATTTCATGGCTGCAATCACCATCTGAAGTGATTTTGGAGCCCCAAAAAATAAAGTCTGCCACTGTTTCCCCATCTATTTCCCATGAAGTGATGGGACCAGATGCCATGATCTTCATTTTCTGAATGTTGAGCTTTAAGTCAACTTTTTCACTTTCCTCATTCACTTTTATCAAGTGGCTTTTTAGTTCCTCTTCACTTTCTGTCACTGTTTTAATGCAAAGTACATCATGAGAAATACCAGGCTGGATGAAGCACAAGCTGGAATCAAGATTGCCAGGATAAATATTAGTAACCTCAGATAGGCAGGTGACACCACCCTTACAGCAGAAAGTGAATAGAAACTAAAGAGTTTCTTGATGAGGGTGAAAGAGGAGAGTGAAAAAGCTGGCTTAAAACTCAACATTCAAAAAAACAAAAATCATGGCATCTGGTCCCATCACTTCATGGCAAATAGATGAGGAAACAATGGAAACAGTGAAAGACATTATTTTCTTGAGCTCCAAAATCACTGCAGATGGTGACTGCAGCCATGAAATTAAAAGACAATTGCTCCTTGGAAGAAAAGCTGTGACAAACCTAGATAGCATATTGAAAAGCAGAGACATTACTCTGCTGACAAAAGACAGTCTAGTCAAAGCTATGGTTTTTCCAGTAGTCATGTATGGACGTGATAGTTGGACCATAAAGAAGGCTGAGCACTACATCACTCATTACCAGAGAAATGCAAATCAAAACCACAATGAGGTACCATTACACGCCAGTCAGGATGGCTGATATCCAAAAGTCTACATGCAATAAATGCTGGAGAGGGTGTGGAGAAAAGGGAACCCTCTTAAACTGTTGGTGGGAATGCAAACTAATACAGCTGCTATGGAGAACAGTGTGGAAATTTCTTAAAAAGCTGGAAATAGAACTGCCATATGACCCAGCAATCCCACTTCTGGGCATACACACCGAGGAAACCAGATCTGAAAGAGACACGTGCACCCCAATGTTCATCACAGCACTGTTTATAATAGCCAGGACATGGAAGCAACCTAGATGCCCATCAGCAGACGAATGGATGAGGAAGCTGTGGTACATATACACCATGGAATATTACTCAGCCATTAAAAAGAATTCATTTGAATCAGTTCTAATGAGATGGATGAAACTGGAGCCCATTATACACAGTGAAGTAAGCCAGAAAGATAAAGACCATTACAGTATACTAACACATATATATGGAATTTAGAAAGATGGTAATGATAACCCTATATGCAAAACAGAAAAAGAGACTCAGATGTATAGAACAGACTTTGGGACTCTGTGGGAGAAGGCGAGGGTGGGATGTTTCAAGAGCACAGCATCGAAACATGTATATTATCTAGGGTGAAACAGATCACCAGCCCAGGTTGGATGCATGAGACAAGTGCTCAGGCCTGGTGCACTGGAAAGACCCAGAGGGATCGGGTGGAGAGGGAGGTGGGAGGGGGGACCGGAATGGGGAATACATGTAAATCCATGGCTAATTCATTTCAATGTATGACAAAAATCACTGCAATGCTGTAAAGTAATTAGCCTCCAACTAATTAAAAAAAAAAAAAAAAGAAGGCTGAGCACTGAAGCACTGATGCTTTTGGACTGTAGTGTTGGAGAAGACTCTTGAGAGTCCCTTGGACTGCAAGGAGATCAAACCAGTCAATCCTAAATGAAATCATTGGGTTTTCTTTGTAAGGTGTATTTGTAGATGTTTTTCTGGAATTCTCTTGCTTTTTCTATAATCCAATGGATACTGATAATTGGATTCTCATTAGAAGGACAATGAATATTCTTTGGAAGGACTGATGCTAAAGCTAAAGCTCCAATACTTTTGCTCCTATGTGAAGAGCCCAATCATTTGAAATGACCCTGGTGCTGGAAAAGTTTGAAGGCAGGAGGAGAAGGGGATGACAGAGGATGAGATGGTTGGAGGGCATCACCGACTCAATGGACATGAATTTGACCAAGCTCCAGGAGATGGTGAAGGACAGGGCAGCCTGGCGTGTTGCAGTCCATGGGTTGCAAAGTGCTGGACATGACTGAGTGACTGAATGACAAAAGTCACAGTGCTGGGGAAATGTATCACACAGCCAGAGTAACTGGATACTTCAGGTTAGAGGACTGAAGCAGGAAGGAGGAATTGGTGTAAACAAGGGACCTCAGGGCAGTGCTTCCCTGAAGGGTTGTGCCGGCTAATGTGTGGTAGCATTTTCTCAAAAAGTGTTCTAGGATCAAAGAGCTCTGTGGTCAAATGAGCTTGAGAAACTTTAGGTTAAACCAGAGGTTGCAAACTGGTTGCCTGTAAGCCAGGCCTAGCCAAGAGTCATATCTACTACCCCCTCACCCTAGATGTGAAATTTCACATCAAAACCTGGGTTTCAGGAGAGTGGCCAAGATAGCAGAATAGAAAGACCCTGAGTTCACCTCCTCCCCCAAGCACATAAAAATCGCAATTATCTGCAGGACAACCATTGATGAAAAAGACTAGAACCTACTAGAAAAGATTTACAACTAAAGACGTAAGGGAGGACTACCACAAGATAGGTAGGAGGGGTATATTCTCGATATAGTCAAATCCCATATGCGCTAGGTGGGTGAACCACAAACTGCAGAAAAATTATACTGCAGCGGTTTTCTCTCTGGGATGAAAGTTTGAGCCCCATGTCAGGCCTCCAGCCTGGGAGTCCAGCACCAGGAAGACAAGCCCCCAGAGCATGAGGCTTAACTGCAGGAGCCCCACAGGACTAGAGGGAACAGAGACTTCACTCTTGAAGGGCCACACAAAATCTCATGTGCACCAGAACCTAGGACAAAATCATTAATTTGATAGGAGCCTGCATCATATCTATCTGCTGGTCTTGGCCTGCTGCTGCTGCTGCTAAGTCACTTCAGTTGTTTCTGACTCTGTGCGAACCCATAGATGGCAGCCAACCAGGCTCCTCTGTCCCTGGGTTTCTCTAGGCAAGAATACTGGAGTGGGTTGCCATTTCCATCTCTGGGTTTTGGCCTGCATCTACCTAATAGCCTGTAGGCACCAGTGCTAGGGTGCCTCAAGCCAAACAATTAAAGGGCCAGGGACACAGCCCTACCCATCAGCAGACAGGCTGCCTAAAGATTTCCTGAACCCACAGCCACCTGCCCACCAGAGGGCCAAGACCTAGCTCTACCCACCAGTGATCAGGCATTGGCCCGTCTCATCAAGAGGACTGAACAAGACTCTACACCAGGCTAGGGCATATAGCTTGGGTGACAAGAGGGGAATGAAATACTGGATTGCACAGAACATTTGCTACAGAAGGCCACTTCTCCAAGGTTGAGTAATGTAATTAATCTACCACATATATATACAATAACAACCTACAATATAGTACAAATAGCAACTTACACAAAATGAGGTGGCAGAGGAATATGTTCTTGACACAAGAACAAGATAAAACCTCAGAAGAAGAACTGATAAAGGCAATCTACCTGAGAAAGAGTTCAGAGTAATGATTGTAAAGATGAGCAAAGAATTTGGGAGGAAATGGCTGCAAAGAGTGAGAATTAGAAGTTTTCAACAAAGAAAATATACAGGACAACTAACTGAAATGAAAAATACACTAGAAGGAATCCAAAGTAGATTAAATGATACTGAAAAATGGATCAGTGAGTGGGAAGACAGAGTAGTGAAAATCACTGCTGCTGAAGAGAAAAAATAAAAAGAAATCAGGACAGTTTAAAAGACTTCTAGTAAAAAATCAGGCACACTAATATTTACATTATAGGGGTCCCAGAAGGAGGAGAGAGAGAAAGAAAAGACCTGAGAAAATATTTGACAACATAATGGCTGAAAACTTCCTTAACTTGGGAAAGGAAACAGTCTTCTAAGTCCAGGAAACTCAGAGAGTCCCATACAGGATAAACCCAGAGAGAACACACCAAGACACCATTGTAATAAAAATTACAATAATTAAAGATAAGGGGAGAATATTAAAAGCAGCAAGAAAAAAAGCTACAAATAACACACAAGGAAAGTCCCATAAGACTATCACCTGATTTTTCAGCAGAAACTCTGCAGGACAGAAAGAAGTGGCATGATATATTTAACGTGATGAAAGGGTAATACCTACAACCAAGAATATTCTACCCAGCAAGGCTCTCATTCAGATTTGACAGAGAAATCAAAAGCTTTATAGACAAGCAAAAGCTAAATGAATTCAGCACCACCAAACCAGTTTTACAACAAATAAAAGAACTTCTCTATGTGAAAAAGAAAAAGTCTCAACTAGAAACAAGGAAACTATGAAATGAAAAATTTCACTGGTAAAAGGCAAACACACAATAAAAGAAGGAAAATCACCCACACATAAAGCTAGCAGGGATGTATGGGGAGTACATGTAAATCCATGGCTAATTCATATCAATGTATAACAAAAACTACTGTAATGATGTAAAGTAATTAGCCTCCAACTAATAAAAATTAAAAAAAAAAAAAGCTAGCAGGGATGTTAAAAGACAAAAGTATTAAAATCATCTATATCCACAATAAGCAGTTAAGGGATACACAAAACAATTAGATGCAAAATCAGTATCAGAAACAGTAATCATGAGGGGAGGAGAATACAAATGCAGGTTTTAAAAATGCATTTGATATTGAGAGATCAGCAACAATACGGTCGTGTGTGTATATGTGTGTGTGTGTGTGTGAGTGTGTGTATGTATATATAGATGACTATTCAAACACTTCATGGTAACTGAAAACAAAAAACCATAATAGACATACACACAAAAGAGAAAAAAGAATCCAAACGTAACACTAAGGATAGGCATCAAAGAAAACAAAAGAGGAAGAATCTGTAAAATAATCCAAAATAATTTTTAAAATGGCAATAAGAACATAAATATCAATAATTATCTTAAAAGTAAACTGACTAATCCTCCAGCCAAAAGACAGAATGACTGAATACACAAATAAGATATATACACATATAAATAAGAATATATATGTGTGTGTGTATATATACACATATTGCTCACAAGAGACTCACTTGATATCTAGAGACAGACAGACTGAAAGTGAGGGTATGGAAAAAGGTATTCCATGCAAATGGAAATCAAAAGAAAGCCAGAGTAGCAATATTTATATCAGACAAATAGACTTTAAAATAAAGACGGCTATAAGAGTCAAAGAAGGACATTACATAATAATCAAGGGATCAATCCAAGATACAACAATTGTAAACATATATGCATCCAACACAGGAGCACCTACATATATATGGCAAACACTAATAGACATGGAAGGAGAAACTGACAGTAACACAATAGTAGTAGGAGACTTTAACACCCCCTTTACATCAATGGACAAATCATCCAGTGAGAAAATCAACAGGGAAACACAGGTCTTAATGATATATTAGAGCAAATAGACTTAATTGATATTTATAGAGCATTCCATTCAAAAACAGCAGAATACACATTCTTTTCAAGTGCACATGAAACATTCTCCAGGATAGATCATATGCTAAGCCACAAAACAAGCCATCGTAAATTTCAGAAAACTGAAATCATATCAAGGATCTTTTCTGATCACAACACTATGAGACTAGAAAAAAATGGAAAAAAACACAAATACATGGAGGCTAAACAATGTATTACTAAGCAACCAATGTTATCCCTGAAGAAATAAAGGAGAAAGAGACCAATGAAAACAAAAACCTATTTAACACAGTATAAGCAGTTCCAAGGTGGAAGTTTATAGCAATATAAGCTTACTTCAGGAAATAAGAAAAATAATCTACTATTATACCTAAAGGAGGGCTTCCCTTATAGCTCCGTTGGGAAGAATCTGCCTGTAGTGCAGGAGACCCCAGGTTCAATTCCTGTGTTGGGAAGATCTTCTGGAGAAGGGATAGGCTACCCACTCCAGTATTATTGGGCTTCTCTTGTGGCCCAGCTGGTAAAGAATTCACCTGCAATGCAAGAGACCTGGGTTCAATCCCTGTGTTGGGAAGATCCCCTGGAGAAGGGAAAGGCTACCCACTCCAATGTTCTGGCCTAGATAATTCCAGGGACTGTATAGAGATTCCATGGACAAATGAAAACAAAAACCTATGTGACACAGTAAAAGCAGTTCCAAGATGGAAGTCTATAGAAATACAAGCTTACTTCAGGAAATAAGAAAAATATCAAATAATCTACTATTATACCTAAAGGAGTTGGAGAAGGAAATGGCAACCCACTCCAGTATGCTTGCCTGGAAAATCCTATGGACAGAGGACCCTGGTGGGCTACCGTCTGATAGCGGTGTTGCAAAAGAGTTTAACTTGACTTAGTGACTGAACAACAACCACACCTAAAGGAACTAGAGAAAAGAAGAACAATTAAAATACAAAGTTAGGAGAAGGAAAGAAATCACGAAGATCAGAACAGAAAGAGATGAAATAGAGACTAACAACAGAGAAAAAAATCAATGAAACTAAAAGTTAGTTCTTTTTTTTCCCTTGTGCCTTTAAAAAAAACTTTTTATTTCATATTGGGGTACAGCTGATTAACAATGTTGTGATAGTTGCAGATGAACATAAAAGCTAGTTCTTTGAAAAGAAAAGCAAAATTGATCATCCTTTAGTGAAATTCATCAGGAAAATAGAGAGGCCAAATCAATAAGAAATGAAAAAGGAGAAGTTACAACTGATGTCACAGAAATATTCAATTGGCCAAAAAGTTAGTTCAAGTTTTCTATCACATCAGAGGGAAAAATCTCAATGAAATTTTTCATCAGCCCAATAATAAGCATCATAAGAGACTACTAGAGCAGCTAAAGGCCAATAAAATGGATAACCCAGAAGAAAAAGATTTTTAGAAAAGCACAATCTCTCAAGACTGAACCAGGAAAAAATAGAAAATACGACCAGACCAACTCCAAATACTGAAATTGAATCAGTAATTAAGAAACTCCCAACAACAAAAATCCAGGACCAGATGGTTTCACAGGTGAATTTTACCAAACATTTAGAGAAGATTTAACACCAAAATTTTTGGAACTATTCCCAAAAATTGTAGAAAAAGGAATAGTTTTAAACTCATTCTATGGGGCCACCATCACCCTGACAAAACTATCACAACCAGACAAAGATATAACAAAAAAAGAAAATTACAGGCCAGTGTCACTGATGAATATAGATGCAAAAATCCTCAACAAAAGACTAGCAAACTGACTCCAAACAATACATTAAAAGTATCATTCACCATTATCGAGTGGGATTTATCCCAAGGATGCAAGAATTTTTCAATATCTACAAATTGATCAATATGATACACATTAACAAACTGAAGAATAAAAACCATACGATCATCTCAATAGATATAGAACAAGTTTTTGATGAAGTTCAACATCCATTCATGATAAACTCTCCAGAAGGCAGGCATAGAGGGAACATGCCTCAACAAAATAAAGACCATATATGGCAAATCCACAGCTAACAACATATTCTACAGTGAAAAGCTGAAATCATTTCCTCTAAGATCAGGAATAGGGTTTCCCAGGTGGCTCAGACATAAAGAATCTGCCTGCAACACAGGAGATGTGGGTTTGAACCCTTGGTTGGGAAAATGCCTCGGAGAAGGGAATGGCAACCCACTACAGTATTCTTGCCTGGAAATCCCACGGACTGAGAAGCTTCGTGGTCTACAGTCAATGGGGTCACAATGAATCAGACACAACTTAGCAACTGAGCACACATGCCCACATGCAAGATCAGGAATAAGAAGAGGATGTCGAACTCTTACCATTTTTATTCAACATAGGTTTGGAAGTCCTAGTCATAGCAACCAGAGAAGAAAATGAAATAAGAGAAATCCGAACTGCAAAAGATGTCAATCTGTCACTGTTTGCAGATGACATGATACTATACATGCTGCTGCAGCTACTTAGACGCTTCAGTGGAGTCCAACTCTGTGCGACCCTATGGACTGTAGCCTACCAGCAATTCTCCAGTACAGTACTGGAGTGGGTTGCCATACCCTCCTCGATACTATACAAAGGCAATCCTAAAGACACCACCAGAAAACTATGAGATCTTATCAATGAATTTGATAAAGTTGTAGGTACAAAATTAACACTCAAAAATCTGTTGCATTTCTATACATTAATGATGAACTATCAGAAAGATGAATTAAGCAAACAATCCCATTTACCATTGCATCAGAAAGATTAAAATACCTAGGAATAAAAGTACCTAAAGAAGCAATAGACCTGTACTCAGAAAACTAGAAGATGCTGATGAAAGAAATTGAAGACAACACACAGATCCATGTACTTGGACTGGAAAAATCAGTATTGTTAAAATACTCAACACAATCCACAGATTCAATGCAATCTTTATCAAATTACCAATGGCATTTTTTTTTTACAGAATTAGAACAAATAAATTTAAAATTTGTATGGAAAAATGAAAGATCCCAAATAGCCAAAGCAATCTTGAGAAAGAAGAACAGAGCTGTAGAAATAACACTCCTTGACTTTAGACTATGCTACAAAGCTACAGTAAACAAACTGTCTGGTACTAGCACAAAAACAGACACATGGAACGAGGATAGAGAGCCCAGAAAAAAACCCACACATTTATGATCAATCTGTGAGAAAGATGTCAAGAATATACAGTGGAAAGAATATAGTGTGTAGTGCTGGGAAAACTGGACAGCCACATGTAAAAGAATGAAATTAGGACATTTTCTAACCCTACACAAAAATAAGGTCCAAATGGATTAAGACCAAAACTTAAGACCAGATACCATAAAACTCCTAGAAGAAAACATAGGCAGAACACTTGTTGACATAAATCACAGCAATAGGTTTTTTAGATCCGTCTCCTAAAGTAACAGAACAAAAAGAAAAAAAAAAAAAAACAAATGGGACCTAATCAAACTTATAAGCTTTTGCATTGCAAAGGAAACCATACACAAAATGAAAAGACAACCTATAGAGAGGGAGAAAATATTTGCAAACAATGCAACTGACAAGGACTTAATCTTCACAATATAAGAACAGCTTATACATATTAATATATAACAAACAGTCCAATCAAAAAATGGGCAGATGCCCTAAATAGACATTTATGCAAAGAAGACATCCAGATGATCAACATGCACATGAAAAAAGGCTCAACGTAACTAATTACTAGAGAAATGTGAAAAAAAAATCTGTAATGAGATAGTACCTCACACTGGTCAGAAATGCCATCATCAAAAAGTCTATAAATAATAAATGCTGGAGGGGGTGTGGAGAAAAGGCAACTCTCCTACACGCTTGGTGGGAATTAAACTGGTACATTCATTAAGGAGAACAGTATGGAGGTTCCTTAAAAAACTACAAAAATAGAGTTACCATGTGATCTAGTAATCCCATTCCTGAGTATATATACAGAAAAGACAAAACTCTAATTAGAAAAGATACATGCACCCCAATGTTCATAGTAGCACTATTTACAATAGCCAAGACATGAAAGAAACCTAAATGTTCATCAACAGAGGAATAGATGAAAAAGATGTGGTATATTTTCTCTCTCTCTCTCTCTCTCTCTCTCACACACACACACACACACACACAATGGAATACTAATTACCCATAAAAAAGAATGAAATATTGCCATTTGCAGTAACCCAAAAGGACATAGAGATTATTATACTAAGTAAAGTTAGTCAGAGAAAAACAAATATGTGATATTCAGTTCAGTTGCTCAGTTGTGTCCGACTCTTTGCGACCCCATGAACCACAGGACACCAGGTCTCCCTGTCCATCACCAACTCCCGGAGTTTACTCAAACTCATGCCCATTGAGTCGGTGATACCTCCAACCATCTCATCCTCTGTGGTCCCCTTCTCCTCCTGCCCCCAGTCCCTCCCAGCATCAGGGCTTTTTCCAATGAGTCAACTCTTTGCATGAGGTGGCCAAAGTATTGGAGTTTCAGCTTCAGCATCAGTCCTTCCAATGAACACCCGGGACTGATCTCCTTTAGGATGTACTGGTTGGATCTCCTTGCAGTCCAAGGGACTCTCAAGAGTCTTCTCCAACACCATAGTTCAAAAGCATCAAGTTTTCAGTGCTCAGCTTTCTTTATAGTCCAACTCTCACATCTATACATGACCACTGGAAAAACCATAGCCTTGACCAGACAGACCTTTGTTGGCAAAGTAATGTCTCTGTTTTTTAATATGCTATCTAGGTTGGTTCATCACTTTCCTTCCAAGGAGTAAGTGTCTTTCAATTTCATGGCTGCAATCACCATCTGCAGTGATTTTGGAGCCCCCCAAAATAAAGTCTGACACTGTTTCCACTGTCTCCCCATCTATTTCCCATGAAGTGATGGGACCAGATGCCATGATCTTAGTTTTCTGAATGTTAAGCTTTAAGCTAACTTTTTCACTCTCCTCTTTCACTTTCATCAAGAGGCTTTTTAGTTCACCTTCACTTTCTGCCATAATGGTGGTGTCATCTGCATATCCAAGGTTATTGATATTTCTCCCGGCAATCCTGATTCCAGCTTGTGCTTCGTCCAGCCCAGCGTTTCTCATGATATACTCTGCATATAAGTTAAATAAGCAGGGTGACAATATACAGCCTTGATGTACTCCTTTCCCGATTTGGAACCAGTCTGTTGTTCCATGACAGGTTCTAACTGTTGCTTCCTGACCTGCATACAGGTGTCTCAAGAGGCAGGTCAGGTGGTCTGGTATTCCCATCCCTTTCAGAATTTTCCACAGTTTATTGTGATCCACACAGTCAAAGGCTTTGGCACAGTCAATAAAGCAGAAATAGATGTTTTTCTGGAACTCTCTTGCTTTTTGATGATCCAGCAGATGTTGGCAATTTGATCTCTGGTTCCTCTGCATTTTCTAAAACCAGCTTGAACACCTGGAAGTTCATGGTTCACACATTGCTGAAGCCTGGCTTGGAGAATTTTGAGCATTACTTTACTAGCGTGTGAGATGAGTGCAATTGTGTGGTAGTTTGAGCATTCTTTGGCATTGCCTTTCTTAGGGATTGGAATGAAAACTGACCTTTTCCAGTCCTGTGGCCACTACTGAGTTTTCCAAATTTGCTGGCATATTGAGTGCAGCACTTTCACAGCATCATCTTTCAGGATTTGAAATAGCTCAACTGGAATTCCATCACCTCCACTAGCTTTGTTTGTAGTGATGCTTTCTAAGGCCCACTTGACTTCGCATTCCAGGATGTCTGGCTCTAGGTGAGTGTGAGTGATCACACCGTTGTGATTATCTGGGTCGTGAAGATCTTTTTTGTACAGTTCTGTGTATTCTTGCCACCTCTTCTTGATATCTTCTGCTTCTGTTAGGTCCATACCACTTCTGTCCTTTATCGAACCCATCTTTGCATGAAATGTTCCCTTGATATCTCTAATTTTCTTGAAGAGATCTCTAGTCTTTCCCATTCTGTTGTTTTCCTCTATTTCTTTGCATTGATTGCTGAGGAAGGCTTTCTTATGTGATATTACTTATATGTAAGATTCATGGGGTTGCAGAGTCAGACACGACTGAGCACCTGAACAGAACTGAACTGAGAATCTAAAAAAAGATACAAGTGAACTTACTTACCAAACAGATAATGTACTCAGAGACACAGAAAACTAACTTGTGGTTTCTAAAGTGGAAAGAGGGACAGAGATAAATTAGGAATTTTTGATTAATAGATATATACTATGATATAATCTGACTCAATGGGCATGAGTTTGAGTAAACTCTGGGAGCTGTTGATGGACAGGGAGGCCTGGTGTGCTGCAATTCATGGGGTCGCAAAGAGTCAGACACGACTGAGTGACTGAACTGACTGAACTATGATATATAAAATAAACAACATGACCCACTGTATAGCACAGGAAACCATATTCAATATCCTATAATAACTTGTAATAGAAAAGAATATGTATTTACAAGCTGTATCACTTTACTGTACACCAGAAACACAACATTGTAAATCAACTATACTTCAGTTAAAAACAAACTCAAATTCAGACACTTCAAGACAATCTGCTAATATCAGGCCCACATGTCTAGAAGCAGCAACTCTTGGTGGGAATAAGTGGTATTCACATCATCACAGTCATCATCAGATTATGACCTTTACTTGCTTCACTCCTGGAGGTAACTAAATTTGCAACTTCTGGACAAATGTGAGCAGGCTCCTTTCTGCATGATTTCCCAGGATCTTCACATGCTAATGATCATTTAAACACTCTAAGAGGGTTAATATAAGCAGTGAGCCCTAAATGTAATTACCATGAAACTGCATGTGTGTGTGGTGTTAGGGTTTTCCAGAACATAGTTGGGAAAATGCTGATACAGAGACCCAGGCATGAGCATCTGAAACAGTGCTCTTTGGTGGGATTAATTTGGTGTATCCTGAGAAGCTATCAGGGATAAGAATTTACCACATATTGTTTTTATGTGATTGTTTTCAGTGGAGACTCATCTCCAATTAGCCAGCAGGTTCTCTTGATTCTCACATCTGCTGTGTGAAATCAGAATTACTCAAGATTTTGTTGTTGCAGTTCCAGAAAGGGAAATGAAACCCAAAATGTGGAGGGAAGAATTAAAATAATTTCTATATATTTTTGAGAAGACAGCTTATTTGATGCATTTATCACTTTAATACTATTTAAAATGTCCTTTGAAACTATGCATAATTATGTATACAAAATGGACAAAGACAGGAAGAAACATGAAAAAATGGAAATAGTTAATTAATTAGTACAGTGGGATGTCTGGGTAGTTCCTGACTTTCCTCCCCCAATCTTTTGGTTTTCCTTATTGTTGTTGCCTTTAACCACAATCAGAGAAAATCTTTGTTAAAGGAATAATTTTCTGGTGACCAACAATTTTTAAATTCTGTGGTTGAATCAGGGTCTGTAAGACATGCAAACATTCTCTAGGTTTGGAATAGTAATTAAGAGCAGGAGTTTTGGAGTTAGATGTGGTCAGAATCCCGATTCTAGCACTGAATTGTGGTGTGACTTTTAGTACCTCACTGAATCTCTCTTTGTCTCAGTTACCCACATTGAAATGGGAATAACACTTGTTGGAGAGGATTGCTGTGAGCTCTGCGTGACATGTTGAATGTAAAACACTGAATTCAAAACAGAGAGTCCATCCCAGGCCGTACTTCAAACTACAACTAGAGCAACCTTGGGATGGCTGGACATGTACACTGTTCCTTTCCTCCAATCTTTCCTTGGCTGCAGGGCAAGGCCACCAGTGGGGCTGGTTTAGGAGCAGTTTCCTTAGTAACAATTTTTCCTGGTGATAAAGAATTTAATTAGCTATA
Source organism: Odocoileus virginianus (assembly GCF_023699985.2). NCBI lineage: Eukaryota > Metazoa > Chordata > Mammalia > Artiodactyla > Cervidae > Odocoileus > Odocoileus virginianus. Next base: position 28,972,586 of record NC_069677.1, on the reverse strand, counting down.
CTTAATATACTGGCTTTAATGGTGAAAATCACCATCTCTCTCATCTTGTCAGGATATTTAAGGGGAAAAAAAACAAACAGCCTGTCTTTTTTTTTTTTTTTGCTTTACCTTGTTCTTTTTTTTTTTTTTTTTTAATAGTTTAGTTGGCTGCACTGGGTCTTAGCTGTAACATGTAGGCTCTTTTTCCTAGTTGTGGCGTGCAAACTGTTTAATTGTGACACGTGGGATCTAGTTCCCTAACCAGGGATCAAACCCAGGACCCCTGCATTGGGAGCACAAAGTCTTAGCCACTGGACCACCAGGGAAGTCCTAAATTGTTGGCTTTTATCCCCTGGGATGTTTGTTTTTCCTGATAGGGCTACTCCTTTATTCTCTCCCCATGTGAATCCCACCCATGCTGGCTCAGGCAGGCCTCAGGCAGGAGACTTTGGCCACACTAAAAGCATGTTCACTGCTGCACACAGAAATGCACTCTGACTTGCTGCAGTCATAACGTTATTTTTAAAGCAAAATATTATTCTCCCTCCTCCTCATGGCAGGATAATTCCCCTTTGGGATAAGAATCCTGCCTTCTGACTCACGATGGGAAAGGTAGTCGACTCTCTGCTCTCATTGCTCAGCTCCTGTGAGAATGGTTAATCCATGATCGTCTTTGCAGGCCAGACACACAGACACACACTAGAGGTGACAACTACCTCCTGGCTCTTCCAAGACTCCAAAGAGTGGGCCTGCGCAGGACAGCGGGATTTAGAAGGGTGCTAGAGACAGGCATGCACGGGGAAAAAGTTATTCCCGTTTCACTTTTCTCTCAAAGTTTCTGATCAACTTAAGGATAAAAGAGTCTGTCACTGTGACAGGAAAAGGCAGATTAAAAATTCACTCATAACTGTACTGATCGTATTGTACTGATATTTTGCTTTTCTCACTTTTCCTTTTGACCACGTGATTGTTACAATGCTTGACAGAGTCTAGACCCAGTTTGTTATCTTATGAGGATAATGGGAAGGAAAAAGGCAGAAGCTGCTTTCTTTGAAATCATACTGGCTGACACAACGGCCAAGCAAAGACTCTGAAGAAAGAGCTCCCCTGCACTGGATCCTGGTGCTGCTCGCATGTGGTGAGGGGACTGTGTTCGGGCCCCTGAGCTAATATCCAGCTGTTCACAGCTACTGTGGCCTGGGCAGTTTGCAGCATGCACTGGTGCCTTCACAAAAATGCCAGATGGTCAAAATTACCACACATTCTCCTTGTGTACTGATTTATTGGCCTGTGAGGATAAATTTGGATAGAACTGGAGAAATATTTTCTCTGCCAAGGATACTAGGCATTGGATCTAACTTTGTGGCAGCAGCAGCTTCATTCCAAGTGTCAAAGCACAGAAGAGAAACCAGTAAAATGCCACGTCAGAGACTATAGGCCGAGGAGAAAGTCTGCCGCTGGAGCACTCTTTCCTACAGAACCAACAGAGAAGGTTATGGATGGAGTGACATTCCTTGATGGTTAGTTATTAGACTGTCTGGCAAGACTTGCTGGACTTTAACAAATGATAATGCCTGTATTGCTCTCAGGAGCTATTACCTAATTAGGAACACATTTTGAAAGGTTAGGTACAATTTTTTAAAAAGGAAATACCCTTTTAATACAAGATAGAATTGCTTTTCTAATATCTTTATATAAATGGATTTTTTTCATATAGAACCTCTTCCATTGAGGTAATTCACAAAATTTGAGGAGTGGCATCTTCTCAGTATCAGTTCAGTTCAGTCACTCAGTTGTGACCGACCCTTTGCGACCCCATGAACTGCAGCATGCCAGGCCTCCCTGTCCATCACCAACTCCCGGAGATCACCCAAACTCATGTCCATTGAGTTGGTGATGCCATCCAAGCATCTCATCCTCTGTTGGCCCCTTCTCCTCCTGCCCTCGATCTTTCCCAGCATCAGGGTCTTTTCAAAGGACTCAGCTCCTCGTATCAGGTGGCCAAAGTATTGGAGTTTCAGCTTCAACATTAGCCCTTCCAATAAACACCCAGGACTGATCTCCTTTAGGATGGACTGGTTTATTGTATACTTAAACCTTTACTTCACTCAGTCAGCAAAATTTGTGACAAGCCTACCCTGAAATAGGCAGTGTTCTAGTCAATAGGGTATGGCAGTGGACAAGGGAGACGTGGATCCTGCCACTGCGAGTAGTCTGGTGGGGCACAGATAAATGCAACACAGTGCTTAAGATGAGTGGGGAAAGGTGTTCTAGGAATAAAGAGGAGGGGAACCCAACCTAGACTTGCGGAATTTTCCTGGAAGCCATGAAAGCCAATTGAGACCCTAGGAGTGAACAGAAGTTAGCCAGGTAGTGAGGTGAGGAAAGAACATTTCTTATGGGAGAAACAGCACGTGCAAAGGCTAGGAAGAATACTAGATTCCTAGAAGATGGCCTCTTCTAGGAACTGACAACGTACTACGATGCTGTGTAGACATTAAGGTGGACGACAGAGTTGAAGATGTAAAGGCAAGAATGGCCCCCATCATAAAGGACCTTATTAAGATAGGTCCATGAGTTTGAACTTTATTCTGTAAGTGGGAAGTCATTATTCAGATCTGTGTTTTAGAAAGATTATTCGGCTGAAACGATGAGGATGGAATAAAGGGAGCATTCCATTCTTCACTCTGGAGACAAAGAGACCAGTCACAAGGCTATGATAGATGTCTATATAAACAAATGATGGTGATGACAGTATGTTGGTAGTAGAAGTAGAGAAGAGGATATATCTGAGAGATATTCAGTAGAATCAACAGGACTAGGTGTTTGATTAGATGTTGGAGGAGAGATAGGTGTGTTTAAGTGAGAGAGAGAGAGAGAGAGAGGCAGACAGAGACAGGAGGAGACAGAAAGATATGAGGTTTTTCGCTTGGGGGATTCTATTTCTTACATGAGAGAACATAAAAGGTGAACTGGGGTTACACTGAAGAGCTGGGATTTGCTGTGCAGTTTATGGTGTCTTTGGTATGATGGAGCACAGATGTTGAGTAGGATGTGGGCTATATGGATTTGACCTTAGGAGGACAGTCAGAGGCAGAAATGTGGATTTTGGAGTCAGCACTTGAATGGTGACTAGAATCACAGGAAGGGATTCCAGTGAGAGGTGTCAGGAGAGAACAGGCTGCCTGGGGTTGCACTCAGAACATCAGCAGCAAGGAATAGGCAGAGGATGAAGAACTCACTTGAGAGGGAGACAAAATTTGGGTTTAGAAAATCCAAAAGAAGAGAACCCTTAAAGAGGAAGTGTTTAACAATATCAAATGTTGCAGAGAGGTTAAATTAGAGTGAAGCACATCTATGAGCATGGACAGTAATGGAGATGTGATGATTTTGTCCAGAGCAACATCCATGGAATAGGGTTGGAAGCCAAATGGCCAAGGGTTGAGAGCAAGTGAGAATAAAGACACACGCACACAGAGTCATATGCTGTAACAGTAAATATATCTTCTTCAGAGTGTTTGTAGAGTTACTGAAACCATGAAGTAGCTGAAAAATTCCAGTTTTCACTTAACTGGTTGTTTTTCCTCAATGTAATACATTTACACCTATCCCCACCCACTCACTCACTCACTTGTTTGTCTTTTCTCATCTTTAACTGTTAAGCCAAATGCCTTACTTGAATCATAGCCAAGGCTAAGGATGGGAGTGGGATAGGGAAAGGAACAGCCATATTTTCTTTTCCTGTTTATTGTCTCACAGGATCTGAGTATTACAACAGGAAGGAAGAGGCCTTCGGAACATTCCCTCTGGGGATGAAATGGGGGTAGGGAGGGGAGAAGAGATGCACATCAGGAGGTTACTGCAGTGGTCTGACTTGAGACCAGGCTGACTGCAATGGGAACAGAGAAGAAAAGACGGAGGAGAAAAGACTGAATCAGAGATTTTCTATGCGAAGAAATAAGAGGGTTTAGTGACAAAACTATATTGCGTCTTACTAAAAGCCACAGTATTGTCACCTTGAATATGTATAATTTTTTAGAGAGCTTTCAAGTGCATTAACTTATTTGACCTTCATGAGTGACCTCTACAAGGTTACCAACTAGTTGATAATGGACCCAGGGCCAGACCGTGTCTCCCAATTCCTTCTCACATCTTTTTCATCAATCCTGCTCTGCAGCAACGACCTGTCCTCAGCGTTAAGGATCCATCAAGGCCGTTGCTTGGCAAATATTATCTTGGTTGGAGGAAAGAGCAGAACAGAGCCCATCTGCTTGTCTCTTGTCACTTAATTTTCTGAGACAAACCAAGTTCATTCTGTTTAGAAATACAAGGTCATTGATACTGCACTCAACTGCTTTTCTATCAGGAATAAAGAAAAGTGCAATGGAATGATAAAGTCAGACTTTTTCAGTCTAAGTTTTGGATCTCGTTCCAGAAAAAGGAATGAAATAAAAGGTGCCTGACATGCAAAGGGAAAGGTTATGTATAAATATACAATATATATCTCCCAGTATTCAGCCTGTAATCGTTATAAATGGGCTAATGTTGAAAGGGCTGGGGAGAGCATTTCCACAAAGTGAATGGTCAAGGATGTGTGTTTCTCACGACCAGGGCTGGGCCACCAAGGGGCAAGGCAATCTGAGCTAGTTTGAATTCCACCCAAGAGGCCTTCCTGGAAGGTTGAGGATTGGTGACCTTTTCATTGGAACTGCAGTTGGCTACTCTTAGCAGGAACTTCAGGCCTAAAGGTGCTCCCAGCCTGGGGAAGCAAGGAGCTCTGAACTGTGACTATAAAAGGAGGTGTGTTAATTATTACAGGAGAATAGATGCCTCAGCTTGAGAACAAAAATGTCTGGAGGACTTTTTATCATTTTAGAGAGACTGGAGAAACCTATGGGACTCTTACAGGCTGAATTGTGGTCCTGTAAAAGATAGGGTGAAGTCCTAACATCTGGTGTCTATGAATGTGATCTTACTTGAAAATGGGTCTTTGCAGATGTAATCAAGTTCAGAAGAACTTCTTAGGGTGGACCTTTAATCCAGTATCACTGGTGTCCCTATAAGAAGGGAATTTGGACACAGAACAAAGACGGCCATGTGATATTGGAGGAGAGATTGAAGTTATGCAGCCATAAGCCAAGGAACATCTGGGGCTACCAGAAAATGGCAGAGGCAAGGAAGGATCCACCCTAGAGGCTCCGGTGGTGGTGGTTGGGGGGTTGTTGCCCTGCCAGCAACTTGACTTCAGAATTGTAGCTTCGGGGGCTGTCAGACAATAAACTTCTTTTGTTTTAAGCATGGCTGTGGTGCTTTTGTTACAAGAGCTGTAGAACTCTAATACAAGGGCCCAACCTATGATTTGTCAAAGTCCTAGAGAATCCCAGGGACAGGGGAAGCCTGGTGGGCTGCCATCTATGGGGTCACACAGAGTTGGACACAACTGAAGTGACTTAGCAGCAGCAGCAGCAGCTCACAATTGAGGTTCAAATGGGCAGTAGAAAACACAATTTTTTTTTTTACTCTCCCTGTATGAAGATCTGCCACTAATTTAAATGCAAGCTAAGAGACCTAGTGCCTAATACATGTTCAACAAATACCATTTGTGAATGAATGGGTTCCCTAACTCATTGAGATGTATGATCTCTTACATCCTATTTCATTTGATTACTCAAATGGGCTTATGTGCATTATTTCCATTTTTGTAAATGAGGAAGCTGATGTCACAGAGATTAAATAATTTGCCCAAGAAAAATGGCTCAGACTGCAGAACTGAGATTTGAATAGAGGTCTTCCTGCCTCTAGTCTGTATTTTTCTACTTAATCATTAGGGTAATCCAGAAACAACAGGTGAGATGTCCAATGTCCTATGTCCTCTTATAATTCATGTTCAAAGAACTATGACTCTTTTTAAAATGATTTTTTAAAAAGTTTTATTATGGAAACTTAAAACATGGACAATGGGTAATTAAACATGACCTGTCAAATAACTATCACAATTTTCATGAAAACCTTACATAAATCACATAGATAAAACATCAGTATATATCTATGTGATTAATATATGTAATGTTATGTTTTTATATCTGTATTGAACCATGTAAGCAGGGAGAGAGGTTTCTCTAGATTAACACTCTGAGATGCAGTTCCCAAACTCCTAACAGCTGACCCCCTTCCTGCCAGCCCATCCCAAGGGCATGAAGGCGGGCTACCAGAGAGAGGCCAGCTTCTCTGTCATAGGGACAGGATGCTGTGCCCTTCTAATCTGCCACTCGCTGGGAACACAACACTGTGAGGGACACCTTTGAGCATCTGCTGAAGAGCTCCCAGGAGCAAAATCACTGTGGCCACAAAGGCACCATGTGGGCCGTGGGCAAACTGACTTCACAGCTGCTAATGAGGATGCCCAGAGGTAGTAAATTACTATTCCTCATTTTGAAATGATTTCTTAGACTCTGGGTGCAATAATGTATTTTCTTGGAAATTCTGGTCCTTAAAAAGACTAATTGAAAAGTCCATCTATAGGAAACCAGTCAGAGAATAGATTGGGTAGCTTGAATAAATTGAACATTATTAAAGCTAGTGGAGGCGATGGAATTCCAGTTGAGCTATTTCAAATCCTAAAAGCACTGCCAGCAAATTTGGAAAACTCAGCAGTGGCCACAGAACTGGAAAAGGTCAGTCTTCATTCCAATCACAAAGAAAGGCAATGCCAAAGAATGCTCAAACTACTGCACAATTGCATTCATCTCACATGTTAGTAAAGTAATGCTCAAAATTCTCCAAGTCAGGCTTTAACAGTATGTGACCTGTGAGCTTCTAGATGTTCAAGCTGGATTTAGAAAAAGCAGAGGAACCAGAGATCAAATTGCCAACATCTGTTGGATCATTGAAAAAGCAAGAGAGTTCAGAAAAATATCTACTTCTGCTTTATTGACTATGCCAAAGCCTTTGACTGTGTGGACCACAACAAACTCTGGAAAATTCTTCAGGAGATGGGAATACCAGACCGCCTGACCTGCCTCTTGAGAAGTCTGTATGCAGGTCAGAAAGCAACAGTTAGAACCTGTCATGGAACAACAGAGTGGTTCCAAACAGGGAAAGGAGTACGTCAAGTCTGTATATTGTCACTGTTTATTTAACTCACATACAGAATATATTATGAGAAACACTGGGCTGGATGAAGCACAAGCAGAAATCAAGATTGCTAGGAGAAATATCTATAACCTCAGATATGCAGATGACACTACCCTTATGGCAGAAAGTGAAGAAGAACAAAAGAGCCTCTTGATGAAAGTGAAAGAGGAGAGTGAAAAAGTTGGCTTAAAACTCAACATTTCAAAAGGAAGATCATGGCATCTGGTCCCATCACTTCATGGCAAATAGATGGGGAAACAGTGGAAACAGTGACAGACTTTATTTTGGGGGGCTCCAAAATCACTGCAGATGGTGACTGCAGCCATGAAATTAAAAGACGCTTGCCCCTTGGAAGAAAAGTTATGACCAACCTAGACAGAATATTAAAAAGCAGAGACATTACTTTACCAACAAAGGTCCATCTAGTTAAAGCTATGGTTTTTCTGGTAGGCATGTATGGATGTGAGAGTTGGACTATAAAGAAAGCTGAGAGCCAAAGAATTGATGCTTTTGAACTCGGTGGTGTTGGAGAAGACTCTTGAGAGTCCCTTGGACTGCAAGGAGATCCAACCAGTCCATCCTAAAGGCAATCATTCCTGAATATTCATTGGAAGGACTGATGCTGAAGCTGAAATTCCAATACTTTGGCCACCTGATGCAAAGAACTGACACATTTGAAAAGACCTTGATGCTGGGAAGGATTGAAATCAGGAGGAGAAGGGGATGACATAAGATGAGATGGTTGGATGGCATCACTGACTCATGGGCATGAGTTTGAATAAACTCCGGGAGTTGGTTATGGACAGGGAGGCTGGGTGTGCTGCACAAAGAGTCAGACATGACTGAGTGACTGAACTGAACTGAAACCCTAGATTATAGATCTGTACTTAGTTCTTGAATTACAAAGCTGAAAAAGACAGTTCTTGACCTCAAGGAACTCAGTCACTTGGAAGGAGTTGTTTTGGGTGTTGAAAAGCATTCTGGACTAGTAGTCAGAAGATGGTGGACTCTTGTCCTGGTGGTGCCACCACTCTTTAGGGTTGTGTGTATGTGAGTGCTAAATTGCTTCAGTTGTGTTCAACTCTGTGTGACCCTATGGACTGTAGCCTGCCAGGCTCCTCTGTCCATGTGATTCTCCAGGCAAGAATACTGGAGGGAGTTGCCATGCCCTCCTCTAGGGGATCTTCCCAACCCAGGGATCTAACCCATGTCTCTTTCATCTCCTGCATCGGGAGGCAGGTTCTTTACCACTAGCGCCACCTGGGAAGCCCTTAGGGGTGTGATGTCAGCCAAATCAAATGATCTTTTTTTCATTTCCAAATTTGGGGGAAATTTTTCTGTAAACTGAAGAGTTATATCAGAGTTAGGTGATAGTATTATTATTATTATTTTATAAAAAATACTTTTATGTTTTTATAAAACTACATCTACTTTTAAATGTCCAAAGAGGTGGATGCTGCTAACCAGCTGAGCACAAACAACCCTGCTTAAATTCTGTAAGGACGAAACTGTATTAGGGACTTTTCTTTTTTTCTTGGAGATGGAGCTTGTGATTTTTTAAAAGGATATTCAGAATCTGAATAACATTGCTGACTCAAGAGAAATGCAAAGGTCAATTGTTGCATCTAAACTGTGCTGTCATGACATTTGAATAATTAAAAGGTTTTCAGAGATAATTGTAGTCTCATATTTTAGCTAAGTGTTTAATGACAGTGAACTATAAACATGAACTGTTTTCATACAGGGAAGTCCCCAGAGCCTATTAACTGTCCAGATGGTAAGAAATGGAAGGATTAAAATGTATTTAAATTCAGTTCAATTCAGTTGCTCAATTGTGTCTGATTCTTTGGGGCCCCATGGACTGCAGCATTCCAGGCCTCCACGTCCATCACTAACTTCTGGAGCTTGTTCAAGCTCATATCCATCAAGTTGGTGATGCCATCCAACCATCTTATCCTCTGTCATCCCCTTCTCCTCCTGATTTCAATCTTTCCCAGCATCAGGGTCTTTTCCAATCAGTCAGTTCTTCTCAACAGGTGGCCAAAGTGTTGGAGTTTCAGCTTCAGCATCCATCCTTCCAATGACTATTCAGGACTGATTTCCTTTAGATTGACTTGTTTGATCTCCTTGCAGTCCAAGGGATTCTCAAGAGTCTTCTCCAACACCACAGAGTTCAAAAGCATCCATTCTTTAGTGCTCAACCTTCTTTATGGTTCAACTCTCACATCCATACATGACTACTGGAAAAACCATAGTTTTGACTAGATGGACCTTTGTTGGCAAAGTAATGTCTCTGCTTTTTAATATGCTGTCTAGGTTGGTCATAGCTTCTCTTTCAAGGAGCAAGTGTCTTTTAATTTCATGGCTGCAGTCACCATCTGCAGTGATTTCAGAGCCCAAGAAAATAAAGTCTGTCACTGTTTCCATTGTTTCCCCATGTATTTGCCATGAAGTGATGGGACCGGATGCCATAGGAATCATCCAAATCTTTCAAACTAGACTTTACTGGGTACTAAGAGTGTATTTTAAAGACTTCCTAAAACACATTCAAAGTAGGAGAGGACAAGGACTTTTATTTCATTTAGGTCTTTATTTAGGGGTTGATTTTTATAATAAAATAACTTAAAAACTTAAAAATTATGCAATACTCTTACACCTTGTAGGCAAATCAGAAAAAAATAGATGCCCAAAAGGAAAAAATAGCCCTATTAATTTTACTACCTAGATATAATAACTGTGAGTACTTGGTATATCTCATTTGGGCTTTTCCCTGTTATTTATGTATAAAAACCATTGCTCATGAGCTTTCAGTCTTAAGGCCAGTTACTTCCTTCTCTGAGCTCAAGTTTTGTCATTTATAAAAACGAATTAAGTATATACCTTATACGGTAGTTTTAACAAGTAAATTTCATAATACTTATAAAATATTTAGCAGGATAGTGACACATAATAATGCTCAATAAATGTTAGCTATTTTAATTATTTCATTACTAACTTGTGAAAATGGAACCTTATTGTATGTATGACTGTTTAATCTTTCATTATGGACATATATGCATGTTAATAAATATACAACTATTACCTCATTTTAATGACTCAGTAGTATCCTATTATATAGATTTATCTCAATAAGTTTCACCATCTCTTATTATTGCTATTGCTAACATTTGTATCAAATAGCCCTGGGCATGCATCCTTACACAAAAATGATTATTTCTCTAGAATTATAAAAGAGTTTCTGGGTCAAAAGGCATGAACACTTGGAAGCTTTTGGTGTACTTTGAAACTGCCTTTCTGAAATATTGCACAAGTCCATTCTTCTATTAGTACTGAGTATTATCATTTAAAAAAATTCTTTCCCACAGTGGCCAATAATGATGCTGAACATTTCCCCCACATACATATTCTTGATTGCCGGAAAATTTGTAAAACTGTCGTTGCCTGGTGGGAAGATATTTAATGTATTTAATAGTCATAGGACAATTCTGGTTGCATATTTCATGAATCAGTACTGGTAAATTATAATCTACTAAGAATTATTTCTCTATATTTTTCACCTTTTGTTGACTTTTTTCTTTACATCTTCAGATATGCCTCCCTTTTTACTTTAATAGTATTTATTTGAGCCTTTTTTCTTTTTGTTTTTTCTTAAAGTTTATTTTTTAAATATTTATTTATTTATTTTACTTTTAACTGGAGGCTAATTACTTTACAATATTGTGGTGGTTTTTGCCATACATTCACATGTATCAGCCATGGGTGTACATGTGTTCCCCATCCAGGCCTTCCCTCCCACCTCCCTCCCCATCCCATCTCTCAGGGTCATCCCAGTGCACCAGCTCTGAGCACCCTGCCTCATGCATCAAACCTGGACTGGCGATCTATTTCACATATGATAATATACATATTTCAATGCTATTCTCTCAAGTCATCCCACCCTCACCTTCTCCCACAAAGTCCAACAGTCTGTTCTTTACATCTGTGTCTCTTTTGCTGTCTCACATATAGGGTCATCATTACCATCTTTCTAAATTCCATATATATGCATTAATATACTGTACTGGTGTTTTTCTGAGCCTTTTATCTTAACATTATCAGAAGTTTGTCAATTTTATTTATTTTTTAAAAAACTCAAGATTTTTAGTATTAATTGTGACAGCCCATGAGCTGTTAAAGCGCTGCACTCAATATGCCAGCAAATTTAGAAAACTCAGCAGTGGCCACAGAACTGGAAGAGGTCAGTTTTCATTCCAATCCCAAAGAAGGGCAATGTCAAAGAATGTTCAAATCACCACACAATTGCACTCATTTCACATGCTAGCAAGGTAATGTCCAAAATCCTTCAAGCTAGGTTTCAACAGTACATGAACTGAGAGCTTACAGATGTACAAATTGGATTTAGAAAAAGCAGAGGAACCAGAGATCAAATTGCCAACATCTGCTGGATCATAGGAAAACCAAGGAATTCCAGAAAAACCATCTACTTCTGTTAAATTGACTACACTAAAGCCTTTGACTATGCAGATCACAACAAACTATGGAAAATTCAAGAGACAGGAATACCAACCACTGTACCTGCCTCCTGAGAAACATGAATGCAGGTTCAAGAAGCAACAGTTAGAACCAGACATGGAACAACAGACTGGTTCAAAATTGGGAAAGGAGTACAACAAGGCTGTATGTGGTCACCCTGCTTGTTTAACTTATATACAGAGTACATCATGCAAAATGTGAGGCTGGATCAATCACAAGTTGGAATCAAGATTGCCAGTAGAAATACCAACAACCTCAGATATGTAGATGATACCACTCTAATGGCGGAAAGCAAAGAGCAACTAAAGAACCTCTAGATGAAGGTAAAAGAGGAGAGTTAAAAAGCTGGCTTAAAACTCAGCTTTCAAAAAAATGAAGATCATGGCATCTAGTTCCATCACTTCATAGCAAATTGAAGGGGAAAAAGTGGAAGCAGTGACAGACTTTCTTTTCTTGGGCTCCAAAATCACCATGGACCGTGACTGCAGCCATGAAATTAAAAGATGCTTGCTGCTTGGAAGAAAAGCTATGACTAACCTAGACAGCGTATTAAAAAGCAGAGACATCACTTTACCAGCAAAGTCTGTCTAGTCAAAGCTATGGCTTTTCCAATAGTCATGTATGGATGTGAGAGTTGGACCATAAACATGGCTGAGTGCTGAAGAATTGATGCTTTTGAACTGGGGTGTTGGAGAAGACTCTTGAGAGTCCCTTGGACTGCAAGAAGATCCAACCAGTCCATCCTAAAGGAAATTACCCTGAATACTCAATTGGAAGGACTGATGCTGAAGCTCCAATCCTTTGGCCACCTGATGCAAAGAGCCAACTTATTGGAAAAGACCCTGATGCTGGGAAAGATTGAGGGCAGGAGGAGAAGGGGATGACAGAGAATGAGATGGTTGGATGGCATCATCAACTCAATGGACATGAGTCTGAGCAAACTTCTGGATATAGTGAAGGACAAGGAAGCCTGGTGTGCTGTAGTCCAGGGGTCCTAAAGAGTCAGACACAACTTAGTGACTGAACAACAACAGCGTGTAAAATTTAGTGCAGCCTTGAGGAATAACAGATGTTTAATACTGTTATAGTATGGAGGATAAAAACAAGTCAAGGTATTTCAAAAGAAGCAATTTGAAAAATAATTTAGCCAATGTATTGATTCATTTACTAAGAAGGAAACACTATACACACACACACACACACACACTCACATATATATTTCAAGTCTTATCTCCCCCAACCCCCACGTCAGTGTTCCAACGTAGCTTGCTTTTAAGGCCTGCTTTTTAAAAAGCCTGATCAATGGCAAGCTTTTAAGGAGAAAAAAGTTTTCAACACATGCTATTAAAAGTGTTGGTTGGTATGCAGACCAAAGTCTCTAAATCAGCTAATTTAGAATCTGATAATCTTGGTGAAGAATGAGCCTTCCTCCTCTGAGAAGAGAAATTCTACTCTCTCAGGTAGAAAAGTGGGGATTCATTCTGACTGGCGACATATTATGGTGTAATGATACTGATTTTCCTTTCCCTTTGGCCCTGAGATAAGGAAAAATAAGGATTTGATTTCTGAATAAGACTCAGAAAAAACTGCAGTTTCAAGAAGATTGCTCAAATTTGTTTGCAAAATCAGAAACACATTAAAAAGCAGTGGACATAAACTAATGGTTTTTGAGTAAAGACTTAATTGTTCCTAGACCTTTGTACTGTTATTTTATTGAATATACAAAATCCAGCATCATGTTTTTTTTTTTTCCCCTACATAAAAATATAAATGTGACACACCTCTCAGCCTAGTTTTTTACAAAATAATAAACATTGCTACTTGGTCATGTTTTCCCAATGAAAATAATGGATAAATGTTCAAACAAATGTTAGACTAGCAAATCATGCTATTGTGCTAATAGCACTATTGTGCTAATGTCTTATATTGAAGAGCATAAATAGAATTCTTTGGGTACATTCAACAGAAGGCTGAATTACACTTTTCAATGTCATATAAAATCATGTAAATTCCACACTTTTCCTTTATTTGCACTGAGCACAGTTTGTGACTACATATCTGCGTGCCATTCTGGGGAGTGGAGACACAAGAGTAAAGATGACAAAGTCCCCATTCTCATGGAGTTTCTAGTCTAGAAGAAAGATATGGTAACAAAAAATATATAGATAAATGAATAATGTAAGATCAGATGGTTATTAGTACCTTGAGAAGTAATTATACAGGACAATTATGAATGACCTCTTTTAGAAGACTTCTTGTAGTGATCAAGGAAGATCTCTTAAAGGGAGTGACATGTGAGCTGAGACATAAACAAACCCAGGTAAGAGCATTCCAGGCAGAGAAAAAGAAGTTGGGCATGAGCTTGGAGGGATGAAGGGAGAGAAAAGCCAGTGCGGCTAGACTGTCCTAGGGGATGGGGAGGAAGGACAAGACAGGAGTCAGATCATGTCCTATGGAATAAGGACTCTGGATCTCATTTGTGATGGGAAATGATGGCAGACTTCAACTGCCATTATTGGCGGGGAAGTAATAGGATCTGATGTACCCTCTGAGTAGAGAACTTGGTGTTCTCCAGGAGAGGAGGTAAGTCCTATGCCTCTGGAGAACGGTAAGTTCTCACTATGCTCTGGTCAAGATGGAGGAGTGGAAGGACATGCACCCATCTCCTCCTGTAAGAAAACCAAAATCTCAACTGGCTGCTGAACAACCATCTACAGGAAATTGTTGGATCTGATCAAAGTATGGTACCTCATGTTCAAGGGTGAAGAGGAAGCCCCAACAAGATGGTAGGAGGGGCACAATCACATTTAGAATCAAACCTCGTACCTTCCAGAGACGCTGAGAGGGAGCAAACAAAACCGTGTGTGCACCAGGACCCAGGGAAAGGAGCAGTGACCTCCACAAGACACCGAGCCACCTGCCTTTTGTGTCTGAGCATCTCCTATGGAGGCACAGGTCAGCAGCGATCTGCTGCGGGGTCGGGGCACTGACTACAGCTGTCCTGGGACCACTGAATGCTGGCAAAAGTCCTTTTGAAAGAGGTCACCATTACCACCATTACCCCTACCATAGTTTGGCCTGAGGCCTAACTGGGTCTTGCTCTCGGAGGTGAGGCCATTCTCAGTAAATCTTTAACACAATTTTCTGCTGATGGGTCGGGCTATGTTACCTCCCTCAGGCCTCAGGCCAAACTACAGGGAGGTAACATAGCCTGACCCATCAGCAGAAAATTGTGTTAAAGATTTACTGAGAATGGCCTCACCTCCGAGAGCAAGACCCAGTTCTCCCCACAGCTAGTCCCTCTCATCAGGAAGCTTCCACAAGCCTCTTATCCTTACCCATCAGAGGGCAGACAGAATGAAAGTCACAATCACAGAAAACTAACCAAACTCATCACATGGATCACAGCTCTGTGTATCTCAATGAAACTATGAGCCATGCCATGTAAGGCCATCCAAGATGGATGGGTCATGGTGGAGAGTTCTGACAGTATGTGGTGCCCTGGAGAAGGGAATGGAAAACCAGTTCAGCATTCTTGCCTTGAGAACCCCATGAACAGTACAAAAAGGCAAAAAGATAGGACACTGAAAGGTGAAATCCCCAGGCTGGTAAGTGCCCAATATGCTACTGGAAGAGAGTGGAGAAATAGCTCCAGAACGAATGAAAAAGCTGAGCCAAAGCGAAACAATACCCAGTTGTGGATGTGTCTGGTGGTGGAAGTAAAATCTGATGCTGTAAAGAACAACATTGCATAGGAACCTGAAATTTTAGGTCCATGAATCAAGGCAAACTGGAAGTGGTGAAAACAGGAGATGGCAAGAGTGAACACTGACATTTTCAGAATCAGTGAACTTAAATGGACCAGGAATGGGTGAATTTAATTCAGATGACAATTATAACTACTACTGTGGGCAAGAATCTCTTAAAAGAAATGGAGTAGCCCTCATAGGCAACAAATGAGTCTGAAATGCAATACTTGGGTGCAGTCTCAAAAATGACAGAATGATCTCTGTTTGTTTCCAAGGCAAATCATTCAATAGCAGAGTAATCCAAGTCTATGGCCCAACCACTAATGCTGAAGAAGCTGAAGTTGAACGGTTCTATGAAGACCTACAAGATTTAGAACATAAAAAAAAATCTCCTTTTCATTACAGGGGACTGGAATACAAAAGTAGGAAGTCAAGAGATACCTGGAGCAATAGGCAAATTTGGCCTTGGTATACAAAATGAAGCAGGGCAAAGGCTAAGAGAGTTTTGCCAAGAGAACGTACTGGTTATAGCAAATACCCTCTTCCAATAACACAAGAGACAACTCTACACATGACCTCACCAGATGGTCAATACTGAAATCAGACTGATTATATTCTTTGCAGCCAAAGATAGAGAAGCTCTACACAGTCAGCAAAAACAAGACCTGAAGCTGACTGTGGCTCAGATCATGAACTCCTTATTGCCAAATTCAGACTTAAAGTGAATAAAGTATGGAAAACCACTAGGTCATTCAGGTATGACCTAATCAAATCCTGTATGATTATGCAGTAGAAGTGACAAATAGATTCAAGGGGTCAGATATGATAGAGTACCTGAAGAACTATGGATGGAGGTTCGTAACATTGTAAAGGAATGGTGAAAAAAACCATCCCCAAGAAAAAGAAATGCAAAAAGGCAAAGTGGTTGTCTGAGGAGGGCTTAAAAATAGCTGAGAAAAGAACAGAAGCAAAAGACAAAGGAGAAAAGATATACCCATCTGAATGCAGAATTCCAAAGAATAGCAAGGAGAGATAAGAAAGCCTTCCTAAGTGAACAATGCAAAGAAATAGAGGAAAATAACAGAATGGGAAAGATTAGAGATCTCTTCAAGAAAATTCGACATACCAAGGGAACATTTCATGCAAAGATGGGCACAATCAAGGACAGAAATGGTATGGACCTAATAGAAGCAGAAGATATTAAGAAGAGCTGGCAAGAATACACAGAAGAACTATACAAAAATGGTCTTAATGACCCAGATAACCATGATGATGTGATCACTCACCTAGAGTCAGACATCTTGGAGTGCAAAGTCAAGTGGGCCTTAGGAAGCATCACTACAAACAAGGCTAGTGGAGGTGATGGAATTCCAGCTGAGCTATTTCAAACCCTAAAAGATGATGCTGTTCAAGTGTTCCACTCACTATGCCAGCAAATTTGGAAAACTCAGCAGTGGTCACAGGACAAGAAAATGTCAGTTTTCATTCCAATCTCAAAGAAAGGCAGTGCCAAAGAATGTTCAAGCGAAAGTGAAAGTTGCTCAGCCATGTCAGACTTGGACTATACCCTCCATGGAATTCTCCAGTTCAGAATACTGGAGTGGGTAGGTGTTCCCTTCTCCAAAGAATGTTCAAACTACCGCACAATTGCACTCATTCACACTGTAGCAAAGTAATGCTCAAAATTCTCCAAGTGAGGCTTCAATAGTACATGAACTAAGAATTTCCAGATGTTCAAGCTGGATTCAGAAAATACAGAGGGACCAGAGGTCAAACTGCCAACATCTGTTGGATCATAGAAAAGGCAAAAAACCATCTATTTCTGCTTCACTGACCACACTAAAGCCTTTGACTGTGTGGATCACAACCAACTATGGAAAATTTTTAAAGAGATGGGAGACATTTAACCTGTCTCCTGAGAAACCTGTATTCAGGTCAAGAAGCAACAGTTATAATCAGACATGGAACAACAGACTGGTTCCAAATTGGGAAAGGAGTATGTCAAGGTTGTATATTGTTACCTGTTTATTTAACCTTTAAGCAGAATACATCATGAAAAATGCCAGGATGGATGAATCACAAGATGGACTCAAGGTTTTCAGGAAAAATATCAATAACCTCAGATATGCAGATGACACTACCCTTGTGGCAGAGAGCAAAGAAGAACTGAAGAGCCTCCTGATGAAGGTGAAAGAAGAGAGTGAAAAAGCTGGCTTAAAAGTCAACATTCAGAAAACCAAGATCATGGCACCCGGTCCCATCACTTCATCACAAATAGATGGGGAAACAACAGAAACAGTGACAGATTTTATATTCTTAGGCTCCAAAATCACTGCAGATGGTAACTGCTGCCATGAAATTAAAAGATACTTGCTCCTTGGAAGAAAAACTATGACAAACCTAGATAGCATATTGAAAAGCTGCTGACAAGGTCTGTATAGTCAAAGCTATGGTTTTTCCACTAGTCATTATGGATGTGATAGTTGGACCATAAAGAAAGCTGAGTGCTGAAGAACTGATGCTTTTGAGCTATGGTGTTGGAGTAGACTGTTGAGAGTCCTTGGATTGCAAGGAGATCACACCAGTCAATCCTAAAGGAAATCAAACCTGAATATTCATTAGAAGGACTGATGCTGAAGCTCCAATACTTTGACTACCTGATGCAACGAGTTGACTCATTAGAAAAGACTCTGATGCTGGGAAAGCTAGAAGGCTGGAAGAGATGGGGGCTACAGAGGATGAGATGATTGAGTGGCATGAGTTTGAGCAAGCTCCAGGAAGTGGTGAAGGACAGGAAGCCTCATGTGCTGCACTCCATGCCGTCACAAAAGAGTTGGACAAGACTGAGTGACTGAATAACATCAAGGGGAGTAAGACTGGAAGCTGGGAGAAAAGGTAGGAGGCTGTGGCAGTAGTTTGGGCCAACGCTGCTGCTTGTGTGGAGGAAGCTGTAGATGGGGGAGATAACTGATGTGGTTGGATTCCTTTAGCTGGGTCATTATTCCAACAGGTCTTCCTACTGGATTGGCTATGAGGCTGTGGGAAAGGAAGGGCATCTTCCAGGATTTTGGTTTGAGCAGACTGCAGTGTTATTACTTTAGTGGAGTAGGTACTGGTTTGGAATGGGAGATTAAGAGTTTGTTTTTGACATGTTATGCATATAATGGATACTAGAATCCAAATGGAAGTATCAGTAGACAATTGAATATATGATTTGGGAATTTTGGGGAGAGGTTAAAGTTGAAAAATGAGATTGAAGAGTTATCAGGATATAGGTGGTATTTACATCCACGGAATTGAAAGAGGTGGCTAAGGAGAAAATGTAGATGGAGAAGAGAAAGAGCAAGGGCTGTGTCCTCAGTCTCCATAATACAGACGTGAGTGGAGGAGCCAGAAAAGGAGACTGGGGAGGAATGGCCTGTGAGGCAGGAGAAAAACCGCTATCTAGTGCAAAGCACTGCTCAGCACATAAAACTCATTCCACACAAATCTGCTGAAGGAAAGAGTGAATGATCAGGTTTCTGTCTCCTCATCTCATCTCCTACTGCTCCTTCAGGCCCACCCTGCATCCTAACCACACCCAGCGATGTGGGCAAGTGCTCAGTGCACAGACACTCATCTAGGCCTCTGTGCATTTGCATGTTTTCATCTCCTGCTTTGAATGCCTCCTCCTTCTATTTCCTTTTAAAACTGATGCCTGTTCTTAGGACACCTTCTCTGTCTCTGCATTAGGATTCTTAATTATCTTCTACCAGATTCTGAGCAAGCTGAACACAAGGATGGTGGTGGGGGTTTAGTTGCTAACTTGGGTCCAACCCTTAAGACCCAGTGGACTGTAGCCCATCAGGCTCCTCCGTCCATGGGATTTCTGAGACAGGAATAATGGAGTGGGTTGCCATTTCCTTCTCCAGGGGATCTTCCCAACCTAGGAATCAAGCCCTGGTCTCCTGTATTGCAGGTGGATTCTCTACCTCTGAGCCATCAGGGAAGTCCCCGAAGGCAGGGATAGTTAGTCCTCATTTCGGTATCTCTAGTGCCTAATGCAGAGTCTGAAAATAATAGTCACTTAGCAAGTGCAATTTTTTTTAAAACAAATAAGTGAAGTTATCATTCAATTTGTGAGGATCAATTCAGCTTCCTACATGATCTTCATGTTTTCCCTTCCTTATGTATTACTCCCAAAGTTTATGAGCAGGCTCCTGGTGAGTTTACCAAACCCACAGAACAAGGTGGCACAGCATGTTTAGAGCTCTCTATCTGTGCTTATTTTACTGAAACAGAATATTCCTTTTGTTCTGTGCATATCTCATCCATTTTTTCAAACAAGAGAACCTCCTTTGACAAGGCTTTAGAAATACCATTTCACCACAGGAACAACTTAGATATTGACAGGGTAGAAGAGAGGAAAAGAATACAGTATGATTCAAGTCATATCATGAAGGTTCCTTATGCAGCCAGCATCATCCAGTGAATTCATGTAAAATGCTCCTGTTGTTTTGAAACTATTTTAAAAATCCTATGCAAGATCGTGAAGAAGCCCAATGAACTGGAATCACTGGACTGGAACTGGAATCACTGGATCACAGGACTGCTCAATCAATCTCATGTTTTTTTTTTTTTTTTTTTGAGACAGCATTACACATGTACTATCAATTCCCCAAAGCAGCTACATTCTTGCCTGCTGCTGCTAAAACACAGATGTGACACAGCTGTGATGTGGAACCAAGCTGTTCTACGCAGTTCAGATTTCTTCAGGACCCTGCACCCAGAAATCTGTGACCAGAACAGGCAGCTGTTTCTATTTTCATTTGCAAACGAATGGTGTGTAACAAGACATAAGAAAGGTTCACACAGAACAGTCATAAATATACAGAGAACAAAGTTAGCCTTGGACCTAGTATTCTGAGCTAAAATAGGAGCCTATTTCAGAAAAATTTTAAAAGAGGGCTCTTGTTCATGTCATTAATCCTTTCTGAATCTTGGTACAATTCACAGAGCACCAGACTATATTTTCTTTTTGGTATGGGAAAGAATTATTTTGTAAACAGTACAGTATTTTCCGTCATTTTAGTTGAACCTGGAGTATTAGTCCAGAACATATCTTGTGACATAGCCCTTGCAATTCATTTTGCTGAGATCTGTTAACTTCATAAGTTTACTAACAGAAGAAGGAAAAACACTGAAGAGTGACAGAGGAAGTCTGGGAAGAAGGCTCAGAGAAACAAAACATGAGGAACATTCAACCAATAATTAAAAATATATCAACAAAGTATAAAGTATAAATTATATAATTCAGTGGCCAATTAAGATGATAAAGAAGGACAGAGGAATGGGGAAAAGACAAATATAAGTTCATTAGGTAAACAGGAAGATGACTGCGTGCGTGTGAGCTCAGTCACTTCAGTCCTGTCTGAGCTCAGTGACCCCATGCACTGTAGCCCGCCAGGCTCCTCTGTCCATGGGATTCTCCAGGCAAGAATACTGGAGTGGGTTGCCATTTCCTCCTCCAGGGGGTCTTCCAGACTTAGGGATTGAAGCCGAGTCTCCTGCACTGGCAGGTGGGTTCTTTACCGCTGAGCCACCAGGAAAGCCCTGGAAAGATGACTGCTTATTTACTAAAAATATACTTCAATCCTAGTGATATCACCTATCTGGAATTATTAGTCCCAGGTTTAAAAAAAAATAAAAGTTGAAAATATACTGTCCTTAGGAACTTCACAGGAGCACAGACCTAGGAATGATTTTGGCAGAAACTGGAAAGGATCCTGTGGTGACAGAGCAGGAGGTAATCCTGCATTTCTCCTGCTCTATGAGAACCTTGACAAGGGACTTGTTAGGTAAGGATCTGGTCATTACAGAGCTAAGTTATGGGTGAAAAATAACTGAAGCCAATGATTAAGTTCATGCAAAGAATTCAGCAACAAACCCAATCAGAACTAGATGCTGTCTTCTCCCATACAGGCTGAAACTGCCGCAGGAAGAATTTAGATTAGACATAAGGAAATATATTCTGATTGAGATGATTGCAAGATATTGAAATGGGTCACCTAGGAAAGTTTTGGAATATTATTTCCTAGCAACTGCTAAAAATAGAACCGATGCTCAGAGATGGCTCTAGGCAAATGTGAGGAATCAGAGACTCAAGACCGTCATAGCAGAGGGCAGTATTAGAAATCATCAAATCCAGAGGATCCCAAATTTGTCTTCACGCTGAATCGCCTGGGAGTCTTTATCAAAATTCCCAAACCCAGGCCGCAGCTGGAGCCACTGCACTCACAGTACAGGCATCAGGATTTTGGAAAACTTCTCAGGAATTCCCAGTGGGCAGTAATGAAAGATCTCAGGTTACAGATAAAGAGAGGGAAAATGACTTTTCTGACTTTTCTAAGGTTACCAGGGTAGCAAGTGGCCCAGAAGAAAGACAGCCCAAGTCTCCTGATCTGGCACACAGATTTAAAACACAGAAATAAAGAAAGAGAAACAAGAGGGGAGGGAAGTTCAAAAGGGACGGGATATATGTATAGCTATGGCTGATTCATAAAAAAATAAAAGAAAGAAAAACAATTTATTTTACATATATGGAATAAATACATTACTACTATAGATAATTTAAAAGGAACACTGAAACTGCCAATGAAAATGAATAATTCTCAATCTACTATCTAGAGATGTTACTAATCACTGTTGATAATTCTGCATGTTATACTTTTTTCTCAGAGTTTGTATGTACTTTTAAAATTTTGTAAAGGTCAGGATCATCCCTATGAACATGGCAGTGGGGTTTCTAGAACTCCAGGAAGCTAAAGGTATGGATGGTGTTGGGTGCTGCTCTGGCATATGGCTGCCATTTTCTCCCCATCCTTGATGGACACGTAGCATGAGGTCTTATCTTTCTTGTCATCTGCATTCAGCTAGAGAACCAAATGGATTCAGGATGGACTCTAAGCTCTTCTTGAGTAGAGACACAAAGACACAAAGTCCAAGTGTAAAAGTCCGCCCTGTGGGGTTAATGTCACCCACAACCAGACAGAGCAGCTGCCTCTGCTTCCACTCATGTGGGCCTCTTCACTTCCCTTATGCTGGAGATCCTTGCCTTGTAAGTCAAGATCTCACCTAAATTTACGGTGGTCTGTATTTGTGTGTAAGTATGTATGTCTGTTCTCACCCATCCCAGACAACCAGGATGATGCAAAGCTATTATTCTGAATGGGGTAAATCTTTATCATTGATCCAAATAATCACTGTGATTTGGTGGATCCATAAAATCAAACTTCCACTAATGAAAGAAAATTCCAGTTTCAAAGCCCCTATTTTATTATTGCTAACCGGCCAATTAAAGCTTAAACCTAATTTTATGAGGTGACTTAAATCTGACACTCAAAATTCAATGTCTCTTCAGCACAGGTAGAAAATCAACACTTTTTAATATCAAAAGCCACCTTATTTTGAAAAGGAAGATTCTCTTTAGAATACCAAATGAGTCATAAGAAATGATTTAGAAAAGGAAGTGAGAAACTTGAAATGTAGCCTTCTCAAGTGTGCTCTTTACATCAATGGCATCAGTAAACACTGCTTCCATCACAGAGAAACATCTGAGTTTAATTAGGGGATTAGTTTTGCTTAGTCTGTGAAAGTGAAATACCTTTTTACATTCAGCTTTAAAGGTAGAGTGATCTATCCACTTCTGTAGTCATATCAGGTAGTTAATCTCGTATATATCTGTATTTTCACTTCAGAGCTGTGCAGAACACAGAAATAGAATATTTGATGGCTTATCTCTTTTCTATGACTACCCAAGCTGTTTCATAGAGGGAGCAAATGGTGTTAATAACTGTAATATTCTGATTTTTGGATCTGACTTGAGGTTATTTTTAATCTTTGGATGTAAGGTAATTAGGATGGGACATCTCTAAACCTGTTTTTCCTCAGATTTCACCATGTAATTCAGTTTTTCACAGGAAATCAAATTTACCTCTAATTATTTGCATGTGGCTCCATGTATGATATCGATAATGTCTAGCTATGTCTTAATGCCTCTCTGCCTTTCACTTTCTCTCCATGCCTCTTGCCCTCTTGGTCCATTAAATATAGTTGTCTGTGTCAGGGGTTGATGTATTTCAGATACCAAGGACTTTAATATAAATTAAAACCAACTTATTAAATAAAGAAATCTGATTTGAGAAAAGAAAATATATCTCTTAGACAAATTTCAAGTTTAAGTAATTTTTAATATTGTTTACTATTTGAATTCAGAAGTTCCTCCTTTTACCAACAGCTCCAAGGTAATGCACAAAAGTGAGTTCCAGTTCTGCCTGCTAGTAATCAGCAGTGTTTACTGAGGGACTTTCTTGGGCATCTCTGGATTTCAGCCCCTCCTCTACAGTGATGGGGTGGGCCCTAAGAATCCCTGGCATGAAGCGCAAAGTCTAAATGGCCCATAACATCTCTCACAGTTCAGTTCTAGAGAAAACTGGAGATCTCTGGGAACTTCATTAAGATCTGTGACAGTCTTATGTGTCAACTGGACTGGGTCAGAGAGTGCCCAGACATTTGGTTAAACATTTCTGTGAGCCTATTTCTATGTGAGCTTAGCATCTGAACTGGTAGACTGAGTAAAGCAGTGGCCCTCTCCAATGCAGGTGGCCATCATCTAATCCATTGAGGGCCTGAACAGAGCAAAAAAGCAGAGCAATGGAGAATTCTTTCTACTTGTTTGCATGAGCTAGGACACTGGTCTCCTATATTCAAACTGGGACTTATACCATCGGCTCTCCGAGTCCTCAGGCCTTTGGATTTGGACTGAAACTATACCACCAGCTTTTCTGGGTCTCCAGCTTTCATATGGCAGGTTGTGGAACTTCTCAGCCTTCATAGTTGTGTAAGCCAGTTTCTTACAGTGAATCTCAGTTTCTGTCTGCCTCTGTCTTTTATCTCTACCTCTATCTATATGTCCTACTTGTTTCTCTAGAGAACGCGGACTAAAACAAGATCTAAAAGGAAATCATCTAAAGATCAGTCATCTAGGAGGAGGAGGAAGGACTGGAAACTCTCATGGAAAACATCCACTTTCCTAATCCACAGGAATTATTTATGTATGGAACATTCACTATGTACCATCAGCATACAGTATATTATAAGCTTTAGTCAAATGAATAAAGGAAGTTTAAGATGCTGCTCTGCCCATAGATAGCTTACTGATTTTTTTTCCCCCCGCGTCAAATAAGCTTTATTTTTCCTGATGGAAGGGACTTACTGTGGGGAAAACTGGGTCCTGCTCTGGTGTGCAGGGCCATGCTCAGTAAATCTTTAATTTTCTGTTGATAGGTGGGGCTATGCTCCCTCCCTTTAAGTTGTTTGGCCTGAGAGGGCCTGGTCTTGGAGTCTGAAGACTCTAAGGTAGGGCTAAAGGTGATCTCCAAAAGGACCTATGCCTTGGTATGCCTCCCAGGACTGCTGCTGCCAATGCCCCTGTTCCCACAGCAGGGCCTATCAACCCATGCCTCCACAGGAGACCCTCAGACTGAGCCAGATCTGTCTGTGGGCGTCTATTTTGGGTCAGTGCTCTTTTCCCCTGAGTCCTGGTGTATATAAGGTTTTGTTTGTGTCCTCCAAGTGTCTTTATTTCCTCCAGTCCTGTGCAAGTTCTGTAATCAAATCCCGCTGAACTTCAAAGTCAAAAAAGATATCCTTTTCATCAAAGGGGATTGGAACCCAAGAGTAGAAAGTCAGGACAAACCTGCAGTAACAGGCAAGTTTGGCCTTGGAGTAAGGACTGAAACCAGGCAAAGGCTAACAGAATTCTGCCAAGATAATGCACTGGTCCTAGCAAACACCCTCTTCCAACACCACCAGAGAAGACTCTACACATGGACATCATCAGATCGTCAATACTGAAATCAGATTTGATTACTTTTTTTGTAGCCAAAGATGGAGAAGTTGGCTACAGTGAGCAAAAACAAAACCTGGAGCTGACTGTGGCTCAGATCATGAGCTCCTAATTGCAAAATTGAAGAAAGTAGGGAAAACTACCAGGCTATTCAGGTATGACCTAAGTAATACCTGACTTATGATCATACAGTGGGAGTGAGAGATTCAAGGGATTAGATCTGACAGAGCGCCTGAAGAACTATGAATGGAGGCTTGTAACATTGTATAGGAGGTGGTGAGCAAAACCATTCCCAAGAAAAAGTGTAAAAAGGGAAAGTGGTTGTCTGAGGAGACCTTACCAATAGCTGAGAAAACAAGAGAAGCAAAGGGCAACAGAGAAAGAGAAAGATATACCCTATTGAAGGCAGAGTTCCAAAGAACAGCAAGGAGAGATAAGAAAGCCTTCCTCAGCGATTAGTGCAAAGAAGCAGAGGAAAACAATAGAATGGGAAAGACTAGAGATCTCTTCAAGAAAATTAGAGATACCAAAGGAACATTTCATGCAAAGATGGGCACAATTAAGGACAGAAATGGTAAGGACCTAACAGAAGCAGAGGAGATTAGAAGAGCTGGCAAGACCACACAGAAGAAATGTACAAAAACAGTCTTAATGACTCAGATAACCATGATGGTGTGGTCACTCCCTAGAGCCAGACATCCTCAAGTGTGAAGTCAAGAGGGTCTTAGGAAGCATTTGTACAAACAAAGTGATGGAATTCCAGCTGAGCTATTTCAAAGCCTAAAAGATTATGCTATTAAAGTGTTGCGTTCCATATGCCAGCAAATTTGGAAAACTCATCAGTGGCCACAGGACTGGACAAAGTCAGTTTTCATTCCAATCCCAAAGAAGGGCAATGCCAAAGAATGTTAAGACTACCACACATTGTGTTCATTACACATGCTAGCAACATAATGCTCAAAATCTTTCAAGCTAGACTTCAACACTACATAAATTGAGAATTTCCAGATGTACAAGGTGAATTTAGAAAAGGCAGAGGAAGCAGAGATCAAACTGCCAACATCTGCTGGATCATAGGAAAACCAAGGAATTCCAGAAAAACATCTATTTCTGCTTCATTGATTATGCTAAAGCCTTTTACTGTGTGGATCACAACAAACTGGAAAATTTTTAAAGATATGAGAATACCAGACCACCTTACCTGCCTGCTGAGAAACCTGTATGCAGGAAAGAAGCAACAGTTAGAACTAGACATGGACCAACACACTAGTTCAAAATTGGGAAAGAAGTCAAGGCTGTATACTGTCACCCTGCTTATTTAACTTCTATGCAGAGTACATAAAGCAAAAAAAAAAAAAAAAAAAAGCCATGCTGGATGAATCATAAGGCTAATAGAGTTCTGCAAAGAGAATGCACTGGTCATAGCAAACACTCTCTTCCAACACCACCAGAGAAGACTCTACATATGGACATCACCAGATGGTCAACACCAAAATCAGATTGATTCTATTCTTTGCAGCCAAAGATGGAGAAGCTCTATACAGTCAGCAAAAACAAGACCAGGAGCTGACTGTGGTTCAGATCATGAACTCCTTATTGCCAAATTCAGACTGAAATTGAAGAAAGTGGAGAAAACCACTAGACCATTCAGGTATGACCTAAATCAAATCCCTTATGACTATACAGTGGAAGGGAGAAATAGATTAAAAGGACTAGATCTGATAGACAGAGTGCCTGATGAACTATGGATGGAGGTTCGTGACATTGTACAGGAATGAACCCCTGACTTCACTATTTCACAAAATAAGATCTTTAACCTGCATATCTCATTTGTCCCTTTTAAATAAATCATAATTAATAAAATTCAACCTACAGGGAGTTGTATAGAATAGTGATGATTGGTTTATATGGCACGGCATTGCTAATCAAGAGATGGGATCTTGAAGACATAGAAAACACATTTATGGTAATCAAAGGGGAAAGGGGGTGGGAGGGATAAATTAGGAGTTTGGGATTAGCAGACACAGACTACTATCTGTAAAATAAAGGTCCTACTGTACAGCACAGGGAACTATAGTCAATGCAATGACATGAGCTGTAGCCAGCCAGGCTCCTCTGTCCACAGGATTGTCCAGGCAAGAATACTGTAGTGGATTGCTATTTCCTTTTCCAGAGGAACTTCCTGAACCAGGGATTGAACCTGGGACTCCGCATTGTAGGCAGATTCTTTGCTGCATCATCTATACTTCAATAAAGAAGATAAGGTTTTGTAATCTCCGGAAAAATAGAATTACATTATTGCTCCTAGAGAAATAAAATTCCTAGAAAATTATTTAATAGTTGGTCTTAAAAGTAAAAAGATATCCAACAAAAGAGAGAAAGAGATATTGAGAGAGAGGTTTTCAAATATTCCTACAAGCATCAGAGCTGGAGGGTACCTGTAGCAGAGACTGCTAGCTGTCAGTCAAAATATACTTTCCTTTCTTCTGTAGTTGTCCAATGAATTCACAACACATCTAATCTTTATGTGACCTATCTATGGTTTGACATGGGAAGCATGTTAGTATTCCTACTAGACATTTTTACATGGTCTGAAATATTTTTCTATGGTATGCTAAGCTTTAGGCTATCTGTATCTTAAGCAGTTAACCTCAAGATTTCTCCAATATTGCCTAAAGAATGTTTCCACGTATTTTCAGAAGATTTTCTCTTTTTTTGGATATAGAATCTAAGTCAGAATGATTTAAGTAGTGTTTAATCCATTAATCTCTTCCACCTACTTCAAAGAGATGACACTGTCATAGAAAGCCAGAGAAAATATGAGGGGGTGGGACAGACAGATAATCTTCTTGGTAGGAGGGTGCTCAAGTCAGCAGTTTCTTTCATAATACTATATTAACAAAAGGAGTTCAAGAATGGCCTTCAAGCATTTAAGATTCCTAAGGAGCCTATCAAGCATTACATTGTTTTAAGCATATTTCCAAGTCAAAATTAACAGAGATAAGGAGTCAGTCACACCTCCAGACAAAGGAATTACTAGTTAACATTAAAGTCTTTCACTATGCATGTCCTTAAACAGTAATTACTAATATGCCTGTGTTTTTCATATACATTAGTGCTGCTGAGGGAAAATTAGCCTCAAGTCTGATGAGGAGTTATTTTTAGAGGCATGTCCTTAGTTAGTTGAGCATCAGACTTTTTATCTGAGGGTCCAGGATTCAAGTCCCTGTTCAGGTGTTTACTTTGGGCTTCCCAGGTGGTACTAGTTGTAAAGAACCCACCTACCAATGCAGAAGATGTTAAGAGACATGGGTTTGATCCCTGGGTCGGGAAGATCCCTGGAGGATGGCATGGCAACCCACTCCAGTATTTTTGTCTGGAGAATCCCATGGACAGAGAAGCCTGGAGGGCTACAGTCCACGGGGCCGCAAAGAATTGGACACGACTGAAGTAACTGAGCACGCATGCACTGAAGAGAAGTTATCTTGAGCACTGTATCCTTTGAGACAGGACATAGAAATGGGAAGTTAGGAGACAGCTTTCAATGAGGCTTGTCAGGGTACAAAGTTCATCTTGTTAGTAGGTTAGTGATATTTCTTAAACATGCATTAAAGAAGAGATACTTCAATGAAATAAATGCATTAGAGTTGCTAATCTGTTCATTTATTTAGCCAGCAAAAGTTTGTGGGGCCTTGTTCTATATCAGAATCTCTGAAAGGTGCTAAGAATACAGAGATGAAACGCGGTCCCACCTGTAAGAGGTCAACACCTAGTGTGGAGCTGGACGTGTAAAATCAAAATAACTATACCATGGGGTAATCATATTTGATCATCTCCCAAGCTGCAAATACCTCCAATTCTTCCAGAGCTTTAAGGGCAGAAGTATCTTACTCAATTTTCAATTCCTAGTGCCTAGCCCAGTGCCTGGCCCATAGAAAGAGTTTAAAACATGTCCTGATGACATGACAAAGGTGTCTATTCTCACCACTATTATTCAACATAGTTTTGGAAGTCCTAGCTATAGCAGTCAGAGAAGAAACAGAAATAAAAAGAATCCAGATCAGAAAAGAAGAAGTAAAGCTCTCACTGCTTGCAGATGACGTAGTACTATACATTGAAAACCCTAAAGATACTATCAGAAAATTACTAGTGTTAATCAATGAATTTAAGAAAGTTCCAGGATACAAAATTAGTGCACAGAAATCACTTGCATTTCTATATGCTAAAAATAAAAAATCAGTCAGAGAAATTAAGGAATCAATCCCCTTCACCATTGCAACAAAAATAATAAAATATCTAGGAATAAACCTACCTAAGGAGACAAAAGACCTGTATACAGAAAAGTACAAGACACTGATGAAAGAAATCAAAGATGGCATAAACAGATGGAGAGATATTCCATGTTCTTGGGTAGAAGAATCAATATTGTGAAAACGACTAAACTACTAAATGCAATCCACAGATTCAATGCGACCTCTATCAAATTACCAATGGCATTTTTCACAGAACTAGAACAAAAAATTTCACAATTAATATGGAAACACAAAAGTGCCTGAATAGCCAGGAAGTCTTGAGAAAGAAGAATGGAGCTGGAGGAATCAAAGTTCCTGACTTCAGACTATACTACAAAGCTACAGTCATCAAGACAGTATGGTACTGGCACAAAAATAGAACTATGGACCAATGGAACAAGATGGAAAGCCCAGAAATAAACCCATGCACCCATGGGTACCTTGTTTTTTGACAAAGGAGGTAAGAATATACAATGGGTTAAAGACAACCTCTTCAATAAGTGGTGCTGGGAAAACTGGACAGCTACATTAAAAGAATGAAATTAGAACACTTCCTAACACCATACACAAAGACAAACTCAAAATGGATTAAAGACCTAAAGGCAAGACCAGAAACTATAAAACTCTTAGAGGAAAATATAGGCAGAACACTCGATGACATAAAACAAAGCAAGATCCTAGAGTAATGGAAATAAAAACAAAACTAAACAAGTGGGACCTGATTAAACTTAAAAACTTTTGCATAGCAAGGAAACTACAACAAGGTGAAAAGACAACCCTCAGAATGGGAGAAAATAAGAGCAAATGAAACAACTGACAAAGGATTAATTTCCAAAATATACATACAGCTCAATACCAGAAAAACAAACAACTCAATCAAAAAGTGGTGAAAAGACCTAAACAGACATTTCTCCAAAGAAGACATATATATGGCTAACAAACACATGAAAAGATGCTCAACATCACTCATTATCAGAGAAATGCAAATCAAAACAATGAGATATCACCTCACACTGGTCAGAAAGGCCATTATCAAAAAGACTACAAACAATAAATGCTGGAGAGGATGTGGAGAAAAGGGAACTCTCTTGCACTGTTGGTGGGAAACTGATACAGCCACTATGGAAGATGGTATGGAGATTCCTTAAAAAAAAACTAGGAATAAAACCACTATATGACCCAGCAATCCCACTCCTAGGCATATACCCTGAAGAAAACAAAATTGAAAAAGACACATGTACCCCAGTGCTCACTGCAGCACTGTTTGCAATAGCTAGAACATGGAAGCAACTAGATGTCCATTGACAGATGAGTGGATAAAGAAATTGTGGTACATATACACAATGTAATATTACCCAGTCATAAAAAGAATGCATTTGAGTCAGTTCTGATGAGGTGGATGAACCTAGAGCCTATTATACAGAGTGAAGTAAGTCAGAAAGAGAAAGATAAATATTCTATGCTAATGCATACAAACAGAATCTAGAAAGATGGTACTGGAGAATTTATTTGCAGGGCAGCAGTGGAGAAAAAGACATAAAGAACAGACTTATGGACAAGGGGAGAGGGGAGGAAAGGGTGAGATGTATGAAGAGAGTAACATGGAAACTCACATTACCATATGTAAAATAGATAGCCAATGGAATTTGCTATATGTCTCAGGGAACTCAAACAGGGGCTCTGTATCAACCTAGAGGGGTGGGATGGGGAGGGAGATGGGAGGGAGGGGACACATGTATACCAATGGCTGATTCATGCTGAGGTTTGACAGAAAACAGCAAAATTCTGTAAAGCAATAATCCTTCAATTAAAAAATAAAAAAAAAAACAAACACATGTCCTGATAACTTTGTGGCTACATCCGGTTTACTCTGAAGGCTGAGGCACCTAGAGAGACTAAGGAGGTAAACACAGCTCCAGAGGCTGGCTGGCTTGCTTCCTCTCTGCTGACAGTGGTGAGAGGCATTGCTGACGTGTGGTTGCAGGTGTGCTGACTGCCCATGTGACCTCCTCTCTCTGCAGAGGCTGTACAGTGCACTCGAGGGATCTCCTTCCGGGAGGCAACTTCAGGCCTCACTGAGCTCCTTCCCTGCTTCTCACTTCTGCACCTCCTGTACATCTTTCTTAGGGACTTGAAGCTAACAGCGTGTTTAGGCAGCTGGCTAGGAAGAAATTCCAAGAGGAAGCATGGAGGAAACTCCTTCAGGGAACAGGCATTTTTTTAGACAGCCCAAATTAGGAATATTTGGTTCTTTGACCTAAAATTACAATAGTTTGAGCCAAGATGAATTTGCTGTGATTTTTCAATAAAATGTAGGATATGGAGGTACAAAACTCCACGTAAGGCCTCACTGAATCTAACCATTCAACCTGAGCTTGAGCAATGTCAGTCTTCACACACAAACAGGTTCCCCAGTCACTTAAGATACGCATAAATGTGTACGTGGTGATGACTGTCTTTAGTAGGAGGACTGGAATTTTAGGGCACTTTAGGTCAACATTAGTTGAATTGCATGCTGTTAGGTATTACATAGTCTGTGCATAGCCTAGATCATACCATGTAGAATATAAAACAGGTCCAAAGTTACATCATGGCATGAGTGGTTGCTGTTACCTGTATTGTAATGGCATTGTAACACAACAACTGTGTCTCACTGACTGACACTGAGACCAAGACAGCCGCAGAGGACAGGTCAGGGCAGTCCCTGGGAGAGATCTGTACCCCAGAGACAGAGCTGATTGTTTACATCAGCTATGAAAGTGCAAATACTCAATTACATTAGAAGGTGATACGGCACTTTTCAAGTGTTTTTCATGTCATGTGATTAACAATTAGCCATCCATCCATTCATTAACAAGTATTTATTAAATACTTACTAGGTACCCCAGAGGAGGAAATGGCAACCCACTCCAGTATTCCTGCCTGAAAAATTCCATGGACAGAGGGACCTGGGAGGCTACAGTCCAAGGGGACGCAGAGAGTCAGATATGACTGAGCAACTGATCATGGACGCAGGTACCAGACACTGTTTTAGCTCTTGAGGTACAGTGTTACATAAGAGACAAGATCCCTTTCCTCATTGAGGTTCCATTTTAACGTGCACAGAGAACAGACAGAGGTAAATAAAAACAAATAAGGGAAGACAAAGTGATAAATCTAAGAGTGAAAAACAAAATCTGAGGTGCTATGCAGCAACTGGTGGTCAGCTTCAGGTTTTCTGAGGCGTTGACACTTGAGCTAGAATCTGAAGGACAAAAAGGAACCTGCCACACCAGGACTTGGGAGAAGAATGTTCCCTGCAGAGGAAAGAGTGGAGACAGCAGGCAATGGGGCTGTTGTGCGAGATGAACAGAGAGCTCGGTGGTGCCCCTGGAGCTGGTGAAGGGCTGAGACGCAGAAGAAGCTGGAAAGGAGATCAGGTGCCAGGCCTGAGGCAGGATGATGACCAAAAAAAAAAAAAAAAAGGAGGGTTTAAGAACGGAATAAAATGAGAAGCAGAAGGAATACTGGAACCAGATAATATAGAAATGGAGATTGGAAGCACTGAACTTGCCCCAGGCATGGTTTTCATCTGGGTCTCCCTGTTGTTTAGAACAGTCTCTAATAAAGCCGATCTGCAGTGCCATTCTTCATCAGTCTTGAAATGAAGAATGTGGCACTTTTCGGTCTCTTTAAGAATCTGAGATTCTACTACAGTGCCCGTTGGAATTTACCGCTTTTTTCTTGATTACCAACATAGTACACATTTATGACAGAACATTTGGAAAATACAGATAAGCTAATGGAAGAAATTAAATCACTCCCAAGTACAGCCACCCAAGGATAACTACTGTGAGCATTTGGGCACAGACTCTCTTGATGATTATACAGTGCAGTGATTCAGAATAGAGGCTTTGGAGTCTGGGAGGAAATCATGACTTTATAACTTGCTAAATGAGAGTTGTTCATTTTCAGTCTATGTTAATTGCTTATAAAATGCCATGCAAATGTCTGCAATATCTTTAAGCCTCAGTTTTCTCATCTGCAGGATGAGAACAGTAATATTACCTTCCTCATAGGTCTGCTGGGGCTTCCCTCATAGCTCAGTTGGTAAAGAATCTGCCTGCAATGCAGGAGACCTGGGTTCATTTCCTGGGTTGTTGGGAAGATCACCTGGAGAAGAGAATGGCAACCCACTCCAGTATTCTTGCCTGGAGAATCCCACGGGCAGAGGAGCCTGGTGGGCTACAGTCCACTGGGTTGCAGAGAGTCGGACACGACTTAGCGACTAAACCACCACCAGGCCTGCTGGGAGGATTAAATGAGAATCCATACAAAGCTCCTGAGGCAGTGCCTGGCACAGAGTATGTGTTCCAAACACTCAGTTGTGTCCGACTCTTTGTGACCCCATGGGCTATACAGGACATGAAATTCTCCAGGCCAGAATACTGGATTGGGTAATTGTTCCCGTCTCCAGCAGATCTTCCCAACCCAGGGACCGAACCCAGGTCTCCCGCATTGCAGGCATATTCTTTACCAGCTGAGCCACCAGGGAAGTCATTCCAAATACATTAGGTATTAAGCTATTAGAATTTTATGAACCTGGGATCATACTGTAAAGTTATCATTATATAAATTAGTATTCCTATTATCACTAGACATTTTTACATCGTCTTAAATATTTTTCTATGTTGTAGTTTTTAATGGTTTTATAGCATTTTACTGTAGAGATAATAATTTAGTTAATTCTGCTGTGGTACACTTGGGCTATTCCCAATTTTCACCACTTAAAAAAAATCTACAGATAAAACATTGCAAACTTTTATGACTATTTCTCTAAGATAAATTCTAAGAAGTGGCTGGGTCAAGTGGCGTGTATATTTCCAAGACTCTGTGACACATTTTATTATGTCTTCTGCTAAGGATTTAGATTAAACCCTCGATAAGAATAACGTCGGGAAGTAAGTAGTTCACATATGTGTGCAGTTTCATAGGTCTGATTTACCATCAGCTTGGTGAAATACAACCCCCACCCCCATGCCTCATGCCTTTTTCCCCACACCTGTTCACACCTTCTGGTCAGCACCATCCTCTCTCATTCCTTAAGGAAGCTTCTCAGTTCCAGGCTTCCAGCTGAGCAAATATGCTTACAATTTTCTGATTTGCTAGGAATTCTGCACTTAGTCACTTCACCTGAAGCTATAAACGGATAGCACTTTTAGTACATTAGAAATCCAAGCCCCTCATCTTATAATGCAGAAACTAAAGTGGAAGGGAGCAAATGCCTTGTTTAAGTCGGTCATCTGGTCCATGCCACTGCTGGACAGCAACTCAAAGCTAGCTCATTCCTTTATCTCTAATACCTAGTTCAGCAGCCAACATGTATAGATAGCCATTAATGTTTGCTGATAACTACTTGAAGTAACGAGTAACAACTCTGGTCTCTCAACTCTCAGGACACACCAGGAGAAACCAGAAGAAAACTAGGCTTCCTGGGCTGAGATGGGCATCAGGTAGAGAAGGGATTCACCTAAGCTTGCCTTGTTCCAGAGAGAGCAAAGCCAGGGGTAAGAAAACAGGTAGCTGCTGGTAGGCCAATTTCAACCTAATTCAGGGAAGACCTTTTTAATAGTCAGGATTGTCCAAAACTGAAATAGATTTTCTTGAAAAGAAGTGAGCTGTTCCTAACTGGAAATGTTCAAATAGAAACAAGGTATGTTTGAATAAATAATTTGTCAAATATGTTTAAGAAGAAAAACTGTTTTGTGTGACTGGTTGGAATAGATGACTTCTAAGGTCTCCACCAGAAAGAAGATTAAGTGATTTTATGGATAGACAGATGGACAATTTTTTTTCTTGTTATGTTACTTTGTGTTTATGTCTTTCTAGTGTGGACCCATTGTCTCCTCCTTACAAATAGGAATCGATAAATTCTAAAGTCTTTTGTTCCCCAAGATTCTATGGTTCTAAGTCATCGTTTTAGTGCTAACACAGTAGGAATTCAAAAGAAACTTAAATTCTCTTTTAAGTCAGAAAATTCTACATTTAAGATAAATTGAGCTACAGCCTCCATGCAGTTGAATAACTGGAACTCAGCTGGTCTCAATCAAATCTATCAGTTGATCACATTCAAGAGTACTAAATATGCATTAACTTTTTTTTTTAATAAAAAGGTTAAAACTAAAAGAAGAAATTTGGGTGGACTGTATTGTGATGAGATTAAAGTGTTCTCTTACTAGGCTTCTGATTGATGGTATGAAATTTGACTGGAATTATTTGGTTCATGGGGTCGCAAAGAGTCAGACACGACTGAGCAACTGAATTGATTTCCTAGAATATAGAGAACTTTTTAATATTAAATTGCTAGTATGATTTAATTGCACTTCGAGTATGAAATTACTGAAAGACTGCCCATTGTATAATACTTTTGTCCAAATTCTAGTGGTAAGACTGACACATAAATGAACCATATTACGGGAATACTTTCAATTTGCAAGATTTCCCATCAGTAATAGAAATGGAGGTCCTGACAAGTTCATACTTGGATTGGGTGAAAAGCTCCACTCTCAAATAGTCATCTCGCAAAGCTTTGGTGAGAATCATAGATGGGACCTGTGATGCATTCTTTGCAAATCTAACCAGGAAGGAAATGAATAAAAAACAGCCAAGGATGCCTTTTTTGGCTTCCCTTTTCCCTTTCTTTCTTTCCCCACTCCCTCTCTTATTAGAAGGTTAAACAAGGAAAAGTAATGTTCAAATTAAGTATTTAATTTATTAACACTGTCATTGTTTTGAACACTCTTAACAGTAAAAAAAAAAAAAAAAGAAAGAAAAAGAAAAATTATGGCTCAAGTCAAGATGGGCTATCATTGATTAGAATTTCTCAGCTCTGCCTTTTTTCCCCACCCAGTGAGGAAAATGTATATTTCAGGGATAGCAAGATCCTCTACGTTTCAGACATTGTGCTAGATGTCAGATAGAGGAAAAAAAAAAAAAAAAAATCAGGCATGAAGCTTGACCTCATAGAAGCATAGCGAATGCATAGCATAGGCTCATCAAGGGAGCCTGATGAGACTCAGTAGTTCTTCCTGACCCCAAACGCCAGACAGTCACTGCTAATCTACCACAGAATTGTAAGAGTTGACAACTATTAGTCATCCCATGTAGGAAGTCAAAAGTTCTCTGGTAACCAGGTCTCATTCTAACAGTTATAGTCATGGTTTGTTCATGTCTATAAAGACCCATTTCAACCTAGAGGGCTGGGAGGAGCACAAAAAGGAGGGAGTAGATGTATATTTAAGATTCATGGTGCTGACTCACGTTGTCGGACGGCAGAAACCAACAGAACACTGTAAAGCAATTATCCTCCAATTTTTAAAAAAAGATCCACTTCTTATGTCTCTTTGTTTGACTTTTTGAATTCCACTCTCAGAAACACGAAACAGAAAAAATGAACCAAAAAGCTACCTCCACAGCTGCTTTCGCTCTTTCAAACTCTTCTTCTAAGGAATGGTTTCTGGAAAGCAAGGCACTCCCCCAGCGCTGCTCTTTGGTCAGTCGAGCCTGAAATAAACCAAACATAATTTTGGAATCACGTAATATAAAATACAAACATTTTTCCTTTTCTCATAGTACCCTAGACTTGAAGAAGCACCTGTGACTGACGTCACTTTTGGAGTACTTTGCAAGCACAACGCTTCTTAAACGGGGCTGCCAAAACGTGCGTCCCACTCACACGCACGCATCTTCTAACAGAGAGTCTCAGCCGAGGTCATATTAAAACAACACCCAGGCCCCACCTCCCAAAGATCCTACATCTCATTGGTCTAGGTTCAAGGCGTTGATAGGTTAGGAAGTCTTCCCCACAGTCAGGCTGGAATCTCTGTTATAGAACACACCTGGAAGCTGATGTTTGCGCTTTCAGTTTGTTAGGAGGATCAGCCTCAGGTGAAGCTGCGAAGGCTGCAGCCACGGAAGGTAGCTGCTAGGCCTTTCCCCTTCCACTTGAGCTGGGCTTCATGCTGAATTCTCTTTCCTTTGCCTTCCCTCTCTTGGCACACATCTGTCTCATGCCACATTTCCTCAGGTCACTGCTCTCTGCTTAATAATCACTTGGATAAAATCATGTCTGATAATGCCAACTGCTTTGTCACAATTAACAGGAAATGTGATACACAACTTAGCTAAATGTAAATATTTTCAGAAGATCCCCCACAAAGAGTTTGCTAGAATTTAAAAAAAAATCTATTTTAAATTTCACAAACAATGATTACATTCTTTTTGAAAAAATTAATCATGGTAAATCAGAGACATAATTCTAGACATTTTCCCCTTGAATTTTCATGTATATTTATGCACCCATGGATAGAATATCACAGTGTTTCAAAAAGCTTTTGGAAAGGTAAATGGTGCTATTCTGTCGTTTGTTTTTTTCTATTCAGCAATGTACCTAGGAGAGTCTCCACACGTTGCATTCCTAGATCTACCTCAGTCTTTTCCCAAGGATTTCCTAGTAAGTATACACTGTATGTTGATTAGAACTCTCTCCATGAGCATTGAATGTGTCTGATTTTTCTCCATGTGATTGCTTGTTTTCTTATCTTCTTCTCTGATCCTCTTGCTCTGCTGTGGGGTCCACAGCGGGAGGACTTTGGTAACTCTTGTACTGCCCCACCCTGAGTCCAGGGTCTGACAAGTGATACATGCCCCAAGGATGCCTGCGGATGGATTGCTGGGGGAGGGCCAGCACCACTAAGGCAGCTAGGCCTTGGGGAGCAGGGGGAGAGAGGCTCGGAGTCAAGTCTCCTACCCCCTTTCACTGCAGGGCAGCGGTGGCTCCCTGGCCACGTGGGAGATTGCTGTTCTGTAGGGGTGCTCAAGCCCTGCTTCTAGGGGAATTACTTGAACAGACCTGGGCTCCACTCCAGACCAATGAAGTGATCTTTGAAGGTGGGGCCCAGGAATTAAATGTTTGAAAGCTCTGTGGTGATTTTTAAAAGTAGTCACATTTGAAAACCAAAACTATGGCAAAACTTTGCTCTTCCCCCAGCACTTACCATCTATTCTGTTCGGTTGCTTTTCATTCTTTCTCCACCATTAGTGGTCCTCAAGAGGAACCCCCCTCTTTAATGATTACACAGTGTTCAATCCCTGTGTTGGGAAGATCCCCTGGAAGAAGAAATGGCAACCCACTCCAGTATGCTTGCCTGGGAAATCTCATGGACAGAAGAGCCTGGCGGGCTACAGACCACGGGGTCATAAAGAATCAGACACGGCTTAGAGACTGAACACCACCAATACCAGGACTTACTACATGCCAGGTACTGCTTCAAGTCCTTTACCTACTGGAATTCATGTCTTTTCAACAACCTGAGGTAAGTACTAGCATTGACTTCATGACCCTGAAGCACAGAGGGCTGACTTGACTTGCCCCTGGTCTCACAGCTGGTTGAGCGGTAGGACCATTGCTTCTGGGCCATGCTGAAAACCACTGCATGCACTGCCTCTCACAGGAGGCTGTACTCAACTGGCCATTTTACGAAGATGCAAAAATATAGAAAAGTTGTCCCTTGGAGACAGGGACATTCATGCAAGGTTGAGAGAGCTAGCCAAGAAGCTGTCTAGAATACCATGGGCTGAAAATAATAATAATAAAGTAATGACTAGGTATGTTTCTGAGCATAAAGAAGTCTTAGACTGCCTTCTGCCTTAATGGATGTGAAAGGTTAATTTATTGGAACACTAACTTATGTTTTCTCCTCCTTGATGTATTTATTCCCTGCTGTATCCCTGGCCTCTCCTTCTAAGAGTAGGTACTCCACAAATAATCAGTAAATATACTGTCAGGGAATACATGAGTGACCAAATTAAAGGTATTTCTCTTCCCTACTCCCAGAAGGTAGCTGTGTGTTCTCAGTCAAGGTCTCAGGGCCAATCTGGAGGCTAAGGAGAGTTTATAGGAGATTGAAAGAGACTTGATTTTTGTGCTGTACCTGGACTGGCAGATGTCTATGCTAGTAAACCCTGGTTTGGGGGTGGAGTGCGGATGGCTGCAGGATGCCCTAGTGGGGTTCCTGGTAAAGAGCGATGCCTGTGAGTAGCTCAGGGTTGAGGCCTCTGGAGCAGTGCCTGTGGTCAGAAAAGGGAGGGTGATGAAGGCAGGTCAAGGCAGTGATGCTATTGCCTTGGCATCAGTGCCTTGCTCACTGGTGGATGAGGCTCAGTGGCCTCCCAAACAAGCATCCTCCCTTATTCTCTGTGCCCTGTGGAAGCTACTCTATTTTTCTAATCCAGAAAATTGAGTCAGGGAGGTGAACACTGACAGAGGTTCCAGAGATTAGGATATGAACGTGTCTTTTAGGGGGGCCACCATTCAGCCCACTGCCACCCTCATCTGACACTCTTGGGTGACAATATATTTGCTTAACAAATATAAAGGTACAGATGATGTATAACCTTTTAGAACTGATAACCTATTAGGATCTTACAGCCTGGTAGAGAAGTTAATGTCATAGATGATATGACTTTATTGTCTTATAGACAGTTAATCAAACTTGTATCTAACTTGGTAAACTTTTTATTTTGACATTTCTTTCCCAGCTGGCTACATAAATCTCTGTTCCTAATTCCTTTAATTTTAGAACCAATTCTTTTATTTTCCTGCAGGTTTGTTCATGAAATAAATATTTGTTGAGATAAAGTTAGAAAAAATGGACACACATGGTAAGAAATAAACTTTGTGCATTTATATAATGATGAAAGACATTAGGAGAAGAAAGAGGAAGCACTAACATTTTTATCCCCAAGGCACCTCCTTTAATTAGAGGCACTTTTCACCAGTGAAATATGATCTGTCTTTCCTGTGAAGCCTGACCGAACAGGACTCCATTACTGTCACTGGCTTCCCTTCATCAATGTTTCACGACCCAAGTGGATTATGAATCATAGGATGCAAAGGGCACCATACATCAGGAAGAAGAAAATCTCTCAGGATTCTAGACTTACAGTTTATGGTCTCTTCACTACCTAAAACAGTAAATGTAAATACAATCTTACTGTGCAAATGAAATTTTGTTTTGATAGGACAGTTACTATTTAGGTAAATGCTATTTCCCACACTGTTAGGAAAGCCTTATGTTATTACTAATTTGAATGTTAGCTACCTCACATTTTAAAGCCATTTATTTTTCCTAAGGAAGCATAAAATAAATGCTATAAAATATAAGTAGATACTGAATGTAAACAAAGGCAGTTTGCAAGCTGAGGGTAGTATATATCTAAAGGTTCTCAAACATTTTAGCAGTGTGCCGAGGCATGCTGATTTAGGACTGAGAATGAAAAACAGACTAAACACACAGTCAAGAACAGCCTTCATTTTGAACAATATATATTTTTTTAACATCTAATTTCATTACGGGCAAAACTGTAATATGGAAAAACATAAATAATGCTAGTAAACTGCAGATATTTCTTAATATTTAACTAGAGGAATGATAAACAAGACAGTTACACCTGTAAGTTGGACTTACAGCTATTTTGGTAGCACAATGGCTGTAATAGCTGTTCTCAAGCTTTAGCGTGCATTAGAATCACCCACAGGTCACCTTCAGTTTGCAGGGCTCCCCCCCTTGGGTTTCTGAGTCAGTAGGTGTGGGGTGGGGTATAGAACTGTCATTTCTAACAAGTTCCCAAGTGATACTGACACTGCTGGTTTAGGGACCACACTGTGAGAACTGCTGATCTAGGAATTGACATTATGTATATGTGGGTGGAACTCTGGAGTTCACAAATATACTTTGACGTAGTCATTTCTTTCCTTCTTTGCATGGTTTTGAAAAATGCTCTACAATTAACAGTTACCTCCTGGAAGTGCTTTGGCTTTAAAAACAGCATTTTAATTCATTTAAGCTAATTGGATTTTAGGGTATTACAGTCTCCAAAGAAGGAAAGCATTTAATTCCCCCAGCTGTTGATTGCACTGAATGACTGGCTCTAGGTGAAGGGAGAGAAGAAAGAATTAAATAACTCTGAAAATAATATTATGCTTTATTTTCTTTATTCAAAATTATGACTGTGATCAAAACAGTCAAATATGATTTGCAAATGACTGTATTTGTGGCTGTGGTTGTCCTAGCATAATTTTCTTGGCTAACATCTAAAGCCATCATTCATAGTTCCTGATACAATTAATAGATATCTTCCACCAAAACACATTTTAAAAAGGCTCAGCATCTTTCTGAAGGAATTGGAGGAGAAAAGGGATTTGCTTAACTGTAGAGAAGAAAAATATAACAACTAGCAGAGATATATAACAGTCATTAAAAACAGTCTCTCTAAAGTCACTTTGCCTGGGGTCAAATCCTGGTTTACCATTTACTATTAATGGTGACCTTGGACAAATTACTTAACCTTTATAATCCTCAGTTTTTTGGGAGGGTGGGGCATGCCACTTGGTTTGTGAGATCTTGTTGTTGTTCCATTGCTAAGTCCTGTCTGACTCCTTGTGACCCCATGGACTGTAGCACACCAGGCTTCCCTGTCCTTCACTATCTCCCAGGGTTTGAGCAAACTCACGTCCATTGAATCGATAATGTCATCTTACCATCTCATCCTCTGTTGCCCCCGCCTCCTCCTGCCTTCAATCTTTCCCAGCATCAGGGTCTTTTCCAATGAGTTGGTTCTTATGTGTATGGTGGCCAAAATATTGGAGCTTCAGCTTCAGCATCAGTCAGTTCAGTCACTCAGTTGTGTCTGACTCTTTGCGACCCTATGGACTGCAGCACAACAGGCCTCCCTGTCCATCATCAACTCCCTGACCTTGGTCAAACTCATGTCCATCGAGTCAGTGATGCCATCCAACCATCTCATCCTCTGTCATCTCCTTCTCCTCCCACCTTCAATCTATCCCAGCATCAAGGTCTTTTCCAAAGAGTCAGTTCTTTGATTCAGGGGGCCAAAGTATTGGAGCTTCAGCTTTAGCATCAGTCCTCCCAATGAATATTCGGGACTGATTCCCTTTAGGATGGACTGGTTGGATCTCCTTGAAGTTCAAGGGATTCTCAAGAGTCTTCTCCAACACCACAGTTCAAAAGCATCAATTCTTCAACAGAAAGCTTTCTTTATGGTCCAAACTCACATCCATACATGACTACTGGAAAAGTCATTTTGATTTAGGTCATACCTGAATGGCTTAGTGGTTTTCCCTACTTTCTTCAATTTAAGTCTGAATTTGGCAATAAGGAGTTCATGATCTGAGCCACAGTCAGTGCCAGGTCTTGTTTTTGCTGACTGTGTAGAGCTTCTCCATTTTTGGCTGCAAAGAATATAATCAATCTGATTTTGGTACTGAGCATCTGGTGAGGTCCATGTATAGAGTCGTTTCATGTATTGTTGGAAGAGGGTGTTTGCTATGACCTGTGCATTCTCTTGGCAAAACTTGGTTAGCCTTTGCCCTGCTTCCTTCTGTACTCCAAGGCCAAATGTGCCTGTTACTCCAGGTATCTCTTGACTTCCTACTTTTGTGTTCCAGTCTCCTATGATGAGAAGGACATCTTTTTGGGTGTTAGTTCTAGAAGGTCTTGTAGGTCATCATAGAACCATTCAGCTTCTTCAGCATT
This sequence comes from Odocoileus virginianus, assembly GCF_023699985.2. Classification (NCBI taxonomy): domain Eukaryota; kingdom Metazoa; phylum Chordata; class Mammalia; order Artiodactyla; family Cervidae; genus Odocoileus; species Odocoileus virginianus. The sequence goes on along the minus strand of NC_069677.1, from coordinate 28,929,418 downwards.
AGTGGTTGGGGCATAGACTTGAATTACTGTGATATTGAATGGTTTGCCTTGGAAACGAACTGAGATCATCAGCATCAGTCCTTCCAATGAATATTCAGAGTTGATTTCCTTTAGGATTGACTGATTTAATCTTCTTGCTATTCAAGGGACTCTCAAGAGTCTTCTCCAGCACCACAGTTTGAAAGCATCAATTCTTTGGCACTCAGCCTTCTTTATGTTCCAACTCTTACATCTGTACATGACTATTGGAAAAACCATAGCTTTGAATATACAGACCTTTGCTGGCGAAGTGTTATTGTAATTTTTCTGCTTAGGGCTTATCAGGTATGACTTTGGAAATTCAATTTTTAAAAAAACTGTGTTTAGAACACTTTTGTTTAATCTGGACTCATTAATCTGGACTCATGATAGAATAGATCATCTAAATACTTTCTTCATTAAGATGGCCATGATATTTTTTCTTAATCAGCCAGCAGACATTTATCATTGAAAGTACAGAAAAAAGGTGTAGCTTTTGTGTCAAGAGCAGATTCCCAGAGCTTTGTGCAAAGGTGGGTAGCCCATGGTTCCTGTCTGCCTCCAACCATGCAATTCTATGTTATGGACTATCAAGGCAAATCAGGACTAATTTTTAAAGAAGATGAGCAGTCTATTAGCAAACACAACTAAAAATTATTTTTTGGAACTAGCTTCAAATGCTAAAGGAATAAAAATTTATCCTTTCACTTTTCCCAACTTTAACCATTAGCCTCTATTCTCAAGTTTTAAAAAACGACAAACGTTTTGTTTCTCCTTTTTGTTAGCATTCTTTATTTTTTCACTATATAAAAAGTATTTGTTGAGTACCTAGTATGTGCGGATTATCTACTATGAAAATGACCTTCAGCTTTCCTTCTTGTTGCCCTCCTGCTGACCTTGCTTTTTTGCCGTCTTGGTTTTGTTACTTCTTTCCATCTTCTCCTGCTTTCTTCCTCACTGGCAGCTCACTGTGTGTCGCCAGGAGGGTAAGAGGGATGAAGATGTGGCTCCTGTGCTGTCTTCCAAAAAGCAAAACTATATTTATATTTATAGTGTATTATCTAATTGTTTCTACTAGGTATAAAGTTCTTCATACTTCTTAAAATCTGTCTCATCTTTCGAACTTTTCCACTGCCTCACTCATGGCTTTATGGATGGTAGACATTGTCTCATTCATTAAATTGAAAAGGAATGGCATGGAAACCATTAGCATTTCTAAGAGTAAGAGGTCGAGAATGAATTTGGGAGGGGAGGCACAAAAATGTGCATGGCCTCAGATCAGATGGCAATCCTAATTCATCTTCAGATTTTCTGGAAGGAAGTGATATTTTTTAAAACCACTTAACTCATATTAACCCTATTAACTAAGTAATAATCAGGGCTAGCAAGGAGAAGGGAAATCGATGGTCTGTGAGTTCCCTCAGGTAGAGAAGTCTGATATGGCTGATAAGAGGTGACATGTGATGAAGAACAAGGACTTTAGAAGCTGATGGGTTTGATTTGAGTGCTGGCTCCTCTCCATCTTAGCTGTGTCACCTTGGGAAAACTACTTCTGTTTTCTGAGATGGAAAAAATGTTAATTCTCAAGATTATTGTAAACATTTCAAATAGTATATTAGGAATATATTACATTACTATTAGTATGCCTTTCCTTTTTCACTATGCCTTCAAACATTTCGAAAACATATCTGCACTTTTAAAGTTTAAACTGTTCTGGTTGGGGACACTGCCAACTTGATGAAATTATGACAATGTGGAAGGAAGCATTTGCTCTGCCAAAATCAGCAGAATCAGAGTGATTCTGTTCACTCTGATTCAAATACTGAGTCAGGATTATGACTCAGTATTTGAGAGCCTGGCTGCCTCACCTTCTTGTGTAGTCCAGCTTAGGTTAAGAAGAGCCTGTCTTGGAGCTGTCCTTCCAGTGTCCATACTTGAAAAAGAAATTTGTGAACCATCATTCTTTGGTGGAAGTTGGATTCTTTTTTTTTTTGTCTTACCACTATCTCAACTCCTTCATGGATAAAGCTAATCATTAAAAAGCTAACTTTATATCATTGAAGAATTTCTTCAATTCTTCAAACATTTTTTTAATTTTTCAGATACCATAATTTTTTTAAATGGTTAGCTGCAGGGAATACAAATTACACAGTTTGCATAATATCAAGAAAGTTTATTCTTCAATATACAGAGATTATAGAATTTATTATAATTTCCTGTCACTCTGATTAGTGTATTCAAAGCACTATTTGAAAGAGACTAGTCTATTTTTCTTTTTCCCCATTTTGAAAAGAAAATGAACATAAGAATTCTTCTCATTGTTAGCAATCACAAAGAGATTTGTGATTTTGAAATATGATTTTTAAGCAAGGCTTTTAAATAGTTCCTCACCTGTTAAACTAAGATTATTTATGTTGGCTTGAGAGAGAATACATTTCCTTGATTTTCCTGTGAACCATCTGAGTGTTAGTAGAGCAGTAACAAAATTTTGATGAGCTGAAATTTTTTACTTGAATAGTTTGCAAGTCAGTTTTAAGTCAAATTTTCATACTGCTTCATCATCTTATTTATGTAAAGAGATCATATATTTAAGAGCAGTATGCTTCTTAGAGTAAAAACACCTTTCTGGTTTTTTTAATTACAGGTAGATAAGTCAGTCTGTTTTCTTGCTGTTCCGTTTGAGTGACTTAATATTTTAAATGATTAAATCCCAAATTCATGAAATTTTCCTACTTTAACCATAGGCTGGAATTACAACTAGGAGGTTGTAAATTTGCTTAGTTTAGGCAAATCTTGTTAAGTAAACATGCAGCATTAAAAAAATAATTTAAAGGATAAACACTGTACAAATAATTGGTAACCTTCTAAAAGGATTCACTATGATTTATCCAAACAGAACTATCTCAGGGCAATTAACATTATGTTTTGGAGGACAATGTTGGGAATCTCATACAAATTTTCCAAAGCATATTGTGTTTGCTTAAAGGCACACCAGTGGGTAAGTGGACAATGCGGTGGGATGAAATCAGACAACCAGCAGGGGAGCAGCAGTCACTGGAATAATAAGATGAGCGCATTGTGGGTCTCCATGGCAACTGAGGACTCCAGCTGATCCTCCCCGCCTCCAGCTCCCTGTGGAACAGCCCACCTGTGCCAGGTCTCCCCCTGCTGCAGAAATGTGTTCTCTTGCCACATTAAACTGTTCCAAGGATTCCAGTTTATGAAACAGCACCTGTTATTTGGCTGCTGCTGCTGCTAAGTCGCTTCAGTTGTGTCCGACTCTGTGCGACCCCATAGACGGCAGCCCACCTGAATCTAAATCTCTAATGCACTATCAAGAAATGTTTCTCTAATAAATGTTATCAATTTGCTCTTTTTAAAGATACATTTAAATGAACAAAGATGAAAAGCATGGTACCTTTATAATTCATTAAGCTTCCCAGGGTTATTTGTTCTGAAAGTTAGCTGACTCATTTTCCTGCCAAGTTCCGGGAGCAGTAATGCCCACCTTTATCTTGTAGAGTTGAGGTTAATGGCTTACAACTGTTTCCAGATGCCTTGCATTTTCTTTCTGTGTCCTCCTCCTCTCGGCCACTGACTGGTTGTGAGTGCATTGACAATTTCCTTAGCCTCAGTGTGTTTTAGTTTCCCCCCTTATAAAATGGGGGTAATAAATACACTTACATCATCGAGTCATTTGTTAGGATCAAAAGAGCTAATTAATATATATTAGAAGGCCTTCTCATAGCACTCAGTAATATTTGCTATTATCATGGTTATCCCTTTACTCACTTCAGACAAAGTATCTCCTCTCTTAGTTTCAGTATCTTATCTAATAACACTCAGGAAAATCTCTTTTGCTCATTTCATCCTACTTATTTCCACGGAGATTATAGATGTGTGAATGTGGATACACTTCTTAAGAGATCTTTGTGGTTTTAGATCAAGGCTGTATACCCTTGTAAAGTGTTTGAGCAAATGAAAAGATTGAGATTGACTTGGGTTTTCTTGGCACAGCCTTAACCACAGGAGGTAACTAGTTATAGGCAAGTCAGTTACACTGAAGTCGAGGGTCAAATAGTGGACAGATAGGTCTGTCTGGTTTACTTATACAAGGGATTAGTTGGGTGCCCCAATAAAAGGATTTTTGACTCTACCAAGACTCTTTAGAGACAAAGTAAGGCTAAAAATAATTCATAGGATTATTTGAGTATTAGGTGTAATATCGGGATGACCAAAACATTCGTTTCGGTTTTCCTGTAGATGTTATGGAAAAACCAGAGCAAACTTTTTGGCCAATCCAAATATGTGAAAATCACATAGTGGAGTCTTTAATACTTAGTAGGTACTCACAAATGGTAGTTCTTAGTATTATCATGATTGCTTATACTACACTTAGTAATTCCTTAGCATCACATTTATTTTAATGTGATGGTCAGAATCCTGATGTGTAAATATGTCCCACAGGGCATAGATGTGAATGAATGTTCAAGATGTACTTTCCTCTTCTTTGCATTTGTTACATAAACAATGCTAATGCTGGAGTAGAATAGATTTTGTATTGAAAAATAATGGAAGAGTAAATGGCAGAACAAGGAAAAAGTGCTAAGTAGTAAGTTCACTGACACATTTTCCAGCCAAATCTATCTATCTATCTATCTATCTTCCTACCTACCTACCTTATCAATCATCTGTTATTTTAAGCACTGAGATAGCTGCTGAGCAAGAAAGCAAATGAAATAACAAAATACTGAAAAAAAAACTTCAAAGTTTTTGGTGAAAATTTAAATAAAATATTTATGACATAAATGATCTATTAGAAAAGCTAGGTGCACTGAGGAATTGGATTTGTTACCTGTGTTGGAGGCACTAATTCCAGCTCCGAAGCTGACTCAGAGTTCAAGGCGCTTTTCCCACCACTCAGCTCTGGCTGAGATCTATGCTCTGAAGACCTATATGGGGCACATGAAGGAAGTTAATGTACATGAGAAGCAAATTCAGCTAGAACGTCAGCCAAAAAACCTGGTTAATTTGGATCACTAAGAACCTTGGTAACAAAGCTCTCATCAGACTTTTACTTGGATGTTTCCATTATAATGACCACTTTTGGAATGTCAGTGGCTGCAATGTGCTAGGTGTTACTGTCTCTGATTGACTTATACTTCAGTTATGTGGAAAAGGCAAATAAATGCAATACCATTTTTGTTGCAGAAAGTTCTGCTTCATCAAAAAAGTATTGGCTTTTTGAGGGGAGGGAGCTTCTCACAAAGTATATCAGTAAGATTGGATCTTTATATAGAATTTGAAATGTCATATAAGTGGAGATGTGTGAAGGGCAACAGACTGAAATATGCTGCCCTTTAGGAAGTTTTAAAGACATGGTAAGATTTAGGCAGCCAGTTTTTGTCATGGGTATCCATAGATTATTTTTAGTTCATTTTCTGACCGTGATGATTCATAAAGTCAGAACAGGCTACCTGTTTAACTAGAAACACTTAATGTAACTCACTAAATAGGATCTTCCTGACTCAGGGATCAAACCTGGGTCTCCTGCATTGGCAGGCAGATTCTTTATCATCTGAGCCACCAGGGAAGCCCCCATTGAATATACACATATATGAAATATACCTGTGTACCTATTTTGAAAGATCAGTTACACATTCAGAAAATTATTAACAAACATTGAAAAATATTGAGTATTGAATTATGAAACTACCAAAATCCTTATTGGCTGAATTTTTGACAACTCAGATGAAATAATTTAATTTTAGAAGTCACAATAATTAACATTAATAAACAGGGGCTTATAAATGGCACCAAGAATCTGGATTGACTTAGCTCATTGGCTATTTCAATACATGTGTACATGACACATAAATGGTTATTTTCTGATATTAAAATATCTTACCATAAAAGTTCTTTTGATCCAGTTCTAGATGAGCTTGATTTTCTCTCTGCCATGGGATGCCCCTTGCTATTTCGATCTCCATGAAACTTAACATCATCCCATTTTTCCAGTTGTGTTTGAATGTCTGCTAAGGAGACAGGAAGGTGGTGATGGGAACAAGGGGAGAATATGAGGTGGAGAGAGAACAGATTGGTTAAGACTGAGAAGTCTTATACAAGTGAGCTTTACCCTTCAACCCTGCCCTCCCCCAAAACTTAAGGGCCTGTCAAACAAGAACTCCCATTATCCAACCCCTGGTGACTCTTAAGACTTATTTCTGACTACTCTACCATTCTTGAATACTGTGACAATATTTGTATTTGCTTGAAAAAGCATCTCGGTCTATTTGTGCTTCTGCATCAGGAATGCCCTGCCCTTTCCTCCTTACTTTCTCTGATCCATATTTTTCATCTGACAAATTCTTACTCATCCTTCAAGACTTCTTTCTATCACAGTGTTTCCTATAACATATGTTCTATAAACCCCTGGCTGGGTGAGGGGCTTTATGAAGGTGCTAGTATGCAGTAACTAACCCAGGCTTTTCTTTATTGCAGCACATAGTACATACTTTATTGTAATATTTTAATCATTTTTCTATCTCTCCACTAGACTGTACATTTACTAAGGAGCAGAAAGCTTATATTATTTGTCTTTGTATTCCCAGCACATAGTATGGAACACAACAGGTATTCAGAAAAATGTTTATTGAACAAATGGATAAATTAATTCATAAGCATCTAATATGTATACAACACAGTGCTAAGTGATTTTATATATCTCCTTTAACCTTCATGACTTTATGGATAACTTACTAATATGCTCATTTTATGGATATTTACTCATCCATGTTTCCCTTGATTTTCTGAAATTCTTGCCACCTTTCTTTCTCTTAAGAAAGAAGAGCTTAATTGACTGGTTCCATGAATCAAGGTTAAGACCTCCTTTCTCAGGAAAATGTGCAGTGGAGAGAAGTATGGACTTTGAAGTTAATTAGATCTTGGCTCAAATTCCAGCTGTTCTTCATACTAACTGGGATCTTGGGAAAATTATTTAAATTTGAAAACCTAGTTCCTCACTCATTTCAAAGAGTTGTGATGACTTAATGGGATAACATATGTAATGATGTAGCACAGTCCTGGATGTTGTAAGTCACCAATAAATGGTAGCTAACATTATTGTATTGCAATATTTCCATGCTTGTTACATGTTACTGTTCCATGTGGCTGTTCCTAGACCTTGGGTTAGAGTTTTCTCTTTCTAGACTCTCTTCCTCTCTAGACTGAATGGTCCTGGAGAGCAAGATTTGTATGTTATTTTCATTGTAACTCCAGTGCCTAGTATGGTGTCTGCCATCTGTCAAAAACTTGATACACATGGGTTGTATAAGTAAATATATAAATTCACACCAGTTCTACAAAGTTGAGCTCCCCAACTGCTATTTAATCTAAGCACAAAGAAGTGTGTCCTGCCCAGTTTCCTACATAGACATCAACTTTTCTACTGCTTTGCCCACTGTTTTCATGTCATCTGTAGAATGGCCTTGTATCAAGGCAGCGAACACAGCTATTGCCTTACTTAAGTCTAAGGATGCTGTCTCCGAGCCTCGGAGAGCCTGGCCTCTCTGCTCAGCATCTGCACTGATGAGGTCAGACCCATCAGCCTTTTTCTTGAGGGATGAGGTTTTTGATGAGGCCTCCAACTTCTTGGCTTTGGTTTGGGTTTGAGAGACGGGTTCACTCAAGTCAAGGAGATCTAAGCCTGTAGTCAATACTGTAAGAGACAGAAGACATTAAGATAAGCTCACTCATCGCTCTGAAATTCTTTTTTTTAAAAAATAAGCTTCAGTTGGGTGCAGAAGGATTTTGCGTTTGCAGTATAGGTTAGAAGCACCAAATTAAGTTAGCTCACCATTGATATATCAAGGCAGTTTGCATTTAGACTGGGAAGCTTGCTGCATGTTCTCCTTTATTTGGCATGGTAGAAATCTGCAGAATAAGACTTAGAACAGTAGCACCAGTGATGAAGGTTTGAATGGAATTAAAATGATTACCTTGAATCTGAGTTCAGGTACTATTTACTTGATTGCTTTGCTTTATTTATAAAGAGGGATATTTTAGAGTGAAGTTTTTTCCCAGCATAGAGTCAGTGTATCATATTCAGAGAGATGCTTGCAAAACAGTGATGGGGAAGATTTGGTAAAGTTTCTAAATGTCTTTGTGTTTTAATTTCAAACTACTAAAGTATCTAGGGTATAAATGAATGTTGTTAATCATCTTTTATTTAATTAAGCAGTTTAATCAGAAAACGGCTTCATGTTTAGGCTCACACTAGAGAGGTATTTCATAATCCATAGTTGATGAATAGGTACACATGTTAATGCCTTTACTACTTAATATGCAAATTTAAATTTCAATGTAACAAACCATAAAACGGTTACACTTTTACTTCCCAGCAGGTTGATTACATTGTGTTAAATACTCTAATGAAGGCAGAAATAATAATTTGTTCAAATGCAAACTAGGCAAATGAGAATTAAAAAGGCAGGCTATGTAACTTTTCATTCTTTCTCTTAAGTGCAAGTAACTGCTGTTTGACTAGCTCATTGTGAGAAATGAAAAATTCCTGTTAGAAAAGGTTCCTCCAGCTCTACTTCTCTTTTAGCCCCAGCATCCCAGAGACTGGCTTCTGAACTGGCCTGAGGCTTCCTGACCTAGGATCTCCTGACCGGCTAGCTTAGAAAAGCCGCCAGAGCGATAGGGACACTCCTTATGCTAACTCTTTGCAGCACTGTCTACAACAACCTCTGCACAGCTCCTTCTCCTCCACTTTGGTCTCTTGGTGTTTCCTCTTGGTAGGAAATGGATCTTTGTTGACATCTCAGCACTCTTCCATCTATTTCCCCCTTGCATTCAATGCAGGGTCAGGGTTTAATTTAGTTCACAACCAGGATTTTTTTTAGTACTGAAGTGTTCTCATGAGCTAGCCATCCTATGGGATCCTATAGGATAGGATGTAAAACTTTGTATAATCGTGCTTTCTGATTTCAAGTATAAATCGCAATGGTTGGGTGTTAATGGTGAAATGGATGGACCTGACTCTGCCACTGCCTAGCTGTGTGACTTGGAATAAGCTTATGGACATCTCTGAGTTTCAATGTCCTCACTTAAAAAAGTGCAGAATTAAGTCTCTACATTAGATATGATGTGAAGATTACATTATCTAATTTATAAATCAAATGTGTAAAGAGCCCAGCATACTGCAGGTATTAAATAAATATTATTTCCATTCTTTGGTGGCCAATTTGTGATGCTTTTCTTTCCTTTTCCTTTATCTCCTGTTTCCCCCACTCCCCTCTGTTTTAGGCAAGAGTCATATCCATACACTGACAGAAACAGGAAAACAGCCCTGGGAATAAAATGGCAGATGAGACAGGCTATTGGCTCTACAGAAGATGCTATGAAGTAAATTTATCATAAAATGGCCTGAAAGTGTCATCTCATGTGAGCTTATCTTGTTCCAGTCTTCCTGAGATAGGAGTCTCTTTCCAGAGTAAGATGCTCTGAGCCGTGGAGGAGTGTTCTGGCTGGCTCGGTGTCTGAAAGTTAGGCACGGCAAGCAGCCAGGGTAGGCTCGGCTGCCACACATTTCATATCTTTTGAATGTTTAAATAGAAAATTCTAGGCCACTGTTAATGTTGGCGGGGATTCTAGGCCCACTGTGATTTCCTTATAACAGAAGGAAGGAAGTGAATAACAGTCTCTGAAATGCCATATATGCCTTTTTACTAATTGCACAAACAAGAATTAGTCACTTTCTCCTACACTTCTTTTAGAAGAAAATTATATAGGACTTGTCTGCTTGTAGATAGGAAGTACATTTGTTACAGAATAATAACTGATGAGTATTAATTTAACTCTATATCTGTTTCTCACCATTCAGAATAAATGAATTACTCAAAGACTGAATTGCGAATTCAAACTTGGCTCAGTAACGTTCTTTTCCCCTCCAAGCTGTCCTCAGCACTTCCTGTGTTTGTTCAGAGGTCTCTTTTTCTTTGTTCTTTCCCCAGCAAATGTGAAACAACTGCTAGGCACACACAAAAGGCCTTATTTTTTCCTCAGTTGATGAAGGGGGTGCCGTGGAGGTTGAATGGAAAGCTTGAAGCTGAGAGTGTCCCTGAGGAACACAATTTCAAAACCACAGAAGGATGTGTACTGCCTTTCACTTTCTGAAGAAAGACAAATCTCATTTTAGCGTGTGGGTATGTGAGTGTGTGTGTGTATGTGTGTGGTGTGCACTTTAGTTAAGACAAAAATAAAGGGTGTCAGATGTCACTGTGCCATATGTGCTTCATAGATAGCATACCTTGGCATGGAAGGGGGTGTCTGCTCTACTGATTTTCTCAATCTGATTTTAAAGATTCTCTTAGGCACATGAAGGTTTGTGTTCCAGAATTTGTGTTTAAATTAAAATAATCACCTGATATATAGTGGAAGTGAAATTGTGTGTGTGTGTGTGTGGGGGGGGGAGAGTGATGGAGAGAGGGAGACAGGAGGAGAGAGACAGAGGGAGAGGGAGAGGAAGAGAGATGGACACTAAGAGATGGTGGTGGGGGGGTAGAGAGAGAAGGAAACAGAAAGTGACTTGAAGATGCTATGCTGTTAACTTCAGAGATGGAATATGGGGCCACAGGCCAACGAATTTGAGTTACCATCTAGAAGCTGGAAAAGGCAAGGGAATGAATTCTCCTTTAGAGCCTCCAGAAAGAATAGAGCTCTCCTGATACCTTGATTTTAGGATAGCTGATTTCCAGAATTACAGGATAATAAATTTGCATTGTTTTAAGCCACTGAATTTGTAGCAATTTGTTACAGAAACAATAGGAAACTAATACAGCTGGTAGATCAGTGTCCATAGAGGATTCAAACACAGTTCCATCATCCCCAAGCCCATGCTCTTCACCACTCTCTAGACTTTATATGAACTTGGAGACAATGTGCTGACTCCATTGATGTGGCTTTGATTAGTTTTTGTTTAGCTACCAATTATTTGCCAGTTTGGGTAGTCTGAGGGCATAAATAGTTGGCAATCTCAAAAACTTTTTTTGTTGGATAACTTAATTCCATTGGGTGGAATTTCCTGAAGTTAGAAGATGTAATATATTATACAAGTTTTGTTTCCATTTATCTCAAGGACACTTGATTGAAAATCACAACCTATTGAACTGGAAGGCTCCTACAGGGCACTGAAGATGTTTATGAATACAAGATTACTTGGGCCCTGGGAGGTGAGGCTGCTTAGAACAGTTTGGGCAAAATAGCGCCTATTATGAAGCACTGATTTGATACTTTAATGGGAAGTCCAAGGGTATTAACACCACTACTGTATAATGAGCCTAGATTTTTAGTGACTTTCTCTGAAGGAATAACCCTACAGGGAGTGGTCAGAGAGCACAGACTGTGGACAGCCTTGATTGGGGCAGTCATAGAATGTGCCACAAGGAGCTGAAGGGTTTTCTGTCCTGATCTGTAAGTTACTCTGGCATTTTAGAAAACATGGGGTTACTTAACATAATGCTGACAAAGCAGACTCCTTTAGGAAGGATTTTGCTAGTGATGTCAAATAGATAAATTGGACTTAAATAATCAACCAACTCTTGCCTTTTTATTGGAATACATAATTAAAGCTACTTACCAAATTTTTAAGTTCTGTAAAGAGGCTTGCCGTTGGGTTCACGGCTATTTGGGCTTTATATATGTGTATGTGGGAGACTTCCCTGGTAGTCCAGTGGTTAAGACTCTGTGCTCCTAATACAAGGGGTGTGGGGAGCTAGATCCTGCATGCTGCAACTAAAACCCAGTGCAGCCAAATTAAATAAATAGTTTAAAGAAATGTATTTGGAAAAATTACACTAATTTTGCAATTAATATATTTAATTAGGTGGCTGTGATGGCATTGTGAACTTTGTTAAGGATATTTTTTCCTGTATATATAGTGATCTACTCTTTGATAGATATACAGGTCCCTTACCAAGGAGTAATATTAGGTTTTAAACTATGAAAATTATTTCTTCTATAGAAGAAATATATATAACTGTCCATATAATAGCTCAATATTATAGATAATTTTTTCAGGCTATGTAGACTGATAAATGCAAACAAAGGACCCTGCTCTTCTTGCTCTTTAGAAAAGAGCTTTTCCTGTACTTTGACACATATCAGATTTTTTGGGAGATTACAGGATAAGAAATTATTTTCAAGTTTTATAGTAATTACATGTCCTAGAATATAATTATCATCTTAAAAATTTCTGTTTTCCAGTCACTTTCAGAGCATATGATATATGCATTGATGTAATAAGTATTTATTTGCCATTTAAAAATCAAGAATATTAGTAACCATGGCCTACCTACCATTTACCAGCTGAGCCACAAGGGAAGCCCCCAGGTTGGCTTAACGCTCAACATTCAGAAAACTAAGATCATAGCATTTGGTCCCATCACTTCATGGCAAATAGATGGGGAAACAATGGAAACAGTGAGAGACTTTATTTTCTTGGACTCCAAAATCACTGCAGATGGTGACTGCTGCTGTGAAATTAAAAGACGCTTGCTCCTTGGTAGAAAAGCTATGACCAATCTAGACAGCATATTAAAAAGTAGAGATTTTACTTTACCAACAAAGGTCTGTCTAGTCAAAGCTATAGATTTTCCAGTGGTCATGTATGGATGTGAGAGTTGGACTATAAAGAAATCTGAGCACCAAAGAATTGATGCTTTTGAACTGTGGTGTTGGAGAAGGATCTTAAGAGTCCCTTGGATTCCATCCTACAGGAAATCAGTCCTGAATATTCATTGGAAGGACTGATGCTGAAGCTGAAACTCCAATGACTATGGGAAAAACCAATACTTTGGCCACCTGATGCGAAGAACTGACTTATTTGAAAAGACCCTGATGCTGGGAAAGATTGAAGTTGGGAGGAGAAGGGGATGATGAGGATGAGAGGGTGAGATGGCATCACCAATGCGATGGACATGAGTTTGAGTAAGCTCCGGGAGTTGGTGATGGACAGGGAAGCCTGGTGTGTTGCAGTCCATGGGGTCACAGAGAGTTGGACATGACTGAGCGACTGAACTGAACTGAACTGAACCTACCATTTAAGGATACAGTTTGAGAGGGCCAAGGAATTAGCTGTCTATCTAGATAACAAATGAGTAAAAGACAATTGAGGAAGTTAATGGCCCCCAAATGGAATAGAAAATGTCCTTATTTGATCAACTTGAAGTTATCACCATTGGATGACAGAAGTTAATCCTAATACAGAAACAATCAGAAAGTAAAAACAAAAATGAAATATATAGGAACAAAATTATTATCTATAACTTTTATGAGGTAGAAGATCGATATGTTCTTTTAGGGTCAGAGAGAAAAAAACCTGTCATTTGACTGACCTTTGGAAGAGGTAATTCCTATAGTGTTTACTCTGTGTTATTTTATATAAGAACTATATTCCTTATATGTTTAAGGAGTTGTCAAGATGGTGGCGCACTGGATTTATTTTTTCACTGGAAGAAAATGCCAAGTATAAAACCTCTCATCTTAATACACTTCTTCTTAATATGGTTCTTCAAAGTTTTATTTGATTGACTTAGTACAACTTGCAGCAGGTTTCCCCCATATTTTACTACAAGATTGTCTACTATCCATTCGTTAAATGTAAATACATACATAATGTTTGGGATGTGATAGACAATGTTCACTGTCTGTCCTGATTTTGCAATGTAATTTCATACTATTCTATAAAATGACGATGTTCCATTTAAAATGACTATTTATTAAAAATTTGGACAGAAAGTGATAATTGTACCTTTTGCCCAGAAACTTTAGCTATAAAATTATCATATGACATTAGAATTCTTTCCAAGGTGCTTGTATGCTAAAACTTTTCCTTTTTAAAAAATGTATAATAATGTGAATTGTGTTGCATATTGAGATATACACTGCAGATTTGTAATAATTTAAAAAAGAACTATAATCCTTAGGGACTGACAAAAATATAGGGTTTCTGCCTTGAAATATATTTTTAAGATTAAAAAACATACTCTTAAATGACAGTCTTCCTTAAGGATAAAAATCTGTGTGACCCAGATGCACTCAGTGCTAAGGCTGAGAAATGAAAAACCTACAGTCTCAACACACATTTCCGAACCTCTTATTTTGGAGGGTGTGATGGATTGAATTGTGTCCCCCCAAAACTCATATGTTGAAGTTTTCACCCCCAGTAGCTCAGAATGTAACTTTATTTGGAAATAGGGCCATTGGAGGTGTAATTAGTTGAGTCAGATTGGAGGAGGGTAGGTCCCTAATAAAGAGAGGGCTTCCCTGATAGCTCAGCTGGTAAAGGATCTGCCTGCAGTGCAGGAAACCCTGGTTCGATTCCTGGGTCAGGAAGATCTGCTGGAGAAGGGAACGGCTACCTACTCCAGTATTCTGGCCTGGAGAATTCCATGGACTGTAAAGTTCATGGGGTCACAAAGAGTTGGATATGACTGGGCGACTTTCACTAATAAAGAGAGGAAATTTGGACACAGAGACTGACATGCATACTGGGAGGACATGCACACATGTCATGTCAAGATTAGAGTTATGCTGCCACAAACTAAAGAGCTACCAGAAGCCAGGAGAGAGGCCTAGAGCAGATCCTTCCCAAGTACCTTCAGAGGGAGCATGGTCCTGCTCACGCTTCCTCTAGAATTGTGAGACAACAAATCTCTGTTGTTTAATCCACTTATTTTGTGGTATTTTGTCATTGCGGTCCTAGGAAACTGATACAGAAGGTGATACTATAGGTACTGGGAGCGCAAGAGGTTACACATGCTTTTGATTTTTTTCCTCCAGTATCTCACAGGTCTCTCTGTTATATGTCAGAAAAATCAAGGTGAAGGGCAGCTTTTGAGTTGGAAATTATGTTGTTCTCTCTGGTGAGTCCTTCCTTTGCGACTTAGTATTTTCATCATGGGGAGAGGCAGAGGGTACTGGAATCAACATCTGAGAATTATGCTTTGTAGCTTTTCCCTAGAACAGCAGGAATTTCTCAGTGTATCCATTCTCATGGATTTTCTTGCAATTAGAGACACAGGCTCCTCTGTATTTTTTTGGGGGTTAGCTCAGTTGTGGGGTGGTGAGCTCCAATTTCATACAAAAGGAGGATTAAGCTGATCTGAGAGGATCTGAACTTGTCCCGCCTAAAATATACCAAGTATAATTTTATTTGCTTGACTACTCAAAGTGATAGTTGAATTTAGAAAAGGATTGCTTTGGTGTGATATAAAGAAAGTTACTGCATTTGTAAAGGGAAGTGTCGGTGTACTGTTTTCACCTGATATCTCACAGTGATGGTAACATCTGTTAGAGCTTACACGGTGTTAGCACTTGCATAGATTGCTTCATTTAATCTTTCCAAGTAACCTATGAGATATAGATCTTACTATTATTAGACAGATGAGGAAACAGACTTAGTTATGCAACTTGCCCAAGGACAGAGAGCTGCTAAGTGGCAGAGCTCGGGTGGAAATCACAAAGTTTAACTTCAGAGACCGTAGGCTACACTCCCACATAAAGTTCCGCTGCCTTGTTTTAGTTACTCTTATTGCTGTAATTTTTAGCATTTCTTAAAAACCACAATTTCCTTCATCTGTGATTTTCCTTCCTTACTTAAAAGTATAATAAAACTATGCCAGGAAGCAGCCAGCTGAGGACATGACGGGGAAATGAAACTTTAAACAAGACAGTCTGTAATTATCGTCTCCTTTCCCCTTTAAATTCTCTCCTGCAATCCAACATAACCTTTCTTCTTTGATTCTGGACATCATTCTTTCATCCTTGCTTGAACAACATGCCTTTGAATGTGAATGATGATTGAATGAAATCAAGGCAGAAAGGCTGCCACTGAACCAGTCAGTTTTTGAGTCCAATTTATTGTGGCCTCAAAGTGAACAGAACTTAAGTGACTTAGTTTTCGCATCAGTGAGAATTGTTAAGTGCAGAGGATGCTGGAGAAGGTGTGATTGATACACTGGTATCCTGTATTCACTCACTGGATGACTACTTATTAGTCCCTATACAGATAGTTTAGCTTGAATACATTTAATTCCAGAAGAGTGTTCAAATAAATTCTCGTAAGAAGGTAATTATTGGTCACATCTTACAAATAACCCACTTATATGACAACAAATGAAATTGTCTCAATAATATACCAGGTCTCTAGGACATTTTAATTGTCATTTCAACCTACTTGAAAGGGCTGCCTATATTTTTATTTTACTAGACTTTCTCGTATATTTCTCAAAAATATATATTTCTCAAAAATACATATTTCTCAAAATATTTCCATTCAGCACTGGAAAAAACTTTACTCTGAAAGAAACACTTTTGTTTTAAAGATTTCCTATATGATGTGACTTGAGATGCAACGATGTAAATATGAAAATTGGCACTGAAAAATGATTCATTGCCAATGGTTGTACTCTAATGTTCAGCAAAATTGGTTGGATAATATCCATTGGAGTTTCTTATATAAACAAAAGTGATTAACTGGTTTATGTTGAAATAAAGTTTCATTTGGTTACAAACATTATTCTCCACTTAAAGTGCATTGTGGAAAGAAATGTGCATTTTTCTACTGTGAAAATTAACTACTTGAGGATAAGTTAAAAGTGAAAGAATTACCGGCTGTGTTGGACGTTACTGGCCTTGCTATTGCCTCCGATTTGGTTTCACAGAGAAAGTCATCGATGGAGGGACTCAGGAGGGGTCTGCTTTCTTGCTGTTCATTCACCAGCTGAGAACAAATGAACACAGATGTCAAAGGGCTTTGTCAAAGTTCAGAATCAGATGAATTAAAATGCAGCCTTGCAACAAAATAGGAATAGCAAGCCTACCAAAAAATAAATCAATAAATAATGGGTAGGGGCGAGAAAGGAAAAAAAAAAAAAAAGTCAAGGAATGGGGAATAAGCCTTTTAGCACTGTCGTATTTTTGATGCAGCCAACTTTAATTTTTAAAGCTCAAGCTTTTTTTCTCCTCCTAGAATGGTTTCAGAATTATTCTCTAATTTCACTATGTAGAATGTGACACCTATGGGATCATAGGTCCTGAGGGCCAACCTCACTTTTCACTCGGCCAAAAAGCTCTTACTGAGACCTGGAACAGTGGCTTCAGACCTTGAGGTGACACATTCTGGTTAGGACTGGTCTGTCAGTCTGTAAGAGCACACACGCACAGAGATCCGCGTGTATGGAATAAATGTTCTTTTTCTCCCTCTCTTAAAAAGCTCAAATCACCTAAAGGTACACAACCTCCATTACATTTCCTTGGAATTCTTTTATGCAAATATTTTGAGAGAGTAGAAAATATTGCTATGTTAACTTGATATATATATATATATATTTGTGAAAATCTGCATGTAAAGTAGATTTCTGTCAATTCAGTTCAGTTGGCTTATTCCCTAATTTAATAAATCTTTCAGTTTGGTATTTATTAGGTCTCATATCAGTGGCAGCAAACTATTTACTTCCAATTATTCTGCACTTCTTTGAATCCAAACATTCTTAAGTTCTGTTTCTATGGTTGAGGAAAAATTACACATAAGATACACAAGTGGTTAGCCCCTAAATGAACCGTCCTAGTTTTCTGGGAGTTTCTATCTTGGCCTTTCCTAAAATGGGCATAGTCATCTAGTTTTCTACTTGTTATAAGAAAAAGATGTGCCAAAAAATCTCTAGATTTTTGAAATGCTTATTTGCAAGGCTGTATTTTAGGAGACACATAAAATAACAAATGAACTGTTTTGAAGTATTGCCAAATCAAAATATGCTCCATGACTCACTTTCACTTCATTATTTCTCTGGCAGTGTTAGTGGTATTATAGCTTAGAGCTTATGGACAATGACAAGAGACTTAAATAATGGTAAATATAGGAAGAAAAATGCAATTTTATCATTGGAGGAGGAGGAATATGGAAACATTTAGTGATTATTTGGGGATGAAAACCAAGAGGCACCTTTAGTAATTTTACACATTCATGCTGTTAGCATAGATAAGTCTCAGATCTTCACTACAGTCTAAATTTTGACATAGTGTTGGCATTTTAATTTTCATACATATTAATTTGTAAATTTTATCCAGGGCTAAGAATTAAGACTGCTCATTTTCTTTTGGTGTTAAAGTTACAGAGATAGAAAATTTTTTAATTATTTTATGTTTTAATATTACTTTGTATGTGATGGGTTAGTCACTAAGTCATGTCCAACTCTTTTGTGACCCATGGCCTGTAGCCTGTCAGACTCCCCTGTTCATGGGATTCTCCAGGGAAGAATACTAGAGTGGCTTGCCATTTCCTCCTCTAGGGGATGTGTATAAAGACTTACAGATTTCTGTCAATTATCTGAGGTCTGTGTTGGTAGTAACCTTTCTGGGGAATGCTCCTTTAATCCATGAATGAAACTTCTGAGCTTCTTTGCATTTTGTCTTCTGAATCTGAACATTCTTAGATATCACCCATCCTATTTAAATGAAATTTTTTTTTAATGTTGAGGGACTATGGGTCTTTCATGTTTCTGGGATAAAATATATTAGAATTTTTGTAAATGCCATGGTTCATGGCAGCTCTTCTGAAAGTATGATTAATTTTCCAGGATCTGTTTTTCATTTATAAGTAGTTCATGTAAAAACTGTTAACATAATTTCTTAAAGAACCATATATTAATGTATATTTCTTGGTAGAACTTGCCCTTTTAACTCTATGTACTTAGTGTAATGAACCCATCTAGTGGGATTTCACCATAGTGATGTGGTTCTGATGTTGCAACAATGCCTACCTCTTAGCTGTGTCATTCTCATGGCTGTCAAGTGACAGCTGGATTCTGCTGTGCTACAAACATCATGGAAGATGAAGGTCACCATCAAATATGACCCCATGCTATACTTATAAAATTAATTGTAACAGGCTTACATTTATTAGGTTGTGCATTCTGATCACTAGGTCTCATTGACCTAAGTTAAAGTGAAAATGTGTAAAAACTCAATACAACTCTGACTTTAAAATATGTATAAATATGTATTGTGATGTCATAACTCTCTTTGTTGGCCATTATTTCTCTGAAGACGTCTGACTTTGTTGATAGATAACTAAGAAAATTTATTCTCTTAGTCATGGTTTTGAGAAATATCAATTATTATGTAAAGATACATATGGTTTATATTTGCACAAAACCCTCCTTATACTTTTTTCTTTACTTTGGATACAATTAAATTCCTTTGTAAATAAAAGGACTATTTCCAAATCACAGTTTTGTGAGTAGACATGTGGAATGGACCTAGATTATCTATAGTTTCAGAAGACCTGGGTATTAGATTTCTGTAGATACTTTTAGTTGTAAACACTGAAAAATTACAGTCTAAATTTGATATAAGTATTCTAGAAAGTAAGACCTTTCCACATAAATATCTAAATGGAAAAATAAAGGAAAGGACAATTAATCAAAAGACCTATATTTTTAGGCATCTGCTTTATCAGAGGTAATAGTATTTTATTTATTGA
Organism: Odocoileus virginianus; assembly: GCF_023699985.2. NCBI lineage: Eukaryota > Metazoa > Chordata > Mammalia > Artiodactyla > Cervidae > Odocoileus > Odocoileus virginianus. The sequence goes on along the minus strand of NC_069677.1, from coordinate 28,909,854 downwards.
GTCTCTCTTCTTATTCAAACTTCAGCCTTATTGTCTAGAAAAAGAACTTCTAGCACTCAGATTTTTTCAGCATAGGAAGAACGCCAAAGAGAAGGTTGTTCAGAGAGACCCTAGACAGCCCAAGATTAAGGTGCAGCTTTTCCTTATAAGGTCTTTTTCATACCTACTGTCTTATTTATGACCATATTTCACCCCTGGACTGGAGTTGTTACATCTGTCCCATTCTCATAATTGAGCTCTTCCTGTGACTTCCTTCCACAGATACTTATCAAAGAGGAAACTTCACATGACTTTCTGAGTCTGCTTTTCAAGCTAGAGCACAGTTAGCTGTTAGGAAATGCTGAGCTTGGAGTAGGGGATTGAGGCAGGGCTCAGGGGTGAAGAGGATGAAGGGCCCTATTTCAGATCGCATGGAAAGGTAATTTGGGAGCTGAAAGTTTTTTGGTTCTGATTGAGATATGGAAGATGAGACAGGAGATATCATGAAAACACCTTTTCTTATCAGTTCTGAGGTCAGAGGCTATGTCTCTCATATTTATATCCTTCACAACTTTGTATAGAATGTCTTTATATAAAAGGAGCTCAATCAATGACTACCAAATAAAAATCTCTCTAAAATAGTCCTATTCTGAGCTGTATCTTCAGTTGGATGAATTTAAAAATCATTATTTTATCCATATTTAGCCCCATTTTATTTTTATTTGTATAGATAAGAATGACTTTTCACATGCCCCTCTCCCGATTTTTAAAAAAATTTATGGCTTTCCTGTGGTGACTTGAGAATAAGCTAACCTTTTAGGCCCTAAAGGAATATTGTAAATGAACTGAACCCCTCAAATAGCTCCCCTAAACTTTACTTCCAAATAGTATACCATTTATTCTGTCTCTATTCATTGGTAGGATATAGGTTATTGACTTTCTCTTAGAATTACTTCCTTCAGTTTGAAAATACTTTATGAACTTACCTCATTTCATCCTTTTGGCACAGAGTATATTGATGTTATAAAATAATAAAAGGTGAGTCAAAAGGGTTCTGTTTTTTTTTTTAAAATACTGAGTTGGAGTGATTCAATTTGGATTCAATCAGATCAAAACTGAGTTAAGATGACCCACTTCATTAGTTGCTAAAGACCTTTGTCTCAAATTTACATTTAAAATTTTCCTTTATTATCCTTCTTTGTCCTCTTCTCAATATTTAGATTACTTCAAATGCCTTTCTAATGGTGATAGAATCTTATTTCTCTTTCAGAACCACAGTCTATTGACACATTGTCTGGTAACCTTTTTCAGTGCTAAGTAGTGAGTGCATTTTTACAGCATCTCCCTGTTCCCACACTTGATCTAGTTTTTTAACCTTGCTTCTATCTGTTTTCCTCCCTCTATACTATAGTCTCTTCAGAGGTAGAGACCTTATCCAATTAATTTTTGTGTCTCATTTAGAAATTTAATAAATGTTGGCTGATTTTATATAGTCCAACTGAATGGTGACTTGTTCAAAAGAATGATCGCATGGGCTTTCTCAGTTTTGTACTGGGCTTGATCAACTCAGAGAGAGGCCAGTGGTCCTCAGAAATGTTTACTAAATTCCTGGCAAATTTTAAGCCACAAATCTGAGTCCATTTTTCTCCACTGTCACATCACTAAAATGCAGGGAAACCTAGAAGTACATAAAGGAACATTTCCAAATGCAAGGCTTCTACCAGTAAGTCTAAAATGCAGAGTGAATTCTTAATGAGAAAAACTGAAATAAAGGCATGGACCTGCCTCATTGCGTCTTTGGAAGCAGGACGTGGACCAATGCAAATGTGAAGCCGGTGACACTTCAAGAAATAACACCACTACCTCACTCAGGGATTTTAAATCAGAGATATAAATTTGGAGATTTTGAGCGAAAACTCTTACATGATCAATGGACATGGAAACAGAAGTAAGAAGACAGGTGAGAACTTGCCTGTAGGAGCTTCTTGTCACTCAGAATTCAAAAGCCTATTGAACTTTTACACCTTACTTGTAGTCATAGGTTGTAAATGACATATTCAGTCAAATGCCTTCAACTTACTTATGACTCAGTCAGACCAGTCAGTTAGTGAGACTAATAATAGCCACTGAGGACCAAATTGGTTCTTATTTTATATCAATACTGTGTTCAGTGTTGAGCGAATTGCAGACACTATTACCCAGCTTTAATGAATTACTGTCTGTTTTAACACTTTGTCTAAAAATGCATTTGCCTTAGTTCAACTTGAATTTCCTCAATATAAATGTTAAAAATTAAATTAAAATTAAATTACTATCTGATCTAAGGACAGTATTTTATTTTTAAATACTGCCTGTTACTTAAGCTCCAGTGCATTAAAGATAGCTTATTTTGTGACTTAAGTCTAGTTTATTTATCTTTAATATATTCCTTAGGTGTTTCATTAAAAAATATAGAGCTAAAGTTTGTGATAGCTTATGTTGCTAAGAATTAACTCCTAATTCAAATACATTTTAGGCAACTAAACAAGATCAGTAAAGGATTCATTTTTCTATAATTTTACACTTTAGATTGATAATCTAAAGTAAAATATTAAAGTAAAATATTCTGTTTTTAAAAACATTTTAGTACTTAAAGAATAATTTTAAGTTAAAACATTGAAGCTAATAAAGAACAGCTAACAAATATCTCATATTTACAATGTTGATTAAAAATTTGTAAAAATATACCAGTCTTTTTAACCTTATTTAAATAATAGAAAAAATTAAGATTACTTTGTTTTTATATAAATAAAAACACAAATATGTTTTCAATAGCTACATCTTTATACATTTTGAAAATTCCTTTATTATTTGTACTCTCTTAATTAAAAGTATATGTAATTTGTTAGGTAGATTTTGTTCATAATTTTGTAATTAAATTGTGTATGGCTTTATTAATCCTATCCAAGATTAGAAATGTGTGCAAAGCCCATCAAAATAGTCTCCATATTAAAACTAAATTGACTCAATCCATTGAAAAGACAAAACAACTAAATCATTACTATGTACCCTGTAAGTATTCAGCCGTTGAAGGCTTTATGACAGTAACTCTGCCACCTGATGGAATTAATTTATGAGCTAACAGTACTAATGGCCCTGCCCCATCTCTTGTTCTATAATGAGTCCCAGTGGAATCTGCCTGTAAAGGATAGTCATGTGATAATTTTCAACTGTTTGACTTGCTCTAAATGCCAACCAATTGACTACAAATATTTTCCTGCCAGGATAGTTAGAGCCTTGTAAAATGTGAATCTATTCATGGGGAAATGAACAATAACTGTTTATAACTTGGGTAATACTACTATCAAAGAAGGACAGAGAATATAATTAAAGAAACGGTTTCAAGTTAGTGATAGAAAATCCAAACAAGGCTGTATTTAGCAATCTTGTGAGTATTTTTCCAATTAAGGACATTACTCTATCAGACACAAAATTAAATCAATTTTGAAGTGGAGACAGATAGGAAAACAAAGGCTGAGTTAAAAAAAAAAAATCCCTTGACCCAAAGAGGTCTGCAACACATAGTTTTGAGACACAGCAGAAAATGAATTGGCTGTACCTTGCTAACAAAAGTATTCAATACCAGGGCAGGTGGTTAAAGTGAAAATTTCGAAGGTTCCTTAGAGAGAAAAGTATTCCCTAAAGCTGTTTCGTTCTCATAAAGAAGAATAAAAAATTTTCTATGTATACTCAATCCTCTGGTACATAGTTTTCCCATCTAGACTGAAACTGGATTTATTTACTCTGTTACAGTCTGGAGTACTACTGTTCGATGGAAATATAATGAGAGCCTGGTAATTTAAAATTTTCTAGTAGCCAATTTAAAAACAGTAAAAAGAAACAGGTGAAATAATTTTAATAACATTTTATTTACCCCTGTATATCCAAAATATTATCATGTCAGCATTTAATCAACGTAAAAATTATTCATGCGATGTGCCTAGTTGCTCAGTCATCTCTGACTCTTTGCAACCCCATGGACTGTAGCCCGCCAGGCACCTCTGTCCATGGGATTCTCCAGGCAAGAATACCGGAGTGGGTTGCCATGCCTTCCTCCAGGGGATCTTCCCAACCCAGGGATCGAACCCAGGTCTCTTGTATTGCAAGTGGATTCTTTACCATCTGAGCCATCAGAGAAGCCTTAATATGATAGTTTACATTATTTTTCTTTGGACTAAATCCTCAAAATCTGGTGTGTATTTTATACTTACAGCATATCTCAATTCGGGGTATCCACAACCATGTGTGGGCTAGTGGCTACTGTATTGAGTAGCACGAGTCTTTATTTCCTGAACTTTATTTCCTCCAAGAATTGATGGTTCACATATTTTTTTCCTTCATTTCCTTCCTCCTTTTTTCTCATTAATACACATTTGTTTCCATACTGTTTGATTTAAAGTGTTAGTCTAGGACAGAAGGAACTTAAGCTTCCATGAAGAGCTTGACATATTGTTTGCAAAGAATTACTAATAAAATGAAACAAAAAGAGCAATTCTCAGGGGTCAGACAATTTCTGAGTTCAGGTCACCTGGCCAATTCTTCTGTTTTGTTCAGTTTGTTCAGTGTACTATAGATGACTTGACTGGAATATGCCTGGCTAAATCTCTCTAAAAGTAATCCTAAGAATCACATAATAAAAAAGTGCTTCAATATAAACTACACTTACCAATCTGTGGAATGGACAGTTACTAAACTAGTTAGGCACTCAGTGTTTCAAAGACTCATTCTGTATTTTATCAATTATGATTGTCCTGAAGACATTATTGAGACAGCAGCAATTAGCTTCTGACATTTCTGAAATCTGCGAATGAGCACCAGTGATGAGGATGAGTTATTGTGTCCCGCAGGATGTAGCACTATGTCATAGGAGTTCTACAGGAGACACGGGACAGACATGTGTCGAGACACTAATACATTCACACAAGATAACGAGTAAGAATGTGGTATGGTACACAGATTGGATGCTGTGGTTGCCATGAGAAGTACTCACTTTTTCAGATCATTCTGCTGCTTTTTGGCTTGTGCATGCCACTGGTGCATAGCAGGGAAGAAGCCACTTGTGTGTGGTGGAAAAAGTATATCAACTAATAAAACCACATTTGACTGGGAAATCATTGTATCACAGCTGTCACAGGATTAATTTCACAAAATTATCAACACAATAGGTGCATTGCATTTTATGAATCAGGACTCTTCATTTGCTGATTCATAAATTAGCCAGTATGCAACAAGAATATGGTGCGTCAAAGAAAGCATTAGATCATCTTCATGCAATAAAATTGTAACTATTACTTCAAAAACAGTTAATGCAACATTAGACAGGGATTAAAGAAGGAACTTGGTACACACAAATATTCTGAATATGAGAAAATGGTAATAATCACAGCTGCTTTTCTGATTAAAAAAAATCCAAATTCTTATTTTGAGGTAATTTTGGACATTTGAAAAGGATTACTAGGCACTAGAGCCTGTCCTAAATTCTGATGTCCTGAAATGATTTGTTGCAGCACAGTTATGCCAACTGCAAATTTGGAAAGGTCTTATCTACTGGTGAATATGGCTCTACCATTAGCTGAGAATTCCAAGTAGTTCTCACCTCCCATAGCATTTACCTGAGGAACTGTGGACTGTCTATTTTGGACATGGATTCTATAAAGGGCAGGAAATCAATGTAAAACTGTACATGTTTTACTATGTAAACTAATTAAAGAATGGAGGCCTTGGTAAATATCAAGCAAATTTCTTTCCAACATTACTTGTGCCATTGGTAAGAAGTATCTCTTCTTTTGGATAAAACAAGACAAAAACCAAAAACTAAAAAAAAACTCACAACATAAGATTATCCCAAAGTCCTGGGAATCTTCAATAACTTTTATTATTCCATTTTGATGTAATATGTTATAATTTTCATTACTTACAACATAGTGTTTAGAATAAAATAAAACCACACATGTTGGCAGCAGCTGGGGATGTGATCTGATGCTATTCTAAAAATAAGTTGCCATAATTTAGCTTTTGATATAAATGCCTTTCATGAGGAATTTAAATGGACATTTTTCTAAATTGAGACATGTTCATATAATTGGGACTGAATCACTGCACTTACTATTGCATTATGGAAAAAAAAGAAATGTTTAATATAACAATCTAATCTAAATTATAAGATAAATGCAAGTAAAAATATTTTGCATTTAAGAATTTAAAACTGATAGTTCCACAGAGTGGTGATGAGTATATTATACATATGTATGTGGATTTTACAGGGTGTTTCAAAAGTCCCTGAGGACACACAGGATTCACTCTCGGCATGTCTTTGCATACAAATACAAACCTTTTTCTATACTTGTTATAATAAATGCTGAAAATGGCCCTCATGTGCTTTTAATAGAGATGATATTTTTGTTGCCAAGGTCACCAAATAGAAGAAGGGTCACAAATGCCATTTTCTGCATGGGGACTCAGGGACTTCTGGCTCATTCCTGTAAATTAGTCATCCACATAAATATGTATAGACATATATGTAGTATGCATAGTCACAACATAAATATATTTAACATTTAAGAAAATTTAGATATTCTACTGGTAAACTGACATATGTATGCAATATAAGTTGTATTTATCCATAGGAATTTTTTTTGGTTGTTGTTGTTCAAATGTACCATTATCTTAATTGTACTTTCCCAAGTTAACAAGACTCCTTTATAAAGAAGCAACATGTTTTACTTGCACATACATTTTCTTAACTAAAGTTGAGTAATGAAAATTAATACACACGAATATGTAACTAAATGATGGAATTTTCATTTAAGTAATTTTGGTTTTCGTTTTATACTGTATAATTGTTTCATTGAAACTATGTTTTTTAAAAATTGGATCGAGTTAATGGTTTTTTTTTTTCTAGTTAAAAATCAAAATATCTGATAGATTAACATATGTCAGCTTCCTACAGGAACCCTAAGGGTCTGCCCACCTGTGATGTCATAGTAAGGAGGGGCTTTTCTTCAGCAGACTGCTCCCTCGGTATCTCCTTCATCACCATGGCAACAGCCTTATCTGCCGCCCTAGAGCCTTTTCCCTATAACAGTGAAATCAACAATGACTTGTGTCAGGAGAAATGTTTAACTTATTATTTATCACAAGATATTCTAATGTTTAAAGAGCAATCCAACATAAATGAAGAGGTAGGCTGCTGCAAGTGAATCTTGAGGCTTTTGGCTGAGGAGAAAACACATGAAATCTGAAAAAAGATTATTTGTGAACTTTTTAGTTAGCTACTTTTCCACCTTTACAGCTGACATATTATGTTTAATTTTAACATAGTATTTTATATGTGTAATATATTTTAAGGCAATTTACATGACATGACAATTTTTATAGTATTGATTTTAAAACATTATGGATTGCCTGTTTTGTTCATTTAAAATTATTCCTGTATAATCTCTAAGTGTTTTAAATGACAGTATGGAGTCTAGGATAGGGATTAGGATCAGGGTCTCACTCCCACAGAAAAATTTTGCTGGGTGGTCTCTGGAGCCTGTCACTTTTAATTGGATTGGGCACAAAAATAAATGTGTCATAAAACCTCTAAAAATTCTTCAGCAGCCTAAAGTCACAGAAATTCACCCAGCTTGTTTATTTTGGGGGAGGTACTATGTAAAAAAATGCAACTCTCAATGTTCTTGAGATCAAAAAATGTTAATAGAATTTTAGAAATGTCTTTTAATTGGGGAATCTCATAAATCCACATGTAAATAAATGATGATTAATGATAGAGGCACTGATATGCTGATATGTACAAATTTTTGGTCTCACACAAACATAATTATGAACTGTAAAGTGGTATGCTGGCTTTCTATGGTTTTAGTTTACCAGATTATTATGTTTTTGAGGGTAGATGGGGCATAATAGGAAAAAAAAAAACCCCAGAAAACAAAATATCACCTTCCCAACCCAATTAGCAACACCTCATACTATGTAAAAATTAAATCATCTTTAAGCACTTTAAAAACAAAAACTTCCACTGTCCTTAGTCTGTGGGCAGAGCCTCCCTGAAGAAGACCACCTTATACTAGGTACAATGTGAATATCTGTGTTGCAAATTTATGTAAAATACAGACGCAGCATACAGAGATACCATAGGCAAGGAAACAAAAATGGACATATGAGGGTCCATTGTCTGAAAGGAAGTTAAGAGCTAGGATCAATATTAACTCTAAAGATTAATAAATCTTGATAGTCTCTATGCAACTAAAAAGGATAGACTTACATTATTATCTTTGGTTTGCACAGGGCTTTAAGTATTTAGAAGGTAGGTTGACTCTAGGAAGCAGAACATCCATTTTTTCAAGCGTTGCCTTTCTAAAATGTAACGTGTGGCAGTTTTTATTTATGAGAACCAAGAAAAACTTTGTCTAGTTACTATATTTAAAATTGTGTGAGTCTCTTTACCATGCTGAAAGCTTGTTTCTTTGGTTTGTTATCCTAAGAACTAGCATTATTGAAAAATAATGTGTTATTTCTACAATATAATATCAACTATAAGAGATTTTATTGAGCAGATATAACAGCAGTAATTTAAGTGTTCTGAAAAGTTTATATGGCTACAATGCTTAGATATAATTTAATTCTGGAAGAATAAAGGGAAACAGTGGTTAACTGCATAACAAATTGGGGTACATAATGATCCCAGGTTTTTCCTTTAGTAAAGCACTGTCATCTTCCTAATATACATACAGTTCTGAATTCTGGAAAATGATTCATGGCACTGCTAAACTATCTGACATATTTTCAATGTAAAAATTACTTGGATAAAACATTATATACAATAAGTTCAGTATGTCTTTATAAGCTACACTCATTTACAAACTTTATATAGTTTAACATATTTTTGCAGCGTGTTTTTTCAAAAGAGCAAAATCATTTGTGAAGAATTCTTTCCATGCTCCAAGTGTAATAATATAGCAATAAACAAAGTGGCATGCTTATATTAAATTCCTAATATATTTTAAAAATATATCTAATGTTACAAGTTATAATTTAAAAAATAATTCAGATTATTTCCTTGGGCTAAGAAAAAAAAATCAATTGATAAGCATCTCAAAAAATTTCAGGTCAGTAGTTCAATTATACTACTTATTTGAAATGCTACCAATCCGTAAACTATGTATAGGTATTTTTCACATGTGCAACTATAATAGCTAGAATTAGCAACGGACATGCCATTTCACTAAAACAAAACCAAACCAAAACAAAAATTAGTCCTTTCATGCTGAACTCTAGAACAAAGCAGTGGTCAGCTAGAAAGGATATATAATAAATACATGCGGTGCTTTTTATTTCTTGCAGAAAAACCCACCAAAGCCAGGGTCAGGTCACTTTTTTGAAGACAGTGCCACTTTTTCTTCAAGGTTACACCTACTACCTGAAAAAAGTCATGACACCCAGGTTAGTGCCTGCTAGCAACTTTGTTTCCTTTACAGCCTCTTGGCTTTTGAGTTATTACCTGATGAACTTCACTGTTTCGGAAGTACGGTACAGCCCCAGAACAGAGTGGGAAGGCTGGCCACGTGACATGTCCACAGTTCCAGACAGAGTGTCTAAAGCCACTGCCAAGTCATGTGAATGCGCTTTACATGTCAAAGCAAGATCCCCCCAGGTCATATTGCCACCTCTACCTTAAAAATTAAAATCAAGATTTTATCTTAAAATCAAGCTGTGTTATTTCTGACTTGTCCATTTATCTTGTGGGATAATGCTTCTAGAGTTCAGAACCTGGCAGGTAACTGAGTTGACAATTCATGAAACTATACAACTTGGCTTATCAGCAACTCTCCAGGACTGACAGTAATACAACTGTGCAGGTTTTACTTTTCTTTTTTAAATTCAGTGACTTAAAACATTGTAAGAAAGAAATACACATAATTATTCATACTTCAAGTTTAATTTTCTAAATATAACTACACCAAAAGATCAATATTAATCTATTATTTGAAACAACAAGCAAAAAGGAAATATATACTGACTATACACTCAAGTATATAAATGGATTTAGATTACATTAAGCCAGTATGCTTCTACATCATTCTAGCCACAGCAGAAAAGAACAGTGAAATTTTGCAAGTTGATTATCACATCATGACACCCTCCAGAAATTATTTCAGCCCATTTTTTTCCAAATAATACTTCAAAATCACCCTTTTCCACTTGTTCATTTAATCTCGAGATATTTTTGACTGTTTCGCAAACAGTATCAGCATAAAGGGAAATGTCTTTCATTTTGTGTGATTTGCTGGAGAAAATTCTTTGATTTTTTAAAGTTTCTTTTATCATTTTGTTTGTTCACAAATGAAATATATAAAATAGTAGCTTTTCTAATAAATAATAATTCTTGAGAATAATTTTTAATTTCTATTATAACACCAGGCATAAATGAATGAAACACAGGGAGTATAATAAGTGACACTAACATTTATTATGAAAACTCAATTTTGGCCCACTTTTGTTTTTTTAATATAGAATGTAAGAAGCAGAGTAGATGGAATTCTCCAGGCAAGAATACTGGAGTTGGGTGCCATTCCCTTCTCCATGGGAGCTTCTGACCCAGAGACGGAACCCAGGCCTCCTGCATTGCAGGCAGATTCTGTTACTATCTGAGCCACCAGGGAAAACACTGGAAGTCACAGAATCTTGGGCTGAATATCAGGCTGTGAAGGTATCAGGTATCCTCAGATGAGGTGCTGGCTCCAAGTCTGTCTTGCAGGGAAGGGATCTAACCTCTTTGGAGAAGCTACTGTGCGCTGAGCACGCTGCTGGGTGTTTTGCCCGTTTTTATTGATTTGATCTCATAAGGACTCTGTGGGGTAGATGATATTATTGTCTTTGCTAGACAGTTGGGGGCTTTGAGGCTCAGAGACAGTACGGTGTGGTTTAGCCAAGGCCTGAAAGCTAATCCAGGATGGGAACCCAGACCCACAGCCCAGCCTGTGTGTTTCCTTGTTTACCACTCTGTTCTCTCTCTATCTGGCTGTGTGAGGTGGAAATGGTCAGTAAAAATCAGCCACCCATAACTGCACTCATGAGCACATTTCTAAAAAAATGTGTTCGTTTCTACTATTTTCATAGAAAACCAACCTAAGCATCTCATGTATACACACTTCTTTCTGTTCTGTAGATCTTAATAGAGATTTATAAATTTTAGCATCTAATTCTTTTAAAATGCTAACTCAATGCCACTAAATGCCATGTTTACTAGAATTATCCTGAGATCTATTTTGGACACATGAAATAAAGTAATTTCAGGGTTACATCATCAGCAATTTTCTAGTTGCTGCTACTATGGAATTTGTAACTTAAACATTATTTTTATCATTGTTTTAAGGATAAACTACAATCAGGTTTATAAGTATGAATGCATTGAATATATTTCCTTATACATAACATATATGTAAACAAATACCTGCCATTTGGATCATTTTAGCAGAACTGTTTGAAATGAAATGATATTCAATATTGCATATGTTGAAAAATTATATATTTCATAAGCTCAGACCCTGGACTTACATGCAGAAACTGGTCACAAAAAGGCTCATTTCTGATGGCTATTCTTGTTGCTTATGTGCAGAGCCAGGATAACCTTTTTTACTCGAGAAGGTAAATGTCATGGAAAGTGTCATGCTCTCTTCAAACTTCTCTTTCAACACAGGAAAATGTCAGAGCAATATTCCTTGAATAGTAGCGATCTCTGCCGACCACATTATGTCCTTTCCTAGTTGTGTTTTCCTGTAGATTTCTTCCAACATGGAGTAGGGCTCAAACCATTCTATTACAGCAACATTTAACTCATTCCCTTCTTCCCCTGTCAACAAAATGTTTTGTAAATTTTAAAATTTACAAATAGAACTAAATCTGAACAAACTGGTCAATCCTTGTTTCTAAACATCCTGAAGGAAGCACAGATCTGGATGTAAATAATTGGGAAGCACAGACAGAATTCTCTCTTTTCTTAATTTGTGACTCGTATGTGGAATTCACAAATCATAATGAATTCACCACTGGTTCAGTGATTTGTTTATAGCTGGAAATAATATGATTATTGATTCTTTATTAAGGGTAGTCTTCATGACTTTTATAGGTCCTCAAACTTTTGCTTTCATGGGACCCTTTTTCCCTAAAAAATGTAGGTTGTATTTCATGACTAAGCTGAATCAAGAAAAACATAATACAGACCAGATTTGCTATTAATATTACAAATTCATTACAAAGTCATTTGAGGGATTCTGATTAAGATAGATAAGATGATAAGATAGATAAGATGAAAGTATTTTTATGGGTCCTTAAGAGTATCTTGGGCCTTCTGAATTGTGTTCATTGTGCCTGGTATGTAAGTTGACCCTGGGTTACTGTCTTCTCCACGGTCAGGGTGCTGCCCCTGGAGCTGCTCTCTCTTCCACGTCTGGGTGGCCCATTTTGGCAGCGACTGCTTCCACTACCCCGTCAGCACTTCCATCACAGCTGTTCCTGCCCTAATAGGTCCCCTAACCACCACTCCTGCTCTTACTGTTCTTACTAGCATTCAAAGAATCTCCCCTAAAAGCACTCACAAATCATAATGGGTGCCCAATCAGTAGCACTCATCTTGTAGTTCTTAAAACACACTCAGAAAACTTGGAACATTTAGTCCTGAAGCAGAACACGCTGGCGTGTAAAACTGATGGTGACTCTTAAAATGTTGTCTCTCCCCAGAAAATTAGGCCTCAGCACTTTAGTCTCTCCAGCCTCAGAGTGTCTTCTTGACCATCCAAGAGTACTTTTGAGGAAGCGAGTCAATATCTCTTTTTTAAAAAAAAACAAATCAGCCTTCAGCGACCAGAGTCACCAACTGGTTCCAAAACACTCCTTGTCATTTTTTCTAATTACACTTAGAAAAGGGACTTGGGTCCCTTGAGGAACAGAATTGCCCTGTACCCAAAATTTCTGAGTTGTACATGCAGATTAAGCTTCTCCTGGGCACCTTGCTACATAATCCTTCATTGAGAAAAAAGGTTCTGTGACTATTTTATTGATGAAATTACCTTGTGTGAGCAAAGGCTGTGCTCGTTTCTTTTGAAATACTTGCATTATTTGGTATAGTGATAGAGACTCAAGTTTACTCAGTATATACAAGTAACTATTAAAAACCTTTTCAAATATTTAAGATATTGATATCACATAATATGGCTAAGTTTGACAGAAGGTGATTTTGAATTACATAAACAGTCTGAATTAGGCATTTAAAGAAATTAAATAGTTTCAAGTATCTAAATAAAAATTCATTAAAATTAATAAAGTGTTGCCAAGTAAAGATGCTTAAAATTGGCTCTGAAGGACAGATAAGACTTCCTTCTAATTAATAAGATCCATTTGCTCACAATTTACCATTTGTTTGTTCTCTGGAGAAGATTAAACATTCCCCATCTCACTCCCACCTTACTCCCAGGCTTATTTACTCTGCTTAGCAAGCTTTCTTGACAAAAGGTCAAAGTCACAACGCTTAGTTCCCAATCATCTATAACAGTTCTCAATTAGTGAAGTTTTATTATTAGGCTTACGCTGATTAATGTCACTCAATTATTTGGAACCTATTTCACCTTCATATTGAGCTCCTCTATTATGCATCTGCAAGCGTCTTTTGCTCCCTAAAGTGGTCTGGTCTAGAAAAATTGTTTTCTTTTAACCTTGTTGGCTTTATGCTGAGGATGACATAAATAATACATATTTAATAATTAAGAAGTAACTGTAGAATGTGGTGGTAAATTTTCCTTTCTAGTATGATAAATCCCCCAATTTGTAATTTATATTTATATAAATATATTTATGCTTGAGAAGCCTTTGATGATTGTATGAATATGTAACCAAAAGAAACCACAGTAATTAGAGGTTATGTATGTGTGTGTGTGTTGGTTGCTCATTTGGGTCTCTTTGTGACCCCATGGACTGTATCCCACCAGGCTCATCTGTGCATGGAATTCTCTAGGCAAGAATACTGGAGTGGGTTGCCATTCCCTTTTCTAGGGGACCTTCCTAACCAGGGATCGAACCTGGGTCTCCTGCATTGCAGGCAGATTCTTTACCATCTGAGCCACCAGAAAGGGTCAACTTTGTTATTTTTAATTCATTGTTAAATACCTCAGATGATTTGCAAAACAGGCACTTTTTTGCAGGGGGCTGTGTGGTATTTTTAAGTAAAATGACTGAAAACATAAAATCCTAAAGATTTTTTTTTTTTTCTTTTCAAATATAAGCACTCCAGATTTATATCTGATGTGCACAAATGGATGGATGTCCAACCCTTAAGAGAAAGTAAGGTGTTATGAGAATCATACATCACCAGCATGTATAATTGCTTAAACTCTGCTGAATCCATGGTGTTTTAGGGCATAGGGGGAGGTGAGAAAAGGTGAGAAAAGGCTCATTCCTGGAAGGGGTTAGGGGAAGAGGTAATGACGTCTGGTTTCTCAGTGTTTGTAATTAGCCAAGGTGACGTCCTGTACAAGATAGTAGAATGTGGAAGACTAGTGGGAAGGAAAGTTGGCAGGAACCATGTACAAAACATTGATTTATCATTTCTGTCTTTCCCATTTATTCTTGATTGTAAAGTTTTCCAAAGTAAATATAATGAATAAGAATCCCTGTAGGTAAATATATGGTTAAGACCATGAAACAGTTCCCTTGAACTTATTACCTATGAAACTCCTTTTCTTTTCAGTGATTAGATGCATCCCCCAACTTCTTGGGCTTTCCTGGTGGCTCAACGGTAAAGAATCTGCCTACAGTGAAGGAGACACAGGAGATGAGGGTTTGATCCCTGGGTCAGGAAGATTCCCTGGAGGAGGAAATAGCAACCCACTCCAGGATTCTTGCCAGGGAAATCCAACAGAGAGAGGAGCCTGGAAGGCTACAGTTCATGGGGTCACAAAAAGTTGGACACAACTGAGCACATACACACATCCCAACTTCCTTCCCTTGGTAAGTAAAATCTATTTACTATGGCTCAGACAGTAAAGAATCTGCCTGCAATGCAGAAGATGTGGGTTCATTCCCCGGGTTGGGAAGATCCCCTGGTGAAGAGAATGGCTACCCACTCAAGTATCCTTGCCTGGAGAATTGCACGGACAAAGGAGCCTGGCAGGCTACAGTCCATCAGGTTGCAAAGAGGTGGACAGGACTGAGTGACTAACACTATCACTTCTTTTTTTTCCAAAGTCAAAAGAAGGAATTCCATTCCTTCACCAAATTGGAAGCCTTTAAATGTTGACTGTTGTTATCTTAGAGCATAGAAATTGAATCCCACCTCCTTTAAAAAATAGATGTCATTAGCATATGGTAAATGTATTATTACCAAAGTTTTGAATTTGAGATAGCAAATTTATGCAGATGTCATGAGGTAGAATTGCACTTTGTCCATTTTCTTTCTAGAGAAGGACTTGTAACTAGTGAACTTGAATTCCCCTTTATGAATATTTCAGGCAAATTCTATTACTAATTTATGAATAAGAGCTGTGGACTTGGAATCTGACTATTCAGTAGCCTTTTTTGTAGCTTTATTCATTTTCTGGCAGGTGTAAGTGTTTTTACTAGTTTGTTCTCCAGTCACCAAATGCCCCAGTTTTGTTGATATAACTTAGGAAAACTAAATTACAGAAAGTAGGTTAAATTCACAAGCTACTAGCCAAAAAGTTCTGAGCTAAGGTACTCCATCTACCTGACTTACCTGAAACAGCTCTAAGAGAGAAGCTGAGGCTTTCACCATTTCTGTTCTCACATTATGGATCAGACTGTAGCATCTCTGCTTATCTTGGTAGTCCTCTGGGGGTCATAGGCAATATGTGAGCTGGCTCCAGGATTAAAGGTCTTTCTTACTCTGGAGAGGAGCTAGGGAAAGTATGAAGAGACCTTGGAGTGGGGAACCCCAGTCACTGTGTGGCCATGAGATTAACAGTGTATAGAGCCAGTTAAGCCTCCATGGTCAATGGAAGGGAAAGAAGGATGGCCATGTGGGATGTTGGCACCAATACTGGAACTGGAGTCAGAAGACAGAAGTTTCAAATATCAGCTTTGCCTTTTATAAATTATTCTCTCTAAGGCTTCATTTTACCTTCTGAAAGTAGGATAGAAATACTACCTAGCTACTTCATAAAACTGTGAGAATTAAATGAGAGTATATATGAAAGCACTTCCACAATGACTGGCCATGGTAGGTACTTGATAAATATTAGTCATGTATGGATGTGAGAGTCGGACTATAAAGAAAGCTGAGTGCTGAATAATTGATGCTTTTGAACTGTGGTTTCGGAGAAGACTCTTGAGAGTCCCTTGGACTGCAAGGAGATCCAACCATTCCATCCTACAGGAAATCAGTCCTGAATATTCATTGGAAGGACTGATGCTGAAGCTGAAACTTCAATACTTTCGCTACCTGATGGGACGAATTGACTCATTTGAAAGGCCCTGATGCTGGGAGATTGAAATTGAGAGGAGAAGGGGATGACAGAGGATGGGATGGCTGGATGGCATCACTGACTCAATGGACATGAGTTTGAGTAAGCTCCGAGAGTTCGTGATGGACAGGGAGGCCTGGCGTGCTGTAGGCCATGGGGTCGCAAAGAGTTGGACACGACTGAGCAACTGAACTGAACTGAACTGTGACTAGTGAGTTCATGGACTCTGTGGTCTAAGTGTCCTTATGAAGTAGGTAGCAAAAGATACAACACTGTGTTTGTGAGATTCGTCCATGGAGTGAGTAGCAATAGTTATCATATTCCCTCTTCTGTATAGTGTTTCATCATCTGAATATACCACAATTTATCTATTCAACTGTTGATGGACATTTGGGTTGTTTGTAGTTTTTGGTTATTATAGACAACACTGGAATGAACTTGAGCACAGATGCCATAAGGAACAAAAGAAGGGCAGTAGGTATGACAGTAGTCAAGGTATTTCAGTAACAGCAACAGAGGCAGAGAATAATCACAGTATGGATAAGAGACCAGGGTTGGGACAACCCAAATCAAAAAGGACTAATAAGGCACAGAAATCAAGAATCCAGTGCAAGACTGGGATACTTAAACTGGCCACCAGGGATAATGAAAAACCAGTTTCTAAAGAGTTGAGATTATAACTGTTATGGTCTGAATTATGTCCCTGCAAAATCATACCCTGAAGGCCTAACCCCCTAGCAGCTCTGAATGTGACAGTATTTGGAGACAAGATCTTTATTTAAGTGGTAATTAAGTTAAAATGGAGTATTGATGTTCGAGTGGATCCTAATCCAATATGATCGGTATTTTTATAAGAAGAAATTAGGACACAGAAGAAAGGTTATATGGAGACACTGGGAAAAGACAGCCGTCTATAAGCCAAGCAGAAAACTGCAGAAGAAACCAATCCTTCTCTCACCTTATCTCAGAATTCTAGTCTTCAGAACTGTGAGCAGATAACTTTCTGTTGTTTAAGCCACCCAGCCTGTGGCACTTTGTTATGGATGCCCTAGTTAACTATTACAATAATGAAACAACTCCCTGTGATTACAAAGTAATCTTACTTTTGTATCTGAGTAAACTGTTTAAAAATATCCAAAGACAATTCAATTACAGGTTTATTTTATTTTAAGCCTTCTCAGTTAATTTCTTCTGTGATTTCTAATCTGATCAAAAGGACTTCTTAGATATGGGAAACTAGAAATGCTAAACCCAGGTGGCCAAAATTGCCACTTTGGTGATATCCCATCTGGGACTATGACCTAAGTAAGTGTCAGCAAGTATTGCCTAAAAGAAATTCAAATGAAGACTATGCCTGGAGTGGAGTGGTCAGCCAGTGCCAACAGGAGTTGTGTGTTTATTCCCCAACTTGAATTGAGCTTTTAGCCACATGACCTCAGATTATACATTTGGAACTTCTTGAAAAGAATTTGCTTGTGAAAAAAAAATTTCTTTTGATTTTGAAATCTGAATGCTTCCAAATTTTTAAGTTAATTCCCAACTAAAAGTTTATTAAATTATATAACTTTTAGAGACTTCAACTAGATAATACATACATCAGCTAAATATCAATATATAACGGTTATGTACATAAACAGAATAATTGAAAAAATAAAACAAGTGGAAAATAATATTCATCACAGGTAGTTTTTTTTCAAAGATTCTTGCTAATATCTCTGCAGCTTACTGTGGGGGTAGAGCTTACAGCTTGTACAGAATGAAGACGTCACCTGGGTTGATGTCCACAGGGGACTTTAAATGAATCAGGATCTCTGGAGTGCCTGAATGTCTTTCTAACCATCTAATCTATAACTCACACTTCTATTGTTATACAGATGATGTACTAGTTCAGTTTGCTGAGATGTCAAACTTTCTGGCAAAAATCACAGTTTGATTAATTTCAAATGTAGGACACATAATTATAACAATAGATAAATGAAACTTGCTCTTGAAGCTTCCATTTAAGTGCTTATTAAAAAAACAATCTCTCAATTCTCTCTCCCACTGCATGCTTTGAAACCATGAAGGTGAAAGCCTGGATTAGGAGGACAACCAGGTAGGCCATTCTGGCTGGTCAATGTTCTAGAGGTTTTGAAGTCAATATTTACCTGTGCCTAGTCTCATGGCCCATTCTCTACATTTTGTATTTCTTTTTTTTGAGTTTCTCCTTCAGCTGACAAACTGGGAACAGAAAAGACATAGTAATCAAGTTTTCAATTTTTCTCCGGTATAATTCCATCAAGTTGTCAAGGGATACCCTAACCCAGCCGTGTGTGGCAACATGGCTTTATACATATGTGGTTACTGAGGTTAGTTAGGTGTGGTCTGTGTTGACAAAGCATGGGATATGAAGTTGGAAACCCAGGGTGTCAGATATAGCAACAACATTTTGCATTTTTGTGTAACCTAAGGCTGAGAGCTTAGTTTTCTCAATTGGAGAGTGAGATTAGTATTAATAACTGCCTCACTGACTTTGCAGGGTTTTTGTGATGATCAAATAGATAACATGTAAAAGTGAGTATTCAATATGCACTAATAATTTTATAAATCAGTGAAATCCCATTAGCTAAGTAAATTATTTTCTACAGGTACTTGGGAGTCTACAGTATCTTCAAGAGCTATTTATTATTTTAAAAGAATAATTTGATAAGCCTACACTGTAATGAAATGAAAAAGTTAATGAACTTCCCCTAACAATAGGAAAACAAGGCAAGTCTGGATCTGACCCATTAAGGTAGCAGTTGTAAAATTCCAAGTTACCATTAAATTGCTGATGAATTTACAGACTGTGCTGTGTGCTCAAAGGCTGACAAGTGTAGGGCCATATTATGAAACCCATTCAACCAAAGTTATGTAATCACAATAAAAAGATGACCTTCAACTTCCTTTCAAAGTCTAAGAAAGGATTCAACATAGAGGACCTTAAAACTGTCAAAACAGTTCTAGCAGTTCCAAAAGTATGTATTTTTACTAACGAGCTCTCTGGTTTGTCTAATGAATTATAAATAGGCACCACCTTCATATCTTGCTCCTAATTCTGAAGGAGTAGAACAGTTTGGTGGGCCACTGAGTTCATGGAGGTGATGAGTCATTTCTACACTCTATTTTAGGCAGACTGCCTATATCACCTATACTGGAAATATATCTATAATCTGTGTCTCAAATCACTATAAATAAGCAGAAGAATGATTTGATAATATTAATTTTAAGTTGCCTATGAAGTTTTTCTCAATCTGTTATAGATGAATTCTCTGCTATCCTGTACATTTTCTTTCTCCTGAATCTCAGATACATTATCAAAAGAGATTAAATTAACATTTAAAAGAGATTTGGCCTGAACTCATTTCAACCTTCTAAATAATGCATTATGGTTTAATAGGTTCAAAGAGAAAAGCAACTACATGATACTGATATTTCATTAGATAGACTGAAATTGATTCTAATTCTAGATAGATGTTATGTGTATAGAAGAAGTTAATTTCTCTAAGAACCTAGTTGTTATCACATCAACATATGCCAAAGTTTATTAAAGCTTTTAAAAGGTTCCCAGAAAATATAAAAGGTCTTAGGTTCTCCACTTAAGCTATTCCTCCTAATACTAATTTGAAGAAAGCTCAAAATGGTTTAAATCTATCAAAATTTATTTGTCTGAAAATTCACCATTAGTCTTCCCTCCCCCACAGATGAACAATATCACACTGTTTCCTTTTAGTCACTTACAATCTGTTCAATTATAATAAAACCAAAACCCAATTAACCAGTATCCTCAATTAATTTTTCAAGAAAATGTGATGACTAGAAGAAAAAATTAATTTACAAACAAATAACCTCATTTGAAGGATACTAAAGATTCCAGGTTGTGCCCCATACTCAGTATACATTCAGCCCATCTCTGACAATTACATCTGGGTACCATTCAGTAAGGAGAGATACACTGAGTAACAGCCCTGAGGATTATAATATCCCAATTTGTCAAAGAAAGAATCACGTATAGAGTTATAGTATTTAGTAACATGGAAAGAAGCATTAATACAATTTAGAAAGGTCTGACGCTCAAAAGCTTTTATTCCCCTTTCAGTTAATCTTGATGTGATGAAAAATTTCAACACTCAAATAGTTCTGAGTGTTTTTGTTAATTTAAACCTTGTATTATTTCACCAGACTCAAAAAACCGCAAAGACTTCTTTTTAATTTCTTATACTTAAACAGTTTTTCCTCAAATGTCACCACCAAAGTTTAGTTATTTTACAGCCTTACTTCCTAGTTTTTCCCTTGGTCCATCACAGATCACAGCTGCTTCTAGGTGTGACACATTTATGTATGTCATAAACACATGCAATGTTGTATTTAAATATATATAATATATGTTATATACTACTATATATATATGTATCATGGCTAATTTATTCAACAGAATAAAAATGTTAGGTTCATTTTCTAGTTTTATTTCCATCCGTAATAGATGTTTGTAAAAAGCTTATTGCAAATGTCTTTTAAGAGATTTTAAATTTAAGTAAAAATTTAGCATACTGGATTGTAGAACTTCCTATATTAAAGTCATCAAAATGTAGAAATTCTAGAAATACTTTTTTCTGCTTGACCTTTCCAACAACTTAAAAAGTTTCTTTCAGTAGGCTTAGAGATATGTTGACCTTTTCTTTGAAAAGTGAAAATAAAGTTGTTTGCATGCTTATTTTCTTAGAGAAGATTTAATTGAAAATAGAAATGCATTTCTTGACTCTGGATATTTTAATATCATAGGGTTTCAGTTACAACAATAATACGAACTATGTCATAGTAAACAAAGAAAGTGACTGACAGGTTTTGAAAGAATTTAACTTGTATTTCTCTATTTAGATCTATTTTACTTGGTACTATAAAATTTTACTCATTTGTTTTTCAGTTTAAATTCTGTGAAGATATATAGTTTTATTTAAGAATCATATCATACCATGTGAATATTTTTATATTTTTCCCCTTCTCCAAAATGAACACTGAAATTAGGTATTTCATATGCTGGGGTCTTTTATAATATGGTTTCTCTCTGGTATTTGTGACTGCAGAGTCAAGAGCAATAGCTGACAAAAATATATGGACTGGGTCTTTCCTTTGATTAACTTGGTTTCAGAAAGTTGATGCCTTAAGTGCAAACACAGTTCTTATAATGTCAATTTTCCTACAAGGAATCAAATTTCGACAGAGGACAGTCCAGACTCTAAGAGCTGCACGGCATTCAGGAACGTTCTTCAGAGAAGGAGCTCTTTGTGCCTGTTTCCCTGGTTAGGATTCTCCCCCATCTCTTCATCTCCTGCAGCTTCCCTCTCACCAGCTACTCCGCCCCACTCACCACGCCAGTGAAGGCTGTATGGATGCAAATTTCTGTGTCTCTGCAGAGACTGATTTCTTCACTTGGAAGTCCCATCTCCTCATCTCTACATGTTGAATTCAATGCCTTCATCCAGATCCTGCTTAATCACAATTTTTTCTTAGTTGAGGTCTAGACTGATCTCCCTGGTTGGACACAGAGTCTCACACTCTGTTTTGTGTTGCCACAAGCACAGTGTCTTGCGGGCACAGGGGTGCTAAATGAAGGCTCTCTGAGTGAACAAATGAAGGAAGGCGTGGGGAGATGGATAGATGATACACAGTCCTATCTGCCTTAGACTTGCTGAGGTTTTTCTCCTAAACCTGGGTTGCAGAGGTATGACAGCACCTCCTTCCCATACTCCTCCTCCCTTGAGCAGAAATTGGAAATCTTGGCTCATGGCTAAAAATTTCATGGAGTCCTTACCCATGATAATTTAAAGCCCTTTGATCCCACTGTAGTAGCCAAGGGAAGGGCTATTATGAGTTTATGACTCATCCACGGGCTCTTTTCATATTTTCTGCAAAACCCGTTATGGAGATGGTGGAAATCACATTAACTTTGGATTAAAACATAGTAGGAATTTGAAATAGAGAGAAAGGATAGAAGATTATCTTAAAAAAACCCCTCTGCATAAATAAAAAGATTAATTTGGTGGCAATTTAGTCCTCTCTTCTACCTCTTTTCTGTTTAAGTTACATCTCTAAACCTCCAGTTATATCTGCTAGAGACACAAGTACCTTCTGTAAGATGCAACATTTTTTCTTGTAATTGAGGAATAGCGCCATGTTCCACTTGTGGTGCAGTTGGTAAAGAATCTGCCTGTCAATGCAGAAGACACAAGATTCTTTGATCCATGGGTGGGGAAGATCCCCTGGAGGAGGGCATGGCAACCCACTCCAGTATTCTTCCCTGGAAAATTCCATGGACAGAGGGGCCTGGTGGGCTACAGTCCATGGGGTTGCAAAGAGTCGGACATGACCGAGCATACACATGTATGAGGAACAGAGCCATGTTCCACATTCATACTGATAAGGTGTGGAAGAAGGACAGAAAACAGAGAAATGACTTGTATGTTTTGCTTTGTACCACATATGAAGAGCCCAGAACAGTGTGACACAGCATAGGTTGAATGAACTATTGAAAATCCATAAGCACCAATGTTAAAGCAGAAGAAGGATCTCAGAGCCAGAACACTTGATTTTTAATTGCTAAGTTGTGTCTGACTCTTTCGCTACCACATGGACTGTAGCCCACCAGGCTGCTCTGTCCATGGGATTTCCCAGGCAAGAATACTGGAGTGGGATGCCATTTCGCGCTCCAGGGGATCTTCGAAACCTAGGGATCGAACTTGTGTCTCCTGCATTGCAGGCAGGTTCTTTACCAACTGAGCCACCAGGGAAGCTGCTAGAACACTTAGTGTCCCCTAAACTTGCAGAAACCTCGTGAAGCGGTGCTGGGATGGAGAGGTGTTGAATTTCATAGCACAGGAGTGCTTTTCGTTAACCTTATTTTGATCCTAAGATTCAGAGGGACCCACTGACGTAGAGGTTATATATAATAAAAGAGGAGAAAGTAACTTTAATCAAAGATGCCTGAAGGAAGGACCAGTACATTCTTGTTCAGTGATATTGAAACCAATACATATTAACTCAGTGGTGAAAGATATGCAGAAAATCACCCAATTTTTGATGATTATTGGAAAAAGTTGAAAATTTCAATGATGTTTCATGTGGAAATATAGTGATTATGTGTTCTGCCTGGAGGAAGGTAGAAAGCATTTTCTGACTTCCTGAGTTAAACAATTTCCTGAGCAATATGAGGAGAGTCACCCCTCGAGAAGATGGCTGTGTGCATTAGATGTGCTCTTTGCTTTGACACCTCCAAGAATAAAACAATTCTTTACTTAATGTTTAACAATGAAAAGAGCAATTTCTAATTCTTGGGAAACTACTCAGAACTGTAAACTTATCTGAAGAGAGTCAACAAAGAAGAGATGAACCTCAAAGCATCTAGTTAATTAAAATAGCTATCCAAATGGTATTAAGTGTGTTTTTATTTCCAGCTGAATTCTCATAAACATTTCTTTGAAGTATGATTATATCCTCATTTTAGAAGACAGGTACTTGAAAACCAGAGAGAATAACTTGCCCAAAGACAGATACCTAGTAATAGAACTAGGAGTAATAATAATCACTTACTGGGCATCTAAAATGTACCAGGTACTGTGCTGAATACCTTACATTTATTTCAACAGTGCCTAGGTCACAACGATCCTTTGAGGTGTATACTTTTATTTTAACCATTTTACAGATGAAGAAACTGAGACAAAGAGAGTTAAGCAGAGAGAGCTATTAAGTCTCAGACTGGGACAGCAGCCCAGAGTCTGACCTCAGGCTCCGCGTTTTTAACTACTATGTTTATTGTCTCTCACTTAGAAGTCAAGTTTGTTTAACACTGAAACTATACTCTTAGCCATGCCCTCTACTACCGCTAGGTTCTATTTAGTGATACTTCAGAATTTCCACTGCAGTTATTTCTTCCTTGGGCAAAAGTGTATGGATTCCAAGTAGCCATGTGTGAATAGATTTCTATCGTTAAACAGGCCACATGGATGGAGGGAAAGGTAAGCACCAGGATTGGGACACAGGCCCACTCGACTCCCAAACCCGTGTTTGCTCCTCTGTTCCGCGCTGGATAGCTTGACAGGAAAAGTCCCGAACGCACCACGGCACAGCAGCTCCTACAGTGTCACTGAAATGATTCCTTTCTGCCTCTCCCTGGACCAAGAGGCAGAAAGCCTAGGCTCAAATCTCAGCACTTCCACATCTGAGGGTGTCACTTTGGGTAAAGTCGCCTTTCTGAGCTTCTCCGCCCTCATCTGTTAGAATGTGAATACCTACTTTACAGGGCTGTGTGAAAGGACACAGCCAAGGGAGTGAAAGGTTTGTGTTTGACAGACATTAGTTTCCTTTTCTTTCTTCCTTGCTCTTTTGTCTTTCTCTCAGGCAAGACAAGAGATATCACCATTTTTAAGTGATACGAGCACTGTGCTACAATTGGTATATATTTGTGTGTACTTCATGAGACATCCACAGGCTGTAGAGAACAAAAGGGGTCCTCTGAAATGAAAACATCTGAAAATTTTTTTCAGTCTTCAAGTCCGACTGAATTCTCTAAGATACCCCATATTTCAGGCCAGCTCAAGCCCAGCTGTGGGTTTGGAAGCACATTCCACAGATAGGAGGACTTGATCAAGTACCGTCTCATTCTATGCTTTTGTGACTTCACATCTGTATATTCTGTCTTTTGTGTACTTGTCATTTGTGTATACTACAATTACCAGCACAAAGGGGAAGGTAAGGTCAGGTAGGTAACAAGATACACTGCCAAATTCTTTATGTTAGTGATCAAACTGAATTCTAAAACACCCCAGAAAAGTATGTCCTAATACTTCCTATAGTGATACTGAAGGTTGAAGAGGCAAGGTGGGATTCAGTCAAGGTTGGTTTAACTCTGAAGCTGAAGATCCTCTACTACAGGAAGCTGCCTCTCTCTAGGTACTTGATAAACAGGAATTAAATGGAAATAGGTTTTAGGCTCATGAAAACTTTCCCAGCCAGAGCTACTCCTTGTTAAGGGATAGATCTATATCAGTGAATGTTATGGGGAGACTTCACAGGCACCCTTGAGTCAACACTTAATGGAACTCAGGCTCTATGTGCTTGCATGTAGAAGTTGCAGGGTCAGCATCTAGGAGAATGCTTATTTCCATTTGAGTAATTTGTGTGCAAACAGGATAGGCTGCCATTGGGTGAGGAGCTCATGGTGGGGACATAAGTACATTATATTTCCCTGTATTGGACGACAAGCTTAGCAAGGGCTTTCACTCAACTCTCTTTGAAATGAAAAATGGAAAAATAAGCAAACAGCAAATAACTTCCTTGAAATGGTTAGATGTAACTTCCTTTGAACATTTAAATGTTAGAATTGACTTTCTTAGCTGTAGCTAAGAAATTAGCTGTAGCTAATTATCTTTCTTAGCTTTGCCGATGCCCATCGGCAAAAAGAATAAGGAATAGCCCTTGCAGGTTCCTGCTCCCAAATTTGTTTTCTGGAGCCAAATACTCTAAATAGGAAAGAGGGAGCCCCAAGCTTCTGATCGGGGAAGAATCTATCGTGGTTACCATCTCTCTGCTTCTAATTTGAACTGGCTCTCTCTCCTTCCAATGGCTCTTCTTCATCCTTTTCTTTTTTTAGAAGGAAACTCACTTATGCTTCCCCTTTCCTTTTTCAACTTCCTTTTGACTTAGGTTGGAGGCTTGATAAAATGAAATTTGTGTTTAAACATCCATTCCCTTATCTTTAACAGAGAACCTGAAACATCCATTTTTTTTGGAAGCAAAGTTTAAGTCAGAAGCATTTAGGCAAAACATCATGGTTTTAGTAGGAAGAAGAGGCATTAATGGAGAACCTATTATGTGACAAGTATACATTACATGTTTGATCTAATTTAATCCTCACAAAAATCTTTCAAAATGAAGGTATTATTCTGCTCAAGTTTAATAGGAAGGAGATAGAGTTAACAGGATTACATAATTTGCCCAAGATCATTAGGAGCATGTGTGTCTATTTTTCAGAATCCCTTAATAAACTTTCGTGTCTTTGCAAACAAGTTCCAGGAGTATGAGGTCGCCATCACCTCAGAGAGCTCTTCACACTTCATAGATGCTCAAAAATTTTGGAATAAGCTTATTTGCACCTTGTGATACAAATGGATGTAAGTTGGCTTTTGAAATTAATAAAAAAGAGAAAGAAAACACATAATAAACGTGTGTAGACTCAGTGCAGTATAATACAGTCAAAAGTAAGTCTGGTACAAAATGAATACCATGAGTTTCCTTTTCCTAAGATACCTATTACTAATACTAACTAGGAACACCGAATCCTAATCAGTTACATAATTTCTAGTTTCTTTAAGACAGGAACCATACCAATTGCTCTGGACATGTATAGCTCTTCTAAAATGCAATCTCTTCCCTCCTAGGGAATTCTACCCTACCAAAGGATACTAGATAATATGCCCTCCACCAGGGTGATGTCCTAAAAATATCTTTAGGGGAGACATCATAGTGAATGCATTCTATTAGGCTGTTTCTCACTGTCTTTCCACACTGGCCAGTACCATCACACTAGGGCATAATCCAATGGACACCATCCTGTCAATCAGTTAAGGAACTAGCAGAATGAAGACTTTTACTTAGGATCTCCATCTGTAGAAGAGGCACTCATCTTTCTGATGCTGGCAACTCCATAATGAACTAAATTACAAATGTATTCTGGTCAACTGTATTTGCTGAGCTTCCATCTAAAGGTTTTCCTATCTATGCCCTCAAGCTTTATGACTCTTCTTCCAGCGCTCTGAAACTCAGGAAGTATCATCACAAGCACAGTGGGAGTGAGAAGAGACATATGTGATCTGAGAATCTGAGAGGGATGACTCAGGCAGCATCCCCCCCCGGTGCACAAGGGTAGGGATGGCTACTGTGTCATCTGGAGCACGGCAATGAGCACAGTCACTGGTCCTTCCTGATATAGCCTGCAAGCATCTGGGCCTCCAACATCCATTCACATTCAGGCACATCCCCTACTACTCCAACTCCTACATCTTTTGGCAGGAAATACCCACACAGCTGGATGGGACTCATAGGATGTTTTTATTTTTTGCCTCATTAAGCTGTAGCTTTCCTCAAGCGATGTGTGTTTTCTTTATATTTTAGCCCAGAAATGGTTTAACTGGAAGAAGGCATCTCAGAGAAGAGCTTTAGGAAAAGGCTTTGCAATGGGCAATAAAAGCATGTTGCCTCTGATTTATGGCACGTTCACACTGTTCTTTCTCCTCCATTCCTTGCAATATACAGGTATTTACTGTATTTTCTGTAAGAAAAGTTCTCTCTGGAGCTGGCAAGGCAGCTTTGTAACTGCCGGGCTGTGATGTGTTGCCTGCAAGATTATGCAATAGAGAGCAATAAGTCAGCCCGTCAGCAAACATTGCCAGGCACTGTACCAGGCTGAGGAGTTGGTGGTAAACAAGACAGATGTGATGCTTACAATTTAGAATAAATGAGAGATAGTACTCAAACATTTTCAAGTGTGATAAATACCATCAAGGAGAAGCAGAGGATGCTATAAGAAGAGACCATGGCAGGATGTAAGACACATTTCCTTCATTTAGAGGTCCCCAGGATAACATCTCTTCTCGCTTGTCCAGTGCTGCCTTTAGAGTTTGACAACTTGCCTGCTTTGACTTCTCATATCATATCTCTGTTTGAAGGATAAGATGTTTACTGGAACTATTATAAGTTGGTGATCAGAATGCCATTCAACTAATTTAAAAATCTTCATTCATGTAGGAAGATCAACCCTGCCCTTGATGAAAAGAAATTTCATATTCATTTCATAGGAGAATTTAATTAGGAACTTTAATATATTGGTTATTTTCTTTAAATTGTCTGTGAATCAGTCTGTTCAAAGACTTTGAGTGAATTCTTGATTATTCCAATAAAGGGAAAATTGGCATAAATATTTATCTGCTGAGAGTGGATTCATGTTCCTCCATAGAACATTGGGAACACTACCATTGGTAGGAGAGCAGCAGACAGTAGTGATTCTCAAATGTAGCATCTGCATTACCCAGGAACTTATTAGAAATACAAATTCTTGGACCCTAAGAATTTGGACCCTCCCACCCTACTGAATTAGAAACTCTAGCGGTGGAGCCATCAAACTGTTTAAACAAGCCCTCTAGTTGTTCTGGTGTGTGCAAAGTTTGAAAACCAGGGGCACAGTAGTTAAGATCACAGGTTTGGGATCAGACAAAGCTGGATTCAACTTCTAGTTCTACCACTTAGTGGCTGTAAGACTATAGGTAACAGCCTCTTCAAGCCTCTATTTCCCTATCTGTACAATGGGCACAGTAGTAACAGTGTCTCTAACTTGTAATTTTGATATAAGAATGAAAAGAAGCAATGCTTGTAAAGTAGGTAAGCACAGTATGTATTGTAAAAATGTTGGCTGTTATTTTAAATTAAGTTTTAGATTTTTTAACTATGTGACTGGACTAATAGGGTTACTGACCTTGTTTATATGGAGGACAAGTTGGGACTATATTTATTACTAATCACGTGACATCCTGTTCAAGTAAACAGTGAATATCTAAACTATCATCAGTGCTATCAAAGTATTTCAATGACATAGAAATTAAGGTATATAATCAAGAGATATCCTTTGGCTCCACACCAGGAGCACTGGATACAGAAGCTTCTCTCCTGCTAGGAGGTTTTCACAGGCTTCAGTTTTATCTGGGGTAGGTCTGATTCAGACCCCATCAGAGTGGCCTCTGCCTGGGGTCCTGAGATGAAGCCTTCCCTGTTGCCTTGGCAGCTCAGCTGATACCCGTCTCTTTAGAACACTTTCTCCGAACCTCTCCTAAGGCATGGATCATTTCTGATGTGTATTATGTATATCATAGTTAATTATGAGCAGGCTAAATGTTACCTTCTTGAGATGGATCCTAAATCTGAATCATTTTCATACTGCTCTCACCATCTACCATCATACTTAGCCCCTGGGAAGGGATCATGTCTTTGGAATGAAAAAATGAGTGAATGAATGTTTTCAAACCTAAGTTCAAAAGTTGAAAGAACATACTTTAAACTCTTACCACAGTAGACACAGTAGCGCTCACTGTAAGGAAAGAGACAAGCTGTCTTACTTTCCCTTAAAGTGAAATCTGATCCTTAACATTACTTTAGAAAGAAATGGAATAAAGTGGATTTTGCTTCCTAGATCCAGGTGGCAAATGCATATGCTGTTCTTATTAAGTACTTGTGATTTCAGGTCAATGATTCAATTTCTGGGGACCATGCAAAGGGGTTGTTATATATTTTCCATACCATGAGGTCAGTTGGTATGCAAAGAGGTTGGTATACATTCCCACCTGCAAAGAGGATGGTATATATTTCCTTGCCACCTTATACTTTTAATATACTAAGAGGATCAATAAAAAATTAGATTAATCTTTGTATATTTAGGATATAGTGCACTGCACATAGGAGATGCCCAATCAATATTTACTGAATAAATGAATGAGAGAAAAGTGGCAGTAAAGCACTGAACTTTGGCAGAGTAAGAAGAAAGCAACCAAGCAAATATAATAAGATGACTTATTTATCACTTTCATCTTAGAAACCAGACATTCTGGCTCTTTCTTAACTCAAGCTGGAAGACTGTGCAGAATCTGAGAAGGAAGGGTTGGAAAGTGCAGGAGAGGGAAGAGTTCACAATAGAAATTCATCTTCCCCTTTCCTGGGGGGATGCTCAGAGGCCAGAGGAAGTGACTTGCTTAAAAAAGGTTTCACTGGCTACAGTGTGCTTTCAATAATAATACTGGTCATTCTTTGATTCTGCATAGTGTTATGTTTCTTTTCTTAATTTAATATTTTGAACAGATGTTACATGGTTCAAAAATTTTAAAAATTAAAGAAGATATCTAATGGAAAATCTTCCTCACACCCTTATCCCCATCTCCCTAATTCATCCATCCACAGCGCCCCATCCATAAGTAACACTGTGATTAGTTTCTTATTTATCCTCTCAGAGTTTCTTTCTGCTTATATAAGCAAACTCAGATACTATACATATTTTTATTTTCCCATTCTCTTAATGATAAAAGGTAACATTCTATACCAATTCTACACCTTGCTTTCACCACTTAATACATCTTAAAGGTTCTTCTGTATCAGTACATAGAGAATTTCTTCATTTTTATTATATCGGTATAATATTCAGTTGCAAGGGTATACTTTATTTATATAGTATCTTATTAGTAGGGCTTCCCAGGTGGCTCAGTGGTAAAGAATTCACTGCCAATGTGGGAGATGCAGGAGATGTGGGTTTGATCCCTGGGTCTGGAAGATCCCCTGGAGGAAGAAATGACAACTCACTCTAGTATTCCCGCCTGGAGAAGTCCAAGGACAGAGGAGCCTGGCAGGCTATGTTTTCCATTGGGTCGCCAAGACTCTGACACGACTGAAGCAACTGAGCATGACATCTTACTAGTAACAATTCTCTATTTTTTGCCATTATAATCATTGCTATAATAAATAACCTTGAACATAGTGCTACTTATTTTCAAGGAAAAAGATTAACCCATTATCCCTAAATTTAAGAAACTTATCTTGACTTTACCAGTAAATCTGTGCCCATATTCTGTAAGTGTTAACATTTCAATTTCTAATTCTATTATTCTATCTAACTTTGGCTACTCTCTCTTACATAATAATTAAACTATTATGGCATAAAATACATGCACAGATAAAGTCATTGAAGAAAATGTCAGCATGATGAGGTTTCTGATGAATTCTGTTGAAAAGTGTTTTCTCTCTGTGGTCTACACTGTGTGTCATTTACCCCTCACACACCTTATCTCTTGATTTCAAACCAACGCCCACACTCCAAATGCTCCTACGCGGTTTTCTAACATCCCTGTTTCCTGCACTAGCATTCATTCATTCAGTCACTCGGGTCAAAGATCTTGCAATTATCCTGAGTCCTCTCTTTGTCTCACCTCCGACATCCAATCTACCAGCAAATTTTGTCAACTCTGCCTTTAAAATCAGTCTTGAACCTGACTGCGGTTCACCACCACCACTTCTGCTGCTGCCCTCCTCTCATCTTTTGCCTGGACTGCCGACCTAGCATCCTTGACGTCCTCTTCCACCTGTCCAACCCCCTAACCCCCTCAATACTCTCCTTCACACTCACAGTGGTCTTTTGGAAAGACAGATCAGATCATGTCACTGGCCTCTGCCCCAGCCAGCCACAGTTGGCCACCCTTCACCTTCCCAACCTTGAAATCCTCTGCTGTTCCTTCACTGTGCACTCCTATCACACTTCAGGCCCTGCAGCAGAGCTGGACTCGTCCCCAGCCCAACACTTTGCAGTTGCTGTCCCCTTTGCTTGCCACTGGACCCTTGGGGCTTCTTCTCATGTTCAGGTCTAAATTCAAGGGCCACCTCCTTAAAGTGGCCCTCTGATCACATTATCACAAATAGTACCTCTATCACTCTCTATCCCTTTATCTTGTGCTTATTCTCTTCACAGGACTTATCACCGATCATGGGTATTTTTATGTGTTTGCTGATGTCTGCTGATGTCTCTACCACTAAGTTGAGACCCAACAGACTCTAGGCTTCCTCATTTCCTACTACATCCACAGCACTTAGAATGGTCTCTGGCATACAGTAGGTATTCAGTAAGTATCTGTGGAATGAATAGATGGATCATAAAATAAAATATTGTTGGTGCAAATTTTCCAGATAGTTTCAGAAATAACATAGAATTGAAAGCTAGGCTTCAACTCATAGAAATGCTATCGTCTAAAGCAGCTTTCATTATGTCTGTATAATGTCCCATTTTAGAATGTGTCATACAAAGGGGGTGGTATGGAATCTGACAGATTTGAAATAGTTTTAAATATATATATATATATATATATATATATGTATGTATATGTGTATATATATATATATGTCTGGAGATTTTGGGCAAAGTGCTTAAACTTTCTGTAGCTCATTTTTCTCATTTGTAAAATAAGGTTGAATGATACAAATTCAGGTTATATTTTCATTATCTATAAATCGAGCAAGTATTTATCAAACATCCACTGTGCTGGTCATTTGGGATCCTTGGTGAACAAGACTAATGACAGCATGCTATTCATGGAGTTTACAGCTTAGTGAAGGAGCTGTATTTTTGTAAATGGTGATGAGTGTGATGAGGAGAGGAGAGTGGTACAGTGTGAGCCCAGAGCAGAGGCCCTGACCAAGTCTAGGAGGTCATGGTGGACAGAGACATGTAACTTGAGATCCATTAGATGGTTCCAATTAATCAGGCACAGAGAGGCTGGAGACTTCTGGACAGAGGGGACAGCCCTGCAGGTAAGGAAGGTGGCACATTCTAAGAAGGGGGAAGAGGTTGTGCTTGCAGCGTGACAGGAGAGGTGGGCAGGGGTCACCCTGTGCCACTCAAAGTGTGGTGTTTGGATCTGTGGACTGTCTGTCACCATACTGTGATGAGACAGGTATAGACACTGAAAGGATGAAAGTTTAGACACTTATAGCAATTTCACAAAGTAATTTTATGTTTGTTTAACCTAATAGCAACATCTTGGGCTTACATTTTGCATGGCCTTTTGTTTTCCTTTCATTTATCTCAGTAATTAATCTTGACTGTATTTATAAGAGAATCAATCCACAACAGATTGGACATGAAAAAGCAGAAGAAGCCCTTCAGGAAAGAGATGCAGCTGTGGGCTGGATCCTGTGAGCCAAGTTTGGTTTTCATCTTTAGAGAAATAAGCATCAATGCAGCAAATGCTCATGAGGCTGGCATTCCAATGAACAGTGCGAATGGGAGGTAAAAAGTTTCAGCCAACAATTTCTTTTACCATAGTAAGAGCTGAGTAAAACCAACCTACATACAGTTTCAGGAAACTGCTAGTAGATTGTGAGCCTTTGGAAGGGATTTATTGTTTCCTGGAAGTCCAGAGCCTACTTAATTATGGGGAAAAGTTCACTAATATTGCTGAACTAAATGACAGCTATAATTCAGAACAGTCACTTTAAAGTTTACAGCCTGTGGTCCAACTGGGAGCACCTGTACCACTCCGGGTCAGAGCCCTGTCTTGTCTAAGGTTCATGGCTCCGGGAGAGAGAAAGGTCACTTGCAGTTGGGAAATGAGACAGGGCTCATGGGAACACACACACAGATACTTCCCACCCCGAGCTTCAGAAACAGGGTGCAAAGCAGCTTTTAAAAACAAACAAGAACAAGTGCTGAGTGGGGAAGGGGTGGCATTTAAACACTTGTGTATGTGAATTACAATCTCAACTTTCCAACTGATACTGGCTTCAATTTTAAGCACTTTCTTCATTTCCCGCAAGTAACCATCAGTTACCACCAGCAGCACACAGTTCCTTCTGTGTCAGATCTAAAGCTCAGTGATTCTTATAAAAAGCCAGCAGTCCCTTTTGATGTTACAGAGAAGAATTGAGGGCAAAGGACTGGAGTTGGCTTACACTCATACGGTTTTTTCACACAGAGAACAAAACCACCAGAGCATAAACCCTAGTTTTTGTTGAAGGTAATTAAATGCAAACACACTTCAGCAAAATCTCTAAGATCCAAGCTTGAAACCCTTTTATTCTATTACTCTTCACTACATCCTCTTAGCCTGATGACTGAAACCTGGAAGCAGCTGTCCCTGCCATTAGTGAGGGTTACTGAGAGTCCAGCTGTAATTCCATCCTTCTTTTCTGACTCTAAGTTATATCCCAAAGGGAAATATGTCATGCTTGTAGGGCTCACATGATAATGCCTTATCCCATCAAGTTTCAATGGTCTTATAATGGAGAAAAGCAGTGGCAAGGATTATTTGAAACAAGGGATAATCCTAAATGACATATTTAGAAATCCTGAATTTTTTTTTTTATTTTAATAGCTCTGACCTCCCCAATACATTTAAAATTAGCTTGCTTCTCTGACAGACAGCAGGGGGCAGCAGATCGGAGTCAGCTCTCTCCGTGAGAGCAGTTTCAAAGATGGAAAATTTACTGCAGAAAAATCCTCAAAGTGCTTAAATCTAACAAATATAGGAAACCTAAGAGCTGATTCCTCATTAAAGAAATTTTTTTGTTAAAAAAGAAGTAAATTAAACATAAAGAGTTTTGCATTTATTTTCAGCTCATATTCTAGTCTATATTAGGTTGAACCTCATGAAATTGCCACTGTTTTTGTATGGAAGCAAAGCTATTAAATATTGGCAGTTTCCAAGGGTTAAAGCAAATATTTGGAACAGAACTTAGATATAGAAGTTCTCTTCAAGTAGACCTGAAGAAGATCACATGTTCACAGGCAGCAGTAGACCTTGTTTTGGAGAGATGGTGATGAGTCCCTGTGGAGGCCACGTCCTGTCTGGGTGCCACCTCTGCCTCTCCCCTGCTCCCCACAACTGGGATCATGGGTATCCCTCAGGCCTCCGTCCGTGGCGCTTGTTCTTAAATCAAGCACGTCAGCTTCTGTCAAACTGCCGTCTCTCACCCTGTGGATATTCACCTTGCTGTCCCAGTCACTCTCTGCTCACAGACCAGGACTCAGCCCCAGCTAAAACCACAGACTCCACAGCGCTCACCTTCATTTCAGACCTCTCACTGGGAAAATAAAGTTTCTGTGTCTGAGTTGCTGAGCCTCGAGTGAGTTCTTCTTCGTTTGTTCTGTAGGTGGTTCTCAAAGTGTGGCCCATGGCCTGGACCAGAAACATGAGCATCACCTGAGAACTTGTTTACAAAGCAGATTCTTGGCTTGAACCTACTGAATCAAATATTCTGGGGGTAGGGTCCAAGAATGTGAGCTTTAACAAGCCCCGGGAGTGATCTGAATGTGTGCTGACGTTGAGAACTACTGCAGCGAGTGAGTGAGAGTTGCTCAGTTGTGTCCGACTCCCTGCCACCCCATGGACTGCATCCTACCAGGCTCCTCTGAGAACTATTGGATTAGCTCACAAAACCCAGTTTCTCCTCTGGTCTTTGTTTTTTGTTACCAATGGCCTTTACAATCTTTTTTTTTTTTTTCTTAGACAGTTTCTAATTTCCTTTTCAGTAGCTTAAAAGTTCAAGCCTGAATCCCAGGCTTGTAGCTGGATTCCTGTTATCCATGAAATGACTTCTCAGTTGCCAAATGTCACCCTCCTGGGATGCTGATATCATCTACTCTGAGTTCCAAAATGTTAGCTTCTGCCCATTGGTTGAAACCCAGGAAGCTGGCCATTAGTTCAACTGCAACTGGGTTTGTGGTGAACGTGAACATGGTGCTTTGCCAGCCTGCACGAGTCTTCTCTGGATGGGCTTTACCCCCAGTTCTGCTTTGCCTTGGTTGGCAGATATGGTACTGCATCTGGTCCTTCTTGAACTTAGGATCAAATGGCTATCTTAGGTTTCACCTATAGTAAATGCTTTCTAGGTTGTTTATATTTGAACAATTAAGAGGCAATGTTAGGATCCATTATTCAAAGAGGATATCTTAATTCTAAAAGAGGTTCCAATTTTTCCTTTTTTTTCCCCTAACACATTGCTCAGAACTTTCATCATTTTCATCTGTATTGTGAAATGGGGGAAAGGGGAAATGTTGTCTCATACAAATGAGAGTTTTGAAAAGAAATCATATTATTTAAGCACAACCTCCATTTTTCTTTCAGACAACATTTGCTTTCTTATTTGTTCATTTTCCCACTGGACACTGGGCTCCTTGGAAGGAAATTTTGTCTAGTTGATTCTTGTATTTCTAGCACTAGCCTGTAAGATGGCAGATGCTCAATGAATATTTGAGAAATGATTGAATGGAAAAACACATACACATACATATGCACTCTCAAATGCAAAAATAAAAGACCTATTTCTCCAAATTGTCTAGATTATTACATGTTATTGAAACAAAAATGGACTGTTTGCATTTGACCAAGATCTAAGCTCAATATCTATCATCATGCTCCAGATGGGGAGCTAGAGCTGACTTAGTGCTAGGATTGGATATTTGTCAATAAAGGGGCCAGCAAAGCTACTGTCTTTAGAATGTATATCATCATCACGTCTTAGGCTGTCAAGACCTCAAGGAGCTCCTTTCATTTTTTTTGGAGGAGGAAAGTGAAGCCTATAGGGGTGAAGTCAATTTTATAAGGTCACCAAGTTGGTTGGTGGCAAAACCTAGAACAGAATCCTGACTTCCTGACTGTTAATTCTTCTCCCAATCTGCTTCAGAGATCATGTCTGGCATATATTTATAATGATAGAATCACACTGAAAAGGATGATTTTTCTCCCCAAATACTTTTTTTCAAGATTATAAATATCTTTAAAAATGACAAGATGCCTGAAGCCGTATGCTCTGATGTATTTAAATTATTCTTATCTGTTTCTTTTAAGAGAAGCTCGCTGTGTGTTTTTCTCCTAACGAGGCTTAAAGAAGTGTCGTTTCCAAGCTTATAAATTAAAAGTTCCTTGGATACAGCACGGTCCAATTAACTCAAATGCTAACCAGAGGGGTCCTGAGATATTCAGTTCATTTTACATGTACCCTGAACTCAATTTTCTTTAGCTTCACTTGTAATGAAAGAAACAGAAATAAGAATGAGATGTCCATTTCTGTCTATCAGATTGGCAAAGATTAAAACAAGTGACACTCTCTTGGCTGGAGTACAGGTAAAGAAGATTCATGTTCTGAATATGGGAGGGGACCTGACATAGTCTTTTTATTTATTTTTTAAAATTTATTTTTAATTGGAGAATAATTGCTTTACAAGGTTGTGGTGGTTTCTGCCATACATCAACATGAATCAGCCATAGGTATACATATGTCCCCTTCCTCTTGAACCTCCCGCCCACTTCCCACCTTGTCCCATTCCTCTCGGTTGTCACAGAGCACTAGATCTGAACTCCCTGAATCATATAGCAAATTCCCACTGGCTATCTTATTATACATATGATGATGTATATGTTTCAATGAATTGTTACTTGCTCAGTCGTCTCCAACTCTTTGCAACTCCATGGACTATAACCCACCAGGCTCCTCTGTCCATGGAATTCTCCAGGCAAGAATACTGGAGTGGGTTGGCATTTCCTTCTCCAGGTAATCTTCCCAACCCAGGAATCGAGCCCAGGTCTCCCACATTTCAGGCAGACTCTTTATCATCTGAGCCACCAGGGAAGCCACTTTCCTAACAACAGCTTTGCTTCCAGTTATTTATAAATAACTGGACCACGCTGTATCCAAGAAAAGTGCAAAGATGTCCATGTACAAAGATGTTTTCCCCCAAATTATTATTATTATTATTATTATTATTTTGGCCACACTGTGAAGCTTGTGGGATCTTAGTTCCCCTACCAGGAACTGAACCCTGGCCCCTGGCAGTGGAAGCTTGGAGGCCTAACCACTGGACTGCCAGTGAATACTCTCCCAGTAATTTAGAAGTATGAAAATCTACAAGCATTCTAAAGTCTATGAATTGGGGATTAGTTTTATATATTATCATATAATGTAATCCATAAGATGAAATTCTACATAGCTATTAAAAAACATAAATAATATTGGTATACATGCATGCTCAGTTGTTTCAGTCATGCATGACTCTTTGAGACCCCATGGACTGTAACCCACCAGGCTCCTCTGTCCATTGGGTTTTCCAAGCAAGAATACTAGAGCAGGTTGCCATTTCCTCCTCCAGGGGATCTTCCTGACCTATGGATTGAACCCGCGTCTCCTGTGGCTCCTGCATTTGCAGGCGGATTCTTTACCACTGAGCCACCGGGAAGCCCAAATTATATTTACCAAGATCTAAATATCTCCAGGATACAGGAAGGAGAGGAAAAAAAATAGTTGAACCCCTCAAATATAATATGATCATATTTATGTAAAATTGTGTGTGGGTGATTATAGGAAGATGTATGTAAGAATAACCCCTAAAATGTTAAAAGCAATTATCTTCAGATGGTAAATTTGAGTTGCTTCCCCCTCGCTTTATGTTTGCATGAATTTTATACATAAGCAGGTATAAGCTTTATAATTAGAAAAAAAAGATCTACTTTCATATTTTAAACAACATGAAGCTGAATATGTTTAGATATTGCCAAATTATGCTT
Organism: Odocoileus virginianus; assembly: GCF_023699985.2. Lineage (NCBI taxonomy): Eukaryota > Metazoa > Chordata > Mammalia > Artiodactyla > Cervidae > Odocoileus > Odocoileus virginianus. Next base: position 28,871,207 of record NC_069677.1, on the reverse strand, counting down.
TATGATATTTTGAGAAATGAACATGAGGCAAATACATTTGAGACATTTCAAAAGCCACACGTGATTGGGTTTCAAATATAATTTGATTTGAATCTTCTTTCAAATTGGAAAAATAAAAGGTAACTAAAGCTCTAGTTATGTCATTAACTTTTTTATAAAGACACTTTTGATGGAATAATTCATGACCCCAGACTTTTATCCACATACATTTCATATTGATTCCAGCAGTGATTGCTGTTCTCGACCACCTGTGTTCTTCCTGATCATGTACCCAGTGACATTAGTTACTAGGAACCCCATGGCCAGTCACGGAGATGACAATGGCCACCCGCTGCAGAACTGCTATGTGCACATGTGCCCTCCATGCAGGAGCTGTCGCCCACCCCCCCAGATGACGCTGCTAATGCTGGCACTTCAGGAAGCATGTCCTGGATTAAGTGACTGGAGCAATGCATGATTCCCTATTTTGAGAAAACTGATTTCAACACCAGTGAAATACCTATTGCTAAAAAGCAAGCATTTCAAATGAGTTTTTAACTGAAATTGGAAAATAGTCTGAAATTTAGAACTAGAACTGTTGATAAAATAGGGATAGAATTTTAACAGTTCTAATTAATTATGTTCAGTCCTTACTTTTCTGATTTTAAGTTACAGCAAGTGGGCCTGTGTGTCTGGTGTCAAATGAGAGTGGCAGGTACTTAGAACACATTATTGAAGGAATGCGGTTCCACTTTACACTAAACTTTTTTTGAGCACTCGAGTCCCTGAAGAGTTCCATCCCCAGAGATTCTGATCCAGTAGGTCTGCGGTGAGACCCTGAATTTGCATTTCTAGTAAGCTTCCAGGTGGTGCTGATGGACAACCTTGAGTAGTTTTGCTTTAGGTTGCATTCCATTCCTTATATTTTCTGACACTTGAGAGTTTGAAATGTGGCCCATTCTGACACGCCGGATGGAAGAAGAGTACTTCTCTATCTGAGAAGGTTGTTACAGTACTCAGAAGGACCCCATGGGATACAAAAGAAGAAGGGACTATCCTCTCAGACCAGCTAGGAATATCTGCCAAGTCCAGCCTGGCGATTGATGAGCATAGCAGATGCCCTGGCCAGCTTGCTTTCACAACCAGTCTGCACCGACCCTCTCCAGACTGGGTAGGTTGGCATACAATTCGTGCATATGAATAGCTGCTACTTGGAAATTGTCCTATATGTATTTGCATAGAGTAAAATTTGCATTTACATATAGTACATTTCTGTGCAAGCGGATATGGCAGGATCTATGTATATACATAGCAGGAAGATTGGAAAGGATGTGTATAGTGAACCAGGAATTAAGCTAAATGTCTGTTGGGTAAACTTGACTATATAAGGAAAAGGAAGACCAGTGAGAATTAGCACTAATGAACCCTTCATTATCTATCACGAACTGTTAAGAATCTTCACACAGTGTCTCAGTTACTCCTTAGGATAAATGACATCATAAGATGGGCTTTAATGTTCCTTATTCAGTGCATGAGGTCTCTGAGTCTCAGAGATGAAACAACGTGCCTAGAAAAATGAAGTTACTAAATGGCAGATCTGGAATTCAGTCACATCTGACTTCAAAGTCTATACTTTCACCAATCTATTCTCATTGACAAAACATGAATCAAATAAAAATTTGATGAGAAAATATAATTATGAATCTAATATCAATTTGTATTCTATAGGCCATTTATTACCATGGTTGTGTGGGTTTTGCTGTGTATACAAAAGGGCTCAATACTAATACTCTAATTGTTTGGAAACTACCATCTCTAAAATATTGATTGTCTTATGCAGTAGCATTTGATTGAACTAATGTACTTTTTCAAAACATTGTTTTTTCTTGCTGGTGCAATCTCTTATATTAAAGAATCATTGTGTTTGCACACCTCTTCATTATAAATGGTCAGATGGCAATTTTAAAGCATTTTGGATAGCAGCGGACCAGTTTTGGCAGAAGTAATCTGGCCAACAATCAAACCCAGAAGAAAAACCACGCTTATGAAAATTCCTGTATGATTGCGTTGTTACTGAGAATTATTTTTTGAAAAGGTTGTGTATGTGGAAACAGAGAAACCGAAGGAGCCATTGAGGTGAGACTTATTAATATTAGCCCTAACTTACAATATGAAGTATATACCACTGTAGTCACAAAAATATTCTTAGGAAGAATTTATAACACAGGAAAATGATAATGTAATGTTATGTGAAAAAAGAGAACAAAAGTGTATATGCAGGTGGTTTCAATTAAGGAAAACCATACATGCAGAGGAAAAAAAGATGTGGAGGCCTACAACAAAATAGTATTATTTTGGGGATGTGTTTATGGGTTATTTTTGATTTCTTTAAAACTAAGTGTAATTTCTTGTTATTTTTGGGTGGGGCATAGATTAATGGGAAGAAATGCACCTTTTATTTTTTAAGTTAACTTACTGATTCTTTCCTTATTCAAGCTTAAAGTAAGCAGAACAAATTATTTTGAAAACTATCATGGTAGCCTATATTCTAGTGTGTGTGTGTGTGTGTGTGTGTGTGTGTGTGTGTATGTGTGTGTGCATGCGAGGGAGAGGGAGAAAGAAAAAAGAAATGAAGAGATGGGAATAGGGTAGTGAGGGTGGTTGGTTTAGGCCAAACAGTTTCTGATTGTTCATATTTTTTTTTGGAAGCTGGTTCACACACTAGCAAAGCATCTCAACGTCTTTCAGGATTAAGATGCCAATACATTTCAGATGGTATTCATCTACATTTAAACAAGTGGAGAGGAAGAAGAGGAAGACAGACAACTTACCTCTTCATTTCTTGAAGTCTGAAGTGAGTTAATAAAATCTCTTAGAACACTTGCCATTTAGGAAATGTTAGCTGTTATTGAATCAAAAGGAGCTACTTTTAGTTTCTAAATTAAGTTTTAGATTTAATGATTTCCCCCTTTTTGTCTTGCCTAGGTAACCTAACTTTGTTATATTAACTTTCAGGAAAACCTACAATTTGCAAAAGAAGCTTGACTCTCAAGGAATTAGGTCTTTGCTAAGAGGGCTGGATGCAGTTCTGTGTAGGTGCCCTTGACAGGAGAAGGGACAGAGTGTCCTGCGCCTCCCTGAGAAAGACTCATAGTCACCAAGGCGAAGGACTAGGATGATGATGGATTAATACAGTTCCTGACCTTCCAGCCTCTTTCTTCTCTACTGTCTCTGAGATTGCCTTGAAAGTCTTAATCTTGCTCCATGGCTATAAGCACTGTCTTCAGCACTGAGAAGTGTATTGGGGTTTCTGAAAATAAAAGCAAGGAAAATACACTTGACAATCTGCATGATGGTGTGTTTCCCTAGTTACTTAGTTATGTTCCAAGTGTATAAAACTATGCCCATACTGAGTGAGGTGGATGCCTCTGTGCTAAAATGGCATGGATGGAATCCTGCAGTCATCTAAGCAGTCAACACATGTCTACTGTATCCCTAAGTATACAAAGTGCTAAAAAAATATGAACAAATGTATAAAAGCAGATACTATCCTGAGGAGCTTCAAGCAATCTTGTGTGGTGGTGTTTACAATAGTAAAAAGTTATAATAGTAAACTACCACATATTACTTATGTTGCAACAGTAAAAAGTTCATATTGCTTTATATTTATAGAATTATTAATAAAATCCAATTAAAGTGTGGAGTCTAGTTAATGGTAATGTACCAAAGAACCAATATTGGTTCATTAGTTGTGGCAAATGTACCATATTAATGTAAGATACTAACAACAGGGGAAATTGAATGCAGGGTATGTGGGGACTCTATGTTTAACCTTTGTACTTTTCTGTAAATCCAGACATAGAGAACAAAGGTACGGCTGCCAAGGGGGGAGGGTGGGGTGGGAGGAACTGGGAGATTGGGATAGACACATTACACTGTGATACTATCTATAAAATAGGTACTATGTATAATATAGGTAACTAACAAGATACTGTACAGCACAGGGAACTCTACTTAATGTACTGTGGTGACCTAAACGGGAAGGAAATCCAACAGGGAAGGGATAGATGTATATGTATGGCTGATTTGTCTTGCTGAACAGTAGAAATTAACACAACATTGTAAAGCAACTATATTCCAGTAAAAATCAGTTAAAAAACAAAACTATTCTAAAAGAAAAAGTTTGTTTTAAAAAATCAAATAGCATTTGTTAAGCACTGCAAATGGTTTTGCCTGCCTATAAGCATACTTTTGATCTCTCAACCCTGGCTTCCTATCATTTAACTATCATATGACAATAATCTGCAATCATATGATGAAAATTCACCTTAATTTTATTCTCTCTGGGAGAGTCCAATATGCTCACCAGTTCCAGTTGTAAGTCCCAACTGCACAGACTCTAGGCCTTGGGTTGCCCCTTCAGTGGACGAAAGACATATATAACCAGCTATGGTGGAAACCAGGTCAGTTCTTTGACTTGAGAGAAACCAGGTATCCTCAGCAGGTCTGGATACCTGGTTCTAAGGATTTGGTAATGCTGGAATCTTAATTCAAGGGTGCTGGTGTCATTTCTCATGGGTGTCTAACATTCATCAAGTTTGGTGCATTGGAACAGGAAGGAGGCAGGAAGGTGAGGCTCCTCTTGAGTAAAATGATAATGCTATCTCCTCTTTGAGCTTCATCTGAAAAGCAGGGTCAGATCCAGCATTGCTTGCTTCCTCTCGACTCCATCCAAGCAGAGTGCCAGCACCAGCGCCTCTTTAGCTCCACCTCCACCACCTCCTCCATTCCCACCTATGCTCCCTCCGCTGCTTCTATTACCCACCCACCTCCCATCACCTCTGCCACCATCTCCATCACCGTTACTGCTCCCACTACCTCCTATACCCCTACCAACTCCAACATCACTTTCACCACTACCACTTCCATTGCTATCACCACCACCTCATAATTATGGCACTGGAAGGTTTACTGAACATCACGATGACTGACTCTTTAGAGGTAAACATCTTTCAGATGAACTCTGCGAGGTGAATATAGAAAATGGGGATGAAACCTCTCAAGCAAAGGTCCAAAGAAATGAAATTGCTCATGACATCCAGGCCAGAAATCCCTCTTTTCACCTATTTAAGTGTGGGCTAGCTGACCACCCTCTTTCCCATTAGGTTCAAGAGTACAGATGATACATGCATCACACCCATCCTGAATGATGGGACATTCAGATGAGACATTAGAAGGTATTTAATCTGTCAATCCCTCAAAACTGTGCATCTGAACAAATGGTTTTAAAATCCAGTTACTCTGGAGATTCAACAAGAGCTGCCTGGTGTAATTAGATCAGCATGATAAATTTAAACCTCTAAACCATCATTTAACACTTTGGTAGGTAAGGGAAATAGTGTGTTTAATAAAACTGTCTGCATCCACTGGGATTGGTATTATAAGGTTCAAAATAAGAGCTGACAGGGAAAAGAGTACAGAACAACACAATGGAAAGGTGAAAACTCTAAGTGGGGAAAAGGAGCTTTCAAAGGAGACATGCTTCAAGGAGAGTATGCAGGTGTATGGGCAGGGGAAGCTCAAATTCTCTTTAGAGTATTTCAAATTCATGGTAGTCATTGTTCATTTCAGAAGCTGAATTTCAGAGAGGGGCACTGTATCTTCTAAATGTTTCTGGGACCTTCTGAATGTTATGAGACCAGCAATGGCTTAAGTCTTTAGATCCCAGTCTTAAATCTCCTCTGTAGTTCAGCATATAGTCACCTACTGCATTAGAAGCTAAGTCTGATGTATCAATTGTCAGAAGTGTTTTATCCACAGGATCATAAAACATGAGCCCTAAACGCATGGATGGGCCTAGTGAATGGCTCGCGAACTGGGGAAAATACTGCTTTGTGCTCTTGGAACTCAGCTGCAGGACTTGATGCCATTTGAATTACTCTGGGAAATTCACTGCACCTAAGAATTATACCTCAGATTCTTTGTCCTGAAAATTAACTTTCCCACATGGCCTTCTTTTTATGAGGGTAGAGGTTCTAGGACAATAATTTTTGATTGAGTAGGCATCCTTTGAAATAAAAATACTTAAAAAAAACCCTCAGGAGTGATCAATCTTAAAAAATAGGCTTAACACATACCTCTCACTAGAAAGTGTCAGTAAAGACTTCTTGAAATTCTTAGTCTGGTGGTTCTCAAAGTGTGGTCCCTAGACCAAAAGCATTCTCATCACCCAAGCACTTGTTGTTCAGTCACTAAGTTGTGTCTGACTCTTTGCAGCCCCATGGACTGCAGCATGCCAGGCTTCTCTGTCCTTCACTATCTCCCAGAGTTTTCTCAAACTCATGTCCATTGAGTTGGTGATGCTATCCAACCATCTCATCATCTGTTGCCCCCTTTTCCTCCTGCCCTCAATATTTCCCAGCATCAGGGTCTTTTCCAGTGAGTTGGTGCTTGTTAGAAATGTAAGCACTTGTTAGAAATGTAAATTCTCTAATTAATCAGAAACTGTAGGACTGGTGCTTGTGTTGATGGTTGTTTTTGAATCCTTAAACTAAAGTAAGATATTCTAGAAGGTTTGAAAGAGACTGAATAAAGTATTTAGGTTTTAGGGTCTTATAGCTTTAAAAGAAATCTGAAGAAAGCAGAGGCTGGATCTGAGTTTTGAATGTATGTGGCTGTCTGTGTTAAGCACAAATACATAGGCTTTTAGGCCTGGAGGAGACCTTATAACATACAGCCCAGGTGGGCCCCTCATTAACACAAATGCAGAAAGGTTCAAATGAGCAATTCCTAAACTTCTTTCATTACCCAGAGTGGAGCACCCCAACCAACATGTTCACATCCATGAGGAGGTTACAGTTGGGCCAGAAGCTGCCCTTGGACCCCACGACTGACTAGGCAGGTCTGGGGTTTTCGGTAAGGCTTGTGACTGGGCACATCTCCTTGGTGGAGAGTGGCCTGAGAAGAGCAAGGTCTGATGGTGCACAGGTGAAAAAAGTTGGGAAGCACTTACCCAGAGAAAGAATGAATTCATGTTATTGAGTATCAACTTACTGTCCTATAAAATGAGGGTGGATAAAAAAATAAAATGAGATTGGTATGAACACAACCAAAGAGTTCCCCAGCAGTGTATCCCAGGAATGCCTGGCATTGGGACTCCTCAGCATTTCACAAAGTGCAGAATTTTAATTTTATTCACCAGAATTCCAGGGAGGGTGAAGAAGCGTGTGCTGATCCTTGCTGGGTACCATTCAGAGCTGGGGACTTGGCCATGCTTCCCAGGAACTACATACAGAGGGGACAGTCAAGTCCAAGAAGCCTGAATTCTGGGTGCAGGTGAGCAGAGATGGGTGAGAACAAAGTATGGAGGAGGGGGGATGGGCAGCGAGGGAGGGAAAAAGAGAGAAAGAGAGAGAGAGGAGGAGATGGATCAGCAGTTCCCATGAACAGGAAAGTTTAACGAGTGGGAAAGAGAGATATTAGTGAGAGGTTTTCTGTGTGAGGTGTGTGAGACCCCCCTCAGTCACCACTATCAGGAAACTTCCTTAATTATCTGCAGTATTCTTCAAAGCTGTCTCTTTGAAATGACACAGTTCATAGATTGGGCTGTATGTGGCTCCAGTCACACTCAGGTTAGATAAACTCTATACAGGATTCATATCCCTCTACAGGAACAGCAACCTTATGCTCCATTTTTTTTTTTTTGTTCTGCCTGTACTTTCAGAGCAAGATAAAACTCCTTAAAAACAACATGGATTCAATCACCAGAGACTTAATTTAGAGAAAATTTCCCCTCATTTATTGAAGATTAAAGAAACCAATACATTTATACAGTAATATGAGCTCATTATTTTAGTCCAAATAATGATCTTCTAGCACCCAAGGGAAAAAAAATGACCTACCACTGCAGTGTTTAGAGTTTTCAAGATGTAAAAGACAGAAGGGAAAGAGAATTAGCAACCTTCTCCCTTCTCTCTTCCCCCAAATCATTTAACGAGTGGTTACTATGTGCCAGACACTATGGAGGCAAGAAAGATGAATAAGATAGAATCAATGATCCTCTACATTCAGAAAGATTGAAGTATAATAGTAGTGACAGACAGTGGATAAAACAGTGTGAAAAGTGGCATATGATAGAAATATGCCAAGAGTGGGACACAGATGAGAAGTACCATTTATTACTTATTGCAGGCCAAGTGCTATTGTAAATGTTAAAGATGTATTGACTTATTTTATTGTGATAAAGGATATATAACATGAAACTTCCCATTTTAGTCATTTTTAGGAGGATGATTCAGTGGCATTAAGTACATTCACACTACTGTACAACCGTCACCACTATCCATCTCCACAACATTTTCATCTCAAGCTGAAACTCTGTACCCAGTGGGAACCAACTCCACATTCCCTGATCCCCCAGCACCTGGCAACAACCACCATTCTTTCTGTCTCTGTGAATTTGACTACTCTAGGTTCTTCATACATCTGGAACATTTGTCCTTTTGTGTCTGGCTTATTTCACTAAGTATAATGCTATGGTAAGTATTCAAACAGGCAGTCTTCACGTGATTCTCATAACTGTCAGGTTGGTAGCATTTCCCCCATTTTACAGATGAAGTCAGTGATGATCAGAGAGGTAGGAGTTCAAAAATCACGGATAATGAACAGCACAGCTGGAATTTGAACCCTGGTCTGCGTGGCGCTAAAGCCTTTGCCACAACACAACAGCTGGTAGGGAAGAGAGGGGAGTCAGAGTAGTTACAAAAATTCAACCAGCCAACTCAAACCTTTCTGATGTGGCTCATACTAGCTATAGGATTAGGACGGCTCTCTCTTTGAAAGGAAAAGTGAAAGTGAAAGTGTTAGTCTGTCAGTTGTGTCCGACTCTTTGAGACCCCATGGACTGTAGGCTGCCAGGCTCCTCCGTCCATGGAATTCTCCAGGCAAGAACATTGGAATGGGTTGTCATTTTCTCCTCCAGGGAATCTTCCTGACCCAGGGATCGAACCCAAGTCTCCTGCACTGCAGGGGGATTCTTTACCATCTGAGCCACAGGGAACAAGACTTGAAATCAGTTATCTCAAAAAGAAGGTTGATGGGAGGGAGAGCATCTAGATCTGAGGTTTGCTCTGCTTTTCACAACTGTGAGAAAAAGTTGTGGTAAGTACACTTATCACTCTATGGAGTCCTCCCAGAAAGTGGCTGCTGAGCTGAAAGTAATTGTTACAGCTTTTTCTGTGTTGCTCCAAACAAGTGAGGGCCACATCTCCCCTCTGAGGGCTCCTTTCAGAGGCTGATACTTTGACTGATTTGATCGTTTTAGAGTCCTTTGCACCGGGAGCCTGAGGGGGGCCACTCCCAATGCAGCACGCCTCTCGGGGCTGTTTGGGAGAGGGTTGTGTCTGTAGTGGCCAGAGCAATGACAGCACTCTGGGCTTGAGGTGATTGTCGGCTCGCTTGGAGCCCCTGACCACTGCCTCTGTGCCCATGCCCAAGGCCCCCAGCTCTCCAGGGATGAGATCTCCTCCCTTTTGAATCTCCTGGTCCTCCTGTGTCTCATGTTGCACCCAGCCTCTTCCTCCCTGCCCAAGCCCATGAGATGAACAGATTCTCCCCTCCCGTTGCCTTCTCTGTGAATATGTTACTCGCTCAGGGATGTCTGACTCTTTGTGGCCCCATGGACTGTAGCCTCCAGGCCCCTCTGTCCATGGAGCTCTCCAGGCAAGAATACCTGAGTGGGTTGCCATGCCCTTCTCCATGGGATCTGACCCAGGCACTGGACTCGGGTCTTCTGCATCGGCAGGCAGATCCTTTACCATCTGAGCCACCAGAGAGGGCTACCCTTGCTTTTTTAATCCGTTGTTAAATACCTCAGATGATTTGCAAAACACACTTTGGGGTGGTGGTGGGGGGCGGGCGGTGAACATAATGAAGATGATAGGAGGCAGGGACAAGGCTCACCTTTCAACTCAGCCTCCCAGACTCCCAGATTCACACCCTGGTCTGGCCGCTTGAGGCAGGCTGCCTCTTGTGATGGAAGCGAGAACAACCAAAGGGCATGGTTTCAGGTTGACCTTTTCTTTCTCTCCATGTTATGTCCTTTCATCTTAATTACAGCAGATGTAGAGTACAACATTTGGTACCAGGAGACCTGGGTTCTGATTCTGACTTTATTAGTTACAAGCTGGGCATCCTTGAGCAATGCACTAATGTCTCTGAACTTCAGTTTACTTTTCTATCAAATGGGGATAATAACATAACAATACTGACATTCAGGGTTATTCTATGACAATCGAATGGTTTAACATCTACCCTGGCACTTCTAAAAATAAAACACTACACAAGAGTTGATTCTTTTTTTTTTTTTTTTGTACTGTATTTACTTTTAGGACTCTATTTATGCTGCATGAAGGTTAGCACTGGGATCAAAGCAAAAATATGTATTAAGTTCATGCCACTTAATCAACGCTTGTACTCCATAGACCACTCACTGTATGTCCAGTGGTTGCCTTGACCATGGAAAACAAATCATCTCATCTTTTAGTGTAGAGATTGCCAAGCCAATACATATTCCTGCATAAATGAGTGAATTTTTCATTTGTTGCACAATGAATCACATCTACTTCCTCATTTCCTAAAATGAAATCATCTAATGAATTGGATGAACGAAGATGAAAACTGGCTTTTAATTCATTTATTCAAAGTATTTAAGTGTGTAACAATTAGCTTGCAGTAAATTACTGTGAGGGGAACAGAAGCTCATGTTCAATTAGTCAAATTCTTTGCTGTAGTGTTTAGATACGGAAAACTCAGTTTCTGTCCACTGAAAGCTAATTTTTTTGGAAGCTGAAGGCATTCTGAATTCTGGGAGCAAGATTTCTTTTACCACGTGAAGAATTACAAAAAGACAGATGAGGCAGTGCATGCAAAGCATGTGACATCTGTGGCCTACTGCTGTCATTATATGAGACAGAAAAACAAGGCTTGAATTCTTTGATGCTTAAGTCAGACAAAGGTCTCTTGAAGGACTCAGTCACAATTCTCAACACAATGCTTAATTCTACCAATTCTGCTCCATCTCCTTTTTCTTTTCTACAACCACGATTCAAATGCCATAGGAAAAATAGAAGGAAACAGGACCAGAGAAGGCTTCCTGGTAAAACTGGGTAGCTCAAATATTTAGAGCAACAGATGCTTAATTTTAATGAGACCCTCAACAAACTTTCCAGATGAATATGTCCTCCCAAGGAAACTATAATGATCAAAAGAGTTTGTAAACTGATGGCCATTCAAATTACAGTTAGGATCATTTATGAATGCACAGACTACTTCCCCACAAAAAAACAGATCACACCATTAATATCTTTCATCAGGAGTTATTCCAAACTTTAGAGAGTAGAGAGAATATGCCAGAAATTTTAGAAACATGAGTCCACATCAGGTCCTGCTGGAAGAGCAACTATTAACTCAGATAATAGCAGATGGTTGCCTACAGAGATGCATGAATGATAAGATGTTTTGTCTGCACTCAGCCTCTTAAGAAGAAATTTTTATTAAACAAAATCAAAAGACTATGGCCTCTACTAGAAAAGCTCAAGCTTGAACTTGAGTTCAAATCTGGTCTTGAATACTCAAGGCAGTTTTCTTAAATTTTCAACCTTAGGGTTCATCATTTGTGAAAATGGGGATAAAATTGCTCATTTTACAGTGCTGGTGTATGGATTAAATGAAATGCCTAGAAAAATCTAGCATGGCCTGGCATGTATCAGGAGCTTAATAAATACAAGTTTCCCTTTTTCTTCCCTTAGCCTCCCCCAGACTACCACACAATTGCACTCATCTCACATGCTAGTAAAGTAATGCTCAAAATTCTCCAAGCCAGGCTTCAACAATAGTGAATGGTGAACTTGCAGATGTTCAAGCTGGATTTAGAAAAGGCAGAGGAACCAGAGAGCAAATTGCCAACATCTGTTGGATCAGTGAAAAAGCAAGAGAATACCAGAAAAACTTCTGCTTTATTGATTATGTCAAAGCCTTTGACTGTGCAGATCCCAACAAACTGTTGGAAAATTCTTCAAGAGATGGGAATACTCCTTTCACTGCCTCTTGAGAAATCTGTATAGGTCAAGAAGCAATAGTTAGAACTGGACATGGAACAACAGACTGGTTCCAAATTGGGAAAGGAGTACGTCAAGGCTGTATATTGTCACCCTGCTTATTTAACTCATATGCAGAGTACCTCATGCAAAATACCGGGTTGGATGAAGCACAAGCTGGAGTCAAGATTGCCGGGAGAGATATCAACAACCTCAGATATGCAGATAGCACCACCCTAACGGGACAAAGCGAAGAACTAAAGAGCCTCTTGATGAAAGTGAAAGAGGAGAGTGAAAAAGCTGGCTTAAAACTCAACATTCAAAAAATGAAGATCATGGCATCTGGTTCCATCACTTCATGGCAAATAAATGGGGAAAAAATGGAAACAGTGACAAACTATTCTCTTGGACTCCAAAATCACTACAGATGGGGACTGTAGCCCTAAAATTAAAAGATACTTGCTCCCTGGAAGAAAAGTTATGACCAACCTAGACAGCAAATTAAAAAGCAGAGACATTACTTTGCTGACAAAGGTCCATCTAGTCAAAGCTATGGTTTTTTCCAGTAGTCATGTACAGACGTGAGAGTTGGACTATAAAAAAAGCTGAGACCCAAAGAATTCATACTGTTGAACAGAGGTGTTGGAGAAGACTGTTGAGAGTCCCTTGGACTGCAAGGAGATCCAACCAGTCCATCCTAAAGGAGATCAGTCCTGAATATTCATTGGGAGGACTGATGCTGAAGCTGAAACTCCAATATTTCAGCCACCTGATGCGAAGAACTGATTCACTGGAAAAGACCGTGACCCTGGGAAAGACCGAAGGCAGGAGGAGAAGGGGATGACAGAGGATGAGATGGTTGGATGGCATCACTGACTCAATGGACATGAGTTTGAGCAAGCTCTGGGAGTTGGTGATGGACAGGGAAGCCTGGTGTGTTGCAGTCCATGGGGTCACAAAGAGTTGGATGCAACTGAACTGACTGAGCCTCCCGCAAACTGACAAATATTTCTTTTTTACAAAATTAATTATGCTCCTTAAAATGATCATATCACACATTACTGGTGTATTGTTTACAAACCAACTCTTACAAATCTTGTAAGATCTTAATTTATGCCCATTTTAAGGCACATTTAGCCATTTTTCTGTTATTATTTGAGGAAGGAGCACAAACACCTGTGACACACCCATAACAATCTGCAAGCCCCTTTTCTACACACAGAAACAGGAACTCACTCTAATGACAGGAAAGGCAAGATCACAGAACTGGTAAGTGGCAGAATCAGGACTTAAACTCAGATCTCTTAATCTGTCTCTTTGTCCTCTTCCTAATGCAAAACTGCCTCTCAGTATGTTTATTTCTTGATATTTTGTCGCAGTGCTGACCTCAAAGTCACATTTGAAATGAGAAAAGCTGTGCAGAGCTTGCACTCAGAATATCTCCTATCTTACTGTCTGCTCCAGAAACAATAGTGACACATTTAAGACAATTTGCAACTGCTTCTTTTGTGATACCATTGGATGGAACCAACTGCACTTAATCCCATTTCAAGGCCCAGAAACCAGGGAGGGGCTAGTGGATGGGAGTTCTAGGTGGCTCTTTTGTGATATGGTCTGGACAGCGTGTGACGGGGCTAGAGCTTGAGTACTAGGACACCAGGGCTGGGGCAGATTTGCTGAATGATGACTCAGGAGTCCAAGCTGGTGTCCCCACTGAAGGAGGATACTTGGCATCGTCATTAAGAGCACAGACTTTTAATTTCAGTTAAGTCTCTCTGCCATTTACTATCTTGTGCCCTTGAACAGCTTTCTCAGTCTGAGTCTCGATATCTTCACCTTTTAATTGGGGTTAATGGCAACTACCTCTCAAAGTTATTCATAAAGGTTAAAGAACTAATGTGTGTAAACCTCTTTACATGATGCCAGGCTAGCTAAGATTGCAGCCTCCGCCAGGATCCAGCATCTTGGCAGCTCGTACGGAGCCTAGCACAGTGCGTGGAACACACGAGAGGCCCAGTAAATGTTTAACAGGATTGTACCTTCCGTCAGTGGGAAGGAACCTTTCCTTAGGATTGCTGGGGCATTAGTGCTGTGATCTGCTGGTGCTCCACTTGCTGCTGCTTCACGGCAGCCAGTTCTTCTGCTGGGCAGCTCTGATGGGAAGGTCTCTTAAACATACCAGATCAGAATCTGTCTCCTTTCACTGCCACTCATTCGTCTCAGTGATCCCACCTGAGGTCACACGGTACATTCTCTGCCTCTTCTATGTGGTTGGAGAGTGAAATTCTATGACTATGGAATTTTTCAAAACTTAAAAGCCAGTAGCCTGCAAGCCAAATTCAGGGTATACTTAGATGTGTTTTATTAGCCTGCAATGTTGAAAAACTGTGCATCTGAATGTTCTCGTTGGGGCATTCATGTTTCAGTTTGCTACAGTCCATACCTCTCCCTACAGCACACGCTCGGCTTCATTCTTTCATATGGTCTCCCTCTGACCTCCAGCCTCTGATTATGTGACCCGTGATGAGCACAAAGAGGAAGTATTTTGAAATCAGAGATGATCTAAACTTGAATCTATGCTCTTGCTGAATAGCATTAAGTGGACTAGCCTCCATGAATCACAGTTTCCCCAGTGGTATCTGGGCTGCTCCAACCTGCCTTCCAAGACTGCTGCGAAGATTAAATGAAATAGCTCCTAGGACAGTGCTAGGCACAGGCAGGGACTTAGGAAATATGAACACACAACAGTTCATCCCCACCGAAATTCCTTGTTTAACAGGTCCAACTTGGAGACTGAAGAAAGAAAAAATATCAGAGATGAAACAGTTGGGTGAGGAACTACATTAGGAATAGAAGTAAGGATGAGAACAAGAAGCAAGAAAGAAGATGATAAAACAACCAATTTCCAAAGCACACGTGGATTCTGAAAAACTCCAAGCAGAGTCAGTAACAGGGTTTCATGGCTACTGGAAGGGCAGAAGCTCAGGGTGAGGTGAGCGAGAGCTGAGCCCAGCTCTAGGCTAATTAAACCAGAATCCCTGTAGGTGGGACCCAAGCATCAATTTTATAAAAAGTCCTCAGGCTGTCCCAGTGTGCAGCTATGACTGAGAACCCAGGAGCCAGAGGCTCTCCCACCTACACAGTACATGGTGCCAGCAGGCCTTCAATAAGTGGAGGCAGATTTCACCAGTCAGGCTTTCCTGGACACCATATGTGTGAAACAGAGCTGGGATATACATGAAGTTTTGCACTGACTAAAAGAGAAGGAACAATGAGCTACATCTGCCGTGAATTATTGTTTCTGTGGGCCAATGGCAGCAGCAGTTGGTATGCACTGAGCAGTTGCTGACTATGTGGGGCTTCACCGCTTATGAGACACGAGCCCCTTCCTTCAGTAATTTTCCACTGGGTGGAGGCTCTCATAAACTAACGACCAGGGCAGATCTGGCAAATCCCTTCCTGAGGCATGGAGAAAGTGTTCTCATGAGACAAACTGGTGATGTCCTTCTCAGTTCTACACATTAGGTATATCTACCTACCAGAAATAGGACTGAAATTCCTAAGCATGAAAAAAAGCTGTAAAAAAGTTTAAAGTCTTAAACTTATAATAGCTATTATCATAGTTGCCATTAATTGATCAGCTACAATGTGCCAAGGATACATTATTTCTAATTCACATGCCAGCTGCATGAGGCACCTAGAACTATCTTCATTTTTCAACTGAAGAAAAGTTTTAGGGTAGTTAAGAACCTTGTCCATAAACACAGTTGGAAAGTGGCTGAGTTACGATTAAAGCCCAGATTTGTTTGAAAGGCTTATTCTGTTCAGCAGCTTGATTCTCCAAAACAAAGCAAAAACAATATAAGGAGAGTATGGATGTAAAGAACAGCATTCTTTCATTTGTCTGCAGACTCCAAATTTTTTTATGATAAGTATACTTTACATCTTATAATAAAAAGTTTTTTTGAAAGAAGGGAAAAAAATGAATGCTAAGTATAGGGATCAGATCTATTATTTAGAACATTGTTATTAATCAGATACTTTTTCTTAATTAAAAACATTAACATCCAGGAATAAATAAATGTATTCAATTTTCCATAATTACAAATAAATTTCCTGGATTTATATTTCAGAGCAAGGGACCTGGATTCAGCTCCCATTTTCATAATGGTCTTTGTATTTGAGACACAGACACTTTCTAAATTTATTAAACTATCCAACTTTACAAAAGAAGTGGCAGATAGAATCCAAACGCAATCCTTATTTAGCAAACTGTCTTCCTTCCTGTAGGAATTTAGCTTCTGTTTGGTCTTTATCTAAAGCACCTGCCAAACCACTTGGGTTTCCCCCCTCTCTTGTTTGACTGTGGTCAGCAAGGTGAGAAATTACGAGGAGGAAAATGAGATTTTGGAAATGGGTGCCGACAAAGTTGTCATCTCACCAGGGAAGATGAATGAGGACACGAACAAGAATGCAGCGCAGGAAAATACAAGAGCCAAGGAGAGAACTGGAGCTCAGCGAATTTTCCTCCCTGTAGGAGTTACCAATTCAGTCCTGAAAAATTATAAATGATACTATCACTTGAAAACTGGGTACGCACAGACTCCATTTTTTTACTCTTCCCTGGTCTCCCATTCCCCCCAGCCACTGAAAAAAACAAAGTACTAGATAAACAAAAGGACTGCCTACCTCAAACCTTCTCTCTCTGGAAGCACAGGAGGCTTTTATTAATCTGAAGCTACTGAAGCTATTTCATGCTCATTGTTAAAACATACTTTTAACACAATTATATAAACTTGGCAACTAAGAAGTTTTTAAGAAACATTTTTACTGATGTTGATTTTCAGTACAAGCAGTCAGTATATCTCTATTCATGGGAAGACACTTTAATAATATTTAATTAAAGTCCACACAACAGTAAGCAGATCCTATGACTAGCTTTCCTGGTTCTAATTCCATTGTGTCTCTTACTTAAAGGAAATACATGACTTTATTTGTAGCTGGTGTTTGGGATGGCATTATTTCTAGTCTGATTAGTTGTACAGACCTTTCTCACTACTTTTTTACTTTTAATCAAGTAAAAGTAAAACATTTTTACTTTTTGTTTTTAAAAACTGATTTTGTGGTAATTGATGAATTGTGAAATACAGAAAAGGAACAGAGAAGTAATTTAAAAATCTAGCATTCAGAGATAATAACTTAATAATTTAGAATGCTTCCTTAGAGTCTTTTTTTTTTTGCTGTTTGTTTTAACATAGTTGGAGCTTTCCAAATTTTCATCTTGCCTTTGTGTTTTGCTTAATATGTTGCAAGTGTTTCTTTTTTTTCCTATGTTAGTAAAACCTCTGTCAGCAGGATTTTAAGTTGTACATAGTATTCTATATTATGAAAGGGCAGCCAATTGCTATCTTTTAAATTGAGAGCCCCTGCAGTCTACGTTCATGGAACACATCTGGCAGAACTGCACACACAGTTGCCTATGTTAATGGTGGATTGCCCTTGATAGCACAGAGTATCCTGTTTTGTTCCCAAGTACAAACAAAGGACCTGAGCAGGGCAGGTGGCCTTCTTGCCCCACTCCCCCAGGCCAGCTTCCTCATAGGAGCTGAAACCAATGGAGTTCTCAAATGGAGGAGGAATTAGTAGCTTCATTCCACTAGAAAGGTAGAGCCTCTAGGAGTATGGTCATGGACCAGGAACCAGGAGGGACAAACATTTATTAAAAATATACTGTGAGCAGGAGAGGGTGAGGCGCTGGGAACACCTAGATGAATAAGATGTAGTTTCCTCCTTATAAGGACTGCAGTGCTGACTCAGCAGGTGCAACTGAGTTTCAGCATCAGTTGCTCTGGGAACCTGTCACCTCACCAAACTACCTGCCAGCCTCTTTCCCTGAACCATCAGCCTTCGCTGAGGGTCTGCTGTAAATGGACAGATTCCTCAATATTTTTAAAAATTAACTTATTTTTAATTGAAAGATAACTGCTTTACTGTGTTGTATTGGTTTCTGCCATACATCAGCATGAACCAGCCACCGGTGCAAGTCTTGTGGAACTGTGGCCAAGGCACAGAGCGCTGCCTGGAGTCCCACTGCCCCCTGATCTTTTTCTGTTAGCAGCACTTGCCCAGTACTGCCCGGTTCTTTACGTTCAGGTCAGCTTTTGCTCCCTTCCTGCGGCCCTATGGTGCTGGGGTCTCAGCATGCCTCACCACCAACCTTGCTGGACAATTAGGGCAGCCTTATAAAAATAGCCCTCTTTCCTGTCTTTTCACATCTTTTAGTTATTCTCAGCACATATGATGAGAGGCTCCTGAGGGCCTGTTTACATACACCATACACCATACCCCAGTAAGCTCTATGGGGGCCAAGGCAGGAATACAGACTGGACAGCTATTCAGGCATGTAGAATCTGGTTGAAAATGCACACTCAAATGTGTAAGAAACAAAAGTAAGATCATGATTACATGCCACACACTGACACGGAATGTCCTGAGGGGGTAAAGTGAATCAAGTATTTGCGCAGGGGAGCTTAAAGAACTGATGAAGTGAGTGATGAATGAGGAAAGGCTGAGATGAAGTTGGTGGGATTCTGAAACAGGGAAACAAGACAAAGGGCTTGAACCAAAATGTGTGCTGCCTAATGGCCAAGGGTATCAGACTGCAACAAAATTGTTAATTCCACAAGATCCAAGTCCTGTTTACCTCTTCTTATTTCAGAATATACACAAGTAAGTCTGTTCCTTTTTGTATTGCTAAGAGTGCTGGAGACAGCACTGCAGCTACTTTGCATATTCCCTAAAAACAGTTCTTCCTGTTTCCCCTCCCACAACTTAAATAATATTGGGCTCTGTGATTCTGTAAGATAAAATTGTTAACAAAAATTTGCAAAATGTGTGATACATGCTATTTTCCTTTGTCATTGACTTCAGAGGTGAAATTTGTTTTTGACAATTTTAGAATGACAATTATGGCTGACACGGCTAGTTTTCTATCCCACTATCTTTCTTCCTTAGTAACTGCTTCTTTGGTGGACATAGTACCATGCAGAATAAATGATTTTGTATTTCCTGGGAGTTGCTTCTTTGTAGTAGACACTGTGATCGTATGACTAAGTACTGGGCAATGAAACATAAATTAAAGGACTCTATGGGACTTCTGGGAAGCCTTAAAAGGAGGTGTGGACAAAAGAAAAGAAAAAAGGGGGTAAAAAAGGAGATAAAAAAGGAGGGCGGGAGAACCTGCCCTTCTCTCCCCACCTTTCTTCTTTCCCACTTCTTGGGTATCAAAGACAATGGATGGGGATTCAATAGCTATGTTAGAATATAAGGAGTAGGGCTTCTTCCAAGGGGTAGTCGAGCAGAGGGCTGGAAGAAGTATGTATCCCTGATGCCTCTGGGAAGCTCCATACCAGCCCTGGATGGTGAAACTCCAGATGTTAAGTGAGGGAGAAGTAAATGTCTGCTTAATACATGCCACTTTGTTTAGGCATTAGTTTCATAAACATATAAAGAGCATATACTTCTCAAGAGCAGGAGCAATGTTTATGCCACTTGGTTCATAGTGGGTGTTCAGCAATGCCATGATGATGACAACAGTGACAATGATAAAATTAAAAACAGTGAAACAAAGTGGCTTGAATAAACTGTACATAGTTATTTTTATTTAAAGATTCTACTGCTGATGCCATTTAATCTATTTGTATGCAGGTGTCCTCAATGAGGTCTGCATTTTTAAATAAAATTCTCAATCTACTGAACATTAAAAGATTTCATTTCGTTTCATTTTGTGAAGCAAGGCTGTATCATTTCTACGTGTCTTTATGCTGGCTTCCACAGTGCTGTGAGAAATGTCTTTAAGTGACTGATCCTCAGCGATGGAGAGATTGTGAGCTCTATGGGCCTCATCATGACCCGGTATGTAAATGGTGGAATGATGTTGAGAAATTCATTCCCCTGAAAGTGAAGGAGTGGGCAGCCTCTCTGAGGAAATGACTCAAAGACTCAGTCAGTCAGTTCAGTCGCTTAGTCGTGTGCGACTCTTTGCGACCCCGTGAATCGCAGCACGCCAGGCCTCCCTGTCCATCACCAACTCCCGGTGAGTTTGAGTTTACTCAAACTCATACCCATCGAGTCGGTGATGCCATCCAGCCATCTCATCCTCTGTTGTCCCCTTCTCCTCCTGCCCCCAATCCCTCCCAGCATCAGGGTCTTTTCCAATGAGTCAACTCTTCACATGAGGTGGCCAAAGTATTGGGGTTTCAGCTCAAAGACTAACATGCAGTAAAGCATGAAGGAAGTGGAAGAACTGGTCAGAGAGGCTTGGTCAACCAATGAGAATACAGTGAGAAAGCAAATATTTGGCAACTAATGAAGCTAGAAGGGGACAAGGGACTCAAAATATTCTCAAAGGTGAAACATGGTGCATAGGTAACCCCCTTTATCTACTTTCAGTTCAGTTCAGTTGCTCAGTTATGTCCAACTCTTTGTGACCCCATGGACTGCAGCACGCTAGACTTCCCTGTCCATCACCAATTCCCAGAGCCTGTCCATCGAGTTGGTGATGCCATCCAACCATCTCATTCTCTGTTGTCCCTTTCTTCTCCTGCCTTCAATCTTTCTCAGCATCATTATCTACTTTAGTCTTCTGGAAAAATTACAAAATTTTTAAACTCTTGTTTTTCTCCCAACGTTGTTAATTCCATAAATCCCAGAAAGGATGTGAGGTGTAATCTCATCTAACTACTGGGAAACTTCACGGCATCTTAAGTTCAAAGGAATTTCTTTTCTTTCTTTTGCACCTGTCTTGGATAACTTTACTTAAATTTCAGTTACACAAGAACAAGCTCAGGAATTAACTTTTAGTGAGAAAAAATATCTGCCATGAATATAGGAACTCCCATGCTCAGCATGGGAGGAAAACCCAGGGAAATAAGCCATTTTTTCCAGTGTAATTTATCTTTAGGCCAGTTGTGAGTAAAATATAGGCACAGTCATGTAAAACTAGGAAATAGGACACTATATCCTTCAGTTTTGTTTCTTGTGTTTCAAGAGAACCCTCTGCCTGCTAACTTCCATTATTAGCACCTGGCTTCTTTCAAGGAATCTCCAAGAAGGGACTGACCAGCAGGGGCTGTGTTTTGAGCCCGACTCAGTCCCACCCTTTTCTTTGCTGTTTGTGACTTAAAAAAAAAAATTTTTTTAAAGGCTTTTATTTGAACTCCCATGGGTGCAAGGCAATATACAGTAACTAACAATTGTACCTTTAAATTAAACAAAATGCAGTATAGCTTAATTTTCTTGAAGACTTGTGGGAAGGCAGTTGGCAGGAAGAACATGGGCTTTGGAGGGAGACTATTTCAATTTCATTTTTCCAGTTTTATTAGTTATGTGATTCTTTTCACATTTCCCAAGCCTTCTCAGCCTTGGATGACTTTTTCCTGATTCTTAAAAATTGGCATAATAATAATATCTCTCAGATTGTTGTCTGGCACATAGAAGGTGCTCAACAATGTTAATTCCCTTTATTCCCATCCCTCCCCCACTCCTGACATAACCAAACTAAATTGGACAGTTGGAATATAGTGTGATCCACCCAGCTCTAACAATCTCAACCTCAATGCTTATGCATGTTTAAAATGACCTTTGCACAAGCTGACTTAACTAAATTTCTCTGCAACCTGTCCCCAAATATGGCTTTAAACCTGTTTTCCATATTATTTTTTTCTTCATGATAGGCTGGAAGTCCTGAGGAAACTGACCATAGGACTCCCTTGTGATGTCAGAAACAGATTTCTAAATAAGGAAGAATAATAAAAACTCATTGGTGATTACTACCCTTTCACATTAGTATACCCTGAAATAACTGTTCCAAAGAGCACTTATTGACAGAGGGCCTGATTTCCTTCAAAGTTATGCAGAGAATTTCTAAGTGCCAACTTATTTCAGGAGAGGAAGTTCTCTTCTTTGGCGCTTTGCTGAAGCTAATTTGGGTTTTCTGTGTTTTGAGAAATATGATGTGACTTTTCTGCTCAAGACTCATCATGAACCCTGCATGCTTTTCATTTTTATCTTAAAGCAGGCTCAGGTGTTAACAAAATTCATCTAGCAGGACTTTCTCTAGTGTTGGGGGACAGATACATTGTTTTCACATAGAATAGGCAATTTCTTGACTACTAAATAAACTTTAGAAACCTCAGCATAAGTTTTGCTTTTCCAGGAAAAAAGTTTGCTGATTAAAAATAATAGAATCAGTAGTATTAGCAACACTGTTATTTCTCTAGCTCTATTTATAACGTCCTCTTTTCAAAACAGTTGAAGAATATAAATATGAAAACTTATCTACTTTTTGTCACTATGATTAGAGAGAAAGTTACGAAAAGAATCATTTGAAAAGAAATACAATGTAATTATATCACTTGTAAATTAATAAAATTAAGCTACACTTTGCCTCCTTCCCTAAGTTTTACTGGTCTAAAAATAATAGTTTTGTATGTGTTCATTTTTCTACAGGGGAGCTCATTTTTAAATTGCTCCTTAATACAGGACATTGATTCATAACCTCAGGGCCTTAGTAAGTGGCCTCCTTGAAGATGATACTATTTTGGATTTATTCACAAGAAGTAATCCCCTTGAATGACTCAGATAAATTTTTTTTTTTAGTTCAGTTAAGAAATTCTTCAGGAATTCTTTGTGAGATAGAAGTAGGGAAAATATTATCACTTTGCCATGTCAAGGCTTAGAGATTTGTTCAAGGTCAAAGAGAAAGTCATTGGTAAAGCCAGAAACTTGAATCCTAGCATCCTCGATTGTATTTTAGTTCTGCTAAAATAACTTCCTGTATTTCTTGGATCTGCATTAATGTAAGAGTTTTGCATTTTGGGACCCAGGCAACAATTTTAAAATCTAGAATACTTACAAAAGATTATATATTCTAAAACACATTCACAATTATTTCTTTTCATCATTGCCTTTCAATAGAAAAAGTCATAGGACTTAAGTCTATTATTCCATTCATATAAGTTGCTTAGACTTCAATATAGGTCTCTAAGTCTGTGTATTTTATTTTATTTTATTTTATTTTGGCATGGGAATATCCCAGTGGGTCCATACATCTGTGTCCTCAATGCATATGGCACCAGAATAAATTATATCCCAGGTTATTTGTGGCTCTAACAATATTTAGTCAATTTCCTTTCTCAGCAAACTTAAAAATTCATGCAAACCAGATTTATGCAAATCATGTTTGTGATTCGGCTGTGGTCAGGCTCAGGAAGCAGAATCCTGTGTAACTGCCATGTAGGATGTGATTTAAAGTTGAGGATTTAAAGTTGAGGATTTAGAAGAGCAGTGCAATGTGTGTGGTGGCACACACTGGACATTTAAATATACAGTGATATTTAAAGATGCAGAGGGGTATGCGAAGATGACAATGTGCAAATTCCCACAAATATGCATAATTCATGGTAAATTAGTATATGTCTAATCATAGCAAAGTACACGATTTTCTTGCAATCCCTTCCTTTCCTTTTTAAATTGATAACTGGCATCTTGAAAGAAGAAGGGAAAGATGTGGGTGGTCACCACAGAAGCCAGGGAAAGTTGTGCGGTATGTATATCTAAGGCTGATTCATGTTGATGTATGGCAGAAACCCACACAATATTGTAAAGCAATCATCCTCCAATTAAAAATAAATAAATTAAAAAACATACTGTCCCCCAAATGCCTAAGGATCTCCTTGATTCAGCATAAGGCAACTATTAAAATGACATCTATAAAAAATAAATGATGATGTGGAAAAAATGAGTCTGGCATAATACATAAAGAGGGAGATGCAAAATGGAATGCACACTAACTGCAGCTATGTAAAAAACTGAAATTATGCTTGTGACTATGCAAAAATGAGACAGTATGTAAAAATGAAGAGTTCTTGGGTACAGGGGTGATACTTTTGATCTGGTCAAAGTTTCTCATAAGGGTTTTATACACTCATAAGCAGAGTAACCAGTGGAAGAGAAGAGACCCCAAGGATGACTGTCAGTGCACCAACAGGGAAGGCTCTTGGAGGAAGGTGGGGCGCTGCTATTGGGAGGATGTGGGAGTTACCAGAAGCTTGGAGGGGCAGAGTTGTGGCAATGCAAGTCTGAAGGGGTGGCAGAACATCACTTCTCAGACCACTTTTCTAGATGGGTAAGCAGGGAAACTATAGATCTGCCAACACCTGGGATAAACCAGCTCTACCCGGCAGTTCAGCAGGGACTTCAGCCTGAGAAGAAAGGTCAGCCACTGTGGGGCAGCTGGTAGAGTGGCATTTCCAGAGCACAGCTTTGGAAAGCTCTTCAACAAATGCTGAAATGATGGGCTTTCCTGTACTGTTTCAGGCATGGATATTTTCAAATGTGGTGAGCACAGAGGCAATTCTAGGTATAAAGTAAGGATTTAACTTATCATGAGAAGCACCTCAGATGTGAGGACTTGAGCCCATGTAGCGACCCTAACGTAGGACCTGACTTTTACTGGTTATCTAGCAGGTAACCTGATCCTACCATTCAGTACAGGGCAGGGTCCCAATGGCCTCAGAGGTAAGCAGTTATCCAAGGACTGGGCAACTGCCCTTGTTCATAGATTCACTTTTGGGCTTCTGTGTTTATGACTCTTTTACAAACACACACACACACACACACACACACACACGCACACACGCACATACACACATGAATAATGTCTTTTGAAGGAAGAATATTTCTTTTTCAATTTATCCATCTTAGTTGATTTATGCTTTTTAAAAATCCTATACATCTTTCTCTTATAAACAGAAAAGGTTTTTCAGATTTTACCCTATTAGATTTCTAGCACAGTCAAGATGACATTAATAACAGATCTTGCTAAGTCAGGGAAGCATGAGGAAAGGACAGCTTCTTAACTGTGAACTCCTTGGACCCTGGGCAGTCATGCATAGCCACACAGACTGTGCACACAGCACATCTCCTTGGGGTTGTGCAAAGCAGTAGCCTAGCATAAAATTCCCTATGCCTTAGTGTACATTGGGAAATGGGGATAATGGCACCTATATCATAGATTTGTTGGGAGGATTAAATGAGTTGCCAGGAAAAATATCAACAACCTCAGATATGCAGATGATACCACTCTATTGGCAGAAGTTGAAGAGAGTCTCAAGATGAGGGTGAAAGAGGAGAGTGAAAAAGCTTGCTTGAAACTGAACATCAAAAAAACTATAATCATGGTATCTGGTCCCATCAGTTCATGGCAAATAGAAGGGGAAAAAGTGGAAACAGTGTCAGATTTTATTTTCTTGGTCTTCAAAATCACCATGGATGGTGATTGCAGCAATGGAATTAAAAGATGCTTGCTCCATGGAAGAAAAGCTATGACCAACCTAGACAGCATATTAAAAAGCAGAGACATTACTTTACTGACAAAGGTTCATCTAGTCAAGGCTATGGTTTTTCCAGGAGTCATGTAGGGATGTGATAATTGGACCATAAAGAAGGCTGAGCACTGAAGAATTGATGCTTTCAAACTGTGGTGCTAGAGAAGACTCTTGAGAGTCCCTTGGACAGCAAAGAGATCAAACCAGTCAACCCTAAAGGAAATCAACCCTGAATATCCATTGGAAGGACTGATGGTGAAACTGAAGCTCCAATATTTTGGCCACCTGATGCAAATGGCCCACTCACTGGAAAAGATCCTGATGCTGGGAAAGATTGAAGGCAAAAGGAGAAGGGGGTGGTAGATGATCAGATGGTTGGAAAACATCACCAACTCAATGGACAGAAGTTTGAGCAGACTCCAGGAAATAGTGAAGGACTGGGAAGCCTGGCGTGCTGCAGTCCATGGGGATGCAAAGAGCTGGACACAACTTGGTGACTGAACAACAATAAATATAAATACATATATACATATATAGTGTTTAGAACAGGGTATAGTACATGCATAGTAAATGCTATATAACTATTGCTTTAATAAAAATTGTTTAAGATTAGAAAAGCTTACAGCAAAGATTACATTAATAAGTTTTACTTCTTGGTCTCCATCAGCTATACTTGCTTTATGAAACAACATGGGTCACAGGATTGATTGAGTAGGTTCACTTTAATGAATGAAGCCAGGAGGGAATATCTGCAAGGTTAGAAACAGTTAAATAAAGGACTGAAGATCACTAATTTGTCTTAACTCCTTTTCTTTTGTAGTGCTAGGAAATAAGAGTTTAATGTCTTTACCAAAATAGTAATTGATCCTTTCTTGACACCAAAAATTGGGATAGTCTAAAAAACTGCACCTCAAAGCGTTATGTGGATAGGAATCCCTGGTAGGCTTGTGAAAACCGATTCCTGGTCCCCACCCACCCTTAGAGACTTTGATCCAGTCTGGAACTTGGAGTATGAATTTCTAACATACTGTAGGTGATGCTGATGCTGCTGGTCCATGAATGTCTCTTTGAGTCACTGAGCTCTTCTGCAAACCCACATCTTGTCCTGGGAATACAGGGAGCACTAGGAAGCCTGTAACTTTTTCAAGACCATGGCTAGGGAAATAACATACATCTCAGAGGCCTGAGGGTCCTAAATGCTCCCTTAGGTCCTCAGTTCTAAATCTCCTGTAGCACTGGTACCATAACTGCCTACTGACTGAAGCTTCACACTGTGCTATTGGTTTCTTAGAGGCCATGCTGTGTTTATGTAATTTCTGTGTCCCAGCACCAGGCAAACACCTAGCAAGAAATAGGCTGTTAAGAAGTTTTTGTAAGATAAGTAGATGAAGTAGGAGGTTAGATCATTTCCATTGAAATGCTATTTTTTTTTTTAAAGCAGCATTCCCTGTATCTTTGGAAGTTATTTTGTTACCATATAATTAAAAAGAAGACAATTTTGCTCACAGTTTATCTTAGAACCAGTTTTTAAACATATGATTCTCTGCTTAGTGGTCTCCCCTAAATACTGAACATTAAATGTTGCCAGCATTCCCTGAGTTGGTTCTGCTGGGTTCTCCACTGCTCTCCCTCCAGTATCCCATGAGAGGGAACAGGGCAGAATCAAGCCCCAATTTTCTTTAGAACAACAAAAGGTATACATGTGCTGAATGCAACTAAGTGTTCTCCCCTACAACCAAGCCCCAGAAGATACATAGCAAAACTGTTTACATATCACATGTCTATAAACAATAGTTTCTCAGATTTTCCTGTTTTCCCATTTGCTGCTGCTTCTTTGGCAAAGGCTTTATTTTCATTTTTGTTTTCTTTTTCCCCCTTCTCACTCTCCCCTAC
Organism: Odocoileus virginianus; assembly: GCF_023699985.2. Classification (NCBI taxonomy): domain Eukaryota; kingdom Metazoa; phylum Chordata; class Mammalia; order Artiodactyla; family Cervidae; genus Odocoileus; species Odocoileus virginianus. The sequence goes on along the minus strand of NC_069677.1, from coordinate 28,843,852 downwards.
AACTATGGGGTTTAGGATGTCTGTCTGCAGAGCCAAGAGGGGCTTGTTCCTTTTCTTTCTCCTCTCCGAGCATCTGGATTCTCAAAGGGGAAAGTCTATAGCAGGACTGTGAGGAGGCCTCCTTCCCTCCATCTGCACCCTTCTACTCCTAGGGGAGATATCAGAAGATTTGGTGATGTGCATCACATATGTATACATAGGCACAGGACAAAGGCAAAAAGGGAGGAAGAGTGTTACACACCTATAGTGCTTCAAGTTGATCAGTATGAATGGGATATGGAGTTGCGGTGGCATTGGGTGAGAATAACAGGGTAGTCAGGGCCTGGACCACCCATGGCCTGGGAGCCCAACTGAGGAGTTTGCACCATATTTGGGACACAGCAAGAGACATCACTTCTCCCCACATCTTGAGTATCTATCATCTGTAAGCCAAGCAGCTTTGTGGTCCATGTATGTCTTGTATGGCTACTGTGGTTCATAAAACCACAAAAGGATTGAAAATCCTTTAGGTGAAAGGGTAAGATTGCTCACTCACTTAATGAAAGATATATTGTGTCATTTTTTTCTTTAATGCAAAGTTTCCAAGGTTCTGTATCTTTAGCTTAAAAGTTTAAGAATTACAAAGCCTGTTTGTGAGCTTCAACTTGTTTTATTCTGCACTAAACAAGTTGATTAAAAAAATCCATCAACTGATGCATTATCACTCATTTCTTTTTCAGAAACTACTTCCATAGTTCACAAAAATTAATGTTTCAATTTTGGGGACACATTTAAAGATAGAAGCTGAGAGTTTAGGGAAGTGATAATTGGACAATTTTTGACTGGAAGAAAACTACTTGCCTCCATGTTTAGTGTTTTTCTACAACAAGAATTCATTAATTATTCACAAATTATACAAATGAGATAATTTTGTTAGAAAAAAGTGATGAATGAATTTTTTTTTCTATTCAGGACATCCGGCACAAGGCCGAGATGGTACATTCTCTCACCATTTCTTTATTAAGTCACTTATTCATATGTTTAAAGAATGAGATCATTTGGCAAAAAAAAGATACTATGATGAGGAATAAATAACAATTGTGCTGAATGATCATTTGTGTGTGCGTGTGTTTTTCCTAGATCACGAGATAGGAAGGAAGTGGTACTCGCTGACTGGGGGTAGACCATGTGAAAAACTATAATGACTAAAAAGGGAAATGACAGAATTATAGAGTTGTTTTGAAGAAAGAAAAGGAAGCAATGGAGCATTAAAAAAAAAAAAAACACAGCAGGTTTGCAAGAGCTGTGTTTCTGTCAAAGCTTATATATGCAGTACCAGAATAAGAGACACATTCCAGAGGCGGGGATCAGAGCATCGGGCTGAGAAGAAAGGAGAAGACATGTATTGCAAAGTCTGGATGGGAGAGAAATAAAGGCATGACCACAGAAACGACAAGGTCAGTGTAATGGCAGAGACCAGGCATCTAGGTCCGAAGTCAGAAGAGAAGGAAAGGAAGTCTACTCTCGAAATTCTCTCTCCTGTTTAAGTATCAAAAGAAGAAAAAAAAAATTTGTATGGTCTATCTCTTCCTTAGTCATTTTTATTTATCAGATTTTGAATTTGTAACATAAATAGTTTCAGTATAAATATTTCCACCCACAGCTGTTTTTCAGAGCCCTGATAACAGACACTGAGGAAGTCAGTAATCAGTGAGGTCACATGCAAGGTGACAAAGGTGACAAGGTGACAAAGTGCTTCATTAGACAAAGTGCTGGGAGCTCACTTCAGAATGGATGGACTAGGAAGCTAGTTGTTGGACTGTCGTCCTGCTTCACAATCCCCACAACCAACTGAAAGGGTGATGATAAGCTGATCCAAGCGAAGACCAGAGAGACGAGCTGTGGAAAAACCCTCTGCTTCAATGGGGGAGGAAATGCTTTGCTAATCTTCCTAGGGGGATCTTAGGAGATTCAGATTTCTTTAAAAATCTTTAATATTTGTACCCTGATATACAATGGGATGTATTCCCTGGTGGCTCATATGGTAAAAGAGTCTGTCTGCAATGCAGGAGACTTGAGTTCCATCCCTCGGTCAGGAAGATCCTTTGGGGGAGAAAATGGCAACCCACTCCAGTATTCTTGCCTGAAAAAATCCCATGGACACAGGAGCTTGGTGGGCTACAGTCCACAGGGTCGCAGAGTCAAACACGACTGAGCAATTTCACTTCACTTCCATACAGTGGGAAGCTGTCACAAAGCTCGTGAGAGCCCCTTTATGAAGTAGGAAGCATCTTATATAAATATCCTTTCATAAAAGTCCATCAAATTTAATAGAGTTAGCTGTGCATTTGAAATACATGCTCTTCTCAAGTGATTTTTCTAGACTGACTGGTATGCTTAGCTTACCAGCATGAGGGAATTTAGAAGAAAGGATAAAAAGTAGTTTAATTTATGAAGGCAGTTATAGGGGTGGATGACTAAAGCCAGGACATGAAACTGCAGACCCGAATTCTAATATTTCTTGCGATAAAAAATAATCTAAGTGATAGAGTCAAGTTACTTCCCTATTCCAAGACTCAAGTTACTTTGAATGAAGTAGAACCAATATAATTAAACTTCATAGCAGCAGCACCCTTTCATCACTCTAAGTTTCTCTGCATACCTAGGGGCTGATTTACTCTAAGGGACTGCACCACAGGCATAAACCTCCTCCTCTGTTTAAAGCGGCTGGGAATGGGTTCCATGGAGCACAATTTAAAAATCACTGCATTAGATTCTCTTCTGAAATTCCTTCTAGCTCTAATGTCTACAGTTTTCAGACTGACTGGATAAACTGACTTAAAACAACCAAAAAACAAAACCAGTAAAAGCACAACAAACATTCCACAGTGAAAGGCTGAATGGTTTCCTTTCAAGCTGTGTTCCAAATGGCTGAGCTTCAGCACTACTGTCCTGGCCTGTTATTTTCATATATCACATCATTTTTATACTCAGCAAGTCAGCTCATGTCATTTCAATTTTACATATATTTTTCTCAGTGACTAAAGATGCTGCCAGCACTTTCCCCCATTAGATTAAAAAATAGGCTATTTAAAAATTACTTACATCTATTTATTTTTCCAACTTGAAAGTTTAGTTTTTTTTTTTTTAATGCTGCATGTAATGAACATAGGCTGTACAATAATATCCTAAAATTAAGATACATAGTGGCATTTAAGATGTTTGTTGAACTTGAAGTGGTTACTCATGGTCTCTCTCTTACTGATGACAGGTTTTCATTGAACTCTGTGGTTTGCATTACTGTTTGCAAAGTTGGGGAAGATGGACTGGTGAAGAAGGCTGGGTGTTTCCCCTCTACAAGGTGGGTACCTTGCTAACTCTCTGAGATGCTAAGTTGGTAAGAAGAGGAGGTGGTAGAAGTCCCGAATAGGAAATATCAGCAATACTTTCTGCTTACAAATATCTGACCTACTCATTTTATCAAGTGGGGATATTTTATGTTTTAGGTTAACTAGTTCTTTTTTGAGGTACTCGAACCTCGGGAGACAGAAGGCCATCTAACAATCATATCTTAACGTCCATTGTTTTAATCTGGCCAACAACTGGGTTAGGTTAGTTTCAAGGGAGAGGCTTGAAAGCAGGAGGTGTAAAGAAGCAGAGAAACAGGGGGAGAGCAGGGGCCCACCCAGGTACAGGCACATCCTACTTTCCTTTGATCTGAGAGTCTCACAAGTGTAACAGGTCACAGACTGGAACCCCAGGGCTGTATACACACCCACACTGTTTTGACCACACAAGGTTATAAAATTTAAAAACTGATTTTAAATATTTAAAAAAGTAGATTTATTGCTTCTCTTGAAAAATGAGTATATGTGGTGACCCTGAGCCCATCTTCAACAGGATGGCAATTAGCTGGGGCTGGTAGGTGTCGCCCCTTCTAGGGGGCCAGCGGGTGACCTCAGCCATTGTCTTCCTCACTTCTTGTTTTTCTTACACATAATCCATTCTCATCTCTGAACTTGGCTGATCGAAGGAGGCGTTTGTATCTATGACCTCAGAATAGACTTTATTATTTAGTAGTAGTATAATGTAGCCCCGAAGAAACCCAAGGGGATTCTACACCTACTCAATCCAAGGCTTTTACCATCAACTCCCACCACTCACCCACTCCAGTACGGGACATTTATAAAGTACTTATTTCATGCCACACACTCTGCTAAGCATTTATTTACAGCAACTTATTTATCCTAACAACTACTTTATGAAGTAGATAGAATTTTCTTCATTTTATAGCAGAGCAGCCTGAGGCTGGTTAATTTTTCCCGATATAGCTACTACATGGCTGTAGTCTTTCATTCAGATCCCTGACTGTGAAAGCCTCGCTCTTAACCACTGTATAACACCTGGTACATTCACAATGGCCAACATGAGCAGGGGCAGAGGAGCCGGCAGACCCGAACAGGCACCAGACTAGAGTATCTAACAGTGCCCTACAGAAGGCACACAGCCCGCTCACTGGTAAAGCAGTGTGAGTAAACACAGAGATGTAATGACCAACTCAGCATTCAGGAACCTGAGCTGCTGGTGGAAAGAACATGAGATGAAACAGCCGTGGGCCTGGATTCTAAACTCTGCTCTGACTGAAGGAGGAGGCTGCATTGGACACAAGGCTCCTCAGAGAGGCACCCCCATTTGAACCCCACAGCAGACGTCTGAGCCAGATGGTATTATTCCATTTTACAGATGAAGAAACAGAAACTCTGAGAACTTCAGCTGCTCACTCCCAGGCCTTCTGCTTAGTAAGTGACAAAGCTGAGAGTGGAAACTAGGACGATGGCCGCCTGCTTCATTTCAGGTCTCTCCTGTCTGCCTCTGTGTCACTCTCAAGAGTCACCCTCTACATTTTCTGGCCTTCTACCTTCAGATCTCAGTAACATGTCAGAAGACTCTGAAATTAAGATATTAGGTCTGTCCTTTTAGTTTTTCCTGGAGTCAGAGGTGATGCCTAGGGGAATCAGTACACTAACCTGAAATGTATGAAGTCAACCCCCCCCACCCCACCCCCTCCAAATCCCTCAGCATTGTAAGTTTACAAGGAAAAATTAAGTTACTCTGCATTACTGTGATTTCTGCCCCACGCCCCCTTCCCAATTACCTAACTCAGGTTAGATAATTGAACTATTTTCATATTACTTGACACAAATAGGTAATGTTTTCATATTATTACTCGACACAAGTAGGTAATGTTTAAGAATAAAGGATGAGTGAAAATGCCTTTATCACAGTTACTTTTCTGTTTAACCTTTTGCAAAACTTTCCCCTTGCCTTGTATAACACTTACTGATGATAAATAGCTTTGCTGACAGATGGCATTGATTGGACTACAGTAGTGAATTTTTGTTTACTCTAATGCTGATTTCATATAGACAGCAAATTTGAAAAGCTTTGGTCTCTCTCATCACACATAAATATGGCTTATTTTCATTGAACCATTTCTCATCTATCAATCTCTCTGGGGAAAATGCTAATGAGCCTATGTCTATTGTGAGCATAATGGGGGCAACCACAACTGCATAATGTGCTTGGTCCTTCAGAATCTCACAGCATCCTGTTTCAGAATCACCGGGCTGCCCAGCTTGTTTCTTTCTTGCAAGCCTAGAGGCGGTTTCTGTTCTTGGTGACCAACACGGAGTTCCAAGAAGGTGCCCAGGAAGAGTGTTATATGTGACGTCAAGAGACAATGTCTCCAGCTTTATAAGTCTTTATCAGAGGTAAATGGGATCTGAATTATATTTAAGTCACCGCATTGATAGGGCAAGAAAAGCACTGGCCAGATGGTGTGGAGTACAACAAGGCAGTGACACATATCACCCCCATTCCTTTCACTATTTATGAGTCCAGAATCAGGTCAGCTGCTTAGATGGTGGTATGACCACATTAACTGTTAGTATAAGAAGGAAGCTCGATATCCTTTCCTGTTTCTCTGTTTTCCTCATTCTTCCATTTTTCTTTCACATTGGCCTGTACTTTCCTCTTTAGGATTCATTCCCACATTGACCACTAGGATAAAATTACAATCCTACTCAAATGCATTTCTGCTACTGGAAACACAAGAGGGTGTCTATATTTTGCCTCTTCTTTTTCTTAAAGGAAAATTCATAGAGATTCTAGTTTCCATGGCTTTCTGCTTGGGCTTCTTCCACAAATTTAAAAGGAGACTCTCATAAGGGTGTCAACTACAAACTGGCGCCTGCCAAGAGCATTTGCCGTGACTGAACAACAACAAGGACCTCTGCCATCCACCTCTGTGGAGCCTGAACCTTGCGCTGCTGCGGCTGCGCCTTCCATACCGCCTGAGGGTGGGCAGTGAGGCAGTTTGTGCTCCAGGGAAACTGGTGGAACAGGTCTTTAGATAGTCAGATACTTTCAGGAACTGACTTCATGATCCCAATCCTTGCCTCTCTTCATATCTAGAAAATCACTAAATTCCTTCATGGTGACATCAGCTCCTCACGAATAGCAGAAAACCTTTTGTAAAGTAAGCTCTTGATTGCATTGAACTCCTCCTTCACCAAAATCTGATATATTGACCTTCCCCCACTACCTCTTTGGAGCAGAGAGCTATCTGAAGTGCTATCTCCTGGACTGCAGTCCTCATTTTGACCCAAATGAAAACTTAACTCACAACTCTCAGGTTGTGCATCTTTTTAGTGGATAAAGGTTTTGGGCTAAGAAAGGTATGTGTTGTCTCTCTCCATGGTGCTTCTCATGTCTGGTCAAGGCCCTCCTCGGGGAGGCTGTCTAGGGATGGGAAAGGTAAGTGGATGGTAACAACCAATTTCAGCTCTAATTATGTATATATTTGCTTGGAAGGGCATTTCTCTCCTAATAAAGCTACAGCAGCCAAGAGGGAAGTAAACTGTTAAGGAATGTTTTTAGAAAAGATTATTCCTGTGAGGGTTCGATAAGTATTGGCCAATTATGATACTTCCTAGTAGGTGGTTATTTTATATAATTACAGCACTGAAGCAAATCAGCTTCTTAATGCCCACCTAGGGGATGCCCAGTAATGGGCGACCATAGGGAGCTATATAGGATGATAGACAGTGTACTGGATTGCACATCAAGAGGGAAGGCTGGCTTCCAGTGCTCTCTCTGTACCTAACCAGGGACTCAGAGCAACTCGATTCAGCTTTCCAGATCTGTGTTCCTGTTTGCTAAATTGGGGTTTTGGGGTGGTATTATGGACTGAATGTTTGTGTCCCCTCCAGATTCATATATTGACGCACTAACCTTTAATGTATTTGTATTTGGGGACAGGCCTGCAAGGAGATGATAACGGTTAAATGGTGCCTTACGAATGGGCCCTAATAAGAGGCAGAGACACCAGAGCTCCCTCTCTCTCTCTGCCAGGTGATGATGTGACGATACAGCGGGGAAGACTCTCTTCCTATAAGCCAGAAAGACAACCTTCGCCAGAAACCAAACATACCAGCATGTTTATCTTGGACTTGCTAGCCCCTAGAGTGCTGAGAAAGAAATATGTGTTGTGTAAGCCACCTGGTCTATGATATTTTGTCTGGCTGGCCAAGAAGGTGGTGATGACCAGCTAATTAAAATGACATACTTGTTTGTAGTTTATAAAGTACTTTTACAAACTCATTTTCTTAGAGAAACTCTAAGAGGTGGGAAGAGCAGAGTATTATTTTACAAATATGGAAACACCTCAAATCACAAGGCTACCATAAGGCTACTAAGTGAAATTCAGTCAGATGCAAACCTGAATCTTTGAGCACCTTTAGCTGTAAATGGCTGTGGTTTTCTTGTTTTTATCATCATTACATTGGATATCTATGAATTTTAGTTTTTAGGTTTCCAGGTAACTCCCAGGTAAAGAATGTCAGATTTATCGCAAGTGATACATATATTTTTTCTCTTCAGAACTACAAGAGTTGTTTCCTTTGACTAGATAGTCTCAAAGGTCTAGATCAGCAGTGAGAACCGAGGATTGAGTTGTTGGGCCCTACTTGGACCTGACCTGCAGAATCAGAAATTCTAGGGGGTGGGTGGGACCGAGCAATTCCTGAGAAGCCCTTAACGGGATTCTGAGGCTGCTCAATTTGAGAACCGCGGTTCTGATCATGCACACCTTTGTTAAGGGTTGACTTCTGACATTTCCCTGCCTTATTGTACTTACGGGTATGCAGCTGCAACTCTGAGTCCTATAATCAATCTACGGCATACTGTTAAAACTATGTTGAAATGCTCGAACCTACAAGTGTATCCTCTTTACAGTGACAATATTCTATAATTTTGTGTTAGCCTTCGTTACTTCCTTTGTATCTGCTTGGAATTTGGAAACATTTTAGAAAAAAAGTTATCTTGGTCAGCATATCACAAACTTTGAATTAAACTGACTCTATTCTAATTAAAATAGTAATTTCAAAAAGATTTAAGTTACTATTTATTCAAAGTGGCTAATGTTTTTAATCACTTACGCAGGGTACTTGACCATCTACTACCCCACACTGACCCCTGACATCTCAGTAACTTCAAAGGAAATTCACCTGTACCTGAGATCTATTCCTAAACAAGAGGCACCCCCATTCAATCAGGAAAGAATATTTTAATAAATAATAAAAATAACCAAAATACATATATAAAATTTATTTTAATATTTATCTTAGAAAGCCAAATAAAGAACTAATTCTATTATTTTAATTATATGTAAATGTACAAATGTATATTATATATGTTACATAATTATACATATAATGAAATATATTTATATCAAATGTCTGGATTTTAGAGGTATAAAGATTTTTATCCAATGCATCCTTTGATTACTTTCCTATGCTTGGAGTTTGAAAACTAGGGATTTCTGGAAGAGAATATGGACTTCAATGTCAACATGGTCCATTTATATTTAAATGACTATAGAAGTGTGTGGGTGTGTAATTACATATTATGTGGCACCTCTTATTACTTTAGGACATCAACACTAACCTAAGAATTCTCTGGAACATTTTCCTATGTATCTCAAACAAATCTTGCCACTAAAATTTCACAAAGAGAAAAGCACAATATTGCCTTTTAAGAATAAAACCTACACATTTCCAAAATTACTTTTTCTCATAGAGAAATAATAAAGAAATCACCTTTTACCCCTTAAATGTGGGCAGCCAGAGTAAATAAAATCCTCATACTCTATGCTGCTTGTTATTAATGTGCTTACATAAGCAAAACTGTGGGCTTTAAGTCATAAGACTTACAAATCACATGACTGATAAAATGGCATGTAGCTTACACAGCGTTTGTAGAGTGACAGCGTCTGAATGACAGGTTCAATGAGCTTAGTGGACTTCTGACCATCACAGCACTCCAACTATTTTATTTATCTTCTTTAGATTTTCTTTTGGTACCATTTACTGAGATAATTTTGTAACTGTATGAAGATTGACTAACAAATTTCTGCCATGTTTCTGAAAAGACATATGGAGACTAAACTGAACATAAAGATTCCTCCTCCCCTGACAAAATATGTATAATAATTATGAGATGAAGCAATATTAGAAAAAAAGTATTTCACACACATCCACCCACAAACACACATGCACTTTTAATGTTGATCTCTTAAACTCAGTAAGAATTTTTAATAGTGTTATAAAGACTAATTAGAGTGCTTTCCCAAATATTTTACTTTGAGGTGTCAATGCTGTCATTGTTTCTACCTAGGATTTACTCATTACATCAACACCAAATAAACCTTCCCCAAAAGGAGGGACTACTTTTTACTGCCAACAGCAAACACCAAAGCCAACTCATATTCATAATTACTCATCTTTTAAAATATGTTTTGACATGAATGACTCAGCAAAGCTGGGTTACTGCCAACTGGTGCCAACTGGTCCAGTGGCACCAGAGGAAACATGAGAACTAGAGAGTCAACAGTGACTGAGAAACTCAATCTTCCCTCATCTGATCCAGGTAAGAAAACTGCTATTTTCTGAAGAAGCAGGAGAGTAGTTTCTAATTTTTAAAAGATTCTTTAACAGTTAACAAAATGTGTTTAGGCATAACAATATAAATTTGTGAAAAGTGCAACAATAGAAAAACAACAACTCTCTTTTCTGAATCCCCGAATTCACTTAAAACAAAAATAAGCCTCAGGAAAAAATGAAGAAAAGAAAAAAAGCAGCTCTGGCAGTAGAACAACACTAAAGAGCTACAAAAAGAATGGGAATTTAACTTCTTCATGATTAAGAGAGAAATAAAAAAAATAACACTTTTCATTTTCATAGAGATATGTATGGGTATGTGAATTCTCATAATATACTCAGTTGTATTTTACTTTTTTTACGTTTTCCAGGGAGGTTCAGTCCTTCCATCAGAATGCCATGGTATATGGGAAACAGAGATCACACACCCAAAGAAATTAATTTGACACAGTTAAAATGATAGCTAACAGCCCAGCAGAGCACTCAGGCTCCGGCCCCACTTATTAACTGAACTGACAACTTGGCCCTAAGCAGAAACACAGGGCCAAATCCAACATTCTTCCACCCTGCTTTACTCAGGAGCGGCGGAGTGAAGATAAGGCAAGAAAAGCCTGCCTGTAGTTTGAGTGAACCCCGCAGTCTGGACATACTCTGCACCTCCTGGGGAGATGCTTTGTTCGGCCAGTTTTCCCTGGAATAGTACCTTCAGTAATCACAATTACTCCAGGCCTAACAGGCCAGTCTGTAAGTCAATTGTTTCTGGTTGCTCTCTTCTGATGGTCATTTTCTCTTTTATTCAGAAACAGACACAATGGCCCCTTTAATGCAATCACCATGATGCAAAACAAATGGCATGATTAGGAAACTGTCCAAATTCAACTTGGCTTTCTGTAACTTGCTGACTGCCTTCATTCCAATAGCTTCATCTATTCAGATCTCTGAATTATTTCTCTATCTCTACCTGAACTTACGTTGAAATCATCAGAATCACAGCCACTTACACATGAAATAGATACGTAGTTCTCTGTCTCCTTGATAATTAACAAAGACGTTAAGGGCTAATGCCAATTCCGTGACATGAGCTGGATACCTTCCACTTCCTGGTATGCCATTGTTTATGGTCTATTAAGCAGTTTTCATTTCACCTTATGGGCCCGTATAAAATACAAGCTAGATGTTTCTCAAATTACAAGAAGTTTTAAAGACTATTAACTAGCTTCTTTTTTGGTTTGTTTTGAAATTTGAACTCTCTAAATTTACTGCAGACAGTCTGTGAAAGTAAACTGGGCAATATGTTTTAAACTTCTCAGTTTTTGAAAGTCATTTATCCCCCTCCTCCTAAATTATAATTGTTTTACACTAATAGTAGCATTTCTCATTTTCAAAATAAGATACCTACTGGTTCTTGTTTAAATATTTTTTCCAAACCAAATTGTCATTGTTGTACAGATTCATTTTTTCAAGTAGGGTTTTCAATTCCCAAACATTCTCTTATTTTGCTCTGTTTTATTTTTCTTCATTCTTACACACAGGACATACATGCTGACATCATACAGAAGTCAGTGCATTAGAGGCCTTAGACAGACAGGCCTAGCTGCTCTCAAAAATCTATCTTATGCAGGCCTCAGTTAGTCAGGCTAATACAGCTGCCAGGGCAGAGCTGAAAGCTCAAAGGGCTCACAGTTGTCAAAAATCTACAAGGCAACAGTAGAAAATGTATGTAAGCATTCACTTACCTGCTTTTCATCGACAATTATTTCCAGGTCTTCGTCACTGCTTAATTTTCCATATCCTTTTTCTTTACTTTTCTTGTGAAAGAATAATTTTAAATGATCATTTAGTTTCTTTCCATTAATAATGTTAATTCCTACTTAATACTTTTTAAAGATAAAAGTCTGTACTTAACCTTGTTCACTAGTCATAATACATCATTCTTTATCCCAACCTCTCATGGACAGTAGCAAATATTTTTATTAAACTGCTGGCTTCTGCTTAGCCTCTCCCATCCAAATTACACCTTTAATCCTTTTCTGAATATTGTTATGCTTCTTTTTCAATTCTATAGTTTCAGAAAAGATTCTTTAATAATTCAAGATAAATAATAAATTCCTTAGAGTCCTAGGGTATTTTTCTTAAACACTGAAGCTGCATTTAGTGGTCATATTATGCTTAAGACTTCAGGTACTAAATATTTTCTTTTAATCCTTCATATATTTTTAAGAATAAGCAAGTAAAACACCACTCAGATAATGAATCTTCAGATTTTCTATGTGCTGTGCCATGCTTAGTTGCTTAGTTGTATCTGACTTTGCAACACCATGCACTGTAGCACACTAGGCTCCTCTATCCATGGGGATTCTCCAGGAAAGGAAATACCAGAGTGGTTTGCCATGCCCTCCTCCTTGGGATCTTCCCAACCCAGAGATGGAACCCAGGTCTTCTGCATTACAGGCAGATTCTTTACCATCTGAGGCACCCCGGAAGCCCAAGAATACTGGTGTGGGTAGCCTATCCCTTCTCCAGGGGATCTTCCCAACCTAGGAATTGAACCAGGGTCTCCCGCAATGCAGGCTGATTCTTTACCAGGTGAGCTACAAGGGAAGCCCCAGATTTTCTATATTTGCCTATAAATTTGATGAAAACTAACATTGGAAGAGACAACTCAGAAATAATTTTTAAAAGGTAAATAAGAAAAATTTCAAAATTAGATAGCTTAAAAAGTTGGAAGAGTACAGGCCATTTAAAAAAATATTCTTTATCAGCATTTTTTCCTCCATCTATCTCTCCCCATAGCAAAAGTTATAAAGTTAGAAAACAACACAGATCATGCAAACAATTTTACTGTTGTGTTACAGGAGAGAGATAATATGTCTGAGTCATCTTTTTCCCCCTTTCTCCCAGTGCAAGGGTTAAAGGAAATACCAGGAATGACAGTTACTTCTTCATAATTTCAGAAATTATTAGTACCTTGTAGAGGACCAGTAAAAAAAAAGAAAAGAAAATTCACTACCTAATTAGCTGTAATCCAAGATTGCTATCTTTAAAAAAGAAAAAAAAAAAAAAAAAAAACCCTGCTCAGTATTAACTATATCAACAAGAATTAAGGGAATTATAAATACTTATGTTTGCATCCACTGTGCCACATTAGGATCCTTGTCTCATTATGGGAAGAATTACATCCTTCAGCAAACATGACAAAAATCTTCTTTACATTATGGGACATGATTCTTGTCTGTTTTCTCTCCTATAACATTTCAAAAGCAGATTTCCACATTTCCCCACTCCCCCACCCCTGCAACAAACATACCTCCTATTTTTGTTTTTTCCCCTGTGATAGAGATTTCCTAAATATTCAAGTACTAGGATGCATAAATAAAATCTGAATTCTCATTCATATATTAATGAGTTTAGCCACTTAGAACAGAACAGATGGCCACAGTATTTCTATTATTATTCTTGTCCTCATTTGAGGTTCCATTTCAAGACTGATGGAAAACAAAAAGAACAAGGTTGGTTTCAATCAAACTGACTTCCTATCACTTTGCTTTAGTATCCCTTTAGTCCACTGGTTGCCGTAAGATATTGTCCAGAGACCCTCTAATGCAAATCATTTAGAAATGGCTTTACTGAATATTGATCCATATACGTACCAAGTAGCTTATTTGCATGACCCGATTTCTGGACAAAAGGACATTAAGTAGAGATGGAATAGGTGTCTTTCCATCCATTTCACTGTCAGACATCCCAGAATTCTTTGCACCAGCCGCAGTGGCTTCATTGCCAGAACTTGCTGACCAGAGAACCACAGATCTTGCCCAGCAATGGTATATATAATGCGCCACACTAACCAAAGTATCCGCGGATCATTGTTTTGACTTTGTAAACATTGTGAAATCAATGAAACTAAAATTTCTTCTTTTCTAGCTAATGTTTATCCAAGTACTGCCATGTTCCCTGACTGATGTTCTAGTTTAATGCTCAAAAACCCCCTCCATCTATTATTAATTATACACATTTTTATATCTCATCTTATGCATATGGACTACTCAGCTTCTCTGTCAAAAAAGTTTTCAACTTTCCTTTCAATGTCCCACCCCAGACTATCTTGTGATTAGCAAATCACTACTAATAGATATAACAATGCTGGCATTCACAGAACATAATTCAAGATTGCCCTTCCTGCCAGTACAGATTCTACTTCTCCAATTTAATCACAACTCCTTATCTGGTTTAGTACTAAATTTCCCCAGAAAGAGGCTAGATCAGGGAAGGAGATTATATTCCCAACTACTGTAAACAGAAGTTGGCATTTTCCAAGAGTGGGAGGAGGCATTTACAGCTCTGGGTTTGTACTTGAGCTGCTAGTCTCCAAACAGCAGACAACTGTACACAGTCAGAAGCTTTCCAGTTTTACTCTAGAGTTAAGCAATACTTTCTAGCTCACCCCATAACCCCACGGGGATTAAGCCTTTTCTAAGCCATCATGGTTATTCGCTCACTTACTGCTTATTTCTAGTGCGAGTATAATCCTCTTTCAAGCACTCAGCTTCCCACTTGGACTGCTTAGATCAGCCAGCCCAGGCAGGGATCTTCAGCTCTCCTCCCTCCTCCCAGCTGGGAATCCCTGTCTTCTATCTATGCACTTGGTCAAGCACAAAAAGCAACTCCATAGCTTCTGCGTGGTCTTTCACACTGGTCAGAGGACTGAACTAGAAGGAGAAAGAAAGCTAACCTCCCCACTGGCCAAGCGTGAGGAGGCGGGGCTTCTGGGGGAGGAGAAGTCAGAAGGAATCACTTCCCGTGCTCCTCCCACCTCCCTGCAGCCACTGGAACTGAGCATTCCCACTGAGGCAGTGAGGTTAGGCCCCTCTCCTCCTCAGCCTGAGAGTATGCTACCTACTGAGAGCAGAGTTTTGTGCACTGCCCCACTACATGCAGCTGAGAAGGCAGCATCCGTTCTGTGAAGTTGACACAGTGAGGACCTCGAGGTGGGAGAAGGGAGGAAAGAGAAAAATTGCTGAAAACGTCTCCCACTCCGTGAGAAGCTTTCAGCTCAGGATAAGTGTCCAATGTCTGACACTTCAAATACAGTATCTCCCCTCCTCCCCACACCATTATAAACCCTTTCTGAATAACTGGAGGGAGAACTATCTAGTTATATTTTTAGTACTGACGATTTTTTTTAATATCACTGGATCAGAGTTGCTGTTTTCTTAGGAACATTGAGCCTGATCATCTTTCTTCTCTGTAAATGTTCCATCTCTCTTTAACCTTATCTACTTCTACAAAAGTGAAACAGAAAGGTGGGTATAGTCACTTGAATTAAATAAACCATAAAACTTGGAAAATGTATAGAAAATCACATAGCCATGGATATAGAATATATTATGGAAGAACATTTTGCAAGTAAGTAACAAAACAATAATAAAGTCTGATGGGATAGAGACCTGGAAGATGAAGCACCCAATGTTCTTTTTAGAAGAAGACTTACAAGAGTTTATGAAAAAGTGAGAGTTTTAACTGAAAGCTTCCAGTTGTGTATGGGTTGAATTAAAAGAACTCAACATATTTACTAGGAATGGAATATATAAGGGAAATTTTGAAATGGAAAGGAATATATGATTTAATTAATTGTGCCAATTAGCCTCAATTACAATTTTTGCTAACTATAGATATGAAAATAAGTGTAAAGTTTTACATATAAATATTTCAAAAAATTTTATTGCTATTTCTTATTCAATACTGCAATGTGATAAACAGTAGACCTGATATTTATTAAAGCAAATGTTAATGAAAAATATATAATATACACAAAAGAAACAAAGGCTATCCTACTCTTTTCTTCGTGGTTGTCTGTATTCAATTCCTATCTTATTTTTCCTATCTTCAATCCCTTCTTCTCTACCACAGCCTTCTTCCTGAAGCCTACAAAATTGCTAGGTTTTTCCCGGTCCTAAAAGATGACTTCCTCACTTCTGCTTTTCCCCTAAAGGCATTCATTTAATCTCTCTATCTCTTTATCATCAAACTTGAAAGAGTGGTCTGTGCTCACTAGCCATCAGTTCAGTTCAGTCGCTCAGTAGTGTCTGACTCTTTGTGACCCCATGGACTGTAGCACGCCAGGCCTCCCTGTCCATCACCAACTCCCAGAGTTTACTCAAACGCATGTCCATTGAGTCAGTGATGCCACCTTCCTTTCTCTTCACTTCTAAGCCAATCACAATCAGGTTGCAATTTACTGTAATTGCATTCTTGACAGTCATCAATGGACTCTTAATTATTAAATTCTATAGCAGCCCTTTTTCAGAGTTAATTGTATGAGGTGGTTCAGTCACTAAGCCGTGTCCAACTCTTGCAACCCCATAGACTGTAGCCTGCGAGGCTCCTCTGTCCATGGGATTCTCCAGGCAAGAATACTGGAGGGGGTTGCTGTTTCCTTCTCCAGGGGATCTTCCTGATTCAGGAATTGAACCTGGGTCTCCTGAATTGCGGGCAGATTCTTTACCAACTGAACTACAAGGGAAATCCTATAATTGTATGAATTAGTCCCAAATGCAATTTATGACTGACTATAGATGTCAAAATAAATGCAAATATTACTTCTTTCAGTGATCAGGTCTGTATCATGATCATGTATTTTCAGAAATATCTTTGCTGTTATTTACATTATTATAGCTGTTAAATGGTATTGCCAGCAGCTGAATAGAGGATCAATGAGAGAGGGGAGGATTGGGAAAGGAGATGGTTGTGCTAAGAAGATACTTGCTGAGTTTGTAGTGCATTTGGAAGGTTCATCCAAGTGGAAAGATCCAGTTGTCCAGTTGGATATATGGGTCTATATTTTTAGAAGAGAGATAAGGACAAGACATATGGATTGATGGAGATTAATTAAAGTTGTCAGAGAGGTCGAGCTCATTAAAAAAGAAAACGTGGAGACAAAAGAGATAAGGACTAAGGCTGGCATCCTGGGGAATCGTTACATTTAAAGAATGGGCCAAAGAGAAGAACCCAATGAAGGGAAGTGGAATAGGAGTGGGCTTAGGTGTAGGAGCAGAAACTCAATGCAAAGGACATACAGTTGTAGATGGTGTCAAATGCTGATGGAAGGTTAAAGAAGGAGGCAAACTGCATACTTTCACTGTATTTGGCATTTTGGAAGTCATCAAGGACGTTAGGAAAAGAAGAATTAGTGATGGTGGAACCAAGATTAAAGTAAATTAATGAATACACTGGTGGTAATGGTGAGAGAGGACTTATTTTCTCTTACAAAGCTTGAATGAAAAGTGAAAGAGGGACAAATTTGTTAAGGTGGTAGATCTTATGTCCTTAAGTTACAGCTTTAAAGAGAGAGAGAGAAATAGAAAGAGAGAGCAAGAATGCTAGTGCAAAGACAAAAAACACAGGGCAAGAATACTGGGAAAGTTATAGCTTTCCCTCCTTCCCTTGTGTAAAGGTATTGAGTATGTTCATAGTTCAATAAACAGCAGTAATGAGAGTGAAAATATACATACCAGAGGGTGAAGGGGAATAATTCATGAAGCATGAAAGTAAGAACAAAGTGCTTTTGGAGAGAAAAAAAAGTGCCTGTTTCTCTTAAAATTATAATTATGTGATATATGTTTACAGAAGAAAAATCTAGACATATATTTCAAATATCAAGAATCTTGTTCTCTGGGTGATAGAATTACACATGATCTGTATTTTCTCTTTATACTTGGGAGTTCTTCTTGAAATAAGAATGAATTTCTTTTATAACAATGATAAAAAACAAAACAAAAAATGTGATTGCTTGAGAGATCCATAAATTTGCCATAGAAAAGATTCATTTAAAGTCTACATTGCAAAAAAGTGACTGGGTTTGGGCTTTACCTTTCCCTTACTACATTTCTGGAGGAATAAATGCTAGTTTGTTTAAAATATAGAGATTCATGCTATGGTTATTACTTCTGACCCTTGTGGCAAGTGTGGTGGGATGGTGAAGTGGACTGTTTCGTTTATTGCATTTAATACGCCCCTTTTCTTTTCACTCCCCCTTATGATCTTAAACTTACAGTTTTTTTTTGATATCATTTTGGCCCCATGTCCTTTCTTTTAAAAAAAAAGGTCCACAGTGTCAGCACACCTCCCAACACTACTGCTGTGGATACAAAGAATTAACGAATGGAAAAAACAGAGAATGAGGGAGAAGGAATTATCCCCAAAGTCTTGGACTAAAAGCTTGAGAGTTTCTCCATTTAGGACATAAGCTGAGACAGACCTTTTTGAGCTGGGAGCATTCTGAAATAAATTATTTTTTCTCTTAAAAAAAAAGAAAGTCACCACCTTACCAATTAAAAGACAATTTGCAGATCTTTTATTTTTCTTTCATATGAAGGAAATAAACCTTCTGAAGAGAAAATGTCATCATTACAGAGAATCATTTACAGAAGGGCTTACACTTGGCATTTTTCAAAAACGATTTTTTTCTTTAAAAAAAAAGACATTCACAGTTGTGTTCTTCCCCCACCAACTGTGATGTTATGGCAAAAAAAAGAGCCACAGGGTGCAATTTTTTAGTTTTGGGCCAGGCTTGAGCAAACATAACATATGGTAATCAAACTCAGTTCTAAAGGTATATTGCTAAGTGAAAAAAGAAATGTAAGCACAACAAATATGTTGATGCATTTTAAACCATGTTTTAAACCATAAGCATATGGCCAGATATTTAGTAATATTTTTATTTTAGGCTAAGTCTGTTTGGGAAAATAGGTACTCCAGTTACTTACTAGCTGAACAATAAAATGGCAGTGATACACAATACAATTTTCACCCTTGGCTTTGAGGTCCCTCCTTAATGCTGCCTTTTCTATCTTTAGAGTGGCTCTTGGTCTATAAGAGAATAACCTGAAGCGTGTTAAAGCTTCTTAAAATTATTTTTATATTTTCCAAGTTTTTCAAAGATGCGAATTCAACAGAAATATCCATTAAGATCACTCAATCATATGTCATTGTACAATGATATTTTCTCCAAAACACAAGTTCGGTATTAGACATACACCTTCTTACATATCTTTTCCAATATTTTATCAAATTTTATTAAAAAATCAAACATACAGAAAAGTCAAAATAATTTTATGGTGAGCATCTGTATACTTACTACCTAGATTTTACCACTAACATTTTATTACACTTGTTTTTGGATATCTGTTCATCTGTCTGCTGATTTTAAGGCTAAGTCTAATTGGGAAAGTATAGTACATGTAGTACATATAATCACATTTTTACAGATTCTTTCCTCCAAGGTTTATTTAATTTTAAACCTCAGAAAGGCAAAATCATTGGTTTAGTAAGCTTCCAAAATAAGAACACTAAAAGTTTAGGATTTGTTACCCTACAGAAAATCATTACTTTCATTTGAAAAGCAAATCAGTGAACTACATTTCTATCATTATGTGCTAGTGACAAGAACTATCACTAGGATTAGGGAAGAGGATTTCTGATCAAAGTGCTGGGATTTTTACAGTTCTCAGTCAAAAGCAAGTGATCAAACAACTCAATATTTTGAAACAAATCCAGGGTGTGATAGGCAGTTCCAGTTGATTTTAATCATCATGTCCTCAATTTCATACCCTTTGATCATACCCTGCAAATATCTTCACTTTACTCTGGGCTGTGCAGTAAGTATTTACCTCTGGTACATCCAACAAAAGTAGGAAGACTCAGGCAGGGCTAGGATGGCTAATGATTTCTCAGAGGAGTTACATATGCTCCTGGGAACAGTCCAGTACTAGGGTGGTTTACTGAGAATAAGTAGGCAAAAACAAAAATTAAACTTGAAAATTTCAGTTATGTCAGATTCAGCAGTGTTCCACATTACTTTGAGGATAATAAAGACACTCCTCTTAACCCTCCCTCCCTTCCAAAACCAAAGAAAATCACATTCAAAAAGAAAAAAAAAAAAAACAACAAAAACAAAAAAAATCATGTCCGTCTTAACAGGAAAATTCTGAGTTCAGTTCTTTCATCTGAAAGGCTCTTGTCTCTATAAAAATCATTTTCATATTTTCTCTAGACTAGGCTCTTAAAGCTGTAAATGCAGTGGTATAGCATGTAATGACTGAGCCATAAAACTCGTTTCCTGTCTGCCAAAGACAATAATGATATATATATATATATATATATATATATATATATATATATATTTCAATCTACTAGATTTCTCAGCATTACGTGGCATTGGTGCTATTTCCAAGGCAAGTTCAAACTAAAAGCACTCCCATTTGGCAATTTTACCTGTCATCACTCAAACAGCAGGGAGTGCTTGTTGATGTAAGACAGGTAAGGGGCCTGAGAGAACTAACATCATCATTTTGGATTCTCAAGTGGAAATAAATACTTCTATCACATAAAAAGCCTCATTCCCCCCAAAAAAACTAATAAAAGGGTAAATTATGTACTCCATACTTGAGAAAAATAAGAAATAATCTAAAACGAAAACTATCACCTATGCCCTGCTCCTGGTCCCTACTGACATGACCTCTTATTGTTACAGGCTTTGGCCCCACCAGACGGGGGCTGGGCGGGTGTTACTCCCATCTCAAACACAGGCGTGCTGATCACTGGCCTCCCAGTGGCTCTTTCCACTGGCAGCTGGTGCACCTGGCATCGCACACCTGCTGCTGACTCCTTTACAGCATGATGATTTTATGTCCTTGTGAAAGAAAACAGCAACCATTTGACTTTAATAAAAAGGAAAGAAAAGCTAGCTGCTTCTGTAAGCACTCTGTTTGCCAAGTAAATATACTCATCATAATGCCTCTATTTTCATACCATCTCTAAACTCACACATTGCTTTGATGTTTTGACAGTGCTCAAGAAAAATTTGTTTCTGACAAGAGTCAACCTGAAGTCTGTGCCTCCATCACCAGATCTGTGCAGAAAGCTGTTTACCATTAAGCTGCATTCATGTGACTCATTGATAACCAGTTTTTTTATTATGACTAAAATAACGTGGTTTTTTTTTTTTTTTTCCCCTCTTTCATCTGGATCTACACATAGTCATGACATCTTAGAATAAATCTTCCCTATTCTTGACAGTGACATTGCCTGGAGGTACAGTCTATTACTTTCAGCTCTGGCTCTCCTCTGTGGCCTTGATAACCTCAGGAATTCTAACCCAACACCATAGCTCTTGTTATTTATCCATCAGTCTTCTGATGACTTCTTTCATTCATCTCATTTCTGCAATGGCTTATGAATTCATTGATGACAACATTATAGATAAGACATGGAAATCCCTAGATTGTGGGCAGGTCTGGATGTCCCGTCTTTGTCATGGAGCTTCCAGGCAACTAGTTATTGAGGGAGCTCTTCTAAGCCACAGGATGTACAGGTGCAAGAAACATCTGGGCAATAGACAGCTCATTTATTCACTGGACATGTGACACTGGTTACAAGATTAAAATAGCAGAGTTCAGAGGATAGGTAGCCAACCAAACACACTATTTTTTGATGAACATCAATTAATACTTTGCTTCATAACGAGGGGGAAATAAAGGGGCTTATAATGAAAGGCAAAGTTGAAATAGCTTTATTTATATAAAGTTTTGTCATCAATTACCTGAGAGCAAATATCCTGTGATTCCTGGGCTCAAGTAAAAAGGAGTTTGATGGCTAGAAACTGTAGATTGGAGTCATGAGACAATTTTTTTTTTTTTAATTTGAGAAAATACAAGGTAGAGTGTATGACAATGTTAGGTGTTCAAGTACTTGAGTTTGTTCAGACAAAATTATATTAATTTAGGACAAGCGTTGCTTCATGCTGATGCAAGCTCACCCTTGGGGGTGGTAGATTCAGTCAATACAGTTATGTGACAGTAATCACAAAAACAGTAATATGTAGTGGATCACTCCTGACATTTTCAGCAAACACAACATCCATTCCTGGAAAAAGTAAGCACAAATGTATGTGAATACACATGGCATTTTTGGTATTTTGCTGATTTTTACAGGAAATTCCTTGTGACTTAATTGACTGATAAGAAATAATCTTCAAAAAATGAACAGCTAAAAAACCTCCCTTGTTCGATGATGAGATAAGGGATAAGAAGGAGCTTCTCAAATATGGTAATTTTATTTTCCCTTGACATAAGAATGGAGTATGTTAATTTTATTCTCGTACTACTTTAAACATTTCATATATGGTATACTTTACAGTAAAAGTATATTACTAAAATTTTATTTTTAATATATTCTATAGGTTCACTATATTTTTTCATAAAAGAGACTTGGATATCATATAAATATAAGGTAATAATGGAACAGATTTTGCCATATTTTTAGTCTACCAAATATACTGTGAGCTTCTTGAGGTCAGGGCAGTGTTATTCACTCATCCTCTTAAATATTTTTGATCATTTAGTATTTGTTCTTGTTCAGTCGCCCAGCCGTGTCCAACTCTTTGTGACCCCATGGATGGCAGCACACCAGTCTTCCCTGTCCTTCACTGTCTCCCAGAGTTTGCTCAAACTCATGTCCATTGAGTTGATGATACCATCTAACCACCTCATCCTTCTGTTGCCCCCTTCTTCTCCTGCCCTCAATCTTTCCCAGCATCAGGGTCTTTTCCACTGAGCTGGCTCTTTGCATTCATCTAGTATGAATGTGCCAAAATCTGGGGCTCTAGAGCCCACAAGAGAGGTGTGGTACCCTGCTCAGAAAGTTAGATACCTACTGGGAAAGGGAAGTAACTAAACAGATAATTATAAACAAGTGAAGAACCTGTGACAGAGGAGTCTGGAGACATGAAGGAGACCATGGGACTTTGCTTTGTGTCAAGGTCACAGGAGGCCTGGAGGAGATACTGGGATCTGAATGATGAGGACAAGCCATCCAGGTGGAGGACAGGGCCTGTCTGCAGGTGGGCTTGGGGAGCTGCCCTGCAAAGAGTGATAAAGAGAGAAGATCGAAGATGGGAGGTAGCAGGATCGCCTAGTATCAGAAAGGAGGATGGTACTGGGTTTTGGGAGGATGATTTCAGATGAGGCTTCAGACGAAGGTGGAGTCTTGAAAACCATGTCTTTATGTTAAGGGCACTGTGGAGACATAGAGGGCTTGAAGCAGGGGAGTAAGCACATTACAAAACCTGTGATTTAGGAAGGCTGCTGTGGCTTAAGTGTGGGAAAGAAGAATGGATGCAAGGAGAGCAATTCGGGCCACTAAAGTGGTCAGGGTGTGTCAGCCATGGAGCCTGTTATAATTGGCATGTGGTCAGTTGAGAACTGACACACACCAATTCTATTATGACATGCTTATTAATTCATCACTTCGTGTATCATGATTATTTTTTCAATACTAGCTACTATAAATGATAAAAGCATCTGTATTTTCTCTAGTTAGGAATTAAATTAGCAGTGACTAGGTCTATAAAAAATATATGTTAGGCACTCACTTATTTTGGTAACATGTAAAATTATTTTAGGAAAAATACAATGCTTCATTTTTTTCATATTTTTGAGAGAGAGATAGCTAGAGAGAGAGAATATATTTTGCTGCTGCTACTGCTGCTGCTAAGTTGTTTCAGTCGTGTCCGACTCTGTGCGACCCCATAGACGGCAGCCCACCAGGCTCCCCCGTCCCTGGGATTCTCCAGGCAACATTTTGCATTTAATAAAGGATATTTTTGCACTTGTAAGGTTCTAAAGCAACATCTAAACTTTAGTTTCTTGCTATTTGACAAAACAAAGGGAGTCTGTTTTTTAAAAATACAATGAGAAATTGTTCAGTACTGCAGAACATCTAAAAGGATTTATTGTGACTTTTTTGGACATCAATAACAAGAATTCTTTATGCAAACCTAAGAACTGAACTGACCAGGGAGTATAAAATATTAAAATGGAATGTATTGTTGCTTTCGTTGCATTTCACTTGTTTTTAACTTGTCCAAGGATAAAACTTTATAATGGGGAAAGCTGGAGTCAGGTTGGGTAGAGTAAGGCAGAATCAACCACAATACTTATCTTCTTGCTCAAAGTTTCTTTGGGGATTTTTGCTACTTAATTAGATACTCCTTTGTTATTAATATTTTAAAATAATTTTGTTACATGAAAACTACTGAAGGATATTCGGCTACATATAGGCAAGCTTTCAGAGCCACAGAACAGCGTTCTTTCTACAAGACCACAACATCTCAGTGAGTACACATAACTACTCATGGGCTTCTTCCATCAGTTCTCACATTTGTATTTTTCCTTTCTTTCATTTTTAGGACTCAAACTCCAAGTCTAGATGCTTGTATTACGGAGCTCATCACAAAATTATAAAGACAATAAGAAAGACTTCTTGAACAATACAGAGCAGATAAATTTCAGTGATGAAGAGTATGAAGTTCATATCAACTTGAGAGCACTGGAAGGATTCCTTTGAAGACTCTTGGCAATCTCTGATTAATACCCCAAGTGAATACTAGTAATATACTGATAACATAGTGCTAAGAGAGAGAAAACTGACTGCAGCTCAATTAATTTAAATCCATCTTTGGAAGTAGATGTAGACTTTAATAAAGAGACTTTAAGAAACTCGGCACTGCACTCAAAAAAAAAAAAAAAAAAAAAAAAACCCAAACCAAAAAAACTCTGCACTCTTGCAAAATTGTTCTGGGTAGGCGAGTGTGGGGGTTTTAAAGAGAGATGAAGTGACGCTCCTGTAAGGAACAGCTAAATTGCCATGGACAAATGTGCCCCAAATGGAAAAAGCTTTTTAAAATTATAAAAGCAGAAGTTTCTCCTTATAGGAAACACTAAAACTTTTTTTTAAAGTGCAGAAGTATGCCTGTCACATTGTTGATGCTTAGGAAACATTTAATGAAATCTTTTTGCTTTATGGCAAGAGGAAAAGATTAATAACTCTCATTACTCCTAACTCCTCTTACTCTCTCTTGTTGATGTCATACCCCCAAATATCTGTATGCAGGTCAGGAAGCAACAGTTAGAACTGGACATGGAACAACAGACTGGTTCCAAATAGGAAAAGGAGTATGTCAAGGCTGTGTATTGTCACCCTGCTTATTTAACTTATGTGCAGAGTACATCAAGAGAAACGCTGGGCTGGAGGAAGCACAAGCTGGAATCAAGATTGCTGGGATAAATATCAATAACCTCAGATATGCAGATGACACCACCCTTATGGCAGAAAGCGAAGAAGAACTAAAGAGCCTCTTGATGAAAATGAAAGAGGAGAGTGAAAAAGTTGGCTTAAAGCTCAACATTCAGAAAACAGAGATCATGGCATACGGTCCCATGGGGAAATAGCATGGCAAATAGATGGGGAAACAGTGGGAACAGTGGCTGACTTTATTTTTTTGGGCTCCAAAATCACTGCAGATGGTGACTGCAGCCATGAAATTTGGAAGGAAAGTTATGACCAACCTAGACAGCATATTAAAAAGCAGAGATATTACTTTGCCAACAAAGGTCTGTTTAGTCAAGGCTATGGTTTTTCCAGTGGTCATGTATGGATGTGAGAGTTGGACTGTGAAGAAAGCTGAGTGCCGAAAAATTGATGCTTTTGAACTGTGGTGTTGGAGAAGACTCTTGAGAGTCCCTTGGACTGCAAGGAGATCCAACCAGTTCATCCTAAAGGAGATCAGTCCTGGGTGTTCATTGGAAGGACTGATGTTGAAGCTGAAACTCCAATACTTTGGCCATCTCATGCGAAGAGTTGACTCACTGGAAAAGTGCATGATGCTGGGAGAGATTGGGGGCAGGAGGAGAAGGGGACGACAGAGGATGAGATGGTTGGATGGCATCACCGACTCAATGGACATGGGTTTGGGTGGACTACGGGAGTTGGTGAAGATAGGGAGGCCTGGCATGCTGCGGTTCATGGGGTCACAAAGAGTCAGACTCGACTGAGCGACTGAAGTGAACTGAAGAATCAAGGTGGTAGTACCAAACTGACTCGTTAGGAACTGAACATGAGAACTTTAAAATACAGGAAATAGCATTTTACTTGAAAAAAAAAAAATGACAGACAAGCTATGGTTACTGAAATTCGGGAATCTTGCATTTTCTCCCCAAATAAATGAGGAGAGAGCAACTAGTTTTTGTTGCCAAAATTCAAGGTTTTAATGAAAGGTAGAATTGTGGAAACTTGTATCTGCCACTGTGAGCTTGATAATTTCTAAATAGTCAGATGTTCCTGATGAGCTCAGTGATATTAATAAAGTATTTTTTGATATTATATAATGAAGTATGGCAACATTTGGAAGATAAAAACAACTCAGTAAAGTAACATTTTCCAAATGACAGATCCATGGCATGTTATCAAAACTGCATGAGTTAAAGACCCACTCAAGGTGTAGGAAAAATCGTGGACTTTAATATAAAAAGTACACACAGCTTATTGATCTCACTTAAAATACCACATTGTTACTAAACTTTAAGAAGTAACAGGCTAAGTTTTGATATTGTAGCATCAAAAACTATCCATAATTATGTAAAATGGCTATCAAAACACTTCTTCCTTTCCCAACTGTATACTTGTGTGAAGACAAATTTATCTTTTTATATTTCAACCTCCCTCAATTGCAACAGATCAAATGCAGAAGCAGAAATGAGAATTCAGTTTTCCTCCATTAGTTCTTATATTAATGACATTTGCAAAAGTATAAAACAATGCCATGCCTCTCACCAAAATTTTTATTGTTTGAAAATAGAGTTTTAATAATGTTATTGGTGTTGTGTTTTATTGCTATTTTCCAATGAATTTAATAAGTATATAGCTAAAATTTTTCAGAGTCTTCTTTGTTAATAGAGTAAAAGTCAATAGATATAATCTATATAAACAAAAGGTCTTTAGAGTCTTTAATGTTTTTTAAAAGTAAAGAGGGACATTGAGATGAAGTCTGGAAATCACTTTTTTTTTTCAGTGTTACAGCTCTATTTATTTAGATGATAGCAGGAAAATCCATCTTCGTTCGAGGTGTGAGGGCACTTCGATTCAAAGACGGGAAGAGAAGAGCGCCCCATCGTGTTGGGGGGGAGAGAGAGAGAGAGAGTCACGGGAGAGAGAGCTGGAAATCACTTTTATATTATTAATAGAAAGAATGTAAACTTGTTCTGTGGTGGTAGAACAACCTGCCCTTGAAAAATTAGGTATTTTCCCCTTCTCTTTAATGATAAACAAAGTCAATTTATCACTTTTAGATTCTGGTAGAAAATTCCATAATAGACCATGTCAAATATAACCCAAAAAGTCTTATGATAAATTGCATTGTATGTTGCTTACTATATATCTGAATTATATATAATGATTATTGCTTTAGAGTTTACAAATACTTCTACATGGGTTATATCATATTTTATCCAGGTAATTTCATGAAGGTAGGTATTATTCTCCTCATTTATATTAATAGCTGAGGAAATAAATTCTAAGAGAAAAAGTTCTTTGTCTACAAAGTATTAGAACACAGAATCAGATTCAGGTCTACTGACCTTATGTTTTTTGCTTTTTTTCATCTTTGGCTGAAAAAGAGTCTTTTTGGTTATCATCGGCATAGGCTACGCATTTCAGCTTTGTATAGTAGAAATAAGGGCTGGGTATTGCCATATCTTTTGAATTTGAGCAAGGATCCTGACATTTTAGCAGTCCATTTCCTCTGCCTATATATAAGGATTGTGGGAAATAACAAATGCTAAATTATGTGGAATAGTGCCTAGTACACATTAGGTCTTGTTTATTATTATTTTTCTACTTAGCATAACAGTGTAACCCTGCACAAGGCCAGAGGAGCTTGTGTTTTACCCAGCTCTTAGGTCAAATATGGAATGGCTTAGTCAATATGACAGAAATAGATGAACTTATGAAAAAGCTTCAGAATAAATGCAGGCCTGAACAGCAACAACAGAAATGCAGCCTTTTCCAGGCTGGAAGCCAGAGGTCATTCTATATATACTGGTGACCTACACCTCAACTCTGTGTTCAGATTTAGAGGTGACTAGATGGGTCAATACATCACTCTTCTGCTTGCCAGGCCTGGTCCAAACCAGCTTTGAGTGACTGCTGGACATCACCACTTTGAGGGCTTCTCCCCTGACCCCACCTCAGGCTGCTGGAGCCACAGAAAAAGTTTGAGAGTCCAGGTAAGGCTTCCTAACCCTTTAAACTCTATATTCTTTTTGTTTTCCTTGTTTGGGTTCTCTTGGCTTCACACCTGGAGCCTCTCTCCAAGATAAGAGTGCTTTCAGGATGAGTCAGCCTTCCCAGAGGTTCCTATAGAGCCTTTCAACTACATGATGTCAGAGGTAGTGCTGGTTAGATTTGTCTGGATGTGGAAGTAGATGAGCCAAATCCTGGCAGTTAAGGGAGGTAAGAGTTTCTGGAGGAAGTAGTTTGTTAGCAGAGGATTGTTAATGGTATTAATTCAGCTGCCTTTGCACATTGATCCTAACATGGACACACACATATTTATACATAATAAGATAATAATGATAATAACAGCTATCACTCATAGGAAGAATCTCATATATACATTCTTTCCTGTATAGATAAATAAACAATAATGAGAATGACCCACTAAAATTTTTAATTTGTTATAGTAAATTTACCTTGGGGAGGATGGTTTGCTATGCACAAGAATGAAGACTTTACACATGTTATCTCATTTAATTCTCTCAGTATTATACCATGAGTTTATATTTTTCTTAGTTTTCAAATGAGGAAATGGAATGTCCTAAAATTTGACGATTTTTCTTCATGGTCATGTCCAAGGTCACACAACCACTAAGTAAGTAGCAGAGCAGAATTAGAACCTAAGACTTTTCTGGCCAGTCCAAAAAGTTGGATTCTTCTCAGCTCAGCCCCTTGCCTCCAGCATATTTCCGTTTGATTGAAAGCTGGGATGACATAATGCAAAGATGCATGTGAGGTTAAGTAGAAAAGGAAAAAAAAAAATCGAGAAGAGTCAACAGCCCTTTAGTGCTTCTTCAGAAAAACATCCAGCTCAAAGCTGTATAGTGGAGAGGTAAAAGGTCAGCCTCTGAGGTCAGACTGCTTGGTTTAAAGCCAGCTCTACCACAGACAAACATGGCTTTGAGCAAGTTATTTAATTCCTCTATGCCTAAATTTTCTCATCAGAGAATAATAGAACCTATCTTTTTGAGTTGTTGTGGGAAAAAATTTGACAATTCATGTAAAGTGCTTACAACAGTGCTTGATGCATATAATACTCAAATATATAAGCGCTATTATTAGCTGATATCTTTCCTTCTTTCCCTCCCTCCCTTCTTTCTTCTCTTCCTTTTCCTCCTCTCTCCCTCCTCTTCTTCCCTTCCTTTTTCTCCCTTTCTTCCTTTTTTGAGTTAACAGTGTGTAGCCACTAACTAGTCTTTCTAGCAAGATGCCAAGACTCACCAAAGGTGGTTCAGAACCTCAATCTTGAAGTTAAAAAAACTTTTTGGGACTGGGATTTAAAAATAGAACCGGGTGAGAAACAATTCTTGCTGTGTCAACTTTTAGAAGGCTGTACTGAGAAAACCCAGCAGAGCTTTATTTTAAGAAGACCCTGAATGGCTCGCAGTTCATGGATACATCAGAACATTCCCTTGACGGTTCACTTTTCTGTGAAACTAAAACCAAGCAACAGTAAGAGTTCTGGGCTGACCAAACCTCCTCTTTGCAAAAAGCCAGAGAACTCAGGTGCTGCTGTCAAGTAACTGGAGCAGAACCCCAGCAGTGAGCCTTCACTGCTGATCCTTTTGAAGTTCACCTCTTTGTTAAATCTACTTTTAACAAAAACTGGATTTTTTTACAGTATGTTTCAGGGATGATGCAAAGTATTAAGGATACAGGGGAAAAAATATGACTACAGATGGTGGATTTGGAAAGTAGGTAGAGAAGGACTTTGGTGTGTTTCAACATCTGAGTCCTAGCCTTCTTTTTATCACTTTTTTGTGAGATGGTTGGCTATCTCAACCCTTTTGAGCTCACCTTTTCCATTTTCAAAATAAGGGTTTATACTAGATGATGTTTAATGTTGTTGATTCTGTGATTTATTTGAAACTATTAGGAAGATAGTTAATTAGTAATTTTAAAGTGGTTAGGAAAGAGGACCATTGTTAATTAAGGAAAGAAGCTGAGCCCAACAGAATGTAACATTAATTCAAATGCTGAGGAGGAATTAGGGTCTTCTACAAGCTGCTATGTACACTTCACTCATATCTGTCAAACTCAGTATTTCTTAATATAAGAAAAGGCTACAACAAACTTAAGTCTCCATTCTGATGCAACAAGTAGAAGTTGTTGAAACTGGATGGAAAAATATGCTTCTCAAGAAGGAATATGCTGGTGTTCAATGTATGCATAAAAACCTGTTCAGGAAAACTAATCAGGCAACAAAGGATACAATTCATTGAAGGGAGTGAAAACTGGCAACACTAATGAGGCTAGGAGCCAAATCACAGGTAATAAACTTGAAAATAGACATCAGCAAACTGAATGGAATTGCTAGGGTTTGGCAAGTTAGTGTTTATATAGAAACAAATTTGTATGTATATTCTTTGTGTCAGTTTGGAAGAGTTTTCAATGAAAAAGCAATAAATGCCATTTCAACATAAAACTCTAAACAACAAGTTTACATATTACACGCCAAAGAACAGAGGTTGGAATAGGAATGCTTTGTTTGTCACTGATTTGGGAATTGACTGAATTCACTAGCATTTTTTTGTTCAGGCATTTGAGGAAACCAGTGGTAGGGTAAGACTGAGGGCATGGAATCAGTCAGTCAGTTCAGTCCCTCAGTCATGTCTGATTCTTTGGGACCCAATGGACTGCAACACGCCAGGCTTCCCTGTCCATCACCAACTCCTGGAGCTTGCTCAAACTCATGTCCATTGAGTCAGTGACGCCATCGAACCATCTCATCCTCTGTCATCCCCTTCTCCTCCCGCCTTCAATCTTTCCCAGCATCAGGTTCTTTTCCAGTGAGTCAGGTCTTCGAATCAAGTGGCCAAAGTATTGGAGCTTCAGCTTCAGCATCAGTCCTTCCAATGAACACCCAGGGCTGATTTCCTTTAGGATGGACTGGTTTGATATCCTTGCAGTCCAAGGGGCTCTCAAGAGTCTTCTTCAACACTATGTTCAAAAGCATCGATTCTTCAGTGCTCAGCTTTCTTTATAGTCCAACTCTCATGTCCATACACGACTACTGGAAAAAACATTGTTTTGACTAGACGGAATTTATTGGAATAGTAATGTCTCTGCTTTTTAGTATGCTGTCTACGTTGGTTATAGCTTTTCTTCCAAGGAATAAGCATCTTTCAATTTCATGGCTGCAGCCACCATCTGCAGTGATTTTGGAACCCCCCAAAATAAAGTCTCTCACTATTTCTATTGTTTTCCCATCTATTTGCCTTGAAGTGATGGAACCAGATGCCATGATCTTAGTTTTCTGAATGTTGAGCTTTAAGCCAACTTTTCCACTCTCCTCTTTCACTTTCATCAAGAGGCTCTTTAGTTCTTCTTTGTTTCCTGCCATAAGGGTGGTGTCATCTGCATATCTGAGGTTATTGATATTTCTCCTGGCAATCTTGATTCAAGCTTGTGCTTCATCCAACCTGGCATTTAGCATGATTTACTCTGCATATAAGTTAAATAAGCAGGGGTGACAATATACAGCCCTGATGTACTTCTTTCTCAATTTGGAACCAGTCTGTTGTTTCATGTCCAGTTCTAACTGTTGCTTCTTGACCTGCATACAGGTTTCTCAGGAGGCAGGTAAGGTGGTCTGGTATTCCCATCTCTTGAAGAATTTTCCACAGTTTGTTGTGATCCACACGGTCAAAGGCTTTGGTGTAGTCAATAAAGCAGAAGTAGATGTTTTTCTGGAACTCTCTTGCTTTTTCAATGATCCAATGGATGTTGGCAATTTGATATCTGGTTCCTCTGCCTTTCGTAAATCTAGCTTAAACATCTGGGAGTTTATGGTTCACGTACTGTTGAAGCCTGGCTTGGAGAATTTTGAGCATTACTTTGCTACTATGTGAGATGAGTGCAATTGTGCTGCAGTTTGAACAATCTTTGGCATTGCTATTCCTTGGGATTGGAATGAAAACTGAGCTTTTCCAGTTCTGTGGCCACTGCTGCGTTTTCCAAATTGGCTGGCATATTGAGTGCAGCACTTTCACAGCATCATCTTTCAGGATTTGAAATAACTCAACTGGAATTCCATCATCTCCACTAGCTTTGTTTGTAGTGATGCTTCCTAAGGCCCACTTGACTTCACATTCCAGGATGTCTGGCTCTAGGTGAGTGATCACACCATTGTGTTTATCTGGGTCATGAAGATATTTTTGTATAGCTCTTCTGTGTATGGTTGCCACCTCTTCTTAATATTTTCTGCTTCTGTTAGGTACATACCATTTCTGTCCTTTATTGAGCCCATTTTGCATCAAATGTTCCCTTGGTATCTCTCATTTTCTTTAGGAGCTCTCTAGTCTTTCCTATTTTTTTGTTTTCCTCTCTTTCTTTGCATTGATCACTGAGAAAGGCTTTCTTATCTCTCCTGGCTATTCTTTGGAACTCTGCATTCAAATGGGTATATCTTTCCTTTTCACCTTTGCCTTTCGCTTTCCTTCTTTTCACAGCTATTTGTAAGGCCTCCTCAGACAACCATTTTGCCTTTTTGCATTTCTTTTTCTTGGGGATGGTTTGATCACTGCCTCCTGTACAATGTCATGAACCTCTGCCCATAGTTCTTCAGGCACTCTATCAGATCTAATCCCTTGAATCTATTTTTCACTTCCACTGTATAATCGTAAGTGATTTGATTTAGGTCATACCTGAATGGCCTATTGTTTTCCCTACTCTCTTCAAAGTAAATCTGAATTTGGCAATAAGAAGTTCATGATCTGAGCCACGGTCAGCTCCTGGTCTTGTTTTTGCTGACTGTATAGAGCTTCTCCATGTTTTGCTGCAAAGAATATAATCAATCTGATTTTGATATTGACCATCTGGTGATGTTCATGTATAGACTCTTCTCTTGTGTTGTTTGAAGAGGGTGTTTGCTATGACCAGTGCCTTCTCTTGTAAAAACTCTATTAGCCTTTGCCCTGCTTCATTCTGTACTCCAAGGCCAAATTTGCCAGTTGCTTCAGGCATTTCTTGACTTCCTACTTTTGCATTCCAGTCCCCTTAATGTAAAGGACATCATTTTTGGGTGTTAGCTCTTGAAGGTCTTTAGGCATTCATAGAATCGTTCAACTTTAGCTTCTTCAGCACTACTGGTACAGACTTGGATTACTGTGATACTGAATGGTTTGCCTTGGAAACAAACAAAGATCATTCTGTCATTTTTGAGATTGCATCCAAGTACTGCAGTTTGGACTCTTTTGTTGACTATGATGGCTACTCCATTTCTTCTAAGGGATTCCTGCCCACAGTAGTAGATATAATGGTCATCTGAGTTAAATTCACCCATTCCAGTCCATTTTAATTGACTGATTCCTAAGATGTCAATGTCCACTCTTGCCATCTCCTGTCTGACCACTTCCAATTTACCTTGATTCACAGACCTAACATTCCAGATTCCTATGCAATATTGCTCTTTACAGCATTGGACTTTACTTCCATCACCAGTCACATCCACAACTGGGTGTTGTTTTCCCTTTGGCTCCATCTCTTCATTCTTTCTGGAATTATTTCTCTACTCTTCTCTGGTAGCGTATTCAACACCTACCAACCTGGGGAGTTCATCTTTCAGTGTCATATCTTTTTGTGTTATCATACTGTTCATGGGGTTCTCAAGGCAAGAATACTCAAGCAGTTTGCCATTCCCTTCTCTTGTGGACCATGTTTTGTCAGAACTCTCCACCATGACCCGTCCGTCTCGGGTGGCCCTACACAGCATGGCTCACAGTTTCATTGAGTTAGACAAGGCTGTGGTCCATGTGATCAGTTTGATCAGTCTTCTGTGATTGTGGTTTTCATTCTGTCTGCCCTCTGATGGATAAGGATAAGAGGCTCTTGGAGGGCATAAACAAAACCTTGTGTGCACCAGGACCCAGGAGAAAGGAGCAGTGACTCCACAAGAGACTGACTCAGACTTGCCTGTGAGTGTCCAGGAGTCTCTGGTGGAGGTGTGGGTTGGTGGTGCCCTGTTGTAGGGTCAGGGGCACTGATTGTGGCAATGCCTGAATGGAACCTTATGAAGGAGGTCTCCATTGTGTCATTACCTCCACCATAGTTTGGCATCAGGTCAAACAACAGGGACAGAACACAGCTTTGCATATCAAAGGAAAATTGGATCAAAGATTTACTGAGCATGTCCCCGCCCATCAGAACAAGACCCAGTTTGCCCACAGTCAGTCTCTCCCATCAAGAAGCTTCCATAAGCCTCTTATCCTTATGCATCAGAGGCCATGGAATAGAACTAAGTTGCTTGGCTCTATCCAAGACAGGCAGCCAGGGACCATGGCTGCACTTGCCTTATTTGCCCAACCAGGACCAACCACAGTTTCTGATCAGAGCAAGCACTCCATGTATATTAAAAGTTAACTAATGGATAGGAATTGGCATTTCTCTCAGCCCAGCTTAAATAAGACTGCTGTACCCATGAAGCCAACTGAATTAATCTAAATCAGCTCACCCTTCCAGTTCTCTGTTATTATTTCCACCATTTTGCTAAAAGTTAAACTTTAAAAAAAGCATTCAAATTTGTTAAATTGAGTAGAACAGTTGAACTAATTCATATGCTAATATTAATATTAAAGATGAAACAAAAGAATCACACAAAAAGGTTATTTGTTCAAAATCAAAACAAATAAAAAGTAAAGAAGAACATATCCTATACATAACATTTTCCTTTGGCTTCCTAAATTTGACTAAGAGGTGCATGTCCCTTCCTCTCTTCACCTGTAATTCTTTCCAACTATTTATCAAGTTCCTAATCACAGCACAACACTCAGGAGACACAGAAATGGATTAGGCCAGTACCCTGTCCTCCAGAATCTCAGTAGATAAAACAATTTTCCCAAATTTCCCATCCTATTGTATCAAGAGATTTTTTTAATAGTCATTACAAAATTGTTTCTGGTGGTCACGATCTTTGAAAATACAATGAAATCAATTTAAAATTATAATTAATCACATATATTATGCTTAGAATTATAGCAATGTGTAAAGTTTAAATAAACTTCAAGTTTCTGTAATATTCAGACCTGTATACCTCATATAATATAAAATACTACAAATATTTTACATATGAATAGCACATTAGTGTTTACAAATTTCTTTTACTCATCTGTTTAATACTTATTGAACATACAGTTATTTTGTTCTCATGATAACCCTATGAGGTAATAACAGTAACACAGTGAACATTTATGATGGGCCAGACATAGTCTAGGGCTTCCCAGGTTGCTCAGTAGTAAAGAATCAGCCTGCAATGCAGGAGACTGGGGTTCAATGCAATTAGGAAGATCCCCTGGAGAAGGAAATGGCAATGCACTCCAGTATTTCTGCCTGGGAAATCCTATGGACAGAGGAGCCTGGTGGGCTATAGTTCATGGGGTCGCAAAAGAGGCGGACACGATTTAGCGACTAAAGAACACAGGCATGTTCTAAGCATCTTACATATATTTTGCCTACAGAAGTTCTATGGTTCTCACTACAACCATATGAGAAGTTTCTCACTTTCATACACAGATGAGGAAACTGAGGAAAAGAGAGGTTAAGTGGCTTTCTCAAGGAAGACAGGGTTTGTTCTGTACAAATGTCCAGGATACACTCTTAGAGATTTTGATACAGTTGGTCTGGAATGGGTTTGGGCATCAGTATTATTTTTAAAAGGTAATCACTTAGAAATACTCCTCAAGTGATCACAATGTGCAGTTAAAGGTTGAAAATGACATGAGTGAGTCAGTGTCCCCAAGTAAACAGGGTTTACAATCAGAACAATTGCATTTCTGACTAATGTAAGAAATGATTAGATTTAGGGCAATCTAGATCAGTCTATAGACCCCATGAAATCCAAGAGTCTATTGTATTAAAGAATTGGCTGAATTACAGAAGGCAGATTTATTAACGTCTGCAGAAGGGAAGTGAAACACTGGCAAAAAGGAGAACGTGGCCCCTGGTAGCACCAGTCCTTAGACTCAGCTGCTCCCTGTGTAACAGCAACCCAATAAAGTACAAACTGATGCACTGAAATCCTTTTTGATACAAACTTCTAATTTTCTGGGGCTGAGCAGTTGGAGGGTTCCCTAATCTGTTGCATGGTAGGATATGGTTAAGTGTAACCAACACTGCAGGCCTGGGTAGGGTAAAGCCAATCATGTGAGATCAGAATGTTGGAACAAATTCACAAGGCCAAGGCAACTGCAGTCACTGCAGACACACGCTGCTGTGTAATAGCTGGGTCCTCAAAGCAGCTGGCAGTTTCTTATCATCACTGCCACAAAGGCTGACCCCTATGCCTGGGGCCCAACCAGAGCTGTTTTCTAAGAGGTTTAAGGCCTCAAAAATCCTTTCTTTCCCTTCACTCATCTCTAGGTCTGTGTCTTGTGGTTCTTTCTTCTTGCCTATTTTTCAGGAGAAAACATTTCCTGATAGGATGAAGCTCTTCACTCTGGTTCAGATCTCATTTCCCTCACATAAATTTTGCTACTTTGTTTCACCAATTATTCTTTCTCCTTTACCTTCCATCTCTTACTCTCCCTCAGTTCTTTCTGTGTGTAAACGGGCACAGCTCTTCTGCTGCCTAAATCATTTCTAAGCTCATGGTGTGTGTGTGTGTGTGTGTGTGTGTGTGTGTATAAATCGCTCAGTCATGCTGACTCTTTGTGACCCCACGGAATGTAACCTGCCAGGGTCCTCTGTCCATGTTCTCCAGGGGATCTTCTCAATCCAGGGATTAAACTGAGGTCTCCTGCATGGCAGGTGGATTCTTTACCGTCTGAGTCACCACGGAAGCCCAAGATCATGCCATCCTCCCTCATTCTCTCTCTTTTCCTTCTCTCTAAAATACATGGTATTTCTTTTTTTTTTTTTTAAATTCAAAACATGTAACAAAATATATTTTCTTTAGTCATTTGCTTGATAGAACAAATCAAATCTAGACTATTCTGTCTGCTAGATATTCAATTACCACTGTGCTTACTTATGAAAGTAGTATATTAGACATTTGTTTTTGTTCTTAAAAAATAGAAGGAGATATGAATGATGTCACCTATTTGTGTGCAAGGATTTGTGAGGAATATGAGTGAATCCCATACAGACAGTGCCCTCAGAGAACAATTAGTCTAGTGATTAAAATGAAGACAGAGTAGACTTATACACAGCAGATATGTTCTGAAGTGACACTTGATGTAATCTATTCTGCCCAGCCTTATGTAAGTGTCCTGATTGTTAGACTGTTAAACTGTTATGCAAGCCATGTATAAATGGGAAAATGTAGAAACAAACTTATTTAATTTTCACAGCTGAAAGGAATCTAAAGAACATTTAGTCCAGCCTCTGTTCCCCCAACATTACAGATGGGAAAAAATGAGGGTCAACAAAGGCTGATGTGCAGTTGCTCAGCCACGTCTGACTCTGCGACCCCATGGACTGAAGCACACCAGGCTTCCCTATCCCTCACCATCTCCCAGAGCTTGCTCAAACTCACGTCCATCAAGTCTGTGATGCCATTCAACCATCTTGTCCTCTGTCACCCCCTTCTCCTCCTGCCTTCAATCTTTCCCAGCATCAGGGTCTTTTCTAATGAGTTGGCTCTTTGCATCAGGTAGCCAAAGTACTAGAGCTTCAGCTGCAGCATTAGTCCTTCCAATGAATATTCAAGACTGATTTCCTTTAGGATTGACTGGTTTGATCTCCTTGAAGTCCAAGGGACCCTCAAGAGCCTTCTCCGATACCACACTTCAAAAGTATCAATTCTTTGGCACTAAGCCTTTGTTATGGTCCAGTTCTCACACCCATACATGTGACTACTGGAAAAACCATAGCTTTGACTAGATGGACCTTTGTTGGCAAAATAATGTCTCTGCTTTCTAATATGCTGTCTAGGTTTGTCATAGCTTTTCTTCTAAGAAGCAAGCATCTTTTAATTTCATGGCCACAGTCACCATCTGCAGTGATTTTGGAGCCCAAGAAAATAAAGTCTGTCACTGTTTCTATTGTTTCCCCATCTCTTTGCCATGAAGTGATGGGACAGGATGCCATGATCTTTGTTTTTTGAATGTTGAATTTTAAGCCAGCTTTTTCACTCTCCTCTTTCACTTTCATCAAGAAGCTTTTTAGTTCCTCTTTGCTTTCTGCCATAAGGGTGGTGTCATAGGCATATCTGAGGCACTGATATTTTTCCCTGCAGTCTTGATTTTGGCTTGTGCTTCAATTCGGCCCCACTTTTCACATGATGCACTCTGCATATAAGTTAAATAAGCAGGGTGACAATATACAGCCTTGACATACTCCTTTCCCAATTTTGAACCAATCCATTGTTCCATGTCCAGTTCTAACTGTTACTTCTTGACCTGCATACAGATTTCTCAGGAGGCTGGTAAGGTAGTCTGTCATTCCTATCTCTTTAAGAATTTTCCACACTTTGTTGTGATCCACAGAGTCAAAGGGTTTAGCGTAGTCAATGAAGCAGAAGTAGATGTTTTTCTGGACTAAAAATCAACCACTGTGTGTTTATCAAATAGTGATTTTATACCAGATCTGGAGTAGGTAAACCAGGAGATGCAATGGAAGCTTAACAAATGGTCATTTAGTCTCTACAGTCTTGCATTTTCCATATGTCATACTGTTGGAATCATACAACATGTAGCCTTTAAAGACTGGCTTCTTTCACTCAGTAATATGCATCTAAAGTTCCTCCACATCTTTTTACAGGTTGATGGCTCATTCCTTTTTTGCAGTTAATAACATTCCACTGTCTGGATGTACCACCATTTATCCATTTACTTATCGAAGGACATCTTGGTTGCTTTCAGGTTTTAGGGATTATGAAGAAAGCTGCTCTAAAATCCATGTGAAGGTTTTTTGTGTGAATATAAGCTTTCAACTCCTTTGGGTGAATAATACCAAGGAGTATGGTTTCTGGATCATATGGTAGGAACATGTTTAGTTTTGTAAGAAATCCCCAAACTATCTTTCAAAGTGGCTGTATGGTTTTGCATTCGCAACAGCACTATATGAGAGCTCCTCACTGTTCCACATTCTCACCAGCATTCGGTGTTATCAGAGTTTCAGACTTTGACCATTCTAATAGGTGTGTAGTGGTATCTTATTATTTTATTTGCATTTCCCTGGTGACATACGATGTAGAACATCTTTTCATATGCTTATTTTCCATTTGTATATCTCTTTGGTGAGGTGTCTCTTATGGTTTTTGGCCCATTACTAAAAAAGTTCAAATTGTCTTATTATTGAGTTTTAAGAATTCTTTGCATATTTTGGATGATAGTCTTATCAGATGTATCTTTTGTATTTTTTTCCCCAGTCCTCTGGCTTTGCTAATTCTCTTGACATTGTCTTTTGCAGAGCAGTTTTTAATTTTAATGAAATCCTGCTGATCAATTTTTTCTTATTTTACCTGTTTTTTCCCCTCACTGGGTTTTGATAGACATAAAAATGACAAAGGGGTCAAAATATGTATATAATTTTACAACTTGTTTTCCTGATTTAATATATTATGAGCTTCTTTCTTATAAATATGTATACTCTCACATCATTTTCAATGGCTATGCAGTGTTACATAGTACATCACTAGTAACAGACATTTTAAGTTTTTACTGAATTTTGTTGTTGTCATTGCTTATAAATAAGGCTTCAAACCATGTCCTTGTAGCTAAAACTATGCACATACCCTTTGGAAGGGGGTTGATAAATACATGTTAGCTACATTTATTTTTCAATGTGTTCTTAGGCATTGATCTGTGGATTTGATTTAAAAACACTGTTTTAATAATTTTAAGTTAAATATTTTAAGCATATATGGAACTTGACATAAATGCTTTTATGGGATGATATGTGTTGCTTATTTAGTCTAGTTTTTATTTTGTCTATTTTTTTTTCTTACCTACTCCTCCTACCTACAAATATATTCATACTACCAGATATAGACACACATCCAATTCATGCATAATTAACAATTCAATATATATGTTCTCTATTTTAGCCATAGTCAAATACACATATTTGTAAAGAGATACATTTAATCATATACATATATAGATTAGCTGGGACTATCACTGTCTTACATTTTACAAATAATATCATATGACACTTCTCTGTGTCTTGTTTTTCTCTCTCATAATTATGCCTCATGAACAATCACTGAAATTAATCTTCATAGCTCTAGTTCATTCTTTTTAAGGTTTGCGTGCTGTTCTAGGTATGGTTGTACTATGATTTTTCAACTATTTTTTAAAATGGGCATTCACTTGGTGATTTCCTTTCCGCCTCCCTGTGCTGAATAATGCTGCGACTAGCATCTTTGAGCATATTTCCTTAGGTTCTGGTTGTTATAGTTCTATGGGATAGATTTCTAGCAACAGGATTACAGAATAAAAAAGAATACATACATTTAATTTTAAAATTGTTTAAAAAATTTGCAACTTATATAATTACACATTTCCTCTATCCTTGGCAGCAACAGGTATTAACTGCTTTAAATTTTTTCTTGGTCTGATGGGTATAAAGTGATGTCTTTCCTTTCATTTCCCTATAAGTTAATTTGAACATCTTTTCATATTTGTTGACCATTTGGAGTTTTTCCCCTAGAAAGTACCTCTTGTATCCTTTCCCCAGTTTTATATTGGGTGGCTGGTCAATTTATTGGCAATTTGTGAGAACTTTTTGCATAGCATGGCTATTGACCCTTTGTCAGCTGTGTGGCAAGTATTTTTCCAAACCTGCATTTTCCTATCAATGTAACCCTTTTGAGGGTGCATGTTATTAATTTTCCTATCAAGAAATGTATTTACTTCAGAGGTTCACAGACTTAGAAAATGAATTTACAGTTGCCAGGGGGAAGAGACACCTAGGGATTTTGGGAAGGTCATGTACACACTGCTATATTTAAAATGGATAACCAACAAAGACCTATTGTATAGCACAGGGAACTCTGTCCAGTGTTGTGTGCCAGCCTGGATGGGACAGGGGTTTAGCGGAGAATGAATACATATATATTCATGGCTGAACCCCTTTGCTGTTCACTTGAAACTACCATAACATTGTTAATCAGTTATACCTCAAGACAAAATGTTTTTGGTGCTAAAAAATTTAAAAAAAAAAGGAAATGTATTTACTTCAGTTTTGAGTGCAACTAGAAGAACATTCAGCTGCCCTAGAATTGTAGACAGACCACCTAATGCATAGCATTTTACAAGAAAGGACTGAGATAATGGCAAACATAATATTCTCTTTCAGAACAATCTGATAAGTACTGTTAACAACTGCTAAATCAGGAAATAATTGCAATCACAATGCAGAATGTCCCATAAAGATCTAAATTATCTTATATTTTCATAGCATATTAGATCTTGAGGGGATATTACCTTTAGACAAATCATTCATTTCACAGGCTAGGAAAGTATGATAGATGAGACCAAAGAGTTTCTGTTTTCAAACAGAGAAAAGAGCGATATAAATCTAATCCTTTCTGGGTTATTAGTGGAGATGGAAACTGACAGAATTCAGGTGAGGATTTACAGGCTGGCCTCAAATACCCTATTGAGACTTTTCTAAATAAAGCCAGAAGTCTTAGCAGCTCCATAAACAAGTTGATTCAGAAAACTTGGTCTCCAAAGGGAGTTTAGCGTACTCTATTCTATCATGCGAAACACAGAAAACATCTGTGTCTTAATCCTTTATTAGAACAATCTGTATTATGCCCCATGCTTATGTGCTACTGAATGAGGAGCATATTAGGTTTTAAGAGACTGTCTAACTTCTATGGCCTCAGAGTTTGCACTAAAAACAAAACAAAAAACCTACTCTAGTCTGCCGTATGTTTTAAAACCAAACTGTGGAGAGCCAAAATTATTTGATCAAATTTATATTACTGATACTTTAATCTTTCAAATAAAGTGCCCAAACCTATGTAAACCAAAAAATCATATACACAGGCCTTTGTTTTTATAAATATTTAATAAAAATGAATATTTTCCTATCTAAAAGCTCTAGAGGCATTGGATTTTTTATTCAAGTTCAATTATACAGTGTAGCTGTTTGGAAGATATTTTATACATTTTATGTGAAAATGTCATAAGTTTAACCTAAAAAATTTCCAGGAAGGACAAAAGGCAAATATATAACAACTACATCTTACCTATGCTCCCTGAGAGACTACTTTTGGCTCCTTTTGGTTACTAAATTGGTAATATTAAAAAAGTAATTAAATTTCTTAAAATCTAGTAGAAATCTGTTCTGACATAAAGTGAATTTACACAATAATGATTTGAATTTAAAAATGAGGCATGTGAGATAATGCTCCAGCATGTGCTACTGACCACTGATTTTATCCCAGTTATGTCTCCCTTGACTATTTATACAGAGAATCTTATATTTTCTCTTCCACAAGAGATCTGACAATTTCAGTTATAAAGAGAGAGTGCTATTTGGAAGTGCCTTTCCAATTTGGAAGTAGTATTATCTGAATAGTAACAGTTTAGAAAGGTCATCCTATAAATTTATTTTTTGCTCTTGAACTGCTTAAAAATACCTTGTCTGGAAAATAAATCCTGAGAACGTAACCAGTCTTAAGACTATAGAGACCTCTGTTTAGAGACTTCTGTTGCTAGGTGTATAAATGGTCAAATTTAGTAAAAGCATTTCAGATATTTTCATAGGTTTATATTCATGATAGACAAGCCAAATTCATTTTTAGTTATTGATTAAAATACTGTATTTACCATTTGGTGAAATTTGGAAATAGAAATGAAGACAAACTGCATATAAAGGTTTTTAGTTAAGTTAAAGGAAACCACATATACTTCACAAAATATTAAAATAATGTCCAGAAATACTGGGTATATTAATATGAATGAAGATGATATCAGTTCTACACTAGGACCCAAATACATACCAAACAAAATGAAATGGAAACCTGGTTCTGAGCTATTTTAACCTGCTGTTTTATTCATTTATTTTTTTTTGCAGAGATTATCTTGCTGCATCAAAACTACCTGAATTTTTGTTATTATAAAA
Source organism: Odocoileus virginianus (assembly GCF_023699985.2). Taxonomy (NCBI): domain Eukaryota; kingdom Metazoa; phylum Chordata; class Mammalia; order Artiodactyla; family Cervidae; genus Odocoileus; species Odocoileus virginianus. Next base: position 28,800,692 of record NC_069677.1, on the reverse strand, counting down.
ATGGCATCCCTGGGCTCCTCCCAAGATACTGAAATCTAATCATTGAATGGGGCTCTGGGAGCTGTCCTTTCAAAAGCACTGCAGGTGGATTCTCATGCATTCAAGCATAAATATCATCAACTTTGACAAAGCAGATTATCTTGTTGACTTCATCAACTGTTTGATCTGAATAACTCTGTAAGGATTTGAATAAAATAAATGCAAAATACAGACAAGAATTGCCTAAAACTTAGGTATTTCAGATAAATCAGACTAGTTAAAATTTTGCTTGGTATTTTTGTAAATGTAAGATATAAATCAATTTTAAGAAATCTGCCAAAGACTTAAATAAATGTTTTTAAATTAAAATTTTAGTTCATGAACATTTTTTTTCTTATTGTGCTAATGTTTTAGCATAAAACAGTAACTTTACCCATAGTATGTATAGAAGGAGAGTGTAATCTTTCTGACTGGAAGAGAAATAACGTGTTAAAAATAGGCATTGAGAATGGTGAAATTAAAATGAATTACTCTGTATTAAATTGCTATTTCTCAGAACAGAAAGATAAAATTGAAAACCACTGTTATTTTTGAGTCGAGACAAATCAAACAAATTAAAAAGTCCTAAGACAAATGAATTTTGAATCTCAAGACAAGTGAACTGAATCAGTGAGTTCTAATTTACTCCTAGCACAAGCATGTTTTCCCTTCTCATCTGTTCAAAACTGAAATTCTTACAAATGTGATATGTCATTATTAGACATGAAATATCTAGGCATAAGGGCATCCGTCTTACCATGTTTATCTTTAAGAAGCCTCTTGCTATTGTTATTAATTCAAACTTTTTCAACACAGCTTCAATCAAGTGACAAAAGATCACCAGCTTTCCCTTGAAATTTTGCTCATTGATGAATTCATTGCTCTCAGGGTGTTCTGTGTTTCAACCTTGAGTAATTAACAAAACCTCTCTGCTTTAATTGCTAATCTTCCCCTTCATGGCAGTCAATGACATTTTTAATTAATTACTTCAGCAACCTCATTTCCATTCATATCAAGGCCTTATATTCTCCTCACCACTTCCTTATTTATTAATTATTTTTGTTACCAGTGTACGTAAACTGAATCCCTGAAGTAGTGAAAAAACATACAAGGTCAAAAGCGTGTCCTAAACCTGTGGAGATAAACATACCTAATTTTTTTTTTTTTAAGTATCAAAGTTAGAGGAAGATGGTGCAAGGACCACTGGGAAAATTACAGAATGTGGAAATTAACCCTCAAATCACATTTACCAATAGCTACACTCTTTTGGGGCCATTCTCTGGCTTTTTCATTCAGTTCAACAGCTGATTTTTAGAATAGAATGTTTTGATTAATATGTTTGCTAACTTCAGATTAATCATATAATTGCCAAAGATTGACTTTATTGCATTGTGTATAAACAGTGTTGATGGGTAAATGATAATTTTACTCATTGCTATTTCCAATTGGTTAAGGAAATTTCCAGTTTTCAGTTTACTTTTCCCACTCATCAGAACTTAATCTTTGCATATTATTCTTTCTCTTCTACATCTTGGTCATAAGTATTGAGATAGCCTGCAGATAGTATTTCTTTATGGATTCACTTACTAAAAAATAAGGAACAACTACAATGTGTAGGTGTGGGTGGTTGCATACAGATCACATTCCATAACTTTTGTTGTAGTTTTTGATTTTGGGTTCTTCTTATTATATGCCCTCATAAAACCAAACGGATTACTTAATACTTTTTCACAATTTTGGATATTATGCCTAGCTTTTACCATTTGTTTATCATTTAGTTATTTACATTTATCTTCACTCAAAAAAACATTTTAAATAGTTTCACAAAATTAAGCAATCAAACAAGCAAACAATATTTTAAAGAACAGAAAGAGAGGAAAGCCAGTTAAAAGAACCGGGTGAGGAGGAGATTGTAGGAATCCATCATGAATTATTTAGATGAAATTCTCACTAGACCTAGATCTTATCTCTGAAAATGTGGGAAAATAAACTGAATTTTATGATCTTTACTGCTCTTTTAAAGCTAAGGAGATCACATCTTTGCTCAAACTCTTCTGATAGTTTTTTTTTAATCATATTTAGAATAAAAATCCAAAGTCCTTATGGTTTAGACTTGCATTGTTCAATACAGTAGTTCATTACATATATCTGTGATGAACTGCTGTATTGAACAATACAAGTTAAACTAAAATTCAGTTTCTCAGTTACAGAAGCCATATGTGCTCAATATGCCACATGTGGTCAGTGTTTTGGGCACTGTGGCTACTGTTTCAGGCAGAATAATACATGGACATTTTCATCATGGCAGCAAATTTAGTTGAGCCGAGCTAATCTAGAAGTCTCTGCCTAATCTGGCCTTTGCTTGCCTTGATGACTTTACTCTTTACTTTTTTCCACCTGCTCACTCAGTTCTAGCAACAAGTGGCCCCTTGCTAGTCAGACATTCCAAACTAGTCCTGCCTCAGGGCCCTCCCACTTGCTATTCCATCCATCTAAAACACTGTTCCTCCAGATAGTCACATCTCACTTTAGGTCTTTGCTCAAGGCACCTCCTTGGAGAGGGCTAATCTAAATATCATCCAAATTATTCTTTATGCTCTTATCCTGCCTTATTTTTCTTTTCAGCACTTGTCAGTCCATTATATAGTTTGGTCTTTTTTCCCCATCACTCTCGCACTAGAATATAATTTCTGTGAGATCAAGGTCTTTGTTTAGTTTATGTCCACATGCCAGGCCTACCGCAGGTGCTCGATAAATGCTTGTTTATTCCAGTGGTTCTCCACAGAGGGTGACTTTTGTCCCCAGGGGACATTCAGCAACGTCGAGAGAGAGTTCTGACTGTCAGAACTGGGAGGGTTCTACCGGCATCTAGTGGGTGGATGGGAGGGATGCTGCTCAACATCCTACAATGCACGGGGACGCTCGCACAGCACAGAATTACTGGCTGTAGAATGTTAGTGGTACTGATGTTGAGAAAATTGTGTTGACTCTATAAATTATCCACTGAGAATACATAACAATTACTCTGATGGGGCAAGACTGAATCACAGGTGTGGTTTACCAAATGACTCAGCAACTAAATATTTTCTCCTAGTTCATTTACATTTAAGGCAAATGAAATTATGTCTAATGTTGATATTCTTCAGCTAACTTCTTTCTCATCTTTACACTTTTTCATCTGTATGCAATCTTATACTTTCATTTAAATAAAAATGCCATTTCACTTAAATTCAATAATATCTTATTTTTCACCTTTGCCATATCCCATTGTCCTTTTCTGTGTATATTTTGTGACACTATTATTAATTTTGTATAATTCACTGAAGTATATAAAAAAGCTTCTTTAACATGACTCCTTTTAAATCTTCCTTATGAGCTGGGTTAAATAATAACAGAAAATTGGCAAGGAGTAGTGGACAATAGGGGGCTTCCCAGAGGGCACTAGTGGTAAAGAACCTGCCTGCCAATGCAGGAGACTTAAGAGACAAAGGTCAGGAAGATCCCCTGGAGGCATGGCAACCCACTCCCGTATTCTTGCCTGGAGACTACCATGGACAGTGGAGTCTGGCAGGCAACAGTCCACAGGGTCGCAAAGAGCTGGACACGACTGAAGTGACTTAGTGCACGCACACACCAGTGGACAATAGGACACTATTGTCTAGCAGCTGGTCAGTAGGACACCTGTCTTCAACACAGGCTCTTCCACTGATTAGCTTATGTGTACTTGAGCAAGATAAGCCATTTAAATAAAATGTAAAAGTGACACAGCTCACACAGGACTGCACACAATAAAAGACTGCATCCAACCACATCTCCCCTTCCGTCCAGTCAGTGCTCTGTGAACTAGATGAAACTAAAAACTTCTTTGGTGATCTCCACCTCAAACAGGGTTCTGTCAGTGACAGTGTGCCCTGAAATCTAGATCATTATGCTTCTAAAAACTCTCTGGAAGATGAAACTTCAAAAGCAAAGCTGGATTAGAAGTTTCATTGTAACTTTCTGTTGCAGAGAGGAAAGTTTTTAAACATTAATGGTGATTTAGCTCTTCAGAGCAGATGGCTTCATTATCTTAAAATATGTCAAATTATACTAATTACCAAAAAAGGGCAATGTAAGATATATTGTAAGAAAATGGTAGCATCCTATCCTGAAAAGATGACTGGGAAATGCATGTGACTTACGGTTACTAAGATTCAGAAGTTGCCAAGCATTTTGATAATGCAATCTTCTTTTCTTTCCCATCTTTTACTATTATAGAGAGTTAAAAAGAACATTGTTTAGTAGGTCTTTGTGATAATTTGCTTAAGTGATTTTAAACAAAGTAGAATACTTGATTTTGAATGCAAATAAGTTGCAGTTTGCTAATGCAGTCTTTTAGTTTTCATGACTGAACTGTAAGTTTCAATTTTTGAGTAATCCCTCACTCACTCTTTCATCCCTTTCTTCCTCTCCCTTCTCTTTTTACCCTTTCCAAATAAATGACAACAGACCACATTTGAAGGGCTGTTGTTCAAATTCCAGAAGACTGAAAAGAGTAAGAGTTTCTCAAAGGCAAAAAGCAACCAGGCACTGAATTTTGGAAGACAAGAATGATGATGAGCATAGCTTATTTGCACTGCCTGTTTGAAAAGAAACCATAAAATTCAATATCTAACTTGGCAGCTGGAACCCTCATAGAAAGAAAACAATCTTTCCCCCCTTAATTTTATTTTCTCCTCCCATCATCTCATGGCAATTTGCTTAGTGGAAGAGAATCATTGAGCCTAAAATAACTTAATCCTTAAATGGCTTTATATCCGTCACCTTCATGGTAATCCTATTTGCCCCAGGTTTGGTACATAGTCCCTCACACAGTAGTGATACAATCTGTAATTAGACTTAAAAACTACTCTGAGATGAGCAAGGAACAAAAGGATTCTCAATATATTTGTAAATGTTATGATAATTGACAGATACTTTGTCTTATTTGTATTTTAATGCTAATGTCTATCAATCACGATCCATTTACAGTTACTGGAACACTAGCATAAAGCAATGTACAATCTTTTTATGAGAAAGAGGCAAATAATTTCCCTGTCTCATCATCTCTATCACAATGAACTATAAATAGAGACTTTATTATATAGGCATAAATAAGTAAAAGGAAAGCAACAACCCCAAACTGGTAGATTTTCTTTTGGAAGCAGTGCAATTTAAGCCTAATATCTTCTTTAGAAGAATTATATGATTATAGTACTCAGCAAGAAGAATTGATGTTTAAAATGTTGACCCTGGTTCATGTAGTACAAAAGAAGACTGAGTTATGTTTATGTTTAACATACTTGATGAGGTGAGGACATAAAGACAAAAGTGTTTAACATGGAGTAAATAAAAAAATTAATGATCTTCATTTTATGGAACACATATTATTCAAAAGAATGGTAAATTCCAGCATATGGAATATGTAGCATACAAGGGAAAAATATATTAAATTAGCTACGGCAGTCCTTTTAAAATGTTTTTAAGTAAAGATTTCCTGACTTTATATGATCAAGCTATTCTTTTGAATGCAGAGTTAATTTTAAAATATATCTCTCTGAATCACAATTAAAAATCAAGTATTTATTCCATGGATCTAAGAACAATAGACTTCTATTCACAATTACGTTACTAAGAGATTTTCTTTTATAATTATTCAGCAATCTTCAGAAAGAAATTGTGAATGGTTCTCAAGTGAGCTTTCAGTATTTTTCACAGCAGTACTTTTTTCCAGATTGTTTTAATTTTAGGAAGAATGATCAGCTTGTTCCCGAGTAAATTTGTATTTATTTTTATGTAATTTAACATGTAAGAATGACTTTATACAATTATGAAACTATAAATGCTTGGTTATTAACAAAGAAAATGCACAACTGTGTATCGTCCATGATATATTTAGTCATATTCAAGTCATGTTCAAGTATTAAATGCAACATGTTTGAGTTTAAGTCTCTGTGTCTGTGCATGCATGTGTGCGCTTAAGATTCTCAATACTTTAATTTTTCTCATTTTCAGATTAGGTCTTAGTAACTCAAGAGGATGGCAAAGAACATTTTTTGGATAAAATAACTTAATACTCAACTTAATCTTTAACAATACATAAGTTTATAAGTTTTACTATGTTTAAAATTTTTACTTTTATTATAAAATTCCTAAATTCACATCTTAATATTTAATTTTATCATTTTAATATTGTTTTCCATAATTTTTAGATCACTTGCTGAAACTATTAGTCTTGATTCTACTTGGTATCTTTAACCATGGCTTGGAACTATAAAGCATTCCCTCAGAACTTCATTTCCGGAGAGAGCAAAGTTCAATATGTGACGTGCTTAGTAGAATGCCTATTATATAGCAAGCATCCTGTAAAGGTTGGTTGTTTGATATCCTCTCATTCCTCTCTCTGAAACTGCCCCACTTTCTCCTCACCAGCCTTCTGGCTTCCACTTTCACACTCTTCACCAAATCCATGCTCCATTGCTGCAGTGCTGTATCCCTTGCTTACCCTCCATAGCTTTCCACTGCCCTCAGCACAAAGTCCATAATCTGCATCATGGCTCACAAAGCCTCATACCAAGTGGACCCTGTGCATTTGTCCTCTCTTATCCCTCATATTCACTTGTGAGCCAAGGCCACGTTTTCACTGCCTTCTTTCTCCAGCCTCGGTGGGAGGGGCACCCTGTCCCCATCCCTCACTAACGCCAGCACATTGCTTAGGTCTCAGTGAGGGTATTCTCCTAAAAAGCCCCTTCTGACCTCACATTCCCACTCAGGTAGGGTTTAGGGCCCTTCCCTGTGCTTCAGCATGTACCCATCTTCTCTAGGAGGCTCTGAAGCCCACAGCTGCCTCTGGCTTCTCAGTTCCTAGACTTGTAAGGGACATGGCAGATAATTGGAATGAAATGTAATTATTATTTCACAGTATCCTGAGGATATTCACCTCTACTTACAGAAAGAAGAGTCCAGGAAAAATGACTGAAAATTAATGATTATCATATTGTGGATGATTTTGTATTTCTTTCTTTATAGACCCAACTTTCTGCAATGATTACATATTGACTTTGATTATTAGAAAAAAATCTTAATTTTTAATTGCCTCAAGTTTTGTTGAACTTGTCTAGCGAGTCTGTTTATCATATTCCATTGGGAACTGCAGAACTGCCAGTATAGACTGATGACATTGAAAAATCTTAGCATCATTGGATAGGAAATGTGATAACACATCCAAGTTTATGCCCTTGAAGAGTCTGAGAGCAGAATGAAAATTAATGAAATGCATTTTATGTTTTCTGTGACATGTCAGCAAGTCTCTCTAAGGAAATTATCAGTTGAGGAAGGAACCATCCTTCTGATTTCTGTTCTTCAATTAAGGGACAATGTATGTGACTTTAGGGCTGAGATTAGGCAAAGAAAGGAGACTCAAAATTTCCAAATTACAGGCATGCAGAGCTATTACTTTAATTAAAATTTAAAAAACAAATTAACAGACTATAGTTTCCAGAAAGCATGTTGGAAATTTAAATCTGGGAACTTATTTAAAAAAAAAAACAAAAAATAAAATAAACTATAGAAAGTAATCTGGCTTAATAGAAGCTAAACTCTTAAGTCATACAGGGATAGTCTTAAAAATGTGAATAAAAACATGCTCCATCTTAAATGACCTTACTGAAAAATAAGACAAATCTTTCCATTAAATCCTTTTTCCTTTTGGGAGAGGAAACAAACCAACCACCCTGCAATCTGAATTGGGATTATTATGGTGATTCTGATCTTGCAATTGCAGCTATTTTGCCAAGGCTCTTATTTCATCCTTGCACTGTACTTACTACAATGTGCTCGCACAATGTAAACATCAGTGTGTTCTTTCTATTATTTTAAAACCATTTTACAGCATCAACATAGAGTACAAATGTGAATAAGGTATAATATATTCCTTTCAAGTAAGGGATCTGGGAGGTGAACACAAATAACAATAACCCACTTGTAAAAGTGCTGTGAGAAAGGAAAGGATGAATTGCTATGGGGATTCTGGGTGGAAAAGTGTCCGTCTTCTTTCTCAGCAGAGCCCTGGAGAAATGCTTTGCTGAAAGGAGTTGGCTCTGTAACCCCCTTGAGGACAGGACCATACCTCATTCATCTTTGTATTCTTTGCTGCTAACACTCCAATAAATGCTTGTTTAATAATATTGTACACAAGTGGGTGGACTCTGGAGCCAGATTTTCTGGGCTCAAATCCCATCTTTGCCGAGTTAGAGAATAAGCTGCTGGAATTTAATTATAATATACAGAAAATGTGTTTTCTCCAAAATAAGATTTTGTTTTTAAATTATGAAGCAATGTTATATATGGTCTGTTCTCAGTATAATAGAAGAAGAAGCTCCATTCATGGTAGGCATCCATACTTATACAGTGAGTTGTTCTTTAAATTGATAATTATCCTGTATTATTAAAAATCCAAACAAAGCAACAACCCTGATGTCTTACTGTATTGAACTATAATTTTAGAGTTGGAGGGACCCTTTGACCATTCTGTACATTAATTTCCTCTCTATTCAGGTGAGCAAACCAAATTATAGAGAGGACTCTAGTTAGAAGAAAGAAGGCAATGATAAGAGAGATTTGAAACAAATTGTTGGGACTTTTGTGTTGACACATAGGCACAATTAGTATATAATATAAATAAAAGAGTAAATGTGGAATGAATAATCAACATGTGAAATTATAGAAAAATATAATGGAGGTATTAGAGTTTAAGTTTATAGAGCCAGAAGAATAATGGCTAACAGTATTTAGACAACAAAAGGGCATGAGTAAATTGAGGAAAAAACATTATTTTCCATAAAATGCAAGAAGTAAAGAAAATAATACCACCACCATGACAACCATGTCCTTAATTCTATCTTTCATTTTACTCTAGTATTTCAATCTCAAGGGCATCCCAAGTGGTAAAGAATCTGCCTGCCAATGCAGGAGATGCATGTTTGACCCCTGGGTCCGGAAGATCCTCTGGAGAGGGAAATTGCAACCCATCCAAAATTCTTGCCTTTGGAAATCTCATGGACAAAGAAGCCTGGGCTACAGTCCATGGGGTCACCAAAGAGTCAGACATGACTTAGTGACTAAACAACACCAATCTCAATCTTATCCCTAGGAAAATGTGAAAGGTCATACCACTGAGAGGAGTGACTTTGATTGATGGTTAAATCATAGCATTCACAGTTTGACATAGAAAATTACTGCTATTTCTAATGTTCATAGTTTCACTGAGTTAGAAAAGGCTGTGGTCCAAGTGATCAGATTGCTTACTTTTCACAGCCTTATCTAACTCAATGAAACTATGAACCATGCCATGTAGGGCCACCCAAGACAGATGGGTCATGGTGGAGAGTTCTGACAAAACATTGTCCACTGGAGAAGAGAATGGCAAACCACTTCAGTATTCTTGTCTTGAGAACCCCATGAACAGTATGAAAAGGCAAAAAGATAGGACACTGAAAGACGAACTCCCCAGGTTGGTAGGTACCCAATAAGCTACTGGAGATCAGTGGAGAAATAATTCCAGAAAGAAAGAAGACACAGAGTCAAAGCAAAAACAACAACCTGCTGTGAATGTACCGGTAAAGGAAGTAAAGTCCGATGCTGTAAAGAGCAATATTGCATAGGAACCTGGAATGTTAGGTTCATGAATCAAGGCAAATTGGAAGTGGTCAGACAGGAGATGGCAAGACTGAACATCAACACTTTAGGAATTAGCGAACTAAAATGGACTGGAATGGGTGAATATAACTCAGATGACCATTATACCTACTACTGTGGGCTAGAATCCTTTAGAAGAAATGGAGTAGCCCTCAGAATCAACAAGAGTCTGAAATGCAGTACTTGGATGCAATCTCAAAAATGACAGAATGATCTCTGTTCATTTCCAAGGCAAACCATTCAATATCACAGTAATCCAAGTCTATGCCCTGACCAGGAATGCTGAAGAAGCTCAAGTTGAATGGTTCTGTGAAGACCTACAAGACCTTCTATAACTAACACCCCAAAAAGACGTCCTTTTCATTAAGGGGACTGGAATGCAGAAGTAGGAAGTCAAGAAATGCCTGAAGTAACAGGCAAATTTGGCCTTGGAATACAGAATGAAGCATGGCAAAGGCTAATAGAGTTTTGCAAAGAGAACGCACTGGTCATAGCAAACACCCTCTTCCAACAACACAAGAGGAGACTCTACACATGGACATCACCGGATGGTCGACACTGAAATCAGACTGATTATATTCTTTTCAGCCAAAGATGGAGAAGCTCTATACAGTCAGCAAAAACAAGACCAGGAGCTGACGTGGCTTGGATCATGAACTCCTTCCTGCCAAATTCACAATGATTTGAAGAAAGTGAAGAAAACCACTAGACCATTCAGGTATGACCTAAATCAAATCCCTTATGACTATACAGTGGAAGTGAGAAATAGATTTAAGGGACTAGATCTGATAGACAGAGTGCCTGATGAACTATGGATGGAGGTTTGTGACATTGTACAGGAGATAAGAATCAAGACCATCCCCAAGAAAAAGAAATGCAAAAAAGCAAAATGGCTATCTGAGGAGGCCTTACAAATAGCTGTGAAGAGAAGGGAAGTGAAAAGCAAAGGAGAAAAGGAAAGATATACCCATCTGAATGAAGAGTTTCAAAGAATAGCAAGGAGAGATAAAAAGCTTCCTCAGTGAACAATGCAAAGAAATAGAGGAAAACAATAGAATGGGAAAGACTAGAGATCTCTTAAAAAATCAGAGATACCAAGAGAACATTTCATGCAAAGATGGGCTCAATAAAGGACAGAAATGGTAGGGACCTAATAGAAGCAGAAGATATTAAGAGGTGGCAAGAATACACAGAAGAACTGTACAAAAAAGATCTTAATGACCCAGATAATCACAATGGTGTGATCATTCACCTAGAGCCAGACATCCTGGAATGCGAAGTCAAGTGGGCCTTAGGAAGCATCACTACGAACAAAGCTAGTGGAGGTGATGGAATTCCAGTTGAGTTATTTCAAATCCTGAAAGATGATGCTGTGAAAGTGCTGCACTCAATATGCCAGCAAATTTGGAAAACTCAGCAGTGGCCACAGGACTGGAAAAGGTCAGTTTTCATTCCAATCCCAAGGAAAGGCCATGTCAAGAATGTTCAAACTGCGGCACAATTGCACTCATCTCACACAGTAGCAAAGTAATGCTCAAAATTCTCCAAGCCAGGCTTCCACAGTATGTGAACTGTGAACTTCCAGATGTTCAAGCTGGATTAGAAAAGGCAGAGGAACCAGAGAATAAATCACCAACATCTGTTGGATAATTGAAAAAGCAAGAGTTCCAGAAAAACATCTACTTCTGTTTTATTGACTATGCTAGTGCCTTTGACTGTGTGGATCACAACAAACTGTGGAAAATTCTTTGAGATGGGCATACCAGACCTCCTGACCTGCCTCTTGAGAGATCTGTATGCAGTTCAGAAAGCAACAGTTAGAACTAGAGATGGAACAACAGACTGGTTCCAAATAGGGAAAGAATACGTCAAGGTTGTATATTGTCACCCTGCTTCTTTAACTTATATGCAGAGTACATCATGAGAAATACTGGGCTGGAGGAAGCGCAAACTGGAATTAAGATTGCATGGAGAAATATCAATAACCTCAGATATGCAGATGACACCACCCTTATGGGAGAAAGAGAAGAACTAAAGAGCTTCTTGATGAAAGTGAAAGAGGAGAGTGTAAAAGTTGGCTTAAAACTCAACATTTGAAAAGTAAGATCATGGCATCTGGTCCCATCACTTCATGGCAAATAGATGGGGAAACAGTGGAAACAGTGACAGACTTTATTTTTGGGAGCTCCAAAATCACTGCAAGTGTTGACTGCAGCCATGAAATTAAAAGATGCTTGCCCCTTGGAAGAAAAGTTATGACCAACCTAGACAGCATATTAAAAAGCAGAGACATTTCTTTGCCAACAAAGGTCAGTGTAGTCAAAGATATGGTTTTTCCAGTAGTTATGTATGGATGTGTGAATTGGACTATAAAGAAAGCCAAGTGCTGAAGAATTGATGCTTTTGAACTGTGATGTTGGAGAAGACTCTTGAGAGTCCCTTGGACTGCAAGGAGATCCAACCAGTCCATCCTAAAGGAAATCAGTCCTGGATATTCACTGGAAGAACTAATGCTGAAACTCCAATACTTTGGCCACCTGATGCAAAAAACTGACTAATTTGAAAAGACCCTGATGCTGGGAAAAGTAGAAGATGGGAGAAGAAGGGGATGACAGAGGATGAGATGGTTGGATGGCACCACTGACTCAATGGACATGAGTTTGAGTAAACTCTGGGAGTTGGTGATGGACATGGAGGCCTGGCATTCTGCAGTCCATGGGGTTACAAAGAGTCAGACATGACTGAGCGACTGAACTGAACTGAACTAAACAGTTTTTACAAATGTAAGCAATTTTGCACTTTCCAACTGGGTGTTCTTTTTGTCAATCAGTATCTAAATCAATGGGACTCCTGAAGAATAAAGCACTGCTGATTCATTTAAAAAATTACTTAAGATGTTATTAATAAAATTTTTACTGTAGAATAAGTAATATTCATCAACATGTATATTTATATAAATATATATTTACATATGAAGCTATTTTTCCACAATGAAATTTATACTGGGTTAACTTCTATAAAAGATTTTCTCTAGTGGGTAAATTACTGTGTCATAAAAGGAAAAAACTTTTTGTTTATACATTTGAGACTAAGATTTTGTATTGAGGAAATAGGGAGAATATTCTACCACTAGATTTTTGACTTATGAATAGCTTGAAGTGGCAGTTTCTATTGAAATTCAATATTTACTTATTCCCAGGCAGAAATATCTTTAATAATTTTCTTTCTGCTGTTTTCGGAAAGGGACATTTTTCCCTACATAACATCTAGGGTATGAAATAACACCAAAATTAAAAAAGGAAAAATAATATGTGGATTAGTAATTCAGGCCCCAGGATACCATCACAGACTTCTCTCCCCTTACGCATTTCTAAAATGTATTTTAAATCTGTGGTTAGTAAAAAGCTACCCTTTTCAACCAAGAAAAAAGTTTTAAACTATTACATTTGATTGGGAACTATTTTTTGACACTTACTACAAAACACTGTAAATATGGTCTACTAATTTACTCACAAACTGAGTGTACTGCTTCTGTAAGTCATGTGCAACTGAGCCATATTTTTAAATGCTTATTTTCCATGTACTTCACATTTAATTATACTGCCTTGTGAAAATTCTTGAACTATTTCTTTATTTAATTTAAATCTGATTTTGCTATGTAAGGTTTCTTATGTCTTTTCACATAAATTAAAACTCTCTGAGGAGAAGGAGTATCTTAGAGCTTTGTTTCTATAAAAAGAGGTGCTCAAAAATATTTGATAATGAATGAATGAGCATTTACTTCTATCAACATGACTTAGGTACACACCTTTCAGAAATATTTAGTTTAAGAGAAAAGAATCAGTTTTCAAAATAAAGAAAAAGTAAGATGAAAAATGAAGACGGGGTGGGTGGATATCAGATTTGCTGAAAAGATCTATTTCTTATCCTGCTATGTTTCTCAGATTTTATTTTAGCACCCGCAGCTTGAAAATCAGATAAGATTCCCTAGGAGTGTGGCCAGAAAATAAATTGGATTTCAGTCATTTACATTTATTATGGTTGTACAATGCGTCAGGCCCTGTATCGAACATATACATTCCATGAGAATGTCCTTTTCCTCCAGAGGCTGTGTTCTGATTTCACACCTACATACCATACACTTTATCTGAATAAAAACAAAACATATGTTCTAACTGCTGTTGTGACTAGTTTTATACTTGCCATTTTCCCATCATTTAGTAGGTCTGTGTTAACCTTATTATTAAGTGGGCTGGAGTTGTTTTGGCCTGTGTGTAGTTCATGCAAGCATATTCTAAAGGAAATAACACTAATTGTAGGATTGGGAAGCTAGTCTTGGATTTGCCACTAATCAGCTGTAACTGACAATGACCAGAAATGCCAAGGAACTAACAATCTGTGCCTCTGTTAGTGACATGACCTGTCCTTCTGACTTGACAATAATATCATGAACATAGACTATGATATATATCAGAACATGATTTTCTTTTTTCGTGAAAAGTTCCAGTTAAAGACAATGCAAACATTTGTGACTGTGCAGCTCTTTCCAAACTCGCCTTTTGTTTGGTCTGTTTTTAGGAGGAAAAGGAGATCTTCAATTGGCTTGGTGACCTTGTTCTCTGGGACAGGAGACCATTGCCGCTCTGAACAGCAGCAGTCACCTCACAGAAGGCTCGAGGCTCAGCGTTTAGACCATTTGGAGCAAGTTTGTCCTCCACGCCTGCCTGCCTGTCCTGGCTGGTGACATCTAGCTGCTCTGCTTCTCAAAGGGCTCCCCCTGCCTCTGGAAGACTTGGAAATTGTTGCAGATTCAGTCTGTTCAAGTTGTCTGGGATTTCTGTTGTGATTCAGGACAGCAGAGCTGTTTCTGGGTTGCCCTTTTAAAAAGGAATTTGGAACCTCAGAGATCAGTGTAACTAACACATTTTATGGTCAGGTATGAATGGTCAATACGAAGAAAGCATTTCTTTGAGCTCTGTGTATTTAGTGTCTATTTTAATTGTGTGTATAAAGGGGTGGGAAGTGAGAAGGAAGAAGCAACAAATAATTTTCCCCCTACTAACTGGGGTAGCATCTTACAAGCTGTGGAGAGGGCCTGAGAATGGATCGAATAGGCCATTTAAAGCCACATGGAGTTGGGAATAAAGTTAAGAACTCTCAGTCTCCTGATTTTTAGTTTCTTTATGTAGATTGTAACTCAATTGTACAATTATGCTAACTTAAAGGATGTATGAATAAGTGCATATTCATCCCATTGGATCAGCTTTTTTTTGGTTCTCTAATAAATCAGCATTATTAAAAAAAAAAAACTTCTACTCCCCCAGATATTAAAATTGCTAGCTTCCTATAAAAGAATTCTTAGTGCTTAGATCAGTAGTTTCCAATCTCTATTTTTGATTAACAAGGTCTCCTTGTTCTAAATTTTCAGAATGATCAGCATAGTTTTAAGGCCCAGTTTCCCATCTTTATTTATCATACCTGTCCCTCTATCACCCCTCTATCATACCCTGTCCCCTCTACCAAAGGCAGTTTATATAGTATCTGCAGCTGTATCAGATGAGCAGCACACCAGTGTCTGTATTTCTTTGGGGTTCACTGAAGAAATGAAATAGATAAAAGGAAATAGAAATATGTCTCACTTCAATTAACTGAATCCATCAGTTGGTTTGAGGGTATAATTTCCATTATGAAAATCTTATTGTAGACTTTTTTAAAAGGGGGAGTGCTCGTCTCTGTTTTAATGAGACACTGTTTTAACTCGATACTGGCAGCAACCCCTTTTCACTCTCAGTAATATAAACATCTTTCTTAAGCAGAGAATCCAGTGTTAAAATTTGGCAACAAACCTGTGTTCTTATTGCCAAAAGTCAGAAATCAAGAAATCAAGCTGTCTCATTACATACTTTAGCTTTCTACTTTGAGATGCTCAGAGAGGTTCAATAACTTGTCCAAGGTCACACAGGTAGATTAATACTTCACTCAAAAATTTGTCCTATGTTAGCTTTCTACTTTGAGATGCTCAGAGAGGTTCAATAACTTGTCCAAGGTCACACAGGTAGATTAATACTTCACTCAAAAATTTGTCCTATGTCTTTGAAACCATAAGGAAAATATGAAGATCATCTACTTAGTCAAATAATGGTGTGACATTAATTTCACTCATGATAGTATAATTCATGGGGATAAAAACATATTACTATTTCATGTATTAAGCACATCATACAATTAACTGACAAAATAAAAATTCAAATCCATATGACCAAATACTACAACCAAGTAGAAAAAAACAGACTAAATATAATACTAGTCTAATGTTATGGTAAATTTGGATCAATAGATTTTTCCTCCCCAAATCCAATTTCATTTATTGAAATTGTTTTTTATTGTATTAAATGATATGTCAAAATGATAGAGTTATAAAATAATAGTTCAAGGAAAGATTAAGAGTCCATTAATCCTTCTGTAGATGAGAAAATTGGGAGTCACAGAGATTAAGAGATGTTCCCCATATCACTCACTAGTCAGGGCAGAAAGAGGCCTGGGATCCACTTCTTGGCCTATTGGCTCATATTGTTTCTTTGGTTCCTCACACCTGCCCCCTCCCATTTTCTTATTAATCAGACAGGAATGTGAATGTATCACTCAGGATTAATTGTTTTTTAAAGGGACTATTCTATTTTCATAATTTAATTTAATTCTATCTTCAAAGAGCCCAGATAAGATTCTCAATCTATACTGGTCTATAGGAATCTCCAGAAGTTTAACTCAAGTCAAATGGATTAATTCAAGTTAATTAAAAGATGAATTATGATTCATTTAATCCAACATGTACTGTTCACCTACCATGAGCAGATTCTGGGCTAAGTGTGTTAAAAAGATGAACAAGATGCAGTCAAGGGAACTCACTAGAAAGCAGTGTGAGAGGATGTGAGACAGAGGTCTGCACAGGTGCAGGTGCTAGGAGAGCAAAGAGGAGGATATCTACCTCAGCCCTGGAGACTCAGGGAAGAGTCCCTGTAGGAAATAACCTTTAACTTCTTTACCTGAGCTTTGAAGGGTGAGCAAGGATTAACCAAGTAGATGAAACAGTAGGTGTTCTGTTAAAGAGAATATCATTAGAGAAGGCCAGAGGTATGGAAGCATGCATGCATTTTGAGGAAATACCAAAACTGGGCAAGACAAGATAAGGGTGCTGACGGGGAAACTGTAGATGAGAAGACCAGACAAGCAGACCTCACAGGCCACATCTTCTTTTGGAGGTTAGTGTTTTCCACATGTCAGTGTGCACGAAATTCACCTGCAGAGTGTTAAAATGCAGATTTCCAGACCTTATCTTCATGGAGCCTGATTCAATGGCTGTAGTAGGTTCCAGTTATCTGTATTTTTAACAAATATTCTAGATAACTGTTCTAGAGAAGAATGCACTTGGGACAATGCTGTTATAGATGATGGTATACCTTGAAAGGAGTTTAAATATAATTTAACAAACATTCTAGATAACTTTTCTGAGAAGACTGCACTTGGAAAAATCCTGTTACAGATGATGGTGTACCTTGAAAGAAGTTTAAATATAAAGGTGATATCATGAAATTAATGCTGCGACAAAGAGGGTGGTGAATATATGTGACCCTGGCAGCAAAGGGACTAGTTGAGGAGTCAGAGTGACTCTTCAGATAAAGACAATAGAGTTTTCTAAGATGGTGACTGTGTGGATGGAGAGACAAGGCAGATACAAGAGCATTATGGAGTAAGTGCTGTAGCATTTAGATTTAATTTGGAGAGTGAGAGAGAAAGAAGACTGGATGAGGGAGAAAGACAAGAGGATGGTTCCCAGGTTTCCGACACAGGTAATTGAGTAGGTGGTGGCATTATTAAATGATCCAGGAAATCAAAAGAGGCAGGCTTGATTGGAGGTTATTGGTGGTGATAATGAATCCAGTTTGGAACATGTTGACTTTGAGTTGGATCAGGTAGTGGTACTGGTATTTAGTTGGAAAGAAATAATTGGTTTGTAGATACACATTTAGGCTGAGCATAAATGCCAGATTAACTATGTTTTCAGCTTAGTTACTTTAATACTTCTTTACCTGAAAATAGACTATTTAAACATTTATTAAAGATGACAGAACTATGTGCAGAACAAGCCACAGGTAAAATAATAATTTTTGAGAAGCTAGGTACAGAATGTACTGTGTTGTGCTTAGTCACTCAGTCATGTCTGACTCTCAGTGACCCCATGGACTGCAGGCCCGCCACGCTCCTCTGTCCCTGGGGATTCTCCAGGCAAGAACACTGGAGTGGGTTGCTATGCCCTCCTCCAGGGGATCTTCCCAATCCATGGATCAAACTCAGATCTCCCTTATTTCAGGAGTATTATTCACTGTCTGCGCCACCAGGGAAGCCAGGAATATTGGAATGGGTAGCCTATCCCTTAACCAGAGGAACTTCCTGACCCAAGGATTGAACTGGGGTCTCCTGCATTGCAAGCAGATTCTTTACCAGCTGAGGTACCGGGAAAGCCCAGGAACAGAACGTTTTTACTTTAATTTTTAACTATGTGATTAGTTAGATTAGTGCTTCCTTGATATAACACAGAACATTTACAATTTTTTCTTATTGATTCTGAAACTAGGCCATGATCACATGAATGTGCTAGAAGTCACCCCTGAAAAAATTAATTTTAACAAAATCAGCTAAAAAGAAAACATGATTTTTACTTTGGTACTTTAAATTTTATATTATGTTAGTTGATCAATACTATTATATTCTGATTTTTATAATGTTATTTCTTGACCTTCCACTCCTAAAGCAATGGAAAGTTTAAAACTAATTTAAGGAAACTAGGGAATGGTGGTTCCATTTTAAGAAGATATTTTAATGTCAGTTGAGATTGGTAAAACCTATGCATAATTCTAGTAATCTTGATCCTGCCATTTAGGAGCTCTCTTTCAAGAAAGCTGGTGTTTTCTCTTTCCCTGCAAAAAAATGAATCTCTAGGAGCAGAAGAAATTAAGAGAGCTCCCCCAAATAAGTAGTGATGTGTTTAACAGAGGTTAAAGTCTTAAAGCAAGAATTTTTATAAGAGCAAAGTACAAAATAAAACATAAAAGTAAAATATTTAGGTGAGTGACAAATTTGAAGGGTGGGAGGACATTTAGATTTAATTTGTACATTCAACCCAGGATTTTGCTTCCACTCATACAGCACAGAGTGACTCTACATTGGATTTCTGAGCTTGAGTTAATCCCATTGCTTTACTATTTTCCTGGCTTCCTGGGCATTTCTGATTCTAGGGAGGCTTTCTGCACAAAAAGATTGATGTCTCACAGCTGTTTGTACTCCACTAGGAGAGTACACCCATCATAGACAAAGGTAGTCTCAAGGGACTAAGTTAATATATACAGATGTTGAGTTCAGAGAATTGACAGAGCTGTATGGATTTAGTATCTGTCTTGCATAAACAGCAGGAAGAATGCATTAGAGATTTCTACCCTCTAAGGCCATGCAATGCTCCAGAAAACTTGTGAAATCCTTTTGTCCCCTGTTAGTTGAGTCATTCTGCAATAGTTGAGTTACTGATGTGGAGACGTGGCCTGAATTTGCTATGCGGGCTCAAGAAATATAGTAAAAATTTGAAGACCCAGATTCTGGTCTTCAGTCTCCAAGTGATTTGATGTAGAAGCTTGGGTGAGACAATCAAAGCCTGTGAGCTGCATTCTCCTTATCAGCATGACAAAGATAAACTATCCATCCTTTGCCAACCTCACTGAAGCATTTTAGAGATTAACTTTTATGAGGCACTCACAAAAAGTGACCACTGTAGTAGAAATAATCAGTATTCTATCACAGCTGACAATTCTGCCATATTGGGGGTGGCTTTGTCAAAAAATATCTCTTGTTATTTTCAGAATGGGGAGGAAAAGTAGAGCAGGATCCTCCCAAGAAGCACACCTTTAAAAAATTATGAGAAGTTGATCTTCGGTTTCGTAGGAAATAACAAGTATCTTGATGTTAGGAAAGCTTTTGAATTTATTTCCCATGATATGGTTATTAGTAAACTGGAAAAATCTGCCCCATATCAAATCCAGAGATGCACTGGATCATTAATTAAGAGCCTGAAAATAATAGAATCCTAGAGCTGGAAGGAAAGCCAGAAATATTCTAAGCCAACCATTTTCCAGAAAGACTAGCAAACTCACATCCAATCTGTGTTTGATTATCTTTGGTAAAATTGAGTTCATTTCTCTACTTTTCATTATACACCTCCCACCCCTACAGCTCACACACACATACATTTGGTTGCACATATTGGTTGTCCAAGGATACCTGGATCAGGGAGCACAAGTCAGGTATGAAACCCAACCCTCTAACTCCACTTGCCAAATCATGTGCCTGGGTGTGGGATTGTGTCCTCCAGGAAAAGGAGAATGTTTATGTACTCAGCCCACTCAGAGAGGTTCTCTTTTTATAATTTGCCCAGAGATGACACATATCATTGTCATAGTTATTTCCTCTCTCCTATGAGAGAGAACTTTAACATGTTATTTTTGAATCTGTGTTTCTGAATCAGAAGAAATACTCTTTCAAAACTCAGGCTCCCATTTCAGACTAATTATGGAAGACATAAGATATCTGTATTCAGACAGGCTCACAAAATAGACATGTCCCTTGGATGATCACTGTGAGTATGGCTCCTTCCTTGGATTCCTGGAAAAATGGGTCTGTGTGTGTGTGTGTGTCTATGTGTATCGGGAAAGGTTAGGGCTAGAGATGTAAGCAAAACTCATCACTGGGTATAAACAAGATGTCCTTGTAGAACAGTTTTAATGATGATGTTCTGTTGTCTCAGCAGTCTCAGGGATGTACGTGTTAGCACTATTACCAAAATCACTATTGACAACTAGCTGAAGTGGTAAGGAGGTGCCTAGAACATTATAGGCATGGATTCTAATTCCAAGTGACCTTGGCCAGTTAGAGATATAGATAGAAACCGTTAGAAGAATCTATTATATTTCTAAATCTGCAGCCCCAAACTGTACTCAGGCTTTAAAAATTTGAACCCATTAAACTGCATAGATTGCTTTGACAGCAAAGAGTTGCTTAATTACAGTGGCAATCTAATTATAAGGTTTATAAGGTTTCCCTGTAATTGATTCTCTTTCAACTGTGTGGAAACTTCACTTGATATGTATTCCTCCCTGAAACTCATGGGAATACACCAGTTTCTGGGGCCACTGTGTCTTAGAATCAGAAAGACCATGCCAATTGCACTTTGGAGTCCTTATTCAGGATAGTAAAGGACTCTTCTGAGTATTTCAATCATTCATTGTTTCATTCTTTCATTCATTCATTCACCAATTCATTCTTTCATTCATTCAATAAAAACTACATTAATATATATCTACCTAGCACTACTAGTCTCCAGGGATATAAAAATGTACTGAATATATAGTCACAGCTACAGATGGGCTTACAAACAGTTGGGGAGACAAAAATAAATAATGAAAGCTAAATGTTAATTATGGTATTAGTGAGGATATAAGATGCTAAGTAAGCATTAAGGAAGACATTCCTAATTCTTCACTGTGTGTGGGGGAGGCGGGAGGGTGGTGATGCAGGCACAGGGCAGCGCTCACGAGGAGGTAACATTTGGGTGGAATATAAAGGATGAGGAAATATTCAGTGTACAGAAGGCAAGAGTTCTGTTATGCGGAAATGAAAAAAAACATCCAGAACTGTGAGAAAAGAAGAAAATCAAGCATCTGTCACCATTGTAAACAACCAAATATAATAGGCACTGCTGTTGCTAAACTCCTTCTTCCACATATAATATATATGAAACACTTTGCTATTTCTGTAAAACATTAAAGCTATCCTACCAAATGACCAAAGGCATTTTTCACAGAACTAGAACTTCCCTGACTTCAGACTATACTAAAAAGCTATAGTATACTCAGGTGCTGGTTTGTCTCCTGAGAAACCTGTGTGTGGGTCTAAGCAACAGTTAGAACTGGACATGGAACAATAAACTGGTTCAAAATTGAAAAAGGGGTATGTCAAGGCTGTATACTGTCACCCTGTTTATTTAACTTATATGCAGAATATATCATGTGAAATGCTGGGCTGAATGAATCACAAGCTGGAAACAAGATAGCCAGGGGAAATATCAACAATCTCAGATAGGCAGATGATACCACTTTAATGACAGAAAGCAGAGACTAAAGAGACTTTTGATGAGGGTGAAAGAGGAGAGTGAAAAAGATGGCTTAAAACTCTACATTCAAAAAGTTAAGATCATGGCATCTCGTCCCATCACTTCACGGCAAATAAAAGGGGAAAAGTGGAAGCAATGACTGATTTTATTTTCTTGGACACTAAAATCACAGTGGAAGTGACTGCAGCCATGAAATAAAAAGATCCTATTTTTATACATGTTAGAAATTTTCCACAATACAAAGTTAATTAGAAAAAAGGAACATTTAAAAATCTGTTCAATTAGTGAATCAATGTTCTCCATTTTGAATAGCCCAATGAATTCCCATGTATTCATAACCACTTTAAAAAATTATCCAACCTTTTTCTATCTCTACTCATACTCACTCCGTTCCTTCTTGTGCTGTTTTAAGGAAAATCTCATACACCATGTCACTTAATCCATAATATGAAATAAAAAAAAAAGAAATCAAAGATCCTTGCACCTTGGAAGGAAAGCTATGACAAACCTAGACAGCATATTAAAAACAGAGACATCACTTTGCAGACAAAGGTCCATATAGTCAAAGCCACGGTTTTTCCAATAGTCATGTATGGATGTGAGAGTTGGACCATAAAGAAGGCTAAGCACAGAAGAATTGATGCTTTTGAACTGTGGTGCCAGAGAAGACTCATGAGAGCCCCTTGGACTGCAAGGAGATTAAACCAGTTCATCCTAAAGGAAATCAGTCCTGAATATTCATTGGAAGGACTGATGCTAAAGCTCCAATACTTTGGCCATCTGATGTGAAGAGCTGACTCACTGGAAAAGACCCTGATGCTGGAAAAGATTGAAGTCAGGAGCAGAAGGGACTGACACAGGATGAGATGGTTGGATGGCATCACTGACTCAATGGACATGAGTTTGAGCAAACTCCAGGAGATGGTGAAGGACAGGGAAACCTGGTGTGCTGCAGTTCATAGGGTTGCAAAGAGTTGGACACGACTTAGCAACCAACCAATAACAACGGTACTGGCACAGAAACAGAAACATAGATCAATGAAAGAGGATAGAAAGCCCAGAAAATAACCCATGCACTTATGGTTAGTTAATCCATGATACTGTGGAGAATACTCTGGACATTTCTTAAAAAACTAGAAAAGGGTTACCATATGATCCAACAATCCTACACCTGGGCATATAGTCAGGAAAGATGAAAATTCTATTTTGAAAAGATATATGCACTCCAATGTTCATAGCAGCACTATTTACAACAGCCAAGATATGGCAGCAACCTAAATGTCCATCGATAAATGAATGGATAAAGAAGTGTGGTGTATAAAGACAATAGAATATTACTCAGCATAAAAAAGAATGAAATAATGCCATTTATAGAAACATGGATGGACCAAGAGATTATCATACTAAGTGAGGCAAGTCAGACAAATATATGATATCACTTATATGTGGAATCTAAAATATGACGCAAATGAACCTATTTATGAAGCAGAAACAGAATCACATACTTTGAAAATAGACTGGTGGTTGCCAAGGAGTAGGAGGTTGGAGGAGGAATGAAATGACAGGTTGGGGTTAGCAGATGTAAGCTTTTATATACAGGATAAATAAACCATAAGGTCCTACTGTATAGCACAGAGAACTATATTTGATATCCTATGATAAACTATCATGGAAAAGAACATTAAAAAAGAATGTACATATAAGTATAACTGAACCACTTTATTGCATGGCAGAAATTAATACACAGTAAATCAACTATATTTCAATAAAATATGCTGATTAAAAATTGACACAAATGAACTTATTTAAAAAACAAACTTGCAGACATAGAAAATGAACTTTATGGTTATCAAAGTAGAAATTGGGGGGAGGGCTAAATTAGGAGTTTGGGATTAATGGATATATATACTATATACTATATATATATATAAAATATATATATATATATATACTATATATAAAATACACAAACAACAAGGACCTACAGTATAGCCCAGGGAACTATATGCAATATCTTATAGTAATCTATAATGGAAAATAATCTAAAAAAGAATAAAATATATATAATATATCACCACTTTGCTATATACCTGAAACTAAAACAATGTTGTAAATCAACTGTATTTCAATTAAAAAAAAAATAAGAGTAAATCCTTAAAAAATCACCAAAACATATGGGTACATTTATTATATTCTTGCCACAGATGGGGAGAGTGAGGTTTAGTGAGGATAAGTTGTAAAAGCAAGATCCCACAGATAATATATGGTGAAGCAGGCTTTGAAATTGATGTCTGACTTGAGCCCTAGTTCTTAAGCGGTCTGTTTCTGTAGCCTCTTCATATGTAAGGAATCATGAAGCAATGTCTGATGCATGCCATCAAAGCCTTTCAGCATCCTTTCCCCACCCCTCTCATTTTTGGGGAAGGCAATTAATTACAGAAGTCTAAACCATCAAGATCTAGCTCTCGGTTTCCTCAAAGGTGAATGACAAAGTTGTGCTTTATGAACTCTAAAGACCTTTATATCTCCAAGATTCTGTTTTAATTTAATCTTGCCCCAAGCTTTGTTTTAAGAAGTTTTTTTTTTTTTTTTTTTAATTTTTTTTTTATTTTTAAATTTTTATTAGTTGGAGGCTAATTACTTTGTTTTAAGAAGTTTTAAGAACACTTTGTTTTTGTCTTATGTAAATCTTCCAAAAGACTTACATAATAGATTGCATATCAGTATTAATGACTCAAATGTGTAGGGCATCTAGATTATAATCATTCTTTGGATGACTATGAAACGATAATGTGTCCAATTTTCCACATTAAATTCCTACATACGAGGAAAAAGTGTTCTTATAACTAAAGTACAGGATATGTATTTTAATTCCCTGATCAGTTACCAAATTCTTCACAGAGCTCTTTCTAATTTCTCCAAAAAATAGAAGTGAGCAGTAGATGGACCCTGATGAGGGGTCATTCTGCTCTTCTTTGCTGCATGGTTTAATAAACCAATATATTCTAGCTTTACTGTATTCTCCTTTGTTGTATTCTCCTACATGTAATGGCTGCTGCTGCTAAGTCGCTTCAGTTGTGTCCGACTATGTGCAACCCCACAGATGGCAGCCCACTAGGCTCCCCTGTCCCTGGGATTCTCCGTGCAAGAACAATGGAGCGGAAAAAAAAAAAAAAAGAATGATGGAGCGGGTTGCCTTCCTTCTCCAGTGCCTGCATGCATGCTAAGTCACTTCAGTCGTGTACGACTCTGTGAGACCCTTTGGACAGCAGCCCACCAGGATCCTCTGTCCATGGGATTCTCTAGGCAAGAATATTGGAGTGGGTTGCCATTTCCTTCTCCCATGTAAGGGCAGGTAGCAACAAATAAGCACAGGGCTTAAAGAGAATTATTTTCTTTTAACTCTTATTCTTCAAGGCCGACTAAACTCTAGTTAACTCAAGATAGAGAGGTGTCTATTTTACTTTTAAACAACATCTATAACATGTTGTACTAGACACTGGCTTTTTAATTTTTTTAACTTTTTCAAATCTACACTCTATATTTGGGAAACGGTTCACTTTTGGAATCTTGGTGGTAAGCAGACATGCACTTTCCCAGACTACCTTGCAGACAGCATATGGAAGTGTAATCTCAGCTTCACCAACCAGCATCACCTGAACCTACTTTAAATGGAGATCTGGGGGCACACAGTCATGGGAGAACATTCATTTTGGCAGTGGGGGACAGCAGCTGAAGCTCCAGTATGGGGTTTTCATGGTCCTTCCATCCAGAGTCTAGTTCTAGGAGTGTTTTTCAAAAACATTAATAAAACCTTTTTACTTTGAGATAATCTCAAGCCTACAGAAAAATTGTAAGTATTCTTGTAACTCTTATGTATTTTGTAATACCATTGTAAGTTCAATGGACTCTCATAATACCCTTTTCCCAGACTTACCAATTTCTAACATTGTGCTATATTTGTGCTTTTTCTCTCTCTTTATATAGGCAATTATATTTAATACCATGCATATTATTATTTTCATTATTCCAAATCACTTGAGAGTAGGCTACCTACACTATGCCCCTATATCCCTTCATATTGCAGCATGTATTTCATGCATGAGTAAAGATATTCTCCTGCCATAGGTATCATATATCAATCTATATATATGACACTAACACCAATCTAACCTCCAGACCATATTCAAGTTTCAATTGTGCCAACACCGTGCTTTATGACAATTTTGTTTCCCAGTCCAAGATCCAGTCCGCAATCACATATTACATTTCTCAGGTCTCCTTAGTCTCCTTTTTAATTTAGAAACATCTCAGTTTTTCTTTGTTCTTCATGATACTGACATTTAAAAAAAAAACATAATCTGCTACTTTTTATAGAATATCCCTCATTTTAGGTTTATCTGATATTTTCTCATGATTAGACGCAAGTTTTGCATCCTCACAGGAGTGATGTGTCCTTCTCAGGGCATTGCATCCAGAGATGGACATTCAGTTGATCACCTTATTGGTGATGTTGACTTTGGCTACTTAGGGTGCAGTTTCTCCATGGGAAAGGCACTATTTTTTGTTTTATAATTTACTTGGGTGACATTTTGATGTCATGTAAATCCTGTTTATACTCAAATCCCCCTTCATCAGATTTAGCATCCAATGATCACTTATTCTCTCTTGAATCAATTTTTACTATGATTGCAAAAGTGGTGATTTTTCTATCATTCTTTCTAATGCTTATCAATTATTTATGCTTATCAATTGTTAAATATACTTCTAATAAATTCCCTTTATGCTTAAATGAGCCAGGTTTGTTTTCTGTCACTTATAGCTGAGAACCCCTAAGGGATTTACTTGCATATTTAGGCAAATAGTTCTAAGAACCTATCAAACCAGTTCACTCAAATGGTCAATCTAATCAGTCCAAGGAGAGACAGTGAGGAACACCTTTAGGAAATAAAAATGATACAGCTTTTCATAGCACTTCATTCTACTTTTAAAACAGATTTACAGACTAGACTTTTTTTATATTGTCAGCCAAACAAATGACTACTCAAATTGAATATGTGAAATATCTGATATACTATATATTTTATATATTCAATTTGAGTAGGTTCCTTAAGAAGCTAAAAATAGAACTACCATGTGATCCAGCAACCCCACTCCTGGGCATATATCTGGAGGAAAACATGGTTTGAAAAGATACATGCACCCCAGTGTTCATGGCAGTGCTGTTTACAATAGCCAGAACATGGCAGCAACCTAAATGTCCACTGACGGATGAATGGATAAAGAAGATGTGGTACATATGTACAATGAAATATTACTTAGCTGTTAAAAGTAATGAAATAATGCCATCTGAAGCCATATGAATGGATCTGGAGATTATCATACTAAGTGAAGTAAGTTAGAGAAAGAAAAATATGTGATATCACTTATATATGGACTCTAAAAAATGATACAAATGAATTTATTTATGAAACAGACTCACAGACTTAGAGAATGAATTTGTGGTTACCAGCAGGCAAGAATGGGGAGAAGGAATAGGCCAGGACTCTGGATTGACATGTGCACATTGCTATATTTAAAATAGAGAGCTAATAAGGGCCTACTGTATAGCACAGGGAATGCTGCTCAATATTCTGTAATAACCTAAATGGGGAAAAGAATAAAAAAGAATAGATACAACTGAGTCACTTTGCTATATACCTTGTTAATCAACTAATAAAACAGTTAATCAACTATGTTAATATAACATTGTTAATTGTTAATCAGCTATGCTCCAATATAAAATAAGAATTTTTTAAAAATAAAAAAGACAAAAAATTAGTTACACTAAAAAGCAGGAAGAAATAATTTTTTGTGACTAAATGCCAAACATTGGACATTTGAAAACATCTAGCAGTTTACTACAATGCTTACTTTTTCCTTAGATTTTTTTTATTGTAATTCCAATAATAATAGTGTAATGGAAATAGCACACTAGTGGAAGGCTGCTTTCATTCCAGTACTAGTTCTGCTAAGTTATATGGGAGTTTTTGAGCAAGTCTCT
The DNA here is from genome assembly GCF_023699985.2 of Odocoileus virginianus. Lineage (NCBI taxonomy): Eukaryota > Metazoa > Chordata > Mammalia > Artiodactyla > Cervidae > Odocoileus > Odocoileus virginianus. The sequence goes on along the minus strand of NC_069677.1, from coordinate 28,772,703 downwards.
TATTCTCTTCGACCTCAGTCTCCTCATCTGTGAAATGAATGACTGAACAAAACAATTTCAAGAGTCCTTTGAACTTAGGATTCTGGGACCTCAAAACTAAACATGATTGCAATTTTTGAAGACATAAAGAACTGTTAGCCTAGGATATTCTAGTGAGCATATTTGTATCCAAGATTAAATAAAGACCTAACACCTATAAAGCATCAGAACAATTTAGAGGGCAAGTTAGTCTAAAGATGCTATAGCAGTTGTCTGAATAGATGCCTTTCCCAAGAGATAAATAATGTCACAGTGCATGGCACTGGTCAGATCACATCTCGAGCTGTGTGTCTTGTTCAGAGGGCCATACTTTCATGGAACCATTAAAACATCAGAAATGTCATTATGAGAAACGATTGAGTGAACTGGGCTGTTTATCTTGGAGAAGAAAAGATTTAATAGGATGAAGACATAATAGTTCTTCAAATATTTAAAATTTTGTTTCATTCAGTTGGAATATAATAGGTTTGCTGAGCTTTCTCCAGATGGAAAAAGTATAACTAGTTGGGCAGAGGCTATGATAGGAATATAAGAAAGAGATTTTATTCAACCACAATTGTGATAGTTGCTCTTGCCCGCTCCTCTGTCAGGCACCTCCTCATTGTGCCTCTGTGATGTCAGAAAACTATTCAAGAATCAAGCTTTTTGCTAAGGTCTCAGTGCAATAGATCAGGTCCTGTTCTTTATGTAGATGTTTTCAGATCACTGCACCCTAAATGTTAATGTGTGTAAAAATCATGGGTATATTGGAAAATTCAGTTTCGGACTCAGTAGGTCTGAAGTAGGACCTGAGATTCTGCATTTTTCAACCAGCTCCCAGATCTTTCATGTGCACATAATCACCTGTCCAATCAGATGTTATACCCCAGCATGATCAGAAGATACCATTTCATATATTACAGTTAACACCTGTGTGAAAGGAGTTGAAAATATATTTTGTCGCTCCAGCAGCTTCATCTTAAGAGGTTTAAATGTTTTCCTGTTTCTCATCTTGACAAGGTTCTGTATTTTCGGACTTTTCACTAGTTTTGATCACTTTGCATCATGGCACTGGCATGCCTCTGTCTGATGCTCACCTGTATACTTTCAAGAAACCAGGGAATGTCTCCCCTAGAACACACTGGGTTTTGCTTATTTTAGGTCATTACTTCAGTCGACTACAACTATTTGGAGTGGCCACACAGACAGGCATACCCAAACACACATGCCGTCCCATGGTGCTTTTCACTACTTTCATCCACAGGCATAATGGTCTTGGATCAGAGGCCTGCGTTTGCACAAGGACACTGTGCTCTGCTCCCACTCGGCCCCTCTTTAATCGGCCGTTTCCATCTCCAAGCAGGCAGCTCACTACAGTGAGAACGGGGTACTGTATTCCAGGTCTTCTCACAGTCACTGCCTTGAGGAAACTATATCTCACCCTGCTAGGGTACCCGTTTTAACCCTCAAGGATGTACAGACTATTCCCTTCTTACATAAAATCCATTCAAATATTTATATAAAGTCATCATGATCTCCTCGAGTCTTTATTTTCCAAGCCAAACATCCCCAGTTCCTTCTATGATTGCTCATTTGAAATGGTTCTGAATTCCTCTACCATACCAGTGGCTTTTAAAACTGCATAGTGTTTAAGAGGCTCGGTGAGAGTGGGAATTCTGTGGCTCCCTAGGTAGATTTCTGGCATCACAACACCACCAATCAGCTGTTAGAATCTCCATGATTTATAGATGACCATATGGCATTCTGTTTGGAAAAAAAAGTTTTTGGTATACTCCCTGTTACAGGGTTTGTCTGGCTTTTCAGGGTGGTTGCTATGCATGAGCAGGGACTTTGGGGACTTGCGTATGCATCTGCAATGCAAACTCTCCTGCCTGGCTCAGGTTCACCCCATTTCAAAGCTGCTGGCAGAGTTCTGTGGGTTTCTCTTTAATGAAACGGTGGCTAAGCAACCTTTACCTATCTATATGAGCTCATTATTTTTCATCTGTACAATTTTTAATGGTCATTGTTTAAAAATAATAAAGATGATCAATCTAGTGAAATCTCACATGGAGAGTGATAATGGTCATTTATCTAATGGAACATTAATAGGAGAAGTAGTATATCAGTACTAATATAGATCAGTCACAAAAGACAGTATGGCATCCAAACCACAAGCAACAAAATGAAAAATAAACAAGTGGGACTACATCAGACTAGAAAAGCCTCTGCAGACAGCAAAGGAAACCATCAACAGAGTGAAAAGAAAATCTATGTAATTGGAAGAAAATATTTGCAAACTATATGTGATAAAGGGTTAATATTCAAAATATATAAAGAACTTATGCAACTCAATAGCAAAACCCCCCAAATAGCCCAATTAAAAAATGGGCACAGGACTGAGTAGACATTTCTCCAGAAAAAAAGTATAGGAAGGCTTACAGTACATGAAAAGATGCTCAACAACACCTAGGTAGTAGGGAAAAGCAAATTAAAACCATAATGAGCTATCATCTCATACTTGTTAGAATGGTCATCATCCAAAAACAAGAGATAACAAATGCTGGTTTGAATGTGGAGAAAAGGGAGCTGTTGTACACTGCTGTGGGATTGCAAATCAGTATAATAACTATGGAAAACAATATGGAGGACCTTTAAAATGTAAAAGTAGAACTACCATATGATCCAGCAATTCCATTTTTGGGAATACATCCAAAGGAAACAAAATCACTATCTCAAAAAAACATCAGCATCCCCACATTCAAAGGAGCACTATTTTTTTAAATTTTTTTTATGGTTTTCCTTTTTATTTAATCAAAGACTGGTGGATAAACATAAATACAACACAATTATTTCAGATCATTCTCAAAGGAGCACTATTTATAACTGCTGAGACATGAAAATAACTGAAGTGTCCCTTGGTAGATGAATGGTTGAAGAAGTTGTGGTGTATGTATACATATATATACATAAAAATACATAAAACACGTATACATATATATGTATATGTGTATATATATATGTATAAAAATGAGGAAACTGTACCATTTGCAACAACATGGATAGACTCTGAAGGCATTATGCTAAGTTAAATAAGTCACTCAGAGAAAGACAAATACTGTATGATCTCACTTATATGTGGAAACTAAGAACAAACAAATAGACTTGTGGTTACCAGAGGCAGGGGGTGGGGGGGGTGGAGAGGGAACTGGAGGAAGGTAGTGAAAAGGCACAAACTTGCAGTTATAAGATAAATACTAGGGGTGTAATGCACAGCATGATGACTATAGCTAGCATTGCTGTATGACATACAGGAAAGTTGTTAGAGTGAATCTTAAGAAATCTCATCACAAGAAAGAAATTTTTCCTTTTTCCCTTCTTTCTTTTTATTGTATCTACACAAGAAAATGGACAGTAACTGAACCTACTGTGTTACAATATAAGTAAATCAAACTATCATGTTGTATGCTTTAAACTTACAGTGTTGTACGTCAATTATTTCTCAATAACACTGGGAAAAAACCAGACAACATACAAAACAATGGTTATTAAACTCTGGGAAAAAATGCCTCACAGGATCGGATCCTTGAGAGAAGGAAAACAGATAAAGTGAGTCCTATAATTGCCCTAGCCTACTGCCAGGAAAGAGTTTTCCAGACATAACGCAGGAAGCAAGAACCCCAAAAAACTCTCATACTCTCAATAAGCTGAGGAGACAGCGTGGAGGATTCAGGAGGCCCAGGTGTTAGAATACACAGGGCAGAGCAGTAGGGAGAAGTCTGAACAGAGTGAGAACGCTGGAGAAATGCAGGGGCATCCTCCTCTAGTTTTCCACTGAGTTCTGACCACATATGTGAGGAAATGACCCTTACACCATCAGAAAGGAGCAGGCAGAGAAATTCTTAGAGCTCACGTGGGGTTATAAAGAGTTCACATTCCCAAAGCCAAGTCAAGAAATCTTCGGATGAGTAGGACGTCAGATAAAGTACTCAAAAGGATAGTACCGCAGTAAACAGGACAATCAGCCCTAGACCAAAATACTTTGATAGCTTCTGGTATCATGCAAGAACTCTTAAAAGCAAAACTTGAAATGATCAAACTGTTTCTGAGTATATTAATTGTGTCCAAACATAAAACTTAAAAAAAAAGCATATAAAAAAATCCAGCACCCAACAATGTAAAACTCACAATGTCTGGCATCCAATCGAAATGTAACAGGCATACAAAGAAACAGAAAAACACAGCCCAGAATGAAGATAAAAATCAATCAATAAATACAGTCTACAAAATGATACAGATAATAGAAAGAGTAAATAAGGACATTAAAACAGTTTCTGGTAAATGTTCTCTTACATGTTCACTGCCTACCTGCGAGGTCATAAATATATTCTCTTATTTTAATCTACTTGAGATGGACTTTTGTGTACATGCAAAATAGAAGCCAATATTTACTTTAAGAAAAATATAGATATCCAATTAGCCAAGAATCATTAATTGATAAGGAACATTTTCCTTTTGAAATACAGGTGTCTCCTATGTCACAAATAACATATTTATAAATGAAAAGTGACATTATAAGACAATACTGACAGTGTGCTGTGTTAGACCCTGGGCTCTGAACAATTAGTAATGGTCATGTAATTACTAATAGACAATTAGTAATTAGTCAACTAATAGGGTATCAGCTATCTCCTGTTTATATTCTGTATAACATAATAATATATAAGATATAAAGATATTTCTTAACAGGCTAGGGAAAATGTCTTCTCTTTGGTATTCCTAGGGATGGCATAGGTGAGACGGGGTGAGAAGTGGGTGAGTGAGGTGGAGATGAAGGAAGGGGTCTCTGAAAGAGATGTAACCCCCAATTCATAGCATCTGCTCTCTGATCCATGCGTTACAGGCTATAGCTCAAGATGACTTTTCCCTTCCATGAAGTCTGAATCATAAAAAGGTTTCATTTTTCAGAAAACTTGGCAACCCTATGTTCTTTATTGGTGTATTCTAAATGACATCATGTTTGCTGCTGTTGCTGCTAAGTTGTTTCAGTTGTGTCCGACTCTGTGTGACCCCATAGACGGCAGCCCACCAGGCTCCGCTGTCCCTGGGATTCTCCAGGCAAGAACACTGGAGTGGGTTGCCACTTCCTTCTCCAATGCATGAAAGTGAAAGTGAAAGTGAAGTTGCTCAGTGGTGTCTGACTCTTCGCGACCCCATGGACTGCAGCCCACCAGGCTCCTCTGCCCATGGGATTTTCCAGGCAAGAGTACTGGAGTGGGTTGCCATTGCCTTCCCCGGACATCATGTTTATATGTCCCCAAACACCCAGATCGGACTTAGGTACCACAAGGAGACATTAGGCTGGAATGTACCTTCATTAAGTGCAGGAAATGCATACCAGTTATTCTATCTAAATATCAAGAAGTTAATTCTAGAATATAAAGTCTTTATACAGCTCTAGTTTATGTCTGTGTTGGAAACATGAGATCTCAATGAAAAGTGTAAAAAAGCAGCCTGCCAGATGTTTTGACTACACGGTACATCACATCTCAGTGTTTCTTAGGTTGGCAGTGGGAATACTAGAGACTCGGGCTTATAAAATTAACAAGTTCTGTTTTAACCTTTTTCTTACTTTTTACTTTAAAAATCTTTTTAGAGTCAAAACATTCGTATGCTGGAAGTTTTTCCTTCAAACACATGTTTTTAGGAAGAATGTTTATAAACCATAAACAAAATCTAGGAAGAACATATTGTGTTTCTTACAGGAAGTCTATAAAGGAAACTGTTGTCCAGTATAGCTGGGGAATGAGAGTTTCAGGTTAATCAAATATTCAGCAATATTATACAATAAGTATTATCATTTTTCTAAATGTTAGGAGCTTAATATTACTCTCATAACAAGCATGATTTGCTTATAAATATACTGGAAGGACTTGGGAATCTTGTGGGAGCTTATGTCATAATTTTGAGCATCAGTTTCACTGTACTTATTGAAAATTCACGTATTAAATTTTCTTCAATAGAATTCTAGTTAATTTCGGACAATAAATGTATGTCTGAAGTAAATTCACTCAAGGAGTATTAATACTGATTATTTGAGGGGGAACAGCAGGTACTACTTGAGCTGAGGGGAGAGGAAAGGTGAGGGCAGCCGCTTGTTGTTCAGTCACTGAGTCTGACTCTGCAACCCCACGGACTGCAGCACACCAGGTTCCCTTGTCCTTCACTATCTCACGGAGTTTGCTCAAATTCACGTCCATCCATCACCAAATTAACACAATCAACCCCAGCCTTAAGCCAGCATTACCTCATTCTCCTAAAAAATTCTGTCCCTCCCCACAAAAAAATACCTCCTGATTTTCACAGATTTCTCTTTAAAAATGTAAATATCTCTGTAGGGTTTGTGCATGTGCAGTATATTGGTATTAATTATGTTTTTGTTAGCAAAGGGTTGATATCCTTTTTTGTTAGCAAAGGTTTTTCTATCCTGAATGACATAGGATAGAAAATGGTGGCATCAGGAGGGAAACAATGGATCTTTTAAAAAAGTGGAAATATCCATGACAAATATTACCTACTTCACAATTTTGCTTTAGATATCACTAATGACAAACTGCTGTTATAGATGCTGAGAACATTCCACAACCTTATGTTGGACTGGCTTCTTATGTTAGTTGTTTCTAGTGAATCAAATGAGTCTCCAGTGCTCAGACCCAATGTATTAACATAATTTGTTATCCAGACTTCATGAAAAAAATTTTAAAAAGCTTAAGTAAACTTAAGACAAACACAAAACCCTTTTGGGGGAAGATAAATAAATAGCTACTCTTTGAGCTGCTAATAATCTTGTAATTTTTGTCATTTAACTTTTCTTTAGTTAATGTCCTTTGAAGCCAGATGGTATGGAATTTTTCCTTGGCAGGTTTGAATAAGTCAAAAAAGCCTGTTTTCAATGCCTATGATAAAGATTAGTTACAATTATGAACAGATTTTTTTTTGTCTTCTGAAAAAACTTTTTTTCTTTTCCAGTTTATTCAGAAAAAATTCACGTGTAATGAATACACTCAATTCTAGTTGAAAGAACTTTTGTAACAAAAATTCTACTGGGGATCCTTTATTAAAAATTTTAAAAAATCGTTCAAAATTGAAATTATATTGCTTTGTATTTATACCATTTCAGAAAAAGGTTTGGCTAAGGGAACATTCAGAGACATGTAATTATTTTGCTCTAATTGGCAGTGTTAACTCATATGCACATACAGAAATAAGCATCGCACTGCAGAGCACACAGAGGTTTTGGGGGGTTTAAGATCACAGGTCATCTATTAGGAATAGAGAGTTGGTCAGAACTGATGTTAAAGTGTATTTAAACACCATTGATTCCCTTGGTCAAAAGGGAAAAAGAAGTAAATCTAAAACAGTTGCTAAAATAACAACGTTTGCTTAAGTTGCTGGGGTGATGAATTCCCCTTGGAAATAATTGGTGAGGCACTTGGAAAAATGGCACAAATCTTGGGCCTGCTCCTAAGAAATATACCTGTGGCATTCACTTTGAAACCAAGGAATCTATACCACTATGCTGTGTTGTCTATCTATCTGTAATAGTGTCATTTGTCAACTTTTATCTTCTAATGAACTACCAGAGTAAATCAAATTTGTGTTTTTAAAAGTTTGTGGCTTCTAAAATGAATGCAGTTTCTATGGTAAACTGGATGAATTAGACATATGTATCAAAATTAATAGATTTTATTTACAGAATCATTAAGTTGCAAAAACAAAGGTACCACAGGAGTTTTAGACAATTTTTGAAAACTTCATGTGAACACCTCCCCTACTTCAGACTGCCTATTTACAAGGCATTTTATTGAAAAATCTTTTGGATTTGGAAAAGACAAGAATTAAAAGGCACAGTTAATGATTGCAAATATTTTCTGTTGCACTCCTGTTTTAAGGTATCAGCCAAGTAACACCAGTGTTCAAATAAACTCCAAAGTTGGCAAAAAATGTTAGTAAATCTGCTCATCCCTGGTCCACTTTACCAATATGTATTCCGATTTTAAATTATTACAAATATTTTGGAATGTTTGGGCTATGCTTCTTCTCCCTCGTGATTAGTCAGGTACACACAGGAAGATGATGCTGCTTCTGATAAGGAAAGATTCTTTATTTAATCTAAAGGTACCAACACAATGGGAATTTTGTACATAGGCTAAATACTATTTTCTGGGAAAGAGACTGGGGTTTTAAAATGTCAGCAAATAACTATATTACAAATCAGGTTGTAATAAGTGTTTTAGTTTGGGGAGGGAGTATTCCCAATCAGATGATCATATCATTTAATAGCTACTAAACAAGTAAAGCCTTAGAAGTTAATATCAATGGTCAATAGCAAATAGGAAAAAAAGTATTGTGCTCTGAAATTTTGGCAAGCATATTGATTACAGTCTTTATTTAGTAATGTTTCCAAGTTAAGCTTGGCAGCAAAGATTTGTGAGTTTTACTGCAAGCCATCATATTTGCTGTTACAGCAGTGCACGAGCAAAAAACATTAAGGCAGAAGCATATGCAGAGTCTTACATTCTGTCTATTCTCTCAAAGTGAAATGAAACCATCAGACATTATCCTGGGCAATTCAAGTTTCAGTAACGCTTTTCCGTTAAATATCCAGAAAATTGAGCTTAAATTATTTTGGAGGTACCTGAGTTTATCAGATTGTTGCTTGCATTATTCATTCACAAAAACATTTTCAAACCAAAAATAATGTGAAAAGTTTCATTAAATTGCCCAGGTGGTCAATTATGAATTTTGTGTGAATGAGCAATTTTCTGAGGACTGACTCCATTTATTAACATCTTCCTATTTTTATTCCTGTGGAGAAACTGGGGATAATAAATAGATCATACATAAAATTAAAAGTACCATTCTTGGGAGTGAAGATGAAGCATAAAACTATGGTAAAAACCCTTTGTTAATTTTTTAGCTGTCACTGTTTGAATAGTTGTTACTTAACTTCTCAGTGTAGCTTTGATAAGAAACATGCAGATCATATTTATTGTATGTATTTAGAAATACACTTCAGGTACTAATTATTGTCTAACAATTGTGATATAATTCTATTAATAATTTTCAAAACAAGATGATGTCAGTAGTATGGGAAATGGCTTTTAGAATTCTGATAGTGCTGATTCAGAATTCTTATAAAACTTTGGAATATGATACAATACCATTTTACATAAAACTAAATGTAATCCAAAAGAATTTCTCCACAGGCTTAGAAATTAAATATTGGGTAACACTAAGTCATAAATGTAAGAACATGTCAATTTATCTGTTTTTCAATTGCCCTAAGGATACAGAAGTAACATCCTCATAACATTCAAGCACATTACACACTAGAGTGAAATTATCACATGTGATTATTGTGGTTGACCATCTTTGTAATGGAAAGGAAGCCCAAACATCAAGTCCATGACTAAAACATTTAGGAACAGTAAAAATAAATAAATAAATAAATTAAATAAAAGCTCAGTTTATACTTTAGGAAGCTGAGTTGGTATTTCATTTTTTTCCACCCAAAGCATGCACCTGCCTTTATAAGGAAGAACCAACTATGTGAATGAAAACTGGAGTCAAGGTTAAAGTAATCTTGCCCAAGAGAGTGGAGAACATCAGAGAGAAGCAGTGGCTCAGCTCAGATGAGCTTTAATAGCCAGAGACAGCACCTCCTCTGAAAAACATTAGAGCTTCTTGGACATATGTTTGAAATTCATCCTAAGTCATTCTGTGACTATAGGGATAGGTGACAATGTCCCATCATCTGAAGTGGGAAAAATACAGCACAAACCATTTTAAAATTATCACTTTTAAAAATAATACGAAAGTGGAAAAGTGTTCCAAACGTCAAGAACCTTCGCAGATGATAAAAGAAAAGCTTTGTCTTTCCTATGATTGTTTGCCCTTCAGCTGACATACATGCTGAGTTGCATCAATAGGAATACAACGGAAACACGGTCATCTCCAGGTTTCCTCCTTTTGGATTCCTTGATCTTGTTTAAAGAAACAGTCTCAGGGAATGCACATAAAACAAACTTCCCAATTGAAGTTCTGAGGTCTTTCCTCCCCTTCTCCCACCCTCAGAAACCCGTCTAGTTTTACCTACAGCACTGGACTGAAATGTCATGGTCATGTTGCACCACTTCACTTGTTGAATTGTATGACGGCAGTACTTGACCACAGTAACTTGGTGAACCGCCTTGCTCTTATATTAGTCCCCAAGATTCCTATCCAGTTCGATGGAAATGTCTTACCTGCATGTGTCCCTGGTACATTCTGCTCCGGCTTCTTCAGGACTCCCTGAGGTTGCCGGATGCTTCCCCCGTGTTCACTTGCACGGCAACAGAGAAGGTGGGTTCTCAGAGGGTGCTCCTAAGCCTGGCGGAAGGCTCCAGGTAGCCCGGCCGCCAGCGGCCCCTTGAAGCTCTGCGGGCTGCGGGGAACTGTTCTCCGCTCGGGGTGCTGAAGGGGACACTGGAGAGCGCGCGGATGAAGCGAGGAGCCCAGGCGGCCACGCTCTCCCGCAGGCACGGTCCTGCTCGCCGGGCGTCTTTAAAACTCACTCCTTCGCCGAACACTTTCTCGTTTCCTGCCTGGCTGCCTCATGTCTCTCTCACTCTCTTCACAGCGAACCCCTTCCTTCTCCCAGCCCTGACGTGAGCGCCCACACCAGCCGCCGCAGCTGCCGAGCTGGGAGCGCGCCGCCCTCCCGGCCGCGTCCCTGCCGAGAGCCCGCGGGGCCGGGCACGCGCGTGCGCGCCCCCGGCTGGCCCTGGGCTCGGCCGAAGGAGGCGCGCGCCCCCCTGCGCGCGTGCTCGGGAATGCGCACACGTGGCGGCCAAGTGCCGGGGGGGTGGTGGTCAGGTGGGGCAACGGCTTCTAGGGGAGGTTCCAGAGGAGCTGGAGGCTAGTTGCAAGAAAAAGTAGGAGGAATATGCATTGTCTCTTCAGGAGCCGTCAATACCGAGTAAGCCCATCATCATATAGATTGAATAAACCGAGCATGGGGGGTTCCGAAGAGTTTATTTCTATTCTGATTCAACTCTCACAAGTTACCTCCGTGTCACTCCGTGCCTCTCCCCACTCAGCCCACTCCCAATTCACCCCACCTCCAATTCATTGCTGTCTACCCTTAAAACAGCAAACTCCAGTCTCCACGGGCCTTCCGTGATTTGTTTTTCTTCCTAGCACTTAACATCACATAACATCCTGTATATTTTATACATTTATTTTATTTATTGTCTACCTCAATATATACAGTGTTATTTCCGTGAGATCAGGGATATTTGGGGAAGGAGTGTACCTGTTTTTGCATGGGTGTATCACAAGCACAGTACCTCCTGGCACACATTACGCATCCTATAAACATTTGTTGAATGAATGGGTGTTTAATATATAGGTAGAGTGCATTTCAATATGTTTCAAGTTTAAGAGACTGAATAGTCTGATGTAATGTTTACATTATAAATGTATATACACAAAACAATGGACTGCTGTATGTGTGTATACTGTGATTACCTACTTTTGTTGGTAAAAAGATCTCCAATTGCACAACATCCCCCAAATTATATATGACATGATATAATTCCCCAAATCTTGCATATAGCATAATGTACTTTTCATAAAGTTAAAAAAAAAAAAAAACTCCTTAGGAATATAAATATATTTGTATGTAACTAACTATATGAAAAGAAAAACAGTAAAACAATTAATATCATATTTAAAATGGTGACACTGGGTGAGGGGAAGTAGGGGAAAAGGGAGGTATTGTATATGAAGGTTAATTGTCATATCTCAGCTATTATGTTGGGTGGTGAGTCATAGACATGTACTACTCTATACAAATCACTATGTTACTAAATAAAACCATGCATGAACTAGTGAGGACAGAGTGAAATGAACCACAAAAAACGATTAATCCAATTCAGTGCACCTGAGGCCCTAAAACAATCACCCAACCGAACACAAAAGACTAAGACTTGTAGGCAGGAAACTTGGATTCCTATTAGATTCCCCCAGTGGTTAACCTTGGACAATTTCCTTTACCCTCTAGAAACTTCAGTTTTTTAATGTCAGCTTTTTAAACCCTGCATGAAAAACTCATGGTTTTATTTGAAAAAATGATACACGTTCATAAGCACTGTAAACTGTAAAGTACCATCCAATTCTTGTTTTATTGTCCTTTATAGGACAGAGCACTGAAATAGGAGTCAGTAGGTAGAAGTGCTACTCCTATGGAACTACCTCACTTCTCTCGTGGGCAAGAAATTCTCTATTTCCTCACTTTTGAAGTAAGGCAATATCTGCCGAGCCTACTGTACAGGGCTCCTGAGAACTAATGTATGCAAAGGGGGTTGTCAATTTTAAACCATCATATATGAGTATGCAAACTGGCTTTTTCTAGTTCAGAAAATGGGGCTTCCCAGGTGGCTCAGTGGTAAAGAATCCACTTGCTAATGTCGGAGGTGCCAGAGACATGGGTTCAATCCCTGGGTCAGGAAGATCCCCTGGAGTAGGAAATGGCAACCCACTCCAGTATTCTTGCCCGGAGAAATCCACAGACAGAGAAGCCTGGCCGGCTACAGTCCACAGGGTCACAAAGAGTGGGACAACAATGAGCAAACTGAGCACACACAGTCCAGAAAATATGAGTGATGCCTTCCTGAGACCTGGAGCTATACACACTTAAATGGGGGCAATTATTATTCTTTTAGTATGAATTTTATTTTTAATTAAAGGCTAATTGCTTTACAGTATTGTGTTGGTTTCTACCAAACATCAACATAAATCAGCCACAGGTTTACCCATGTCCTCTCCCACGAGAACATCCCTCCCAGTTCCCTTCCTATCCCACCCCTCGAGGTTATTGCCGAGCCCTGGTTTGAGTTACCTGTCATACAGCAAATTCAATTTGGCTATCTACTTTACATATGGTACTGTATGTTTCCATGTTGCTCTTGGGAAAATTATTTATTATAAAATATTTGCATGTTAGTATAGAGATCTTGGGGAAATTGTAGAATTTGATTTGAAAGCACTACAAATCTGCGAAGTAACACTGGAGCTAAAGTTTTCCAATCCATTATATGCTTATTTTCATCTAATGGCAGAGTCAAAGAGCCATCAACAATAAAAACATTTGAACCTCTATAGTTGAAGACAGAAGTCAATATCCTCTTTTTAAAACTTAAGAAACTCATTTAGCTACTCCCTACATTCATAGAATCTCAGGAATACAAGTGCATCTGTGAAGGCATGCCTCGCTTCATTCATTCATTTTTATTGAAGACTTAGTATGTGGGAACACTGTGCCAAGTGCTGAAATACACTGATGAGAGAGACATGGTCTCTATTTCCATGGAACTCATAGTCCAGCTTCCTGATAGGAGTACATTTTACCATCCCAGAAAGAAAAATCTGTCTAGACTTTTTTAAAAACAATAGTTCTACAGAGATCCCATAATTTCTCCATTTCTCCTAAGAGTTCACATCTTATAGTTAAACAGTCCACCTTGTCATGGATTTTTATTATTTTCGTGGCACAAATATTTCCTTCAAAGCCTATAAACACTGTGAGCAAAGGTACTTGGCTGACTACCGATTCAACTATCAGTGTCTTGAGATACTCTTGATTCACAGGACCATCTAATAACTGATATATCTCATTTGGCTAGGCCAAAAATGTTGATCCAAATCTAGTGTATTAGCTCAAGTATTATCATATTTTGGTGCAAAAAGAAGCTTTTCATGTACACATAGACATACCAGTAGAAAATCGATAAGATAAAGCAGTTGTGAATTTTGTGACACACATAAAAAGTGGAATCATAACATAATTTATTTGTGGAAATATTTTTTGCAAATCAAGTTGTCTTTCAGAGATCTTGAAAGAAGAAAACATGCATAACTTTATCCTGAGAATGAAAGTGAAAGTGAAGTCGGTTAACTGTGTCCTACTCTTTGTGACCCCATGGACTGTAGCCCACTAGGCTCCTCTGTCCATGGAATTCTCCAGGCAAGAACACTGAAGTGGGTTGACATTTCCTTCTCCAAATTTTGTCCTATGACTGCAGTAATGGTGAGAAATGTATCTCTTTGTAATCTCTAGCCCCCCAGGGAATCATTAAGGTAAACTGGCAGAAGGCAAACAAACAAACCAGAGATGCAGCTGCTTAAAAAAGGTGTGGGTGTTTTTTTAGGAACAAAGGCAAGTGGCAACAGCTGTGTGTCTGCTTCTCTAACAAAGGAAATATGTGAATAAAACTGGAAGAAAGTGAAAGTGAAGTTGCTTAGTTGTATCTGACTTTTTGCGTCCTCACGGACTGTAGCCTACCAGGCTCTTCTGTCCATGGGGTTATCCAGGCAAGAATACTGGAGTGGGTTGCCATTTCCTTCTCCAGGAAATCTTCCCGACCCAGGAATTGAACCCGGGTCTCCGGCATTGTAGGCAGACGCTTTAACTTCTGAGCCACCAGGGAAGTCCAATAAAAGTGGAAATCTCTGCCAAACATCTATATGCTTTGACTTTTCACAGGACTTCCTAGTTTTCATATTAATAACTGGAATCACGGACAAACAACTTTGAAGATGAATTTGTGATATGTGTCAAACTCAATTATATCTATGATATGAAGCAAAAGAGGAATGTCTCTGTAAACACTATGGAAGGGACAGTTACTAATGAATCTTTTCTGACCTACAGGCACACAGGTATATATCTCATTGGCGGTAATACTATCATCAGCAGTGGTTTAACTTATAAGTGTTTGGGCTGTGATTGCCCAGCCAAACCCAGTATAATTCATGTTACGAAGGCACACTTTGTTTCTGAGGAAAATAAAGATGATCTGTGTTTCATTTCCATCACATGGTTGTTTTACAACCTACCATCAGCATGATTTAATACCAAACCCAAGGTCCAGAAAATATTTCTTATTTTAAACTCAAAGACCCTTGTTACTCAAAGTGTGGTCTGTTGACCAGCAACA
Source organism: Odocoileus virginianus (assembly GCF_023699985.2). Taxonomy (NCBI): domain Eukaryota; kingdom Metazoa; phylum Chordata; class Mammalia; order Artiodactyla; family Cervidae; genus Odocoileus; species Odocoileus virginianus. Next base: position 28,757,644 of record NC_069677.1, on the reverse strand, counting down.
TCAGATTCTCCTGGGAGCTTGTTAGAAAGTCAGACTCTTGGGCCCCATCCCTGACCAACTGAATCAGGATCTGCATGTTAACAAGATCCCCAAGTGCTTTGCATGCACCATCACATCTGAGCAGTACTGTGGCCTAGACGGTTGTAAATATGTGCAAAGCTAACTCGTGCCTTTTGCAGTGATAGCACATGAGCGACATCAGTGCCGAGAAAAGCACCACACATATCATTCTCCATTTATAAGATAATCTCACTGCATTCTGAGTGGCCAAAGGACTTGGCATAAAATCATAGCACGCACAGCTTTCTTACAGCAAGAAATGTGCTAATATCGCCTGCAATTTTAATCATTATAATAAAATTAAAGAGTTGAGTGGTAGTAGAATATATTTTGTATTGATCAAATTAAGCTTTGTTTATTAGTAAGTGAATCCTCCAGCATATTAAATGGATATTGAAAATTCAGCATTTATTAAATCTTTTAAAAAGCTGAGTAATAATGGTGATGTCAGTAGGCTTGTGGACTTAGAAAAATTAAGGATAATAGTCTTTTGGTGATTCAACCATTCTTTTATAATCTGTGCAATTCAAGCCCTGATGCTCAAAGATGGTGTAGGAGAGAACAAAAGTCAAAATAACCATAGAACTAAATTAAAATGACTAATTAGTTTTTATTGTTCAATCAGAGGCAGGAATGTTTTGTTAAAGTTTGCCCTTTTTGTCTCTTTGTCACATTGAACGGGATTAGCTGGGGTTCAGGGCATTAGATCTGGAAAGAATTTACACATGGTAGACCCCAACTGAAGCAAAGTGTATAGACTCTGATGACTAGGAGAGGGAAGCTATGTTCTTTCAAATGAACACACAAGGTGGATGCTTCAGGGCTGGGCCACCTATTAAACCACTTTGAGAAATCACACTAAAATAATTTGCACTTTACACTCTTCTTTTTTCCTTTATGACAACATTCTTTCAGCAAACTAATGTTGCTTTGAATATTAAATGTACTTTCTAGAGTTTCTTAGTCCTGGTGAGGCAACATTTGCAACAAAAATGTCTCTTGCTTTTGACTCCTCCTTTCATCATCATCCAAGCACAGACTCCCTAAACCTCTTAGCAATTTCAAAGCTAGTTTTATCTATCTCTGAACCCAAACTATCATCTATACTGCAGCCAGATTAACTTCACCAAGGCCAGCCTTCATCATATTCCTGCCCAGTCCCTCAGTTGTGTTTGATGCTTTGTGACCCTTTGGACTGTAGCACACCAGACTCTTCTGTCCGTGGGATTTTTCAGGCAAGAATGCTCGAGTGGGTTGCCATTTCCTCCTCCAGGGGATCTTCCCAACTTGGGGATCAAAACCAGGTCTCCTGTGTCCCATGCATTGCAGGCAGATTCTTTACCCGCTGAGCCATAGGGGAAGCCCAAATGCTATACTGGCTTCCTACTGCCAACTAATGTTCCAAAACTTTAAGCTTTTTATTCACAGTCACAGAATACAGTCTGCCACACAGAGCCATGTCTTCTGTGGTAGGAAGAACTGTCTTTTCACTTTGAGGCACCATCTCTTCCCCACTCTGGCCCATTTGTATAATGGGAAATATTTTACTATTTGGCTTTTGAAGTGAAACATATGACCCAGGCTGAACCAACCAGTACATTCACTCCCCCATGGTCACACATATGGCTCAAGCCAACTAACCAGGGCAAATGGACTCTGCTCTAGGACTATGTGGCAGCAGACCAACTCTTCATTAGACTGAGTGTTCTAATGATGTAAGCTGAGAGGTGCCAGTACCTAGCACTTCCAACTGGAGGAGGAAGAGTCTAGGCAAGCTCATGGGGACAATATTTGGCCCTTTAAATAAACCACACTTAAAGCTAGCCTAGCTATGTACTTTTAGTTATTTTAGTTAGGACATTCCCTTTTCTAGTTGAGTTGTGTTTTCTGTCACTTGAAACCAAAAGAATACTTATTAATACAATGTTCTTCCACAAACTGGCCCCTGTGTCTTTTTTCAATTCTGTACAATCCCTAACTTTTGCAATTATTTTTATATCATTCCCCAAAGATAGTACAAGTTACACTTCTGCTCTTTCTCTTGTTTGGAATGTATTCACTCTCCCTACTCCTTTGGAATGAATGTTTATTCATTTAAGGAAAGACAGACCCATCTGAATGCAGAGTTCCAAAGAACAGCAAGGAGAGATAAGAAAGCCTTCTTCAGTGATCAATGCAAAGAAATAGAGGAAAACAATAGAATGGGAAAGACTAGCGATCTCTTCAAGAAAATTAGAGATACCAAGGGAACATTTCAAGCAAAGATGGGCACAATAAAAAACAGAAATTGTATGGACCTAACAGAAGCAGAAGATATTAAGAAGAGGTGGCAAGAATACACAGAAGAACTATACAAAAAAGACCTTAGTGACCCAGACAACCATGATGATGTGATCACTCACCTGGAGCCAGACATCCTGAAGTCCGAAGTCAGGTGGGCCTCAGGAAACATCACTACCAACAAAGTTAGTGGAGGTGGTGGAATTCTAGCTGAGCTATTTCAAATTCTAAAAGATGATGCTGTTAAAGTGCTGCACTCAATATGTCAGGAAATTTGGAAAACTCAGCAGGATCACAGGACTGGAAAAGGTCAGTTTTCATTCCAATCCCAAAGAAAGGCAATGCCAAAGAATGTTCAAACTACAGCACAATTGAAATCGCCAGCAAAGTCATGCTCAAAATTCTCCAAGTAAGGCTGAAACAATACGTGAACCAAGAACTTCTAGATGTTCAAGCTGGATTTAGAAAAGGCAGAGGAATGAGAGATCAAATTGCCAGCATCAGCTAGATCATTGAAAAAGCAAGAGAGTTCCAGAAAAAAATCTACTTCTGCTTTACTGAGTATGCCAAAGCCTTTGTGTGGGTCACAACAAACTAAGGAAAATTCTTAAAGAGATGGGAATACTAGACCACCTCACCTGCCTCCTGAAAAATCTGTATGCAGGGCAAGAAACAAGTTAGAACTGGATATGGAACAATGGACTGGTTCCAAATTGGGAAAGGAGTATGTCAAGGCTGTATATTGTCACCTGTTTATTTAACTTATGTGCAGAGTACATCATGGAAAATACTGGACTGGATGAAGCACATACTAGAATCAAGATTGCTGGGAGAAATATCAATAACCGCAGATATGCAGATGACACCACCCTTATGGCAGAAAGTGAAGAGGAACTAAAGAGCCTCGTGATGAAAGTAAAAGAGGAGAGTGAAAAAGTTGGCTTAAAACTAAACATTCAAAAAACTAAGATAATGGCATCTGGTCCCATCACTTTATGGCAAATAGATGGGGAAACAATGTAAACAGACAGACTTTATTTTTGGGGGCTCCAAAATCACTGCAGATGGTGACTGCAGCCATGCAACTAAAAGGTGCTTGCTCCTTGGAAGAAAAGCTATGACCAACCTAGACAGCATATTAGAAAGCAGAGACATTACTTTGCCAACAAAGGTCCATCTAGTCAAAGTTATGGTTTTTACAGTAGTCATGTATGGATATGAGAGTTGAACCATAAGGAAAGCTGAGTACCAAAGAATTGATGCTGTTGAATTGTGGTGTTGGAGAAGACTCTTGAGAGTCCCTTGGACTGCATGGAGATCCAACCAGTCCATCCTAAAGGAAAGCGGTCCTGAATATTCATTGGAAGGACTGATGTTGAAGCTGAAACTCCAATACTTTGGCCACCTGATACAAAGAACTGACTAATTTGAAAAGACCCTGATGTTGGGAAAAATTGAAGGCAGGAGGAGAAGGGGATGACAGAGGATGAGATGGCTGGATGGCATCACTGACTTGATGGACATAAGTTTGCACAAGCTCGGGGAGTTGGTGATGGACAGGGAAGCCTGGCATGCTGCAGTTCACAGGGTTTCAAAGAGTCAGACATGAGTGAGCAACTGAACTGAAGTTTGGTCTCAAGTTCTATTACCTTCATGAAGTCTTTATGGACTCTCTAGTCTAATACATCCTTTTCTAGGAACTCCATGTTAGAAAATTTTCTTAATCATAAATTTTTTCTTTTGTTTAATTATTTCCATGCTTTTTTAAAACTCCCTATTAGATGTAGGCAGATGGAGACAAGAACTTGTTTTAATTCTTTGTTTTGGTTAAATATCTTAAAGCATCTTGAATGGAAAATTCTCAATAATAATTCAAGAATATTAATTATTTTGGGCGTATTTGGAACAGTATAAAAGCCTTGAAATAAAATAATCTAAAAATAATTTACTCACATTTCCAATATAGTTCTTCTAAATAAAATATTACTGAAAAGGCTGATATTATGTATAATCATACAATGCTAAGATTGGAAAAAAGCCTGTAGCTCTTGTGGCCTGACTACCTCCTTTTTCAAATGGAGAATGTAAGGACCAATGAAGTCAAACAATTATTCTTGACAAGTTTTGACAGATATGAAACAAATAATTTTATTTACAATTGAATAAAGGAATTTTGGAATATTATTAATTCAAAAGTATACTGGTGATGATAGAGTTCAGTTTATGTCACGACAGTGCTGATATCTGAACTTTTTTTTGATGAATTAGTACTCTAAGGGAAGAAATGCAATGGATGAATTGTTAGACATAGGGAAAACTGCAAATCCTCATAAAAGATTTGCACAGGCATTTTAGGAGTGTGATTGAATCAAAGATTTACCTAGTATCAATGAAAATGATCTTGGTTTTGCTACACACGAGAGATTTGATTTTTTAAGAGCGTTCTTGTTAAAGGGAGAGAGAAGCAATATTATATCAATTATACAGGTGATATAATCTACAAAGAATGCAGAATTATTTCTCAAGGTAAATCCATGGTTTCTAATCCTGGTTCAGATAATTCTCTTTTCTTTGTTGTTTTTGTCGTTATTTAGTCATTAAGTCGTATCCAACTCTTTTGTGACTCTATGCACTGGAGCCCACCAGGCTTCTCTGTCCACAGGAATTCCTAGGCAAGAATACTGGAGTTGGTGGCCATCTCCTTCTCCAGGGGATTTTCCTGACCAAGGGCTTGAACTTGCATCTCCTGCATTGCAGGTGGATTCTTTACCCCTGAGCCACCTGGAAGCCCTTTTCTTTTCTTAGGTTATCCTATTCCCATTTGCCTACTGCTAAAATAGACAGTTGTATGCAGGAAGATGAAAATTTAAAGCTTTTTTTTGAGAGAAGAAATAAGATTTTGATGTGGTATACAGTGCCTGTGGGTAAATGCTTATAAAATTATAACTTTTTAGAAGTGAAATAATCTTGATATTTTTTAAAGCTTAGGTGATTTTGTAGGTCAGTGGTAGAGACTAATTTTTAATCCTGCAAAGAATGAATCACTAGATTCATTAGAATCTTGTATAGAAAATTAGAGATACCAAAGGAACATTTCAAGCAAATATAGGCACAATAAAAAACAGAAATGGTATGGACCTAACAGAAGCAGAAGATATTAAGAAGAGGTGGCAAGAATACACAGAAGAACTATACAAAAATGACCTTAGTCACCCAGAAAACCATGATAATGTGATCACTCACCTGGAGCCAGACATCCTGAAGTCCGAAGTCAGGTGGGCCTCAGGAAACATCACTACCAACAAAATTAGTGGAGGTGGTGGAATTCTAGCTGAGCTATTTCAAATTCTAAAAGATGATGCTGTTAAAGTGCTGCACTCAATATGTCAGGAAATTTGGAAAACTCAGCAGGATCACAGGACTGGGAAAGGTCAGTTTTCATTCCAATCCCGAAGAAAGCAATGCCAAAGAATGTTCAAACTACAGTACAATTGCATTCATCTCACTCACCAGCAAAGTCATGCTCAAAATTCTCCAAGTAAGGCTGAAACAATACATGAACCGAGAACTTCTAGATGTTCAAGCTGGATTTAGAAAAGGCAGAGGAACAAGAGATCAAATTGCCAGCATCAGCTGGATCATAGAAAAAGCAAGGGAATTCCAGAAAAAAATCTACTTCTGCTTTACTGAGTATACCAAAGCCTTTGACTGTGTGAATCACAACAAACTGAGGACAATTCTTAAAGAGATAGAAATACCAGACCACCTGACCTGCCTCCTGAGAAATATTGGCTTAAAACTCAATATTCAAAAAATGAAGATCATGGCATCTGGTCCCATTACTTCATGGCAAATAGAAGGTGAAACAATGGAAACAGTGACAGACTTTATTTCCTTGGGCTCCAAAGTCACTGCAGATGGTGATTGCAGCCATGAAACTAAAAGACACTTGCTCATTGGAAAAAAGCTATGACCAACCTAGACTGCATATTAAAAAGCAGAGACAGAAAAAGATAACCAGCCCAGGTTGGGTACATGAGATAAGTGCTCGGGCCTGGTGCACTGGGAAGACCCAGAGGGATTGGGTGGAGAGGGAGGTGGGAGGGGGGACTGGGATGGGGAATACATGTAAATCCATGGCTAATTCATTTCAATGTATAACAAAAACTACTGTAATGATGTAAAGTAATTAGCCTCCAACTAATAAAAATAAATGGAAAAAAAAAAAAAAGGATTCAACTCAAGCAGAAAAAAAAAAAAAAAAGCAGAGACATTACTTTGCCAACAAAGGTCCATCTAGTCAAAGCTGTGGTTTTTTCAGTAGTCATGTATGGATGTGAGAGTTGGACCATAAAGAAGGCCGAACAGCAAAGAATTGGTGCTTTTGAACTGTGGTATTGGAGAAGACTCTTGAGAGTCCCTTGTACAGCAAGGAGATCCAACCAGTCAACTGTAAAGGAAATCAGTCCTGAATATTCATTGGAAGGACTGATGCTGAAGCTGAAACCCCAATACTTTGGCCACCTGATGCTAAAAACTGACTCATTAAAAAAGACCTTATGCTGGGAAATATTGAAGGCGGGAGGAGAAGGGGATGACAGAGGATGAGATGGCTGGATGTCATCATCACCTCAATTGACATGAGTTTGAGTAAGCTCTGGGAGATGGTGAAGACCAGGGAAGCCTGGTGTGCTGCAGTCCATGGTGATACAAAGAGTCAGACATGACTGAGCTATTGAACAACAAAAATCGTTAATATATATCCATAGTCCTGAGTTTATACTTCTACTATTTCTTTTTTGGACTAACTTGTAAGAGTCTCCTAAATTTCACCCTCCCTTTTCTCTTTGTTCTAATAATTTCTCTAAATGAAATAGAGGGTCAACATTCAAAAATAAATGTAAATTAACTAAAACATCCTTCAACTTTTTATATTAACTGGAAGATGAAATCCATATTATTTTCAAGACAAGTAAAGGTCTTTGCTATTTTCCCCTTTCAAGTTTCTTTTCTCACAAGATCCTAATACAATCCAGGATTATCCAGCTGCTGGCTGTCCCTGGCATATGCTGCACTGGATCACACCTCTGTGTCTTCACTCATGCTGTTCCCTTCATTTGTGGCTCTTTCTCTCTCTCTCTTTCTCCTTCATGTGCTGGGGAAGCCACACATTTGTTTCAGGCCATTGTTCAAGTGTCAGCCTCACTGTGAAGTTTTCTCTTACTCCTGCATGCCTTGATTTATGCATCTGCCTCCTCACGAGACTGTGAGGTCCTCTCAGCAGACACTGTGCTTACAAATCACTGTGTCCTCAGGCCTGAGCACAATGCCTGGCACACCATGAGTGCTTATTCAACATTTGTTGAATGAATAAACTTCCCTCTTTCCATTAATAATGTGCCTTGAGTTCTCTGAAGTGATGCATCAGTTTTTAGTGAGTAAATATGCAAAAATAAATGTCAATGCTAATGAGGGAAAAGAAATTGTGGGTTTTGTCTATTAGTCAAAATAAGGAATTGGGCATTCGAAACAAATTGAATCTTGTTAAGCCGCTAATGAAGAGTTATTTTTAGACATATGCAGTATTAACTAAATTAAGATCCACAGAAGGGTAGAGCTGAAAAATATGCTGAAAATTGCCTGGATTATGTAATTAATTTTACAGTGAAGAATCTGAGGCCTAGACAAGTTAAGGGCCTAACTTGATCAAGGCGTCAGTCCTGGCTAACCTCTATGCCCAGCTCAAAAGCACTATAATCCCAGGGCTTGAGCTCTTCACGGAAAGAAGTGTAAAAACTACCTGACCAGCCAGTTGAACCTTCCTGAAAACCAGAATATATGTCAGGGGAGGCCAGTTTTGAAGATCAGTGTTGAAGCAATGCTTCTTCCACTCAATGTGAAAAAGAAACATTTTTGAGGTGAAGTTGGGTAGGTAGGAAATGTGATAGATTCTCTGCTGGAATGAGCTGATAAGGCTCATTTATATCTGCAAGTACTCTTAAAGGGATTGATTCAGTTCAGTAAATGCGAATACAGCCCAAGCTTTGGAACCTCTCAGGCTCTGAGAAGAAAAAATATTCACAACAAAAAGACTGACAATGGGCAATTATACTTAATATACAAATACTTTTATGGATATAGTTTTTAAAGTAAATAATCCAATAGTAACATCAGCAGAGCCTGAATAAAAAAAAATCATAAAATTAAGAAGTATAGATTATCAGTAAATATAAATGATAAACAAAAAGTTAGCAAAAGTAGCAATGAAAGAAATGGTTATTTGAACGTAGGTGCATCATTGCACTTAGGCTGGCAACTTTTTAAAAATAAAATGTTCAGTATTGAGAGACATTTTAAATGAATATTTTCTTACACTATAGGGGGTATTGTCATTAGTACAACTTTTCCAGAGGACAGTTTCACAATATGGATCAAGAGCTTCAAAATGTTTATGCCTGGTGACAGTATTTTCACTTTCAAGAATTTAAAAATCATCACAAATTTATGAAGATTTATATATGAAACATTGCTTATTATAATGAATAATTAAAATAAATGTCCAACAATAAGAAAATGATAATTTATTAATTTGGATATGACGGAACACTATACATCTTTAAAAATAATGATTTGGAAACTAAAGCATGAAAAGGTGTGAGTAAAATATTAATGGAAAAAGTGGTCTCTGTATTAATATTAACATTGTGTGCACACACATACATTATATATATATATATGTATAATTCCTTGCTACAGTGAGCAACACTCACTGTAGGAACATTCATTGTAATCACTTGTAAAAAAATTACCCTGAATTGACTAACCAAATTCATTATCACTATCACTAAATTCACACTATCCAAATTCATTATCTAAATTAAAAACATAAGAATACACATTATCTACCAGCAAATAGTCTCATTTTGAAAATGAGACATATTTTTTTTTTTTAAACACACACATTCAGCATGAGACGGGTGCTCAGGGCTGGTGAACTGGGAAGACCCAGAGGGATGGGATAGAGAGGGAGGCGGGAGGGGGGATCAGGATGGGGAACACATGTAAATCCATGGCTGATTTATGTCAATGTATGGTAAAAACCACTACAATATTGTAAAGTAATTAGCCTCCAATGAATAAAAATGGAAAAAATAAAAATAAAAACAAAACTATAAAGGATTTGCAATACTGTTTAGGGAAGACTTTCAGTTGCCCCTCAGTCTTGGCAAGAAGGTGTAGAGATTGCTGCAGGCTCACTGCACCTGTTACCTGAAGGAGTGTTGTAAACAAGCCATGTGTTATCACTACTATCTTCCCCACCCTCTCTCTCTCTGATGGTCTAGACATTCAACACTACCAGAGATCACTTCTGTGAGGCACCTAAGGGTTCTACCAGCCCAGGTCCAACTGAGCTCTTATTTTTATCTAACTCATTAGTTAATCATTTATGTTACAATACGTATTTTCTATAATATAGAGGGAAGGCATAATTTGTATTTGCTAACGTACAAGTCTCCATGTGTACTGCATATAAACATACCTATTTATGAGTTCATTAAGAGTTTAATAATTACATGATTGGTGTTTTATATGTTTTATATTATGCAGTAATTCTTGGTGAATTGTTACATTTGTGTATGAGTATTTTAATGACTTTTGAGGAAATTATCTGGCAGGTTTTGATGGGTTGAGAACTTTTTGTATCTAGAGTACTGAACTATGACTCCTGTTAATTGAATATCCAACATTTTTTGAGAAGAAGGTTACATTCAGATAATGAAGGTAATGAGAGATTTTTGAGAGTATTTTTGATTTTTTAAACTGAAATTAAATGCCCCTGAAATATTGGTAGTACCTTCTCTGTGATACTGTGAGTTTATGTTGTTTTACACTATATTTCCATGTTTTCTGAATTTTGTAAAATAAGGTTTTGCCATTAAGTTTTTCCAGTAAAGAAAAAGATATAAAGAAGGATGTCTCAAGACTTTACTTCAGTAACATCAGTGAAGCTGAATCACATTTGTATAAGGGGTGTGGGAAGAATGTGTTTTTGCATAAATTTATCATGGTTAAAAACCCAATTTTATGATATGGGTTCTGAGAAAAGAGTTCATGATTAATTACTTCACCAAATTCTCTTTTTTTTCTTTTGCATCTTAAGAATTTATGTTACTTTGTGTCTCTTGAGTGGTATCGTGAGCCAGCAACTAGAATCACAAATTCTCGGCGTTTAATATTAGTACAAATTGCGTTTATATTATTCGTAAAGAAGGAACAAGAATATTTACAAATATTGTTAAAACTGTGTTTCTGTAACTCAGCTGTCCTCAGTTTCTCCAGTTTTGGGTAAGAGCAATGGAGGTTCTTTGTAGCACTTTGTTCTCAGGAATTTTTGTTTATTCTTACTTCCTTTTTTTAAGACTTCCCAGGGCATACTCATAGGTCCCCTGTTCACCTGGACTGCTTCTTTGGGTTTCTTGCTTTCTCATAACTATTTTTCCAACAAATCACACAACTTAGTCCCATGTGTGAACATAGGACCAAAACAAAATTCCCCAAACTTGTAAGACCAGCCTGTGATTTTCAATAAAATTTTAAAGAAAGCTTGAAGTTAAACAGAACAGAGTTTATAATGTAGAAGGTAGAAAATACAACCTGGGGGTAGATATTGCTATTTCTAACTGGTCATTCTCCCATTTTCCTTGGCTACTGCCATATTAGAGTGGCTCTTCTTTCTCATTTAGGATTGATTTTGAGCAAGTACTCTCAGTTCTTGAGTCCCTGGATTCAAGAACTTGGACATTTCTGGATTCCAGAAGTGATTCTCAGTGAAGAGGGCCTTTTATTTATTATGCAGAGTAATGTTACTCCTCAGTGTCCATTTGAGATCAGGACCTTCCTCTTTCAGTTGCCTTCCAAAGGCCCCTTATTTTTCAAATGAGAGAGTTCTGAGTGTAAAAGGTGAAGCCAAGACCCTCTCATGAATACCAGAAAGAAGGACAGAAATTTTGAAACTGAAGGATATCTCAAAAAGTTTCAAAGCTCTTAGCATCAACTATTTGGTCTTAGCTAAACTCAAAGAATTTTATCTCTCTCTCCATTATCTGACTGCCCCCCTCTCCCCTTCTTCGCCAATTGTCTGCTATTCTCTCAGAAGTCTTTGCAAACAAAAAAGTTTTCCAAGTATTTGCATTAGTATGTCAAGGCAACCCTAATATTGGTTGGTTGGGAGTATGTGTGAGGTTGTTTTCCAAAACAGACTTTAGCAGTCATGCTTTATTTTATCCCTGTTACCTTTCTAATGAGCCAGGGATGGGAAATTAAAATGACTCTACTAAAGTCATTATTATCAATTTAAGATATGCAAGATGTCACTGAATTCCAGGTCAGATGCACACCAGGCATTTGCAGCTTTTGTAAATCACTGAATATTATTAGGCCTTAGTTTCATCACCTGTAAAATGAGAATAACAATACCTATTATTAAGATATGTTCCAAAGATTGTAAATAAATTCCGTAGAACACTGGGCATGCTGTCTTACACATCATAGGTAACTAATAAATTTTGACTACTGTGAGTATAATTATATAGTTTACATCAACTCCTTTACTCCTAGTTCCCTTTGTCAATCACCTGTCAAAAACCTATTCTGATTAAATCCAATCATCTGCTATTTTGATACCAGCTACATATTGCTGGTCTCATCTTAAAATTCAGGGCCAAAAATCACATGCAGGTCTTTGTGCTGCCCAGCAACCTTTCCTTATTTTCTTAGTCAATCTACTGTCTCATGTTTCTGATCCTCAATGCCTCTTTCCCTCAACTCACTCTCAGTTGACTACTTCAGTTTCTCATGTCACCAGGTAAATAGGAAAAACCTAGAAGATAATCTCCATACTCTCCTACCACCTCATCTATTAATTTACCTGCATCTGTGCCTGAATGCTTTACCTTCCTTCTGTTTCAAAAGACAAAAGCTCTGCTCCTGGGCCCAATTCTTTCCCTTGTGAACGGGATCCCATTCTCTCTTCTCTCCTCAAGAACTTCATGCTTGCAACTTTCCGTTTCTCTCTTACATTATAAACTGTCCCCACTTTACTGCTTATTTCCATTAGCCTAAAACATGGATATCTTCCACTTAAAGCCACATATTCCTGACTCCTCTTTCCTTCCCAACTATCAATCTTTTCTCTGTTCCTTTATAGCTAAATTCTTCAAAAGATTAGACTATTCTAGATGTTTTTGCTTCTCCTTTTCTAATTTCTTAGGAATGCAATCCCTTTGGCCTTTTGACTATCCTGCATCACCAAAACTGCTTTGTTCAGGTCAATAATGACCTAATTGTCAATTCTCAGTCACCATCTTATTTGACCTACTGGCAGCATCTGATACTTTCTAGGACACCACTTTCTTTTGGTTTCTTTTGACCTCACTGCTGCTTCTTCCTCTCCATGGCTGGTTCATTTTCAGGTGTGCATTAGGGCTCGGTCCTTGGGCCCAGTCTTTATCTCAATTCATTCTTTGGATGATCTCATTCAGTCCCAGGACTTCTTTATATGTACAATTCAACACTTTTGTCTCCAGCCCCATTCTTGCACCTGAACGCCAGACTCGGATTTCCAACTGCTTATTTGACATTTCCACTTAAATGCCTAATAAACATTTCAAACCTAATAGTCCCCCACGTCAAAGTCTTATTTCCCACTTCCCTCTAAATCTGTTATTTCCATAGCTTTCCCATTTTTCTAGTTGCTGCCTTCTGGCACACTAGCTTCCCTACTCTTCCTCTACCACCCCACGGATACTTCAACTTTGGAAATTTGTACATAGAAAGTTCTTCCTCCAGTTATATATAGTGCTCATCTCTCACTTCCTTCAGGCCTTTACTCAAAAGTCATTATCAAATATGCCTCTCATCATTCTAACTAAAATAGTTTATTTGACTGTAGTCCCAGTTTCTAGTTCAGAGCTCCTAAAACCACTGGATTTCCAGTGAGGAAAGTGACACAGGTGCCTTTTATTATGTTAATAAGGTGACTTTTGATTGCACCTCAGTATGGAGGCTGGTTACCAGTAGAGTCAACCAGGTGATCAGAGAATTAGAACTTTGAGTCTTCCCTCACTTTCAACTTCTGGGGAGAGAGGAGGGACTGATGCTTCGATTCAGGTGACAATTGTCAATGACTTACTCAATCGCGTCTACATAATGAAACCTCCATAAAAATATTAAAGTTGCAGGATATAAAATTAACACACAGAAATCCCTTGCATTCCTATACACTAACAATGAGAAAACAGAAAGAGAAATTAAGGAAACAATACCATTCACCAATGCAACAAAAAGAACAAAATACTTAGGAATATATCTACCTAAAGAAACAAAAGACCTATACATAGAAAACTATAAAACACTGATGAAAGAAATCAAAGAGGACACAAACAGATGGAGAAACATACCGTGTTCATGGATTGGAAGAATCAATATTGTCAAAATGGCTATACTACCCAAAGCAATCTATAGATTCAATGCAATCCCTATTAAGCTACCAACGGTATTTTTCACAGAACTAGAACAAATAATTTCACAATTCGTATGGAAACACAAAAAACCTTGAATAGTCAAAGTAATCTTGAGAAAGAAGAATGGAACTGGAGAAATTAACCTGCCTGACTTCAGACTATACTACAAAGCCACAGTCATCAAGACAGTATGATACTGGCACAAAGACAGAAATATAGATCAATGGAACAGAATAGAAAGCCCAGAGCTAAATCCACACACCTATGGACACCTTATCTTCGACAAAGGAGGCAAGGAGATACAATGGAAAAAAGACAACCTCTTTAACAAGTGGTGCTGGGAAAACTGGTCGACCACTTGTAAAAGAATGAAACTAGAACACTTTCTAACACCATACACAAAAATAAACTCAAAATGGATTAAAGATCTAAATGTAAGACCAGAAACTATAAAACTCATAGAGGAGAACATAGGCAAAACGCTCTCTGACATAAATCACAGCAAGATCCTCTATGACCCACCTCCCAGAATATTGGAAATAAAAGCAAAAATAAACAAATGGGACCTAATGAAACTTAAAAGCTTTTGCACAACAAAGGAAACTATAAGCAAAGTGAAAAGAAAGCCCTCAGATTGGGAGAAAATAATAGCAAATGAAGCAACAGACAAAGGATTAATCTCAAAAATATAAAGGCAACTCCTGCAGCTCAATTTCAGAAAAATAAATGACCCAATCAAAAAATGGGCCAAAGAACTAAACAGAAATTTCTCCAAAGAAGACATATAGATGGCACAAACACATGAAAAGATGCACAACATCACTCATTATCAGAGAAATGCAAATCAAAACCACAATGAGGTACCATCACACGCCAGTCAGGATGGCTGCTATCCAAAAGTCTACAAGCAATAAATGCTGGAGAGGGTGTGGAGAAAAGGGAACCCTCCTACACTGTAGGTGGGAATGCAAACTAGTACAGCCGCTATGTAAAACAGTGTGGAGATTTCTTAAAAAGCTGGAAATAGAACTGTCATATAACCCAGTAATTCTACTTCTGGGCATACACACCGAGGAAACCAGATCTGAAAGAGACACGTGCACCCCAATGTTCATCGCAGCACTGTTTATAATAACCAGGAAATGGAAGCAACCTAGATGCCCATCAGCAGACGAATGGATAAGGAAGCTGTGGTACATATACACCATGGAATATTACTCAGCCATTAAAAAGAATTCATTTGAATCAGTTCTAATGAGATGGATGAAACTGGAGCCCATTATACAGAGTGAAGTAAGCCAGAAAGATAAAGACCATTACAGTATACTAACACATATATATGGAATTTAGAAAGATGGTAATGATAACCCTATATGCGAAACAGAAAAAGAGACACAGATGTACAGAACAGACTTTTGGACTCTGTGGGAGAAGGCGAGGGTGGGATGTTTTGAGAGAACAGCATCAAAACATGTATATTATCTAAGGTGAAACAGATCACCAGCCTAGGTTGGATGCATGAGACAAGTGCTCGGGCCTGGTGCACTGGGACGACCCAGAGGGATCGGGTAGAGAGGGAGGTGGGGGTGGGGGGATCGGGCTGGGGAATACATGTAAATCCATGGCTGATTCATGTCAATGTATGACAAAAACCACTACAATATTGTAAAGTAATTAGCCTCCAACTAATAAAAATAAATGAAAAAAAAATTAAAGGACAAAGTTCAGAGAGCTTCTGGGTTGGTGAACCAGTGGAGATCAGGAGGAGTGGCCTTGGAGAGGGCAGGGAAGCCCTGTGCCCCTTCTCCATACCTTGCCCTATACATCTTTTCCATCTGGCCATTCCTGAGTCATACCTTTTTATAATAAACCAGTGTTCTATTAGGTTGGTGCCAAAGGAATTGTGGTTTTGCACTGTTGAAATTTGCCATTTGATAATGGAATACATTCTTAAACAAATGTGGTTATGTTATACATCATTTTAATGTGCATTTCTCACTTTATGTTTTTTTTTTGCTAGTAACTTTTTACTAGCTGTTATTTTATATTTATTTTAGACTATAGAAATAATGTTAGACAAAAAGCAAATTCGAGCAACTTTTTTGAGTTCAAATGGGTCATAAATCAATGGAGACAACTCACAACATCAACAACACATTTGGCCCAGGAACTGCTAATAAACATACAGTGCAGTGGTGGTTCAAGCAGTTTTGTAAAAGAGACAAGAACCTTGAAGATGAGGAACATAGTGGCTGCCTATTTGAAATTGACAATGACCAATTGAGAGGATCATTAAAGTTTATCCTCTTACAACTACACAAGTTACTGCAGAACTTACCATTCTGTGGTCATTCAGCATTTGAAGCAAATTGGAAAGGCAACAAAGTTTGATAAGTGGGTGCCTCATGAGCTGACCAAAAAAAAAAAGTCATTTTGAAGTGTTGTCTTCTCTTATTGTATGCAACAATGAACTGTTTCCTGATCAGACTGTGATGTGTGACAAAAAGTGTATTTTATATGACAACCAGCGATGGCCAGTTCAGTGGTTGGACCAAGAAGAAGCTCCAAAGCACTTCCCAAAGCCAAAGTTGCACCAAAAAAGGTCTTGGTCACCTTTTTATTTGGTGGTCTGCTGCCTGTCTGATTTGCTACAGCTTTCTGAACCTTGGAAAAATCATTACATCTGAGAAGTATGCTCAGCAAATTGATGAGATACACCAAAAACTGCAATATCTGCAGCTGGCATCAGTCAAAGAAAGGGCCCAATTCTTCTTGACAATGCCTGACCACACATCGCATAGATAATGCTTCAAAAGTTGAACGAATTGGTCTATGAAGTTTTGCCTCATCCACCATATTTACCTGACCTCTTGGCAAGTGACTACCAGTTCTTCAAACATCTCAACTTGTTGCAGGGAAAATGCTTCCACAACCACCAGGAGGCAGAAAAAGCTTTCCAAGAATTCATCAAATCCTGAAGCATGGATTTTTATGCTACAGGAATGAACAAACTTATTTCTCATTGGCAAAACTGTGTTGGTTGTAATGGTTCCTATTTTGACTAATAAAGATGTATTTGAGCCCAGTTAAAATGATTTAAAATTCATAGTCCAAAACCACAATTACTTTTGTATCAACCTAATAGTAAGTAAAATGCTTCACTGAGTTCTGTGAGCTGCACTAGCAAATTAATTGAACCCAAGGAAGTTGGCCCCAGAATCTAAAGTTGGTCAGTCAGAAGCTCACATGATAACCTGGACTTACAATTGGCATTTGAAGTGAAGGACAGTCTTGTGAGACTGAGTCCTTAACCTTTTGAATTTGATGCTTACTTCAGGTAGATAGTGTCAAAATTGAGTTACATGGTAGGATACCCATCTGGTGTTTGAGAATTGCTGGTGTGTGGGGGAAGCCCTACATTCCCCCCAAAACACATTAAAATTGGTGTTTAAAATCCTTAGTCCCCTTAAATGAAATACTGGTTCTACAAAAGAAAGACTGATTATTGTTATATCCATATAAATACATACACATATACAAACACACAAATACACACATGCATATACATACATGTTATATATAATGTACACACATACATGAATGTATATTTGCATTTCATGCCTGTGTTACAACTCTGATGAACAGACTACAGTCCTGAGGCCCTTCAACTACGTTTAAGTTATATTTACACAGGGCAGTATTCAGTCTGGACTCCTTCTCCGTGAAGCACTTTCTCTACTTGACCTCATGTTCTGCTTGCTTTGAAGTGTGTTTTTCTCATTTTCTCACTCAATGTTGACTTCTGCTGATACAAACCTATATTTTTGCTTCATATCATATCTAACCACAACAAATGACTTCAACTGTTATGCTTGACTCACTTTAAATAGCCACGTCTAGCCTGCCCAGTGATTTGCCCTGACAGATCAATTTCCTTACTGTGTTTTTCACCTGCTGCGTGGTGGCATAGCCATGTACCATAACGTCCTGCCTAGTGCTTCACTATTATACTGTACTCTAAGTGCCTTCTGGGTGGAAAGAAAAAAGAAAGTAACTCAAATACATCCCATCAAGTAGCTGCAAGGGCACTTGGACAGCTTTCAATGAAGACATGGGGATACACACTTTTCAAACCGTAAAACGTCTTATATGGCAGCAGATTTGAAGAAAGCTACTCAGTCACTATTAGAGTTTTAAACAAGTCTTTGAATCCCGTGGTTTCTTATCTACTGACTCTTTTGTTTCTGGAGAAGTCATCATTTCTCAATAGTCATTAAATGGCAGAAACAATTTTTTCCTCCTATGAAGCAGCTACCGGGAGCACAAAAATCTACCTAAGAACGTTTATAGGTTCTTAGTGGGAGTGAGCAATGTTATAATCTTCTAGAAGGCAACCTAGAAAAATGTGTTACATTACAAAATGTATAAATTTGTTGGCCCAAAATTTCACTGCAAGAAATTTATCATAAGAGTATACTCATTAAAGTTTATCATGATAAAAATTCAAGGATGTTCATTGCAGCACTCTGAAATAGAAAACTTTTGGAAACCGTCTAAAGTCAGCAGGGTCTTGTTTAAAGTGGACTTTGGGAGATGAAATTTTATGTGATCATTACAAAAGACAAGATAATTTTTATTATGTGTTTAAGTGGAAAAATGGTTAAGGACATATTAATGATTTAAAAAACATACTATAGAACACTATATAAAATATGAACATATTAACTCAAAATATCTGTTTGTGCATAGAAATCCAGGCTATGTTAAAACTTAACAGTGGATATTGCTAGGGATTGGAAATACAGGAGGGGTGTGTGTGTGTGTATGTGTTGCAGGGCTGGGGAGGAGAGTGTGTGGAGATGAAAGGGAACTCTCTTGGGTCACTTTTTTTACTACTTGATATTTAGAGAGAAAATTATAAAATTGTTTTATAATAAAAACAAGTATTTTAATTTTGAAAAAATTTTTCTGAGAGCATTTGAAATTTTTAGTACAATAACATCTTCTAGGATTATTGTTGTTACTATGCCAATCTTGGGAGAAGGAAATGGCAACCCACTCCAGTATTCTCGCCTAGAGAATCCTGTGGACAGAGGACCCTGATCGGCTGCTGTCCATAGGGTCACACAGAGTCGGACATGGCTGAAGAGACTTAGCATGCATGCGTGCATGCATTGGAGAAGGAAATGGCAACCCAGTCCAGTATTCTTGCCTGGAGAATCCCAGGGACAGAGGAGCCTGGTGGGCTGCCGTCTATGGGGTCGCACAGAGTCGGACACGACTGAAGCGACTTAGCATTAGCAGCAGCAGCATGCCAATCTTCTGTCACTTTATGTCTCCAGCACCAAGGCACTTTTGGGGTGATGGGCCCATTATTTCCTTACCTTATTTCACTACAGTGAAACTAGTATTTACCCTCAGCAATGCCTTCATATAATTGAGTTTTCATAAAATATTTAATAGTGTTAGACATTTTAAATTCCCTCTCTCTTATCTATATACCTACATACCCATATAAATTCATGTACTGCAAAGTAGCTCCAGCGTTTTTAATATAGAAAGGCAGCTATTGGATTTGCTGATGAAACATCTACCACTGGGGTCTCTTGACAGTGACAAAAAGTATGAGCCATGTTCTCAGGCTTCATGGTTGCAGCAGTGTTCTCTGAGGATCCAAATACTGCTTATTTTCTCCTCATGCACCCAAAAGCTACCTCATTACTGTGAAGTGTTCTTCAGATACAGATAGAACAAGCCTAGTCATAACATCTCAGAAACTTGGTGGCAAATACTTCTTGTTGCAAAATAAAACACAAATTATATCTGGTGATGTGCTTTTCTTTTGTAAAAAGTATAAAAGGACAGAAGAACTGGTGGTTCCTATGCTTCATAATTTTGCTAAGCAAGTTCTTTGGATTGGAAAGAGATTGCCTCCTTTCATGCTGAGGGAAGCAGAAATGGAAATTATTCCCCTTGTTGCTTAGCTCAAACACTTGGGAATTTATTGGCAGTTCAGCAAGAATAGCTAAAGAAAAGGAGAAAAGGCTAAGCAATCTGTATTTGGGCAAGTTTTTCTTTTGCAGATACAATCACGTGAGATCAGGTGTCCTTTGAGGCCATTAAAAAGGACTTGTGGAAAAGGAAAAAGCTATTCAGAATTAACCCCTTAAAGAAATGTAAGAAACAGCTGTCTTCTTCTGGGGACTCCCTCCCCAGTTTGCAATCCCTGCTCTTCCTCACCCAGAAAACCATCCAGCCTGCCTGTTCATTCATCCCTTGCCCACCCTGATGCTGCAAAACAAAGTTTACCTGACTCACGTTCCGTTCTCATGGGGCCCAGAAGTTAGGCAGGTATGTAATGGAAAAAACCCTCATTAGTCTTCTGATGCGTTGGCTTTTAGAGTTTCTTTATAAGAGATGGAAAGTGAAAGTTGCTCAGTCCTGTCTGACTCTTTGCAACCCTATGGACAATATACAGTCCATGGCATTCTCCAGGCCAGAATATTGGAGTGGGTAGCCTTTCCCTTTTCCAGGGAATCTTCCCAGCCCAGGGATTGAACCTAGGTCTTCTGCATTGCAAGTGGATTATTTACCAGCTGAGCCACATGGGAAGCCCATAATATAAGAATTTATGAGGATCAAATGGCATATAATGAGTGTAAGAGCTTTATGGCTTGTCAAACATTATATAAAGTTGCTATGATCACTTTCTGTCCCTAATACTCAAAACTCTGTGAGCTTATGCAGGTCACTCTTTGGTTTCCTTTGCTGTAGGTAGGATGAAGACAGTGAATTCCTCTCCAGCCTTAAAGTCCTGTGGGTTATCAAAGTCGATAGATGTTAAATGGTATTTTAACACAGGTCTTTCTAAAGCACCTCTTCAGTGCAGGAAAGTGATTAATAGCCTCAAGGTGATAACAGAAGAACTATTTTGGGCAAGAAGAGCAATGAGAATACCTTTGGTGGTTTCCAAATCTTGGTGCTTCTGTTGAACCAAGCTGGGATGGTGTGCCCAGCATTCTAGGAGGAATGCTAAGGTAGGGAATCAGTCTTGATTCCCTACACGCCTTAGGCTAACAACTTGATATGGGAAGTTTCAAAGATTTTCTTTTGTTAATGAACAAAGTACAATATCATTCGAATGTTTTTAATGATTTTTTTCCCTTTCATGAACTAGCTACTTTTCAAAATTTATAATAGTATTCTTTCTCCCTAAAACATTGAGAGTCTTTCCAATCTTGAGAGCTATCATTAATATAAATTAGGTTCATGGGTCACTTGCTGAAAAGACCAAGCCAATTATACTGGTCCAAAGACCTAAGGCAGAATTTGGTATCCTAGAAATAAGTTCAGCTTGAAATAAGTGTCTTATCTATCAGTTGCCTTTAACATTCAAGGTTCTTTTGTTTTCCCAAGGAGTACTTGTGAGGATCTAATTGTCTGATTTACATATGCCCTGTATACATTTCCCCTGGCTTATAGGATTGTCTGCAGCAGGGATTAGAGGTAGAGGACATGGTTAAGGGAGACTTTGATAGGACTGGCACTCTAGGCCCTAATAGGCCATTAATGGTATCTCTACTTATGCATACATCATCTCACTCCATCGTCCCATGAACCCGGTAAAGAGACAGAGTGGAAGATGGCCACCATTTTTTAGACTCTCCTCCTAGTAAGAGACTGGATCTGTGTTCCCTGTTCGTGAATCTGGGTTTGCCTAGTGATTTCAACTTCTTGTCTCATAGGACAAACTCTCCAAGAGCCCTGATCTGCCTTGTGAGAAGACTAATTTCTTTGTGATTGTCCTACTGGAGAGAGCACATGTAGGTACCTTGGGCCACAGTCCCAACTGAGCCTGGCCTTCCACAGAATCTTCCAAAGGCACAGATATGAGAGTGAGAGCATCTTGGACCTTCAGAACAGTCTATACTTAATGAATGAAGTGACCTCAATTGATGCTGGAGGAAGCAGATACATTACCTGCTCAATTTTCTGATCCAAGAATCATAAGCTAAAACAAAATGGCTGTCATTTTAAGCCACTAAATTATAGGATAACTTGTTACACAGCCATAGTTAGATAACTGGATCAGATTATAATAATCCCATTTTATAGATGATCTCTGAAAAGAGGTCCAGAATGCTATTGTGACTCTCTATTACTAACTTTCTAACCTATCTGATCTCTTTTGCCTTAAACTGATAGAAATCTTTTTTGGGCAAAAGTGAAACATTTATAAATTCAATAAAATACTCATCATTGCCACACTCAATTTATGGCCCTGTTTTAGAGTTGCCAAATTACATACAGTGTTTAAGTATCTAAAGTATATTCATTGTTTATCAATGCAATTCAAATCTGGCATCCTACATTTTTGTTTGCTACATCTGGGAACATTATCCCCTGTGAACTGTTTCCTATCTACTGACTTTGCTACTCATTTGATTCAGGGGGATCTCAACAGACAGCTGTAGTCCAAACCTACCAGGCTAGGAAATGGTAAACAGGTAACCAGAGTTCAAAATGGTTTATGTGAAGCCTGAGGGAATGTCTTCACCAAACATCGGCCCCACACAGAACTCCAGCTAAAGAAAAAAAAAAGTTGATGTATTTCCTGCTTCCACTCTCCAGCCTCCCTGCCTATCTCTTTTTCCAATCCTGGTATCCATTCCCACGAGGCCCTGCTCAAACTGGCTCTTATTGTATAATCATCTGTATATTAAATATGTATTCAGAATCTACCATGTGTCAGGCACAGTCAGCAGTGGTTACCAAGGACTAAATCTATAAAAGAAGGCCTCAGGGCAGAAGAGGAAAGAATTACCACACACTCAGAAGCAACACGATGCATTTTGTATTTCAGCGTGTGCCACCAGGTCCTGTGAGAAGGTCTTATAAAGAAGGTTCTGTTTGAGTTGGGAGCTGACAGAGAAGTAGGAGTTGTCAAAGTTCCCAGTGAAGGGGTCTGGTGGGTGAAGAACATTTCAGTAAGAAGGAGCAGCAAGTGAAATCCCCTGGAATATCCAGTGTGGCTGCAGTGGGGAGGAGGTAATTCAAGGCTGGAAAGGAAGTTACACTTTGAGAATCTTCATGGCTAGCTAAGGTAACAGGATATTTTTTCAAATGGACACTGTCAGAAATGAAGATTTTTAAGTCAACAAGTTATATGACAAGATTCAATTTTTAGATATTTCTGGGAGCAGTGCGGAGGACTGACCAGAGTAGGAAGACAAAAGAGTGACTGTTCTGCTAATTCTGGGGTGACAATGAGATGTTAAACTGGTTAGGGGCATTGGAACTGGAGAGGAGAGGCAGAATTCAAAAGAATTCTATAAGAGAATGATGAGTGCCATGACAGCTTGTTAAAAATAGTTTTATAGATGGTCTTTGATTATTAGAAGTCATCAATATACACATAAATACATTCTTAGTGGAAAATTCCAGAATCTATGACAATGGCTGTTTAAATATCTTCAAAACAAATTTGGGAGATGATTCTCTATTTTGTCTAGTCTTAAGAATTTTCTGATTGTAACCTTTATGAAAAATACTTCTGAAAGTAAATTTCAAACAAATTTGTTTTACTAGTCCTAAATTAGGTTTAGAAAGTCAAAGCAAAATGGACGGTTGGAATAATATCCAGATAATTTGGACAAATTTCCTGCTGAGCTAAGTTCATACCTTTCCATTTATTAGTTACATGATGATGGCCAGTGCTCTTACACTTTATATCTTGTGCCCTCAGCTATAAAATGAGGAAAACAATGCTTGCCAGCCTACCTAACAAAATTATCATGGAGACCAATTATGAAAACTATTATATAATATACAGCCATTGCTATTAACATCTTACACTAGTAATGTAATAATAATATGAGCATTTGCTGAGTGCTTACAATGTATTAGACTCTGCTAAGGGAGTTAATTGTAATTCTCATTAATTTTTTTTTCTGTTTATTTTATTTTTTTTTCCATTTATTTTTATTAGTTGGAGGCTAATTACTTTACAACATTGCAGTGGTTTTTGTCATACATTGAAATGAATTAGCCATGGATTTACATGTATTCCCTATCCCGGTCCCCCCTCCCACCTCCCTCTCCACCCGATTCCTCTGGGTCTTCCCAGTGCACCAGGCCCGAGCACTTGTCTCATGCATCCAACCTGGGCTGGTGATCTGTTTCACCCTAGATAATATACATGTTTCGATGCTGTTCTCTTGAAACATCCCACCCTCACCTTCTCCCACAGAGTCCACAAGTCTGTTCTGTACATCTGAGTCTCTTTTTTGTTTTGCATATAGGGTTATTGTTACCATCTTTCTAAATTCCATATATATGTGTTAGTATACTGTAATGGTCTTTATCTTTCTGACTTACTTCACTCTGTATAATGGGCTCCAGTTTCATCCATCTCATTAGAACTGATTCAAATGAATTCTTTTTAATGGCTGAGTAATATTCCATGGTGTATATGTACCACAGCTTCCTCATCCATTCATCTGCTGATGGGCATCTAGGTTGCTTCCATGTCCTGGCTATTATAAACAGTGCTGCGATGAACATTGGGGTGCATGTGTCTCTTTCAGATCTGGTTTCCTAGGTGTGTATGCCCAGAAGTGGGATTGCTGGGTCATACGGCAGTTCTATTTCCAGCTTTTTAAGAAATCTCCACACTGTTTTCCATAGCGGCTGTACTAGTTTGCATTCCCACCAGCAGTGTAAGAGGGTTCCCTTTTCTCCACACCTTCTCCAGCATTTATTGCTTGTAGACTTTTGGATAGCAGCCATCCTGACTGGCGTGTAATGGTACTTCATTGTGGTTTTTATTTGTAATTCTCATTAATTTTTACAGTGACTTATGAGACAGATACAGTTATGATCCCCACTTTACAGATGAGGTAACTGAGTCAGAGAGATATTAAATAAATGGCCAACATCACATAGGTAGTATGTGATGGAACTGCAATTCTAATGCAGGTAATCTTGGTCTCCCATCCATCCTTATTCTGACTACATAGTACTGCACCCTTGCATCCTTCTATGTAGCTCTTTATAATTTACACTCTGGTCACACACACGTGTTTATGTAAAGAATTACTGAGTGAATCTTGTTGAGTACCTACTATATCTCAAAAATTGTGTTTGGCACTCATTTAGTCCTCACACCTGTGAAGTAATTATTATGAACCCCTGTTTATCTGGTGAGGAAATTTAGGTTAAAAGTTAAACAATTTCCCCAAGGTCACATAGATAAGCCTCAGGACTGGACGGAGTAAGGTATCAATAATCTAACTAATGGTAACTACTGGAGCTCGGATTTAAAGTCAGGTCTCCTAATTTCACACGATTTTTCATTGCTTAATGGTACCTCACATGCTCATACATCCATATGCCTCCATGTGCACTTTCAAATGGGAATCTGTGCCATAAAGGAACCTGTGACTTGCCGACTGGAATCCACTGCTTCCACCATCAGTGCCTGCTGTTAGGAGTCATCACTGCTCCTTATGTACCTTCTGCATAGAGGTGTGATGACAGAGAACAGCTTGGCCTGAAGAATGTTATAGAAGAATTTCCTGACCTGTGTTCATGATGCCCCCTGCGTTTAATGCTCGCAGGCCAGGTGCTGTCTAAAGCCCAGTATCTCTCGGTTAACTCTATGATAAACACTGGTGTAATGTTATAGCAGAGATACTCAAACTTTATCATGAATAAGAATCATCCAGGGAACTTAATAGAAGTTTATCAACTTAGTCCCCAGAGATTTTGGTTTTGAGGCTCTAGGTGTGGCATTTTCCAGTAGGCATTCCAGGTGCTTCTGATGCAGGAAATTCTTGAATGATATTTTGAGAAACACTGGGATGTACACTTTTCTGTTCTCTATTACCATGACAATTCATGTTCTGCTGCATAACTTTTTGGAAGGGTAGCAATAAGCAAGATTATAAATGTGATCTTTACCATGAATTGAGAAATGTTTGTATTTGGGATTTTGGTCTGGTAATCTTATCTTTTTTTTTTTTTTTTTTTACTGTTAGTTCTGAATTACTTGACATACAGCACTAGTTCTGGAAATGTCCCTGAATGCTTCCAACATCTCAGCACTAAATGGCTGAGATGTATATTCAGTAGATGAGTTGAACCAAAACTACAAAGAAGTCTACAAATAAAGAAGAGAAAAGGAAAAGCTAGCAGTGCTCTCTATCTGCAAAATGAAAGTTATTACTGAATGTAAGGAAGTGCAGTGCTAGATATAACTGTAGAAACCACATAAACAAAGGGGAAAGGAATACAAGCCATGAGGGTTTGAAATATGTGCTGAATTAAGACTTGTCCTCCTTAAGTAGGTTCTCAGTATAGCTCAAATTAATTTTTTTAATGTTCACATTTTAAAGCCTAACTGGTGACAGAAAATAAGCCATCAATTCTTTATCCAATTAAATGAAATGTTTATCATTTAACCTACTTTGTGAAGCTCACTGAATACAGTTTATACTTAATGACTAATCACTCTTTTCCCTCCACATCTTCTCTTGAGAGACCTCCCCAACCCTACATTTTATGTTATTCTGTGGTGTTGGAGAAGACTCTTGAGAGTCCCTTGGACTGCAAGGAGATCCAACCAGTCCATCCCAAAGGAGATCAGTCCTGGGTGTTCATTGGAAGGACTGATGCTGAAGCAGAAACTCCAATACTTTGGCCACCTCATGCGACGAGTTGACTCATTGGAAAAGACCCTGATGCTGGGAGGGATTGGGGGCAGGAGGAGAAGAGGATGACAGAGGATGAGATGACTGGATGGCATCACTGACCCGATGGACATGAGTTTGAGTAAACTCTGGGAGTTGGTGATGGATTGGGAGGCCTGGCGTGCTGTGATTCATGGGGTCGCAAAGAATCAGACACAATTGAGCGACTGAACTGACTGACTGACCATATAGATAGTTGCTGTACCTGGTTACTGAGTCAGCTATGGCTAACTAGAGTGAATAAATTAAAATATATCCCAACATGCTGGGATATTACTGAGAATCTAATGCTAATAACTGCCCTGAAAAATGAGTTCACTAAATCAGTTCTAGGAGGGAGTTTATAAGATTTCTACTTATTGGGTGAATATTTACAAATTGAAGCTAGCCTCTGGCTAATAGCAATATTCTTATTTAAAAAATAGACTCTTTCATGTATATTCTGATGGGGAAAATTTATGATCAACTCTAAATTTCTCTTTATGGAAATTCATCTTCATGGTATCTATATAGAGCCTGAAATTTTGAACACTCCAATGACAGAACATCACAGGTTAGACTTGTCATTGCACTTTTGATTTTGAGCAAACATATTGATTGAGAGCCTCATATTTATAAGATGTGTACATGCTAAGTCACTTCAATTGTGTCCAACCCTTTGCAACCCCACGGACTGCAGACTGTCAGGCTCCTTTGTCCATGGGGTTTTCCAGGCAAGAATACTGGAGTGGGTTGCTGTGCCCTCCTCCAGGGGATCTTCCCAACCAGAGATCAAACTCAGATCTGTTGAGCCTCTTATTATTGGGGGGGGGGGGGGCTGCGAACTCAGATCTGTTACATCTACCTGCATTGGCAGGAAGGTTCTTTACCGCTAGTGTCACCTGGGAAGCCCATTTACAAGATATTATGCTAAAATTATAATAATATTTCCTAATTTATCATAACACCTTGCCTTAATAGTATAAACTTTTTCAGATTCAAATGACCCTCACTGATTCGCCAAAACCCTCCCAACATAGCCAGGGAATGTGCCATCATTCTTGTTTGATTTGACCACTCCAGGCCCACTCCACTGCTTCTCATTGTGTGGTAAAATAATCATATATCAACTTAAGGTCTATCACTTAGACAAGGGAAAAAGAGGGAACTAGAAATTAAACTGGTGAAAACAGTTGTCCAATTCAAACTTCAGATGTAGTTTTCTCTAGTCTATTTTTATTCAGAAATTAGAGAATCATTTAATTATTTTTAGTGAGATAAGTCAGAATGATATCATGTCTGACTCTTTGTGATCACCTGGACTCCAGCCTGCCAGGCTCCTCTGTCCATGGGATTCTCCAGGCAAGAATACTGAAGTGGGTTGCTATTTCCTCCTCTAGGGGAACCTCTTGACCCAGGGTCTGAACCTGCATCTCCTGTGTTTCCTATGTTGGCAGGTGATGCTTTATCACTGAGCCACCTGGGAAGCCCATTGGACAACCATTTAATTATTTTTAATGAGAAAAGTCAGAATGATATTCTAAAAGTAATATTTCTGAAGAATATTTATAAACATGGAAAATTCTCTTAATGCAATTTTAGGTGTTCACATAATTATATATGCAATATAATCTTAATTTTAAATATCACATGTACATATTCTGACACATAGAAAAAAAACATTGGAAAGAAATACATCAAAATGCCAATGATAGTTAGGATTTCAACTTCATTAGTCACTAGGAAAATGTAAATTAAAATCACAATATGACAACATCTTATCCACCAAAATTGCTGAAATGAAAAAGAAAGAAAACACTAAGTATGGTGAAGATGTGGAGCAACTAGAAGTCTCATGCTCTGCTAGTAGGAGGGTAAATTGGTACAACCACTTTGAAAAATCATTTGGGGGTAAAAACTTAACTGAACATATATATGTGGTACATATCCTATGACTCAGCAGATCTTCTCAACTAAATATGTAAAATAAGTGCAGATATATGTTTACCACAAAGCATACAGAAATGTTCTTATTGGAAGTATTTGTAATTGCTCCAAACTGGCGGTATATTCATAGCTATGAGAATGAATGAGCTATAGCTACACAAAATGATATGTATACATTTTACAAATCTGTTTTCTTAACGTTGAGAGAAAGATGTTTTGTAAATGAAAAGCACACAAAGCTCACTTATGGTATTAGACATCAGGATAAGGGTATTTATGTTCGGTGGAGGGTTGTGACAAAAAGGGAGAATGAAATGGGGAAGATTCTGAGATACTTGTAATATACTATTTCTTGATTTGGGAGTTGGAAGCTGATTTACACAGTTGTATTTGTGAAAACTTACTTATCTAAAAACAAATGCCTTTTGAAATTTTCTTAAGAGTTTTTATGAGACAATTTAAAATCTTCAAAAAAGAAAGAAAAATTAATTCCTTTTATTCTCAGTAGTGGGCTATGGGAAAATTTTAGATTCTCATTTATACCTTCCATTATTTCCCAAATTTTTTATATATGAATACATAATACTCATAATTAGAAAAAAATGTATTCAAAGGAATCTTTTCCTATGCAGTTTTTTGAGAGGTGTTAATTATTATGATAATATCTTAAATTCCATGAAAAAAAATCAAATTAAAAATAAATCTTTCATATCTACTCTCCTACAGTCCTACCAGGTGCTCAGGGCAGCCTGCATTATTTGCTACTTTAATTAGAATCTCTGGGTCTGATTCAGGAACTGAATACTTTTCCACATTCCTAGGTTATTCTTATTCACAACTGATTTTGAGAAATAGGTAGTTGATACTGTTGCAAAGAGTGGTGTCTTACAAAAGAAGAGCAATATGGGGAGAAATTTTTTCTCCCTGCTGCTCAAAGTCATTTCCCTGGCCAAAGAAGTCGTTATGTATAAACTTAAAAATATTTTTACTTCTGTGTTGCATAAATGAATTATGAGATGTTGGAGGAAATTATGCTCTAACAAAGGACTGCTCTATTCTTATCTAGTGAGACTTCATAATAATACTGAAAATGGTAAATGGTGATGTGAGCCAATTGTCCAAACTTGCCCAGTTTGTGATTTATGTGAAGTTACATCAAGGTAATCCTAGTTACTGCATTGACCTTAAAGAGTACTCATATAAAACATTTGTTTTGATTGGAATTCTCATTAAAGACACTATTGAACAATATTTATTAAGTATTCATTGTATACTAGGTATTGAGAAATAGAGAAAAATGTCAAATAACATGGCTATTTCCCTTTACTGAACTCCACTGTGTGGAAGATAGTATATAGCAATGGTTTGTGATGGCAGAGAAATTCAGATGCAAGAATATCTAACCATGGGTTCTTCTGTAAAGGAAAATGTGATTAGGTTGATATTTTTATCTTAAATAGTTCATAATTATAAAGCTTAGCAAAATTTGCATTAATCTAATATCAGTTTCCAGAATAGATTAATCCATAGTATATAATTGTGAAATCACTTCCAAATGAGAATCTTTACTGTTTTCTTTTAATCAATGCCACCTGCCTTCCTATTAATAACTGTAGCTGTTTATACTATAATTTTTTTCCACTTTGTGCTTATGTAAAAAGGTCTTCATTTCAGAGATAGGTGAAAACACTTTGAAAGGGTTTTTAGAGTCTTCATAAGGTACTTTCTGAACTTAAACTATGTTATAGTAAACTGTTCTCCAAACAACATTAATCATAACTATCTTCACTCTATTTTTGAATAAAATATGGTTCTGCTTCAAAATCCAAACAGAAGTCATAAAAAAGATAAGCATTTCATCTGATTGCAATTTTGAAATCTTTTCTTCTAGGTCCTGCTTGAAGAATCTTGAATGTGTTCATTTAAGGTTTCCCAATTATTTTTATGGCTGTTGATTGTGATGTCACAGATACCAAAACTGAAGAAAGTAGCTAGGTAGGCAGAGATTAAAATGTATTTTCTGTAGGTAGGCAACTTCTACAGAGAAGTCATCTTTTTACTGTTTGTGCATAAAAAGTACAGCATGGAGTAACCCTAGAGAACAGAGAATTTCACTATCTTATTTGATAGATGCAGGAAATGAACCCTAGAGATGATAGAGGCCATATATTTATGTATCTATCTAGCAGAGATAGCCAGTTAGCAGCAGTTGTTTCTGTTAAAAAAGATGAAAAAGAAAAAAGGTTCTATGAATCCTAGTCTGTTGCTTTTATAGTCCCACAGAAGAGCTTCTTCTTTGTCAAACACAATGTCCTATGATAATACAAGAAACAGTAACCTTTATATTAATATTTATCATTTTTATCTGTAAAACCTTCTGATAAGAATCTAAGAAGTAAATATGGCTTCCTTAGATGTAAGTTATGTTTTAGCTAAACTGAACTTCTAGCAGCCGTCCTCAGTGTCTTTGATCATGCTTTATACTATCTCTGTTTTTCATCTGGACAACTACTAGTTCTCACTTTTTATTATAAACCATCAAGTTAAAGCCTACTTTATTGTTACATTTATGGGACAGAGTGTAGAGTCAGGGCATGTTTGCATAATTTATGCCTTTGCCTAATATTTACAGAAATGAATAACAAAGACATCAAGAACAAAACGGAGATAAAACTTTATCTTTAGGAATCCAAGGGGCCTGACCACAAAGTCATATTACAAGTTCGCCAGATGTAATACATTTGGGTGAAGAGAAATGAGGACATTAAGGTTTGAATCAGTGAGTGAGTAAGTTCCAGTGATGAAAGAGAGCCATGGGAGGAAAAGAAGGAAACGGCCCATTTGAGACCCATTCTTTCTCCACAGAACAAGAGAGAAGCAGGTCTAATGGAAAAATCATATTACACTACAATTTTAACCCCTAGATGGGTTTTAAACAAGAATATGGTGCATGGTTGGAGGCTAAGGTAAGCCTAAAGAGAGCTTATAAATAATACTTGGTGGTGGTGGTAGGCTTGCAGCTACTTGGTGAAATCTATAAAAGACTAGTTAGGGAGATTAACCTGGGGAGCAAGTAAATACTAGGTGCATGCATGCTCAACTGTGTCTGACTCTTTGTGATCCCATGAACTGTAGCTCGCCAGGCTCCTCTGTCCATGGGATTATCATGGCAAGAATACTGGAGTGGGTTGCTATTTCCTCCTCCAGGGGATCTTCCTGACCCAGGGATTAAACCTGCATCTCCTTCATTTGTAGGTGGATTCTTTACCACTGAACCACCAGGGAAGCCCCTAAATACTAGGTACTCTTTCCCTAAAAATAATGGAAAGCTCCCAGAGAAAACTACTTTAAATTTCATAGAAGTAGGCAAATACAACCTACCTGGACTGGCTACCAGTTTCTCTAGTTTACTCGTCATGTAGCCCCTAATAACTGAATTATTAGGTAAAAGCTATTGGCTTATTCACTAGGTTTTCAGTTCAACGTCTAAGGGAATAAATAAGCCATACTCAGGTAAACTAGGACTAGAATCCTAGTGAAGTTCAACTGACAGAACAAGTAGCACATCTATCCAGGGGTAAAATATCAGTATGGCCTCAGACTTACTAGCTTCATTAGAAGTAAAAAATTATGGAATAACAGTAAAAAGTTTTGAGGAAAATGAATACTGTTAATCCTCAAGGAAGGAATTCAAAGCTTCTCTTTATTACTTCTTCCACTTCAGGAAAGAGAATTGATCCCAGTTAGATCCTGCAGCAACACATAGCCTAGGCTTGCTAACTTGGAGAGTTCTTGTGTATGAAAATTAAGAGATCATTGCAAGTGGATATGCTTCTCTCTTCTGTATTTCCCCTTCATAATGCTGCAGTGTTAAGGACCAAGAACCTTGACTCAACATTATGGAAGGCAAGTAATCCTAGCTCAGCATTCAGAATTAAGGAAAACTATTTATATTTCTATTTACACTGCACCTGGTGCTGGTATGTGTGTATTTTATCAACCTGTAGAAAAGAAGTAGGGCCTACATTAGCCTGATTTTGTTAAAAACTATTTAAGCCTAGGAATAGTTCACATGATAAGAACAAGATAACCAGAAAGAAGAGGTAAACTAAGTATAGAATTCTCATCAGAAGCAAAATTTTCATTAGACAAAGGAATAATATCTTCAAAGAGCTGAGGGAAATTAAGCTAGAATTCCACGCTCAATTAAAAGAATCACTCCAGAGTAAGTGCTAAATAAATTATTGTTTTCAAACACAGAGCCTTCTAGAAAGTCTATGACTCATAGATTCTTACATAAAAGCACACTAAAATTTAAACTAAAGAGAAGCAGTAGGGCCTACAGTGAGTTCAGAAATTGATAATACATATTAGAATAAGCAATTACATAGGATCTTAGCTCCCTAGCGAGGGATAGAATCCATACCCTGTGCATTGGAAGTTGAGGTCTTAACCACTGGACTGCTAGGGAAGTCCCTATGTGGGCACTTTTAAAGAATCTATTTAATAAAAACAAGAAACATTGGTAAATGAGGAAGAAAATGTACTAAGGACTTACTTGAGAGGATAGGAAAACTGAATAATTTTATAGTTTGCTATAGGAATTTATAGATAAATATATATCAAACACAGTCAAAAACCAAATGAAGGCAGTGATATTAATATCAAACAAAAGTGATTTCTAGGCAGTAAAAATAAAAAAATATTAATGTTACAAATATATCACAAATTTAAAAATCAGAAGAAAAAATGAGACCCACAATGAGAAAAAAAATCAATAGACCAACTGAAAAATGGTCATAGAAAGTAATTAATAGAAAAATACAAATGACCAAGAAACATGAAAATATAGCTAACTGCATTAATAATCAGATAAGTGAAAATAAATTATGAAATATATTTTGACTTTGGGTTGAAAGTGAAAGACTTTCAGTCGTGTCTGACTCTTTCCGATGCTGTGACGGTAGCCTGCCAGGCTCCTCTGTCCATGGAATTCTCCATGCCAGAATACTGAGTGGGTAGCCATTCCCTGCTCCAGGGGATATTCCCAACCCAGGATTGAACCCAGGTCTCCCACACTGCAGATTCTGTATTATCTGAGCCATTTTGGATTAGTACAGATTAAAATACTACAGATAAAATCCATTATTAATGAACATGTGGGAAATAATCACTCCCATATTTTACTGGTGGGAGTTAGTTACTTGGGTAGTTCTTTTTGTAAGTAACCTGGTATTTATTAATATACAAAATTGTACATTGAACAAATTATTTGAACCAGGGTATAACAGCACTTCTAGAAGTTTAATCTAAGGGGATAATTAAAAAGATATTCTTCACATTGTTTATGATACCACTTTGAGAATGAAAAGCACTAATTTTAAAGACGACAAGGCAGGACAGAAACAGGGATGCTCTTTGGCATCCTTTGATGTTTTCTTTTATCTGAGAGACTTTTTAAACCATTTTAGCCACTGCACTATAGAACACAGAAACAAACTTTTCCTTATAAATTGAGAACATAATTTTATTGTCATAAATTAGGAGTGACCTCAATAAAAAACAGGCAACCAGACATACTACCTAATAATCGTCAGAAGGATGGACCTCATATCAGTTGCCCTAGCCAAAGCCATCCTTCTTGGCATACATCCTCCATTACATCAACATATTAAGATACCTGCAGTTAATTTATTTTGAAGGATTTCATTAGATAGCTATGGTTTTTAACACCTTCCCTGAAAAGTGCCCAGGCTGTATAGTCACTGGGCCTTGTTCTATGGTACAGTCACAAAAGCAGATGTCTGCAAATGCTGGAGAGGTAAAGTAATTGAGTAGAGTAGTTTGAGTGAGAAATGTAGTCAGCTGGGGAGCACAGGGTTCTTTGAGGATAATCTCAATTTTTAGCAGATAGGCAATTTGGTGGATGTTTTCAATGGTTTCACTCAATGAGTAGATTCAATCTTTGCAGGGATCCTACAGCAGTGGACAGTGAAAGCTACTGAATTGGGACATTCCATGTAATTTTTATATCACCAGGTCTCTTGCTCATTGGTATGAAAGCAGTTAATTTTCAGAAATGCTGTATCAGGTTTTGCAGAAACGCTGTTATCAGCTGAGACTGGCTGGCGATCCTCGAGGACCTGTCTCAATTATATCCCCACAAAACTAGTGCTGTATTTTATGTACCGAGGCTACCATATCGGATTTTACTGACTAGCCCAGAATAGCACTTTCCCCCACAGGATCTGTTCGAGTCTGTGAGGTGCATTCCATCATCATCTTTTTCAAGAATCAATATTACTCAGGGTGAGTAATCTCCATTTCCTGTCATCACCTTTTCAGTAATCAAAGGGCATTTTGACTGAATTGGTGGAGAAAGATAAAACGGAATATACTGTAGTTCAAAGGTGCTAATTTGTGGGACAGATGAGAGCTATATCAGAATAGCTCTATCAGAAATAGTCCCAGAAGATATTCCAAACAACAGCAACAAAGGTGTCTCGTTGGACTTGAATGAAATCAACTTTTCCAACCTCAAAATTGCTTCTCTCTTCATATTCCATATCCCAATGAGTAGGATTAACACGTATCCAGTTTTTCAAGCCAGGACACAAGCATGTCCTTGATTTCTATTCCTTCCCGACTACTTCTAACAGCTCCCACCTTGTCCTATCAATTTTATCTCAACTGACTCTAATTCATCTACTGCCTTGATACTATTATTTCAAAAGGCCCTCAATTATTCTCCTTTGATCCATCCTTGTCCCCTGTAGTTTGCTTCCTACACTGAAGCCAAAGTGACCTTTTCAAGATGCAAATCTGACTACCTTGCTTGACCACTTAAATCTTTTCAGTTGTCTTCAGGTAAAGGTTTCATGGCTTAATATGGAGGTATTAGGGCTTATAAAGCTCATTAGAATGATGTCTACCTACCTTTCAATTTCATATTTTGCCACTACCCTTTAGACCATTCTGAACTATATTCAGTTTTTCCAGTTATGCCTTTCTCTTTCTCTAACCTTTAGTTCTTTGAACAAATTCTTCCCTCTGGAATCCTCTCCCACCTGCTCTTTACCTGGCTAATTTATGAAAACATTTCAGGTCATATTAGGGTATCAGTTTGTGTAGTGTGACTTCTCTAATCTCCAATCCTAGTTGTGATGCCCCCTCTGTTGTATTAACTCCATAGTACTTATACCAAATTGTACAGGTGGAGCTACTGGTAAAGAACCCGCCTGCCAATGCAGGAGACATAAGACATGGGTTCTCTGGGTCAAGAAGATCCCCTGGAGAAGGGCATGGCAAGATACTCTAGTATTCTTGCCTGGAGAATCCCATGGACAGAGGACCCTGGTGGGCTATTGTCCATAGTGTTGCAAAGAGTTGGACAAGAATGAAGCAACTTAACATGCATGCACAGGCAAAATTCCAGTGCACTAGATGATAAATTCCTGAAGACTGATTTATTTGTCTAGATATATAATACAACGGTATGTAAATAATATGCCTAAAAATTCACTAAATGCTAAACAGTCACTAACTGATGAACTAGAATAGATCTTGGCTAGATATATTTACTATGAGTCCAGTCTATCTAGGACCAGACTATGCCAAACTGAGGCTATTGTGGGCTAATATTAATATAAACAATCTTTTACATGTATTAAGAGATTAGAATGCTTTCAGCAGTTAGCACTGCTAAATATATATTTGAACAAATACCAAATAAGCATTAACAGCAAAGTTCCTTTCAGTAAACAGATGCCATTCATATTGTTATGAACACTTACCAAGTGCCAGCAATGTGTGAACCTCTAGGCAGAATGTTGTGTTAGACGAAGTTTCTGCTTGGGAACTAAATTTGACAGACAGACAAATATAGTGTGCAAATATAGTACAGGCCTAGGTTATGCTCAACAGAAGGAGGAGTGATAAGACTCTTCAGTCTGCATGTAAGCTTTTTTCCCAATAGGATATGACATTCGATATTTTAGAGAAGAGGTTTAGAAATCTGTCTCACTTAGAATTTGAGGGTTACCACCCTGGGCTATTGATGCAGACAGGTTTAAGTCCAAAACTGATTCTTCCATTTACCACTTAGAAGAGGTCCTTGGTGGTACTGAACCTCAGTTTTAAGTATTTATAAAATAACAACAACAATAATATCTACCTCTGTGATGAGTACTTTTGTCAACTTGACTGAGTTAAGGGATGCTCAGATAGTTGGTCATTATGTCTGGTTATGTATGTGGGTGTATTTCTGGACGAATTAGCATTTGAATCAGTAGACTGAGTAAAGCAGATTGCCTTCTCCAATCTGAGTGAGCATTACCTGATCCACTGAGGGCCTGAACAGAACAGAAAGGAGGAGGAAGGGCTAATTTGCTCTTTTTTCTTGAATTGAGATACCCATATTCTCCTTCTTTTGGACATTGAAATTTCTGGTTCTTGGGCATTTGAGCTCCAGCACTTACATCAGCAATTCCTCTGGTTCTCAAACCTCTGGCCTTGGCTGGATTATACCTCTAGCTTTCCTGGTTCTCCAGCTTAAAGATGGCATACTGCAGAACTTCTCTGCATCCATAACCCTGTGAGCAAATTCTCATTAAAGATCTCCTCTCACATATCCATTAATTCCTATTGTTTTCATTTCTCTGGAGAACCCTGACAAATAGCCTCATAGATTTATTATTGTGAAGATTAACCAACACTGATTATTTAAAATTCTTGGCATAGTACCTGGTACATAGAAAGTACTCTCAGTAAATGTTAGATACTAAAATTCTTTAGTCTAACATTATCATTTCACTGATGTTGAAACCAAGGCACCAAAGATGTTAAATGAAATCACCTATGGGTTCACAGTTAGTTAGTAAAAGGCACCCAAGACTACAATTAAGATCTGATTCCCCATCATCTCCCCTATACCTGGTGCCCTTTACCTGATTGCTTGAATACAGTACATGAGTACAAATTGAGGAAGCATCATAACCCACGGTTTGCCATGTTCAATATTCTTATGGAATATAAATATTGTTTAATTTATTGTCACTCAGCCAAACTTCTATGTTCATTATGATTTTAATAAGGAGAAAATAACATGGAAAATTATGTGAGCAAAGAAAATGCCATGATTGGAAGAAAAAAAAATGTTAAGGTTAGAAAGAATGTTAGCTATGTAGACTTGTTGTTTTGTGCTATAAATGTAGTACCAAAGTAGTAAGTATGTATTTGATTAAGTGTAGTGATAAATATATCACTCTGATATCTTTCATATCAGAGGAGGCAATTTGAGGGTCAAAAGGGGCATTGTCCATTAATTTTATCAGCTAGTAGAGACTCATGAAAATTTAAATACTTAATCTTTTGATTGTCTAAGACTTTTCCACTCTAAAGTATGTTTTGAAAATGCAAATACCATATATTAATAGAGATTGGGATCTAAAAACATTTTTCTTTCTTTTTAAACTGAAGTTTAGCTGTATACCATTAAAAACATGTTTCTAGCAAATAGGACACATGATAGACGGATGAGTTTGTGTAAGGAGTTGTCAGTAGGATAAAGATGATTAGCAAAGAATACTTTGAAAATAATAGTTCTTGATTCTGCCAACATTCATTTATTTGTTCATTTCCCCCAAAATTTATACAACTGATAAGGAAAGATACTATACTTGATCTTAGCCCAAAGCTCAAG
Source organism: Odocoileus virginianus (assembly GCF_023699985.2). Lineage (NCBI taxonomy): Eukaryota > Metazoa > Chordata > Mammalia > Artiodactyla > Cervidae > Odocoileus > Odocoileus virginianus. Next base: position 28,719,407 of record NC_069677.1, on the reverse strand, counting down.
AGGTGATAACTTTTCATAGCCAACTATGATTAAAATACTCATTTTAAATTTATTTTCCTGACATAAACAACTATAAAACTATAAAAATAAATAAGGTTAATGTTTTCAACATTCACTGGATCATTGAAAAAGCAAGAGAGTTCCAGAGAAACATCTATTTCTGCGCTATTGACTATGCCAAAGACTTTGACTGTGTGGATCACAACAAACTGTGGAAAATTCTGAAAGAAATGGGAATACTAGACCACCTGACCTGCCTCTTGAGAAACCTGTATGCAGGTCAGGAAGCAACAGTTAGAACTGTACATGGAACAGACTAGTTCCAAAAAGGAAAAGGAGTATGTCAAGGCTGTATACTGTCACCCTGCTTATTTACCTTATATGCAGAGTACATCATGAGAAACTCTGGGCTGGATGAAGCACAAGCTGGAATCAAGGTTTCTGGGAGAAATATCAATAACCTCAGACATGCAGATGACACAACCCTTATGGCAGAAAGTGAAGAGGAACTAAAGAGCCTCTTGATGAAAGTGAAAGAAGAGAGTGAAAAAGTTGGCTCAAAGCTCAACATTCAGAAAACTAAGATCATGGCATCCAGTCCCACCACTTCATGGAAAACAGATGGGGAAACAGTGGAAACAGTGGCAGACTTTATTTTTGGGGGCTCAAAAATCACTGCAGATGGTGATTGCAGCCATGAAATTAAAAGATACTTACTCCTTGGAAGGAAAGTTATGACCAACCTAGACAGCATATTAAAAAGCAGAAACATTACTTTGTCAACAAAGGTCCATCTAGTCAAGGCTGTAGTTTTTCCAGTAGTCATGTATGGATGTGAGTTGGACTATAAAGAAAGCTGGGCACTGAAGAATTGATGCTTTTGAACTGTGGTGTTAGAGAAGACTCTTGAAGAGTCCCTTGGACTGCAAGGAGATCCAACCAGTCCATCCTAATGGAAATGAGTCCTGGGTGTTCATTGGAAGAATTGATGTTTAAGCTGAAACTCCAATATTTTGGCCACCTGATGTGAAGAGCTGACTCATTCGAAAAGACCCTGATGTTGGAAAGATTGAAGGCAGGAGGAGAAGGGGACAAAAGAGGATGAGATGGCTGGATGGCATCACCGACTCAATGGACATGAGTTTGGGTAAACTCTGGGAGTTGGTGATGGACAGGGAGGCCTTGTGTGATGTGGTTCATGGGGTCGCAAAGAGTCAGACACGACTGAGTGACTGAACTGAACTGAACTGAATGTTTTCAAGAACTGGTAAACAGGCAGGGAAGGACTGTGACCCTTGAGAGAAGGGAAAACACATGTAATGAGCTCCCTGTTTGCCCCAGGTTTCTGTCCTGAGGCATTTTCCTGACTGTGGTACGGGTAGGTTGAACACCAGCAGAAACCAGAAGTCTGTCTCTAATGAGGCAGAGATCAGAGTTAAGGGCTGCAGAAATGGCTGGAATTTGTGTAGCAGAGACTGGAAACAAGAGAGGGGAGCGTATGAGGAGTACCCAGATGTCAGCAGGTGGGTTTTGATCATGTCTTTGAATAAGCAGATCTTGTACTGGGTAAAAACCTTCAAGGGCCAGCACATAGCAACTTGTGCAATGAATTAAGAAATGAAGGGTTGAAAAGAGGTCACAGAGTGCTGGGAGGTGGAGGTCACCCCATCCAGAGTGAAGGAAACTTACTGTCTACCTCAAGAATCCAGTGAGAAGTGGATTAAGGCACTCTTTAACATAAGGAATCCCACACCCTAAAGTGAGTGCCATGCACTAAGACCAGGGATAAAACTCATACAACTCATTCTAGCAAAGTATAAATCAATAGAAATTGATTCCAAACTAAAGCTATGAAGGAAAAAATGATTTTTAATAAATGTAAAGAGACCTAATAACTTGTGAAACAATATCAAGTAACATGTCTAGTTACTTATAACACATTTGTGATCAGAGCGTCAGTTGGAGAGGAGATGGAGAACTGAGCAAAAACATATTTTAAGAAATAAAAGCCTAAATTTTCCTAAACTTGTCAAGAACATCAACCTAAGAATCTAGGAAGTTCAGTGAATCCCAAGTAAGTTTAATGCAAGGAAAGCCACACTAGTCACATAGTTTTCAGCTTTGTTGAAAATCAAAGATAAATTGACTAATAAAAAGAATTGTCCAGGGTCTTCTAAAACTTTAGTTGATTTTGACTATTAAAGATGTGTGTATATATATATATATATATATACACACACACACTTACAGATTCTTCATAATTTTTATTCAAATAACAACAGTTTCAGGAGCTGTTAAGGCAGCATGACTGAAGTTAGTTGCTATATCTCTTCTGATGGTTGAGTGTTTTTGTTTATTCCAGCCTTCAAAATAGCCCATGTGCTACCACAAGAAAAAAATAGCTATAAATATAGGTAGGGATACATTGAGACATTAGGACAACCATCTAAATAAGAAGATGGGAAATCACAACCAAACCAGAGTCTGAAAACAGTGCCCATCTCTCAAATTTATACTTAAAACTGCTTGTTATATTCCATTATTTCAGGTTATAATGCAGAGCAACCTCTTGGACACCTGGAACAAATCTACATTATCTAATCTTGTGATCTAGTACTCTATCAGGATTATTTTTCTTCATGTGAGGACTGTCCTGTTGCTCTTATCATCATGATTATCTGGAAAAAAGACTAGATCAGTGCATGGAAGCTCTCAGTGGAAACCAAAGTCTCTGTTTAATATTGGTTCTTGCCCTTTAAGGAGAAGGAAATGGCAACCCACTCCAGTATTCTTGCCTGGAGAATCCCAGGGACAGAGGAGCCTGGTGGGCTGCAGTCTATGGGGTTGCACAGAGTTGGACACGACTGAAGTGACTTAGCAGCAGCAGCAGCTTGCCCTTTAAAAACCTATATAACTTGTAGTGGAACATCTGGACTTGCATAATCTCTTAAAGTCCTGCAACAAAGTTTAAGCATTTCCTGAAAAAAAACTGCACCTACATTACCTTGTTTCTATGCCTGAAACCAGTGTCAATTTTTTAAAATAAAAATTAAAACAATAAAAATTACAGTATTGGTGTATTGCAATGTTGGTGTAATTAAGACAGGTAGATCATATGAACAGCATAGATAGTCCAGGAAAAACCCACACATATACAATAATTAATTTTCATAAAAAGGAGCCAAAACAATTCAATGGTGGAAGGATGATGCAGGAATTATATAAAACAGCTGTTCTCACCACAGGCAATTTTGCCCTCCACCCCCAACACTCAACAATGTCTGCAGACATTTTTTATTGTCACAGTGGAGTAGGGGCACTTTTGGTATCTAGTGGGTAGAGACCAGGAATGCTGCCATATATCCTGCAAGAAAGAGGACGGCCTCCTACACAAAGTATTTTATGACCTCAAATGTCAGAGATGTCTCGGAATAAAGGTATGAAAAGAAAAATAGCTTCCATTCCTACCTCGAACTATGTATAAAAATAATCTGAAAAGACTCATAGGCCTAAATGTGATGGCTACATTAAAAACCATATGGAATAACACATAGGAGACTATCTCATGACATTAGTACAGGCAGATTTTTTCAGGATAAAAAAAGCATTAATCATTTAAAAAAATTGATGAATTAGTTTTCATGAAAATTTAAAAATTCTTCCCATCCAAAGATGCTAGTGAGAAGATGAAGGCACAGATTATGAGAAAATATTTGCGACACATATGTATAACAAAGCATCAGTTCAGTTCAGTCGCTCAGTTGTGTCTGACTCTTTGCGACCCCATGAATCACAGCACGCCAGGCCTCCCTGTTCATCACCAACTCCCGGAGTTTACTCAAACTCATGTCCATGGAGTCTTTGATGCCATCCAGCCATCTCATCCTCTGTTGTCCCCTTCTCCTCCTGCCCCCAATCCCTCCCAGCATCAGGGTCTTTTCCAATGAGTCAACTCATCGCATGAGATGGCCAAAGTATTGGAATTTCAGATTCACCATCAGTCCTTCCAATGAACACCCAGGACTGATCTCCTTTAGGATGGACTGGTTGGATCTCCTTGCAGTCCAAGTGGCTCTCAAGAGTCTTCTCCAACACCACAGTTCAAAAGCATCAATTCTTCAGTGCTCAGCTTTCTTCACAGTCCAACTCTCACATCCATACATGACCACTGGAAAAGCCATAGCCTTGACTAGATGGACCTTTGTTGGTAAAATAATGTCTTTGCTTTTTAATATGCTATCTAGGTTGGTCATAACTTGCCTTCCAAGGAGTAAGTGTCTTTTAATTTCATGGCTGCAATCACCATATGCAGTGATTTTGGAGCCCCCCAAAATAAAGTCTGACACTGTTTCCACTGTTTCCCCATCTATTTCCCATGAAGTGATAGTTGCAGATGAAAGACAATAATGATGATAACCCAATAAAAGTGCTCAAGAACTTAAAAAAAAAAACACTTGACAAAAGAACATATTGAAAGGACAAGAAGCATATAAGAGGTGCTTAACATAATTGTCATCAGGGCAATCAAATTAAAACCACAATGAGATACCACTACACAACCACCAAAATAGTTAAAATTAAAAACTGATAGTATCATGACAAAGATGTCATGTTCCATAACAAATGGAATAATTGACATTACTGGTGGGAGTGTAAAATGGCATAATCACTTGAAGATATTATTCAGTGGTATAGCACTCATTAATAAGTAATGAACTTCTGATTGTACACAAAAATAGGGATATATCTTATATTGAGTAAAAGATTATAGAAAATTACATAGTGTGTAATTCCAATTACATAGTTTAAGAAAGTTCTATGTGGACAGAAATAAGAACAGTGGTTGCGAATATGAGAGTGGGTAATGACTTGAAGTAGGAGTGACGAAATTTCTGGATTTCTGGTCACTCAGCTGGTAAAGAATCTGCCTGCACTGCAGGAGACCCGGCTTTGATCTGGGTTGGGAAAATCCCCTGGAGAAGGAAATCCAATGTAGCAATGGGTAATGCTTTGAAGAAGGAGTGAAGAAATTTCTAGAGTCATGGAAGTGTTCTATATCTTAGTTTTTGTTGTCCTTTACATTTCTCTTTGATTCTTTTCCTTGATTATATTACCTCATTCCTTCAGTAACAAGTTATTAAAGTTGTATTTATCAAAGAAAATTCTCTCTCCCCTTGCTTTTGATAAGTTCAAATGTATAACTTTGGATATATATAAAAGTGGTGTAAGATGTGGCAAAGATTGCAGTGAGGGTTCCCAGACAACCTTTGCAAATGCCACTACATTATGGTGGAGATATAGGGTTCCTTCCTCCTTATCCTCAACCACAAGTTCCTGATTCCTATTAAGATGTATCTAATCCACGGAAGGAAAGTTATGACCAACCTAGATAGCATATTAAAAAGCAGAGACATTACTTTGCCAACAAAGGTCCATCTTGTCAAGGCTATGGTTTTTCCAGTGGTCACATATGCATGTGAGAGCTGGACTGTGAAGAAAGCTGAGCACAGAAGAATTGATGCTTTTGAACTGTGGTGTTGGAGAAGACTGTTGAGAGTCCCTTGGACTGCAAGGAGATCCAACCAGTCCATCCTAAAGGAGATCAGTCCTGGGTGTTCATTGGAAGGACTGATGCTGAAGCAGAAACTCCAGTACTTTGGCCATCTCATGAGAAGAGTTGACTCATTGGAAAAGACCCTGATGCTGGGAGGGATTGGGGACAGGAGGAGAAGGTGATGATGGAGGATGAGATGGCTGGATGGCATCACTGACTCGATGGGCATGATTTTGAGTTAACTTTGGGAGCTGGTGATGGACAGGGAGGCCTGGCGTGCTACGGTTCATGGGGTCGCAAAGAGTCGGATGTGAGTGAGCGACTGAACTGAACTAAACTGAACTGAATCTATGTTGGTCAATTATTAGAGTATCTATTCATCCTGAACCACACGCAGGCTGTATGTGCATTAAAAAGGGCCAACATTTTTGCAGAGTTTATGACATGCTGGGAGAGAGAACCTCTTTCCTTCTGAGATCACTTGCAAGGATGACATGAGCCTGGAGCTTGGTAGAGGCACTCATTTGAGCCTGTTGTGAATAAAGCTAACACAGAGAAACATATTGCTGAGAGAATGAGAGAGATATTTGATGACATCTTACATCCTAGACTTTTTTTGTTATGTGAGCTATTAAATAGTGCTTACTCTTTAATTTTTTATTTTTTTTATTTTTTGCATTAGCTAATGTGAGGGGCTAATTCCATTTGCAACCAAAGGAAACCTGACTAATAAAACAGGCTGCTGTTTTAAGAAGCTTCCCAACTAGAATTCTTAAAGGAGCCTGCAGGAGGTATTCAGTGACCTTACAAAGCAGTAGGAGTTTGATTGACTTTTTGGAAAAATGAAAAAACTGGACATACTCATCTTAAAATCTATTGGGGAAAATCAGATGGATCCAGCAATCTCCTATAATTGCTTACTTGGCTAAATCACTCAGTACTACAGGGATTTGCTATTTTATGAAATTAAAAGAAGGAACAACAGGAGCTATTATCTAATTTTTGAAAAAGAAAAATGCCTGCAGAAAAAAGAAAGTGCCCAGCAAGAAAGAGGTCATAATCAGTCTATTAGTCTTGCAGTAGTTGAAAGTTTCATGCTTTGTGCATTGCTAGGGTTAGCATCAGCTATTTTCCAGCTTCCACACAAGGAGATTTCCCACATTATCTGGGAAAAGAGTTTAGGATCCCAAATGCTTATCTTTTAACTTAGGCCCCCTAATGAGAAAAATAACTATTTCGTAACAGAGATTCCAAAGAAATGTGGATCTAAAACCTCTGATTAGGGAGGTCTGAAAGACTATAAGCTATGCCAAAGGGCAGAGGTTAGAGGCAGACATCCTGCATAGAAAAGCTTGTATTAGGCTATCCTATTTTGTAGTTTTAATGAGCTAGCACTCTGGCTGATGCAGGCTGCACAATGACTCAGTGGCATACTAAGTCTGAAAGGGAGATTTCAGGAGGTTGAGGGTACTGAAGGGCTCCATGGCGGGCAATCCACTAGGGTTTCCTATCCCACCATTTGCTGGGTGTCCTTCAAATATCAATAACCCCCCCAAAAATCACAAGACATTTCATAATTCCACTTAAAAAAAAAAAAAAGCAGAGACATTACTTTGCCGACAAAGGTCCTTCTAGTCCAAGCTATTGTTTTTCCAGTAGTCAAGTATGGATGTGAGAGTTGAAATGTAAAGAAGGCTGAGTGCCGAAGAATTGATGCTTTTGAACTGTGGTACTGGAGAAGATTCTTGAGAGTCCCTTGGACTGCAAGGAGATGAAACCAGTCAATCCTAAAGGAAATCAATCCTGAATATTTATTGGAAGAACTGATGCTGAAGCTCCAATATTTTGGCCACCTGACACGAAGAACTGACACACAGCATTCATTTAATAAATATTTACCAACTACCTGCTAGTAAAATGTGTGTGTGTGTATATGTTTGGTAGAGTGATTAAAAAAAATAATGAAGTGAAGTCGCTCAGTCATGTCCGACTCGTAGGGACCCCATGGACTGCAGCCTACCGGGCTTCTCCGTCCATGGGATTTTCTAGGCAAGAGTACTGGAGTGGGTTGCCATTTCCTTCTCCAGGGGATGATTAGGTATAAATCTAATGTATCAAGAGTCTAGGTGTTAGCAATGACTGCATGGCTGAGTGAGGACACGTGGACATGCTATAGAAGTTGGCCTAAGGAAAGGTTATATACAGCAAGAACAACAAAGCATTTGATACAATAACAAAGCATTTGTCAAACTGAAGTCATGCTCAAGGCAAAAGCATGCTTGAGTGGTGGATGACAGCCTATCAATCAAAATAAGTCCAATGGCCAGGGTAGGAAAGAGAGAGACTTTCAGTCCTTTCTCTCCACATCAGACCTTCCTCTACTATCCATCCTCTTCTTAGCTCACCTACCTACTTGCTCTTTAAAAAATGAAGAGTTGCAGCCTAATTCATGATGGTCTTTTAAGGAATGAATCTATGTTCTACATACTGTTTCTTGTTTTAAAGTGATAAGCAGGTCTAAACAGAGCCTGGCTAGGCAAACTAAACTCCCATTTCTACTTCTTCTGCACATGCAACTATTTGGATAAGTAAGCCTGGGTCTGATTTGCAGACCTAGTCATTTCTTTTCCCTTCAGCCCTCAACCTCCTTCACTTTTATGGTCAGCTAGAAGTAGTGAGATCCCAAGATTTAGATTTAGGGGAACTAGAACTTTGCAGTTTTTAAGCCTAAATAGTGTGGATTCCACATTTTACCACTGCTTGCACAAATTCAGCTGTGTGGTATAATAGGTAAGCTTCTAACAGCTAGAATCAAATGTCAAAATGCCCTTAGTTACATAACATCTAGTTTATAAAAATCCTGAGCTTGGAACAGGAAATATATGTTGATTGGCAGAAAGTTTGAGTTGGAAAAGTCCTTGGATATCACTGAGTCCATTGTTCTTCACCCCTTTGGGCCTTGAAACTTTTGAAAATTTCATGAAGGCTATGTCAACAAAATTTTTCAGACCACATCAGGGCATTCCTATACCCACCATATATCCATGAACATACCTCCTAATCTAGTCCAATCCCACCATTTTATGAATCTTGACACCAAGTCCAGATTTGTTCATCCACAAATGTTTATTGATCACCATGCATGTGCCAACTATTTTGCTAACTGCAGGGAATATCAGGATAAGTAATTTCTACTTTCTTTTCTCAGGAACTCTGGAGTTGGAATGAACTGCCTAATGTGATAAAAATAAGTGGCAATGTGGGGTCTTTAAATTTCAAACACAATCTCTGAGGAAAACAAGGCTGGTAATCAGAAGAGTTCCAGAAAATAGTATTTTACTAGATATAATAAAATGTTGGTAGAAAACTAGCAAAGACATTTAAGTCTGTACATGTGGGAGAATGTCTGTGGGGAGCATGGAAACACTAAACACAAACTCCTCAACTTGGGAGATGAAAGCGCTTTAAAACTGACTTGTGGTGGTGGTGGTGTCCAGCTCATTGTGACCCCATGGACCACATGGACCATGTGAAGCCACCAGGCTTCCCTGTCCTCCACCTCTGTTGGAGTTTGCTCAAAAGCATGTCCAATGAGTCGGTGACACAATCCAACCATCTCATCCTCTGTTGCCCCCTTCTCTTCCTGCCCTCAATCTTTTCTCAATCACGGTCTTTTCCAAAGAGGGTTTTCATATCAGGTAATGGTTACCTTACTCAGTAAAGTTGCTAGAAATCACTTATTTGTACACTTAAAATACATAAATTTTATAATATGTAAACTATAACTCATAAAGTTGTTAAAATATATTTTATCAATTCTGACATGTAAAAATCTTGTAAATTTCCACTCCAATTCTCACAAGAAAAACACTGAACAAGCTGGAAAAACAATGACATTTTTAAGATCCATCAAATAATTGAAATTATAGAGCACACTGTATTCCTAAAATCCAGAGAACTGGTGAATACAGAGAACCAGAGCTGAGATCAATTTACCTGAAACAGAAGCCACTGGAGTCTTAAATAGGTAAGAACATATACATGGTAATTTTGATGAATTTCTGGTCTGGACTAGCTTGAGAGTTAAAATTCCTAAGAGTCTGGTCTTAGATTGCCACACTTTCATCATCTTTATCTCTAGGAATCTCACCAAGTTCTTGTCTAAAAGATGAGAGCAAAACTCCCTTCTCTCTTAAGAGCAGGAGGTGGGGAAATGTAACCATTCAGAGTGCCTACATTACAAAATCTGCCCTTCAAGGGAAATTATGTAACCAGAGTCTTAAGTGACCTAAAGGAGGGGCAACTAGCCAGATCCAGCATCTTCTAACTTTCCTATCACAAGTCAAAGTGCTCAGCTGCTTCAGACTCTGTGACCCTACGGACTGTAGCCCACCAGGCTCCTCTGTCCATGGGATTTTCCAGGCAAGAATACCTATGGTTGATTCTTGTTGATATTTGACAGAAAACAACAAAATTCTGTAAAGCAATTATACTTCAATTAAAAAAGAAGCACCTAAAAATTAAAGAAAAACCACTTCCTCAATGAATCTAAATCTGAAGGAAAACAAAACTGAACAAATATGCTGAAAATAGCAGATGTGAAGGAAGGGAAAAAAATTAGAGAAAAAGATAAAAATAATTCTAGAGAATAAATTTTCTAGAATTCTATTGTTACAAAGTTTGCAACCAGGCAAATAGTAATGCATGATATTAAAAGCCACAGTGTTTTTTTCTGTTGGAAAAGAAGGAAAGATTAATGAGGTGTTAGTAATACTGTACTTTTAATCCATTTATGTTCACTTTGTGATAATTTATTGACACACCAATCATGATTTGTAAACTTGTCATCTTGTTTTCACAAAAAAGTGAACATAATATACTGTCATTTCATGAATACAACACATTTTAAATGAGAATATTAATGTTAATATTTTCTGTTCTATGCATTTCCTGTTTTTTTTTTTCCCTGAGAATTTTTTGTTCTTATGTTTTGATCAAGTCTTCTTCAAATATCTGGCATCTCTCGGTTGTTCACACGCATTCCAGACTATAGTAACAAAAAGTGTATTTAGAAAAAAAAAAAGAAAAAAAGAACACTGGAGTGAGTTGCCATGCCCTCCTCCAGGGAATCTTCACCATCAAGAGATGGAACCCTCTGTCTCCTGCATTGCAGGTAGATTCTTTACTGGTGAGTCACCATGGAAGCCAATCACAAATAAGGGGAAAAGGGACAAAAAAAACAAACAACTAAGAAAATTAAGATGCACTACTGAAGCCCAGGGACTTAGAAACACTTGAAAAAAAAAAAGTGAGATTTTAGTATAAGATTATAGAAAATTATCTCGATTCTGGTATAGTATCAGTGGATTACAACTGAGAAAACACTAAGACAGAGATGCAATTTAAAAAGACTTTTAAAAGTCTTAGTTAAGCACAAGGACAAATAGGTATTTTTAAAAAAACACACGCACATGAAAACCAGAGGAAACTGAAGCCTCTGGCGCCTACAGCTACGGCAAACATTAAACACAGCCTAATTCCTAGGCAGACTATTATAAAACCTCACACCCAAGCCTAATTACCTCTGTTCCTATTAGTTAATGCATCATGTCAGGCTTTCACCAAAAAGTTACTGGGTGTACTAAAAGACAAAGAAAAGCATATTCTGAAGAGATAAAGTAAACATCAGAACCAGACTCATATATTGCATAGGTTTTGGAATTATCAGGTAGAGAATTTAGAATAACTATGAATAATATATTAAGGACTAATAAAAAAAGTAGATGGTATGTATGAAAAGATAAATAAGCAGATGAATGAAAATTCTAAGAAAAAATCAAAGGCAAATGCTAGAAAATAAAAACTCTGGATAGAATGAAGAAAGGCTTTAATGGGCTCATTACAAGACTGAACAGTTCAAGGAAAAACTGATGATTTTAGATAGGTCAGTAGAAATTTCCCAAACTGAAATGTAGAGAAAAAAAAAAGAGAATTTTAAAAATAGGAAATAGAATATGCAAGAACTGTGGGACACTTAAGAAGGGGATTAATAAATGTCATGGAAGGAGGGGAAAGAGAGGAAGGAACAGATTTGTTTGAAGTGATAATGGCTGTAAAATTTTCAAAATTAATGAGAGAGGCCAAACTACAGATATAGGAAGTTCAGTTCAGTGCAGTTCAGTCGCTCAGTCAAGTCCGACTCTTTGTGACCCCATGGACTGCAGCATGCCAGGCTTCCCTGTCCATCACTAAATCCTGGAGCCTACTCAAACTCATGTCCATCATGTCGGTGGTACCATCCAACCAGCTCATCCTCTGTCATCCCCTTATCCTCCTGCCTTCAATCTTTCCCAGTATCAGGGTCTTTTCCAATGAGTAGGTTCTTCGCATTGGATGGCCAAAGTATTGGAGTTTCACCTTCAGCATCAGTCCTTGCAATGAATATTCAGAACTGATCTCCTTTAGGATGGACCAGTTGGATCTCCTTGCAGTCCAAGGGACTCTCAAGAATCTCCAACACCACAGTTCAAAAGCATTAATTCTTCAGCACTCAGATTTCTTTATACTCCAACTCTCACATCCATACATAACTACTGGAAAAATCATAGCGTTGACTAGATGGACCTTTGTTGGCAAAGTAATGTCTCTGCTTTTTAATATGCTGTCTAGGTTGGTCATAAATTTTCTTCCAAGGAGCAAGTGTCTTTTAATTTCATGGCTGCAGTCACCATCTGCAGTGTATTTTGGAGCCCAAGAAAATAAAGTCTGCCACTGTTTCCACTGTTTCCTTATCTATTTGCCATGAAGTGATGGGACCAGATGCCATGATCTTAGTTTTCTGAATGTTGAGTTTTAAGCCAACTTTTTCACTCTCCTCTTTCACTTTCATAAAGAGGCGCTTTAGTTCTTCACTTTCTGCCATAAGGGTGGTGTCATCTACATATATGAATGAGTAGGCTATCCCTTCTCCAGCAGATCTTCCTGACCCAGGAATCAAACCGGGTCTCCTGAATTGCAGGCAGAAAAAAGAGAGAAGACACAAATAGGCATACAAAAAGATATTCAACATCATATGTCATCAGGGAATTGCAAACTGAAACAATAATGGTATACCACCTCTAATTCCAAAATTAACAACAGCAAATGCTGGTAAGGATATGGAGCATTGGACACTTTCATTCATTGCTGAAGGGAATGCAAAGTGGTATAGCACTTGGGAAGACAGTTTGACAACTTCTGACAAAGCTAAATAAAGGTTGACTACATGGTCCAACAATTTCACCTGTAGGTATTTACCCAAGGGAATTGAAAACCTAGGTCCACACAAAACCCTGCAAATCAATACTTACAGTTTTATTCATTATTTCCCCAAACCTGAGATAACCAATGTCCTTCAGTAAATGAACACAGAGGTATAGCCATACAATGGATTATTTAGTGATAAAAAGAAACGAGCTGTCAAGTCACCAAAAGAAATAGAGAAACTTTAAATGAATATTACTAAGTGAAAGAAGCCAGTCTGAAAAGGCTACATCTACATGTTTCCAACTGTATCACATTTTGGAAAAGGCAAAACAATGTAGATAGTAAAAACATCAGTGGTTTCCGGGGATTTGGGGGAGGGGAGAAGGATGATTTGTTGAAGCACAGGGGAATTTTAAGGCAGTGAAACTATTCTGTATGATACTAAAAAGTTGGATACAGGATGTTATTTTTTTTTAAAACCCATGGAACTGTACTGTGAGTTAAGCTGGATGCAAACTATGGGCTTTAGCTAATAATCATGTATTGATATTAATTCATTAGTTGCAACAAATGTACAACACTAAAGTAAGATGTTGATAATAGGGGAAAATATGTAGGGGAGTTGGGAGTACACAGTGAGGCTGTTCTACCTCTTCAAATACCACAATTTAAAGATCCAAATAAATCTTATTCTTTTGGAGCAATTACCTCAAGGGGCAGTGTTCTTGATAGTTTTAACATCTGTAGGATGACTCCCTTGAAGTGTTGCCTTCAGAGCTCATTTGCAAGTTGCATCACAGGCTTTTGTTCTGCCTCATGAGTCCTCAGCTCACCTCTGCTTAGAGCTGCAGCTGCAGTGGACAGCTGCATGAGGGCTTAACAGGCACAGGGCTGGCATCACACTTGGAGTTTGAAAACTTTTCCTGCCTTTTTCAAACCTGCAGGAGTCCCATTCAGTCTCTCAGGAGGATAATCCAGAAATACAGAACATTGAACAATTTCGGCTGCGTTCAACTATTGGAAGTTAGAGGATAAATACCCCAGCTTCCTGTCCTTTGACTGGAAAATTCTTGGAAGTATTCTGTACATGTTTCACAATCCCAGTGTAATTAAGATCCCAATGCTCCCAACAGTGACCTTGAAAAACACTCTTACACTGACTTTTTCTCTTTCCTGTTTTACTTTTACCACCCCCTCTTTTCTGACTCCTGAGAGCATTGCCTAAATAAACTACTTGGACTCTGGTTCTTGTCTCTGGCTCTGCTTGCAGGAGCAAGAAAAATAAAACACATATTATATGCATAATGAATCCAGGAAACAGAACAACTCTGGCCACGTTTTAAAAGATGTCTTAGTGAAACAAATCTGCAAATTGGCTAGAAAAAAGCTTCCTGAGAACACTGTTAAGCTATGCTTTAACTGGTGTTTAAGAACAGAGAACTATAAACATCTGAAAGGAGATAATGACTTACAACTACCAACATTAGAAAAAAATAATCCTTTCCCTCTCACAAAACTATCGAGATCTCAATAATTGTGATCCATGGGCCATATATAAACTTACTCCATATTCTTCATAGCCTTTTCTTTCCCCAAGGTTTCACTGAAGAGATCTAGAGGATATTTTTCATATTTGTCATACCTTGAGATTTGATCAGGCATTAAAGACAGAGAGTGGTATCTAAGGAATTAGAGTGAAGTATGACATGGATATGGCAAGAACAGCTTCAATCTGGGCAAGAAATTTTGCAGGCAGCCAAACTGCAACTAGCAGGTGTGAAGATGGATAACAGAATATCTACCTGTGGTGGTTTAAAAATATTCTCCAGATATTCTTCAACACTCCTACAAAAACGAGAGGCTAATTCTGTTCCATTTGAGTGTGGGCTGGACTTAGTGACTCACCGCTAACTACAGGTTATGGTGGATATGTGCGTGTGTGACCCCTGAGATCAGGTCATAGACCAGTATGGTGGCCCATTCTGTGTTCTCCCTGTTTCTCTTGATCTAAACAAAAGTTTCTTGCTCTGAGGGAAGCCAGCTACCAAGTAATGAAGGCACTCAAGCCAGCACTAGAGAGAGACCCATGTGACAATGAACTGAGTCTCCCTTCTAATAAACATGTGAGTGAGCCATCTTGGAAGGAGACCCACCAGCCCCCATCAAACCTTTGGATGACAGGAGCTCTGATCAGAATCTTGACTTTAAACTTCATAAGCAACTCTGAGCGAAATCAACAGCTAATCTACAGGCAATTCTGATTTTCTTGCCTTAGGAGATAAAGTTCAAACTCCTAGAAAGGCACATCAGGGCCTTCATGATCTGTTCTTTATTCCCTCACCTCCCGGTTTTCTTCCTCATGTGCCCTCTTTCTAATCATACTAATCTCCTTTCCAGTCTATCACCATACCATTTTCCCTGGTGACTAGCATATGCTCTGTTCTCTTCTGTAGGTCTCTAATCATCTTGCTTCAGCTGACTCCATTTGGAAAACTCTTGCTTATTATTTATACCTCAGCTCAAATGCTATCCTCTCTATGAACATTTTTTTTCTGATTTCATCAGGAAATTTTAAGGGATCTTTCTTTATGCTTTCAGGAATTCTTGTGTGCGTCTCTCTTACTATACTCAATGTGAGCTAAATATCCATGCCCTTTCCTTTCCACTCATTAGTACAGGGACTGATGTGTATTTTCTTTCCTTCTTTAAAAAAATTTCTTTGAGTACTTTTTAGAGAATAAAGTAAATAAGGGTGTTCCATTACTGAATTTGGTAACTGAATGAACTACTACAGTGTTAGAGAACTCTTGGCATTCAAATAACAAATATAAGAATGTAGTAAATCTAACTCAATTCTTTACCATGAGTTCATATCCAGCAAGCACGTATGAGCACTACCTGTGTGCCATGCATAATGCTTTATGTTGCTGTCTGCATTAGATTTTTAAATCTTCACAATAATCTGTGGAAAGGCATAGCTTTTATTATATCCATTTAGCTTACAGCTTAGATATAACCAGTACTCAAACCCAGATTTCATATCTCTGATCTGAGAATTCTCCCTCCATATTCCCACAGCCTTACTTTAGTAATGACAACAACCATATCAGAGTAAATTCTTTAAGGGTTTATAAGGGTGAATTGAGGCCATGTCCTACTACATTCCAGAAGAATATTTTTCAGGTTTTTTTTTAATAAACATTTCAATGAATACTTCATGCAAAGCAGTTAATAAACACTCATGTCCTGACCAGACAGTTTTCTTCTTTTGTTGTGGGATCTTGAGCTATAAAGTCAAGAGACATGAAAAAAAAAAAAAAAAAAAAAAACAGCAAAACATTTTATGACAACCATACTGGTGAGCCAGTAACTCAAAGAAAGGTAATTATTAGGATGATCAGAAAACATTCTCAGCCCTAATGAAAGGTTTTGCTTGGGGAAGCTCTTGGTGGTAGTTATTCACGCAAATTATGTCTCATGAGCCCATGGCAGAATGACTAGACCAATATTCAATTAAACTGCAGTACTTTCCGAGTGGTAGGAGAATGAAAGACATTTTTAAAAGAGAGCAGTTTCCTATCTAATAAATAACTACCTGCAATGGCATAAAACTTAATAGTAGTTGTGGCATTGTACATCATAAAAGTAAATTGCAGAGTACAAAGTTAACAAATTCTCAGTGCAGATGCTGCCAGCTTTTTCTTTCCTAGCAGCACCAAGCAGTGGCAGATCATGAAAAAAACACTACTTTAGCTGTCGATTCTATATTCAATTGCAGACACATCTAAAATAAGGCTAGTCACCTGCTGACCTAATACAGATGACCAATTCTTTTTTTCCAGCAAAAAATGCAATTCAGGTTCTGCAACCACTGTGATCCACAAGCAAGTCCCTGCACGGTAGAGTGAGGAGAACTCTTTTAAAGAGGGTAAAAGGAAGTTGGGAGGGCTGCAGTAAATACTACCTCCACTGGAGGAATTGAGAGCTCCAACTGTAGTGGCTTTTCATTGGCCAAACCATGACAATCTCTCATTGGTTGAGCTTTTGGCAGGCAAGAAGTAGAAGTCTTTCTTCTTCCCGTTCAGCACTGGTATTGTGTAGGACACTGAGAGTTCCCCCTTCTGACTCCCTGACTTTAATTAAAGTTTCTGTTTACTTCCATACACCTTAGCAAGAATTATGAGCGAGGTCTCTGTTTTGGTTTTCTGTACATTTCTGTGTATTAGCATGTTATGGTAGACATTAACATAATTTCATAACAGAATCATAGCCAAGTCCTCTGTGAATATAACTGATAACCATAGTAGGTGTTTTCAGAGCTTAAAACATCATAATAATGTATTGATATAATTATTTTTAAAATTTCTGATATGATTTTCTTGAGGACAGAGATTGTACTTTTTTGTTTTCTTACTGTTTGAGTGAATTAATGAAATAACAGAATATGTGTCATAACATTTTTAATCAAGTAAAAGAAAAGAAATGCAAAAAGGCAAAATGGTTGTCTGAGGAGGCCTTACAAACAGCTGTGAAAAGAAGAGAACCAAAAGGCAAAGGAGAAAAGGAAAGATATACCCATCTGAATGCAGAGTTCCAAAGAATAGCAAGGAGGGATAAGAAAGCCTTAGTGATCAATGCAAAGAAATAGAGGAAAAAAACAGAATGGGAAAGACTAGAGATTTCTTCAAGAAAATCAGAGATACCAAAGGAACATTTCATGCAAAGATGGGCACAATAAAGGACAGAAATTGTATGGACCTAACAGAAGCAGAAGATATTAAGAAGAGGCGGCAAGAATACACAGAAGAACTATACAAAAAAGATCTTCATGACCCAGATAATCACGATGGTGTGATCACTCACACTCACCTAGAGCCAGACATCCTGGAATGCGAAGTCAAGTGGGCCTTAGGAAGCATCACTATGAACAAAGCTAGTGGAAGTGATGGAATGCCAGTTGAGCTATTTCAAATTCTAAAAGATGATGCTGTGAAAGTGCTGCACTCAATATGCCAGCAAATTTGGAAAACTCAGCAGTGGCCACAGGACTGGAAAAAGTCAGTTTTCATTCCAATCCCAAAGAAAGGCAATGCCAAAGGATGCTCAAACTGCCACATAATTGCACTCATCTCACATGCCAGCAAAGGAATGCTCAAAATTCTCAAGGTGAGGCTTCAACAGTATGTAAACTATGAATTTCCAGATGTTCAAGCTGGATTTAGAAAAGACAGAAGAATCGCAGGTCAAATTGCCAATATCTGCTGGAATGCAAGAGAGTTCTTGAAAAAGCAAGAGAGTTCCAGAAAAACATATATTTCTGCTTTATGCCAAAGACTTTGACTATGTGGATCACAGTCAAACTGTGGAAAATTCTTAAAGAGATGGTAATACCAGACCACCTGACTTGTCTCCTGATAAATCTGTATGCCAGTCAGGAAGCAACAGTTAGAACTAGACATGGAACAACAGACTGGTTCCAAACAGGCAAAGGAGTACATCAAGGCTGTATACTGTCACCCTGCTTATTTACCTTATATGCAGAGTACATCAGGAATATGCTAGGCTGGATGAAGCACAAGCTGTAATCAAGGTTGCTGGGAGAAATATCAATAACCTCAGACATGCAGATGACACCACCCTTATGGCAGAGAGTGAAGAAGAACTAAAGAGCTTCTTGATGAAAGTGAAAGAGGAGAGTGAAAAAGGTGGCTTAAAACTCAATATTCAGGAAACTAAGATCATGGCATCCAGTTCCATCACTTCACGGCAAATAGATGGGGAAACAGTGGAGACAGTGATAGACTTTATTTTTTTGGACTCCAAAATTACTGCAGATGGTGACTGTAGCCATGAAATTAAAAGATTTGCTGCTTGGAAGAAAAGTGATGACCAACCTAGACATCATATTAAAAAACAGAGATCTGCTTTGCCAACAAAGTCCATCTAGTCAAAGCTATGGTTTTTCCAGTAGTCATGTATGGATGTGAGAGTTGGACTATAAAGAAATCTGAGTGCCAAAGAATTGATGCTTTTGAACTGTGGTGTTGGAGAAGACTCTTTAGAGTCCCTTGGACAGCAAGGAGATCCAACTAGCCCATCTTAAAGGAGATCAGTTCTGAGTGTTCATTGGAAAGACCTATGTTGAAGTTGAAACCCCTGATGTGAAGAACTGACTCATTGGAAACGAGCCCGATGAGGGAAAGATTGAAGGCAGGAGGAGAAGGGGCCGACAGAGGATGAGATGGTTGGGTGGCATCACCGACTCAATGGACGTGAGTTTTAGTTAGCTCCAAGAGTTAGTGATGGACAGGGAGGCCTGGTCTGCTGTAATCCATGGCGTCACAAACAGTCAGACACAACTGAGTGACTGAACTGAACTGAAGTGAACTGATGGTAAATATTTCTTTTCGCCTGCCTGGCATCCCTTCTCTCTTCTGTTAATGTCACATTTGTTATCTCATAAAACACCACCCCTTCTCTACTCACAGTTCACACAGTTTTGGGCATGTGATGCTGTGGGGTAGAAAGATAACTTTAATTCCCATTTTCAGAGTTGGCAGAAATATTTTCCTTTCTTTTCACCCAGTGATTCATGGATAGGAATATAAACAAAGTTTGTTCAGTTACACTGGATCTTGGAAGTTTCCCTGGACACACTGGAAAAGTGGTATCTGTTCCAAAAACTGAGCACCCATTCCAGCTCTATCATGATCTCATTTATATGTGCCAATAAGTTTCCAATTACTTGACCAGTTTGAATTGAGTTTGTGTCTTTGCTTTCATCTCTTTTGCTTCCTCCAAGGGTTTGTAAATCCCTTAGATTAGATCTAGTAGGGTCCTATGATGCTGAAAAGGGCTTCCCTGATAACTCATTTGGTAAAGAATCTGTCTGTAATGCAGGAGACCCCGGTTCGATTCCTGGATCAGGAAGATTCACTGGAGAAGGGATAGGCTACCCACTCCAGTGTTCTTGGGTTTCCCTTGTGGCTCAGCTAGTAAAGAATCTGCTTGCAATGCGGGAGACCTGGGTTTGATCCCTGGATTGCAAAGATCCCTTGGAGAAGGGAAAGGCTACACACTCCAATATTCTGGCCTGGAGAATTCCATGGACTGTATAGTCCATGGGGTTGCAAAGAGTTGGACATGACTAAGTTTTACTTTCATGTTTGTGATACTGGAATAGTCAGTGGGGTTAGTTATTAAGCTTAGCCATATTTTCTCCAGAAGCTTGGAGTATGTCAAATACACTGAAAAGCAAACAAGTGAATAAGTAGGTAGATAGATAGACAGATAGATAGACAATCTGCAAAAAGTTCTGAAGCATGGACTTTAAAAAGTAATCATTTAAGTATATGCTCCGGTATCTATCATTTCACAAGGAGCACTTAGAGGCCAGATTTCATTTCTCTGATCTGAGACTCTGAAATCTTCTTATGCTCAACATGACACTGAAATACTAAATCAGTCTCTTGAACTACCTCAGAGGGTTACATTACATGTGACCCAGGTTTTTCTAGGTCAACAAGTCAAGTTGTATAGTACTTTGTTGACCAGAGAATGGTAGGCTCACACTTCCCAGGATTTATTCCAACTGCACTTTAGACTACAGCTTTGACAAATTAGCCATTTTTGGTGCTAAGCTACCTCATATATAAAGGGTTAATATTTATTTGAAGGCAGAATAAGACTTTTTTTGATCCTAAATCTCCAGTGGTGGTTTCATTTCTATTATTTTATTAAGGGGCATGAACAAAGAACAAAATGTTGAAGATGTGGTGAAAAGTCTCAAGGCTATGCCTCAAAATTAAGTAGATAATCTAGAATACAATTACAACTAGTGGCATTATGTTTTAGTATTTAAAGGGATTGACTGAGGACATATAAAGTAGTGAGGGAGGGGAATATCAGTCAGTTTTAAATGTGACAAAGGATTTGGGGTCAATCTGGCCTGAAGAAGTAATCAATAGAAGAGGCATAAGAAAAAACCAGAATATACCATCATTGGTCAGTATTAGTTTAGAAAACACATAATTTTAAGCCATTGAGCCAAAAAGACAGTTGGCTTCACTGAAATATACACAACAGGGTTTGACTCTCATCCTTTTCCTAGTAACAGTCTAGCTATGGAAATTGGGGAAAAAAAATCTTGGTTTCTGTAAAGTTAAAATAAAAATAAATTGTTCATCATGTAGTCGTTTGTTAGAATAATTGATATGATGATCACCAAATTAATAATAACTTTGTGTGTGTGTGTGCTCAGTCACTTCAGTTGCGTTTGATTCTTTGCAACCCCGTGGACTGTAGCCAACCAGGCTCTTCTGTCCAAGGGATTATCCTGCCAAGAATACTGGAGTGGGTTGTGATGCCCTTTTCCAGGGGATCTTCCTGGCCCAGGGATCCAACTCGCATCTCCTATGTCTCCTGCATTGCAGGAGGACTGTTTACCGCTGAGCCACCAGGAAAGCCCAAAACAGTAACTTTATTTAGTAACAAATACGATCCAAGCACTGTGCTAAGTGCCCGGATATAGCATATCCATTTAGTTCTAAAGACAACTTGATGAAATAGCGTTACTGTTATTCATTTTTCACAAATAGGGAAAATGGGGTGGGGTAGGGGCAGGTAGCACAGAGAGACTACGCACCTTGCCTAAGTCCCTCAGGTAGTAAGTGACAAAACAGGCTTTTCATCAAAGCAATCTACATCAGAATCTTAAAAAGTGTCTCTGCTTTTCTCCCAGAACAGAGAGTAACAACTAAATAAATCAGAGTTGAAACTCAATCATGCAAACCCTCAAACTAGGGAAGATAAATGAAGATTATTCAAATGGGAATAAAATGTAGTAGATAGGTGACTTGTCCCTGGCTCCATTATAGTAAATGTAGTGCTGATCCAAGTTGTTGTCCCTCTGCTTCCTGCTCTAGATCCAATTCCAGATTCACTTTCTTTCCTTTATTTGGCTTTTCTTCTTGATTTTTTGAAATGGTAGCTCTTTTAACTCTTGCTTCTTCAGTCTGAAGAAGAATGAGGAATGAATTTACACAGCATTATTTCTTTAAAATTCTTCAAGTGTCTGAAACTTGCTTACAAAAGGCACCATGCTGAATCATCAGTTTACTGGGATTTTCTCTGCATCTAGCAAAAGTGTCTGGACATTGGATAATGACTTCATACTTGAATGGACTGTGATTTATTCCATGCCTTTCCTGTTGCACAGACATACAAATAATGCCTTACATCTGTAGTTTCAGGAAAAACCTCTTGATTTCCTGAAGACTTTAAAGTAATTAAAAGAAGCCTGACAAGGAAAGAAGTAGCTTTCTTTGTAAACACATTGTTTACCAGGTAGCAATACTTCAAATAACATCATTAGGCATACAAATAGACAGATTGGTGGAACAGAATACAAAGTCTAGAAATAGGTAAATAATTTGGTAGATTGTAAAGGGGCTCAAATCCATGGGGTAAAAATGAACTACTCAGTGAGTACTTTCAGAGGAAACAGGAAGCCATATAAGACAATAAAAAGGAAATAATGCCTTCAGTCTCATTAGATCAATAGATCAAATATTTAAATATAAAGCTTTAAATGTTTAAAACTGAGAAAATAAAAAAAATTCAAGATTGCAGAAGCTCTTTATAGCTATGAGATAAAGCTCAAAAGCCATAAAGGAAAGGCTTAATAAATTCACCTCCATATATATATTTTTACAAAAATGACCATATACAAAGACAAAAGACAAATAATGGAGTAGAGAGATATTTGAAAATTACCTTACAGTGCTAGTTTTCTTGAGATAGAAAGCATTTCTAAAAAATGATAAGGAAAATACTATTACAGCAATTGAAAAAAAAGGACAAAGATATGAATTGATAGTTGCAGAAAAGGGAAAAAACAGTACTTAACCACATCATGAGAAATGCTGGGCTGGATGAAGCACAAGCTGGAATCAAGACTGCCGGGAGAAATATCAATAACCTCAGACATGCAGATGACACAACCCTTATGGCAGAAAGTGAAGAAGAACTAAAGAGCCTCTTGATGAAGGTGAAAGAAGAGAGTGAAAAAGTTGGCTTAAACTTAACATTCAGAAAACTAAGATCATGGCATCTGGTCCCATCACTTCAAGGCAAATGGGGAACAATGGAAACAGTGAAAGACTTTATTTTCTTGGGCACCAAAATCACTGCAGATGGTGACTGCAGCCATGAAATTAAAAGAGGCTTGCTCCTTGGAAGAAAAGTTATGACTAACCTAGACAGCATATGAAAAAGCAGAGACATTACTTTGCCAACAAAGGTTCATCTAGTCAAAGCTATGGTTTTTCCAGTAGTCATGTATGGATGTGAGAGTTGGACTATAAAGAAAACTGAGCACTGAAGAATTGATGCCTTTGAACTGTGGTGTTGGAGAAGACTCTTGAGAGTCCTTTGGACTGCAAGGAGATCCAACCAGTCCATTCTAAAGGAGATCAGTCCTGGGTGATTTATTGGAAGGACTGATGTTGAAGCTGAAAATCCAATACTTTGGCCACCTGATATGAAGAACTGACTCATTTGAAAAGACCCTGAGGGTGGGAAAGATTGAAGGTTGGAAAAGAAGGGGATGACAGAGGATGAGATGGTTGGATGGGATCACTGACTCAATGGACACAAGTTTGAGTACACTCTGGGAGTTGGTGAAGGACAGGGAGGCCTGGCGTGCTGTAGTCCATGGGGTCACAAAGAGTCGGACATGATTGAGCAGTTGAACTCAACTGAATCATATCCAAATGCTACCATTATTTATAATAAAAGAATTTCATTTATTACACTGATATCACAGTTGTTTTCACCTGCCAAAGGGCAAACATTTGATAATACACTGTGATGATGAGAATGTGGGAGAACAGATACTCTCACACGGTGATATTGGAAGTGTAAACCGTCCTTATGCAGGAAGATTTAGCAATACTCATCAAGATTAAAAAAGATATAATGTTTGATGTAGCAATTCCACTTCTCAGAATTTATCCTACACAAAGGGGGAATTGTCTTCTATTTTTGTGCTGATAAGGAGTGATCTATAGTACATATTGCTAAGTGGAAAAAAAGCAAGGTGCGAAACAGGATATAAGGGTATGCTTTTAAGCATAAAATATATTTGGACCAGAATCTGGGGAAAGAAACTGAATGACTGGAAGACACAGTTGGTAAGGAGATTTTTCACTATTTACCATTTTTATACTTTATATTTTTAACCATATGAAAATATTGCCTTTTTGATAAATATTTATTGCATAGATTTCTTTTATTATATTTATTTTATTAAATACATTTTCAAATATAAATATTAATATCCCATATAGATGAAAATGTTTAAACATAGATTTTTACATTAGTTGAGAACTAGTGAAGCTTGTAAGGGTAAGAGTTGAAATAATAATTAAGAATAAATGTATTTTTTAGCAGGGTTATTTTATGAGCACAGATCCCCAGTTTTTCCTCTTAAATTCCTATTTAGAAATGTTTTAAAAGTGTATGCAAATGAGGAACTGTTTTTTAGTAGCCTTGGCAATCAAGGCCAAGTATCATCTATTGAATACTTACTCCACATTGGGAAAACATGTACCAGGTAAAATGCTGATTTGATGAAGAGAAAAAGTAGGAGATCCATGGTGCTATTCTAGGTAACTAAGTAAGTCAGTCCTAAAGAAAGTCAACCTTGAATATCCATTGGAAGGACTGATGCTAAAGTTGAAGCTCCAATACTTTGGCCACCTGATGCAAAGAGCCAACTCACTGGAAAAAACCCTGATCCTGGGAAAGATTGAGGACAGGAGAAGGGGGTGACAGAGGATGAGATGGCTGGATGGCATCACCAACTCAATGGACATGAGTTTGAGGAAACTCTGGGAGATAGTGAAGGACATGGAAGACTGGCATGCTGCAGTACATGGGGTTGCAAAGAGTCAGACATGACTGAGTGACTAAACTACAAAGTATGTCACTCCCATAATATAGTTAAATGAGAGACAAAGATTTTCTGATCTGTATCTGGATAGCAAGCATAGTCTGAGGGAACTCTTTGGACTTTTCTCAGTTCCCTCTCATATTCGCAGATTGGCTATAAAGTAACATACTGACCACTTGGAAAGGACCCAACCTGGATCCAGATAGAAATGATCACTTAAAAGAGATCCTGTATGTGGGGCCTCTCCTTAGAAATTCTGTCCATGTTATATTTAACAGATAGGAAGCTCCCAGTAAAGGTCATGCCTTTGGTTTCTTTTGTTGTCTCAACTGGTTTGATGTCAATATTTCCATATTTAAAATTTTATGCTATTGATCTGAAACTAAAGGCCTAATTTATGAATTAAATTTAACACCTATTTGACTACAAAAGCACAACACACACAGAACTTTCTATTAAGGAACAGTAAATAAGGAAAATCATAAGACTTTAAGAAGAATTCTACAGATCCACATATTACTGAAGACTTGGAGGAGCATGCTGCCTCTGCAACTGTGGATTTATTGAAAGATGCGCGTGTGGTCATTTGTCTGTCTGCTGTCAGCCTCATCCTGTCTGTTCACGTTTTGCTCAATATTGCAGAGGAGAGAAGCCTAAAAACTACATCTCACAGACTATCTTCCCAGTGTGGCTCTTCTGGTTGGGTTCTATCAGTGGGAAGCACTGCAGGAGATTAAGAAAGCAGAAGAAAAATAAGCCATTTCTTCCCGTTTTAGGTTTTAGTGGCTCTGATAGCAGTGATGGCTGCATGGGGTGAATTAGGCTCCTGGATTCTTCTCAGATAATGAGATCCAGTGGCCATGGCAGGAGGGAGTGCTCTGTCATCTCCATCGGCACAGAGCTCAGACAGTCTGATGATTCTAGCAGCAACAGTGACAGAAACTACTGCAGCAACAGTGGAAATGTGAGTTCCACATTTCCTACAGTGGTGGCAGCAGCCGTGGCTCCAAAGTCAGTGGCAGGTGCTCAGTAGCCTTAGTGATGAAGTTCTTCTGGGCACTGCATGCCACCATTTTCTTTTTCCTTCAGTCTCAGTGGGTAGTAACTTCTTGTAGTTACCAGTATCTCCTCCCTTTACTTTAGATTTCCTATTTATAACCAATGTCCTATATTACATTTCCACTGATTGAAAAATCCAGCATGGCTTTTGTCCCTCACTGACTTACACAAAACAGAAGAATATTTAGGGGATTCATGATTTATGAATTCAAGAAGACTTAAGAGAATGTTCCCTTTTGAAATCAGATTATGATGTCATAGAAAAAAGAGACATGTAAGATAAAGAAGTGCTACATGGAGATGAAAAACAATGTTGTGCTATTTTAAGCCACCAAGGAGACCCAGCAGAAAAGCAAGATAGGGCACCAACTCATTATTCGGGCAATTGATAAAGGTAGAGAACCAAGCATTTATTCTTCCTTTCCAATATGAACTGTGTCAGGGTACCCAAATGCTTATTAAAGGAAAATTCTTCTTTAATCAAAGAATCACAGATAACAAATGCAGAACAAATGATAGAATTAGAAAATCACCATTTTGCAATACCTAATGGAATAATGGATGTAAATAACAATCAACAGTGGCTGCTATAACCATTAGGTGAATGGTCAATGGAAAATTATAATAGATGGATCTGAGATGATATCATCTGAGCCCTGTAATTAATGTCACCAAAAGTAGACTACACAGCTATTATGTGCCACATGATGTAAAGCAGGAGGAAATATACAGCATGCAGATGGTGACTGCAGCCATGAAATTAAAAGACACTTACTCCTTGGAAGGAAAGTTATGACCAACCTAGGCAGCATATGAAAAAGCAGAGACATAACTTTGTCAACAAACGTCCATCTGGTCAAGGCTATGGTTTTTCCAGTGGCCATGTACGGATGTGAGAGTTGGACTGTGAAGAAAGCTGAGTGCTGAAGAATTGATGCTTTTGAACTGTGGTGTTGGAGAAGACTCTTGAGAGTCCCTTGGACTGTAAGGAGATCCAACCAGCCCATCCTAAAGGAGATCAGTCCTGGGTATTCATTGGAAGGACTGATGTTGAAGCTGAAACCCCAATACTTTGGCCACCTGATGTGAAGAGCTGACTCATTTGAAAAGACCCTGATGCTGGGAAAGATTGAGGGCACGAGGAGAAGGGGATGACAGAGGATGAGATGGTTGGATGGCATCACCGACTCAATGGACATGGGTTTGATGATGGACAGGGAGGCCTGGCGTGCTGCGGTTCATGGGGTCACAGAGTCGGACATGACTGAGTGACTGAACTGAACTGAACCTATTAAATACCCTCGAAAAAAGTATTTGACCTAATTAAGCCTAAATATACAAGTACTAGGCTTCCCTGGTGGATCAGCAGTAAACAATCTGCCTGCCAATGCAAGAAATGGGGGTTTGATCCCTGGGTCAGGAAGATCCCCTGGAGAAGGAAATGGCAACCCACTCCAATATTCTTGCCTGGGAAATCCCAGTGACAGAAGAGCTTCTCAGGCTACAGTCCATGGGGTCACAAAAGAGTCGAACACAAATTAGCGATTAAAAAACAAGTTCTAGTTTTAAGGGAAAAAGGGAACAAGAAGAATATGTTAATTTACACTACAAGATGCAATCAGCCAAATCCAGAGTGTGGGAGATTCTACAGTTTTTCCCCCCAAATATATATATATATGTATATGCTTTTGTATATATATGTATATGCTTTTGAACTGTGGTGTTGGAGAAGACTCTTGAGAGTCCCTTGGACTGTAAGGAGATCCAACCAGCCCATCCTAAAGGAGATCAGTCCTGGGTATTCATTGGAATACCATGAATATATACCATACCAATATATACCATATTGTATATATATATACAATATATATATATGTATATATATATATATTTTATAAAAAGGGGGAGAGTACACTGATATCCATTAAAAGGCAGCTTTTGAGATAGCTGGAGGAATTTAAGCATAGACAGAGTATTACATAATATTAAAAAATCATTAACTGTGTTGGATGTCATATGTTGCTTTATGTGTGTATGTGTGTGTTTTAAAAAATCCCTTTCTGTAAAAAATATGAAGTGTTTATGGGATAAATGATATAATGCTGGGGATGTACTTTAAAATGCTCCAACATTTTCTTTCCATTAAAGAAAAAAAAGTGGTGGGGTGGGTATGAATAAAATAAGAATATCATACTGATTATAATTGTTGTACCTATGTGATAGGCACATGGAGGCTCATTATATATTTTTGTATGAAAAGTTTCTAATAAACAGTTTAAAATAATTTTCTTTATGAAATACTTTTAAAACCCAGAGACTCATGATTGCTTATTTGTTTTAAATTGTCAACTAACAGCTAATTTCTACATTTTATAAAATATTTTAAACCACTGAAAATATTGGGATTCCTTATCCCAATTTGTTTGACTTTCAAGTTTAAGCGGAGAAGTCCTTCACTGCTCCAAATACACATCATGATAAAGAGAACATTTAAATTCATAAAGAGAACATTTAAAAGATATAGTAGCATAAAAACAAGA
The DNA here is from genome assembly GCF_023699985.2 of Odocoileus virginianus. Classification (NCBI taxonomy): domain Eukaryota; kingdom Metazoa; phylum Chordata; class Mammalia; order Artiodactyla; family Cervidae; genus Odocoileus; species Odocoileus virginianus. Next base: position 28,691,056 of record NC_069677.1, on the reverse strand, counting down.
TAAACACCTCAATAGACAAGAAGTGGGACATAACACAAAGAGTAACATGAGAGGGGTTGAAGCAGGCCTTTTGGAATTTGAGTTGTTTATACTAGGGATACAAAGACAAGCATTTGTTTATCAGACTGCCACTTGTATAAGACAATGAGCTGCTCGAAGACAGGGCCCCATATATCTTCATCTTAATATGCCTAGAAAAGTGCCTAGAACACAGGCAATAACTGAGTAAATAATGAGCAAGCAGAAAGCTTGATGAAAGGATAGCAAATAAGATGAGAAATATGCAAGAAAAATGTAAACTTGAATTTGTACAAGCACTAAATGGAAATGTATTATTATTCTTCTCTTAGAGAAGACCAGTGGGAAAAAATCTCTCTGTGGGGCTCAAGAGTCCTTACATAATTGTTTTCTTCTCACAGAAAGATGGATAGACAGATTATGGCCATGATTTACTGTTCTGAAGCAAAGTACTACCAAACCTTGTACCCCTTCCAAAAAGAAAGACTGCATCTCTAGGCTGAGCGAGGAACATGTGTCATACTCTCAGGTTTCTACTTAAAACTCTTTGTTTAGAAATTCTGCTTGGTTACTATTGTGATACATTTATATACAGGTGCATATTTTAAAAAGAAACAAACCTCTTGTTTTTAAAAAAAAGTCTTTAAAAAGACTCTCAAGATTCCCTTGGACTGCAAGGAGATCCAACTGGTCCATCCTAAAGGAAACCAGTCCTGAATATTCATTGAAAGGACTGATGCTGAAGCTGAAGCTCCAATACTTGGCCACCTGATGCAAGGAACTGACTCATCGGAAAAGACACTGATGCTGGGAAAGATTGAAGGTGGGAGGAGAAGGGGAGAACAGAAGATGAGGTGGTTGAATGGCATCACCGGCTCAATGGACACGAGTTTGAGTAAGCTCCGGGAGTTGGTGATGGACAAGGAAGTCTGGCATGCTGCAGTCCATGGGGTCACAGAGTCAGACATGACTGAGTGACTTAACTAAACCTAACTGTGTATTTAAAAATCAATCAGACAAAACTTGAGCTTCCCAGGTGGCACTAATGGTAAGGAAGCCACCTGCCAATGCAGGAGACATATGAGATGTGGGTTAGAGTCCTGGGTTGGGAAGATCCCCTGGAAGAGGGAGTGATAACCCACTCCAGTATTCTTGCTTGGAGAATGCCATGGACAGAGGAGCTGGTAGGCTACAGTCCATAGGGTCACAAAGAGTCAGACATGACTGAAGCGACTTAGCATGCACACACAAAAATTCATCTCATATATGTTACAAATTCAGTAAAAAGGATGATTATTTAATCACATATGGAAGCACAATTTTTGCCCCAGTAAAGGTATGAAAGAGGTAAAAATTTGTCCCCCTTTCCATGAAAACATCCTACTTTTCTTTTTTTTTTTTTAAACAAGAACTTGTCTGGACATAGATGGCAAACTCTTTTGCTTATCCTTTTCTTCATATAAGTTACATCATTTCCAGGGGCCAGGACTATTTAGGTTGCAAAATAGGGCTTTTGAGGGCTGATACAGAGGAAAGAGAGTGAAATTCTTTCTATCTTACTTTTAATCCAAAGAGCCAAATTATGGTCTTGCCAGAGAGAAGCAGCCTAGTTATGGTAGCCCCTACCAAACCACCTCAAAATGAAAATGCTAAACTGCTTAAATGTTATAAATCTGGATAAAATTCAGCCTTTGCACATCACATAAATGGTCAATTGCTATGTAATAGGAAGGAAAAGTCATTATTTCCTAAGAAGAATCCTTTCAACTTATGTGAGAAAAATATCATGACATTTTTTATTTGTTGCTAATTTTAATGAAAAATACTGACATCCACATTTATAATGTTTTATATAAGTGAAGTGGAAAAATCCTTAGATTGAAAGCTAAGTTCTAGTGCCAGTTCTGACTAGGCAGTTGTGTGATCTTGGGAAAGTCACTTGGCTCTTTGAAACTTAGTTTTCCTACCTATAAAATCAGGGGGCTTGGACAGGGCTCACTCAGGTGGTTAATTGAAAGCTCCTTTCAACTCTGTCATGTGAGTATAAGCTCTATAATGTATATGTTTAAATTTTATAAGCATTAAAAAAAGCCATATAGATACGCAGAGGTCAATAAGTAGCAATATTGAGGATTTTTGGCACCTATCACTGTGTGAGATGATATAGCAAGAAAGATATAGAAAGAGAAATATAGTTATTGTTGTTGTTTTTTTAATTTTCACTAACATTCGTAAAAATGGCTCAATTTAAAAGCTGTGGAATCAGCTTTTAAAAAGCTAGCGTTCCCACTCCTGGGCATATACCTAGAGAAAACCATAATTCAAAAAGATATATGCATCCCAATGTTCATTGCAGCACTATTTACAAAAGCCAGGGCATGGAAGCAACCTAAATATCCATCAACAGAAGAATGGATAAAGATAATGTGGCACTTATACAGTGGAATATTACTCAGCCATAAAAAGACGTGGATGGACCTAGAGACTCAAACAGAGTGAAGTAGCTCAGAAAGACAAAAACATATACTGTATATTAATGCATATATATGGAATCTAGAAAAATGTATAGATTAACGCATTTGCAAAGCAGAAATAGAAACAAAATGGATAATGAGATCTGATTTTACAGCACAGGCAGCTCTACTAAGTGCTCTTTGGTGGCCTCAATGGGAAAGAAATTCAAAGAAGAAGAGATACATGTATTTGTGTGACTGATTTACTATGCTGTACAACTGAAACTAACACAATATTGTAAAGCAATTATACTCTAATTTAAAAGAAAGCTGTGGAAGATAAGAAAATGAAATAAAATGCTAAGTATTATGTGTCTTAAATATTCTAAACATAAGATACAAAAGCCCAATTTTTAATTAAGTCACATGGGCATCACCAGATGGTCAATACTGAAATCAGATTGATTATATTCTGTGCAGCCAAAGATGGAAAAGTTCGATACAGTCAGCAAAATAAGACCAGGAGCAGACTGTGGCTCAGATCGTGAACTCCTTATTGCAAAATTCGGACTTAAATTGAAGAAAGTAGGAAAAACCACTAAGGCATTCAGGTATTATCCATTTCAAATCCTTTATGATTATACAGTGGCAGTGACAAATAGACTCAAGGGATTAGGCCTGATAAAGAGAGTCCCTGAAGAACTATGGACGGAGGTTTGTAATACTGTACAGGGGGCAGTAATCAAACAATTCCCAAGAAGAAGAAATGCAAAAAGGCAAAATGCTGCCCAAGGAGGCCTCACAAAGAGCTGAGAAACGAAGAGAAGTGAAAGAGAAAAGAGAAAAAGAAAGATCCAAAGAATAGCAAGGAGAGATAAGAAAGCCTTTCTAACTGAATAATGCAAACAAATAGAAGAAAACAATAGAACAGGAAAGACTAGAGATCTCTCAAGAAAATTAGAGATACCACAGGAACATTTCATGCAAAGATGGGGACAATAAAGGACAGAAAAGGTAGGGACCTAAAAGAAGTAGAAGATGTTAAGAAGAGGTGACAAGAATACACAGAAGAACTATACAGAAAACATCTTGATGACCCAGATAACCATGATGGTATGATCACTCACCTAGAACCAGACACCCTGGAGTGCAAAGTCAAGTGGGCCTTAGGAAGCATCACTATGAACAAAGCTAGAGGAGGTGATGGAATTCCAGCTGAGCTATTTCAAATCCTAAAAGATGATGCTGTTAAAGACCTGCACTCAATACCAGCAAATTTGGAAAACTCACTAGTGACCACAGGACTGGAAGAAGTCAGTTTTCATTCCAATCTCAAAGAAAGGCAATGCCAAAGAATGTTCAAACTACCACACAATTGCACTCACTTCACATGCTAGCAAGATAATGCTCAAAATCTTTCAAGCTAGGCTTTAACAATAGCAAACGAAGCAACAGACAAAGGATTAATCTCAAAAATATACAAGCAACTCCTCCAGCTCAACTCCAGAAAAATAAATGACCCAATCAAAAAATGGGCCAAAGAACTAAACAGACATTTCTCCAAGGAAGACATACAGATGGCTAACAAACACATGAAAAGATGCTCAACATCACTCATTATCAGAGAAATGCAAATCAAAACCACAATGAGGTACCATTATACACCAGTCAGGATGGCTGCTATCCAAAAGTCTACAAGCAATAAATGCTGGAGAGGGTGTGGAGAAAAGGGAACCCTCTTACACTGTTGGTGGGAATGAAAATTAGTACAGCCACTATGGAAAACAGTGTGAAGATTCCTTAAAAAGCTGGAAATAGAACTGCCATATGACCCAGCAATCCCACTTCTGGGCATACACACCGAGGAAACCAGATCTGAAAGAGACACGTGCACCCCAGTGTTCATCGCAGCACTGTTTATAATAGCCAGGACATGGAAGCAACCTAGATGCCCATCAGCAGATGAATGGATGAGGAAGCTGTGGTACATATACACCATGGAATATTACTCAGCCATTAAAAAGAATTCATTTGAATCAGTTCTAATGAGATGGATGAAACTGGAGCCCATTATACAGAGCGAAGTAAGCCAGAAAGATAAAGACCATTACAGTATACTAACACATATATATGGAATTTAGAAAGATGGTAACGATAACCCTATATGCAAAACAGAAAAAGAGACTCAGATGTATAGAACAGACTTGTGGACTCTGGGAGAAGGCGAGGGTGGGATGTTTCAAGAGAACAGCATCGAAACATGTATATTATCTAGGGTGAAACAGATCACTAGCCCAGGTTGGGTGCATGAGACAAGTGCTTGGGCCTGGTGCACTGGGAAGACCCAGAGGGATTGGGTGGAGAGGGAGGTGGGAGGGGGGACCAGGATGGGGAATACATGTAAATCCATGGCTAATTCATTTCAATGTATGACAAAAACCATTGCAATGATGTAAAGTAATTAGCCTCCAACTAATAAATGGAAAAAAAAAAAAACAACAATATGTGAACCGAAAACTTCCAGATTTACAAGCTAGATTTAGAAAAGGCAGAGGAACCAGAAATCAAATTGCTAAGATCAGTTGGATCATAGAAAAAGCAGCAGATTTCAAGAGAAATATCTAATTCTGCTTCATGGGCTATGCTAAAGCCTTTGACTGTGTGGATCACAACAAACTGTGGAAAATGCTGAAAGAGATGGGAATACCAGAGCACCTGACCTGCCTCTTGAGAAACCTGTATGCAGGTCAAGAAACAATAATTAGAACCTAACATGGAACAACAAACTGGTTCCAAGCTGGGAAAGGAGTAAGTCAAGGCTGAATATTGTCACCCTGCTTCTTTAACTTGTATGCAGAGTACATCATGAGAAATGCTGGGCTGGATGAAGCACAAGCTGGAATCAAGATTGCTGGGAGAAATATCAATACCTCAGATATGCAAATGACACCACTCTTATGGAAGAAAGTGAAGAGGAACTAAAGAGCCTCTTGATGAAAGTGAAAGAGGAGAGTAAAAATGCTGGCTTGAAAACTCAGCATTCAAAAAACTAAGATTATAGATCTGGTCCCTCCACTTCATGGCAAGTAAAATAGGAAAGAGTGGAAGCAGTAACAGAATTTTTTTCTTGGGCTCCAAAATCACTGTGGACATTTAATGAAGCCATGAAATTAAAGGATACTTGCTCCTTGGAAGAAAAGCTATGACAAATCTAGACAGTGTATTAAAAAGCAGAGACATTACTTTACTGACGAAGGTCCATCTAGTCAAAGCTATGGTTTTCCTAGTAGTCATGTATGAATGTGAGAGTTGGACCATAAAGAAGGCTGGGCACCGAAGTATTGACACTTGTGAACTTTGGTGTTGGAGAAGACCCTGAGAGTCCCTTGGATAGCAGGGAGTTCAAACCAGTCAATCCTAAAGGAAATCAACCCTGAATATTCATTGGAAGGGTTGATGCTAAAGCTGAAGCTACAATACTTTGGCTACCTGATGCAAAGTGTTGACTCATTGGAAAAGACTCTGAAGCTGGTAAAGATAGAAGGTAGGAGGGGAAGGGGATGACAGAGGAAGATATGGTTGGATGGCACTACATACTCAATGGACATGAATTTGAGCCAACTCCGGGAGATGGTGAAGGACAGGGAAGCCTGGCATGCTGCAGTTCATGGGATTGCAAAGAGTCAGATATGACTAAGCAACTGAACAACAACTGCCACCAACAGGAACTTTTTTGAAAATAATAACCACATTACTACCTATCCTGGTGGCTCAGATGGTAAAGAATCTGCCTGCAATGCACGAGACCCAGATTTGATCCCTGGGTTGGGCAGATCCCCTGGAGAAGTAAATGGCAACCCACTCCTGTATTCTTGCCTGGAGAATTCTATGGACAGAGGAGTTTGGTGGGCTACAGTCCATGGGGTCGAAAAGAGTTGGACACGACTGAGAGACTCACACCTTTCACTTTACCTCACCTATCTCTACATTCATAATCAATTGCTATTTCTTCTGTATAAAGGAGACATAGTTGCTACCAAAACTAATTGTAATCATGTGTATATGTGTGTATGTTCTTAATTGCCCTGTTACATTTCAGCAGTCTGGAACACAAACTCCCCAAACATGGATATTATTGCTAGTGTATGCTTTTAAGAAATTGCTGTCAGAATTCCTAGAGCTTCAGATATTGTCCTGAGATATGAATAAATGAATAAATGACACCTATTTATAAGCTGCCACTTCTATTTGTCACTCCATAATTTTAACTTCAAAGTCTAGTGACATGGCTGAATCTATTTTCAGTTCCTCTAACGTTGTGCATTTGAAGTGGAAACAACAGTGACAAAAAGTGAGAGACAGTGATTGACATGGCATTTGATCACTTTATGTATCAAGACTTTAGCATATTGTTTATAGGAGATGCTACCTCATTAGAAAAATATGAAGGGATGTGTTGGTGGTGTTGTACCAAAATAATTGATGTCCCAAAGGCAATTTTTGGTACAAATAGGATATTTTAAAATTGCTATTAAAATTTTTTTTATTATAGATGGAGAGTCATGGGAAAGGGATATATTATACCTAACTTAAAAATGTTAGGAATGTGCATGGTGTAACATTAAGCATGTAGGCTGAGGCAAAATTTCAAGACAGATGAACTTCTACCTGTCTTGTGCTTTCCCACATCTATCTGAGTGATTTTGGACCAACCATTTTAGTCTCCTAGCTCTGTTTTCCTCATCTGTAAGCTGAGAATAAAGGAGTTGATTCTGTCTACCTCAAGGCAATATTAGAGACTCCAATAAGATATTTATGAAGGTACCTTGGGTCTGTGTTGAAGCAATTAACTAATATGAAGTTCAGTTCAGTTGCTCAGTCGTGTCCGACTCTTTGTGACCCCATGAAACAAAGCACGCCATCCTCCCTGTCCACCACCAACTCCCGGAGTTTACGCAAACTCATGTCCATTGTAATGGGGATGCCATCCAGCCATCTTATCCTCTGTCATCCCTTTCTCCTCCTGCCCTCAATCTTTCCCAGCATCAGGGTCTTTTCAAATGAGTCAGCTCTTCACATCAGTATTGGCCAAAGTATTGGAGTTTCATCTTCAACATCAGTCCTTCCAATGAACACCCAGGACTGATCTTTAGGATGGACTGGTTGGCTCTCCTTGCAGTCCAAGGGACTCTTCAAGAGTCTTCTCCAACACCACCATTCAAAAGCATCAATTCTTCGGTGCTCAGCTTTCTTCACAGTCCAACTTTCACATGCATACATGATCACTGGAAAAACCATAGCCTTGACTAGATGGACCTTTGTTTACAAAGTAATGTCTCTACTTTTTCACATGCTATCTAGGTTGGTCATAACTTTCTTTCCAAGGAGTAAGTGTCTTTTAATTTCATGGCTGTAATCACCATTTGCAGTGATTTTCGAGCCCAGAAAAATAAAGTCAGCCACTGTCTCCTCTGTTTGCCCATCTATTCGCCATGAAGTGACAGAAGCAGATGTCATGATCTTAGTTTTCTGAATGTCGAGCTTTAAGCCAAGTTTTTCACTCTCCTCTTTCACTTTCATCAAGAGGCCCTTTAGTTCTTTTTCATTTTCTGCCATAAGGGTGGTGTCATCTGCATATCTGAGGTTATTGATATTTCTCCCGGCAGTCTTGATTCCAGCTTGTGCTTCTTCCAGCCCAGCATTTCTCATGACATACTCTGCATATAAGTTAAATAAGCAGGGTGACAATATACAGTCTTGACATACTCCTTTTCCTATTTGGAACCAGTCTGTAGTTCCATGTCCAGTTCCAACTGTTGCTTCCTGACCTGCATACAGGTTTCTCAAGAGGCAGGTCAGGTGGTCTGGTATTACCATCTCTTTCAGAATTTTCCACAGTTTATTGTGATCCACACAGTCAAAGGCTTTGGCATAGTCAATAAAGCAGAAATAGATGTTTTTCTGGAACTCTCTTGCTTTTTCAACGATCCAACAGACGTTGGCAATTTGATCTCTGGTTCCTTTGCCTTTTCTAAAACCAGCTTGAACATCTGGAAGTTCATGGTTCACATATTGATGAAGCCTGGCTTGGAGAACTTTGAGCATTACTTTACTAGCGTGTGAGATGAGTGCAATTGTGCGGCAGTTTGAGCATTCTTTGACATTGCCTTTCTTTGGGATTGGAATGAAAACTGACCTTTTCCAGTCCTGTGGCCACTGCTGAGTTTTCCGAATTTGCTGGCATATTGAGTGCAGCACTTTCACAGCATCACCTTTTAGGATTTGAAATAGCTCAACTGGAATTCCATCCCCTCCACTAGCTGTGTTCATAGTGATGTTTCATAAGGCCCACTTGACTTCACATTCCAGCATGTCTGGATCTAGGTGAGTGATCACACCATTGTGATTATCTGGGTTGTGAAGATCTTTTTTGTACAGTTCTTCTGTGTGTTCTTGCCACCTCTTCTTAATATCTTCTGCTTCTGTTAAGTCCATACCATTTCTGTCCTTTATTGAGCCCATCTCTGCATGAAATGTTCCCTTGGTATCTCTAATTTTCTTGAAGAGATCTCTAGTCTTTCCCATTCTGTTGTTTTCCTCTATTTCTTTGCACTGATCACTGAGGAAGGTTTTCTTATATCTCCTTGCTATTCTTTGGAACTGTGCATTCAAATGGGTACATCTTCCCTTTTCTCCTTTGCTTTTCACTTCTCTTCTTTTCACAGCTATTAGTAAGGCCTCCTCAGACAGCCATTTTATTTTTTTTTAACGTTTCTTTTTCTTGGGGATGGTCTTGATCCCTGTCTCCTGTACAAACCTCCATTCATAGTTTACCAGGCACTCTATCAGAGCTAATCCCTTAACTGTATTTCTCACTTCCACTGTATAATCATAAGGGAAGATACCCCATGTCCAAGGTCAGGAGCGGCGGCTGCGCTTCTCTGGAGCAGCCGTGAAGAGATGCCCCATGTCTAAGGTAAGAGAAACCCAAGTGAGATGGTAGGCACTCAGAGAGGGCATCAGAGGGCAGACAGACTGAAATCACAATCACAGAAAACTAGTCAATCTGATCACAATGACCACAGCCTTGTCTAACTCAATACGAAGTAGTCTTCCTCATTATTATCAAGAAAAATATATCTTATTGCTAGTACCTATGACTAAAACCACAGAAGTGTTTAGAGAACTCAAATTATCTTTTCCTGGTATATTCATGAAATGTGGGTTACTCTAATCTTATTATTAATTACAATTCTCCTGGATCCTACACACATGTTATGATTAATTTTATGTGTCAACCTGACTGGGTCACGTGGTGCCCAGACATTTGGTTAAAGATTATTTCTGAGTGTATCTGTGAAAGTGTTTCTGGATGAGATTGGTATTTGAATTAGTAGACTGAATAAAGCAGACTGACCTCCCCAGTGTGGGTGGGTATCATCTAATGCATTGAGAACTGAATAGAACAAAAAAGTTGAAGGAAGGGAAAAACGATCTCTCTCCATCTGACTCACTGAGTTGATACACTAATCTCCTGCCTTCAGGCTTCAACTAACTCCATCGGAGCTCTCGGTTTTCAAGGTCTTTGTATTCAGTCTGGAATTTACAACACTGGCTCTCTAGTTCTCAGGCCTTTAGACTTGGACTTGGGCTTGTACCTTGATTCTCCTGGTTCTTAGAACTTTAGGTCAGACTGGAAATATACAACTGTTTTTCCCTGGATATCCAACTTGCAGATGGCAAACAGTAGCTTCCATAATTGTGTGAGCCAATTCCTTATAATAAATTTCTGTCTCCATCTCTCTCTCTCTGTGTAATATTTATTTACAATTATTTATATTATATACAATATATCTATTAGTTTATTTTTCTGGAGAATCCTAACCAATACAGATTCCATGTTTTTCAAATATTTGTTAGAGTGTGGCATAGTGTGATACATTGTAGCTCTTTTCCTAGTTAAAAATAATTGGCTGATATAAGGATCTACTGTATCTAGTTCCTGATAATGACTTTCATCTTGAAGATCAAAGAAATTCGTGTTCCAGTTTCTTGGTCCTATATGCATCTCGAATTTTTATGTTTGAAACTGATGTCAGATCCTCATCTCCCAGACATGCTCTGCCTGCCCCATCAAAATCCCATTTGTTCTCACTGAAGTCGTCTGCAGGTGCTGCTTCCTCATGACTTCCATTCACTCTGCCCACAATGTAACAGCCACACCAAGAAATATGAGAGTCGCCATACACTGATCTCTTCCCTATGAGCAACTGACATATTTTAGCTCACTTAATCCTCATGACCATCCAACAATGCTGTTATTATTCCTCATTTTATAGTTCAGAAAAGAGTGGCTTTTAAAGGGTAATTAAGTTACTCAATGATACACAGCAAACAGTGGAACTAAGAATTGAATTCAAAGCTACATAACTGGTAAATCTATGTGGACTCAACTATGAGGCGTATCTCCTATTCCCATTCCCCTTTTTCTCTTCCCTCAGTTGCACATTTTTTTGTCCATCTAAGTTACTCAGGCTCAAGGCAATTTATTATAGCTAGGGTATATGATTTCCTCTGGTATTTTATGTAACGTTTTCAAAACAGCCCAGACATGCATGATGACCATGTTTTTGCCTGTCAGCAATTTTTTTTTCATTCTGAAAGGATTCTATCAAATTTGATAAGGTTGATATGTTCTATAAATCCCTACTGCCTCCTTTAATGCAATCATAACTTTCTGAGGGCTGGTTCCTAGGGACAAAGCTTTATAGTCCATAACTTTTCAGTGAAAGATTTATTATGTGGTGGAATTAATACGTGCCATGCATTTCACAGCTTTTCCACCTCAAATGGCATTTCTTAGTCAGCACGTTAGGTTTCCCATATGTATTGCCACAAATAGTAATTCTTCCTCAGAGTTCAGGGAGATTTGCAGAAACAAGTATTTCCAAATTAAATCTTATTCACAGTTTCTGCTCAGTCTAAAGCAGCCTAACTTGATGAGTGCCTTTGACATGTTGGGGAATAATTAAATTTAATTTTCATGCACATAATGGAAATGAAAAACACTTCTGTAGGTCTGCAGTGATGCTATGCTCTCAAAAGGGAAGGGAAATGGATTCTAAGAGAATGGTGCAGTCCACAACGTTCTAGGAGAAAACATTCTAGAATAATACAATCTCTGCTGATACAGCAACTTTTATTTTAGTTCTTAGGGGTAAAAGTGGGAATGGATTTGATGGGTTTCTTTTTTCCCTTTTGAAAAGATAGAAAGGTCATTTGACCTATTTATTATCCAAATGTTCTTTAAAAATTCACTGGCTTTTACATCGAGCAGCTGACTGCCTGGAAGTGACACCTCCCCAGCCAGTGCGGCCCCACAGCTACACAGACTCTGTTTCCAAGCACAGTGCTCAGCATGACCAGCTTTTCTCTGGGGCCCCTTAACTCTATCTTAGGAAAGGAGAATGTCAGCATTTTGAAATTAGAATATTTAAACCATGAAGGAAAAATTCACTGGCTTTTAAAGGGCAGACCTGAGAGAAAAGTCTTAGAATCATATTCTCCAAATTATCAGCAAGTACTGAATTGGAGGGGGAGCTTTTACTATTATTGAACTTTTAAATATTATTAATAATAACTGAGATAAAGTTTCAATGTATTTAGAACTCCTTAGGAGTCAGGGTCTGTTTCTAAAGTTCTTTATATTCCTATAGACAGTCATGTTGTTTTACCTATTTACACTTGAGGAATTTGAGCCTAGGAATGGTGAAATGATTTTCCTGATGTTACACAGCTAATAAATGACTAATTTGTGATTTGGTCCTAACGTCTGGCTCTCTCCAAAGCCTGTGTTCTTTCTAGTACAATATATCATAATTAACAGCACAGTTTCAAAAAGCAGACTTGGGCTTTTAAACTCAGACACTGCCAGCTGCTGGCTGTATGAACTGAACTTAACATTTCTGAATTTAGGACCCTCTTGTATAAAATTATCATCATCATCTTGATCATCATTTAGTCAGGCTGTTATGGGGATTAAGTGAGTTAGTATGAAGGATTCTTTTACTCTCTGCCTGGCCCATACACCACATGCAGTGAGTGTTAGTTATTTTTCATATTACCAAACCAGGTAGACCCTCTTTATGAGGTTAAGGCATAGATAGAAAGTTGAGGAATCAATAAGGCTACCTGCTTTATACATTACTGAATTGGTTTTGAGGCAATAAAAAGATACATTGGTAACTTAAAGAGAAAAGAGTTATAGTAACAGAAGTCTTTGGCCCATAAACTAAAATTGTATTGCCAACTGTTACTCAATTTGAACACAAGGAATGATGAGAGGACATTTTTGGCCTATTCATTCACTCATTTATCAGACTCATTTGCTTTTTTTTCTGCTCTGGCTTATGAACATATGTGTTGAATTCACCCTGAGGTAAGAGTTGGCTCTGCCTGAAAATTCCAATCTGTGTCAGAACAATGGACAAAAGACTGAACTTTATTAAACATGAGTCAATTTGCTTTCATTAAACTTATAATTTGTATACCGCTTATTTATTGAAAAGGTATTTTTTTTTTAAGTGATGGAGCTTCTTGCAAAGAATGCAGTGACCACACTTACCGTCTAATCAATGTGGTTCTTTTTATTCAGGATTCCCTTTGTTCACTCTATTTTTTTTTTTTTTTTGAATGTTTGAATGGAGACACTAAAGGTAGAGTGAGGTGAAGTGATTTGGGAACAGCTCTGAGGTACATGGTGCCAAGACCCGAAAGTCCCTGCTTGGCTGTGCTTCCTTGAAACAGCTTTGCTTATATACGCAGCTGTATAAATTACACTGATTTGAAAGAAACAAAACACCTTTTGTGCTTGTCTTCCTTGGAGTTCTTTTTCATCCATGCCAGAATTCTTTCTCTATAAGAATAATAGCAAAGATTTGTTTTGCAAAACTCTGTGTTCAGAGCTGGAAGTGGGGGTTGGGGAAAAAGGAGGAATTTGATTCGGATTTTTTTTTTTTTAATCATGTAGTAGGCTGAGATTCCCTCCGGTGTGATAAAAAATAAAATGACGCCAGATGGTAGGAGTTGTTTATGGGTTCTGAAGTAAAGTATTAAGTCATTAAAATTTGGAGGATATTCTCATTTATTCCAGCTTCCTCTTCTCATTAAATCCCTATTTTCTGTGGTTAAAGGCGCAGGGAGATAATGTCTGGGTGGCAGATGTGAATGCCTCCTTGCCCCGGCCATGGTTAAAGAGCATCTTTTGTTCTCTCAGATCTCCAGCTAGCAGTGAATGTAAAGGAATGTGCTTTAGAGGAGTCTGGAGAGGTGCATGGAAACACCTGTACAGGAAACAGGTAAAGGTGAGTGAGCTACACTAAGTGTGAAGGCTTTTAAATCTGAATGCACTTGGAGACCCATTTCTTGGCACAGGTTTTTCTGAGAGCTCCTTAGAGAAGACCTTAGCTTTATTAATAAACATAAGAGGGACGTTTTCCAGCATAATGAATCTTGAATGGATGTGCTCAAAGCTGATTTTAAAATTCATGGCTGGTGTAACCTGTAAAATGGGAAGATGACATTGTCATACTGTTCTATTTTTAAAGAATGAAATCAATAAAGTTACTCAAACTATTTATGGGAATGATCCTGCTATTTCACGTAACTCTTGTCATGAAAATATACCCAGAATTAAGCAATTAAGCAAATAGTTTGCATTTAAAAATTGTAGGTGATGCTAGTGGTAAAGAACCCACATGCCAATGCAGGAGACACAAGAGACATGGATTCAATCGCCAGGGTCAGGAAGATTCCAATATTCTTGCTTGGAGAATCCCATGGGCAGATATAGCTCCCTGGTGAGCTATAGTCCATGGGGTTGCAAAGAATTGGACACAACTGAAGCGACTTAATGTGCACAGATGCAAGCCTTAGGTTTCATTTTGTTAAGGAACAGTTTTCCTTTGATGAGCCCATGTTAATCCTTCTGTGATAGTTAAGTGTACAGGGTTAGAAATTTATACTGAGGGTTTGAATATGGGTTTAAGTCAGAATTCTGCTACTTACTTACCAAGTGAACTCAGACACAACACTTTTAAGCTACTATATGTTTATTCACCTATAAAATGGAGATATTAATAGCTCTTATCTCATAACTATACATGAGGAAGCTAAATTGAACAATGTATGTAAAGTTTTTGCACAGTTTCTGGACCATACTTCCTGGCTCTGGAGAAGCAAAACTGTGTATCTTAACTAAACAACATCAACCTAACTGCCACTGTTAAACTTATGAAGAATCATTGACAGGAAAGCTTATCAAAATATGTATGGAGCCCTAAGGAACCAGACAACTGAGTCTCCTTGGGTGCACTCAGTGGCCAGCTGCTTATACATGGTGAGAAACAGAGATGTCTGTTGTCAGATTACAGGGCTCTCCCCTACAGTCCAGTATGTGGTGGGGCTGAAGATGGTGGGGATGTCATGCCAAAGCTACTAGGTTCTAATTCTAAGTTAGTAGGCAGTGGTGGAGGGTGGGCAGGAATTTGGATCAGGAAGGATTGTGGGAGGTTTATGCTGCTTTGGAGTAATCCCCTCCCAGGATTATCTTTCTTGATCCAAGGCTCTGGGGACAATCAGAGAGATGGGGAGAAAAAAACAAGAAATGGAAGTTCACAGAAATGCTGGGTAACCTCTCCTGTTGTGAAGTGAGGAAAGGCTGCGCTGTAGAGTTTTACTGGAGCCTTCATTCAGGCCTTTCTTTGTTCTTAAAATATTATGAGCTTACAGAACTTCTTAATTTCAGAGCCTCTGAATCTTCTGTGCTTCCCTATTTTAAATTTTTATTTCTAAAAACATACAAGTGTTTGTATTTCATCTATTTCAAAAATGAAATGTATGTAAAATATATGAGTACATTCCTGGGAAAATATCATGCATGTAGAGAAAGAGTTCTTTTACCACCACCTGTAAACACATTGAATATGATTTGTGAGTAATTTGTTATAGGAATGTGATCATCCTACAAATATTTTTATGCAACTTTTTTTTTAACTTACTAATATTTCTATGAGATTTCCATGACAATACATATACATGTATACACTTACAGTAAATTAATTTATGACAAAGAAGGCAAGAGAAAAGACAGTCCCTTCAATAAATGGTATTGGGAAAAGTGGATAGCTACATGTAAAAGAATGAAATTAGAACATTCTCTAACACCATATACAGAAATAAACTAAAATATGGATTAAAGACACAAATGCAAGACCAGATACTGTAAAACTCCTAGAGGAAAACATAGGCAGAACAGTCTTTGATATAAGTTGCAGCAACAGTTTTTTGAATATGTCTCCTACATATTCAAAAATAAACAAATAGTACCTAGTCAAACTTAAAAGTTTTGCACACCAAAGGCAACTATCAACAGAATGAAAAGACAGCCTACTGAATTCAAGAAGCTATTTGCAAATGATATGACTAAAACAGGATTAATAGGGCTTCCCAGGTGTCTCAGTGGTAAAGGATCCACCTGCCAATGCAAGAGACACTGGTTTGATCCCTGATCTGGGGAGATACCCTGGAGAAGGAAATGACAACCCATTACCGTATTCTTGCCTGGAGAATCCCACAGACAGAGGAGCCTGGCAGGCTCAGTCCATGGGGTTGCAAAGAGTCAGACACATCTTAGTGACTAAACAGCATGGCATAAAGCACCTCCTATATATAACTCATTGTGTTAAAAAAAATAATATCACGGCCTTTTTGGATGGTCATTTTACTTTTTTATGGTGCCTCTGTAATATGGATGAAGACTTTTTGGATAGTCATATTTGTTTATTTTCTTTGTAGCATCTGGATTTGGTATAGCAAGTGTTTTGTGTACCAAGCATATCCAAAACATGCTGTATTTTCTGCTAATATTTTATATTTAGTTTTTGTGCTTAGAATAATCAGTGGAGAATTATTTTTGGATATGTTCTTCTGTTTTGAGATGGATAGTCTGAATTGTCTATTCTGATCATTTGTTTATTTTGTATTTGGTTTATTTGCTTTCTCTTATAGTTTAGAAGGAATTCTTTGTATATTGGGGTTCCCAGGTGGTGCTAGTGGTAAAGAACCCACCTGCCAATGCAGGAGACAAAAGAGATGGTTTTGATCCCTGGGTTGGGAAGATCCCCTGGAGGAGGGAATGGCAATTCACTCCAGTATTCTTGCCTGAAGAACCCATAGACAGATGAGTCTGGTGGGCTACAGTCCATAGGGTTGCACAGAGTCAGACCTGACTGAGGTGATTTAGCATGCGCACTTTGTATATTATGTATCAAATTATTTTTCTACTACCTTTGAATTTTATTTATTGTGTTTTTATAGCTCAAACTTTAAAACATTCCATGTTTTCTTCCCATGTCTTTGTTTTAGTTTGTTATATTTTGTACTTTAATCCATAAGAAAGTTTTCCTGATAATTTATTTACTTGTTTTTGGCTGTGCGGGGTCTTCGTTAATGCATGGGTTTTTCTCTAGTTGGCGAGTTGGGGGCACTCTCTAGTTGTGGTGTGCAGGCTCCTCACTGCGGTGGCTTCTTTCGTTGTGGAGCACAGGTTCTAGGACATGTGGGCTTCATTAGTTGTACCGTGTGAGCTCAGTAGTTGAGGCTCATGAGCTCTAGAGCACAGGCTTAATGGTTGTGGTGCATGAGTTTAGTCGCTCCATTTCCTGTGGGATCTTCCTGGACTAGGAATTAAACCCTTGTCTCCTGTGTTGCAGGCAGATTCCTTACCACTGACCTACCATGGAACCCCCATAAGGAATTTTTAAATTGTGGCTAAATATACACAAAATTTATCATTTTAACATTTTTATGTGTACAGTTCAGTGGCACAAAATATGTTCATATTTTTATGCAATCATTATCACCATTACTCTCCAGAACTTTTTCTTCTTCCCAAACTAAAACTGTATACCCATTAAATAATAACACTCCATTTCTTCTTCCTTCCAGCCCCTGGAAACAACTATTCTACTTTCTTTATTAATTTGACTGTTCAAAGAAACTCATATAAGTCAAATCATACAATGCCTGCCTGTCCTTTCATGTCAAGTTTCCTTCATTTCTGACTATTGTGAATAAAGCTGCATGAGCATGAGTGTACAAATGACTGCTCAAGGAGGAATACTTGAGCTTGAGAGGAAATACACAAATTCAACAACTTAGATGAAATGTATTAATTTCTTGAAAGACACAAAATACCAAGGAAGAAGTATTTTCTTTTACTCTGGGAACTTGATAAAGCCATTAAGTACTTCAGAGAAGTCTGTCTCTCTGTATCAAAGGACCTAGCATAGTGCTTGCTTCATCATGGATACTTGATAATTTGTGGCTATTGTTATCATATGACTACATAAAATATTTGAAAGCTGAATTAGAAAAAAAAATGATATGCTATAGATAATATATATGTTTCGATGCTGTTCGTTTGAAACATCCCACCCTCACAGATCACCAGCCCAGGTTGGATGCATGAGACAAGTGCTCGGGCCTGGTGCACTGGGAAGACCCAGAGGAATCGGGTGGAGAGGGAGGTGGGAGGGGGGAGTCGAGATGGGGAATACATGTAACTCCATGGCTGATTCATGTCAATGTATGACAAAACCCACTTCAATATTGTAAAGTAATTAGCCTCCAACTAATAAAAATAAATGAAAAAAAAATTAAAAAAAAAAATAAAAGCAGAGACATTACTTTGCCAAAAAAAAATGATATGCTAAATTGAATTTGGATATGCTTGCTTAGAAAAGTTGCGTTACTAACATCCTTTTCAAGTCAAATTATTCACAAATTCACTGATCTTTCCATTTTTGAATTCCTTAAAATGCTTATTGGATGAGTGGATCAGTCTGTGATGCTAGGTACTAGGAATATGTAATGAAAACCATGACACCCAGCCCTGAGCAGCTCATAGTCTAGCAAGACCTAATTAAGTATATGTGGTGAGATAGGGATTCAATACATTCCCAGACAAAAAGTGATTTATCTGGAAGAAATACAACTAGTACAGTACGGTAAAGCTCATCTGAGAAGTGAGAAAAGTCTTTCTAGAGCTAATAGTTAAGCTATACTCTGCAGGATTTATACTTTAC
Organism: Odocoileus virginianus; assembly: GCF_023699985.2. Taxonomy (NCBI): domain Eukaryota; kingdom Metazoa; phylum Chordata; class Mammalia; order Artiodactyla; family Cervidae; genus Odocoileus; species Odocoileus virginianus. The sequence continues at coordinate 28,672,440 of NC_069677.1, read as the reverse complement.
GTGAATTCACTTTACTGGAACATAGGCAGAGAATTAAGCAGAAGAAAGAGTGGCCTGGGTATTCTAGGCAATGGCTTAAGCAAAGGTCCACAGGAATAGACTCCTTCTGAGAAATATCTAATAGTCCAGAACATTAGACAATACAGTATGGAGGGAACAGCTGGAGAAGGCAGATACTGGAAAGAATGCAAGACCAGAGGTGAAGGACTGGGTTTCTTAAGGAGCTGCATCACTCAGTTGTGTCTGACTCTTTATGACTCAATGGACTGTAGCCTGCCAGGCTCCTTTGTCCATGGGATTCTCTAAACAAGAATACCTGAGTGGGTTGCCATCCCCTCCTCCAGGGGATCTTCCCAACCATGGATCGAACCTGTGTCTCCTGCATTGTAAGCAGATTCTTTACCCACTGAACGTCCTGGGAAGCCCCTTTTAAGAAGTTACTGATGGCCAGTGTGAGTCTGTATTAACATAAAGAGAGAACTATTTTGTGGTGATGGTAGTGGGAAGGAGATTCTTCAGTACATCTTCAGACCTTATATAAACAAAACTATATTTGTCATCACTTAAATATGCCCCTGATTACACTAACTACACATTTATTTTGAATTTTGCTTTTACAGTATTTTTCAAAATGAAAGCTCCACATTATTGAATCACGAAGTCTATCCATATTTTATAATTCCACAAAGCTATTCTGTAATTAGTCTTAATAGATAAATCTATTATCTCAATTTATAAAGATCATTAGGAGCTTAACTGAAAATCACATTAGTGTTAGAAACCATGTGGTAGTTTCAGGCTTATAATCTATAGGAATGTGACTGAGAATCAGAGATAGGAGGAAGAAAGAGGCCCAGAGTGAAGATCATACACCAAAGAAACACTGTAGCAAGTCAACTTCACAGACTGAAATAAAACTGACCTTGGAGAATTTGAAAGGAAGTTGCTGAAATACAGTCAATTTAAATATTCTAATGATAAAATTCCGGAAATCCCACTTCCATGACCAATGGAATGTATATTTATTAGTTATTCCCTAATTTCCAGTTAAAAAAATCCTTCATAATATATGCAATGAATTTAACTGGGAGGCTGAAAGCTACTCTTGGAAGTAACTTCCCTCTTGGAAGGCTATCATTTCTTCCCTAAGCTCATGATCCAGCCCTTGAGGTATCAAATACAGACAATGTTCCACTAAGACTAAATACTGTTGAGAGCATATATGATAGATAATTCAAGCACTGCTGGGATAGCAAGTCAGTACATACATTTATTGATGGATATTTATTGAATACCATAGATATTTAGTGAATACCTATGATGTTTCACAGACACTATTTTGAGTGCTAGGGATACAAATCTGAGCCAAACAATTCCCGTCTTCATGAAGTTCATTATCAGATAGGAAAAACATTTCCTCTACTCTCTTAGATTCTATGCATAGGGGCGTGAAGGTCATACTAAAAAAAGACAGATTAAAAGGAATAAAAGGACACAATTTTTATTACTATTTATATGTATAGGAGTTCCCCCAAAAGATATAAACTTCAAAGAGGCAGTCGGACTCAGGGCTTAAATTCCTTTTTAGCAAAGAAAAGAGGGTCTCGGTTTCAAGAGATATAAAATTTTGTGAAAGTAACTAAGAAATACATGAAAGAAGTAATAGAAGGTAAGGACTATTTTAGTAAGGTCTGTCTATGCAAGCTCATCATGGTGTCAACTCCCCATCTTATAAGTTAAATGTATTTCTTCTCTCCCTGGTATGGGAAGTGGGCACCTTCCTCAAAGGCAATTGTATGGCTGCTTTTAGGAAGACAAGGAGAGGGCAGAGAACTATTTCTGTATCTGTTTATTTTCAATTGCCTTCTGCTCAAAGTAATCCTTATGCCAAAGTGGCATTATTTGAGGGGGAGCGTATTCTGATTCCCTTTACTTACATTGCACAGAGATGATTGTGCATTATGCTTATCTAAACATAAACATTTGTCTCCTTGGACTCAGAATTATCTTCCAACCCAAGTCTTCTCAGACTTAAATATGCAAAGTATCACCTTGGGAATCTTGCAGATATTAATTCAGTAGATCTGGGTGGTGCCTGAGATTCAGCCTTTCTACTGTAGTGAGTGATACCCATGCATGCATGGACCACATTTGAATTGCAAGGTAAACTCTGAGTTTGTATCCAGTTTGCTATCAAGAAAACCAGTCAAGGAAGATTGTTTAAGAAAAAAGAAAAAAGATATTTTTAATTAAGTAAGTTTGAGAATGACTATGTAGTATATTTTTCCCTTAAAGATTCATAATGCATATTACCACATGAAGAACTTTGAAGAATTTCTTCAACAAAAAAACTGTTTAACTTAGTTTCACCTATTTTGTTACAAAATAACAACAAAAATAACGCCAAAATTATCCAAAAGACACTTGTTCAGGAGACACTTATAAATTTCCACCTGAGGAATGTTTCATGTTTGTCATTAACCACTCTATATACTTTGCTTTTACCTGGATGCTATTCAATAATTTTCTGTTTAGGAGTCAAACTTGTAAGCCTCAAAACTGGAATTAGTTGTGGTTAAAATTAAAATAAATTATAGATCATATTGGCATTTGATGAGAAATCTTTGGAGACACTAATCTTGTTGACAACATCTACTTCTGCTTTATTGACTACACCAAAGCTTTGACTGTGTGGATCACAACAAACTGGAAAATTCTTAAAGAGATGGGAATACCAGACCACCTTACCTACCTCCTGAGAAATCTGTATACAGGTCAAGAAGCAACAGTTAAGAATAGGACATGGAACAACGGACTGGTTTCAAACTGGGAAAGAGGTAAGTCAAGGCTAAATATCGTCACCTTGCTTACTTAACTTATATGCAGAGTACATCATGCAAAATGCTGGGCTGGATGAAGCACAAGCTGGAATTGAGATTGCTGGGAGAAATATCAATAACGTCAGATATGCAGATGACACCACCCTTATGGCAGAAAGCGAAGGGGTGCTAAAGAGCCTCTTGATGAAAGTAAAAGAGGAGAGTGAAAAAACTGGCTTAAAACTCAACATTCCAAAAACAAAGATCATGGCATCCAGTCCCATCACTTCATGGCAAATAGTTGGGGAAACAATGGAAACAGTGATAGACTTTATCTTCTTGGGCTCCAAAATCACTGCAGATGGTGACTGCAGCCATGAAATTAAAAGACACTTGCTCCTTGGAAGAAAAGTTATGACCAACCTAGACAGCATATTAAAAAGCAGAGACATTACTTTGCCAATAAAGGTCTGTCTAGTCAAAGCTATGGTTTTTTCAGTAGTCATGTATGGATGTGAGAGCTGGACTATAAAGAAAGCTGAGCATTGAAGAATTGATGCTTTTGGACTGTGGTGTTGGAGAACACTCTTGAGAGTTTGTTGGACAGCAAGGAGATCAAACTAGTCAATTCTAAAGGAAATCAGTCCTGAATATTCATTGGAAGGACTGAGGCTGAAGCTGAAGCTCCAATACTCAGACAACCTGATGCAAAGAGCTGACTCATTGGAAAAGACCCCGATGCTGGGAAAGATTGAAGGCAGGAGGAGAAGGGGACAACAGAGGATGAGATGGTTGGATGGCATCACCGACTCAGTGGACATGAGTTTGAGCAAGCTCCGGGAATTGGTGAAGGACAGGGAAGCCTGGAGTGCTGCAGTCCATGGGGTCACAAAGGGTTGGACATGACTGAGGGACTAAACTGACTAACTGAATCATGTTGACTGCCCCCCCCCAAAAAAAAACCCTTCAAAAATTTCAGAGTTGTTTACTGCCCTTTGTAGCAAGATAAAGACAAGAAAGATAATGAGTATTGATATTCCAGTGACTATAAAATACAATGAATGAAGAGATAGAACTTAGATGCATGTTGCAAATACTTTATATAATTTAAAAACTATTTATCTTTTTTCTTGCTATCATGATCATAGTTTCTGTTTTTTCCATATCCGAAGGAAGAAGAAGAATAACTCTGTGGTATTCAACTATTTAAAAAATCTCTTAGGAAGAAACACCTAATTTTGAAGTTTGCAATAACCACATATCTTGCAAAATATATCGCTAATCTTATTTGTTCACTTAAGCTACAGGTAAAATCCCCAGATATGTGCTAATTTTCATCAATCTCTTTATATGAACTCTTTAAAAACCTTATGTAAATTAGCCCACTACACTACACTGTGTGGATTCTTTTGTTAACGGCATTAGACTATAGTTTATTCCCTCCCCCAGGCCATGGAATCTATAGAGATTGAAAGTGGTAGGGACTGGCTCCAGTGAAACAAAAAGCTGCCCTGGAAGATCCATTGAAAATGGGGAAAAGGTGACACTGGGCTATAGTTTGAAGATTTGAAAGTTTTCATTTCAGGAAGCCTTTATTATTTCCTTTGTTCTTGATTAGAGATTTGATAAGATCATGATGAAGAAAATTGTAAATAACACTTTGCTGCTATTAGATCTTACCCAGAGAAAGCAAGAATAAACTGCATCTGAATTGGTAATAAACCTGGTTTAATGATCAAGAATGGTTTCCTTTATTTTTCTATCTTCACCATGGATAACAGACAACACACATAGTAGGTGAACAATATATGGATTTTCTTTTCTCTGTTTTTAAAATCTCTTTTTTATTTTTAAAGTGATGTCTGAAGACATATATAAAGGAGCAAAAGCTGGTTTTCTTTCCCTTGTCTCTTATATAAATGATGTGTCCAAAAGTAGCAGTTTAATTTTGGTGGTGTTTCTTACTTTGAGGTTTCAGAGGGGTGTTTTGTTACTTTTGAGTTCCTATAATTGTGTACTGTAATGACACAATTAAATTCAAATGTAGCTGGCACAAAGGTGTTCTTGCTCCACTAAAAGACTATTTTTGAAGGCTGTTTACTGAAACTGATATAACATTAAAGAATCACTTACTTGATGAATAGTGTGGCTAAGTAAAGTCTTTTTAACCCAGTAAAACAAGGAAGAATCAACCAACAACCTCTTAGATTTTAAGTATATTTTTGCCTGGAATAATAAAAGACTTTCTTCCAAAAGGAAAAAATTTACACAGTGCATGCTTAATACGTGTAAATTACTGTGCCTTTTGCCAACTATTCTAAAGATAATCTCTCAAAAAGTCACTTTAAACTAATGAAAAAAGATAATCATCTTGAAAATGTTCTATTCAGTGTTATTTTTCTAGTCCTGGAAAATATGAAATAATGATTTCCTTCCCGCCTTCAACCCAAGTTCCCTTTTCCAATAGACATAAACATTAGCAGCACTTGTTATCATAAAAAGCAAATGATCCAGCTGTGACACTGTGATGTAGACTTGGGTTCTGAATTAAATTATTAGGTCCTAATGATGTCAATTAACAGGAATGGGTGGGTCATCTTTGTAAAGGTAATTTCTGTGAACCTATAGTAAGATTTTCTCTGAACTAAGTACAGAACATCTTTAGCTTATTACAATATGGATGCATGTGCATGCAGTTTCTTCAGTGTGTCTGATTCTTTGTGACTCTTTGAACTGTAGCCCACCAGGCTCCTCTCTCCATGGAATTCTCCAGGCAAGAATACTGGAGTAGATTGCCACGCCCTTCTCCAGGTGACCTGCCTGACTCAGGGACTTAACAGGCATCTCTTACGTCATGGGCACTGGCAAGTGGGTTCTTTATCACTAGCACAACCTGGGAAGCCCATAATATGGGTGAACATTCCAAATAAATATTAAGTTGTAGAACAAGTACTCTTCTTATAATGTCTCTTGCAGTCAATTATTTTGTACATTCTACAATTGATTTTACTTTATGGCAAGTGCATGTAATACTTTTCATAAAATATTTTCTAAAAGTACAAATATTCTAAGACTATACTTGACAAATTGAGGAAGTCACAATGGTTACTCCATCACTTCAACCATCAGGATTCATCAGGTACTTATGTTTTATTTGTTGAGGTACCATAATATTTGATTTGTTTCTTTATTTTATCACTTATTTTATCTTCAACTCCATATTTGGCAACACAGCTTTTGCCTGAGGCAGTATTTTCAAAGCGGTAGTTTTACTTCTTCCAATACTTCCATTTTGGCTTCCCTTGTGGCTTCGCTGGTAAAGAATCCACCTGCAATTCGGGAGACCTGGGTTCAATGCCTGGGTTGGGAAAATCACCTTGAAAAGGGAGAGGCTACCCACTCCAGTATTCTGGCCTGGAGAATTTCCATGGATGATACAGTCCATGGAGCCCCAAAGAGTCAGACAGACAGAGAGACTTTCACTTTCAATACTTCCATTAAGAAGACTTAAGATATAAATTGTACCAAATGTAAGCATCTTAGTATTTTTGCCTTATTTCTCATGTTTTTAATTATCTTATTCATATTTTTATAGGTAAAATGTATATTTTTAAAGGACTGAAGAATTTAATTAAATAATCCCCCAAATTCATTTTTAAAAGTGAATATTGTAGATGCCACTGTGAGACCTAAGTTTTAAGTACTTTATTACCTTTTATTTTCTTGAGTTCCAAAATCACTGCAGATGGTGACTGCAGCCATGAAATCAAAAGACACTTGCTCCTTGGAAGAAAAGTTATGACCAACCTAGATAGCATATTAAAAAGCAGAGACATTACTTTGCCAATAAAGGTCTGTCTAGTCAAAGCTATGGTTTTTCCACTGGTCATGTATGGATGTGAGAACTGGACCATAAAGAAAGCTGAATGCAGAAGAATTGATACTTTTGAACTGTGGTGTTAGAGAAGACTCTTGGGAGTCCCTAGGATTGCAAGGAGATCAAACCAGTCCATCCTAAAAGAAATCAGTCCTGAGTATTCATTGGAAGGACTGATGCTGAAGCTGAAGCTCCAATACTTTGGCCACCTGATGCAAAGAACTGACTCACTGGAAAAGACCCTGATGCTGGGAAAGATTGAAGGTGGGAGGAGAAGGGGACAACAGAGGATGAGATGGTTGGATGGCATCACTGACTCAATGGACATGAGTTTGAGCAAGTTCTGAGAATTGGTGAACGACAGGGAAATCTGGCACGCTGCAGTTCATGGGGTCACAAAGAGTTAACATGGCTGAGAGACTGAACTGACTGGCTGAGTAGAGTCAGCAGTTGTTGTCCCTTCTCTTGGTGTTGGGTTCCAGAGTGGGTGTTTTGTATATATATTGACTCATTCATCTTTATTAGTCTACATTCTTGTTATAAAGTATTTCTATTTCTTCCACATGCAAAAATGCACTTACCTCCCAACATATCCATTATGACTTTAGGCTCAGACTCAATGTTAAGGATCTCAAAATCTATATTGGATCCAGGTGGAGATAAGGTTTTTAAGGTGGTTCTTTAATTTCAATTCCCTGTATACAATTCCTCTAAAGCTGAAAAGCTATGAGCTAAAGAGACAAGTTATCTGTCCCCCATATTTCATTGACCAGTACTGGACATCCAAGATGTGGAAACTCTAGAAAGCAAGGAGAAACTGATGGCATGTAGAAGTTAAGCAGAGCAAAGAGCTTGAGAAGGAACTTATCCGCCCCTCTCCTTTGTCACTTCTAAAGAATCTTTACCTAGAGATCCCCATATCCTGCTTTTATATTTTGGACCTAATAAAAAATACTCCAACATTCATTGAGACAGGAATTGAGTCTTTCCACAGAAACCACAGAAGACATAATTCACCAAAGATCAAATTAGAAAAATTTTTGTATTACCATAATTTTCTACATGAAAATTTAAAATTCGAGGCACTGGAACCAAGATTTTCATCACATGAAGATTGCAAGTTATGACTGTCAGGCATACTATTGCACATTTCAACTTATGCTGCTCCATTTAAGCCATTTCAATCACTACACAGGAATTCAGACCTCTACTGTACACCAGCTCTATTTATAAAAGCAACAGCAACACTTAATAAAATAACATTTTGCAGATGTTTACTTTTGGAGTAACTTATTTGTAATGGGAAAATACAGTTGTCATAAGACTTTGGATAAGTTTGTCTGAAAAATCTTTGTCCTGCTTCCTTATGTGGTTGTCTGTTCCTCTCCTACTTTTCTCACTTTCCTTACTTCCACCTTGCCTCTCTCTCCCCCTCTTTCCTCTATTCTCCCTCTCTTCATTCTCTACTTTCTTAGCATAGTTTTCACTCTACTTTCGAGACAAATAATTCTTCCACAGCAAAAAAAAAAAGAAAAAAAAATCCTCCCTCCTAAAAAATCCCCCCAAATGTCTCCCATCTAGCTCTGAGAACTTGTGAGTATTACCATGTCAAATGTCATAGACAAATGTTTAGAAAATGTTAACTTTCTGAAGTTAATAAATATATCTGTCACGTTTCTTTTATTTCTTAATTGTAGTCAACCCATTTCAGTCATCTGTTCTTTGCTTTGCCAGTAAAGGGAAAAAGAAATACTCTAAACTGTTAAAGCAACCAATATCCTCTTTATAGCAGTTTAAATTCAAAATGACTTATCCATATTCATTGACTATTATGCATGATAGTTTATGTATTGACATTTTAAAAATACCTACTTTCAGGCTGAAATCAGTATACTTTATAGCATCTATTTGTTTAAAAGTTTTATAATATCCTGAAGTTATAGAATTTTATGAATAAAAGACCATCTGGCTCCCTAGAGTGTGTGAATTTTTTTTTCACCCTCTCTGAATGGAGCTTTATTTTCAGAAACATGCCACATTTGAAAAAAAATGGGTTTATGATGAATAAACCAATGAGGCCTTGTAAAGCACCAATTTTGTCTTTTCAGGGGAGGCTTTCTTTATCTCTTATTTCCATCTCTTTATCCTTCCTGTGTCCATAGGAAATGGAAATTATTTTAGGTCTCTATTACTTGCCTTCTCTTTGTTTTGAGGTTTTTTTCCAGAGGAGTCTGGGATTGAATCATGGTCAATCAAGGTAACTAGTATCAGTGAATATGAAGGCCCTCCATGTTAAGTTGGGGAAGATCGCATAAGACATCCCCCCAACCAAAGATTCCCATGTAAGTTATGAAGACATCCCCCCACCAAAGTTGGAGAAGATAGCATAAGCATCCCCCTGCTAAAGATTCCTATGTAAATTTCCAGTCAATTATAAAGATCAGAAACACAACTATAGCAGTTTTGGAAATAAGGAATGGTGTCATTCACATTCTAGAAGCATCAGCAATGTTCAATAAATAGAAGGTGATGCAGGTTTGATTAGAGACAGAGGGTTGACTCATAACTTTTCTCCAAGAAATATGAATTGTTCCAGAGAATTAAACTGTGTGTGTTAGCTTTGGTAGGTTATGTTTTTATTTATTTATTTATGGCCATGCCATGCAGCCTCTGAGGTCTTAGCTCCCCAACCAGGGATTGAACACGCTTCCTGTATTGGAAGTGCAGAATCTTAACCAATGGACTATCAAAGAAGTTCTACTAGGTTATGTTTTGTGACAAATAGTCCCAGAATCTCAGTGGCTTACCAAAAAAAAAATTATTTCAACATGTAAATGCTTATGTGTGACAATATTAGAAGACATAAATGAAGTAGGCTGATGTCAATAACTCAGTAGAATGACTAAGTTCCAAAGTTAAAACTATAGGCTGATAGAGGATGTTGCATTTGTGGCTCAAACTTTATAATCAACATTGCCAAAGAAAAGTTATTTCCAAATAGTGACCAGAATTTTGTCAAATTCAGAACAAAAGAAAGTTGTATTCTATAAAATTTATTATTTACCAAACTTATTTTTAAAATTGTGTTTCTATATGAAATAAATATATGTTATAAAACTATGCCATAGTTTTTACTTACATGACTGGTGGGATATTTAAAACTATGTGAACATGAGACAATATGTCTAGCACCTACTATTTATTATCTACCCACTAATGAACAATAGTCCTTTTGAATCACTTGAGACAAACAAATTGTCCCAACAAACTTTCAAAATGCCTTTCCTAAAGGTGGTACACCTCTAGTGAGAACCAATGCAGCAAAACAATAAAAAAGGACATATGTCTATCAGAGCATAAACCAAAAAGGGAAAGGAAACAACATAAATGTCAAGGCAGATATGATAAGAGGAAAGGGCAAGAAAATATTAAAACAAGAGAACCATAAAGAATAGTAAGAAAATGTTGCTCTGCTTCTGCCTGGAATGTAGGAATCTATAGAGTGTTGTTCCCATTCTAACAACAGTAACAAAAAAGCCAAACAAACCATAAAATCATCTTTCTTTGTGCTTTTCAGAAAATTGACATTTAAGGCCTAAAATCTAATGAAAGGATCCTTAAGATCCTTTAAGGAAAAGAGGTTGAACACTGGTTCTCCTTGGCAGAACACAGGAGTAAGAGATGTCAGGTACCGCTCAAATGGACAGGAAGAATTCAGCTAAAATGTTTAACATATTGCTAAAGGCCAGATGTGGGCTTATGTGAGACTATAAAATCCCTAGAGACCACAGATACTGGTAGATTTTACACCAACTCACGAGATCTTCTCACATGTTTCTGTGGGGGTACTTAGGAGAATGTTGAAAGGGAGTTCAAAGAAAACCTCTGTTGGTTATGCAGACCTGGAGACAGGGAGTGTCCTCTGCTGTGGGAAAAGCACAAACTGTGAGTCCTACATACCTAGAGAAGACAAGGCTTAAGCCTTTCATGGAAGGGAAGTAAACCTTGTTGTCTCTAGGACACAGGTGAAGATTTATTGCAGCTGGGGAAAGGGGAAAGGCTGAAAAAGGTAAGCCTTCTCTCTTGGGTCATGTTGGTAGACAACTATCCTGGGCTCAACCATTAGAGTTACCTAGTGTTGGGGAAGGAGCAGGAATCTCACTCCTACACAAGACCTCCTGAAGATAAAAGGTAGAACTTGGCTGTCATTGGGGAGGAGAAATGGGCCCACTGGAGAATTTCCATCTAACAAACCCAGGAATCCCAGACTTTCTTAAGACAGGACAGGCCAAGATAAAGATAATATTTTTTTCAGTAACCGCCAAGTAGACAAGAACTAAGTACTAAGAAACAGTTGTTTACCATGGGGGATAGGGCAAGAGCATGCAGAAGGATCCTTTCTAAGGCACAGGTAACAGAGCAAAGGTCAAAATATGAGACAGAAGAATTATTAAGAGAAAATCAATAAGCATGCTAGCCCCCAGTCTAAGCACTAGGTAAGGCTAGCAGAAATTTTAGTTGATGAGGCATGGAAGTTAACAGTAGCAACAACAAAGCCCAAACTCAGACCAACTCTTAACTAGATTTACTCAATCGCTCATAGTAATCATTTAGAAGCAAAACAGGCATACAAAGTATATGCCTTTGTAAGCATAAACATTAGTTACCTTAGCTTCTACTCTCAAACAAAAAACTATGTCACACAAAAAAGCAAGAAGAAGAAGAAAAAAACAAAAAACTAGTGTCAAGATTCAAAACAATCAACCAAACCAGACTCAGATATGACCCAGTTATTAAAATTACTAGATAGATATTATATAGTATGTTAATATGCTAAAGAATCTAGTAGAAAAAGTAGACAATATTCATGAACAGATGGGGCATTTCAGAAGAGAAATAGAAACTATGAGTCAAATGGACATTCTAGAAATAAAATTTAATCACAGAGATGAGAAATTCCTTATTCTTTTGACAGGCAGACTCAACTAAGCCAAAAAAAAAAAAAAAAAGAAAAGAAAAAGAAAAAGAATCAGTCCACCAGAAGATAGGATAAAGAAAATTATACAGTAAAAATTCCTAAAATAACACAGCATCAGAAGCTGTGGGGCACCATCAAAAGCTCTAATATATATATAATTTTAATTTCAGAGGGAGAAGAGAGAACATAATATAGAATAAAAAATATTTAGAAAGATAAAAGTCAAGAATTTCCCTCCAAATAATGAAAGATCCACAGATTCAATAATTCAGAGAAATCCAAACAAGATTAATACAAGGGAAACAAAATCCACACAACCTACATGTATCTACACATATAATATTCAAACTGCTAAAACCAAAGATAAAGGAAAATCTTGAAGATAGCCAAAGTGGGGGGGGGGGTGCTAGGGGGAAGGAACACACGTTACAGAGCAAAGACAAGAATTATGGTTGATTTCTTATTAGACACTCTGCAAGGTAGATGCAATGTGATGACATCTTTAAAGTGCTAAAAGAATAAAAGATGCTGACCCAGAATTCTTATATCCAGTATATTTTTAAGTAGTAGTAAAGAAATATATAGGTATCAAAATATATCTTTTATTCAGATATATCAAAATACATCTAACCCAAAGGATTACTAGCTCAACCCGATGTCCAACTCTAGCTACTAATTTTACCTCCTAACCCTTCAAGCCACTCCTCATACAAATCCCAAGAATGATCTTACAAACTTTTATTGTTGAAACAATTTATAATGCAAAAAAAAAGTTGAAAAGTAATAAGAAATCCACAAAATCACTTTTTCCACTTTAAAAAGCTTATCTCCTGAGTTCTTTATGTACCCTTCTAAAAATTTAAATGGCATTAAATGAATACATTTTAAAAAGAGACTTCTGGAGTTAATTTCTCAATGTTCAATTATTAAAAAAAAACTTGGTACACATTTGCTTTAATGAAAATATAATTTATGTTTCTAAACCTCCATTTAAAATGGTTTTTTGTATCTTTCATGAATGTGATTAAAACATGGTTTCAATGTATTAACTTCAGAAGTGAAATTTTATCTTTTGTTTTGACTCCCTGTCAAAGAAATTCTCACTTCTATATTACTTCTCTCTTTCACTCTTTTCCCTTTTCAAGTCCTCCCCATTTTTATTGATGTCTTTTTGAATTTTTTTCATTCTATGGATATTTAATTCTATACTGTGATATCAAAAACATTATTATTTTTACATTATGAAATTTAATTTCAAGAATTATGGTTACTTTGCTTTGTAGACACAGTTACTGCTGTTTTTTAGTGGATTCTGAACTCCTTGACAATTTTCTTTTCTTATCGTGTCTTTACGTTTTGAGTTAATTTGTTGATTCATCTTTAAGATGGCTGAAGTGTATCTTCAAGTAGATTTTTCAGACAAGTTTTATGAGTTCCTGAGTATTTCAGATTGTCCTCCACTTACCTTCACTTGTCAGTGAAAGCTTAATAAAGTAATAAATAAATTCATTTAATAAATAAATAAATTCACACCATTTACCCTCCAATGGTCTTTAAAAATATTCATTTTTCTTTAAAAATATTTTGAGAAGAGGCTAAATGTAACAAAGATGTTCCCTAGTTCTTTAATTCTTAGCTAAACCATTCAAAGTCCATCTAGGAACAGTAACTCTAGGAAGCCTGAATTCTCATTGTATTATCTTCTTTTAGTATTTATGAGAATTTGAATTTTTCACAGCCTGATACAAATTATCACTGACCACTTCGTGCTACCACAGATCACTACTTTGGACTTCCTCATCCATTTCTCTTATCATCTTGTTTTAGATATCTCTCCTGCTTTGTCCATGTTAGCAGCTTTCTCGATATTTTTCTCAAGGTTGTACATGTGCCATTTTTTTAAATCCTCAAAGCAGAAATAATCTGTCTCCAGTATTTAACAAAAGGGTCACTGTTTAAAAAATCAATATGTAGCATAGTGTGGTGATTGAAAGTGTGATCTCTGTAGGCACATTGCCTGGGTTAGAATTTTGTCTCCACCATTTACCAGTTTGTAACCTTGGGCAAGTTACTTAATCTTGCTTTGCATGTTCTCTCAGCTTTGAAGTGAGAAAAATAGTAATGTCATCATGAAGACTGCATAAATTGTTTATAAAGTGGTTACAGCATTTAGTAAGAGCTATATGAATGTTTGTCAAATAAGTAAAACAAAAAAAAAGTGTGATAATGGTAAACTCAAAATTGTTAAATTTGACCACTGATATAATTCACTGGTTAAATTAGTATTCAGGAGATAACAGAATATCATTCAGCACATTTTAAAAAACAATAAATAGTAGTTGTAATTACTCTTTACTTTGTAGATCTTTCCTCAGCTTCCCATATAGCATGGGTCAGTAGCTTACCACCCTAGGGTTGAAATACTCTTAAATATGTCACTACAACTTTATTTTACTTGCATTTTTCTCCAGCTTTACTAGGTGCAACTGAAAAATAAAGTTGTATATCTCTAAAGTGTATAACATAAGTTGATATATGTATAAATTATGAAATGATTACCACTGTCCTTACTGTTTTAAATCTAGGCCTCCAGATCGGCATCAAAAAAAGAAGAAAAAATGAATACTATATATCCTAACCACCCCCACACAGCAGTCACTCTGAATCTAATCCACAATCTTTTACATTAGGATGCATATAAATATTGAAGTCAGTTTTTTATTTTCTCAACATCCCCTTTCCAAAAGAGCCCATTATAACCTAAAGATCTATAAGTGTTCATTCCAAAACCAGAGCGCTCTAGCTTCTAATAGTGAATTTAAACATCCACCTTCTCTTAATGTGTTGTTGGGTTCTGTCTGCTAGTATTTTGTCAAGGATTTTTGCATCTATGTTCATTAGTGATGTTGGCCTTTAGTTTTCTTTTTCTGTGACATCTTTGTCTGGTTTTGGTATCAGGATGCTGGTGGCCTCATAGAATGAGTTTGGGAGTGTTCCTCCTCCTGAAATTTTTGGGAAGAGTTTGAGGAAAACAGATGTTAGCTCTTTTCTAAATGTTTAATAGAATTTATCTGTGAAGCCATCTGGCCCTGGGCTTTTGTTGGAAATTCTTAATCACAGTTACAATTTTGGTGCTTGTGATTGGTCTGCTTATATTTTCTATTTCTTCCTGGTTTAGTCTTGGAAAGTTTTACTTTTCTAAGAATTTGTCCATTTCTTCCATGTTGTCCACTTTCTTGGCATATAGTTGCTTGTAGTAATCTCTTGCGATCCTTTGTATTTCTGTGGTGTCAGTTGTAATTTCATTTCTAATTCTATTGATTTGATTCCTCTCCCTTTTATTTTTGATAAGTCTGGCTAATAGTTTATCAATTTTATCTTCTCAAAGAACCAGCTTTTAGTTTTATTGATCTTTGCTACTGTTTTCATTTCTTATTCATTTATTTCTGCTCTGATTTTTCTTTCTTTCTTCTTTCTACTAACTCTGGGGTTGTTTTGTTCTTCTTTTTCTATTTGCTTTAGGTGTAAGGTTGTATTTGAGATTTTTCTAATTTCTTAAGGCAGGATTTTATTGCTATAGACTTCCCTCATAGAACTGCTTTTACTGCATCCCAAAGGTTTGGGGTCATGGTGTTTTCATTGCCATTTATTTCTAGGTATTTTTTGACTTTGATTTCTTCAGGAATCTTTTGGTTATTTAGAAGCATATTGTTTAGCCATCATGTGTTTGGGTTTTTTACAGTTATTTTCTTGTTTGACATCTAACTCATAGCATTGTGTTGGAAAAGATGCTTGATGTGATTTCAATTTTCTTAAATTTACCAAGACTTGACTGTGACCCAAGCTGTGATAGATCCTGGAGGATGTTCCATGTGCACCTGAGAAGTGTATCCTGTTTTTGGATGGAATGTCCTGCACATATTAAGTCTATCTAGTCTAATGTGTCATTGAAGGCTTGTGTTTCCTTATTAATTTCCTGTCTGGATGATTTGTCCATTGGAACAAGTGGCAAATTAATGTCCCCCTACTATTATGGTCTTATGGTTGATTTCCCCTTTTATGGCTGTTAGCATTTGTCTTATGTACTGAAGTACTCCTATGTTGGGTACAGAAATATTTACAGCTGTATCTTTGTCTTAGATTGATACCTTGATCATTATGTAGTGTCCTTCCTTGTCTCTTGTAATACTCTTTATTTTAAAGCCTATTTTTCTGATATGAGTGTTGCTACGCCAGTTTTCTTTTGATTTCCATTTGCATGGAATATCTTTATCCATCCCCTCATTTTCAGTCTTATGTATCCCTAAGTCTGAAGTGAGTCTCTTGTAGATAGCATATATATGGGTCTTGTTTTTGTGTCCATTTAGCCAGTCTGTGTCTTTTGGTTGCAGCATTTAATCCATTTACATTTAAAGTAACTATTGGTATGTATGTTCCTATTACCATTTTCTTAATTGATTTGGGTTTATTTCTGTAGATCTTTTTCTCCTCTGTGTTTCTTGCCTAGAGAAGTTCCGTTAGCATTTGTTATAAAGCCAGTTTGTTGATGGTGAATTCTCTTAGCTTTTGTTTCTCTGTAAAGCTTTTATCTCTCAAATCTAAATGAGATCCCCAAATACAATACAAAAGATCAATGAAACTGATAGCTGTATTTTTTTTTAAAAGATAAAATTTATAAAACTTTAGCCAGACTCTTCAAGAAAAGAGAGACGGCCCATGTCAATATAATTAGAAATGAAAAAGAATTTACAACTGAGACCACAGAAATACAAAGGACCATAAGAGACAACTCCAAGCAACTATATGCCAATGAAAAGGACAACCTAGAAGAAATGGACAAATTCTTAGAAAGCTGTAACACTAATAGGCAAGAAAAGTATCTCAATACAGGAGCAGAGATCTAGTTCTTAAATAAAATTCAAAAGAACAAATCAGGTGTTTTTAAGCCATTAGTTAAAAGTGATTAATTGGTTATACCAAAATTAAGGATTTCTGTCTGTGGATACCATGCACAAAATTAGATACTGGTGACTTATTGAGACCAGAGAATAAGAAACAGCTAATACTATAATACATTTAAGTCATAGTGGATAAGAGTAAACGGTCTTAAGTGTGTGTGCATACTTAAGTTACTTCAGTCATGTCTGACTTTTTGTAACCCTATAGACTGTAGCCCGCCAGGGTCCTCAGTCCGTGGGATTCTCTAAGCAAAAACAGCGGGTTGCTGTGCCCTGCTCCACAGGATCTTCCTGATCCAGGAATCGAAACTGCGTCTCTTACATCTCCCGCATTGGCAGGCGGGTTCTTCACCACTAGTGCACTTGGGAAGCCCCAGATGGTCTTATACATAACAATTTGCAGAAGAAAAAAATAGGGGAGAGGTAATATTTATAGACATAATGGCAAAGATAGATATGTCCTAATATCTCTTCAGTCCTAATACTGAAGAGACACAGTCAATACTGGGCAAGAATAAGAAAAACATGAGTGAAAGTGGTCAAGGTACAAACTATAAGTAATATGTAAAAAAATCCTGGGGCTATAATTTACATTACAGGGACAATAGTTAGAAATCTGCAATGTTTACATGGATAACACTGAGAGTAGATTTTAAATGTTCTCATTATTAAAAAGAACAAATGGTATGTGTTATGATGGATGTTAATTAAATTTATTGTGATGATCACTTTGTTGTATATATATATATATATATATATATATATTACATCATTAGGCTATACACCAAAACTAATACAATGTTATATGCCAATTATACTTTAGTTTAAAACAATCATTAAAAAAGAAAAACAGAAAATGAGACAAAACTAAAAACTCCAAATCTTTACCTGGCTCATCATAGTAAAATTGAAGAATATCAAAGATATAGAGAAAATCTCAAAAGCAACCAGAAAAAAGACAAATTCTTTTCCACAAAGCAATGAGTAGACCAAGAGCCAACTTCTTGGGAGAAACAGTAGATCTCTAGACAAAGATATAACATTTTCAAAGTTTAGGAAATATCTGTCAAATAAAGAGTGAAGAAAGATGGATGGTTTTCAAAAAAGAAAGTTGGCTGCTCAGTAAAATAAACTTTTACTGAAGAAATTGTTTGCAGATATAATTTTAAGGCAGTCAGCTAATTGGAGAAAAAAGGAATAATAAAACTTACAGTAAATACAGGAAAGAATATGATAAGTTAAAAACTAAATAATGTGGTAGAAACAAGCACAAATGTATGTGTAGTTGAAATAAATGCATGCAGAGCAAACTCATCAATCAAAAGACAGATTCAAACTTGAGAAAAACAAAATCTAGGTATTTAATGTGGCACACAAATTAGAATAACCTAAATCAATAATAAAATATATCATGTTCTAAGTGGGATTTTTAAATCCTGCAAGCATTTTCCTTTTCTTCATATTTATCTATAAATTTCACAAAATCCCAATAATAAAAATTTGATTTATAAATTTACCTAGAAGTGGAGAGGCCCAAGAACTAGCAAGACAATTCTAGAAAAAAATATCATTGAAAACAGTAAAAATGTATGAAAGAACTAAGCCTAAAATGTGCTGAATTAAAAAAATTGTAGAACAAACAATTTGCCATTAAATCTTCGTATAGCTTATCTGTGTATATTTGCATACTCTATGTAGTAAATTAATAGATGCATGAACTGAAGTGTTATACAACAAATTCATGCTTGTTATCTTTGAAAGAGAGAAAGGAGAATGGGCTTGGTTAAGGATCAAATGGAATTCAACTTTATATATATATCTTTATTTTATTTAAATTCAGTTCAGTTCAGTCACTCAGTCACGTCTGACTCTTTGCGACCCCATGAACCGCAGCACACCAGGCCTCCCTGTCCATCACCAACTCCCGGAGTCCACCCAAAGCCATGTCCATCGAATCGGTGATGCCATCCAACCATCTCATCCTCTGTTGTCCCCTTCTCCTCCTGTGGTATTGGAGAAGACTCTTGAGAGTCCCTTGGACTGAAATGAGATCAAACCATTCAATCCTAAAGGAAATCAGTCCTGGGTGTTCATTGGAAGGACTGATGCTGAAGCTGAAACGCCAATACATCAGCCACCTGATTCAAAGAACTGACTCATGGAAAAAGACCCTGATGTTGTGTACAATTGAAGGCAGAAGAAGAAGGGGATGACAGAGGATGAGATGGTTGGATGGCATCACCAATTGGATGGACATGAGTTTGAGTAAGCTCTGGGAATTGGTAATGGACAGGGAAGCCTGGTATGCTGCGGTTCATGGGGTTTCAAAGAGTCGAACACAACTGAGGGACTGAACTGAACTGAAATGTAAATGAAAAAATAAGAATTACCAGACATTTGATGAAAGCCTACAGCATGACAGAAAAACCAAGAGACTAAAACGGAAAAACTGTCTCTAGAGACAACCTAGAAATAAATTAGGGAAAAGAAGGGAACTTCCAAAAGAAAACTCTAATTATTGAATGTTAACTTAAGGGAAATTCAAGACCATATTGCATGCCTATTACTAGTAATGTCTACTATGGGAAAGGCAAGTTCAAACAAGAAAAACTCTTGAAAATTAAATATGTGATTGCTACATAAAAAAATAATTTAAGATTTGGAAAAAGAAAAACTTACACAGAATGTAGGATAAAAGGACAGCCATAAAATTTTGTGGAAAATGATTGATAAGATACATACAGGATCACTTCTAAGAACCCATATCCAATTAAGTGGCCATCCAAAAAAGAGAGGCCAGAGAAGACCTGGAAAGAATGTTATTAAATTATAAATAAACTATAGTTACAAAATTAGTTTTCTAGAACTGAAAGAAAAATGTTCAAGTTTTGCACAAAATAGATGAACAGATTTAAATTTAGCATATCCACATGAGGTACTAGAAAATAAGCATAAAGATAAGTTCTTAAAATTTCCAAATAGAATAAAAGATAATCTACCAAAAAATAAGAATTGAACTGAAATCATATTTCTCAGAAATTCTGGATGCTATGAGACAATGCCCTTAAACACCTGAGGAAGAATAATTTACAAAGTAAACTTCTTTTGTCATATTATTAACAAGTGTGAGGACAAGATTAAAATATTTTAAAATATGAAAGGAGTAAGATATTGCTTTAGGATTTACTCTGTTGAAATAATAGCATGAATTAAAATGGGAAGTCAAGGAACAATGAGGGAAAAGTGAAATTCTACCTGTGGCTCAGAGAACAGTCCATATCACAGAAGTGGGAGGACAAAGGGTTTTGGGGGAAAAACATAACAACTTAAAGTGTGATGGAACACATGCAGTGATGGAAAGCTTGGGAATACTTTATATGATAAAAGCACACTGAGAAATGTAGTCAGAGATTCCATGAAAGCAAAATAAAAGGAAATTTTATGAGAAAGTCGTTATCCAAAGAGGCAGCCATCAAATACGTGGCATATCTTGGGTGGTTCAGTGTAAACAAGAGGAATAAATTTAATCTTAGACCAAGAATATTCTCCTTCGATGGCACAGGTGGCCATTAAAACTGTTTTAAAAACGATGACAACAACAGCTGAAAATTTTACCTAGTCATTAGGGTGTAATCACTCTTTATTGATTTTCAACTTTCAGCATTTACAGTTTATGAGAGAACTGTGGAGAAATTAAGATAATAGAAGAAATAAAATAACAATGAAAAAGCTAAAATAAAGCCCGCTCCAGTTGGGATTTGAATGAAGTTGGATAACAATAATGTTCTTATGCAAAGAGAGTGTTAAGCTGTGTATACTGTTGTTGGGGAAAATAGATGATGGTTTAAGAATGTTGCTGTAAATGGAACCAAAAAAATAGTGGTATATAATTCAGGTGAAAAAAGGAGGAAAAATAAAACATGATAAAGTCATGTTAAATCTTTATCTATCAAAATAAGAAGTCTATAGATATCTAAATTATGTGAATCGTGAAATAGAAGTTCAGTGATCTTGTTGAGAGATAGACTATCACCAGAGATTTTAAGATAAAATTGGTTTGAATGACTATCACCTGTTAGATACACTTCAGTGGCAGGTGATAGGGGATAAATTGGTTAATATTCTTTGTTGTTCTTTGGAATTCTAATATTTAACCTTGTGCATATATTTACTCTGAAAAAAATCTTCAGCTCAAAGACTATGTAAAACAAAGAGACAATGAGAAAACTATATAAGGAATATATAGAATGTGATAAAAAATAAATTCAGAGTGAAAGCAATAGTCTTAAAGACTATATTAAATAAGAAAGAATTAAAATAAATGAAAATTAATTCAACGTAAGTTAGAAAAACATGACTAAGGAAACCAGAAAGAAGGGGGCAATAATGATACAACAAAGAATTACAAATTAGAAAAAAATAAAATTATAAGTGGACATAATGTATTTGACACTATTGTCAATCACGAATTGGCACTTGCCATTGGCACTTGTGTCTACAAGGATTAAATCATGCGCTTCTGCCAATGCTGATTTTTAACACACCCTGAAAGGAGTTCAGAGTGGAGATTAGAAATGAGGCATTCGTGCTCAGGAGAAAACTGGCAGAACAGGTCTTTAGACAGATACTTTCAGGATCTGATTAAATGAGCCCAATTCTTGTATCTCCTCATATTGAGAAAAGCACTACAATTCTTCTTGGTGACAACTACTCCTTGTGACTAACAGAAACCTTATGAAAAAAATAAGTACTTGATTGAATGTACTCTCCTTCACCAAAATCACATATATACTAACTTTCCCACCTGCACCTTTTTTTTTAATTACTTATTTTTAATTGGAGGATAATTGCTTTACAATGTTGTGTTGGTTTTTACCATATATCAACACGAGTCAGCCACAGATATATGTATGTCCCCTCCCTTTTGAACCTCCTTCCCACCTCCTACCCCATTCCACCCCTCTAGGTTGTTACAGAGCACTGGCTGTGAGCTCTCTGGATCATATGGCAATTTTCCACTGGCTATCTAATTTTACACATGGTATTGTATATGTTATGAAGCAGTTTCTCAGAGTTATCTGAGGTGCTGTCTCTCAGGCTGCAGGCCTCACCTTGCTCAAAATAAAACTTAACTTTCAACTCAACACTGCATTTTTTTAAGCAGACATTATTTAAATGTCTTATTTGTTTTAACTTCTTTAATCTTCATAAAAAATACTACAAGGGAATCACTACTATTATGCTCATTTTCAGATGAGTACATTGAGGCACAGATAGATAACTTGCCCAGAATTATCTAGTAAACAACAGAGGAAGAATTCAACCTAGTAGCGTTCTAGTAAATCCTTCACAATGACTGACAAATCGCTTTCCTCTCACAATTCCCATCCCTGCCAAAAAGCCTTGTTTGTAGTGTTTGCAAGAACTTCCACCATGATCAATTTTAAGTTACTGAAGAACAGACATTGAGTAGAGTTGGAAGGAGAAACATGCAATTAGCTTTTATAAGCTTGTTCGAGCAGGCTCCAGCACACCACTGATTCAAATTCAAGCAACCTGGTCCTGAGGATTAAAGTAGAAACTAACGTTGATGGCATTCTAAGGATATTTTCATTACTATTATTTTTAAGAGACAGATATTCTGCCATTGTTAGATTGCCAATACTACTATAAACCACTATACCATAATTACCACTATTAATTAATGCAATGAAACAGGTTATATAGTTACCAAAGTGATAAGAGTGACATTTAATTTCAGCCAAGTAAAGGAGAGATTTAGTCAATAAATGACGCTGGACCACTGACAAAGGCAGTCAGGTTAGAGCCCTACCTTATATAAAAATAAATTCCAGAGGAATTAAATCCCTAAATATTAAGAAACAAACAAACAGGGTATTAGAACAAAATATGAATATAATATTTTTGTAGTTTAATATAGGGAGACTTTTCTAAGCAAGCCACAAAATGAGAGATTGTTAACAATGTTTGAATGAATAGATAAGAAAATGTATATAAAAATAAATTAGCAACAAATGTGATTATTTAGGGGCTGGGATTGGATGTAGGTTATAAATCTACATCTATATATGGATTCTCGGTGATTTTCAGTTTGTTGTGTTTTTGGTATTTTTCAAAGAAAATAGAATTTATGATAGAGGAATTCAACCTACAAACTTGGACTTAATGTATGATTTTTCTGGATAGTAAGCATATACAAATTGAATAAGAGGAATGAGAAAGTATAAATAGACCAAAAGCAGAGAAAAGCAGAAGAACTCAACAAATTCCCTCTCTCATTCCTTACTGCTCCACAAAAAACTTTGCTTAGTATGCATTGGATATTGGTCATTTTAACTTTCAAAAGAACAACTAAGTCTTAAGTTATTTATTCAGTTTTTACAGAAGAAATAAGAAAAGTTTTCTAATTCAATTTATGTATTCATTTAACAAGTATTTTCTGGGTACCTACTCTACTAGATTCCAGGGCTCCAGTACTGAATGAGAGTTTTCATGGAGAAAATATAATCCAGAAAAATAATAATAAAATCAAGCTATTATATATGATTATAATATCAAAATCAGACAAAGATAGCAACAAACAAACAATAACAAAAAACAGAATAATCTGAAGGATAGGTAGATGCAAAATAGACGCAAAGAAATCTATTAAATATTAAGTAACTGAATTAGCAGTATATCAGGAAACAATTATACCAAAGCCAATTAGTTTCTATTTCAGACATACAAAGACGATGCACCATTAAAATAATAAGTCACTAGTAGCATCAATGGTAGTTCAAAGAAAATATACACGATCTATCCAATATCTCTTTCTTCACTTAACAGAAGCTTATTTAACAAATATTTATTGAATACTAATTCCAGGTGCTCCACCAGGCAATAGGTATAAAATAGTGAAAAAAATAGGAACTATCTCTGGTTTTATACAGTTTACATTATAGTGGGAAAGACAGAGTGGTAATCAAGTAATTGTATTATAGAGTTCAAATGGCTTTGTTAGCAAAATCTCCCCGGTTAGGAGATAACGGGGGGCTACATATCAAAAGTATGTCTCTTGGAAGGCTTACTGACCAAAGAATAGGAGCTAGGCAGCAAAGAAGGAAAAAAAGTGCTTTGGGCAGAAGAAATAATTTGGACAAAGACTGCAGATTGAGAGAAAATAGAACACTGCTAGAATGTAGAGGTAAATGGCTGGTGGTGAGAGATAAAGCCTGGAAAGCTAAGTTGGACCAGATGACTGAGTTCCTTACAAGCCATATTAAAGAGTTCAAATTTTATTCTAAGCAATAGAAGCTTAACTAGGAGCTGACATAATGAGTTTTGCATTTCAAAAATTCATTTGAGCAGAAGTATGGAAATGAATTGGAGAGGTTCTGCATCAGCAGATAGTTAAAAGTTTACATGATAATAGAAGAAAAAGTATAACAGTATTAACTAAGGCAGTAGAAGAGGAAATCCAGAGAAGATTTAAGAGATATTGAGGAGGTAGAATTGTGAAGTCTTAGTGATGACTGATTATGGAGAGGGGAAGGTAGAGGGAAAGGTCAAGAGAAGCTAGGGTGGCAGTGCCAGAAATTTGATGAAAGTTCTCATTAACTGTGTCATCACTTTCTAAAAGTCATAAATGCTATGCATTTGAACCTGACAAACTTATTCTTAACAATAAAACACCAGAGACATGCTTATGAAAATCTGTAACAAGAGAACAATGCCTGCCTGTTATTACTATAATTATTTAATTCTCTATTTCAAATGATAGTGTAATAAAGTAGGAAAATGAATAAAAATAACTCCTGGAAGCCAAACAAATATTATCATTATATGCAGATAATATGTCCACATATAAAGAAAATCTAAGTGACTCAAGAATTAGCAACCTGTACAATTTTAAATTTTTAATTGAATTAAAAAAATCCGTTTCCCACTGTATCATCAAAAACACATTAGAAAATAAAATAAACAACTTCTTTTTCAAAATAAAATTAAAACGTGAAATATCTAAAAATAGGTTTAAGAATTAACCAGTATTGATATGAAAGAAAATAAAAAATTTTACTGAATAAACAGGGACTCATATGAAGTTCTTGAATATGGAAACACAAACAGAAAAAGTCAAGTTTCTTAAATTGATTTATAAAGTTTATATAACTTGATTTTAGAGTTAATCTAGAAAGTGTGAGAACAGCCAGGAAAAGTTTTGAAATTTTAAAAAAGAATTTTGATTAGGAATTACACTGCCAGATATGAAAATATATTTTAAAGTCATAATTAGAAGTCTGGTACTGTTACATAATTAGATAGCACAGTAGGATAGATTAGAATGCCTCAAAATATTGCCAATTATATGCCAATTTTAGTGTATGGTGAAAGCAGCATTTAAACTAGAGAGAAAAAGATGGGAATGTGATTGAATAGATACATTTATCTCTTCTCCGTATGGAAACTTCTAAAATACCAGTAAAACAGTTTTTAAAAAGCATAGAACTGCAAGTACAAATGGATCAGAGAGAAAGCAAAAGGAGATGAGAAATGATACGAGTTTGGGAAAACAAAACTCAAATGGAGGAATAGTGACTAATTCAGCAAGGGAAGGAAGCTATAAAACCTATATGCCTGCAGAGAGTGACACTGAAGTGTGGTCTAGACACAGTGGATGGTGGTAAAGTTGAAAACAGAAGGACTGGGGGATATCTATTTCCTGAATCATGGGTCTCCTCCAACATCTTTCCCATAACAGCCAGTCACTTATATACCTCAGGCTGAATAAAAGAGGATTACTTTCTTGGGAAATTGAGAAGGGGCTCCAATGTCAGTTATTTAGGCTCCATATCTAAAAAGTTATCTTCCTACTTGATTGCTCTAAAATAAAGCCTACTAATTTAAAAGTTCATCTTTTCTACCCTTTCCACTAGAAAACTCCAACCATATTTTTAGAGCCTTTCTCTTAAATGTGCATGGTATATTAGAAAATTAAGCAAAAGCTCTGACAGAGAACAAACAAATTAAAACCTTCGGAGGGAAGATGACAAAAACAAAAACAACCCTGTAATTTGTATGCTCAGGAATATAAGAAAAGATATTGCATCCATGAAATAGTAACAGGATAATATATAGAAGGAAATAACTTTTAAAAATTAAAAAAAAAATAGAACAAGAACAACAAGAACAACAGAAAATCAATGAAAGGTTTGAAAATAAAGTTAAGGAAATGTTTTAAAAAAAGTTAGAACTCACAAAAAAACCAGAGATAGGGTGTACCAAAGATCTAGTCTTGAGAAACAGGTGTGATCATCACAGGCATAGAAGTAGGTCCATTGCGTAAGGTGATCTGCCAAATAAGATGAGGAGTAGGGCACAGAATAGAGCAGTTCATTTATGGTTGCATGATAGTCTACTGTAGATTAATACTATAAATTTATGTTGCTAAATTACATTTCTCTTGTCAGACCTTAAGGTTTCTCTAGTTTTAAAACTCTTACAAACAATCCTGCAGTAAGCAATGTTGCCCACAAATCATTGCTTACATTTCAGTTTATGTTCTTAGGACAGATACCAGAAATGCAATTACTTTGAAGTGATGAGGTACTTAGAAAATCAGCTGAATATTTAAATATTTTATGAACTAAATGGGGATGTGATATGGTCAAGAAATGATCCTGACTGATCAACTCTTTCTAGGGATAATGGACTTGTGAAAATGATATTTTCACAGCTTACTAGGAGAAGGTTGGGCCTCTTTTGGCCTCTCAAATGTTAAAAGTTATTGGAGGAGTATTTGGGGTCATCAGATAGGCCTCAAAAGCATATTCACAAGAAACCTGTGAAGAAGAAACCAAGGGTTCTCTCCTCAGCTTTTCCAGAGAAGAGAGGAGTGGGGTTGAATTTGAAGTTAAGAACAGTGAGGACAATTCAGTTTAGTTCAGTCACTCAGTCGTGTCCAACTCTTTGCAACCCCATGAATCTCAGCATGCCAGGCCTCCCTGTCCATCACCAACTCCCAGAGTTTACCCAAACTCATGTCCATTGAGTCAGTGATGCCATCCAACCATCTCATCCTCTGTCATCCCTTTCTCCTCCTGCCCTCAATCTTTCCCAGCATCAGGGTCTTTTCAAATGAGTCAGCTCTTCACATCAGGTGGCTAAAGTATTGGAGTTTCAGCTTCAACATCAGTCCTTCCAATGAACACCCAGGACTGATCTCCTTTAGGATGGACTGGTTGGATCTCCTTGCGGTCCAAGGAACTCTCAAGAGTCTTCTCCAACATCACAGTTCAAAAGCATCAATTCTTCGGCGCTCAGCTTTCTTTATAATCCAACTCTCACATCTATACATGACTACTGGAAAAACCATAGCCTTGACTAGACGGACCTGTGTTGGCAAAGTAATGTCTCTGCTTTTTAATATGCTGTCTAGGTTGGTCAAAACTTTCCTTCCAAGGAGTAAGCTGGCTGCAATCACCATCTGCGGTGATTTTGGAACCCCCAAAAATAGAGTCAGCCACTGTTTCCCCATCTATTTTCCATGAAGTGATGGGACCGGATGTCATGATCTTAGTTTTCTGAATGTTGAGCTTTAAGCCAACTTTTGCACTCTAATCTTTCACTTTCATCAAGAGGCTCTTTAGTTCTTCTTTACTTTCTGCCATAAGGGTGGTGTCATCTGCATATCTAAGGTTATTGATATTTCCCCCAGCAATCTTGATTCCAGCTTGTGCTTCATCCAGCCCAGCATTTCTCATGATGTACTCTGCATATAAGTTAAATAAGCAGGGTGACAATATACAGTCTTGACGTACTCCTTTTCCTATTTGGAACCAGTCTGTAGTTCCATGTCCAGTTCTAACTGTTGCTTCCTGACCTGTATACAAGTTTCTCAAGAGGCAAGTCAGGTGGTCTGGTATTCCCATCTCTTTCAGAATTTTCCACAGTTTATTGTGATCCACACAGTCAAAGGCTTTGGCATAGTCAATAAAGCAGAAATAGATGTTTTTCTGGAACTCTTTTGCTTTTTTGATGATCCAGTGGATGTTGGCAATTTGATCTCTGGTTCCTCTGCCTTTTATAACTCCAGCTTGAACATCTGGTAGTTCACGGTTCACGTATTGTTGAAGCCTGGCTTTGAGAATTTTGAGCATTACTTTGCTAGCATGTGAGATGAGTGCATTGTGTGGTAGTTTGAGCATTCTTTGGTATGCCTTTCTTTGGGATTGGAATGAAAACGGACCTTTTCCAGTCCTGTGGCCACTGCTGAGTTTTCCAAATTTGCTGGCATATTGAGTGCAGCCCTTCCACAGTATCATCTTTCAGGATTTGAAATAGCTCAACTGGAATTCCATCACCTCCACTAGCTTTGTTCATAGTGATGCCTCCTAAGGCCCACTTGGCTTCACATTTCAGGATGTCTGGCTCTAGGTAAGTGATCACACAGTCATGATTATCTGGGTCATGAAGATCTTTTTTGTATAGTTCTTCTTAATATCTTCTGCTTCTGTTAGGTCCATACCATTTCTGTCCTTTATTGAGCCCATCTTTGCATGAAATATTCCCTTGGTATCTCTACTTTTTTGAAGAGATCTCTAGTCTTTCCCGTTCTGTTGTTTCCCTCTACTTCTTTGCATTGATCACTGAGGAAGACTTTCTTATCTCTTCTTGCTATTCTTTGGAACTCTGCATTCAAATGGGTATATCTTTCCTTTTCTCCCTTGCTTTTCACTTTTCTTCTTTTCACAGCTATTTGTAAGGCCTCCTCACACAGCCATTTTGCTTTTTTTGTAATTTTTTTTCTTGGGGATGGTCTTGCTCCCTGTCTCCTGTACAGTGTCATGAACCTCCATCCATAGTTCATCAGGCACTCTGTCTATCAGATCTAGTCCCTTAAATCTATTTCTCACTTCCACTGTATAGTCATAAGGGATTTGATTTAGGTCATACCTGAATGATCTAGTGGTTTTCCCTACTTTCTTCAATTTAAGTCTGAATTTGGCAATAAGGAGTTCATGATCTGAGCCACAATCAGCTCCTGGTCTTGCTTTTGCTGACTGTATAGAGCTTTCCCACCTTTGGTTGCAAAGAATATAATCAATCTGATTTCAGTGTTGGCCATCTGATGATGTCCATGTGTAGTCTTCTCTTGTGTTGTTGGAAGAGGGTGTTTGCTATGACCAGTAGGTTCTCTTGGCAAAACTCTATTAGCCTTTGCCCTGCTTCATTCTGTATTCCAAGGCCAAATTTGCCTGTTACTCCAGGTGTTTCTTGACTACCCACCTTTGCATTCCAGTCCCACATAATGAAAAGGACATCTTTTTTTGGTGTTAGTTCTAAAAGGTCTTGTAGGTCTTCATAGAACCATTCGACTTCAGCTTCTTCAGCATTACTAGTCAGGGCATAGACTTGGATTACCATGATATTGAATGGTTTGCTTTGGAAATGAACAGAGACAATTACCCAGCAAAAAATACTGTATTGCTCTCTTCCTGTAATAGTCATCTTTCCTTTATTCACCTGTGCCCAGATCTCATTACACTTCGGCTAAAGCTGCTTTGTTACTCTGTTATTCTTTCTTCAAGGCAGCATGGGAAGATGCATGAGCTTCAGATTTACAAAAGCCTGAGGATGTTATTTAATTCTTCCACTTATTTGAAGGTGTTCCAATTATTTATTGCTGAAAAACAAACCATCTCATGAAAGTGCAACTTAGGGTTTGGCAGGGACAGTTTGTCTCTGCTCCACTTAGAATCCACTGGCCTGGCTGAAAGACTGCAGGCTGGAGTCATCTGAAGCAGGGTTTCTCTATCTCAGTACTGTTGTCATTTGGGTTGAACATTCTTTGTTGCAGGGGACTGTGAGTTGTAGAATAGCTAGCAATATTCTGGTCCACTACTTACTAGCTGTTAGCAGCATTCCCTTTCAAGTTGTAACAATCAAACATATTTCCCCAAATTGTCAAGTGTTCCCTTCTAAGGGAGTAGGGAGGCAAGATTTTTCATGTGAGAACCAATGTACTGGCTTCCACATATATGGTAGTTGACCATGGCCATTGACTGAGATTTTAGGGGAGACTAATATGTAGGCTGGAACACCTACACATGATCTCTTCAAAGTAATGTGCTTTCTCAGTATGTGGTAGCTGAGTTCCAAGGGCAAGTATCAAGGTGGGGCTGGGAAAGTCATATTACTTTTTATGACATAGCACTGGATGTTACACAGCTTTACGTCTATTGCATCTGTTCAACTGAGCAGCATTAAAGCCCATTCTCAATTTCAAGTGGAGGAAAAATAAATTCTACCTTTTCATGAGGGTCTCTGATTTACATGTAATTGTTGATATTATTTATTGGTGGTCATATTGGAGAAAACTCTTGAAAGTCCCTTGGACAGCAAGGAGAACCAATCAGTCCCTCCTAAAGGAAATCAGTCCTGAATATTCATTGGAAGGACTGATGCTGAAGCTGAAATTCCAATACTTTGGCCATCTGATGCAAAGAACTGACTCACTAGAAAAGACCCTGATGCTAGGAAAGATTGAAGGTGGGAGAAGAAGCAGACGACAGAGGATGAGATGGTTGGATGGCATCACCAACTCAATGAACATGAGTTTGAGTAAACTCCGAGAGTTGGTGATGGACAGCGAGACCTGGAGTGCTGCAGTCCATGGGGTTGCAAAGAGTCAGACATGACTGAGAGACTGAACTGAACTGAACACTTTCTAGGGCTTCCTAGGTGGTGCTAGCCAATGCAGGAGACATGAGATGCGGGTTCTAGTCCTGGGTCGGGAAGATCCCCTGGAGGAGGGAGTGACCACCCACTCCAGTATTCTTGCCTGGAGAATGCCATGGACAGAGGAGCCTGGTGGGCTATGGTCCAACACTTTAGGTTTCCCTGTCATCACCAACTCTCAGAACTTGCTCAAACTCATGTCCACTGATTGGGTGATGCATCTAACCCACTCATTCTCTGTTGCCCCCTTCTCCTCCTGCCTTCAATCTTTCCCAGCATCAGAGTTTTTCCAATGAGTTGGCCCTTCACATCAAGTATTGGAGCTTTAGTATCAGTCCTTCCAATGAATATTCAGAGTTTATTTCCTTTAGGATTGACTGGTTTGATCCTCCTGTTGGCCAAGGGACTCTCAAAAGTCTTCTCCAACACCACCATTTGTAAGCATCAATATATTATTATTTATAATATATATTTATATTATAATGAAAGCTCTACTTTCTAAGGCTTCCAATGTGGTAACTAACCTCAAGTATTCCTCAACTGCAGCATAATGGAAAGGTTTTAAGAATTCCTGTATTATTTTAAGAATTGGGTATTCAGGAGAAATTAGCAACAACTACAAAAGTGAAAATGTTTGTCTTGGGTTGCATGAATGCAGTTGTTTTTCAAGATTGAGCTCATCTATTTGAAGGCACACCTTGTCCCAAAATCTAAGCACAGCTTTCCTGGGGCTACTTGATCTTTATCAGGTTTTTCTTCCACAGAAGCCTGCTCTTGCTGAGCAACTTCATTGCCTTCTGGGAAAAGATGCTCTGTAGCATAGTCTTCGCCAACCAGAGAATGCTCCCCGGAATAGCAAGTAGTAACTGATGTCTGAGTCTTCGTACTGGAACATTATGATAAAAACAAGCCATCTTCCTGCCTCCTTGCTTCACCTTTTTAAAATTGGGTCTGGTCACAAAATATGAGATGGCAGAAATATTAACTGCTTACTTAATTAAGATCAAAGTCACTTAATGGTACAATGGAAAAAACTGACCAAATAAAATAGAGCCTTTGCTATTTGTAGAGAAGACTCCTTGGCAGCAGGGATAAAGCAATAAGGTCTTGCTCTTGGCTTCAATAGGATTGTTCAACTCAGTAGGATTCTTAACATTTCACCAAGTTAATTCTGCCCTGGGGTTCTCATTGTTAGAAATTAATTTCAAAATAAAGAAAGTAAAAATAATCCTGTTTCTAAAAGAGATATATATTGCAACATTATATATAGTTGATAACAATGTAAAAATCCAGAAGGCGAGTAATTACTATAGAAAATGGTCTATTTACTGGATGGAATATTATATGTTATTAAAATATTTGTTACAAAAAGCAGGCAATATGCTTGGGAATAATGCTAAATGAATTTAAGGATATCTAAAATTATATGAATATTATAATTCTTTGTTCCAATTTTGAAAAAATTCCACAGCAAATACAATAATGACATAATAAAATTCAAATACATTCATATAATCTCATTAAAATAAAAAAAACTCTAAGAAGTAATAATACCTCTTTACAACTCTAATTTTATTCATTTCTAGATGTAATCATTGTTAACAACATGATGCATTTCCATTCTCACTATCTATACATTTTCATGTTTCATTTTTTAAGTAATGAGATTATATTAAATCTATTGTTTTATAACATATTTTTATTACTTAATGATATTTATTGGAAACCTTTTCCATAACTGACATTGCTATTACTATTCTTGCATCACATTTTTAAACATCTTCTGATGTTTATTCCCCAGGATGAGCATGTTGTAATGCATTTAACCATTTTCACTGATATAAATTCAGATGATATTTGTTTTTTTTAATTCTACAAAAAATGATTCAATGAGCATTGTTGCATACATATTTTTTGTACCCGTCTGAATATTTCTGAAGGATGATACCTTAAGATATAATTTTGAGATATAGCAAATTGCCCCATAACCTTCTTCCATTATGTACTCCAATAAGTGGAATATAGCTGTGCCTGTATTCAAAAGTGAATATTTTCAATCTTTTGAATTTTTGCCAATAAATGATGCCTCATTGTTTTAATTTCAATTTTCCTGATTACCAGCAAAGCATGCTTATTGCCCATTTATATTTCTTATATGAATTGCCTGTTTGCATCCTTTATGAATTTTATTTCAATGAGGAAAAAAAATGAAATGATGAAAAGAAATATATAAAGATATCCATCATAATTGTATTAGAGAGTAGAACTGTAGGTAATTTTTTCTCTCTTATAATTTAAAAAATGTTTATGTAGTTACAATAAAAGTGGTTTTTGTTGTGTTGTTTATTTTTTTATTGAAAGGAAAAGTCATAAGTACTCTGTGCTTATTCCTTCAGAAATCTCTGTGGACTGTTTACTAAAAATAAGCCTATGCCCTAATTGGCCATGGAAAAAAAACCTAGAGCAGTTTGTTCACTGTTTGAGGTTTCATGCTTTTAAGAAGCTTAAAAAGCAATACTGGTTGTTGGTTCTCAACCTTCTGCTATAGTGGATCCCAGATTCTATTGTGTCATCTGCACTGGAAATTTGGCATCATCATGCTTTTAATTGATAAAATTACATAAATTAATCTTACAAGAAATGGCTGAAAGAATCAGTGATAACGATGAATGACCTTCTCCTGAAGAACATACTTTACAGTGAGAAATTATTTATTATTTCATAAAATTGTCATTTGTCCCTTGTCTATTCTAGATAAAACACATTTGAGAACTATAGCAACTCTGTTTGGTGATCCTTAACAAAGTCTGATATTGAAGAATGTAATGGGATGAAGTACATGCTAACCTCCAGTCCCCATATTGATTTTAATTCTTTCCATATTGATCTTTGTTCAAGCAAGAGGCCAGGAGGAAGCTACAAACATTTCTGGGGACAGATGACAAAGCTTGGAGTTGGGGAGAGGACTGAAGTAAGGACCCTGGTTACCAGGCTCTTTGCAGTGATCTGAACATGAGGTGGCAACAAACTCAAAGTGGATTTAAGTGAGGAAGATCCAACACCAGAAGTTGGGTTTTACAGTTGAATAAGCTTGGGTTCAAATCCGGACTTGGTCTCTTTCTAGTTATGAGAATTTAAGCAAGTAATAGCTATTTTAGTATTAGCACTTTTTTCCAACCTAAAATAGAGACAAGAATATAATCAGCCCATGAGAGTTATGAGAATCAAATGAGATAAAGGTATGTAGAGTGCTTTAAACAGCATGTAGTATAAAGATGCTGCTCAATAAATAGTGGTGCAACATTGACCTTCTTTATTTTATTTTTTTAAGTTTAGTAAAGCCAGAATCACGGTAGGGATCCAATCTTGGAGACTTGTGTTGAAGTTTGGAATCCATGCCCTGGAGGGCTTGAGGGAACTATTGTCTTAGATTATTTTTACCTTTGTTCCTTGCTTGCTCCTCGATTCCTGATAGTTACTCAATAATTCAGAATCTGTACAGGTTCACAGATGTTTAAGATGAAACATTAAACTATTTGGCTTATGTCTGTTTAAATTCCTCTAGTCTAATGGCAGGACTGGGTTCAGACCTTAGAGTAAGGGTAAAGTGGACCCCTAGGGGTCTTAGGAGGGAAGGACAGGGAGCCAGGCTGGAAAGTACTGACAAGAGATGATCTGAGAGGCATTTTGAAGAATAAAACATCTTACTAACAGCTCAAAGGGATAAGTGGAGTGAAGGGGGTTGAAAATGTTTTGGCTTGAAAGAGATGGAACAGCAGACTAGGATTCTCACTATATAATTCTTCATAAATTCTGTAGCTCAAAGAATTGGACTTGCAGTCAAAGCAAGTTTAGTGCATCTAGTTTATAATACTATAACTCTTAATACTTCTGCTTCCTATTTGATTTTTACTTTTTTTTTTTTTTTGGAAAGACCTCTCTCTGTTCCTTTTCTTCACTTTACTTAAAATGCATTTACATAAATGACATCCGTAGTAACCAATGATTTGTTGGCTCACTCAGTAAAGAATCTGCCTGCCACATGGGAGTCTGGGTTCGATCTCTGGGTTGGGCAGATTCCCTGGAGAAGGAAATGGCAACTCACCCCAGTATTTTTGCCCAGAGAATTCAATGGACAGAGGAACCTGATGGCTACAGACCATAGGGTCGCAAAGAGTTTGACATGACTGAGCAACTAACACATGCGATGATTTTTACAAACTGTTCCTAACACAAACTATTTCAGAAAGAGGTTGTATTTTTTATTTATTTATTTTTTCGCACAAATTACTTTTGCAGAAAAGTTGTCTGCAAATAATCTCTTGCTTATACAAGGTGTCTCCAAATGATTAAATTTCTGATGTGGATGACTAATAAGGAGTTAATAACTGAAATATACAAACAGTTCATACAACTCAACATAAAAAAATGCCAATTAAAAAATGAGCAGAAGACCTAAATAAACACTTTTTCAAAGAAGATATACAGATAGTCAATAGGCATAGGAAAAGATTCTCTACATCACTAATCATCAGAGAAATTCAGTTCATAACCACAATGAGATATTATCTTACACCTGTCAGAATGAATATCATCAAAATGTGGGCTAGAACATAGAGAAAAGGGAACACTTGTACATTGTTGGTGGGAATATAAGTCAGTGGAACCACCATGGAAAACAGTACATAAGTCTTTCAAACAACAAAAAAAGAACTACCATATGATCCAGCAATCTATGCCTGGGTACATATCTGAAGAGGACAAAAACACTAATTCAAAAAGATACACCAATATTCACTGAGGCATTATTTACATAGCCAAGATATGGAAGCAACCTAAGAGGCCATCAACAGATAAATGGATAAAAAATTATATATATATATGTATATATGATATACACACATCACACACATATCATATATATCATAATGTATATATAAACACACAAACACAACAGAATACTACTGTACCATAAGAAGGAATGAAATTTTGCCATTTGTAAAATCATGGATGGACCTGGAAGGTATTATTCTAAGTGAATTAAGTCAGATAGAGAAAGACAAATACTGTATGATTTTACTTATATATGGAATCTAAAAAATACAACAAACTAGTCAATATGAGAAAATGTAAAAGACTTACAGATATAGAGAGCAAACTAGTGGTTATCAGTTGGGAAAGGGAACAAGGAGCTGCAAGATGGGGTAGGGGATTAAGAGAAAAGTAAAGTGACAGTGGTTCATTGAAGTATCTTCCTGAAATGTCAATTTTACTATACTCTTTAGATGAAGACATTTTATACTCAATAAGCTTTTATGTGGAAATGTCTAGATTCATCACCATGGAGTAGAAACTATGTCATCCTATATCAGAACCCCAGATTATGATAACTCTGGGATCACCATCTGCCAACTCTATCAGGATGTCCAGGCTTTTCTAGTGGCTCTTGATAGGTTTGAGGGTCTCAAAGGGGTCCCTTGACTGCAGAGGGAGTGTCCTATCTACTCTAATCTTTCACTAGCCAGTGCGAATCTCAGATGTTCTCTCTTTTTAGTGGTTTTTGCCATACATTGACATGAATCAGCCATGGATTTACATGTCTTCCCCATCCTGAACCCCCTACCACCTCCCTCCCCATGCCATCCCTCTGGGTCATCCCAGTGCACCAGCCCTGCACACTTGTCTCATGCATCCAACCTGGACTGGCGATCTGTTTCACACTTGATAATATACATGTTTCGATGCTATTCTTTCAGATCATCCCACCTTAGCCTTCTCCCATAGAGTCCAAAAGTCTGTTCTATACATCTGTATCTCTTTTTCTGTCTTGCATATAGGGTTATCATTACCATCTTTCTAAATTCCATATATCTGTGTTAGTATACTGTATTGGTCTTTATCTTTCTGGCTTACTTCACTCTGTATAATGGGTTCCAGTTTCATCCATCTCATTAGCACTGATTCAAATATATTCATTTTAATGACTGAGTAATATTCCATTGTGTATATGTACCATAGCTTTCTTATCCATTCTTCTGCTGATGGGCATCTAGGTTGCTTCCATGTCCTGGCTATTATAAACAGTGCTGTGATGAACATTGGGGTGCATGTGTCTCTTTCAGTTCTGGTTT
This sequence comes from Odocoileus virginianus, assembly GCF_023699985.2. Classification (NCBI taxonomy): domain Eukaryota; kingdom Metazoa; phylum Chordata; class Mammalia; order Artiodactyla; family Cervidae; genus Odocoileus; species Odocoileus virginianus. Next base: position 28,635,937 of record NC_069677.1, on the reverse strand, counting down.
CCTCGGTGTGTATGCCCAACAGTGGGATTGCTGGGTCATATGGCAGTTCTATTTCCAGTTTTTTAAGGAACCTCCACACTGTTTTCCATAGTGGCTGTATTAGTTTGCGTTCCCACCAACAGTGTAAGAGGGTTCCCTTTTCTCCACACCCTCTCCAGCATTTATTGCTTGTAGACTTTTGGATAGCAGCCATTCTGACTGGCGTGTGATGGTACCTCATTGTGGTTTTGATTTGCATTTCTCTGATAATGAGTGATGTTGAGCATCTTTTCATGTGTTTGTTAGCCATCAGATGTTCTCTTTTGAGGATGGAGGTCAATGCAAACATGGCCCTGGAAGCTGAATATGTAAGAACCTGGTTAGACTGGGTGACTGCTGCTACTCAGTCTTAGCATGGATGCCTAGTTCAGCTGCTTTCTGTCGGTCTGAGCCAAATTATTCTGCAGCCCAGCACTCTATAGATTTCCTATTCAGGAGAGGGGTGCTACTCTCTTCTACACTGATTCATCCAAGCATCTCCATGTTCTTCTCAGGGTCTAAGGTCTTTCGCTTCGTGTAAAAGGAACTTTTGATCCCTCTCCAGGCATGTGCCATATCACTTACAGACAGGCATCTGGCCATGGGCAGCTTCTGTCCCATGAATAGAGTTTATTCAAGTTCTCTTCAAATAACTAGCATGATCTCCTTAACCAACTTACAGTACAAATACAGATACACTTTACAAACAGGTGCACTTTTTGTTTTTTATTTATTTATTTATTTTTTCTCTTCACGTTCTCTTATTTTATTTTTATTTATTTATTTATTTTTTCATTTATTTTTTATTAGTTGGAGGCTAATCACTTTACAATACCGCAGTGGGTCTTGTCATACCACTTTTTATTTTTTAAATCAATTGATCAAGTTCTGCAACCTTCCTCTAATTCTTCCAACAATTATAGGGCCTACTCTGCCCATAGGCATTAGTCCCATCTTCAAATGCCAAGAAAATAAATATAAAAACCCAATTAACTTATCAGCACCATTGGTTGAACTGCCAATCTTCAACCAGTGTTGCTGTGGGATTCTAATCTCCCAGGTGCTTGTGCAGGCACAGTGATACGCTTGCTGGTATAGTGTGCAATGGTGTCCTGTGCGTGGCTCCCGAAGTGATTGCTCTCTTAGTTTGGGCTTCTAAAATCAGCCACTTCTCCCCTAAATATGACTGCATGCCTGGTAGATGAATTTGGACTAGCTTTCAAGTTACAAAAATATTTGGGCCCAATTCACCTTCCTTTTATCCTTATGGTAAATTACTTTTGGGCAACTGGTAGGTTTCCCAAGCAGCTGATGCTGGGAAAGATTGAAAACAAAAGAAGGGGGTGGCAGAGGATAAGATGGTTAGAGAGCATCACCGACTCAATGGACATACTCTGAGCAGACTCTGAGAGAGAGTGGAAGACAGAGAAACCTGGAATGCTACAGTCCATGGGTTTCCCTGGTGGCTCAGATGGTAAAGAATACACCTGAAAGGCAGGAGACCTGGGTTTGATCCCTGGGCTGGGAAGATCCCTTGCAGATGGAAATGGCAACCCATTCCAAAATTCTTACCTGGAGAATTCTATGGACAGAGGAGCCTGGTGGGCTACAGTCCATGGGATTGCAAAAAGCTGGACATGACTGAGCAACTAATACTTTCACTTTCGCAGGGTTGCAAAGAGTTGGACACCACTTAGCAACTGCACAACAACAGGGCTTTGTTGGGGCTATCTTAACCCAACAAATTTTAAAAATAATTTTGAACATCAAAATCAGAAAGGGCTCATTAGTTTTTCAGGAAATCTTTAAATTTATTCAGTTTGGCTCCGCTCAAGAAGTTTTGCATATTAAAGGATATTATGATGACAAGAAAACTTTATTAAGCATATGTAACCTCTGACTCAGGAGAAATGTGCTAAGTCACATGAGGTGTCCCAATCTCCCAATCTCCCAATCTAAGGATATCTAAGGATAGCTTTAAGTTCTGAGTGCAGCTGATTCCTGCCTCAGAAAGGGAACAAAGTTTCACTTTATTTAATATCTAGCTCCTTACTTCATACTCTTACCTTTTCAGTACAACAGATAGTGAGAACACAGCTTTTTCTTTTCCCCAGAAGAAAAAGTCCACACCTAAGCTCTGTTATTTCTAAATTCTGAGTTAATTTATTTTATCCATGGTTAGCCGATTATACATAGATGTCTTATGGATTTTAAAGCAAAACTGCTCTTATTATTTATAGATAAAACATGAAATGACAACAGTATTTTAAGTTTAAGGTGAGTAGTTATGGGTTGAGCTCCCAGATTCATGGCATTTAGGGGTACTTTGAAGGTAAAGTTGAGAACACTCCTAGGGCTCCAAGAGTATACACACTGTTAGACCACAGGTCTTCTATTAGACCTTAAGAAACACTTTTAGGTCCAAAGTTTTGAATTCCCATGTTATATAATATGAATTAATAAAATATACACTATTACTTCTCTGTAAGAGTGGTTAGTGTAACCTGAACTGTTATAAATGTACAAGACTATCAGACTTTACAAAGGAGCCAAGCAGAAACAAATGCAACCAGTCAGAATTCAGTAACAGCTCTATTACAATACATTCATATATGAAGAGTTTCTGTCAAACTAAACTATAGTGATAGTTGATATTATACTGCATAAGATACTGCATAAACTGCTAATAGAGCAATTTTGAAGGTTAAAATATTGGATAATTAAAAACTAAGAAGATTTTACTCTGAACAAAAATGTTGATGGCTATGAGAATAAAATAAGATAGAAAAGTCTTAGGTGAGAGTATAGTGAATATTAGAGTATGTTTCTAATTTTGCAACATGACAAAGGGGGCAGTACAACTGGCCTCCCCTCCCCCAAACTTCAGCTCTAGAGACCATTCAGTTTGATCCACACTGGTGGATTATTGGCCAAATCCTCTGAGTGACATATTTACTTTAGCTACCACAGTATTGTAAACATTTTCAATAAATTACCAACATTAAAAAAAAAAAATGTGCAACTTAAAAAGAGATAAATACCTGAGTTTCTTAAAAAAAAAAAAAAAAAAAGAATTGGTAAAAATTTCTCCAAAGAAGACATATGGATGCCTAACAAACACATGAAAAAATGCTCAACACTGCTTATTATTAGAGAAATGCAAATATAAACTACAATGAGATATTACCTCACACTGGTCAGAATGGCCATCATCAAAAATCTACAAACAATAAATTCTGGAGAGGGTGTGGAGAAAAGGGAACCCCCTTGCACTGCTGATGGAAATGTAAATTGATACAGCCACTGTGGAGAACAATATGGCAATTCCTTAAAATGCTAGGAATAAAACCACTATATGACCCACTAATCCCATTACTAGGCATACACCCTGAGGAAACCAAAATTGAAAAAGACACAAGTATCGCAATGTTCTTTGCAGTTTTATTTACAATAGATAGGGCATGGAAGCAATCTAGATGTCCATCGACAGATGAATGGATAAAGGAAGCTGTACATATATACAGTACACAAAAGGAATGCATTGAGTTAATCCTAATGAGATGGATGAACATAGAACCTATTATACAGAGTAAAGTGAGTCAGAAAGTGGAAAACAAATATTGTATACTAACACACATATATGGAATCTAGAAAGATGGTACTGATGAAACTGTCTACAGAGCCACAATGGAAACACAGATGCTGAGAACAGACTTATACACATGGCTGGTGGGGAGGAAGGAGGAGGTGGGATTTATGAAGAAAGCAGAATAGACAGCCAATATAAATACAAAATAGATAGCCAATGGGAATTTGCTGTATGACTCAAGAACTCAAGCTGGGGCTTGGCGACAACCTAGAGGGGTGGGATGGGTGGGGAGATGGGAGGGGTGTTCAAGTGGTGATGCCATGGGTCAACCTATGGCTGATTCATGTTGATTTTTGATAGAAACCAACACAATAGTGTAAAGCAATTATCCTTCAATTAAAAATAAATAAATTTTTTAAAAGTGCAGCTTAAAAAAAGAGAAATTTCTGAGTTTCTTTAAAAAAGAAAAAGAAAAAAGAATTGGTAATAATTCTGTGTGGCATATAGCGCCATTAGGACCACCACTCTTCATGAATAAAGGAGACGTCATCTGTATGGATTCTAAGTTGATGATGGTACCTAGAGCTGCACAGTATTTTGGTCTTCAATTCTTCTTCTAGTATTTATGTTACCTAGGTAACCCATGTTTAAGGATTCTACATGCTATAAACCATGTACAGTAATCAGTATTACTTTACTCTTCCTTTCCCTATGGAAATGGAAATCATCAGTGTCTAAATGGAGCTCATGCAAGATAACAAAAGAGGTGTTAGAAAGAGAGACTCACCACAGAGATGTTTCAGGGTTGGTCAATATAAGCACAGAGGAAGAGTTATGATGAACCCTCACAGTTGTCTAGCAACAGATATTATTCCAAATCCAGGAAAATAGTTGAACTCTAGGGAGTCTGTACAGAAAGGGAATTAACACCAGGACTAGGTGCAGGGAGAAATCTCTAATTCTGAGAAACAAGGCAGGATTCTCTTATCATGTGGTAGTAGTAGTAGTTAAGTTGCTAAGTCATGTCCGACTCTTGCGACCCCATGGACTGTAGTTTGCCAGGCTCCTCTGTCCATGGGATTCTCCAGGCAAGAATACTGGAGTGGGTTGCCACTTCCTTCTCCAGGGGATCTTCCCAACCTAGTAATTGAACCCAGGTCTCCTGCATTGTAGGCAGATTCTTTACCAACTGAGCTATAAGGGAAGAGCAGGCGACCAAAGTTGAGGTTCAGTTGCTGGTACCTCTTTGTGTGCTAGAAACCTTGTTATGCATCAGTGTGAAACCTTATCAAGGAAAATGTAGTACTGAGTTTTCCAACTGGAAATCTTGGGTTTGCTGAATTATATGCCTGAATAGGGAATGGGGCTGGTCAAATTCAGGATAGGAGGTTACATACACAAACACATTGAGCTCTACATGGTGATTAAGTTTACTTAGCTATGGGGGTTGGATTGGTAAGAGACAAAGGGTCTAAAAAACTATTAGAATTAGGCTAAAAGAAAGTGCTGAAGACTCTCAATGCCTTGAAATAAATTGTTAGAGAAGAAAGACCAACGTTCTCTGACTCAATTCAGAGGGTTGAGTGACTTCTTATCACTTAATACATTTCTTCATATCCACATTGAGTCAGTCCTCCTGAATTAAATATAGAACTATGGGTCTCTATATCTGTAAGTCTATTTTTGCTTTGCAAATAAGTTCATCTCTACAATTTTTCTAGATTCCACATATAAATGATATTATACAATAATTGTTTTCCTCTTTCTGACTTACTTCATTCTGTATGACAATCTCTAGATCCTTATGGCTACCAAGGGGGGAAAAGGAGGTGGGATGAGTTGGGAGACTGGGACTGACATATATACACAATCATGCATAAAATAGATAACTAATGAGAACTTACCGTATAGCACAGGAAACTTTACTCAATGCTCTGGGTGATTAAATGGGAAGGAAATCTAAAAATGAGGGGATATATGTATACATATGACTGATTCACTATGCTGTACAGCAAGAAATTAACACAACATTGTAAAGCAACTATATGCCAATAAAAATTGATGCAAAAAATAAATGAAAATAGAACCATAGGTCAAAGATTTTCAAAAGATTAAAAAATTTTTTTTTCCAATCCAGAATTAATCATCCTTCCTTATTAGGCAAACAAGAATCTGTCCAGATGCTATCCTGTCTGTACCCACACTTTGCTAGGAATTATGGAACTAGATTCAGTGTCACACAAATGTGGTGAGAAGATGGCACAGCATGGCAGCACCTTGCTGGCCAATTGAGAAGGCAATTGTCTCTGGGCATATGCACATTACAGTCTTAGCCATAGCTCTACCATCTGGTACTGATCTTACACTTGCATTTCCTAAACATTCAGCAAAATGATGAATGAGACAGTGATTCTTTCCTTGTTATCTAATTACTTTATGGAAAGTCACCAGTTACTTCTACACTCATCCAAGTGATGTTCCTGGACATGGCATGACCAATTAGAATGAACTGGACAATGTAAGAAGGACCAGGTTCTAAAATTGGGGCAGAGGAAAAAAATAGCTCTAAATTACATCTATGTAACTGATTATTTGAACTGTGGTGTTGGAGAAGACTCCTGAGTGTCCCCTGGACTGCAAGAGATCCAACCAGTCCATCCTAAAAGAGATCAGTCCTGGGTGTTCATGGGAAGGACTGATGCTGAAGCTGAAACTCCAATACTTTGGCCACCTCCTGTGAAGAGTTGACTCATTGGAAAAGACCCTGATGCTGGGAGGGATTTGGGGCAGCAGGAGAAGGGGATGATAGAGGATGAGATGGCTGGATAGCATCACCGACTCCATGGACATGAGTTTGAGTAAACTCCAGGAATTGTTGATGGCCAGGGAGGCTGGGCATGCTGCGATTCATGGGGTCGCAAAGAGTCAGATACGACTGAGAGACTGAATTGAACTGAACTGAGTATTCAAGCATAGTTTTAAAAAATAGTGGTAACTATTATTGCTCTCACCTATTATTGACCACATACTAAATTTGCATTAATACTCCACATCTCATTTAAACAGTAATGGCACCAGACTACTTATCTGAAGAATTTTCTGGGTTTAGCAAGCTGGTTCTAGGGGATTGGGGGTGAGGGTGGAATATGTCCTTTTGCAAAAGTTTTATCTAAAAACGGGAAATGAGGTAAAAAATTGGGCAGCATGTTGTTTTTCCACTATCTTACGAGAGCACTGTTTAACAGATGCATCCTAAGATATTTGGGAGAATATATTTTGTCCAGACTTAGTGAAGATACATGTTACATGTTAATTTATAGATGTTTGGTAGAAATGCAAATAATTTCTGCTCATTTGCAAAGATAACACTAGGAGTTATAGTTCATTGCCTTGTAGCCATTTTGTATCTATTAGCGAATTCATTTTAATCATTCTTTTGTGTTACTGACTGTGTAACTCTCTATTTTTAACTCTTTGCACCAGCCTTACAATCTTGCTGATTTGCTTATTACTTATCAAACTGATTAAAATATTTGATTATATGAAGTCTTTATTTACATTAGAGTCATATTTTTAACTTTTGGTAAATGAAAACAAATATTCTAGAGACATGGCCATTGCTGCTGTTGTTGGGACCAAGCAACAGCTGCAGTCCTGCCAAATATTACTGAAACTACCACAGATTCTTCTGTATCCCAGAGCTGACAGCTGCTGCAGCTGAATGCACTACTAGAAGCAGAAAAACAATAGCTTCTCTCTTCTGCCCAACTTCCCAGCCCTTTGCAAAGCCAGCAGAGCCTCCTTTTGCACAAGGTAACCGAAAGAAGATTGGCCAGAGTACAGAAAGTTTGTATATTTCTTGCTAACTATGATATTTGGAGGAAGACAAAAAGGAAGAGACAGAATTGAGAACTAAAAGACAAATAACTGAATCAAGAACAAGTAAATGTAGATGGAAGGGGGCACTAAAAATACTCCCTATATTATCTATAAATACATGGAAGGCACATTAATTGCAAATCCTATTTATAAGAAATACAAGTGCAGAGAAGTTAAGTAACTTGCCCAGAATCACACAGCTGTTATGTGTCAGAACTGGGATTTGGATGTAGGCTTAATTCTAAGATTGACTACTTTCCCATTAGGCTATATTGCCTCCCACCTTACAAGGTGGGAGACAAACAAGAATAGTTGGTAGTTCAATAGGGCAGTAAGTATTGAGAAGATTATAAACAAAAATTGATGGATCTAGGGTGATGAAAATCCAGGAATGAGCAATATTTGGAAATCTGAGCAAGCAGGCAATAATTTGTGGCCCTTAAGACATCCCAATCCAGTTTTTTTTAAGGAATCTCCACTCCTGGGCATACACACTGAGGAAACCAGATCTGAAAGAGACACGCGCACCTCAATGTTCATCGCAGCACTGTTTATAATAGCCAGGACATGGAAGCAACCTAGATGCCCATCAGCAGATGAATGGATAAGGAAGCTGTGGTACATATACACCATGGAATATTATTCAGCCATTAAAAAGAATTCATTTGAATCAGTTCTAATGAGATGGATGAAACTGGAGCCCACTATACAGAGTGAAGTAAGCCAGAAAGATAAAGACCAATACAGTATACTAATGCATATATATGGAATTTAGAAAGATGGTAACAATAACCCTATATGCTAAAGAGAAAAAGAGACACACATGTACAGAACAGACTTTTGGACTCTGTGGGAGAAGGCGAGGGTGGGATGTTCTTAGAGAACAGCATTGAAACAACTATACTATCAAGGGTGAAACAGATCACCAGCCCAGGCTGGATGCATGAGACAAGTGCTCAGGGCTGGTGCACTGGGAAGATCCAGAGGGATGGGATGGAGAGGGAGGCAGGAGGGGGGATCTGGATGGGGAACACATGTAAATCCATGGCTGATTCATGTCAATGTATGGCAAAAACCACTACAATATTGTAATTAGCCTCCAACTAATAAAAATAAATGGAAAAAAATAAATAAATAAATAAATAAGACATCCCAATCCATCATTCTGAAACTTTGATTCCAGTTCCAGTCTTTAGAGAGGGCTTAAGGAACAATGAAGGGGAAAAGATGAGGTATAAATTACTACATAGAAATTCAGCCACAGAACAAGTCAAGAATTCTTTATTAGCTAAGTCACAGGATCAAGGTTAGAAAGCTACAGGGTCCAAGCTATAAGATTTAGTTAACCAACTGCAGTCTGTATTGAAAATTCCAGGAGATATCATAATGGCATCTTAGATGGTTATTTTTTCCCTCCCTGGCATCATTCTATAGTGATTAAGGGTAGGATGAACTTAGATGAGTGTTTGCTCTCCCCAAAGAATTGGTGCTAAAGGCTTGCTCATCAATTGCCTGGTCTCTGATAATACACATGAAACTCTAAGAGAAAGAGCTTAAATTAAAATACAGGAGAATGTCTACATACACAATTTTTAATTCAACTTTGGAGAGTGCTGATCAGTGAGATCTTTTATCACTTACTTATCATTCACACACTCATTAATTCATTTAAACACATAAATTAACCACTGGACTAAATCCTGGGAACACAAAGATGAATCAAACTCATTCCTTGCCATTAGGGTTCTTATCACCTGGAGAGGAGCCAAATATGTATTGGCAGCTATAAAGCAGAGTTAAATAATATAATATAATATAAAGCAGAGTTAAATAAATAAACAAGAAAATAACTGCAGGATAAGAGAAAAGAATGGCTCAAATTCTGAGGGGTGAGGCAGGCTGCTTTGTAGAGATTCTTAGTTAAAGCAGGATTACACTACATATGTGAAAATTGTGTGTATTTTTAAAATTTTATATTTTGAGGACACTAGGAAATGTGGATGTACCACCTCTTTTAATAGCTGTTTTTGCACTTTTAAATTTATATTCCTTGCCCAACACCACACACACACACACATATTTGCTTTTGAAGTGGGGTGAAGTGAGGAGTGAAATGAACAGATGTCTTAAACTTTTTGGTTCATATAGTATTATTCTGATTGACATTTTTAGGATAAGCATGAAATATCTTTATAATAAATTATCTTTAATAAAAAATACTTCCCCTTTTCTAGATCAATGTGATTCTGACAGGTAAAGCATGGATGGACTTGGGGTAGAGGAAAGGAAATGGAAGACAGTATATAGTTTTGAAGCAAAGAATTACAGAACTTGAGGCTAATGTGTTAGGTCCTAAGGGCTTGAGTATGCAGAAATCTTTTAACAGAAAGCAATAGAAAACTGGACTTAATCTGGCTTAAGCACAAAGGGGAATAATTATCCAAAGTAACTGAAGGGTCCAGAGGAGACGTCTTTTTTCAGGCATAGCTGAATCCAGGTGCTTAAGCACTAAATTCAGAAATAATGGCTTGGCCAAAATGTGGCCTTTTTGGCCACTTGGAAAAAGACCTTATGGAAAATCCCAAACAAAGTTTTGGCCAATCCAATATTTATTTCTTCATTTCTTGCCTCTACTTTTCTATAGCTGGACTTATTTTCAGGCATGAAAATGGTACTGGAAGCCCAGGCTAATATCCTATTGGATATTACCTGAATAGAAAGAAATCTTTATACTTCCTCAGAGTCTAACAGAAATCTCAGAGCCAGCTCTCTTTAGTCTGACTTCAGCCATGCCCCTGTGAAGACTTGCTGGTCCACAGGGATCTGAGGGCTGCATTTGGTGCATTTGCCTCATTTTCCCACTTCAAGAATGTCTTCCCCTGAAGATAAGACATGAGCAAAAAGTTTAAGGGATGTACTTAAGGAAGTTTTCAGAAGGGCAAATGGATTATGGGCAGAAAAACACAACAGAAAAGTCATGTTAAGGGATTTTTGGATTTGAGGAATAGAGGTATGAAATCTTCTATAAAGCCCTTAGCATGAGTGAGAAATGAGAACGTCCAGCTAATGACACACAACTACAATATGGGGAATGAGGGGTTCCCTGCATGCATGACAAAAATGACTTAGGAGACCACAGTAGATGAGTTATTCATAAGAAAATATCACTCTAGTTGTTTTCAGGAGAGTAAAAAATCATATTGCAAGATATGAATGCATAGTCCCAAAGCAGGTAATATGCTTATAAGGTGATCCTTCAGTATAGGGAGAATAAGAAATGCCCCCATTTGTGCATGCAGATGACCCAAAGATTCACTGTCACTGAAGCATGTAACTCTTTTTCTTTAAATTAATCTGAGTGTGCTCTGTTTGCCCATGAGCAGCAGTTTATCTTTTCAGAGCTTTCTTTCTAGCTCCTTCTCCTGCTTATTCATTCTCCTCCCTCACCCCTCTTATTGATTAACTAAAATGACATTGTTTTTGCTATTACTGCAGAGTCTTGTAAAGTGAGTAGTATATGCTTCCATTTGGCATCTGCCTTTTTTGGCTGATTTTGAGCCTATGTCTCTATCACCTTGGTTTCAATTCTGAGTGCTTTTTTCTCTGTTTCTTAACGTTGGTTTCAGCACTGGCAGCAGCTTTGCTGAAGGGGGCTAAGAACTGTGTGTCTGCTAAAGCGTTTCTCATAAGTGAGCATGCCAGAAAGAAGTCTGAAAGACTGAAAACACATACACATACAATTGTGGGATAGAATCTGGGCTCACCCACTGCCTCACCATTCCCCCATCCCTGCCATCACTATGACTTCAGATATGATGCTGGTTCATTAAGAGTTGCCATAGTTTTGTTATTCATTGAAGTCTAGAATATATAAAGCATCATCCATTATGTAGATTAATTATAGGGGAATAAATGCACCATGCTCACATTTGTATATTCTTCATTGTCTTGATTTTCTGTCTAGATACCTGTTGTGAAGGGGATGTGGGATTGAATGACATGAGCTTTAAGATTCCTTTCAACATATTTAATACTGAAATTCCAATGGAACTATGATTTTATGAATTCACATCAATATCTAGCTTTTCTTTATTCCTCAGTGAAAACTGAGATAGCCTCTTGCCACTCCTAAGGTGTTACACTGTTTTTCAGAAAATAAATCACATAATGTTTGCTGTAGTATCATGAATAATTAGAAATAAAATAAATTTGTCAAAATAAATAAACAAACTTTGCTCTATGAGCTAGCATTCTTTAGTTTTTAATCATATTTCTATATGATGAACTATAAACACCCTAATATGTAGGAATGCTCCTTGTTATTAATTAGGAATGGCAAGTGGACACAATACAACATTTAATACTCTGTTACAGTTTTACCTCAGCTCTGGTTCCAACTTTGGTAGCTTTTACCTGATGGGAAGCCTTGAATAAATATTAACCTCTCTAAGTCCCGGTCTCCCCTTTCCCAAAATAATGTAGCTACTAACTTAGTATATATGGCAGGATATTTTGAACACTGATCACAGAAATGTAGATTAAAAGATTTTGCTAAATTATAAGCTACATATAATTTTAAAATATAAAGTATATACAGCTATAGGATTTGGTTTGAATGCAGACCATACACTCTTTAAGAGTAAGGATATAGTCTATTTTATTTGTAAAAGTGCCTGGCATAATAGACAGTAGATACAAATAAATAATTGTAAATGAATAGTGAATGACTACCTCCAGACTACTTAACACTAGGCCAGTGTCATAGATTGAATTATATTTTGCTCAAAAAGATAACACTGGGACCTCAAAATATGACCTTATTTGGAAATAAGGTTATATCAGTTTAAGTTGGGCCCTAATCTAATGACTGATGTCCTTATAAGAAGAGAGAAATCTGGATTCAGAAACAGAGAAGACCATGTGAAGACAGATGGAGAGATTGGAGTGGGGCATTAACAAGGCAGTGAATGCCAGCAACCACCAGAAACTAGAAGAGTCAAATAAGGATCCTCCCCTAGAGCCTTCAGAAAGATCATGGCCCTGCCAACACCTTAATTTCAGACTCCTAGCCTGTGAGAGAATGCACTTATGCTGTTTTAAATCACTTAGTTTGGCTTTGTTATGGCAGCCATAGGAAACAGATACAGTCAGGATCCTGAACAATGTGGCACATGTTTGTGATGATGAAAGCGATCACTGCTTGATTTCAGTCTTCATATTTAGAAAGTTTATTTGAAAAGAATTTGATTTATCTTGATTTATATGAATACCTGGAACAATTAACTCTCACAGCAGAGGTTTCTCTATTATTGTAAGGGAAAACAACAATATATATCAAGTATTATTAGTAATCATTCTGTTTGGGGTAATTTTAAACCCACCCAACTGTCTAAATCTCCTGTTTTCTACTAAAGAATTACTTCTATCTAAATTATTTTTCAACAAACACTATCAATACTTAGATATTAATAGTTCTTTGATACCCAAAAGATAGATGGTTTATCATTGTATAAGTGATATTTTCAGAAAGAAATATTCTCTTTGCCATATACAATTTTCTTGCTATAGTCTATTATTTGCATAACTGGCATAGTCAACTACAGCTTGCCTATAGAGTTTAAATTCAGTGTGCTTGTGGGCTATGGGGAAACTCTATCTCAAATATTTAGTGAGCACACAGAAATGTGAAACCTCGAATAGACTTCTAAGAGAGATTACTTTTGTCCACAGATTTTGCAGAACAATGGAACTGGTGCATCTATGTTGTGGACGTCATTAAATGATAAATGATATATTTGTTGTTGACAATTTTAAGCCCCATATCAACAGTTTTTAATCATCATTAGGATACAACCCTTCCCACTTTCCCAAAATCTATAAAATATACTTGTGATTCAGAAATCATTCTTATGAGGTACTCCAACTTTTCAGTTTAGTCTTTTCATAGGGTCACATACTTTACATTGGAAAATCCCTAGTGGATATTTCTTTCTTTCTTTTTTTTTCTTTGCAAGACACTTCTAAATTATTATACAAATATGAAAAGTTTTCCTTAAGTTCATCATAGGACAGAAAGTATAGAAACTTCTTCTATCTGGGCATGCAATTAATATTCAAGGACATTTCAAATATGCCAGGATTTGTCATGAATTATGCATTGTTTTAGATTTTTATAATATCCTTACTTTCTTTGAAATACGTGCTATAAATCCCACTCTGATTCCTCTAGTTTCTGATATAACATATTTATTTGAATCATTTTTCTGTTCTAGCTTTTTTTCCAAGGAGGAAACACAGTATGATGATTTGTTAAAATTAGAATGAAGCTTTTTAAAAACCTCAAAACACCATAAGTTGCACAAAGTTGTTTTTGTTGTTTTTCTTTATGTTCATACGTGCCAGTATTGTGTAATGGCATTTTATTTTTAAATTTCTGTGCACAGGATCGTCTAGGGTTTGCTCAAATATATTAGTTTTCATTTCCTTGGACTCCTTTAGTCAGAAAAACAACAGTCTCCATGCCAATATCCAAGTTGACCCAAGTAAACTCCATTAAAAATATAGCACATTATTGTATTTTTGTCCCAACAGCCAATGTCAAACAATGGTAAGCTTTCTTTTTCTTTTTCATGTTATTTTGGAGACATCCATTTACCTGTACCTGGAACTCTAGGCAAATGCATTTGTACAAGATATTCCAATTTAAAAAGGGGGACAAGGATAATGTCACATAGAGTGGGAAGTTTAGTTCAGTTTAGTCTCTCAGTTGTGTCCGACTCTTTGTGACCTCATGAATCACAGCACGCCAGGCCTCCCTGTTCATCACCAACTCCTGGAGTCTACCCAAACCCATGTCCATCGAGTCAGTGATGCCATCCAGCCATCTTATCCTCTGTTGTCCCTTTCTCCTCCTGCCCCCAATCCTTCCCAGCATTAGGGTCTTTGCCAGTGAGTCAACTCTTCGCATGAGAGTGGGAAGAGTGTTTTACAATTTATTATTAGTATGATTATTAGTTTCTCACTTAAAAAACACCATCTTAAAAACATTTGCTATAATGCTATCATTCAAAGAAACACTTGCATCATCCATATTTTGGCAGGAGAATATGGAAAAATCATGTCTGGAAAACTGTTTGAACAGTATATCTGATATTATAATTTCAAACTTTTTGTTTTGTTTAATCAATGCTGAAATAGATGAAGTTCTGCTTAATTTTCTCATTTTTGGAATCACATTAATAGATCAAAAAATTAGAGATGTTTTGATTAAACCATTATTCTTCCTGAAAAAGAAAGTATCTCTGGTAAATTTTATTTATTAAATTTAGCAAACTGGATTTTTAAAACCTGTAGGCTTTGGTATAGAAAAAAAAAAACCTCAATTCATTAGATCACAAGAGTAATTGTGAGAGATATATTATGCAGATGTATTTTTATAAGACTTTTTTTTTGGTTTGCTTATATGAACTTTTCCATTAAATTGATTGTATATCCTTAAGTCACCTCTATTTCACCATTTCTCTTGGTGTTCTAAAGTATATGACCATTTATCCAAAATTTAAGCTGCTTATAGGCAAAAAGGCATAGTAAAACCTTAGCCAATATTAATCTCTTCTAGTTCTTAAATGTCAGCCAAATTATACAGGTATATATTTCTAATAAAGTATGAAGTGCAAGAGTATTCTTCAAAATCTGCTCTCCACCTCCCCATTTAAGTAGACCCTATGTCAAAATCCATTTTTCCTGTTGTCTTTTGGCCTGTGTTACTCTTGGCTTCCACTCTGCCCCATTTTAATTTTTCTCATCTTTATAGGTAAAGACTCCCAGATTTAAAGAGGTTTAAATTACCTGCCCAAGAAATTTTCTGGTGGCATCTTTAGGGTTTTCTATGTATAGTATCATGTCATCTGCAAACAGTGAGAATTTTCCTTCTTTTCCAATCTGGATTCTTAATTTATTTTTCTCTCTGATTGCCATGACCAAGACTTCCAAAACCATGCTGAATAACAGTGGTGAGAGTGAGCATGCTTGTCTTGTTTTTCACCATTGAGAATAATGATTGCTGTTGGTTTGTCATATATGGCTTTTATTATGATGAGGTATGTTTCTTCTTTGTCTACATTCTGCAGAGTTTTTATCATAACTGGGTGTTGAATTTTGTTGAAGGCTTTCTCTGTGTCTATTAAGATGATCGTATGGTTTTTATCTTTCAGTTTGTTAATATGGTATACCACACTGATCAACCTTGAATCCCTAGGATATAGCCCACTTGATCATGATGTATGAGCCTTTTAATGTGTTGTTGATTCTGTTTGCTAGAATTTTATTGAGGATTTTTTCATCTCTGTTCATCAGTGATATCATCCTATAATTTTTTTTTTTAATATCTTCATCTGGTTTTGGTATCAGGGTGATGGTGGCCTTGCAGAATGAGTTTGGGAGTTTAGTAAAGTTTCAGGATATAAAATTAATACACAGAAATCTCTTGCATTACTATACAGTATCAATGAAAAATCAGGAAGAGAAATAAGGAAACAATCCCATTCACCACAAAAGAATAAAATAACAAAAAGAGTAAAAAGAAATAGTAACAAAAAGAATAAAATACCTAGGAATAAACCTACCTAAAGAGACAAAAGACATGTATGCAAAACACTATAGGACACTGATAAAAGAAATCAAAGATGACACAAACATATGGAGAGATACACCATGTCCTTGGATTGGAAGAATCAATATTGTGAAAATGATTCTACTACCCAAATCAATCTAAAGATTCAACTGCAAACCCTATCAAACTACCAATGGTATTTTTCACAGACCTAGAACAAAAAATTTAATGACTTGTATGGAAACACAAAAGACTTGAATAGCCAAAGAAATCTTAAGAAAGAAGAATGGAGCTGGAGGAATCAACCTTCCTGACTTTAGACAATACTACAAAGTTACAGTCATTAAGAGAGTATGGGACTGGCACAAAAACAGAATTACAGACCAACAGAACAAGATAGAAAGTCCAGAGATAAACCCATACACCTATGGGTACCTTATCTTTGACAAAGGAGGCAAGAATATACAATGGAGATAAGACAGTCTCTTCAAAAAGTGGTGCTGGGGAAACTGGACAGCTAGCTACATGTAAAAGAATGAAGTTAGAACACCTCCTAACACCACATGCAAAAATAAACAAAATGGATTAAAGACTTACATGTAAGGCTAGAAACTATAGAGCTCTTAGAGGAAAACATATGCAGTAAACTCTTTGACATAAATCACAAGATGCTCTTTGACCCACCTCCTAGAGTAATGGAAATAAAAACAAAAATAAACAAATGGGACCTAATTAAACTTAAAAGCTTTTGCACAGTAAAGGAAGCAATAAACAAGATTTTAAAAAACAGCATTCAGAATGGGAGAAAATAATTGCTAAGGAAACAATTGACAAAGGATTAATCTCCAAAATACATAAGCAGCTCATATAGCTCAATATCAGAAAAATAAACAGCCCAATCAAAAAATGGGTCAAAAATTAAAAAACAGACTTTTATCCAAAGAAGACATACAGATGGCCAATAAACACATGAAAAGACGTTCAACTTCACTAATTATTAGAGAAATGCAAATCAAAACTACAATGAAGTATTACCTCACACTAGTCAGAATGGCCATCATCAAAAATTCTATAAACAATATATGCTGGAGATGATGTGGAGAAAAAAGGAACTCTTGTACACTGATGGTGGGAATGTAAACTGATACAACCATTATGGAGAATAGTATGGAGATTCCTTTAAAAAGTAGGAATAAAACTACCATATGACCCAGGAATCCAACTACAAGGCATATACCCTGAGCAAACCAAAATTGAAAAAGACACATGTACCCCAACGTTCACTGTAGCACTATTTACAATAGCTAGGACATGGAAGAAATCTAGATGTCCATCTGGAGATAAATGGATAAAGAAGATGTGGTACATATACAATGGACTATTACTCAGTCATAAAAAAGAATGAATTAGAGTCAGTTTTAGTGATGTGGATGAACCTAGAGCCAGTTGCACAGAGCGCAGTAAGTCAGAAAAAGAAAAACAAACACCACATGTTAACACATATATATGGTATCTAGAAAAATGGTACTGATGAACCTATTTGCAGGGAAGAAATGGAGATGCAGATATAGAGAATGAATGGTGAACATAGTAGAGTAAGGAGACAGTGGGAAGAATGGAGAAAGTAGAATCAATATATATACACTATCACGTGTAAAATAGATAGCTGGTGAGAAGTTGCTTTATAACACAGGGAGCCTAGCCTGGTGTTCTGTGATGACCAAGAACTGGGGGTGTGAGGAGGGGAGGGAAGCTCAAGAGGGAAGGGATATTTGTATAATTATGGCTGATCTGCATTGTTGTACAGCAGAAGCCAACACAACATTGTAAAGCAAATTTCTTTCCATGAAAAAAAAAAAAAAAAAAACTTGCCCAAAGTCACAAAACTAGGAAGTGTTGACACCAGTCTGACACCTAAATTCTTATTCTTTCTTCTATTTCAAAAACTCTTCCAGCAAGAGTGATCCCATGTACACTTACATGTTGGTTATTGAAAGTAAATATATTAGAACAATGCTTCTTAAATGTTAATGTTCCTACACATAGATTAGTGATGTTGTTAAACTGCGTATTCTGACTCAGGGAGGCCTGACCTTCTGTATTTCTCACTACTTCCCAGGGGTTGCCAAGGCTCCCATATTTTCAGTAGGAAGGCCTTGTACAATATAGCAGAAGTTTGATATTGTTAATAAAGCTATTATTGGGTTTTGCTTACTACTTTTCTTATAAACATGCCACAGTTTTTAGTGTATATTATCTTATTCATTCTTAAATATTTTTAAGTGACAATCACAAGTCAAATATTTTGAATTTATTGTTATAATAAAATAAATGAAATTCAAATAAATTAATAATCAGGATTATTGGCTAATCTGTCAGTTCCTCATATCCTTAGTGGAAATGGTAAGGCCATAATTAATAAATGAATTGAATATGTTCTATTCCAATAGGCCATTTTCTCAAGAGACACAATGGGAATTATGTGGACAATTTTGAACATTTACTGTGTATTGCCCCTCCAACATTTTCATCTAAGTGAAAATGCAATCAAGGAATATGACAAACAACCTTGAAGGAGATACAAATTCTCAAGAGGCAGACAGAATAACAGGTATGATAGTGGGAAGGGGGCTGTTCTTGAAGAAGTACAGGGTGGGGACAGAGTTTCAAGAACCAGACAAACTTAAGTTGGAATCATGGCTTGCCACTTCCTAAGCATATGACTTTGGGTAAGTCCTTTATCCTTGCTAAGTTTAGGTTTCTAATCAGTAAACATCTACCTTGCAACATTATTGTCATAATATAACAGAATGATGGATGTAAAAGGACCTGACACAGAGTAGGCAAGCCATAGATTGATATCCTTTTCTCATTTCTGTGTGAAGTTGAGCTGCTAAGTGCAGATTTTAGGCATACATTATTGAGGGGGTTTTCCCAGCTTTTTCTTTCTTGTCCCTTTGGAGCTTCTGTTCAGTTGTCCTTAGGCCCAAGGAGTATCAAAGAACAATGTCTAGTAGAATTAATCCAATCCTAGAAAAGGCACTCTCAGTGTTATCTGAGTCACTCAACATCCCACTTGTATTTGCACATACATTATGATACTGTGGGTCATAAATATTTTACCAATTAATGCAATTGGGACTAGGCCCATCACTATAGTCATTAAGTTAAGTCTGTTTGGTTTGGTCAAAAAGCATTACTTGACATACTTGTGCAAAATAAATCTTGCATGTGTTTTTGATGCAAGAGAAGCCAGAAAGTTTAAACAACAACCAATTAAAATTCTGAAAATAATGAATTTCACCATTTTTAAAGCAGATCCTTTGGTGAATTTCAATTAGCATTTGACAGTTAGATCTTTAGTCCTAGTTAGCACAAACAAGGTTTCTCAGCACCAACCTCCACTTTCCCAAATCTCTGATAACCAAAGGTAGTAAGTACTTCAGAGTGATTTTGGACACCATTTTAACCGGTAAGTAATGAGGCATGAAGAACAGGGTGAAGGTAAGAAGTTAGGTCTAGGAGTCTTCAATATGCTCAGCAATACAGCAAAGTGATTTGAAGTTTCCTATACTGATACTATTTGGGGAGCCAACGGGAATTTTTTAGCCTCTGGATTAAGGGGTTTGAAGTGAAATCACCTTTCTGGGCAGATACAAAAATGAAGTCGCTCAGTCGTGTCCGACTCTTTGCGACCCCTTGGACTTGTAGCCCACCAGGCTCCTCCGTCCATGGGATTTTCCAGGCAAGAATACTGGAGTGGGTAGCCATTTCCTTCTCCAGAGGTAAGATGGCAGCAGGTCCTATTTTAGAACTTTCGGTCTGTGGATAAGGTAGGTGTTTCTGGGTGTCCAACAGCCTAGAGAATACAATATCACTAAATACATTTCCTATTTCTAATGAACTGATTTCTCTACTTCTTAATAGCCATTATTCTCTGCCTTCCTTCATCTCCATGGTTATCTAACCTGGATTCCACAGCCCAGTATCACAATGAATCCCTGACCCCTCTCCTCTGTAACACATCTTCCTGACAAAATCCCATTCTGAATGAACCCATCACTCATATTTGTTGAGCCTTCACCAGAGCAGCTAAGTACATGGCAGAGAAAAACTACACTGCCAGATAGGCTTGTATTGTTCATTTGCCTAACCTCAGTCCTTGACACTGCCCAGAAATCTCTTCCAATAAGCTTGATCTTCCATCCATAGTAACTTCCAGTTCATACCTTCTCTATTCTCTTCTGACTCCCATCTGCTCCTCCCATCATCGCCATTTCTTTGCTAATGACATTGCATAAGACACGTTAGAGGAAATAGAAGTTATCAGAAGTTTCCTTGTACTTTGTCACCAAAATTACAATGTAATTTCATATTCACTTCCACCCACATTTTTTCTGGATGACCCCTCTTACAGGCTGATTTGTGCCCTCCTACAACTCATGTAATTGAAGTCCTAACCTCTACTACTTAGAACATGGCTATATTTGGAGATAGAGCCTTAAAGACCTCCCAATATAAATTAAGCTTCATTTTTATATTTCAATACAGGTATTTTCTCCACAGTATTTACCACAATTAGCAGTGATTTATTTATTTACTGTCTACCTTCCTCACTAGATTTTGGGGTGAAGAGCAGGGCCATGACAGTATCAAAGATGCAAAGGTGGTTATGTACCATTTAACATCTCCCTGCATTTCTTGATATGCACAATTGGCATTTTATCAGTGGCATGTCAAGTGTTACACAAAAAAAGATTCAAGACAAATGTCCTGCCCTTCTTTCAACCAGTTTTTACTTCTAAGCCTCTTTTGCATAGAAATGATAAAACTGATTCTCACTAGGACAATGTTTCTGATTCCTAGTACCTTGTATTCCTAGTACCTAGCACTATGCCTACTAGCATTTGATCAACAAATTTTTCTGGAAGGAAGGAAAGAATAAAGGGAGGCTGGGAAGGAGAGAGAGGAAGGGAGGAAGAAGTAGTAGTTGGGACTGTAAGGAAAACCAATTACTTATGTCTCAGATCCAGCTAACATAAGGTAAGTTTACAGCTTTCCATTCAGGGATTTTAAACTTGGTGTCTATGGACATAAGTACCAGCATATCTATCAAGTTCCTTGTGATCATGGATTAATTGAGGGATCTGGAGTTTCATTAGGTAACTGTTTGCCTGGTTCTTCTTTTTGTTTTTGCTTCTGGATGTATTATGATTTATTAAGACTGTGATGAGTTAACTTTATGTGTCAACTTGACTGAGCCATTGGGTGTCCAAATACTTGGTTATACTAGATGTGTCTGTGGAATGAAATTGACATTTGAATTGGCAGAGTAAAGCAGACTGCCTTCCCCAATGTGGGTTGGCACCATCCAAACCACTGAGGGCCTGAACAGAGAACAAAAGGTAAAGTGAGAATATTTGCTTTCTGACAGAGTTGGGACATTAAGACTTCTACTGCCTTCAGACTTAGACATGGGATACAACTTATACCTTTGTCTCCACTTGGTTCCCAGCCAATTCCTTACCAAAAATCACTATCTATTTATCCATCCATCTATTTTATCTATCTTATTACTATATGCTACAAAGGTTCTTGAGAATTTTGTGTGTAATGGTTCATACATGCATTTATGCATATGTAGCCATACATGTCTCCAAAGAGAAACTGCTAGGTTTTCATCAGTTTTTTCAAAGAAATTTTATTATGAAAAAATTTAAACATATACAAATATAGAGAGAATAGTATTATAAATCTTTATGTAACTATCACCTAGCTTCAACAATTACTAACTCATCACCAATCTTACTTCATCTTCACTCTCTCCCACTATTTTGAAAGAAATCCCAGACACCATATCATTTTATGAATAAATGCCAAACAGCTAATTTACAAATACATTTTAGAACACAATCCTCTACTTATTTGAATATTGGTTGTATTTACACTTTGAGTCAAATAATTATTTATTAATTTTCTATTCTCTTTTCCTTATATGTTCTTCCATGTATGGGAAAGAAAAAAGGCTCTCTACTAACTACTTTTCTACTTATGTAGACTATTTTGAGTAGAGAGTCAAATTTTGGTTCTTTTACTAAGTATAAACTTTAGGCAAGATTTTAGCTCTCTGTATTTTCTTCATCTACAAAATGCAAAAATGCATGAGGATTGTGCCCATGACACAGCATTCATGATACTGACTGAAAAGTGAAAGTGAAGCCTCTCAGTCATGTCCGACTCTTTGTGACCCCATGGACAGTAGCCTGTCAGGCTCCTCCATCCATGGGATTTTCCAGGCAAGAACACTGGAGTGGGTTGCCATTTTCTTCTCCAGGGGATCTTCCTGACCCAGGGATCAAACCTGAGTCTCCCGCATTGCAGGCAGACTCTTGACCATCTGAGCTACCAGGGAAGCCCAATGCTGGCTATTATTACTATTATTTAATGCAACAACTAGAGCTAGAATATGTAGGTGAAAGTGATGACTCTGTAGTTAGTAGCTCTAACAGTCAAGTATATAGCAGATGCTCACAAAGTGCCACCAAGAAGCAAATAATTCACCTTTCCATCTTAGAGAATGCCAAGTGTCCTTGTATGCCCTTATAATAGCTTTCTCCCATGCCAAAGGAATAACAGGGCAGATTGATACCCTCTCTAATGGCACACAGTGTCAGCTTACGTCTGGTGATAAATAATGAAGCAAGCTAACGGATCCTGCCTGTAGTCAATTATCTCAGGTCCCTGTTTCTTAGTCTTCCCAGGGGCCTTCAGTAGGGACTTACACAGCCACAGAAACAAGAGAAAAATGGAGAGATAAAGAAAAAACAATTCCATCTGTCAAACTGAAGATGGATGCTGTCCAAACCTGTGAACAAAACCTGAAGTGCTAATTCTATGCACTGCTGATGCTTTTAATTATGTGACTTTGACAGATGGAAAGATCATCATGTAGTTTTTATTTAAGAAGCTCATGCAAGTGTAGCTATTGTGCCAGGGGTAATCACTAAAGAATTTGCCAAAAAGTAAACTCTACCTCATTTATAGCTTACTAGGTCCTAATTATGCTTCATAAATGACCAGTCATATAATAAGGCAAATACAAAATATACATAACTGAAAATTACTACAAATTACTACACAGCAGTTACATGTCAGAACAGGCTTCCATTTCAAACCACATAATACTTTTCTGACAATATGCAGCAAAAATACTTCAGATAATACCTTATTGATGCAGAATTCCAAAGATCTGAAATGCTATTTTTCCTCAGTCCTGGTTTCAGCAAAACTTTCAGAAAGCTACAGAACAAACATTGTTTGCCATACACACATGTGCGCACACACACATGCACACTCATTTCTCTTTGTGTAGTCTGTGCTTATATGGGTTTATCTGACTGCAAGGATTTTCCATCCCCTCCTGCTAGTTCTCTAAAGTAGCGCCTTTAGTGTTACCTGCTTTGGTATTTTACTTATCCCTGAATCGCACCATCTTAAGATATTTTATTTTCTTTCCTGTTGTAATCCTGTCTTGGTGGGAATTTCACTCACCTCTTCCCCAATCTCCTTATTGTGGCCTTCTTCTAAAGAGGAGACCTAGAGATCCAGAGCCCGGAGGGAGCCTTGGATGTATAATCTACGAGTGATTACTGAATAAATAGATGTGTCCGATATTTTCCGTTCCTTGGCTACCTCTCATTCCAAACTTTTCTCATCAAGCTACTACAATTCCATGCTTCTGGTCTCCTCATTCCTTTCCCATCCTGACTTAACCTGCATGCATGTGCAAGATGGATCTTCTTAAAGCACTATCTTCACACTTTTCCTCTGCTCAAAAAACTTCCATAGATACCTTGCCTCTATAAAGCCTCTTGAAAGCCTGGCATTCAAGCGCTTCATGACCTGCCCCAGTCAACCTTTCTATTCCTGTCCCTCTGCTAATTAATGTATACTCTCTGCTCTAACTGTAATGGACTATTTAACATCCCCTGGCTTCTCTCTTCTAATCTTCTATTCATTTGCACATTTCCATTGATCTGCACTAAACATCTTTTCAACTAATATTTGCTTATTTGAACCCTAGATTTCCTGGCCAGTTGAGGCAGAAGTCTTCCAATGTGTTCAACTTCAATGCAGTTTTGAACACTGGCCATGTATATGGATATTATATTCACTTGGAACGTTATAAATTATTATTCCTCCTTTTTGACATTTCAAGTTTTTCCCTTCCCAAACAGTCAGTTACTTTTTTGAAGGCAGAAACCACATATGAATCTTGTTAAATTATAAGCTACTCAAGTTTGGGACTCTCACAGGTAAAATAGTGAATGTAAAGAACATGAGGATTAGCCTCAAACAGAGTAAAACTCTGATCTTGGCACTTGCTGGCTGTGTGCCATTCAATGAGCTATCTAAACCCTGTGAACCCAAGTTCCTTCACCTATAAAATAGGGATAACAGTATTCTATCTTAGAAGGCAAATGGCATAATAAATTAAACATGCTATAATAAATTATAGCTATTTCGATATTAAATTTCTCTTGTATCTTCAATGCTGAGCATGGTGACTGGCAAATAGTTGGCATTTAATAAACATTAATTGAATTAAACTGTATTTATGTTCACAGCATTTATCTTAGGCTACTATCACTCTTGATGTTAAAAAAGGATGTTTCAGTTTAGTTGAGTTTCTTAAAATCAAGCATAAGTACTGTTTTTAACTTGTCAACATAAAAATAATATTCTAAGCTTTACTATTATTTATTAATAAAATAAAAATATCTTCAGTTAAGAACATGTGGATTTCAATTGAATGTAAACCTTTATATGGTTTAAATGATGGGACAGCTTCTTGACAATCAAGTTAACATGTACATACCAACACTGTGAATCAGATACAATAAATACAAATACCACCAAAATTCCAGTAAAAGAAATAGCTTACCAGTATAAAATTAAGTGTTAGAGAAAAAAAGAATGGAAAAGGAAGAGAAAATCTTCAGAACGTGGGGAGGTAGGTTGGTTAATAGAGACAACAAAGACAGAGGGTAGCAGAAGTAGTTCTATGTTTTGCCCTAAACTAACCTTCACTTAAGACTTGTATTTATAATTTGAGGGGGTTGTAATAAACTATAATTTCATGTACTTCATCATTTGTGAACCGTCTTGATGATTTTTGCCATAACTTAGTACCATGTGAGCTATTATTTACTTAGTATTTATTTGAATTAACTGATCTTTATTTCACTAAAATAAATTTATTAGAAAAGTAAATGACATATCATTACCTAGAAAATCAGATTCAGCTGCCATTCATAGAAGATATTTAAAAACTAAGAAAGTAAAACCAGGTTCTATCTTATAAAAAAGCATTAAGGAGATAAACTTTTCCACTGAAAGATTTGAGCCTGAATTTTAGCTTTCTTTGAAAAAAAGAGATACTATCAAGTATGAAGGATATGTTAAATAAAAATAGCACAAAAATAAGATTCCTTCTTTCATGTAATCCAAATATATTGAAAGAAAATTGAAAAGAAAATGACTTACTCACTTGGTGACTCATTGTTAGTGGTTACCATGCCCCTAGACTATCAGACTCTCAGCAATGGTATGAACCCTTACTAGGTAATCTAGATCTATATAGATTGAATTTAAACATTCAATCATATTTAAAATGTGGCAGACAAATCAGGAGTGAAAGTCTGTACCAAAGTCTATAACCCAGGGTATAGTATGACAAAATACTTCTGGTTACATTGTAGTTTTATATTCAATTGATGATTTCATCTGACAATTTTAAACTCTCAAAGTGCAAAATCTCTGAACAATCTCAGTAATCAGTCAAGCAACATTTACAGTACCTACTTTTAAAGCCTGCTTCACCTCACACAAAACAACAAAATACTTCATCTCATTTGATCATCTGTGGGTAAGAAGAAATCAGTATCAACTTTTGAACCAATCTGAGTAAGTTCAGGTCCAAAATCATCACTATCTAAGTCTAAAGCTTTGAAAACAAATATTTAACCTCATTTATTTTTGAAGATTTTCTTTAAAGATAGCCATATAGGAAGCTCCCAAACTTCTCCCAAAGATACACTAATTGTGAAGCGATTCCCTCTGAAAGAAATCCAGAAACTGAGTGACTCCTACACATTGGTTAAACAAGAAAATCTGCATCAAAATGGGCCACTTTGAGCCACTAGTATCTCTCTGGAAGGACCTTTAACACATCTGTACCCCAGGTTTTATGGCTGCCATTCAAAGGACAGGCCCCTAGATAGTCTGTTGTGATAGCCAATGTGGCTTTCAATTAGGAGTTCCACATGACTGTAGCAAACAAAGAAGCATTTTCTAAATGGTTATCCCTCCAGACATTGATGAAAGAAATTAAAGAAGACACAAATAATTGGAAAGATTCTATTTTCATGGATTAGAAGAATTAATATTGTTAAAATGTCTACAGTATTTAAAACAACTGGCAGAGTCCATGTAATCCCCATCAAAATTCAAATAGCTTTTTTTCCCACAGAAATAGAAAAAAAAATCCTAAATTTTGTATGGGACTGCAAAAGACCCCAAATAGCCAAAGTAATCTTGAGAAAGAAAAAACCTGAATAATATGTAAGTTTAAATTTTTAATTTTTTGAGAAATCTCCATACTGTTTTTCTTTTCTTTTTTTCTATGCATTTTAAAAAATTAATTAATTTATTTATTTTACTTTACAATATTGTATTGGTTTTGCCATACATTGACTTGAATCCTCCAAAGGTGTACATGTGTTCCCCATCCTGAAACTTCCTCCCATCACCATCCCCCATCCCATCTCTCTGGGTCATCCCAGTGCACCAGCCCTGAGCACCCTGTCTCATGTATCGAACCTGGACTGGCAATTCATTTCACATATGATAATTTACATGTTTCAATGCCATTCTCCCATGTTATCCCACCCTCGCTCTCTCCCACAGAGTCCAAAAGACTGTTCAATACATCTGTGTCTCTTTTGCTGTCTCGTATACAGGGTTATCGTTATCATCTTTCTAAATTAAATGTATAGGCATTAGTATATTATATTGGTGTTTTTCTTTCTGGCTTACTTCACTGTGTATAATAGGCTTCAGTTTCATCCACCTCATTAGAGCTGATTCAAATGTTTTCTTTTTAATGGCTGAGTAATATTCCACTGTGTATATGTACCACAGCTTTCTTATCCATTCATCTGCTGATGGACATACTGTTTTTCACAATGACTGTACCAATTTACATTCCCACCTACAGTTGTCTTTACTCTACATCCTTACTAACATTTGTTATTCTTTTCTTTTGATAATAGTCACCCAAGAGATTTGAGGTATCACACTGTGGTTTTGATTTGCATTCCCTGATAGTGATACTGAGCACATTTTCATATATATATGCATTGGCCTGTATATCTTTTTTTTTTTTTTTTTTGAAAAATGTCTATTCAGGTCCTTTGCTCTTTTTAAAATTGGACTATTTATTTTTGCTATTGAGGTATATGAGTTTTTTATGCATTTTGGATATTAACCCCTTATCAGACATATGGCCTGCAAATATCTTTTCCCATTCCATTGGTTGCCTTTTCAAATTATTTATCATTTCCTTTGCCGTACGGAAGCTCTTTAGTTATATGTAGTCCCACTTGTTTATTTTTGCTTTCGTTGTCTGTGCTTCTAGAAAATTAATTACCTAGACCAATGTCAGAGCTTTTTCTATATATTTTTTAGAAATTTCAGTTTCTGGTTTTATATCCAAGTCTTTGACTCATTTTGAGTTAATTGTTCAAATGTGTAAAATAGGGGTCCAGTTTCTTTCTTTTTCATTTGGATATCCAGTTTTCCCAACACTATTCATTGAAGAGACAGTCCTTTCCCCATCATACCTTTTTTTGCACCCTTGTCAAAAATTAGTTTGGCATACACATGGATTTATATCTGGGCTTTCTGTTTTGTTCCAGTGGTCTATGTACCTGTTTTTATGCTAATACCACACTGTTTTGATTACTATTGCTTTGTAATACAACCTGAAATCAGGAAGTGTGATGCCTCCAGCATTTTTTTTTTCTTTCTCAGGATTACCTTGGCTAGTCAGGTTTTTTTGTAATTTCACACATACATACATACATGTGTGTGCATGTGTGCGCACACATGCACACACACATACATATAGAATGGAATGTTTTCAATCATGAGAAAGAAGGAAATTTCATCTTTCACAACAACATGAATGAACTTTAAGGATATTAGGATAAGTGAAGTAAGTCAGACAGAGAAGAACAAATATTGCACATATCACACATATGTGCAATTCATAGAAACAGAAAATAAAATGATGGTTATTGGGGTGGGAGAAATGGGGACATACTGGTGAAAGAATATAAACTTTTCAGTGACAAGATGAATAAGTTCTGGAAATCTAATATACAACATGGTCATTATAGTTAACAGTATCATATTATTCTTACAAGTTGCTAAGAGGGTAGATCTTAAATGTTCTCAAAACACATACAAAAAAGGCAATTATGTGATGTGATGGAGGTGTTAATGAACACTATGATGGTAATCATTCTGCAGTATATAAGTGTCTCTAATCAACACACTGTATTTCTTAAACTTTCACAATATTTTATGTCAATTACATCTCAGTACAGATAGAAAAAAATCTCATTTATTTCTCTTTAATCATTTGAAAAATGAGATTAATACATCTCACTTCACCAACTGTTATATGAATTAGAGGTAATACACATGAAGAAACTAATACTTAACGAGATTTCAGAACTGACAGCACATTTTTATGATTGACATGTACAATCACCTGACAAAGTGCGCAGGGCAGTTATCTTCATTTCTATTTCCATTCTTTAATAGCAACCAAAGCTCTGGGAAGATCAAAATGGAAAATACAGTCACTAGTAGGTAGTGACTTAGGTTTGAATTTAAGCTTTTGATTTCCAGCCCAACTTTCTTTTTTCCATTGTTCTGTCTCCTTTCTTCACTCCTGCACATGGAAGCAAGGAACTAGCCTGAAGATGAAGGTGTTGGAAGATGAAGAGTCTAATGTTTCCGCCTGTGTGCTCATGTGTATCTATACATTTGAAAAAAAGAAGTGGATAAATATAGTCTAAAACACCTCTTGAACTCTTTACTTAGCTTACTTTTGACATTTTTTCTGAAGGGTTTAAAATGTAGGTGATATCTGTATTCCTATTAATGTGGATGCTTTCCCCCCAAATATACCAGCCATTTGTATTGTCTTCAATCTGTTTGTTAGCCTCTTCTGAAATATACTTCCCTATTGCATTCTTGACCCTGTAAACAAAACAGAAACCTAGCCCCCTCAAAACAAAATATCCTACAAAACAAAAGCCCTGAGCCCAAACCAAAGATCACGTCTTTGCTCTAGCTTCCCCTTCCCCTTTCCAAAGAGAAAAGATTACCTCCTCATTTGTCCTTTTTGCATCTGTAGTTACATTATTCTCACATTTTGGAACAGGTTTCTTTTGCATGTTTGTATCACTTTCTTACCTTTGAGCTCTTTAATAAGGGGAACTTGTGCATGCCACTTTTATAACCAGTGTCTGGCATGTTGTCTGGTAGTATTAATACATTGTATTTGCTCCACAAATGCAGGCTGATGTAAATTCAATTGAATTTTTTCTTCTGAGAGAATGTAAATGGTGAAAGAAATATAACTTGCCTAGATATAGAATAATTAGAGACACCAACAAAAGTGTTTAGCATAAAACTGGCAACTGTGGAATTGTGATGCTGCTGTTGTATCTTTGTTTGCAAATGATATAATAATAATAATAAATAAATATATATATATATTCATACATCTATTAAAACACAAATAATACAACAAAGTAGAGAACATAGATGCTGAGGTTTGGAATTTTCTTACCATTTTGGACTTTGCTAAAAAAAAAAAAAATACAAGAGCTATATTAAGAGTGCTAAGTTGAAATTGCCAGACTATCCAGTTATTGGAGGAACATGGTAAGCTGTAAAGTTATGTAAATGAACACAGGAAATTGATCAAACTTAAAGAATGAACAAAATTGAAGAAAACCAAACTTGCTGCCCAAAATGCCATCAAGGTCCTTGCTTTGCTCCCCTGGGGAATTTTTTTTCGTCCCTGCAAGATACCCTGGGACCAAGTAACAGATAATTCATTTTAAAATGAGATGGCCTATTTTTGGAGTACTGCCCTGAATTTTTCCTTTTGCCTATAATAATCTATTGTCCTGGATACCAAAAATAGTGTGGGGTAGGGATTATTTAAAGCTCTTTAGCAGAAGGCAGTTATGTAGCCTGCTGAACTTCTTAGAACAAAAGAGCTAAGTTTCAGTTAAAGAGAACTTTGAAATAGTCTACAGCAGCAGAGCCATGTATGCTGGTACCATCAGTATTTCTGTTTTCCTCAGAGTTGGAGAAAGTTCCCAAGACCAGACAGGGTAGAAATTTGACATCATAAAAATGAGTTGATAGGCTTTAGTTGGGAAAACCCACCTCAAAAACAAATTTAAGCAAAACATAGGGAACCATTTTAGAACAGTGAAATTTATATAAGTTGGATGATGCTGGGCACCAGAAAGTGCCACTGCTTTTTGCTTAAATATTTTTAAACAAGAGTCTCAATCCTTCTGGGCTACATGATTCTTCATTGAGAGGCTTGAGAAGCTATAATGCTCTTCAACTATTTGAAGGATCTTTTTGTTTCCTAACACTGCTGTAGAAGATTACTAAGACCTTAGTGGAATCAAACCTTTAAAACCTTAAGCCTTTAAAACAGCACAAATTTTTACTATTAGAATTCTGAATTTCATAAGTCTGAGATCTGATTCACTTGGCTAAAGTCAAAATGTAGGCAGAGCAGGGTCTTTTAAGAAGCTCTGGAGAGAGAATCCATTAATTTGCCTTTTCCAGCTTCTAGAAGCCACTTTCATCCCTTGGGGGTTTCCCTTGTGCTTCAGTGGGTAAAGAATCTGCCTGCAATGTGGGAGACCTGGGTTCAATCCCTGGGTTGGGAATATCCCCTGGAAAATAGAAAGGTTACCCACTCCAGTATTCTGGCCTGGAGAATTCCATGGAGAATAGTCCATGGGGTTACAAAGAGGCAGGCACAACTGAGTGACTTTCACTTCATCATTTGGATGGTGGTTCCTTCCCTCGTCTTCAAAGCACATCACTCCAGTCTCTGTGTTCATCATCAGTTTGCCCTCTCCTCAATAGGCAAATATCCCCCTCTCTCTCTGCCTTTTAAGAATATTGTGATTATATGTAGGTCCACTTAAAGGACCCAGGATAGTCTACCTATCTCAAGATTCTTAATTAGATCTGCAAATTTGCTTTTGCCGTATAAGGTAACATTCACAACTTCTGAGGATTAGGATATGGATAACTTCTGGCAGAGGGTAGGGGACATTAGTCAGTCTACCACAAGTGGTTATCAAGTAGAAGAGGAATTAATTTTGTTTTGTGCGACCCTGAATATAATCAGCCATGGCAAGATACATTTTTAAAATTTGAAAAGTAGTATTTTGGATTAGCACTTTCCATTGGGTGTATGAAAAGATGTTACACTGGGATTACAACTATGGCACCACAATATAATACTTATGACATTCCAAAGAGAAGTGCTAGACAAATACACAGATTTTCAAAGACAATGACATCATGAGGCTACTATCAGGAGGTCAAGAGATTGGAGATGGCAAAGGATTTTAAAAAAAGATTTCTTTACAGGGATATTATCTCTTCTATTTTCCTAACAGGGAATGAGGCAAGGGTACTCTCTCCCTTATGCCTAGCCTAGAGAGAATGGGCTTCAGAGAGACCTTTCTAAAAGAGAGGAGTGTTGGATTGGGGTGTAACCAACAAGAGGCTTTGGCTATCAGTCTCAATGGGTAGAGCAAAAAGAAACATATTCTCTGTATTAGAAGAAATTGCTCTTTCTCTTAGAGTGAATCAAAGATGCATGAGACCCAGAGAACATATTTAAGAAACTTTAGTAAAGTCCTGTTTGAGAGGATATTTACTGAAATGTGAAAGGAGTCCAGTGGAGGGTCTGGATGGGGAGGATCACAGGAAAATCAGAAGCTGAGAAAGGAGGCAGAGCAATAAGCCAAAGGGTGGGACTTCTTATATCCTGGGAGTCACCTCAGAAGGGCCCAGCAGGAGAGCCTCTGAAGAATCTGCCAGCTCCATGTACCCAGAAACTATCAGTTTTAATCATCAGCCAGAAACATGGGCAGTGGAGCCAACTTAAGGCAGCACTTGTGATTACAACTTTCATGAGGTCTTAAATTAATAGATATTGAGAGGCTCTTTTTGAGAAAAAGAACAAAGCATCACAAACACAAAATTAGCTAAAAGGCATGGAAGAGTTCTTCGCAAATGAAGAGCTCTGAAGCTTGATTTCAGAAGTTCTATGGTTAAGTTCATGAAGAAAGAATTTTCTGCTGCCTATCCCCCTTCTCTCTCTCTATACTCCAATTCCAGGAGTCTGAGAACAAGGTTAACTAGGCAAGCCAAAAAGAAAGGGGCAGATCACCCACTAAAGAGCTGAAAGAGATTTGTGTCTCTGTATGAATACTGAAATGTTGAAAGACACATTGAATTGAGTATTAATTAAATACAAAATTGAAAATGGGCTTTTGTAGCTGGTTTTTTGAAAAAATAAACAAAATTGACAAACCATTAGCAAGACTCATTAAGAAACAAAGGGAGAAGAACCAAATTAACAAAATTAGAAATGAAAATGGAGAGATCACAACAGACAACACTGAAATACAAAGGATCATAAGAGACTACTACCAGCAGCTCTATGCCAATAAAATGGACAACTTGGAAGAAATGGACAAGTTCTTAGAGAAGTATAAATTTCCAAAACTGAACCAGGAAGAAATAGAAGATCTTAACAGACCCATCACAAGCAAGGAAATCGAAACTGTAATCAGAAATCTTCCAGCAAACAAAAGCCCAGGACCAGATGGCTTCACAGCTGAATTCTACCAAAAATTTAGAGAAGAGCTAACACCTATCTTACTCAAACTCTTCCAGAAAATTGCAGAAGAAAGTAAACTTCCAAACTCATTCTATGAGGCCACCATCACTCTAATTCCAAAACCAGACAAAGATGCCACAAAAAAAGAAAACTACAGGCCAATATCACTGATGAACATAGATGCAAAAATCCTTAACAAAATTCTAACAAACAGAATCCAACAACATATTAAAAAAATCATTCATCATGACCAAGTGGGCTTTATCCCAGGAATGCAAGGATTCTTTAATATCCACAAGTCAATCAATGTAATACACCACATTAACAAATTGAAATATAAAAACCATATGATTATCTCAATAGATGCAGAAAAAGCCTTTGACAAAATTCAACATCCATTTATGATTAAAACTCTCCAGAAAGCAGGAATAGAAGGAACATACCTCAACATAATAAAAGCTATATATGACAAACCCACAGCAAGCATCACCCTCAATGGTGAAAAATTGAAAGCATTTCCCCTGAAATCAGGAACAAGACAAGGGTGCCCACTCTCACCACTACTATTCAACATAGTTTTGGAAGTTTTGGCCACAGCAATCAGGGCAGAAAAAGAAGTAAAAGGAATCCAGATAGGAAAAGAAGAAGTGAAACTCTCTCTGTTTGCAGATGACATGATCCTCTACATAGAAAACCCTAAAGACTCTACCAGAAAATTACTAGAGCTAATCAACGAATACAGTAAAGTTGCAGGATATAAAATTAACACACAGAAATCTCTTGCATTCCTATACACTAACAATGAGAAAACAGAAAGAGAAATTAAGGAAACAATACCATTCACCATCGCAACAAAAAGAATAAAATACTTAGGAGTACATCTACCTAAAGAAACAAAAGACCTATACATAGAAAACTATAAAACACTGATGAAAGAAATCAAAGAGGACACAAACAGATGGAGAAATATACCGTGTTCATGGATTGGAAGAATCAATATTGTCAAAATGGCTATACTGCCCAAAGCAATCTATAGATTCAATGCAATCCCTATCAAACTACCAACGGTATTTTTCACAGAACTAGAACAAATAATTTCACAATTTGTATGGAAATACAAAAAACCTCGAATAGCCAAAGTAACCCTGAGAAAGAAGAATGGAACTGGAGGAATCAATCTGCCTGACTTCAGACTCTACTACAAAGCCACAGTCATCAAGACAGTATGGTACTGGCACAAAGACAGAAATATAGATCAATGGAACAGAATAGAAAGCCCAGAGATAAATCCACGAACCTATGGTCACCTTATCTTCGACAAAGGAGGCAAGGATATACAATGGAAAAAAGATAACCTCTTTAACAAGTGGTGCTGGGAAAACTGGTCAACCACCTGTAAAAGAATGAAACTAGAACACTTTCTAACACCATACACAAAAATAAACTCAAAATGGATTAAAGATCTAACTGTAAGACCAGAAACTATCAAACTCCTAGAGGAGAACATAGGCAAAACACTCTCCGACATAAATCACAGCAGGATCCTCTATGACCCACATCCCAGAATTTCAGAAATAAAAGCAAAAATAAACAAATGGGACCTAATGAAACTTAAAAGCTTTTGCACAACAAAGGAAATTATAAGCAAGGTGAAAAGACAGCCCTCAGATTGGGAGAAAATAATAGCAAACGAAGCAACAGACAAAGGATTAATCTCAAAAATATACAAGCAACTCCTGAAGCTCAATTCCAGAAAAATAAATGACCCAATCAAAAAATGGGCCAAAGAACTCAACAGACATTTCTCCAAGGAAGACATACAGATGGCTAACAAACACATGAAAAGATGCTCAACATCACTCATTATCAGAGAAATGCAAATCAAAACCACAACGAGGTACCATTATACGCCAGTCAGGACGGCTGCTATCCAAAAGTCTACAAGCAATAAATGCTGGAGAGGGTGTGGAGAAAAGGGAACCCTCTTACACTGTTGGTGGGAATGCAAATTAGTACAGCCACTATGGAAAACAGTGTGGAGATTTCTTAAAAAGCTGGAAATAGAACTGCCATATGACCCAGCAATCCCACTTCTGGGCATACACACCAAGGAAACCAGATCTGAAAGAGACACGTGCACCCCAATGTTCATTGCAGCACTGTTTATAATAGCCAGGACATGGAAGCAACCCAGATGCCCATCAGCAGACGAATGGATGAGGAAGCTGTGGTACATATACACCATGGAATATTACTCAGCCATTAAAAAGAATTTATTTGAATCAGTTCTAATGAGA
Source organism: Odocoileus virginianus (assembly GCF_023699985.2). Taxonomy (NCBI): domain Eukaryota; kingdom Metazoa; phylum Chordata; class Mammalia; order Artiodactyla; family Cervidae; genus Odocoileus; species Odocoileus virginianus. Next base: position 28,600,511 of record NC_069677.1, on the reverse strand, counting down.
TGGATGAAACTGGAGCCCATTATACAGAGTGAAGTAAGCCAGAAAGATAAAGACCATTACAGTATACTAACACATATATATGGACTTTAGAAATATGGTAACGATAACCCTATATGCAAAACAGAAAAAGAGACACAAATGTATAGAACAGACTTGTGGACTCTGGGAGAAGGCGAGGGTGGGATGTTTCAAGAGAACAGCATTGAAACATGTTTATTATCTAGGGTGAAACAGATAACCAGCCCAGGTTGGGTACATGAGACAAGTGCTAGGGCCTGGTGCACTGGGAAGACCCAGAGGGATTGGGTGGAGAGGGAGGTGGGAGGGGGGACTGGGATGGGGAATACATGTAAATCCATGGCTAATTCATTTCAATGTATAAGAAAAACCACTGTAATGATGTAAAGTAATTAGCCTCCAACTAATAAAAATAAATGGAAAAAAAAAAAAAAAGAAAATGGGCTTTTGTGACTTAAAAGGACTGTAGCACTCTACATTAGCCATGAGTGACCAGCAACCACTAGTTCTACCCATTTCTATTTAGAGGCTAGAATAAACTTCTCCCACAACTATCTATTAAAATGACAATGGATAGTAAAAATTTGTATTTTGATTTCCTGCCATGAGCTGTCCTTATTCAGTATACAGGCTATAGGTGTTGGTGAGCTCAGCATCAATAGTATGCACCAATGGCGATAACAGGGATATTGTAGAAGAGCTTGAGGCATGTCAAGTGAATTAAACTAAGTTATCTTTAAGGTCATTCTAGTTCTGATGATTTCTGGTTCTTCTGTGATTCTCAACCACTGAAAATAGAGCCTTTCCTAAAAAGGGTTTTGATAGGGAAGATGAGAAGCAAGTGAAAAGGCAGGGAGATGGTGTTTGGTTGATTATGTAAGTTTATATAGGTAAATAAAAAGAAAGGAGAGTGAAAAGGCTGGCTTAAAACTTAACATTCAGAAAACTAAGATCACGGCATCTGGTCCAATCACTTCATGGCAAATAGGTGGAGAAACAATGGAAACAGTGAGAGACTTTATTTTTGGGGGCTCCAAAATCACTGCAGTGACTGCAGCCATGAAATTAAAAGATGCTTGCTCCTTGGAAGAAAAGCTATGACCAACCTAGACAGCATACTAAAAAGCAGAGACATTACTTTGCCAACAAAGTTCCTTTTAGTCAAAGCTATTGTTTTTCCAGTAGTCATGTATGGATGTGAGAGTTGGACTATAAAGAAAGCTGAGAGCCAAAGAATTGATGCTTTTGAACTGTGGTGTTGGAGAAGACTCTTGAGAGTCCCTTGAACAGTAAGGAGATCAAACCAGTCCATCCTAAAGGAAATAAGTCCTGAATATTCATTGGAAGGACTGATGCTGAAATTAAAACTCAAATAGTTTGGCTACCTGATACAAAGAACTGACTCATTGGAAAAGACCCTGATGCTGGGAAAGATTGAAGATGGGAGGAGAAGGGGACGACAGAGGATGAGATGGTTGAATGGCATCACTGACATGATGGACATGAGTTTGAGTAAGCTCTGGGAGTTGGTGATGGACAGGGAAGTCTGGATTGCTGCAGTCCATGGGGTTGCAAACTGATAAGTATATAGTATATATGATTATGCATAAGTGAAATGAATGACTACAATGACAAGGGACAGGAAGGATGAATTAGGATTATACTGTTACTACAAGGTAGTGAAATGTTATAGTGTTATTTGAAAGTCAACTTGGATTAGTTGTATATTGTAAACTCCAAGGCAACTACTAAAAGAAAAAAAAAGAAGTATAACTGATATATTAAGAAAGCAGAGAAGATGAAACAATAAAATTCTCAAAACCACAATGGCAGAAAAAAAGAGGAAGATAAAAATAAGAATATAGAGTAAGTGCAAGAGACAAAATTATAACAAACATAGTAGATTATCAATCTATATCAATAATGACTCTGAATATCAATGGTCTAAATACTCTAAGTAAAAGGCAGAGATTGCCGGAGTTGATGCAATACTCAAATATATATTGTTTACAAGAAACTTGCTTTAAATATAAAGACACAAATAAAAGCAAATGAATGGAGAAAGACATATCATGCTAACACTAATCAGAAGAAAGCAAAAATAGTTACATTAATTTCAGACAAAGCAGACTTCAGACGAAGAAGGATCATCAGTAATAAGCAGAGGCATTACATAATGATAAAAGGGTCAATTCTTCAAGAAGACATAAGAATCCTAAAGGGCATATGCCTAACAAAGGAGCATCAAAATATGTGAGGCAAAAACTGACAAAACTGCAAAAATAAATAGATGAAACCTTTACACGCAGAGACTCTAACACCCCTCTATCTGAAATGGACAGATCTGGCAGTCAGAAAATTAGTAAGTGCATAGTTTAACTCAACACCATTGTCATTGGCCTAGATATCATTGACATTTTGGATTATTTTATTCAATAAGGGCAGAATACACATTCTTCTCAAACTCACAGGGAACATTCACCAAGATAGATCACATTCTGGGCCATAAAACACACCGCAACAAATTTAAAAGACTGGGAATAATTTAATACCTGTTATCAGATCTTGATAGAATTATACTAAAATTTGATATCAGAAAGATAGCTGGAAAACCCAAAATATAACTAGAGGCTAGACAAGATACATCTAAATTAAACAAGTGCAAAGAAGAAATTTCAAGAGGGATTTTTAAATATTTTGAACTAAAAGAAAATAAAATATGACTATAAAAATTTGTAGGATGTAGTGAAAGCAGCCCTTAGAGGAAAATAATATTAAATGCATATACTAGAAAAGAGGAAAGATCTAAAATTAACAGGAAACTAGAAAAATAGAAAAAGAACAAATTAAACTAGAAAAAGAAGAGCAAACTACATTCAAATGATCAGAAGAAAAATATAGTAAAATATAGAACAGAAATCAGTGAAATTGAAAATAGTTCATAGAGAAAATCAGTGAAGCCAAAAGTTGGTTCTTTGAAAAGTTCAATAAAACTGATAAGCCTTTAGTCAGGTTGACTAGAAGAAATGAAAAATTACTAATATAAAAAATGAAAATGAGAACATCACTAGAGATCCTATGGACTCTAAGAATAATCAAATAATTAGAAAATAAAATAAAAGAATTCAAAGTAAAGAATAATCAAAGAATTGGAAGAAAACTACAAACCAATGTCTCTCATGAATATAGACAAAAAATTCTCAACAAAATATTAGCAAATTGAATTAATGTATAAAAAGAATTTATACCACAACCAAGTGGAATTTACTTGAGCTGTGTAAGGCTGGTTCAAATTCTAAAATCTATTTGTGTAACATATCACATCAAGAGCCTAAAAATAAAAATCACATGGTATCAATAGATGCAGGAAAAACATCTGACAGAATCCACCAGTCATTCATAATAAATGCTCTCAGTAAACCTGTAATAGAGGATAACTTCAACTTGATAAAGAATATTTACAAAACCCCGACAGCTAACATCAGATCCAGTGGTAAGAAAGCTGAAGCTTTCTACTAGGATCAGGAACTAAGCAATGATGTTCTGTCTCACCACTTCATTTCAACATTGTACTGCATGTCCTAGCTAATGTAATAAGGCAAGAATCTGTCTGCAATGCAAGAGACCTGTGTTCAATTCCTTGGTTGGGAAGATCCCCTGGAGAAGGAAATAGCAATCCACTCCGGTATTTTTGCCTGGAGAATCCCATGGGCAGAAGAGCCTGGCAGGCTACAATCCATGGGGCCACAAGAGTCAGACACAATTTAGTGACTAATCCACCACCACTAGGATCAGGAACTGAGCAATGATGTTCTTTCTCACCACTTCTTTTCAACATTGTACTGGATGTCCTAGTTAATGTAATAAGACAATAAAAGAAAATAAAAGGTATCCAGATAAGGAAGGAAGAAATAAAACTGTCTTTGTTCACAAGTGACATGATTGTCTATACACAAAATCTGAAAGAATTGGCCAAAAAACAAACAAACTGGAATTAATAAGTGCTTATAGTAAGGTTGCAAGACATGTGATTAATATACAAAAGTCAATCACTTTCCCATATGCATACAATAAATAAGTGGAATTTTAAATTAAAAACAAATATCATTTATATATCCAACCAGTCTATCCTAAAGGAAATCAGTCCTTAATATTCACTGGAAGGGCTGATGCTGAAGCTGAAACTCCAATACTTTGGCCACGTGATGTGAAGAACTGACTCCTTGGAAAAGACCCTGATGCTGGGAAAGATTGAAGGTGGAAGGAGAAGGGGACAACAGAGGATGAGATGGTTGGGTGGCATCACTGACTCAAAGGACATGAGTTTGAGTAAACTCCGGGAGTTGATGATGGACAGGTAAGCCTGGTGTGCTTCAGTCCATGGGGTCGCAGAGTCGGACACACCTGAGTGACTGAACTGAACTGATCATTTATATTAGCAATCCCCCAAATAAATACTCGGGTATAAATCTCTCTTTCCCTCCCTCCCTCCCTCCCTCTCTCTCTCTGTGTCTGTGTGTGCTCAGTGGTATCCACCTCTTTGCAACCCCATATCTTGTAGCCCACCAGACTCCTCTGTCCATGGAATTTTTCAGGCAAGAATACTGGAGTGGGTTTCCATTTCCTACTCTAGGGGCTTTTCCTGACCCAGGGACCAAACCCAAGTCTGGCATCTCCTGCAAGGACAGGCAGATTCTCTACCACTGCGTCACCTGGGAAGCCCACATAGATAGACAGAGAGATATAGATACATAGTCTATATGAAAAAAATGACAAAACCCTAATGAAAGAAATCAAAGAACTAAATAAACTGAGAGACATTTTATGTACAGGAAGACTCAATATTGTCAGCATATCAGTTCTTCCCACTTTGGTGTATAGATTCAATACAATCCCAGTCAAACTTTCAGCAAGTTATTTTATGGATATCAACAAACTGATTCTACAGTTTATATAGAAAAGTAAAAGACCCAGAATAGTTAACACAAAACTGAAAGAGAATAACAAAGTACTAGAGTACTGAAACAACCCGACTTTAAGACTTACTATATATTAAGCTATAGCAACTAAGAGAGTGTGATATTGGTGAACTAATGGACAAACATATCAATGGAATAGACTGGTGAACTTAGAAATAGACCACATAGATAGAGTCAACTGATCTCTGACAAAGGAGCAAAGGCAATATTATGGAATATAGTCTTTTCAACAAATGGTGCTATATACACTGGCCATCCATATGCAAAAAATTAAACCTAGACACAAACCTTATGCCCCTCGAAATTAACACAAAATGGATCATAGAAGTAAACTTAAAACTCTAAACTATAAAACTCCTAAAAGGTAACATATGAGAAAATCAAGATGATCTGGGGTTTGGTGATGGTTTTTTTAGGTAAAATACCAAAGGCATAATTCATGAAAGAAAGAATTGAAAAGCTGGAATTCATTAAAACTGAAAAAAAAAGTTCTGCTCTGCAAAAGACGTTTTCATGAGGATAAAAAGACAAGCTACAGACTGGGAGAAAATATTTGCAAAAGACATATTTGATAAAGGACTATTATCTAAAATATATAAAGAATTCTTAAGACTTGATAAACAACTAGGAAACAACAATCTGATTTTAAAAATGAGCCAAAGACTTTAACAGATACCTTTGTTGCTGTTGTTTAGTCACCAAGTCATGTCTGACTCTTTTGCAACCCCATAGACTATAGCCCACCAGGCTCCTCTGACCATAGGATTTCCCAGGCAAGAATACTGGAGTGGTTTGCCATTTCCTTCTCCAGAGAAGCTTCCTGACCCAGGGATTGAACCCAAGTCTCCTGCACTGCAGATAGATTCTTTACAGCTGAACCACTAGAGAAGCCCTAACAGACATCTTACCAAGAAAATATACAGAAGGCAAATAAGAATATGAAAAGATGCTCCATATAATATGTCATCAGGGAAATGCAAATTAAAATAACAATATGAGATACCACTACATATCTATCATGTGACCAAGTTTGGAAAAATAGACAAATATCAAATGCTGACAAGGATATGAAGCAACAGGAACTCTCATTCATTGCTGGTGAGAATGCAAAATGTCACAATCACTTGGGAAGACTGTTTGGCAGCTTTCTACAAAACTAACATACTCTTACCACATGATTCAGCAATTATGTTCTTTGGTATTCACCCAAAAGAAGTGAAAACATGTCTACACAAAAACCTATACATAGATATTTACAGCATCTTTCTTCATGATTGCTAAAACTTGGAGGCACCCAAGAAGTCCTTCAGGTGGTGAAAGGGTTAAACTGAGGTATATAATAAAATGGAATATAATCTGGTGCTAAAAGTGCTATGAAAACATGGATGAACCTTAAATGCATATTTTAAGTGAAAGAAGCCAGTCTAAAACAGCTGCATATCATATGATTTCAATATGACATTCTAGACAAGGCAAAAGGATGGGGACAGTAGAAAGATCAGTGGTTGCCAGAGGTTGGGACAGGAGAAGGGATGAATAGGCAGAGCACAGAACACGTTTCAAAGCAGTGAAATACTCTGTCTGGTACTATAATGGTAGATAATGCCATTATAAACTTGTCCCATTCCAAGGAATATACAACACCAAGGTGAACCCTGTGTAAATTAGACTTTGGTGAGCATAATGTGTCATGTAGGTTCATTAGTTGTAATAAACATGCCACTCTGGGGGGATATGTTAATAATAGTGAGGCTACACATGTGTGGGACATCTCTGTATCTTCTGCTTAATTTTGCTGTGAAATTGAAACATTTCAAAAAATAAAGTCCATTAAGAAAGTAATTAAAAAATACTACTGTCCACATTCAAACATTTGCATGCCTTTGTGGGGGCACCTGTTCAAAAGATATGCTAATATGGAAGAATAAACTTAGAGCCAAAATTCATTTTTAAAGTTGGTTTATCTCCAAATGTATGAGTGTTTTATTACTGTTATTATAAATGTCCTTTAATGCAGGCCTTCTCATTCATTAGCTTAGAGAGTTCCAAAGTGAAATGAAAAACAACAGTCTCTTGACAAGCTTACAGACTTTAAAGCTTTTGGAGTGGGTGGAAGAAATGAGTGTTACAAAGCTTTATAGATATTTGATAGGATTGCTTTATTCTGAAATGATGACATAAATAAGCCTCTTTAAAGGCTTCACTGAGTCTATCATAGAAATTGCCATGTAAATTTTGGGAACTTGATAAGCTTTGGAACTTGGGCATAAATAATGTATTTCCCAGAAAAACTTGAGACAATACTTTTATTGGCATGTTCACAAATTTCTAAAGTGTCACAGTGGCAATTTCCAAAAAGGCAAACTTTAAGCTAACATTTTTTGTGTGCATATAATTGTCTGATTTGAACTGAGGAAATACATTTTCTCTTAATAAAGTAGGAAAGGTTGATGTTTAATATTAACTGTGTGCCAAATACTTAAGCTATCTCATTTTATCTGGACAACAAATTGATTGTCAGTCCTAAAGGAAATCAACCCTGAATATTCATTGGAAGAACCGATGCTGAAGCTCCAATACTTTGGCTACCTGATGTGAAGAGTTGACTCATTGAAAAAGACTCCAATGCTGGGAAAGACTGAGGGCACGAGAAGGGGACGACAGAGGATGAGATGATTGGATAACATCACTGAGTCAATGGACATGAGTTTGAGCAAACTTTGGGAGATGGTGAGGGATAGGAAAACCTGGGGTGTTGCAAAGAGTTGGTCAAAACTTAATGATTTAATAAACAACAACAAATTGGTAAGGTCAGTATTGTCATCTCTTTGAGATATAAGGAAACTAAGAGGCACTGAGAATAACAGTAGCTAAGGTTTATATGACACTATGTATCAGGCAATATTTCAAATATTTTTGCATATATGGATTGATTAATAGTTCTTCATGACAACTTTATGGAAAAGGTCAGTATTCATTCCAATTCCAAAGAAGGGCAATGCCAAAGAATGTTCAAACTACCACACAATTGCACTTATTTCACATGCTAGCAAGGTAATGCTCAAAATCCTTCAAGCTAGGCTTCAGCAGTACGTGTACTGAGAAATTCCAGATGCACAAGTTGGATTTTGAAGAGGCAGTGGAGCGAAAGATCAAATTGCCAATATCTGCTGGATAATAGGAAAAGCAAGGGATTTCCAGAAAAGCATCTACTTTTGCTTCATTGACTGTGCTAAAACCTTTGGCTATGTGGATCACATACTGTGGAAAATTCTTAAAGACATGGGAATACCAAACTACTTTACCAGTCTCCTGAGAAACCTGCATGCAGGTCAAGAAGCAACAGTTAGAATCAGACATGGAACAACAGACTGGTTTAAAATTGGGAAAGGAATATGTCAAGGCCGTATATTGTTACCCTGCTTATTTAACTTATATGCAGAGTACATCATGTGAAAAGCTGGGCTGAAAGTGAAAGTGAAGTCACTCAGTCAGATGGACTGTAGCCTACCAGACTCCTCCCTCCAAGGGATTTTCCAGGGAAGAGTACTGGAGTGGGTTGCCATTTCCTTCTCCAGGGGATCTTCCCAACCCAGGGATCGAACACAGGTCTCCTGCATTGCAGGCAGACAATTTACCACATGAGCTACCAGGGAAGCCCTAAAGCTGGGCTTACATGAATCATAAGCTGCAATCAAGACTGCTGAGATAAATATGAATAACCTCAGATATGCAAATAATACCACTCTAATGGCAGAAAGCAAAGAGGAACTAAAGAGCCTCTTGATGAGGGTGAAAGAGGAGAGTTAAAAAGCTGGCTTAAAACCCAACATGCGAAAAATGAAGATCATGACATCTGGTTCCATCACTTCATGGCAAATAGAAGAGTAAAATGTGAAAGCAGTGACAGATATTCTTGACTTGGGCTCCCAAGTCACTGAAGATGGTGACTGCAGCCATGAAATTTAAAAGACACTTGCTTTTTGGAAGAAAAACTATGACAGACAGTATATTAAAAAACAAAGAAATCACTTTGCTGACAAAGGTCTATCTATTCAAAGCTATGGTTTTTCTTTTTTTTTTTTTTATGGTTTTTCTAGTAGTCATGTATGGACATGAGAGTTGGACCATAGAGAAGGCTGAGCACCAAAGAACTGATGCTTTTGAACTGTGGTATTGGAGAAGACTCTTGAGAGTCCCTTGGACAGCAAGGAGTTCAAACCAGTCATTCCTAAAGGAAATCAGTCCTGAATATTCATTAGGAGGACTGATGCTGAAGCTGAAACTCCAATATTTTGGCCACCTGCTATGAAGAGCCGGTTCTTTGGAAAAGACCATGATGCTGGGAAAGAGTGAAGGTAGGAGGAGAAGGGGGTCAGCAGAGGATGAGATGGTTGGATAGCATCGCCAATTCAATGGACATGAATTTGAGCAAATTCCGGGAGATAGTGAAAGGCAGGGAAACCTGGCATACTGCAGTCCATGGGGTCGCAAAGAGTCAGACATGATGTACCAACTAAACAACACTACAACTTTAAAAAGGCAGGAACCATTATTATGCCCTTTTTGCAGATTAGAAAACTGAAGTACAGAGAGATCAGTACTTGTTCAATGTAAGTGATATAAGCCAGGATGGAGATGGTTTCTGAAGGTAGTCTGGCTCAAATCTGACGCTTTAACTATGAAGATGCAGCCTTAAAAATAACAAAACATCTTAACAGCAAGGCAACGGTATGGTTATTTTTTCTTATCTCTCTAACCCCTGAAGTCTTTGTCTCTCTTCAGGGCTCAAGTTTCCACTAAAATGAGAGTCATTATTATACCTTCACTCTCAGGGTGCTGTTGGGATTAATTGTTTCCCTGAGCTGCCATAGCCATATTATTTGTAGTTCTACTTGGCAAGTATTTAATTCTGACTTAGCTGTTTATATAAGTTCTTTGAAGATAGAGAATATTGTCTTATTATCTCTAAGCAACCAACATTTATATAGTAGTGGCTGCTCTGGACATTTTGAAATGAAAATGAGGACTATTTATTGCAATTTTTAAGCAATAGTATTTTTTTTCTTCTTGCTGCTGCTTCTTTTTTTTTTGCTCTATACTAAAGGGGCAGATATAACATGAGTGATAAGGTCTATAGCTGATGATATACAGAGGACTGAGTAGTTTAAGCCTGAATTGATAACATTCAGAAGGAAAGAATATCAACTAAATGAAAAACTTCAGCTAACAGAAGTAATGCCATAGAAACTGATAGAAATTTCACAATACACTAAACACAATAAAATTACTGACTTCTGTGCACAAACGTAACTTCTCTTAAACCACACTGGCCAGTGGATAAAAATGAACATGTGTTCTTTGAAATATTAGCCTCCATGTGGAGCCCTGAGTCACTCACTGGGTTACTGGGAGTACATGGCCTTTATCATCAAGAAAATAATCACTTTAGATTCTTCAGAGCTGAGATGCAAAGCCGGGTTCCTAGAGGCAGAGACTTCTACCTGCTCTGATTAGGCTCAGGTGGGTTGGCCCAGGAATGTGTGTTGTAGCACTGAACAGGAAATCATGTGGTCTGGGCTTACAGCCCAGTCCTGAAGCTCCCTGGTTGTGTGCTGATCTGCAGTTCCTTCATTTGCATAATGGTTATAAAAATACTGCCACATTGTGTTGATTAAAGGGTTGATTGAGTTTGTTTCTGCAAGTACCTAGCACATTAATCCTCTCAGTATTTGGGGAATGTGAATTCCGTCCATTCCTGTCTTGGCTCTACCCCTGACTTGCACTGTTGCTCTGGCTGCTGCAACCTAGGCTGTCACTACTCTGGCTACCTAAGGTCTTCAGTCCACTCAGTGCTGACTTCAACTTCAGAAGACACCACAGGAGGCTTGAACTTTCCTGCACTTTGGCCAGAGTTCTCTGCTTTGCTGCTGCTATTGGTTCTCTCCTAGCCCCCAGCATGCACCTCACTACAAATTTCATGTTTTTTCTAGGGCTTTTTTGAGTACCCTGTCAGCTGCCATCACCATCTCTATGGAGACCTTCCAGCTTTGTCTGTCTTTAGCCAGCTAATACTTATTTCCCAGACTCCAAGTTCAGCATCCAAGTGGTCCACAAATATTAACTAAAGTACCTACTGGCCTACTAATTACCAGGTCAAACACTGGAGTTACTGATTTGCTGTCCTCAAGGAACTCAGAATTGTGAAGGAAAATAGACAGACAAACTAACCATAACAGTACAGAAGAATATGTGTTAAGAAAGAGAGAAGCAGAGACTAGAGCTCATCTGTAGCTCACCCTGGCCCTCTAGAGTTCTAGTTTTGCCACCCAGACAGTCCTGTTTTAGGCTTTGGATGCAGGAGAAAGTGACCACACATCCCAAAGACTGACCTTGAAAAGGCCTTGCAGGGCTGTCATTATAAGTTTCTGTGCTATGTCATGAGGGTGGGAGTGGATACGGCATGTTCATGTTCCCTCATGCTAACAGCACACTTTGCTTCCTAAGCCCCACACTGGAAGCAATCACGTGTGTGATTTCTACCCCTGGTGGCCTCTCTCCTGCTAATACGAATAGGCCTCCCATGCTCCTTAGGCTTCCCTCATAGCTCAGGCAGTAAAGAATCTGCCTGCAATGCAGGAGACCCGGCTTCAATTCCTGGGTCTGGAAGATTCCACGGAGAAGGAAATGGCAACCCACTCCAGTATTCTTGCCTGGAAGATCCCATGGCCAGAGGAACCTGGCGGGCTACAGTCCATGGGGGTCGCAAGAGTCAGACACCACCCCATGCTCCTTAGGCTCTACCATGCACAAGCTCACTTATTCATCCATAAACATTGATTCTATGGTATGAAAGCTTTACAAAGGGCCTCATGGTTAAATAATAATTGCTCTATGAGACCTGATCTTTGGTTTCTTTTCCCACCAGTGAAGGTGCATTTGGACTAATACTCAACTCTCTCACTTGCTTCCTGTGCAACCAGTGGGAGACATTCACAAACATCACTCACAAAAGATTAGGGTGTGAGCTCTTCACAAGTCACGTGAAGGTAACTGGCCCACAGGCAGATTGAGCTCAGAGCCTCAATTTCATTAGAGGTATGCTCTAAGACCCTGGCCTAAAACAAAGTCATTATTAACTCAAGAGGACAGATTCAATATATGGACTCAGGGCTACAGTTTCTTTCATGATATGGAGTTGGTGAGTTGTTCTAAGAAGTACACTATAAAAATGCGTCTGTGCATATTCTTACAGTTTCCATCAACTAACAGATTAACAGAATGGAATAATTGATAAAACAGACAAAGCAGTATATGAACAAAAGAGCCATGTTAAGAGAAAGACATTCTTGCATAAAAATATTTGAAAACTTGGCCTTGAGTCACAGGTTCTTGAGGGGGGGATGTCAATTCACCTATGTATTCTCAGAACCTAGAAGATAGTTTCTTGAACATGACTTAATAAATATTATGTAAAAGAGTTCACAATTAATTGCCAAAAATTTGGAATAATGAAGCTATGATAAAGCTGTCAGTTGGAAGAAAGTATACTTATATGGTAAGTCAAAATCAGAATAAAATATAAAGCCATCTTATAAAATAGATATAAATGCAGTAGATCAGATATTACTATAAGTACAAGTTAAGAACATAAAGATATGAACCAAGAGTTGGCAAGGAAGAAAGATCTACAAATGCTTTCAAAGTTGTTGAAAATGTTTACTAGCCAAATTCCTACATAGTCTGTGACTAAAAAGACAACACAGCAATTTACAACAAAGGGAAGGGAAGGAGAACTTAAAACTTGCTGACAATATTTATTTCCCTCTGTTGTGAATTTATCAATCCCAAAGAGATTTTCATATTTTTAATTTCTCCATGTAATCTGTAGAAAATATGTGTCAGCTGGACTTTTGGAGTAACAAGATCTTTAAAAATTATTAAAAATTATTTTCATTGTTGTTCATTAAACCAGCCATTTCTAGATTGTTAAATTACCTCTGGCTACTAAATAGGATTATTCACAAATATTTCATTTTGGTTCATTGAAATGAATTCCTTTATTGCTCAAAAATAAAAGTCATTTAAAGACAATCCATTGTTTTCTTATAAAATAAAGTACCAAGAAAATTTAAAAATAAATAAAAGAGCCAAATAAGAAAGTCCTTTGTGAGAGACTACCTGATGCTGCAACAGCACACTTGCCCCTCCTCTCCTACATTCTGCAGTAACTGTGGGGCCCCCAGAGCCTGGGCATGAATGACCCGAGGCAGCCCCTGATGCAGCATTCCTGTCTCCAGCCAGCCTCCCTCTGCCTGGCACTGCAGCAGCCGCAAGGTGATTGACATGTCCTCTGGCTGCCTTCTAACCCTTGTAACCACAGCCGACGTGTGCAATGTGTTTAATGCCTCCACCCAATGGCTCTCTAGAACTAGCTGGATGGAAGCTGCTACCAATCAATGACTGGGATCCATTACCTCCTTGAGCATTTAGGCCCAGGGTGAGAAGCTTGAATTTAGAAATGACAGGGCAGGCTTTGAGCAATACTGTAGGAAGGAAGTGTCTTCCTAGGTTGACACACTCCCCAGAGAGCTACTGGGAATAAAGGGAGAAAGAAGAAAAGAATCTGAAGTGTTTATTTCAGACCTCAAAATTAAACTTATTACTTGTTCATTTGCTGTTGCTATTTTATTTAAATTAGAATATTATCCCAATGAGGGTTAAAACCAATACACTTTGTCACAGAAATGGAGCTGAAATAATACAACATATGACTTGATTTCATATTAATCTTAATGGTTATTTTTAAGATGTAGGTACTGTTTTTCTCAAGAAAGAAACATTTTGAAAATTTTGAAAATAATCTCTGTGCACATATATTTTGATTTGCTTTTGTTCATCCATTACCATGTATTGAATAGTTATGGTGGCCCCGTAGCACTATTCCAAGAAAAACAGTGTGATGTAGAGACCATCGCTATTCAAAGTGTGGCCCAGACCAAAACATGGATATCAGCAAGGAGCTTGTTAGAAATGCAGAGTCTTAAGCATACCAGACACAATGAATCTGAATTTTGCATTTAATAAACTTCCCAGGTGATTTAGGTACTTTGGAGTGGCTAACTACACAGACTAGGAGATGATCTCATCATGACCAAGCAAGTCCCTGACTCCTGCTGTGTCAACGTCACTCAGGGCGGTGGAATCAATTTCAAGGTGAAGGAGATCCACTCTGAGGGCTGTGTAGAGAAGACTTGGTGGTGGCTGCAGCAGTCCTGGGCATTGCCTTTGCGAAGTTCCTGGGTACTGTCTCTTTGCCATAAATCATAGAGAAAAACCCTACAAACATTTTGGCCAACCCAGTAGACACACCTTAGCAAACATATTGAAAAACAAACACTGACCACCTACTTTGTTCTATGCACTGTGCTATTTACTGCATATACGTAGAGAATAATGCTGTCTTTACCTTAATGAAACATCCTAAATATCCCAAACAACTGTTGCGTCTTCTACCCATTTTCCCTGTCATCAATCCTTGAGGATGGCTTAATTCTGTAGAAGGGAAACCTAGCTTGTTCACATGCAAACAGCTGGTAAGTAAATGGAGGCTATTTTACTTGGATAGCATTTCATCACTGTCATTTCATTAACTTCTTAAGAGCTGCCCAGTACAGTAGTGAATGGACAAATCTGGCTATTTAAGTTAATTAAAATAAAAGAAAATAAATCAGTCATTCAGTCAAACTAACCACATTTCATGCTGTTCTGGAGTTATTTCTCCACTCTTCTCCAGTAGCATACCGGGCATCTATCAAACTGGGTATGAACAGTATGAAAAGGCAAAAAGACAGGATACTGAAAGAGGAACTCCCCAGGTCGGTTGGTGCCCAATATGCTATTGGAGAAGAGTGGAGAAATAACTCCAGAAAGAATGAAGAGACGGAACCAAAGCAAAAACAACACCCAGTTGTGGATATGACTGGTGATGGAAGTAAAGTCTAATGCTGTAAAGAGCAATATTGCATAGGAACCTGGAATGTAGGTCCAAGAATAAAGGCAAATTGAAAGTGGTCAAACAGGAGATGGCAAGAATAAATATTGACATTTTAGGAATCAGTGAACTAGAATGGACTGGAATGGGAGAATTTAATTCAGATGACCTTTATATCTACTACTGTGAGCAAGAATCCTATAGAAGAAATGGATTATCCCTCATAGTCAACAAGAGAGTCCAAAATAGAGTACTTCGGTGCAATCTCAAAAATGACAGAATGATCTCTGTTCGTTTCCAAGGCAAGTCATTCAATATCAGAGTAATCCAAGTCTATGCCTCAACCAGTAATGCTAAAGAAGCTGAAGTTGAATGGTTCTATGAAGACCTACAAGACCTTCTAGAACTAACACCAAAAAAAGGTGTCCTTTTCATCATAGGGGACTGGAAGGCAAAGTAGGTAGTCAAGAAATACCTGAATTAACAGGCACATTTTACTTTGGAGTACAGAATGAAGCAGGGCAAAGGCTAACAGAGTTTTTCCAAGAAAACACACACTGGTCATAGCAAACACCCTCTTCTAACAACATAAGAGAAGACTCTACACATGGACATCACTAGATGGTCAATACCAAAATCAGATTGAGGATATATTGTGCAGCCAAAGATAGAGAAGCTCTATACAGTTAGAACAAATAAGACTGGGAGATGACTGTGGCTCAGATCATAAACTCCTTATTGCCAAATTCAGGCTTAAATTGAAAAAAGTAGGGAAAACCACTAGACTATTCAAGCATGACCTAAATAAAATCTCTTATGATTATACAGTAGAAGTGACAAATAGATTAAAGGGATTAGATCTGATAGACAGAGTGCCTAAAGAACAATGGATGGAGGTTCATGACACTGTACAGGAGGCAGTGATCAAGACCACCCCCAGAAAAAGAAATGCAAAAAGGCAAACTGGTTGTCTGAGGAGGGCTTACAAACAGCCGAAAGAAGAAGAGAAGCTGAAGGGAAAAGAGAAAAGGAAAGATAGGCCCACCTGAATGCAGGGTTCCAATGAATAGCAAGGAGAGATAAGAAACACTTCCTCAACGATCAGTGCAAAGAAAGAGGAAAACAATAGAATGGGAAAGACTAGAGAGCTCTTCAAGAAAATTAGAGATGCCAAGGGAATATTTCATGAAAATATGGGCACAATATGGACAGATGGTATGGACCTAAAGGAAACAGAAGGTTTTAAGAAGAGGTGGCAAGAATACACAGAAGAACTGTACAAAAAATATCTTCATGACGCAGATAACCATGACGGTGTGATCACTCACCTAGAACCAGACATTTGGAATGCAAAGTCAAGTGGGCCTTAGGAAGCATCACTACAAACAAAGCTAGTGGAGGTGATGGAATTCCAGTTGAGCTATTTCAAATCCTAAAAGATGATACTGTGAAAGTGCTGCACTCAATATGCCAGAAAATTTGGAAAGCTCAGCAGTGACCACAGGACTGGAAGAGGTCAGTTTTCAATCTAATCCCAAAGAAAGGCAATGCCAAAGAATGTTCAGGTTCAGTCCAGTTCAGTTCAGTCGCTCAGTTGTGTCCAACTCTTTGCAACCCCATGGACTGCAGCACATCAGTCCTCCCTGTCCATCACCAACTCCCGGAGTTTACTCAAATTCATGTTCATTGAGTCAGTGATGCCATCCAACCATCTCATCCTCTGTCATCCCCTTCTCGTCCCATCTTCAATCATTCCCAATATCAGGGTCTTTTTAATGAGTCAGCTCTTCGCATCAGGTGGCCAAAGTATTGGAGTTTCAGTTTCAACATCAGTCCTGCCAATGAATATTCAGGACCAATTTTCTTTAGGATGGACTGGTTGTATCTCCTTGCAGTCCAAGGGACTCTCAAGAGTCTTCACCAATACCACAGTTCAAAAGCATCATTTCTTTGGCACTCAGCTTTCTTTATTCCCCAACTCTCACATCCATACATAACTACTGGAAAAACCATAGCTGTGACTAGACAGACCTTTGTTGGCAAAGTAATGTCTCTGCTTTTTAATATGCTGTCTAGGTTGGTCATAACTTTTCTCCCAAGGAGTAAGCATCTTCTAATTTTATGGCTGCAGTCACCATCAGAAGTGATTGTGGAGCCCAAAAAAATAAAGTCTGCCACTGTTTCCACTGTTTCTCCATCTATTTGCCATGAAGTGATGGGACCAGATGCCATGATATTTGTTTTCTGAATATTGAGCTTTAAGCCAACTTTTTCACTCTCCTCTTTCATTTTCATCGAGGCTCCAGTTCTTCTTCACTTTCTGCCATAAGAGTGGTGTCATCTGCATATCTGAGATTATTGATATTTCTCCCAGCAATCTTGATTCTAGCTTGTGCTTCATCCAGCCCAGTGTTTCTCATGATATACTCTGCATATAAGTAAAACTATTGCAGAATTTTACTCATCTCACATGGTAGCAAAGGTAATGCTCAAAATTCTCCAAGCCAGGCTTCAACAGTACCTGAATCATGAACTTCCAGATGTTCAAGCTGGATTTAGAAAGGCAAAGGAACAAGAGATCAAACTGCCAACATTGGTTGGATCATCAAAAAAGCAAGATAATACCAGAAAAACATCTACTTCTGCTTTACTGATTATGCCAAAGCCTTTGACTGTGTAGATCACAACAAACTGGAAAATTCTTAAAGAGATGGGAATACCAGACCACCTTACCTGCCTCCTGAGAAACCTGTATGTAGGTCAAGAAGCAACAGTTTGAACTGGACATGGAACAACAGTTTGGTTCCAAGTCGGGAAAGGAGTATGTCAAGGCTGTATATTGTCACCCTGCTTATTTAACTTATATGCAGAGTACATCATGCGAAATACTGGAATGGATGAAGCACAAACTGGAATCAAGATTGCTGGGAGAAATATCAATAACCTCAGAGATGCAGGTGACAACACCCTTATGGCAGAAAGCGAAGAAGAACTAATAAGCCTCTTGACGAAAGTGAAAGAGGAGAGTGAAAAAGTTGGCTTAAAGCTCAACATTCAGAAAACTAAGATCATGGCATCCAGTTCCATCACTTCATGGCAAATAGATGGGGAAACAATGGACATAGTGACAGACTTTATTTTCTTGGGCTCCAAAATCATTGCAGATGGTGACTGCAGCCATGAAACTAAAAGATTCTTGCTCCTTGGAAGAAAAGCTAAGACCAACCTAGACAGCATATTAAAAAGCAGAAATATTACTTTGCCAGCAAGGGTCTATCTAGTCAAAGCTATGGTTTTTCCAGTAGTCATGTATGTATGTGAGAATTGGACTATAAAGAAAGCTTAGCACCAAAGAATAGATGCTTTTGAACTGTAGTGTTATAGAAAACTCTTGAGAATCCCTTGGACAGTAAGGAGATCAAACCTGTTAATCCTAAAGAAAATCAATCCTGAATATTCATTGAAAGGACTGACACTGAAGCTGAAATGCCAATTCTTTGCCCACCTGATGCAAAGAACTGACTCTCTGGAAAAGACCCTGGTGCTGAGAAAATTGAAGACAAGAGGAGAAGGGGTGACAGAGGATAAGATGGTTGGATGGCATTACTGACTTGATGAACATGAGTTTGAGCAAGCTCCAGAGTTGGTGATGGGCATGGAAGCTTGGTGTGCTGCAGTCCATGAGGTCGGAAAGAGTTGGACAACAGAGCGACTGAACTGACTGAATTGAACCACATTTCAAATGCTCTAGTGGCTAGTGTGTTAGATAGGGCAGGTATAGAAAAATTCCATCATTTCAGAATGTTCTGTTAAACAAAAATTTTAGAGTATGGCTTTTGTCTTTTAAAGATACTGTCTTTGGTTATAAACTGAATATTCCCAAGTTAGTACTCCTAATTTTTCATAGCAGCAAATTACTGAATATGTCTGTGTTGTGTTTGTGTGCTCATTTGTGCCTGACTTTGTGATCCCATGGACTGTAGCCCATCAGGCTCTGCTGTCCATCACTGAAGCCCAGATGAGATAGATATACAAATATAAAGATGCATATGCGGCTATAGATTAGAACTAGATATGAACATTTATTCTATACAGGTACTAACTCCTGACATTCATTCTTAAGGAAGAAAAGAATCAGTCAATCAGTAATTAACACAATTAACCCTCTGAACTTTAAATCTGAGTGGGTGACAGTTTCAGCAATTCTTTGTGGCTTTTATACTGTGATTGAATTTTCCTGGCTGGTGTACTCTCAGTGGTGATTTTGTTGGAAAGTATAAAGTCTGTAATTACCGCATTAGCTCACAGAAGAATTAGACAGGGTATGTGCTTTGTAAATGTCATTTGATATTTGCATGTGGCATTTAAATTCTTCCCAGTGTTAATGCACTACCAAGATTTTTGTATTGTTTCTGAGTTGTTTCTTTTGTTAATTTTGATTCTGCTTGCAGCAGGCATCTTAAAAGTTACTGGAAAAGTTAGACTTTTGTGTTTTATAATACCACTGACATTCAGTAAGCTTAATAAAGAAATGAGAACCCAAGAACTATGTGAGGAGATTTTAATCTTTCATCTACTGTTTCCTTGAATTAATTACTGGAGAAACTAGAACAGGCTCCCAAAATCTGAACCTCTGAGTTCAAGGAAGGGGAAGAAATAAAACAAGTGCAGATGAACATATTGAACTGCATTACAAGTGAATTAAATGTCATACTGAATACATGTCCCCATGTAATCTTTTTTAAAATTTTACTATTATGGTTTCTATTAGTGTGCGATTAGGATGTTAAGTTTCCCTTTACATGAGGAATTTTCCTGAACTTTGTAAGTGATTAATTTTGGCTCTTGGCACTATTTCTTAATAGTATTTTTAACAGTCAAGCATTCTTGAATCTTCATTGCTATTAAGATAGGTGTATAGGTGTATATTTTCTTTTTTTTAAATTTATTTTATTTATTTTTTTTCCATTTATTTTTATTAGTTGGAGGCTAATTACTTTACATCATTGCAGTGGTTTTTGTCATATATTGAAATGAATTAGCCATGGATTTACATGTATTCCCCATCCCAGTCCCCCCTCCCACCTCCCTCTCCACCTGATCCCTCTGGGTCTTCCCAGTGCACCAGGCCCGAGCACTTGTCTCACCATGGAATATTACTCAGCCATTAAAAAGAATTCATTTGAATCAGTTCTAATGAGATGGATGAAACTGGAGCCCATTATACAGAGCGAAGTAAGCCAGAAAGATAAAAGACCATTACAGTATACTAACACATATATATGGAATTAAGATAGGTATATTTTCATGAATGAACTTCTTCATCTTGTAAATCTTATTTGACTTTGAATATTTTTAAATTACGCAGATGTTCTGGGTTTGTTTCTGTCATATAAGCAGGGTTGTGCATATAGCAACCTCTGGACAACTTTGGCACTTCTCTGTTTTATAAAATCCTCACAGGGGCTCTCAATCGTGTGCTCATCTGCATATGTTCACCCCCATATTCCCTTTTAATTAATAATCCAGTGTGATCTGACAGAATGCACTCAAATTGTATAACTTCTAGTGGATTTCCTTTAAAAAGTTTATTATAGTTTTAAAATTGCAGTTCAAAACAAAATTAAAGAACATAGATAAGCAATGTTTATTTCCTTAAAAGGAATATTCATAGTCTCTTCCCTGCCCTGCAAAGATAGGCACTGTGAACATCAGGGTGAGGTCCTTTTCTCAACATATACACATTTTTTACAAATTTAGGATCACATATGATATTTTACAATGTGGATTTTTTCTCACCATTTATCCTATCTTTCCTATCCTATAATCTCTTAAGAAATGATAAACATTTTAGAACATCATTTGTAATGTAAATACATAATTTATTGAACTATCCACATCACTGGATATTGTGCTTGTCTCTGACATTGTGGCTTTATTGTCAATAATCTTTTGATTTGTTCACTCTAGTATATATTTACTTTTTATACTAGTAAATTTCTGCAAATTATTAGAAATAGCCAAATGTTAGTATTCTTGTATTATTTTATAACAATCTACCTTAATTTTGCTCATCCAATAATTCATAACATATTTGACTCAGCCTTGTGAATTTGTACATTGTCTCAGCATTCGGTTCCTCAACTTTTTACCCACTTGCCAACACCTCTTTCCTATACTCCCTCTTCCTCTCATCCTCTATCTCACTAAAAACCTACTACTAAGTAATTTATTAACAGGGAGGCACAATTAATTAAAAACAATGATTTCCTCCCTGAAGTTATTTGCATTTTAACAAGGACTAAACTCTTATATTAACAAGATGAGGCTCTAATGGAGGAATTGTATCTAACAGAAGATTGGAGAAGACCCCTATAAACAAATCATACAATAGATTGCTTATTCTTCTTATTTTAAGGTTTTGGGAGTAAATGTTACCTGCTCTGTTTACTCATTTTAAACTGCAAATATGCTTTATATACATCAAGTCCTTCACACTTCATTTACAAGGTGACAAAATAGAGAGTTAGCAATTTTAGGCCCAGATTACCTGCTGTTGTAATGATGGGATGCCTAGCATAGTGTCGAGCATACAACAGACGCACAACAACTGTGTGTTGTTTAACTGATCAACCAACAGGACAGGCAACCCACTCCAGTATTCTTGCCTGGGAAATCCCATGGACAGAAGACCTGGAAAATTATAGTCCATGGGGTTGCAAAAGAGTTGGATGCTACTCTGTGACTAAACAACAACAACACTGATTCCTAGACTGCTGACTTTATTTGCTTTTGCTGCCAATCCCTGCAATTCTGTTACAGATGACATGTAGGAGATATTTGTGAGCTGTATTCAGGATACCTTCATAGTTAGGAAAAAGAATGGTTCTACAAAATCAGGAATATTTGCACTGAGTCGAGGGGAAGGAATAAGAAACTGTGTAAATTATCCCCATTATGCAAAAAAATATGAGCAAGACATGGTTCCAACAACAGTGCAATAAGGGAGATAATTGTTTAAATAAGTCACTATAACAAATGCAATAATAGAATAATATGCATGGTAAAAACAGCACCAAAAGAATGACTTTGCCTGGAGAGGTCAGGGAAATCTTTACCCAGTAGACACTGCTTGAGCAGGGTCTTAAAGGACAAATAAAAGTTTCTTAGGTATATGGGAAGAAAGGAAGGAACATTGTATTAATACAAAAGGGTGAAAGAATACATCATGACCAAGTGGGCTTTATCCCAGGAATGCAAGGATTCTTTAATATCCGCAAATCAATCAATGTAATACACCACATTAACAAATTGAAATATAAAAACCATATGATTATCTCAATAGATGCAGAAAAAGCCTTTGACAAAATTCAACATCCATTTATGATTAAAACTCTCCAGAAAGCAGGAATAGAAGGAACATACCTCAACATAATAAAAGCTATATATGACAAACCCACAGCAAGCATCACCCTCAATGGTGAAAAATTGAAAGCATTTCCCCTGAAATCAGGAACAAGACAAGGGTGCCCACTCTCACCACTACTATTCAACATAGTTTTGGAAGTGTTGGCCACAGCAATCAGGGCAGAAAAAAAAGTAAAAGGAATCCAGATAGGAAAAGAAGAAGTGAAACTCTCTCTGTTTGCAGATGACATGATCCTCTACATAGAAAACCCTAAAGACTCTACCAGAAAATTACTAGAGCTAATCAATGAATACAGTAAAGTTGCAGGATATAAAATTAACACACAGAAATCTCTTGCATTCCTATACACTAACAATGAGAAAACAGAAAGAGAAATTAAGGAAACAATACCATTCACCATTGCAACAAAAAGAATAAAATATTTAGGAGTATATCTACCTAAAGAAACAAAAGACCTATACATAGAAAACTATAAAACACTGATGAAAGAAATCAAAGAGGACACAAACAGATGGAGAAATATACCGTGTTCATGGATTGGAAGAATCAATATTGTCAAAATGGCTATACTACCCAAAGCAATCTATAGATTTAATGCAATCCCTATCAAACTACCAACGGTATTTTTCACAGAACTAGAACAAATAATTTCACAATTTGTATGGAAATACAAAAAACCTCAAATAGCCAAAGTAATCCTGAGAAAGAAGAATGGAACTGGAGGAATCAATCTGCCTGACTTCAGACTCTACTACAAAGCCACAGTCATCAAGACAGTATGGTACTGGCACAAAGACAGAAATATAGATCAATGGAACAGAATAGAAAGCCCAGAGATAAATCCACGAACCTATGGTCACCTTATCTTCGACAAAGGAGGCAAGGATATACAATGGAAAAAAGATAACCTCTTTAACAAGTGGTGCTGGGAAAACTGGTCAACCACCTGTAAAAGAATGAAACTAGAACACTTTCTAACACCATACACAAAAATAAACTCAAAATGGATTAAAGATCTAACTGTAAGACCAGAAACTATCAAACTCCTAGAGGAGAACATAGGCAAAACACTCTCCGACATAAATCACAGCAGGATCCTCTATGACCCACATCCCAGAATTTCAGAAATAAAAGCAAAAATAAACAAATGGGACCTAATGAAACTTAAAAGCTTTTGCACAACAAAGGAAACTATAAGCAAGGTGAAAAGACAGCCCTCAGATTGGGAGAAAATAATAGCAAACGAAGCAACAGACAAAGGATTAATCTCAAAAATATACAAGCAACTCCTCCAGCTCAACTCCAGAAAAATAAATGACCCAATCAAAAAATGGGCCAAAGAACTCAACAGACATTTCTCCAAGGAAGACATACACATGGCTAACAAACACATGAAAAGATGCTCAACATCACTAATTATCAGAGAAATGCAAATCAAACCCACAATGAGGTACCATTATACACCAGTCAGGATGGCTGCTATCCAAAAGTCTACAAGCAATAAATGCTGGAGAGGGTGTGGAGAAAAGGGAACCCTCTTACACTGTTGGTGGGAATGCAAATTAGTACAGCCACTATGGAAAACAGTGTGGAGATTTCTTAAAAAGCTGGAAATAGAACTGCCATATGACCCAGCAATCCCACTTCTGGGCATACACACCAAGGAAACCAGATCTGAAAGAGACACATGCACCCCAGTGTTCATCGCAGCACTGTTTATAATAGCCAGGACATGGAAGCAACCCAGATGCCCATCAGCAGACGAATGGATGAGGAAGCTGTGGTACATATACACCATGGAATATTACTCAGCCATTAAAAAGAATTCATTTGAATCAGTTCTAATGAGATGGATGAAACTGGAGCCCATTATACAGAGCGAAGCAAGCCAGAAAGATAAAGACCATTACAGTATACTAACACATATATATGGAATTTAGAAAGATGGTAACGATAACCCTATATGCGAAACAGAAAAAGAGACTCAGATGTATAGAACAGACTTGTGGACTCTGGGAGAAGGCGAGGGTGGGATGTTTCAAGAGAACAGCATTGAAACATGTATATTTTCTAGGGTGAAACAGATCACCAGCCCAGGTTGGGTGCATGAGACAAGTGCTCAGGCCTGGTGCACTGGGAAGACCCAGAGGGATTGGGTGGAGAGGGAGGTGGGAGGGGGGACTGGGATGGGGAATACATGTAAATCCATGGCTAATTCATTTCAATGTATGACAAAAACTACTGTAATGATGTAAAGTAATTAGCCTCCAACTAATAAAAATAAATGGAAAATAAAATAAAATAAAATAAAAAAAAGAATGTATCAAGTTCAATAAATGGCAGATGTTATGATCATATGCTAGCAAAGTAATGCTCAAAATTCTCCAAACTAGGCTTCAGTGGTATGTGAACAGAGAACTCCCAGATGTTCAAGCTGGATTTAGAAAAGGCAGAGGAACCAGAAATCAAATTGCCAACATCCGTTGGATCATAGAAAAAGCAGAATCCAGAAAAATATCTACTTCTGCTTCATGGACTATGCTAAAGACTTTTAACTGTGTGGATCACAGCAAATTGTGGAAAATTCTTAAAGAGAAGGGAATATCAGACCACCTGACCTGTCTCCTGAGAAACCTGTATGCAGGTCAAGAAGCAACAGTTAGAATCGGACATGGAACAATGGACTGGTTCCAAACTGGCAAAGGAGTACATCAAGGCTATATATTATCATTCTGCTTATTTAACTTATATACAGAGCACATCATGAGAAATGCCAAGCTGGATGAAGCACAAGCTGGAATCAAGATTGCCAGGAGAAATATCAGTAACTTCAGATATGCAGATGACACCACCCTTATGGCAGAAAGTGAAGAGGAACTAAAGAGCCACTTGATGAAAGTGAGAGAGGAGAGTGAGAAAGTTGGTTTAAAACAACATTCAAAAAACTAAGATCATGGCAGCCGGTCCCATCACTTCATGGCAAATAGATGGGGAAACAGTGTAAACAGTTACACACTTTATTTTCTTGGACTCTACAATCACTTCTGATGGTGACTGCAGCCATGAAATCAAAAGATGCTTGGTCCTTGGAAGAAAAGTTATGACAAACCTAGACAGTGTATTAAAAAGCAAAGAAATCACTTTGCTGACAAAGGTCCAAATAGTCAAAGCTATGGTTTTTCCAGTAGTCATGTATGGATACGAGAGTTGAACTATAAAGAAAGCTGAGCACTGAAGAATTGATGCTTTTGAACTGTGGCATTGGAAAAGACTCTGAAAGTCCCTTGGACTGCAAGGAGATCAAACCAGTCAATCCTAAAGGAAATCAATCCTGAATATTAACTTGAAGGACTTATGCTGAAGCTGAAGCTACAATACTTTGGCCACCTGATGTGAAGAACTGACTCATTGGAAAAGACCCGGATGCTGGGAAATATTGAAGGAAGGAGGAGAAGGGGACGATAGAGGATGAGACAGTTGGATGGCATCACCAACTTGATGGGCATGAATTTTAGCAAGCTCCAGGAGATGGTGAAGGACAGGGAAGCCAGGCGTGCTGCAGTCCATGGGGTTGCAAAGAGTTGGATATGAGGGAGTGAACAACAACACTTATGACCCTAGAGCACAAAGTATCAGGCACAGAGTGGCAGAGAATTAGACTGGATTTCTCACACTGAATTATTATAAAGGATTTGTGTACTGTGCTTAGTTCTATTCTCTAGGCCAGTGGTTTATCATCCCAGCTGCACATTATTACTGCTTGGGGAGACTTTTTTAAGTAAAATACCTAAAACTCACCTACATGCATTTGAGGGGGTAGCAGAGATGGTAGCTCACCTTTGACGGTGACTAGTTGAGGATATCTATGAGGCACTGAAGATGGAGATGCAAATAACCCATGAGTGGTGGGATACATGAGCCTGGAGCTTTGCAGAAGGCTATGAGCCCTCAATTTTTGTGGGTACTGAGCACACGGTATGTTAGCCTAAGTATAGGTAAAGTTGTGTTTGAGTCTCAACCTAACAACATGGCAGCTCTCTTGGGCAAATGACTTCTCTTTGAGCCTCAGTTTCCTAATTTGCAAATGAAGATGCTATGGGAGGCAAATGAGAGGTAAATGAGATGTTTGTAGATTATTATATGGCTGCAGAAGGAAATGGCAACTCACTCCAGTATTCTTGCCTGGAGTATACCCATGGGCAGAGGAACCTGGCAGGCTATAGTCCATGGGGTTGCAAAGAATTAGACACGACTGAGTGAGTAACACACACACACGCAGTTTATTATTATCATTAGTGCTGCTGCTGCTAAGTCACGTCAGTCATGTCCGACTCTGTGAGACCCTACAGACAGCAGCCTACCAGGCTGGTACCTGGTTCAGAGGAAAATATCAGACCAGGAGTGAGTGATTTGTCTATAAGCCTCAATTTTGTTACTCTATTAGGTACTTTACATCACTCCTTATACTTCAACATCCATAAAGTGAAAGTTGGATGAGATTAGTGGTTTTGAAACTTCACTCAGTGGAGCCTCAGCGTCTTTCATTGAGATATCTCAGGGGCTCCAAAGTGATGGGGTATGGGGAGACTACAACAATTCTACTTCCAGTTGGCTTACGTGTTAGATTTTTCTGTAGGGTTCTTTAAAAGAAAATGTTTTAAGGCCAAAAATAGAAAAGTGTGAAAACTTCTGAGTTAAACAATCTCACAGGAACTTTACTTTTGGAACATCCTATGGTTCTACAGTATTATAAAATGATCCAGTCTCCAAATCACAGCCCTCTCCACAAGGTTTTATGGAGGAATAGTTATGAAAAGGCTCCCAAAGCTGTAAGATAAGTCTCTAAACTTGTTTATTAACAATATTCAGATACCAAGTGAGACTATATTCACATCCACAGTGTTCCTTAACTGAATATTTTATTCTTTGCTTCCCTGGTGACTCAGATGGTAAAGAATCTGTCTGCAATGTGGGAGACCTGGGTTTGATCGCTGAGTTGGGAAGATTCCCTGGATAAGGAAATGACAACCCACTCCAATATTCCATGGACAGAGGCGCCTGGTGCACTACAGTCCATGGGGGTTGCAAAGAGTTGGACATGACTGACCAACCAGTAGACATGTATAAGTATTACAGGACATGGATGAAAATACTCATCACACATGCCAAGTCTAGTGGCTGCCCAGACCCCATGATGACCTGGTTTCAGTGTCTGCATTTGGGTTTTCCAGTAAAGAATGCTGTGATCAACTATTAATTTATAACATAAAGCATAGAAAAAACATAGGCACATATATTATTATTTTTCATTCCTTTTAGAAGCAAAAATTTGCTTCCTGTGTGGCCAGTACAGTTTGATTCCAAAACAAGCCTCTGACTTTTGTATACATGGCTTTTGTACCCATGGGGAACTATAACTAAATTTCACAGCCGAACTCTCTCCTGCAACACCAAGGGAATTCTGTTCTATTAAAAAGAAGTCTTATTCAATAAATGTAAGGGAACTTTCTTGGCATGATAAAAGGCATTTTAGTGGTGAAAGACTTACTCCTAAAGTCAGGAACAAGGTAAGGATATCTAATACCACCATTTCTATTTAATAATGTACTGGGTATTCTCACCAGTATGATAAAGCAATAAACGATTGAATGTTTCTGGAAATGGCCAGAATATATAAAGAATTCTTACACTCCAAATAGAAAGAAGATAACCTAATCTAAAAATGGGCAAAAAGATTTTAATAGACATGTCAAAGAAGATATATAGATGTCAAACAAGCACACAAAAATATGCTCAATATCTTGAGTCATTGGTGAAATGCAAATAAAAACTGCAATGATATTACCCCTACACATCCACTTGAACAGCTAAAATAAAGACTGTTTATACAAAATGTTGACAAATACACTGAGCAACTGGGACTTTCACACACAGTGGATGGAAATGTAAAGTGATTTAACTACTTTGGAAGGTATTTTGACAGTATATTTAAACACATACCTACCATATTACTCCAATGTTTAATTCACTCCAAGGTATTTACCTGAGAAAAACAAAAGCAGATGTTGACTCAAAGACTTTTACACTATACTCATTGTCACTTTATTTTTAATAGCCCCAAATTAGAAAACCCAAATGTACACATTTACATCTGTCTAGATCATGGCATCTGGTCCCATCACTTCATGGGAAATAGATGGGGAAACAGTGAAAACAGTGGCTGACTTTATTTTTTGGGGCTCCAAAATCACTGCAGATGGTGATTGCAGCCATGAAATTAAAAGACGCTTACTCCTTGGAAGAAAAGTTATGACCAACCTAGATAGCATATTAAAAAGCAGAGATATTACTTTGCCAACAAAGGTCCATCTAGTCAAGGTTATGGTTTTTCCAGTGGTCTTGTATGGATGTGAGAGTTGGACTGTGAAGAAAGCTGAGTGCTGAAGAATTGATGCTTTTGAACTGTGGTGTTGGAGAAGACTCTTGAGAGTCCCTTGGACTGCAAGGAGATCCAACCAGTCCATCATAAAGGAGATCAATCCTGTGTGTTCGCTGGAAGGACTGATGTTGAAGCTGAAACTCCAATACTTTTTGCTCTGTCTTACACAAAATTGGAAGGCACAAAGACTTTTTCTTGATTCCAAAATAGTGTCCATTTGTATAGATGACTCCTCTGAAACTTTAAGGCAATGGAAGAGTGCAGTGACAGCACAAAATTACATAGAAAACATTTTAAAACAGAGCATTAGATAATTCTTTTCTTAAAACTCTACCAGTACCCCTGTTAGCAGATATTCACCAATTTACTCTCTGGGCACGATCTGACTCTTACCTCTATCATTTTTCTCTTCCTCACTGAAATACCCAAATTTGTGATAACTTTCCATGATGAACAGTTTAGCTAATACTTCCATACATTTCCTTCCAAACTATAATTCTTCATTCTACACTAAACAGGTAGTCTCCTTTTCAAAAACACTTGTCTCCCTAAGAGAAATTCAGAGGCCATTCACTGACATACACTTTTAAAAACTTCATCTCATATTTAATATACCAATACCTTGCTAATTTGCAGTTACTTGTCTGTTAACCTTAATACAAACCAGAAAATAAGCATACAAATGGATCTCAGGGAGCCACAGTCACCATCTCAGGAAACTTACTTATAAAAATAAAATTGTGTAATAAGTAACAGTAGTAATCAAAATGGTAAGAAAAACATCCAAAGAGTTTGTCTTACAGCTACATGTAAATCAATGAAACTATAACACTCCCTTACACCATATATCACCATATATAAAAATAAACTCAAAATGGTTTAACAATCTAAATATAAAACATGACATCATAAAACTTCTAGAAGTGAATACAGGCAAAACATTCTAGGACATAAATTGTAGTAATATTTTCTTAGGTCAGTCTCCCAAGGCAAGAGAAATAAAAGCAAAAATAAATGAACGGGACCTAATCAAACTTTAAACTTTTGCACAGCAAAAGAAATCAAAATGAAAGAACAACCTTCAGAATGGGAGAAAAACATCTGAAAATCACGTGACTGACAAGGGGTTAATATCCAAAATATACAAATAGTTCATACAACTCAATATCAAAAAGCAAATAGCCCAATCAAAAAATGGTCAGTAGACCTAAATAGACACCTCTCCAAAGAAGACATACAGATGGCCAACAGACATATGAAAAGATGCTCAACATCACTAATTGTTAGAAAAATGCAAATCAAAACCACAATAAGGTATCACCTCACATCTGTCAGAATGGCTCAAAAGCCAAAATCAAAAGTATACAAATAAAAATGCTAAAGTGGGTGGGAGAAAGGGAACCCTTCTACACTGCTGGTGGGAATTAAAATTGGTACAGTCACTATGGAAAGTAGTATGGAAGTTCCTTAAAAACTAAAAACATGATCCAGCAACCCCATTTTGGGCATATATTCAGAGAAAACAAATTCAAAAAGATATTATACATGCACCCCAGTGCTCATAGCAGAGCCAAGACATAGAAACAACCCAAATGCTCATCAACAGGTGATTGGTTTAAAAAGATGTGGTAAATATAAACAATGAAATGCTGTGCATGCTGTCATTTCAGTCATATCTGACTCTTTGGGAGCCCATGGCCTGTAGCCCGCCAGGCCCCTCTGTCCATGGGATTCTCCAGGAAAGAATACTGGAATTGGTTGCCATGACCCTCTCCAGGGGATCTTCCCAACCCAGGGATTGAACCTGTGTTTCTTACATCTCCTGCATTGCCAGGCAAGTTCTTTACCACTAGTGCCACCTGAGAATACTATTCAGCCATAAAAAGAATGAAATATTGCTATTTGCAGCAACATGGATAGACTTAGAGAATATCACACTAAGTGAAAAGACAGAGAAAGACATATATTATATGGTATCCTATATGTGGAATCTAAAAAATACAAATGAATCTATATACAAGGCAGAAATAGACTCACAAACACGAAAAATAAACTTATGGTTACCAAAGGGGAAAGAGAAGAGGGGGAGGGAAAAATTT
The DNA here is from genome assembly GCF_023699985.2 of Odocoileus virginianus. Classification (NCBI taxonomy): domain Eukaryota; kingdom Metazoa; phylum Chordata; class Mammalia; order Artiodactyla; family Cervidae; genus Odocoileus; species Odocoileus virginianus. Next base: position 28,569,553 of record NC_069677.1, on the reverse strand, counting down.
GGTGTATGAGACTAACAAATATAAAGTACTATATATAAAATAGAAAAGCAACAAGAATTTACTATATAGCACAGGGAACCATATTCAATATCTTGTGATATCTTACAATGGAAAATAATCTGGGAATATATATATATATATATATATATATATATATAAAACTGAATCACTGTTGGTGGGAATGCAAACTAGTACAGCCGCTATGGAGAACAGTGTGGAGATTTCTTAAAAAACTGGAAACAGAACTGCCATGTGACCCAGCAATCCCACTTCTGGGCATACACACCAAGGAAACCAGATCTGAAAGAGACACGTGCACCCCAATGTTCATCACAGCACTGTTTACAATAGCCAGGACATGGAAGCAACCTAGATACCCATCAGCAGACGAATGGATAAGGAAGCTGTGGTACATATACACCATGGGATATTACTCAGCCATTAAAAAGAATTCATTTGAATCAGTTCTAATGAGATGGATGAAACTGGAGCCCATTATACAGAGTGAAGTAAGCCAGAAAGATAAAGACCAATACAGTATACTAACGCATATATATGGAATTTATAAAGATGGTAACAATAACCCTATATGCAAAACAGAAAAAGAGACCCAGATGTACAGAACAGACTTTTGGACTCTGTGGGAGAAGGCGAGGGTGGGATGTTTCAAGAGAACAGCATCGAAACATGTATATTATCTAGGGTGAAACAGATCACCAGCCCAGGTTGGATGCATGAGACAAGTGCTCGGGCCTGGTGCACTGGGAAGACCCAGAGGGATCGGGTGGAGAGGGAGGTGGGAGGGGGGATCCGGATGGGGAATACATGTAAATCCATGGCTGATTCATGTCAATGTATGACAAAAACCACTATAATATTGAAAAGTAATTATCTTCCAACTAATAAAAATAAATGGGGAAAAAAAAAGTTCATTGATAGTAACATCATCCTCACTCTCCCCCACCAGTGGAAAAAGAAAAAAAAAAACTGAATCACTTTGCTGTACACCTGGAACTGACACAATATTGTAAATCAATTACTCTTCAATCAAAAATTTTATTGTCTTAAATGTAAAACAAAAGAATCCTCAAAAGTCAAAGATTCCTTAGTAAAAATGTTTACTTCCATTGTTGAAAAAGATGATCATAATTAAGGAATATGAGAACAGTTCTGGATATGACATGCCCTCAGATATGGCCATAATATATCAATTAATTAATTTATGATGGTTATGAATAATTAGAAAATAGCAATTATAATAATATAAGGTACACATGAAGATAAACCAACTTTGCCACACAAATAGAAAGAAAAAGAAAGAAACCAGAGGCACTGCTGTAGAAAAAAAGCAAAAACAAAAAATAATCAGCACTGGAATATAAAAGCCTAGAATTTTTTTTTTTAACCAGTAACTAGTGGAGGAAGTATGAAGTTTTAATTCAAATACTTGAAATTCACTGCTAATTTTAAATCCAATGCCACCAGCTAGAATGTGAAATAAATTTTGTGAAAGAGAAAAAAAGTTTGGAATAGTTACATATTTGAGCATAAGATTTTAATAAATGTAAATAAACAGATTATTAGTCCTACTTCGTACAGCAAAATCTTTAAGAAGGAGACACTACTGACTTAGACTTTAAAGGATGAATAACATCTACTAGATTTAGAGCCATGGCACTCCAACTGCAGGAAGCACAACAGACAAGGCACAAATGTGCCAATTACTTCTTATTCCATCAGAAAGACTCTAAGATCACTATGAATGTGTAAAATGTAGCTCCTGGAATAAAAAGCTGAGAGGTCACTACTCCAATGAAATGAGTGACAGATGATTAATTTAAATTAAAATAAGTATCGATATTTCTTTGGAGTACATGTGGAGTGAATAAAAAGGCGTGAATTTTTTTTCTTTTTTTTTGAGAGGGGTTAGAGGGGTTTGAGGAAAAGTATTTAACACTGAAGCTAGTTATTAACAAAAAACATATGCATTTAACTTAAATTTACAGGTTAGTCTTATTATGTGACTAATACCATTGTCTAGTACAAATGTCCGGAACACTTTTTTCTATGTACTTATATTAGAATTTATTATTTCTTTATTATATGTATGTTATGTTACTTATCAAGGAACCCCAAACATCTGCAATATCTAAACTTTATATGTAAGGAAGTAAATAACTTACTTGAGCAGTCTAGTGTGCATTCCAAGGAAAAAAATGTCCCCCAAATCTCAGGCTATTTTTACATTCTCCTCCAAAGATCTTAACTAACCACAGACTGAGAACTACTTAAAGAAGTTAGAACTTCTCCAGGGAATTTTATCTTTAGCACCTCACCTAGGTCACTAGTCTCTGTCCATGTCCCATATTTTAATGTAGTACGCTAATGTTTGAACATTGTTTTCCAAATAATAGTTTTCTTTGAATCACCTTTGAATCACAAGTACACACCATATTAGCAATTCATTATGTTTAATTTAGATCTCATCAGTGCCTCATGTCAAGTTCTAACAAGCCACAAAACAATATATTCTGAAAAGTATTGGGTTCTACCTTTTGATTTTTTAAGGGTGCATTCCTTTCTTTCAGGAGTTCAAAAGTTGTACTTTCTGAGTTTAACCTCTGTCTCAAGTTGTCAAGATGATAACCATCTGTTTGGTAATCTTTGTTTTTTGTTTTTTTTTTACTATGTTTGCATATTTTTGTTTCTAAGACTTATTCTTCTTAGCAATTGTATGTGGTGATCAAAATATTTAATATGCAACTTTCCTATTTGCCTTCAATAAGACTGTATAAGCTATGCTCAAAAATATATTTTAAAAAGTCCTTATAAGACCATGTTATGAACTTTGTACATGAAAAAGGTATAAAGGATCTAAGAAATTGGCTCTTGTTCCCATAAAACTTTAAAAATAAGATTTAAAGTATATAATAAAACAATCTTTAAAAACACACACAAACAAAAACAACTGAACTAAGAATAGGAAAAAATAGATGGCCAGCAAAGATTTTCAGCCAAAGAATGGACGCTTTTGAACTGTGGTGTTAGAGAAGACTCTTGAGAGTCCCTCGGACTGCAAGGGGATCCAACCAGTCCATCCTAAAGGAAAGCAGTCCTGAATATTCATTGGAAAGACTGAGGCTGAAGCTGAAACTCCAATACTTTTGTCACCTGATGTGAAGAACTGACTCATTTGAAAAGACCCTGATGTTGGGAAAGGTTGAAGGCAGAAGGGGAAGACAGAGGATGAGATGTTTGGATGGCATCACTGATGCGATGGGCATGAATTTGAGTAGGCTCTGGGAGTTGGTGATGGACAGGGAAGCCTGGTGTGCTATAGTCCATGGGGTCACAAAGAGTTGGGCACAACTCAGCGACTGATCTGAACTGAAAGATTTTCACAGTGAGCTCAGAAAAATATCAAGGTTCAGTTTGCCAAACAAAATAAAACCTGTAAGGTAATTAAGTGTTTCACAGGTGGATTGCCCCAACTCACTCTCCTCTCTCCTCCATCTTAGTATGGAGAGGAATAGTAGTGGAAATTCTGCAGAGATTTTTTATACATTGTGAAAATTGCCTAATTTTCAGCTTTGAAAAGCTATAGAATCTAAATTACCATCATAGCCTCATAGGATTTGGAATCTGATTGATCCAAATTTTGCCCAGATACCATTGGTATGTGGCAAAATAAACCAGACAATTTTCTGTCTTTCTGAACTACACATTTATTAAGTTTCTGCACCAGGAAAATGTATCCTGATACCCCAGCCCCCTAAATCCCCAGCATGGGGGTGCTAACAGGATTTTTCATGGAGAGAAGCACACAGGCCACTACTCCTCAACAACCAACTATTTTGCAGACTGACTTTCTTCTCAAATTTGGCTCCTGATGCCATAGCACCCACCTGAGCAAACATATCCTGTATCTTCAGATGAGAGAGATAAACAAACTCCATAGAGAGCAATATGAATCTAAGATAGAAGTTGAGAAGGAAAATCAAACCCCTTACTTTTTTTTCCAAACAGGTCTAGAAAAAGTTGTGTGTGTGCTTGCCTGATGCCAGTGAGCTTGCTTCCTGTGCCAGTGAAATTAATCCTGAAGCTGACGTGAACTTCACCTGACTTCAGAATGGCAGCTCCTCCTATGATCTGACAGCATCACCCCTTTACAGAGTCTCTGGCTTTGTGCTGTGGACATCTGCTTCCTGCAAAGATAGTTGATTGGATAGTTTGACTCTGTGAAGGTTGGGTGAATCTAATGACATTTCCCCCCATGTAAGTTGCATGCATGTGAGTTGAAATGAGACATGATTAAGAGGAGTCTTTTCTGCCCATTTACCCTTTGCATCATTTACCAGGTGCAGATATCTTAGGAAAATGCAATCTAATTTTTAAGTTATTTTGGATGCTTAAGTAAGTTCTGGGTGAACATGAAGGTTGGATGAGTCAACTAGAATTTTAGGCTTGGCCAGACATTCTTGGGAGCTAGGACTTGCAGCTGGCAACTGGGCAATGATTCAAGAGGTAGTTGATACAAAAAGGAAAAAAAAAAAAAAGAGAGAGAGAGGACAAGACTTACATGCTTATAAGCAGCTCCTAACCTCTTTTAAAACAATCCTAATTTCCCTTGTGGTGGTTTCTTTTTCCATCCAAATAGTTTCTGGATGTTAATTTTAAATGATTTCATTAGGACACCAATGTGGTGAGAATAAGGGGCAAGGCATGTGAGGAGCTGAGGGATTTTTATCTGAGCCTCAATCAGTCACCAGTGCCTCTGGCTAAAAACATCAGAAAAATGAAAATGATGGAAATAGCTAAAAGCAAATTTAAGAAGAGCAGCTGGAATGCTCAAGTCTAAAGGTAGTTACTAGAGGAAGGATAAACTCAGAAATTAATATGTGATTAATGCATAATGGTGAGAAGCTGGTAGAAGAAGAGGGGGAGGAGATGGGAGGGAACATTGAAGAAGAGAAGGGAAAAAGGTATGAACTTCATTGCTTGATTAAAGCTAGGTCCTCAGCTTAAGTTCAGTTTTGCTGTCAAAAAATTACCCCAACATCTCAGTAACTTATAACAATAACATTTCTTTTTCTCTCATACTGCATGTCTCTCATAGGTCAATTGTTGCAACCACAAAGCCAGCCCCAAAATGGCCCTTTCTTGTTTTATAACAAGATATGTATGGCTGAGTTCTTTGCTGTTCACCTGAAACTCTCATGGCATTATTAACTGGCTATATTCCAATATAAAATAAACAGTATTTTAAAAAAGATACTGAGTTACTTTTCAGAGACGAAAGACCAAAACCTGAAGCATATCCAGAGGAGATCTTGACCTGAAACAACACCCAGAGCTAAAGTTTCTCCCCGACAAAGACCCAGATGTGGACTGGAACCTGAAAGCAGGAACACTGTCAGAAGCAGAGGGCCCAGACTGAAGTCCTCTTACTGTACCACAATGACCAAGTTCCAAAGTCTCACTTGCACCTCTGAATCCCAACCCTCTCCTCTAACTTAAAATAGTTTGACTGAGCCCCTAAAAAGTAAAGTGAAGTCACACAGTCATGTCTGACTCTTTGTGACCCCATGGACTATAGCCTCCCAGGTTCCTCCATCCATGGGATTTTCCAGGCAAGAATACTGGAGTGGGTTGCCATTTCCTTCTCCAGGAGATCTTCCTGACCCGGCGATTGAACCCTGGTCTCCCACATTGTAGGCAGAGGCTTTACCATGTGAGCCACCAGGTAAGTCCTTGACTGAGTTCCAGTTTGGCAAAATTGAGCCATACCTCCTGTCTCACTGCTGATTGACCCTCACAATAATGTTTCTTTTCTTAAAAGCCAGCACCAAAATATTGGCTTCTATGTGCATCAGGCAACAAGCCCTTTGCTTGGTAATGAGGCAGAAAAAGAAGGGGCAGAACCCAATTACCAGATAAATGAAGAAGGGGCACAACTGTTAGGATGCAATAAAAACCAGCTGGAACCACACGAAGCCAAGATGGCTTCCAGAATAGTCAGATGACTGACCTTTAGCTCATCCATACCTCAATTGTAATACAAAAAATCACTCCCCCTTAGCCCACTGACAGTTCTGATCGTGAATATGCGCTCAGTTGTGTCCGATTCTTTGTGACACCCTAGACTATAGAAGGCAATGGCATCCCACTCCAGTATTCTTGCCTGGAAAATCCCATGGACGAAGGAGCCTGGTAGGCTGCAGTCCATGGAGCTGTGAAGAGTCTGACATGACTGAGTGACTTCACTTACACTTTTCACTTTCATGCATCGGAGAAGGAAATGGCAACCCACTCCAGTGTTCTTGCCTGGAGAATCCCAGGGACGGGGGAGCCTGGTGGGCTGCTGTCTATGGGGTCGCACAGAGTCGGACATGACTGAAGTGACTTAGCGGCAGCAGCAGACTATAGCTTGCCAGGCTCCTCTGTCCATGGAATTTTCCAAGCAAGAATACTGGAGTGAGTTGTTATTCCCTTTTCCAGGGGATCTTCCAGACCCAGGGATCGAACCTGCATCTCCTACACTGGCAGAAGAATTCTTTACCACTGAGCCACCTGGGAAGCCATGACAGTTCTGAGACAAACTATAAAAGGCTAAAAAGTGGGTGGTGGTCCAATTCCTGGGAAATCCCCACCTTTCCCCAAATTAGCAAGGATATTGCTCCCACTTGTTAGCATGTGATGTTACTCAGACCATAAAAACCAACTCCCCTGCCCTGGGGCCACCCTGACTTTCTGAGACAGTCAGCATTCTGCCTATGGTACATATCTCTCTAAATAAACTTGCTTTTCCTTTTCTTTGGCTCCATCTTGAATTCCTTCCTGCAGGAAGCCAAGGATCCTCACTTGATGATCTGCCCTAAGGACTTCTCCAAGTCCCAGGACTTGACATTTCCTTCTCCTGCCATAGTAATGCTTCTGCTGGGCAGCTCATTGTCTTCACTTAGGGTTTTGGCTGATAAACCAAGAAGCCTTAATGGAGGTTTCAGAGGGAAAACAGCACGACAAAAGCACAAGACAGAAGCTCATAAGGACACACTTCATCTCTACTCACATTTCATTTGTCAAAGAAAGTCAAATGGCCAAGCCTGACATCAGTAGGGTAGAAATGTGTATTTTGAAAATACAGAATCATCAAATAATTTGTAATAACTAAAAATATTCACAAAGAAAGATGCCATTTCTTCCTTCTTGGGAGTACTGGTCAGGGCATTTTGTAGACTGTCCTTCAGTTTACGTTTTTCTGATGTTTTCCCTCATAATTAGACTGGGGTTTAGGGGAGGAAGACCACAGAACAGAAGTGTCATTCTCAGCACAGGATATCCAGGGTAGGTACTATCGGCATGACTCATAACTATTAAAGTCAACCTTGGGAAGGGCTTGTCAGATTTCTCCATTGTAAAGTAGCTTGTTTTTCTGCTTTTCTGTACTGTACTCTTTAAAAGGAAGTCATTATGCACAGACCACACTGAAGAAGTAGAGACTTTCGTAATGTTTTGAGGGCATTTCACTCTTTTTATTTGGACTTTTTACTTAGGCATTCACCTGGGCTTCCCAGGTGGTGTAGTGGTAAAGAATCCGCCAGCCAATGCAGGAGGCATGAGACATGGGTTGATCCCTGGGTCAGGAAGATCTCCTGGAGTAGGAAGTAGCAACCCATTCCAGTATGTTGCCTGGAAAATTTCATAGACAAAGGAGCCTGGTGGCCTCCTGGTCCATGGGGTCACAGAGTTGGACACAACCGAGCACACACACACTCTTTTTACAGGTGAGAAAACAGGTTTGGAGCGTTTATGCCCAAGTTAACATAGTTAATTTAACTAAGTGGCATCAAGATTGAAACTCACATCTGTCTGACTTATAAAACTATTCTTTTTACAATTCTACACATAAATTAGCACAAAAATAGGGAAATGGTTAGAAAAATATAAAAATATTTCTATGCGTTTGTTTTAACGAAGCATGTTGAGAGGCAAGGTGTTCCCAGGTGGCTCAGTGGGCAAGAATCCACCTGCCAATGCAGGAGACACAGAGATGAGGGTTCAGTCCCTGGGTCAGGAAGATCACATCAGGAGGAAACAGCAACCCGCTCCAGTATTCCTGCCTAGAAAAATCCCATGGACCGAGAAGCCTGGCAGCTATAGTCCATAATAGAGACACACAGATAAGAATTCCTTAATTTGCTACTCACTAGCATTGGGACAGGAGAGTTATGCTCTTTGAAGTTTATAACACTATATAACACTATCCAACTGTTGTCTTAATAAGACCTAATTATTAACCTTTCTGCAAATGTGCCCTGACTCCATTCTAATCACTAAGCCATTTTTCAAAATTGAAACCAAATTCTCTGAGTGCTGTGAGTGGAAGGTACAGAATGAAGATGATTTTATTTGCCCTTCTTATGGCTCCTAAGCAGTGTAGTGTTTTCCTTTCTTTTTTTTTTTTTTTAAGAGAGAGAGAGTTATAACTCCAGATCTGACTAATAAAGATAAGGCATGTTTCTGTCACAGAAATAGCTTTTGTACAAGTGGGAAACTGTCACTAAGGCTGAGAAGCAGAGCAACAGGATGGTCTATGTCTAGTCGGTGAAAATTGTTTGAGGTTTTTCCTTCTTACCATGGTGATATAATTTAATGTTGACATTTTAAAGTATGTGTCAGGTCCCATATCTAGTTTTCTTTTAAAGTGTCATTGACAATGCAATTCAAAGACAGAAATGACCATGTAACAGTATTTTGTGTTTTCTGAACTAGGATCACATCTCTCTTCTGACAAAAAAATTCAGTTACACAGAATGTACAAAGATAAAACAGAGTTTGTAGACATTCTCTATATTTAACATGAAGATGGAATTCTCTATCCATTTTTATAAACAGAATAGAGACCACTGGATGCCTGAGTCACATATGCATATCATATATTTAACTCTAATCGAATACTGCTCCTGAACATGATTAGTTTAAAAATTCTCAGGTGCAGCAATTTCTAAGTTGACTAAGCTCTTGGTTGGCAATCAGGAAGTTAAGTCATTCACCTCTATTTCTCATACTATAGAGACATTTACATTTTCAGAAATAATTTTCTCCTTCAATTGCTGAAATTATCTGGACTTTCTGAGGCTGTTATGTAAATCCTACACAATGAGCTTTTAGGACAAAAACTGTTTTGTTACCATTGTGTTCCAGCACATAGTACATTCTAGAACACTGTATATACTTAGTAAGTGTTTGTTAAATGAATTGAATAGTGTTTTCAAGAAAGAAGCACTGTGTAAATTTAAGATACACAGTACACAACTACTTCTAAAATGAAAGGTCATGTTTAAAGTCTAAGATCATTAATTTCCTTCAACTCAGAATAAAGCTTATTTTTAAGACAGCAAACATAATAAAACCTGTATTACATAACTTGTGTAATGGCACATTTTCTTCCAAATATCCTGATCAAAGACAAAAACCCTAAACATGGGTATTAATAATTGACTTTTATGAAATACCTTCAGGAAGTCACTAAAATTGTTAACTATTAGGCAACAATTCATATGAACAGAATCTAATTTTTCTTTTGATTAGTCAATTAAATTCTATTTTCTTTATACTAAACAAAATTGGTTGAAGAATAATAAAGCTGATGAGAATATGTTGAGAGATTTACTCTTCTCTACTGCTGCTGTGAGAGCATTTTGATACAATTTTTCTGCAAAATAATCTGTGAATATATACAAAAATCCTTTAAAGAGTTCATAGACATTTTTAAACAAAGGAATTCTCCCTCTTATGTTTATGTAAAATAAATCTTCAGAGATTTTGTCAGAGATTAATGTTTGAAAGTATAAGGATGTTTGTTACATAATAATACTGATCATGAGCAAGTGTCTTATTTAACTGTGCTCTAACAATGGGGGCAATGTTTATTTTTTAATTCAGTGATAATTTTTTATCACAGTTACACATGATCATAATTTAGAGAGTCAAATTGCTGTACAAGACTTATTACAGAAAAAAGCAGAACTCTCACTACCTGTTTTCATTTCTGTTCCCTAGAGGTAGCCACTTTCATTTCTTTTAACTGACTCTTACCATATTTTCCTCCATACTTCCATCAATCTAAAATAAAGAAACAGCTTAATTTTTCAGTTTTAGGCATTACATATTAATTTCCTACTGTGGAAAATTACAAATTTAGGTTTCTTTCACTGCTTCTATCCCCATCCCCAGCTTACACATACACACTTACTCTTTCCCTTCCTCAACATAATTTTGGTTTACCATTACAGTGTGTATAGTATTATGACCTTATAAACATGAGAACTTGCTGAGTCATATTGGGTACCGTTATTACTTTTCCCTTTCTGAACAAATTTCGATTTTCCTTGTCTTTTTTTTTTTTTAATTTTTAGGTGATGCTACTGTTGTCTATTTTTTTTTTCTGTTGTCTATTCTTAACTTTCTATATAGCTATAGTTCACTTTCCCAGTTGTGCAAATCTCCTTTCACTATATACACAGACATTAAGCATCAATATCATCCTCCTAAAAACAAAAGTCATGAGCCTTTGACTTTCCATATCTGCATGGTTGAAGCTTAGCTCTTGTTGGGAGTCTCCAGGGATTTTCTTTCTATCTTTTGCATAAAATTTCTTTTTTCCCTGGGTTCTATGCCTTCCTCTCTTAGTTTTATTTGTTTTGGTAGAACATAGATTCCTGAGGAGCTGCACGTAAAAGGAAAAAATTTTGAGACAGTGCACACTGAAAATTTAAAAATTTTACTCTCATACTTAACTGGCTGGGAATAGACTTCTAGACTAGAAAACACGCACCCTCAGAATTATGATGGCTTTGATCTATTGCCTTCTAGCTTCTAGAACTGCTAATAAGAGGCTCAGTAACAAAGGCTAACATTCTCTCAGCACTAAATATGTGCCAGTCACACATCCATATGTATTTATGTTTATTATCTCATGTAATTCTCACAACAAACCTATAAGTTAGGTATTACTTTAATGTCCTTTTTTACGGGAAACTGAGCCACAGGGTTGCAATGACTTTCCCAGAGTTAGAGGGCCAGTGTCTGGGACTTGAATTCAGCTGAGTTGGATGGCAAGCTCATGCTCTTAGCTTCTATGCCATACTGACAAATTCATTAGTAATCTTCTTAATGAATTGTGAACTTTCAATCTAAGTACTTCTCTTATTATTTTTTACAATTCTGGATTTAGTATTCTGAAATTTCACAATGCTGGATCTTATGGTGTACTTTTCTCATTCCTAATCGTGAAGACACAGTGAGCCATTTTAGCCTGAATATGATGTGCTTCAGTTCTTGTAAAGGTTCTTGAATTATTTCTGTGTTGGTTTCCTCCCTACCTCTTCTTTCTTCTCTGCTTCTAGATTTCATGGACTGGTCCTACTAATTTACCTATTCTGTGCCTATCTTATCTTCCATAGCTTTACCTTTTTGCTTCACTTTTGATAAGCTTTCCTCAAATTTATCATCAAAAATTTCTATTGAATTTTTAATTTCTGCTATTATATTTTAACATCCAAGAGCTCTTCTTTGTGACCATTAAATGCATTTCTTTAAAACATTCTGGGTTCTTTTTTCCCATAGGTTTATCATCTCATGACTCTCTCACATATTCATATTCACATCAGTCAGAATATTTTGAGTCTTTAAAAAAAATTTTATCCAAGTTGCCATTTTTATATTCACTTGTATTTTGTCTGTGTATTATCTGGTGGCCATAGGATATTTGTATTAGAGATTTGACTGGAAGCTTTGTACACGTGACTGGAGCTTGTTGACTGGGTAGTGAAATGCCTGGCCTGTTTCATTAGGGAATTTTTGATGTCAGGGTCTTTCAGCTCAGGTTAGTCTGATTCCTAAGAGAGAAGTGTTCCAGTCTCCTCCCTGAATGGGAAGAATCTGGCTGCCAGCATTTAGAAAAGAGCTTCAGTGTACACATGTATATCTAATGCCCCTGCTTTTGACATAGCACCAATACCTCTGGATACACTGGTATCTTCTATGTGAGGGACCCTCCATTTTACTCTTTCCCTGGATTAAACCTCTAATATCCTTCTGGGGAAGGATAGGAAGAGGAGGAGAAGATATTTCCATGAGTGGTGCAGAATTCCAGATATGGGGCTTCAAAATTATCAATGATTTCTCCAGTTTTCAGCCCCATCTTCTCCGGCACTTTTCGGTGCTCTGTTGAGTTCTGAGGTCAGTAACAAATGGAAAAATGAGTTGCTTTTCAAATTTTCTCACTGTCAGTTTAGAACTCAGCTTTCTTGGATTTATTCCGTCAATTACATTTGTCTATTTGCTTTTTACTGCTCTTGTACTCTTAGTTTCAGGGTGGATAAGCCTTTTCAAAAACCCTCCTTTCAGTCATTTCAGTAAGGTTTGAGGAGTTGACAAAGGCAAAAAATGTGTAGTTGGGGAAGGGCGGTGTTAGTGAGAGCAGTAAACCTTCCATTCCTAAATAGTACCTTCTGTTCAAGAGCTTTAAGCTTGAGTTTCCTCATATGCAAAATTAAGATAATAATACTTATCTCTTAGAGTTGATATAAAGATTAAAATACATTAAATGAGATAAATGAACATAAAATGTTTGGAACAATGTCTTTCACCTAGCAAGGTGAAAGCAAGTTAGTCATTATTAGTACATATTTACATGGTATCTTAAGAACAGAAACATATTTAAATTAATTTTAAAATATGTTTAGAGAGAAGATACAAAGAAGTGTTTTGGAATCCACTGGAGGAAAGATAGAAAGATCTCCCTGCAACTGGAAATGCCTCTGGCAGCTCTTCTTCCTGTCTCCCCTTTCTTCCTGGACACAAAATTGTTCAGTTTCTCACTTCTGCTCCTTTCTGGGTACCTCTTCCATTCCCTTGTTTTTCCCTTCAGACAAGCTTTCTTTGCTTAATGGGCCATCTGCTGAAACTGGCCTCAAGCTCCAGTATAGACCCCTGAATGCCTGATTCGTTTTCTGTTCCTCAATTTCATTTTCTTGGGCAAGGTTGGTGGATTGGCCTTACTTAGCAAAGAGTCCATTCTTGTTCAGTTAGTCAGGAGGTGGTATCATGAGGTCTTAACGTTGTTCCTTGCAGGCTATGGGGTGGGGTGCCATGGAGCGATAAGTAATTCTAGTGCACATGAAGTACTGCTCATAATATAATCTTAGGAGATGAGAGAAGGATTTAAAATGGACATACATATGAATGTTACTAAGTTTAGTATGTGTGTATGAACATATGTATACTAAATACTAATTAATATATGTACACTCATTCAGGAGGTTGTTGAGTTATATGAAAACTGCATGTAAAGTATTTAGCATAGCTTGTGACAGTAAATTCAATAAATGTTTTATGTTATTATTATATTTAAATACATAAAAAAACTGCTATTTAGAAATTCACCAAAATAGTAATTGTGAGTTTTTTCTAGAAGATGTAGTTATGGGTAATTATTATTTACTTATCTACATTTCTTTGCTATTTATTTTCTTCCCAACCCAGGGGTCAAACCCAGGTCTACTCATATTGTGGGCAGATGGTTTACTGCTTGAGACATTAGAGAAACCATTTATTTTCATAATGAACTTGTATTTCTTTTTAAAAAAGTTTTTAAAAGTTGGAGTATAATTAATTTACAATGTTGTGTTAGTTTTAGGTATACAGCAAAGTGATTTAGTTATACATATATTATTCTTTTTCAGATTCTTTTCCATTATAGGTTATTATAAGATATTAAATATAATACCCTGCACTATATAGTAAATCCTTGTTACTTATCTGTTTTATGTATAGCAATTTGTATTTGTTAATCTCATACTCTCAATTTATCCCTCTATCCCTTCTCTTTCCCCTTTGGTAACCATAAATTCTTTTTCTATATCTGTGAGTCTATTACTGTTTTGTAAATAAGTTCATTTGTATCTTTTTTTAGATTCTACATATAAGTCATATCATAAGATATTTGTCTTTCTCTGTTTGACTTCACTTAGTGTGATATTCTCTAGGTCTATCCATGTTGCTGCAAAATGGCAATACTTCACTCATTTTTATGAGTAGCATTTCCTTGTATACCATATTTTCTTTATCCATTCATCTGTCAATGGACACTTAGGTAGCTTCCATGTCTTGGCTATTGTAAATAGTGCTGCTTTGAATATTGGGGTGCATGTATCTTCATGAATTAGAATTTTCTCAGGATATATGTGCAGGAGAGGGATTACAGAATCATGGTAACTCTAATTTTAGTTTTTTAAGGAACCCCCATACTGTTCTCTATAGTGGTTGCACAATTTTACATTTCTGCTAATAGTGTAAGAGAGCTCCTTTTTCTGTGCATCCTCTCCAGTATTTGTTATTTGTAGAGTTTTTTTATGATGGTCATTCAGATTGGTGTGAAGTGATACCTCATTGTAGTTTTGATTTGCAGTTCCTAAGTAATTAGTAATTCTTTAAGCTTGAGTTGGCCATCTATATGTCCCCTTTGGAGAGATGTTTATTCAGGTATTTGGACCATTTTTTGATTGGGTTGTTTGTTTTATTGATATTAAGGTATAAGAGCTGCTTGCATATGTTGGTAATCAATCCTTTGTCGGTAGCATTATTTGCATATATTAATATTTTCTCCCATTCTGTAGGTTGTCCTTTTGTTTTGATTATGGTCTTCTTTGCTATACAAAAGCTTATGTTTGCCTAGGCCCTATTTGTTTATTTTTGTTTACATTTCCATTACTCTAAGATAGGGAACCAAAAAATATTGTTGCAGTTTATGTCAGTGTGTTCTGTTTATGTTTTCCTCTAGGAGTTTTATAGTATCTGGTCTTACATTTAAGTCTTTGATCCATTTTGAGAGTTTTTTTTTTTTTTGGATATAGTGTTAGAGAATGTTCTAATTTTATTCTTTTAAAAAAATTAATTTATTTATTTTAATTGGAGGCTAATTACTTTACAATATTGTAGTGTTTTTTGCCATACATTGACATGAACCAGCCATGGGTGTACATGTGTCCCCATCCTGAAACCCCCCTCCCACCTCCCTTACCATCCCCTCCCTCAGGGTTGTCCCAGTGCATCGGCTTTGAGTGCCCTGTTTCATGCATTGAACTTGGACTGGTGATCTATTTCACATATGGTAATATACACATTTCATTGCTACTCATTCAAATCATCTCTATTGTTTTATCTGGAGCTGTCCAGTTTTCTCAGCACTACTTGTTAAAGAGACTGTTTTCTTTTTATTTCTCCACTGTGTATTCTTCACTGCTTTGTCATAGATTAAGTGTGCAAGTTTATGTATGGGCTATCCATCCTGTTCCATTGATCTATGTGTCTGATTGTGCCAATACCATAGTGTTTTGATTACTGTAGCATTGTAGTACGGCCTGAAGTCAGGGAGCCTGATTCCTCCAGGTCTGTTCTTCTTTCTCCAGATTGTTTAGGCTATTCAGGGACTTTTGTGTTTCCATACAAATTAAAAAAAATTTTTTTGTTCTAGTTCTATGAAAAATATCATTGGCAATTTACTAGGAATTGCACTGAATCTATAGACTGCCTTGGGTAGTATGGTCATTTTAACAATATTAATTTTTCCAGTCCAAGAACATGAACATGGTATATCTTTCCATCTGTTTGTGCTGTTTTCAATTTCTTTCATTCATGTCTTATAGTTTTCAGAATACAGGTCCTTTGCCTCCTTAGGTAGATTTTTTTCCCCAGGTATTTTACTCATTTTGATATGATGGTAAATGGGATTGTTTCCTTAATTTCTCTTTCTGATATTTCATTGTAAATATATAGAAATGCAATAGATTTCTGTATATTAATTTTGTATCCAGAAACTTTACTGAATTCATAGATGAGCTCTACTAGCTTTCTGGTAGGCAAAATAATTCCATAAACCTGTCATTATAAAAAAATGGATATATGAAAGCATAACAGTTGTCTTTATCTCCCAGTAAGTAGATCTTTTACTTATTTGACAGCTTGAAAAATTTTTTTATAAAATAACACTTTCCTTTTTATGTTCTTATTTTTTCCAGTTTTCTAAATTTTTATGGTAAGGTGAAAAACCTGACAGTGTGTGGGTGGGCCTTGTAACGGATGAAGGATTTGAAAATTTTGATTTTTCAGCTGCATGTACCAGTACAGTTTCCCAATTGATGATACGCAGAACAAGAAGTCAGAAATGAAGAGTTGCTATATAGGAAAAACTATGTCTAAATTCTTTATACAAAAATTAAGCATTTAAAAATATTATAGAATTAATACAGTAAGGCATTTAATTGGCCATTGTTATCTTTCTGGCACTCTGGAACTCACAATTATACTGAATACTGTTTTCCTTTTTCAGGGCAACCCATTTTGTTTATCTGAGTCCAGAGTATAAGTGAAAACTCAGATTCTCAAAGCTAGCAAGGTAGATTAAATGTCATCTACTTCAAAATCAGAATTTTTCAGATGAAAAAGGACAGACTAAGAAAGTTTCTCCCTTTTGGGGTGATTATAAAACTAGTAATAAACAATGGTGTCAGATATTTTCAAATTTTAGCTTGATACCCTCTCTGCTGCAAGTGTTTCCTACTTACCTGTGTTTGTTCATCATAAACTTCTAGGTCATCACCCACCAAGTCAAGTCATACTGTCTCTGCTTTTTGAAAGTGTCTATTAAGTCACAGGGGATCTTTGTGGCAGCAATAGATTATAAAGGTTAATTCTTAATTTAAAGACTTATTACCAAACTGATAACCACAACATTTTAAGTGGGAAAAGGAAAAGGCCTACACCATTCAAGTTATATTTACTTACAACAAATGTGTTTCTTAGGGGGAAACAAAACACAACCAAATAAATGCCTATATTATCTGCTCTTATAAAATTGTCACTGACTCAGGAATCATTTCCTTTTGTGTTGGGCCTTATAGGAAACTCAGAAGCAAGTCATTAACAAACACATCTCTAGCAAGATCTTTCAGCAGCTTTTTTTTTTTTTTGGTAATATCATTGCGTCTCAGTTTTGAGATCTCTGCCCACCTTCACTTTTCCTTTAAATTCATTTCCTTAATCATATCACTTTTACTGACATTGTTTCATAAATAATTTCAAGTATTTTTTGGAATAAGGCATTATAAAGACAAACAAGTGAAACAATTTTTGTACGCTTTATTCAATGTACCCTCTGGTATAGGTATATATAATTTTTAAAAAACTTGTTCCATTTTATTGAGTAACGAGTCTATTTTCATGTTTATTCATTGTTCACTGTAGAAAGGCCCCATATTACCCGCTGTGAGGTTATGAAATAAAATTAATAATTTTAAGACTTAGAAAGTTTTTTAGCTTATAAATCAGCACTACCCTTGAATCTCCATTCAGTCTAATTAAGGCATATCTCTTTCCATAGTTTTTAATAGAGATTTATAATCAAAGTAGAATTTATATAATGTTATGTGAAAGAAAGAGACATATCAGACATACACACATATATACACATACATATCTTCAAAGATGGTCTCAACTTAACTAAATAGGAATTACATAATTTGTATGGGTTGGCCAAAAAGTTTGTTTGGGTTTGTCTCTAAAATGTTATAGAAAAGCCTGAATGAACTTCTTTGCCAACCCAATATTTATGCAGGCATCTCACTGGAAAATTACCAAAAATTATCTAGGTATCAGAGGTACCCAGAAAAATTTTTGGTTAGTAGTGAATGCTCAGATTAAATCACCCACTGATACCTTTTCTAACCCACTAGTTCTCATAATAGAGACTCATCAATGGTTACCATGTCTATTTACTTATGTCAGTGGAACATAATGCATATTGTGACATATCATTTATTTATAATTGTGTGCATTCTGAGATTAATATATGAGAAAATTATAACCTTAATTCCAGGCAATGTGTAATTTTGCAGTTCTTGGTGTAAAAAGATTGATGAACTTCTGTGTATGTAATCATACCATTAACATATCTATATGGTATGGCATAATAAGGAATATGATTCCTGTATAACTCACAGGTTATTTATATATCTACCTTTGTATGATATACATTTTGTATATATATGTATATGGTTTTTATTATATATAAAATATAGTTTATATTACTTCATTACCCTTGAAGTATTTCCTATTCATTATCTTATTGAATCCTTTAAATAGTCCTACAAGTTTCAGTTTTGACACTGCTTCAAATGTATGGAAACTGAACTTCAGGGAGATCATGGGATAGAAGGTCACACAGTAGTAAAATGATTTCACAGTACTGTATGACCAGGTGGGCAGATCTCCTCACTCTCAGTTCAGGGTGTTTCTAATGCAACCATTATAGCTTCCAAGCTTCTAAAAATCAATACCAGCTTCTCCTCAGATCCCCACATAGCTCCTTATGAACCTGACCTCATCCTGTTCTATCCCTTATTAATATTAAACATCAACAGCTGAAGCAATGGAGGGGTTTGCATATCCATTCTTTACTACCAGTGTTCCCACACTGTACTTTCATTGGGTGACTATCAGACCCCTTTTCAAAACATTAAGGCCTGGGATTTCTTGGAGTCTTGTCAAACTCTCTTACATATTTAAAACTTGCATAGATACTTTTAGTTTGCACAGAGGAACTTTTCAGAAAATTCCCTTTACACATCAAAACATCATCTAATACAACATAGTTTTGTATATGAATTCAAAGAACAAAATTCTTTTGAAATAAGGTGGGCTTAAAGCTAAATAAAAATATGAAGTAAATACATTTATAAAGAAAAACTACAATGTTAATAGGTATTTTCCTTTGAATTAGAGCACTCTAAGATGTTTTTTTAACATTTTTACTTATTCCCTTGAAAATCTAAGTCCAGCATCTCAAATTTACATCTAATTAGAACTCTTGAATTTCTTCCCTTCCCACCACACAAACCAGATAGATGCCCTCGGCTCAGCTTTCACTAATTATTAATGATCTCTCCATTCTCCTTTTGCTCAGGCCCAAAACCTAGGAGTCATCCTTACCTCTTTTCTTTAGAGCAAAATACATCCTGAATTTGACCACTTCTGATAAGCTCTATTGCCATCTTCCAAAATCTTATCTAGATTTACTTCAATAGCCACAGATTAGCTTCTCAGTTTCCATTCCTGCCCAGTCCTTCTCCCCACCTGACTCCCTTAGATCAATTCTTCACACCACAGCTAGAATAGCTTTATTAGCACACAATTCAGACCATGTTGTTCTGCATTGTTCTCCAGTGGCTTCCTCACACCTTTCCCTAGGCTGTGTGAGATCTGGTTCTTCCCTACCTCTCCAGCTTTTGACCATCCACGTCTTACACTTGTTCATCTTTGAAGTGATCATGATTGTTCCCACCTTTGCATTTGTTAGTCCTCTTCCTGGCACACACTTGTCCAGGTCCCTTCAGATCTAGTTTCTCAATTCATCCCTGTCCCTACACAAAGTCAAATTCTTAGAGAGATTCTTCTGATTCTACCTAGAGTATTACTCCTTCAACTCTCTGTTCTTATCTGTTTTCTCCTCCTGCTTTATTTTCCTATCACTACCTCACTTCTACTGAATGTATATACATGAAATGTATATCAGTTCAGTTCAGTTCAGTCACTCAGTTGTGTCTGACTCTTTGCAACCCCATGGACTGCAGCTCGCCAGGCCTCCCTGTCTGTCCATCACCAACTCCCAGAGCCTACTCAAACTCATGTCCATTGAGTCGGTGATGCCATCTAACCATCTCATCCTCTGTCATCCCCTTCTCCTCCACCTTCCCAATCTTTCCCAGCATCAGGGTCTTTGCCAATGAGTCAGCTCTTTCCATCAGGTGGCCAAAGTATTGGAGTTTCAGCTTCAGCATCAGTCCTTCCAATGATTATTCAGGACTTATTTCCTTTATGATGGACTGGTTGAATCTCCTTGAAGTCCAAGGGATTCTCAAGAGTCTTCTCTAACACCACAGTACAAAATCATCAATCCTTCAGTGCTCAGCTTTCTTTATAGTCCAGCTCTCACATCCATAATATGACTACTGGAAAAACCATAGCTTTGACTAGACAGATATTTGCTGGCAAATAATGTCTCTGCTTCTTAATACGCTGTCTAGGTTGGTCATAACTTTTCTTCCAAGGAGTAAGCGTCTTTTAATTTCATGGCTGCAGTCACCATCTGTAATGATTTTGGAGCCCAAAAAATATAGTCTCTCACGGTTTCCATTGTTTTCCCATCTATTTGCCATGAAGTGATGGGACCAGATGCCATAATCTTAGTTTTCTGAATGTTGAGTTTTAAATTCTCCAAGCCAGGCTTCAACAGTATGTGAACTGTAAATTTCCAGATGTTCAAACTGGATTTAGAAATGGCAGAGGAACCAGAGATCAAATTGCCAACATCCATTGGATCATCAAAAAAGCAAAAGAGTTCAAGAAAAATATCTACTTTAGCTTTCTTGACTACGCCAAAGCCTTTGACTGTGTGGATCACAACAAACTGTGGAAAATTCTTAAAGAGATGGGAATAACAGACCACCTGACCTGCCTTCTGATAAATCTGTATGCAGGTCAAGAAACAACGGTTAGAACTGGACTTGGAACAACAGACTGGTTTCAAATTGGGAAAGGAGTACGACAAGGCTGTATATTGTCACCCTCCTTATTTAACTTATATGCAGAGTACATCCTGAGAAATACTAGGCTGGATGACGCACAAGCTGGAATCCAGATTGCCAGGAGAAATATCAGTAACCCCAGATATGCAGATGACACTGCCCTTATGGCAGAAAGTGAAGAGGAACTAAACAGCCTCTTGATGAAAGTGAAAGAGGAGAGTGAAAAAGTTGGTTTAAAACTCAACACTGAATGTATATGTGTACATTTATAATCTGCCTTCCCCTTAAGATGTCAGCTGCACTGAGGATAGGGGCGATGTTGTTAAGTGCTTCATCACCAAGTTTACAGCAGTTCCTGCTCCATAATTTTCTTTCAAGTTATAAAGCAGTACTTTATAATCAGAAATAAAATACATACCTTTGACTAATCATGAGCCAAAACCCCAATTATAGACTGAGAACATTCTGCAAAGTACAGCTTTGACAAAGGAAAAGAATGACCTGTCAGGAGAATTGAGAGGTTAAGTGAAGAAAGTGAGAGTTGAGCTCCTGACCTGAACCAAGGCATCACAGAGCTAAGGGGAATAGAAATAATGGGAGAAGGAAAATAAGACTGCAATTAAAAATAGAAAGGTCACTGAAGGCCAGCTTCCGCTTCCAAGTGACTAAGTGCCAGAGAGAACCAAATTCTATAATGGGCTGCGGCGAGAGGTTTGGCACCTGGCACTGGGATGCCAAGGTTATTATTCTGTAACAGAGCTCTGTGGATCCTTTAATGATGACAGAAGGCACTCTGTTAAAAGGTTAGCTGCAGAGGGCATTTGAGATGGAAAGTGAACAGCAAAGTGCATGACACAGTATAGCTTAAATCTAACAACTGCACCTGCAAAAGACTGAAATGTTTGTTGTGTGGAAACTGTAAACAGAACAGGCACCTGAGACAAGGCCCCACCTGTTTTCAATGATCAGGTTTACTAGAATCCAAAATGAAGTTAACTCTAAAATATCCACAAAAAGAATACTCCAGGCCAGAAAGAAATGGTAAAAGGAGAAGAAGACAGGGGTTCCTATGCATATGCATAGTCAGTTGACCACCCTTATGCACATAATGTTGTAGGGGGAAACAAGAAGAAATCTGAATGGAATCAGACTCTTTCTTTCTTTCTTCCTTTTATTGTATCTGTATGAGATAATGGACATTAACTATACTTATTGTGGCAATCATTTCACAACATATGTAAAGTCAAACCTTTATGGTATGCATGTGAAATTCATAAGATGCTATGTCAATTATAAAAACAGAAGAAATAGTGCATAAATTCTCTCTCTCTCTCTAACATGGTTTTATACAAGATGAACATATCTATGTGGAACCAATATAAGATGTATTAATAACCATCTGGCAGGACTGTGAATCAAAGTCAGAATACCTGGAGTCTAGAACAAGTTAGATCACAGATTGATCCTATGTGAGTCATTTCACTCCCGTAAGCTTCACTTGTCTCATGAGTAAAATAAGAGAATTTAACTAGACAATTCCAAATTGTGGGTGTGCTCATCACTTTTTCACATTTGACTCTTTGCAATCCCATGGACTGTAGCCTGTGAGGCTCCTCTGTCCATGGAACTTTCCAGGCAAGCATACTGGAGTGGGACGCCATTTTCTTTTCCTGGGTTGTATATGATGGCTAAAGTCCATTCCAGTTCTTACAATCCCTATCACTGTAACCATTGGTAATGATTTGAACTAAATGAAGTACATCATAAGCTCCTAAAAATTGAGTCACTTCCCTATTCTGCATGTACTTAATCAAATATCATTCATTCCTCATCCATGTATCCTTCATACAGTGAACATTTATTGAATTACTATGACATGCCAAGCACCACCCTAGGAATTTCAACAAAGTCCTTGTCCTTAAAGAATTCTACTGAAAGTTTGACACTATAGTTTTAATTTAATTTAATTTAATTTAATTTTATTTTGACACTATAGTTTTTAAAGGTTAGTTTGTTTTCAAGACTTAGATAGGACTCCTTTAGTCAACAGAGCAAGACTGGTTAATTTGCCAAGATGTAGATTTCTGTATAAATGTATTTGTATCTGTGTTCTCTTATGAAACAAATATTGGAATTTATTTGCAGTTTGTATACATGCCTGTACCAAGTATGTATATACATGTTATACATACCCCTGTTTTTCCAAGCTACTGAAGTTGGCTAACTATACTGATAGTGATAAACATGCTATTTCCAGCTCAGTCCCACCAAGTGCTTCATAGTACTCTAGCCTCTCTTAGGCTCCACACTTGTGTGATAACTACTGCTTGTGCAAACAACTGCAAGCGTCGTTGTGTTCACATTGAGGTGAGCTCACTGATGGCTTGCCACAGGCAGAGCCTCTTCCCAGAGAGTTAGGTTTTGCATGAGCCCCAGTTAAGAGTCTGTTCATTTCTGACACTGATGCCTGTTTATTAAAGAACGAATTCATTTTTTATTTTCTGCTCTCTTGAGGATGGTCCCCATTGCTTGAGACTTTTTTTTGTTTTTAACAGTCATCTCTGGAAATTCATCTTCTTGTTCTTCTGGTTTGACCACATATCCCTACCATTCACTCACTCAGTTTTACCAGGACTTTATGTTTCACTCTGAAGCATTAGTTAGCAGAAAAATAACTGACTCTTAAACAGCCAAACAAGACTATTTTGGAATTTGTGTCTCCTTTTTTAAGAAATGTAGACAGACACCCCAAAGGTCCTGTGTTCTTTAACACAACCACCACCTACTAAATAAAAAACTCACACTTATTAAAGAGCCAGATGGTTATTTCCTCCTGTTCTGTTCCACCGAGTAACCTGGAAATATGTGAACTTAAAGATAAACCTAAACTTTTAATCAAGAACATCACTATTTTTAACTTAAAAAGAAAAATATACAAATATTGAATAATAGATGAATTATTTTAGCATAAATCATATTTTTCTTATTATTTTGTGAGAGATGCTTAACATAGCATCCCCCAATCACTGACGTGGAAATGCACTGCTCAGCTCTGCTTTCAAGGAAGGACTTGCTGTCACATGCAGGGAATGTGATCAGCAGGGAGCCTCTATCCATCTGTGTTGGCAGCAGAGAACCCAGGGTGCTGCTCTCCTCAGGGCTGTCTCCATCCAATGACTCCACAAGGCAGGGCGTAAGTGGGCAATCATCTTGGCCCAAGGTGGGACATTCAGATGGGCTTAGATCCCTCAGGAATAAGGGTTTGGGTAATGCTACCAGTTATGCTGTAGAGAAGAGTAGATGTAGTACTTAAAGTGAGGAGATCCTGGAAACTAGAGTGGAGGATGGAGACTGTGGGTACCAGTTGTTGGCACCTACTTTAGCTATGGCAGCTACAGTTCGTACTACTAATGTCTCTTTTCTAAGTTTCTCTCAGGAAAGAGGTCCATCAAAATCCCTGAGAATCTGCTGCCAAAACAAGTGGAGAAGGAGATCTAGGAGGGACTATGATAAACACAGAAATGAGCTGCCCATATCCTTCTTCCAGGGATGAATTTCTTGCTGTAGGAAGAATGCCTTGCTGTAGGAAGCAATCAAGAGTAGAAAGCCTCAAATCACTGGCTTCTTCAGAGTTTGCCTCAACTGCAAACAGCCAGGGCCTCACTCTTCCTGGAAAAACTGGAAGCCAATGACTGAGCAAGTTGGGAGAATATTTCTGCATAATTCAGAATTCCTCTAATGGTCAATATTTGCTCTGGAGCTCCACAAAGTTGGCAGAGATCACACCATATCTGTATCATGATCTGAAATCTCCCCTTGCCCAATCTTGCTTTCTCCCCCTTCCATTTCTTTCATAGACATTGTGATATCTAAGGACCTGCTTCTTGGGAACACAACCAGTGGCATTCACCTTTTTTCCCACTTACATGTAACAGGGCCTCTTACTTTGACCTCCTCACCTCTTATGTTAGTAAGACAAGAAATGGAAGTGGTGGCCAGCGGCACAGAGACCTGATGGTCAGAGTCTGAGGTAGTGGGAAAGGGCAGGAATAAAATTATTCTAGTGCTTTTTCACTTTTCTTCTCAGCCCTAAGATACAGGTCCCATCATTAATGGCATGAGAGACACCCACAGCTCGATGTACAGTCAGTTTTATGTACAGTATACCTTGCTGCTTATGGTAATAGACAAATCTTCAAGAAATGAAATGTTCTGAGGGTACTGATTAGTTAAAGGCATTTTATAATAACTCCTTTAGTCAACAAAATAAAGGTATTTTAGCCTATTTCAAAAACACAGATTTCCATATGTTAGAATTATATAAATTATATTTAAAAAAAAAAAACTAAAATAAAACAGCTATTCTGACTGATGCTACCTCAAGGTTTGGACTGAGGAAGGTAAGAAAACTGATCTTTTGTTGTTGTTTACTTGCCTAGTCATGTCTGACTCTTTGTGACTCCATGGACTACAACACGCCAGGCCTTCCTGTCCCTCACTATCTCCTGGAGTTTTCCCAAGTTCATGTTCATTGCATTGGTGATGCCGTCCAGCCATCTCCTCCTCTGAAGCCCTCTTCTGTTTCTGCCCTTGGTCTTTCTCAGTATCAGGGACTTTTCCAATGAGTCATCTGTTCACATCAGATGACCAAAATACTGGAGCTATGGCTTCAGCATCAGTCGTTCCAGTGAATATTCAGAGTTTATCTCCCTTAATATTGACTGGTTTGATCTCTTTGCTGTCCAAGGTACTTTCAGGAGTCTTCTCCACCACCACAGTTCTAAGGCATCAATTCTTTGTCATTCTGCCTTCTTTACTGTCGAGCTCTCACAACCATATGTGACCACTGGAAAGACCATAGCCTTGACTATACGGTCCTTTGTCATCAGAGTACTGTCTCTGATCTTCAACACATTGTCTAGGTTTGTCTTAGCTTTCCTGCCAAGAAAATCTGCCTGTCTTCAGATTTAATGGCAGTCCCCATCCACAGTGATTTTGGAGCTCAAGAAGAGGAAATCTGACATTACTTCCACCTTTTCCCCTTCTATTTGTCATGAAGTAATGGGGCCAGATGCCATGATCTTAGTTTTTTAATATTTAGTCTTAAGCTGGCTCTTTCACTTCCTCCTTCACCCTCATCAAGAGACTCTTTAGTTCCTCTTCACTTTCTGCCATTAGAGTGGTATCATCTGCATATCTGAGGTTGTTGAGGTTTCTTCTGCCTGTCTTGATTCTAGCTCATATCCAGCTTGGCATTTCTCATGATGTCCTCAGTATATAGGTTAAACAAACAGGGTGACAGCAGACAGCCCTGTCATATTCCTTTCTCAATCTTGAACCAATCGGTTGTTCCATACAGGGTTCTAACCATTGCTTCTTTACCCACGTACAGGTTTCTCAGGAGACAGGTAAGATGGTCTGGTATTCCCATCTCTCTAAGAGCTTTCCACAGTTTGCATGATCCACACAGTCAAAGACTTTAGCATAGTTGATGAAACAGAGATAGATGTTTTTCTGAAATTCCCTTGCTTTCTCTATAATCCAGCGAATGTCAGCAATTTGTTCTCTAGTTCCTCTTCATTTTCTAAACCCAGCTTGGACATCTGGAAGTTCTTGTTTCACATAATGCTGAAGCCTACCATGCAAGATTTTAAGCATGACCTTACTAGCATGGGAAATAAGTGCAATTGTCCAGTGGCTAGCATAGTCTTTGGTATTACCCTTCTTGGGAGTTGGGATGAGGATTGACCTTTTCCAATCCTGTGGCCACTGCTGGGTCTTCCAGATTTGCTAATATAATGAATGCAAAACCTTGTTGGCATTATTCTTTAGGGATTTGAATAGTTCTGCTGGAATTTCATCACATCCACTAGTTTTATTAACAGCAGTGCTTCCTAAAGCCCATTTGACTTTGCTCACCAGAATTTCTGACTCTAGGTAACTAACCACACCATCATAGTAATCTGGTTCATTAAGATCCTTTTCATACAGTTCTTCTGTGTATTCTCTCCATTACCTCTTGATCTCTTCAGCGTCTACTAGGTCTCTACCATTTTTATTCTTTATTGTGCCCATCTTTGGGCAGAATGCTCCCTTGATGTTTCAAATTTTCCTGAAGAGATCACTAGTCTATTCCCTTTTGTTGTTTCTTCTGTTATTAAGCATTGTTCATTGAAGAAGCCCTTCTTGTCTCTTTTAGCTATTTTTTGGAACTCTGCATTTAATTAGATGTACCTTTCCCTCTCTCCCTTGCTTTTCACTCCTCTTCATTCTTCTGCTGT
Source organism: Odocoileus virginianus (assembly GCF_023699985.2). Taxonomy (NCBI): domain Eukaryota; kingdom Metazoa; phylum Chordata; class Mammalia; order Artiodactyla; family Cervidae; genus Odocoileus; species Odocoileus virginianus. The sequence goes on along the minus strand of NC_069677.1, from coordinate 28,542,627 downwards.
TTGTAAAGGCTCCTCAGATAATCACTTTGCCTTCTTGCTTTTCTTTTTCTTTGGGATGGTTTTGTTTGCCACCTCCTGTACTATATTACAGAGCCCTGTTCATAGTTCTTCAGGCATACTTTTAACTAGATCTAGTCCCTTGAATCTATTCATTACCTCTACTGTGAATTCATATGGGATTAGATTTAAGTCATACTTGATTGGCCTATTACTTTTCCTGGTTTTCTATAGTTTAAACCTGAATTAACACCACCCTTATGGCAGAAAATGAAGAATTAAAGAGCCTCTTGATGAAAGTGAAAGAGAGTGAAAAAGTTAGCTTAAAGCTCAACATTCAGAAAACAGAGATCATGGCATCCAGTCCCATCACTTCATGGCAAATAGATGGAGAAACAGTGGAAAAAGTGGCAGACTTTATTTTTGGGGGCTCCATAATCACTGCAGATGGTGACTGCAACCATGAAATTAAAAGACGCTTACTCCTTGGAGAAAAGTTATGACCAACCTAGACAGCATATTAAAAAGCAGAGACATTACTTTGCCAACAAAGGTCTGTCTAGTTAAGGCTATGGTTTTGCCAGGAGTTATGTCTGGATGTAACAGTTGAACTATAAAGAAAGCTGAGTGCAGAAGAATTGATGCTTTTGAACTGTGGTGTTGGAGAAGACTTGAGAGTCCCTTGGACTGCAAGGAGATCCAACCAGTCCATCCTAAAGGTCCTGGCTGTTCACTGGAAGGACTGATGTTGAAGCTGCAACTCCAATACTTTGGCCACCTGATGCAAAGAACTGACTCATTTGAAAAGACCCTGATGCTGGGAAAGATTGAGGGCAGGAGGAGAAGGGGATGACAGAGGATGAGATGGTTGGATGGCATCACCAACTCAATGGACATGAGTTTGAGTAAACTCCGGGAGCTGATGATGGACAGGGAGGCCTGGCATGCTGCAGCCCATGGGGTCACAAAGAGTTGGATATGACTGAGTTACTGAACTGAACTGAAGCCTGAATTTTGCTATGAGAAGCTGATTATCTGAGCCACTGTCAGCTCCAAGTCTTGTTTGTTCTCACTGTATATAGCTTCTCCATCTTTGGCTACAAAGAATGTAATCAATTTTATTTCGGTATTGACCATTTGGGGATGTCCATGTGTAAAGCTGTCTTTTGGGTTTTTGAAAAAGAGTATTTTCTATGACTAGTGCATTCTCTTGGCAGAATTCAATTAACCTTGACCTGCTTCATTTTGTTCTCCAAGGTCAAACTTGCTTGTTACTCCAGATATATCTTGACTTCTTACTTTTGCATTTTGATTAGTTAAAGATATTTCATAATAACTCCTTGTCAACAAAATAAAGGCATTTAAATCTATTTTTAAAACACACAGATTTTCATATGTTAGAATTATATAAATTATATTTAAGAACACTAAAATAAAGCAGGTATTTTGACTGCTTAAAGACTTGGGCTGGGGGAGGTAAGAAAACTGCTCTTAGTGTTATCCAGAAATGTGTTTTTATTAATAAAAGAATATTTGGACTTCCATTCAACAGTCTCTGTACATTTAAGATAGCATTCCTTTCTCTTTCCCAACCATTTAACCTATCCCCACGCCCATTCTGTTTATGGCATTTACTCTTTGTTTAATGGGAGTTAGCCCTGCCCCCTTGGCCTGACACACAGAATTCTGGAAAGTGACTTAAGTGCTGGCTTTGCCTCAGGACCTGGACAAGGAGGAGGAGGACCAGGCCAGCTGGTTCTTGCCTTTCTGTGGTGTGGCTGAGAACCACACAGATGGAGAACAGCTTCTCTCCCCCTGGGCTTTTCCACTTCTACAAAAAACACTCCAAATGAGGGCTGAGGAGGCTAATCACCTCCGCTTGTTTGTTTCTTCACCTGTACATTGAGGACCTTCACAGGCACAGGCTTCCTGTGAAGTTTCACTGAGACGGCAAATAGGAGAAGGTCCAAAACAATGACTGACACAGGAAAGCTGCTCAAAAAGTGGGTGTTTGTTCAGACATGTGTTCATTTATTCCTGACCTTCCATCAGGAATCTGAAGATATCATAAATACTCATGTCTGAGTCCGTGTACCTATGCAGCCGGCAGAGTAAAAGGAGAAGAAATCGTTTAGGAGACAGGATTTCCTTATGGATTTAAGCTGTTTTGCCTCTACTGCTCTGCTCTAAACTGTCCTCCCAGCCCAATCCCTGGTGATCCCAAGTTCTCCATTATAATAACTCCAAGATGCCCTAGTTCTAAGGGGATGTGTAAAAAGCACTCAAATAGCCTACTCTGGCTTTAAATGAAAACAAACCATGAAAACAAAAAATGTTCATAGCTTTTGAGTATTTGGATGCCACCTACTATAATAAAAAACACAAAAGGCTCACTGGTTTGCCAAATCTACTAATTACTTTTTATTTGCCATTTATTGATAATTTACTATATGCTGGGCACTGGCACTTTATATACATTCTTTCAATTCATCTGTCATATAACATGCAGGATAGATTCTAGAGAAGTTGTGTATCTGCCATGAGGTCCTGAACTACCCTGCAGGTGATTTTCTATGAAGTTGATGCAGGTTCGGCTTTAGCTCCTTTACTTCAAAGACTCTGTGAGAAGTCGTAGCATGCATTCATATGGTCATGTTTTCACTAAATCATCAAAAGTAAGGAATTTTAATAGAAATCAGTTAAGACTATTTTCTCTTTCCACTACAACTTCCTCACTATCACATACTCTCTCTCATGGGATTGGAATGGCCATAAACTTTTTGGGGAGATGGATACAGGCAAGTTGAGAGCTGTACTTAATTTGGGACTTCCCTGGTAGCTCAGTGGTAAAGAACCCGCCTGCCAATGCAGGAGACTCAGGTTTGATCCCTGGGTAAGGAAGATCCCCTGGAGAAGGAAATGGAAACCTACTCCAGTATTCTTGCCTGAGAATTCCATGGACAGAGAGGAGCCTGGTGGGCTACACAATCCATGAGATTGCAAAGAGTTGGACACAACTTAGCAACTAAACAACAACAAAGGAACAGAGGAGAGGTAAGGTTTAAGGTCTATAGACACAAAAGCTAGTTTATGGGAAATGCTTCCAAATCTTAAATTCACATATAGGAGGATGAATACAGGTTTTCCCAAATTTGGCAAAAACTCTACAAATCTATATGACAATATCAATAATGACTTATGAAGGCAAAAGTCATTTTTCTGAGCAATTATTTAAAAAGTTCATAGCAACCATGCTATACGAAGGATTGAATTGCATTTCTATTCTTATAATAGAAAATGATATTGCTAAACTACTGTATAAGAAGAAATGGTTAGAGTTTGATTTCCTACAGAAATGTAGGAAAGAAAGCATTATGGAAATCACATAGTATATATAGTTGTTAGATAGTAAAAAATAATATATATATATAGTTATCTTTCTGAAAATTGTAACTTTTTTGGCATTTGTTAGCTTTAAATTTTTCAAAATGTATTATGATTTTGTTCAAAATAAAAATTCACATTTGTTCTAATTTTAGTTTCATATTTTGTATTATTTTTCTTTTTTCCCATTTTTTAATGCATAAATGACAAGTAAAAACTATACAATTTGATGTTTTATATACGTATACCTTGTGAAATCACTGCTACAACCAACCTACCTGACACAGCTACCATTTTCTCTGTGCATGTGTTGTGAGAACACTTAGATTTAGGCTATTAGCAAATTTCAAGTATACAGTAAAGTATTGTTAACTGTATTTGCATTGCTGTATAATTGTCATATCTGCCTGTTGAACTGACCTCTTAATCATTACATAATTACTTTCTTTGTCTCTAGAGGCAGTTTTTAACTTAATATCTATTTTGTCTGATATAAGCATAGCCTCTCTTCCCATCTTTTTGATTATCATTTGTATGGAATATCTTTTTCAATCCTTTCACTTTCAACCTGAGTCTGAGATTTGAGTCTTCAAATCTAAAGTGAGTCTTTTGTAGACTCTGGCTCTTTTTTAAAAAATCTATTTGACTGCTTTATGCCTTTTGATTAAAGAATTTAATCTATTCAATATAATTATTGATAAGTGAGGACTTACTATTTCTGTCATGTTAATTGTTTTTGGTTTTGCAGCTGTTTAATTCTTCTCTTCCTATCTTGCTGTCTTCCTTTGTTATTTGATGATTTTTTTTTAGTGGTGATATGCTTTGATTCTTTTCTTTGTATCGTTTGTGTACCTATTACAGGTTTTTTTCCTTTGTAAATAGCTCCAGGCTTGCATAAAATATCCTGTCGTTATAACTTCCTACTTTAAGTTGATAACAACTTAAGTTCAATTGCACTGCAGATGTTCACAGTGTGAATGCTGCGGGGAGTAAGTTACTGCCAAGGGGCTCTTTCTTGGTGTCAAGGTCAGGGACGAAGGTATATGCACAGTGGTAGCAATGCTAGCGTCTGGGACATGGGTGTCCATGCTGTGGCACCAGGACTGCGTAGACTGCAGTGAGGGAGAGTAGGGTGTGGCAGCTCTGGCCCTAGAGGGATGCAGTGACAGCTCTTGCTTAGCAGGCGTACAGTCACACACAGCTCTTGCTTAGCATGACTCTAAGAAGCTCTGTCAGCTGGGATCAGCGTTCTTGGTGGTGAAGGTTGCTGGGGTCCCTCTGGTTTCCTTTACTCCCACGAGAGAGTTTTCAGTCCAGGGGATCCCTTTTGGCCACAAGCTGTGCCAGGATGGAGGATGCGGGGTGCAGGTAAAATGCTTTCCAACGCAGCCATCCTCAACTTTAGTGCTCAACTATTCTACTACAGTTTCTTAACTGTAGTCCATAGCTCTCCAGAGCTGTCTTCATCTATAGGTAGTTGTTAAATTATTGTTTTTGTGAAGGCATGAGACCTATGAGTTTGCTATCTTGCTCATGTCACTCTTTATATTATTCTTCTTAAAGTGGGATTCTAAAACTGGATCAACCCTGCAGCTAGTAAGTGGCAGAGTCAGATTCTAACCCAAGTCTGTCTGATTTCAAAACTACTACTTGCTGTAGTTTTTTTTTTTTTTCTTCTCATTCTTTTATAGCTTAATTCTGTTCCTCCCTGAACATCTCTTCCATGATCCTCTGCTTTTTCCTTCCACTGAAACCCTACCCCATTGCCAGAAAAAAATATTGGGTCACTCTTTTTACTTTCTCCCCCAAAGTGAGATGGTGCTTTCTTACTAACAATTCCATTTCCCTGACAAGTCTATTCCCTTGAGGCAACCCATTATGCTATTTATCAAAATTCTCAAACCCAGGATAAGCTGGTTATTCCTTCTTACCATCCCCAGATATAACTAACCTGTACGACAACCTCCCACCTCATCTCACGGTGTCCTCTACAGCTACGTCCCTTGGTAACTTTGGTATCTTCCCCCAAAGATACTGTGGCGTCACAGTTCCTTGACCTTTTCAATACACATGGCTTCATCTCCAATTTAAACCACTCACAGACATGACCACATCCTGCATCTTAGCTTCCCACAAAATAGCTCTATATTCAAGATGTATGAAACTAAAATTTCCCTTCTACTTCTATGCTCTTTTTGATTCTTCATTTATCCTAAAGCTATGATTTACCTTCTTAGAAAAGGGCAATAGGCAATAAACTGGTTCATTTTGTTCCACACTGGGTCTTGCTGACTCAAATCTATTAACTCTTAAATCTACTTGGTATTTTAAAAAATCATTCACATTTGTCTACATATGACATTTTCGAGAGAATCTTTTCTCAATTGTTTTTTCCATCATTAAATATAATTTATTGCTATTCACTTCCTGAACAAAACCTTATCACCTACTTTACAGGAAAGATTGAGGACCCCAAGTTATATGATCTCTCTCCTTGCCAACAGTTTGCTTTTACAAGCTCTTATTTGATCTCCATCTCAGAGTAAGAAATTCTTTTTCAAGGCAGCCCTGCAAAGATGGCCCCCAATCCTTCTAATGTTATCTCACTCTTTCTAATACTTTGCACCATCTATTTTTATTATGTCCTATTGTTCCTTCTCTCTGTTTTCTATTGTTCCTTCTCCTATCCCTTTATGTCTAAAATGTGCTTTCGATCACTCACTTAAAATAACTAACCAACTTTCAGTGGCATCTGCTAGGATTGAAGGTGCCTCTTGGACCTTAAGGGTGTCAGTATTTCCAAATCCTAATTAAATATCAAGGAGGATACAAAAGTTGTTAGGGGAGATTTCAACAAGGTTCCAGAGTACAGAGGAATACAAGGACTGACACAATCTTTAAGGTAAGAATGGCAAGTAATAGAAATTCATCAAAAGTTGGGATGATTATCTCCACCAATTTTTAAGTTTCAGGACATAGATCTGGGTCATCAGGAAAAAAGGTGCCAAAGCTGCTGCAGAAATTCCTAGCTGAGAAAGATTACTGGCAATCTTCTTGAACCTTAGCCAAGGTATACAAACCCCTTTGGGGAAGAAAGCAGGCGTAGGAACAGAAGTAGCACCATGCACAGGTGTCTCCATCTTAGAACACATTTATGGTTCCATATATCATGTTCAAAAAGTTGTAACTAGAAGCACATTTGAGATTCATCTAGTCCAGAGGTGAGTAATAGCCTTGGACTCTATTCTGCTCATTGTTGATAAGCCTTCCTTGGATCATACTGTATTTTTCATAAAAATTGTACCAACACATTAAAATCTAAAGGTAACTTAAATATCATGTTTTGGTTCTCAGGAAGATTTGATAGCAGGAGCTTGAAATTTCAGCATGGCAATCCTTGGTTGGATCTGACTAATGGCCACCGCTTTAGACGGGGTATGTGCTCTTCAGTTTGGCATCATCATTCTCATTCACTCAGGAGGCACTGGCATCTGAATTTCCAACTAACAGCTTAGTCCAACGTCCTAATATTACAAATGATGAAACTGGGCCCTGAGAAGTTTTCATGGCACCTCCAAAGTCACAAAAGCTAGTCAGAATCTGTCGCACTGATTCCATGTGCAGTGGCCACCTGCAATGTTGCTTCACAAAGCAGCTTTAGGCTAACATTTTTGATGTGCAGAAGCAATGAGCTTAATCCAAACAGAAATACAAAACTCAGGTAACACGTTTTGCCATTATTAGCTTTCTACCATCCTTTTGGAATAATGCAATTCAGTCAGGAAGTCTTGTCACTGGGCAAATCAATAGCTCTGACCTACTTCATTATGTAACTTGCAATTGTGTTTCCATTATAAAACTCATTATCTAGTAAGGCAAGAAAAAAAATCCTCACTTACCTTTCTTAGAATCCTTTCTCAAACACCATATGCTGTTTGAGGTCAGGGCAACTTTTTGGCTTTTGATAGGACAAGGAAAATTTAAAAGAATATAACTCTGATTCTATAATAAATTCTGTTAGTAAAAACCTGAATTGATGTTTTAGATAGCATTATGTATGCCATCCTGGGAATTCTTTATTTCCTTAGCATCTGTATACATTTTATCTGTATTTTGCTGCCAAAACAGGTAAAAACAAGGGTGACTTCTCCATTCCAAATCATGACATAGGATACATCTTTCCCTTCCACTCCTCTCCCTTCCCTTCCTTTTTCTTCTATGCATTTCTTGTTCTTTCCTTTCTATTCCTTTCCCTCTTTTCCATCCTTCTTCTTCTCTTCCCTCCCCTTTCTTCTTTAATCATTTATTAGTTCCTCACTGCATGCTAGTCATTGTATGGGGAAATTCGAGGTGAAAAGTCAGGTGAATGAATGCATAAATGATTATACTGAAGTACAAGATATGAGGTCTTCCCAGGTGGTGCTAGTGGTAAAAAACCTGCCTGCCAACACAGAAGATGGAAGAGATGCAGGTCTGAACCCCAGTCCAAGATCCCCTGGAGGAGGGCATGGCAATTCACTCCAGTATTCTTGCTTGGAGAATCCCATGGACAGAGAAGCCTAAAGAGCTACAGTTCGTGGGGTCACAAAGAGTTGGACACAACTGAAGCAACTTAGCACACAGCACAAATAAGACATAAATAGCATACACGCTTAGCACTCCATCCTCTTCCTTTAGCTCCCCATACCACACATCAAGTAGACTTTCAAACAACACTGGCATCTTTGCAACACTGGTATCTTTGTTGGTGGGCTGCCCTCAGGCTTCCAGAACACACTATGCTTATGTGAATCCAAGCCAGAGGTGCCTGTACAGGTACAAGAGTAATTGTAACCAATGACTAGTTAGTGTAGAAATAAAAATACTCATCTCAGATCCCACTTTCTTGTCTGTGATAATTCTGAGTACTAAGTTTTGAATGCTTTTCCAGTTTCCCTGTGGGATAGTAATTACCAGTCACCCATGACAAGAGTTGACTTAATAACATATCTCTTAAGGGCTGCCTTCCCTTCCTTGATTTCTTCCTTTCTTATCTATACATGTTCTTTGCACCTCTCCAAAGACTGCTTGACTCAAATCCCATCTCTGTTAGTCTGCTTTGAGAGAAACCCAGACCAAGATAGAGTAACTTATAACACTTGCTTAGTGGGAAACAGATCATTACCAGACCAAAGTCATATGAGAACAAGGAGAAAATTCTGTCTGGCAGAGTTAGATATCAATTTGAGGTGATATCTGAACCAGGGACTTAAAAAAATAAATAAGAACTTGCCAATTGGAAGTGATAAGATTCAATAATACTGGCAGCTATACACTGTACATCTGTTTTCTCCTTTGATTCTTAGAAAAGTTTTACGGGTTAGGTGCTTACTAATATCCTATTTCTTACAATTGAAGAAACTGGGACTTAGATTAATCAGTTTACATAAGGCTAGTCTGCCTGTGAATGGTAGGGCTAAGATATAAATGAAGTACCATATGGTTCTGGTGACTCTATGGTAACGTGTCTGCCTGCAATGCGGGAGACCCATGTTCGATCCCTGGGTTTGGAAGATGCCCTGGAGAAGGAAATGGCAACCCACTCCAGTACTCTTGCCTGGAAAATCCCATGGATGGAGAAGCCTGGTAGGCTACAGTCCATGGAGTCGCTAAGAGTCGGACATGACTGAGCGACTTCACTTTCACTTTCTTTTTCACCATATGGTTCAACAGTCACAGTTCTTCACAAGACTATACCACACAGTAGGAAGAAAACAGGCTTTCCAAGCAAAAGGATCTGAGCTTGGATCCTCCTTCATATTAGCTGTGGGTCATTGAGTGAAAATTAACTTATAAGTTTGTTTTCACCACTGAAATAAGACATAATTACTCTGAAGAAAGCTTTTCTAAGCAAAGTCTAACTGAATATAATATGTAAACTATCCACTACAATGCTTGTCATCAGTAGACACTCAGTAAATAGAGCAGTAGTTGTTGTCATCTGTCATCTGGTATGATTATTATGGGTAAGTGAAACTGTTCATGTGAAAATTTTATGTGTACTCTGAACACCAGCCTCTATTACTTCACGATATACTTTAGTGTGCCTAGAGTACAGTGTTCATGGTGAAAAGTTGTGATAAACGGGGTTACAATGGAACGTCAGGACCTGTTATTTAAAAGATATGTATGTCAAGCTGAGGTTAACTTTGTCCTAAAGGAAGCCATCAGATGACATGTTTACACCAGCATTTTGGGGACAAGTAGGAATGGAATTGAATTGTTCCGATGTGTGTGGGGTTTTTTAGTGCGGTGGCTAAGATGAAGTCACTAAGAATGATCAGTTAGAGGAAAGTGAGTGTGAAGGCAGAAGGACCTTGTAGTAGACATTTGGGATGTGTTGTACGATTTTTTTTTCCCATTCATTGGTCTTCAACAAAGCGCAAAAAAATTACTGAATGTGAGTAAATTCAAAGATTATGTGTGAGAGAGACAAAAAACGAGAGAAACGAAGTAGTTAAAGGAAGGAGAGAGAGAAAGATACCTTAAAATAGCAGCCTCCCCTTCTCAGTCAGCGCCACTCAAGGGTAATGCCCTCAGATTTGCTCTGGACACTGAAGATGTACCCACTTGGGGTCCACAGTAGGGTACAGACATTCCAAGTAACACTACTCATTTTCCTCTCAGGCTTCTATCCTTGACTATTCTTGTGGAACGGGAATCTTCAGTCTAGTTCACTTGATTTCCAACACTGACCTAGTCTGTAGCTTTGGCTTGGTTTGGAGCATGTTCCCCTGAGCCTCAGTTGGCTCATCTATAAATAGGCAGTAATAACTATCCTGCTCTCCCCATAGGAACAAATGCTTTTTCACTCCAAACAAGGCAGTCTCCTTTCATTTAAAAATTATTTCTTTGAGATGAAGTATTCAAAAAGCTAAATCATTACTCAAACTGTTTCTTTACCTATAAGTTGCAATCTCTACTTTCCTATTTAATCTTGTGGTAGAAGTCAAAAAGACCATAAAAATCACATAATTCAACTCCACTGAAACATTATTTTTTTTTAACATGGGTTTTAGGAAACAAGTTACTCAATTTTGGCCCTTCCAAGTTGGTTACCTGTCCATGTCCAGTTTTATTACTCCACTTTTTAAAATGATTTTAAAATAATAATTTTAAAATTATGGCTTTTTAAAGCCATAATAATAGTGATAACTTCATCTGGTTCATTTAGTTCTCCTTCAGTTTATATCACTCTGCATCTTTTACCAGCGCTGGATTCTGGCACCTCCAAAATGCTGAAGGGGATGGTTCTTGGCCTCAGGGCTTTTACTTGCACTGTTCCATCTTGACCTCTCAAAACCCCTTTCTTTCTTTCAAAGTTCTGCCTAAAATAATAGGGGAGACTAATTAGGGAAAACATGGGGATTCTCTGTACTATCTTAACAACTTTTCTGTTCATCTGTAACTACTCTAAAATTTTATTTTTCTAAAAATTTGATAATTCCAATTTGAAAAATCGTGTATACAGAATTTATATGTGGATGCTAGTTTGTGTGTGTGTGTGCAAGAGAGAAAGAGAGAGTACCAATAAGAGGCAGAAATTTGGTCTTAGCTAGCCTAAAAAGGAATACTTTAAAGTGAAACTGAAAAGCACTCTGGTTAGTCTGGCAGTAATCCAAAGGGTCAGCCTTTTCTCTATGGGAGTTAATATCCAACTCTGGTAGGCAGCCTCCAAGAAAGCCTCCAATCATCCACATTTTCTGGTATTTACTCTGTTGTACTGGAGAAGGAAATGGAAACCCACTCCAGTATTCTTACCTGGAGAATCTCATGGACAGAGGAGCCTGGCAGGCTACAGTCCATGCGGTCACAAAGAGTCGGATACAACTTAGCGAACGACTAAACCACCACCACCACCACCCTCTTGTATAAACTATTTTCACTTGAAATCAGGGCTGTCTCTAGTGACCAGTAGAACATAGTGGAAATGGTGGTATGTGAGTTCCCAGACAAGCTCATAAATGATGCTGCAACTTTCGCCTTTGGTTTCTTAGGAATGAAGGAATCACTCCAGGGGAGTGGAGGAAACCTAGACACCATATCATGTGGGAAAGTCTTCACAGAGAGAAACCAAAGGCCCCAGCCAACTACTAGGACTAAGCTGCTAGCTATGCAAGTGAGTTTCATCACATCTTCTACTTCCTTCAGATACCTGCAGCCAATTTGACAGATGACTGCAAATGCATGAGAGACTCTAAATTAAAGAATGGCCCGCTAAGCCCTTCTTAACTTCTTGATCCACATAAGCCAGGAGAAAAAATAAATCACCATTATTGTTTTAATGTATTAAGTTGAGTTGATTTATATGATGCAAAAACTAAAGCATCAGTGGTAAAGAACCCACTTGCCAATGCAAGAGATGCAGGAGATGCAGGTTAGAACCCTGGGTCAGGAAGATCCCCTGGAGTAAGAAATGGCAACCCACTTCAACATCTTTGCCTGGAAAATTCCATGGACAGAGGAGCCTGGTAGGCTACGTTACATGAGTGAGTCAGACAGGACCAAGCATGAAGAAACTCAGTATGTGCCAGGAATTCCACTAGGTGCTTTTGCAAACATTATTTCTGTAGCCAGTCTTTTGACATGGACTTATTTATGTTCATTTCACAGATTTAAACAAATTCAAAATCAAGATAATTTAGGGTGGAAGCAGGTAGGAGAGAAGGAAGGAAGTAGGACAAAGGAAGAAAAGCACTATTTGGATTAGAATTGGTAAAGAGCTTTAAAGTAAAAATGGATTTGCCATGACAGGCAGCTGGGAACTCACTGCCTATTAGTAATTTATTTGAGTCCAGCTTCATTTAATGAAGGCTAGCAACCCTAAAAAATAATGCAAGTGAATCTATATATTAATACAAAACAGAGACAGACTCACAGACATAGAATACAAACTTATAGTTACCAAAGAGGGAAGGGAAGGAGAGAGAAATTAAGAGAATGAAATTAATAGATAAAAACTACTCTACATAAAATAGATAATAAACTAGGATTTATTTCCCTGTATAGCATAAGAAATTATATTCATTGTCTTATAATAACTTGTAATGGAAAATAATCTGAAAAAATGTATATATTTATATATAACTGAATCATTTTGCTGTACAACTAAAACTAGCACAATACTGTAAATCAACAGAAAAGTAAAACAAAACAAAACATTCTGTTGGCATATGAGTGACTGGATTAAACCAGAGAGAAAATACAGGTAACAGTGAGTCAGTCAATGCCTAAACTAGGATGGTGGTTATAAAAATATTTTGAACTGATAATATCTGCTTCTAAGAAATTATTTATCAAGTTTAAGAGTTTGGTCCTTCTTCAAAATTTCATTAATAAGATCTTTTCTGCCTTTCCTTACCAAGAATTCTCATTCATGCAACTTTTAAAGCTCCAGGAACGTCATAAATATTCACATATACAAACAGAGTACTGATAGAGTCATGTAACTGCATGCATGAGTCAACACCTTGGAATCTATTTCCATAATCTTCCATTTTTAAGCCAAAGAACAGTTTGTTTTCTCATCCGCTCAGTAAGGTATTAAAAGTATGATTGATTAAATCCTTTTTTTGGTTTGCAACCAGTAACAAAAGTGTTTCCAGTTTAAAAAAGAAAAGCATAAGATTGAAGAATGAAAGTTTCTTGCATTAAGAATTATACCATAACCTATAATTGTATCTCTGGATAGAACTTCTTTTTGATAGATTATCTACCTTTAGTTAGTATCTGAAGACATCAATTCATGTGGTCTTGAAAGGACACCAAATGTTTATTTTCACCATTTAGATAAATGGTCATATGTCCCTTTTTAAAAAAATGTATCTTTTTACCAACTGCTTGAAAATGATGATCCGTGACCTGATCTCAGAAACATTTCTTTGAGAGGTACTTATTTTGGCATATCATTTTGGGATAATTATTGTAAGCTTCAGAATCACTTAACATAAAAATTTGACTTAATCTTTATTTCTTTTATAATATATACCCCAGTTCTGAACTATGTAACTATTTGACTTTCATTGTTAACTATTATAATTGGCCTAAAAAGTCACCAATGCATAAATTTATGAATTAGTTCACTTGGGAAGCTCTTAGCTTTCTGGACTGTTATATAATATATAGTGCCAGTGGACAGAATTTTCCCAATCAGAGTTATTATTGGAAAATTACATATAAATGAAAAAATATGACTGTGAGATTTAAGATGCTATTTAAAATGTCTAGTGCTTTTTGTGAAAAGCTTGTGATAGAACTGATAGGACCTTTGACTTATAAGCAACAAGCCTAACCAGTTGTAAAGGTAACAGTAGCTACTATAGAAGATAAATCCCCATATCTCAGAGGCTTAGCATGAGAGAAGTTTATTTCTCACTTAGAATATCCTAGGCAAAATCCTTATTGACAAGTAGCTTTGTACCAAATGGTCCAAGGACCCAGATTTTTCTATCTTGTGGCTCTATAGCTTCAACTGGGGCTTTCAAGGTCACTCTGTTCTGTACATTGCATCGAGCCAGAAGGGGATAAAAATTATGCATGAGAGACTTTATGGACCAGTTGTTTCATCTTTGATTGTACCTTATTGGCCAAAATTCACTCACATGGCCACATCTAACTAAAAATGAGTCTAAAAAATATAGTCTACCTGAGTGTCCAGCAAGAAGAAAGATTTAGCTACAGCAGCTAGCAATTCCTACCATAAGAGCTAAATGCTTTATTCTTTTTAATGTCAGTCTTAGAATATGAGCACAAAATTTATGTTTACCAATATTTTGGGTAATACAAAACCACCAGCACTCTTTTCTCCAAGCGCTCTGATTTCTCATTGGCTTTAGGGAGTGAGAATGACTGTTACTCTGATTTCATACTGGTATTGACATAATTATCCATATTTATTCATTTATTTATTTTTATTTGGCTAAGCCATATAGAAGGACATGGCAACCCACTCCAGTATTCTTGCCCGGGAAATCCTATGGACAGAAGGGCCTACGAGCTAGAGGCCATGGGACTGCAAAGAGTTGGACACAACTGAATGCATTCACAGCAGTGATAGTAGTAAGCCATATAATCAGGAGATTTTGATTTGTAAAGTGACTTTCATGTATCCCACTTTATCATTACTGACCTAAGTAGAACCAAAGAAGTGATTTATGATACCAAATTATCTTCTTGTGTGGATCACTGAAACCCTATCCTCAATCATGATGATACCAGACTTGATAAGCTCATTCTCCTCCCCTTTCCTTTTTAAAAAAATACCCTGATAGCTTTTTTCTTCTTTTCTGCTTCTCAATAAAACTCTGGAAATCTGTGCTATAATTAAAAGAAACAGCATTCTCTGGTAACGGGAATCATGGGAATGTTCTCAGACCAATTTGTTTCTCAGCTCAAGTTAACCGTTAAGAAGCTGTTTTTGGTACAGAAACTCTCAAGGGAAATCAAGAGAACCTCAGATACTTGTTCAGAATTTCCAGGTTAAGTGGAACAGGGAATCCGTGACAAGAGGCTGTGCCACCTGCAATCTGATGAACAGCTGGAGGCCCCCAAACTGAAAACACCTTCTCTATGCATTCACTAATTGCCCCTCCACAAATACACACAAATCTTATTCCAACTCAGCCAAGCAAAGAATCATAACTTTAGAATATTCCATTTCCTTATGATGTTAACATTGCGGTTTAAGATTACATAGACTATTATTGAGAAATAGAGAAGAAAAGTGTCCATTATATACTATGTCAAACAGTTCTTTATTTTCTAAGTAACCTGAGTAATAGAAGTTAGTCCTTAGACCATCCTGACCACAAAATACTTCCTAGAAGTGCTATAGGACCTTTTGTCATAGCACTCAACTAGTAATTTTCATTTGTTGCTCTACATTAATGATAATTAATGAAGCTTTCAAAAGGAAAGACAGGCAATCTTATCATCCTAACAAATTAGCTGTTTCCAACTTTTCTAATTTATTTCTCATCCTTACTTATGTGTATTTAGGGTCTTGTTATTGCTGTTAATAATGTCCTTGTTAATATCTTTTAAACTTTTTACTTCCTTTAGTCTCCTACAGAGCCTGATTTTGAATGTAGTATGTACTAATAAACATTTGTTGACAAATATTTATTCATCTCCAACTATGTACTAGATACTGTTCTGGGTCCTGGGAGACAGTGAGAAATGAGAAAAATTCTGCCTCAAGTACCTTATGTTCTAGGAGTGAGGATGGGGAGATAGACAATAAGATTTACATAAAGACACAAGTTAGATAATGGGATAACTATGGGGAGCTGAGATTTGAATGGTGAGAAAGAGGCGGCTGTGTGAAGACCCAGGGATGAGTGGTTAGTCCAAGCAGAAAACAACAGCTAAAAAAGGTGCGGTATGTTCCAGGTACAGCACAAAGGCCACTGTGGCCAAAATATAGTGAGCGAAGAGAGAAAGGGAAAGAGGTAAGGTGGAGAAGTCAATAGGGAACTTCGGAGTCCCTGTAGATATTAAAATTTTTATCAAGAAGCCTTAGGAAGTTGTTAAACTGAGGCATGGTAAGATCTAATTTATGTTTTGATGACTCCAGTTTCCATGTGGCAGATATATAGAAAGGAGGAGTCTGGGTTGGCAGATGAGTCTGGTTTTAAACTAGTACTATACTGGGGGAGATATTGAGAAATGCTTGGACTCTGGGTATATTTTGGAAGTAGAAGCAATAGGGTTACCATGAATTAAATGTGTGCTACAAGGAATTAAGTGGAATCAAGGAAAACTCTTAGGACTGTGGTATCATTTATCATGATAAAGATAATTTGATTATATTTATTCAAACATTTATTAAATGATTACTTTGTGTCAGACTCTGTGTTAAGCATTGTGAACAGGAAGAATTCCCTAAGGAATTCTAATCTAAGCAAGAGTGCTGAGGGCTGGCATTAAGGCAGAGGAAGAAGGATGAAGAGGAAATGACAAATTTAAGACATATGTGGGAGGTGGAATTGGCAGAATATGGTGCCTGATGTTAAGAGTGAGAAAAGATTCTAGGATGATTTGAAAATTTCTGATTTAAGTGGGTAGATGGCAATGCCATTAACATAGAGGGAATACATGTTAAGAAATGTTTGTGGGTAAAGTCCTTATTACATTAATAATGAAACTTAATAATTACCAATCACTTCTTCTGTATCCAGCACTGTGCTTAATACCTAACACAAATGACCTCATTTAATTGTCAAAGCATTATTGATACACAATTATTGTCCCCCCTCCCTTTTTTTCAGAGGATTTTTCTGGGAATTACGGAGATTAAATAACTTGCTCAGTGCTGCATATGTAGTCAGTAGGGGAGCCAGGTCTTGGATCCATGACACCAGTATTTGTAGATGTTGGATTTAAATTGCCATAGATATCCAATTACGGGCATGTTGTTCATTTATAAACATGGATCTAGAACTTGGAAAGTGACTTGGATAAACAGATTTGAGAACTGGCAGCATAAAAATGATTGTTTGATTCCATATCCAGTTAGTGGTTTCCTCCTTTCCTGCCTGGCTTTCCTTCACTCTAATGTGATTCCTGGGATCACCTTCCAAATAATCTACTTACAATTGAACCCTCAACCCAGAGTCTGCTTCTGAGGGAATTCAAACCCAGACAGAAACTGCCTGAAGGTAAATAGAAGCTGAAGAAAAAATGGCACAATATCTTTCTTAGGAGCTTGGCTATGAAAGCAGGGAAATCAGTACGGGTTACCACAAGACAGTGTAGGAATAGCTTTTAAGAAAGGGAAAGAGCTAATTTTATGTGCTAGGAGGAAAGAGTTAGTAGTAAAGGAACATTGAAGAGGTCCTGGGGAAAATTCTGTTATTTTCTGTGAGGTTGAGAAGTTCTCTGCTCAGAGAGAGTGGTGACAGAGAAAAGGTGAGGTGGGGTTTTCAGTGGTTGATGAGGGGTTGAAGACCACAGACTTTTGGTGATATCAGTCTAAGTGCTTGCATGATTTTTGCCATCAGAGCTCAGCACTCAGAGAGCAGAAATGGAGAAAATGATGACAAGAATAACACAAAAATGGGTTAAAACTTCCTAGAACTGACATCTTTGAGTAATCCAAGTGTCCAGAGTAGGAACAAAAGTGTTCAAGTGAAAGTGCAACAGCCTAGGTACTTCCAGCAACTCTAGTTCTTGCTGACCTGGGCACAGACCACTTTACTGAGACTTCAAAACCCCAACCGTCTCTACTTGGTTTCCTTAAGTCCTTTTTGCCTCACCAATTTCTGACCTACAATTTCCCTGACCTTCAGACTTCATGAATATTGTTGTCATTTTTTTTTTAAGTAAAATTAAAGTAGTTATGAAGTCACTGAGTTGTTAAAGCTAGAAACAGTCCCAGAGAAGTACTCACTTGCCAAGATTATAATACAAGTTAGTGGGGAAGGCACAAGGCAGCTTTTTCTATTTACTATACTGAGACATCTTACGTAAAGGTAGGAAAAAAACAGGCAAGAGCAGAGAGGGGAACAGGAAAAAAGCAAAGTGGTTGGGTTTTGTCCATTTTAAAAAATTTGGAATTTGCATTATACTTTTCTTAATTTTTGCCAAGTATTTTTATTCCTACAATTTATTAATTTGATTTCCATCAGAGACCAAATAAGTAATCTAATAACCCTGGTTCTCTCACAGGGACCATTATCACTTTGTCTTTCAAGGAATGACTTCCCTTCAGCTAAAAGGATGGAGTTATGCAGTGGATGAGATTGCCGTGGTCAGTTTAGAGCCCACTGTCCATGACTGAGAGGCCCTCCTTCTCTCCTGAGGAAGACCTCTGTACTCAGCTCTGTCCCAGGAGCCAAAGGGGGCAGGAGATCAGGCAGGCTAATTAACTCAAATCTCTCCCTATGGCTGTAGAGATCATTAATCACAGAGCCACCACATGGCTACTGATCTTTTAATAATGATTTTAATTTGCATACTAAGCAAACAGTCTCAAGAATGTTGCTTTGGGAAGAATTTGTGAGCCATGCCTAGGCAGGTTATTTCAAAGTCAATTGCACTTTAATACTCTTTTTTGAAAAGTCACTCTTTCATTTTGACAATTTCATTTTGTAAATACCATCACTGGGCTGTCATTTGCTTGGTGCTGAGTAAATTAATCCCAACCAAGCATGTATTAGTTTTAATAAAAAAAGAAAAAAGGTTAAATTTAAAATTGTTTTTAAGATTGTAATGGTTGTGGGATTTCTATCGTGGCCCACAGGCTAAGACTACTCAACCAATGCAGAGGGCCCAGGTTTGATCTCGAGTCAGAGTACTACATCCCACGCGCCACAACTAAGACCCAGTGCTGCCAAATAAATTTTAAAAATAAATAAATAAAAATAAAATTGTGAAATAGTCTGTGTTTTAGAACTAGAAAGGACTTTAGATATTAGCTACTCCAAGTGATTTGCAAATAAAATTAAGATCCAGAGATGTTAAGTGACTCACCAGATGTCACAGAGCAACTGACTGGCAGAGTGGAACTGGATCAAAAGTCTGGTATTTTCCCCTCAAACTATTAATGAAATTAGATAGATTAAGATACCATAGTGCTTCCAAACAATATAGTGTTTTTTTCAGAATTAATTAAATCCTACATAGTTGAGTGTATCTGCATTTCCAATTAGACACTTGGCTCACAATAAGCATTATTGCTGTCAAAAGCCATATCATCTCAAGCTAATTTTCTTAATTTGAAAGGAAAATCTACTTACTTGTTTTTCATTAAGTAATAAAACTTGTCTTGCACTAATGTGACCCAAAAATTGTAATCATGAAAAGAAACAGCTTAACTGCACTCAGAACAGTACTTAAAAGAAACAATTCTATCTCAAAGACTTTGGAGTGTAATGTATAGGGAATAAAGTGGCCTACCTCAATAAAAGATAAGATGTTCCAAGTGATTTACAAAGTTACAAGTGATCTCACAGCTACTTGCACTATTATAAATTATTCAATGATGTTACTATCTTTTTATAACTTAAGACACAAGGTTGTTATGTGACGTGTTCAAAGTGACACAGCTGGTTGGTGACCCTGCCTAGATTAGAACTTCGGCTCCAGGTCTCCCGGCTCTCAGTTCTCCAACACTACAGTAACAGCCCTTCATTGAACTAAGTGTGATGTTATGGTCATTCTGTGTTCTGGATATTGGCCAAGTGATCAGATGTTCACTCACTGAGTATAAAAGGCACTGCTAAGTTCCTTGATTAAAGTTTATTCTCTGTGAGAACTGGGACAGAGAGCATTACTCCCTACTTCATCAGATTCCTCCTAACTCCTGTGTAGACCCTGTCAACTTTCTGATCACTGCAGGGCCACCTCCATGAGGGAGGACCACATCCCTCTTTGGAAAATGCCCTTTTTTCATATTGTTAAGAAAAAAAACCCCAACAATAACAGGTCCAAAATGATGTCACTCATGCTAAATAAAGTCCATGATACCAAACCTAGATTTAACACCTATTAAAAATATACTATAATCGTAGTTTCAACTTTCACCAGAAATGTAATCTTAATCACTCTGGTCAGCATCAGTGAGATAATCTGTCACATGGGCCCTCTCTATCTCACCTCTGACCCACCAGGGGAAGAAGAAGCAATCTGCCTGATAAAACCTGTACAGTCCCTTTCAGTTCAGTTCAGTTCAGTTCAGTTCAGTCGCTCAGTCGTGTCCGACTCTTTGCGACCCCATGAATCGCAGCACGCCAGGCCTCCCTGTCCATCACAAACTCCCGGAGTTTACTCAAACTCATGCCCATCGAGTCGGTGATGCCATCCAGCCATCTCATCCTCTGTCGTCCCCTTCTCCTCCTGCCCCCAATCCCTGCCAGCATCAGGGTTTTTTCAAATGAGTCAATTCTTCGCATGAGGTGGCCAAAGTATTGGAGTTTCAGCTTCAGCATCAGTCCTTCCAATGAACACCCAGGACTGATCTCCTTCAGGATGAACTGGTTGGATCTCCTTGCAGTCCAAGGGACTCTCAAGAGTCTTCTCCAACACCACAGTTCAAAAGCATCAATTTTTCTGTGCTCAGCTTTCTTTACAGTCCAACTCTCACATCCATACATGACCACTGGGAAAACCATAGCTTTGACCAGATGGACCTTTGTTGGCAAAGTAATGTCTCTGCTTTTTAATATGCTATCTAGGTTGGTCATAACTTTCCTTCCAAAGAGTAAGCGTCTTTTAATTTCATGGCTGCAATCACCACCTGCAGTGATTTTGGAGCCCCCCAAAATAAAGTCTGACACTGTTTCCACTGTCTTCCCATCTATTTCCCATGAGGTGATGGGACCAGATGCCATGATCTTAGTTTTCTGAATGTTGAGCTTTAAGCCAACTTTTTTACTCTCCTCTTTCACTTTCATCAAGAGGCTTTTTAGTTCCTCTTCATTTTCTGCCATAAAGGTGGTGTCATCTGCATATCTGAGGTTATTGATATTTCTCCCAGCAATCTTAATTCCAGCTTGTGCTTCTTCCAGCCCAGCATTTCTCATGATGTACTCTACATATAAGTTAAATAAGCAGGGTGACAAACAGCCTTGATGTACTCCTTTTCCTATTGGGAACCAGTCTGTTGTTCCATGTCCAGTTCTAACTGTTGCTTCCTGACCTGTATACAGGTTTCTCAAGAGGCAGGTCAGGTGGTCTGGTATTCCCATCTCTTTCAGAATTTTTCACAGTTTATTGTGATCCACACAGTCAAAGGCTTTGACATAGTCAATAAAGCAGAAATAGATGTTTTTCTGGAACTCTCTTGCTTTTTTGATGATCCAGTGGATATTGGCAATTTGATCTCTGGTTCCTCTGCCTTTTCTAAAACCAGCTTGAACATCTGGAAGTTCTCGGTTCATGTATTGCTGAAGCCTGGCTTGGAGAATTTTGAGCATTACTTTACTAGTGTGTGAGATGAGTGCAATTGTGTGGTAGTTTGAGCATTCTTTGACGTTGCCTTTCTTAGGGATTGGAATGAAAACGGACCTTTTCCAGTCCTGTGGCCACTGCTGAGTTTTCCAAATTTGCTGGCATATTGAGTGCAGCACTTTCACAGCATCACCTTTCAGGATTTGAAATAGCTCAACTGGAATTCCATCACATCCACTAGCTTTGTTCATAGTGATGCTTTCTAAGGCCCACTTGACTTCACATTCCAGGATGTCTGGCTCTAGGCAAGTGATCACACCATTGCGATTATCTGGGTCACGAAGATCAGTCCCTTTAGACCTCCCAAAAGATAATGTCCTGTCCCCAAAGAATTGTTTCTTACCTTTGGCTAATGACTTCCTCGCCCTACCCTCCTTTCTATAAAAACTCCCATGTTATATAACTTCTTGGAGCACCCTTGCTGCTAGATGGGATGCTGCCCAATTCATGAATCACTAAAGTCAATTAAATCTTCCAATTTAGTCTGCTGAAGTTTGTTTTTTAACAACACTCTGTGAGCAGCACCACTGATGGCCTAAGAACATGCTCACTAAGGACAGTTAGAGGGTAGAATAAAACCTTTTTAAAAACAGTCACGCAGCATTAACAGATAAAGTGAGAGGAGTGTAGAAATGGAAAGATGCACAGAGATGTGAAGGCTACAGCTTCTGTGGCTATAGCCCGAGCAGTTCTGGAATGAGAACAGAAACTGCTCAGGGAAAGGTCCTACACTTAGGAGACAGCACACTTCTCTGCCCAGGGACACTCCCGCGTCACACACCTGTTCAACATGCCAGACAAATTCGAGATGTTTTGCTCATACTCTTCATTCCAGGTGTGCGATGAGAGAAGGGGCTTGTTTTAAATCCTTTGTAGTCTTGTCAACTCGGTCTGATTCCAAAGATGCTCAAATTGTGGTACATACTCCTGTGGCTTCTGTTAGTGCTCCTTCATCTTCTAAGAACTCAATCATACCCAACCTTCTCTCTGTAACAGAGTTGGTTTCATGATGATCAAGAGGGAAGGGGTAATATAAATGGGATAATCTTTGCAGCATTCAGCTGTGTTTTCATGGTGTTTTCCCCTACTTGTGATGACCTTACATTCTAGTGTATGCCTACTGTCTCCACATAATGATCAAGAATATCCTTTCTTACTCTCAAAGTGTCCCTCTTTGTAACAATATGTTATTTGGTCAACATAGGCATACTTTGTAAATGAATTTGCAATTTATTTGAACATACTGTATAACATATTGATTTTCCTATGTCATATATTCAATAAAAAAATTTATTGAATGTTTACTACACATAAAATATTAGTTTAGAAGTTGTAATGCTAAGTGTAAATATGGTTCCTCTTGCCCAAATGTTCATTATCATGATGAGACATAGACAATGAAATAAAAAAATCAATATCATGATAAATAGAATTTATAAACAAGGTTTCAATATTGTGCTGTGGGACAATGAGGAAGAGAGGATCCTAGGAATTGGGAAATTTTAAAAGATGAGATTTAAGCAGGCATTCCAGACAGAGATAGTAAATGACAATAATAACACTAACAGCAAAAACAATAGCAGTTATAATTTATTAATGCTTATTATTTTCCAGGAATCATGAAAACTGCTTTATAGATATTCTTTTTAATCATATCTAATTTATACAAATCTGATTAAGTCATAATTTCTATTAAGTGTAATCTACATTATTGATGTTAGAATCCAGGCAGAACACATGATTAGAAAAGTTGGGAGATGTCTTGCTATTGAGGACCTTGAACACCCAGGTGAGTATTTGAGATTTCAACCTACAAGCAGCAGAAGCCATCTCAAGTGTGGATTTCAAGTGGGAACATGATCAGATGGTAACTGTAGAAGGATGATCAGAGGGCAAAGAGAGGTAAGGCTCTCTAGAAGGTTATATTAACATTGTGTATATAATGAGGGATTGAAGTAGGTGAGGGGTAATAGAAATTACGGGAAAAATTTGAGCCAACTGCAAAAATGATATTAAAGTTATTTTTCAGTTTAATAAGATATGAGATTTTCTTGTTTGTTTTAATATACTCTAGTAAATTCCTAATTCTTAGGATAAACTGGTAATGTGTGTGGAGAAAAGAGTTGTATTTGAAATTACTCTCCATCTTTCTCCCTTTCTCCCTCCATTCCTGTTTAGCACACTATGTTTTAAATTATCTTTGAGTTCAGTCAGTTCAGTTAAGTTACTCAGTCGTGTCTGACTCTTTGCAACCCCAGGGTCTGCAGCATGCCAGGCTTCCCTATCCATCACCAACTCCTGGAGCTTACTCAAACTCATGTCCACCACATTTGTGATGCCATCCAACCATCTCATTCTCTGCCATCCCCTTCTCCTCCTGCCTTCCATCTTTCCCAGCATCAGGACCTTTCCAATGAATCAGTTCTTTGTATCAGGTGGCCAAAGAATTGGAGTTTCAGCTTCAACATCAGTCCTTGCAATGAATATTCAGGACTGCTTTCCTTCAGGATTGACTGGTTGGATCTCCTTGCAATTCAAAGGACTCTCAAGAGTTCTCCAACACAACAGTTCAAAAGTCTCAATTCTTTGGCACTCAGCTTCATTTATAGTCCAACTCTCACATTCATACATGACTACTGGAAAAACCATAGCTTTGACTAAATGGAACTTTGTTGGCAAAGTAATGCCTCTGCTTTTTAATAAGTTGTCTAGGTTGGTCTTGGGTTTCCTTTCAAGGAGCAAGCATCTTTTAACTTCATAGCTACAGTCACCATCTGTGATTTTAGAGCCCAAGAAAATAAAGTCTGTCTCTGTTTCCATTGTTTCCCCATCTATTTGCCATAAAGTGATGGGACCAGATGCCATGATCTTAGTTTTCTGAATGTTGAACTTTAAGTCAATTTTTTCACTCTCCTCTGTCACTTTCATTAAGAGGCTCTTTAGTTCTTCTTCGTTTTCTTCCATAAGGGTGGTGTCATATGCATATCTGAAGTTACTGATATTTCTCCTGGCAATCTTGATTCCAGCTTGTGCTTCATCCAGTCTGGCATTTCGCATGATGTACTCTGCATATAAGTTAAATAAGCAAGGTGAAAACATACAGCCTTGATGTACTCCTTTCCCAATTTCGAACCAGTCTGTTGTTCCATGTCCAGTTCTAACTGTTTCTTCTTGACCTGCATAAAATTTCTCAGGAGGCAGGTTGGGTGGTTTGTTATTCCCATCTCTTGAAGAATTTTCCACAATTTGTTGTGATCCACACAGTCAAAGGCTTGGGCGTAGTCAATAAAGCAGGTTTTTCTGGAACTCTCTTGCTTTTTCGATGGTCCAGCAGATGTTGGCAATTTGATCTCTGGTTCCTCTGCCTTTTCTAAATCTATCTTGAACATCTAGAAGTTCACTTTTCACATATTGTTGAAACCTGTCCTGGGGAATTTTGAGCATTACTTTGTTTTTGTGTGAGACAAGTGCAACTGTGTGGTGGTTGGAATATTGTTTGGCATTGCCTTTCTTAGGGATTGGAATGAAAACTGACATTTTCTAGTCTTGAGGCCCCTGCTGAGTTTTCCAAATTTGCTGGCATATTGAGTGCAACACTTTCACAGCATCATCTTTCATGATTTGAAATAGCTCAACTGGAATTCCATCACCTCTATTAGCTTTGTTTGTAGTGATGCTTCCTAAGGCCCACTTGACTTCGCATTCCAGGATGTCTGGCTCTAGGTGAGTGATCACACCATCATGGTTATCTGGGTCTTGAAGATCTTTTTTGTATAGTTCCTCTGTGTATTCTTACCACCTCTTCTTAATATCTTCTGCTTCTGTTAGGCCCATACCATTCTGTACTTTATTGTGCCCATCTTTGCATGAAATGTTCCCTTGGTATCTCTAATTTTCTTGAAGAGATCTCTAGTCTCTCCCATTCTGTTGTTTTCTTCTATTTCTTTGCATTGATCATTGAGAAAGTCTTTCTTATATCTCCTTGCTATTCTTTGGAAATCTACATTCAAATGGGTATATCTTTCCTTTTCCCCTTTGCCTTTAGCTTCTCTTCTTTTCACAGCTATTTGAAAGGCCTCCTCAGGCAACCACTTTGCCTTTTTGCATTTATTTTTCTTGGGGATGGTCTTAATCATTGCCTCCTGTTCAATGTCATGAACCTCTGTCCATGGTTCTTCAGGCACTCTGTCTATCAGATCTAATCCCTTGAATCTATTTGTCACTTCCACTGTATAATCATAAGGGATTTGATATAGGTCATTCCTGAATGGTCTAATGGTTTCCCCTACTTTCTTCAATTTAAGTCTGAATTTGGCAATGAGGAGTTCATGATCTGAGCCACAGTCAGTTCCTGGTCTTGTTTTTGTGACTGTATAGAGCTTCTCCATCTTTGGCTGCAAAGAATATAATCAATCTGATTTCAGTGTTGACCATCTGGAGATGTCCATGTGTAGAGTCTTCTTTTGTGTTGTTGGAAGAGGGTGTTTTCTATGACCAATGTATTCTCTTGGAAAGACTCTGTTAGCTTTTGCCCTGCTTAATTTTGTATTCCAAGGCAAAATGTACCTGTTACTCCAGGTATCTTTTGACTTCCTACTTTTGCATTCCAGTCCCCTATAATGAAAAGGACATCTTCTTTGGGTGTTAGTTCTAGAATGTCTTGGAGGTCTTCATAGAAACATTCAACTTCAGCTTCTTTTCATTACTGGTCAGAGCAGACTTGGATTACTGTGATATTGAATGATACTACTGATATACTGCATAATGAATTTCTTCTAAGGGAATCTTGCCCACAATAATAGATATAATGGTCATCTGAGTTAAATTCACCCATTCCTAAATTATCTTTAGGTTACTAGAAAAGTTTAGTAACTTTCAAGAAGAATTGGTTGCTCTTTGTAAATTATTTATCTCTTGTGCGTGTGTATGTGTTTAAATCACTTTAAACCTTGCGCGGTATCATGTAAATGACACTATGGAAAAAACTGTCAAAAATGGATTTGCTCACTGGGAAATTTAAAAAGTAAAATAAATGCAGAGAAAAAGAGAATCTCACTTAAGAATGAATCTGTGCGTGGCAAGGTGGTATTGATGATCACCAACAGTAGGAAATTTATTTTGAACTTTTTCTAGCTTTGGTGTTGGTTAGTGTTCACCCATTCTTATTCTCTGAACTGGCTGCTTGATTAGAATGGAACTGCATTAGGATCAAAACCTTCACTTTAATCTTTTTTGGCAATATCTTCATATCAACAAGAACCAAGGGCTGAACTGGACTGAGTTCAGGCTCAAGAATCACAAAAATGTGATCTATGTTAATAACTTTGAGTCATCAGGATGACATTTACCCTATTAATGCTGCAATTAAAAAAGTTATTTTAAGAGTTTGTCTTTAAGTTCAATATTAGACTTTTCAAAATGTATAATCTTTCTTAAAATTATCTATAAATTCAAAAGTGACATGAAAGTTCATGCCAGTAATACAGCTATTCATTTTCTATCATTCAGAAAAAAAGTTACATCTTAATATGAAGTGTTCATGAAAAATGTCTCTAATTTCCTATATTAGCTGCAAATAAGATTCTAAGCTCTAATAATTTATGATGAGACCCTATGAATTATGGGTTCATCACATTTAAAAAGTGGCTATTTCCTACCACACTGTATCAAAATGTATCATCTGTCAGTTCAAGGATCATCTAACATTTTCTACAAAGTTCACATTAGTTGGACCATCTCTAAAATATTGTTCACCTAGAAATGCCCATACAAGAAACTTCTCTGTGCTTTATTTTTCATTAATGCTTTTAATTCTACATTCTCTGTTCCTCACCAGAAGTATCAGAAATCTAAGTTTTTAGTGAAAAGAAAGTGACTTTGCCATCTGGAATATACCTTTGACTAATACTTTGGAGAATGATGATTTCAGAATAAACTTTTCTTTCTCATTAATATTTTTCCTATTTTCTTTTAAAATTGATGATAATAGTTTAAAAAATTATTCAAATTTATATAATACTTTGTGCTTCACAGTATAATTTTACAAACATTATCTCACTTGATTTTTTAAAGAAACTGTAATAGAAGTTATGACAAACCCAGATGGCATATTAAAAAGTAGAGACATCACTTTACCAACTGTATAGTCAATAATGTATAGTCAAAGCTATGGTTTTTACAGTAGTCACGTACAGACATGAGAGTTGAACCATAAAGAAGGCCGAGTGCCAAAAAAATTGATACTTTTGAATTGTGGTACTGGAGAAGACTCTTGAGAGTTCCCTGGACTGCAGGGAGATCAAAGCAGTCCATGCTAAAGGGACTCAGTCCTGAAAATTCATTGGAAGGACTGATGGTGAAGCTGAAGCTCCAATACTTTGACTACCTGATGTGAAGAGTTGATTCACTGGAAAAAGACCCTGATGCTGGGAAAGAATGAAGGCAATAGGAGGAGAGGGCGGCAGAGGATGAGATGGTTAGATATTATCACTGACTAGATGGACATGAATTTGAGCCAGCTGCAGGAAATAGTGAAGGACAAGGAAGCCTGGCATGCTGCAATTCATGAGGTCGCAAAAAGTCAGACATGAATTAGCGACCGAACAACAACAATGGAAATAGGGCAGGTATTGCTGTTTTGCATATTTAAAGATTAGAAAACTGAGGCTCAGAAAGATAAAGATCACATACAGAGCAAGTGGTGGAAAGGAGATTTGAACCTTGGTCTGAGTCCTTATGTAGTATGGCTGACATTGTATCCCAAAAACAATATTTGTGCCAGTCTTGAGGAATAACAGGAGATTGGTAAATAGGTTACAGTTCTCTGACAACTGAACATTGTACAAGAAAAGGAAACATTTTATTACATTGCTAGTGACTGCTGGCTTGTATACTGCACATTATGCAGGCAGCCCTGGTATTTGGCACAGATCTTCACCTGGGTAAGGCAGAGGATCTATCCATCAGCAGAGAAGAGTGGGAGGAGAGTAGCAGAACTTGGGGCCAGGTGAGGGAGGCTGATTTATAAGAGTCCCACAGCAGGGCAGAATGTTACCATATTTAGTGAGATGGTCCATGCAGAGGCCATCTTCTCCCCAGGGTTCACATGCTGCCCAGGAATGTGAGTAATGTCATGTCATCATACCTAACTCAGAACCACTAGTCCACTCTGGCTGCTAGGTCCTTCCTTCTTTTATTCCTCCCTCCCTTCCTGGCTTTCTTCATTCACTTATTTACTGAGGTATCAGTTCAGTCCAGTTCAGTCGCTCAGTCATGTCTGAT
The DNA here is from genome assembly GCF_023699985.2 of Odocoileus virginianus. Taxonomy (NCBI): domain Eukaryota; kingdom Metazoa; phylum Chordata; class Mammalia; order Artiodactyla; family Cervidae; genus Odocoileus; species Odocoileus virginianus. Next base: position 28,513,977 of record NC_069677.1, on the reverse strand, counting down.
TCATTGCAACCCCATGGACTGCAGCATGCCAGGCTTCCCTGTCCACCACTAACTCTCAGAGCTTGCTCAAACTCATGTCCATAGAGTCGATGATGCCATCCAACCATCTCATCCTCTGACATACCCTTCTCCTGCCTTCAATATTTCCCAGCATCAGGGTCTTTTCCAATGAGGCAGTTCTTTGCATCAGGTGGCCAAAGTATTGGAGCTGCAACTTCAGCATCAGTCCTTCCAATGAATATTCAGGAGTGCATTCCTTTAAGATTGACTGGTTTGATCTCCTTGCAGTTCAAGGGACTGCAAGACTCCAAGAGTCTTCTCCAACACTACAGTTCAAAAGCATCAATCCTTGGATGTTCAGCTTTCTTTATGGCCCAACTCTCACATCCATACATGACTACTTGAAAAGTCATAACTTTGACTATACAGACCTTTGTCCAAAGTAATGTATCTGCTTTTTATTATACTGTCTAGGTTGGTCATAGCTTTGCTTCCAAGGAGTAAGCATCTTTTAATTTCATGGCTACAGTCACCATCTGCAGTAATTTTGAAGCCCAAGAAAATAAAGTCTCTAATTATTTCCATTGTTTCCCCATCTATTTTCTATGAAGTGATGGGACTGGATGCCATGATCTTAGTTTTTTGAGTGTTGAGTTTTAAGCCAGGTTTTTCACTCTTTCACTTTCACCAAGAGGCTCTAATTATACCTCTATTATTGAGATATCAAGTCTGATGTCTCAATAATGACGAGCAAATCACACCCAAATCTGTCCTTCTGATGGGGAGTTCACCCCTTCCTGGCAATTTGAATTCCATCTGGTCATGTCTTCTGGGAAACACTGTTTAAATGCTTTATTTTCCTATATCAGTCATTAGCTGATGGAAATAAACAAATGAGAGAGTGCAACCCACTAACCAATCTAATTCTTAATTTTGTCTCAGTCAGGACACCTGTGACATTAAAAGTAGCATTATCAAATAATACTAAAGGATCTGGCACACAGAACAAGGTACACCATTTTCAAATTTGTAGAAGATTCACAGATTTGCTTTGGAACTTGTGCACAAATCTGAGAGAAGTTTATGTACAGAAATTGAAGTTTGGAGCCAATGAGAGGCAAATATTTCTCTTTCAGAAGATTATAGGAATAAATATTGAAGAAAAAAAACCCCTCTTCCCAAAACACTCTTCCCATTTCCTAAGAGTAAGTCTTGTAGAAGAAGACTGCCTTCCAACCAGGAACATATACATTACACTATTTGATGAGCATAGAATAACCTTATAATGTACTGAGTTGTTGATATTTTGGTATTTTTTTGGTTGAAGAGCTAGAGTTACCTAGTTATATATACATTTAGAAGCAATGTAAACAAAATTTTTAAAATTAGCCATGCAAAAATTTCAGGTACCCTTGAATGTCATGCTAAGGGAATCCCTGATATAGCAGGAAGAATATATAAACAGGCCAGGAGAACAGGAATAGAAGGTACTTAATGGAATCTCTAAAAGTTGTGAAATAACAGGAGAAAGAGAATTTGACTCAAAATTATTAGTGAATTGCTAAGTAAAAACTTTGTCTTTCTACACATCTTTTCTGTTTGTAAAACATGATGGTGAGTGTAGCATGAACTTGACCACTAGGTTTTATTTTTTATCGAAGATGTTTAATTTAAGTCTATAGTGATACTTTTTTCCTCCAAAAGGGAATACATTCTAATTTTTAAGAAAAAGCAAAGTAAGATTCTCTGTACAAATTTTAAATCTGACTTTATTTAAACTCATCTATTATATAAACTGAAGATTAATACTAAATATTCACTGAATTGGCACATATGGCTTAAAGTATTTAAATAGCTATATTACTTATTTCTGTATCTTGAATGTTCTGAAGAAATTCATTTCTAAGTTTCCTTTCAAAGACTATTATTGCAATTAATTTTTTCTTGCTAGAAAAGCTTGAGGCCTCTCTTGTGAAGTTGTGATATATGACAAAAGGTCTTCCATGATGCAATTCAAAGGCCTACTCATTTCCACAGGACAGAAGAAATTCTTCTTCCCAACAGCTTTACTTATGATAGAACCATCATTTCTCTCAGTGACCCAATACAGTCAGAACTAATTTGGTGAAAGTGCATTTTAAAAATTATGGCTTCAAATCTTAGTAAAAAAATGGACACTTCTCAGATTTTTGCTCAAGTTTAAAAATGTGTATCTTTGATTTTTCTTTTCCTCCAGTTACAATAATTTCCTGAGGGCAAATAAACATGGACTAGTGTGCTGAATATAAGCTGAGTTGTAGAAAGTTGCTAGTAATTCACTTTAAAAAATATTATACATTATTGTTCACTTCTTCTAGGATACTGAGTGGGCCTAAAGAGTATTTTACTGGATGCTGATACTGGGTTATATTACAAAGTTTAAAATAACAGAGTCAGCACATAGTGTGAAATCAATGTTGTTGAAGACAACAAATAATGCACATACTAACATGTATTAATGCTTTTCATTTTTATTTTGCCTATCCAGTTATTGGCACATTTCACTTCTAATTTCAATCCCATTGTGATTTGTTCAGTAATTCTTTTGTTGATACTTTTTTAATACCACCTACACTTTTTAGCATAGTGCTTAATATATAAAAGGTTTCCAATAAATGCTTAGCTTTCTGAATTTTTTAAATTAGACAGTTAAACTATTTTGTGCTAGTTGATTTAGTTGAAGATTCTAAATTTTTTTAACAAGCTCAAATCAGGATTTATCCTGTGGGAACTGTGCTCTTTCCTTTCAGGTCTAAGGCAGAAATGCCCACACCAAGAGAGCTCTGCACCCAGCAGTCCAGAGGATTTCCCCCTGGACACTGGAGATGTCCTTCTTTCTCCTCCCTCTGCATTTCTCCAATGACTTCGAATCATTTAAAACTATAGTTAGGGGCATCTAATGGATGTGACAGTCGGACTATAAAGAAAACTGAGTGCCGAAGAATTGATGCTTTTGAACTGTGGTGTTGGAGAAGACTCTTGAGAGTCTCTTGGGCTGTAAGGAGATCCAACCAGTCCATCCTAAAGGAAATCAGTCCTGAATATTCATTGGAAGGACTGATACTGAAGGTGAAACTCCAATACTTTGTCCACCTGATGCAAAGAACTGACTCATTGGAAAAGACCCTGATTCTGGGAAAGATTTAAGGCAGGAGAAGGGGATGAGAGAGGATGAGATGGTATCATCAACTCAATGGACATGAGTTTGAGTAAACTCCGGGAGTTGGTGATGGACAGGGAAGCCTGGCATGCTGTGGTCCATGCGGTCGCAAAGAGTTGGACACGACTGAGCAACTGAACTGAACTGATAGGGGCAGGCCAACCAGGCAACTGCCTAGGATCTCAGTTTTTAAGGATTACTAAGACATCAACAGGATAAATAGGTGCCAGTTAACTCTAGTTTCCACCCACAGCTGACTAGCAAAATGCAAACTGGTATTACTTCTGCCAAGCAGATATTCAAACAGTCCTGCTTGATGTGCCTATCTATTCTTGAGTATTCTGAGGAACCTGAAATCAGCAATCATGGCTGAAATTTCTGAAATAAAGGAATGGCACAAGGCTATTTAAAGTGAACACATAACCTATTTCATTGTCCAAATGTTAAATTCTTTAATATATTTCACACAAAGTTTTTTGGTTAAGAAAACTGACAAAGAAAACTGAAGAGAGGACCAGGATGACAGAGAAGAAGAAACTCGTCTAGTTTCTATAGAAGACTGAATCTGCTTCGGTCAGTAGAAGTGAGTTTAGTTTGCTACCTTTTTTGATGTGTATTAATAGAAAACCAATTTCTCCTCATTTCCACTAAAAAAATATTAAATAAACAGTTAAATCTTGTCAGTTTGAGAGAAACAGCATATTAGTATATCTCAGTCCAGTCTTGAAGTATTACTGGCAAATGGCTCTCCATTTTTTTAAGGTCAATGTTGTATAGACCTGATTAATTTTGTTCTCTAATTTCAAACTATATTCATCCTGACACTTGAGAATATGCACTTTGGTGCTTTGTCTATACTACTGTATGTGCCCTCTGTTTGAATAACATGAGCAACAGGAACGTCAGCGGGACCATTACACTAAAGAAATGATGCCCAGTTGGGGTAACAGGTTGACTCTAAGGAGACAATGATGCCCAATAGACAAAGAGGACAAGACATGTCCACTCAGTATAAGCAACCTGCAGAGATTCTGATATCCAGCAGGAAGTGAAGAGACATCTTTCCTCAGTTTTCCAAGCAAAGGAGACCAAAACATGATATGTGGAAATTATTATTGGATTTGGTTGCAAATCAGAAAAAAACTTGACTAACAGTAGTTTCAACAAATAATAGTGTGTTTCTTACATGCCAAGAATTATGGCATGAAAGCTAGCTGCTGCATTGTTTTGGCCACTCAACAATGACTTCAAGGACCCAGGCTTTTCCGACTCTGTGTTCTGCCAGTCTTAGCAATTCAGCTTTCATCCTTCTGTCCATAGCTCATGACTTCAATACAGCTGCTGCTGTTTAGATAATAAATTCACTTACAAGCCAGTAAGAATGAAAAAGTGAAAGAAATCATGACAGAGTGTGCTACTTTTAGTTGAGAAAGAGAAAGCTCTCTTAGAACCACCCCAGAACAAATTTGGTTTTGGGTCTTATTGACCATGGCAATGTGACAAGACCACCACTGGCAAAGCCAGGACTAGGCCAGCCATAATTAGCTTAGACTAATCAACTATTCCAGAAAAAACACCTACTTCTGCTTCATAAAGTGAAGTCACTCAGTTGTGTTCAACTCTTTGCAACCCCATGGACTGTAGTCTACTAGGCTCCTCCATCCATGGAATTTTCCAGACAAGAGTGCTGGAGTGGGTTGTCATTTCCTTCTCCAGGGGATCTTCCTGATCCAGGGCTTGAACCTGGGTCTCCAACATTGCAGGCAGATACTTTATCATACACTAAAGCTTTTGTGTGGTTCATAACAAACTGTGGAAAATTCTTAAAGAGATGGGAATATCAGACGACCTCAGCTGCCTTCTGAGAAACCTGTATGCAGGTCCAGAAGCAACAGTTAGAATCTTACATGGAACAATGGACTTGTTCAAAATTGGGAAAGGAGTATGACAAGGCTGTATATTGTGACCCTGATTGTTAACTTATATGCGGAGTACATCATGTGAAATGACCAGCTGAATGAATCACAAGCTGGAATCAAGATTGCTGGGAGAAATATCAACACCCTCAGATATGTAGATGATACCACTCTAATGGTAGAAAATGAAGAGGAACTAAAGAATCTCTTGATGAGGGTGAAAAAGGAGAGTGAAAAATCTGGCTTAAAACTCTACATTCAAAAACCTAAGATCATGGCATCTGGTCCCATCACTTCATGGCAAATAAAAGGAGAAAAAGTGAAAGCAGTGACAGATGTTTTTTCCTTGGGCTCCATAATCACTGAGTATGGTGACTTGCAGCCATGAAATTAAAAGATGCTTACTCCTTGGAAGTAAACCTATGACAAAACTAGATAGCATATTTAAAAGCAGAGACATCACTCTGCTGACTAAGGTCCATGTAGTCAAAGTTATGGTTTTTCCAGGAGCCATGTATGATGTGAGAGTTGGACTATAAAGAAGGTGGAACACTGAAAAATTGATGCAACGGATATGAGTTTGAATAAACTCCAGGAGATGGTGAAGGGAAGCCTGGTGTGCTGCAGTCGACAGGGTCGCAAAGAGTTGGACACGACTTAGTGCCTGAACAACAACAATGTCAGCTATTCATCCGTCTTACTGAGTACATTGCCATCCTGCACAAAGTCAGGATTCTTTTAGCAAGGGAGAAAGTAAAACTTAGAGTAAGTAATTAAAAGTGTTTGCCACTGCTGGGTGTCATGAAATGAGAAGTAAGTGGGAAGTGAAAAGGGAAATAAACAATGGCTATCATCTCAAAGCTCAAGACCTATCTCTGAGCACACATATAAGATATCCAATGGAAGTATCCTAGGGAAAAAACACGGACTAGATGAAAGACTTTTAGACCATGAGTGATCCTATAATATAGGTTGGGCATGACTCCTGAATAGTTCTTACCAGTACTGGATCACATATTAAACCCAGGCTGTAGTAGAGAAGATACAAACAAAAACCATTTTACACGACTTTAAAAGAAGAGGCTTTAATTTTATCTGTGGCAGGGATAATAATCATATTTACTCCTTTCTACAACACCACTGTCCCTCCCGAGAATTTTGTTTCACTTTGGTTTGAACTTTGGATCTAAAGACTACTGATAATTTTAGGATATTCAGTAGAATATTCACTTGTTTTGAGGGTTTGAGCTATTTGGGGATCTATAGGAAGAGGAAAGATCCATTCATTTCATTTGTAAATTTGTGATAGGAAACACCAAATTAAAAGAATCAGTCCAGTTTTTTTTTTCTCCTAATATCAGAGTCACTATCTATAAATACATTTTTCATAGCTTGCAATTAGTAAAAAATGAATGGACATTTTGAGTTTCTTTATTTTCTAGGATAGGTACATTCTTTCATTGTTATTTGAGGAAGTATGTTAGTAAAACTGAAAGTTTGTCTGTCATATGAATGTCTTGATCATAAATCATTGTACTGACCAGCAAGATTTTCTTTTTACTTTTACTTCCTACTGTCTCAGTTTCCTGTTGCTTTGAGGTATATTAACAGTGAAAAAGTGAAAGCATTTGTCTCTCAGTCGTTTCCAAATCTTTGTGACCCCATGTACTGTAGCCCACCAGGCTTCTTTGTCCACGGAATTTTCCAGGCAAGAATACTTGAGTGGGTGGCCATTCCTTTTGCTAGGGAATCTTCCTGACCCAGGGATCAAACCCAAGTATCCTGCATTGCAGGCAAATTCTTTACCATCGGAGCCACCAGGGAAGCCCAAAGCTTTGCATTGCCCTCTTTAAGTTTCAAACTTAGGACCTTCAGATTATGAGACTGACATGCTGCCTATTGTGCTAAGGAGGCAACTCTTAGCAGGGACCCCATAAATTGCAAATTATATTAGTACTATTTATAGATCAAGTTCAAAGAAAAAAAATAACGTATTGCTTCACATAAATGAAAGGTTCATTGCTTGATCCAGGGTTTATCTCTATTCATCTCTGTTTTGTATCATGTATTGATTTCATTTTCTTCTTCAGATGGCCTCTTCCAAGTAGCTAATGAAGATGGGAGAAAGCAACTCTAGTTTATGGTTTTCTCATAGCTCTTATTCTGAGAGGAAGAAAGTCCTACTTTCTCCCCGTGTCCTCATATAACAGGAAAGGCTCTGATTGGCCCTATTTGGATTATGAATCCAGCACAGAAGGAGAGAGATATACTATTCATATTGAGCAAATCTGGACATTGAGCTCAGAACTCTGGGTATGAGGAAGTGGCTGCATTCAATCTAACTAAGCTGTAAAAAAAAAAAAAAGGATGAGTTTCCCAAAGCTGAGGGGGTTAGGTTCAATCTACCCAATCCATATAAAAGGCAGGAGTTTCTCAAAAGAAAGGTTAGGTTTAAGGTTAGAGATATAGTTAGATTAAAACAAAGCAAAACAATAATAGCACCTGATGATTGTTCACAGGGAAAATAAGTATTTCATGGAATCTAATGCTTAAAATGAGAGTCCCTTGGACTACACGGATATCAAACCAGTAAATCCTAAAGGAAATCAATCCTGAATATTCATTGAAAGGACTGATGCTGAAGCTGAAGCTCCAATACTTTGGCCACCTAATGAGAAGAGCTGGCTCATTAGAAAAGACACTGATGCTGGGAAAGATTGAAGGCAGGAGGAGAAGGGGATGACAGAGGACAAGATGGTTGAATGGTATCACCAACTTGATGGACATGAGTTTGAGCACACTCCGGGAGATGGTGGAGGACAGAGTTGCACTATAAAGAAAACTGAGCACTGAAGAATTGATGCTTTTGAACTCTAGTGTTGGAAAAGACTCTTGAGAGTCCTGTGGACAGCAAGGAGATTCAACCAGTCCATCCTAAAGGAAATCAGTCCTGAATATTCATTAGAAGGACTGATGCTGAAGCTGAAACTCCAGTACTTTGGCCACCTGTTGCAAAGAACTGACTCATTGGAAAAGACCCTGATGCTGGGAAAAATTGAAGGCAGGAGGAGAAGGGGATGACAGAGAATGAGATGGTTGGATGGCATCACCGACTCAATGGACATGAGTTTGAGTAAGCTCCAGGAGTTGGTTATGCACAGGGAGGCCTGGCGTGCCATGGGGTCGCAAAGAGTCAGACATGACTGACTGACTGAACAACAACAAATGCTTAAAAATAAAAAAATATTGTTTACTTTTTGCTTACCTTGAAGAAAATATAAATACAATTATTATCAGGAATTACTAGGAAAACTTTGAAGACATAAAAAACTCTCATTAACTTAGACCAGTTTAGTATAATAATAGTTTCTACTAGCACTAAATGTCATGCTGGGCCAAGCATTGTATGAGTCATACTTTTTTTCTGTTATCCCTAGGGCAATTACATTTTTCAAATGAGAAAAGTTGAGGCTTATAGAGGTTGAATAAGCTGTTTAAAATCATGCAGGTAGCTAGTTGCAGAGATCTTATGGCTTTAAAGGCCTACTCTTTACAATAAGATTCATAATCATGAACTGGTTGAAATCTGTTCATGTTATTCTAGATGTTCTCAAACATCCTGAAATTGTTCTCTTGTTTTCAAGGATATCAGCTAATAGTTTTAAAAAATGTTACCTAGTGTAAGTCTTTGGTCTCCCTCTTTATACTATAAAACTATAAAATTTATTTTATATATATATATAATTTATAAATTTAATAAATATAATAATGACTGATAGTCACCATATTAATTTCCTTTCTCTAAATTAATAGTTAAGTATTTGTTTCCTTGAATAATTTAAACATTCTCACCTACAAGATTAAATTGTACCATCTTTAACACATTTGTTAAGCTTGAGCTCAGTACTTGTTTATATTTTCATAAACTTGAAATTAGTGGAAAGCCAATTAATGTGTTTTTCTCTATTAATAAGGCTAAAAAATAAGCCAATTTCTTCCTCTGTTAGGAGGTATACAGAGAAGCATTAGTAGAGCCATATATTTTGCTAGTTGTGTGTCAGGCATTGGCATAAAAATTGATAAACCAACGAGGAAAAATATGGGATTCCCTAACATTAAGAAACATATAGTCTTGGAGACAGATGAGTATTCACCTGACTAAAGAGAGGCTGGAGACACATATACTAAGCTAGGAGGAACCACAGAAGAGGCTCCTAAGACAACATAAGTGATCAGGATTGGGTTGGAAAAACAATTACAAAATATTCCTGAGAAGTTTGATGTCTGAAGTGAGTTATGAAGGGTAAATATGAGCAGTGTATGACAAGTGGGCAGAAAGGGTTCCAAGCAGAATAGTCAGGGTGTACTAGATCCACATCACCAAAAGGAGAGGCAGATGGAGGAAGGGGTGGGGGTGGGGGAGATATTTAGAAACCTAGAAATAGTTCAGTGTAATTTGAGGTGGAATGGGGTAAGGAGACAAGTAGGAATTGATAGGAAAGAATTTGGTCCCATCATACCAGTTCTAGTATACAGCATTTTTGAATCTCACTTGCCTAAAAGTAGAGAGATTCCACCACCTAAACAAACAGGAGGCAGCACAACGTGCAATCCAAGAGGCAAGGTTCTAAGAGCAGCCAAAGTCTGTGACAAGAGGACACTAGCTGATGACAGGAGGTGTCCAAAGCTGTAACTGTGGAGAGGGTATGAATAAAAACTGGGGGAAGAAAGTTGCAGGAATAATAAAAATGTAAATGGAGCATCTGATGGAGTATTCTAATCAAGAGTACCAAATTTGTTCCTTGATCTCTCTTTCCTTTGAAGTCCCATAGACTCTAAAAGACCTTTCACCTAATAAAACACACAGAAGATACACATACTGTGATACCAGTGTGGAGAATGGCTGCCAACTACAACCAGGAAGGATTACAGGACTTCGCTGTCCCAAAGATGAACAATGTTCTAAAGGAGGCTGAGGGCAGGGAAAGGCATAGCTATATCTTAGGCCCCTTAGCCTTCTTCTCTTCAATAAGAAATTGTGCTAGTACCCTTGGAAAGCTATAAAAAAACTTTTAATGAAGAAGGAAAAAAAAGACAGAATCACACATTTCTCTGCTGTACTTAGGGAAACACAATGTTAATGCCCTCTTAATATAAACAGAACTCTCAGAAATAAAAAAGTACTTTCTTGTTTATGAGATTGTTAAGATTATGGTTACATTTACAATTAGTAGATTAAATTCTAAGAGGATTTTATTGATATAGGAATAGCCTAACACATAAAGAAAGAAAATATGTGGGAAATATGTCTGAAAATGAGCACTTCTATGTATGTTCCATGCCATTGTTCTACTCACGTGGCTTGTTCCAGAAACATATTTAAGCTGGTCATGGGAAATTACAGCCACTCCCTCTTAGATTGGCCCAAACCACCTTCTAGTTCTTTAGCAAGGTTACTGATGAACTGGTACTCAACCCAAGCCCATCTTTCTCTGAAAAGACAAATGGATATGGTCCCCTGGATTGATATCCATGATGTTCTTTCTTGGATACGATTTCAGTACTCGGTGGTATGAACAGACCAAATGACTAAAGAGAGTCGCTGGTTCTCAGAAAAAAAAATTGAGCTCAAACAAGAAGTTATTTAAAGAAACAAACTGATGTGAGTTTATGCAAACTCAAATGCTCCTATACCCTCAAAAGTGCATTTCCCATGTTAATTCCCATTGGTTACAAACAGCAAAGAAAACGAGTAAACTTTTCTTTGAGTGGTGGGTGGTGGGAAGGGGAGCATTCTGTACTCTCTTTCAAGTACACAAGAAGGGTATGAAAATAGTTTTTGCACAGTACAAAATAAACTAACCATAAAAGGAAGAAACTGATGAATTGAGCTACATTAAAATGAAGAATTTCTGTTCATCAGATGGTACCATAAAGAGAGAGAAAAAGACACATTACACACTGGGAGAAGATACAACTGTAATTGGCAAAGAGCTAGTATCTGGAATGTATAAAGTGAAGTCGCTTAGACGACCCCATGGACTGTAGCCCACCAGGCTCCTCCATCCATGGGATTTTCCAGGCAAGAGTACTGGAATGGGTTGCCATTTCCTTCTCCAGGGGATCTTCTCAACCCAGCGATTGAACCCAGGTTTCCCACATTGCAGGCAGATGCTTTACCATCTGAGCCACCAGGGAAGCCCACAAACAGTCAGACACGACTAAACGACTGAGCACATTACCACAGACATACTTGCATGTGATGTTTTGAATGTATAAAATACCCTCACAATTCAATAAGTCAAAGGGTAAATGATGAAATTAAAGATGAGCAAGACACTTAAACAAACATTTCATTAAAAAGGATATTTTTGTTGTTTACTTGCTAAGTTGTGTCTGACTCTGTCACTCCATGCACTGTAGGCCACCAGGCTCATCTGTCCATGGGATTTCCTAGGCAAGAATACTGGAGTGGGTTGCTATTTCCTTCTCCAAGGGATCTTTCCAGCCCAGGGATTGAACGTAAGTCTCCTGCATTGGCAGGCAGATTCTTTACCACTGAGTCACCCAGAAAGCCAAAAAAGGGTATACAAAGAACAAATAAATGTATTGAAAAATGTTCTACTTAATTAGTCATCAGAGAAATATAACTAAAACTAAATGAGACACCATCAAACACCTTCCAGAAGGGCTCAAATTAAAAGGACTAATAATAACATGTATTGGTGAGGATGAAATACAGATACATACACTGTTGATAAGGACAAAAATTATACAACCACTTTAGAATGCTACTTGGTGTATTATATTATTAGCATATTATGAATATAGGCACACTATGATCTAACAATTCCACTCCTAGGCATACATCCAACATTTGGTGTGCACATATATGCACACCAAAAGTCACATGCAAGTATGTTTGCAGTGCTGTGCTGTGCTGTGCTCAGCCATTTGGTCATGTCTGACTCTGTGACTCCATGAACTGTAGCCTATCAGGCTCCTCTGTTAATGGGATTTTTCAGGCAAAAACACTGGAGTGTGTTGCCATTTCCTCCTCCAGGGCATCTTCCTGATGCAGGGATTGAACCTGCATCTTCTGTATCTCCTCAACTGGCAGGTGGGAGGCTTACACTGAGCCATCTGGGAAGTATGCTTGTAGCAGCATTATTTGTAATACTAATAATGGGGAACATCCTCATAGTTTATTTTAAAAAATGTAAACTTAGAAACCATGGTATATTTAAAACATAGTTAATTGGACAAATATTATGTTGAGGGAGGAATAAAAGCCAGGTACAAAACAATAATAAATGATAAGAGGGAAAAGTTATCAATAGTATTAGAAATTAGTATAATGATTGCTATGTTATGAGTATATATGACAGGATATGAGTTAGGCTTCTGGGATGCTGGTAATATTTTATTTTGTGTCTTGGTAGTGGTTACATGTTGGTAAGGCAATGGCACCCCATTCCAGTACTCTCGCCTGGAAAATTCCATGGAAGGAGGAGCCTGGTAAACTGCAGTCCATGAGGTTGCTGAGTCAGACCCGACTGAATGACTTCACTTTCACTTTTCACTTTTATGTCTTGGAGAAGGAAATGGCAACCCACTCCAGTGTTCTTGCCTGGAAAATCCCAGGGACGGGGGAATCTGGTAGGCGGCCGTCTATGGTGTTGCACAGAGCCGGACACGACTGAAGCGACTTAGCAGCAGCAGCAGTAGTTGCATGTGGTGTTTATGTTTGATAGCTCACCTAGCTATATACGTATTTATATATTTTTTCTGTATATATAGTACTTTAGTTAAAAAAAATATTTTTAAGAAGTGCATGGAAGTAGCTTGACCTTCAGTTGTTATTTAAATAATTCTTTGGAATTCTGCCATTCAATGCTCAGTTGCCAAATATGGTTGTGTCTGCAGTGCTGAGAGAACTAGAGCACAAGAGAGGATCCCTACTTAGTTTGACCTGCGGCTGGTTGGGACTCCTTGACCTTTGGGGGGGAGGTGATAGTCAGCTGTCAAATTAACATCTATATTTTTAAACTTTAACATATATAAAGGGAAATATGATTTAATTATATCCCTAAATAAAATGTCATGTGATGTGATGTCTTAGTAAAGACATGGATGTTGAACCTGTGTAAAATGAAAACTGCTTGACAGTGTTAAAATGCATATAATTCTGTTGAGGAAAGTGTCACAGTTTTCCAGAGCTAAGTAGATAAAGGACATGTATGATACCAGGGAAATAATTGGGCCCTGGTGGGATTGATCTATGGATAAGGCAATTAGTATGCTTCCTAAAATAATTCCCATGTCTCCAAGGTAACATCACATAATCAGTGTTGGGTTTTTCATAGTGTGTTGAGAATAGCAAAAACATAAACAGATCGTTCTAGTTTACAGATGAGAAATTTATAAAGCTTAAATTGCCATCTACTTATTTAGTTATGAAATCACAAATCATTAGTAAAAAGGTTGAATTCAGAAGCTACATATCACCTTCAGGGTCAACTCATATTGCTCAGCATGGAATATCACACTGAGGTCTATCACGATTTGCTTCTTGTAAACCTCTCCATCTTCCCATCTTAATCTCTGCCCACTCCATCCCCTCTCGACCCACTGCATACTCCATTAGTTGCTACTAGTTACTGAATATTTGCTCTTCCAAACTTCCAGTCTTTTTGTGTGCTCTTAACTCCGTACTGAAAAGCCCTTCCCTTAATTATCTGCCTGGAAAATGTGTATTCATCCTTTAAAAATTTCCTCAGTCTTAAAGATTAAGTACCCCTTGCTCTGTTCTAACTAAAACCATTTCTGTTTCCATGATTGATATTATTATACTTTTTTTCCTTCTTTCCTTTGATATTTAGAATTCCTTGAAGATAGGGATTACATCTTATGAATCTCTATACACCAACTCCTGTTGTTCCAACATCTGGTACATAGAAAATGCTAAAGGAATATTTACCAAACAGAATTAAAAATAATTTGTTTTTTCACAAGAAATTTGCTAAAAAAGAAACTCAAGTGTCCAGTAAGCATATTAGAACACCTCCAATATCATTATTATTTAAACAACTGAGACTTGAAATAATAATATATATTATTTTCTTCCTTAAATACTTAAAAATATTATAATACCTGGGTTATTGCTGATGCAATCATTTTGCCACTTCTTATCAAGTGCTTTTAAAAAGTTTATAAACTTCGACCTGTAAATATATTACAGGATGTCCATTCTCACAAAGCAATCCAACACTAACATATTTAGAATCACTAACATATTTACACTGTTAATTATAATAAAGAAAATGGAACAAAAGCAAAGAGCCCAAATTTAAGGGAATAATTTAATCCTCTTAAATAATTATGATATATCTCTACTATTAAAAAAGAAACAGGCTCAAAATGGAATCACTTGTGCTGAGCTCTATGACAACAATTCTTGACAAGACTCCAGAGAGTCCTTGGACTGCAAGGAGATCCAACCAGTCAATCCTATGACAACAACTCCAGTTCAGTACAGTCACTCAGTCGCGTCTGACTCTTTGTAACCCCATGGACTGCAGCAGCCAGGCTTCCCTGGCCATCACAAACTCCAGAAGCTTACTCAAACTCATATCCATCAAGTCGGTGATGCCATCCAACCATCTTATTCTCTGTCATTTCCTTCTCCTCCTGCCTTCAATCTTTCCCAGCATCAAGGTCTTCTCCAATGAGTCAGTTCTCCCATCAAGTGGCCAAAGTATTGGAGTTTCAGCTTCAGCATCAGTCCTTCCAATGAATATTCAGGATTGATTTACTTTAGGATTGACTGGTTGGATCTCCTTGCAGTCCAAGGGACTCTCAAGAGTCTTATCCAACACCACAGTTCAAAAGCATCAATTCTTCAGCACTCAGCTTCCTTTATAGTCCAACTCTCACATCCATACATGACTACTGGAAAAACCATAGTTTTGACTAGATGGACCTTTGTTGGAAAGTAATGTGTTTTCATATGCTGTCTAGGTTGGTCATAGGTTTTCTTCCAAGGAGCAAGTGTCTTTTAATTTCATGACTGCAGTCATCATCGGCAGTGATTTTTGGGGCCCAGAAAAATAAAGTCTCTCACTGTTTCCATTGTTTCCCCACCTATTTGTCATGAAGTGATGAGACTGGATGCCATGATCTTAGTTTTCTGAATGTTGAGTTTTAAGCCAACTTTTTCACTCTCCTCTTTCCTTTTCATCAAGAGGCTCTTTAGTTCTTCATTTTCTGCCATAAGAGTGGTGTCACCTGCATATCTGAGGTTATTGATATTTCTCCCAGCAACCTTGATTCCAGCTTGTGCTTCATCCAGCCTAGCATTTCAAACGATGCATCTAAGTTAAATAAGCTGGATGGCAATATACAGCCTTGATATACTCCTTTCCTGATTTGGAACCAGTCTGTTGCTCCATGTCCAGTTCTGTTACTTCTTGATTTATGACAACAAACCAAGACTGAACGAAGTTTCAGCCACTCCCAGAAATGTGATCATTAACCGGGCAATCTGGAATTATCTAATCATCACTACTGAGGTAATCTGAAGGAGAAACCCCTGCCCTGCCTCTAAAGGAAGGTCACCTTGCTGAAATAATCCTTTCTTTTGTTTATGACTTCATTGGTCCACCCTCTTTGTGCCCATAAAAATCTTCCAATTTTTCAGATCTCCTACAAGCAGCTAGAAAGGACGCTGCTTGATTCATTCAGTAATGTCAATTAGATCTTCAAATTTACTCTGTTGGTTTTTGTTTTTTAACACTGCAATGGAGCATGGCACTTTACTATGTGTTTAATGACATGGAAAATACACATAACGTAAAGTTATCCCCCAAAATGAGATACCAAACTGCATATGTCTATAAGCTATCATTTTAAATTATATAAAGAAAAGTTTTTATTAAAAGATTAAAGGAAAAGTACATCAAAAAGATAGTAGTGGTGCCGCTAAGGAATGAAGAAATAAAGAAAAATGTTTTTGCTTCCATAAGCTTTCCTCTGGTTTTGAAATTTCTGGACAAATTTGGTTATCAGGAGAAAAAATAATTCCCCTGAATTATATATATGTTAAAAATTATATATGTAACTTACATATATATGTTATAAATTATATATATAAGTTAAAAACACAAAATAAAACCTTTTTTATTTGACTAATTTAGATAGGGGATAACATTATTAAAAATTCTGAAACACAGAAAATATTTTAAATCATTTTTTATTACTGTCCAAAGACCAGATAACTAGAATTGATTGCTAAGAGGTGAAGTATTTCCCATAGAAGGGACGAATGTGAATTATCAAATATTTCTGGATGTGGAACCAGGTAGTGGGAAAAACTCTTAAGTATTTCCTTAGTTATCTGCCACGGAATACTACAGAACAGATATCATTATTCACAAGTCGATGGCTTGCCCAAAATCACTCTGGTATTATATGCGACAAATTCAGATTCTGATTCCAGGATGACCTGCTAAAATAGTTTTGTTCATTCCATTGCAATTTAATTACACTCTAAGCAAAATAAGAATTCATATTCTATTTTAATGAAGAGATAAAATTAGTTATAGTGAGTCATACAATTTGTTTACTTAAAGCTTTTAATTAAATAGATTATTTTCTTCCTGAATCATAATTTATGCAGACCTTTTCATTAAGGGAAAACCCTACTAGACAATGAACACGTTGAAAGCAGGGACCATCGATCAATACAAGCATTGGAGTTTGTTATCCTTAGCTCAGGAACTTATGTCTTTCCAAGACAAAGTTATCCCAAATTTCAAATTAGGTCATATCATATAAATTAAGTTTATTTGGAATCATGCACACTTTTGTGAGCATGATTCTTAACCTTGACATCAGGTATTACTGTCAAGAGATAAGTCTCCCTTAACGTATCAGTGCATATTTCAAGATCTATGAAAAATTATAACATCCTATTTTAGGAGCAAGGAATAAGGGCCATTGACTTTAGGCTCTTCTGGAAACTCCTGTTTATTGATTTTTGTAGTCATCACTACAAACACTATATTGCCAGGGGACCCCCAAAGTGACTGAGGTTTCAGAGAAACAATCCTTAAAAAATGTGAGCTCTGAGAACTCCCCCCTTTGTGTCAGCTTTGGGTCTGTGCTGCTTTTGATAAAGACTACTGAAATTAATTATGGATAACAATGTTGGTGTGATCACTCACTTAGAGCCAGACATCCTGGAATATGAAGTCAAGTGATCCTTAGGAAGCATCACTACAAACAAACCTAGTGGAGGTGACAGAATTACAGTTGAGCTATTTCAAATCCTAAAAGATGATGCTGTTAAAGTGCTGCACTCAATATGTCAGCCAATTTGGAAAACTCAGCAGTGGCCACAGGACTGGAGATGGTCAGTTTTCATTCCAATCTCAAAGAAGGGAAATGTCAAAGAATGTTCAAACTACCACACAATTGGATTCATTTCATGTGCTAGCAAGATAATGCTCAAAATCCTCCAAGCTAAGCTTCATGAACTGAGAACCTCCAGATGTTCAAGCTGGTTTTAGAAAAGGCATAGGAACCAGAGATCAAATTGCCAACATCCATTAGTATCATAGAAAAAACAACGGAATTCCAGAAAAACAACTACTTCTGCTTTTATGACTATGCTAAAGCCTTTGACTGTGTGGATCACAACAAACTGTGGACAATTCTTCAAAATACAGGAATACCAGCCCACCTTACCTGCCTCCTGAAAAACCTGTATGCAGATCAAGAAGCAACAGTTGGAACCAGAGATGAACAACACACTGGTTCAAAATTAGGAAAGGAGTACATCAAGGCTTCATATTGCCACCCTGCTTATTTAACTTATATGTAGAGTACATTATTCAAAATGCTGAGCTGGATGAAGCCCAGGCTGGGATCAAGATTGCCCAGAGAAATATCAATAACTTCAGATAGGCAGATGACACCACCCTTATGGAAGAAAGCAAAGAGGAACTAAAGAGACACTTTTAGAAGTGAAAGAGGAGAGTGAAATAATTGGCTTAAACTCAACATTCAGCAAATGGAAACCAAAAGAAAGAGGAGTAGCAATACTCATATCAGATAAAATAGACTTTAAAATAAAGGCTGTGAAAAGAGACAAAGAAGGACACTACATAATGATCAAAGGATCAATCCAAGAAGAAGATATAACAATTATAAATATACATGCACCCAACATAGAAGCACCGCAATATGTAAGGCAAATGCTAACAAGTATGAAAGGGGAAATTAACAATAATACAAAAATAGTGGGAGACTTTTACCCCACTCACACCTATGGATAGATCAACTAAACAGAAAATTAACAAGGAAACACAAACTTTAAATGATACAATAGGCCAGTTAGACCTAATTGATATATATAGGACATTTCACCCCAAAACAATGAATTTCACCTTTTTCTCAAGTGCACATGGAACCTTCTCCAGGATAGATCACATCCTGGGCCATAAATCTAGTTTTGGAAAATTCAAAAAAATTGAAATCATTCCAGTCATCTTTTCTAACCACAATGCAGTAAGATTAGATGTCAATTACAGGAGAAAAACTATTAAAAATCCCAACATATGAAGGCTGAACAACATGCTGCTGAATAACCAACAAATCACAGAAGAAATAAAAAAAGAAATCAAAATATGCATAGAAATGAATGAAAATGAAAACACAACAACCCAAAACCTATGCGACACTGTAAAAGCAGTGCTAAGGGGAAGGTTCATAGCAATACAGGCTTACCTCAAGAAACAAGAAAAAGGTCAAATAAATAACCTAACTCTACACCTAAAGCAACTTGAAAAGGAAGAAATGAACCCCAGGGTTAGTAGAAGGAAAGAAATCTTAAAAATTAGGGCAGAAATAAATGCAAAAGAAACAAAAGAGATCATAGCAAAAATCAACAAAGCTAAAAGCTGGTTCTTTGAGAAGATAAATAAAATTGACAAACCATTAACCAGACTGATCAAGAAACAAAGGGAGAAGAATCAAATCAACAAAATTAGAAATGAAAATGGAGAAATCACAACAGACAACACAGAAATACAAAGGATCATAACAGATTACTATTAGCAACTATATGCCAATAAAATGGACAACTTGGAAGAAATGGATAAATTCTTAGAAAAGTACAACTTTCCAAAACTGAACCAGGAAGAAATAGAAAATCTTAACAGACCCATCACAAGCACTGAAATTGAAACTGTAATCAGAAATCTTCCAGCAAACAAAAGCTCAGGACCAGATGGCTTCACAGCTGAATTCTACCAAAAATTTAGAGAAGAGCTAATATCTATCCTACTCAGACTCTTCCAGAAAATCACAGAAAAAGGTAAACTTCCAAACTCATTCTATGAGGCCACCATCACCCTAATACCAAAACAAGACAAAGATGCCACAAAAAAAGAAAACTACAGGCCAATATCACTGATGAACACAGTTGCAAAAATCCTTAACAAAACTCTAGCAAACAGAATCCAACAACCTATTAAAAAGATCATACATCATGACCAAGTGGGCTTTATCCCAGGGATGCACGGATTCTTCAATATCCACAAATCAATCAACATAATACACCACATTAACAAATTGAAAGACAAAAACCATATGATTATCGCAATAGATGTAGAGAAAGCCTTTGACAAAATTCAACATCCATTTATGATAAAAACCTTCCAGAAAGCAGGAACAGAAGGAACATACCTCCACATAAAAAAAGCCATATATGTCACACCCACAGCAAACATTATCCTCAATGGTGGAAAATTGAAAGCATTTCCCCTAAAGTCAGGAACAAGACAAGGGTGCCCACTCTCACCACTACTATTTAACATAGTTTTGGAAGCTTTATCCACAGCAATCAGAGCAGAAAAAGAAATAAAAGGAATCCAGATAGGAAAAGAAGAAGTAAAACTCTCACTGTTTCCATATGACATCATCCTCTACATACAAAACCCTAAAGACTTCACCAGAAAATTACTAGAGCTAATCAATGACTATAGTAAAGATGCAGGATATAAAATTAACACACAGAAATCCCTTGCATTCCTATACGCTAACAATGAGAAAACAGAAAGAGAAATTAAGGAAACAATCCCATTCACCATCGCAATGAAAAGAATAATATACTTAGGGATATATCTACCTAAAGAAACAAAAGACCTATATATAGAAAACTATAAAACACTGATATAAATCAAAGAGCACACAAATAGATGGAGCAATGTACCGTGTTCATAGGTTGGAAGAATCAATATAATGAAAATGAGTATACTATCCAAAGCAATCTATAGATTCAATGCAATCCCTATCAAGCTACCAACAGTATTTTTCACAGAACTAGAACAAATAATTTCACAATTTGTATGGAAATACAAAAAACCTCGAATAGCCAAAGCAATCTTGAGAAAGAAGAATGAAACTGGAGGAATCAACCTGCCTGACCTCAGCCTCTACTACAAAGCCACAGTCATCAAGACAGTATGGTACTGGCACAAAGACAGAAATATAGGTCAATGGAACAGAATAGAAAGCCCAGAGATAAATCCACGCACCTATGGACACCTTATCTTTGACAAAGGAGGCAAGATTATACAATGGAGAAAAGACAATCTCTTTAACAAGTGATGCTGGGAAAACTGGTCAACCACTTGTAAAAGAATGAAAGTAGAACACTTTCTAACACCATACACAAAAATAAACTCAAAATGGATTAAAGATCTAAATGTAAGACCAGAAATTATAAAACTCCTAGAGGAGAACATAGGCAAAACACTCTCCAACATAAACCACAGCAGGATCCTCTATGACCCACCTCCCAGAATATTGGAAATAAAAGCAAAAATAAACAAATGGGACCTAATTAAAATTAAAAGCTTTTGCACAACAAAGGAAACTATAAGCAAGGTGAAAAGACAGCCTTCAGAATGGGAGAAAATAATAGCAAATGAAGCAACTGACAAAGAGTTAATCTCAAAAATATACAAGCAGCTCCTGCAGCTCAATTCCAGAAAAATAAATGACCCAATCAAAGAGTGGGCCAAAGAACTAAACAGACATTTTTCCAAAGAAGACATACAGATGGCTAACAAACACATGAAAAGATGCTCAACATCACTCATTATCAGAGAAATGCAAATCAAAACCACAATGAGGTACCATTTCACGCCAGTCAGAATGCCTGCTATCCAAAAATCTACAAGCAATAAATGCTGGAGAGGGTGTGGAGAAAAGGGAACCCTCTTACACTGTCGGTGGGAATGCAAACTAGTACAGCCACTATGGAGAACAATGTGGAGATTCCTTAAAAAACTGGAAATAGAACTGCCATATGACCCAGCAACCCCACTGCTGGCATACACACTGAGGAATCCAGAATTGAAAAAGACACATGTACCACAATGTTCATCACAGCACTATTTATAATAGCCAGGACATGGAAGCAACCTAGATGTCCATCAGCAGGCGAATGGATAAGAAAACTGTGGTACATATGCACATAGGAATATTACTCAGCCATTAAAAAGAATATATTTGAATCAGTTCTAATGAGTGGCTGAAATGAGCCTATTATACAGAGTGAAGTAAGCCAGAAAGAAAAACACCAATACAGTATACTAACACATATATGTGGAATTTAGAAAGATGGTAACAATGACCCTATATGCAAGTCAGCAAAAGACACAAATGTATAGAACAGTCTTTTGGACTCTGTGGGAGAGGGCGAGGGTGGGATGATTTGGGAGAATGGCATTGAAACATATATATTATCATATGTGAAACGGATCCCCAGCCCAGGTTCCCCAGTCGATACATGAGACAGGGTGCTCGGGGCTGGTGTACTGGGATGACCCAGAGGGATGGGATGGGGAGGGAGGTGGGAGGGGGGTTCACGATGAGGAACATATGTACACCCATGGCAGATTCATGTCAATGTATGGCAAAACTGCTACAAATTGTAAAGTAATTAGCCTCCAATTAAAATAAAGAAATTTATATTAAAAAAAAAAAACAAAAAAAACTCAACATTCAGAAAACTAAGATCATGGCATCTGGTCCCATTACTTCATGGCAAATAGATGGGGAAACAATGGAAACAGTGAGAGACTTTATATTTTTGGGCTCCAAAATCACTGCAGATGGTGACTGCAACCATGAAATTGAGATGCTTGCTCCTTGGAAGAAGAGCTATGACCAACTTAGACAGCATATTAAAAAGTAGAGACATTACTTTACCAACAAAAGTCCATCTAGTTAAATTATGGTTTTTCCAATAGTCATGTATGGATGTGAGGGTTGGACTATAAAGAAGGCTGGGGGTCCAAGAATTGATGCTTTTGAACTGTAGTGTTGGAGAAGACTCTTGAGAGTCCCTTGGTTTGCAAGGCGATCCAACCAGTCAATCCCAAAGGAAATGGGTCCTGAATATTCCCTGGAAGGACTGATACTGAAGCTGAAACTCCCATATTTTGGCCACCTGATGGGAAGAGCTGACTCATTAGAAAGACCCTGATGCTGGGAAAGATTGAAGCTGGGAGGAGAAGGGGATGACAGAGGATGAGATGGTTGGATGACATCACCAACTCGATGGACATGAGTCTGAGTAAGCTCTGGGAGTTGGTGATGGACAGGGAAGCCTGGTGTGCCGCAGTCCATGGGGTCACAAAGATCAGACATGACTCAAGGACTGAATAACCCTTCTGCTTTAGCCCTAGGGTTTGTTGCTTCCTGTTCTTGCTAATCTCTGAACTGCCTGCCCTTCCTCCCTTTCCCATCAGCTTCTCAGCCCTTTCATCAATTGTGTGAACAATATTCTGTTTTAAAACTCTAACATAAAATAGAAGAAGAAAGGAATGGATGAGGGGGAGGAGGAAAGGAAGAAAGAAGGAAAGATGAACTATCAACACTCAGATAAACTGAAGTCCACCACTTGTGCACCAAATCCAAACCCCTCTTGCTGACAATGATCATTGCTTCAGTCGCTGTCCTCTCTCTTTCCTGCATCATCAATTTTCTCTTGCTCAGTGGTGTGTAAATATCTGTCATCTTAAAAATCCTTAGTCCACCTCTGCCTCCAGCAAGCACCTCATTTTCTTTTAGAGCAAAATTCTTCCTCTCCTTGTCTATACTTTCTAGACTCAATGACTCTCTTCCTGTTCTCTTTAGAGACTATTCAGATTAGGCTTTCCCCACAGCCCCTTCACTGAATTTTTGAAAGGTCACCAACAGCCTCCATATTGCTAAATACAGTGGTTATTCCTCCATCCTCAATTTCCTTCCTCTTCACCACCATTTCACAAAGGCCATCAGTCCACCTCATTGCAACACATTCTTCACTTGGCTTCCAGGACACTACTCATTTTCCTTACTCATCTCTGAAAGTGCCTTCTCAGTCTCCTTTATATTTTCTCCCCACCAACCCATCATCTAAACATTGGAAAGCTGTATATCTTAGTCTTCAAACCTCCCTTTTTTTCTATTTATATTCACTCCCTTATGATCTCATTTAGTTTCCTGGCTTTTGATACCACGAATGTCCTGAAGACTCCCAAATTTATATCTCCAGCCTTACATTTTATTTTATTTATTGTGGAGGAAGTAAATTTTCCCCATTTTGATTTAACATTTTCCCCCAGATTTATTGAAATATAATTGACAAAATAACTTTCATAAATTTAAGCTGTATAACATGTTTTGAAACATGTATTTAGTGAAATGACCACCACAATAAAATTAGCTAACACATCCACCAATCTACACAGCTACCTTTTTGTGTGTGTGTGTGGTGAGATCCGTTAATATTTACTCTCTTATTAGATTTCAAGTACACAATATGTGTATTATTAACTATATCCCCATGCTATACATTAGATCCCCAGAACTTATTCATCTTATAACTGAAAGTTTATACCCTTTAACCAACATCTTATTTCTGTAAACCCCCAGACTCTGTCCACAACCATTTTATTCTGTTTCTATACATTTGATTTTTTTAGATTCCACATATAAGTGAGATCATATAGAATTGGTCCTTCTCTGGCTTATTTCACTTAGCATAATCCCTTCAATTTTCATCTATATTATTGCAAGTAGCAGGATTATCTACTTTTTTATGGGTTTTCAGTTTGATGGAACCTCCCCCCCCCATTTATTTTTGCTATTGTTGCATTTGCTTTTGGTGTAATACCTAAAAAATCATTGTCAAGACTAATGTCAAGTAAATTTTTTCATATATTTTCTACAGTTTTATAGTTTCAGGTTTTATGTTTAAGTCCTTAATGCATTTTGAGTTAATTTATGTGCATAGTGTAAGGTAACAGTTCAACTTCATTCTTTTGCATATGGACATTCAGTTTTCCCAATACCACTTACTGAAGATACTCTCCTTTCCCCATTGTATGTTCCTAACACCCTTGTCAAGGATGCTGACTGTACATCCATAGATTTATTTCTGAGATCTTTATTTGATTTCATTGATTTATGTTTGTGTTTTTAGGCTAATACCATATTGCTTTGACACAGACTTTTCTTGACTTACAAAGGGGTTACCTCCTGAAAAAGTTTTCCTGATCATATTTTCATTGTAAAGTGAAAATATTGTAAATTGGAAATGACTTAACACAACTAACCTACCAAACATCATAACTTAACCTAACCTAACTTAAAGATGCTCAGAACATTTAACATTAGCCTACTTGGGCAAAATCATCTAACATAAATCCTATTTTATAATAAAATATTCAAAATCTCATTCAATTCAGTGAATATCATAGTGAAAGTGAAAAACAGAATGGTTTAGAGGTAGAGAATTGTTTAAGTACCCTGCTGATGAAGTGACTGACTGGGAGCTGCCCAGCATCACAAGAGAGTATCCTACTGCATATTGCTAGCCTAGGAAAAGATCAAAATTCAAAGTACAATTTCTACTGAATGCATATTATTTTCATATCATCATAAATTAAAAAAATCCTAAGTCAAAGCACCATAAGTCAGAGACTTTCTGTTCTGTGACTTTGTAATAGTTTGAAATTAGGAAGTATAAAACCACCAAGCTCTGTTTTCCTTTCTCAAGATTGATTTGGTTATTTGGGATCTTTTTTGGTTTCATGCAAATTTAGGGTTTTTTTTTTCTATTTCTGTGAAAAATTCTATTGGGATTTTTATTAGCCATTGCATTGAATCTGTAGGTGGCTTAGGCACTTTTGTTCAGTTGCTCAGTCACGTCCAACTTTTTGCAACTCCATGGACTGCAGTATGGATATTTTAATAATATTAATTCTTCTGATCTATGAACATGGGATATCTTTCCATTTTTATTTCTTCTTCCATTTCTTTCATCAATGTCTTACAGTTTTCAATGTAGAGATCTTTAACACCTTTGATTAAATTTATTCCTAAATATTTTATTGTTTTTGATGCTATTGTAAATGGAATTTTTAAAAACTTCTTTTTCAGATAGTTTGTTAATATATAGAAACACAACTGATTTTTGCAAGTTGATTTTATATCCTGTAGCTTTATTTAATCTGTTTATCAGTTTTAGCAATTTTCAGTGTAGTCTTTAGGGTTTTATATATATAAGATCATGTTATCTGCAGAGACAATTTAACCTCTTTGTTCCAATTTGGATGCCTTTTATTTATTTTTCTTGCCTAAATACTAGACTAGCACTGCCAGCACTCTGTTGAATAGAAGTGGTGAGAGCGGGCACCCTTCAGCCTTAAATTTTATCAATAGATTCATAAATCTAACTACCTTCAATGTCTCCACCCAAATGCCTAATTGATATCTCAAAATTTACATGTCTGTATCAGAGTTCTTTTTTGTATCCCAAAATATTCCAATTAAAGTTTTCATCTCACCTTAGTGTAGGCCTCTTTGAGAGAGGAGAGGTATAGTTGGCTTATTTTCTTTCCTCACTCTACCTCCTCCCCACTGCCCAGCTCTACTTGAGAACTGAACAAGGGAGGGAGGAGAGGAAAAGTGGCAGGAAAGACCTCCCCTGACCATCATGTATCTCTTGCTCTGTATGCTGAAAATTCAGCACAATATTTCATAATATATTTTGAAAAAGAAAATGACTTAGGGAATGAAGATGAGAAACAGAGGAACCAGTCAAGAAGTTATTTCCACAATTTATGTGAGAAGTAATGGTGACATAGACTGAGGAATAGTGATATGAAGGAAAAGAATTGGACAGGCTGGTGGTTTTCAGACAATAAGTTAGCCAGAAGTTGATAACTGATTGGAAGTAAAGACTGGAGTGGGAAAAGTCAGAATGATTTTAGGTTCAACTTTGGAGTCTGGGTGGATATAGTGATGTTGAGATAGAGAATACATGGAAAGCATACAATTTGAAGAAAGAAGAATAAATGATTCAATTTTAGTCATATTGAAAGCTCATGCCTAATAGATATTAATACAATAAGAAACTGGAGAAAATGTTCATGTAATTTAACTACAGACGATAATTTTTAAAAATATGAAAGAGTATGTCTGCACAATAGTAAGACTGGAGGACCAGAACTTTCCACTGAACCAAACTAAGCCATCAAATATAGAGTGCCTCTGTTTTCTTCTACCCTGATGGAACAAATACACTTGAAACAAAAATACATACCACTATGATCATTATATAGCTGGGAAAAAAGGAAATGGGCTGGTTGGCATGATATTTTGCTATAGAAATAAAGATGTGGGGTGGTCTGCCAACCATCACAACTTTTAAGACCTACATTGGGTTTAATATTTTTCTGTAATCCAAACCCTTCCTTAAACTTGACATCTTTTTCTTACAAATCCTACCCATTCAAATCCCACCCCCCACAACTTACTTTCAAAGAAAATTGTATGTATTTAAGGCACTCAGTGAATAACAACAAGAGTAATACCAGTGTGTCTTCCTGACAACAGTTTTGGGGGCTTTAGGGCCAGTGGAGCCACAGGGAAGCTGAGCTGGAGACAGTTGTGGATCATGAATCATTAGCCAGAAGTGTGAGCTAAATTCTGATTGCAGAATCCTTATTAATGCAATGTTATAACAATCCAAAAAGAACACAGCTGGATTTTCAGATGACAGGTGGAGCTTACAATTTCTGGCTGAAGACAATTCAATTTTGCAGTTACAAATTGTGCAAATTTGATGTGAACATCACTGTAAGAGGATACTTTTGGAACCCCACTAGGTTATTATTACAGTGACTTTTTTCTGGCACTAAGAGTTACTTTATCATCAGAATTTTGTAGCATATGGAGACCCCCTATAGATAACCCTTTCCACACACAGAAACTTTCTGGAATTTAATTAGTTTAATTTATAAAAGTTAAACTTTTAGTTTTATGGTAAACAATACCAGCATTAAAACCCTGTAATCTGGCCCCAGCTTACATCTCCAGTCTTAACTCTTTACTTACCTTCTTCAAATTCATACTTGAGCATAAGAGTTCTGCTTACTGCCCTTGACCCTGGATTGCATCTCCTTACCTTGTTCTGTCTTCTCTCCTCGCCTGAGCTCTTTGAGATCCTGCTCAACATCCTGATTCTTCCTCCATAAAACCATGCTCAATCTCTATAGTTTGAACTTCTGAATTCCTATAACAAAAATTATAGGACATTTTTGTAAACAGTAACACATTCTAAAAATGTTTAATATATTTGTATGACACTTAGTGTCTCACAATTCAACTGGGATTCTTTTTTCTGTTTATGAGCTTTTATTCAGCTGTGTTTCAGGAGAGCCCAAGGCTATGCTGAGGTTTAAAGATTTATGAAAAGAACTCAGATGTCAGTAAAGCTATGTATTCATGGATGCAGTTTATTACAGTGAAAGGATGCGGATTAAAGTCAGCAAAAGATGCATAGGACAGAGTCCAGGAGAAACGAGGTACAAGTTATTCTCTCCCATTAAAATTGTACAGACAGCACTTAATTCTCCCCAGAACAATGTGCAGGATGTATTGTTAATGAATGGAGCTCACTTGAACCTTGGTGTCCTAGGTTTTTATTGGAGGTCAGTACATAAGCACATCATGCTTACATGAATGAACTAACTATTCAGTCTCCAACCACTTCACCTGCCCCTCAGAGGTCAAACTAAAACAGCATAGCCCCAGCATTGCAGGAGAACAAAAGCAAGCTATTGTTGCTCAGTCACTAAGTTGTTCAGTCGTTCAGTCACTAAGACTCTTTGCGACCCCATGGACTGCAATATTCCAGTCTTTTTTGTCGTCTGCTATCTCCTGGAATTTGCTCAAACTCATGTCCATTGAGTTAGTGATGCTATCTAACCATTTCATCCTCTGTCGTCCCCTTCTCTTGTTACCTTCAGTCTTTCCCAGCATCAGGGTCTTTTCCAATGAGTCAACTCTTCACATCAGGTGGCCCAAAACAAGTACTTGCTATAAATTTCACTGTTAGCATAAACTGTTTTGTATAGCACAAGGTCTCAGGTATACAAAGATACTCTTTTCAGGCAAAATATTCTAAGGGCTCAGAGACTGTCTCCCATGAGCTAGTCAAGGACCAGTCCTTTCTCTGGAATGTGTGGGATTTGAGCATGCCAAGTCCACTGGCTATATACCTTGTTTGGCAATATTCAGCTTTCCAACCATATTTTATGATTCTTGGGTGTCAGCGTAGAACACGGATCCATATGGTCTTCTTTGTATTTAGTTATTACTCAATAAATATTTGCATTTTTTGCATGATGAACGAATGAATCTTCAATTCATTGTACTTCACATACCAAAGACATTGCTTAGCATTTGTTATACCTTTTCTCTGCAGAGTAACATGAATAATGTTGATTCTCCTCTTTCTCACGATTATATATTTCTATAGATATTTCATCTAAAAAATCATGCAGCTATAACTCCAAAGCAACATTTTTCAATGGATGGAAAATGAATGTGTACAATGGATATGAAATGTGTACAGTGCCCATTTGCATTGTAAATCTAGAAGAATAAATTTGAAACTTGATCTGTTTCTATGAGGTCTGATGAGTCCCCTATATACTTATAATAAGGGGCTTATGTTGAAGATTCATATATACTTTGAAATTTATATTGAGTGGGAATTGATTTACAAAAATCAATCCATTATAAGCAGCCACAGTTAATATTTTAAAGTGAGAGGAAAAGACCAGAATTACCAGCTTTATGGGAACAAATATGCTTTAACTACAAATACTATTACTGAAGAATATCCACTGGCTTCAAACCTGGAAAGCATTTGGGATGAGAAGCAAACTAATGTCATGATAGGAGTATGTGGCTGGGTACCAGGACCCTTGTTATGACAGGGACACTATTGTGTGCTTACCACTCTGGTAGGAAGACCATATTTCCTAACAGGATATTTAAGTTGAAGTCATTTGATTTATTCTATCTATCATGTCACTTTCAATCCCAGGCTGTTCAAAACCAGTGGAGGTTACATGCACCATAGGGTGGGACTGCTTGACTTCTTGACTTCTACTAGACTTCATAAAAGAAGAAACAAATATTTGTTTTACTAAAGCCATTGTAACTTCAGGCAGCCAAACTTAGTCTGGCCTGGCCATTGTAACCAGGTCATAGTAACAACTTTGCAATTAGCAGTGTAACCAAAGGCAATAAGCTTTAGCTCTCCAGCTTTTAGTTCACTGAAATATAAAATGCATGGTTTAGACAAGGTTTTTCTAAAGTTTCTTCTTACTATAAAGGCTCATGCAATTGGTTAAGAGCAAGAGTTCTGTAGGCTCAATTCCTGGTTGTGTCACTTACTGTCTGTGATGTGAATCCCTGTTGTCCTTATCCATAAATGAGGACATTAATGCTTGTTGCAGATCATTTTTTTTTCAAATTGCATAGACCTCTAAAAGTAAAAATTAATAATTATATAAATAACAATAATAAGTACATTACTAAAAGAAGTTTTCAAATCAACAACAAATTTTGTTTTCTAAAGATCCTTGACTCAACAATGAAGCATCCCAGGTGGCTCAGTGGTAAGCAATCCACCTGTTGATGCAGGAGAATGAGGAAGTGTGGGTTCAATCCCTTGGTTGGAAAGATCCCTTGGAGGAGGAAATGGCAATGCATTCTAGTATTCTTGCCTGGATATTCCATGGACAGAGGGTTGCAGTTGCAGAGCCTGGCAGGTTGCAGTCCATGGGGTCAAAAAGAGTTGGAAATGACTGAGTGACTGAGCACACACAATAATGACATTGTCAACTGTATTCAATTCAGTTCAGTCACTCAGTCATGTCCAGCTCTTTGCGACCCCATGCACTACAGCATGCCAGCCTTCCCTGTTCATCACCAACTCCTGGAGCTTACTCAAACTCATGTCTATTGAGTCAGTGATACCATCTAACTATCTCATCTTCCTTCATCCCTTTCTCCTCCTGCCTTCAATCTTTCCCAACATCAGGAACTTTGCCAATGAGTCAGTTCTTCACATCAAGTGGCCAAAGTATTGGAGTTTCAGCTTCAACATCAATCCTTCCAATGAATATTCAGGACTGATTTACTTTAGGATTGACTGATTTGACCTCCTTGAAGTCCAAGGGACTCTCAAGAGTCTTCTCCAACACCACGGTTCAAAATAATCAGTTCTTTGATGCTCAGCTTTCTTTATGGTCCAACTCTCACATCCACACATGACTACTGGAGGAACCATAGCTTTGACTAGATGGACTTTTGTCCGCAAATTAATGTCTATGCTTAATATGCTGTATAGGTTGGTCACAACTTTCTTCCAAGCAGCAAGAGTCTTTTAATTTCATGGCTGCAGTCACCATCTGCAGTGATTTTGGAGCCCAAGAAAATAAAGTCTGTCACAGTTTCCATGTTTCCCCATCTATTTGCCATGAAGTAATGGACCGGATGCCATGACCTTCATTTTTTGAATGTTGATTTTTAAACCAGCTTTTTCACTCTCCTCTTTCACTTTCATCAAGAGACTCTTTAGTTCCTCTTCACTTTCTGCCATAAGCGTGGTACCATCTGCATATCTGAGGCTATTGATATTTCTCCTGGCAAACTTGATTCCAGCTTGTGCTTCATCCAGCACAGCATTTCTCATGATATACTCTGCATAGAAGTCAAATAAGCAGGGTGATAATATGAAGCCTTGACATACTCCTTTTCCAATGTGGAACCAGTCTGTTGTTCCATGTCTGTTCTAACTGTTGCTTCTTGACCTGCATACAGATTTCTCAGGAGGCAGTAAGGCAGTTAATTACATTAAATGCCTTTTATATCCATTATTCTTTTTGTATCTATCATCACGATAACAAAATTATCATCTTCATTACTGCCCTATATTCATGCTTGTGATGTCAAAAAATGAGAAAACTTAGTTTACCCATAGTTCATGGAACTCTTTCAGCATGAAACAATAGCAAAGAATATTATACTGAGTTGTTCCAAAGTGTCAGCACACTTTGGTGTGACCTTGATGATAAATAGAAGTAACAAAATTTTTCCCCAGAGTACTACTCCCTACTATGACACTTGGAGTCATTTTGAATTTCCTTAACTATATCTAAAAATACCTGGTTTCTATAAGAAGAGGAAGTTCATTGTATCTTTGAAGCAATTATGTAAATATTAATATACTAATTGTGTTTACAACTGCTTTTTAAAAAATTTTTTAAATGCTGAATAGTGTGCAAGATGATCTACGGTCCTGGGTATCACTGCCTATCTATTTCTACATCTCCTCACCATCTCAGGTAAGACTCAAAACTATTAATACATTTCCCAGAATCCCTAACAGTCTAACATCAGTGAGAAGCAATTAGACTTTTAGAATTTGGTAGATGGAAGAGAAGTCAGTAGTCACTGCTGGCAGTATGAGCAGATGCAAGGGCTATCTGGACAAACTCCAGAGAATCATCTACTTGGAGACCCTGTTGGAATACTTGGAGTAACATCTGTTTTCCTGATTGAAATCTGACCAGTATAGATAGTACAAGAAACTAAGATTTTCTTGGCACTTTTTACAACAATAGATTAAGGATAAAAAATTAAAGCCTATTAAAAAATTAGCAATTTTTCAACCCTTCCACTTAAAATCCATTTCAAACTGTACTCAGGATATTTTCATTTGATTGCAGCTTAATTCCCTTTTGATGGTATTTAATGTTCTTTCTTTTTCTCTTTAAGCCTTGTGTTATTTTTGGACTATTGTATAGGCTCTTAAAAATGAAGCTAGAAATCATGAATACCCACCTATAGAAAATTTCAAT
The DNA here is from genome assembly GCF_023699985.2 of Odocoileus virginianus. Lineage (NCBI taxonomy): Eukaryota > Metazoa > Chordata > Mammalia > Artiodactyla > Cervidae > Odocoileus > Odocoileus virginianus. The sequence goes on along the minus strand of NC_069677.1, from coordinate 28,481,581 downwards.
TACCCATTATAAATTGTATTTGGCCTGTCATTACAGATTCTTAAAGGTGTCTTAGCAGAGATAGGATACCAAAGAAACTCATTTCTAAAATATTTTCCCAAGGTCCCATAGATCTGCAAATTAAGTCAAGAAACATATATTGAAGCACCTATACTGGTTGTGCTCTAGAAACTTAAATTCAGTTGGTAAGAAAAATACAAGCATGGAAATCTAGAAAACAATAAAACATTTAAATGATATTTCAAGACAACAATAGATGAAATGTTTCAAGGTAATGGATGATTCATTGCTCACATTATTAACCAGAAGACTCAAAGAAGCTACAGGGTCCTTCCATGCACACTTCTTCTGCCTTGATATAAGGAAATTAATTTGTCCACATTAGTTTGGATGTAAATATTGCACAAGAAACCATGATTAAGGAATCATGATCTCTCTACAAAATATTTCCAACTGGTGTGAGATGTTGTTAGGAGAGGACTTCAGGCTTGACAATGGACCATATATCAATGATAAATTAACATTTCCTTTTCCATGGAATTCTCCAGGACAGAATAATGGAGTGGGTAGCTGCTCCCTTCTCCAAGGGATCTTCCCAATCCAGGGATCGAACCCAGGTCTCCCACATTGTAGGCAGATTCTTTACCATCCGAACTACCAGGGAAGCCTAAGAATACTGGAGTGGGTAGCCTATCCCTTCTCCAGGGGATTTTCCTGACCCAGGAATTGAACCAGGGTATACTGCATTGCAGGCAGATTCTTTACCAGTTGAACTACAGGGGAAGAAGACCACACCTCAGTGATAAATTAAGTCAGTTCAAGGAGCAGAAACCTCTACCTATCAATATCCCCTCTCAAAGTTAATTTCTCTTTTACCTTTAATATTTCTATTTTAAACTTTGCCCTGAGCGAGCCTTGACTATATGGACAGAACTTCACTCATTAGTGGAGTGCAGAAATCCCCCTTAACTATCTCAAAGGCTGAGAGAAAGGGTTAAATTAAAAGAGACGGAAAACAAAGAAGGTCACAAAAGCTGCCCTGATTATTCTAACTCACCTACTCTCCCTTTATCCATACACTCAAGGCCCTTTTTATCTATTATATGTTCACTTATCCTTTTAAATCCTTAATGATACAGAGTATATCCATCCACTGAGTAGGGAGATGAGCTCAAAAGTTCCTTTTTTCCCCTAGTTTTGTATTCTTCCCATCAGCTAGTTCCATCCTTAAGTCGAACTCCAAAAGTAATCTCGATTTCAGGAAAGACAGAATTTGGCTTGATTTCAATTTTCTGGCTCTTATAGGGAAGTAAATAGTTATACAGATTTGCAGTTCCCCTCTCCCATTCCTCATCCATTAGCAAGGGACATCTCCAGGAGGAGAAAAAAAAAGATGACCTGGTCAAATATCCCTGTAAACATGCTAAAATGAATGACCTCTATCAAACAAAGTTATGGTATTTTCTAACAAGATAGTCCTCATCTGTAGAAGGACATACCTGTTATAAGATTGTTTATGATAACATACCCGGAATCGATAGATTGATAGACATATAAACTATATAACCATCTGAGCATAAAATGGAGATGTTTTGTGGTCCAAATAGTTTTTCTCAATAAGTGACTTAATTGCACAGCTCGTTGGAGACCTCATATATTAATCTGGGACCAAAAAACAACCTGATGCAGCAAAAAACAAAACACAACAAAACACCCGGTAAGCTACACTGACCGTTTCAGATGTCTCTGTGCTTCACGTGTGTCTCATGATTATTGCGTGGCTAAAATCATTAGTAAAATTTGTTCCTGGCCAAAATCTGATTCATGTATCTGATTTGATAATCCAATTATTTTTACTATCTCACTATTCACTCATTTAATGTGTCTCTGACTCTAGTCTTAAATCTAGCCTTGAAAAAAGTACTCTATTTCATTCTTGGGATCCAGTCCCTTCTTTATATTCCAGCTCTGCTAACTAGCTTTTCCTTGGCTTCTGTCTCCTGAAACTCTCTTGATAAACCTGTTGACGATCTCGGACTTTGCAGGACCAAGGTCCTACATTTTTCATGCCAGTCTTTACCAGAGAGTTAAAAATTTTTTTTTAACAGCTAGCACAATGACTATCAATTTAGTACTTGTAGAAAGATATGACTGGTTTGAATTACATGCCTGGTTGTGAGAATAGCATGCATTTTTGGACTTAGTGTCCCATTTTGAACCCACACTGGATCCTTTATATGTGGAGTCTTCCAGAGAACTCAGCCAAACTTCAGTCGTTTTGTGTTCTGCTGTCTTTTCAACAGCCATGGCTGGCCTTCTTCCCACCTATATGGTAAGAGTAGCTCCAGATTCAGTCCTCCTTAATCTAACCTGGCCAAGCCCTCTATGTGATGGACTGTATCTTACAATTAACTTACATTTCATGTAGTGCACAGAACACATAGCAGATACATAATAATTGCCTATGGATAGAGATAAAATAAAGAATCCACATACTGACTACAAATTATTTATACTTTCTACATACCAGGCAAAATGTGAGTAACAGTGCTGTGTGTAACTTTAAGCCTGCAACTGAACCAGCATTTTAGTGATGAAGAAAAAGGGACTTAGAAACATCTGCTTTCTCCAAGGCTTTCCAGCTGGTATAGCTAAGATGTACAGACAGGCTTCTCTGGATTCAAGGCCTATACTTGCCTTGAAACTCAGCAGTGGCCACAAGACTGGAAAAGGTCAGTTTTCATTCCAATCCCAAAGAAAGGCAATACCAAACAATGTTCAAACTACTGCACAATTGCATTCATCTCACACTAGCAAAGTAATGCTCAAAATTCTCCAAGCGAGGCTTCAACAGTATGTGAACCGAGAACTTTGGGATGTTCAAGCTGGATTTAGAGAAGGCAAAGGAACCAGAAATCAAATTGCCAACATCTGCTGGATCATCGAAAAAGCAAGAGAGTTCCAAAAAAACATCTACTTCTGTATTGACTACACCAAAGCCTTTGACTGCATGGGTCACAACAAACTATGAAAAATTCTTAAAGAAATGGGAATAACAGATCACTTTACCTGCCTCCTAAGAAATCTGATGCAGGTCAAGAAGCAATAGTCAAAATCAGACATGGACATTGGACTGGTTCCAAACTGGGAAAGGAGTAAGTCAAGGCTGTATATTGTGACCCTGCTTAGATGCAGAGTACATCAGGCAAAATGCCGGGCTGGATGAAGCACAAGCTGGAATCAAGATTGCCGGTAGAAATATCAATAACCTCAGATACACAGGTGACACCACCCATATGGCAGAAAGTGAAGAGGAACTGAGGAACCCCTTGATGAAAGTGAAAGAGGAGAGTGAAAAAGTTGGCTTAAAACTCAACACTCAAAAAATGATCATGGCATCTGGTCCCATCACTTCATGGCAAATAGTTGGGGAAACAATGGAAACAATGTCAGACTTTATTTTTTTGGGCTCCAAAATCACTGCAGATGGTGACTGCAGCCATGAAATTAAAAGACGCTTACTCCTTGGAAGAAAAGTTATGACCAACCTAGACAGCATATTAAGAAGCAGAGACATTATTTGCCAGCAAATATCTGTCTAGTCAAAGCTATGGTTTTTCCAGTAGTCATGTATGGATGTGAGAGTTGGACTATAAAGAAAGCTGAGTACTGGAGAATTGACGCTTTTGAACTATGGTGTTGGAGACAACTCTTGAGAGTCCCTTGGACTGCAAGGAGATCCAACCGGTCCATCCTAAAGGAGATCGGTTCTGAATATTCATTGCAAGGACTGATGCTGAAGGTGAAACTCCAATACTTTGGCCACCTGATGTGAAGAACTGACTCATTGGCAAAGACTCTGATGCTGGGAAAGACTGAAGGCAGGTTAAGAAAGGGGCGACAGAGGATGAGATGGTTGGATGGCATCACTGACTCAATGGACATCAGTTTGAGCAAGCTCTGGGAGTTGGTAATGGACAGGGAAGCTTGGCATGCTGCAGTCCATGCGTCACAGAGCTGGACAAGACTGAGTGACTGAACTGAACTGAACTGAGAGGCGGGCTTTTCTGGATTCAAGCCTATACTTGCCCATCACACCATAGTTTCTCCTTTTACATTCTTTATTTGATTATCCTCCAACTTTATTCAGAAGAAAAAGTAAAGGAAAGGAACTTTTCCTTTTCCTTTACTAAGTAAAAGAATTCAACAGAAAAAAGTAACTATCTGATTTAGGGTATAAAGAAAGATGACACAGGATTCTTGGGATCTAAGAGTAATAGATGAAGATAAAGCATGTGACAGAAATCACTTCATAGTAATTTTCTTCCTATTACATTTAAATTCCTTGTGAACAGGTTCTTGCCATTATTTAAATTGCTTTGTTTCTTATTTATTGTTTTCTAACATATAAAGAGAAATTCAATTTAATCATGGGCCACATGGTTTCCATTTGAAGGGTCCAAATGAGAAATCACACGGCTTTTGACCCACCTTAAAATTTTATTTACAACTATTTACACTGCAATCCTGTCAGTAATAGATTTTCACACTCATATGTGGAACTTAATTCAGAGTCTTCTCAAGTGAGAAGTTCTATTTTTACATTTAACCACTGAAGAGAAAGCATACTTGGCAGAAATATCTTCAAAAATGAACATGAAATGTACTGACTTTGAGTCAAAAGAACATCTACATTTTAAGGCAGATAAATGTAGTAACCCATCTGCCTGATCTTTCTGGGGTCTTCGAGAAAGCCCTGTTGATTCCTTTAGATATTAGACAATACATTTTGGCACTAGATCTTTTTCTTTTGTTTTTAATTGAAGCATTGCTGATTTACAATGTTGTGCCAATCTCCCCTGTATAGCAAAGTGACTCATTTACACACATATGTACATTCTTTTTTTATTCTTTTCCATTATGGTTTATCACAGGATATTGAATATAGTTTGCTATATACCTTAGGACCTTGCTGTTTATCCATTCTAAATGTAATAGTTTGCCTCTACCAGCTCCAAACTCCCAGCCCCTCCCTCTCTCTCCCCTACCGCTTGGCAACCACAAGTCTGTTCTTTATGTCTATGAGCCTGTTTCTGTTTTGAATATAGGTTCATTTGTGCCATATTTAATTTTTTTTATTTGCGCCATATTTTAGATTCCACATATAAGTGGTATCATATGGTGTTTGTCTTTCTTTTCCTAACTACTTCACTTAATATGATAATCTTTAGTTGCATCCCTGGTGCTGCAAATGGCATTGTTATGGTTCTTTATGGCTGAGTAGTATTTATCATCTATATGATATATGTCACATCATATATATGTACCACACCTTCTTTATCCACTCATCTGTTGATGGACATTTAGGTTGTTTCCATGTCTCAGCTATCATGAATGGTGCTGCTATGAACATAGGGGTTGCATGTGTCTTTTTGAATTATAGTTTTTATGGGTATATTCCCAGACATGAGATTGCTGGACCATATGGTAACTCTTTTTTTAGTTTCCTGAGGAAACTTCATACTGTTTTCCATAATGGCTGTACCAACTTACATTCCCATCAACAATGTAGGAGGTTTCCCTTTTTCCACACCCTTCCCAGCACACTTTTTAATGATGGCCATTCTGATCAGTATGAGGTGTTACTTCATTGTAGCTTTGATTTGCATTTCCCTAATAATTAGTGATGTTGAGCATCTTTTCATGTGTCTACTGGCCATCTGATTGTCTTTTTTGGAGAAATGTCTATTAAAATATTTTGCCCATTTTTTGATTGGGCTGTTTTTTTGTTGTTGAGTTTTATAAGCTGTTTGCATATGCTGGAGATTAAGCCTTTGTCTGTTACATCATTTTTTTGCAAATATTTTCTCCCATTCTGTAGGTTGCCTTTCCATTTTTTTAATGGTTTCCTTTGCTATGCAAATGCATGTGACTTTGATTAGGTCTCATTTTTTAATTTTTGTTTTCATTTCTATTGCCTGGGGAAACTGACCTAAGAAAACACTGGTACAATTTACATCAGAGGATGCTTTGCCTATACTCTTCTAGGAATTTTATGGTGCTGTGTCTTATAGTTATGTCTTTAAGCCATTTTGAATTCATTTTTGTTGGCACTAGATCTTAGTCTCCTAAACTATATATAAATATATATATGTATTTCAGTTCTCAGGAACTATGCATTAGGGGCTCAATAATGTTGCTTAACAAATGTTGGTCAACTAAACTGATAAATCTCTGCCTCTGGAGAAGGAAAGAAAAGGGTGGAATAATAAGAGAAAGAAGGAATATAACAAGCAACCTTTTATAATTTCTTCTTTTTTTCTGCTCCTGTAGTAATTATTAGATATCGTTCATTTACCCAATGAACTTTTATTTTAATACCTACTATGTGTTCATATGGGAAGAGGGGTGATAAGGGAGACATTATCTCTGTCCTTTCGAAACTTACAGCATATTGAGAGAGTCCGTAAACAACCATAAAGACCAAAAAAGGAAAAGTTCTGTAGAAGAAAAGCATAGGATGCTATGAGAACATCTGACAAACAGACCTAATCTAATACAGACCTTGGGAAGGCATCCATTAGAAAGTGACACTTAAGCTTTAAAAAAGACTGAAATCAGCCAGGTCTTAAAATTTGGTAAGGAGCCTGAAGGAAAATTTTTAAAAATACTAAGTAAAATTTGAACCTCTGTAAACTGCTTAACTATATATCTGTAGTCAAAAGAAAATAAAAATTGAAACAAATATTGAACTCTTTTTTAGTAGATTTGTTTTTTATAACAGTATAGCAATTCTGAAACTTTGTGTGTATGTACTGTAGAACAGAGAAAGTAAGCGAACATGTTGACATTAGGAACCAGGGTTCTCACTGCAGAGGGGAGATGCAAATGGAATAAGGACAGTAAAAAAAATAATAATTCAGAATTTGGACTGGAACAGGAAATCTTAGAATAAATGTGTGTTTGTGTGTGTGTGTGTATGTGTTGTGGAGAGTGTATTTTCTAGCTTTTTTTTTTTTTTTTTTGCTCCAAGGAAATAATAAAATCTATTAGCAGGGAGTACAACTAGCATACAAATCTCCATTTCTAAATAGCTTTCCACAATAAAAGGATCTAGAGCTCTTGGAAAATAAGGAAGTTCTAGAAAATATGGAGACATGATAAAGGGACCAGGAACCACTGTAAAGGAGGTCCACTGGCAGCTGAACATAATAATCCATTGAATAAAATAAGAATGCATGATTCTATATTGATGATAGATAGATGGTAGATAGGTAGATAGAAGGGAAGAAAAAGTGGTGCCTTATATAGACTACCAAAGGGAACAACGGACTTAGAAAATTATAATTTTTACTTTTATAATATATATAAAAACTTGATTTCAGGCCAAATTAGTAACTGGCTACTAAATATAAAGCCTTCAAAGGTAAGGTCTACTAAAAAGAGTAAGAACCAGCACAGGGTCTGGCACCCAGTAGAACTTTATCTATCTATCTTTTTACTTTTATTTTTATTTATATATAAAGTGAAGTGAAAGTAGCTCAGTCGTGTCAGACCTTGTGACCCCGTGGACTATACAGTCTATGGAATTCTCCAGGCCAGTACACTGGAGCGGGTAGCCTTTCCCTTCTTCAGGGGATCTTCCCAACTCAGGGATCGAACCCAGGTCTCCCACGTGGGTTCTTTGCCAGCTAAGCCACAGGGAAGCCCAAGAATACTGGAGTGAGTAGCCTGTCCCTTCTCCAGTAGATCTTCCTGAATCATGAATCAAACCAGGGTTTCCTACTTTGCAGGCAGATTTTTTTACTGACTGAGCTATCAGGGAAGCCCATTATTTATACATATGTGTATTTATAGTTATCAGTTATAAAATTTAAACTTATCTGTCAAAAGAAAACCCTCTGAATAAATGTCCTTGGTTTCTATCTGTGAATTGACACAGGAGAAAGCATGTGCCTCTCTCCACATACCACGCTTCAGTGCAAACCCAACTGGCAAGTACCAAACATGACCATTTGTTCTGTTACACAATGTGGGCACAGAGCCCAGGACCTCTGAGCTTTTCAAGGGCTTACACAGACACTGCAGACATGAAATATATAGGTATGCATTGGCCTCAAAATATAAAAAGGAACAAAATCTAAATAATTAATTAAATATTTAAATAAATTATAGCATATCGACTTCATTCTTAGAATTCAAAAATATTGCCTTTATATTTGAAAGTAATTCTTAAACTTTTTCACTTCATTAAGAATTCCCTAGTATATATAATTATCATGAAGAAATCAAAACTGATTTCACTTAAATGAATTACTTAAAATTCTGTCTTCTACCACCATGTATAAGGCTTCTGTCCATGAAACACCTGTATAGGGTTTCTGATTGTATCAGTTAAGACAGATGAGGTAACATGGAAGATGAACATTTCATTTATGCACAGCTAAATCAGTAGAGAATACAATGTCCTTGTAGCCAAGAAGTTTCCAAGCAAGCAGGCCCCAGTTTAACCCAATATCCCAAATTATTCTTAACTCCTTCCAAAAGTCAAAGATCTTCCCTCCAGATTGGGGGGAGGGGTCACATGTGGTTCCACTTCTAATTATTAGTTTTATTATTTTACTGGAGGCATTTTTCACTATAGAAACATTATCATAATATAGGTTTTAGTTACCAAGGTGGCCAGAAGGGGTGACTGTGTTCAGTTCACTTCAGTTCAGTTCAGTTGCTCAGTCATGTCTGACATTTTGCAACCCCATGGACTGCAGCATGCCAGGCTACCGTGTCCATCACCAATGCTTGGAGCTTGCTCAAACTCATGTCCATCGCATCAGTGATGCCATCCAACCATCTCATCCTCTGTTGTCCCCTTCTCCTCCTGCCTTCAATCTTTCCCAGCATCAAGGTCTTTTCAATGAGTCAGTTCTTTGCATTGGGTGGCCAAAGTACTGGAGTTTCAGCTTCAGCATCAGTCCTTCCAATGAATATTCAGGACTGATTTCCTTGAGGATTGACTGGTTTAATCTTCTTGCAGTCCAAGGGACTCTCAAGAGTCTTCTCCAACACCACAGTTTCAAAGCACCAATTCTTGGGTGCTCAGCTTTCTTCATAGTCCAACTTTCACATCCATACATGACTACTGAAAAACCATAGCTTTGACTAGATGGACCTTTGTAACTTACTCTTAGTTATAATACTTTCTCCTCCACTCAATGAAGATTCAACAGTATTCTCAATTTAATCTTCTTGTGATGGCAAGAATGCTACAATTTTTAGTTTCCTTCTCCTTATTTCATATGTTGTTAAGAGATGTTTTCATCCTATACCGTTTTTCTTGAATTTATTAACAATGCATTTTACTTTATCTATCAAGCCTTTATTCCCTTTTCTTCTTCAATGTAACCAGTTCTCTTTTTGATCAATTTTGCCATTTGAAAGTAGTCAAATAATTCCAAAATCAAGAATTTATAGTGTTTTTAAAAGTTTTGAAAGTTTAGCTGCTCAGTTGTGTCTAACTCTTTGCAACCCCATGGACTGCAGACTACCAGGCTCTTCCATCCATTGGATCTTCCAGGCAAGAGTACTGTAATGGGTTGCCATTTCTTTCTCCAAATCTTACTAGTAAAAAGTATATTAATATGGTATGTGATATATGCTGATAGTTTGATACCATATAGATTTGGGATTCTAAAATAAGTGGGCTTATGGCCTTTGAGGATCTTTAAATGGCCCTAAAGCTAAGAAATGAGCTAGAGAGTTCAGGTAGTTTTTCAACAATTAGTTGAGAGTCTACTATATTCCAGAAACTCTTAGGGATTATAGAGAATACAAATAATTTAAAAAATGATATTCGTGTCTCTTAGGAGCTAGCAATATAGTTAGGGAGTATGCAACTAACAGAGTAATTGGGCCCTGATATTTGTTCTCACTCTTTAGCACATTATTAAACTACTATCAGAGCTCTCCTATAGTTGGACGGATCATGGGACTGAGTTTGTCTGATGGAATATGAGAAGAAAGAAGTGATGCACTTCCATATATGGCCACTAAAACCTCAAGTAAATATCTTCACTCTTTTTCTTAAACTGTTGACTGCAATGTGGAGGATCCAGTGGAGGTTGCTGAAGCCCTGGGGATAGTAATTACACTAAATGGAATAAGCCTACATCCCTGAATGAGTGCATGTATCAGAGTCCTTCTCCCCCATGCCTATATATTTTAAGATGAGCAAGAATTAACTTCTGTTTTTTATACCACTGAGATTAGAGGCGTCTTATTACAGCAGTTAGCATATCTTGAAAAATATAGGGAGATTAAACATAATCTCACATAACCTCAGTTTTTAAAAGTTGCTGCTTAAAACATATGAAAGTTCAAAGTGCTAGAAATAACCTTTTTGGAGGGGTCAAATTAGGCATAATTGATAGTACCTGAGACAGTTGATGATGAATTGCCACAGTCCCCACCACATACAAATCTTTTTACTTCTCTCTTATTTACATGAAAGTATGCCTTCACGTTTCTTTTTTCTTTCTTCTTAGCCTTAGTTTTTCAAGTGTATGAAAATCAGCCCCTTTAACAACACATTTAATTTACCATTTAGGTTTAGATTTTTAAATTTACAATCATCTTTTTAAGCATATATATGATGTTAATTATATATCATTTCCATTTCCATTTATTTTCAATCATTGAAGTAAGTCCTCTGGGGCATACAAAACTTTGTTCATATGTATTGCTTGAATTCTTTTATGTATTTAAAAGATAGACATTTAACTCTCTATCATGTACCAACCTAAGAGAGACAGAATGTAGGAATTAGTTTAATGGTTAAAGACATGAGCTTCTAGGTCATATTTGAGTTTAAATCTTTGCCCTACCACTTACTATTATATTCTTTGCAGCCAAAGATGAAGAAGCTCTATACAGTCAGCAAAAACAAGACTGGGAGCTGACTGTGGCTTCAGATCATGAACTCCTTATTGCAAAATTCAGACTTAAATTGAAGAAAGTAGGGAAAACCACTAGACCATTCAAGTATGACCTAAATCAAATCCCTTATGATGATACAGTGAAAGTGAGAAATAGATTTAAGGGACTAAACGTGATAGAGTGCCTGATGAACTATGGATGGAGGTTCGTGACATTGTACAGGAGACAGGGATCAAGACCATTCCCAAGGAAAAGAAATGCAAAAAAGCAAAATGGCTGTCTGAGGAGGCCTTACAAATAGCTGTGAAAACAAGAGATGAGAAAAGCTAAGGAGAAAAGGAAAGATATTCCCATTTGAATGCAGAGTTCCAAAGAATAGCAAGGAGAGATAAGAAAGCCTTCCTCAGTGATCAATGCAAAAAATAGAGGAAAACAACAGAATGGAAAATACTAGATATCTCTTCAAGAAAATTAGAGATACCAAAGGAATATTTCATGCAAAGATGGGCTCAATGAAGGACAGAAATGGTAGGGACCTAACAGAAGCAGAAGATAATAAGAGGTGGCAAGAATACACAGAACTGAACAAAATGATCTTCATGACCCAGATAATCACGATGGTGTGATCACTCACCTAGAGCCAGACATCCTGGAATGTGAAGTCAAGTGGGCCTTAGAAAGCATCACTATGAACAAAGCTAGTGGAGGTGATGGAATTCCAATTGAGAGATTTGAAATCCTGAAAGATGATGCTGTGAAAGTGCTGCATTCAATATGCCAGCAAATTTGGAAAATCAGCAGTGGCCACAGGACTGGAAAAGGTCAGTTTTCGTTCCAATCCCAAAGAAAGGCAATGCCAAAGATTGCTCAAACTACTGCACAATTGCACTCATCTCACACGCTAGTAAAGTAATGCTCAAAATTAAGACTCTTAATTATGAAACACTGCTCTTTCAGAAATGACATGTGACTGGACAAGTAATATTTGTATTTTTCATCTTAATATAATAAAAATATATCCATTAAATCCTGTAGTTAAGAAACATCGCTTATATTATCCCATGAGATACACTGCCCATCAACATAACTTAGTGACACCTTTCTTCATCACTGTCATCATACTTATCAGTCTAGTGATACATACTGCAAAGACAGCCTTTTCCTAAAGAAGATGCTAGTCTATGAACAAGATATAGACACACAATGTGATGTATTTTAAACAAACACTGAACAACCAAATCAATTTATGTCAAGTTGCAAAAATATAATGTCATGATTCTGGGCCTTCTCAATCTTGGAGGTAAGATACTAAATTTCTAACAAATGAATGTAAATCTGTGAAAAAGAACTCATCAGTAAAATGAAATTCAGCAGTTCAATTTTCAGGGTAGAGAATATTTCTCTTTTAGTAAAAAACTAAAACTCTTTAAAATACTAATTATCTCAGTGTATTTGCAGTTTTTGCTTAGTTGCTCAGTCGTGTGTGACTCTTTTGTGACCGCATGGACTATAGTCAGCCAATCTCCTCTGTCCATGGGATTTTCTCAGGCAAGAATACTGGAGTGGGCTACCATTTTCTACTCCAGAGTATCTTTCCAACCCAGAGATCAAACATGCTTCTCCTGCTTGGCAGGTGGGTTCTTTACCACTGAGTCACCAAGGAAGCCCATATTTGCAACACCACATATAGATTAATTCATAAGTCTCCAAGGACCTTTGTGCATCTAGTGAAAAACATAACTATTTTTACTTTAGTTACTGTTCAGTTTATTAAATCATGTATCTGATTTAAAAAAAAAATTTTGGAAACCTATTTTTCTTGAGCATTTAAACACTGATTGTAATCTGATTGTTTCCTTACAAAATTTCAGTTACAGTTTAGCACAACTGATTCTTCTGAGTACCTCAAATTCCTGTACACTAGACAAAATGCACACAGATGCAGTAAGTACAAAATGTGTTGCCAAGTACACAATTTCAGTTACCTTAAAATATCAACACCACAAGATTAATTCATTTCTCCACTGTCTGTGTTCTTATACCTTCCTATTCTACTTACTATAATAACTTCACAGAGTTTTGGCCTAAATTTGAGATCTTCCCAGGTTTGTGATGTTCACCAGAACAGTCAAGTGCACATGTTTTGATGGAATTTCTATTAAGTTAAGGAACTTGATTTCTTCTCTCAAAGTGCTTCAACTCTAAACTTTTACAATCCATACCTTTTACACAGGTACCACTTTTGTGCACCTTAACTAAAAGACACTTTAAAATATATTTTATTGTGAAAATTTCAAATAACAAAAGTTCAGCAAGTATAGGAAACTCTCATATACACAACCCCTACATTTAACACCTGTCAATATTTTGTCATATTTATTTCATCAGTTTCCTCCCTCCCCTATTTCTTGAATATTTTAAAGCAAATTCAAGATGTCATGTAATTTCACCCTTAACTACTTCAGTGTGCATCTACAAAGGTAACGGTATTTAACCTCAATGCTATTATCGAAGCAAAAAATTAACAATTCTTTGCTATGATCAATTCTCAATCCACATTCAAATTATCCTTTATTTCACCTCCTGCATTGGCAGGCAGGTTCTTTACCACTAGCACCACCCGGGAAGCCCTTATTTAATTTAGTTGGTTCAGATAAGTATCAGAACAAATCCACTCAACTGTATTTGTTAGGTCTTTTAAGTTATTTTTAAGTCTTTGAATCTATAAAAGTATCTTTTTATTTTTCATTCCTCTGACTTGTTGAAGAAACCAGTGAGCAGTCCTGTGGAATATCTGCAAGTATATGATTAATTGCTTCCTCATGGTATCATAAAACTGATTCCTTCACTTCAGGTATTTCCTATGCATTAGAACTTGGTGTTAAAGGCATGATTTGATTCAGGTTCAATATTTGGGGGAGGATATTGAAGAATACTACAAAGGAGATACTGTCTCCTTAATACTGTGTTACATCAAGAAAGTACAGTTGGTTACCTCACTTTTAAAGGTGCCAAGATTAATCTATGTGTTATGGGATTGGTCAGCTTGATTCCCTTCATTGTAAAGTTCTCCATAAACATTACACCTAATAGTTTTAGTATCCATTAATGAGCATTATCTAAATACTGGCATCCCTCAGGATGACTAACAGATATCAACATCCTCAGATGCTCATATCCTGAATATCAAGTGGCAAAGTACAGTTGGCGCTCAGTATCCAAGGATGCAGAACCTGCAGAAATGGAAGGCCAACTGTAATTTACTTCATCAGTATTTACAACATCATGATTCTGCAATAATATTACTCTTCCCTGTTAATTAGGTAGAATCTTCTTCAATCCTGTATTCACAGGCTTATGCAGTTAAACCAAAATAAAATTTCTAAAGGGCAGAAGAAATGCTTAATTCCTTTTTTTAATTGGCAATATTTAAAGGGATGAGTTGATGTCCAAGCAATATCCGATAGTTTCCAATGAATTTGGTATCTTTCTCTTTTTCATACCTTTCTTCTCCTTGTCCTACCATTAGAAACACAGGTTTAAACTTCAAGTATAGTTGCTATACAATATTATATAAGTTGCAGGTTTACAACACAGTGATTCACAGTTTTTAAAGATTATACTCCATTTATAGTTATTGTAAAACAGTGAGTATATTCCCCCTGTTATACAGTATATCCTTATAACTTATTTTGTACCTAATAATTCTCTACTCCTATATTGCCTCTCCCATCTTCCCTCTCCCCACTGGTAACCACTAGTTTGTTCTCTATATCTGTGAGTCTGCTTCCTTTTTGCTATATTCACTAGTTTGTTGTATTAGATTCCACATACAAGTGAAAGCATATAGTATTCATCTTTCTCTGTCTGACATTTCACTTAACATAATGCCTTCCAAGTCCATCCATATTGCTACAAATGGCAAAATTTCATTCTTTTTTATGGTTGAGTAGTATAGTATTCCATTATGTATGTATTTATGTGTATATATATACACATTCTTTTGTTTATGGACACTTATACTTAGGTTGCTTCCATATCTTGGCTATTGTAAATACTGCTGCTATGAACACTGAGGTGAATGTATCTTTTCAAATAAATGTTTTTGTTTTTCAGGTATACACCCAGGAGTGGAATTGTTGAGTCATATGGTAGTTCTATTTTTAGTTTTTTGAGGAACCTGTATACTATCTTCCTCAGTGGTTGCACCAATTTACATTCTTAGTGCAGAAAGTTTCCCTTTTCTCCACATCCTCACCAGCTTTGTTATTTGTATTCTTTTTGATGATAGTGACTCTGACAAGTGTGAGATAATATCACATTGTGGTTTTTATTTGTGTTTCCCTGATGATTAGCTATGTTGAGCATCTTTGCATGTGCCTATTGGCCATCTGCATGGCCAATTTTTTTTTAAGTCTTCTGCCAATTTTTTAATTGGATTGTTTGGTTTTTGGATGTTAAGTTATATGAGCTGTTTATATGTGTTGGATATTAATACCTTATCAAGTCATATCATTTGCAAGTAGTTTTCCCCATTCAGTAGGTTGTCTTTTCATTCTTTCAGTGGTTTCCTGTGATGCACAAAACTTTTTAAGTTTAACTAGATCCCATTTGTTTATTTTTGCATTTATTTCCTTTGCTTTAGGCAAAAACTATGCTGTAATTTATGTCAGCATGTTCAGCCTATGTTTCTTCCAGGAGTTTTATTGTTTCCAGTCTTACATTTAGGTCTTTAATTCATTTTAAGTTTATTTTTGTATGTGGTGTTAGAGAATATTCTAATTTCATTCATTTGCATGCAGCTGTCCAGTTTTCCCAGCACAACTCACTGAAAAGATTGTCTTTTCTCCATTCTATATTCTTTCTTCCTCTGTCATGTATTAATTTACTGTAAGTGTGTGATTATATTTCTTGAATCTCTATCCTATTCCACTGATCTATGTGTCTGCTTTTTTTGTGCTAGTACCACACTGTTTTGATTACTGTAGCTTTGTAGTATAGTCTGAAGTCAGAGAGAGTGACTCCTCCAGTTCTGTTCTTCTTTCTCAAGATTGTTTTGGCTATTCAGGACCTTCTGTGTTCCCATACAAATTATAAAATTATTTGCTCTAAATCTGTGAAAAATGTCATTGGTATTTTGACAGGGACTGCATTGAATTTGTACATTGCCTTGTCTACTCTCACCACTTTTATCCAAGATAGTTTTGGAAGTATTAGTCACAGCAAAGAAAAAGAAGTAAAAGGAATCCAAATTGAAAAGGAAGTAAAACTGTCACTGTCTGCAGATTACATAATTCTATATACAGAAAATCCAAAGATGCCACCAGAAAACTAATAAAGCTCATCAATAAATTTTGTAAATTTGCAGGATACAAAACTAATATACAGAAACATGTTGCATTTCTATATACTAACAAAAAACTGTCAGAAAGAGAAATTAAAGAAAAAAATCCCATTTATTACTGCAACAAAAAGAATAAAATATCTAGGAATAAACCTACTGTGGTGCTGAAGACTCTTGAGAGTCCCTTGGGCAGCAAGGCAATCAAACCATTCAATCCTAAAGGGAATAAGCACTGAATATTCATTGGAAGGACTGATGCTGAAGCTGAAGCTCCAATATTTTGGCCACCTGATGCGAACAGCTGACTCATTGGAAAACACTCTGATATCGGGAAAAACTGAAGGCAGGAGGAGAAGGGGACAACAGAGGACGAGATGGTTGAATGGCATTGCTGACTCAATGAATGAGTCTGAGCAAACTCAGGGAGATAGTGATGGACAGGGATGCCTGGCATGTTGCAGCTCATGGGGTCACAAAAAGTTGGACATGACTTAGTGAATGAACAACAACAACAAAGGAGTCCTGTACTCAGAACTTCTTTGAGTCTGAGTCCTGTACTCAGAAAACTTTAAGACACTGATGAAAGAGACTGAAAATGACAGAAACAGATGGAAAGGTATACTATGTCCTTGGATTGGAAGGATTAATATTGTTAGAAACAGCTTTTTTACATTCAGTATGATACAATCAACATTGTAATCTTAACATTGAACAAAAGGAGTCTCTTCATGTTGGTTCCTGTTTTCTTTTGTCATAACCCCATTAATCTTTGATAGCTTCTTTGGTTCCTGGCACAATGAGATATCACAGGTTCATCTTCAGCATTTCCTGCCCCTTATATGGAATCAGCCATTTACTCCAAGGAACTCTGATTCCTCTCAGTAGAGGAATCTCAATACTACAATTTGGGCATTCCATATGCTCATTGCTCCTGGGTTGTCCTACTTCCATGCCTTTTCAATGAACACAGCTGGGGAATACTTACTTTTTAAGAGAAGAAAAAATGTTGTTAGTTCTGTCTAATATTCCAATTGAAATTTAGTCACAGGATTTTTATTTAACATCATTGATTCTCTCTCAGTCTCTCTTTCTGAATACTTTGATTTCTAACAACATTAATAATTATTCTCTTTTTCCTATTATAAGCATTATTTGTAAATACATAACATTCAAAATAACATCACTGATATATTATCACTAACAAAAAGTTGACAGTAGGTTAAGATTTCTTTGCATTTCAGAAAGTGAAAGTTGCTCAGTCCTGTCCTACTCTTTGTGATCCCCTGGACTATACAATCCATGGAATTCTCCAAGCCAGAATACTGGAGTGGGTAGCCTTTCCCTTCTCCAGGGGATCTTCCCAGCCCTGGGATCAAACCCAGGTCTCCCACATTGCAGGTGATTCTTTACCAGCTGAATCACAAGGAAAGCCCAAGAATACTGGAGTGGGTCAGTCAGTCAGTCAGTTCAGTCACTCAGTCGTGATCTTCCCAACACAGGAATCAAACCGGGGTCTCCTGAATTGAGGGTGGATTTTTACCAACTGAGCTATGAGGGAAGCTGACCTTTCTGCATTTCAGGATCTATAGTCAAAACACTGCTTTAAGGACAGTGCAGTAATTATTTTCCCTAGATGCCTGTGTTACAAGATGAACTTTTAAATTCTCACTTGGCAAGATTTACTATAATCCATTATTGAGTCCTGGGCTGGCCTGGTGGCTCAGTTGGTAAAGAATCCACCTGCAATGCGGGAGAGCTGGGTTCAATCTCTGTGTTGGGAAGATCCCTTGGAGGAGGGCATGGCAACCCACTCCAGTATACTTGCCTGGAGAATCCCCATGGACAGAGGCGCCTGGTGGGCTCCAGTCCATGTGTTTGCAAAGAGTCAGGCACAACTGAGCAACAAAGCACACAAACACACATTACTGTGTCATAAGATATCGACTTGTCAATATTATTAAATTTCTATGCACTTATTGTTATTATTTCTATTGGTAGGGTCAGTTAGAGGTGGTGTCTCCAAAAAGAGACACAGACAGAGATTGTGTCAGCCTTAGCCATTCAGTTCAGTTCAGTTGCTCAGTCCTGTCTGACTCTTTGTGACTCCATGGACTATAGAACGTGAGGCTTCCCTGTCCATCACCAACTCCTGGAGCTTGCTCAAACTCATGTCCATCGAGTCAGTAATGCCATCTAACCATCTTGCCCTCTGTCATCCCCTTCTTATTTCCCAGGATTAGGGTCTTTTCCAGTGAGTCAGTTGTTTGCATCAGGTGGCCAAAGTATTGGAGTTTCAGCTTCAACATCAGTCCTTCCAATGAACACCCAGGACTGATCTCCTTTAGGATGGACTGGTTGGATCTCCTTGCAGAAGAGTCTCTCAAGAGTCTTCTCCAATGCCACAGTTAAAAATAATCAATTCTTGGGCGCTCAGCTTTCTCTTTGGTCTAACTCTCACATCCACACATGACTACTGGAGAAACCATAGCTTTGACTAGACAGACCTTTCATGGCAAAGTAATGTCTCTGCTTTTAATACACTGTTTAGGTTTGTCATAGCTTTTCTTTCAAGGGGCACGTGTCTTTTAATTTCATGACTGCAGTCACAATCTGCAGTGATTTTGGAACCCAAGAAAATAAAGTCTATCACTGTTTCCATTGTTTCCCCATTTATTTGCCATGAAGTGCTGGGACCAGATGCCATAATCTTAGTTTTTTGAATGTTGAGTTTTAAGCCAGCTTTTTCACTCACCTCTTTCACTTTCATTAAGAGGCTCTTTAGTTCTTCCTTGCTTTCTGTCATAAGGGTGGTGTCATCTGCATATCTGAGGTTATTGATATTTCTCCTGGCAATCTTAATTCCAGCTTGTGCTTCATCTAGCCTGGCATTTTGCATGATGTACCCTGCATATAAGTTAAATATACACAGTGGCAACATACAGCCTTGACTTATTCCTTTCCCAATTTGGAACCAGTTCATTGTTCCATGTCTGGTTCTAACTGTTGCGTCTTGACCTGTGTATAGGTTTATTAGAAAGCAGGTGAGGTGGTCTGGTATTCCCATCTCTTTCAGAATTTTCCATAGTTTGTTGAAAGCTACACAGTCAAAGTCTTTAGCATAGTCAATGAAGAAGAAGTAGATGTTTTTCTGGAATTCCCCTGTTTATTCTATGATCCAATAGATGTTGGCAATTTGTTCTCCAGTTCCTCTGCCTTTTCAAAATCCAGCTTGAACACTTAAGTTCTTGGTTCATGTACTGTTGAAGCCTCACTTGAAGAATTTTGAGCATTACTTTGCCAACATGTGAGATGAGTGCAATTGTGCAGTAGTTTGAACATTCTCTGGCATTGCCTTTCTTTGGGACTGGGATGAAAACTGACCTTTTCCAGCCCTGTGGCCACTGCTGAGTTTTCCAAATTGGCTGGCATATTGAGTGCAGCACTTTCACAGCATCATCTTTTAGGATTTGAAATAACTCAACTGGAATTCCATCACCTCCACCAGCTTTGTTCGTAGTGATGCTTCCTAAGGCCCACTTCAGTTCACATTCCAGGATGTCTGGCTCTAGGTGAGTGATCACACCATCGTGGTTATCTGGGTCATGAAGATCTTTTTTGTATAGTTCTATGTATTCTTACCACCTCTTCTTAATATCTTCTGCTTCTGTTAGGTCCATACTGTTTCTATCCTTCATTGTGCCCATTTTTGCATGAAATGTTCCCTTGTATCTCTAATTTTCTTGACAAGATCTCTAGTCTTTCCCATTCTAATGTATTCCTCTATTTCTTTGCATTGATCACTGAGGAAGGCTTTCTTATCTCTCCTTGTTATTCTTTGAAACTCTGCATTCAGATGGCTATAGCTTTCCTTTTCTCCTTTGCCTTTTGATTCTCTTCTTTTCTCAGTTATTTATAAGGCCTCCTCAGACAACCATTTTGCATTTTTTGCATTTCTTTTTCTTGGGGATGGTTTTGATCATCACCTCCTGTACAATGTTATGAACCTCTGCCCATAGCTCTTCAGGCACTCTATCAGATCTAATCCCTTGAATATATTTGTCACTTCCACTGTAATCATAAGGGATTTGATTTAGGTCATACCTGAATGGTCTAGTGGCTTTTCCTACTTCGATTTAAGTTTGAATTTGCAATACGTTCTTTTCTTTATTTCATGGAGCTAATTTATTGTCTTGAGCACAGTCAAGCCCTGGTCCTCCTTGGCTATTTTGTGTGATCATTGATGCAGATTCCCAGCTCAATTTTCTTCCGGACTAGTTATAATGTGTAACCACCAGTACCAACTAGTCTTTGGTGTGACTGCTACTTTTACCAGGATTGTACTCCTGATTCCCTGTGTTTGGCTGGAAAGGAGTACCTATCTATGCTTCATAATCAGAGGCACACTCAACTATGTTAGCATTCCCCTGTTTTTTTTTTTAATTAAAAAATTAGACATTCCCTATTCTATTCACTCTTTTGTTACAACTATCAAGTTGTAACAACTCTTTTGTATACTTTGTATTATTATGAACTCATATTTGATATAAGCAACAAAAAATGATTATTGTGGCTTATACAGACTCAACTCATTCCAGTTGGCCACAATAATCATCATTATTATTTTGATGCTTATATTATTACAATTTTAGCACTGCCACAGTAACCTTTAAAATGTCTTTGTTTTCGCACAAAACTTTTTCCAAAACTATCTAAATTGTTCTTGCCCTAAGACCTGGA
This sequence comes from Odocoileus virginianus, assembly GCF_023699985.2. Taxonomy (NCBI): domain Eukaryota; kingdom Metazoa; phylum Chordata; class Mammalia; order Artiodactyla; family Cervidae; genus Odocoileus; species Odocoileus virginianus. The sequence continues at coordinate 28,460,568 of NC_069677.1, read as the reverse complement.
ATAGGCTATCCCATAGTGTCTTGATTTCTTTCAGAGTAGAATAATATTTGTATCAGATACAATCTCTGCCCAACTCTTTCCTATTTGCTTTACCATTTCAATTATCACTGGCACCTTTCCAAAATGCAAGCATTCTGTTTCCCTGTTCCTGAGGGCTTTTTCTGGTGGCCGGATTCTACTTCTTGATTGGTAGGCTGTGCATGCCAGGGAATTAACACCAGCTGGGAGCAATGGTCAACCAGTGACTCAGAAGGACTAAAAAAATTACTCCAACTCCTGCATCCACAGGTACAATAATTCAGTGACTTAAATTTCACATTGAGTCTCAGAGTCCCAAGCAGTAATAACTTGCAAGATATTTATCCTCTATCAGCTTCCTTCCATCCCTATCTCATTTTGTGATTCTTTTCTTTGCACTGGAATCTTTGCTCCAGTGTCTGCCTCTAGAACAACCTAGATCACTCAGTACTAATGTAATGTATAATATCATTATATTATTTATAATGTGACTGTACTGACACAGCTGGAAAATATATGTCCTTTCCCTGGTTGCTCAGATGGTAAAAAATATGCCTGCAATGCAAGAGACCCTGGGTCAGGAAAATCCTCTGGAGAAGGAAATGGCAACCCACTCCAGTATTCTTGCCTGGAGAATTCCAAGGACAGAGTCTGATGGGCTACAGTCCATGGAGTTTCAGAGTTGGACACAGCTGAGTGACAACACTTTTTCCACTAATTAACCTTAATTTTATTTTCCAGTTTAAATGTTTATGCTGCAAGACTCTACCTTTCTCACAGTATGTGCTTTCATGGACAGATTAAACTTTCTTCTACTTCAAAAAAGGGTTCTTAGTAAATGTCTGATCATGGCAATATGATAATGATAGGGATAATATCTATGATTTGAATAGTTAAATTTTTTCAAAAAATTCATTTGAAATTCAATCAACATTTATGAGGGTCTTAATGTGTCAAGTACTGGGCTAAGAGCTAGGAATACAAAAGTGAAAAAGCTGACATTAGTAAATAAATTAGATGTTTGCCTGTCAGAAAGTTGGAGAAATAAAAAGGCCATGTTTCGACATTTATAATCCTATAAAGGTCACATTTTCACACAAGGAAAAAAAAAATAGGAAAGACAATTTGGGAGAAAGACAACGGTGCTATTTTATTCCATACTTATGGACACTTCTGTTAAGGAACTTTCTTATTCTCAAATCTTTTAAAAATCCTTATTAATCTTAGAAAAAAAATTTTTTACACAAGATGCTAAACTGAATTCATAATCAACAGCAATACAAAATTCCCATTAGCATTTCAAAAAAACTAAATCCTATTAAAAGTTCCTTCTTTACTTGACAGTTGTATATTTTAAAGACTTCTGAGAAGCAAGTTTTATGTGTATGTAAACTAGACTGAACTGCAGAATATGCAGGGCAAATGCAAATCCAACACTAGGATATTTAAAATATATATTTGTATTGATAATTACAAGGAGGAAAGCATACATTTCTTCTATTTACTTCCAGTCAATATAGAAATATATTTAATATAATATAATATAAATATTATTAATATAGAAATATATACATAATTCCCTAGGAAACATATTCAGAATGAATGTCTATATAGGAAAAGGCCTTGGTTTACCAATTCTTACCTTAAATTTATTTTCAAATTTACAATTACTTATTCTAATTATTGGAATCTTCTATGGTATTTATTTTCCAGAGAAACATCACTTATGTGATGTGCAAAAATCACTGAAAAATTTTGATTCCTATCTTTTTTTTGTTCCTGACATATTCCTCTTATTTGATTCCCTTTATCATTTCGCTACTTTGAGAAATAATGTGTGCCACCTATGATGTAGTAACATCTTTAATCCCTTTTCCCAAAATTATGCTTAAATATATCAGTTTAAATAAATTAACATTTGACTGATACATTTGGCAGTGGCAGCAAATTCATATGCCAATGAATGGACTGATCCTATCAGAAAATACAGTGTATGCTTGTATTTTCATGCTGCTAGTCAGCATTAAAAGGTGTTAAGATCTTGTTTTCTCTTGTTCTCATTTTTTAAACTGACATTCATGGGCCTATCCCTAGTGTCCTAGTAAATACACTTAAGTTTGATTTTATGCATTCAATACAGAAATTTAGAAATAGAGAGGAGTGGGAGAGACATTCGGAGAAGGCAATGGCACCCCACTCCAGTACTCTTGCCTGGAAAATCTCATGGACGGAGGAGCCTGGTGGGCTGCAGTCCATGGGGTCGCTACGAGTCGGACACGACTGAGCGACTTCACTTTCACTTTTCACTGTCATGCATTGGAGGAAGAAATGGCAACCCACTCTTGCCTGGAGAATCCCAGGGATGGGGGAGCCTGGTGGGCTGCCGTCTATGGGGTCGCACAGAGTCGGACACTACTGAAGTGACTTAGCAGCAGCAGCAGGAGAGGCATTATACTACTTATCAAGATATGAATCCGTGCTTCATTTTTTATATTGACTGATTTTCTCCTGGCATTATTTAATTTTTTATTAAATAGAATTTAATTTTTAGAACAGTTTTAGGTTCACAGAAAAACTGAGTGAAAGGTACAGACATTTCCCATATACTCCCGAGCCTACATGTGCATAGCTTCCCTCACTATCAACGTATTCCACCAGCATGACACATTTTTTTACAGTTCGTCAACTGATGAACCTACACTGACATATCATAATCAAAGTCCATAGCTTACATTATGGTTCACTCTTGGTGTTATACATTCTATCAGTTTGGACAGATTTATAATGCCTCCAGAACATGTATAGTTGGAATCATATAGTATGCAGCTTTTCCAGACTGGCTTCTTTCATATAGCAATATGCATTTGAAGTTTCTCCATGTCTTTTTTATTGCTTAATGATTCATTTCTTTGTAGTGGTGAATAATATTCCATTCCATTCCACAGTTTATCCATCTACCTACTGAAGGACCTCTTGGTTGATTCCAAGTTTTGGCAAGGATGAAGAAAGCTGCCATAAACATCTAAGTATAGCTATTTATGTGCAGGTTAATTTTCAACTCCTTTGAGTAAAAATCAAGGAGTATAACTGCTAAATCATATGAGAAGAGCATGTTAGTTTTATAACAAACTGCCAAACTATCTCTCAAAGTGACTTGCACCATCAGCAGTGAATGAGAGTTCTTGTCGCTCCACAGCCTGCCAGCATTTGGTGTCATCAGCGTTTCTGATTTTGGCCATATTCTAATAGGTATGTAGTGGTACCTCATTGTTGCTTTAATTTGCAATCCCCTGATTACATACAATATGGAGCATATTTTCATATTCTTATTTGCCACCTGTATAAATTCTTTGGTTAGGTGTCTGCTAAAGTTGTCCACCAGTTTTTTTATCAGGTTTTCTGTTTTCCTATTTGTTAAATTTTAAGTGTTCTCTGTATATTTTGTAAAATAGTCCTTTATCAAGACTATTTTCCAAATATTTTCTCCCAGTCTGTGGCTTGTCTTCTCATTCTCTTGACAGTGTCTCTTGCAGAGCAGAAATTTTTTAATTTAATGAAAAACAGTTTATCAATCATTTCTTTTATAAATTATGTCTTTAGTATTGTAGCTAACATCAAATCCAAGGTCACCTAAATTCTGTCTTATGTCATCTTCTACAAGTTGTATAGTTTTGTGTTTTACAGTTAGGGCTTTGATCATTTTTTAATTAACTTTGTGAAGAGTATAAGTTAGTGCCTAATTCATTTTTTTTTTGCATGTGAATGTACAGTTGTCCCCATACCATTTGTTCAGAAGACTACCTCTGCTCCATTTTATTGCTTTTTTCCTTTGTCTAAGATCAGTTAACCACATTTATGTGGTATATTTGTAAACTCTTTAGTCTGTTCAAATGATCTATTTGTCTGTTTTTTCATGAATATCATGCTGTCTTAATTATGCAACCTTATAGTAAGCTTGAAGTCAAGTAGTGACAGTTCTTTAATTTTGTTCTTCTCTTTGAATACTACATCAGCTACACTGGGTCTTTTGCCTCTCCATATAAACTCATATAAACTCTCAATATAAAGTCATATTGTGGATATCCAGAAAATAACTTGCTGGGATTTTGACCAGGACTGTGTTAAGTCTATGGATCAACTTGGGAAGAACTAACAACTGGACAATATTGATTCTTCCTGTTCATGAACATGTAATATTTCCATTTATTTAGTTCTTTCATCAGTTTGTAGCTTTCCTCATTTTCTAGATCTTGCACATATTTTGCTAGACTTACACCTAAGTGTTTCATTTTTGAGGGTGCTAATGTAAATGATATTCTGTTACTAATATCAAATTCTACTGTTTAATTTCTGGTGTATGCAAAAGCAACTAACTTTTGTGTATTAACCTTGTATCCCACAATCTTGCTATAATTGCTTGGTTCAGGTGCCCAGATCAGGTGGGATTCCTCTTATATATATTTTAGACATTATTCATGCCCTGTATTAGCTGTGGTCTGTCTTCCCTTTTCAGTCAGCCTACAAGCAGCATACTTGTAACCTTCTAGCCATTTTAGTTCTTTTCTTGAGGCCCATTTACTAGACTTGCATATAATATCTCAGAAGCAAACGGATAATTGCTTTATTCAAGAGTCAGGACAACTTCTATTAGAAAAACAAAAGAAAAGTGTTGTGTGGTAAGTGACTCAGAAGCGTGCATCTACACGCTTCTAAATGTCTAAATGATCTAATGTCTAAATGTCTAAAACTGATAATGTCTAAAACTGATCAATCAAGAATCCCAGAGTAATTACATTATTTAAATGTATTCAAGTAAAGCTAGAGGATCATGGATAAATGAATAGAAGATGGTTGCCTCTTAAGCAGGATCAGAAAGAAAGGAAAGGTTGCGTCAAAGAACTGCTATTGCTATAAGTTTTAGTCTTATTTGTAATTTTTAGACTATGCATATATATATTTTGCTAACAATTAAAAAAATAAACTAGCATAGTAAAATTAGGAGAGGAACTTCATCTGCTTTTGTTTTGCCCACACAGATATGTTAGGATATGTATCAATTGACCAGGTTATTCAAGTCATAAATAATACCTAATCAAATGAAAAATGGATATTTACATTGTCCACCTCCTTTAGGTTACTTTTTATCTCTTAATTTGAGCATATTGAATAATATGTTCTCTTAAGAAGAAATATTTGTCTTTTTCTATGCAGAAAAATATTCACTCATTCTTCCTTTGGATTTTTGTCCCAAGCCATCTGTTTTTCTATAGCAAATGTTTGTCACTCACCTCCCAATCCTATAGTTCATTTTTCATAAATTCATTTGCTTTCTCAGAGAACTCCAAATAATTAGGCATATTTTCTCTTTATAGTTATATTTAAATTTGTTAAATATATTTCAATATTTCTCCCAACTGGCTATATTTATTTAAATGATTTTAAATTAAACCTCCCTGTAAACCCTATTCTTTTGCTCCATGAAGCACAATTGTCTTTCCTTTAGAATTTTTGATCAGTAAGGGTACTTTGTAGAAATGGCCAAACTCTCTCATTTACCTTTATGATGTAATAACTCATTGGTTTGCTCCCTTTGAAGGCAGACCTTGTCTGGCCCACTTCTATGCATTGTCTCAAAACCTCTGCACCCAGAGCACTGACTTATAGCTCCTTTGACAGTGTCTTCAGCTCTCTGATGAGGGCTGTGCCTCTGGATAATGTAAACTGTCATCCATCCATTGTAACCTCACAGTAGGTAGCAATAAAGAATCAAAATAAATTAACCTCAGTTACTATGTGCTGCAGTACATTGTCCAGAAGTTGTTCCTAATTCCTTCTTTTCATGAAATTTAAAGACAGCGTGACACCGGCAAAGCAAACCATTCACCTTTATCCTCACAGCTAAAAATACCTGTCCCAAGTAAGTTTAAAATTGAGAAAATGAACCTTCTTTCAACTGAGAGGGTTAATGTTTTTAAGACACAAAAACTAGTCCTAAAATTTATAGGCTTCAAACAGGAGATGAGAGGCCACAATTATTCACAAAATAACAATTTTTGTTACTGACACAGTCTGGTCTCTTAAAACATTATATACGAAAACCAAATTTTAGAATAAATAGACATTGTTTTGCAGAACAAAAGATTTTCATTATTTGAAAGCCTTCATTTCAAAATTGTTTTAGAAAATGAGTTCCCCAGACATTTAAGATTTTCTTCTCTTCATAGATCATTGACCACTCTAGCTACTTTAATAAGATGGTAAAGGACAGAGACTTTGCTCTAGTTAGGTGAAAAATGCCATTGGTAATTTGATAGGGATTGCACTGACTTTGTAGATTGCCTTGAATAGTATAGTCATTTTGACAATATTGATTGTTCCAATCCAAGACCATGGTACTATCTTCCATGTTTGTGTCATCATCCATTTTTCTTCAGTGTCTTAAAGTTTTTGGAGTATAAGTCTTTTGCCTCCTCAGGTAAGTTTATTCTTATTTATTCCTAGGAATTTGACACAATGGTAAATGGAATTGTTTGCTTAATTTCTCTTTCTGATCTTTCATTGTTAGTGTACAGGAATATAAGAGACTTCTCTGTATTAATTTTGTATTCTGCAACTTTACCAAATTCATTTTTGAGCTCTAGTAGCTAAGGTATGTAATATTCTAAAACAGTGAGATATTACTCAGCCATTAAAAATGAAATAATGCCATTTGCAGCAACATGGATGGACTTAGAGATTATCATACTAGGTGAAGTTGCCAGATAGACAAATATCATATGGTATCACTGATATGCAGAATGTTAAAAAAATTATACAAATGATATTCAAAACAGAAATGGACCCACAGACATAGAAAATAAACTAATGATTACTAAAGGGGAAAGGTGGAGGAGGGATAAATTTGGAATTGGGGATTAATATATACACACTACTATATGTAAAATAGATAATCAACAAGGACATATTGCCTAGCACAGGGAACTATATTCAATATTCTGTAATAAGCTGTAAGGGAAAACAATCTGAAACAACAACAAAAAATGTATCTATATTTAGCTGAATCACTTTGCTGTATACCTGAAACTAACACAACATTGTAAATCAGTTATATTTCAATTTTTAAAAAGAGAGAGAATTTTAAATCTACTCTACTGTGAGGCATTGCGAATTGATGACATTCAAAAAAATTCCAGTTTCCAAAATTAAATTGACTCAAATTTTTAAACACACAAATTATTTTATAAAGAAGAGGTCACAGATTTGTCCAAAAGCAGATAGCTAGTCTCTAGTCTTTTTCTCTTCTTTTTCCCTTTCCTTTTTTGAACACTTTTTTTGAGACAAAATTTAAAATTTCAGGAATATCACATAAAAATCTGGATTCCTAGCTTCTCCTCAGAAAAATCTGGGGTCTGGCAACTCACATTTCCACTAGCAACAAGAAGGTAGAATTAAACAGCTAAGTCCTCTTTCATGTGCAGTGTGAGCACTCCAGTTCCCAGAGACCTCTTCACACACTATTGCACACCAGACCCAGCCAAATTCATTCGTGTAAAGGACGTGCTTAATGTCTTAGGCATTTACTTGATATTATGAGTGTCAGCTTCCTAAATAGACTAGTTATGATACTCATTTGAGTTAGTTATGGTACTTAGAGCGATTATCTTAATAGTAACAGTGAGTCTTAACAGTTACTATTATTCTATTTATTGGTTAATTACTTTTAACCAACAAATAGTAATGTTACATTTAAATTAATAGTGGTAGAAATAAAACTCTTATGCAGAGTAAAAATAAATAAATAAATTGAAGGGTTGTGTAACTCAGTTGAAAGCAAACTAGCCAAATAGTACTTTTTCTTGTTTTACTACTAATTTGATATACTGTGTATGAGTCTCCAGGGCTGCTGTAACAAATTACTTGGTCTCTTAAAAGAACAAAAATTTATTTTCTCACAGTTCTGGAGACTATAAGTCTGAAATCAAGCAGCTGGCATCGTCATGTTCCCTGAAGAGTCCTTCCTTATCACTTCCAGCTTCTGGTGGTTCCTGGTGTTCCTTGGTTTGTGGCAGCAGGACCACATGCAGTCTTCACATGCCCTGCTCCTCACAATGTCTGTGCTTCTGTGTCCTTTCTCTTATAAGGACACCACTCATTGGATTTAGGACCTATTGTAAATCAATATCTGTATCTTGAGATTGATTACATCTGCAAAACCCTATTTCTAAATACAGTCACATTTATAGGTATGAGAAGGGAGGGAGGGGTTAGTAGTTGAACATTTCTTTTTTGAGAAGTACAGTTCAACTCACTATATACTGACTTTTCACAGATTTAAATAAATTTTGTCTTATTTTGGTTTAAGTATTTAAGCTCTAGTCACTTTCCAGTTTAAATTCACATTTAATAAAATCAAGCTATAAATATAAAATTTTACTTTGGTTTCAAAACTAGGATCTCTGCTGAATTATAATTATAATTAGTTGCACCTAATAAGCCAGTTCTAAGACAGACACACACACACACACAAATTGAAGTAAAGGAAGTCTAACCGTTTAAACCTTAGTTTTTTGTTTGTTTGTTTTCATTTATTTTTATTAGCTGGAGGCTAATTACTTTACAATATTGTAGTGGCTTTTGTCATACATTGACATAAATCAGCCATGGATTTACATGTATTCCCCATCCTGATCCACCCTCCCACCTCCCTCTCTACCCGATCCCTCTGGGTCTTAATTCAGAATAGTTATCACTTTTCTCTCATTGATCTGGGTTTTTCAAGATGGGTGCATGGTCCCTGCAATGGATGCTGGAATAAGCTAATGCAACTCTGACTTTGTGAGAACCAACTGTTAAGTATTCAGGAATTTTAAAAGCTGGTAGTATGGATGATGTAAATCCATGGCTGATTCATGTCAATGTATGGCAAAAACCACTACAATATTGTAAAGTAATTAGCCTCCAACTAATAAAAATAAGTGGAAAAAAAATAAAATAATTAATTTTCTCTCCTTAACGTAGAGATAAAATAAATAAATAAATAAATAAAATACAAGCTGGTAGTAGCTTGAAATTGGTCATAGTTGGAAGTATTTACTCCACAAAATCTGGCAAATGCTACAAATCAGGGACCCTCCTCCCCAGGGAGCCTGTTGTTAAACAATTACCAGAACACTAATGCCTGCATATTATCAAGTGGTCCATGGTGGTCTGGCGATTTCAAAAGAAAAAGTAATTGTTTAACTTTGTTCACCTACACTTCATAAATGACAAATGCAAGATTAATTATTACCACCACCCCCAAATATTGTTCTTCTTAATCATCACTATTTCCTTAAGTGATGTTCAAGAGAAGCAAGAATAGCTACCGTCAAAGTTAACAAGTTGAATTAGTCTCAGCTAAGGAATTTTCACATCTTTTGCATAAAGTTGGCATTTTAAATTGTTGTCATAGTGTTGTATTGTATCTAAAAAAATAGATCAGTGACTTAGAGCAATTCAGAAAAGCATAAAAGTAATGACGAAGGGTAACAGAAAGATTTCAGTTCAGACTATCATCATATATGAACATTGTGTGCGTGTGTACTCAGTTGCTTCAGCTATAAGGGATTCTTGCCCACAGTAGTAGATATAATGGTCATATGAATTAAATTCACCCATTCCTGTCCATTTTAGTTCACTGATTCCTAAGATGTCCATGTTCAGTCTTGCCGTCTCCTCCTCCTTGACCATTTCCATTGTACCTTGATTCATGTACTTAATATTCCAGGTTCTTATGAAAATATTGTTCTTTACCACATCAGACTTGACTTTCACCACCAGACACATCCATATCTGAACATAATTTCTGCTTTGGCCCAACTGCTTCATTTTTTCTGGAGCTATTAGTAATTGTCCTCCACTTTTCCCCAGTAGCATATTGGACACCTTCTGACCTGAGGGGCTCATCATCCAGTGTCATATCTTTTTGCCTTTTCATACCATCCATGGGGTTCTCCAGGCAAGAATAGTGGAGTGGGTTGCAATTTCCTCCAAATGTGAACCACATTTTGGCAGGACTCTTCCCTATGACCTGCCCATTTGTGTGTGATCCATAAGGGTGGTTACTTTTATAAGTAATATGAAATACATATTTACTAAATATAAAATGAAATGAAAAAAAGAATGCCAGCTATTGAAAGAACAGGTGTTCACACAAGGTTTTGAGAAGGTCGACAAGATAAAAGTAATTTATCTTCTTAAATTAATAATACCAGAAATGACTTATCTTATTCAAAGTGGCATGCTCAAGATATCTGTCTAAAATATATCCAGTATCTTGAATAGTCTGAATTTATCACCCCGGGGTAAAATGGCACAATTTTGATATTGAGACTGGGGCTATCAGGATTTCTTTAGAAGACCAAGAGGTGGGACATTCAACTTGACCATGAAGAGTTCAGTGCTTGCCAGGGAAAGAAATCTGACTTCTTAAAAACCAAATCCAAACCTTGCAATAGAAAATGGGTTGTACTTCCAAAGCTGGATACCACCTAAAAAGTAAATTGGAAAACTACTGGCTATATCTACCAAATTGAAGTTTCAGGTTTTGTGTGTAACTTTGCCTATGTAGCATCTTTCAGAAAGCTCAAAATAAGTTTCAGTAGAAAATTTCTTCATATTTCTGGATCGACTATGCAGTTTGAAAATCTGGAACTATATGACAGTGCCAACAAACAGTTGCTGCCATTTCCAAGAACCTATAATTATGATGAAAGAAATTTTAATTTAGCAGAAATAAAGACAAAGAAAAGGAACCAACTGCTTATAGAACATGACCTATGGCTACAGCCTTCATACTGAATAAATATATCCAAGTAAAATCTTGCAAACAGCATTATGCCTCTCACAGATATGATAAAGGGAGTAATATAGTGCCTAGTTAATGGCCCAGGCACCAAAGTCTGAGTTTGAGTCCCATTGAATCAGCTGCATGGCTTTGAACAAGTTACTTAACTTTTCTATGCCTCAATTTCCATCTGGGAATGATCATAATAATGCCAATCTCAAAAGGTTAATATGACTATAACATGAATAAACATATGTAAGAAACTTAGTGCCTGATATTGAATAAAATGTCTTAGTGCCTAGAATATAATAAGGAATATATACATAATAAGACCTCCCAGGTTAATGTGATGACCTGATGGATTTGAAGACACACAACAACCAATGAGAAGCACAATGTATATGCAAAAACTTTTATAGCTTGAAGACTAGACACATCATTCAGTGATGTGTCTCTAAAACCTAATGCACTCAGTTAAGCCTACTAAAAATAAAGGGTCAAAGGAAACTGTCATATAAAAATAAAACAAAGGGCTTGAAAATAGCATGTTCTATTCCTTACATATTCTCTTTTACCTTTGTGGACGTGTCTTATTTGCTTAATAAGCAACCCCCTTTGTCACATCCCTGAATGTTTACAAATACCAAACTTGTGAAATCTAAGTTTAGATCATTATTAAGTGCTTATTGAGATGATGTTTATAGCTTTACGGGAGTTCAAACAAGATATCCTTACAAGATTATGCCAGTCCATTAAAATCTAGTGTTGTTTTCATTTAGTTATACATTTCCAGATTTTGCTTTAATAACAGATTTTAGGTGTGGAATGCAATGAAGTGTAGGGGAGAAAAGAGTAAAATCGATCAAACTAAACCTGAATTGTGGATATTGAACTTTAGACCTTGGTGAATATGAGCAAGTCAATGAAGCCTTTGAAGCTTCTTTTCCACATCCAGAAAAATAGGCTCTTTGTAAGAAAAAAATACAGTGTTATGAATACAAAATTAAATATAGAAGTAACTGCCTGACGTGCTGTTAAAATAGGTGTTTCCTATAGTTTTGACTGCATATTCTTTCAAAACCTCTTGAGATGATAATGGTTTTATAAACTTTCTATGATAAGTAAAAAAAAATTCAGACTTTCCTCTAACAAGATCAAATAGGATAGTTTTTGTAACTTAAAATAGGTTTTTTTTTTTTAGCTTCACAATTTGTTTTTGGCAGTGTCATCTATATTTTTAAAGTTATTGTCATCTGTGGGAAACCCTCTACCAGTGTCTTTCCTGTATGTGCTCTATGATCTCAGCGTATTTCTTGTTTTACTGTCTAGAGTCTGACCTAACATATTCACTGACTCAGTGATATCCATTAATCAATTTATCCTAGAGTTATGTTAACATCAGTTTCAGTACTCATATCAAATTAAAATATTTCCCAATATTTTCATATGATGCATTCCTCTTTATTAATTGCATTATTAAATTATTCAAAAGCCTAATTCACTGCTTCTATTCAAAATTTATCCTGGAAATTATTCCTACAGTGGGATAATAACTTAATCAGGTAAGAAAGTGACTGCAAACTTTATATATATATATTACACAAAACTCAAACTGAATGTGTTCTTGACTCAACTTCCCTTTAACTGGATCCCCAAAATAACTCTGGCCACTCCAATGCTGCCTAATACTGAAAGTGTGACAGAAAGTGAGTGGATGTGGTATGGTAAGAGATAGCAATCTTGACCTATTGCTGTTAACGATATCTAATTTTTAAAAAATTTACAAAAACATTTGACAATGTGAACATTGGCTTGGGCCCACTTCCAGGGTTTTGGAAAGCTCCTGTGCAGATGAAGCTTAAGTTTCATTGACTTCATAGTAAATCTTTCTCTGAAGATTTAACCCATTTACCCACTGAAAAAAAAAAAAAACTCAGACCCCGCTACTTCTAACAACTTTAAGAGCAACTGATACAATAGGCTCTGATACAACTGATACAACAAATACAAATAGGATAAATATTTGGTGAACAGATAAAAGAGGTTGCACTATGATTAACACAATTAATGAGAATTCAATTAACCAATTTGGTAAAAAAATATAGGAAGAGATTTTCAATATACTAGACAAAGCAATATGATGTAATGGTAGACTATGAGATCTGGGGCCAGGATTCCTAGCTCCATTATATAAAGGCTGTGTATCTCAACCCTTTATGTGCCTCAGTTTCCTCTTCTAAAAATGCAGATAATACCAGTAACCTGCCATGTAGGGTTGTAAGGATTCAATTTATTGATGCATGTAAAATGCTTAATGAGTTTTAATACACAGTAAGCACTTGCCAAGTGTCTCTATTTTTCTTTTAGAAACAAAGACCTTCCTTTTCTGTTTTTGAAAATGTTTTAAGGTAGCATAAACAGAACACTTCAAAAGACTAAAATACAATTAATACCTGGGGTAATCAAAATGATATGTAAACTAAAGATAAAATAATAAACGTCAGGGATGAAATCAGTACGTGAAATGAAAAATGTCATATGAAAAAAAGTTCCTTACAGTTGATGGAAGCAGGGAGCCAAATTTGGCTCTATGAATCCTGTAAAGTAGCCCACTCTGCTTAAGAACACCTTTGAGATACGGCAGCAGCCAAATTTCTACAATCTGTCCTGTTATTTGGCAAAAGATGCTGGCAAAAATTATTAGTACTTAAACATTTCTCCATCTTTCTTATCTTCTTCAGATTACACATTATGGGAGAGGCATTTTAATTAGTCAAATGTTCCTAAAGGAACTCTGCTGCTCAGTGATTGGCTAAAATTTATCAAGCAGATGCTAACAATGATTGGGCAGGCTGGATTGGAATGAAAGGAATATCTCATTTTTCGGGCTTCTTGTGATCTGGTAGGATGGTGTGTATAAAAGGTCATGGGACCAGAAGAAATGCAGAAAATGAGCATCCAAACCTAACATTTCTCAACATTTTCCTTTGCAAAATAAAGATGAGAAATTTTAAAGTTATTGTGTATGACAGACTAGTTAGGATAAAGAGTTTTAAAATTTCATAAAACCCTGCAGATTTTCATTGTGCTAACCCAAAGAATCTTCAGAAACTGTAAATTATTTGCTTTCCAGAATTATAGTTCTCTGATCTAAAAAAAAAAAAAAAAAATTGAGGCAATTCCTAAGTTGTCTTTTTATTGTTACTGCTGTTTCAAATTCTCTTAAAAAAAAAAAAGCCTCCAAATATTTGTGCTCCCTCTAAGATAAAAATCCCCAAGTACTACTTCAAACTTGATGTTTTCTATTATAGCTTAAAAAGAACAACTAACTTCTACTTGAATTACTACTTCAGTTAAGCCTGTTAATGTAAATGAGGATACTCTCTGGAACATATAGGTTTGCTAAGTACTGTTTAGCTGCAGAAAGAATATAAGCCATTCTTATAGAACTTAGAATCAGTTAAAATAATTTCACCATGTATGGTTTTAAATATGCCTAAAATGCCAACAAAGGTCCCTCTAGTCAAGGCTATGATTTTTCCAGTGGTCATGTATGGATGTGAGAGTTGGACTGTGAAGAAAGCTGAGTGCCGAAGAATTCATGCTTTTGAACTGTGGTGTTGAAGAAGACTCTTGAAAGTCCCTTAGACTGCAAGATCCAACCAGTCCATCCTAAAGGAGATCAGTCCTGGGTGTTCATTGGAAGGACTGATGCTGAAGCTGAAACTCCAATTCTTTGGCCACCTCATGCGAAGAGTTGACTCATTGGAAAAGACCCTGATGCTGGGAAGGATTGGGGGCAGAAGGAGAAGGGGATGACAGAGGATGAGATGGCTGGATGGCATCACTGACTCGATGGACATGGGTTTAGGGTTTAGGTAAACTCCGGGAGTTGGCGATGGACAGGGAGGCCTGGCGTGCTGCGATTCATGGGTTCGCGAAGAGTCAGACACTACTGAGCGACTGAACTGAACTGAATTGAAAATGGAATCAAGATTGCTGGGAGAAATATCAATAACCTCAGATATGCAGATGAAACTACACTTATGGTAGAAAGTGAAGAAGTAAACAGCCTCTTGATGAAACAGAAAGAGGAGAGTGAAAAAGTTGGCTTAACTTCAGAAAATGGCTCAACATTCAGAAAACTAAGATCATGGCATCCAGTCCTATCACTTCATGGCAAACAGATGGGGAAACAGTGGAGACACTGGCAGACTTTATTTTGGGGGGCTCCAAAATCACTGCAGATGATGAATGCAGCCATAAAATTAAAAGACGCTTCCTCCTTGAAAGAAAAGTTAGACCTACCTAGACAGTATATTTAAAGCAGAGACATTACTTTGCCAACAAAGGTCCATCTAGTCAAGGCTATGGTTTTTCCAGTAGTCATGTATGGATGTGAGAGTTGGACTATAAAGAAAGCTGAGTGCCAAACAATTGATGTTTTTGATCTGTGGTGTTGGAGAAGGCTCTTGAGAGTCCCTTGGACTGAAAGAGATCCAACCGGTCCATCATGGAGATCAGTCCTGGGTGTTTATTGGAAGGACTGATGTTGAAGCTGAAACACCAATACTTTGGCCACCTGATGTGAAGAGCTGACTCATTGGGAAAGACCCTGATGCTGGGAAAGATTGAGGGCAGGAGGAGAAGGGGATGACAGAGGATGAGATGGTTGGATGACATCACCGACTCAATGGACATGAGTTTAGGTAAACTCCAGGAGTTGGTGATGGACAGGGAGGCCTGGCGTGCTGCAGTCCATAGGGTCGCAAAGAGTCAGGCATGACAGAACGACTGAACTGAACTGAAAATGGAAATCAGAGTGCCAATTCTGGATTTTTTTTGTTGTATTCCTGAGCATAATAAGAAAACAACTTTTAAAAAATTCTCAGAAGTATTTTTCATATCCCCAAACCAAGGAAAAGTTGGTTATGGAAATAAAACTTTGGGAGGTTTCTTTGGAATTATTAGCAACTATAACCACTGATTTTTACCAGCACACCAGAAATGAAACATCTCCTTAAATTAAATTTGCCTTTCAGGGAAATTGTTTTGAATTTTAACTTGTGATAAAATATATATAGCATAAAATTAGCCATTTAAATAATTTTAAGTGTGCAATTCAATGTTATTAATTACAGTCACCATGTTAAAAACTCTTCACCACTATTTCCAAAACATTTTCAAGGACCAAAATACAATGTCTATAACCATTAAGTAATAATTCTTTTCTCCTCTCTTGCTCAATCCCCTGTTACCTTCTCATCTATTTTCTCTCTCTACGACTTTGCCTATTCTAGACAACTTCATATAATTATAATCATACAATATAAATACACCACATTTTGGTTATCCATTCATTGGTTGATGGACATCTGGGGTGTTTATACCTTTGGCTATTGCTAATAGGCTGCAATGAATACTGGCATACAAGTATCTATTTGAGTTCCTTCTATCAATTTTTTGGAGTATATACCTCAAAGTGGAATTGCTGGATCATATGGTAATTCTATGTTCAACTTTTTGAAAAAACACCAAACCATTTTCCACAGTAATTGCAACATTTTATATTTCCATCAGCATTGTACAAGCTTTTTCACATCCTTGCCAACACTTGTTATTTTCTGCATTTTCAAAATTATTATAATAGTCATTCTAGTAGATATTAAGTGGTATCTCGTTGTGGTTTTGATTTGAATTTCCCTAATGTTTAAGATGATGTTGAACATCTTTTGTCTATTTTGTTAAGTCTTTTATCCATTTTTTAAATAGAGTTCTCTTTTTCTTACTGAGTTATGGATCTTTATATATTTAGGGAAATATAACCCTTACCATATATGTGAGTTGTGAGTATTTTCCCACATCCTGTTGGTTGTCTTTTAACTTTCATGTAATGTAGCTTTGCTTTTTTAAAAATATGATTTACATTTTTCTCTTTGATATAAAAGAGAATATGAAAATATTTAATATATTATTTACAGCAGTTATTGAAAGTGCTATAAAGAAAATGAATTTTCTTCTCAACTGACTCATTATTCTTAATGTGGAAGACATTAATCAACCTTGTTTCTTATATATATATATATATGAATATATATGAATATATATATATATATGAATATATATATATATGTATAAATGAAAACTGGTTGTAACTAGAGCTATTTTTACAATAAAGAGGTTTTCAGAGTAAAAAAGAAAAAAATGACATCAGAGGCAAAACTAAAGCTTTGTTTCATTTATAGAACTGTTTTCACCTATGCCTAATGATTCATTTACTTTATTGGAGTTAGTATTGATTACAAGAAGATCTATTATATCAGACGAGGGAATTGTATAAGATTAGCAGGAAGAGAATATATTAAATTAGCAAATCAAGAGAATATGCATAGGCATGTAATTTACTGTGGAAAAAGAGAAAATATAAAGAAATTGAATATAATTCTCCTTCTTGGGACCACAAAAGTTAAATGAGTTAAGAACACAGTTGGAATTTACCCAAATGCACAGAGCTTATAACACCAAAACGTGCAAGCTCTACTCTTAGTTTTTTCCCATGACAGTTCCTCCTCATATTATAAATATTATAAATGAGAAAAGCTATAGGCTGTTGAAATTTGTAGTAATCAAGGGAAAATGTTCAAAGAGAGACAAAGGATAGAACCAAAGAAGAGGCTCTTGATTGTAGATAAAAAGGATTATAAAGAGCCTGTGTGCTAAAGACCTTCACATTTGTTAGAAAACCTTTAACAAAAGTTTTTGCAAGCATGGAGAAAAGAATTAACCATGAATTATTATAAATTACATTAGGAAAACAAGCCTATAAAACAGAGAGCTGATGAAAAGTTATGATAGTCTTCATATTACTTCAGAATTGAGATCTCTTGGTAAATGTTGAGAAGGTAGAAAGGCAACCAGGCTTGACAGAATCACTGATACTCAGCTTTCAAGCATCCCCCAATGCAATATATCCCCCTAAAAGTGCACAGAGTGATAGTATCCTAATAGCATTGTCACTTGAAAAATTAATGTAGCAGAATCTGACAATTTGTCACAGTATTTAAAACTGGAAAAGTGTTTTCTAGGGAATGTACCTTTAAAATATCCTTTTCTATATCTAATAAAGGAATAGTCCCTAAAATAATTCTCTAAAGTAGATATAAGGCATATGTCAAATCATGCTCCAGCTAAAGGTAATATAACAACTCATAAATATCCAATATTTTATTCTTTGGGGGTTCTGAGGGCAAAAGAGCATGCACATACATGGAAAATATACTCACAATAAAAACTCTGCATGGTTAAAAAATGCAACTAACTCAAAGAAAGTGGAAGGAGATGTTATTGATACTAGCAGGGTCTGAACACAGCTAACCCAGTCAAAATGTTTTGTTACAAATATGAGTGTATGTAATAAGAATGTATGTCATTTTAAATAACAAATCCCAATATATCCCAGAATACACAGATATTCTTTTTTTTTAATTGAAATATAGTTGATTTACAATGTCGTGTTAGCTTCAGGTATACAGCAAAGTGATTCAGTTTTATATATATAATATATACATACTATATAACAATATAACACAGTAAGTCTTTGTTAGTTATCTGTTAGGTTGGTGCAAAGGTAATTCCTTTTTCTGCATTCTTGAAATTTGCCATTTGATAATGGAATATATTCTTAAATAAATGTGATTTTGTTATACATCATTTTAATGCACACTTCTTGCTTTATGTTTTTTGCCAATGACTTATTACTTGGTACTTATTTTATTTATTTTAGACTATGGAAATGATATTAGACAAAAAGCAAATTCTAGAGATTTTCTTATTTGAGTTTAAAATGGGTTGTAAAGCAGCAGAGACAACTCGCAATATCAACAACACCTTTGGCCCAGGAACTGCTAACAAACCTACCGTGCAGTTGTGGTTCAAGTTTTGCAAAAAAGACAAGAGCCTTGAAGATAAGGAGTATAGTGGCCAGGCATCATAGGTTGAGAACAACCAATGGAAAGCAATCACTGAAGCTGATCCTCTTATAACTACATTAGAAGTTGTGAAAGAACTCAGCATCAACCATTCTACGATCGTGTGGCATTTTGAAGCAAATTGGAAAGGTGAAAAAGCTTGATAAGTGGGTGTCTTACCACAAATTAAAAAAAAAATGTTTTTGAAGTGTTATCTTTTCTTATTGTATGCAACAACAAGGAACCATTTCTCAACTGGATTGTGACATGTGACGAAAAGTGGATTTTGTACAACAACCAGTGAAGACCAGCTCAATGGCTGGACCAAGAAGACACTCCAGGTTTAGTTCAGTCACTCAGCCATGTCTGACTCTTTGTGACCCCAAAGACTGCAGCATGCCAGGCCTCCCTGTCCATCACCAACTCCTGGAGTGTACTCAAACTCATGTCCATTAAGTTGGTGACACCATCCAACCATCTCATCCTCTGTCGTCCCCTTCACCTCCCACCCTCAATCTTTCCCAGCATCACACTTGAACAAAAAAAAAGGTCATGGTCACTATTTGATGGTCTGCTGCCAGTCTGATCCACTACAGCTTTCTGAATCCTGGTGAAACCATTATATCTGAGAAGTATGCTCAACAAATCGATGAGATGCACTGAAAACTGCAAAGCCTGCAGCCAGCATTGGTCAACAGAAAGGGCCCAATTCTTCTTCACGACAATACCTGACCTCACATCACACAACTATTGCTTCAAAAGTTGAACGAATTGGGCTACAAAGTTTTGCCTCATCCACCACATTCACCTGATCTCTCACCAACAGACTACCATTCTTCAAGCATCTCAACAACCTTTTGCAGGGAAAGTACTTCAACAACAAGCAAGATGCAGAAAATGCTTTCCAAGAATTTGCTGAATCCTAAAACATGGATTTTTATGATACAGGAATAAACCAATTTATTTCTCATTGACAAAATGTATTGATTATAATGGCTTCTATTTTGATTAATAAAGATGTCTGAGCCTAGTTATAATGATTTAAAATTCACTGTCCAAATCCACAATTTCATTTGTACCAATCTAATATTTCATATATAATAGTGTGTATATGTTAATTCAAAACTCCTAATTTATCCTTCTCCATTTCCCCTTTGGTAACTATAAATTTGTTTTCTATGCTAATGAGTTTATTTTTGTCTTGTACATACATTCATTTGCATCATTTTATTTTAGATCCCATGTATCAGCAATATCTTATGATACTGTCTTTTTCTGTCTGGCTTACTTCACTCAGTATGATAAGCTCTAGGTCCATCCTTGTTGCTGTTCAGAATGAGTTGTATGTGGCAAGTATGCATGTCATCTTAAATAACAAATCCCCAAAATATCCCTGAATACATGAATTTTCATCTTGTTCTATGTGAGGAAGAAAAGCCTCTTCACACAAATGTGCAGTCACCAATAAAATATATGATAAACCCGTAACTCAATTAAAATTCTATGCCTGAGTGTGTATCCACGTGCACATGTTTATGTGATTAAATATGGCTGTTCTCTCCACCACTCCAACACTGCAGTATGTATATAGCCCGAGGGCATATCTTATGTTTACTGGATATTGTTGCTTACTTAATGTTGCTGCTTAGAGATGATGGGGAAAGATCACATCCCTATAAACAACTGGGGGGTCTCTCTTGCCCCTGAAAAGCAGTAAAATTAGTTCTGAGACAAGCTGATTCTTGGAATACAATCTCTCTAGGTCCCACACTTCTCATTTCAACTTGAAGGAGTCAATTCAAGATTAAGAACAGTCCTAGATGTTGGAGAAGGAATTTCTAATGACACTTCGAGACACAGACTAGTCAAAAACATTCTGAGGTAGGTCACAGGCTGAAGAGACATAAGAAGCCAGGTTTATTTATTTATTTATTTATTTATGAGCCAGGTTATTTCATCACCCATTACCAACTTTACCTCTTTCCTTTGTGTTTTCTCGTGTATTTGGTAAACCTATTTTCAAATATTATTTTCTGGTGTATGTAAAAATTCAAGTTCCATGGAGGGATGGGTGTTTGCTTAGAACAGTACCAGGAGTACATTAGGCAATTAACAAATATTTAATGAATAATAACTGTGTTCATCGTGTTATGGGGAAATTAGGGACTGTTTCTATAGTCATATTTTGATCCATATTTTATGGAAAGAGCATTCTTAAAGCCAGAGAGTGGGGCAGCATTACTGGTGAGAAAACTAAGGAGAAATTCAACCTAGGGGGAAGGAATCATGGCTCTAAAAGAACACCATCCTTCCTTCTGTGGGGCTTATTCTTTAATTACCAGCCTAGAAGAAGTTGTTTTGATTTAAGACAGCTTTGTGTTTGGAGGCAGGGTGAGAGCAGCAATGAGTGAGCCCACAGAGCTGCGTTGCACAACTGTAATCAATAGTACAGGTCAGACAAAAAGTAAGGAGGAGCGCAAGGAAACAGTTTAACTATAGTCTATGTGGGACTCAGGAGGTCTTAGATCTGTTTCCAGTCCTAATCTAGCTTCTAGTGGGAAGTAAAGAGGCATGATGTTAGGCTCTTCATGCATGCCTTCTCATTTAATCCCACAGTAACTCTTTAAAGATAAATGACATGGCACTTTGCTAAAAGGAACACTGATACTGGCAAAGATTACTTTCTTTAGATGGTAAAGCTAGAGAATGATTGTGCCTGGATTCGAAACGGGATCTGTTCAATTCCAGGGTCCACTTTTGTTACTCCAGGATTCAATATCTTCATATCTTCAGTCTAGCTAACTCCCAAATCTTACACTCTGATCATTTTCACCTTTTACTGCACTGATATAAGAGTAAAATAATTTCCTCAACAAAGGAATGTGCTATCTCTAAATTATTATTTTTTGCTTGCGTAAAGGATATGAATATGAATCTCTGCACCAAGGAAAATTTGTTCAGTCACCCACTCATGTCCAACTCTTTGCGACCCCATGGACTGCAGCACACCAGGCCTCTCTGTCCCTCACCATCTCCCCAAATCTGCCCAAGTTCATGTCCATTGCATCGGTGATGCCACCCAGCCATCTCATCCTCTGACACCCTCTTCTCCTTCTGCCCTCAATCTTTCCCAGTATCAGGGACTTTTCCAGTGAGTCAGCTGTTCCCATCAGATCACCAAAATACTGGAGTTTCACCTTCAGCATCAGTCCTTCCAAAGAATATTCAGGGTTGATTTCCCTTAAGATTGACTGGTTTGATCTCCTTGCTGTCCAAGGGACTTTCAGGAGTCTTCTCCAGCACCACAGTTCAAAGGTGTAATTCTTCTGCACTTTGCCTTCTTTGAAGTCCAGCTCTCACAACCATACATGACCACTGGGAAGACCATACCCTTGACTATACAGACCTTTGTTAGCAGAGTTATGTCTCTGCTTTTCAACACACTGTCTAGGTTTGTCATTGCTTTCCTGCCATGAAGCAAATGTCTTCTGATTTCATGGCTGCAGTCACCATCTGCAGTGATTTTAGAGCCCAAGAGGAAATCTATCACTACTTTCACCTTTCCTCCTCTATTTGCCATGAAGTAGTGGGGCCGGGCACAACTGAAGCGACTTAG
This sequence comes from Odocoileus virginianus, assembly GCF_023699985.2. Taxonomy (NCBI): domain Eukaryota; kingdom Metazoa; phylum Chordata; class Mammalia; order Artiodactyla; family Cervidae; genus Odocoileus; species Odocoileus virginianus. The sequence goes on along the minus strand of NC_069677.1, from coordinate 28,438,142 downwards.
CAGCAGCAGCAGCAGCAGCAGCAGCAATGGGGCCGAATGCCATGATCTTAATTTTTGGGTTTGTTTAATATTTAGTCTTAAGCTGGCTCTTTCACTCTCCTCCTTCACCTTCATCAACAGGCTCTTTAGTTCCTCTTCACTTTCTGCCATTAGAGTGGTATCATCTGCATATCTGAGGTTGTTAATGTTTCTCCCACCTATCTTGATTCCAGCTTGTAAATCATCCAGCCTGGCATTTCTTATGATCTGCTCAGCATGTAGATTAAACAAACAGGGTGACAGCAGACAACTCTGTCATAATCCTTTCTCAATCTTGAACCAATCAGTTGTTCCATACAGGGTTCTAACTGTTACTTCTTGACCAATATACAGGTTTCTCAGGAGACAGGTAAGATGGCCTGGTATTTCCATCTCTTTAGGAGATTTCCACAATTTATTATCATCCACACAGTCAAAGGCTTTGGCGTAGTTGAAGAAACAGAGATAGATATTTTTCTGGAATTCCCTAGCTTTCTCTATGATCCAGCGAATGTTGGCAATTTGATCTATAGTTCCTCTTTGTTTTCTAAATCCAGCTTGGACATCTGGAAATTCCTGGTTTGCATAACACTGAAGCCTAGCATGCAAGATTTTAAGCATGACCTTCTTATCATGGGAAATGAGTGCAGCTGTCGGATGGTTAGCACATTTATTAGTAATACCCTTCTTGGGAATTGGGGTGACAATTGACATTTTCCAGTCCTGTGACCACTGCTGGGTCTTCCAGATTTGCTGACAACACCTTGATGGTATCATCCTTTAGGGTTTTGAATAGTTCTACTGGAATTCCGTTGCATCTACTAGCTTTATTAACAGCAGTGCTTCCTAAGGCCCACTTGACTTCACTCTCCAGAAAGTCTGACTCTGGATGGCTGACCACAAGATCATAGTAATCTGGTTCATTTAGTTCTTTTTTGATACAGTTCTTCCATATATTCTTTCCATCTCTTCTTGACCCATTCAGCATCTACTAGGTCGCTATCATTTCTGCCCATCTTTGGGCAAAATGTTCCCTTGATATCTCCAATTTTCCTGAAGAGATCTCTAGTCTTTCCCTTTCGGTTGTTTTCTTCTAGTTTTATAGGCTGTTCACTGAAGAAGACTTTCTTGTCTCTCCATGCTATTCTTTGGAAATCTGTGTTTAGCTGAATATAACTTTCCCTTTCTCCCTTGCTTTTCACTTGTGATAAAAAATTAGAAAATAAAACCAAAAATTGTCCACAGAAATGAAGAGGTTGTTTTCAATGTCAAATTTAATTAGGAGTGATAACTTCATCATAATTGTTCCTTTCTTATGTGGTTTCTAAAATTTTTTCACATAAATTTAGCCTTGGGAGGGGAAAAAAAACAGAGACATTTTCCCCATGTATCTTTAAATGCCTTTGCTAGCCTGTGGAAAATATTCTGTGTTTATCAAAGATTCATTCTAGGCAGAGCAGTATGCCTTGGAGCTAAGTGCTTCTTCATATGGCTATATTCTTGGAATGCTGCTGATTAATACAGAAGATTCTACCATGTGAATCATTAAAATATGGAGGAGTTTGTATAAACTTCCTGTGGGTTCTCTTTTCACAGTTCATTTATTTTCACCCAATTTGTTTCTTCCCTATGCATGGCTCCTATGCCCTATCTTTTTTTTTTCTTTCTTTTTTTCCCTTATCCTCTATTTTCACATATTTTAATAACAGAGAAAGTATTTGGGGCACTGAATTTTAAGGATACTGAAAAATAAAGCAATTTGATATGTAAAATGATGGAGTACCATGAATAATTGTTGGCTTTGGAATAAAAATGAAGTTCCAAGAAAGCTGAGCTGAAAAAGCCTCATAATTAATACAAAGAATTTAATTTGGCTCTGGATTTGACTCTCTCTAGTTGTCCAATACTCAAGAAAGTAAATTTGAGGGTGATGGTTGGTGTACATATTTATTGAGGACATACTATGTACCAGATTCTGTGCTAGGAAGTACGTTATGCATGCTAACTCATCATTCAATCGTTCTGTAAAGTATTTACTTTTATCCTCATTTTATACTTGACAAAACTAAGCCTTGGAGAGGCTAAATAATCTGCCTCAAATTGCACAACTAGAATTTGTTAGAGCTAAGATGTGAACCTTGGTGAACCAGGTTCTAACTTTTACTTTTTATTATTTTAATTAATTGCATCTTTGAATGTCATCATCAATAATTATATATTAAGCAAAGTATCTTCTGAAAATAGCACACTGGTCTCCCTATGTACAACAGAAAATATAACTAGAAGTCATTTTCTAGTATTATTTCATTCTCTCTCTTCTTTTGTTCTTTTTTCCATTGTACTAAGTTGCATTTTCTTTTAAAAATTCATACAGAAGTGTGTGTTAAAATGAATATGTATAGCTTAAAGGATCGTAACACAATGAACAATCACATATCCAGATTGGGAAAAAGAATTTACCAGCATATCAGGAGTCCTTTGTGAGCTCCTTCTTAATCATAATATTCTCTTTCCCCTACAAATGTTATTTCTCTTCTGTGTTATTCATTCCTTTGTGTTTATCATTTTTGCACCTGTATATGTATTCCTAAGGGCTTCCCTGGTGGCTCAGAGGTTAAAACGTCTACCTGCAATGCAGGAGACCCTGGTTCGGGAAGATCCCCTGGAGAAGGAAATGGCAATCCACTCCAGTATTTTTGCCTGGAGAACCTCATGGAGGAAGGAGCCTGGTAGGCTACAGTCCATGGGGTCACAAAGAGTCGGAAACAACTGAGCTACTTCACTTTCACTTTCATGTATTCCTAAACATATTTTATTATACTTTGAAAAAAATTAGTCCCAAGAATAAGTCCAGTTCATAGGAAAAGTCAATAATGCCACAATTAGAACAAAGTTCCCGAGAGAAGATAAACAAACAGTTTCTAGGGCATAATATGAATTCAGCCTCCGCATATGTTAACAGAGACCACTAGGGAACTCAGTAAACAAGGTGATAGTTGAATGTGGAAAATATACAGTTTATCCCAGTTGGGTAGATGGCAGACTTGAAGTATATGCTGGGACAGAACAAATGAGAAAAGTTAGCTCTCTGTTTTCTACTTCAAGATCACCATTGTCTACCTTCAGTTCTCAGGAACATATCTAAGAAAAACATTTCTGTGGAGCAACTCTGATGACCATATCTGACCCAGACAGCAGTTTGGAAGGGAAAGTAGAAATTTCACCAGTACATGGTCTGGACGAGATAGCACAGAATTCTCACTTGGACATTCTGTCCTAGGTTTAAAAGAAGGAATAGGGGTAGTAGAGCAGAAATATCAGTTTCTGCCCACCACAGGTGAGATAAAGACTGGAATTTGAGTCCTGCCAAGTTATAAAGGCATGTAAGCCCCTTGGGTTTTCCACTAATATCCCAGAATCCATGTCTTATGAATATAAATTAGCTCAAGAATTAAAATGTTTTTCCTAAAATTAAGGGCAATATCTAAATACACTTTTATGAAGAAAGCATAAAGCTGGATCTCTATGCATTCAAGTTAGCTCTTGAACAAACCCAACAATCTTCAGAGGAAGAGATCAAAATTCAGTGTCTCTTATAACATATCAGCTATAAAATACAGTACACAATAAAACATATCCAGACATGTGAATAAACAGAAAAATATGACACATAGGCCAGAAAAATCACTCAATAAAAAGAGACCCACAGAAAACCCAGAAATTATAATTAAAAGATAAGGGCTTTAAGATAACTGATTATTATGTTACAACATAAATGAAAAAAGTTACTATAGTGGGAAAAGAACTAGAAAATTTCAGGAGAGATTGGGGAAAAATGCTAGAAGTGAAAAATACAATATATAAAAAGAATGTTTGAAAAGATTAATGGTAGATTGGACACAACAGAAGAAAAGATCAGTGAACTTGAGCCTGAGTCATTAGAAGTCATCCAAACAGAAGCACAAAGAGAAGGAAAAACAACAAGTCTCAGTGACACATGAGGCATATCAAGCCATCTGATATATATTTAACTAGAGTCTCAGAAAGCAAGGAGAGTAAAAAGAAGGCAGAAAAATACTTGAAGAAATATTGACTAAAAACAATTAAATATTTTATCAAAGACAGTCAACCACGAACCCAACAAGTCTGGCAAATTTCAAGCAAGAGACCTCATCCATTTGAAGATGTTTATGCCTTTGCAAGGTATTTGCAGATGACACCACCCTTATGGCAGAAAGTGAAGAAGAATTAAAGAGATTCTTGATGAAAGTGAAAGAGGAGAGTGAAAAAGTTGGCTTAAAGCTCAACATTCAGAAAACTAAGATCATGACATCTGGTCCCATCACTTCATGGCAAATAGATGGGGAAACAGTGGCTGACTTAATTTTTCTGGGTTCCAAAATCACTGCAGATGGTGACTGCAGCCATAAAATTAAAAGACGCTTACTCCTTGGAAGGAAAGTTATGACCAACCTAGACAGCATAAAAAAGCAGAGACATTACTTTGCCAATAAAGGTCTGTCTAGTCAAGGCTATGGTTTTTCCAGTAGTCATGTATGGAAGTGAGAGAAGAAAGCTGAGCACAAAAGAATTGATGGGGTTTTTTTTTGTTTTTTTTTGTTTTTTCATTTATTTTTATTAGTTGGAGGCTAATTACTTTACAATATTGTAGTGGGTTTTGTCATACATTGACATGAATCAGCCATGGAGTTACATGTATTCCCCTTCCCCATCCCCCCTCCCACCTCCCTCTCCACCTGAAACTGCAGTGTTGGAGAAGATTCCTGAGAGTCCTTTGGACTGCAAGGAGACCCAACCAGTCAATCCTAAAGGAAATCAGTCTTGAATATTCATTTGAAGGACTAATGTTGAAGCTGAAACTCCAATACTTTGACCACCTGATGCGAAGAGCTGACTCATTGGGAAAGACCCTGATGCTGGGAAAGATTGAGGGCAGGAGGAGAAGGGGATGACAGAAGATAAGATGGTTGTATGGCATCACCATCCAATGGACTCACTGAATGACTCATTCAATGACTCAATGGACACGAGCTTGAGTAAACTCCAGGAGTTGGTGATGGACAGGGAGGCCTAGTGTGTTGCAGTCCATGGGGTCTCAAGGAGTCAGACATGACTGAGTGACTGAACTGACTGACTGACTGATGCCTTTTGCAAAATTTTTTCTAAAAGATGTAAGCCATTTTCTTATTCAATATCCTTATCATACAGAGGTATGATAAAAATAGTTCTAAAAGTTACTGTCAAGAAAAAAATGAATATATAGTGCTATTGTCAGACTGATTACTTCCAACCCAAACTCTTTCATGTTTTTTGCTTTGTCAGGAAATGGAGGTGGATATAGTGGAAATTGTAGCAACTAAATTATTATCATATTATTATATATCCTCCTTCTAAAATCTCTTTTACTGTTCCTAGTGCCTCCCCCAATAATTCAGAGTTTCCTAGGTGGTGCTAGTTGTAAAGAATCTGCCTGCCAATGCAAGCAACACAAGAGACACAGGTTTGATCCTTGGGTCAGGAAAATATCCTGAAAAAGGAAATGGCAATCCACTCCTGTGTTCTTGGCTGGAAAATCCCATGGGCAGAAGAGCCTGGCAAGCTACAGTCCATGGGGCTGCAAAGAGTCAGACATGACTAAGCACAAAAATCACCCAATAATTCATGGGTGTTTTATGTCAGAGAGACTCCATAGTAGGTAGATTTGGAAGTTCACTAGACCTGGCTAGAGCAAAGAGTCAGACATGACTGAGCGACACAGCACAAACCTGGATAGGAATGTACCCTAAACCTTCTTCACTGTGACTTGATTCCACTGTACTTAAATTTGCTAATCTGTAAAAGAAAGATAGTAAGAATACTTCTCTTACCTCCCTTACACCATTGTTGGAGCATTAAATTATAAAATGAATGTAGAGCCCACACATCCTGGTATAGAGTGTGATCTTATTTAACGCTGGCTATGGTTATTTAATCATTTCAAATAATGCTTGGGGAGTAGTTGTTACAAAAAATGTAAATTAATAACAATAATGTACACTCTAGTGCAAAGTAAGCTTTTATAGTAATATGAGGAATTGTGAAATTAATGAGAGATTCTCAGTCTCTGTCTCTGGAATAAATACTGGCCCAACATACATGATGATCTGAAATAATCCACTAAATTTCTGGATAATAGGAACCGTGCATACAGTGAACACTGCATTTGTTCATGGAACAACTGATAGACGTTAACATTCACAGGCTTCAGACATCTTTGGTTAAACCCTTCATTTTTTCATTAAGGAAATGTATAATTTGGTGTCTTTTTAAATGAACTGGATCTTTACACTTCATAATTTTTTTATTTCCTAGAGTACTATAGTACTTCCTGTAAGACCCTTAGTTCCCAGTTTCCAACTTACAGGTTTTGAAAAATCACTAAATCTGGAAAAAGTATTTGTGGAATAGGAATAATAGAATCTTCCCTGCCTACCTCACAAGTTATGAGAATTAATGAGAAATATTTTAGGAAAAATATACACGTTAATGGGAAACTATTACTCTCATTATTTTTCTCTGTAGCATTTCTTTTCATCAAACAAAATTCTAGTATCCATCTTCTTAGACAGTAAGAGAATTTATATTATACAAAATATAAACTATTTACTTGGTTTTGTTTTTAAAGGAAGAAAAAGCTGGGAAAAAAGAATATCATGGAATATCTTTAACCTGTGCTTTTTATTTTTTATGAGTTTTTGTTTTTTATTTTTATTTTTTTCAGTTTTATTTATTTATTTATTTTACTTTACAATATTGTATTGGTTTTGCCATACATTGACATGAATCCACCATGGGTGTATGTGTGTTCCCCATCCTGAACCAAATGAGTGTTCTACCCAAAGCTATCTATAGATTCAATGCAATCCCTATCAAGCTACCAATGGTATTTTTTCACAGAACTAGAACAAATAATTTCACAATTTGTATGGAAATACAAAAAACCTCGAATAGCCAAAGTAATCTTGAGAAAGAAGAATGGAACTGGAGGAATCAACCTGCCTGACTTCAGGTTCTACTACAAAGCCACAGTCATCAAGACAGTATGGTACTGGCACAAAGACAGAAATATAGATAATGGAACAAAATAGAGAGCCCAGAGATAAATCCACGCACCTATGAACACCTTATCTTTGACAAAGGAGGCAAGAACATACAATGGAGAAAAGACAATCTCTTTAACAAGTGGTGCTGGAAAACTGGTCAACCACTTGTAAATGAATGAAACTAGAACACTTTCTAACACCATACACAAAAATAAACTCAAAATGGATTAAAGATCTAAATGTAAGACCAGAAACAATAAAACTCCTAGAGGAAAATATAGGCAAAACACTCTCCAACATAAACCACAGCAGGATGCTCTATGACCCACCTCCCAGAATATTGGAAATAAAAGCAAAAATAAACAAATGGGACCTAATTAAAATTAAAAGCTTCTGCACAACAAAGGAAACTATAAGCAAGGTGAAAAGACAGCCTTCAGAATGGGAGAAAATAATAGCAAATAAAGCAATGGACAAAGAATTAATCTCAAAAATATACAAGCAACTCCTGCAGCTCAATTCCAGAAAAATAAACGACCCAATCAAAGAGTGGGCCAAAGAACTAAACAGACATTTCTCCAAAGAAGACATACAGATGGCTAACAAACACATGAAAAGATGCTCAACCTCACGCATTATCAGAGAAATGCAAATCAAAACCACAATGAGGTACCATTTCACGCCAGTCAGAATGGCTGCTATCCAAAAGTCTACAAGCAATAAATGCTGGAGAGGGTGTGGAGGGACAACATTACACTGTTGGTGGGAATGCAAGCTAGTACAGCCACTATGGATAACAGTGTGGAGATTCCTTACCTGTGCTTTTTAAAAATATAATATGAATTTGAAGCAACTACTATTTAAAGCCTGGGTGTGAGGAAAAGTGCATATGATAGAAACAACATTTGACCTTTTAGTAGAATGGGGATAAGTTTTCTGGTGCCCAGAGAAACTAGTAAATGATAATAGCTCTGTTATGAAAAGAAACCAAGCAGAAAACAATGATTCCATTGTGATAGAGCTTTTAATTCTCTTTCCACACATTAATGGATTACTTCTTGGTCCATACTTTTTATTTATTTCTACCACTCCAATAGCCTCTTCTACCCACAATGAACAACACTGTGTGATATTAGAAGAGAAGAGATGGATTAGCTTACTCTCAGACATAAACATTTTCTGGGCAAGTGTTTATCAACACAAACATAAACCATCTTTACTAAGTATCAGTTGCCATAAGTTATTTATTATATTTTAGAGATGTCCTTTATAATTCATATCACTTCAGAACAAAAGACATTAAAAAAAACAACAACAAGAAATTATGCTGAGAGCTTCTACCTATGTGCCAATGGATTCCAAAATTGGTGATTCTAAACTGGATCACACTTCTGACTGCCAGACACCTGATGCTGCTTCAAATTCAAAATACACAATATTAAATTCATCATCTCTTCCTCCCATCCAAGCCTGTTCTCTTCTCTATGTTTCTTCTCTTTACTTAACGATAAAACTGTTATTATTCTATTGATCTCTTGATGTAACGGTTATCTTTCATCCACTTTATTGAAGTATAATTAATAAATAAGAATTATATATATTTAAAGTAAACAAGTATACATTTTAATGTTTTGATATATGTATGCATTATGAAATGATCACCACAACAAAGCTAAGTAACATACACATCACCACTTGTAGTTATCATTTCCTCCCTTCCTTCATACCATTCTTCCTTTTTCTTTTTCCTTCTGTGTGTGTCTATAATGAAAAAAATTCAGATGCAGCAAATTTTCAACATACAACACAGAATTATTAACTATAGTCACCTTTCCACATATTATATCTCCAAAATTCGTTCTTTTCTTGAATAACTGAAACTAGGTATCCTTTGACCAATGGCTTCCCTGATGGCTCAAGCAGTAAAGAATCTGCCTGCAATGTAGGAGACACAGGAGACATGGGTTTGATTCCTGGGTCAGAACGATCCCCTGGAGGAGGAAATGGCAACCCACTCCAGTATTCTTGCCTGGGAAATCCCATGGATGGAGAAGCCTGGTGGGCTATAGTCCATGGAGTCACAAAGAGTTGGACACAAATGAGCACATGATGGATGAATGGATAGGTACCCTTTGACCAATGCCTCCCTATTTTTCCCTTTGACTGTACCACTGGCAACTACCATTCTACTTTCCTCTTCTATGAATCTGACTATTTTAGAGCCCACATATAAGTGAAAACATGCAGTACTTGTCCTTCTGTGTCTAGTTTATTTCACTTAGCACAAGTTCCTCCAAGTTCACTCATGTCATTGCAAATGGCAGATTTCCTTCTTTTTTAAGGCTGAATAATATTCTATTGTGTGTGTGTGTGTGTGTGTGTGTGTGTATTTCTTTATTCATTCATCTGTCAACAAACATTTAAATTGTTTCCTTACCTTAGCTATTGTGAATAATGCAATCACCTCTTAATGGGCTTTTCTTTTTCCTCATCCTAATACATTATCCATACTGATAATACATTATCCAAGGCTGATTTTTCTAAAACACTAATCCGATTATATATAACTGCACTATTTTGAACTTTTCTGTGATTCCACAATGCCTGTAACAAGAAATCTGATCTCCTTAGAGATCTCCTTATATGTGAAACCCAATGCCTGCTCTTCTTCCTCTTAACTTTCCTAGCTTCAACATCCTGCACATACTTTGCGTTTCAGCCAGAGTAAACTGTTAAAGTTCCTCAAACACTTTAACTGTTTGTACTGTTTCAAGCTCTCCTGTTTTTGCACATAGTTTTCCCACTGCCCAGAATGCCTTTTCCATTTCCCATACCCACCCACTACAACATCATCTTACTAAACTTTTACTCATCCTCCAAGCCCTACCCAAACTTTTATCCATTATGAATCTTTCCCTGATGTGCCAGAAAAGAAAATTTCCTCCTCTAAGCTACCTTGATACCATGGATAGAATATCCTTCTATTATTGCTCTCAACAGATTGTATCATAATATCTTTTCACATCACTGTTTCCTTATTCTAGACGTGAAACTCCTTATGACTAGAAATGTATATTATTTGCATTGATTTCTCAGTGCTTAGCCAATTCATTGCATAGATTAAGTTCACAGTATCTGTTGAATACATAGTAAATGAAAATTTTAAAATACCACTTACATAAGAATAGCACTTTCATATATATTTTAATCCTCACCAGAACCCTGGAATGTCAGTACCACATGGTCACTGTTGTGGAACAGTTAGAAAGAGCAGTGGTACTAACAAACCAATGTAAAAAAAAAAAGTCCTTTTGTTCCAGGTCTAAAGGTCCAGTGGATGGGTACTATGATCATGGCTGACATTACTCACTGAGTGATTCAATATGTTAAAGTACTTGATGTTTATTCCCCTTTAAGTTTGATTATTATAAGTCTGTGCTTATCCTGCAGAAAGATATTTTTCTTTTCCCAACTGTTAAGAGACTCCCAACAGCCTGAGGTAAGGTTCTCTCTTCTTCCCAGAACATAGATCACACTACACTGACATTTCTTCTTCACTTTCCTGTTTCCCCTACTGCCTGTGATCTCCTGAGGAAAAGAACTGTGCTCATCTTTGCATCCCCAGCACTAATCACAGTGCCGTATTCAGTGGGCTTTAATGAAATGTTTTGAGAAAGAAAAAGAAGTAGCAGAAGGAAGTGGAAGGAGAGAGAAAAAAGGGAAAGGGAAGAGAAAGCAGTCATTTCTGTTTGTTAAAGTAAGAAATGTAAACATTATTTCATTTTTCAGATAAGGAAGCAAAAGAAAAAAGAAGTGTCCAAGACTACCCATGAACTGATGCACTGGTCAGGCTGAGACAAGAACTCCGTTATCCCATGTCAGAGTCCAGGAAGCACGTAGCCTGGCATCTGAAAAGGAACAGGCACCCACAAGTTGGTATTTCCTTTCCCTTTTCCATTGAGATTTCTGTCATTTGATAAAGACAGTTGCGTGCAGCAATTTTTTTCTAATTACTCATGAATAACACCAGAGTTCCGCTGAGTATACTCAGAGGACTTCAAAAGAAATGCCTTATTCATAGTATTTCTTTAAAAATTAGTTACAGGTTTTGTTGTTCTTTTTCCATTCCAAAATTCCATCCTTGACTGGTAATGTAGGAAAGCTATAAAATTAATAAGCTGAAAATCATAAGAGGTCAGTGGAACATTATTTCCACTAAAGCAATTTATAGGAAATGAAACGCAGGTTACCTTCTTTCTTTGGCTATTACTCTTTTTTAAGAGTTAAGAAATTTCATTCTTAAATTATTGAAGAACATTGAAATTGTGTTTCAGCAATACTTAGAGACTAATTTGCTTCCTAGCATATCTGCCTACAACATACACATCTCATTTTACACTCTAGGAAAATGTCCCTTCTCTGGATTCCCATAGCGTCCTCCAACAAATACATTTACTACATTGTGTGTGCATCCAGGCTCAGTCATGTGAGACTCTCTCTGACCCCATGGACAGTAGCCCTCTAGGCTCCTCTGTCCGTGGGATTTTCCAGGCAAGAATACTGGGTGGGTTGTCATTTCCTCCTCCAGGGAATCTTCCTGGTCCAGGGATCAAACCCGCATCCCCTGTATTGGCAGGTGGATTCTTTACTACTGAGCTACCTAAACTCATATTTTAACCCATAGATTATTTTCCACTGGTTCTTGAATCCAGTGGATATCTTGAGAATAGTGACATTTAGGCACTATAAGCTATTTGCTTGAATCAATGAGGGTTGTATATAAATTTTGTGATAAAAGTGTATGCTCATTGTACCATGTCTTCTCCCTGACCCTATTTTCCTCCTGGACTGTACCTCTCTTACATTACAAACTATGAATGCATTAGAGGCATCAGTTCAAGAGTGAGTTGGCAATAACTTGTATTAGAGTCAGATGATTTCAATCATTTAGGTCTACTTTGAAACACACAACACCTAGTATGTAAGGTTTGGTCAAGTAAGAACATATCCTAGTGTTCCTATTCTAGTTAACTTTGATAAAGGAAAAAAATTCACAATAGCTTTATTTATAATAAGGTCAAAATTAAGAAACTAAACTGTGGGGAATTCCCTGGCAGTCCAGTGGTCAAGATTTCACCTTTCAGTTAGGGAGTGGGGGTTCGATCCATGACCAAGGAGTTAAGTGGTAAAAAAAAAAAAAAAAAAAAAAAAAACCCACACCAAAATATAAAACAGAAGCAATACTGTAACAAGTTCAATGAAGACTTTAAAAATAATCTTAAAAAAACAAAACAAAACTCTACCAATATAATTGTTCCTAAAAAAGAAATTAAAATATAACATGATGATAATAGATAACTATTATATTCACCAGTCCAGGAACTACTTGATTTCCCTTTGGAGAACTGCTTCCCAACTCAGATATTATGCAATTTTCTCAGCTTGGCCCTACTACTGCAATTAAAGGGACTTTATGGAACTATATGAACCAAGCCTAGGAATCAAGCAATAGCCATAGTGATTAGTCCAGTAAGGAGCTTGGAATCTGATAATGCAAACAGTTATAAGAAGTGTGTTAGAACAGCTGTGAAAGAAAAGTTATCTTCTTGTAGAGGTTGCTAAGAGGATGGCATATGCATATAAAAATGTTGGCCACTACTAAAAGGAGAAACTTGCCTTAAAATGGAGCCAACAGTGAGCAAGATAGAGAGTAGTAATGACATTGCTTGAACCCTTGAGTATAATCATTCATGACTTTTCAGTAATGGAAGCCAATGAACTTTCCTTTTTGTTTAACTATGTATGATTCTACAACTACAGTCTGAAGAGTAATAGCTAACAATGATATGGTTTTGTCATAATTTATGAAACTTATTGAATAGCATTAAATCCCATAAGCTCAAATGTTCTGACCTATCCATAATCCATAGTCTATAAAGCAACACCCATAGCAATGTAGAAGCAATGTTTCTAGCTTATTATTCCATGGAAAGAATTTAAGCATTTACCATGTTACCATGGTAAGATTTACCATGTTTTCTCTCTGGTTCTGTATGATTTAGAAACATTTATGTTGCCCTTGTCATTGAGTAAATGCTTACAACTAGGAAGAATGGACCATTCTGTTATTTTAAGATAGGTTTCCCCATATATTTAATAAACACATTTCTTAGAGTTAAAGCAGTGTTTACACTGCTTGACAACCATAGTAAACTATGCCAATAGCCTGTGGTTGATTAGCATATGATGAAATAAAGGAGTGGGGTTACCATCACCCAATGCTATAGCTTTCTGATTATTAGGATCACCTATGGCACTTGTAACTTATATCTAGCTGGCCATGTCATGTCTCTGGAATTCAGCCTTTTTGTACTTAGTCATTCATGTTGTTGAGCTAACTGGGATTAAAAAAGAAACAATTTGAGAGAAAGAGAAAATAAAATAAGAAGAAAGTTTATTTCTATTTAAAATTTTTCCAAGTTTACATGTATCTTTGTCTAATGGTAGAAGCAATCTCAGTCAGAAACATTATTTTTTTTCTTCATCCATTAATTTAGGTAATATTCATTTAGCATAGCCATGAAATGAACATACTCCTGTGTTTGTAGGGGAAAGGAAATGATAAAGAACGTGTTTTTACAATACAAAGAGGAGTTGCTCTATGTAAACCTTAATACTAAAACTACCACATATTATCAATAGATACTATATGCTAAATTATTTTTATATATTATCATATCTAATTCTAATTATAATCCTATAATTTATTAATTGCTGTACCCCATTAAAATGAATTTTTAATTTAAAATGTCATTAGAAAGTTTTTTAAAAGACAAAGTTAAGTAGAATACATGTCTCACAAACAAAGAAAAATATGAAGTGATGAAAACCATGAAGGAAAAGTAAAAGACTTGGAGAGCAGATCTTGGAGACTTAAGACTGTGAAAAATCAGAGTTTTACCACAGGAAAAGGGAGCAGTTAATTCTACTCATTTTAATTAGAAAGTATACAGAAAGGCATAGGAACACCTATGAGTTTAAAATTAATTATCTTGGGAAAAGCTGGCCTTTAAGTATTAACAGACGTTTTTAAGGTAAACCAATATTTAAAAAAAAAAAATGATCACAGCATCTGGTCCCATCACTTCATGGCAAATAGATGGGGGAAAAGTAGGAAGAGTGAAAGGTGTTATTTTAGGGGCCTCCAAAATCACGGTGACTGCAGCCATGAAATTAAAAAATGCTTGCTCCTTGGATGAAAAGCTATGACAAGCCTAGACAGTGCATTAAAAGCAGAGACATCACTTTGCCAACACAGGTCCATCTAGTCAAAGCAGTGGCTTTTCCAGTAGTTAAATAAGGCTGTGAGAGTTGGACCATAAAGAAGACTGACTGCTAAAGAAAATTGATGCTTTCAAGCTGTGGTGCTGGTGAAGACTCTTGAGAGTTTCCTGGACAGCAAGATCAACCCAGTCAATCCTAAAGGAAACCAACTGTGAATATTCATTGGAGGACTGGTGCTGAAGCTGAATCTCCAATACTTTGGCCACCTGAGTCAAAGAGCCTACTAATTGGAAAAGACCCTGATGCTGGGAAAGATTGAGGGTGAGAGGAAAAGGGGACGACAGAGGATGAGATGGTTGGATGGCATCACTGACTCGATGGACATGAATCTGAGCAAATTCAGGGAGAGAGTGAAGGACAAGGAAGCCTGGCATGCCACAGTTCATGGGGTCACAAAGAGTTGGACATGACTTGGCTACCAAACAACAGCAATATTTCAAACCGAAAAACTAGAATGTACAGATAAAACAGGAAAATTTTCTGTTTGAGGAGTGGTGAGCAGCCCAGTGTGACTATAACACAGGGGACATGGAGAATGACAAAATATGAAGTTGCCAAGCCAGTTCATTAGGGTTTCTTGTGATAAGGAATATGAACTGTAGCGTACAGGCAAGTAGTTCTCAAGCTTCAGTACATATAAAAACATCCTAGGAGTGCTTGAAATCCAGTCCCATGTGAACCAGGAATCTGCATTATAATACTCAAGTGATGCTGATACTTAGAAACAACGTGGCAAATGGTGAAATCATCAAAGACGTGTAATTAGTATGATGACATTATGAGACATTATCAGTTGGTTTTAGATGACTAACTCTGGCATCACTGGATTGGGTTAGAATTATAGACTGGGAACCGGGAGACTGGGCTAGGATATTCAGAGGCCATTAGCAAAGTGTAGTTGAAAGATAATGAAAGCCTGAGTTAGGGAACCAGCAGCAGAGACAGATACTGGAAGCAATTTTAAAGATACCAGAAGTTGAATGAAAAAGACTGTTGACTAATTAAAAGTTGGTAAAAGGCAGGAAGGAAAGAAAAAAAATTAGAAAAACAAAAACGAAGATCCCATTTTCAAAAGACAAGATGGTGTTTTGAGGCCCTGTTAGTAACTACTCAAACAGGAGTTAAAACCATTAATCAAAATGTTAATATAACAACTTGCTTCTGTGAATAAATTTCTGAGTTAAGCAATTAGTTTAACCCAAGAACAGCTGCCTTCAACCCACTTCTACTCCTGAAAGTCTTCCAAACTCTAAAATTCATGCCTCCCCAAAGTCTGTTAATTTATCCCCATACCTTGTAAATGTCTGCATTGTTAAGGATATTGTCTTGCTAGCATCATTCTTTTTTACTCAGAGACAACATGACTGTCTAACAGAGGAATGGTTGAATCAATGGTAGGTGGTAGTATAATCCAAACTATGACATTTTACCTAGTTCTTAAAAAGAACAAGTTAAATCTCTGTCTAATAAATCTCTAGCCAATAAATTTATCTGCTTCTTTTAATTATTATGAGTTAGTTTCTTCCCTTTACAGGAAGAAGGCAATGTACAAAGAAAAGGAAACTGACATTTATCGAGTGACAGCTATATGCTAAGCATTTTGCATGATACTTTCACTTTAATCTTCAATTATTTGTTTTTGAACTTGGTGAAGTACTTTCATTATTATTTTGTATGTGAGGAAATGAACACAAAATCATAAAACTAATCTAGATCCTTGGTGGCTTTCCTGGTGGCTCAGAAAGTAAAGAATCCACCTGCAGTACAGTGGCTTGGAAGAGACTGCAGATGCAAGAGACCCAGGTTCATCGCCTGGTTTGGGAAGATTCTCTGGGGAAGGCAATGGCTAACCACTCCAGTATTCTTGCCTGGAGAATCCCATGGACAGAGGAGCCTGGAGAGGTACAGTCCATGGGGTCACAAACAGTCAGACATGACTGAGTGACCAACACTAATCTGGATCCTGATCCAGGTTTTGACCCTAGGACTTATAATTCTAAGTCTAGTGATTCTCCTGGATTTGAGCTTGATAAAAACAAGCTGAGATAGTAATCTATGAGGAAAAAGACTTCAGGAAACAGATAATCAACTTGTCTTATATATGTTAAAGATGGAGATTGCTAAAGGACACTGAGAGGAAATGATAATAAACAGTTTAAACAGTTGGAAATAAAGATGAAATTCAGGAGAGAAGTTGGGTCAAGAATAATATACTTGAGAGAAACTTTTACACTGATGCAATGTTAAATGCTAGTCAAAGTGACAGAGGAGAAATAAACAACAAAAGAAAGTGGATAGAAATTCATTCTTTAAGGAGAGAATCAGAGAAAATACAGTCACATATGAAGTTAGAAGAGGAAAGCTGTAATAAAGAAGGATGTGATCGACAATGTTATTGGGTTGGCCAAAAATTTCATTCAGGTTTTTCTGTATTATCTTATGGAAAAACCCAAAAGAACTTTTTGACCACCTTGATATATGTTGCAAAAAAGTAAAAGAGGATGAGAAATTTAATGATGCTATTGGACTAAACAACTACTACATCTTTCTTGATTTCTATGAGTAATTTCAATCAAATGACAGGAACATAGACCCGATTTCTATGAGTTAAAGAGCAAAATGATAGGAAAGGAGAGACAGAAAGTGGCTGAAGGGGAAAATACTATGCAGGGAGAATTTAGTTGCTGTTTTCAGAATGGTAAAAATTGGACCATATTTGTAATCAAGAGTGAGGAAACCAGTGAAGATGCTTTAGAATTAGATAGGAGCAGAGGTGGAGTGCTTGAGCCTTTGTGTGTGAACTGCTCTCATGAAGGAAAAATGGAAAGATGGTTGAAGTAATGGATAGGTATGCCAGTGAAGGGGAAGAAATTAAGGGATCATCTTCCTACTAATAAAGAAAATCTATGTCTCAAGTTTCTTTAATTTTATTTAATCAGAACAGTTTATCTTAAGGGGATATATATTAAATTTCAAAATTAGATGTATTTGTGTCGACAAATAAAGGTGGGAAATTGAGGAAAATTAGATAGCATGGAAATGGTAGGGAAAGGATTAGGGGAAGGGGCATTCAATTCCAAGGGAAAAATGGGGAGATAAACTTTATGTATGGAAGTCAAAAACTTGTGAATACAAAGATAACAATTACTCTGACATTCATTATGATTTTGGACCAATTCTTTAATTTCTCTATCCTTGAGAGTTTACAGCCTAATTATTAGCTTTCACAACTATGTAACTATGGGGCGTGTCAAGTATTGTACAGCTCGACATTGTACAGTACATTGTACAGTAAGTATTGTACTAATACTACAATTAGCATTCTGGTAGAATACTAATATTTGCCTATCCGTCAAGAGTAAGGCACAAAAATTAATTGTTCAGAGTCTGTGGATGCATACAGTGAGTCTGAAAGGAGCAAGGAGGTAGAAATTTACAGAGAAACACTCTTTATCTGAATATATTAATGGTTTTAAAAATATATACTGTTTCCACTAAATCCATTTGTTCTTACTCACTTCTCCATTTCATTTCAGGTGCTTTTATTCAGTTGTTTCTATGCTTTCCAATGAAAAGAGTATGTTAAAATTTGCTTGCAATTTACTTTTTCCAATTTCATCACGGTTCATTAGAAAAAAAAGGTGCGCTGACAAAAGAGGTTCACTATTAAAGATTCATCATTTCAAGTTTTTAGACAAAAGCGAAATTTTCTATAAATGGCCTAGGGCTATTAATAAGTAGTAATCCATTTATTGTTAGAAGGAACCAGAAATGGAAAAGTAATGTGTAGATAAACTGATTTAAAACTAATTAGATCTCCTGAATAGCCCACAAACTGTCAGTGAGTGCAAAGAACTCCACTTAAGTTAGAATTCTTTATGGAATTCAGTTTAACAGAAGAGCTAGACAAAGTTAGAAGTGGAACCATCAGAGGAGAGCAGGTGAAGAAGTCATTTGATTTATGTATAGTTTACTAAAGTTGTGACTGTGGTCACTTGTTCTGTGATTTGTCTTGGTTTTATAACATTTTGAATGTCATTTTTAATAGACACTTAAGTAATGTTGAGAGACAAATCCTAAGAAGTTACATACTAGAAAAAAAAACAAAACCACTGATTTAGAAATATCAGAGAGAAAGAATATTTGGTGTGATGCTACTGAATTGGCGGTATTTGTGTTTATCTGATAACTTTTAGTTTAAAATACTGCATGACAGCTGGACAAGTGTTAAAAAGATTAAATCCTTATGACAGAGGAAATAATTGACTTACTTGTTCCTCTATAGCTATAGCTATAAAAGAACTACAGCTCTTTTAGCTATAAAAACAAAGTCAATAACTAAGGTGTAGCTTACAACATTGCATTTTGAAGAAAAAGATATTTTCTCTGCAGCAGGAAAGTTCAATATGGAGCCATTAAGGAAGCACACACAATTCCATCATCAGTGGGGATATGAGGATACATGATGCACATGTGAGAGCTTACTTACCTAACTACCAAACAGTTCAGTCACTAAATATAACACTCAGCACTAAACTGAGTGCTCCAAATAAAACAAGCACTGTTAGAAAACAGAGTTTCAGATCTGTTTACTAGACAGGGCCATTCCCTAGGGAGGCACCAAGACATCATTAATACTGTGTGTTTATGCCAGTGAATATCATCTCTTTCTTAACAATACCTGAAGACATTTTTTAAGGACTTTTAAGGATGCCAAAAGGAATTGAGGAAAAATAAAAGTCCAAACATAATTATAAATTAAATAAAAAATATGTTAATAATTATTTAAATATAAATTTTATTCTTAACTCATTTATTCTCTATATTCATTTCTAGGGTATAGATACAGCCTTAAATAACAGACAAATATAATCATTTCTTTTTTTCAGGTTCTGGTCCTGATCCTAGTTCTCCTCTTGTTCTTAACTTTGAGTCTTATTGAAAATTCAAGAACAATCAACCAAACTTTCTGAACAGCTGACACATGTCAGGCATTGTGCTGTACCCCACAAAATCTAATTATGTTGTGATTTCCTGAGTTTTTTGATCTATCATATTGTTCATGCCAGATTCACTAATTCTTTCTGGGTCATTATTGAAATAATAGTTATAGTTTCTCTCTCTGAAAATACTCTAGGTTTAAGTGATAGATATAAATGTGGGGGTTTTTGTTCATTTGATTGTATGTCTGTCTTATCTTTAAGAACACAGTACCAGTGGTTACTTTTTTGCTATTCCTATTATTACTATTTCCTTTTCTTTACTCTACCTGGTCTTAGTACCCTTTATTTTAGTCTCACCTCTTTTCTCCTTTCCCCTTTACCCTTCAGTTCATTGCTCCAAATCCACTGCCACAGACAGATTCTGCCAGATGGGTCCAACTGTTCTAAGCAGAACCCTGCCACCCTGCCTCTCACAATATTCTAACAGAGAAAATCAAAGAGCCTAAGGTCTACAGTTTAACTAAGCTCTTATTTAAGGATGAGTGTGACTCTCTCAAGACTACTATATATGAGTTAACAGCTTTAAAATGCCAAATCAATTCAGCTTTATCTTAGGATGGCAAACTCAAACTTCTACCTTAAAACTGAAACTTTCATAATGGCCTAAAGCCCATGGCACTAAATTGAAATCTAAGAGCCAAGAAAGATAAAATCTGCAAATTTAGAAGATAAGATGTATTACTACAAAGCTGTGCCAAATGTCTATTCAATGTGTGTTACAAATTAGAAGGGAACTTATTCCAATAAACTCATACTGAGTAGTCTGAGAAAAATGAAGAAAAATAAGAAAAAAAAATGACTTGAAACTAGAGTTCAACAGAGGAATCTGTTCTTTTCCCCCTTCTTTTCCTTTTTAAAATGTGTTTAAACCTAGATCAGCAGACCTTTAAATAACCTTGGGGACATGAAATTGATCACTGCCTTGAATGATTCTGTTGTGCAAAATGTGAACCTCATTTACTCTTGTTGTTGTTCAGTCGCTCAGTCATGTCTGACTCTTTGCGACCCCATGGACTGCAACATGCCAGGCTTCCCTGTCCTTCACTATCTCCTGGAGTTTGCTCAAACACATGTCCATTGAGTCAGTGAAGCCATCCAATTATCTCATTCTCTGTTGTCCACTTCTCCAGCCTTCTATCTTTCCCAGCATCAGGGTCTTTTCCAATGAGTCAGGTCTTTTCCAAAGAGTCGGTTCTTCGCATCAGGTGGCCAAAGTATTGGTGCTTCAACTTCAGCATCAATCCTGCCAGTGAATATTCAGGGTTGATTTCCTTTATGATTGACTGGGTTGATCTCCTTGCAGTCCAAGGGACTCTCAAGAGTCTTTGCCAGCACCACAGTTGAAAACATCAATTCTTGGGCACTTAGCCTTTTTTATGGTCCAACTTTCATATCCACACATGACTACTGGAAAAACCATAGCCTTGATTATATGTACCTTTGTCAGTAAAGTAATGTCTCTGCCTTTTAATAAGCTGTCTAGGTTTGTCATAGCTTTTCTGTCAAGGAGCAAGAAATAGTTCCTTGTGTCTTAATTTCATGGCCGCAGTCACTGTCCACAGTGAATTTGGAGCCCAAGAAAATAAAGTCTGTCACTGTTTCCATTGTTTCCCCATCTATTTGCCACGAAGAGGTGGGACCAGATGCCATGATCTTAGCTTTTTGAATGTTGAGTTTTAAGCCAGTTTTTTCACTCTCCTCTTTCACCTACATCAGGAGGTTCTTCAGTTCCTCTTCACTTTCTGCCATAAGGGTGGTGTCATCTGCATATCTGAGGTTATTGGTGTTTTTCCTGGCGACCTTGGTTTCAGCTTGTGCTTCATCCAGCCCTTATTAAGAGATATGTATTGAATATTTTATCAATTCCTCTGTTGTGCCATAGAGATCCAATGATGAGGCAGACACAGGCTCTGCCTCTGGAATTCACTCACCCTTTGGGATAGTACGTCAAGAAGGAATCACAGAATGCTGGAGGCATCCCCAGAGATGGCACTCCATTCATTCCCAACAGTGGGAAACAATTGCCCACTGTTTTCCAGAGGAGATAACATCTATGCTAAAATCAGAAAGATGAGAAGGAAATAAATTATTTCTATTTTTAGATCCTTGAGATTCTCGAACCTTGACATTATTTCCCAAACATTTTAATATGGAGATGAGAGAGACAAATAAAATTGTTTTTCTCTGTCCAACATCATCACCCTGATCAGCATTAACACTTTCTTCTTCTTCTTCCAAAAATGGTAATAAGAGAGAAGCAATGGCAAATTGAGGAAGAAAGGTGAAAGTTTCCGGAACAGATCGTACCTAGTTATAGAGAGTTTTGTATTCTGAGAACAATACACACACACACACACACACACACACACACACACACACACACACACATTTTATTTACAGTAAATACCCAGAAACTTTCAATCTAAAGAGGAAGAATTGAAAATTCAAATTGAATACTGGGCTCTGTAGAGAATTATGTGAATGAAGGTTGATTTCACTACTATAGACCTTACAGAAAGAAAAGGTTTTGTTTTTCAGAATTAGTATGAGTCTCTTTCACTAAAATTCCTAAAATTTTGATGCATTCCTTCTGCTTCACTGTAATTCCCCAATTACTTAAACTCATATTCAGGAAAACCATAGCCAAGTATACTTACAATTGTAGCTAGCCATATGACCATTAGTAATATGAATGCTTTAGGGGAAAGCTCTTAAATGCAGGCAAAATTTTTGCAGATACCACTTCTGCCAATAGCCCCATGAAAGATCTCTCTGAACTTATATAAAGAAGCTCTACTGATTGATCACTAACAAGGTTAAAGTACAAATAAAAGGTGGCACCTGAAGAAGACGATGTTTAGGGAAATGTACCATTCTTGCAACCAAAGATGGAGAAGCTCTATACAGTCAGCAAAAACAAGACCAGGAACTGACTGTGGCTCAGATCATGAACTCCTTATTGCAAAATTCAGAATTAAATTGAAGAAAGTAGGGAAAACCACTAGACCATTCAGGTATGACCTAAATCAAATCCCTTATGACTATACAGTGGAAGTGAGAAATAGATTTAAGGGACTAGATCTGATAGACAGAGTGCTTGATGAATTATGCACAGAGATTTGTGACACTGTACAGGAGTCAGGGATCAAGATCATCCCCATGGAAAAGAAATGCAAAAAGGCAAAATGGTTGTCTGAGGAGGCCTTCCTTACAAATAACTGTGAAAAGAAAAGTGAAAAGCAAAGGAGAAAAGGGAAGATATTCCCATTTGAACGCAGAGTTCCAAAGAATAGCAACGAGAGATAAGAAAGCCGTCCTCAGTGATCAATGCAAAGAAATAGAGGAAAACAACAGAATGGGAAAGACTAGAGATCTCGTCAAGAAAATTAGAGATACCAAGGGAACATTTCATGCAACAATGGGTTCAATAAAGGACAGAAATGGTAGGGACCTAACAGAAGCAGAAGATATTAAGAAGAGGTGGCAAGAACACACAGAAGGACTATACAAAAAAGATCTTCACAACCCAGATAATCACGATGGTGTGATCACTCACCTAGAGCCAGACATCCTGGAATGTGAAGTCAGGTGGGCCTTAGAAAGCATCAGTATGAACAAAGCTAATGGATGTGATGGAATTCCAGTTGAGCTATTTCAAATCCTGAAAGATGATGCTGTGAAAGTGCTGCGCTCAAATTTGGAAAACTCAGCAGTGGCCACAGAACTGGAAAAAGGTCAGTTTTCATTCCAATCCCAAAGAAAGGCAATCCCAAAGAATGCTCAAACTACCGCACAATTGCACTCATCTCACATGATAGTAAAGTCATGCTCAAAATTCTCCAAGCAAGGCTTCAGCAATACGTGAACCACTAACTTCCAGATGTTCAAGCTGCTTTTAGAAAAGGCAAAGGATTCCAACATCCACTGGATCATCGAAAAAGCAAGAGAGTTACAGAAAAACATCTATTTCTGCTTTATTGACTATGCCAAAGCCTTTGACTGTGTGGATCACAATAAACTGTGGAAAATTCTGAAAGAGATGGGAATACCAGACCACCTGACCCACCTCTTGAGAAACCTATATGTAGGTCAGTAAGCAACAGTTAGAACTAGACATGGACCAACAGACTGGTTCCAAATAGGAAAAGGAGTACATCAAGGCTGTATATTGTCATCCTGCTTATTTAACTTATATGCAGAGTACATCATGAGAAATGCTGGGCTGGAAGAAGCACAAGCTGGAATCAAGATTGCCAGGAGAAATATCAATAACCTCAGATATGCAGATGACACCACCCTTATGGCTGAAAGTGAAGAGGAACTAAAGAGATTCTTGATGAAAGTGAAAGAGGAGAGTGAAAAAGTTGGCTTAAAGCTTAACATTCAGAAAACGAAGATCATGGCATCCGGTCCCATCACTTCATGGCAAACAGATGGGGAAACAGTAGAAACAGTGGCTGACTTTATTTTTTGGGGCTCCAAAATCACTGCAGATGGTGATTGCAGCCATGAAATTAAAAGACACTTACTCCTTGGAAAGAAAGTTATGACCAACCTAGATAGCATATTAAAAAGCAGAGACATTACTTTACCAACAAAGGTCCGCCTAGTCAAGGCTAGGCGGTGATCATGTATGGATGTGAGAGTTGGACTGTGAAGAAAGCTAAGCACCGAAGAATTGATGATTTTCAACTGTGGTGTTGGAGAAGACTCTTGAGAGCCCCTTGGGCTGCAAGGAGATCCAACCAGTCCATCCTAAAGGAGATCAGTCCTGGGTGTTCACTGGAAGGACTGATGCTGAAGCTGAAACTCCAATACTTTGGCCACCTCATGCGAAGAGTTGACTCATTGGAAAAGACCCTTATGCTAGGAGGGATTGGGGGCAGGAGGAGAAAGGGATGACAGAGGATGAGATGTCTGGATGGCATCACCAACTCGATGGACATGAGTTTGAGTAAACTCCAGGAGTTGGTGATGAACAGGGAGGCCTGGCATGCTGCGATTCATGAGGTTGAAGATTTGGACATGACTGAGCGACTGAACTGAACTGAACCATTCTTTTAACTAAATATCTGTTATTATTTCAACAAATAGTACATCATCTTACTGCTTGTTCCATAATAAATTTAGTTTGCTGACTTTAAAACTCAAAGGTCCTTTAAACACCTCAGCCTTCTCAATTGCAACTGCCCTACTTACTAAATCCATTATCAGCCAGAGTTTTTGCAAATTAATACTCCTCACATCAAAATTTCTCTCTGACCACCTTTCCTTCCACAAATGTTCACTGACTCATTCTACTGAACCCACTCTTTATACATTGAACACTGTAACATTTATATCCTTAGTTCCTCCAAATTCTTCCACCTTAAGTGAAGAGGAGGTATAAGAGGTGGCCACCACCCTACCATGCAGATGCTTTACGTACAAACCAAAATGAATCATCTTTCAACACAAACCTACTAATCTTTCAATTTCCCCTATCCTTATAAATTATAGAAGCTTGCTATGTGTCAGGCACTGTGGGTAGAACAATGTATTAGTCAGAGTGAGCTATTTGATACAATAAGAAAGACCAAATTTCTGCAGCTTCAGTCAGTGAATATTTACTTCTCATTCACAGCACAATCCAGTGAAGGTCAACGTGGTGTATGTGGGCAGGATTTACTCTACACCATCATTCAGAGACCTGGCCTTCTTCCCTCTAGTGACTCTGATCACTAGAATTATAAGGATGGTTTTATAGGAGAGGTCCGGGAATGGAATGCCTCTCTTCTACCTATTTCTCATTGTCCAGAAGTCTTTCACAAGGTTCATCTAATTGCAGGAGTCTAGAAAAGATAGTCCAGAATGCTCAAGAAGAAGAAATATGTGTGGTGCACATCTAGCAAGGCTCTGCAACCAGTAATGAACAAATCCAAACTCTGATAATTAGCTCAAATACTACTGTGGAGGGATAAGATAACAAAGAAAACATACATCATGTCAGATAGTGATGAGTGCTACAAAGAGAAACAATTCAGAATAAGGAACACTGGAGAAAGTCCCAAAATACTAATGTGTTTCATTAATCCTAAGAACATGGTTTTCTTTATGTTTAACATCTCTGAAGTCAGGATGCATCTTACAAAACTGTCATATCATTGGTTGATTGGCAATGTTTTTCTTTCTGGATGATACCTGAAATAATGATGCATCTTACTAAAAATGGCATATGAAATAAGATTTTTTTAAATATAGAGTCATCAGGGAAGACCTTTCAGCATTGACATGTCACCAGAGATCTGAATGTAATATGTAACCATATCACATCTCAGAACAGAGAATCCGGAACAGAGATCTCGGAACAGAGGAAATAGCACAGATGTTTGAGGATGAACAGAGAGACACCACTGTGACTGAGTGGAGTAGGGGAGGCAGACAATGGAAGAAGGGGTGGCTGGAGAAGTAAAGTGACTGGTGACCTTCAACAATTTTACTTCTCTGAGCCTCAGTTTTTTGAACTGTGAAATAAAGACAATAACACCTACTTGACAGGAAGGTGTGAAGAGTAAATAACATAGTTAAGGAATAGAAGAGCAGACATGGTACAAACATCTCCCCTTTCCATTCCTCACTCCCAGAAAATGAGGACCAACCCAGCAATCTTTTGATCCTCTTACACTACCTCTAGCAGAGTAGTGACAATAATATATTTTGAATACTCTAATATAATTTTAGGCTTCAAATTTAAGCTTTTAACATAAGTCCTCATCTATTCAAGCATGTTGTTTCCTATTAACTAACAAAAGCTATGCTTACAATCTTTGGAGCCTTTCTCTCACAATAAATTCTCAAAGGAAGGCTCTCTAAGTGCCACACTAGAAAAAGCTCAATTTTTTTTCAAAGATGAAGCATTCACTTTTTTTTCTTTTCTCTCTATATATGTAAACTTGACAAGAGAAGAACAAGAAAATGTGTGAGGAATGGAGATTAGTAAATCTTGAAAAGGCTCTCCTATTTTTGTATAAAATTGTATTCCTATCTCTTACAACTTCATTGTTGTATCTCAATTTAGTCTTCTCTCTTAGTTGTTGATTTTAATTCACCAGAAAAAAAAAGTTTTCCTGTTAAAACCAAACATTCTAAGTAACTATGCGTGCTAAGTTGCTTCAGTCATGTCTGATTCTTTGCAACCCTATGGACCATGGCTCCTCAGTCATGGGATTCTCCAGGCAAGAATACTGGAGTGGGCTACCATTTCCTTCTCCAGGATCATCCCAACCTAGGGATCAAACCCACATCTCTTATGTCTCCTGTATTGGCAGGCAAGTTCTTTAACTGTTAGCCCCACCTGGGAAGCCTTTAAGCAAATATACTATTGAGCAAATGAAATAAACACTTGGGCCAGTGACCTCTGTAGTGAAATTAATTTGTTATATTTTTCTCTGAGATATTCAGGCCTGATTTCAAATACTAGATAACACTTCAATCAAATCCTGATTATATCATTTCCAGGGACACAAATTTTTTATATATTCATAAGGTATACCATGAGCACTAAGAACTGCACAGCTTACTACTTTAAAAAATCATACTGTTTCTACTTAAGAAAACCTACAAAATGAGCCTCTATGAACATTTGTTCATTCATTCATTCCATTATGTATTAAAAACATATGCTGAGAGCCTAATGTATACAAAAGATACAATATTGAACAAGGCTACTACTTCCAAGAAATCAATATTCTAGCATTTGTTCAATAAAAATATATTGTGCCATAAACTGTGCTAGTGATTTAGAAATAAAATAGCTGAATACAACATGGTAGTTAATCTTAAATACTTCACTGCTAATGGTATAAATATTTAAGTGATTAGATTAGAATACAATTTTATTAATAAAGAAAGACTATAAAAATGAAATATTGAGAAAGTGGGTAATGCATGATGAGCTGAACTTTTGCTCTATAATTTAGAAGTCTTTGGAATGTTAAATGAATATTTTTTTTTGTAATTCTAACCATAAATAAAACCTTAACAAAATTAAAAGGTGAAACTATTTCACAGTCCTTCATTCTATATTTTTCATGGTTAAATTATAGATCTGTCTCAATCTCTCAACAAACAGGAAGTGAGAATTCTGCAATGGTTGGACAATAAAAGTCAAGAAGCCTGGGACCTCAAGCTCACTTGGCCAGGTCTAATCACTGTGTGTCCTGGGGCAAAGCTGTTTAAAATCTTAATTTCTGTGCTGATAAAACAAGGGAATTAGGTGAAATGATGTCTAAAGTGTTTTCCATTTCCAATACTTTCTCTCAGCTCCTAATAGATTATTTTAGTGCTGAAGGTTAGCTACAAGAAGGCTGTATATTATGTCAACATAGTGATTTTTAAGTTGTGCATTTCCTGGTGGCTCAGATAGTAAAGAATCCACCTACAATGCAGGAAACCTGGGTTTGATCACTAGGTCAGGAAGATCCCCTGGAGAAGGGAATGGCTAACCATTCCAGTGTTCTTGGCTGGAGAATTCCAGGGACAGAGGAGCCTGGTAGGCTACAGTCCATGGGATCAGAAAGAGTGGGACACAACTGAGTAACTAACACATACTTATTTACATCTCTATGAACAAATGACCTAGTTTATAAGCTTATTCCTAGTAAAAGAGCTCTATAATCTGTCTTGCTAAGGTTCTTTTGGAAGAGCTAGAGCTTCTGGGTATTGTAGGAAGCCCTGTTGGAATAAGTCTTTAATACAAATTATATATTAGAAAAAATTTTAATTCACTCTATAGTCACAGGCCAAAATATCAATTCAAGTTCAACAACACTTTTGCTTTCTGGCATAACTGATTACAAATCATTGGTAATTTTATGAATCAATTTGAACACAATATTAAGAATTTTGACTACCTCCACAAATAAGTGTTTAATATTTACATCCCAAGAGATTATATATTTCATTTCTATTCTGATGGAGACTCAGATATATTTCAAACATAGGCATTCTACTCTGGTAAAGGAACCGTCTGATCATGATGGTCTAATAAAAAGACTAAAAGCCTGATTTAGTTCCTTTCCCAAGCTCTTTTGTTTCCTGTTTTACTTAAATTATTCCTTGGGAAAGCCAGATTTTAAAATACATTATCACCCTCTGACTTTTTCCCAACAAATTAAGTTGTCAAATATTTCTGTGAGATATATTTATATAAATATTTATAAGCAAAACTAATGAACCAGAAAAATCAAGTTGCTAATAAATTCTATATTTGATGATGAGACACAAAAATGTGAAACTTTTAGGAAAAGGAAGAAGAGTACTGAATTTATCTAGCTTTTCAAATCTGGCTTACATTTTAAATAAAGAAATACGATATTATAATTTAGCAACTGGCCTAAAACAAGACACCAAAGTTCTTGTCCTAATAATGCCTCAAATCTAAGGATTATAGAATGAGTTTCAGCATGCCTTTTAACAGTCTTTCAAAATACTACCCATAGACATATGTATATATACACATTAGTTTTAAATGACTGATTGATTTAATCTCAAACTATTTTTATAATATTCTAAGTAGTCTGGTAGATGAGATTCCTATCTCTTACTTTAACATGCACAACTTCAGAAAGATGCCATTGGCAATGAAGAAAAAATTTCTCTAGACAATGTATAATATCAAAGGCAAAAGAATGTGAAATATGAAAATACAAAGTGAGATTTTTAACCAATGGAAATGTAAAAACTGAAGTAGCTAAGTCTAAATTAACTAACATTTACCCCTGTGTTATTCATATCCCTTGACTCCACATCCTCACCCCAAATTCAGCAGCAACAGCACCCATTGCCTCAATAGAAAGAAAAATAAAATTTATTCCTGGCTTTTGAATTTAAAAAACTTGGAATCAGAGGACAAAAGGAAAGGATTATTATGATGAAACAATTCATAAGAATCCTAGTAAAGATAAGAAATTTAAAAATAAGAGTTCCTAGGACGGGCGAGATCAGAGGTGAGAGGGCCTGCCTAAACACCTAGGTCCAGGTGTGTTTGGGTAAGTCTGTGCTCCAATTTCTAGGCAAGGCCTGAGAAAGCAGCAAAATTCCAGAGTTTACTACATTCCTGTGGTGCATGTGAGATGACTGTATCAGGTAGACAGTCTTCATCAGATGGTGTCTTAGACACCTGTGACACTAAGAAGCTCAGGAGTACAGAATGCTTCCTGTGTTCCCAAGAACAATGGAGAAATGGCTCAGAGAACCAGCTGCTGGTAAAGCATGAGGCTGCTGCTGCTGCTGCTGCTAAGTCGCGTCAGTTGTGTCCGACTCTGTGTGACCCCATAGACAGCAGCCCACCAGCATAAGGAAGGACCCACAAATAACCAGTACAACCAAAGAGTAATGAGGTCATTCCATCAAATGCTGATATGGGGCCCCATATTTTAAAGGGCCAGATGTGGTCTCCCAGTGATTTGTCTTATGATAATCCATTAGAACTTATCTTCAGTCCCAGATAAAGGCAGTTACTGAGAAGGAATGCCACAGTGACTAAAAGTATGGTTTTATCTTTCCATTAAATCGAGTCTCAAGTTAGAAATCTTAAACCTCAGAGAAAAATAAAGCTAATACTTTGTACAGGTCTGTACTTGGGGGCTGAGGGCTGAACCTGCTGAGTGGAATGGACTCTGCCTCATTCTCACTTAGGTCATGCATTGCCTCAGACAAGGGCCCGAGTGGGGTGGTACAAGGTTGGAGCAGTGAGGGGGAGGAAACAAGCAACGGCAGCCTCGCTGTAGGTCCGCCTCAACCGCAGTACTTCTGTGTGCCTCTTATGGAGCTGCCATCAAATTTTGGGTTAGGAGTTTTACAGAAAATATCTCTTTCCTCACTGCAACCTTTATCTCATTAATAGGGTAGAGATGAGGAAATGGAAGTTTACAAAGTTACAGTCATTCAAGTTCACACAATTAAAAGTGAAGATTTAAACCAGTTTCCCTGGCTCTGAGGACCATGCTATTTCTAACACCCATGTGTTGCCTCTAACAACATAGTGCAGATTGAATTTTCAGGGAAATGTAACTGATGGGAGGCGGGGTGGGGAATAATACTAGAACTAGATTTGAGAAGAATCAGAATTTTCCAAGGAGTGTGTTAAAGGGGACTTCTGACTTCGTGGGTAGGATGATGCCAACAAACGGGTTTTTTTTCATTTACTCATTCAGTCAACAAATACTGTTGAGCACCTATGATATATAAAATACTGTACTCCAAACAGGGTTATAACTGTAGGTGCCCACTATGGAAGGCACTCTAGTACCAGACCCTAACTCCGGGTACATACTGAGAACCATGCCCATCCGTGCTCTCACTACTCTGCTCTGGAAATCAGAACTGCTTCAGAATACCTGAAGTGAGCAGTCAAGGGGCACAGAAAGCACACTCATTGCCTGAGGAAGAAGGAGAACTGATGACTTGTCTCCTGAGTTGTCTCCCTACCTCCAGTTTCTCCTCTTTTTCCTACCCATTCTTCCATATCTCTGCCAGGAAATACTGTTTCTAATACATATATTTTACCAGTTAAACTATACCATTTAAATATTCTACTTGCTTGCCTGACCCCATACAGTGAACTTCATTGTCTTTAGCATGAATTCAAGACCTTTCACTGTCTTTCCAGGCCTCCATCCTCCAATTTGTCCTGTTTTTCAACTACACTACATTATTCTCTTTGTGCAACCTGTATCCCACTGTCTAAACACCCTTCCAAACTTTCTATTTTGGGCATTTTTCAAATGTCCCCAGATTCTAACTTCTCTAGGAAATTTTTCAGGAGTACTCTCTGCTCGTGAAATCAATAATTCCTCCTTCTGATACCAGATAGAAATTTTCTTACATTTCTACAAAATGTAGACATAACTTATTCTCATCAATTATGTCAAATGGGCAACACTGATCAAAAGACTGAGGGGGGAAAAAGTCTGTTAGATTGGAGGAGGTGAAAGTATCAGAGTTAAAAGAAATGGAATGTATGAAGTCAGTGAATTTAGAGGAACATGTATAGCAGTGAAAAGAAGGAAGCAAAAAGCAAAGGAGAAAAGGGAAGATATTCCCATTTGAATGCATAGTTGCAAAGAATAGCAAGGAGAAGAAAGCCTTCCTCAGTGATCAATGCAAAGAAATAGAGGAAAACAACAGAATGAAAAAGACTAGAGATCTCTTCAAGAAAATTAGAGATACCAAGGGAACATTTAATAGAAAGATGGGCTCAAAAAAGGACAGAAACAGTAGAGACCTAACAGAAGCAGAAGATATTAAGAAGAGGTGGCAAGAATACACAGATGAACTATACAAAAAAGATCTTCACAACCCAGATAATCATGATGATATAATTACTCACCTAGAGCCAGACATCTTGGAATATGAAGTCAAGTGGGCCTTAGGAAGCATCACTACAAACAAAGCTACTGGAGGTGGTGTAATTCCAGTTGAGCTATTTCAAATCCTGAAAGATGATGCTGTGAAAGTGCTGCACTCAATATGCCAGCAAATTTGGAAAACTCAGCAGTGGCCACAGGACTCAAAAAGATCAGTTTTCACTCCAATCCCAAAGAAAGGCAATGCCAAAGAATGTTCAAACTACCACACAATTGCACTCATCTCACACACTAGTAAATTAATGCTTAAAATTCTCCAAGCAAGGCTTCAGCAATATGTGAACCGAGAACTTCCAGATGTTCAAGCTGCTTTTAGAAAAGGCAGAGGAACCAGAGATCAAATTGCCAACATCTGCTGGATCAACAAAAAAGCAAGAGTTCCAGAAAAACATCTATTTCTGCTTTATTGACTATGCCAAAGCCTTTGACTGTGTGGATCACAATAAACTGTGGAAAATTCTGAAGGAGATGGGAACACCAGACCTCCTGACCTGCCTCCTGAGAAACCTGTATGCAGGTCAGGAAGAAACAGTTAGAACTGGACATGGACCAACAGACTGGTTCCAAATAGGAAAAGGAGTACATCAAGGCTGTATATTGTCACACTGCTTATTTAACTTATATGCAGAGTACATCATGAGAAATTCTGGGCTGGAGGAAGCACAAGCTGGAATCAAGATTGCTGGGAGAAATATCAATAACCTCAGATATGCAGATGACACCACTGTTACGGCAGAGAGTGAAGAGGAACTAAAGAGCCTCTTGATGAAAGTGAAAGAGGAGAGTGAAAAAGTTGGCTTAAAGCTCAACATTCAGAAAACTAAGATCATGGCATCTGGTCCCATTACTTCATGGCGAACAGATGGGGAAACAGTGGAAACAGTGTTAGACTTTATTTTTCTGAGCTCCAAAATCACTGCAGATGGTGATTGCAGACATGAAATTAAAAGATACTTACTCCTTGGAAGGAAAGTTATGACCAACCTAGACAACATATTAAAAAGCAAAGACATTAGTTTGTCAACAAAGGTCTGTCTAGTCAAGGCTATGGTTTTTCCAGTGGTCATGTATGGATGTGAGAGTTGGACTATAAAGAAAGCTGAGTGCCAAAGAATTGATGCTTTTGAACTGTGGGGTTGGAGAAGACTCTTGAGAGTCCCTTGGACTGCACAGAGATCCAACCAGTCCATTCTAACGAGATCAATCCTGGGTGTTCATTGAAAGGACTGATGTTGAAGCTGAAACTCCAATACTTTGGCCACTTCATGCGAAGAGTTGACTCATTTGAAAAGACCCTGATGCTGGGAAAGATTGAGGGCAGGAGGAGAAGGGGACAACAGAGATGAGATGGTTGGATGGCATAACCTACTCAATGGACATGGGTTTGGGTGGACTCTGGAAGTTGGTGATGGACAGGGAGGCCTGGCGTGCTGTGGTTCATGGGGTCGCAAAGAGTCAGACACAACTGAGCAACTGAACTGAACTGTATAGGTCAGAAAGAACTTGCAGAAGAATATTTTAAAAATAAAAACTAAAAAAAAGAGGGAGAAGCTGAATAATATTTACAAATATATGATCAGAAAATTAAGGTGTCCTAAGAACACTGTTATACTCCATGGAGCACCTGGGGGTGAAATTCTCAAGGTTCACAGTCAGTTTTCTTGTTAACAGACATCTGTGCCATGCCACAGACATTAGGATGGGAGGAAACCACACAGAAACAAATTCATAATGAAAGGTAGAGCTATACATAGTCTAGTTAATCTCATCTTTTTGCAAAGGTCTGGAGAGAGGTTTGGAGGGATTTGTGTCCCCCTCTCCCCAAAAAGCACAATTAGATCCTGAAGGATGAATTTTGGATCATATATTATGATATGAATCATGAGTCATGTACAGATATGAAAGTTAGAACATAAAGAAGGCTGAGCAAAGAATTGATGCTTTTGAACTGTGGTGCTGGAGGAGACTCTTGAGAGTCACTTGGGAAGCAAGGAGATCAAACCTGTCAATCCTAGAGGAAATCAACCCTGAATATTCACTGGAAGGACTGATGCTGAAGCTGAAGCTACAATACTTTGGCTACGTGGCAAAGTGCTCACTCATTGGAAAGACCCTGATGCTGGGAAAGATTGAGGGCAGGAGGAGAAGTGGGTGAAGGAGGATGAGATGGTTTGATGGCATCACCAACTCAAAGGACATGAGTTTGAACAAACTCTGAAAGGTGGTAAAGGACAGGGAAGCCTGGTGTGCTGGGCTCACATGGGGTCACAAAGAGTCAGATGTGACTTAGTAACTGAACAACAACTATTATGATATAACTCATTTCAGTCTGCAAGCCCAAGATATTTTCTGGAAACAGTGCATTCTATCACTCTTCCGGGTGCTTTGTTGATGTGGATAATGTCAAGTATTTCTTTCAATCCATGATGTCTATCTATTCTACTCATTAGCCTTATTGCCTGGAGAAAAACTTCAAGCTAGATTTTGACTTTAGCATTTTACACACAGAATTTCTTTCTTTACTTCAACTGGAAAATTGCAGAAGTCCGTTTCCCAGTGACTTAGGTTAGGGATTGGAAAGGTTATGTCAGTTCACAAAGATTTCTTAAGGAATCTTTGCTACATTGGGCAGGGTTTTTCTGGTCTCTGCAGAGACACTGGTAATACAACTTGACCTGCACTGAGAGAATTACAGGGAGACTAGAATAGTGTTTGGCAAGAAAAATGAAGAAACAGACTAATCCAATCTCCACAATGGGGTGTCAAAAAGAAATGCAACATTTATTTATGCTAGTAAATATTTGACTTACTACAGTAACAGGTTCAGAAATGGTTCAGAAACTTTCATGGCTCTGAAAGAATCTGGGGAGAGATGCATAAATAAATGGAACTGAAGTCATCTCTGGAAGTGGAGGAAAGGGGAAAGCTGCCCAAGGGCTACAGCCAGAAGGTGATGAGTGAATCAAAAAGGACCAGGAAGAGAAGAAAGCTTGCAAACTCTAGCAGATCAGTACAGCAAACTCTGCCCAGGCCATTTGAGTACTGGAAGTGCAAAGTTGTAGCTAACCCAGGGGAAGTAGTAGTCATGCCACATCACGAGGAGAGAACTTCAAGGACAAAACAGGGGAAGGCTTTGCCCCTTTCTTCCTGGTACCCAAAAAAGAAAGTGGTTGCAAACCATAGTATGCAAACTATGGCCACTGGAAGATATCTACCTCTGTCTCTCTGTCAAGGCTGTCTCCCTGGGTATTGTTCCCACGATTGATCCCAGGATGATGAATCAAAGATGATGATCAGAATCTCTAGCAGCTGATTGAGGACTAGCATCTGAATCACTGGACTGTCCTAATCAAGGACATCAAAGATAAGAGAGTGGCTAAAGAAGATAAGACACTGTGTAAGATAGCCTACATCTTTGACAGTTGACCTGTCTATATACAAGCATACAGAAGGAATCTGAGAACTGTAGCAATAAAAGGCTAAAAAGACAAGGGAAAGTGGATGAATGCCAAATGTTTTAAGAGGTGAGAGTGGGGAAATGCTGGGCTTTTATTGATCCTCTAAGAAGGACCAACCTAAAAAAAAAAAAAATTGGTCTCAGTAAAGTGTTTTAAAGTAAAAGTTTTGAAACTTGAAGTGCAATGCTAGCATGTTGACATATGGCACAAACCAGCACAATACCGTAAAGTAAGTGAAGTGAAAGTCATTCAGTCTGTCTGACTTTGTGACCCTATGGACTATATAATCACAGAATTCTCCAGGCCAGAATACTGGAGTGGGTAGCCATTCCCTTCTCCAAGGGATCTTCCCAACCCAGGGATTGAACCCAGGTCTCCCGCATTGTAGGTTGATTCTTTACTGGCTGAGCCACCAGGGAAGCCCAAAAATACTAGAGTGGGCAGCCTGTCCCTTCTCCAGCAATACCTCCCAACCCAGGAATGCAAACTGGGGTCTCCTGCAATACAGGTGGATTCTTTACCAGCTGAGCTACCAGGGAATCCCATATTATCCATCAATTAAAAGGAAATTGGTGGATAATATGAAAAATAAATTTTCATAAAAAAGACAAAATCTTATGCTCTAAGAAATTTTTTTTTTAATTTGTGTGGCTTAAATCTCTCTCCCTGAAGATAACAAACTAGCACTTGAGACTGTGTAAATGTACTAAAGAGAGCCAACTGGGTTCAATTAATCTTCCGAGTTTCATTGCTTTGAAACTTTTCCTTTAGTAAAAATATAGTGAAGTATTTCTGAAACTTCTTTATTAAACAAACCAGGTAGAAAGATTAGAATTTGGATATGTTTATAAGAATTTTTAAAGCTATGTATTTTTTTTTTTTTAAATTTTCTGGACGGATCTTTGTCAACCAACATGGCCTATTCTATCACCCTCTGGTTGAATACCAGCCCTGTCTACAATGACACATTTGAACAAGGAATGATGAAATCAGTAATCTTTGCTTTGAACATGATTAATATATTTCACTATTATTTTGGCAGTGATTAACCAACAGTTTCATCTGCTTCTTAAGGCCACACACAGTAAACTGTCATTAGTAACAGAAAAAAAAAAAAACAAAAACTGAAGTGATCTTGAAACAACTGATCCCAGAGTCCACAAGTCTGTTCTATACATCTGAGTCTCTTTTCCTGTTTTGCATATAGGGTTATCGCTACCATCTTTCTAAATTCCATATATATGTGTTAGTATACTGTAATGGTCTTTATCTTTCTGGCTTACTTCGCTCTGTATAATGATCTACTGATCTCTTGTTATTAATTGACTCATGTTTTTATTTATTTATTTATTTATTTTTTAACATGCTGGACCTCAGTTTCGATGAGGAGACGGTAGTGAGTTCTCACTCATTTTGTTCAGATTTTCCACGGAATGCATGAGAGGGTGTCGTCATCGATCGACTCATGTTTTTAAATTACTATTTTTTGTGTGCTTGGCTTAAGTTGGCTTTTAGAAATGTGACTCATTAAATAGCAGCACAAAAATAGGTAAAGGTAGAAAATCTTCCTGTGACACAGAAATGCAATGGCATTATATGTTTAATAATGGTTATCCAAGAATTATTCTTCAAGGTTGAAATTCTGGGAGAAAATTCTTTGAAGATGGTTTTGCAGTCTATGTTTGAGCTATGGAATCTATGGCTTCTAAATAAAAGGAGTCCTGGCCAGTCTTCCCACCATCTGTAATAAAGTATGATGTTTAAGAGATTTACAACTACAAATTGTAAAGACCTTTTACTTGGGAAATTTAAACTATTAAAAAATCAAAATTTCAAGTTAATTTAAAGCTTAAGAATGTGAAAATGGTAGAAATATCTATTATTATAATAAAATATAAATTAGATAATTTTAATTGGAAGATTTCTTTAGCTAATTTTCCAACTGAATAGATAATATCTTTTTTGAAGGAAGAGGAATAGATTGATTTGTATAAATTTAACTTTAAAGGAAGTTATACAATGAAAAAAATTAAAATAAAAATTAAAAAATGTAAAAGAGAACACATCAGTCATAGCAAAATATCCTTTTCCAACAATCCAAGAGATGACTCTACACATGGACATCACCAGATGGTCAATACCAAAATCAGATTGATTATGTTCTTTTCAACCAAAGATGGAGACGCTCTATACAGTCAGCAAAAACAAGACCTGGAGCTGATTGTGGCTCAGATCATGAGTTCCTTATTACAAAATACAGTTCCTTATTGCAAAAAAAAAATTCTTTTTTCAATTAAAATGAAGAAAGAGAAATTTAGGCCATTTAGGAATGACCTAAATCAAACCCCTACTGATTAGACAGTGGAGGTGATGAAGAGATTCAAGTGACTAGATCTAGTAGATTGAATGCCTGAGGAACTATGGATGGAGGTTTGTAACACTGTAAAGGAGTCAGTGACCAAAAACCATCCCAAAGAAAAAGAAATACAA
Organism: Odocoileus virginianus; assembly: GCF_023699985.2. Taxonomy (NCBI): domain Eukaryota; kingdom Metazoa; phylum Chordata; class Mammalia; order Artiodactyla; family Cervidae; genus Odocoileus; species Odocoileus virginianus. Next base: position 28,400,319 of record NC_069677.1, on the reverse strand, counting down.
GAAGGCAAAATGGTTGTCTGAGGAGGCCTTACAAATAGCTGAGGAAAGAAGAAAAGCAAAAGGCAAGGGAAAAAGGGAAAGATATACCCAACTGAAAGCAGAATTCCAGAGAATAGCAAGGAGAGATAAGAAGGACTTCTTAAATGAACAGTGCAAAGAAATAGAGGTAAACAGTATAATGGGAGAGACTAGAAATCTCTTCAAGAAAATTGGAGAAATCAAGAATTCCATGCAAGAATGGGCAATATAAAGGAGAGAAATAATAAGGACCTAACAGAAGCAAAAAATATTAAGAGGAGGTGACAAGAATACACAGAACTATACAAAAAAGATCTTAATGACCTGGATAACCATGATGGTGAGGTCATTCATCTAGAGCCAAACACCTTGATTTGTGAAGTCAAGTGGCCCTTAGGAGGCATTACATGAACAAAGTTAGTGGAGGTGATGAAATTCCAGTTAAGCTATTTCAAATCCTAAAAGATGATGCTGTGACAGTTCTGCACTCAAAATGCCAGCAAATTTGGAAAACTCAGCAGTGGCCACAGGACTGGAAAAGGTCAGTATTCATTCCAATGCCAAAAAATGTTCAAACTACTGCACAGATGCACTCATCTCATATGCTAGCAAAGTAATGCTCAAAGTTTTCTAAGACAGACTTCAACAGTACATGAACTGTGAACTTCCAGATGTTCAAACTGGATTTAGAAAAGCCAGAGGAACCAGAGATCAAATTGCCAACATCCACTGGATCATCGAAAAAGCAAAGAGTTCCAGAAAAACATCTATTTCTGCTTTATTGACCAAAGCCTTTCACTGTGTGGATCACAACAAACTGTGGTAAATTCTTAAAGAGATGGGAATACCAGACCACCTTACCTGCCTCCAGAGAAATCTATATGCAGGTCAAGAAGCAACAGTTAGAACAGGACATGGAACAACAGACTGGTTTCAAATAGGGGAAGGAATACATCAAGGTGGTATATTGTCACCCTGCTTATTTAACTTCTATTCAGAGTGTATCATGCAAAATGCCGGGCTAGATGAAGCACAGGCTGGAATCAAGATTGCTGGGAGAAATATTAATAACCTCAGATATGCAGATGACACCACCCTTATGACAGAAAGTGAAGAGGAACTGAGGAGCCTCTTGATGAAAGAGGAGAGTGAAAAAACTGGCTTAAAACTCAACATTCAAAAAATGAAGATCATGGCATCTGGTCCCATCACTTGACGTCAAATAGATGGGGAAACAATGGAAACAGTGACAGACTTTGTTTTTTTTGGGGGGGGAGGGGGCGCTCCAAAATCACTGCAGATGGTGACCATGAAATTAAAAGATGCTTGCTCCTTGGAAGAAAAGCTATGACCAACCTAGATAGCATATTAAAAAGCAGAGGCACTACTTTGCCAACAAAGTCCATCTAGTCAAAGCTATGGCTTTTCCAGTAATCATGTATGGAAGTGAGAGCTGGACTATAAAGAAAGTTGAGTGCCAAAGAATTGATGCTTTTGAACTGTGGTGTTGGAGAAGACTCTTGAGAGGCCCTTGGACTGCAAGGAGAACCAACCAGTCCATCCTAAAGGAAATAAGTCCCGGGTGTTCATTGGAAGGACTGATGCTGAAGCTGAAACTCCAACAGTTTGGCCACCTGATGCGAAGAACTGACTCCTTGGAAAAGACCCTGATGCTGGGAAAGATTGAAGGTGGGAGGAGAAGGGGACAACAGAGGATGAGACAGTTGGATGGCATCACGAACTCGATGGACGTGAGTTGAGAAAGCTTTGGGAGTTGGTGATGGACAGGGAAGCCTGCAGTCCATGGGGTCACAAAGAGGTGGACACAACTGAGTGACTGAACTGATATATATGTGTGTATGTGTGTGTGTGTGTATGTGTTCTTTATCAGATTCTCTTCTATTATAGTTTATTACAAGATTTGAATATAGGCCCCAGTGCTATATAATAGGTCCTTGTTGTTTATCTATTTTATACATAGTAGAGTGTGTCTATTCTAGAGACAGCTTCTATTATCAGCTTCTAGAGAAGCTGGTAATCCCAAACTTCTAATTTATCTGAAGGACACCAGGCATGCCAGATCAGTGATTTTCCCTTTGGTAGCCATAAGCTTGTTTTCTATGTCTGTGGGTCTATTTCTGTTTTGTAAATAAGTTCATTTGTCTCATTTTTTTACAGTCCACATATACATTACATCATATGATATTGTCTTTCTCTATCTGACCTACTTCATTAGTACGATAATCTATAGGTCCATCCATGTTGCTGCAAATGGCATTATTTCATGTTTATGACTGAGTAATATTTCATTGTGTTATATACACATGGCATATTTATTTTATTTTCAGGAGGAGGAAGAGGAGGTTGAAGACTAGGCAAAGGAGAAGGAGTATGAATAGGAGAAAGAGAAAATTGTATATATATGTATATGTATACACACACATATTTATATATAATGTTAGTAAATGTAAGTATGTATGGATATGTGTGTGTGTGTGTGTGTGTGTGTGTATATATATATATGTATAAGCACACACATATACACTATCTCTACAAAAAAGCCCTATTAACAATGGTAAACCCAGAAGCAATATGCATCCATTAGTACACTATAAACTTATATGGCATTAACAGACCAAAATCTGAAAATTTCTACAATCAGGAATTCTTATAGCTATACTTTAGAAATTTATAACATAATAATAATTTTTTAATTCAAGAGCAAATATAAATGAAAATTATGAACTGCATAGAATGAGCAATTATATCATTACATATTGAAATGTGTGGAATGTAGACAAAGTAACATTCAGAGGGACATTTATAAGACAAATACACTTATTATTAATCAAGAAGAACTGAAAGTAAATGACATAAGCTTTAGATTTAATAAACATGAAAAAATGAACAAAATAAATAAAGTGTTAGACATAGAGATACTCGACTAGATCCCCCTTCAAGGAAAGAATATCTGTTCAGGGACAGAAAGGAAGTATGGTCAGAAGGCAGCCTGCCAGATTCTTCAATGTCCTCCTCAGGTATGAAGAGTCCCCTTGTCTGAGGCCACATTTTCCCAGAGTAGCCTACACCTGGTGACTGAGGAATGTGGGGTATAAAGACCCATTTGACCCAGTGAAGACCAACTCTGACAGGAAATTCCCATATCAGAGCTCTGGACAGGTTGGCCAGTTGGCCAACGTTTTGTTAGTAGAATTATGCTTGCCTCAGAAATGAACTGGGGACCATATCATCTTTTTCTATGCTTCAAAACAGCTTGTCTTTTTTTAAGGTTAGTTAGAACTCACCCCATCTAGGCCTGATACTTTGTTTTGGGAGAAGATCAGCTACTTTTATGTTTATAACTCCATTTTTATCATCCTAAACTGGCTCTTTCTTGTTCTGTCAGTTTTAGTCTTTTCATTTTTTTGCCTGTTTGTTTTACAAGGGAGGGGAGCAGGTAGAGAAAACACTGCATTTCATCTAGTGTGTAGAATGTATTAGCATAAAGTTGATTATATCTGTCTCTGTAGTTTTGCCCCTTTTTAATTCTTAATGTTGTTTACTTACGACCTTTATAAATTTTGTGATCAGGTTTACCTAAACTTTATCTATTTTATTTTTCATTTTAATTTTGTAAAGACTCAATTTTTCATTCCATTATTTGTGTCAATTGTGAACTGCGTGTATGCTCAGTCATTCAGTCATGTCAAACTGTTCACGGCCTCATGGACTGTAGCATGCAAGGCTCCTGTGCTTATCCTATGGAATTTTTCAGCCAAGAGTACTGGAGTGGGGTGCCAGTTCCTACTCCAGAGGATCTTCCCAACCCAGGGATCGAACCCATGTCTCCTGCATTGGCAGGTGGATTCTTTACCACTAGCCCCACCTGGAAAGCCCAAATGTGAACTGAGAGACAAAGTAGAATTGAGCAGAAGAAGTAATAGTGAAATTTTGAAGGTATCCCATTAAAGCTGGAAATAAGATCAGGATGACACAGCCTGTGCAACACTGTAATGTAAGCTCCAGCTGATACAATAATATCTGGAGCAGGAATGATGAATAATAAATGAAGAGGTATAAGGAAAGGTTGGAAAGTAAAGATAAAGCTGTCCATTTGTGAGGACAATATAACAGTCAATCTAGGAAATACAAGAGAATTGAAGGACAAGCTTACTCACGATAGCAACAGAAACCACAAAATACGTAGGAAGCGATCTAACAGGAAATGCAAGATATTTATGGAAAAAAATTTAAAACTCTACTGAAAAATATAAGAGTTTGCTAGGTGGAAATATAACATATTTTTAGGCAGGAAGGTTGCTTATTGAAAAGATATCAATACTCCCAGGATTAGCTTATTAATTCAATGCAGTGTAATCAAAATACCATAAGAGCTTTCATCAAGTTTTTGACAGACTTTTCCTAAGACAGTGAACAGAAAAAGCTATAATTATTTTTAATGCAAATAAAAGAGATATCTGTCTACACCAGCTAGAAATCAAGACAAGTTCTAAAATCAAAGTAATTAAAATAATATGGTCTAGGTGCAGGAACAAAGAGATCAGTGAAACATAACAGAGCATCCTTAAACCGAATCATCTATGTAAATAAGGGAACATAAAATATGATAAATGTGGTAACTTCAATCATGTTCATTTCAAACTTCAGAATATTACTCTATGTATAAAAATATGACCAGAAAAATGCAAGTAAATATGATTATCACTTTGAGGTAAGGGGTGATTTTCTTCAGCATAACACAAGAAAGTAAGTCCTAAGGTTAAAAAAATCTATATTTTTAAGGATAGCTTAAAATAAAAAAGAGGAGTAAATATTTACAATATATATAATAACCTAATATGTAGCAGTTAGAATAAAATATATTAGTAGTATGAATTCAAATATATCTTTTCTAAGACATGTGAAGTCAAAGCAAGTTGTAGATAAACACCAAAAACAAAACTACATGTCTTTATGCATGCATGTATGTTTTGGTAAATGCAAAGAAAAAATCTGGAAGGAATACACCAACGGGATAACAGAGTTTATTTCCTGGGGAGAGGGTACTGAATAATGATTTATGGGTAGCAGTGAGGTAGGCAAAATAACAGGCCCCCAAAATATCCATGTCCTAATTCCTGGAACCTGTGAATATGTTAGATTACATAGCTAGAGAGTTTAAGATTACATTTTGAATTAAGGTTACTAATCAATGATCTTAAAATATGGATATTATTCTGGATTACCCAGTGAACCAAATGTAATTACAAAGGTGGAAGAGGGAGATAGAAGAGAGAGAACCAGAGAGATAGCAACATGAGAAGGATTTGGCTTGAGGTTGCTGGCTTGGAAGATGGAGGAAGGGGCTACAGGTCAAGAAACGGAAAAGGCAAGGAAATGAATTCTCCCTTAAGGCCTCCGAAAGGAACACAATCCTGCCAATGCCTTGGTTTTACTCTAATGAGACCCATTTCAGGCTTCTGACTTCCAGAATTACAAGATGCATTTGTAATGTTTAAGCCACTAAATTTGTGGTAATTTGTTATGACAGAAAGAAAACAAATACAAGTGGTAAAATAAACAGAAAAAGTTTGCCTTGCCTGTAGTATGTCAGCTTTTAAATGTAGAAAACTAATTAATGTGTAATTTCAAATTATGTATAAACTTATTCATCTGTAATTTCTTTTTCTAGATAAAGGAAAAGGTAGTAGCTAGAAGTCATTGGTTGGTACTCAGTATGCAGATATTGTTATGATTATTTTGTGCTTATTTGTGTTATTTGTTCATTTAATGTTAATGCAATATGACACAAATTGGCACTGATTATCATAAAAGAGGAATGTCAACCTAAGCAGTAAAGGAGTTTTGAGGTTCATTCTGAAGACCTGTGCATTCTATAGCTGGTCTCAAGATACTACAGTTCAGTTTTTCAACTTTACGCCTCAAAATCTATTATAAATAGATAAATTATGTGAAATATTACCTAGTGTGTCTGTTGATTTCTTTGCCAGGAAAACACAAACTATGAAGAAAAAACAGTTTAAAGACCACATGCAATTTAAGAACATGGAAACATTTTGGCTCATTCACCTTTTCTCAACACTTGGATGTTAAGCAAGGGACAGAGAAAAATCCAGATCCAAAAGCTTTAGTGAACAAGTGGTGCTGGTTTTTAGCATCAGCACAATCTATCCCCACTCTGAAGCTATAACTTGAGCAGCTGCTGTGCTTTGTGAGGCTGCAACCTAATTCATTTGATAATTACAATTACCAAATCCAGGCTTTGCTGACTACAGAGTTCAAAAGAACAGCATGGAAGGAAGACCTACTGAGAACTTCAGAATCCATCAGTAAACTCTTCAAGCAGTTTGAAGAAATAAACAACTTCGACTGAAAAAGCAATAATTTTTGTCATTTATACACGTATGCAAGATTTATATTCTCCTTTTTCTAAAACAAGTACTTGAGAAAAGTTATAAATATGCAATTAGGAGCCAAACAAGTTGCTAAAAGAAAAGTGATAGATGTTACTATACCAACTTGAGAGGAGTTAGCGAAATTGGGAGCACTATATTTACTCTGGATTTCCTGGCAACTAAAACAAAAAAAGAAAAGCTCTGAAATGGCTCTATTAGAAATGTTCATTTCTTTCCAATTTTCTTATTGTTTGATAGAAGAAATCATACCAGTCATTTTTTCTGAGATAAAATTTCACTTGGCACTAATGTTAAGGGAGAATTTGTGGCATATAAGTGAGAAACACTGGGTAAATCAATGTATACATGTTGGTCAGTCAAGTAGCCATCTATAAAATGGACAGTATACATGATACTGAATCTTTATTACATGAAATTATTTCTCCAGAGTGTTGAGATAATACCATTCAGCTGTTAATATACTATTTTCTGATGGTTTGACTTTTGTATGATAGAAAAGGTAGACAAACCAGACAGAGATAGTTAACTTGTTAACTAAATAGCTTTTCAAATATAAGATTCATAAATTAGTTTTGGGAATATGTGGCTAAATTCCGTTATTACTGCTTCAAGAGCCAAAATTCTGCCTTGTGAACTAAATAAGGCTTCAAATATTTAGACAAGCAGCCCCAACCCTTTTGGCACCAGAGACCAGTTTCATGGAAGACAATTTTTCCACAGACTTGGAGCAGGGATAATTTCAGGATAATTGAAGCACACTGGGGAGCAGCTATAAATACAGATGAAGCTTCACTTGCTCACCCACCAGTCACCTCCTTCCTTGCAGGAGTGCTGGACAGAGGATGGACAGGTGTAAGGTGAAGCACGAAGTCCAAAGGACAAGGCAAAGTGTTAAAGCATGAGTTAATGAGAGCCAAAACCAAAATGATAACAATTGGGCTAACTAGAAAGAGCTATAGGTAGAGATCATTTTAACATAAGATTTACTGGAGCTTAGTGTTATATAATAAAATATGGCAGTAGAGAGAAGACATCAGTGTTGGGAATACAAGGAGAGGGTAGGAAAGCTAGTATGTGGTTAGCTACAAGCCCTGACTCAAAAGTTGAACTCAAATTTATGCGCTTGAAATATGTCCCCAAAACTCCAAGTTCAGTGAACTAACAACAAATTACCCAATAGCAAGCCCTTGAATTATTCACAGTAGTAATATCCAATCATTTTGTTATAATTATATTTGAAGGCATTAACTCGGAGGAAAAGTGATGGTATGTTTATAGACAAACAAAAAGGGGTAAATAATAATCACTAAATGAAAAATGGGCAAATATTTAAGAGAGTATGTGCAGATGAGCTTTATAGCCAGGAATTATGTGAAGAAGATGAAAGAACAAGGAATTAGTAGTAAGGGAAAAGAAGAATCAGAGATATGGGTTCATAATTTATACAAAGGAATCTAATTGAGTTGCCATCAAAATTCTTTCTGAGTTACCTAGATTAGGATTTCCCACAAAGGTGACCTAAAACCAGCTACTTTGATGAGGTTTTGGCAAGTTGGAATTAAAGTGTACTGGATACTGAAATTATCATCTCCATCTCTATGAAGAAGATTATTGGAGGCCAGGACAATAAAAGGAAGGGATTCAGGCAGTCTACCATTTTAAACTTAAGTTGACAGGTAAGAGAGGAGAAACTTAAGACAATGCCAAAGTTTAAACATAAATGACTGGGAGAATAATGATCTTATTAGCATAAATAGCAAAAAATGACTGGAAAAATAATGATGTTATTAGCATAAATAGTAAACTCCAGAAGGAAGTTTGGTTTGGAGAGGAACATGAGCTTAAATTTAAACCAACTGAATATGAAATGGCAGCAGGACACTCAAGTGAAAATTTATTGAAGTCAGTTGAACACTTAGACCTGAAACCCACAGGACTTTAGGACTTTAGGAGAGCAACAGAGCTTTGGAAATCAGTTTCAAAGTAGGGCTATTAAAGTCATGAAATTCTAAAGTTAAAAAAAGAGGAAAGATGAAGACGGTCAAGGAAAAAGCCTTAAGGAAGTTCCACATTAGCAGCAGAAACAGGAAAAAGAGTATTAAAAGAGACTGATGAAACATTTGAGAGGCATTAAGAGAACCACAACAAAGACATCAATAAAGAAGCTTGTAAATATGAGAAGTGGTGAATACAGTCAAAATAAACTGAAACGGGTGAAGACTGAGGAAAGATCACTATATTAACTTGGATCTAGATGCAGCTAAATAGTTTATACAAAGGCATTTTTTTCCCCTCTTATATTAGTAATCTAGAGGACAATGATCCTGCTTTACAGGATCATAGGAACCCAATCTCTTTATTGCTCCTAGGATATTGCTCTCTTCATATGGATTCTGATGGCTTTTCACAGTATTCACATCCTAGGAAACCATATGGAGAAAGAGAAGGAATGAGGTGTGACCTCAAAGGGACACACATCACTTCCCTTCACATTCTTTTGACTAGAACTTATTGACATGGCTACAGTTAGATGAAATGTAGGCTATAGCTGAATATTTATGTATATAACTAAAAATTCCATCATAATTGAAGAAGAGGAGGACAAATATTCACTGTTACTGTCAGTGAATTTCCATGAACTTCACTCTGATTTAGATGACCATTCTCCATATTCTGAAAGTAAATGGTCCTAGTATTTACTACATTGATCTGAATTATTTTGTTTAGATATTTTTCTTTTCAGACAATCAGTATCTGAAGGGCATGGAATTTGACATATTAATCTTTATATTCTTTCTCTCAAAGATAGTACCTGGTAATAATACATACTAAATAAATCAATAATATTTGATGAATGGATGAAACAGACAACATTAAAGGTAGTTGCTGTAATTGGTACAACTTTTATAATTTAAGACAAAGAATGAAAAAATATTTCCTCTAGTGAATGTACAAATGTTCTGGTATTTTTTAGGATACCATCAAAAGCTTTTGGTTTGAAACTCCCTTGAAATAATTAACATAATAAGCTCTGTGACTTAGACAAGGAAGAAAAACTTTCAGAGGAGAAAACATATAAATGAATTGATTAAAACAATAAGTAAGGAAAGTACAGGTTGTTCAATATCCATTATGTGGATACACACAGTAAAAATCTGTGTCTGTGACTTGCAGTTTTATTTATCCTTTACTAAAAGCTGCCCTATCCATGCTTATATCTGATATAAGCAATCCTGAACTTTTTCATGAGTAAAACATAGTATAAGTGTATTTATTCAGATGTAATAGTATTTAGAATCTGTCACTAAATAACATTTTTTAGGTGAATGAAACACCATAAAATGTATGACTAGATTGACACATAGATTTCAACTGGAAGGACCTCAGTTTGTGGTGAAAACAACTTTCACCTACAATCCTAAGTTGCCTTGAAATCAGGAGATTCTTCTAGGTGAACAGCTAGCAGAGCCAACACTTGGCTTTCAATTATTTCTTTGCCCATTTGGAAATATCCTGAGCTCAAAAACTTTAAAGCCAACTTGAAGACCCAGGAAAGACTCAGGGGCAAAACTAGGTTAAAGCCTGAGACCTATTTGAAGAAAAAAAAAAATTATTCTGCAGCTTGTTGATAGTATTCGTACAATGAATAAAAACAAAATCCATATGCAAAAACTAACACTAGAAGTATCCTTCCTAATATTTTAAAGATATCTCTTCTCAGCAGCCAAAATTACAATGTTGAAATATTAAAGTCAGTCTCATTAAAGTTCAGAATAAACAGGTTCTGGAAATTTTGAGAAGCATGTCAAGAAGTTGGAACAAAAATATACAAACAGCTCATACAACTAAAAAATTAAAAATAAAAAAATGGGCAGAAGATTCAAATAGACATTTCTCTGAAGAAGACATCCAGATGGACAATAGGCACATGAAAGGATGCTCAACATCGTTAATTACTAGAGAAATGCAAATCAAAGCCAATGAGGAAGCATGTCACAGAGGTCAGAATGACCATCTTCAAAGTCTACAAATACTAAGTGCTGGAGAGGGTAAAAAGGGAATTCTCCCACACCATTGGTGGGAATGTAATTTGGTACAGCCATTATGAAAAACAGTATGAAGGCTCCTTAAAAAACTAAAAATAGCATTAACATATGATCCAGCAATCCCACACATGGGCATATAATTGGAGAAAACTCTAATTCTAAAAGATACATGCATCCCAGTTTTCATAGTAGCAGTATCTTATAGCCTAAGACATGGAAGCAACCTAAATGTCCATCAAAAGATGAATGGATAAAGAAGATGTAGTACATATATAAAATGGAATATTACTTGGCCACAAAAAATAATGAAATAATGTCATTTGCAACAACAAGGATAGACTCAGAGATTGTCATATTGAAGGAAGTAAGTCAGACAGAGAAAGACAAATGCCACATAATACTGCTTATATGTGTAATCTAGAAAATTAACTTATTTACAAAACAGAAATAGAGTTACAAATGTGGAAAAACTTATAGTTACCAGGGGTAGGGGAGAGGGATAAATTAGGAGATTCAGATTGACATATACACAGTACTATATATAAAATAGATAAGTAATAGATATACAGATATATATAGTTATATATATATATATATAGTAATAGATATACACCTACTGTATAGCACAGAGAACTGTCCTCAACACTCTATAATGACCATTTGGGAAAAGAATCTAAAAAGGTGGCTATATGCATACGTAGAACTGATTCACTTCATGGTACACCTGAAACTAACACAACACTTTAAATAAACCATACTCCAATAAAAATTAGAGAAATAAATTTAAGAGTTATTTCTAATTCAAAAAAAGAAGATGTGTTATATAGTAAATATATGGTGGAATATTGTGAAAGTTGTTCAGTCATGTCCAACTCTTTGCAACCCTATGGACTATACAGTCCATGGGATTCTCCAGGCCAGAATACTGGAGTGGGTAGCCTTTCCCTTCTCCAGGGATCTTCCCAATCCAGGGATTGAACTGGGCTCTCCCACATTGCAAGTGGATTTTTTACCAACTGAGCCACAAGGGAAGCCCAAGAATAGTGGAGTGGGTAGCCTATCCCTTCTCCAGTGGATCTTTATGACCCAGGAATCAAACCAGGGTCTCCTGCATTGCAGGTGGATTCTTTACCAACTGAGCTATCAGGGAAGCACTGGTGGGATATTACCCAGCCATAAAAGGAATGAAGCAGTGTCACGTGTAGCAACATAGATGTACTTAGAAATTATTATAAGTGAAGCAAGTCAGAAAAATAAAGATATCATATGATATCACAAAGTGATACAAATGAAGTTATTTACAAAACAAGAAGACTCACAGACATAGAAAATGAATTTATGATTACAAAAGGGGAAGGAAGGACAAATAAATTAGGGGTTTGGGATTAGCATATACACTCAACTATATATAAAATAGATAAACAACAAGGTCCTACTATATAACACAGGGAACTATATTCAATACCTTAGTAATAAACTATAATGGAAAAAGAAATCTTATATATATATATATATATATATACATATATATATATATATATATATAAAACTGAATCTTTTTGCTGTACAGCTGAAACTAATGCAACATATTTAAGTAAACTGTATTTCAATAAAAAAAGAAATTGAGGGGGCAGTCTCAAGATGGCAGAGCACTAGGATAAGGAGTCCACTTTCTCCCCCACAAATTCATCAAAAGATCATTTGAATGTTGAACAGATTCCACAAAACCACTTCTGAACACTGGCAGAGGACACCAGGCACCCAGAAAGGCAGCCCAATCTCTTCAAAAGGAGGGATTTGATTACTGGCTTGATTGCTCTCTCCCCTTTGACGCTCCCTTTTCTCCTCCAGGTCACCTCTATCTCCTGCATCCCTCATCTCTTCTCTGCATAACCCTGTGAATTTCTCTGGGTGTTCCAGGCTGTGGAGCTCTTAGGGATTTGATTACTGGCTAGGCGTGCTGCAATTCATGGGATCACAAAGAGTTGGACACGACTGAGCGACTGAGCTGAAATGAACTGAGACTACTCTCTCCCCTGTTGACTGCCCCATTTCTCCCTCTGGCCACCTCTATCTCCCTCCTCCATATTTCCTTTTCCACATAACTCAGTGTATCTCTCTGGGTGTTCCTGGCTGTGGAGAATTGTTTCACCATTAACCTAGGGGTTTTATCTTCTGTTCTGTGGAGAAGTCTTGAGGCTACTGTAAGAGAGGGACCAAAAGCCAGAAGCAGGAGGCTTAACTTCAGAACTTTAGAACATCAGAGAACTCCTGACTCCAGGGAACATTAATAGGCAAAATCTCACCCAAAAGTCTACATACCTACACTGAAACCAAGCTACACCCAAGAGCCAACAAGTTCCAGTGCAAGTCATACCATGCTAATTCTTCAGCAAAACAGGAACACAACCCTGAATATTAAAAGACAGGCTGCCCAAAGCCATGCCAAACCCACAGATAGCTGAATACTCACTACTGGACACTTCATTGCACTCCAGAGAGCAGAGATCCAGCTTTACCCACCAGAACACAGACACAAGCTCCCTCGACCAGGAAACCTTGACAAGCCACTGGTCCAACTCCCCACCCTAGGGAGCAGACTCTACAATTAAGAGAAACCACAAACTTTCAGCTTGCAGAAAGCCAAAGACAGCAAAGTGAAAAGGCAGAGATATTTTGTCATATTCCTTCAGCAGGTGAAAGAACATGACAAAAGCCCACCAAACCAAGCAAAAGAGGAAGAGATAGGGAGTCTACCTGGAAAAGAATCAGAATAATGATAGTAAAGATGATCCAAAATCTTGAAAACAAAATGGAGTTACAGATAAATAGACTAGAGACAAGGATTGAGAAGATGCAAGACTGTTTAACAAGGACCTATAAAAAAAATAAAGAAGAGTCAATCATTAATGAATGATGCAATAACTGAGATTAAAAGCACTCTGGAGGAAACCAACAGTAGAATAACAGGCAGAAGATGGGATAAGTGCAGTGGAAGATAGAACGGTGGAAATAAATGAAGCAGAGAGGAAAAAAGAAAAAAGAATTAAAAGAAATGAGGACAACCTCAGAGACATCTGAGACAATGTTAAATGCCCCAACATTCAACTCACAGGTGTCCCAGAATAAGAAGACCAAAAGAAAGGGCATGAGAAAATACTTGAGGAGATAATAGTCAAAAAACTTCCCTAAAATGGGGAAGGAGACAGCAACCCAAGAAACCCAGATAGTCTCAAAAAGGATAAACCCAAGGAGAAACACCCCATGACACATATTAATCAAACTAACAAAGATCAAACACAAAGAGCATATTAAAAGCAGCAAGGTAAAAGAAACAATAACACAAAATGGGATCCCCATAAGGATAACAGCTGATCTTTCAATAGAAACTTTTCAAGCCACAAGGGAATGGCAGGACATACTTAGAATGATGAAAGAGAAAAATCTACAACCAAGATTACTCTACCAAGAAGGATCTAATTCAGATATGAAGGAGAAATCAAAAACATTACAGACAAGCAAAACCTGAGAGAATTCAGCACCAACAAACCAGCTCTTCAACAAATGCTAAAGGATCTTCTCTAGACAGGAAATGGAGAAAAGGTTTATAAAAATGAACGCAAAATAAAAAAATAAATGGTAATGGAATCCTCAGTTCAGTTCAGTTCAGTCGCTCAGTCGTATCTGACTCTTTGCGACCCCATGAATCGCAGCATGCCAGGCCTCCTTGTCCATCACCAACTCCCAGAGTTTACTCAATCTCATGCCCATCGAGTTGGTGATGCCATCCAGCCATCTCATCCTCTGTCGTCCCCTTCTCCTCCTGCCCCCAATCCCTCCCAGCATCAGGGTCTTTTCCAATGAGTCAACTCTTTGCATGAGGTGGCCAAAGTACTGGAGTTTCAGCTTCAGCATCAGTCCTTCCAATGAACACCCAGGACTGATTTCCTTTAGGATGGACTGGTTGGATCTCCTTGCAGCGCAAGGGGCTCTCAAGAGTCTTCTCCAACACCACAGTTGAAAAGCATCAATTCTTCGGTGCTCAGCTTTCTTTATAGTCCAACTCTCACATCCATACATGACCACTGGTAAAACCATAGCCTTGACCAGATGGACCTTTGTTGGCAAAGTAATGTCTCTGCTTTTTAATATGCTATCTAGGTTGGTCATAACTTTCCTTCCAAGGAGTAAGCATCTTTTACTTTCATGGCTGCATTCACCATCTGCAGTGATTATGGAGCCCCCAAAAATTAAGTCTGACACTGTTTCTACTCTCTCCCCATTTATTTCCCATGAAGTGATGGGACCAGATTCATGATCTTAGTTTTCTGAATGTTAAGCTTTAAGCCAACTTTTTCACTCTCCTCTTTCACTTTCATCAAGAGGCTCTTTAGTTCCTCTTCACTCTCAGCCATAAGGGTGGTGTCATCTGCATATCTGAGGTTATTGATATTTCTCCCGGCAATCTTGATTCCAGATTGTGCTTCTTCCAGCCCAGAATTTCTCATGATGTACTCTGCATATAAGTTAAATAAGCAGGGTGACAATATACAGCCTTGATGTACTCCTTTTCCTATTTGGAACCAGTCTGTTGTTCCATGTCCAGTTCTAACTGTTGCTTCCTGACCTGCATACAGGTTTCTGAATAGGCAGGTCAGGTGGTCTTGTATTCCCATCTCTTTCAGAATTTTCCACAGTTTATTGTGATCCACACAGTCGAAGGCTTTGGCATAGTCAATAAAGAAGAAATAGATGTTTTTCTGGAACTCTCTTGCTTTTTTGATGATCCAGCGGATATTACTTATCAATAATTACCCTTAAATGTAAATGGGTTAAATGATCCAACCAAAAGACAAGGACTGGTCAAATGGATACAAAAATTAGACCCCTATATATGCTGTCTACAAGAGCCCCACCTCAAACCTAGAGATACATACGGACTGGAAGTGAGGGGCTGGAAAAAGATATTTCATGCAAATGGAGATCAAAAGAAAGCAGGAATAGCAATACTCATATCAGGCAAAATAGATTTTGAAATAAAGACCATGATAAGAGACAAAGAAGGCTGCTACATAATGATCAGAGGATCAATCCAAGAAGAAGAAATAACAATTTTAAATATACATGCACCCAACATAGGAGCACCTCAATATGTAAGGCAAATGCTATCAAGTATGAAAGGGGAAATTAACAGTAACATAATAAGAGTGGGGGACTTTAATACCCCACTCACACCTATGGATAGATCAACCAAACAGAAAATTAGCACGGAAACACAAGCTTTAAATGATACTGTTTAAATCACAACAGACAACACAGAAAAACAAAAGATCATAAAAGACTACTATGAGCAATTATACACCAATAAAATGGACAACTTGGAAGAAATGGACAAATTCTCCAAAAAGTATAACATTCTAAACCTGAACCAGGGAGTACTAGAAAATTTTAACAGACCCATCACAAGCATGGAAATCTGTAATCAAAAATCTTCCAACAAACAAAAACTCAGGACCAGATGGTTTCACAGGTGAATTCTACCAAAAATGTAGAGAAGAGCTAACACGTATCCTACTCAAACTCTTACAGAAAATTGCAGAGGAAGGTAAACTCCCAAATTCATTCTATGAGGTCACCATCATCCTAATACCAAAATCAGAAAAAGATGCCACACACACACACAAAAAAAGAAAACTATAGGCCATAATCACTGATGAACATAGGTGCAAAAATCCTCTAACAAAATTCTAGCAAACAGATACAATAACATATTTAAAAGATCATACATGATGACCAAGTGGGCTTTATCCCAGGGATGTAAGGATTCTTCAATATTTGCAAATCAATCAATGTGATACACTATGTTAACAAATTTAAAGATTAAAATCATATGATTATCTCAATAGATGCAGAGAAAGCCTTTGACAAAATTCAATACCCATTTGTGATAAAAAAAAAAAAAAACCTCTCCAGAAAGCAGGCATAGAAGAAACATACCTCAACATAATAAAAGCCATATACAACAAACCAACAGGAAACATTATCCTCAATGGTGAAAAAATTGAAAGCATTTTCTCTAAAATCAGGAACAAGAAAAGGGTTCCCACTCTCACCAGTAGGATTCAACATAGTTTTGGAAGTTTTGGCCACAGCAATCAGAGCAGAAAAAGGAATAAAAGGAATCCAGATTGGAAAAGAAGTAAAACTCTCACTGTAAATGACATGATCCTCTAGATAGAAAACCCTAAAGATATCACCAGAAAATTACTAGAGCTAATCAATGAATATGGTAAAGTTGCAGGATATAAAATTAATACACAGAAATCCCTTGCATTCCTATACACTAACAATGAAAAAACAGAAAGAGAAATTAAGGAAACAACCCCATTCACCATTGCAATGCACAGAATAAAATACTTAAGAATAAATTTACCTAAAGAAACAAAAGACCTATATATAGAAAACTATAAAACAATGATGAAAGAAATCAAAGATGACACAAATAGATGGAGAAATATACCATGTTCGTGGATTGGAAGAATTAATATATTGAAAATGAGTATATGACACAAAGCAATCTACAGAGTCAATGCACTCCCTATCAATCTACCAAAGGTATTTTTTAGAGAACTAGAAAAAATAATTTCATAATTTGTATGGAAACATAAAAAACCTTGAATAGCCAAAGCAATCTTGAGAAAGAAGAATGGAACTGGAGGAATCAACCTTCCTGACTTCAGACTACACTACAAAGCCACAGTCATCAAGACAGTATGGTACTGGCATAAAGACAGAAACATAGATTTATGGAATAAAATAGCCCAGAGATAAATCCACGAATCTATGTACACTTTATCTTTGACAAAGGAGGCAAGAATATACAATGGAGAAAAGACTATCTCTTTAACAAGTGGTGCTGGGAAAACTGGTTAACCACCTGTAAAAGAATGAAGCTAGAACACTTTCTAACATAATACACAAAAATAAACTCAAAATGGATTAAAGATGTAAGTGTAAGACCAGAAACTATAAAACTCTTGGAGGAAAACATTGGCAGAACACTCTGACATAAATCACAGCAAGATCCTCTATGATCCACTTCCCAGAGTAATGGAAATAAAAACAGAAATAAGCAAATGGGACCTAATTAAACTTAGCTTTTGAACAGCAGATGAAACTGTAAGCAAGTTGAAAACACAGCCTTCAGAATGGGAGAAAATAATAGCAAATGAAGCAACTGACAAAGAATTAATCTTCAGTATATACAATCAGTTCATGTATCTCAATATCAGAAAAATAAACGATCCAATCAAAAAGTGGACCAAAGAACTAAACAGACATTTCTCCAAAGACATACAGATGGCTAACAAACACATGAAAAGATGCTCAACATCACTAATTGTCAGAGAAATGCAAATGAAAACCACAATAAGCTACCATCTCACGCCAGTCAGAATGGCAGCCATCAAAAAGTCTACAAATATTAAATGCTGGAGAGGGTGTGGAGAAAAGGGAACCCTCTTACACTGTTGGTGGGAATGCAAGCTAGTACAGCCACTATGGAGAACAGTGTGGAGATTCCTTAAAAAACTGGAAATAGAACTGCCATATGGCTAGCAATCTCACTGGTGGGCATACACACTGAGGAAACCAGAATTTAAAGAGATACATGTACCCCAATGTTCATTGCAGCACTGTTTCCAATAGCTAGGACAGGGAAGCAACCTAGATGTCCATCAGCAGATGAATGGATAAGGAAGTTGTGGTACATATACACAATGGAATATTACTTAGCTATAAAAAAGAATGCATTTGAGTCAGTTCTAATGAGGTGGATGGAACTGGAGCCTATTATACAGAGGGAAGTAAGTCAGAAAGAGAAATTTCAATAAGTTTATAATGTATATATATAGAATTTAGAAAGATGGTAACAAGACCCTATATGCAAGACACAAAAGAGACACAGATGTAAAGGAAAGACATCTGGACCAGGTGTTCATCTGGAGAAGGTGTTCAGTTCAGTTCAGTGACTCAGTTGTGTCCGACTCTTTGCAACCCGATGAACTGCAGAACGCAAGGCCTCCCTGTCCATCACCAACTGCCAAAGTCCACCCAAACCCATGTCCATTGAGTCAGTGATGCCATCTAACCATCTCATCCTCTGTCGTCCCCTTCTCCTCCTGCCCTCAATCTTTCCCAGCATCAGGGTCTTTTCAAATGAGTCAGTTCTTTGCATCAGGTGGCCAAAGTATTGGGAGTTTCAGCTTCAACATCAGTCCTTCCAAAGAACCAGACTGATCTCCTTTAGGATGGACTGGTTGGATCTCCTTGCAGTCCAAGGGACTCTCAAGAGTCTTCTCCAACACACAGTTCAAAAGCATCAATTCTTCAGCACTCAACTTTCTTCACAGTCCAACTCTCACATCCATACATGACCACTGGAAAAACCATAGCCTTGACTAGATGGACCTTTGTTGACAAAGTAATGTCTCTGCTTTTTAATATGCTGTCTAGGTTGGTCATAACTTTCCTTCCAAGCAGTAAGCGTCTTTTAATTTCATGTCTGCAATTACCATCTGCAGTGATTTCGGAGCCCAAAAAAATAAAGTCAGCCACTGTTTCCACTGTTTCCCTATCTATTTGCCATGAAGTGATGGGAGCAGATGCCATGATCTTCATTTTCTGAATGTTGAGCTTTAAGTCAACTTTTTCACTCTCCTCTTTCACTTTCATCAAGCCGCTCTTCAGTTCTTCAGTCAACTTTTTCACACTCCTCTTTCACTTTCATCAAGAGGCTCTTTAGTTCTTCTTCACTTTCTGCCATATAAGGGTGGTGTCATCTGCATATCTGAGGTTATTGATATTTCTCCCAGCAATCTTGATTATAGCTTGTGGTTCCTCCAGCCCAGCCTTTCTCATGATGTACTCTGCATATAAGTTAAATAAGCAGAGTGACAATATACAGCCTTGACGTACTCCTTTTCCTATTTGGAACCAGTCTGTTGTTCCATGTCCAGTTCTAAATGTTGCTTCCTGACCTGCATACAGATTTCCCAAGAGGCAGGTCAGGTGGTCTGGTATTCCCATCTCTTTCAGTATTTCCCACAGTTTATTGTGATCCACACAGTCAAAGGCCTTGGCATAGTCAATAAAGCAGAAATAGATGTTTTTCTGGAACTCTTGCTCTTTCGATGATCCAATGGATGTTGGCAATTTGATCTCTGGTTCCTCTGCCTTTACTGAAACCAACTTGAACATCTGGAAGTTCACGGTTCAGTATTGCTGAAGCCTGGCTTGGAGAATTTTAAGCATCACCTTACTAGCATGTGAGATGAATGCAATTGTGTGGTAGTTTGAGAGAGTTGAGGTAGTTGAGGGAGAAGGTGAGGGAGGGATGACTTGAGAGAATAGCATTGAAACATGCATATTACCATATGTAAAATAGATGACCAGTGCAAGTTCGATGAATGAAGCAGGGTACTCAAAACTGGTGTTCTGGAACAACCCAGAGGGGAGGGATGGGGAGAGAGGTGGTTTCAGGATCGGGGGACACATGTACACCTGTGGCTGATTCACGTCAATGTATGGGAAAAACCACCACAATATTGTAAAGTAATTAGCTTTGAATTAAAATAAATACATTAATTTTTTCTTAAATTGAAATAAAATACTAAAAGTTTAATTCATGGAATAAAATACAATTATACATTCAGAAATTACAGGAAATCATCAAAAAATTTATAATCAGAGAGTTTTGAAACGTAGCTGTGAATATCTCTATATAGACATATATATTTGCATGTATATCCATACCTATATACACATACTATATAATATGGTTGGTTTAGTTACTAAGTCATGTCCAAAACTTTGCTACCCCATTGACAATAGCCTACCAGGCTCCTCTGTTCATGGGATTCTCCAGGCAAGAGTACTGGAGTGGGTTGCCATTTCCTTGTCCAACTATATAATATATGTAGGTTTAAAACAAATCAGCAATATTCAGTTAGAAAATATAATAAAAACAATCTTCTTCACATAATAGTAAAGCAAAAACAAAACCATATAATGTACAAAATCTAGGAGCAACCTTCATATGATATATATGCTCTATATGATGAAAATGGCAAAACATACTTGGACAAGAGGGCTAAATATATCTTGTTTCTATGTTATAAATTTATATATTATTGTCTATTATAGATATTATATGGAGATATCAATTCTTCAGGTTTAGTATAGTTGAATATAAGTTGCTTTAATATAATTCTGTTAAGCTCATATTGAAGCTATAACTCAAATAAGTCAATAGGAATATAAAATTAAAATTGGGCAAATTTTGGTTTATAAAAGACCCTCTGAACACAATCATGAAAAACAAAAGCTACAAAAGATAAAAATGTAAAATTTCTATATAAAAATTACATACACATATAATGGCAAAAAGTAAATGGCAAAAAATGATTGTCAACACTTATGACTAAGAGCAACATATCTCTGTGGAAGACTTTGGTAATACCTAGTCTATATCTATTTTATGCTTCTTTGCTTCAAGAACCCATGTTGTGTTTAGGGCAACAATGTGTCCAACTATTTTCTTTACTCTGACAGTTACAGGTAGCCATTAACCAAGTCTGGCCAATGAAATTTAAGCAAAATTTCCTGGATGGGGCTCCTAGGAAAATTATGCTTTCCTTATCAAAAAGAAGAGTCTCAGAATGGATAATTTTGCTATCCATTCTTCCCATCCTCCCTCCTGAAATATGAATCTGATGCCTAGAAGTAAAAAAAACTATTTTGTGACCATGAGAAAATAAAAGTCACATGCCAGGGTGAGTGAAGTAGCAAGAGTGAAGTCTAATTCCTTGAGTACCTGCACCAATCCTGAAATACCATTGCTGAACTTGCCATGTGAGGAAAAATACTCTCATTTGATTAAGGTACATAGTTGGTTTCTGTTACGTGTACTTAAACTGATAAGATAAATGCTCTACTGGGGAAAAATGAACCGAACACACAAAATATAGTTTTAAAACTATAAAAGTCAAAAAGAAAAAGTATTGAAAATCACTAATAATAATAATAATAAATTTTTTAATACTGCCAGTATTTAAAGATGAAGATATAAAAATTTAAAGACAAAGGATAACACTCAGTGTGGTGGTAGATGTGGAAACTGTCATACATGGCTAGTGGGAGTATACGTTAGTAAAATCATTCATAAATCATTTTTTCAGTGCATCTCACTACACATTAAAATGTGCATGTTCTTTGATTCATAGTTCCAAATGTAAGAATAAAGCTATAAAAGTTCTAAAAGAAAACACAAGAGAAAATCTCTGTGACCCTAGGTTACATGATGAGATTTTGGACACAACACTAAAAGCACACTCTGCAAAGAAAAAAATTAATAAGCTGTACTCTATCCAAATTAAAGACTTTTTCTCTGTGAAAGACATCATGAAGAGAATGAAAAGCCAAGCCACAGGCCAGAAGGAAATATTTACAGATCACATATCTGATCAAGATATCTCCAGGTCAGATGAACTCAACTAAATAATAAGAAAACAACATGAGAAAAAATAATTGGTAAAAGAACTGTACAGTCACTTTATCAGAGAAGAAATATGGGTGGTAAATGAATATATGAAAAGATGCTCCAACTTTATTAGTTAGGGAAATACAAATTAAAATAACGATGAAATACCAACATGCACTTGTAAGTATTGGTTCAATTTCAAAACAAAACCAAAGAGACCAAAAAATAACAACTGCTGACGAGGATGCTGATCAATAGGAATCTCTCATTCATTGAAAGCAGGAATGCAAGATACTATACAATACAAAATACTGATATAATGTCATTTTGGAAAATAGTTTCTTACACAGACAAACATAAACTACAATGACAATAAAATCTAGAGTGCACTGAGAATGAAAGGACTATTACAGAACTACACACAACAAACTGAATAAATCTCACAATGTTAAGGAAGAAGCCAAATACAAATAAGTACATATTGTATGATTTCATTTAAATAAATTTCTAAAATAGGCAAAACTAATCTATGATGTCAGAACAGTTACTGCCCTGGAGAGTAAGGTAGTTATTTGCACACAGGGTGGATTTATAAGAAGACTTTTGGGATGTTGATAATGTTTTGCTTCTAGATCTGGGGACTAGTTACATGAGTATAATAATTTTGTGAAACCATAAGCTATACATATATTATTTATAAATTTTTTTATATGTATGTCCTTCTTCAACAAATTATTTACCAAGAGGGGACAGGAGGTTGCTTAAATCATCATTTATCCATGCAATGAAATATTCTTCAACAATTAAAAATAATACAGTATGTTAATGATATGAAAATATAAGTAAATTATGAA
The DNA here is from genome assembly GCF_023699985.2 of Odocoileus virginianus. Lineage (NCBI taxonomy): Eukaryota > Metazoa > Chordata > Mammalia > Artiodactyla > Cervidae > Odocoileus > Odocoileus virginianus. The sequence continues at coordinate 28,377,425 of NC_069677.1, read as the reverse complement.
ATAGTGTATGACCTTATTTTATAAAAAGTTTAAAAGTATACAAATAACAAAAGATCTGGAAGACTATAAACTCAGTTGCTTATTTAGATTGGGTCATGGATGCTTTGTGTTCTTTACACTAGCACTAGCACTCATTATTTAATTCTTATGTGATGAGCACATATTAATTTTACATAATAAAAATTTTAATTCATATTAAAAGTTAAAAAGGGGTTCTTATACCACAAAATGTAAAATATGATATAATAATTAAATAGCATAGGAGTGGATATATAAATGGAAAAGAATAGACAGAATTCTCCATAACAGAATTCTTACTGTGGTAAAAGTAGTGCTATAAACATGCATAAAAGGAGGGATACATTATAAATAGCACCAAGAGAGCACTTTGGAAAAAAAATTAATTTCTACATACTCCATGTAAAGAAATACATCCCTTAAAAATCTAGAAGTGTTAAAAACAGCCAAGCAACAAAAACATAGAACAATACTGGTAAATATCATTCTCTGATTATGAAGGAGACTACTGTAAAAAAGACTATATAGATTTGGCTACAGTAAATAAAAGGCTGTTTGTTATACTTCAAAAGATAACATCACCAAAATTAAACACAAACAATAAACTGGGAACCATGTTAAATATAAATATGGCATATAAAGAACATGTATAGTAGTGGTGGTGGTGGTTTAGTCACTAAGTTGTGTCTGATTCTTTGTGACCCCATGGACTATAGCCCACTGGGCTTCTCTGTCCATAGGATTTCCCAGGCAAGAATACTGGAGTGGGTCATCATTTCCTTCTGCAGGGGATCTTCCCAACCCAGGGATCAGACCTGCATCTCCTGCACTGCAAGCAGATTCTTTACCAGCTGAGTCACCAGGGAAGTCCCTATGTACAGTAGAGTAGATACTTAATACCTCAGAGAAACTTATAAGGAATTGTTTTAGATGTCAATTGAAAAGTAGGAAAAAGAATAATAATCATGAATCATAGAAAATAAAATGCAAAATGTTTAATAAACACATGAAGATGGCTACGTGAATCACAAAATATCCCTCCCCCAAAATAATGCAATCAACAAAACTAAACAAAAGAAAAATGGATGGAACAAATCTGTTTTCAGCAGCAGCAACCAAACAAGAAAAAATTCTGATCTAATGTTAGACAAGTACTCCAACTTTCAGTCAACAAGTAAAAGAAATCACATTTGGTTCCCTATCAGAAACAAAACAGGAGAAAATATATGAAACCATAGTTTTCAAAACAGTAGTCATCAGATAATAAGAGAGAGTGATCTCTGAGAAATGGAAAACCAATTAGGTGAATCCTAAAACTGCTTCAACACCATTTACAACAGTATAAAATATACTTAAGGATTATACTTGCAGAATATATGCAAGATGTTTAGATTGAAATCACAAACATTGCTGAGAGAAATTAAAGAAGAGCTAAATAAAAGGAAAGAGATACTGTGTTTATGATTTAGAAAAAGACTCCATCAAAAGTGTCCAGTCATCATTTTTAATTCCATCTTCCCATTCTCCTTATATATTTATTTTTTAAAGAAAGAAATCTCATTACAAAAGATGTCAAACAAAATCACAGAATAGCATAATGAATCCCCATAGATTCATTACTCAATTTCAACAATTATAAACTTCATTATAATTCTAGTTTCATCTATGCTGCTAACCACTTCCCAACCATACAACCCTAACCCTAACCCTAATCTTCTGTGTCATAGATTTCATCTGTAAATATCTAAAAATAAGGCCTCTTTTAAAAAACATTTGTTGTTATTTAGTCACTAAGTTGTGTCTGATTCTTTTGCAAGCATGTGGACTGTAGCCCACAAGGCTCCTCTATCCATGGGACTTCCCAGGCAAGAACACTGGAGTGGGTTGCCATTTCCTACTTCAGGTGAAAGTGAAGTGAAGTTGCTCAGTCATGTCCAACTCTTTGGGACCCCATGGACTGTAGCCTACCAGCCTTCTCCATCCATGGAATTTTCCAGGCAAGAGTACTGGAGTGGGTTGCCATTTCCTACTCCAAGGGATCTTCTCAACTCAGGGATAGAGCCTTAATCTCCTGCATCGGCAGAAGGATTGTTTACCACTGAGCCACCATAATCACAACATAATTTCACCTCAAAACATTAACTGCAGTACCCTAATATGATCAAATAGATCATCAGTGTTCCAATTTTCCAAATTATCTCAAAAATATTTCTTTTACAGTGTTTCTTGATTAAAATGAAGTATATGTTTTCACTTGCTTATTATGTATCCTAAATAGGATCACTTTATATTTAGTTGTCCAAAATGCAACATATTTGTGAGTGAAAAGGACCACTAATAATAATTATGCCCGAAAATAAGCATAAATTAGGATGATCACAGGCAAACTGAAATGTGTGGTCACCATGTTCTTAAATCTGTTTTAATCTATATGATTACAATTTCTGTTCCCCCTTCCTTGTTCCCTTCCATCCAATGGCAATGTATTTATTGAAGAAACTAGTCCCTTTATTCTGTATAATTTCCCAGAGTCTGAATTTTGCCCATATTATTCCTCTCTTACATGCATTTCCTAAAATATAGTAGGTCCAGAAGCCAGATCTGATTCTGATTAATTTTGACAAGAATAACTCTTAGGAGATGTTCTCTTCTCTCTCAGTCCTACACCAGTCTTTTCTCTGAGCCCTCAAACAAAACTGCTCTGTCAAGGTTCCTTTAATTCCTTAACTCTACTGCTAACGGAGAAGGCAATGGCAACCCACTCCAGTACTCTTGCCTGGAAAATCCCATGGAAGGAGGAGCCTGGTAGACTGCAGTCCATGGGGTAGTGAAGAGTTGGACACGACTGAGCAACTTCACTTTCACTTTTCACTTTCATGCATTGGAGAAGGAAATGGCAACCCGCTCCAGTGTTCTTGCTTGGAGAATCCCAGGGACAGCGGAGCCTGGTGGACTGCCGTCTATGGGGTCACATAGAGTCGGACACGACTGAAGCGACTTAGCAGCAGCAGCAGCAGCCGTTCTCATCTTACTCAGCCTATCAGCTGATATCTTACTCCTGGCTGACGCCCTTTCTTCACTTGGTTTTCACAATGAGGTACCATTACACGCCAGTCAGGATGACTGCTATCCAAAAGTCTACAAGCAATAAATGCTGGAGAGGGTGTGGAGAAAAGGGAACCCTCTTACACTGTTGGTGGGAATGCAAATTAGTACAGCCACTATGGAAAACAGTGTGGAGATTCCTTAAAAAGCTGGAAATAGATCTGCCATATGACCCAGCAATACCACTTCTAGGCATACACACTGAGGGAACCATATCCGAAAGAGACGGGTGCATCCCAATGTTCATCACAGCACTGTTTATAATAGCCAGGACATGGAAGCAACCTAGATGCCCATCAGCAGACGAATGGATGAGGAAGCTGTGGTACATATACACCATGGAATATTACTCAGCCATTAAAAAGAATTCATTTGAATCAATTCTAATGAGATGGGTGAAACTGGAGCCCATTATACAGAGTGAAGTAAGCCAGAAAGATAAAGACCATTACAGTATACTAACACATATATATGGAATTTAGAAAGATGGTAATGATAACCCTATATGCAAAAAAAAGAAAAAGAGACTCAGATGTATAGAACAGACTTGTGGACTCTGTTGGAGAAGGCGAGGGTGGGATGTTTCAAGAGAACAGCATCGAAACATGTATATCTAGGGTGAAACAGATCACCAGCCCAGGTTGGATACATGAGACAAGTGCTCGGGCCTGGTGCACTGGGAAGACCCAGAGGGATGGCGTGGAGAGGGAGGTGGGAGGGGGGACCGGGATGGGGAATACATGTAAATCCATGGCTAATTCATTTCAATGTATGACAAAAACCACTGCAATGTTGTAAAGTAATTAGCCTCCAACTAATAAAAATAAATGGAAAAAAAAATAAAATAAAATTCAACCACGGTTTGCTTGTCCTCCACCTTCACTGATCTTTGCTTCTTAGTCTCTTTTTCAGAGTTCCCTCTTTTCTCTGGCCTCTTAACGTTGGAATACCCCTAGGGTTCAATTATTGATCCTTCCCTTGTTTTACATTCACACCCTTGAGGAGATCATCCAGACTCCTGGCTTTAAATGCCATCTATATATTCTGACAGGCTTCCTAGGCGGCTCAGATGGTAAAGAATCCACATGCTAAGGCAGGAGACACAGGTTCGATACCTGGGTTGTGAAGACCTTCTGGAGAAGGAAATGGCAACCCACACCAGTATGCTTGCCTGGGAAATCCCATGGACAGAGGGGCCTGGTGGGCAACAGTCCATGGGGTCACAAAAAGAGCTGGACAAGACTTAATGACTAAACAGCAGCACCAGCATATATGTTGATAGCTTCCAGCTCAGTGCTATTCCAGAACTTCAGGCTTGAAGTTGCTTATGTAACATCTCCACTGTGATGTCTCATTTGATGATACAACTCCATTTTTATCAGTTTCTCAGTCATAAAATCCTGTAGTAATCCTTAACACCTCTCTCCTGTATCCTACATCAAATTCATCAGGAGCCTTTGTTGGATCTACCTTCAAAATATACTCAAAATCTAACCATTTTGCACTACCTCTTCAATTACCACATTAGTTTAAATTGCCATCATCTCTCATCTAGATTACTGCAATAGCCTCCTAACCGATCTCTCCATTGTACTCTTACCTCCAGTATTTATTAAATAGTAGTCAAATGATCCTTTTAAAATGGATTGTGTCACCACTTTGCTCAAAACTGTCCAGTGGTTCCTCTTTTCAGTTAGAGTAAAAGCCAAAGTTCTTATAATGTCCCACAAGGCTCTACATTTTCTCACATGTTTACACTGACTTCCTCTCCCTCCATATTCCTCCTCACTCACTCACTCACCCTGTTACAGTCACACAGGTTTTCTTGCTGCCTCAAAAACACAATCAGATACATTCTCATTTGAAGAACACTTACTCTAGATGCTCCTTTTTTCTGAAACATTCTTCTCCCTAATATTCCTTTGGCTAAGTCTATCCTGAAAAAATCAACTTCTCAATGAGACCTACTTTGACCTCCTTTTATATACTTCCCTAGTGGCTCAGATGGTAAAGCATGTGCCTGCATTGTGGAGACCTGGGTTCGATCCCTGGGTCAGGAAGAGCCTCTGGAGAAGGAAATGGCAACCCACTCCAGTACTCGTGCCTGGAAAATCCCATGGACAGAGGAGACTGTTAGGCTACAGTCCATGGGGTCGCAAGAGTCGGACATGACTGAGCAACTAAACTTTCTTTCTTTTCTATATACTATAATCTGGACCATAATTTTCCCAGAACCCCCTGTCCCCTTACTTTTCTCAATTTCCACTTTTTACATTATTTACATCATCTAGTTAATGTAGAATTTACTTATTTTTATGTTTATTATTTACTGTGTATCTTCTTCCACTAGAATATAAGATTCTTACAGGCAGAAACTTTTTTTTTGTTCCCTGATGATCCTTCAGACTTTCACAGTTTAACCTATGAAAAGCTCTCCATGTAGTGAGTCAAATGCTGAATTAATGTTGAATGAGTGAATGACTACTGTTATTGTTATTACTAGGTGAACACTTAATTTCGGCAGGACAAGTATGTGGGAGCTTGCTGCAATGGACCAAGTGGGAAATACTGGTATAGGGTGGTAGCAGTGGTGATGGAAAGAAGTGACATACTTAAAACATTGTTTGGAAATATTTACAATGATTGGATGAAGGGATATGATTTGGTTAAAGGGGAAGAATCAAGAATAATCCTTAGATTTCTTGGATTGGCTAATTATAAGGTGGCACAGTGGTAAAGAACCCACCTGCAATGAAGGGGTGGCAGGTTCAATCCCTGAGTTGGGAACATGCCCTAGGGGAGGAAATGGCAACCCACTCCAGTATTCTTGCCTGGACAGAGGAGTCTGGAGGGCTACAGTCCACAGAATTTTGAAGAGTCAGACACGATTGAGCATACATGCAGCATGATATGTTATAAAATGGCAAAGAGGTGAGAAAAACAGGTTAGGGAAGTGGATCAAGAGTCTGTATTGAATGGTAAGTTTGAGATGCCTGTGAGCCATCCAAAAGGTAATTACAAGAAAGTAGTTTTACAGAGAGTTAAAATTAAAACTCTTGGCTATGTTTATAGAGTTTGGAAATATTGATATAACAAAAGAATTTAAAACTATAGGAACAGGAAGGTGAGAAGAATAGATATATTCTAATCCTCTCCTCAAGAGGCTTTTACTTTGGTCCTTTGTTGTTGTTCAGTCCCTAAGTTGTATCCGACTCTTTGTACCCCAAGGACTGTAGCCCATCAGGCTCCTTGGTCTGTGAAATTTCCAGGCAAAAATACTGGAGTAGATTGGTATTTCCTTCAGGGCATCTTCCCACCCAGCAATAGAACCTTCATCGTCTGCATTGGCAGGATTCTTTACCATTGAGGCACCAGGGAAGCACTACACTGGTCCTTTAATCAAGGTAAAGCTATTGAGAAGAAGCACTCAGTGAGGAAGGAGAAAAACAAGATGAAATTGCATGGCAAGAGCCAAGAGACAAAAATGTTCCATGAAGCTGGGGAATGTCCATTGGCTTTTGTAACAAAAGCACCATTCATGGTATCACTGGTAGATGCAATCTCAGTGGAACAGTAAGAGTGGAAGCCAAATTATATTTCTAGTATGTCACTATGCCTCTTTGTTTTTATCACAACAGGAAGCGAAAGTCCTATAATCTTCAGTCAAATCAGATCAATCCAATTACACACTTACCCACTCAAGGGTAACAAAATATAAGTCATAGAGAATAGAAAGTAATGTGGATCCAAAGTTGCCTATAGAATCTGAAGAGCTGAGTAGATATGCTGGGCTGGTAGTAGACCAACTGGGATGACCTAGCATCATAGAATCTAAGGAGTGGAGAGAATAATGAAGGATCATCCCAGAGAAAGAAAATGCAAGACATGCATATCTATTCTAATCAATCATAGCATTTCTTCCTCATGAGCTGCAACAGTGTCAGAGGGCCATAGTGCTCCAGCCAGCCCTTACCAGTTGATCACAGTTGGCATGGGAATTAAACCCATTCACTATCCCTATCTCAAGTCCCAAACAAGTCCCACCTCCTCTAATCCTTTTTACTTCACCTCTACAAAACCACAGAGAATCATTTAGCTTCTGCTTCAGTGGAGGTAGGGAACATCTATCTTCTTTTGAGATTGAGTCAAAAGCTGCTCCCACTACTTTCCACTCCCTAGAAGTTACTGCAATTACATGAGCCACTGTAATTTTTTGTCCTCACATGTCAAACTTTTATGTATTTAAAGACAGCTATTTATTTTTCTCTAGAATTTTCTCCTCTCCAGTAGAAACAAATTTGTGCTGTTTGTGCTTAGTCACTCAGTCACGTCCAACTCTTTGTGACTCCATGGACTGCAGTCCACCAGGCTCCTCTGTCCATGGGGCTTTCTCCATGCAAGAATACTGGAGTGGGTTGTCATGCCCTCCTTCAGGGAATCTTCCCAACCCAGAGATCAAACCCAGGTTTCCTGCAATGCCGGTGGATTCTTTACCATCTGAACCACCAGAGAAGCCAAGAAACAAATTTAGGATGTTTATCAAAGGATTTAGTTCCTAATTTAATACCACTTTATTCCTTTTTACCAGCACTCTCATTTGCCTAAAAAATATATGCTCTCCACCATCATGTTTTACATACTCAGACTGAACTAAAAAACTGGAATATCTACCTTAAACAACAAATAGATAAAAGGCATCCATATCTAACTTATGTAGAGTCCCAGCTACCAGATGCTAGGAGTTTTCCCCTAACAACAATGAGGAGTAAGAACAAGTCTTAAGAGCTCCATGGAGATAAAAGGAGATCATGCAAAGAGGCATAAATTCCAACTGTTGGAAGTTAGGCAGTCTAACTACTGAGTGGAACAGATGATACATTACAGGATGTTTTCCCTTGGGTCATGTGAATTTTAGGATCAAAATATCTAGCAGAATAAAAATAGGTACTGAATAAAATTACAACATATTGAATATGAATAAATATGGCTCTAATAGCCTAGTAAAACAGACTGCATTATCTTTTAGTCAGTTTTTACATAAATGAAATACTATTATATATTAACCTCCCCCCTTAAGAATTTTAGAGGAAACTTTTTTACTTGATTTTCCAAGGTCTCTTACAAGTTAGTTTATTAGAGCAATTATGGAGAATTAATCAAAAAAAATCATACATTATTTCCAAATAGATTTCAAACTCCTTAAGGGTAAGAACCATGTTTTTCCTTTCTTGTATTAAATCCAATGATTGTAATATAAAGGATACTCAAATTATGTGCTTATTAACATAAAAATAATTATGAATAAATGAAAATTTATTTTAAAGCATAAGAAATGACAAACTTTTCATTAGTCTTCAGTGTCTTTATTATTGGGTCTGCAGAAACAACCAAAAATTTCAAATTGTTCCTTGGAAACTGATCTACTTACTTCTTATATATTTCACTAATAACCAATAATCAGCTTACACAAATCATATAGAAAGGCACTAAGACTTTCCATTTGCACAAGAGGAAGACCTCATTTCTTAATCTCCTTTTCTCTTCCTCAACTTTCCTGTCTTTGTTAGTAACTTTTTATGATCACTAGCAGTTTCTCTTAAACAGCATTCTGTTACTTAGATACCTCAACTGCAGCCATCTCTTTATAGAACATCATGAATGTTTTAGTTAGTTTGAGTTGAGAATTTCCAAGCCTTGCTTTTTTCCTTTTTCTTTATTAACCACTTGACCCCATTGTTTCAGTTTCCAGTAAGTCTTGTCACTTCTACTAATAAGAAAGAATGGAGTCACACTGCTTTAGATCCCATACCTCAAGAGGAACAGGTATGCAAGCTATACATAAAGCTTTAAATTTATAAAGCTTCTTGAAAAACAAGTTATCAAAATTATTATTGGCAGTGGCTAAATAATTTGAAAAATTAAAGTACTTGCTAAGGGTCAGTTTAGGGAATCTTGGCTTTAATTTTTCTGAGATAACTTTTCATCAAAATGAAAAATCCTTGGGATAAGGGCAATTTCAAACTATGGGAAAGAAACTAGGGAATAATTCGTTACAGCCTTAAGATACAGAGCAAAGGATGTTATTACTTTTGAGTAGATAAAGTTTGAACTTCACTTACATGAATTGCTATATCACTTCACCTTTGGCCAGAAGATTCTTCTCATAAAAGTATCTATGTTATTATGCTATTTCATGCTGCAAAGACAGAAATATTTTATAAGTTAGATATCTCTTCAAGTTTATGTCACTCCAGTTTTATTAGTATTTTTTCATGATAATCCTCATAATAATATATATATTCATGCATGACTTGGGGTTTGCATTTATCCATTTGCATGCACCCTTGTGAGATGTGAGCTTCCTTTTTTAATTCTTTATTACCAAAGAGGATCATACATTTTCCTTCAAAATAACCCAAAGAGAATCATAACATTTTAATGTTGCAAAGTTCCCCAGAGGTCATATAGTTCAAGATCTTAATTTTACAGATGAAGTAACTGAGACCCAGAGGTTAAATGACTAGGCAACTATTACAGAATGCAATTTAAATGGCACTGCAAGCTTCAAAGCAGCTCAGTTCATTGGCCTGCAATGATTCTAGTCCTCTCCCACCTGATCCAAATTTCCCATCAGTTTCACAATGCCTGACACTTAAAGTACTTATATCAATTAATCAATAGGGACTGGGTAAATGGAATCATTGTTCTTTTATGGATATTGTTAACATTGGGGCTGGAGTGAACTAAGCACAATTTGTCTTTGATAGCCCTTTCCATCTCTTTCTTACTCTCTTGCATTTCTCTTTTACAGCCTCAGAGGACCCTTTAGCTTCTGAAGCCAGCTCCTATTACCACGCCTAATGGGATTTTTAATTCCCAGCAGTGACTCTCATATTTCTACATTACCTCACTGACTAGCCAAACTTATTTGACTTATGTTCTATTAATCTATGTAACCAGGATCTGCTATGGTAAACTACAATCTAGAGGCCACTACTATTTTCCTCTATCTTTCAAATAACTCACTAATCTCTAACTTGCTAGCACATCAAATATTGAGGCATACTATAAAGACTTTATAAATTTATAAATACTATAAAGACTATAAAGACATACTATAAAGACTTCCTGGGGCTTCCCTTGTGACTCAGACAGTAAAGAATCCGCCTACAATGTGGAAGACCCAGCTTCCATCCCTGGGTCAGGAAGATGCCCTGGAGAAGAGAATGGCAACCCATCCCAGTATTCTTGCCTGGAGAATTCCATGGCCAGAGCAGCTTGGCAGGCTACAGTCCTAGGAGTCACAGAGAGTCAGGCATGACTGAGTGACTAAGACACACACACACACACACACACACACACACATATAAAGACTTCCTATATCTCATGGCTTTAAATATTGATCCTTTAAATGGAATAATTCTGGAACAGCAATGACTCATAGATAGGGATATCCCTTTCCCAAACACAGCCCTTCAACAGTATACATCAACTGCCCATAGCTGTCTTTCATCAGAACCTAACAGTAACTTTTTCTCTATGACATTCTCCTGTGTCAGCTGCAAGGACTCAAGTGTGGAGCATTTTAGTTCTTCAAGCAAAAAAAAAAAAAGCTTCTGAACTTTTTCTCTGGGTAATCTAATTGGTCTCTAGAGTGTTGTGTGTGTGTATGTGGTAGCTGCTCAGTTATGTCTGACTCTATGTGACCCCATGGACTGTAACCCTTCAGGCTCCTTTGTCCACGGAATTCTCGAGGCAAGGATACTAGAACGGCTTGCCATTCCCTTCTCCAGAGGATCTTCCCAACCCAAGGATCCAACCAAGGTCTTCTGCACTGCAGGCAGGCTCTTCAGCATCTGAGCCACTATATGTTATTCATTCTTTTTGATCTATGTTTTACTGGGTCTGATTTTTTAAGGCCAGTTGAAGTTTCTTGATCTTAATAATATAGACAATTATGCTTACCCAGCAACAGTGAAAACAATAATTATAATGACAAAATATTTACTGAATATTTCATATGTGTCGGTTTGCTAAAAATTCTTTATATGCTTTGTCTCATGTAATCATTTCAACAACACTTTGATCTATATGCTATTAATATCTTGTATTTCGTTGATGTGGAAACTACTGGGTGTGTGATCTTGGGAAAAATTACTTAGCTTTTTTGGGTTTCCCTAAAATGGGTAATAATAATTTCATTGAAGATTCGATGTAATATCCACATATGATGTTTATCATGGTGCTTGGCTTATAGTATGTGTTTCAAAAATGATAGCCTTTATTGAGGAAATTGTCCTAGGTCATACAGCTAGAAAGTAGTAGAGCCAAGGATCAAAGCAGGGCAGTCAGCCTCCAGAGATACACTTTACTGTTTCCAAAATGGTAAGTACAAAGTATTTATGAAGGTAGTTATTATCAAACATGCCTAGATTCTCAAACAAAAACAGCTATCTCTGACAATTTGCTTTTCCCAGAAGAACTTTAATTTAATCATTTAATTCCTTAAAATTTTATTTTTAGTTTTGCTATATCCTTTAACAATTTAAAAGACTGCAGTACTAGTCTTACAGTTATTTAAATACATTATAAATGCTTACACATAGATGCTGACAAATAAAAACTTAAGTTCATGACAAAATTAACAAAAGCATACACTTGTACCAAGGAAATTGATCTTTCTTTTTTTCATTGAAGTATATTTGATTTACAATATTGTGTTAGTTTCAGGTATACAGCAAAGTAATTCAGTTATATATATTTTTCAGACTATTTTCCATCATGCTGCTGCTGCTGCTAAGTCACTTCAGTCGTGTCCGACTCTGTGCGACCCCATAGACGGCAGCCCACCAGGCTCCCCCGTCCTTGGGATTCTCCAGGCAAGAATACTGGAGTGGGTTGCCATTTCCTTCTCCAGGGGAATCTTCCCGACCCAGGGATCGAACCCAGGTCTCCCACATTGCCGACAGACACTTTACTGTCTGGGCCACCAGGGAATCCCTTTATACATATATATATATCATATCTTCTGAAACCAGTTGTCCGTTGATGGGCACTTGGGTTGTGCCCATGTCTTACTATTGTAAATACTGCTGCTATAAACATTGGGGTGCATTATCTTTTGGAATTAGAGTTTTCATCTTTTTCAATTGTATGTTCAGTAGCGAGACTACTAGATCATATCGTAGCTCTGCATTTAATTTTTTAAGGCATCTCCTTACTGTTTTCCATTGTGACTGCAACAATTTACATTTCCATCTACAGTGCAAAAGGGTTGCCTTTTCTCCAAATGCTCTCCAGCATTTATTATCTGTAGACTTTCTGATGATAGCCGTTCTGACCTGTGTGAGGTGGTACCTCACTATGGTTTTGATTTGCATTTCTCTAGTAATAAGTGATGTTGAGCATCTTTTCATGTGCCTGTCAGCCATCTGGCTATATCTTCTTTGGAGAAATGTCTATTTAGGTCTTCTGCCCTAACAATTTTCACAGAAAAGGAACAAATTATACTAAAATTTATATGGAGCTTTGAAAGACCACGAACTGCCAAATGAAATCCTCAGGAAAAAGAACAAAACTGGTGTCATTACACTTCTAGATTTCAGACAATATTACAAAGCTACAGTAATCAAAGCAGTGTGGTATTGGCAAAGAAACAGATATATAAATCAGGAAAACAGAATAGAGGCCCAGAAATAAACCTACACACCTATAGTCAATTAATTGTAACAAAGTAGTTAAAAATACACAACAGAGAAAAGACAGTCTCTTCAGCGAGTGGTGCTGAGAAAGTTGGAGAGCTACATGTAAATCAATGAAATTAGAATACTCCCTCACACTATACACAAAAATAAACTCAAAATGGCTTAAATACCCAATTATAAGACATAACATCATAGTAACTCATAGAAGAAAACATAGGCAAAATATTCTCAGACATAAATTATAGAAATATTATCTTAGATCCAGTCTCCCAAGCAAAGGAAATAAAAGAAAAAAGAAACAAATTGGGCCTAATCAAATGTAAAAATTTTTATACAATAAAGGAAACCATCAACAAACAAAAAGACAGACTATCGAATGGAAGAAAATATTTGCAAATAATACAACTAACAAGGGGTTAATATCCAAAATATACAAACAGCTTATACAACTTAACATTAAACAAACACAACCCAATCAAAAAGTGGACAAAAAGAAACTCACCTTTTGTTTCAGCAGAGGTTCAAAAATTTTGGAAAGAAAACAGTGTTTAAAACAATCTCTGACTAGCAAGTGTCAGTGTTTTGGGAAGTTAGGTAAGCTTTATAATTGGTCTTCAGATAAACTGATAGTCCTTGGGTGACTATAAAAAGGCAAGAAGAATTTTAGGGAAGTTTCAAAAGGAGGAAAGAGTGTTAGTGTTCTAGGTAGAGGATCATCAGTGGCCTAGCATTTCCTGGAATAAGTGGAGTTAATAGTGACTGTTACGGCAAGTCATTTCTCACTATTTCCAATTTATCTTCATCAGAACCCTGTGAGGAAGATAGGGTTGTGATTATTACTCCCTCTATTGCCACTGAAGAAATAACGGCTGATGAATTAAAGTTCTAAGGCCACACAACTATTAAAGTGATAAATAACTTGGATTAAAATCTAGGTTTTCTCATTCCTTGTTCATTGTTTTTTTTTTTTTTCCATTTATTTTTATTAGTTGGAGGCTAATTACTTTACAACATTGCAGTGGTTTTTGTCATACATTGAAATGAATTAGCCATGGATTTACATGTATTCCCCATCCCGGTCCCCCCTCCCACCTCCCTCTCCGCCCTATCCCTCTGGGTCTTCCCAGTGCACCAGGCCCGAGCACTTGTCTCATGCATCCAACCTGGGCTGGTGATCTGTTTCACCCTAGATAATATACATGTTTCGATGCTGTTCTTTTTTTTTTTTTTAATTTTTTTTTTTTTGGCATTTAACAAAGTTTTATTTTGATTGGACTACCGATATAAGAAAAATTCTTTTTTTGTTTGTTTGTTTGTTTTTGTTTTTGTTTTTCCATTTATTTTTATTAGTTGGAGGCTAATTACTTTACATCGTTACAGTAGTTTTTGTCATACATTGAAATGAATTAGCCATGGATTTACATGTATTCCCCATCCCAGTCCCCCCTCCCACCTCCCTCTCCACCCGATCCCTCTGGGTCTTCCCAGTCCACCAGGCCTGAGCACTTGTCTCATGCACCCAACCTGGGCTGGTGATCTGTTTCACCCTAGATAATATACATGTTTCAATGCTGTTCTCTTGAAACATCCCACCCTTGCCTTCTCCCAGAGTCCACAAGTCTGTTCTATACATCTGAGTCTCTTTTTCTGTTTTGCATATAGGGTTCTCGTTACCATCTTTCTAAAGTCCATATATATGTGTTAGTATACTGTAATGGTCTTTATAGCCAGGACATGGAAGCAACCCAGATGCCCATCAGCAGACGAATGGATGAGGAAGCTGTGGTACATATACACCATGGAATATTACTCAGCCATTAAAAAGAATTCATTTGAATCAGTTCTAATGAGATGGATGAAACTGGAGCCCATTATACAGAGCGAAGTAAGCCAGAAAGATGCTGTTCTCTTGAAACATCCCACCCTCGCCTTCTCCCACAGAGTCCACAAGTATGTTCTATTCCTTGTTCATTGTTATTTCACAATATAACTCTAATTCCATGTTTCTTTTGCCAGTTTATTTTTTTATTACAAAAAAATTTTGATTAAGAAATCTAGGAATTCTTTAATATGGAATCAAAATATATTTTCACTATGCACCAGAGAAATTACTTGGTAATCAGTTTATTCCCACTGGCCATTGGAAGGGAGTTTATTTTCAGAAGATAAAAGCTACATGCAAGTGTTATTTAAGTTTCTCCTGTTGACATCTGGAAGAATGATTTGCTAATCTGATATTTTGTCTCTTCTAAAGATCTCTTAAAATTATGTACAAACTGTGCAAACCTATCCACTTTATACAAAAATGTATTTTATGTATAAGATGCAGTTTTCTTACCTTTAACAGTTTAAGGCTTATTCTGCACTTCTTATTCCTCCTTGATAGCCAAAGATACTTACTGTAAAGAAATCTTTCTTGTAACTGGTGAAGTGGTCAGTTAAACATATAGGGACTTTCCCCTCTACATAAAATCTCTTCTCCATTTTTGTAAAGTCAAGCCTTCAAGCAATTTCTCCTTGCTCAAAAATAGCATGACACAGTGGAGAGCCCTGAGTGAAATGAGGTCATTTAAGTGCCCAAGCAACAGAGCAAGCACCAAGAAACTTGCCTACTGGTTTTAATTTGCATAGCTCTTATTCTTAAGGCTTCTGTGTGTGTCAAATGATAAGTCTTAGTAACTGCAGAAGGAAATACAAGCTGGGACAACCACAACCTCCATTGCTTCATCCTCTTTCTCTTTACCTCTAGTTTCATCAGTGTGAAGATTATTGATGCTGGCAAGTGAATAAAAAGAATCAAAGTCAACATTTCCAGGAAAATTATATCCAATTTCATTACTGAAATTAGTGGTAATTACTATAATCCATTTTTGGTAATGCAAATACATTTTCTGGAAATTGCAAAGAAATTGCAGATTAAGATTTAAAAGAAGAATCTATAGGGGAAGTCAAGTATAACCTCTTGGGCTACTGTTTCACTCAATTGCTTATTTCTTAAGAAAGGAATATGGTTTACATTTTATATTAGCATGAATCAAAGAAAAATAAGATAAGGATTCCAAAGTAGCAAAACTATAAAGGCAAGCTAAACCTTTTCTGTTTTTAATGTGAATAGCTTGGAGAAAGGAGAAAAGAAAAGACCAGTGAGCTGCCTGTTCCTGAGGTAGGCAGGCAGCACTGAGGGAAACAAGCCAGGCACTCAAGCCAAAACATTCCAAAGAGGGAACATGGCTGCCAGGAAGTGCTTTGATTTCAAGCTAAAATTTTTGTTGATTAATAGAAGAAAGGTAAAGGGCTACTTAGGAGCTAAAGGATTAGTGAGGAGGTAATGGATTGCACCTTAAACATTTATCTCTACAATTCTTTTTGCTAAATTGTCATCTTTAAAAAAGTGGTAGTTGAGTTCAACTACTCAAAAGCGAAGCTGATTTTTTATATAAAATATAAATACATAGAAAAATAATAACTATATCATGGAAGCACAAGAACATTATAACTTAGAAATCCTAGGGAATGATTCTAGAACTTAAGCCTTTCCCTTTGGAACTAACATCAGTAGGACCTCTTGTTACCTGGTGGCAGCATTTCCAGGTAGCAAACTAATCTCTCTGAAAAAATAATATAACTTCTTGAATATGGAATCTAAAAGTAAAGACATGAAGTAATGTCTCATGGATTGACAAGACGTATCTTTTTTTTTTTTTTTTGGCCTAGGTTCAATGATGATATGTTTATCTGAGGTCTCCCTTCATTTCCTCCCCCCCGCCTCCACCCAAATTAGTTAAATCTGAAAGTATTATTGTAATGACCTAGCCTAAAATTTCAAATATGTTTGCTTGACTCAGGTGAGAACTCTACAAAGTAGTTGGATGAGAAGTTAATTGGCTCATTAAAAAGCTACTTAATTTAATTATATAAGACTCAGTTAA
Organism: Odocoileus virginianus; assembly: GCF_023699985.2. Classification (NCBI taxonomy): domain Eukaryota; kingdom Metazoa; phylum Chordata; class Mammalia; order Artiodactyla; family Cervidae; genus Odocoileus; species Odocoileus virginianus. Next base: position 28,360,669 of record NC_069677.1, on the reverse strand, counting down.
TAGGGATGTAAATTGATAAAAGTGAAAATGAAACCCAGTTGTGGATGAGTCTTGTGGTAAAATTAAAGTATGATGCTGTAAAGGACAATTGCATAGGAACCTGGAATGCTAGGTCCATGAATCAAGGTAAATTGGATGTGGTCAAATAGGAGATGGCAAGGGTGAACACCAATATTTTCAGAATCTGTGAACTAAAATGGACTGGAATGGGCGAATTTAATTCAGATGACCATTATATCTACTATTGTGGGTAAGAATCACTTAGAAGAAATGGAGTAGCCTTCATAGTCAACAAAAGAGTCTGAAATGCAGTACTTGGGTGCAATTTCAAAAATGACAGAATGATCTCAGTTAGTTATCAAGGCAAACCATTCACCATCACAGTAATCCAAGTTTATCCCCCAACCATTAACACTAAAGAAGCTTAAATTGAATGGGTCTATGAAGACCGACAAGATCTTCTAAAACACACACACACACACATGTCCTTTTCATCATAGGGGACTGGAATGCAAAAATAGAAAGTCAAGAAATCCTAGGAGTAACAGGCAAGTTTGGCCTTGGAGTACAAAATGAAGCAGAACAGAGGCTTACAAAGGTTTGCCAAGAGAACATATTGGTCATAGCAAACACCCTGTTCCAACAACACAAGAGACAACGCTACACATGGACATCACCAGATGGTCAACACTGAAATCAAATTGATTATAGTCTTTACAACCAAAGATGGAGAAGCTCTATACAGTCAGCAAAGATAAGGCCTAGAGCTCACTGTGGCTCAGATCATAAGCTCCTTATTGCAAAAATCAGATTTGAGTTGAAGAAAGTAGGGGGAAACACTAGGCCATTCTGGTATGACCTAAATCAAATCTCTTATGATTATAGATGGAAGTGACAAATACATTCGATTAGATCTGATAGAGTGCCTGAAGAACTATGAATGGAGCTTCATCACATTGTACAGAAGGTGGTGACCAAAACCATCCCCAAGAAAAAGAAATGCAAAAAGGTAAAATAGTTGTCTGAAGAGGGCTACAAATAGCTGAGAAAAAGACAAGGAAAAGATATACCAACCTAAATGCAGAGTTCCAAAGAATAGCAAAGAGAGATAAGAAAGTTTTCTTAAGTGAACAATGCAAAGAAATAGAGGAAAACAATAGAATGGGGAAAATGAGAGATCTCTTTAAAAAAAATACAGATACCAAGGGAACATTTCATGCAAAGGTAGGCACAATAAAGGACAGAAGTGGTAAGGACCTAACACCTGCACAATAGATTAAGAGGTGGCAAGAATACACAGAACTGTACAAAAAAGTCCTTAATGACCCAGATAACCATGATGGTGTGATCACTCACCTAGGGTCAGACATCCTGGAGTATGAAGTCAAGTGTCCCGTAGGAAGCATTACTATGAACAAAACTAGTGGAGGTGATTGAATTCCAGCTGAGCTATTTCAAATCCTATAAGATGATGCTGTTAAAGTGTTGCACTCAATATGCCAGCAAGTTTGAAACACTCAGCAGTGGCCACAGGACTGGAAAAGGTCAGTTTTCACTTCAGTCCCAAAGAAGAGCAATGCCAAAGAAAGTTCAAACTACCACACAATTGCACTCATTTCACATGTTAGTAAGGTAATGCTCAAAATCCTTCAAACTAGGCTTCAACAGTACATGAACTGAGAACCTCCAGCTATAGAACCTGGATTTAGAAAGAGCAGAGGAACCAGAGATCAAATTGCCAACTTCCGCTGGATAATCGAAAATCTACTTCTGTATTGACTACACCAAAGCCTTCGACTGCATGGGTCACAACAAACTATGAAAAATTCTTAAAGAGATGGAAATAACAGACCACCTGACCTGCCTCCTGAGAAACCTGTATGCAGGTCAAAAAGCAACAGTTAGAACCAGACATGGAACAATGGACTGGTTCAAAATTGGGAAACGAGTATATCAAGGCTGTATATTGTCACACTGCTTATTTAAGTTATATTCAGGGTACATCATGCAAAATGCCCAGCTGGATGAAGCACAAGCTGAAATCAAGATTACCAGGAGGAATATTAAAAACCTCAGATTTCTGCAGATGACACCACCCTTATGGCAGAAAATAAAGAGGAACTAAAGAGCCTCTTGATGAAGATGAAAGAGGACAGTGAAAAAGCTGGCTTAAAACTCAGCATTCAAAAAACAAAGATCATGGCATCCAGTCCTATCACTTCATGGCAAATAGATGGGGAAACAATGGAAACAGTCACAGACTTTATTTTCTTGGGCTCCAAAATCACTGCAGTTGGTGACTACAGCCATGAAATTAAAAAACACTTGCTGCTTGGAAGAAAAGCTTTGTAAACCTTGACTGCGCATTAAAAAGCAGAGCCATCACTTGCCAACAAAGGTCTGTATGGCCAAACCTACGGTTTCTCCAGTAGTCACATATGGATGTGAGAGTAGGACCACAGTGAAAGCTGAATGCTGAATAATTGATGCTTTTGATCTATGGTGTTGGAGATGGCTCTCAAGAGTCCCTTTGACAGCAAGGAGATCAAATCAGTCAATCCTAAGGGAAACCAACACTGAATATTCATTGAAAGGACTGATGATGCAGCTGAAGCTCCAATACTTTGGCCACCTGATGTGAAGAGCTGACTCATTGGAAAAGACCCTGATACTGGGAAAGATTGAAGGCAAAAGGAGAAAGGGGTGACAGAGGATGAGATGGTTGGATGGCATCAACAACTCAATGTATATGAGTTTGAGCAAACTGCAGGAGATAATGAAGGACAGGGAAGCCTGGAATACTACAGTCTTCAGTCACAATCAGAGACTACTGAACAACCAAACAACAACAACAACAATTATTTCATCCATATTGCAACTAGATTGAATAGGCTATGTGGCCCATGTATTTATTGCTCAGTAATTGGCCATTAAGACAAGAAGGGAGTTAGATCAATATAGTGTAGGAGGAGGATGCACAACTCATCTCCCCCCACAAGCACATAAAAAATACATCAACACATGGAACAGTTTTTACTGAAAACTAGCTGGAGATTGGCTTAAAGGCTCCTATACAACCATGGCTGTAAGAAAAATCCACATGGAATTGGGGAGAAAGAGAAGAATATTTGGGGCAGGACCTGTGCCCCTGAAAGGGGACTCAAATGAAAAGGGAGATTACATGGGTGGAGATCCCCGTGGAATAAGCAGTTGGAGCCACATATTGGGCACCCCAGCCAAAAAGGTCCAACAAAAGGAAGACAAAACCCCTTGGCTTTTTGGAGGGTCGGTGGGACTAACAGTAGAGCTGTAGGAAGAGGGACCCTACTCAGGAAGAGTGTACCTGCACTTCCTTGCTACACTGCAAGGCGAAGAGCATGTCTTAAGAATGCAGGGGTGGCTAACTAGGTTTCTTGCTACTGGTCCAGTACATGCCCTGGCCTGAGCTGAGTGAATGCCCAGCACCTCTTGCCTCATGTGGCAGCTCCACACTGAAGCAAAAGCTGCCATGACTGGGGAAAGACCTTAGCCATGAGATTCTGAGGTGACTCAAACTCAAAGTGGTGTCTGAGCAGAGAGGAGGCAGTCACTGCTGGCATTTACACTAGCCATATATCAACTGAGTTACCTAAGGACCAAAGGACTTTAGCTGCCCAGTGCCCCTGACCTCACCAACTGCCCAAGCCATCCCCTCTTGCTCCAGTGCTTCTGGGAGTGGAGAGAGCTCACACTTCAAGAGTACTGAACCATCTCAGATACAATCCTCAGGGCTTCTGCTCCAGCAACTTGTGACCTGAATCCACCCCTGATAGGGTTGTGATGGCCATTGACCAGAGGGGGAGCCCCAGACCACACCAGGCTCTGGTTCTAGCTACTCTATCTCAAGTTCCACATCCTACCAAAGTGATACCCACTAGCAAACACTAAGGAACTAAGAACCCTCAGTTCTCCTACCAAAACCTCTGGGTACATACAGACTGTATATAGCTACTCCACATAAGGCTATACCGTCAAGACTGCAACAGGCAACTGTTTTACCTTGTTTCCTAGAGACACAGAAGGTTAATTAAAATGAGCATTATGCTTCCTGATTTCAGACTATACTATAAAACTGTAGTAATCAACAATGTAGTAATGGCACAAAAACAGACATATTGATCAATGAAACAGAACAGAGAACCCAGATATAAACTCATGCACCTATGTTCAATTAATCTATGACAAAGTAGGCAAGAACATACAACGAGGAAAAGACAGTCTCTTCAGTAAGTAGTGTTACACATAAAATAATGAAATTTTATGTTACACATAAAATGTAATGAAAAAATTTTCTTACACCATGTACATGTACAAAAGTAAGCTAAAAATGGATTGAAGATCTAACAGTACAACTGGAAATCATAAGACTGCCAGGAGAAAACACAGGCAGAATATTCTTTGACATAAATTTTAATAACTTTTTTTTGAGCTATCTCCTAAGGCAAAGGAAACAAAAGCAAAAGTAAACAAGTGGGACTTAGTTAAACTTGAAAACTTTTGCACAGCAGAGAAAACCACTGGCAAAGTGAAAAGATACCTCTTGAATAGGAAAAAATATTTGCAACTGATATGACTGATAAGGGGCTAATACTAAAATATATAAACAGTTCATTCAACTCAACATCAAAAACAAACAAACAAACAAACAATCCACTTAAGAAAAGGGCCAAGCACCTGAATAGACATTTTTCCAACAGACTAACAGGCACATGAAAAAATGCTCAACATTGCTAATCATCAGAGAAATGTAAATCAAAACCACAAGGAGGTATCATCAAATGACTATCATCAAAAATTCTACAAATAACAAGTCTTGGCAAGGATGTCAACAAAAGGGAACCTGAGTACACTGCTGGGAGAATTGTAATCTGGTACAGCCACTATGGAAAACAATATGGAATTCCTCAGAAAAAATAAAGGTAGAACTACCATATTACCCTGCAATTCCATTGTTAATATATATCTGAAGAAACCAAAAGCACTAATTTGGAAAGATACAGGCAACCCGATGCTCATAACAGCATTATTTACAATAGCCAAGATGTGAAAGCAGTATAAAAGCCCCTCAACAGATGAATAGATAAACATGTGTCATATATATACAATGGAATATCACTTGGTCATAAAAAAGAATGAAATTCTGCCACTTGGAACAACATGGATGGACAGAGAGTATTATGCTTCAGTGAAATATGTCAGACAGAGAAAGACAAATACTCTGTATTATAATTTATATGTGGAATCTAAAAGATAAAACAAACATATATAAGAAAACAGAAACAGACACACATATAGAGAACCAGTGAGAAAAGAGAAGAGGGTACAGGAGAGTTAGGGATATGGGATTAAGAGACACAAATTATTCTCTATATAACAAGTAAGGGGCTTCCTTGGTAGTCCAGTGGTTAAGATCCACTTGCCTATGCAGGGGATACCAGTTCAAGACCTGATCTGGGAAGATTCCATATGCTGCTGGGCAACTACACCTGAATGCCACAACTATTGAGCCTGCACTCTGGAGCATGCAAGTCACAACCACTGAAGCAGGCTCACTTTAGAATTCGTGCTCTGCAGCAAGACAAGCCACTGCAACTAGAAAAAGCCTGTACACAGCAAGGAAGACCCAAAGCAGCCATAAGTAAATACATAAAGGCTTCCCAGGTGGTGCTAGTGGTAAAGAACCTGCCTGTCAATGCAGGAAATATTAAGAGACGTGGGTTCAATCCCTGGGTTGGGAAGAAGCCCCTAGAGGAGGGCATGGCAATCTAGTCCAGTATTCTTGCCTGGATTATCCCATGGAGAGAGGAGTCTGGTGGGCCACAGTCCATGGGGTACACAGAGTTGGACACGACTGAAGCGACTTGGCATGCACACACACATATACATATTTAAATATAAATGAGCAACAAGAATATATTGTATAGCATAGGGAGATACAGCCACACTTGATAATAATTTTATATGGATTATAATCTATTAAAAACATTGAATCATTTTTAAAAAAGAAAAGCAAGCAAAAATAATGAGTATAGAACTTATCTGTGAAGACTCTAATATGACATTTTGAGGGCTTTGATTAGTGACCAAAAGCATACATATAGGTCAGGATTTTCTCTTTCTTCTATACTACTTTTCCAATAACACATAACTTTCAAATTACAAATTAGGACTGAACTTTCTAAGGTTCAAAATTAGTGCTGAAATTTTGGCTGTCTATTAATTTTTGGTTGTCCCTTCAATAGTAAACTCAAGATCAAATACAAGAAAAAAAAAAAAACTCTAAACATATACTTAAGTTGAACTGTGTCAGGAATTTTCATTTACACTATTAATTTAATCTTCACAGTATCCCAGCATGAAAATTATTATTATCCCCTTGGTCTAGAAGAGGAACTTCAGGCTTGGAGAAGTCAAGGAATCAGTCAAACATGCAGGGGTATTAACTGACAGAAGTAAGAGTCTCCTCCAACCACTCCTCTTCTCCAATAGACTTAAATTTTATATTTAAAAATAGAAATATCTTTTTTTCTTATGGCACGATCAGTATAAAAATTTAAAGTACATAAAATTAAAGGATCATCTCTCTGTCAGTTTACATATGCACACATATGTATAAACATACACTCACACCCCTAAAATGACCACATAGCAATCCTGGTAGCTTACTTCTTCCCTCTGAAGAAGCATCTCTAACTGTTAAATTCTTTAAATTTTTACTGAGCTGTAGTCAAATATGCTCAAGACTATGCAGAATAAATAAAATGCTCCCTCTATGTTGAAAGCTTTTCTAATAATGTATATGAAAATGATTCTCATGCCCCCACTTAGAATTCTTTTTTTCATACCCAGTCCCTTCAACACACTTTCTCTCACACACACATGCGCAAATGAAAGGATTTCCAGATCTATGTTTTTCCTGGATTACAACTTAAAATTGAACATAATATTCCAGACATAGAATGATTAGCTGCAGAATGGTTAACTCTCTTAACTTGGACATTCTATTTTAAAGCACTTTATTGAGCATATGACTTTAAAATTTAAGAGTGCATTTACCTTCTGGGCATTTATATCAAAATTTTCATTTTTAAAGATTTATAGCCAGTTGAAACCTCTAAGCAATTTTGCCAGCTCCCCTTTCTATATTTAAAAACTTTCTGTTTTAATCTAATTAGGTATCCTCTTTTTTAAGTGAATCAGTTCTATGATCTAGTATATTATTGGTTGTCCCTTCCAACTTATATCATTTCCAATTGAACCCATTCACCTCCTATGTCTTTAGGTCACTAATAAAAATGTCAAGCAGATCAGGACAAAATTCACAGCCCTGAAATTTGTCACTCAAAACATCCTTCAAACTTGATATCCATTATCAGCTGCCTTTATGTGTCATGCAATGTTGTGATAGACAAAAATCACTCATGGCATTGGTCTTTTGAATTAGCTTAAATTCCCCATACTTTATACAATGATTATAGCATAAAATATTATAAAATTATATAGTGACTATATCAGAGATGACACCTGGATTATCAATTTTTTTGTTCCTAGTTATGTATTTATTACAGGGTATATTAGAAAAAATATTATTACAAATCTGTGGCCTTAAAGACATTTTCACTTTGGATGAGGTTATGTTTAAATAAAAAAGATCCAGTGACAAAGAAAAATGTTACATATATAAAAGCAAACATGGCATGTAAATATGACAAAAAATAAAGGTACTAATAAGCAAATGACTAAAAATAAAGTCTGGCATAGAGTTTTATAGTTTTTAATACACAAAATTATCATCTGATCCACACAAAACCACAACAGAGAGTACATAAGAGACATCATCAAATGCCTTACAGAATATACAGCCATTGAAGTGAAGTGAAGTCAGTCGTGTCTGACTCTGCAACCCCATGGACTAGCCTACACGCTCCTCTGTCCATGGGATTTTCCAGGCAAGAATACTGGAGTGGGTTGCCATTGCCTTCTCCAAGAGATCTTCCCAACCCAGGGATTGAACCCAGGTCTCCCACATTGTAGGCAGACGCTTTAACATCTGAGCCACCAGGGAAGTCCATTACCATTATTCTCAGTCAGTAAGTTTCAAGAAACACAGGAAAAGAGTGACATACAATTTCAACTTGTCCTAAGCAAACCTAGGAATCAATATTTGCCTCTAATTCTTTATGAAATTAGGCAGAGTTAAAATATAACAATAGAAAAACTTTTAAATAAAAGTACTTTTCAGTATTTTTCCTGAAGTGCTCACAAGCCATCTGTCTAATAATCTGCTCTACAATTTGGCCTAATGCTTGTGAACCTACAATTTCTAGATATACTTTTACACCCACTGTGAAAATTAGAACATTGCCTATCTCCAGTCTTTTGACACTTCTATTACCCAAAATTCCTCTGAGATACTTGGCAATAGCTCCTAAATCACAAATGAATTTTTTTTATTACTCTAAGATGCATGTATTTCATCTGACCCTAAGGACTTGAATTAATTTATACCATCTGCATGCTCTCATCAATTAGTCAATTAACATTCTGAATAGTCACTAAGTTCTGAGCAATACTTGTTTCCCCCAGGGAACTCAGAGTGCAGCAGGGAAGAAAGACATGTAAATAAATATGGATTTATTTCAATATAACAAGTGCTACAACAGAAATATTTACAGAATGCTATGTAGATACAGAGAAAAAACTAGCAATCTGTGTGTGGCCTTTAAAAGGTAGAAATACATGAGTTTAGTCTTAAAGACTGTCCGTAAATTTCCCAGGCAAAAAGGGGCATTCAAACAAAAGGATTAGTAAGTTTAATATTCAGGAAATACTAAGAGGTTTGACAAAGGTGAAGCTCAAAACACATGAATGGAATAGACAGATGAGATGAAAGAAAAGTTCAAAACATACCATGAAGGGCTTTATATGTCATGGTAAGAAGTCTGAACTTAATTCTATAAATTATAGAGAACCCAAAAAATTTTTAAGTGTGGAAAGACATGATTTATTTAAAAAGAAAATAACTGGCAGGCATATAGAAGTTGTCTTCTTTACTTGATTGGAGAGTGAGAAGGGAAAATGTGTGCCAAGCAGTAGCAAGAATTTTAAGGAGGCTGCTGACATAATGCAGGCAAGCAATGAGAACCAGAATCAAGGTGCTATCCTATCCTATTTGGGACTTCAATTTCTCATCAGCATGTTCTTCTAATTTAATAATTAATTTTGATATTAGGTTGGTGCAAATGTAATTACAGTTTTGAACTATGAATCAAGACTCAAACATATCTTTATTCATCAGAATAGGAACCATTTCAATCAACACATTTTTGCCAAAGAAAAATTGTTTGTTTATTCCTGCAGCATAAAGATCCATGTTTCAGGATTCTGTGAATTCTTGGAAAGCATTTTCTGCATCCTGCTGGTTGTGGAAGCATTTCTCTGCAAAAAGTTGTTGAGATGCTTGAAGATCTGGGAGTCTGTTAGCGAGAGGTCAGATGAATATGATGGATGAGGCAAAACTTTGTCTCCCAATTTGCTCAACTTTTGAAGTGTTGGCTGTGTGAGGTACAGTTGGGCACTGTCAAGAAGTATTGGGCCTTTTCTGTTGACCAATGCCAGTTGCAGGCGTTGCAGTTTTAGGTGCATCTCATCTATTTGCTGAGCATAATTCTCAGATGTAATGGTTTCGCCAGGATTCAGAAAGCTGTAGTGGATCAGATGGGCAACAGACCACCAAACAGTGACCATGACCCTTTCTTGGTGCAAGTTTGGCTTTGGGAAGTGCACTGAAGCCTCTTCTCAGTCCAATCACTGAGCTGGTCATCACCAGTTGTCGTGTACAATCCAGTTTTCATTGCATGTCACAATCCAATCAAGAAATGGCTTATTGATGTTGCATAGAATGATACTTCAAAACAATTTTTTAAAATTTGCTATTAGCTCATGAAGCACCCATTTATCAAGCTTTTTCACCTTTCCAATTTGCTTCAAATGCTGAATGACCATACAACAGTCGATGTTGAGTTATTCAGCAACTTCTCATGTAGTTGTAAGAGGATCAGCTTTGATGATGGCTCTCAACTTGTTCTTATCAACTTTCAATGGCTGGCGACTATATTCTTCATCTTCAAGGCTCTTGTTTCCTTTGCAAAACTTCTTGAACCACCATTGCACTGTATGTTTGTTAGCAGTTCCTGGGCCAATAGCATTGCTGATGTTGCAAGTGCTATACACTGCTTTACAACCCATTTTGAACTCAAATAAGGAAATTGCTCAAATTTGCTCTTTGTCTAACATCATTTCCATAGTCTAAAATAAATATGAAATAAACAGTAAGTAATGTCATTAGCAAAAAACATAAAGTGAGAAATGCACATTAAAATGATGTATAACATAACCACATTTATTTAGAATGTGTTCCAATATCAAATGGCAAATGTCAACACACAAACTGTGATTACTTCTGCACCAACCTAATAGAAGAGGTGGGACTGAGAAGCTTGGCGTGCTGCAGTCCATGAGGTCACAGAAAGTCAGGCAAGACTTGGCAACTGAACAACAACAAATACAAGAGGTGAAAACAATATAGGGGACCAATTCTACTTTTTCTCCATCACCTATTAACATTAGAATTTTCCCCTAGTGAGAATTAGCTATCACTTTCCTTTATTACATTTATTCTAAATGTAATTACAAATATTTACATTTATTCCAAAATTATGTAAAAACTTTTGGACAATCAAAAGCCAAAATTTTGTCAGAATTTTCTATAAACTTCAAACTATATTAGGCTTTTATCTTTCCTGACACTATTATTATAGGTTTCTGTTATCTTTCTCTTTGAATTTGATTACATATATGTGATAAAAATTTGCTAGACCCACACCCATCACCTTCTGTGTCTACCTCCTTATAATTTACTAATAGCATGCATAAGGGCTCAGTCATGTCTGACTCTTTGCAACCCCATGGACTATAGCTGGTCAGGCTCCTCTTTCCATGGAATTTTCCAGGCAACAGTACTGGAGTGGGTTGCCATTTCCTGCTCCAGAGGATCTTCCCAACCCAGGAATTGAACCCACATTTTCTGCACTGGCAGTTGGATTTTCTTTTTTTATCATTGCGCCACCTAGGAAGCCCATAATTTACTAATAGCACTCACAGATTCTAGGCAGAAATGCAGATATCTAGACTAAAATTTGCATTTCCCCATTTTAATTATCACTATGTGTAACCATCTGACTAGTTTTGGCCAACAGAAGTAAAAGGAACTAGTTTGTGCAATTTAAAAGTATCCTTACAGTGTGCAGACATGATGTTCTTCCTTTCTTTCTTGATGGTTGAAGTATAGAAGTAATGATTGGAGCTGGAGCAGCTATATTATACCATGAGGTGACCTTGAAAATAATGTCTACATGCAACAGAACCACAAAATAGGCTAAGTCCATGAGAACCTTATAGAGCATAGACACTGTACCAGTCATGGACTACCCACCTACATACTTCAGCAGAAAAATGAATTTCTATCCTATTTAAGCTACTACAACTTAAAGGCCGTCACAGCCAAGTCTAATCCCTAAGTGATAGGTATCTCTCTTAAATTTTAATCTCTTCCGTCTTCTTTTAATGATCATAAAGTGAAAGTAGAAGATAAGGCAAAAACATCACTGGCACTAGGTAAGTGTAGTTACAGTCTGTCACCATATGAGTATATTACAAAATTATTTGAAAGTGAAGATGTAGTCACTCAGTCATGTCTGACTCTTTGAGACCCCCTGGACTGCAGTCTGCCAGGCTCCTCTGTCCATGGAATTCTCCAGGTAAGAATACTAGAGTGGGTTCTATTCCCTTCTGCAGGGGATCTTCCTGACCCAGGGATCAAACCCAGGTCTCCTGCACTACAGGCAGATTCCTTACCATCTGAGACACCAGGGAAGCCCATGTAATTATTTACTACAATATATTCCCTCACCTTTCATTTCATACCCATGAGTCATTTATTTTGCAACTGAAGATTTGTACCTCTTTCCTCCTCCTGCTCCTCTTTTCTCTGGCAACCACCTGATTATTCTCTGTGTTTATAACTCTGTTCCTGCTTTGTTATATTTATTCATTTGTTTTGCTCTTTAGATGCCACATAAAAGTGAAATAATATAGTACTTGTCTTTTTCTTTCTGACTCATTTCAGTTAGCATAATACCCTCTAGATCCATTCCTGTTGTTTCAAACAGTAAGATTTCATTCTTTTTTATGATTGAGTAATATTCCATTATATATATATACAGTATATATATATATATATATATATATATATATATATAGAGAGAGAGAGAGAGAGGCACTTATGTGCTTTTATATCTTTTGTTGTTGTTCAGTTGCTAAGTCATGTCCAACTCTTTGCAACCCCATGGACTACAGCATGCCAGGCTTCCCTATCTTGGCTATTGCAAATAAATACTGCAATGAACATAGGAGTATATCTATCTTTTTTAATTAGTGTTTTTTTCTTCAGATAAATACCCATAAATGGAATTGCTAGACAATATGGTAGATCTATTTTAATCTTTTGAGGAATCTCCATACTGCTTTTCATAGTGGCTACACCAGTTTACATTTCCACTAACATTCGTATGAAGGTTCCCTTTTCTCCACATCCTTACCAATACTTGTTATCTGTTTTGTTTTTTATAACAGCCATTCTGACAGGTATGAGTGACATCTCATTGAGGTATTGAGGATTTGTATTTCCCTGATGATCAGTAATGTTGGGTATCTTTTCATATGCTTGTTGGATATTGGTATGCCTTCTTTGGAAAAATGTCTATTCAGATCAACTACTAATTTTTCATTCAAGTTGTTTGGTTTTGGGTGGGTTTTTTGATATGGGATTATATGAGTTCTTTGTATATATTGTATATTAATCCTTTGTGAAATATATCATTTGTAAATATCTGCTCCTAAGTAAGAAGTCTTTTCCTTTTGTTGAGAATTTCTTAGTTGTTCAAAAACTTTTCAGCTTGATGCAGTCCCATTTGTTTATTTTTACTTTTCTTTCCATTGCCTAAGGAAACATATCTAAAAAAATATTGTTATGAACAATGTCAAAGAGCATACTGCCTGTTTTTTTTCTAGAAGTTTTATGAATTCAGGTATTACATGTAAGTGTTTGTTCTGCTTTGTGAGAGGACAGTCTAACTTGATTCTTTTGCATGTAGCTGTCTAGTTTTCCCAACATCATTTATGAGAAGGCTGTCTTTTCCCCACTGTATATTCTTGCTCCCTTCGTCATGTTAATTGACCATAAGTATGTGGGTTTATTTCTGGATTCTCTATTCTATTCCATTGATATATGTCTTATTTGCGCCAGGAACATATTGTCTTGATTATCACAACCTTGTAGTATAATTTGTAATCAGGGAGCATGATACCTCTAGCTTTCACTTTCTTTCTCAAGATTGTTTTGGTTATTCTGGTTCTTTTGGATTGCCATTCTTCCTTTTAAATTTATTGGTCAAGGAAATCCATTTATCTTTTCAAAAATCTCTAAGAAATAGACATTCTTAGAAAGATATTTCTAAATTCAGACTGCATGGATTCAAATCTGGCTATATTACTAAAATGTCTGTGTGGCATTTGGAAAATTACTTCTTTTCTAAGCCTCAGTTTCTTTATCTATAAAACTGGGATGAATTGTGAGAATTACATGAGATATTCAATATAAAACACTTGTTACAGTATCTTGTGTACTAGTAACTGTTCAGTAAATAACAACTATCACTGCATAGCATGACTTGGTGGTTCAGACATTCTATCATTTTCTTCCTTTGGTTTTACAGACTTCAAAACAACACGGTCCCTATTATTCATGGTCATTCACACTTTTACACCTTCAAGCAATTTTCTCTCATTGATCAGATTAAGCTCAGACTAGAGGCTTATTCACTGTTTCCTCAACTTTGGGGGCAAAAAAATTCAAAGCACACTACCACTCTTTTGGCTTCTTTGAACAAGGTGCCTCTTCATGCCATTTCATTACTCAATTCTAATTCTAAACCCCATCCCACTCTAATCATAATAACTACATCCTTGTCTTAATATTTTAAGGTCACTTTCTTCATTACTTATGTTCTGCATTGATATGGAGACATTTAAGACCAAAGGTGTTATTAATGACCCTCTTCTTTATGTTCTCCAGTGAAAATACATCTCTTCCACTATGGATCTATCAGTGTTAGACCCACTGTCCTGTATATTATTTGGCTTTTAAGTTTTTGAATAAACATTATATATCTATCTCTAAATTCCTTTTAAATCTGAATTGAAAACTCTTTGAAAACTTTGCACGTTTTCTTCCAGATTTTGTAAGATATATTCCAACTTTCCCAGGTTCTCAATTGGTCTGGAAAAGCGATTTCTATCCCGTGACACTATATATTCAGTTAGCTATTCACTTCTAATAACTTTTTTTCCCCCACCATGTGAGTTCTCCAGGATTCCAAAGTCACTTATCAAGTATTCTATACTTCTTTGATGGTTTTGTTTATCACCAGAAGTGAGTAATGGTCAGCAGTTTCAATGTCTTTCAGGTTTTCTATCTTCCTAGTAAGTTTTCATGTGGCTAGAGCCAAACCCATCTTCAGTAAAGAGTAAATAAACATTCATCATTAAGACTGCTTACCAGATGATTATTATAGGCTTTCTTAAATAAATAAACTCCTCTGAATTTTTAATGCTAATTTAAAAAAAATGAAAACAATTTCAATGAGGCTTCCAATCACAGAGCTAATAAGTAACTTAACCATAATTAAAAAACAATGTTCTTTCTTCTACACTATACTATCACAGAATTTAAACAACTCCCAGCCCCAAGCTCTGAAAAATCTAGTCATAGACTAAAATGAATACATATAATAATATAATAAACTTTAAGACTATAAATAATATTATGCTAAGTTGTAAAAATCATTACGGACTAAATATAATGTCAATACTAAAATATGGACACAATACTGTAAGAAAAAGAGGCTGTACAGCTCAAAAAGATTAGTAATGATTTCATGAAGAAGGTGAAATTTTAACTGTGAATTTAATAATGTGTGCTGTGTGCTCAGTCATGCACAACTCTTTGTGACCCCTTGGAGTGCAGCCCGCCAAGCTCCTCTGTCCTGGTATTCTCCCAACAAGAATATTGGAGTTGGGTAGCCATTCCCTTCTCCTGGGGATCTTCCTGATGCAGGGATTGAACCCAGGATTCCTGCATTGCAGGCAGATTCTTTACCATCTGAGCCACAGGAGAAGCCTGAATTTAAGAATGGTAACCATTCAATAGGCAATAGGTTAGAGGAAGGTTTACCATTAACATTAAGCCTTCTACTAGGCATTCCCGTGACACACTCCTCAGAGAGTGAGGACACCAGACTAACAGAGAAAGAGTCCTGTTTCATCATCAATATTGCTTTCTAAGTAAAAATGACTCAAGCATGGTGGACCTTGAGGGTCAGACACTGAGTGAGCAGGACACACCAGTGTTTCCCTAACTGAAACTCTGCAGGCATAGCCCCAATAGTCCACAACATTTTCCACAAGAATTTTTAAATTTTATATTTTCATTTATTTGATTGTCTAAACACATATTTATAATTGATAGATTTATCCTTATGACCACCTCAATATCAAGTACTGACAAAAGAGTTCAGCACCCACATCTTGTATGTATGTGATTACATTGGTGCTAATTACTTTAATTATTGAAGATTCCTGAGAACAAAATAGAAGCTGATTCAAAAACTTTATATTCACATGAAAGAAGGTCTAAATTGCATCATAGAGTAGTGTATGAATAAAGGTTCTGAGACTACTCAAATAGAAAAACAACTATATCATAAAGTGACATAGGCATAATAAATGCAAAAAGCCAAGTTATAAAATCAATAATGTATTCACATGGTGACAGAGTTTGGTTTTAGTAAAATATTATACATCTTATTAAATTTTGCTAATGGAAATTTTACTAAATTTTCACCTTTGCTTATATTAAATATACTAATTTGCTTTTACACTTGTATAAGAACTACAAACATAAGGGGGTTATTTATCATTTTCTATTTATTTTAATTTAATAAAAATAATTTGTCAGCATTGGACATTTATGAAAAAATTTCTTGTCTTTAAAAAGTGGTCTATACACGTGCACCCCAATGTTCATCGCAGCACTGTTTATAATAGCCAGGACATGGAAGCAACCTAGATGCCCATCAGCAGACAAATGGATGAGGAAGCTGTGGTACATATACACCATGGAATATTACTCAGCCATTAAAAAGAATTCATTTGAATCTGTTCTAATGAGATGGATGAAACTGGAGCCCATTATACAGAGCGAAGTAAGCCAGAAAGATAAAGACCATTACAGTATACTAACACATATATATGGAGTTTAGAAAGATGGTAACGATAACCCTATATGCAAAACAGAAAAAGAGACTCAGATGTATAGAACAGACTTGTGGACTCTGGGAGAAGGCGAGGGTGGGATGTTTCAAGAGAACAGCATCGAAACATGTATATTATCTAGGGTGAAACAGATCACCAGCCCAGGTTGGGTGCATGAGACAAGTGCTTGGGCCTGGTGCACTGGGAAGACCCAGAGGGATCGGGTGGAGAGGGAGGTGGGAGGGGGGATCGGGATGGGGAATACATGTAAATTCATGGCTAATTCATTTCAATGTATGACAAAAACCACTGCAATGATGTAAAGTAATTAGCCTCCAACTAATAAAAATAAATGGAAAAAAAAAGTGGTCTATCTAAAGGACTGGAAATGTATATCTTGATCTGAATGGTAGCTACCTGAATGAGCAGATATTTAGAAATCCATTGAACTGGACACAAAATTTACGGACTTCACTCTAACTATATTATATCTCAATGAAAAAGTGAAAAAATAAAACTCAAACAAATAAATAAAGTAGTCTGTATATTTCCTGTGTATGAGGAAACATTGGTACAAAACTTTAGAATGCTGCTGCTACAGCTGCTAAGTCACCTCAGTCATGTCCAACTCTGTGCGACCCCATAGACAGCAGCCCACCAGGCTCCTCCATCCCTGAGATTCTCCAGACAAGAACACTAGAATGGGTTGCCATTTTCTTCTCCAATGCATGCATGCATGCTAAGTCGCTTCAGTCGTGTCTGACTCTGTGCGACCCCATAGACGGCAGCCCACCAGGCTCCTCTGTCCACAGGGTTCTCTAGGCAAGAATACTGGAGTGGGTTGCTGAATGTATAGAGCTTCTCCAGCTTTAGAACAGGCAGATTTAACTCCTATTGCATGGAATTCTGCCACTTAATAGCTGAGTAACCTGCAGGTGGAGGAGGGCAGAGAAGAGCTATTCCACGTTCAAGGGGCGGCTGTGAGAAGATACCCCTCTTCTTGAGAGGTACCTCAAGATACCTCTCAAGATACCTTGAAGAAGATACCTCCAAGGTAAGGAGCAGTGGCTGCCCTTTGCTGAAGCAGCTGTGAAGAGACACCCCACATCCAAGGTAAGAGAAACCCAAGTGGGACAGTAGGTGTTACTAGAGGGCATCAGAGGGTGGACACACTAAAACCATAATCGCAGGAAACTAGCCAATCTGACCACATGGACCACAGTCTTGTCTAACTCAATGAAACTAAGCCATGCCGTGTGGGGCCACCTAAGATAGGTTGGGTCATGGTGGAGAGGTCTGACAGAATGTGGTCCACTGGAGAAGGGAATGGCAGACCATTTCAGTATTCTTGCCTTGAGAACCCCATAAACAGTATGAGAAGGCAAAATAAAAGGATTCCGAAAGAGGAACTCCCCAGATCGGTAGGTGCCCAATATGCTACTAGAGATCAGTGGAGAAATAACTCCAGAAAGAATGAAGGGATGGAGCCAAAGCAAAAACAATACCCAGTTGTGGATGTGACTGGTGATAGAAGCAAAGTCTGATGCTGTAAAGAGCAATATTGCATAGGAACCTGGAATGTTAGGTCCATGAATCAAAGCAAATTGGAAGTGGTCAAACAGGAGATGGCAAGAGTGAATGTCGACATTCTAGAAATCAAGGAACTAAAATGGACTGGAATGGGTGAATTTAACTCAGATGACCATTATATCTACTACTGTGGGCAGGAATCCCTTAGAAGAAATGGAGTCATCACAGTCTCTTGCCATCACAGTCAAGAGAGTCCGAAATTCAGTACTTGAATACAATCTCAAAAATGACAGAATGATCTCTGTTCATTTCCAAGGCAAACCATTCAATATCACGGTCATCCAAGTCTATGCCCCAACCAGTAATGCTGAAGAAGCTGAAGTTGAATGGTTCTATGAAGACCTACAAGACCTTTTAGAACTAACACCAAAAAAAGATGTCCTTTTCATTATAGGGGACTGGAATGCAACAGTAGGAAGTCAAGAAACACCTGGAGTAACAGGCAAATTTGGCCTTGGAGTACAGAATGTAGCAGGGCAAAGGCTAATAGAGTTTTGCCAAGAGAACGCACTGGTCATGGCAAACAGCCTCTTCCAACAACACAAGAGAAGACTCTACACATGGACATCCCCAGATGGTCAACGCCAAAATCAAATTGATTATATTCTTTGCAGCCAAAGATGGAGAAGCTCTATATATTCAGCAAAAACAAGACCAGGAGCTGACTGTGACTCAGATCATGAGCTCCTTATTGTCAAATGCAGACTTAAATTGAAGAAAGTAGGGAAAACCACTAGACCATTCAGGTATGACCTAAATCAAATCCCTTATGACTATACAGTGGGAGTGAGAAATAGATTTAAGGGACTAGATCTGATAGACAGAGAGCCTGATGAACTATGGATGGAGGTTCATGACATTGTACAGGAGACAGGGATCAAAACCATCCCCATAGAAAAGAAATGCAAAAAGGCAAAATGGTTGTCTGAGGAGGCCTTACAAATAGCTGTAAAAAGAAGAGAAGTGAAAAGCAAAGGAGAAAAGGAAAGATATTCCCATTTGAATGCAGAGTTCCAAAGAATAGTCAGGAGAGATAAGAAAGCCTTCCTCAGCGATCAATGGAAAGAAATAGAGGAAAACAACAGAATGGGAAAGACTAGAGATCTCTTCAAGAAAATAAGAGATACCAAGGGAACATTTCATGCAAAGATGGGCTTGATAAAGGACAGAAATGGTATGGATCTAACAGAAGCAGAAGATATTAAGAAGAGGTGGCAAGAATATACAGAAGAACTGTACAAAAAAGATCTTCATGACCCAGATAATCACAATGGTGTGACCACTCACCTAGAGCCAGACATCCTGGAATGTGGGTCAAATGGGCCTTGGAAAGCATCACTACAAACAAAGCTAGTGGAGGTGATGGAATTTCAGTTGAGCTATTTCAAATTCTGAAGATGATGCTGTGAAAGTGCTACACTGAATATGTCACAATTTTGGAAAACTCAGCAGTGGCCACAGGACTGGAAAAGGTCAGTTTTCATTCCAATCCCTAAGAACGGCAATCCCAAAGAAAGGTAATCCCAAAGAATGCTCAAACTACCGCATGATTGCACTCATCTCACACACTAGTAAAGTAATGCTTAAAATTCTCCAAGCCAGGCTTCAGCAATACGTGAACCGTGAACTTTCAGATGTTCAAGGTGGTTTTAGAAAAGACAGAGGAACCAGAGATCAAATTGCCAACATCTGCTGGATCATCAAGAGAGTTCCAGAAAAACATCTATTTCTGCTTTATTGACTATACCAAAGCCTTTGACTGTGTGGATCACAACAAACTGTGGAAAATTCTTCAAGAGATGGGAATACCAGACTACCTGACCTGCCTCTTGAGAAACCTGTATGCAGGTCAGGAAGCAACAGTTAGAACTGGACATGAAACAACAGACTGGTTCCAAATAGGAAAAGAAGTACATCAAGGCTGTATATTGTCACCCTGCTTATTTAACTTATATGCAGAGTACATCATGAGAAACGCTGGGCTGGAAGAAGCACAAGCTGGAATCAAGATTGCAGGGAAAAATATCAATAACCTCAGATATGCAGATGATACCACCCTTATGGCAGAGAGTGAAGAGGAACTTAAGAGCCTCTTGATGAAAGTGAAAGAAGAGAGTGAAAAAGTTGGCTTAAAGCTCAACATTCAGAAAACTAAGATCATGGAATCTGGTCCCATCACTTCATGGGAAATAGATGGGGAGATAGTGGAACAGTGTCAGACTTTATTTTTTTTTAGCTCCAAAATCACTGCAGATGGTAACTGCAGCCATGAAATTAAAAGATGCTTACTCCTTGGAAGGAAAGTTATGACTAACCTAGATAGCATATTAAAAAGCAGAGACATTACTTTGTCAACAAACGTCCATCTGGTCAAGGCTATGGTTTTACCAGTGGTCATGTATGGATGTGAGTGTTGGACTGTGAAGAAAGCTGAGGACTGAAAAATTGATGCTTTTTAACTGTGGTGTTGGAGAAGACTCTTGAGAGTCCCTTGGACTGTGAGGAGATCCAACCAACCATCCTAAAGGAGATCAGTCCTGAGTGTTCATTGGAAGGACTGATGCTGAAGCTGAAACTCCAGTACTTTGGCCACCTCATGTGAAGAGTTGACTCATTGGAAAAGACCCTGATGCTGGGAGGGATTGGGGGCAGGAGGAGAAGGGGATGACAGAGGATGAGATGGTTGGATGGCATCACCAACTTGATAGACATGGGTTTGAGTAGACTCCGGAAGTTGCTTATGGACAGGGAGGGCTGGCGTGCTGATTCTTGGGGTCACAAAGAGTCAGACATGACTAAGCGACTGAACTGAACTGAACTGAACCTGAGATAGGCTTCTTAACCAACACAATATATATTTTCTCTATATAAAAAAAATGAGGATAATAACAGATCCTTGTAAGATGTTGTGAAGGTTGCAGGGAAATTTTGCAGGTAAATACAAGAAAAAAAAAATCTAATATATAGTGGCAATCACTAAACAATAGTCATAAAATAAAAGAAGGATGGGAGGAAAGGAGGGAGAGGGAAGCCAAGAAGCTTTGGCTTAACATGATACATACATGTGTACTCACACACAATCATTGTACACATGATTTTGAAGGTTTTGAGTAAAGGAGGAAGATAATAGAAATAGGTTTTTAAAAACCATGAGTTGACAGTATTATTTAGGAAGGGTTAGAGCTGACACCAGAGTTTAGGAAGTCTACTAAAATTCACCATAACTTTCAATAACCAAACTGTATAAATCAATAAATTACATATCCTGCAGTGATATTTTAGAGAGCTTCAAAAACTATTCAGTCTATCTGAATTTTCCTCCAAGCTTCAAAAAGTATGTATTAAGTACCTTTTGAACTGCTACAGAACTAACAAAATGGGCCATGATTCTGCTTTCCCGGGAACATATGAGCTAAATGAATAGACACATTAAACAAATTAATAAAATAGAAAAAATTACATGCTCATTTTAGATTCAAGTAAAAACAAATAGATATGGACTTTAAAAACTCAGGGTGTGTATTTTCAACACTGCTTAGATGCCAAAAGTGACAGAGGAATAGCAGGATTATATTTCAGATAAGGTGGTCAGCAGAAGTCTCTCTCAGAAGGTAACATTCACACAGAAGTAGATGAAGAAGCTAACCAAATGGATGTTTAGAGGAAAAACATTCCAGACTTATGCAAAGAAACAACTTGGGTGTGTTCAAGGAAAAGGAAGAAACAGAACGAACTAAAGAAAAGGAACAGCAGAAAATGAGATCAAAGAAATAGTGAGGTACAGATCAAGGGGAACAAACACACCATGATAGGAACACCTCATTTAGTTCTAAATGAGATGAGAAACCATTGGAGAATTCTTAGTAAAGGAATAACCTAATCTAACATGAGGTTTTCAATGATTACCCTGGCTGCTGTTTTGAGAAGGAACTGCAGAGGGAAAGGATAGAGGTGGGGAGAACATTTGGTAAAGCAATTCAGTAGGTAGAGAGCATAATACAAGTTTTCTTCTCTTTTCCCAGTGAAAGAACCCCCAGAAAACCACTCTTAAGGACTGAGAGAACCTTAGAATAGGAGAGACAAACACCTCACACCCAGGGGTGGGGTTTTGCTGAACCACAAAATCCAGAGGCCCATCTTGATTTTACCACCAAAACTGCAACTCTGAGACAATGAAACTGATATGAGACCCCTGGCACTTGGGAGTATCTGAGAATAGGAAGATGTATGCTTACCTCCCACATGAAGATTATAAAGTGTCTGGAGTTACACACGATGGCAGCAAAGAGAGAAGGAGGCAAAGGGGAAACAGCCTACTTATCCCTGTTGAGGCAAGAATGTGAGTTCCTGTGAGCCAACAGAAGACCATAGAAGATAATCAGGCTTAAGCTACCCCACATAGACTAATTTCCCATCAGGAATAGAGAAACTTAGGAAGAAGAAGGAGAAGATTTAGCCCTAGGGACAGGGGCTGAGGTTAGATCATAACAGCTTAGCTTGAATACACTGGTTGCACAGTAGTTTCTCTTTAGGGGACACTTAGACCCCCTGGAGACGGAAATGGCAACTCACTCCAGTATCCTTGCCTGGGAAATTCCATGGAGAGAGGAGGCTGGCGAGATACAGTCAATGGGGTCACAAAGAGTCAGACATGACTTAGCAACTAAACAACAACCACAACAACCAGGTTACGCATAAAAGTTTTCACTTTTTCCCATACTCCCTTATCTCACCAGCTATGCAGGAAGTACAGAAAAGGTAGGAAAGAAGTAAAAAATAAGAACATCTAGTTAAAGAACAAGTTCTGCCCCCCTTTTATTTCATGAACTCTAACTTCTACTATTCTGTGCCATAAGTACCTTGGAAAAAAATCATACCCAGAGACTCGCTTGTCTTCAAGGCCATTACTAGACATTTCTCATTACAACTTATCTTGCATTATAAGGACTCAAGGTAGTTTGCAATAATATTTACAGACAACATGATAGCCAATTAGGGAAACAAAGTTTTTTTTCTAAACAGAACATAGAGAAAAGGTCATTCTTGTCTTCCAACTAAATGTTGTTGTCTTTATTTGATTTTGACAGAATTCATCTGCAGCTGATTACACAAAGTATAACAATGATTTCTGTATACCTGTGGAGAGATTTTTTTAAATGAGGCTTAAAAGTTTCAGTTGCTCAATATCCATGCACAGATAGCCATATAAATGAATGATAGATGGATAAATGATACACAGAGAATACATAAATGATAGAGGATATTGATGATTAGTGTCTTGATTATATAGATGACTTGAATGGATATAGATTCATTCATACAACAAGTACTTAACTGAGTATTTACTCTGTGGTAGGCACTGAATATTCAGTGGATTCCTTACAATCCAAAGAGAGAGATATTTTAAAAGTAAACACAAATTATTATACAATTGTGAATTCAGATACCTGGCTATAAAACAAAAGAACAAGACACAGTATGACAAAGAATCATTTACATTTGGGGCATAGGGAAAACGTCTCTGAGCAAGTGACATTTAAGTTGATAACTGAAAGGGAAAAAAGGAACTAGCAGATTAAGAGTCAGAAAAAAGTCCCTGATGTAGAAAAGTTTAGAGTTGCCAAAAATTTAGAGAGCTAATATGACAGGAACTTAGAATAGTGAACAACAGCATAAGATAAAGTTAGATGAAAGGTCAAACATGTGCCTTATGAACATCCAGAGATTTGTTAGACTTTCCAAAGCCCTTGTTCTAATTTTATCCCAAGTATAATGAGAAAACTTTGATGGGTTTAAACTTTGAAGACCCATACTTAAAAAGATCAGCTGGGCTGAGGGTTGTGTGGGAGAACTGACTGATTAAGAGACAAAATGGAGAAATGTAAGAACATTACTGCAAGAAATACTTATGTCTTGAATTAGATGAAAGCAGTGAAAGTGTAGAAAACAAAGGCCCATTTCCTCCTGATTCTACATGCTTGTGAGCGACAAGCTTGTGACAGCTTCTACTACCACTTCTATGCTGATGACTCCCAAATTTCTCTCCCTGGGTGCAATTTCTTTCCTAAATTCCCAACACTCACAGCACCTCTCCATATCCAATTGCTTAATGTGCATTTCCTTTCAGACAGCACAAATTCCAAGGGAATTCACCATCTTCCTCTCCAAACCTGCTGCACTTATGACTTCTCATCATTCTCCCCATTACTTGGAATCCAGACTTTGGCATCACCTTTGATGTTTCCCTTTCTCTCCATCTCCCAAGCCTAGGAGAGAGAAGCATTAAGGAGTACATGCTCTGGAGTCATAATACTGAGCCCAGTGATTGGAACAATGTTACAAGCCATTTATATGATATATAGGTGTCATCGCTATGCTTTAGACTCCTGTATGCCCTGGAAAATGTAGGAATCCTAGCTGATCATGGGACAGTCTGTCCATATCAAATAAACATAGCAACACTGAGTCAGAGAATGGATATCTGATCTTCCTTGGTTGTGAGTGGAGGAAAACTGTTTTCCTAAATTGACTACAGTTTTCTCAATGAATAGTATGCAGATTACCACAGTCCTTCTTACATTGCAAAACAGTCATAAATAGTGAACTATGGTGGCCCTGAAGGAAGATGACCTATTTTTTTGGATTAGATTTTTCAAGAAAATCTAAAACCCAACCCAACTAAAGTTAGAACTGAAGGTTCAGAAAGGACTGACATAGTCTTGGTAGTTATAAGAAAGTGAGAATAGGTGAGGTCACCAAGCAAGAGGACTTTAAGTGAGACAAGCCAGTGATTAAAGACAGTACCTGCATATAGCAGAAATGAGGAAGAACTAGAACCCTTGAAGGATTCAGAAGAGCAAAAGTCAGATAGAATGGTAATGATCTTCCCTTTGCCTCTTCCAGATCCATTCTCCACTTGTTCTGTGTGGGGAAGAGGTTTATGTATGAGCCTGTAGAGATAATATCTATGAACTCTCTTTTCCTCCTGGTTTCAGATTGATACAGCAAAAATAAAAGAGAAGAAAGAGATGTTGGAGTTTTTATCCCTCTGAAAGGTTTCCATGGACTGGACTGTCACCCTTGACTAAAGGCCACAGCTCCTTCCAGCAATAGGCCATTATTATTACACCCAGATTTTTGTACTATCCTTCCTACCTCCTGCCCCTACACTTTATAAACTGCTGCTTTATTATATGAGTGTAACTATGAAAAAAATAAAGGAAAAATTTTGGATTACATGCTTAAAAACCCAGTTGTTTGTTTTGTTGAATGTGACAAGAAGCTGTCTCCAGTGGACATCCTTATCCCCATCCTGGTTTCTTTTCAGGGGCTGATTAACTAGTGTTTGCAAGTATTTCAGCTGACTTCAAGGATACAAGCAAGGACCTAACTACATTATCTCAGGAAAGAGTTCCACTAATGTCTAAAATAATTGAAGAATGAGGAGTGGAGTGGAAGAGTGGCAAAGAATCACAAGGGAGCCAACCTTCTTTTACTATTTTGAGAGACAGGAGATTTTCAAGCTCAGCAAGCCTCCCATTCTGCAGTGAACCTAATTAAAGTAAACAGAATTTTAAAATGAACCAAAACCAATTAGGCAGCAGGAGCTAACATTCTCTTCAATTATTATATGAGGTCATATCTCACAGTTATGTGCTGAACACCTTCCTCTTTATTCACTTTATCTTCCCATCCACTTCCCTTGTCAGAGTACTCAAGAACAAAGAGATCCCAGACCATCCATGGTCTGTGCCAGCCTAAACCTGCCTAGACCATTTCTCTTGCCCTGTGCACAAACAGATGCTATCATACCAAATGGTCAACTCACAACATGGAACTGAGAGAAGCAAGGTGGCAGCTGGAAACACACACACACGAGGAGAGAGTCGTGCATTTTTAATGCTAATTTTGTGGCCAGAACTGATGCTTCTTGGCAGTTCATAAACTTACGATATGACTGCTGAGACTACTCTATATCTGAAAATGGAGAATTGCTACTATTTTCATAACAAAATGATTGGTCCCTGCCAATAATGTCATATCAATTCTAAGAAGAGTTGGGGGTTTGGAAGTGGGGGGGTAAAGGAGATTAGATACAGCAAATGAAATATAGTATAATTATTATGTAAATACCACTAAAGGAAATGTCTGGTAAAACTACAGAACAACTCAAACACAGATATCATAATGCTTGTCAGTCTAAAAGTATAGTGGAAAAACTTTTTATGTTTTTAAAAATATAGCTCATAGTACATTCAAGGGGGTACATCTGAAGATTTGGAAATCTATATAATATTTGCTGAATAATTCACATATAATAATAATGTGTATACAGCAATATTAACATGCCTCTTTCAGAATTGGAAAGATTTTGCAATAAATATAATGACATAGAAGAACTGAATGTAAAAATAAACTAAATTTAATAAATGTATATAAAATGTTTCACCTCTCAAATTCTTGTTCCTTTTTTACTTATGTCCATTCATAAAAATCTATCATGTATAAGTTCCTAAGAGTAGAATCTATATTTATCATGCAATAAAAATGAAAATGATTAAAAAGTGACCAGAAAAAAAGTTAACCACTTGGAAATTAACATTCATGCTTCTAAATAACCTTATGATCAAAGAAGAAATTAAAACTGAACATTTCTTGAAAGCATGAAAAGATGAACCCTTGACAATATTTAATTAGCCAAAGAACATTTATTGAGCACCTGCAATGGCAAAAAAGCACTTTGCCAAGCAAGTAAGGATGTGAAGGCAAATGTGAGGGACTTCTCTGGTCTATCCTCTCCAACTGAGCCATTTCAGCTTCCCTGGTGAGTCAGAGAGTAAAGAATCTGCCTGTAGTGCAAGAGACCTGGGTTTAATACCCCAGTCAGGAAGATCCCCTGGAGAAGGACATGGAACCCACTCTAGTATTCTTGACTGAGTGACTAACACTTTCACTTTCCTGGTGGTCCAGTGGCTAAGACTCCAAACTCCCAGGGAGCCTGGGTTCAATTCCTGGTCAGGAGAAACTAGATTCCACATACCACAACTAAAAGACCCTCTGTGCTGCAACAAGTATCAAAGATCCCACGTGCTGCAACTAAGACCGTGGCACAGCCAAACAAATAAATGTATTAAAAAAAAAAAATTGAGTCCTCCAAGACCATCACAGACTGTAGTGAAAATATATGCTGAGGATGATGGGAATCCACATTAATTCCAATCAGTCATAATACAGAAGGAAAAAAAGCTGCATTTGAATAAATCAGTTCTTGGGAAATGTGCTGGTCTTCATTAGATAGCAAAAGTGAAGGGAGGCAGACATTCCATGCTGCAAGAAGGTACAAAGACACAGAGGCATAAACGTGGAATGGGTGAAACATAGAAGTACAACTAACCCGTTAGAAGCTGAATCTATAATGGTAAGATTAAGGATGGCATCACCAACACAATGGTCATGGGTTTGGGTGGACTCCGAGAGCTGGTGATGGACAGGGAGGCCTGGCGTGCTGCGGTTCATGGGGTTGCAAAGAGTCGGACACGACTGACTGACTGAACTGAACTGAAAGATTAAAATAAGGTGTGGATGGCCTTAGATACTCAAGCTTCAAAGTGCAAAGCTCCTGAAGATCTGCAAATCTTAAGCAGAAGATTCTGACTCAGTAAGTGAAGGATAGGATCTGAGAGTCTGCACTTCTAACAAGCTGCCAGACCATGGCAGTAATGCTGGTGTGAACAATCTTTGATCTGCAAGGTAATAAAGGATTTAAGGGTGGAATTCATGGTGATTTAGTGTCCTTGGAGAAAGGCAATGAAATGTAGCCACTGAAAAACAATCTTTATAATCAGACAGACTAGGAGTTAAATTACACTTCGTTCACATATTAGCTGTGTAATATTTGGCAATTTATCTTTGGAGCTTTAGTTTCCTCACTTATAAAGTGAGAAAATAATTATTAACCCAGAGTATTGTTAGTATTACATGAGATAATCATTGTAAATAACTTGGGATAGTACACAGCAAAAAGTAAATACTCGATTTGTTGTAACATTACTTCCTGGAGTCTTTAACATGAGGGGGCTCCTTTCCTTTGTTGCTCTCCTTAAGCAGAAAATTGCTAATTTTTTCTTCTTTTCCTTTTTTCATTATTTTTTGTGCTGAGTCTTTCCTTCATACTGTGTAACTCCCAAAAGAACCATTTAAAAACAAAAGCTATTATGTTTACTATTTTGCTCTTGTTCAGTCACTCAGTCATGTCCAACTCTTTGTGATTTCATGGACTGCAACAAGCCAGGCATCCCTGTCCTTCATCATCACCTGGAGCTTGCTCAGACTCATGTCCATTGAGTCAGTGATGCCATCCAACCATCTCATCCTCTGACATACCCTTCTCCTGCCTTCAATATTTCCCAGCATCAGGGTCTTTTCCAATGAGTCAGCTCTTAGCATCAGGTGGCCAAAGTATTGGAGTTTCAGCTTCAGCATCAGTTCTTCCAAAGAATATTCAGGGCTGATTTCCTTTAGGATTGACTGGTTTGAGTGCCTTGCTGTCCCAGAGACTCTCAAGAGAGTTCCAAAGAATAACAAGGAGAGATAAGAAAGCCTTCCTAAGTCTGTTCTATACATCTGAGTCTCTTTTTCTGTTTTGCATATAGGGTTATCGTTACCATCTTTCTAAATTCCATATATATGGGAGAAGGCGAGGGTGGGATGTTTCAAGAGAACAGCATTGAAACATGTATATTATCTAGGGTGAAACAGATCACCAGCCCAGGTTGGGCGCATGAGACAAGTGCTCGGGCCTGGTGCACTGGGAAGACCCAGAGGGATCGGGTGGAGAGGTAGGTGGGAGGGGGGACCGGGATGGGGAATACATGTAAATCCATGGCTAATTCATTTCAATGTATGACAAAAACTACTGTAATGATGTAAAGTAATTAGCCTCCAACTAATAAAAAAGAAAAAAAAAAAAGAAAGCCTTCCTAAGATGTTTACTATATTTTCACACTATTGGCATTAAATTAGAGCTAAACTCAAAGCTTTCTTGGAGCTTTTTTAATTTTTAATTGCAGTATCACAAATAACATTGGTTTAGTTTTAGGAATACAACATAATTATCTGATATATTTACGGACTACAAAACGATTACCAATAATAAATTTAGTTAACATACATAACCACACATAGTTACAAATTGTTTCTTGTGATAAGAACTTTTAAGATCTACTCTCTAGCAACTTTCAAATATACAATACAGTATTATTAACTATAATTACCATGCTGTACATTAATCACTGACTTTTCTAAACAGTCTTCTATGTGCTCCTACTTCCACATTGCCCCCAGGAACAGACAAATAGTAGAAAGGGAAAAGCAAGGGGCAGATACATGGTTGCATGTTCAATCACTTCAGTCATGTCCAACACTGCAACCCAATGGACTCTTTGCGACCTTATGGACTTTAGCCTGCCAGACTCATCTGTCCATGGGATTCTCCAGGCAAGAATACTGGAGTGGGTTGCCATTTCCTCCTCCAGGGCATCTTCCCCACCCAGGATCGAACCCAAGTCTCCCGCATTGCAGGCGGATTATTTACTGTCTGAGCCACCAGGGAAGCCCAGGTACATGGTTAGATGTTTTTAAACGGTTAAAACCTTTAATGAAAAACAAAAAGTGTATACTGAAACACTATAAAATATTGAAAAGATTAAGAATTTACAATGCAAATTATTATTGTCCATGCCAAATGATTTCTGGAATCTTAGTTCCCTGACCAGAGATTGAACCCACATCCTCGGCAATGAACGCACAGATTCCTAACCACTGAACAACCAGGGAATCCCCTGTCATTTAATTTTCACTAAAGCACATCAATTTCAGTTCAGTTCAGTCAATAAGTCATGTCCAACTCTTTGTGACTCCATGGACTGCAGCACACCAGGCTTCCCTGTCCATCACCAAACCACAGAGCTTGCTCAAAATCATGTCCATCCAGTCAATGATAACATCCAACCATCTCATCCTTTCTCATCCCTTTCTCTTCCTGCCTTCAATCTTTCCCAGCATCAGGGTCTTTTCCAATGAGTCAGTTCTTTGCACCAGGTGGCCAAAGTATTGGAGTTTCAGCTTCAGAGTTCTTCCAATGAACATTCAGGACTAATTTCCTTTAGGATGGACTGGATTGATCTCCCTGCAGTCCAAGGGACTCTTAAGAGTCTTCTCCAACACCACAGTTCAAAAGCACCAATTCTTCGGCACTCAGCTTTCTTTATACTCCAACTCTCACATCCATTCACAACTGCTAGAAAAACCATAGCTTTGGCTATACGGACCTTTGTTGGCAAAGTAATGTCTCTGGTTTTTAATACGCTGTCCAGGTTGGTCATAGCTTTTCTTCCAAGGAGCAAGCATCTTTTAATTTCATGGCTGCAGTCACCATCTTCAGTGATTTTGAAACCCCAAAAAAATAAAGTCTCTCACTGTTTCCATTGTTTCCCCATCTATTTGCCATGAACTGATAGAACAGATGCCATGATCTTAGTTTTTTGAATGTTGAGTTTTAAGCCAGTTGTTTTCACTCTCCTGTTACACTTTCATCAAGAGGCTCTTTAATTCATCTTCACTTTCTGCCATAATGGTGGTGTCACCTGCATATCTGAAGTTATTGGTATTTCTCCCAGCAATCTTGATTCCAGCTTATGGATCAATCAGCCCGGCATTTAGCATGATATACACTTCAGAGAAGTCAAATAAGCAGGGTGAAAAAATATAGCCTGGATGTACTCCTTTTCCAATTTGAAGCCAGTCTGTTGTTCCATGTCTGGTTTTAATTGTTGCTTCTTGACCTACATAAAGGTTTCTCAGGAGGCACATAAGATGGTCTGGTATTCTCATATCTTGAAGAGATTTGCACAATTTGTTGTGATCTATACAGTCAAAGGCTTTGGCGTAGTTAATAAAGCAGATGTAGATATTTTTCTGGAACTCTCTTGTTTTTTTGATGATCCAAGAGATGTTGTCAATTTGATATCTTGTTCCCCTGTCTTTTCTAAATCCAGTTTGAACATCTGGAAGTTCACGGTTCATGTACTATTGAAGTCAAGCTTGGAGAATTTTGAGCATTACTTTGCTAGTGTGTGAGATGAGTGCAATTGTGTGGTAGTTTGAACATTCGTTGGCATTGCCTTCCTTTGAGATTAGAATGAAAACTGACCTTTTTCAGTCCTGTGGCCACTGCTGAGTTTTCCAAACTTGCTGGCATATTGAGTGTAGCACTTTCACAGCATCATCTTTTAGGATTTGAAATAGCTCAACTGGAATTCCATCACCTCCACTAGCTTTGTTTATCATGATGCTTCCTAAGGCCCACTTGATTTCATACTCCAGGATGCCTGGCTCCAAGTGAGTGATCACACCTTCATGGTTATATGGGGGCATTAAGATCTTTTTTGTATAGTTCTTCTGTATATGCTTGCCACCTGTTGCTAATATCTCTGCTTCTGCTAGGTCTGTACCATTTTTGTCCTTTATTGTGCCCAACTTTGCATGAAATATCCCTTGGAATCTCTAATTTTCTTGAAGAGATCTCTAGTCTGTCCCACTCTGTTGTTTCCCTCTATTTCTTTACACTGGTCACTAAAGCACATCAAAATGCTCTATAACTCCATTTATAGATGATAATTAACTCTATTTATGGTTATAATTATCTCTATTTATAGTTTATCAGAGTGCCTAATGAACTATGGATGGAGGTTCATGACATTGTACAGGAGACAGGGAGCAAGACCATCCTAAAGAAAAAGAAATGCAAAAAAGCAAAGTGTCTGTCTGAGGAGGCCTAACAAATAGCTGTGAAAAGAAGAGAAGCAAAAAGCAAAGGAGAAAAGGAAAGATATACTCATTTGAATGCAGAGTTCCAAAGAATAGCAAGGAGAGATAAGAAAGCCTTCCTCAGGATCAGGACAAAGAAACAGAGGAAAACAATAGAATGGGAAAGACTAGAGATCCCTTCAAGAAAATTAGTGATACCATGGGAACACTTCATGCAAAGATGGGCTCTGTAAAGGACAGAAATGGTATGGACCTAACAGAAGCAGAAGATATTAAGAGGTGGCAAGAATACATAGACAAACTATACAAAAAAGATCTTCACGATGCAGATAATCACGATGGTGTGATCACTCACCTAGAGCCAGACGTCATGGAATGCAAAGTCAAGTGGGCCTTAGGAAGCATCACAATAAACAAAGCTAGTGGGGGTGATGGAATTCCAGTTGAGCTATTTAAAATCCTGAAAGATGATGCTATGAAAGTGCTACACTCAATATGCCAGCAAATTTGGAAAACTCAGCAATGGCCACAGGACTGGAAAAGGTCAGTTTTCATTCCAATCCCAAAGAAAGGCAATGCCAAAGAATTGGCACACAATTGGCACACAAACTACCACACAATTGCACTCATCTCACACGCTAGTAAAGTAATGCTCAAAAATCTCCAAGCCAGTCATCAGCAATACATCAACCGTGAACTTCCAGATGTTCAAGCTGGTTTCAGAAAAGGCAGAGGAACCAGAGATCAAATTGCCAACATCCACTGGATCATCAAAAAAGCAAGAAATTTCCAGAAAAACATCTATTTCGACTTTATTGGCTATGCCAAAGCCTTTGACTGTGTGGATCACAATAAACTGTGGAAAATTTTGAAAGAGATGGGCATACCAGACCTCCTGACCTGCCTCTTGAGAAACCTGTATGTAGGTCAGGAAGCAACAGTTAGAACTGGACATGGAACAACTCACTGGTTTCAAATAGGAAAAGGAGTACATCAAGGCTGTATATCGTCACCTTGCTTATTTAACTTATATGCAGAGTACATCATGAGAAACGGGGGGCTGGATGAAGCACAAGCTGGAACCAAGATTGCTGGGAGAGATATCAACAATCTCAGATATGCAGATGACACCACCCTTATGGCAGAAAGTGAAGAAGAACTAAAGAACCTCTTGATGAAAGTGAAAGAGGAGAGTGGAAAAGTTAGCTTAAAACTCAACATTCAGAAAACAAAGATCATGACATCCGGTCAAATCACTTCACAGCAAATAGATGGAGAAACAG
Organism: Odocoileus virginianus; assembly: GCF_023699985.2. Taxonomy (NCBI): domain Eukaryota; kingdom Metazoa; phylum Chordata; class Mammalia; order Artiodactyla; family Cervidae; genus Odocoileus; species Odocoileus virginianus. The sequence continues at coordinate 28,327,499 of NC_069677.1, read as the reverse complement.
TGGAAACAGTGGTAAATTACTTTGCCAACAAAGGTCTGTCTAGTCAAGGATATGGTTTTTCCAGTAGTTGTATGGATGTGAGAGTTGGACTATAAAGAAAGCTGAGCGCTGAAAAATTTATGCTTTTGAACTGTGATGTTGGAAAAGACTCTTGAGAGTCCCTTGGACTGCAAGGAGATACAACCAGTCCATCCTAAAGGAAATCAGTCCTGAATAGCCATTGGAAGGACTGATGTTGAAGCTGAAACTCCAATACTTTGGCCACCTGATGCTAAGGGCTGACTCATTTGAAAAGACCCTGATGCTGAGAAAGATTGAAGGCAGGAGGAGAAGGGAAGGACAGAGGATGAGATCATTGGATGGCAATTCAATAGGCATGAGTTTGAGTAGACTCCAGCAGTTGGTGATAGACAGGGAGGCCTGCCGTGCTGCAGTCCATGGGGTCACAAAGAGTCAGACACAACTAAGCGACTGAACTGAACTGACAGATGAAAATCCCTGGGTTGGGAGGATCCCCTGGAGAAGGGCATGGCAACCTACTCCAGTATTCTTGCCTAGAGAATTCTGAACAGACCGTGGGGTCATGAAGAGTCGGACACAACTGAGCGACTAACACTTTCACTTTCACTTTTCATAGATGACAAAACTAAAGCTTCAAGAAGTTAGGTGCCTTGCCTGAGACTACACAGGTTGGAAGTACAGGGGGAGAATTCAAACAATCTAAAGTCAGATCCCACATGCTTAGTCCCTCCTCTTACTACCTCCCTAGAATCAAATGATGATGTTTGCAAAAATGAGGCAAGTCAAGCCCAAGTCAGTTTTTATGTGAAGAAGTCAGGCTTCAATCCCCGATCTTCTAACTATAATGGCTAGCAACTGAGCCACTACCTATCCCAGCTTCCTGCATTGTGTCTCCAGATAAGTGAACATTTAAGCAATCTAAAGAATAATCTGTACATTTCTCTGTTTCATTTTGTTAACAAAACCATAAACAAAGAATCAGTCATTAATTGCAAATGTATCACTTGGATACTTACTGATTCCTCCAAAGTCTTTCTTTTCCTCAGAAGTTTTGATTTCAGAAGTTTATTAATCCTTCCATCCCAAACACTGGGTCAACCTTGCTGTACCTTATCCTGAAAGTATTAGATCAGTCAGTATCTGTCAACTTTAGCAAACCAATAGATGTAGAATACTAATTTTAGAAGATGAATGTTTTTTTATTTACCTCTCAAAACAATATAAATTAGTAAAAAATCTCAATTGAAATGTGCCAAGTGGGAAAACTAAATGCAGAACTCCTGATTTGCTAAACTTCCTCCCATATTTACTGTAGTTACTTATAACAAATTGAATTTTGGATAACAATTGCTCTTATCTTCAAAGTTTAAAAACCTCTTTTATCAAAAAGCTTAAAATTGTAACTTTGGTAGAAGTAAGGGTGGGTAGACCAAAGGCATTTTAGTTAATGCCCGAATTATTTCTGAACATCTTATAACCTTCAGTTCAGTTCATCACTCAGTTGTGTCCGAGTCCTTGCGACCCCATGAACCACAGCACGCCAGGCCTCCCTGTCCATCACCAACTCCCGGAGTTTACCCAAACCCATGTCCATTGTGTCGGTGATGCCATCCAACCATCTCATCCTCTGTCGTCCCCTTCTCCTCCTGCCCTCAATCTTTCCCAGCATCAGGGTCTTTTCAAATGAGTCAGCTCTTCGCAATCAGGTGGCCAAAGTATTGGAATTTCAAGAATTAATTATTTCAGATTTTAAGGCAGCTGTGTGATTGGACACACCCAGCATTTCTTAACATATGTATTGTCTCTTTCAAGGTCTTAATTCTGTAGTCACTTGATATTTACATGGTTAATGAACCCTTTTAAGCTCAGAAATCTCAATGAGCAAAGGCCAGATCTGGAGAGAGTCTGCAAATTTCCATTCATACCAGATCAAATTTAGGAATATTACTTCCCTATGGTCTCTACACCTCTCCTCCTTACTTTTTAATTGTAATTTAATAATATTAAGTGACAAGAAATTTAAAAGGTTTAAAGCACATAAAATGTGCAAATCCCTTCAAAAGACAGGCATATAGAAGTAAATGCCAAGGGGTAGCTATAAAAACTTAAAAAGTAGTGCTGCCCATGGTGAGCTACAGTGTATATAATCAACATATTACACATCAACATGTATATAATCAACAAGAAATGTTCAAGCTTTTAAAAACACTATTCAGCAAAATGCATACATCTGCAGGCTGAATCTGACAAGCAGAAACAATGGTTTGTAATGACTAGTCATAATTCTAATCAAGAATCCAGTATTCTTGATCATTTAATAATTAGAACTTTTTTCATTATCAATATCTTTAGATACCTCTCAGTTGAAAGTTATGGTGTCCATGTGTTATTATCTCAAGTTTAAGTGTTCAGAAAGCTGGATCAAATATTAAAGATGCTAAAAGGGAGTATAAAATTTCTTTTTTTCATTGCCTTTTGGGAGTGTTACCTGTACATTGAGGGACTGAAATGTGCTTGCCTGCCCTGTGAAACCACAGATCTTCCATCATGTAACCAGATCTGATAAAAATTGCTGAGAAGCCAAGAAAAGCCAATAAGACGAGAATATCACATGCGGTACTCAGAGGAAGCTACACATAATTGCTTCATGTTTTGGTCCAGTTGTAAAGAACTTTTATTTTTTAGCTCAGACTAAGGAAATTTTGGTAGGAGGTTCTTCAGTATTGCAGATTTTAGTGAACAGTGTAGAGGTAGTAAGCTGTTTCACAGAAAACAATGTGATTCCTCTTGATTTTTTTAACTCTATCATATCCACTGTATGATTTTTTAGCCCCAGAATTAGCAATGAAATCTAGATGACTTACCCAATGTGATTTGTATTGGGCTCATAAGAGTCAAAGGCTTTAATAATTTTGATTTTGACTGTGACTATGACTAGGTGATAATTTGAAATCAGTATGACATCATTATTAATAAAACAAAATTGTTTTTGAAACAAAATTCATTTTGGCAAGACTTTTAAAAAATCTGGCTCCAGGCATAAGATACTGGCATATGTTTTTCACTAAGTTTATTGGTAATTTGTACTTATTTTGTAAAATGTCTATTCATATCTTTGTAAAAATCTTGTTTTAAATCAATTAGTTTAAGAACAATTAATTATAGTGCTGCTCATGACTTCCTTTTTAAAAAGCAAGCTATACAGAAAGATAAAACATTTTTTAAAGCCTCTTCTTCTTCCTCTAACTTCTCCTTCACTCTACATCTTTCTAGAATTTCCTATGGATTTACAAGTTTATATATGTGTATAATATAGTTTAAACAAGTTCACTTAAATTGAATTCAATAAATATGAATTCTGCAACTTGTTCTTTGTCATCTCTCAATACTTTTTGAGAGTTTTTTTTTTCTAAGTGAGCCCTTTAGAATTTTCTTTACCAATAATCTTATTAATGAACATTTAACTTATTACCTTTTTTTCTGGCTATTACAACCTATGAGAATATATGATTTGTTTTATAAATACTTTAATATCTAGTATTAACAAAAGTACAGTAGGAGAAATGTCACATATGTTAAGTGATCTCTGTTCTATCACCTATGCAAATTATTCAATTAGTTATGCTATATTCTAGACTCTAAATGATAGGCATGCCCAAGTTATACTGTAAATTGACCAAAAACTAATATTATAGTAATCAGTATGCTTGTTTATTCTCTGAATGTATTATTGACATCATCAGAAATGAGTTCAGCATGTCTTGGTTATTTTAAGCTGCAAAGGGAGATTTGCCAGTATGACAGGTATATTTAAACCTCCATGAAAACTCATGGCTATTTTTTAAACAAAAGGATTCAGAATTTCTTGTTAAGAGCAACAAAAACAATTGTTTCAGCAATTAAAATCTGGCAAACTTTTAAACAAAAGGACACAAATCTTTTTTTAGGATTTTTAAAATGTATTTATTTTTTAATTGAAGGATAATTGCTTTACAGAATTTTGTTTTCTGTCAAACCTCAACAAGAATCAGCCACAGGTATATACATATCCCCTCCCTTTTGAACCTCCCATCTTCCTCTCCATCCTACAGCTCCAGGTTGATACAGAGCCCCTGTTTGAATTTCCTGAGACATACAGCAAATTCCCGTTGACTATCTATTTTACATATGGTAATATAAGTTTCCATGTTACTCTTTCCATACATCTCACCCTCTCCTCCCCACTCCCCATGTCCATAAGTCTATTCTCTATGCCTGTTTCTCCACTGCTAGCCTGTAAATAAATTCTTCAGAACCGTTTTTCTAGATTCCATATATATGCATTAGAATATGATATTTATCTTTCTCTTTCTGACTTACTTCACTCTGTAATAGGCTCTAGGTTCAGCCACCTCATCAAAACCGACTCAAATGCATTCCTGTTTATGGCTGAGTAATATTATCCATTCTGTATATGTACCAAAGCTTCTCTGTCCATTCATCTTTTGCAGACATCTAGGTTGCTTCCATGTTCTAGCTATTGTAAATAGTCCTGCAATGAACAATGGGATACATGTGTCTTCTTCAACTTTGATTTCCTCAGAGTATATGTCTAGGAGTGAGATTGCTAGGTCACATGGTGGTTTTATTCCTTCTTTTTAAAGAATCTTCATACCATCTTCCATAGTGGCTATATCAATTTACATTCCCACCAACAGTGCAAGAGCATTCCCTTTTCTCCACACCCTCTCCAGCATTCATTGTTTGTAGACTTTTTGATGATGGCCATTCTGATCAGTGTGAGGTGATATCTCATTGTAGTTTTGATTTGCATTTCTCTAATAATGAGCCATGTTGAGCATCTTTTCATTGTTTGTTAGCCATCTGTATATCTTCTTTGGAGAAATGTCTGCTTAGGTCTTTTTGCCACTTTTTGATTGGGTTGTTTGTTTTCTGGCATTGAGTTGTATGAGCTGCTTGTATATTTTGGAAATTAAATCTTTACCAGTTGGTTCATTTGCTATTATTTTCTCCCATTCTGAGCGGTGTCTTTTCACCTTGCTTATAGTTTCCTTTGCTGTGCAAAAGTTTTTAAGTTTAATCAGGTCCCACTTGTTTACTTTTGTTTTTATTTCTGTTACTCTGGGAGGTGGGTCATAGAGAATCTTGCTTTGATTTATGTCATCAAGTGTTCTGCCTATATTTTCCTCTAAGAGTTTTATAGGTTCTGGTCTTATATTTTGTTTTTTAATCCATTTTAAGTTTATCCTTGCATATGATGTTAAGAAGTGTCTAATTTCATTCTTCTACACGTAGCTGTCCAGTTTTCCCAGCACCATTTATTGAAGAGGCTGTCTCTGCCCCATTGTATATTCTTGCCTCTTTTGTCAAAAATAAGGTATCCACAGGTGCATGGGTTTATTTCTGGGCTCTCTATCTTGTTTCAGTTCAGTTCAGTCGCTCGGTCATGTCCAACTCTGTGACACCAGGGGCTTCATGCCAGGCTCCCCTGTCCATCACCAAATCCCAGAGTTTACTCAAACTCATGTCCATTGAGTCAGTGATGCCATCCAACCATCTCATCCTCTGTCATCCCCTTCTCCTCCCACCTTCAATCTTTCCCAGGATCAGGGTCTTTTCAAATGAGTCAGCTCTTTGCATTAGGTGGTCAAAGTATTGGAGCTTCAGCTTCAGCATCAGTCCTTCCAATGAATATTCAGGGCTGATTTCCTTTAGGATGGACTGGTTGGATCTCCTTGCAGTCCAAGGGACTCTCAAGAGTCTTCTCCAACACCACAGTTGAAAAGCATCAATTCTTCGGTGCTCAGCTCTCTTTATACTCCAACTCTCACATCCATACATGACTACTGGAAAAACCATAGCCTTGACTAGATGGACCTTTGTTGGCAAAGTAATGTCTCTGCTTTTTAATATGCTGTCTAGGTTGGTCATCGCTTTTCTCCCAATGAGCAGGCATCTTTTAATTTCATGGCTGCAGCCACCGTTGGCAGTAATCTTGTTCCATTGGTCTATATTTCTGTTTCTGTGCCAGTACCATACTGCCTTGATGACTGTAGCTTTGTAGTATAAACTGAAGATACGAAGGTTGATTCCTTTAGCTCCATTCTTCTTTCTCAAGACTGCTTTGGCTATTCAGGGTCTTTTGTGTTTCCATATGAATTGTGGAATTTTTTGTTCTAGTTCAGTGAAAAATGCCATTGGTAATTTGTTAGGGATTGTATTGAATCTGTAGATTGTGTTTGGTAGTATAGTTATTTTCACAATTTTGATTCTTCCTACCTAGGAACATGGAATATCTCTCCATCTGTTTATGTCCTTTTTTATTTCTTTCATCGGCATCTTATAATTTTCTGTGTACAGTTCTTTTGTCTCCTTAGGTAAGTTTATTCCTAGATGTTTTATTCTTTTTGCTGCAATGGTGAATGGGATTGATTCCTTAATTTCTCTTTCTGATTTTTCATTGTTATTATATAGAAATACAAGTGACTTCTGTGTATTGATTTTGTATCCTTCAACTTTGTTAAATTCATTGATTAGCACTAGTAATTTTCTGATATTATCTTTAGGGTTTTCTGTGTTCAGTATCATGTCATCTGCAGACAGTGAGAGCTTTACTTCTTTTCTGACTTGGATTCCTTTTATTTCTTTTTCTTTTCTGATTGCTGTAGCTAGGACTTCCAGAACTATGTTGGTTAATAGGGTGAAAAGGGACACCCCTGTCTTGTTCCTTATCTTAGGGGGAATGCTTTCAGTTTTTCACCATTGACAATAATTGTAGGCTTATCATATATGGCCTTTACTATGTTGAGGTAGGTTCCTTGTATGCCCATTTTTTAAAGAGTTTTAATCATAAATGTGTGCTGAATTTTGTCAAAGGCTTTTTCTGTATCTATTGAGATTATCATATGGTTTTTATCTTTTGATTTGTTAATATGGTGTATCACATTGATTGATTTGCATATATTGAAGAATCCTTGCATCCCTGGGATAAAGCCCACTTGGTCATGGTATATGAGCTTTTTGATGTGTTGCTGAATTCTGTTTCCTAAAATTTTGTTGCGGGTTTTTGCATCTATGTTCATCAATGATATGGGCCTGTAGTTTACTTTTTTGGGTTGTCTTTGGTTTTGGGTAATGGTGGCCTCATAGAATGAGTTTGGAAGTGTTCCTTCCTCTGGAATTTTTTGAAAGAGTTTTAGAAAGATAGGCATTAGCTCTTCTGTAAAAGTTTGATAGAATTCTCCTGTGAAGCCATCTGGTCTTGAGCTTTTGTATTTTGGCAGATTTTTGATCACAGCTTCAATTTCAGTGCTTGTAATTGGGTTGTTCATAATTTTTCCTTCTTCCTGGTTCAGTCTTGGAAGATTGAACTTTTCTAAGAATCTATCCATTTCTTTCAGGTTATCCATTTTATTGCCATATAATTGTTCATAATAATGTCTTATAATCCTTTGTATTTTTGCATTGTCTGTTGTAACCTCTCCTTTTTAATTTCTAATTTTGTTTGCTTTGATTCTTTCTTTTTTTCTTGATAAGCCTGGCTAAAGTTTTGTCAATTTTGTTCTCAAGAACCAGCTTTTAGTTTTATTAATCTTTACCGTTGTTTCTTTCATTTCTTTTTCATTTATTTCTGCTCAGATATTTATGACTTCTTTCCTTCAATTAACTTTGGGGTTTTTTGTTCTTCCTTTTCCAGTTCTTTTGGGTATAAGGTTAGGTTTTCTATTCGATGTTTTCCTTGTCTCTTGATGTAACACTGTATTGCTATAAACTTCCCTCTTGGAACTGCTTTTGCTGCATCCCATAGGTTTTGAGTTGTTGTGTTTTGTCATTTGTTTCTAGAAATTTTTTTGATTTCCCTTTTGATTTCTTCAGTAACCTGTTGGTTATTTAGAAACGTATTGTTTAATCTCAATGTGTTTGTGATTTTTACAGTTTTTTTCCCTGTAATTGATATCTAGTCTCATAGTGCTGTGGTTGGAAAAGATGCTTGATATGGTTTCAATTTTCTTAAGTTTACTGAGGTTTTATTTGTGACCCAAGATGTGGTCTATCCTGGAGAACGTTCCATGTGCACTTGAGAAGAAAGTGTATTCTTCTGCATTTGGATGGAATGTCCTGAAGATATCAGTGAGATCCATCTTATCTGATGTATCATTTAAGGCTCATGTTTTGTTATTAATTTTATGTTTTGATGATCTGACCATTGGTGTGAGTGGGGAGCGAAAGTCTCCTACTATTATTGTGTTACTGTAAATTTCTCCTTTATGTCTGTTAGTGTTTATCTTATGTATTGAGGTACTCCTATGTTGGGTGCATAGATATTTACAATTGTTATGTCTTCCTCTGAATTGATTCCTTGATCATTATGTAGTTTCCTTCCTTATCTCCTATAATCTTCTTTAAGGTCTATTTTGTCTGATATGAGGATTGCTACTCCAGCTTTCTTTTCCTTCCCATTTAATGGAATATATTTTTCCACTCTCTCCCTTTCAGTCTATACATGTCTTTATGTCTGAGGTGAGTTTCTTATAGACAGCATGTACATGGGTATTGTTTTTTTATCCATTCAGCCAGTCTGTGTCTTTTGGTTGGAGCATTTAATCCATTTAGTTCAGTTCAGTTCAGTCACTCAGTCATGTCGGACTCTGCAACACCTGGACCAGAGCACACCAGGCCTCCCTGTCCATCACCAATTCCCAGAGCTTTGTTGGTAAAGTAATGTCTCTGCTTTTAAATATGCTGTCTAGGTTGGTCATAACTTTTCTCCCAAGGAGTAAGCATCTTTTAATTTCATGGCTGCAGTCAACATCTGCAGTGATTCTGGAGGCCAAAAAAATAAAGTCCCTCACTGTTTCCACTGTTTCCCCATCTATTTGCCAAGAAATGATGGGACCAGATGCCATGATCTTAGTTTTCTGACTGTTGAACTTTAAGCCAGCTTTTCCACTCTCCTCTTTCTTTTTCATCAAGAGGCTCTTTAGTTCTTCTTTTCTTTCTGCCATAAGGGTGGTGTCATCTGCATATCTGAGGTTTTGATATTTCTCCTGGCAATCTTGGTTCCAGCTTGTGCTTCTTCCAGCCCCCCATTTCTCATGATGTACTCTGCATATAAGTTAAACAAACAGGGTGACAATATACAGTCTTGATGTACTCCTTGTCCTATTTGGAAAAAGTCTGTTGTTCGATGTCCAGTTCTAACTGTTGCTTCCTGACCTGTATACAGGTTTCTCAAGAGGCTGGTCAGGGGGTCTGGTATTCCCATCTCTTTCAGAATTTTCCATAATTTATTGTGATCCACACAGTCAAAGGCTTTGGCATAGTCAATAAAGCAGAAATAGATGTTTTTCTGGAACTCTCTTGCTTTTTCAATGATCCAGTGGATGTTGGCAATTTGATCTCTGGTTCCTCTGCCTTTTCTAAAACCAGCAAGAACATCTGGAAGCTCCCAGTTCACGTACTGCTGAAGCCTGGCTTGGAGAATTTTGAGCATTACTGTACTAGTGTGTGAGATGAGTGCAATTGTGTGGTAGTTTGAGCATTCTTTGGCATTGCCTTTCTTTGGGATTGGAATGAAAACTGACCTTTTCCAGTCTTTGGCCACTGCTGAGTTTTCCAAATTTGATAGCATATTGTGTGCAGGTCTTCAACAGCATCATCTTTTAGGATTTTAAATAGCTCAACTGGAACTCCATCACCTCCACTAGTTTTGCTCATAGTGATGCTTCCTAAGGCCCACTTGACTTCACATTCCAGGATGTCTGGCTCTAGGTGAGTAATTATATCATCATGATTATCTGGGTTGTGAAGATATTTTTAGTATAGTTCTTCTGTGTATTGTTGCCACTTCTTCTTAATATCTTCTGCTTCTGTTAGGTCCATAGCATTTCTTTCCTTTAGGATGCTCATCTTTGCATAAAATGTTCCCTTGGTATCTCTAAGTTTCTTGAAGAGATCGCTAGTCTTTCCCATTCTATGTTTTCCTCTATTTTTGCACTGATCACCGAGGAAGGCTTTCTTGTCTCTCCTTGCTATTCTTTGGAACTCTGCATTCAGATGGGTATATCTTTCATTTTCTCCTTTACTTTTCACTTCCCTTCTTTTCTTAGCTATTTCTAAGGCATCCTCTGACTGACATTTTGCTTTTTTGCATTTCTTTCATTGGGGATGGTCTTGATCACTACCTCCAGTACAATGTCATGAACCTTCATTAGATCTGTCTATCAGATCTAATCCATTGAATCTATTTCTCACTTCCACTGTAATACAGTAAGGGCTTTGATTTAGGTCATACCTGAATGGTCAAGTGGTTTTCCCTACTTTCTTCAATTTCAGTCTGAATTTTACAATAAGGAGTTCATGATCTGAGCCACAGTCAGCTCCCATTCTTGTTTTTCTGACTGTATAGAGTTTCTCCATCTTTGACTGAAAAAAATACAATCAATCAATACTGAATTCAGTATTGACCATCTGGTGATGTCCATGTGTAGAGTCTTCTCTTGTGCTGTTGGAAGAGGGTATTTACTACGACTAGTGCATTCTCTTGGCAAAACTCTAGTAGCCTTTGCCCTGCTTCATTCAGTACTCCAAGGCCAAATTTTCCTGTTACTCCAGGTGTTTCTTGACTTCCTACTTTTGCATTCCAGTCCCCTATGATTAAAAGGACATTTTTGGGGGGTGTTAATTCTAGAAGGTCTTGTAGGTCTTCAAAGAACCGTTCAACTTCAGCTTCTTCTGCGTTATTGGTTGGGGCATATTGAGTGCATCACTTTCACAGCATCATCTTTTAGGATTTTAAATAGCTCAACTGGAATTCCATCACCTCCACTAGCTTTGTTTGTTGTGATGCTTCCTAAGGCCCATTTGACTTCACATTGCAGGATGTCTGGCTCTAGGTGAGTGATCACACCATCGTGATTATCTGGGTCTGAAGATCTTTTTTGTACAGTTTTTCTGTGTATTCTTGCCACCTCTTCTTAATATCTTCTGCTTCTGTTAGGTCCCTACCATTTCTGTCCTTTATTGAGCCCATCTTTGGTTCCTTTGGTATCTCTAATTTTCTTGAAGAGATCTCTAGTCTTTCCCATTCTGTTGTTTTCCTCTATTTCTTTGCATTGATCGCTGAGGAAGTCTTTCTTATCTCTCCTTGCTATTCTTTGGAACTCTGCATTCAAATGGGTATATCTTTCCTTTTCTCCTTTGCTTTTCACTTCCCTTCTTTTCACAGCTATTTGTAAGGCCTCCTCAGACAGCCATTTGCTGATATTTAGTATAAGTATTAATGCTATTTATTAATAGTAATAATATTTAGTATAAGCTTACCTATCTACTAATTCAAGAAGACTAAATTAGGTGATCCATCCTAAAATTTATTATTTGGATATAGCTTTCAAAGCATTTATAATATAAATTTTATTTCAATACTACCACATTCAACAAGTTTTTAATGAGCATCTTCTATATTCCAATGTTCTGAGAGCCTGGTATGCATCAATGAACAGACCAGATGTTCTTGTCTGGACCAGAACAGTCCTTTATAGGACTTACATTTTAGCTTACATCTTGTGAGATAAATATTATTTACATTTTACATAGGATGCCATATACAGTCAGATACAGACAATTGCCCTAGATAAGTTGGTAGGAAGCAGAGTTAGAATTCAGACTCAGGGCTTCTGATTCATGGATTATGCTCTTTCCATGCTAAATAGGGAAACAATTACAAGAAAAATAGAAGCTGATTCTAACTCCAATGGCTATTAAATAATGTTGTCATATGCTCTTATTTGTGGTCTTTGATTATGCTAATCATTTTTTAAAAGAAATTAAAACCCTAATGGCACTAAATAAGGAATAGGTCTTATGAAACAGATGGCTTAGCAGATGGTAGATTGCTCCTTTTCTTCTTGGCACCTCCTGCTGAAATAATGTAATATGCAGGATGGTTAGGTATGTTTGACTTCTTGGGTCTTAACTAGTAGATATTTCTGGAACAGATGCTGTTTCCTTATCCTGAGTTCAACAAATTCACAAGTCCAATCTGCAGCATTTCCCTTTCTGCCACTTTTGTGATATTGTGTCCAGTTTTATCATCTCTAATTAAAATATTTTACATTGAAAAATGGCCTAAAATGAGTCAGAAGTTTCAGGACAAGTAACAGCTAAGAAATAATTTTAAGTCATTAAATACTCCCAATAAGATAAATGGCAATCATAACCTTTGGACAAGTCAATATTTCATTAATTATGTCCTCAAAGCAATAGAATTTATTAGGCAACAACAATGTACAGGCCACTGGAATGGGTACTGTGGGAGACAGAAGGATGATGAGATGTGATCTTGGTCTACAAGGATTTTACAGTATAGGAGGGACTTAAATAAACATACAGATCATTACAATGCAAGTCAAAAGTATGGTAACTTATATGAGGGTTGTTCAAAGAATGAGTCTGGGAATTCAGAGGAAGGAGAACTCACTTATCTTTGGTTGGACTATGAAATGCTAGAGCAAGGTAAAGTGAGGGTGAAAGAACTTGATAAGGTCAGACTTTGTAAGCTTATGAGGGTTTCTGCAACTAGAAATAATAGAGAGGGCTTTCCAGATAGCAAGGGCTTAACTGTGGAGGTAGGAATGTTCATAGAAAAGTGATCACCTTTGACTAGAGATATAATGAATGAACTGAACTGTGGTGGCCTTGCAAATCAAGGCAAAGCATCTGAATATAGAACAGGTTGCAAGAGGGAATTATTGAAAGCTTTTCTGCAAGAAGATGGCGTAATCCATGCTTCATTTTAGCAAGATTAATTTCTCAGGAGTTGGGCTGGATTACATGAGCGAGAAACAGAAGGCAGTAAGACCAATTAGATGGTCCTTATTATAGTCCAGAGAAGAGGTAATGAGGGTCTGAAGTAGATCTGGTACTTATTAGAGGAAGAAGGCAATCAATAGGAGAGATACTGAGGAAGTATTCACTATAATTTCCTCATTAAAAGGGAAACAATCTGCACCTTTGTAATAACTGCAAACTAAGACTTGATAAAGGCTTCAAGGACATTAACAAAATCATTAACTAAAATAGGAACCCTAGGGTTGTTTAATTTCTTTCCTCTAACTTAATAAATTTCTAAAGAAATTTATAAACATATATAAATATATAGCGTATCTTAAGCATTGATTCATTATTTAAGTCAAGCTAAAACATAGAAACATAAAACAGAATTCAAAATTAACTGTAAAAGATTTCATATGATGTAATGTAAGATGTCCTTTAATTCTTCACTGTGATAATATGAGCATACAGTATCACAGAAAGCAGGTGGTATTATGTATTGATAAATTTTCTTCTAAATCAATTTCTAACCAACAGAATTAATAAAAAATACATTAAAGATAAACTATCTTATAATACATCTCAAGTGTTTTTTAAAAAGCAAATCTCTATCTTTTAGAATGAAGTCTCTAAGTAAAAGCATATACATAAATAAAAATTACACATGGAATGATACATAATAGAAAGAAGAAAGAATTCTTTCTTCAGAGTTCTGAAAACAACACCATGGAATGGATCCAGGCCAAGTTCCCCTGGACCACACATAAAGGTGGAGAGTGGTCAGCTGTGGACTAGTCCAATAAACGGACTAAATTTGGCTCTTATGCTACTAAATCATGTTCCAGTCAGTCCATCCTAAAACTTCCAGTCTATCACAGAGAAGGAACTGCTTTTACAACTTTAAATTTCAACCACCAGAAATAATGTTATTTCATACCTTAAGCTCTAGCCAAATACAACTATTCATTCTTCAGAAACCCTTCTAAATTTCCCATATAGTTCTTCTCACATCTTCATTGCAAGTTATCTTTCCCAACCCTCAGCCCCCAAGGCACTCTGTTTGAGCTATGGTTTCAGGTCTGCCATTTTCTAACTTTAAAATATTATTTAAGTATAGGTTATCTTCCCAATCAAATTGTAAGTTTCCCAAAGACAGAGTCAAAGTCTCATTTTCACAGCCTCATGGTACCCAACACTGAGTTCTTACCACAAAAATTACACAACAATTGCTCAAAAAGAAACATCTAAGCCTCCACTTCACAAAGCACTCTGTTGGTTCCTTCAAAAATTAAGAAAAATAAATAACGTGAAGATTCTTTAAAACTCATCAACCTTGTTATGGAAATTTGGATGAAACCTGGACCTCAGTGTCAATTATGATCACCCAGATCTATCTCTTAAGGATATATAAGAAAGCCTTCCTCAGTGATCAATGCAAAAGAAATAGAGGAAAACAATAGAATGGGAAAGACTAAAGATCTCTTCAAGAAAATTAGAGATACCAAGGGAACATTTCATGCAAAGATGGGCTCAATAAAGGACAGAAGTGGTATGGACCTGACAGAAGCAGAAGATATTAAGAAGAGGTGGCAAGAATACACAGAAGAACTGTACAAAAAAGATCTTCACGACCCAGATAATCACAATGATGTGAATCACTCACCTAGAGCCAGACATCCTAGAATGTGAAGTCAACTGGGCCTTAGAAAGCATCACTATGAACAAAACTAGTGGAGGTGATGGAGTTCCAGTTGAGCTATTTAAAATCCTAAAAGATGATGCTATGAAAGTGCTACACTCAATATGTCAGCAATTTGGAAAACTCAGCAGTGGCCACAGACTGGAAAAGTCAGTTTTCATTTCAATCCCAAAGAAAGGCAATGCCAAAGAATGCTCAAACTACCACACAATTGCACTCATCTTACATGCTAGTAAAGTAATGCTCAAAATTCTCCAAGTCAGGCTTCAGCAATACGTGAACCGAGAAATTTCCAGATGTTCAAGCTGGTTTTAGAAAAGGGAGAGGAAAAAAAAAAAAGAAAAGGCAGAGGAACCAGAGATCAAATTGCCAACATCCGCTGGATCATCGAAAAAGCAAGAGAGTTCCAGAAAAACATCTATTTCTGCTTTATTGACTATGCCAAAGCCTTTGATTTTGTGGATCACAATAAAATGTGGAAAATACTGAAAGAGATGGGAATACCAGACCCCCTGACCAGCCTCTTGAGAAACCTGTATGCAGGTCAGGAAGCAACAGTTAGAACTGGACATGGAACAACAGACTGGTTTCAAATAGGAAAAGGAGTACGTCAAGGCTATATATTGTCACCCTGTTTATTTAACTTATATGCAGAGTACATCATGAGAAATGCTGGGCTGGATGAAGCACAAGCTGGAATCAAGACTGCCAGGACAAATATCAATAACCTCAGATATGCAGATGACACCACCCTTATGGCAGAAAGTGAAGAACTAAAGAGCCTCTTGATGAAAATGAAAGAGAAGAGTGAAAAAGCTGGCTTAAAGTTCAACATTCAGAAAACTAAGATCATGGCATCTGGTCCCATCACTTCACGGCAAATAGATGGAGAAACAGTGGAAACAGTGTCAGACTTTATTTTGGGGGCTCCAAAATCACTGCAGATGGTAATTGCAGCCATGAAATTAAAAGACGCTTACTCCTTGGAAGGAAAGTTATGACCAACCTAGACAGCATATTAAAAAGTTGAGATATTACATCTTGGTTTTTCTTTTAACCTGTCTTTCTCTGCCTTTATCACAATAACCTTTTCCTTTTACAAGGGTTTCTGTCCTCATGGGGAGCAAGCATTATATTTTGAACTATAAATGGAAAAATAATGTTATTATATTGTATTATGGACCTTCTGCTGAAATTGCTATTTTTCAGGAATTGAACATATGCTGGGATTCTTTCTGTCTCTTCACAGTGGCTGTTGTATTAATCCTGGCAAAGTGCTACAGGCTTCCATTTACTCATTTTAATCTGTTTGTGTAACATTTTGTAGTTAGTGTCTAAAGCCTAGCCTAGTGACTAGAGTGTAATTGCACTGAAATTGCCAGACAGTGTGAGTGATAGATGAACTGCCACCATTTAGTTTCCTACGGACTCTGATCCAAGGCCTTTAGTTTGTTTGCCAGTTCCTCTCTCACTCATGCCTTTGACCACACTAAAGGCTAATAACAGAGGAGCATACCAAGTCCTCTTTACATGAAAAATTAAGTGTGCACAGGTGACATGATATTAAGACAATAAAATGAAAATTAGAAATACAAAAAAATTTAAGTTCAGCTAAGGCAGAGAGGTTACCCAATCCAGCATCTGTTTTCCCTCACAGCTGATTACATATTTAAGGTTTAGGAAATGTCTTTCAAAACTTGAATCACTGATAGTCTCCATCTTTCAACTCAAAGAGCTGTAGAGGAATTACCCAGTCCCATTTGGAACATTAGCTGAAGGTTCAAATTATCTGCCATATTCATACACAACTTTGTGATTTCTATGGGACATCTCTCTACATTGATGAAATGTTTCAACTATGTATACATTTTACTCAAAACTTTCCCATGAAAGGCATCAGAGTAGGCATAGTCCTCACTTTAAAGTTGAAGAAATGATGAAACAAAGCATTAAGTAAGTCATAATAGACCCTAACACAGGTAAATAACAATAGTGCTAAACAGCTAGGTAGGGCTGTTCTCACTTGCTGAACTACCTTTCTTTTTACTTAAAACGTTGAAGAAGGTTTTACCTTCTTTTGTAACTCATATTTTGACTATTGTAAAAAGTATATCGGTGTAGAATATCTACAGTTGTTAAGAACATGGCCTCTGAAATTAGACTACCTAGGTAAAATCCCAGCCCAGCCTTGGGAGCTTAGGTAACTGACTTATGTTTCTTTGCCTTGGTTTCCCTTCTGTCAAATTAGAATAACAATCTATTTACTTGTAACCTTGTTATGAAGAGTTAATACATATTTGTTGTTGTTTTTCAGTCTCTCAGTCTTGTCCAACTCTTTGTGACCCCATGGACTGCAACACACCAGGTTTCCCTGTCCTTCATCATCCCCCAGAGTTGTTAACATACATAAGATTCATGTAAGAGATGTATCTAAAGTCTTTAAACAGTGCCTGACACATAGTACACTTATTTTTTCTAAGAGAGCTAATTTTGCATGAGGCAATTCACTTAAGTAAGTTGATACTTAAGTAAGTTGATATGACTTAAATATAAGTGATATCATGAAGTGAAACTGAAATTAGTTGTTCAGTCATGTTTGACTCTTTGCAAACCCATGGACTGTAGCCCACCAGGCCTCTATGTCCATGGAATTCTCCAGGCAAGAACAGTGGAGTGGGTTACCATTCCCTTCTCCAGGCAATCTTCCTGACCCAGGGATCAAACCTGGGTCTCTTGCTTTGCAGGCTGATTCTTTACCATCTGAGCCACCAGGTGGCTCAGATATCCAAGTGATATCATAGGTTATATGATTTGGTAATATCTGGCCCTCACTGAATTTCTAGCCAGTTTTCAGAAACTGGATTTCTTATTATAAGGGAAATGAAGAGGATTCAGGCTTTTGATAATCTAAGCCATGCCTATGTAGCCAGGTATCTGAGTTCACAATGCTTCTGAGTTTTAAATAAAATCAGGAAGACTACCCTTTACTCTAAGTGTGAAGTCTAATGACTTCTGCTAATTTTCACTGATGGTTCCAAATCTCTGATTTTTGTCTTGGTTCCTGTAGTTATTCTCTCTTTTTCTGCTCTATTCATCAAAATGAATGTGGGATTCAGCCTGATTTCCTTGATTACTACTCCAAACTACTCACCCAATATACATTTCTGTTGTAGCCTGGATGAAGGTGTGAGCTCACACTGGTGTGTTCAATACCTTCTTCTGTTCAGTGAGCCATGTCCCCTGGAATTGTGTACTAAGGGGTTTACATATTTCTTTAGACTGGAATGTTAGTCACATGTAGTCTTGGGCATTATTAACCACCCCAGAGCCTGCAGCCTCCTGTTAAGTGGTTTGGCAGACCCTCACCCCAACACAGACACCTTTATCCTTGAGGGCATCACCTTCCACCTGACAAGCAGTTTATGAAAGTATTTTTCAATACAAGGTAATCCCCTTCACAAGAGGAATACAGCTATCAGTTAACACAATATTATTTTCTCTAGTACATTTATATAATGTGTTTTTATCACCACAAAATATGGATTCAAATACCTTCTAATGTTTTTCACAAATATTTATTGAGCTCTGGTTAGTAGTTTTAAAGAAATTCAGGGAAGTCAGTTTAGCCCTTTTTAGCCAGTATAAGTACTGTGTAAAAAGGGATGAATTATATGAGACATCTATGAACAAAGCTAGTGGAGGTGATGGAATTCCAGTTGAGCTATTTAAAATCCTATAAGATGATGTTGTAAAAGTTCTACACTCAATATGTCAACAATTTGGAAAAGTCAACAGTGGCCACAGGACTGGAAAAGGTCAGTTTTCATTCCAATCCCAAAGAAAGGCAATGCCAAAGAATGCTCAAACTACCACACAATTGCACTCATCTCACACACTAGTAAAGTAATGCTTAAAATTCTCCAAGCCAGGCTTCAGCAGTACGTGAACTGGGAGCTTCCGGATGTTCATGCTGGTTTTAGAAAAGGCAGAGGAACCAGAGATCAAATTGCCAACATCCACTGGATCATCGAAAAAGCAAGAGAGTTCCAGAAAAACGTCTATTTCTGCTTTATTGGCTATGCCAAAGCCTTTGACTGTGTGGGTCACAATAAGCTATGGAAAATACTGAAAGAGATAGGAATACCAGACCACCTGACCTGCCTCTTGAGAAACCTGTATGCAGGTCAGGAAGCAACAGTTAGAACTGGACATGGAACAACAGACTGGTTCCAAATAGGAAAAGGAGTACATCAAGGCTGTATATTGTCACCCCTCTTATTTAACTTATATGCAGAGTACATCATGAAAAACACTGGGCTGGAGGAAGCACAAGTGGAATCAAGATTGCTGGGAGAAATATCAATAACCTCAGATATTCAGATGACATCACCCTTATATGGCAGAAAGTGAAGAAGAACTAAAGAGGCTCTTGATGAAAGTGAAGGAGGAGAGTGAAAAAGTTGGCTTAAAGCTCCACATTCAGAAAACTAAGATCATGGCATCTGGTCCCATCACTTCATGGCAAATAGATGGGGAAACATTGGAAACAGTGGCTGACTTTATTTTGGGGGGCTCCAAAATCACTGCAGATGGTGATTGCAGCCATGAAATTAAAAGATGCTTACTCCTTGGAAGGAAAGTTATGACCAACCTAGACAGCATATTAAAAAGCAGAGATGGATGTTTTGAGAGAACAGCATTGAAATTTGTATATTATCAGGGGTGAAACAGATCACCAGCCCAGGTTGAATGCATGAGACAAGTGTTCAGGGCTGGTACACTGGGAAGACCCAGAGGGATGGGGTGGGGAGGGAGGTGGGAGAGGGGATCTGGATGGGGAAATACATGTAAATCCATGGCTGATTCATGTCAATGTATGGCAAAAACCACTATAATATTGTAAAGTAATTAGCCTCCAACTAATAAAAATAAATGGGGAAAAAAAAAGCAGAGACACTTTATCAACAAAGGTCCATCTAGTCAAGGCTATGCTTTTTCCAGTGGTCATGTATGGATGTGAGAGTTGGACTATAAAGAAAGCTGAGTGCCAAAGAATTGATGCTTTTGAACTGTGGTGTTGGAGAAGACTCTTGAGAGTCCCTTGGACTGCAAGGAGATCCAACCAGTCCATCCTAAAGGAGATCAGTCCTGAGTGTTCATTGGAAGGACTGATGTTGAAGCTGAAACTCCAATATTTTGGCCACCTGATGCGAACAGCTGACTCATTGGAAAAGACCCTGATGCTGGGAAAGATTGAGGACAGGAGGAGAAGGGGATGACAGAGGATGAGATGGTTGGATGGCATCACCGACTCAATAGACATGGGTTTGGGTGAATTCCGGGAGTTGGTGATGGACAGGGAGGCCTGGCGTGCTGCAGTTCATGGGGTCGCAAAGAGCCAGAAATGACTGAGCTACTGAACTGAACTGAACAATTTGAAGTGCTACGAGCATTCAGATACAGATTAACCCTATTTGAGTAGGTCCAGGGAAATGTTTTCAAGAGTTACTAATTCTGTATTCAATTTTGAACTGACTGGTTGTAGATCTGTGAAACCAAACAGACTATTTAGGAATATAAGGAAAATTACTTACCAGGTGAGACAGAATGATCTCAATTTATTTCCAAGGCAAACCATTTAATATTCCATTAATCCAAGTCTACGCCCCAACTGCTAATGCCAAAGAAGGTAAAGTTGTATGGTTCAAGAAGAACTACAAGAACTTCCACAATTAAAACCAAAAAAGGATGTCCTGTTCATATAGGAGACTGGAATAAAAAAGTAGGAAGTCAAGAGATATCTGGAATAACAGGTAAGTTTAGCCTTGGAGTATAAAATGAAGTGGGGCAAAGGCTAACAGAGTTTGGCCAATAGAATGCACCAGACATAGCAAATACCCTCTTTCAACAACATAGAGATGACTCTATGCATGGACATCACCAGATGGCCAATACCAAAATCATATTGATTATATTCTTTGTAGCTGAAGATGGAGAAGCTCTAGATAGTCAGCAAAAATAAGACCAGGAATAGACTATGGCACAGATCATAAACTCCTTATTGCCAAATTCAGACTCAAACTGAAGAAAGTAGGGAAAACCACTAGGCCATTAAGGTATGATCTAAATCAAATACCTTACAATTATACAGTGGAATGACAAATAGATTCAGGGGATTAAATCTGATAGAGTGCCTGAAGAACTATGGGTGGAGGTTTGTAACATTGTACAGGAGGCCATGATCAAAACAATCTGCAAAAAAAAAGAAATGCAAAAAGAAAAATGGTTGTCTGAGGAGGCCTTACAATTAGCTGAGAAAAAAAGAGAAGTGAAAGCAAAGGAGAAAAGGAAAGATATGTTCATCTGAATGCAGAGATCCAAAGAATAGCAAGGAGAGATAAGAAAGTCTTGTTCAGTGATCAATGCAAAGAAATAGGGGAAAACCATAGAATGGGAAAGACTAGAGATCTCTTCAAGAAAATTAGAGATACCAAGGGTACATTTCATGCAAAGACTGGCACAAAAAAGGACAGAAATAATAAGGACCTAACAGAAGCAGAAGTTAAGAAGAGGTGGCAAATATACACAGAAGAACTATACAAAAAAGTTCTTAATGACCCAAATAACCACAATGGTGTAATCACGTACCTATAGCCAGATATCCTGGGGTAGGAAGTCAAGGGGGCCTTAGGAAGCATCACTACAAACAAACCTAGTGGACGTGACAGAATTCTAGTTGAGCTATTTCAAATCATAAAAGATGATGCTGTTAAGGTACTGCACACAATATGCCAGCAAATATTGAAAACTCAGCAGTGACCACAGGTCTGAAAAAGGTCAATTTTTATTCTTAATCCCAAAGAAAGGCAATTCCAAAGAATCTTCAAACTATCACACAATTGCACTCATTTCACATGCTAGCAAGGTAATACCAAAAATCCTTCAAGCTAGGCTTCGATGGTTTGTGAACTGAGAACTTCCAGATGTACAAGCTGCAAGCTGTACTCAGCAAAGGCACAGGAACCAGAGATCAAGTTGCCAACATCCACTGGATCACAGAAAAAACAAAAGAATTCCAGTAAATCATCTACATTTCTGTTTCATTGACTACGCTGAAGCCTTTGACTGTGTGGATCACAACAAACTGGAAAATTCTTAAAGAGATGGGAGTACCAAACCAGCTTACCTGCCTCCTGAGAAACCTGTATGCAGGTCAAGAAGCTATAGTTAGAACTGGACATGAAACAATGGACTGGTTCAAAATTAGGGAAGGAGTATGTCAAGCCTGTATATTGTCACCCTGCTTATTTAACTTATATGCAGGGTACGTCATGCAAAATGCTGGGCAGAAGGAAGCACAAGCTGGAATCAAGATTCCTGGGAGAAATATCAATAACCTCAGATATGCAGATGACATCACCCTAATAGCAGAAAATGAAGAGGAACTAAAGAGCCTCTTTTTTTAAAAAAGAGCCTCTTGATGAAAGTGAAAGAGGAGAGTGAAAAAGCTGGCTTATAACTCAACATTCAAAAACCGATCATAGCATCTGGTCCCATCATTTCACAGAAAATTGGTGCGGAAACAATGGAAACAATGACAGACTTTATTTTCTTGCGCTCCAAAATCACTGGGCATGGTGACTGCAGACATGAAATTAAAAGATGCTTGCTCCTTAGAAGAAAAGCTATGACAAACCTAGACAACATATTAAAAAGCTGAGACATTACTTTGCCTACAAAGGTCCGTATAGCCAAAGCTATGGTTTGTCCAATAGTCATGTGCAGATGTGAGAGATGGACAATAAAAAAGGCTGAGCACCAAAGAATTGGTGCCTTCGAACTGTGGTGCTGGAGAAGACGCTTGTCCCTTGGACTGCAAGGAGATCCAACCAGTCAATCCTAAAAGAAATCAACCCTGAATATTCATTGGAGGGACTGATGCTGCAACTGAAGCTCCAATACCTTGGCCACCTGATGTGAAGAGTTGACTCATTGGAAAAGACCCTGACGCTGGGAAAGATTGAAGGCAGGAGGAGAAGGGGACCACAGAGGATGAGATGGTTGGATGGCACCACTGACTCAATGGATATGAGCTTGAGCAAACTCTGGGAGTTGGTGATGAACAGGAAAGCCTGGTGTGCTGCAGTCCATGGAATTGCAAAGAGTCGGACATGACTGAGTGGCTGAACAACAACAACTACTACTACTTCCCAGGTGACACAATGGTAAAGAATCTGCCTGCCAATGCAGGAGATGTAGGAGATGTGATTCAATCCCTGTCTCAGGTAAGATCCCCTGGAGGAGGAAATGTCAAGCCACTTCAGTTTTCTTGCCTGGAGAACCTCTTGGACACAGCATCCTGCCTGGCTTCAGTCCACAGGGTCACAAAGAGTCAGACACAGCTGAGCCACCGAGCACATCAGTTCAATTCAGTCGCTCAGTTGTGTCTGACTCTTTGTGGCCCCGTGGACTGCAGCACGCCAGGCCTCCCTGTCCATCACCAACTCCTGGAGTTTACTCAAACTCATGTCCATTGAGTCGGTAATGCCATCCAACCATCTCATTCTCTGTTGTCCTCTTCTCCACCCACCCTCAATCTTCCCCATT
The DNA here is from genome assembly GCF_023699985.2 of Odocoileus virginianus. Taxonomy (NCBI): domain Eukaryota; kingdom Metazoa; phylum Chordata; class Mammalia; order Artiodactyla; family Cervidae; genus Odocoileus; species Odocoileus virginianus. Next base: position 28,304,341 of record NC_069677.1, on the reverse strand, counting down.
ATCAGGGTCTTTTCAAATGAGTCAGTGTGATCACATACATATACACTAAAGGACATGTCTCTTTCAAGCACTTTACAAATTGTTATAATTTTGAGCTTACAATCAGAGTAATGTCAAATGGTCTAAAAGAACTGAAATTTTACCATTTGAACATTACATGTAATTCCTAGGCTACTCTACAAATATAACTAAGGCAAAATAATAATGAGCTTTTAGACAAAATACATATATTAAGAAAAAAGGCAAATATACATGAAAGGAAGCTACTGACTTAGAAAATGATAAAAAGTTATTAAATGAAAAATATATGATTGTCATATTTGATTAGGTAATTTGATTTTTTTGTTATACTGGCAGAAGAATGATTAGAATGAAAAATTCTGCTAAATTAAGAGGATATCAACAGGGGAAAAATAACTCTCTGTAATCAAGGTTAAGGAGAAAAAATGGCCTGTGATTACAAGGCAGAAATGATGGATACATGGAAAATACCCACTAGTACAGCAAATTAGGTCATTAATCTTCTTACTCTTGAAATAAATATATCCAGTTAGTTATCTATCTAACTTGGTATCACTAGTGATAACCATCCTATATAGACATCAGAAAAGAGATTTTTAGATATTGAATCCACTTTTTTCCCATGTTATCAATTGTTGGCTTTTAGAGTCTCCTTTTGGATGCTGAAAATTTCAGAGACAGAATGGATTTTAAGAGGTAAAACTTCTCACAAAGAACAGGCATCTCTGTTTCTACAACTCTATCTGGTGGTAAAATAGCATAAATGCTTTCAACATTAAATAAAGGTCTCAGTGCCCACCCTGTGACAGCACTGTACTAAGGACTGATTGGACTTAAGTGAATCAGATGGCTCCCACTCTCTTAGAGCTCACTGTTTAGTAAAGAAGGGCCTACTTGCATACTAAGCAGCCCTATTTCTTTTCTGAATAACTCTAAATATTAGAAAATCTCTTCTTTTAATCAAACTCAATTTGTCCCTTAAAAATTCTATCCAAGTTATTATGCCTTATGGAATCATGAAAAATATATTGAATCTGTCCTAAATTTCATCCTACAGGCAGAAGAGGCCTTTAAGAGATTACTTCATCAAAGTCACTTAAAAAAAAAAAAATGTTAACAGGATGGGGCCAAATATAGAATCCTGAGCCTAGTGTTAGTAAATTTCTTCATAGTTAACATCAGTTTCCACATACCAAATTTTTTTTACAGAATCATGTTCACTGGTGACGCCAACTACAAACTGGGACTTGGAATCTGCCTCTACAAGGATTAAGTTACAAGCCACTAAAGTCACTGACTTTCAGCACACCATGAAAGGAGTTCAGGGTAGAGATCAGGAATGAAGCACTGTCCTCTGGGGGCGGGGGGAGACTGGCAGAAAAGGCCTTCTGATAGTTAGATATTTTCAGAAGATTTTATGAGCCCAAATTCTTGCATCTCCCATATTGAGAAAAGCACTAAAATCATTAATAGTGATATCTGCTCCTTGTGACTAGCAGCAAGTCTCTGCCAAAATTGTGCTTGATTGAATGTACTCCCTGTTTCACTAAAATCATATATAATACTGACCATCTGTGTTACATCTTCAGAGCAGTTTCTCAGAGCTATCTGAGACACTGTCTCCTTGGCTATAGTTATCATTTTGCCCTAAATAAAACTTTGAAAAAATTTTGTTGGCATATAGTTAATTTATAACATTGTGTTAGTTTCAGGTATACAGCAAAGTGAATCAGTTATACATATATCCACTCTTCTTCAGATTCTTTTCTCATATAGGCCATTACAAAGTGTTGAATAGAGTTCCCTGTGTTATACAGTAGGTCCTTATTGGTTATCTATTTTATATGTATTAATAGTAGTGTGTAGACGTCAATCTCAATTTCTCAATTTATCCCTCCTCCCTTATTCCCTCATAACCATAAGTTTGCTTTCTACATCTTACTTAACTCTCTTTCTATTTTGTAGATAAGTTCAATTGTACCCTTTTTTTAGATTACACATATAAGAAATATCATACGATACTCCTCTTTCTCTGACTTATCTCACTCAGTGTAAAAATCTCTAGGTCCATCAATATTGCTGCAAGTAGCATTATTTTGTTCATTTTTATAGATGAGTAAATTCCACTGGGCTTCCCTGTTGGCTCAGACAATAAAGAATCTGCCTGCAAAGCAGGAGATCCAGGTTTGATTCCTGGGTTGGGAAGATCCCCTGGAGAAGGGGATGGCTACCCACCTCAGTATTCCTGCCTAAAGAATTCCACAGGCAGTAGAGCCTTGCAGGCTGTAGTCCATCAGGTACATATATATAATATTCCATTTCATATACATGCCACATCTTCTTTATCCATTCCACTGTTGATGGATATTTAGGTTGCTTTCATGTCCTGGCTATTGTAAATAGCGCATCAATGAACACTGAGGCACGTGTATATTTTCCCATAATGTTTTTCTCTGGATATACGCCCAGGAGTGGGATTTCTGGATCATATAGTAGCTCTATTTTTATTTTTTTAAGAAACCTCCATACTGATCTCCATAAAGGTTGTATTAGTTTACATTCCCAACAACAGTGTAGAAGAGTTCCTTTTTCTCAACACCCTCTCCAGCATTTATTGTTTGTAGATTCTTTGATGATGGCCATTCTGACTGCTGTGAGGTGATACCTCATTTTACTTTTGATTTGCGTTTCTCTAATAATTAGGGATGCTGAGCATACTTTCCTGTGTTTTTTTTAACCATCTATGTCTTCTTTGGAGAAATGTCTATTTAGATCGTTTGCCTCTATTTTGATTGGGTTGTTTGTTTTCTGATACTGAGTTGCATGAGCTGCTTGTATATTTTGGAGATTAATCCTTTGTTGGTTGCTTCATTTGCAAATATTTTCTCCCATTCTGAGGGTTGTCTTTTTGTTTTATTTATGGTTTCCTTTGCTCTGCAGAAGCCTTTCAGCTTACTTAGGTCTCATTTTTTTATTTTGTTCTTATTTTCATTACTTTAGGAGGAGGAAGAGTGAAAAAGATCTCTCTGGAATTTATGTCAGAGAAGGTTCTACCTTTGTTTTCTTCTAAGAGTTTTATAATATCTGGCCCTATATTAGGTCTTTAATCCATTTTGAGTTTACTTTTGTATATGGCACTAGGGAGTACTCTAATTTCATTCATTTACATGCACCTGTCCAGTTTTCCCAGCACCTCTTACTGAAGAGATGACCTTTTCTTCATTGTCTATTCTTGCCTCCTTTGTCATAGATTAAGTGATCATGGGTGTGTGGGTTTATCTCTGGACTTTCTATCCTGCTCCATTGATCTCTATTTCTGTTTTTGTGCTGGTACCATACTATTTTGATTATCTTAACTTTGTACTATAATCTGAAGTCAAGGAGTTTGATTCCTCTGGCTTTTTCTTTCTCAAGATTACTTTGGCTATTCAAAGCAATGGTCTCTTGTGTTTCCATAAAAATATCAGTTTTTTTGTTCTAATTCTGTGAAAAGTGCCATTGGTAATTTGATAGGGATTGCACCGAATCAGTAGATTGTTTTGCCCCAACTAAAACTTAACTCACAACTCTCACATAGTACTGTTTTTGACAGTGATTAGAAAAACCCTGAAATGGGACTTCCCTAGTGGTACAGTGGTAAAGAATCTGCCTGCCAATGCAGGGGACACAGGTTCAACCTCTGGTCCAGAAAGATCCCACAGGGCAACTAAGCCCATGTGCCACAACTACTGAGCCAATACAAAAGAAGCCCCTGCAACGAGAAACCCACACACCACATTGAAGAATAGACCCTGCTCACCGCAACTAGAGAAAGCCTGTGCACAGCAACAAAAACCCAGCACAACCAAAACTAAATATGTAAATAAAGTTATCCTAAAAAACTCTAAAATACTTTATAGTAAAAGAAAGGTTGAGAATGGTATATTTATTTCATGCAATATTATACAAACTTGATTTTTACTTAAATGTTTACATGAGCATGTGTAATAATAGAAGAACTTTTATTTATAAAGTAGAATATTAGTTCAGTTTAGTTCAGTTGCTCAGTCATGTCTCACTCTTTGCGACCCCATAAATCACAGCACATCAGACCTCCCTGTCCATCACCAACTCCGTGAGTCTACCCAAACCCATGTCCATCAAGTCGGTGATGCAAGTCGTGATCCGCAGTTTATTGTGATCCACACAGTCAAAGGCTTTGGCATGGTCAATAAAACAAAAATAGATGTTTTTATGGATCTCTCTTGCTTTTCTATGATCCAGCGGAATATTAAGTGACAGAAATATTCTAGAGAGACCAAATTGTTGCAAATTGAACACATGAGTCTATCTCCATTCCCTCACAAAATCACACTACACTGCTAATAATTTTTAAAGTAGTTTTAGTAATTTTAAAGTAAATCTTAGTAATTTTTAAAGTAATAGCAAAAGCACAAAGAATATAAGAAAGAAGAAGACAGTAGACAGGAAACAATAAAAATAAAATTTTGAACGTGAATAGTAACCAATTTAATAGAGCAAAAAGATATGGCTGAAAGAGTCAAAACACTAGCTGATTTACACTGTATAATCCCAGAAAGACTCAGAAACTGTAAGTATTAATAGTACTAATGGTAGGAGTACAGGTGGGACTAAAAACAGGATTAGTTGGACTCTATACATATATGTGTCCACAAATACATATTTGCTTTTAATTTTAAAAATAGAAAGATAAATCTAAAAAGAGAAGGAGAGAAATAACTTCAAAATTCTGAAGCAAAAATATTCCATACCTAGATGTCTATGTCTGGAAACTATTAATCAAGAGCAAAGACAAAATAAGGACATTTTCAGACATATAAAGTCTCAAAAAAGTATACTTCCGTGAATTATTTCTCAGGAAGTCACAGAATGATATTTCATCAAAACAAGGGAATAAACCTATAAACAGAAAAATGTGAAATCCAGGGAAAAAAAAGAGGATTCCATTCAGGTAAATGGTGAAAGTAATCCGTAGGATGACTGTGAAAGGAAGAAAATCCCAAGACCAGCTGAGCATCAGGTTCAGAGGTCAGATGGCTACAGATAAGTCACCAAGATATGTCGCCCAAATATTTCACCAAGAAAATGATGAAACTGAGGGACTGGTTTATGTGTTTGAATGAATTATTAAGCAATTTACTTAATGTTAACACATTAAAAACTAAGCAAAACAAACAAACAAAAAAAAAAACTCCACTAAAAACAAACAAAAAAATTCACCAGGAAGGATATATGACAATGGTATACTGAAGAGCTGGATTATAGATAATATTTATATAACCATCATTATAATATAGACACTAAATATTTATTTAAACAAAAATCTGTGACATAACTACATGGAGGAAAATAAAGTGGGGAGTGGGGTGAGGGGTAATGCTGGAGTGAGAGACCAAATCCTCATCTTTCTTAACAGAATGTCAATAGATCTATTTAGAAAGTCATGCCATCACAGAAAAAAAATCTGTTATTGTAAATACAAAAGTAAATTCCAAAAGAAACAGTCAAAATTAGTTGCTTCTGAAAAAGAATATATATATATATATGTGTGTGTGTATATATATATATATATATGTATGTATATATATATATATATATTAGTCACTTAGTCATGTCCTATTCTTTGTGACCCCATGGACTGTAGCCCTCCAGGCTCCTCTATCCATGGGATTCTCCAGGCAAGAATATTGGAGTGGATTGCCATTTCCTTCTCCAGATATATATATATAGCTGAATCACAGTGCTGTACACAGTGCTATAAACCAGCTATACTTCAATTTAAAAAAAAAAACAAAAACACTTGCTTCTGGAATTGGAAATAATAGGATAAGGGACTGCTAATTTTCATCATAAATCTTAAAGAATCATTTGATAAAATCTTTTTAAAACATGGTATTTGCATACTTTTATTTTAAAAATCTAAAAAATGATCTCTAAACACATTACATAGAAGTTTCAAAACTAAGATCAAGAAATAAATGTCAATGAAGTCTATGTTTAGATTATTCATTTTGTATACTTTTCTGGGTGATTCAAATTTTCTTTCCTGAACATATAATACTGATATAATAAAAATAATTTAAAAGGAACCAAGTTGAGCCTGCTTTGTTCTTTGAACACCTGATGTTTCCTAATACTTAACAGGTTATCTCTATGTACACAATAATCTACATTCAATTCTCTTCCAGATTCTTCTAGCAATTGTTGTTAAAATCATTAGTCTATTCCTAGAAGATGCATTCCTTCACAGACATCTAACATACACATATTTCAAAATGAAATGAAACAGTTGCTATCCATCTCTGTATCGTATCCATCCCCATTCTACTGGGCTCTTCAAAATCACCAATAATTGGCCTGTGGCCACAACCATAAGTTCTTGCATACCCTAGAACACAGTTTAATTAAGACTAAACAGGGAATTTGCTGGTGGTCCAGTGGCTGCCCTCATGGCTCAGTCAGTAAAGAATCCACCTGTGATGCAGGAGACCCAGGTTCAATCCCTGAGTTGGGAAGATCCCCTGGAGAAGGAAATGGCAACCCACTGCATATTCTTGCCTGGGAAATCCCGTGGACAGAGAGGATCCTGGCCAGCTACAGTCCATGGGGTTGCAAAGAATTGGACATGATTTGGTGACTAAACCACCACCACCACCATCAATGGTTAAGACTCTGCACTTCCACTTCAGGGGGCACAGGTTGGAACCCTGGTCAGGGAACTAAGATCCTGCATACTATGTATCAGGGCCAAAAAAATTTATTTTTAAACAATTGAACTTAAAGCAATCTGGCATTCTCATTTATCTTTTCATAGTAGTCTGGTATTTACACAACATATTCCATATTTACACAACATATTCTAAAGACTGACCTTTTTATTGGAAAAATATAGAAAGATATTTATGTATTTTTGATCAACATTATTTAAATTTCTGTTGAGATTTGAATTTTCTTTGCAAAATAAGTTTAGATTATTAGCAAAAGACTGTTCATGAAGAGATTAAATTTCATTTTTAAAAAGTTCATCTTAGGGCTTCCCAGGTGACTCAGTGGTAAAGAATCCACTTACTAATGCAGGAGACACTGATTCAATCCCAGATCTGGGAAGATCCCACAGGCCAGTGGAGCAGCTAAACTCATGTACCACAGCTATGGAGCCTGTGCTCCAGAGCCCAAGAAGCACAACTCCTGAGCCCACGCATCACAACTACTGAAGCCCACTTACTCTAGAGCCCATGCTCCACAACAAGAGAGAAGTCACAAGCTATGAAATGTGCAAGCTATAAAGAGCCCCCAGTCTCCACAACTAGAGAAAAACCCATGCAGCAACAAAGACCCAGCAGAGCCAAAAATAAATAAATAAGTGTTTTTTTAAAATTCATTTTATCTAATGCCTTAAAATATCAAATATATTCCTATACTATCTTTCATATGCACTTCCTTATATCTTCTCCCATTTCCACTATCTGAGCTCAGACTGACCTGCCTTCTGCAAAATCTGTATGCAGGTCAAGAAGCAACAGTTAGAACTGGACATGGAACAACAGACTGGTTCCAAATAGGAAAAGGATTATGTCAAGGCTGTATATTGTCACACTGCTTATTTAACTTGTATGAAAAGTACATCATGAGAAACACTGGAGTGGATGAAGCACAAGCTGGAATCAAGATTGCCAGGAGAAATACCAATAACCTCAGATATGCAGATGACACCACCCTTATGGCAGAAAGCGAAGAAGAACTAAAGAGCCTCTTGATGAAAGTGAAAGAGCAGAGTGAAAAAGTTGGCTTAAAACTCAACATTCAGAAAACTAACATCATGGCATCTGGTCCCATTACTTCATGGCAAATAGATGGGAAAACAATGGAAACAGTGACAGACTTTATTTTGGGGGTTCCAAAAACACTGCAGATGGTGACTGCAGCCATGAAATTAAAAGGAAAGTTTTACTCCTTGCAAGGAAAGTTATGACCAACCTAGACAGCATATTAAAAAGGAGAGACATTACTTTGCCAACAAAGGTCCACCTAGTCAAATCTATGGTTTTTCCAGTAGTCATGTATGGATGTGAGAGTTGGACTATAAAGAAAGCTGAGAGCTGAAGAACTGATGCTTTTGAACTGTGGTGTTGGAGAAGACTCTTGAGAGTCCCTTGGATTGCAAGGAGATCCAACCAGTCCATCCTTAAGGAAATCAGTCCTGAATATTCATTGGAAGGACTGATGATGAAGCTGAAACTCCAATACTTTGGCCATCTGATGTGAAGAACTTACTCTTTGGAAAAGACCCTGATGCTGGGAAAGATTGAAGGCAGGAGGAGAAGGGGACAACAAAGGATGAGATGGTTGGATGGCATGACTGACTCAATGGACATGAGTCTGAGTAAACTCCAGGTGTCAACAATGGACAGGGAGGCCTGGCTTGCTGCAGCCCATGGGGTCGCAAAGAGTTGGACACAACTGAGCGACAGAACTGAGCTGAGCTCAGACTCTCATCAGCTCTCTTCTGAATCACTGAAATAACTTTAAAAATGGTCTCCTAAGTGCCAAGATTTCCCTTTCCAAATCATTATCTGGATTTGGAACACTGCTCCAAATGGCTTTGTGATTTCCTGCCTTCTATGTCTTCTTTAAGATGTTCAAATTGTTCTGATGCTTAGAAACCTCTTTCCCACTCCCATATCCATTACTCAAAGTACTGAATCATTTCCTACTGTCTAGCTCAAATTCCATGAACCATACCCAACTTTTACTACCTGCAATTAGTCTCATTCCTAAGCTATTTTTCCTCTAAAACATTGTTGTATCTCTATTATTGTTCTTACTCAATCTGTTGCAAGTTATATATCATCTTTGATTCACCCAAAACATCTATATAAGGCTTTATTCATAGTAGAGGGGCAATAAATGCTATATTAAATTTTACCTCAAATGGCACAAAGTTGGATCAAGTCAAAATATCTGACAATACCAAAAGTAAGACTTATAAGATGCTTACTTTGCAGCCATTATAACTCTTATATTTCAATAATTTTTTAATTTTTAAATTTATGTATCTTACAGCCATTTAAAATGGATCTTAAACTTCAAGATCCTACTTATTATTTAGTTTGGAGAGATGCTAGTTCACAGACACATTTATCTTCTTTGGCTCAGCTTGGTTTTATATGGGAAATCTCTTTTTCTTATATCTTGATGAGAGAAAATTAGTCTGTCCACTGAGGTGAATAATGCCTTAGATAAAGGACAAGTCAATGCCTAGATAGCTGTAAAATTCCACTGTTGCACTCCATTTCCTCATAGAATGTTTCTGTGAAATGAATGGAAATTAGCTCAGAGGGCTCTAACACTTTATCAGACTTTGGCATTTCATAAAAAATGTAAATAGGGGAATAAACCGTACTTTGAATTTCAGGTTATATTTGCAAAACTAACCAGAACTCTATCACCAAAGATACCGATGACCAAAACAAAAACAACTTCAGAACCAAGAATGCCAACAATAATCCTATAATCCAACTCTTTTAAATTGGCCTTCCTAAGCCTTCAGTGGGAAAACCCTGTTTTCACTTTATGAACCACTACAAGGATGTAATATTTAAATGTCATAAACTTAATCCACTAAAAATTTTGCACATCCATTTTGTAAGAAATAAAACTTTAATAAGAAGCTTCTCATGAGAGCTTAATTCAATTTAGATGCAGCTAAACTGCATTCTTTTACTTCCTTAAATAAGAAACTATATAATATTTATACAATTTGCTCAAATAATTGGGGTAATACATGTTTAGAATGTCTTCAACTCACTTAATAAATTCTGTATCAATAAGGATGCTCTAAAGAAACAGAATAAACATACGCACACAAACATATAAAGAAAGTGAGATTTCTTTCTTTTTTTTTTATTTTAAGGAACTGGCTCACATGACCATCAAGACCAGTCAGTCAGAAATCTGTTAAACAGGACAATAGGTTGGAAACTCAACTAGGATTACTGTTACAGTCCTTAGGTAAAACTCCTTCTCCAGAAAATCTCTGATTTTGCTTTTAGTACCTTCAGTTTACTGAAAGAGGTCCACCCACACTATAGAGTAATCTGCTTTACTCAAAGTCAACTGATCATAAATGTTAATAACATTACTAAATACCTTCACATCAACATCTAGGCTATTGTTTGACCAAACCACTGGGCACAATAGGCTAGCTGAGCTGATACATAAAATTAATCTTCAAACATTGTCAGCAAATATTTATTGAGTAACTCTAATGGTCCTAGTACTACTCCAGACACAGATCTTACCCTTAAGCCATCACATTATCATATGAAAGACAAACAAGGAAATCAACAATTATAGGTCAGTGTGCAAAGTACTATTGTAAGGTGCTAAGAAAGTCAGATTAAGGGCATTAAATTCAACTCCATTGATTTTGAGAACCACTGAAGAAAGGTAATGACTGAACTAAATTTTGAAGGATAAGTAACAGTTGCTAAGCTAAGCAGGAGAAAGAGGGGTGACTAAGTCACATGCAAAATGACCTGTGTGGTAAAAAAAAAAAAAGATGCAGGTGCATTTGACTTGTCTAGAGAAAAGAATGTATATGCCAGCAAGACAGAAAAGTGAGCTGAATAAGTGGTCAGATGCCAGAACACAAAGGGCTTTATATGCTAAGCCATGGAATCTGACCTGTACATATCCTGAAGGCTATGGTAATTTACCAAAAAGAAGTTATACAATCAAATAAGCATATCAAAAAAATAACCGTTACTGCAAGGGTTAGATGAGGCTGAGGGCAGAGTTGGTAGAGTGGGGCTGGGGAGGAACTTAAGCACAGAGACCAGTTTGAAGAGTGGCAACAGATAGCTAAGCAATTGTGAAGACCTGCAGCAGTGGAATGAAAAGAAAAAGAGAAACTTTAGGAAGTAAAATAAATAGGATTCAGTGAATAACTAATGTGGGCTGAGGATGATGGAGGCTTACATGATAACTTCAGGTTTGGGGCTTGGATAAACATGAACATAATGGATCCATAAAAAAAAAACTTGGTTAAAGACATAAACGCATCTTGGTAAAAGATGAGAAAGGTTGGATAAAGTAAAAGGAGAAAATAAAGTGAAGACTACTCCAGCAGTTACTATTACATCTTTCTACATCAAGAGCAGATGATGAAAACAATCTCATAGATTTCTCCCTAATCCTCTATATTTCCTTATATATGGCCAAACCATGCTTTGTGCAAAACAAAATAGATTGTTTAATAACCAAAGGAAAATTTTAGGGTACATTTAGTACTTAAGAATGTACTCGTAAAAGAAATTACTCTGCTAAATTACTTTTACCTCTTCAGCAAAGTGTACAAAACACTCAAAAATTCTGAAAGGATTAGGTGATAAATAGGGCAACAGTTAGCTTCCTGCCCAGAACTTGAAAATGAAATATCCCTCTGGTGATCAAACAATAAAAACAACACATAGTGAAATATATCAGAAATATGCAGAATCTTAAAGAAACAGATTATTAAGTGTATTAACAAATCTAAACAATGCATCTATTTAGAATTAAGTATTATAGAGCTAAACATACGTAGGAGCCATCTAAGCATTTCTCAAGGAGAAGAACACCCAGTAAAGATGAAGATCTCATCTTCTTGGCACATATATTCATACTACTGAACTGCATGAATAAAGCTATTAAAATCTGATACAATTAAAAATTCAAATTAAAAATCCCTTTCCTTTGATTACAGATACTTTACTGGGTCACATGCTTAAAATCTGGCTTCTAAAGTAGATATCTATTTTTAGTCTGTCCCATACCCATCTCTTCTTCTGCACAGAACTCCACATTGACCAAACCCTTCCTCCTCTGCAGGATAATGCTCCTCCTTTTACCCCAGTAATGTAACATAGTACCCTCCATGTTCTTAAAAACTCAGCCCCTTAGTAACAGTAGAAAATAGTGGAAGACAGAACCAGTGAATTGAGAGCAATAGTTGTGGTGACATCATTTGAGCCCTTGGGTCAGACTATATTAGAAAGGCAGTCATACTTCCTAGACTTCCCACTTACATGAAGTATTCAACTCTGTAATTTTGTTTATGCCAATTTGAGATTCATTTTCTAGAACATGAAACTTTGAGTTCTAGTTAATACTATATATGCATCAGTATATAATGTCTAGGGCATACACCCCATCTGTCAGCTGCTTATGAACATCAAGCTCTATATACTATGAGCTATTTCTGGTCTTACAAAAAATTAAACACCTGGAAGGGGGGATCGGGATGGAGAATACATGTAACTCCATGGCTGATTCATGTCAATGCTTGACAAAACCAACTGCAATGTTGTGAAGTAATTAGCCTCCAACTAATAAAAATAAATGAAAAAAAAAAATTAAACACCAACCCATAATACTAAGAAAGGGCTCCAGTTAAAGCAAACAAGTCCAACCTTCAAGTCCATTAAAGTCTATAAACAGGCAATTGAAATGAACACATTTTTCTCAAATTATGGTCTTTTTTAAATTATAAAATACAAGATGTAGAGAAGATTTTCATCTATTTAATTTGCCAAATTAGAGGAAAGGGTATGACTTAATTCTTTTTAATCTTAATCATACAGTGATTACTGAAGCTTGGTTTCCATAAAACATTCCTATGAGAAATTCTTGAAGTTGACTGCCAGCTTGTTGTTGCTGTTCAGTCACTACGTCATGTCCGACTCTGCAACCCCGTGGACTGCAGCCCACCAGGTTCCTCTGTCCTCCATTATCTCCGGGAGTTTGCTCACTTCACGTCCATTGAGTCAGTGATGCTACCTAATCATCTCAATCTCTGCCACTCTTCTTCTCCTTTTGCCTTCAATCTTTCCCAGCATCAGTGTCTTTTCTAATGACTGCCAGTTTATCAATATGCAAATCAAGATGGCTGAAAAATCTCAATGTGCAATCATGCAGAGTGGCTAGGAGATCATAACTGCAACCCTCAAAATACCTCTCAACTAAAAATGCAAAGATTTCTGAAAATCAAGAACATTGAAGCTCCCTCCAACATGGGAGATTTCTTTTTTCTTAATTTAAGAAAATTTCTCCAATGTTTTATTATTGAGTTAAAGCATTACTGAGTAAAGCATTCATAAATGCAAGTCATACAAGTCATCTACAGGGTAGATGATCTCCAAAAGTGAAATAAAATAAACTAAATGAAGTTCAGTTCAATTATGCATTAAAATGTGCTTATGAAGATACAGCTCAAAAGCAAAATAAATTATGTATGAAAATGAGTTACATTACTGCTTTGATATCAAAACCAAAGTATTTCATAAAGTTCACAAGTAGAGAGTTACTAGTAAATTAGTAAAAAATAAAAAAGAATGCAAGCTTGAGTATTTTTCACAGTGATTATATTTTTAAATTTCTCATAACTTTTATAAAAATTTTCATCCGATGTCAATCACTTGCTTTCCCCTTTCTTCTATAGTTTGACAACTTAATGACTACATAAATTGATTATTAGAAGTTACATATCATTATTTCAAATCAATATTCTGTAAAACTTGGGAAACAGGAATTCTTTACTATATATCCTACCCAACCCTGCATATTAATAAAAAATTTTAATAAATAATGAGGTCATCCTCAAATTTTATATCATGTACTATCCAACCTCTTTAGGGTAGGTACAGAAGAAATTTGGAGAAGAGTATCTAGCATAAACAATGTGCCTATATAATCTTTCACAGTCAAGTTAGGGGCCATAGCATTTGAACTGTATCATAACAGATCACCAAGAAAAGATGATGGATAATGTATCTTAAACAGCAAAACCACAACATAAAGAAATAATAATACCGGCTACGACTGATTAAACATCTTCTCCATACTAGATACACTTTATCTGAACTAATTTATTTAATCCTACAAATGCCTATGGAGAAGGCAATGGCACACCACTCCAGTACTCTTGCCTGGAAAATCCCATGGACGGAGGAGCCTGGTAGGCTGCAGTCCATGGGGTCTCGAAGAGTCAGACACAACTGAACGACTTCACTTTCACTTTTCACTATTATGCATTGGAGAAGGAAATGGCAACCCACTCCAGTGTTCTTGCCTGGAGAATCCCTGGGATGGGGTCACACAGAGTCAGACACGACTGAAGTGACTTAGCAGCAGCAGCACAAATGCCTTATGGTAGTGTAAATTTGCACACCAGATAAATGTCCCTCTCCTCCATAACAACCATTGTGCAATTAAAATTTGTACCTTAGAAAAAATGACTAGATGTTACATGACTTTGAACTTTCAGAAGGCTCACAAATAGTTGAGATCACCAATGAAAGTTTAAGTTGATAATACCAATAACCTCCTTCATCTCATACCCTGACTTCCATCTCAAATGATGCTAGTATTCCAGTAGCTCATCATTTCTTCATATCTGATGTTAGCTCTCTTTCAATGTCATGAGGGAGGATAAGAAAAAGATGGTAATTCTAACTCCAATTAGAGTATCCTTCTCTCTTACATACATGTGTGTGTATGAGGCACATTACACATGTAGGCACATTACACAAATAATATTCAACAATAAGCAGTGCCAAAATTAACTGATTAATTTGCTAGATTACTGGGAAAACTTGACCACTGTCCATCAGCACAGCGCCCTCTTGAGGCAGGAATTCTTCTATGATTTCATTTTTTTTTCAATTGATCTTGTAAATTATAATATTTTTGCCCCAAAGACATCACATCTATTTTTGCATCACTTCATGACAAATAGATGGGGAAAAAATGGAAACAGTGTCAGATTTCATTTTCTTGGGCTCCAAAATCACTGCAGACGGTGATTCCAACTACGAAATTAAAAGATGCTAGCTCCTTGGAAGAAAAACTATGACAAACATAGACAGTGTATTAAAAAGCAGAGACATCACTTTGTGACAAAGGTCCATGTAGTCAAAGCTATGGTTTTTCCAGTAGTCACATATGGATGTGAGAGTTGGACCATAAAGAAGGCTAAAGCTGAAGAACTGACACTTTCAAACTGTGGCTCTAGAGAAGACCTCAAGGAGTCTGGAAGATCAAACCAGTCAATCTTAAAAGAAATCAGCCCTGAATATTCATTGGAAGGACTGATGTTGAAGCTGAAACTCCAAAATTTTGGCCACCTGATGCAAAAAAACTGACTCATTGGAAAAGATCCTGATGCTGGGAAAGATTGAAGGCAGGAGAAGGGGACCACAGAGGATGAGATGGTTGAATGGCATCACCAACTCGATGGACATGAGCTTGAGCAAGCTCTGGGAGATAGTGAAGGACAGGGAAGCCTGGTGTGCTGCAGTTCAATGAGTCACAAAAAGTCAGATGCAACTTAGCAACTGAACAACAACAAAGACAGTGGGAGGGATCTTAAGTTTTTATTCATCATTTAAGGAGTTAATAGTGAAATAAGTATTGTTAGTTGAATACCTCTTTCCAAATAGTCCTTATGTGGAGATGCTGTTGATCTAGGATTGGATTGGAAGGACCAGAACACTATCCACCTGGCCTCCCCTCAATTCCTAGAGCAGCTACTAGGAGAATTTCAGAGAGCTGCTAGAAATCACTGATAAAGCCACACTAAGCTGAGAGAACAAAGGCTTGTGTCAGATATTGTAAAAGTACAACTCCATAGGCCAAATCTGTCCTGTAAGAGTGTTTTGTTTGACTCACATTGTTTTTTCTTATTCTTTGAGATCAGCATTTTAAAACTGAAGTCTTTTCAGTAAAATTTCTTGACTACCAACTTTTATTTAAAAATAAAATAATCTGACTATAATGAACTCCTATTTTCATAGGAAAATAATCAGCTAGATGTCTGTGGCAGTGACTCTTGACCAATGCTGTTTGCCATATTTCCTTATTCACCCCCTTTTATAATTTACAATGCTAAATTATACTTTCTACCTGAGCCTTGCAGCAGTTAACTTCATAACCAATGACCAAACTTTTAGTAAAAGTGTTGCTGCCAATAAGCTGATTGACCTTAAGCAAGTCATTAAACCTCTTTGGGACTCAGTGTCTTCACCTGACATTGGGAAATAAAGCTTAGAAAACAATACTTCCTCATCTCTAAGAGTCCATCTAAGCACTACTATTTATTCTAAAATTTAGAATATTCTCTCTCTTGTAAATGGACTGCCTCCTATAACTTCTACTATCAGTGAAATCTTATCTTGACTATCACTAAACTAAATTTAAAATAGTTTTATTAGTTCATTTAATCACAAAAACAAAACTTTACTCATTTACGAGTACTGAAAAGAAATATACACATACTTCAATCTTAACGCCCTTGGAAAGGCTTATTCATGCCAAACTTGATTTGGGAAAATTTCGACTGAGCAGCCGCTCTGAACACCTGGGGACAACTGACTCCAATTAGATTACAGCTGGTATTGTCCATTGTCTATTTAAAGCCTAACAAAGAAGAGAGAAAGGTGGGGGTTGTTCACTCTCTTCAATTAAATTCCCTTCCACACAACTGATTTAGGAAGTGATTTTATCCAAGATTTACCCAAACTTCCTTTGCCATAATTACTCTACATTATCTAATTTGGATGTGTTTTCAATCTATTATTTCAAAAAATTAAGTCACTAAAAAAGCCCTGAGTAATTTTCTCCCTAGTAAATTAAATCTCTCTCAGATCACATTCTCAAGAGTATATTGTGTATTTGCTGGATCAGTCAAGAACAAGTGTATACATAACCACTACCTAGGATCATCAATAAAACAACGTAAGATTTTCCAGAAAACAAAATACTAAATATGCAAACTGATAAGTGTATTAATTGTTCTATCTTCACTCTTTAATACAGAAGGACCCCAAATGAGAAGGGTTTGAGGCTTTGCCACTCAAACTATAGATTGTGAACCAGCAGCATCAGCATCCCCGGGAGGCTTTTAGAAAAGCAGAATCCCAGGCTACACCCACAAACCTGCTGTACTAGAACCTACAGTTTAGCAAGACCCTCAGGTGATTTATGCATAGATTACAATTTGGAAAATACTGATCTAGGCACATTAAAGCATAATGGGTAGGCCTGAATTGTAACCTGATTCTGCTATTTATTAACTACATTTAATTTCACCTGTTTCTTCATCTATAAAGTGAAACTAAATACTAATTACCTCAAGGAATGTTCCCTGATTTTATTTCCTTTTTACACCTGAAGAGTCTGGCACAGAGTAAGTTCTCAATAAATATTTGCCAAGTCTAGTTACCAAAAAAAGTTAGAATCAAAAAATTCTTACTCTTAAAACACAAATGCATTTTTTAACAAATCAATTTTTTCTTTTTACCATGAACTGTTTACTCTGATTAAGATGTGGAATTGTTTTCTTTGGTGTTTTTTCTTAAAAACTTAAATGGAGATTAAAAGAGAACTGGCTTCCTTACTCTTTCTTCTTCTTCCTCAAACTCATCCTACCTTCTGACACAAATGAAGGAAAGAGCCCTAAAGAGAACACTGAATGAGCACTGTATTAATTTTTTAGGACCTCCAAATGAGTGTAACTAAATTGAAATCCCTCAAAGTCCCAATCCAGCACAAAGAAACCATGCTGTTAAGTGGTTAAATGACAAGAGAGCAACACAAATCAAACATCCATAGCACAGATGCAATGTTCGGATAAAAGCATTGATTTGTTGAAGAGAGAGAGTTGCAGGATAACTAGGGAACTGAAGTTTGCTAAACCAAATGAAGAAAATCAAAACAAACAGGAATAAATGTAACAAAGATACCATAAAGGGTACCTTTGAACTTCATGTATAAAACACAGGATGTGGGCCATCAACAGCCCTAACTGTTAGGAGCAACTAATATGAGACCCTTTGATTAACTTGGCACCCCAGCTTTTCAACTATGGACCAAAACTACAAACTGTAAAATATTCTATTGCACTTGTAATATGAAAGAAACTGCTCAAGCAGTTTTGGTTAGTAATAGGCTTTTCTATATAAACCATAATATTAAGTAAATTAGTAGGATATTTAAAAATTATTTCATAAAATATCAGTTCAGTTCAGTTGCTCAGTTGTGTCCAACTCTTTGTGACCCATGGACTGCACCACGCCAGGCTTCCCTACCCATCACTGACTCACAGATCTTGCTCAAACTCGTGTCTATCAAGTTGATGGTATCAAACCACTTCAGCCTCTGTGGTCCCCTTCTCCTCCTGCCTTCAATCTTTCCCAGCATCAGGGTTTTTAAAATGAATCAGTTCTTCGCATCAGCAGGGCCAAGGTATTGGAGTTTCAGCTTCAGCATCATTCCCTCCAATGAATATTCAGGGTTATTTCCTTTAGGACTGACTGGTTGGATCTCCTTGTAGTCCAAGAGGCTCTCAAGAGTCTTCTCCAATATCACAGTACAACATATTAATTCTGCACTCAGCTTTCTTTATGGTCCAACTCTCACATCCATACTTGACTACTGGAAAAACCATAGCTTTGACTACATGGACTGTTGTTGGCAAAGTAATGTCTCTGCTTTTTAATACACGTCTAGGTTTGTCATAGCTTTTCTTCCAAGGAGCAAACATCTTTTAATTTCATGGCTGCAGTCACCATCAGCAGTGATTCTGGAGCCCTGGAAAATAAAGTCTGTCACTGTTTCCATTGTTTCTCCAACTATTTGCCATGAAGTGATGGGACTGGATGCCATGATTTTCATGTTTTGAATGTTGAGTTATAAGCCAGGTTTTCACTCTCCTCTTTCACTTTCATCAAGAGGCTCTTTAGTTCTTCTTCACTTTCTGCCATAAGGGTGGTGTCATCTGCATATCTGAGGTTATTGATATTTCTCCCAGCAATCTTGATTCTAGCTTGTGCTTCCTCCAGCCCATCATTTCTCATGATGTACTCTGCATATAAGTTAAATAAACAGGGTGACAATATACAGCCTTGATGTACTCCTTTTCCTATTTGGAACCAGTCTGTTGTTCCATGTCCAGTTCTAACTGTTGTTCCTGACCAGCATACAGGTTTCTGAATAGGCAGGTCAGGTGGTCTGGTATTCCCATCTCTTTCAGAATTTTCCACAGTTTATTTTGATCCACAAAGTCAAAGGCTTTGGCATAGCCAATAAAGCAGAAATAGATGTTTTTCTGGAGCTCTCTTGCTTTTTCGATGATCCAGCAGATGTTGGCAATTTGATCTCTGGTTCCTCTGCCTTTTCTAAAACCAGCCTGAACATCTGGAAGTTCACGGTTCATGTATTGCTGCAGCCTGGCTTGGAGAATTTTGAGCGTTACTTTAATAGCGTGTGAGATGAGTGCAATTGTGCAGTAGTTTGAGCATTCTTTGGGATTGCCTTTCTTAGGGATTGGAATGAAAACTGACCTTTTCCAGTCCTGGAGCCACTGCTGAGTTTTCCAAATTTGCTGGCATATTGAGTGCAGCACTTTCACAGCATCATCTTTCAGGATTTGAAATAGCTCAACTGGAATTCCATCTCCTCCACTAGCTTTGTTCATAGTGCTGCATCCTAAGGCCCACTTGACTTCACACTCCGGATGCCTGGCTCTAGGTAAGTGATTATTCGGGTCGTGATGATCTTTTTTGTACAGTTCTTCTATGTATTCTTACCACCTCTTCTTAATATCTTCTGCTTCTGTTAGGTCCCTACCATTTCTGTCCTTTATTGAGCCCATCTTTGCATGAAATGTTCCCTTGGTATCTTTAATTTGATTATCTGGGTCATTAAGATCTTTTAATATAATTCTTCTGTGTATTGTTGCCACCTCTTCTTAATATCTTGTGCTTCTGTTAGATCCATACTCTTTGTTTCCTTTATTATACCCATCGTTGCACAAAATGTTCTGTTGGTATCTTTAATTTTCTTGAGGAGATCTCTAGTCTTTCCCATTCTATTGTTTTCCTCTATTCTTTTGCAATGATCGCTGAAGAATGCTTTCTTTTCTCTCCTTGCTATTCTTTGGAACTCTGCATTCAGATGGATATATCTTTCCATTTCTCCTTTGCCTTTCACTTCTCTGCTTTTCTCAGCTATTTGTAAGGCCTCCTCAGACAACCATTTTGCCTTTTTCTTTTCTTCTTCTTGGGGATGGTCTTGATCACTGCCTCCTATACAGTGTTACACAACTCCATCCATAGTTCTTCAGGCATTCTATCTATCAGATCTAATCCTTTGAATCTGCCACATCCACTGTTTAATTTTAAGTGATTTGATTTAGGTCATACTTAAATGATCTAGTGGTTTTCCCTACTTTCTTCAATTTAAGTCTAAATTTTGCAATAAGAAGTTCATGATCGGAGACACAGTCAGATCTTTTTTGTTGACTGTATAGAGCTTCTCCATCCTTGGCTGCAAAGAATATAGTCAATCTGATTTTATGGACCATCTGACAATGTCCATGTGTAGAGTCATCTCTTGTGTTGTTGGAAGAGGGTGTTTGCTATAACCAGTACATTCTCTTGGCAAAAATCTGTTAGCCATTGCCTGCCTCATTTTCTACTCCAAGGTCAAACTTGCCTGTTACTCCAGGTATCTCTTGACTTCCTACTTTTGCATTCTAGTCCCCTGTGATGAAAAGGACATCTTTTTCTGGTGTTAGTTCTATAAGGTCTTGTAGGTCTTCATAGAACCATTCAACTTCAGTTTCTTCAGCATTAGTGGTATATATAAACTACATTGTAACTCAAATGATTCCCCAGGTACCATTTGCTTGAGGATCTTAGTTATAACCACTTTAGTGATTTTTTTCCAATGCCACTAGATTAATAGTCTCATCTTGCCAAATGACAAGACTTCCATCCTTTCCGGTGTCCTTGGATGTTCTAAAGTGAATGGAGAATATTTCACATAGCATTTGCACAGCCTCCTATCTCTCCTGGATTTATTCTCTGGCTCTTAACATTCCTCTTAGCTAATTCTGTTTGGCAAGGAGCACATGGGTGGTAATGACCTTTGACATCCTTTGAGGTGTCTATTTTCTCAACATCTGGTGCCTGTGACACCATCCTGCCTCCAAGTTCCTGAGATAAAAACCAGCTGCAACTCTATTCTGGTCCTGAGTACATTGATGTTAACCCAGTCTTCACCTAGAGTCCTCACCTGGAGAGAAGTGATTTCCACTTTTCATCTCTTCACATATGAAGGCAGAAGAAATTCCACAAATGTGGGCTTATGGTGACAAAGTGCCTTCAAGTTTATCATCTCTTTTTCAATATCATAATAACCCACAAGAATTTGAGAAGGAATAAATTTTATTCTCACATCTGTCTTTTCAGTTCAGTCACTCAGTCGTGTCCAACTCTTTGTGAGCCCATGAATCGCAGCACGCCAGGCCTCCCTGTCCATCACCAACTCCCGGAGTTTACTCAAATTCATGCCCATCGAGTAGGTGATGCCATCCAGCCATCACATCCTCTGTCATCCCCTTCTCCTCCTGCCCCCAATCCCTCCCAGCATCAAGGTCTTTTCCAATGGGCCAGCTCTTCGCATGAGGTGGCCAAAGTATTGGAGTTTCAGCTTCAGCATCAGTTCTTCCAATGAACACCCAGGACTGATCTCCTTTAGGATGGACTGATTGGATCTCCTTGCAGTCCAAGGGACTCTCAAGAGTCTTCTCCAACACCATAGTTCAAAAGCATCAATATTTCGGCACTCAGCTTTCTTCACAGTCCAACTCTCACATCCATACATGACCACTGGAAAAACCATAGCCTTGACCAGACGGACCTTTGTTGGCAAAGTAATGTCTCTGCTTTTTAATATGCTGTCTAGGTTGGTCATAACTTTCCTTCCAAGGAGTAAGCGTCTTTTAATTTCATGGCTGCAATCACCATCTGCAGTGATTTTGGAGCCCAAAAAAATACCTCACTCCGGTTTTCTTTATGAACTCTTATGGAGCCACTTTCCATCCTTCATAAGGGTCACAAATGTCAATAAGAGTCTGACCTTGGATCTCAGGCAAATCAGAGGATGCAGTTAGAAATAAGGGGAAGATTGAGAGGAAAGCATTTCATACCTCCACATACTCAGAGTTCTGATCTTTGTAGGCCCAAATTTTAAAACTAACCCAGCACCATGTTTTTGAAATACTAGAAATATAATCTTATATTAAAATGATTCTAGTCAGCATCTTAAATACAAACATTTTCTCAACTATTGAGAGTGCTTTTCATAAAGTCTGAGATAAATCTCAATGTTTTGGGCAAAAATATGACGGTGTAGATGAGCCAAATAAACAGATTTCAAAGTTTACACAGACCATTAAAACTATTTGCAATTAACACACTAAGTAAAAATCCAAACATTGATATGTAAGTTTCAATAGCATACATTTTGAAAATGAAAGAATTTTGGATTATATAGGCCAACTATTGATACTTCATTTTAGAAATAGGAACTTAGGTAAAATAACATTGAAAGTCATTAGGTTTGACCTCAAATTGAAACCTCCTGATTCTTAGTTTTGTTCTCTTTCCCTAACATTCATTATCTTACAAGGATAGCCTGTGGGGTAAAAGCATTTTGCCACAATGATACCTTCATTCAGTTAGCAGATATTAATATTTATTGAGCATCAACTGTGTTTCAAATGTTTCAGGTCACAAGAAAGGGTGACCTACCAGGAGTAGAAATCTTAGTTCAAATCTCAGGTCTTCCAAACTTTATGTGTGTTCCTATGCAAGTAGTATATATACCTAAATGTTAGTATCCTCATCCTAAAATGAAACTTATAGTTAAATCATCTGTAAGGTTTCTTTCAGTTCTCAGATTCTATGATTCAGTCAAACAGCTATACATGTTAAACAATGACAAAAAACCTCACAAATGAAGATTTGAAGTTTCAGAGATACTTTACCCAAACCAAATGCAAGATGTTCATTTGGCAGATTTAGGTCACTGGATAATATCTGATGAATATTTTGCTACAAAAGGAGAAAAGAAGAGACTATGATAAATTACTACCTGTCACTACACCCAAATAAATCACACTACTAATAAAAAAAAAATGGTTTAGTATCTTATGTACTCAATAGTATATATTTTCAAATCTGGGTGATTCTAGCCATGCCTCCCTAAAAAAAAATGTTTGATAGTTATAAACATTCAGAAGTAAGTCCTCAAATGCATTTTATACAGAATTTCTAACCTCGGATATGCAGATGACACCACCCTTATGTCAGAAAGTGAAGAAGAACTAAAGAGCCTCTTGATGAAAGTGGAAGAGGAGAGTGAAAAAGTTGGCTTAAAGCTCAACATTCAGAAAACTAAGATCATGGCATCCTGTCCCATCACTTCATGGCAAATATATGGGGAAACAGTGGCTGACTTTATTTTGGGGGGCTCCAAAATCACTGCAGATGGTGATTGCAGCTATTAATTAAAAGATGCTTACTCCTTGGAAGGAAAGTTATGACCAACCTAGACAGCATATTAAAAAGCAGAAACATCATTTTGCCAACAAAGGTCCGTCTGGTCATGGCTATGGTTTTTCCAGTGGTCATGTATGGATGTGAGAGTTGGACTATAAAGAGGGCTGAGCGTCAAAGAATTGATGCTTTTGAACTGTGGTGTTGCACAAGACCTTTGAGAGTCCCTTGGACTGCAAAGAGATCCAATCAGTCCACCCTAAGGGAAATCGGTCCTGGGTGTTCATTGGAAGGACTGATGGTAAAGTTGAAACTCCAGTACTTTGGCCACCTGATGCAAAGAGCTGACCCATTTGAAAAGACCCTGATGCTGGGAAAGACTGAGGGCAGGAGGAGAAGGGGGCGACAGAGGATGAGATGGTTAGATGGCATCACCAACTCAATGGACATGAGTTTGGGTAAACTCCGGGAGTTGGTGATGGACAGGGAGGCCTGCTGTGGTTCATGGAGTCACAAACAGTTGGACACAACTGAGTGACTGAACTGAACTGAACTGAAAGGACATCATAAATGAAATTTGGCACCCATTTGAATTAAATTGAGCTAATAGATAGTCCTGAAGGTCAGCATAAATATTAGATCTCATAGAAGAGAGCAATGAGGGAAGGAGATATAGTTTGATGAATTTCTTTAATATTTCTAAATATTTAATATTTCCAGAAATGCCAGAGGTTTAGGTTTTTAAAATTGAGTCTAATCAATAAACAGGATGACTAGTCGTTTTGCCATCATAAAATAAGACAGTACATTTAATTCTGGTCTTCTCTTTTAAAACTACAGTTGTAGATCACCATAAACCTCACTCTTTCTTGTTATAAATGAGAAAAGCCAATCCTAAGGAGGTAAATATTTTTTCAGGTTAACAGAGCCTGAGCTAAGACTATAGTATTCAATTCTATTACACCATACTGCTATTTCCTAATTATTTTTTCCATTTAACTTAACTGAAGTATAGATGAAGTACAATAAACCCCATAAAGTGTACAATGTGATCAGTTTTGACATATGTATATACCCATAAAATCATCATCACAATCAGAATGATACTGTCCATAATTACAAGAAGTTTCCTCTGTATTTCTTTCCTTCCTCTACCCTTTTGCTCATGTGAGCACCAATTTGTTTTTAGTCACTATTGATTAATTTTCATCTTCTAGAATTCTGCATAAATGGAGTCACACAGTATATGGTGCTCTTTTGGCCATGGATTCTCTCACTCTGCATAATTTTAAGATTATCCCACATTATTTTATGTATCAGTGTTTATTCCTTTCTATTGATGAGTATATTGCATTGTGCGGCTTCCTTGGTGGCTCAGTGGTAAAGAATCCACCTGCCAAGCAGGAGATGCAAGTTCCATCCCTGAGTGAAGAAGATCCCCTGGAGAAGGATATAGCAGCCCACTGCAGTATTCTTTCCTCATAAATCCTATGGACAGAGGAGCCTAGAGGCTATAATTGATGGGGTCACAAAAGAGTTGGAAACAACTTTGCAACTAAACAACAAAAACAACATATTGCATTATGTGGATAGCAATCAGTTCAGTTCAATCATTCAGTCATGTCCGACTCTTTGTGACCCCATGGACTGCAGCACACCAGGCTTCCCTATCCATCACCAATTCCCAAGCTTGCTCAAACTCATGTCCATCGAGTCGGTGATGCCATCCAACCATCTCATCCTCTGTGGTCCCCTTCTCCTCCCGCGTTCAATCTTCTCCCAGCATGAGGGTCTTTTCCAACCTGTCAGTTCTTTGCATCAGGTGGCCAAAGTTTCAGCTTCAACATCAGTCCTTCCAGTGAATATTCAAGACTGATTTCCTTTAGGATGGACTAGTTGGATCTCCTTGCAATCCAAGGGGCTCTCAAGAGCCTTCTCCAACACCACAGTTCAAAGGCATCAAATCTTTGGGGCTCAGCTTTCTTTATAGTCCAAATCTCACATTCATACATGACTACTGGAAAAACCATAGCTTTGACTAGACGGACCTTTGTTGGCAAAGTAATATCTCTGCTTTTCAGTATGCTGTCTAGGTTGGTCATAACTTTTCTTCCAAGGAGCAAGTGTCTTTTAATTTCATGACTGCCGTCACCATCTGCAGTGATTCTGGAGCCCCCCCAAAATAAAGTCTTATCACTGTTTCCATTGTTTCCCCAACTATTTGCCATGAAGTGATGGGACTAGATGCCATGATCTTTGTTTTCTGAATGTTGAGCTTTAAGCCAACTTTTTCACTCTCCTTTTTCATTTTCATCAAGGGGCTCTTTAGTTCTTCACTTTCTGCCATAAGGGTGGTGTTCTGCATATCTGAGGTTATTGATATTTCTCCTGGCAATCTTGATTCCAGCTTGTGCTTAATCCTGCCTGGCATTTTGCAAGATGTACTCTGCATATAAGTTAAATAATAAGGGTGACAATATAGAGCCTTGCTATACACCTTTTCCAATTTGGAATCAGTCTATTGTTCCATATCTACTTCTAACTGTTGCTTCTTGACCTGCATGTAGATTTCTCAGGATGCAGGTAAGGTGGTCTGGCATTCCCATCTCTTTAAGAACTTTCCACCATTTGTTGTGATTCACACAGTCAAAGTCAAAGGCTTTGGCATAGTCAATAAAGCAGAAGTAGATGTTTTCCTGGAATTCTCTTGCTTTTACTGTGATCCAAGGGATGTTGGCAACTTGATCTCTGGTTCCTCTGACTTTTCTAAATCCAGCTTGAAAATCTGGAAGTTCATGGTACTGTTGAAGCCTGGCTTGGAGAATTTTGAGCATTACTTTGCTAGTGTGTGAGATGAGTGCAACTGTGCAGTAGTTTGAGCATTCTTTTGCATTGTCTTTCTTTGGGATTGAAATGAAAACTGACTTTTTCCAGTCCTGTGGCCACTTCTGTGTTTTCCAAATTTGCTGGCATATTGAGTGCAGCACTTTCACAGCATCATCTTTTAGGACTTGAAAAAACTCAACTGGAATTCCATCACCTCCACCAGTTTTGTTCATAGTGATGACTCCTAAGGCCCACCTGACTTTGCATTCCAGGATGTCTGGCTCTGGGTGAGTGACTATACCACTGTGCTTATCCAGGTAGTGAAGATCGTTTTTGTACAGTTCTTTTGTGTATTCTTACAACCTCTTCTTAATATCTTCTGCTTTTGTTAGGTCTATACCATACCCCCACAGTCAGTCTCTCCCATCAGGAAGCTTCCATAAGCCTCTTATCCTTATCCATCAGAGGGCAGAGAGAATGAAAACCACAATCACAGAAAACTAATCAAACTGATCCCATGGACCACAGCCTTGTCTTACTCAATGAAACTGTGAGCCATGCTGTGTAGGGTCAGCCAAGATGGACGGGTCATGGTGGAGAGTTCTGACAAAATGTGGTCCACTGGAGAAGGGAATTACAATCCACTTCAGTATTCTTGCCTTGAGAACCCCATGAACAGTATGAAAAGCCAAAAAGATAGGACACTGAAAGATGAAGACCCAGGTTGGTAGGTGCCCAATATGCTACTTGAGAAGAGTGAAGAAATAACTCCAGAAAGAATGAAGAGACAGAGTCAAAGCAACAACAACAACACCCAGTTGTGGATGTGACTGGTGATGGAAGTAAAGTCCAATGCTGTAAAGAACAATATTGCATAGGAACTTGGAATGTTAGGTCCATGAATCAAGGTAAATTGGAAGTGGTCAAACAGGAGATGGCAAGAGTGAACATCGACATTTTAGGAATCAGTGAACTAAAGTGGACTGGAATGGGCAAATTTAACTCAGATGACCATCATATCTACTACTGTGAGCAAGAATCCCTTTGAAGAAATGGAGTAGCCCTCATAGTCAACAAAAGAGGCCGAAATGCAGTTCTTGGGCACAATCTCAAAAACAACAGAATGATCTGTTCATTTCCAAGGCAAATCATGTGGATAAATCACACATTTCTTAATTTACTCATTGATGAATGTTTAGATTTTCTATAGACTGGGGCTATTACAAATAAAGCTGCTATAAACATTCATATACAAGTTTTTGTGTGAGCATATGTCCTCATTTCTTGTGTGTAAATAGCTAAGAATGGAATGGATGGGTCATATAGTAGGTATATATTTAACTTGAAAATCTTCTGTCAATTTTCCAAAGTAGCTCAACCATTTCAAATTCCCATTAGCATGCTAGTTTTCTTGCTTTATAAACTTGTCAATATTTGGTATGGTCGGTTTTTTTGTATTTTTGTTATTGTTCTTTGTTTAATTTTAACCATTCTAATGGTATGCCATCACAGTTTTTATCACACTTGTTTAATTCCTTGGACTTTCTTGACACAATTTGAGCTATCCTGCAAATCTAGCGGAAAGAATGACACATATAATAATGTGATATGTAACTGAAGGACAAGGATAAGGATATTTTTTTACATAAGTTATTTTCACCACAATGGCAATTACATTAATATCTGTACTGATCGACAATTAAAAATTGACAACGATTGTTGTTGCTGTTTAGTTGCTAAGTCATGTCTGACTCTGCAACTCCATGGACTGTAGCCTGCCAGGCTCCTCTCCCATGTGATTTTCCAGGCAACAACACTGGAATGATTTGCCTTCTCCATGGGACCTTTCAAGCCCTGGGATCAAAACCTGTGTTCCTGCATTGCAGGCAAATTCTTTACCACTGAGCCACATTGGAAGCCCTTTACTACTTAATCATTTTTAGCTTTTTTAAAAGGCTATTTAAAATTTTTTTTTCTTTACTCTTAACTTCTTTTTTTCTAAATGGAGTACAGAAAATAATCAAGGGGTTGAAAACACAGTGCCCAAAGGATGAGCGTGGGTAATAAAAAAACAGAGTCATTCAAGGAATAAAATAAGGAACTATTTATTGCATACCAAATTGAAGCACAGAGGCATGACCAACTAATTATCTGTGTACAGGGAATTTCTTTTGAACTGAATCTGAAAGAATAAGTATTTTCCAGATGGAGAACTGGTAGAAATACATTCTTGGAGGAAGAAATAATGTATGTAAGGCCACTGAGTTGTTTACTTCCCTGGAAGACAGTTCAAGAGCTAAAAATTCAACTAATGTCTATTGAATGCACTAACAAATGAGTTAAAAAAACACACACACTTCATTCTCTCTTATTGTTCTCTGTCTCCTATACTTCAGTCACTAAAAGTCTACTACTAGAACATAGTAATATAATACAAATTTCAAAAGTGACTAATTTTATATCAGTTACATCCTAGGATGCTGCTTCTTAAAATCACCTTGGAATGCCTTAATTTCATCAGTAATTAATCAGTAATTTATTAAATAGTTAATGTAAAGTAAGCTAATTCTGGAGACTTCTCAGAGAGCCAAACATCACCTCTTAAAAGTATTAATCTTTTTCTCCTTTATATCATAAGAAACAGATGATATTTAGACCAAAGTCCTTTATCTATTCACTAACTATAAATCAAAAGAATGACTTTAATTGATGTTGGATCAAAAAATTAATTAATTGATATTTTTTCTTTAATGAAAAGCCTATTTACAGGGGGATCTTTGATACAATTTAGGTGTCTTTTTAAAAAAAGATTTGCTTGGTGCTATTTGTGCTTCTTAAATAATAAAGTGATAGGCTGGCAATGTTGATTTCTAAATTGATATTAAAAGATCTGCACAGTTGCTTAGTTCCTGAGTCATTATTTACCTTTTTAACATTCATAAATACTGAAGTTCATCATCCTTTGTCAGAAATTATGAGATAGAATGATTAGATGGAAATTAAGTATTTTTTTTTCTAATCTAATATTTGACAGGAAAAATGACTACACAAAGGAAAAGCAGAGGGATATATCCTCAACTAAGGCAAGATTTAAATTACTGATGGGAACTTAAGAGAGATATTTATTTATTATTAAAATAAAGCAACTAAAAACTTCTTTTGCTAGCCATTTTACTTACTAGACACTCTAAACTGTCCTCTATACTGGATGCAACCTCAAAAATGACAGAATGATCTCTGTTCATTTCCAAGGCAAACCATCCAATATCACAGTAATCCAAGTCTATGCCCTGACCAGTAACACTGAAGAAGCTGAAGCTGAATGTTCTATGAAGACCTACAAACCTTCTAGAACTAACATTCAAAAAGATGTCCTTTTCATTATAGGGGACTGGAATGCAAAAGTAGGAAGTCAAGAAACACCTGGAGTAACAGGCAGATTTGACCTTGGAGTACAGAATGAAGCAGGGCAAAGGCTAATAGAGTTCTGCAAAGAGAACGCACTGGTCATAGCAAACACCCTCTTCCAACAACACAAGAGAA
Source organism: Odocoileus virginianus (assembly GCF_023699985.2). Classification (NCBI taxonomy): domain Eukaryota; kingdom Metazoa; phylum Chordata; class Mammalia; order Artiodactyla; family Cervidae; genus Odocoileus; species Odocoileus virginianus. The sequence goes on along the minus strand of NC_069677.1, from coordinate 28,274,549 downwards.
GACTCTACACATTGACATCACCAGACAGTCAACACTGAAATCGGATTGATTATAGTACCTGCAGCCAAAGATGGAGAATCTCTATACAGTTAGCAAAACCAAGACCAGGAGCTGACTGTGGCTCAGATCATAAACTCCTTACTGCCAAATTCAGACTGAAATTGAAGTGGGGAAAACCACTGGACCACTCAGGTATGACGTAAATAAAATCCCTTATGACTATACAGGAAGTGGAAATAGAAAGTGGAAGTGAGAAATAGATTTAAGGGACTAGATCTTATAGAGTGCCTGATGAACTATGTACGGAGGTTTGTGACATTGTACAGGAGACAGGAATCAAGACCATCCCCCAAAAAAGAAATGCAAAAAAGCAAAATGGCTGTCTGAGGAGGCCTTATAAATAGCTGTGAAAAGAAGGGAAGTGAAAAGCAAAGGAGAAAATGAAAGATATACCTATTTGAATGCAGAGTTCCAAAGAATAGCAAGGAGAGATAAGAAAGCCTTCCTCAGCAATCAATGCAAAGAAACAGAGGAAAACAATAGAATGGTAAAGACTAGAGATCTCTTCAAGAAAATTAGAGATACCAAGGGAACATTTCATGCAAAGATGAACTCAATAAAGGACAGAAATGGTAGAGACCTAACAGAAACAGAAGATATTAAGAAGAGGTGGCAAGAATACACAGAAGAACTATACAAAAAAGATCATCACGACCCAGATAATCATGATGGTGTGATCACTCACCTAGAGCCAGATATCCTGGAATGTGAAGTCAAGTGGGCCTTAGGATGCAGCCCTATGAACAAAGCTAGTGGAGGAGATGGAATTCCAGTTGAGCTATTTCAAATCCTGAAAGATGATGGTGTTAAAGTGCTACACTCAATATGCCAGCAAATTTGGAAAACTCAGCAGTGGCCACAGGACTGGAAAAGGTCAGTTTTCATCCCAATCCCAAAGAAAGACAATCCCAAAGAATGCTCCAACTATCGCGCAATTGCACTCATCTCACACTCTAGTAAAGTAATGCTTGATTCTCCAAGCCAGGCTTCAACAATACATGAACTGTGAACTTCCAGATGTTCAAGCTGATTTTAGAAAAGGCAGAATAACCAGAGATCAAATTGCCAACATCCATTGGATCATCGAAAGAGCAAGAGTTCCAGAAAAACATCTATTTCTGCTTTATTGGCTATGCCAAAGCCTTTGACTGTGAGGGTCACAATAAACTGTGGAAAATTCTGAAAGAGATGGGAATACCAGACCACCTGACCTGCCTATTCAGAAACCTGTATGCTGGTCAGGAACAACAGCTAGAACTGGACATGGAACAACAGACTGGTTACAAATAGAAAAAGGAGTACATCAAGGCTGTATATTGTCACCCTGTTTATTTAACTTATATGCAGAGTACATCATGAGAAACACTGGGCTGGAGGAAGCACAAGCTGGAATCAAGATTGCTGGGATAAATATCAATAACCTCAGATATGCAGATGACACCACCCTTATGGCAGAAAGTGAAGAAGAACTAAAGAGCCTCTTGATGAAAGTGAAAGAGGAGAGTGAAAAAGTTGGCTTAAAGCTCAACATTCAGAAAACTAAGATCATGGCAACCAATCCCATCACTTCATGGCAAATAGATTGGGAAACAGTGGAAACAGTGGCTGACTCTATTTTTCTTGGCTCCAAAATCACTGCAGATGGTAATTGTAGCCATGAAATTAAAAGAAGCTTACTCCTTGGAAGGAAAGTTATGACCAATCTAGACAGCATATTAAAAAGCAGAGACATCATTTTGTCAACAAAGATCCATCTAGTCAAGGCTATGGTTTTTCCAGTGGTCATGTATGGATGTGAGAGTTGGACTATAAAGAGGGCTGAGTGCCAAAGAATTGATGCTTTTGAACTGTGGTGTTGGAGAAGACCTTTGAGAGTCCCTTGGACTGCAAGGAGATCCAAACAGTTCATCCTAAAGGAGATCAATTCTGGATGTTCATTGGAAGGACTGATGTTGAAGTTGAAATTCCAATACTTTGGCCACCTGATTCGAAGAGCTGACTCATTTGAAAAGATCCTGATGCTGGGAAAGATTGAGGGCAGGAGGAGAAGGGGCCAACAGAGGATGAGATGGCTGGATGGCATTACTGACTCAATGCACATGGGTTTGGGTGGACTCCAGGAGTAGGTGATGGACAGGGAGGCCTGGCAGGCTGCGGTTCATTGGGTCGCAAAGAGTCGGACACAACTGAGCGACTGAACTGAACTGAACTGATACTGAGACAAGCAAAATATTGCAGATAAGGTATAGGGATCTTGACAAGGTATGGAATCTAACATAAGATCCCTACCTAAATCTGGATCCCCAAAGAGCTATCCTTTGAGCCCCTATAAGGGTGAATAGAAATAAAGGAGCATTTCTATTAGTATTTGGAGTAGTTCTGTCACCAGAATACTTTTTAATACTGAAAGATATTTTTAATTGTGAAATGCTTGATCTCTGTCCAAAAAAGCAAAGGTGGTTGTAACGCTTTAAAGACACATCAAGGCCATGGGATGGCCAAATGGCATCAGTGTACACTGTAGGAATAGAGGTTTCATAGTAGAGATGATTATGGAGAAAACCGAATCATAACATGCCTACAGATAGATACCCATGAAGATTTGAAAGACTCTCCATTATTGAAATCAGTATTAATAATGCCATCCGTAACTCAGATGGAAGAAAAAAAACTGTCATATGAAATCAACATGGTCATTTAAATTGTATTGGTTTTGCATTTTTTTTTTGTATTTGATTTGCAGTTTTTGTTTTATTGTTACATAAGTCTTGGATATCTAAAGGGTTTATACTTAGTTTCATGGTTGTACATATTATAATAGACTTATAAAAATTTTTGCCTTCAAAAGAGGTATATACATTCTTTGGATATAGAGTAAATATAGAGTGTAGGTTTGATAAGGACTGGCTTACCATGTGACTTCTTGTGTAGATCCACCTACAGTGTGGACCACTCACTCTAGTCAGAGAGTGCCATGGCAATTATGGTGGCCATTACAACTTGTGAAAGCTGTCTTTTATTTCAATATCTATGAAACTTTTGAAATGGTTCTGTCCTGAAGCAGAAATCTACCTCAGATGAATTAGGTTGAATTAAGTGAAAATGCCATTCTTATCAGTCAAAAACAACTATCTATAAGCATTTTCTTATCATAAAACCTAACACATCATCAAGTTTCTTCTCTTTCAAGGAGAGCCTAACCTAAACCAGTATGAATGAATCATAAGAGAAATTTCTTAACAGGCAACTAACTCTCTTTGATGCTATACTGATTTTTGCTGATGCTATTCAGTTTAATTAGAAATTAAATGTAAAGACTTTTTTTTAATATAGAAATAATATATTGAAAAAAGCAACTATTGAACATATATATGAGCTTACCTAGTGACTTCAGCATAAAGAATCAATTGCCAATGCAGGAGACATGGGCTGCATCCCATGTCCATGGGAAGATTCCCTGGAGAAGAAAATGGCAACCCACTCCAGTATTCATGCCTGGGAAATCCCATGGACAGAGGAGCCTGGTAGGCTATAGTCCATAGGGTGGCAAAGAGTCAGACATGACTTATTAAGTAAACAATAAAAACAATAACAAGAGAATATATATAAGAAAGAAAGTTATAAGGAATATAAAATTAAATCATTGTAAGTGAGACACTATCTTGGGGAACCAGTTGGCCACTGATCACAGAGACCTGCTTTCTAATAGAACAGAAGTCAATTAATCAGGTTTTTGTATAAAACAATACAGAAAAGATCCAGAACTCCCAGAAATAGATACCAGTCAGAACAGCTTTTCAGTACAGTCTTCTTTATTTCCTATTCACTACAATACTAAGAAGTAATCAAATATTACACACACTGTTTTCTCAACCCATTTTTGTCTTTTCCTTTAATTGTTTTAAATTCCCCAAGAATGAAGAACCTCCACCTCCATCTAATTGTAGAAGAGGAGGGCAAAGAAAGTTTTGTCCATAGTTATTGCTTCCTTAGAGATGAGGTGACCTACCCCCCAATTTCGTACTAAACATGATTATTAGTGACAATATCCAAGTGAAATGTCTCTGGTTTCATTTGAGACAATGAAATGTGTGTCCCACTTTCTTCCAACACAGATATTTCATGATACAGGGCACGATATGAAGAAATATGAGGAACATAGCATGTTCTTGTTACTCCCATGTTTAACATTTTTATATTCTCTTTTAGATTAGGAAACATCCCAAATCTTGTATGCATAAGCTTTATGTCCACTTTGTTCCCAGATAAAGGAAGGATTATCTCTTGATAAGTGGGCAGTGAAGCCTGGCCTCAGAAACTATATTCCATGACTTCTCTGCATGGCACCAAAGGACTAAGGCTAAGAAAGAGGATAAATACTCACAGAAAAAGTGATTCAGATCTATGAAAAAAGGGCTAAATAAAATTATATTAAATGGTAAAATGTTCCTGAAGTTCTGTGATAGCAAAGTCATTCATTTGCCCATTCACTCAACTGTTTACAAGAATCTATTTTACATAAGGTATTGTTTTAATATAAATAGTCAACATTCAATGAGTATTTATTATGTGCCAGGAATTATACTAGCTACTTTATATACATTATTTCAAAATTATTATGAATAGGTACTATTATTATCCCAATTTTACAGAAGAAAAATAGGAAGCTAAAGAGGTTACATAACAAGTTCATAAGTGGCTATGCTGGGATTTGAACTTATAACTGTTTTCTTTCTACTCCACCATACAAACCACTTAAAAACAGTTAAAAACTGAATGGATATAAATATTTAGAGTACCTAACAATGTACAAATCAATATTCCATTAAATGTGAATCATTAATAGTTCATTTGGGGTTTCAAGATTTCAGTTGGAGTCAAAGCATAAATATCAAAGCACTTTTTCTGTTGACAGCAGTATTTCCCATTCTCATCTGTAGCACTTTCCAACAGCCAACATCACAGTGAATTTTACAGGGGTAACTGTTAGCCAGTGTAAAAATTTCCTGCTGGTTCTTCTGTTAGTGGAGCTACCCCTCAAATGAAAAATGCCTAGTCTGTGGAATATCCAAGACTGGGTTCTTTCCTGTATGTTTGCTAAACAATAGACAGGAGTTGCAGCTACAGTTCTCCCTCTATTTTGACTTCCATGGTAGTGGACTAGAGCATGATCCTTTCATAAAAATATTTGATTATTTATTTATATAATAATCTCTTACTGAGTACCTACTTATGCAATCTATGCTAAAGGGACACTTGTTCAAAGAAAATGTAGCCAATAATAGTTTATGTATCTATTGTGAGAAAATATGGCATATTTAGGATCCTTCTATGATTCAATTTGCATACATGCTCTAAGGAAGACATATTAAAAGAATCTATTCCTACTTCTTAGTCCTCTAAATACCTCAGAACTTGATCAGGAGGGACATGTGCCTTTTCTGCCATTTTTATCCCTAACTCCATGCATATACTCCTTACACATTGCTGGTGCTAAAATAATAATGTTTGTTATTCAAATAAATGAACTCTGTATCTTTTCAAATCCTTTAGCAGGATCCATTAAAAAATAACAGTAGCCTGTGGGTCAGAGGCTCAGGCTCATATCCAGACAATATGCTGAACCTACCATCTGACTTTTTAAACAAGCCGTAGCAACTAACTCCCTCCATGAGAGTGAATGGAACTGAACGGATGGCTAGGATTTCAAGGGATGGTACCAGACGTTCCTTAGTATAACTCTAGTGGCTGTCACAGTCTTTGTAGATCGGGACCTGGGGACTGGAGTCAACAAGAAGAGGGACGTAGGGGACACAAGTCTCGAGTGAAACAAGGGTGCTTTATTTGCAGAAACACATGTTTATATACCTTCATACAAGGCAGCTTTAGGCAGTAAAAAAATCTGAGCAAAAACAAAGCCAAGCAAATAGCAATCTTCAAAGGGCCAGAAAGCATTCCATATCCTGAGTAAGAGGGGCATAACTGAAAAGATTACATTTAAGTAAGGTCATTGAAGGGAGTCACTGAAAGGAATCCAAACAGGTGCCCCTTCTTATGATCTCAGTCCTGAGAATTGCATGCAGCTCTGCTCGTTCCTGTTTTCCAGGAACTGATAAGGAATAGAGAATCTTTGAGAAACGGCACACAAAAGAAAAGAAAACATATTGGATCCCTTAAAGCTGAACGTCCCCCCTGACAAGTGGCTTTCAGCTCATTTCTGAAAGTAGTTGCTTTAGAATGAGGCTTCCACCAAGAGCTCATGATCAACAAGCAGACTTTTGCAGGTGATTCTGGGAAGAACATGTGAGTAGTCAAACCCTGCAGAACTGTGGGCAAGATGAAAAACTCTGAGACCCTACCATCAGAATGGGCTCAGGAGTTCCAGCAAGAATAGACTAATTGGTTCCATCTACTGTGTCTACAGGCTTCCCTGCCAGCTCAGTGGTAAAGAATCCACCTGCAACACAGGAGACACAGGAAATGCGGGTTTGAGCCCTCAGTAGGGAAGATCCCCTGGAGAAGGAAATGGCTACTCATTTTAGTATTCTTGCCTGGAAAAATCCCATGGACAGAGGAGCCTGGCAGGCTACAGTCCCTCCGGTCGCAAAGAATTGGACACAACTTAGCAACTAAATAACAACAAAGTAGGTCTACACTAGGAGATAAAACTGACTGAGCAAAGAAAGAAAATATAATCATCAAGATGCACCAAGTATCCTGGGAAGTGAGATAGGTAAATTAGACGGAAGCTTCCAGAAGTAAACACTTTGGGCTCTCCTTATAGGAGCAGGTAAAGCTGCTTAGAGGCAGTCTGTGACAGTATTATACTTCATGAAGTGTGCAGTTAAGTCAAGTCTGTCAGCTGGGTATGGGAGAAGAAAATCAGATTCTAAAGTCAGTAATTACAAATGACACACAAGGTCAAGGCAGGACACAGCAAGATTGGACTAATATTGAGTTTGATAATCACAAAATTTCCCAAGAAGAGCTCTTAAAATCACCCTGTGTTCACTTCTTATACCAGTCCTTGAATTCTGTGAAACTGATGACTGCTTTTTGCTCAGAGAAAATCCATTTATTTGATTCTATTTTTACTTTTTTCCTCAACTTCTAAACTATCTATGACCAATACTTTTCAAATGGTTCTATGGATGACTCCTTTGACTAAGACTCAATAATCAGACTCAAAAATGGTTACAAGATCACTTAAATCTTACATTAGTGGTCTAGTGATCAGCATAGATTCAAAGACAATCTGGTCTCTTTTCACTGCATATACAAAGCAGTAAGTTTTGTAAGGGAAATTGAGTTACTTTCTTGACCTCGTACAACTACTTAAAGGTCACATTAGGACTAGACTAGTATGTCATGAACATGCCTAGTTCAGGGTTTGTTTGTTTTTTCCCTAAACAGTGCTGGTTCTATTATAATGTGAACACATTCAGCTTTCTTTACTTATTGTTCTATCTTGCACAAGATCTCATGAAATAATATTGTTATCAGAATATTTCCCAAATAGCTTGTTTACTAAATCTCTCTTACTGAAGTGACTATCTTATTTGTTGGACTTCTGCATCTTGCCTTTCATTGCTAAGAACAAAACAAAACAAAACAAAATGCAATGCCCAATAGGTTATACATCTCTGACAGTATATGACTCAAAAAACAGTCACTAATTAATTATTAACCTCATTAAACTCACTTAACCTCTGTGGTCCAGATTCCTCATAAGAAGAAGGAAGAGGAGGAAAAGAGGGGAGACAGACAGAGAAGTGAGTGACAGGAGAGGAGGGAGTTGGAACTAAATAATCTAAAAGATTCCTGGATTTAAATAAAGCCTCCAGAGCTCTGTGTAGATGTACTCCAATTTTGGTAAAAACAGAGTCTAGGATACAAGCATGGCTTATATACATAAAAGTCTGTGTGGTAACAATAGCTAAGTTAGAGAATAACAACCATATGCCAAGCATTTTTCTAAGGGCTATGAAATCTATGAATTCACAGAATAATTGTCACAGAAACTCAATGAGATGAGCACCATTATCTTTATCCCCACTTTCCAAATGAGGAAACTGAGGCACAGAAGTAATATGCCAGTGTCATACATACAGTGGATCATAAAATCAGGGTTTGAACCATCTAGTTCCAGTTGTCATGCATTTAAAAGACCATTATACTGCCCCCTGATAATGGATGAACTTGCAGGTTTGGGTGGCTGATGATGATAGAGATGACGAGATTTTGGATGGTCTTTTAAGATAAAATGTTATTTTAACATTGATAACTCTTGATTTTTGCCTTTCTCTCATTCCAAAATCCATCAGCAAGTCCTCCAAGATCTGCCATCAAAACAAATCTAGAATCCAAGCACTTCTCACTGCCACACTGCTACAACTTGGTGCATCTTCACCTTCATCTGTAATGTTGCAATTACCTCCTAAATCACTTGCTTGGTTTTACACTTTTACACTTATGCTTCTACAGTCTAATCTCCACATAGCATGCAGAATAGCTATTTTTAAAACATAGACCACATCATTCCTCTACTCAAAACCCTCCTGTGGCTTCCCATTGTATTTAGAATAAAATACAATCTCTTTACTAAGGTCTGACTCTGTATGATCTGGCCTTCATGGACTTGTTATCCACTTCTTTTTGATGGAATATATTTTGCAATCTGAATAAACTTCCTGAAGTCTTTGAACTTCTCTTGTGATGTTATGTACTATTTTCCAACCAAAGTATAACTGCTATGTACTTACTGGAAGAGAGTTAACTCATTAACATTAAACACTAACATAATAACTACACTAAAATCCCATGCCATGTGAAGATGCAGAAATGAAGCTCCCCCCTGCTTCCTTTCTTTTTTACAATCTATGGAAACTTTCTAGACTACCCTGAGGATTCCTTTTTCTTTCAAGTGACAAAGAATATCTGCAAAGCAGGTTTTTATTCTCTAGGTATTGTCTATTCATCATTACAAGTGAAAAGTTGCTGACTGAGACTGATTGTCAATTTTTACAGAAACTTTGGAATAATTAGTGATATCATTTAATTTTAAAATCTGTGGTAAGCCAACGGCAAACACACATAGTGTATGAAAAGGAAAACCTGCTGCTTCCCAGAACCTGATTTCCTCATCATGGGAAATCAGATAGGTCAAACACAGCTCATCCATAAAAATTAAAAAAGAAGCCCTTGTTTCTAGTGATAGTTTAGGGAAGTGCTTCAGCCAATTCTACTCACATGTTCTAAAAGAATTAATTTCTCCCTTACATATCTATGGGAGTCATGACTATCTAGTGACTTAAAAGACCATAAAATGGATATAATCCATTTTCTTTCTATTAAATATCCCACTGCAGTATCTATGATTTGACCTTCACATGTACAGACAACAATAAAACTAAAAACTTCTCAACTGACTCATTTCTCAGCTTAGTCACAGGAGTTGAAACAAGTTAGCTCTCAATTTTCAAAATAGTATTAAGAGAAACAGCCTTTTTTATGTGATAACTAGGACTGTGCATTAAGTTATCTAGAAACAGATTTGAAGTTGTGTCCTCTGCTAACCTTTTACTAAGATTAGATCTACACATTTTGAACTCTATTTGGAGCATAGATTACAATTCTGTGACTCTCTCATTAAAATAAGCAGCCCCAAAGTAAAATATAATCACAATGAACCAAGGATTTAGCATGAAATACTAACTCAGTAATTCATTCAAAGGATAAGTTAGCTTCCCAAGTGTTAGCTTCAAAGATTGCAGATAATAAACTAAAAAACATAAGCGAATTGAAATAAAGTGAGTCAACATAACTCTTGAGACTGATTTAGGTCATTGTACTCCTTCTTCATATCTTTCCCAGAAGATAAAACAGAGGCCGAACTGTTGATATGTTAACCAGGCATATTAAGAATATTTTATGACCAATACAGTACTAGCACTGACTTAGTAGCATAGACCCAGCTTGCCGGAGTGAGGAAGTAGTGTCTTTGAGGGCCTTTTTGTGGCAGGCATCAACCATTTAGTTGCTGATTTGGGGGAAGTCTGGTGGATTCTGGTGGGGAAGACTCTAGAGCCAAGCCAGCAGGGTGAGAGTAGGCCCACTCAAGAGCTTGACTATAGACTCTTTACTCATCAGTAAGAAAAGAGCCATATAATGCATACCAATTGAACATCATCCTTAAGACTGCCAAAAGCTTTGGATAATTGAAGAAAGGAAGTGGGGAAGAATGAACATTTTGAGGCAGGAGATAGATGGGTTTCAAGCTACTCATTTATAAATACCCTTCTGTCCATACTTTGAGATAGAAATGACAAGAAAGGCTTCTTCAATGAACAATCCAAAGAAATACAGGAAAACAACAGAAGGGGAAAGACTAGGAATCTTTTCAAGAAAACTGGGGAAATCAAAGGAACATATCATGCAAAGATGGGCATAATAAAGGACAGAAATGGTAAAGACCTAATAGAAGCAGAAGAGATCAAGAAGAGATGGCAAGAATACATAGAAGAACTATACAAGAAAGATCTTAATGACCTGTATAACCACAATGATGTGGTCACTCACCTAGAGCCAGACATCCTGGTGTGTGAAGTCAAAGGGGCCTTAGGAAGCACTTCTGCCAATAAAGCTAGTGGAGGTGATGCGATTGCAGCAGAGCGATTTAAAATCCTAAAAGATGATGCTATTAAAGTGCTACACTCAATATGTCAGCAAATTTGGAAAAAGTAGCAGTGGCTACAGGACTGGAAAATATCGATCTTAATCCCAGTTCCCAAGAACAGCAGTGCTAAAGAATATTCAAACTACCAGACATTTACACCCACTTCCCATGCTAGTATGGTTATGCTCAAAATCCGTCAAGCTAGGCTTCAGCAGTACTTGAATCAAGGACTTCCATATGTACAAGCTGGGTATAGAAAAGGCAGAAGAACCAGAGATCAAATTGCCAACAAATTCACTGGATCATAGAGAAGGTAAGGGTATTTCAGAAAAACATCTACTTCTATTTCATTGACTATGCCAAAGCCTTTGACTGTATGGATCATAACAAACTGTGGAAAACTCTTAAAGAGATGCGAATACCAAACCATCTTACCTATCTCCTGAGAAATTTTATGCAGTCAAAAAGTAAGAGTTAGAACCTTATACGGAACAACTGACTTGTTCAAAACTGAGAAAGAAGTACAGTGTGATCAGGCTGCATATTCTCAACTTGTTTAATTAACTTCTATGCAGAGCGCATCATGCGAAATGCTGGACTGGATGAGTTACAAGCTGGAATAAAGACTGCTGGGAGAAATATCAACAGCCTCAGATATGCAAGATGATATTATTCTAATGGCAGAAAATGAAGAGGAACTAAAGAGCCTCTTGATGAAGGTGAAAGAGGAGAGTGAAAAAGCCAGCTTAAAACTCAATATTAAAAAAACTAAGATCATGGCATTCAGTCCCATCACTTCATGGGAAATAGATGGGGAAAAGGAAGAAGCAGTGACAGTTTTCCTCTTCTTGGGTTCTAAATCACTGTGGATGGTGACTGCAGCCAAGAAATTAGAAGACAATTGTTTCTGGGAAGAAAAGCTATGACAAACCTAGATAGCATATTAAACAGCAAAGACATCACTTTGCTGACAAAGTCACTAGTCAAGGCTATGGTCTTTCCAGTAGTCATGTACAGATGTGAGAGTTGGACCATAAAGAAGGCAGAGCACTGAAGAATTGATGCTTTTGAACTATGGTGCTGGAGAACACTCTTGAAAGTCCCTTGGACAGCAAGATCAAAGCAGTCAGTCCTAAAGGAAATCAATCCTGAATATTCATTGGAAGGACTGATGTGGAAGCTCCAATACTTTGGCCACCTGATGTGAAGTGCCAACTCATCGGAAAAAACCCTGATGCTGGGAAAGATAGAAGGCAGGAGGAGAAGAGGGCAACAGAGAATGAGATGATTAGATGGCATCACCAACTCAAAGGACATGAGTTTGAGCAAACTCTGGGAGATGGTGAAGGTTAGGGAAGCCTGGTGTGCTGCAGTCCATGGGGTCACAAAGAGTCAGACAAAACTTAGCGACTGAACAACAACAACACAACAGTATAGGTATCAAAATCTTTCTCACATCAGACCCAAAGCCCTGAGGAGTCTAGACATTGACTCAGATCTTGCCTTTTGGCTCACCATTTTCTTCCTAGGAATTAGAAAAATACTTGATGCATATTAAATATTTTTAGTGAACAAATGGAGAGGTTAGTTTGATTTTAAAATGTTACATACCATACAAGGCCAATTATTGTCTACTCACTATAAAGTATAAAGTTGTGCAAGTAAAAAAAGAAAAAGATACAAAAAAGATACAAAAAAGATATAAAAAAGAAAAAGATACAAAAAAGAAAAAAATACAAAACTTAATTGCAACATTTCAAAGACTTAAACATGCATTCTCATGACCAATCATGTAAGTTAGTTCATGTGTCTGGCATACATTGTCACATGTGCAGCTTCTGCAAGTGGTTATGCTTTTGTATACTTTACAGTACAGTGCTGTCCAGAGTACAGTTGGACAGTATCTTTATTTCAAGCCCAAGATGTCTAGAAGCAAGCATAAAATCAGCAGTGATATAGTTGGTACTACTGTACTTTCCAAGGTACCGACTGTAGTGTAAGATTAAAAATGTTTTTCTTTTTATTTTTTTGTTTGTTTTTATGTATTATCTGGGTGAAAAGTATTCATATTATAAACCTGTTACAGTACAGTACTATATACCTGATTGTGTTAGTTGGGTACCTAGGCTAACTTGTTGGACTTATGAACAAATTGGACTTATGAGTGCCCTCTTGGAATGGAGTCTTTCATATGTAGGGGACTTACTGTAATGATAAAAATATGTAACATTTATTGAGTTCCTACTATGTGATAATCACTATATTACAAATACATATGTCCTTATTTAATTTTCCCAAAACCCCATGAGATAAGCATGATTTTCACTGTCTTCATTTTGTAGATGAGGGAACAAAGGCTTAGAGTAATAAATTCCAAAAATCAAGAGCTAGTAAGTAGTAGACCAGAGTTTTAAGTCAGGTTTGTCAAATACCAAAGACTGAACTCTAATCTCCATACATTCAGTTTCCCCGTGTTTAATTCCTTTTACATATACCCCCTTCCTTTGGGGTGAATGAGTCAACAAATATTGCATGGTTCTCTACTGGATTAGATTAAGTATGCATAAGAACCAAAGTGATGCACTGTAAGAGCGATAACAGGAAAAACTGCTGCAGACATGTTCTGATATCTAGTTGATGAGCAGATGGTGTACTTCTGAGAAATATCAGGATATATGAAAGAAAACATTTAGGCAACTGATGTTTATGTGGGTGCAATTTTCTGGCTATAGCAGATGCCTATTGCTTCCTGAAATATGCCATATTCCACCCGAAGTACAGAAAAATACATATAGCTGACAAAGTTGAATAGATTGTGGCTTTGTATATCAGTAAATTATACTTACTGGTCCTGTAAGGCATCATTTAACCAAGAACTCAGAAGCTGAAATTGATCTCTCAGATACTATGGCACTATAGAAAGAACATAGACTTTGGAATCAAACAAGCCTGAGCTCATAATCCTGGGCTGTACAGTCTTGAACACTGTTTTTAATTGTACAGAGCTTAGGTTTTTCATCACTAAAATAATACAGCATTCATAATCTGTTGGTTCTATATGATTCAAATAGGAATAAAGTGTCTGACAAACAGTAGGCAGTTAACAAATGCTAGCTAATTATCCAAATCAAATCAAAGTTTGGCATATCTAGTATGAAGGTTAATTCTTTTTTCAAACTTTAAACTTTTTATTTTGTATTAGGATACAGTCCATTAACAATGTTGTGGCAGTTTCAGGTGAATAATGAAGGGACTCATCCATACATATACATGTATCCATTCTTTCCCAAACCTCCCTTCATCCAGGGTGGCACATAACATTGAGTGGAGTTCCATGTGCTACACAATATGTCTTTGTTGCTTATTAATTTTGAATTTTGAATACAGCAGGTATACATGACCTTCCCAAACTCCCTAACTATCCCTTCCCACATAAGTTTGTTTTCTAAGTCTATGAGTCTCTTTCTATTTTGAAAATAAGTTCTTTTTAGATTCCACATATAAGGGATGTCATTTTGATATTTCTCCTTCTCTGTCTGACTTACTTCACTCACTATTGACACTCTGTAGGTCCATCCATGTTGCTGCAAATAGCATTATTTTGTTCTTTTTAATGACTGAGTAACATTCCATTGTGTATATAGGTACCATATCTTCTTAATCCATTCCTCTATCGATGGACATTCAGGTTGTTCCCATGTCTTGGCTATTGTAAACAGTGTTGAAATAAACCCTTTTAGATCATGTTTTTCTCTGGATATATGTGCAGGAATGGGATTGCAGGGTCATATGGTAGCTCTATTTTTAGGTTTTTAAGGAACCTCCATACTGTTCTTCATAGTGGCTATAACCAATCTACATTCCCACCAACAGTGCAAGAAAGTTTCCTTCTCTCCATACCCTCTCAAGCACTTGTTGTTTGTGGATTTTTTGATGATAGTCATTCTGACCAGTGTGAGGTGATACCTCATTGTAATTTTGATTTGCAAGTTGAACATCTTTTCATGTGCCTATTGGCCATCTGTATGTCCTCTTTGGAGAAATATCTATTCGGGTCTCCCACCCATTTTTTGAGTGGGCTGTTTTGATGCTGTTAAGCATCATAAGTTGTTCGTGAATTTTGGAGACTAATACCTTATCTGTCATAGCATTTGCAGATATTTTCTCACAATCTGTGGGTTGCCTTTTTATGTTGTTCACTGTTTCCTTTGCTGTGCAAAAGCTTTTGAGTTTAAGTAGGTCTCATTTGTTTATTTTTTTATTTCCATTATTGTGGGAGATGGATTGAAAAAGATGTTGCTGTGATTTATGTCAGAGAGTGTCTGCCTTTATTTTCCTCTGGGAGTTTTATAGTCTATATAGTTTTAAAGACATTTTGGTCTTTAATCCATTTAATGTAGGAACTTGGAGGGTGTTTTATAGTGAGATTAACTTTTTCTTTTGGCCATGTGCCATGCAGGATCATAGTTCCTCTTTCAGTTCAGTTCAGTCACTCAGTCATGTCCAGCTCTTTGTGACTCCATGGACTGCAGCACGCCAGGCTTCCCTGTCCATCACCAACTCCCAGATCTTCCTCAAACTCATGTCCACCATGTCAGTGATGCCATCCAACCATCTCATCATCTGCCGTTCCCTTCTCCTCACATCCTCAATCTTTCCCAGCACCAGGGTCTTTCCCAGCACCAGGGTCTTTCCCAGTGAGTCAGTTCTTCATATCAGGTGATCAAAGTATTGGAGTTTCAGCTTCAGCATCAGTCCTTCCAGTTAATATTCAGGACTAATTTCCTTTAGGATTGACTGGTTGGATCTCCTTGTAGTCCAAGAGACTCTCAAGAGTCTTCTCTAACACCACAGTTCAAAAGCATCAATTCTGGAGAGGGCGGTCCTAAGATGGTAGAGGAATAGGACGGGGAGGCCAGTTTCTCCCCCACAAATTAATCAAAAGGTCATTTGAACACTGAGCAAATTCCACAAAACAACTTCTGAACACTGGTGGAGGACACTAGGCACTCAGAATGGTAGCCCATTGTCTTCGAAAGGAGGTAGGACAAAATATAAAAGATAAAAAGAGACATAAAAGAGTTAGGGATGGAGACTCATCCTGGGGAGGGAGTTGTGAAAGAGGAGAAGTTTCCAAAGACCAGGAAACCCTCTCACTGGCAGGTCTGTGGGGAGTTTTGGAATCTCAGAGGGCAACATAACTGGGAGGAAAATAAATAAATAAAAACCCACAGATTACGTGGGTTGCCTAACCATAACTCCCAGCAGAGAAGTAGCCCAGATGCTTGCATCGGCCACTAGCAAGTGGGAGCTGAACGGGGAGGCATGGGCTGCATTGCTTAGGGTAAGGACCAGGCCTGAATGTCCTGAGGACAATCTGAGAGAGCTAATGTGAGATAACAACCCAAACTGTGGGATAGCCAGAGAGAGAGAGAAAAAAGAGAGAAAGAAATTTCCCATGAAAGCTCTAACCTAAGGCACTGCCGCACCCGCTCATAGAACAAAGGACTGAGGGAATACCAGAGGAGAGCTAGCCGGCTGCAGACCAGCCCATCCCCTGCCAGAGGCAGAGAGGCAGGCAGGTGACAGCCAGAGCCAGAAAGGGGCGATCTCAGCCCCAGAGACGGCATCCTCTACCAAACTGCGAGCAGGCTTCCAGTTGCTAACCAAAGTCTTCCTGGGATCCTGGACAGTTGACATCCACCAGGAGGGTCACAGCCAGAGATCAGCTCCCCAGAGGAGAAACACGGCACGCCCGAGACAGTGCTCCCACTGCACACCCAGGAAAACTGAGCGGCTGGGATGGGGGAGATGATAAGACACACTGCACACCTGGGGACAGTGTGCTTGCCAAGCACCTGGTCACCTGAGCTGCTCGGACCTGGGAAAGGGACAAAACACAGGCCCAACCAAGTCCGTGCCTTTGTGGAGAACCCAAGAACCTGAACCTGAGCAGCTTAGACCTGGGAAGTGCACGCAACCCAGGGCCTGCTTTAGACAGTTCCCCTGCAGAGCAACCTGGAGCCTGCGCAGTGTAGACCGGGAAAGCACACATGCCATGAGTGGGAGCAAACCCAGTGTGGCCCAGACACTGCACGCACTCCCCACACACGCCAGTGATATTTGTTTGCACTGTCCCTCCCACCCCACAGAAAGACTGAACAAGTGAGCCTAAATAAGTGACCACCTTCACCCCTTTGTGTCAGGGTGGAAGTTAGGCACTGAAGAGATTTGCAAACAGAAGAAGCCAAAATAAACAGAGGGAACCACTTTGGAAGTGACAGGTGCAACAGATTAAAACCCTGTAGCTAGCACCGACTACATTGGAAGGGGCCTATAGACCTCCAGAAGTATAAGCTGGAACAAGGAACTATCTGAAACTGAACTGACCCCACACCGCCCACAACAGCTCCAGAGAAATTTCTAGATATATTTTACTAGTATCTTTTAAAAAATTTTTTTAATTTAAAAAAACTTTGTCTTTTATTATTCCTTTAATTTTCATTTTTATAACCTACTATTACCTTGCAAAAAAAAAGACCCTATTTTAAAGCTAATTTCATATATATATTTTATAATTTTTGTGATTTTGTTTTGTTTTGTTAATATTGTATTTTTGAGAGTCTATCCTCTACTCTAGGTTTTTAATCTTTGCTTTTTGGTATTTGTTATCAATTTTGTACCTTTAAGAATCCAACCTTCACTACCCATTTTTACTTAGCAGTGGATTACTGACTTGATTGCCCTCTCCCCCTTTTTATTCTCCTTTTTCTCCCCCAGGTCACTTCTATCTCTTCCCTCCTCCTTCTCTTCTCTAACCCAACTTTGTGACTCTCTTTGGGTATTCCAGGCTATGGAGAACACTTAGGGAACTGATTACTGGCTAGATCTGTCTCTCTCCTTTTGACTCCCCCTCTTCTCCTCCTGGTCACCTCTATCTCCTTCCTCTCTCTTCTCTTCTATATGTAACTCTGTGAACCTCTCTGGGTGTTCCAGGCTCTGGAGAGCACATAGGGATTTGATTACTGGCTAGATTTCTCTCTTTCCTTTTGATTCCCCCTATTCTCCTCCTGGTCACCTCTATCTCCCTCCTCCCTCTTCTCTTCTCCATGTAACTCTGCAAACCTCTCTGGGTGTCCCTCACTGTGGAGAATCTTTTCACCATTAACCTAGATGTTTTATCATTGTGCAGTATGGAAGAAGTCTTGAGACTACTGAAAGAATCAGACTAAAAACCAGAGGCAGGAGGCTTAAATCCAAAACCTGAGAACACCAGAAAACTACTGACTCCAGGGAACATCAATTGACAAGAGCTCATCTAAAAGCCTCCATACCTACACTGAAACCAAGCTCCACCCAAGAGCCAACAAGTTTCAGAGCAAGACATACCACACTAATTCTCCAGCAATGCAGGAATGTAGCCCTGAGCTTTAATATACGGGCTGCCCAAAGTCACACCAAACCCATCGACACCTCAAAACTCACTACTGGACACTTCATTGCACTCCAGAGAGAAGAGATCCACCAGAACACAGACACAAGCTTCCCTAACCAGGAAACGTTGACAAGCCACTCATCCAACCCTATCCACAGGGAGGAACTTCCACAATAAAGAGGTACCACAAACTTCCAACATACAGAAAGGTCAAACACAGCAACCTAAACAAGATGAAAAGGCAGAGAAATATTCAGCAGGTAAAGGAACATGATAAATGTCCACCAAACCAAACAAAAGAAGAGGAGATAGGGAGTCCACCTGAAAAGAATTCAGAATAATGATAGTAAAAATGATCCAAAATCTTGAAAACAAAATGGAGTTACAGATAGTCTGGAGACAAGGACTGAGAAGATTCAAGAAATGTCTACTAAGGACCAGGAAGAAATAAAAAAGAGTCAATCAATAATGAATAATGCAATAACTGAGGTCAAAAACACTCTGGAGGGAACCAACAGTAGAATAACTGAGGCAGAAGATAGGATAAGTGAGGTGGAAGATAGAATTGTGGAAATAAATGAAGCAGAGAGAAAAAAAGAAAAAAGAATTAAAAGAAACAAGGGCAACCTCAGAGACCTCTGGAACAATGTCAAATACCCCAACATTCGAATCATGGGAGTCCCAGAAGAAGAAAACAAAAAGAAAGGCCATGAGAAAATACTTGAGGAGATAATAGTTGAGAATTTCCCTAAAATGGAGAAGAAAATAGCCACCCAAGTCCAAGAAACCAGAGAGTCCCAAACAGGATAAACCCAAGGTGAAACACCCCAAGACACATATCAATCAAATTAACAAAGATCAAACACAAAGAACAAATATTAAAAGCAGCAAGGGAAAAACAACAAACAACACACAAGGGGATTCCCATAAGGATAACAGCTGATCTTTCAACAGAAACTCTTCAGGCCAGAAGGGAATGGCAGGACATACTTAAAGTGATGAAAGAGAAAAACCTACAACCCAGATTACTGTACCCAGCAAGGATCTCATTCAAATATGAAGGACAAATCAAAAGCTTTACAGACAAGCAAAAGCTGAGAGAATTCAGCAGCACCAAACCAGCTCTTCAACAAATGCTAAAGGATCTTCTCTAGACAGGAAACACATAAAAGGTATATAAGCTCAAACCCAAAACAACAAAGTACATGACAATGGGATCATACTTATCAACAGCTACCTTAAATGTAAATGGGTTGAATGCCCCAACCAAAAGACAAAGACTAGCTGAATGGATACAAAAACAAGACCCCTATATATGCTATCCAAAAGAGACCCACCTAAAAACAAGGGACACATACAGACTGAAAGTGAAGGGCTGGAAAAAGATATTCACACAAATGGAGACCAAAAGAAAGCAGGAGTAGCAATACTCATATCAGATAAAATAGACTTTGAAATAAAGGCTGTGAAAAGAGACAAAGAAGGACACTACATAATGATCAAAGGATCAATCAAAGAAGAAGATATAACAATTATAAATATATATGCACCCAACATAGAAGCACCTCAATATGTAAGGCAAATGCTAACAAGTATGAAAGGGGAAATTAACAGTAACACAGTAATAGCGGGAGACTTCAATACCCCACTCACACCTATGGATGGATCAACTAAACAGAAAATTAGCAAGGAAACACAAACTTTAAATGATACAATGGACCAGTTAGACCAGTTGATATCTATAGGATATTTCATCCCAAAACAATGAATTTCACCTTTTTCTCAAGTGCATATGGAACTTTCTCCAGGATAAATCACAACCTGGAACATAAATCTAGCCTTAGTAAATTCAAAAAAATTGAAATCATTCCAAGTATCTTTTCTGATCACAAGCTGGTAAGATTAAATGTCAATTACAGGGAAAAACTATTAAAAATACAGACATATGGAGGCTAAACAACACACTTCTGAATAACCAACAAATCACAGGAGAAATAAAAAAAGAAATCAAAATATGCATAGAAATGAATGAAAATGAAAACACAACAACCTAAAATCTATGGGACTCAGTATAAGCAGTGCTAATGGGAAGGTTCATAGCACTACAAGCTTACCTCAAGAAACAAGAGAAAAATCAAATAAACAAGCTAGCTCTACACCTAAAGCAACTAGAAAAGGAAGAAATGAAGAACCCCAGGGTTAGTAGAAGGAAAGATATCATAAAAATTAGGGCAGAAATAAATGAAAAAGAAACAAAGGAGACCATAGCAAAAATCAACAAAGCTAAAAGCTGGTTCTTTGAGAAGATAAATAAAATAGACAAACCGTTAGCCAGACTGATCAAGAAACAAAGGAAGAAGAATCAAATCAACAAAATTAGAAACGAGAATGGAGAAATCACAACAGACAACACAGAAATACAAAGGATCATAACAGATTACTATTAGCAACTATATGCCAATAAAATGGACAACTTGGAAGAAACACAAATTCTTAGAAAAGAAACTGAACCAAGAAGAAATAGAAAAATCTTAACAGACCCATCAGAAGAACTAAAATCTAAACTGTAATCAGAAATCTTCCAGCAAACAAAAGCCCAGAACCAGACGGCTTCACAGCTGAATTCTACCAAAAATTTAGAGAAGAGCTAACACATATACTCAAACTCATCCAGAATATTGCGGAGGAAGGTAAACTTCCAAACTCATTCTATAAGGCCACCATCACCCTAATACCAAAACCAGACAAAGATGCCACAAGAAAAGAAAACTACCCTGAAAACTCATCACTGCTGAACATAGATGCAAAAATCCTTAACAAAATTCTAGCAAACAGAATCCAACAATATATTAAAAAATCATACATCATGACCAAGTGGGCTTTATCCCAGGGGTGCAAGGATTCTTTAATATCCCCAAAGCAATCAATGTGATACACCACAGTAACCAATTGAAAGATAAAAACCATATGATTATCACAATAGATACAGAGAAAGCCTTTGACAAAATTCAATATCCATTTATGATTTTAAAAAACCCTCTAGAAAGCAGGTATAGAAGGAACATACTTCAACATAATAAAAGCTATATATGATAAACCCACAGCAAACATTATTCTCAATGGTGAAAATTGAAAGCATTTCCCCTAAAGTCAGGAACAAGGCAAGGGTTCCCACTCTCACCAATAGGACTCAACATAGTTTTGGAAGTTTTGACCACAGCAATCAGAGCAGAAAAAGAAATAAAAGGAATCCAGATTGGAAAAGAAGTAAAACTCTCACTGTTTCCATATGACATGATCCTCTACATAGAAAACACTAAAGACTCCACCAGAAAATTACTAGAGCTAATCAATGACTACAGTAAAGTTGCAGGATATAAAATTAACACACAGAAATCCTTTGCATTCCTATACACTAACAATGAGAAAATAGAAAGAAAAACTAAGGAAACAATTCCATTCACCATTGCAACGAAAAGAATAAAATACTTAGGAATAAATCTACCTAAAGAAAAAAATGGAGCTTCCTTGGTGGCTCAGAGGTTAAAGCATCTGCCTGCGATGCGGGAGACTTGGGTTCTATCCCTAGGTCGGGAAGATGCCCTGGAGAAGGAAATGGCAACCCACTCCAGTATTCTTGCCTGAAGAACCCCACAGACGGAGGAGCCTGGTGGGCTACAGTCCACGGGGTTGCTAAGAGTCAGACACGATTGAGCAACTTAACTTAAAGAAATAAAAGACCTATATATAGAAAACTATAAAACACAGATGAAATAAATCAAAAAGTACACAAATAGATGGAGAAATATACCATGTTAGTGGATCAGAAGAATCAACATAGTGAAAATGAATGTACTACCCAAAGCAATTTATAGATTCAATGCAATCCCTATCAAGCTACCAATGGTATTTTTCAGAGGACTAGAACAATAATTTCACAATGTGTATGGAAATACAAAACACCTTGAATAGCCAAAGCAATCTTGAGAAAGAACAATGGAAATGGAGGAATCAACCTGCCTGACTTCAGACTATACTACAAAGCTACAGTCATCAAGACAGTATGGTACTGGCACAAAGACAGAAATATGGATCAATGGAACAAAATAGAAACCCCAGAGATAAATCCACACACCTATGGACACCTTATCTTTGACAAAGGAGGCAAGAATATACAATGGAGAAAACACTATCTCTTTAACAAGTGGTGCTGGGAAAACTGGTTAACCACTTGTAAAAGTAATGAAACTAGAACATTTTCTAACATCATACACAAAAATAAACTCAAAATGGATTAAAAATCTAAACATAAGACCATAAACTATAAAACTCCTAGAGGAAAACATAGGCAATACACTCTGACATAAATCACAGCAGGATCCTCTAGGACCCACCTCCTAGAGTAATGGAAATAAAAGCAAAAATAAACAAATGAGACCTAATTAAACTTAAAAGCTTTTGCACAACAAAGGAAAATATAAGCAAGGTGAAAAGACAGCCTTCAGAATGGGAGAAAATAATAGCAAATGAAGCAACTGACAAAGAATTAACCTCAAAAATACACAAGCAGCTCCTGCAGCTCAATTCTAGAAAAATGAAATGATCCAATCAAAAAATGGGCCAAAGAACTAAACACATTTCTCCAAAGACATACAGATGGCTAACAAACACATAAAAAGATGCTCAACATCACTCATTTTCAGAGAAATGCAAATCAAAACCACAATGAGGTACCATCTCATGCCAGTCAGAATGGCTGCTATCAAAAGGTCTACAAACAATAAATGCTGGAGAGGGTGTGGACAAAAGGGAACCCTCTTACACTGTTGGTGGGAATGCAAACTAGTACAACCACTATGGAGAACAGTGTGGAGATTGCTTTAAAAACTGGAAATACAACTGCCATACGCCCAGCAATCCCACTGCTGAGGAAACCAGAATTGACAGAGACACGTGTACCCCAATGTTCATTGCAGCACTGTTTACAATAGCCAAGACATGGAAGCAACCTAGATGTCCATTGGCAGAAGAATAGATAAGGAAGTTGTGGTACATATACACAATGGAATATTACTCAGCTATTAAAAAGAACGCATTTGAATCAGTTCTAATGAGGTGGATGCAACTGGAGACTATTATACAGAGTAAAGTAAGTCAGAAAGAAAAACACCAATACAGTATACTAACACATATATATGGAATTTAGAAACCTGGTAACAATGACCCTATATGCGAGACAGCAAAAGAGACACAGATGTATAGAACAGTCTTTTGAACTCTGGGAGAAGGCGAGGGTGGGATGATTTGAGAGAATAGTATTGAAACATGTATATTATCATATGTGAAACAGACCACCAGTCCAGGTTTGATGCAAGAGACAGGATGCTCAGGACTGGAGCACTGGGATGACCCTGAGGGATGGGGTGGGGAGGGAGGTGGGAGGGGGTTCAGGATGTGGAACACATGTACACGCATGGCTGATTCATGTCAATGTATGGCAAAACCCACTACAATATTGTAAAGTAATTAAGCTCCAATTAAAATAAATTAACTTTTTTAAAAAAGAAAAAAAACTTCAATTCTTCAACACTCAGCTTTCTTTATAGTCCAACTCTCACATCCGTACATGACTACTGGAAAAACCATGTTTTGACTAGACGGACCTTTGTTAACAAAGTAACGTCTCTGCTTTTTAATATGCTATCTAGGTCGGTCATAACTAGGGATCAAACCAGCCCCCCTGCAGTGGGAATGAAGTCTAACCACTGAACCACTAGGGAACTCCCAAGATTAATTTTTAAATCAGTCAATTTTGAGTAATCAGATTACCTACTGTGGGTGAGTCTCACCCAAGTAGTTGAAGGCCAAGATAGAAAAAAAAGACTTGCCTCCCCAGGCAAAAGAGAGGGGAATTATCTAGCTGACTGCCTTCAGTCTTCATCTGTACCACCAGATCTTCTGGGTCTCCAGCTTGCCACCCCTACAGATTACTAAGACTTTTTAAGAAAAGCTGTAAATTTGAGTATTGGTGATGCTGCTAATAGGGGGTCATTTAAATTGTCATAGTCTAGGCCACCAAACTTCTTACATAAAGGATCAGACATAAATATTTTAGGCTTTGCAGATCATGAGGTCTTTGACACAGCTACTCAGATAATACATAATGAAAGAGCATGGCTGAGTCCTAATTAACCTTTATTAACAGATACTGAAATTTAAATATTAAATAATTTTCATATATCACAAAAGATTATTTCACTTTTTTCTTTATTTTTCAACCATGTAAAAATGTAAAATCCATCCTTAGCTCATGAGCCATACAAAACCAGGTTACACTTTGCTAATACTTCATCGAGATAGATCATTCTTAAACAATGGTCTTTGGTACTTTGGGTGCTACAACTTTCCATCAGATGGTATGTGATTCAAAATTGTCAGTTCCTTCTTTAGCTGATATGGGTTGAATAAATCACATGAAATATCACGGACTTAATTGTTATGTACATGTGAGGCTACTTACTAGTAACCTAAATAGCTTACTAAATATTACTTATATTTAGTTATAAAAAAAATACTAAAACTGATCCAATACTGGAATTTTTTCCCACCTCTTTTGCAAAGATTACAGCAAAATAAGAACTACAGCCCAGGGGGACAGCACCTCAGATAGCTCTGAGAGACTGTTCCATATCTGCAGGGGAAGAAAGTCAATATATAAGGTTTTGGTGAAGGGGGAGTTCAATGCCATGAAGCACTCATTTTACAGAAGGTTTTTGTTAGTCATGAGGATCTGATGTCACCATGAAGGGATTTAGTGCTTCTTTAGATATGAGGAGATGCAAGGATTGAGATCATAAAATCTGTTCCTAAAAACATCCAGACTATCTAAAGACCTGTCCCACCAGATTCCCTGGAGC
Source organism: Odocoileus virginianus (assembly GCF_023699985.2). Classification (NCBI taxonomy): domain Eukaryota; kingdom Metazoa; phylum Chordata; class Mammalia; order Artiodactyla; family Cervidae; genus Odocoileus; species Odocoileus virginianus. The sequence continues at coordinate 28,249,462 of NC_069677.1, read as the reverse complement.
ACAGAGTGCCTCACTCCATCCTGAACCCCCTCAGGGATTGTTGAAGGCCAATAGCTATAGCAGCATGGGGTTCAATCTCATAGAGGCAGATGGCAAATGCCTTTGTTGTTCAGTCCTTGGCAATGGTCTTGGTAAGTGCCAATATGTAGTTGACAGCTCTAACATGAGTCATTCACACTTCTGTTGTTAAAATAGTTATATGAAATTCACTCCTGAGGGCACAGAGTGAAGGATAGAGGAGGGAAGGTTAACAAGAACAATATTATAATAAGCTACAAGTCTTAACACCAAAGGAAAAGGGTCAAAAGTTTCGAAAACCTTTGTATTTGCAAGAAATGTACTTTGTGGATAATAAGGCCATATCTCTTTTACTTGACACCCTTTGGTTCAGGGATATTTAATTTCTTGATATTCTTGCTTCTTCTTTAGCTCAAGGCTAGACTTTCAGAACAGTTCTGCTAAGCCTCACCTCAGTTCCACTTGGGGTAATACGACTTTTACTAGCTTGTTTCCAAGACAAGATGTGAGAAGGAAGGCGTTCTCCCAACTCACAATAATGCTTCCAAGTCATTAACCCTCTGTGTACTTTGTTTTTATAAATACACAGGTAAAAATGGAACTCCGGGGATTTCCATGATAGTGCCAACATCAAGGTCTTAAAATCCAGGCCTAATGTGAGATATAAGAAAGACTTCCTTGGAAAATAAATAGGACCACTGATCTGTATTCAATAGCTTCAGATACAGTTTTGGTCTATTTAAGAAAGATCCAATTCTTATGACTCTTTTATTTTAAACTGTTTTACTAAGGGCAGCATTAAAGGTAATTTAGGTAAAAACAAAATTTAAACAAAGCAAGGAAAAAGAATGCTAATTACTTTAGGGAAATGTGTAAATTTCCTATTCATTGAATGCTCAATGGTTATTTGTTCTAATTGCTCTTTAGTGAGTATTTATTGTGCACACTGGCAAGCTGCTCATTAGAACTGCTGATTCAGAGATAAGAGGAAAACTGCAAAACTACCAATAAGTTCACTGGATCCTGAAATCCTTTAAGTCCTTAACTCTTTTGGCAGCACAAAGTTATCAAGGAATCTAAAGACCCAGTTCTGCCAATCCCAACCTGAAACTCTGAAATGTACTCGGAACTTAACTTGCAAGTTTTACACAGATTGACCCAGCTTGCAAAGTTGAAAATGGTGGCTAAATTGTTTCTGACACTATAACAAGTCCTTGAAAAGAGAGAATCTTGTCAAGCTGTGATGTTAGTTATGTCAGAAAAAAATAAAACTTAAGGAAAGAAAACTTTTTAAAATAAATGTGGAAGTGCTCCTAAAGGAGAGAACAGATGCTTAGTTTTAAACTGTCCTTTTTTTCTTTCATTCTTCCTTTCTTTTTTTTTGAGGAAAAAACACTCTGGTACTGGCCAAAAAAAAAAAAAAAAAAATGCTTTGCCCTTTAGCATAACTTACACAAGTTAACATCTCTCAGAGGGCCCCCTCTCCATCTCTTCAGATCCTCCTGTTCTTCCAATTGCAGCGGAAGTCCTTCCCCTTCCAAATTCTGCCTGAGTCAGCTTACAAAAGCTTCAGCCTGTATTGATTTCCTTTTTCACTAAAGCATCATTGTCTCTGCTGCTCATTATATTTCTTGTTTCTTGGTTGCTTTACTGCTATTGAACTGTTCCTCTTCTCCATTATCAGAGTATAAACTCCAGGAGAGCTCGAAGAGTGCTTCATCTCCTTTCAAACTAGGAGAGGATGTTATGAGGAGCTACTGGTAGGGTGCTGTGACAGCACTAACAGACTGGGGGCTTTGGAAAGACTGTCCAGAGGAGATACCCCAATGCAATATTCCCTCATTCCTAGGCTTCTGCTTAACCCAATGATCCAGCCAGACTCTGGTGTTATCTTCCTTCTGACTATATTTACCTCTCTTTTAGAAAGCACATCCCCTTTATACTCAATCTTTTTGGTTCTGCTTCAACTTTAAGTCTTTCTTCGTTTCTTTTTCATAGAGGCTGAAAAGGCTGAGCTAGAAACAAGCTTGCTTCAGGTTTAATTGGGTCCTCTGATTTATTTTTATTTTTCTCTTATACCTCTGTATCATGCATGCTGTGGTGCTACTGCATGTGGACAGGTTCCAGGTCACTGGTTGGCAAACCTGTACTCCAGTTCCAGAGTGGTAATACACTTGCAGACTTCACTGTCTGTGGAGCAAGTATGTTATTTGTGTCAGAACAGAAGATAAATAACATTGCAGCAGATTCTTCACCTCTGAATTTTTGTGTTCTGCAAGCAAGTGGTAGTATTGTATCCACCCTATGAGTAGGTATCTGAGGACAGAGAAAGTTTTTGCATTTAAAAAGCATAGGAATAAACGTAGAAGTTCTTTTTCTAAGTTATAAAGGGGGCTTTTCCTTCAAAAACATATTTGGATACAAAATGTTCATAGCAGCATTATTTAAAAGATGCAATCCAAATATCCATCAACAAATGAATGGATAAACAAAATGTGGCATATACACATAGCGAAATATTGGAAGAAATGAAAGTCATTCAGTCGTTTCCGACTATTTGCAACCCCCTGGATTATACAGTCCATGGAATTCTCCAGGCCAGGACACTGGAGTAGGTAACCTTTCCCTTCTCCAAGGTATCTTCCCAACCCAGAAATCAAACTCAGGTCTCCTGCATTGCAGGTAGATTTTTTACCAGCTGAGCCATAAGGAAAGCCCAGTGAAATATTATTCAGCCTTAAAAAGAAAAGACATTCTGGCACAAGTTACAATATAGATGAATCTTCAAGATATTACACCAAGCAAAATAAGCCATTCACTAAAGGACAAATATTGTATGATTCCACTTATATGAGGTACCTAGAGTAGTCAAATTCATAGAGAAAGAAAGTAGAATGGTGGTTGCCAAGGGGTAGGGGGAGCACGAATGGGGTGTTAGTATTAATATTAATGGGTACATAATTTTGGTTGGGAAACATGAAAAAGTTTCCAATATGGAAGGTGATGATAACTGCACAACAGTGTGAATGTACCTAATGCCACAGAACTGTACACTTAAAAATGGTTAAAATGGTACATTTTATATCATGTATATTTTGTGCTTGTGCTTAATTGCTCAGTTGTGTCTGACCCTTTGCGACTCCATGGACTGTAGCCCACCAGGCTCCTCTGTCCATGGGGATTCTCCAGACAAGAATGCTGGAGTGGGTTACCCAGCCCTCCTCCAGATGATCTTCCCAGCCCAAGTCTCCCCCATTGCAGGAGGATTCTTTGCCATCTGAGCCACCAGAGAAGCCTGTTGGAATATTATTTCTCTCTTCCTTGAAAGTAACAAAACAATGAAAGAAACTAAAAATGGGATTCTACCCATTTCTTCACTAGGTTAACCCCAGTCTAGTGATTTCATCAATTAGTTACACAAATTAGACTAATCTGACTGTTTTATTTTAGGGTGTTTAAAAAAAAAAAAGATATCTAGGGGAAATATGTATTTTAAAACCATTTAAAAACTTTTCTTTAAATCACTTATCCTTCACATACCAGGTCGATTTTATTTATTAAGCCCCTAGATATTTCCCATACCTGAAATTCAATGTATCAGTTCAGTTCAGTCGCTCAGTCATGTCCAACTCCTTGCGACCCCATGAATCGCAGCACGCCAGGCCTCCCTGTCCATCACCAACTCTCAGAGTCCACTCAAACTCATGTCCATCAAGTCGACGATGCCATCCATCCATCTTATTCTCTGTCGTCCCCTTCTCCTCCTGCCCCCAATCCCTCCCAGCATCAGGATCTTTTCCAATGATCAACTCTTCACATGAGTTGGCCAAAGTACTGGAGTTTCAGCTTCAGCATCAGTCCTTCCAATGAACACCCAGGACTGATCTCCTTTAGGATGGACTGACTGGATCTCCTTGCAGTCCAAGGGACTCTCAAGAGTCTTCTCCAACATAAAAACCATGGCCTTGACCAGACGGACCTTTGTTGACAAAGTAATGTCTCTGCTTTTTAATATGCTGTCTAGGTTGATCATAACTTTCCTTCCAAGGAGTAAGCGTCTTTTAATTTCATGGCTGCAATCACCATCTGCAGTGATTTTGGAGCCCAGAAAAATAAAGTCTGACACTGTTTCCACTGTTCCCCCATCTATTTCCCATGAAGTGATGGGACCAGATGCCACGATTTTAGTTTTCTGAATGTTGAACTTTAAGCCAACTTTTTCACTCTCTTCTTTCACTTTCATCAAGAGGCTCTTTAGTTCCTCTTCACTCTCTGCCATAAGGGTGGTGTCATCTGCATATCTGAGGTTATTGAGACTTCTCCTGGCAATCTTGATTCCAGCTTGTGCTTCTTCCAGCCCAGCGTTTCTCATGATGTACTCTGCATATAAGTTAAATAAGCAAGGTGACAATATACAGCCGTGATGTACTCCCTTTCCTATTTGGAACCAGTCTGTTGTTCCATGTCCAGTTCTAACTGTTGCTTCCTGACCTGCATACAGATTTCTCAGGTGGCAGGTTAGGTGGTCTGGCATTCCCATATCTTTCAGAATTTTCCACAGTTTATTGTGATCCACACAGTCAAAGGCTTTGGTGTAGTCAATAAAGCAGAAATAGATGTTTTTCTGGAACTCTTGCTTTTTCAATGATCCAGTGGATGTTGGCAATTTGATCTCTGCTTCCTCTGCTTTTTCTAAAACCAGCTTGAACATCTGGAAGTTCATGGTTCATGTATCGCTGAAGCCTGGCTTGGAGAATTTTGAGCATTATTTTACTAGTGTGTGAGATGAGTGCAATTGTGTGGTAGTTTGAGCATTCTTTGGCATTGCCTTTCTTTGCGATTGGGATGAAAACTGACCTTTCCAGTCCTGTGGCCACTGCTGAGTTTTCCAAATTTGCTGGCATATTGAGTGCAGCACTTTCACAGCATCATCTTTCAGGATTTGAAATAGCTCAACTGAAATTCCATCACCTCTACTAGCTTTGTTCGTAGTGATGTTTTCTAAGGCCCACTTGACTTCACATTCCAGGATGTCTGGCTCTAGGTGAGTGATCACACCATTGTGATTATGTGGGTCATGAAGATTTTTTTTTGTACAGTTCTTCTGTGTATTCTTGCCACCTCTTCTTAATATCTTCTGCTTCTGTTAGGTCTATACCATTTCTGTCTTTTATTGAGTCCATCTTTGCATGAAATGTTCCCTTATTATCTCTAATTTTCTTGAAGAGATCTCTAGTCTTTTCCATTCTGTTGTTTTCCTCTATTTCTTTGCACTGATCACTGAGGAAGGCTTTCTTATTTCTACTTGCTATTCTTTGGAACTCTGCATTCAAATGGAAATATCTTTCCTTTTGTCCTTTGCTTTTCACTTCACTTCTCACAGCTATTTGTAAGGCCTCCTCAGACAACCATTTTGCCTTTTTGCATTCCTTTTCCATGGGGATGATCTTGACCCCTGTCTCCTGTACAATGTCACGAACCTCCATGACAATTCAATGTATAGGGACATAAAAATTGTATTCCACGATAGAAAACAGGAATTAATATGCACAGGTAACTTAGGAAAGGAAACACATTTTCTTAAATTAATTAAGCCAGTATTGCTGACAGTATGATCTTACAGCTCCTTTCATTACAACTAGAGAACCTATTAAAACTAGATGTACTGAATCAGCATCTTTGAGACTGGTGACTTCTAACCTGCACTTTAAATTAGCTCCTCTAAGTTAAATTAATGTACACTGAAGTCTGAGAACCAGTAAACTAAAACAAAAGTAAATAATATCAATATCAGGAGTATATCTCCTTAGACAACCAGGTATGAATCTGCCCAGGAGGTAGAAACATGAGACTCTGTATACTGAAATCAAAATTACAATATCTTTATCTGTACTCACTGATTCTTCAACTATGATAGACAACATTAGAATGATGTCACAGATTTGAATAACAAAACAACAAAGAAGCAAAGACTCACAGGGAGTTACAAGAAAGGGAACAGTTTGTTTTTGTGAAGTGTTTTATAGAACTTAAAAGAAAAGCCTAGTGTGTCATGTGTGTAAAAATAAATAAAACAGAAACCGCAACTAAAAGTCAGGAAGCCAGAAGGCGGAGCTCTCACATGCTATGACAATAGAGCTAAGAGAAAGATGACTCTCATCTTGCCTGGCAAAAGGTCAGCAAATGAGTTACTGTCACAGCTCAATTAAAAGCCACTATACTTTGAAGTTTCAGTTCCCCTGATGGACTCACTGTTTACGACAGCCCTCACAACTTCCTTTATCCCCTCTTTGAGAGGGTTATCTCTTTGTTGTGCAGGGATTTGCACTGTGGGCCCCCCTGGTTGCAGATCCAAAATTACAATTCTTTGTTGATCCCAAATAAACCCATGCTGAAAAAATATCTGGCAGTCTATTTGGGCACAGTCCCTTGGCATTTCCATCTTTGATCAGTCAGCCCAAACTCAGATATAACTTTGCGTTATTATACAGTGCTTATATTTAAATTGAATTTCTATGTACCTTCTAACCAGGGCCACCCAAGATATTTATGCTTTTCTTCTCTGAAGATTTTCATCTTATGTCTTTGAGAATGTAGAGTGTCTTCCTATGGACAAAAAAAATGCTATATATGTAGAAAGTGTCAAAAGAATTAAAAGAATGCATGAAATGATTTCTGTCTCCCTAGGAACTATACTTCTGTCAAAAAATAAAAAGGAGAGGAGGAAAGAAGGCTTAAAACTGAAAGCAACAAAATATTAAATAGTTTAAAATATTGTCAGTAATGCAAAAGGCTTAGTATTTACAAAGTCTTTCCACAGTCCCAATATGTATCCTATAAAAAGGATTTCATAACACTATGATTCCAATATGTTTCATAGTCAATGTGGCTTGAGTGATAAGGTTTGTTTCTCTCCTCTTCCACTTCTCTAATGTCTATACTATGCTTTCATCCTGTCTTTTCTGCCTGTATGTCTACATTTAACTCTTTACATCCAAATAAAGAACGCTGACTCTAACTGGAACTAATAAGAAGAGTTCCTTTTTCAAAAAAAAATTCTAGTTTCATTAATGAGATAAAATGATATCTATTAGCACTTTTTTAAGTATTGTGAATAAATCTCTTTGGAGCAATTATCTAGGAAATGGTCATTATCACTCCCCACCCCAGCCCTGGGTGTTTCATACCCATGCCATATTCCCAGGTACTCTGGGTTCAGAAAGAAGCAGCTGCCTGAGAAGTATGGGAGTACATTCATCTGTAGCACCAGATGGAAGGAATGGATACAAGAAAATTCATGAGGGAAAAAGAGTTTTCTGGTCTTCCTGGCTGAATGGATAGGAGAGGTTAGGGAGAGGTGGAAGAGTACAACTTGAATCAGAGGTTTCAAGCTGGGTGATAAAGAAAATCATGACACCACCAGCAGAAATAGAAAAAATAAGAATTGGTTTTGAGAGAAAAATATTGCATTTCACTTGAGACAGAATCTTAAAACTGATGACTGGATATTCAAAGAGAAATGTCTAACAGAAAACTGCTGATACAATATTACAGCTAAAGAGGGGGCAGGCCCAGAGAGGGTGATTTATCATTTTCATTTATGCAGTGGTTATGGCATTAAAATGGATGAAACATCTCAAGAGAAGGAATAAATAAAGAAAGACAAGCAAAGCACATGAATGGAACTTTAAAGTATGAAGAAGAAAAGCCAGTGAAAGGGACAAAAGAATAGTAAACAAGGAAACTGGATAAGAATTTTAGTGACTCAGAGTTATAGAGGTCAAGGAAAGAAGAAAAGCAAGAAAGTGGGGATCTCAGTTTTGTGATACACAAGAAAAAGACCAATGACCATAGAAAGATAATATACACATATGTAATTTAAAATTGTCCAGTAGCCACATTTTTAAAAAGTAAAAAGAAATAAATGAAATTAATTTTAAGAATATATTGCTTAGCCCAATTTCAAAAGTAAACTGGAAAATGTCAATACATGATATAAAAATTATTGAGAATTTAACACTCTTCTTATCTTTTGCCATCTTTTGAATTTACTGTGTATTTTACACTTGCAACACATCTCAATTTGGTTGCTATATTTCAAGTGTTTAATAGCCATACATAAATACAGGCTTCCATACTGGACAACTCAGTGTCAGAGAATGTAAATATGCCCCAGGCAACACAGTGAAGACGGGAATGGGTTATGGAAGCCAGTAACCAAAAGTGCAAGTGGAGATAAGATAACCTTATCTGAAGGATTATCTGAACCTCAGATAAAAAGTGGGATGAGAGTGGCAGTTAAAGGTCCTAGAAATGACATTGGGGAGTAAGGAGCACACCTCTGTCATGTCTAATACACTAGGAGGAAAATGAGAAATGAGGATGAGGCCACTGAGAGAGGGTTAAGGGGAAGATAGTCCTATTGGGAGAGTTATATTTGAGTCATGTTGAAGGAAATATTTGATTATGAGGAACAGTGATGCTGCTTCTGCTGCTAAGTCGCTTCAGCTGTGTCCGACTCTGTGCGACCCCATAGATGGCAGCCCAGCAGGTTCCTCTGTCCCTGGGATTCTCCAGGCAAGAATACTGGAGTGGGCTGCCATTTCCTTCTCCAATGCATGCATGCATGCCAAGTCACTTCAGTCGTGTCTGACTCTATGTGACCCTATGGACAGCAGCCAACCAGCCTCCTCTGTCCACAGGATTCTACAAGCAAGAATACTGGCGTGGGTTGCCATTTCCTTCTCCAATGAGGAACAATAGTGTGGAAATAAAGATCAACCAAATTAAAACAAGCAAAGGCTATTTATGCAGAACTTGCTATAAAAGAGGAGTTAGCCACTATCACTTGCATTTTGGCAGAAACTCAAAGCAGGCAAAGGAGTGGGGAAAGCTTTGCAGTGGAAAAAAGGGAAGGAAAGTTACAGGTATTCCTTGAATGGAGGCTGTTAGTGTGGAGAAGTTGCAGACTGGCGAACTAGAAGTGGGACATCCTATGCAATTAGCTAGAGGTACATATTTGGCTTTTTCTGGTTGGTTCTAAATAGGAATCAGGGACAAAAATTAGGGAAGCTGTTAATTATTAATTAAGTTCTAGGCATTTGGAGAAAATTGTAACAGGGTTATTATTTGGTTGGGGTTTTTTTTATTGTTACTAGAGGTAGACCCCTGACTTCCTACCATTCAGATTTATAGCAAGCTGGATTCCTCAGCTGCTTACTATAGGCAATGAGTCAGTTTCCTGGGCAAGTTGCTGCAAACTGTGGGCCAGAGTTCTATTCATATATATGGTCTAGTCATTATCCATTTGTATATTTTGTCTCTCACTAGCCTTGCTTCTGTTATTCATTGTAAAACTGTACTTTTGAATTTAGTGTAGCTCAGGGATGTCACATGTTAGATGTCAAAAGACGTGAGTCATTATCTCCATTCTTTCACAATTAGTAATGTGACCCTAAACTCATCATTAAACTTTTCTGTACCTCAAATTTTCTCATCCACAATTGGAGAGAAATCAAAAGTTTTCAGCTGCAAAAAATACAAAGAGAAGAAAGAAAGAAAAAATGAAGGAAGATGGCAACCACTGAACAGAGAAAACTAACAATGTTTCCATATAAATAAAATGTAATTAGACAATAAATTAGAGATATAAAAATATTAAAACTCAATCTAGAAGTGAACAAGGAACAGAGAAATGCAAAGTCATAGTTAATCAAACAATGGGAGAAATTAGAAAAAATGTATGTCAACAATTAAGACTAAATTACAAAATGTCTATGTACCAACGCAGGCAATAGGTGAGAATCAAACAATGTCATCTGAAAGTCATAAACTAAACAAAGGCCTAAGTAAGAAAAAGTGGTACTAAAAGGTATTATATAAAGAAAATTATTAGAATTAGTATAAAAGTAACCACTGGAATAAAAATATAAACCTTTCTAAGGCAATATAAAAAAGGACAAAGGAAACAAAATAAATGTGAATGACAAAGACCAAAAATTACCAATAATATTAACTAGTTCAAACTCATATATTACAAGAAAAAGTCATTTTGGCTTACAGAGTACAACCCCTCTCTATACCATGTATAAGAGTCCCTAAAACAAAATTATTCAGAAAGTTTAAATATAAAGAGATGGACAAAGGTATTCCAAAATAAAAGCAAACAAATAGAAGGAAGGAGTAGTAATCTTAATACCTGACAAACTAGAATTCAGTACCTTAAGCATTAAAATAAATGACAATAAAGGACATGTCATTATGCAAAAGAATATGAATATATAATAGTTTTGAATACTTATGTGCTATCACCTCATAAAGCAGAAACTACAAGAAATATAGGGGCTTCCCTGGTGGCTCAGACAGCAAAGAATCTGCCTGCAATGCAGGAGACCAGGGTTCAATCCCTGGGTCAAGAAGATCCCCTGGAGACGGGAATGGCTACCCACTCTAGTTTTCTTGCCTGGAGAAGTCCACAGACAGAGGAGCCTGGCAGGCTACACTCCATGGGGTCGCAAAGAGTCAGACACAACTGAATGACACAAGAAATGTAAGGAAAAATAGCCAGAAACACTCAGTAATGCACAATTTTAATATTCTACTCTCAGTCCAAAGCACTTGACAAAAAATAGAGATATAGAAACCCTAAACAACATAAGCAATAAAGTAAATTATATGAATATACATCAAACTTTACATGCCAAATATATCTTCAAGATCCCATAAGCATTCATGAAGACAGTCAATATATTATGGTTCAAAGAAAATCTCAATGAGCATAACAAAGTAGAAAAGATACAAAAATAATTCTTTCATATTAAAAACACAAATCAATAACAAAATTAAAACATAAATAGACCTTTCCATATAAAGTTAAGTAACTATTAAACAACTCAAGGCAAAGGAGAACTGAAATTTCAGAATTATTTATAAATAAAAATAATGGAAATGAAGTATTATTTATCAGTATCAATGAGATACAATCAAAGTGAAGATCAGAGAAAAAAATCATAGCCTTAAATGGTATACAGAAAAAAATGAAAGGATGGCAATAAATAAATATCCACTTGAACTGACAGACATTTCTTGTTCTTAACTAGGACTTATTTAATACAGAGATGTCAATTCTTCACCAGTATGTAACATTTCACTTGGGAGTAATTAAAAATAAACAGAAAATGAAAAAAGGCAATATTAAAAACAATGGCAAAATAATGAGTTATAAATATAAAAATAATTAATAAATTAAAATGTTCATTTTTTTTTTACATTAAATAATCACTCTTTATTCAAAATAAATAAGCCCTCTTACTTACAGGAAAATACAAAAGTAAACTTCTATCCTTCTGGCCTCTAAGAAACCACATTCGCAATATGTTCATTTACAAAAGAAAGAAAATATTCTTAAATTATCAAAACTGAGATTTAGGAACTTCAAAATCGTTTCTTTGAAAAATAAACAAAAGGAATATTCATGTCAAAAGGTCACAGGTTAGAGAACTGATTTTCCTTCTGAGGCTCATTTTAGCAGACCCTCCAAGTATCCCCAAATCTTCTGGCTAAAAAGCCATATCCAGTTTTGGGAAATATTAGCAAAATAAGAATCAGCTAGCTAATTAAACAAGCAAAAAAGGAACACAAATATAGAAAATAAGAATTGATAAGTAAGTAACCATTAAACAGGAACTTTTTAAAAAAAATCATAAGACACCGCATGGTACAACTCTGCTAATAAATTGTAAAACCTAGATGAAATATATACATTCAGAATATTAACCCTAGTGTATATAAAATGTCCAACAAACTAATTTTCATAATTTTCATAAAAGAAATAAATATACTTTTCACAACAGTAGCCCACAGAAAGTGCAAGGCCAAAATGGTTTCACGAGGGAATTCTAGCAAACGTCCAAAAATCTGCCTATCCTCCTCCTAAATACCTCTTTAATTATGATCCATGCCGAATACCATTCATTACCTGAGCTCAGAGCTTCATAATCTTTTGCCAGGATGGTCCATTCTTTTTCCTCTGTTTTTTTCCTATAATCTAACGATGGAGTGCTATTTTGAAAATAAAAATATGATCACAATTTTATTTATTTTTTCAACTTTAATGTACTGGTAATTGAAGTCATAGGTGTGAAAATTACAGTGGGGCAAATTCTGCCATCATCTTAAATACACTCTAATAAATCTTATTATCAATATACTTTCTGAGTATGTGGGCTTAAGGTATCTTTGGTACATTCAGACTATTTCTTTGGAAGACATTAATAGTAAAGAATCCACCTGCAATGCAGGAGATGCAGGAAACATGGGTTCAACCCCTGGCCTGAGACGATCCCCTGGAGGAGAAAAAGGCAACCCACTCCAGTATTCTTGCCTGGAGAATCCCATGGACAGAGGAGCCTGGTGGCTACAGTCCACGAGGTCGCAAAGAGTCGTACACAACTGAGGGACTGAGCACACACACAGAATTGAAAACACAGGTAAAGATGGAGTTCTAGATAATATATCAAAAGAAACTAAAGGGAAAAAAAAGAGAGAATTTAGTAGGGAAAAGATGAGGGCATAAGACACATCTTTCATGATTTCATGATGTCATGAAAGACACATCTTTCACACATCATGTGATTTTATGGCATAGTCAGGTAAGTAACCATTTCAATCTTAAGAACCTTGTCTCAGGATACTTAGTCAGGGTCACGTAACTAGCATATGCTATAGCCAGGACTAAAGCCCAGATTACAGCCGTAGCCAGCATTCTGTAAATACTGTCTTTCTTCATCTAATAGTCCTCCACATATCTATTCTTTGAACTGTCAAGACTTTTTATACTACCTATATAAAAAGTATACTTTTTATACTTTTGATAACTCACTTCTCTTAAATTTTATTCTGCTTAAAAGCAAGAAACATATTTTATGGTGCCCTTTAATCAACAAGGGTGCCTAGCATAGTGAAGCACTAATTCATGTTGCTTAACTCTTGTGTATTATTAACTATTATTATAAAACATATTTTCTTAAGTCTATTAGACTTCTGTGAAAATTGGTACATACTTTTAATACAGTTTTGAAAATGTCAAACAATAATCAGTATTGATGCTGCAAAAAACAAAGAGCTTTATTTGGGGGTCTTAAGAATTGCAATTTGGGGACTTTCCTTGTTGTGCAGTGGAAAAGAATTCTCCTGCCAATGCAGAGGACATGGCTCAATCCCTGGTCCAGGAAGATTCCATATGCTATGGAGCAACTAAAGCCCATGTGCCATAACTGAGTCTGAGCTCTAGAGCCCATGAGCTGCAACTACTGAACCTGTGTGCCACAACTACTAAAGCCCAAGCACCATAGAGCCTGTGCCCTGCAATGAGAAGCCACCACAATAAGCCTGTGCACCACTATGAAAAACAGCCTCTGCTCGTCACAAGTAGAGAAAGCCCATGCAAAGCAACAGCAACAAAGACCCAGCACAGCTAGAAATAAATTAATTAAAAAAAAAAAACATTTTAAAGAATTGTAATTTGGGAGACACAGACTGTTTCGAACCAAAAGACTGTTCCGAAGAAGAGAAAGAGTTAGGAGTTTAAAAAGACAAAAACCACAAGGATGTTAAATTGTGAGAAAATTGTGATTGACTCTGATGCAAATAAACGGGGAAACAATGGAAACAGTGAGAGACTTTATTTTCTCAGGCTCCAAAATCACTGCAGATGGTGACTGCAGCCATGAAATTAAAAGACACTTGCTCCTGAAAGAAAAGCTATGACCAAACTAGACAGCATATTAAAAAGCAGAAACAATACTTTGCCAACTAAGGTCCATCTAGTCAAAGCTTTCGTTTTTCCAGTAGTCATGTATGGATGTGAGAGTAAGACTATAAAGAAAGCTGGGCACCAAAGAATTGATGCTTTTGAACTGTGGTGTCGGAGAAGACATCTTCTGCAAGGAGATCCAACTGCAAGGAGATCCAACCAGTCAATCCTAAAGGAAATCAGTCCTGATTATTCATTGGAAGGTCTGATGCTGAAGCTGAAACTCCAATACTTCAGCCACCTGATGTGAAGAACTGACTCATTGAAAAAGACCCTGATGCTGGGAAAGATTGAAGGTGGGAGGAGAAGGGGACAACAGAGGATGAGATGGATGGATGGCATCACCAACTCCTTACACATGAGTCTGAGTAAACTCCGGAAGATGGTGATGGACAGGGAAGCCTGGCGTGCAGCAGTCCAGGGGGGTCACAAAGAGTGGACACAACTAAGCAATTGAACTGAACTGAACTGAACTGATGCAAGTCAGGGGATATTTGTCCTTAAGGAATCACAAGTTGTTTTAGGGTAAGGATTCAGTAAGTAGATAGGCTGTCACAGGTTTATATTAGGGTACATGATGGATAAGTATCTTAAGTAGGACAATAAGTGTTTAAAAGGTCAGATTCCATCTGGACTGAGAGGTACATAAGTCACATTTCCTCAGTGGCTTCTCGGTCTCCATTTTAGAAAGCTCTTTTAGCAATACTGACTCTGTTTTGATTTTCCTTTCACAAAAGAGATTAAGAGGAAAAGTGTCATTCATAAAACACTGTACACATAGCAATCTTAAGGCTTAGATTTTTTTTTTCCTTAAACTAGGGACAATTTCAAATATTTTGGTCCATTATCACAATAAATAGTTCCAAAAAATATAGCAGCCATATATTAATTATTAGCTTGAACTGCTGTTGAGTGTAAAAATTGTGCTGTAAATGAAGTCAGGAAAATCTAGATGATGTGGAAAAATATCTTGATTGATTTAATAAAGTAATATTTTGCTTAATCTTGACTACTGAATATATACTTCACACCCTTAGGCTAATACTGAATATCTGAAAGAAGTGTGAAAGTATTAGTCACTCAGTAATGTCCAACTCTTTGCAACCCCATGGACTATAGCCCACAAGGCTCCTCTTTGAATGACATTTTCTTGGCAAGAATACTGGAGGGGGTTGCTATTTCCTTTTCCAAGGGATCTTCCCAACCAAGGGATTGAATTCAAATCTCCCACATTGCAGACTGAGCCACCAGCTGTTAATCCATTATATACATTCAGTAAGGTTAATTTTTTAATATTATATCAGGAAAAATGCTCATCAGTGCTCATCATTCAGACTAACTGAAGAAAAGGCTAATGTGATAAAAGTTTGAAAGATGTATTAAAGTAAACTTACTACTTAAAATATACACAATAAATACATGATACCTAGTTAACAAACTGCTTCAGTGAATAATTGGAAATTAGCATATTTATGACTGTATCTTTCTGAAGTATATAAAGACCCATGGAAAGTTTGCTCTCTTAAGTAGTTTTTAACATAAACATGCAAATTTTATTAACATTGTTAATTTTCTTAGGAAACCCTTTTTACATAGATAGTACAAGAAAATTTTAAGCAAACTATCAGAGTGTAAATTCACTAGATGTAAATGAATATTTATGTGCATATAGATTGCTGCCATTTAATTTGGTGTGCATTTCTAGATTATTTCTTTATTCATTTTTATTCAAAAAAATTCAAGTAGGCTACTTTTTACAACCTGAAGAAATGAAAATGTAAGTTTGTGAGAGCATTGTGATGCTTACTTAGAGCTACTATGGATAACAAAGAAGGCTCCCATCATGGCTGCAATAAAAGGTAGTTAGTTTCTAGAAGTGACAGACTAGAAAAGAATCCAAAAAATCTTAAATAAGTCCCAGCTCATAGATGCCAACAGGCCTCAGTTCCCCTCACCAAAGACTTCCTAAAATTCTATGCTTTGCAAAAAGTCTGAAGCCTTGTCTTGATACTCAATTGAACATTCAATACCAAGCAATAAATTATTCAAATGGAAAGACTAATTGTCTTTAAACTACCACATTTTCCTTTATGTTTAAAGTGAAAGTGTTACTCAGTCATGTCTGACTCTTTGTGATCCTCTGTCCATGGAATTCTCTAGGCAAGAATAATGAAGTGGGTTGCAATTTCCTTCTCCAGGGGACGTTCCTGACCCAGGGATTGAAGCCAGGTCTCCCTCATTGCAGGCAGATTCTTTACCATCTGAACCACCTGGGAAGCCCAAATAAACAGAGTAGGAACCACTCAGGTTCTGACACAAAAAGATAACTCTAGATTAGCCTGAAATAGGATAACTGAGGATAATTTAATAGACTACAAAAGTATGGGAAGGGTTACAGGAAATCAATTAAGCACAATGCTTTAATCCAGGGCTTGCAGTTGTAGGGTGGTACTATTCCCCTACATCTGAGGGTATGAAGGGAGAAAATGGCTATTCAAACCTGGAGAGAGAAGGACACGATAGGATCTACATCCTCTGCAAGAAAGACCAGTCCACATATTATTCTGAGTGAGAACCTCTAGGAATAAATAGGGAATAACTGCCCTGACTTAAGCCTCCAGAGAGATTTCCATTGGCTGAACATAACCAGAAGCCAGAGGGTAATAGAACTCTGTGAGGCAGTCCAGATAGGTTAGCCCTCTGGGGCATAGACAGAAGGGAGAAGAGGAGGGAGTGAAGTTGGAGTGCAAATGGAAAATATCTACTCTAGTACTCTTTTGCAGATAACATAAAATCTAACTCAAGCTTATCTAAGCAAACAAGGGTATATATTTACCTAAGTATCTGAAAACTATAGAGGTAGCTCTGTCTTCAGGCCCATCTTCACTCAGCATTTCAAAGGATGTCATGGGATTCAGTATCTTTCCATCTTTTAGCTGTGATCCCTTCTGTGTAGACTTTATTCAAAGTGGCAAGATATTTGATAGCAGTTTTAGGTTGAAATTCAGAGAAAAAAAAAGTAAAAGAATAATAAAATAAAAATAATAAAGTTAAAAAAAAAACCACAAGCTCCTTTCAACAAGTTTAAAGAGAGTTCCTGGGCTTAACTCTCAGTGACCTAAATCAAGTCACCTGCCCATTCCTAAACCAATCAATTTAAACAGGAACAAAACATGATGGCCTATACTGAATCACATGCCTATTCTTAGACTCAATAGCATAAGCCACACAAAGCCCAAGGACAGAGGGTGGGGAAAAGGTGGGTAGTGTTACCAAAATTAATAAAAAGATAGGCACCTGAAAGACAACGAATGACCACAGACGCCTTTTTGGTAATCTAATTAGCGTCTCAGCTCTAATTATCATGACATTCTGGAATATATGAATCCACCAGTTTAGACTGACCATGGAGCAATAGGAAAATATGGTAAAAACTTTCACTTTTCTTTTATTTTTACAATTTATGCCAATAAAGCCATGGCACACTTATTAATATGTATATATTTATATATACATATATGTAGATATTGCTATATATAAATTTGTATATAAAACTTTTCATCTTGGCAATAATTTGATTTGTTGTGGTATTAAACATTTATATTAGCTTCCTAGATCTAAAAGCAGTGTGCACATATAAGCATTCTCTTTAGGACACCAATTCTTGGGGAAAAAAGGAGCCATTTCTTTTTTAGTTAGTGTCACTTCTTTCCAAACTACTGGCATAGAAAGATGAATTAATGAGTCAACTTGGGGCTAATAATGATAAAATTACACTTTGGGATATTTTTCTCTGAAAAGGAAACATCTTTACTTTCAAACATAAAGCACACTGTCACAGAAATTTAAAGCCAGAAAGGCCTGGATTATTTTAGAAACTGAGAATCAAACAAATTCAAGTGACCTAAAAACTAGGTAACATTTTAAAATCAAATCTTGAAGAAAGGAAATTCTGTGTCCCATATGAATTAGCCAGGGACACTGTATGAACCTGCAGTCCACAGTAAATTAAACCATGTGAGTGGCAAGTGACTATTAAGGCTGAGCCTGGATGTATACTCCCCTTAAATCAACCTGTTTAATGAAGAAAAGCTAAAACCAGGTAAACACAGAATTTAGTTCTCTCAGATCACATTTATAGGGTAAATGGAGATTTTTTACTGCAGCTGTGTATTTGCTGATAAGACAAAGCAAGTACTTAATCATCACATCTCGAAAATGATACAAAAAATCATCTATTTTTAGCTGTATACTGTGCTTTTTTAACCTTTCCTCTTAATAATGTACCTACATATTGTTTTGAAATTGCTTACCTACACAAAGCACATAGCTTCTCACAGGTTTATAGGCTGCTGCTGTTTATAGGCTGGCTTCATGTTTATTCCTCTACAGAAAGATCACATCTCTAAAATTATCCAGTAACAAATCTAAAGCTAGATGATTGGAAAAGCAACTGGAGAGCAGGAAATCATTTTCTTTTAGCCTGTTTAACAATAAACAAACTAAGATGCATCAAAATGAAGACTCATTCCTATTTAAGATTGCTTTACCTTTCTCCTCTTCCTCCTCCCTGTTGAGCTGGGGGACTTAAATATGCCACAATGATATCTGGGTACAAGGGCTATCCATTTTGCATTTTAATTGGTCTCATTTTTGGAAAATGGTATCCTTGGAGATTATGTTTCACCACTGTGTTGTTGATAATCCATTGAGATGTGGCAGCATCCTCTTCTCTTCTCCCATCTCCCTAGGGTTCTTCTTACCCAGGTTGAGAGAATGGTGAACCTCCTGCCAAGTCTACTGAGTCTTTCTTTCTCACTTATGTTCTGGGCCCTTTCTTGTGAACACAGAGAAATGTTCACTGTTTGTTCATACATCTCTTGGAACACAAAGGTTCCATGGTTGCAGCAGGCACTTGCTGTGACATACCATCTCTAGACAATGCTCTGTTCCGTAATTTTCTCTTGTTGTCATAGTGTGGTAAACCTCAGCAGGTCTACCAAAGTCCCAGAGAGAAAGAGTGGTTCATAGAGAGCAAACCCATCAGAGTTAGAGGGGGAGGATTCACAACCATTCTCTCCTTTCCCTGGATATGCCCCAGAATTTATTCCAAAGGAATTCATTTCATTTACATAGAAAATAACAAAGTTATCTTTTCTCTATCTCCATTACCATTCTAAATCTTTATATATATTTATAATAACTGCTTTAAAAGTCCTTGTCTATTAATTCCATCATCTCTTCCTTTCTTGGTCTATTTCTATTGATGGATTTTTTTTTTCACCTGGCTATGGGTCATAAGTTTCATGATTCTCCACGTGTCTAGCAATTTTGTAATTAATGTTTAATATGAAGAATTTTATTGTTGAATGACTTTTGTGTTTCATTAAAGGGAATTAAGTTTTATTCTGGTATGTAATTTACAGGTATACCTTGTTTTACTGCATCTCACTTTATTGTGCTTCATAAATACTGTGGTTTGTTACCATTTGCATTGTCAGATGATGGTAAACATTTTTTTCAGGAATATTTTTAATTAAAGTATGTAATTTTTAAGGGTTTTTTAGACTGCAAACTTTATAACAGACTTCAGTATAGTATAAACATAACTTTCACATGCATTGGAAAACCCCAAAATGCATGTGACTCAATTTATTGTGATATTCATTTTAGTGCAGGGGTCTAGAATGGAACCCACAATATCTCTGAGGTATGCCTACACCTGAAGTATAATATGATCATTTTGAAGGTTCTATTTTAACTTTATTAAAGTTAGCCTAGAACAGATCTTACTCTGGAGATAGTTTTAGCCCTTCTTCTTAGAAGTAAAATGAATGGCATATCCATTTGGGGATCTCTGTTGAATTCCCTGAGCATGAACAGGCCTTTCCACCCAATTGGTCAGAACTCAAACATCTACCAACCCTGTGAAACTCTGATGGTTTTTCAAGTTATAGCTTTCTTGCAGTTGCTCCTTTGCTGGTAGTCATTTGTCTTGCAGAGTCTCACCTCATATATGTACAGCTTAGTATTCAATCAAAATGCTCAAAGGGACATCCATACAAATTTCTGGAGATCTTTCCCTACCTCCCTCCCTTGTTTTTGGCCCTCTGCCCCATAAATTACAGTTTCCTAAGCCTCTCTGACTCTTATATGTCTCCTCAGTTTAGAAAGGCTGCCATGTTTTATCTGGGTCCCACCTCTCTTCACCACTGTCTGTCTATGAAGTGACTCCAGCCAGAAAACTTGGAATTGTAGGACTAATCTAGCTTGATTTCCTTCTCTCAGACACTATAGTTTTGCACTGCCTGTTGAACGATCTCTGAAAACAGTTGTTTCATATACATTGCCCAGTTTTCTTTTATTTATTTATTGTGGAAGGGTGAGTCAAGGCTTTTGATCATCTCATTTATACAAACATTATTGACAACCCCTAAAATAATGGATATCCTTCTATGTAGGTGCCAACTGAGAAGAGGATCACCATTTAATCATTTATGCTAGGAAAAAAATAAATTAATAATTCATAAATCATAGTATCGAAACCCACCCTAAATTTCTATAGGTATATAAAATAGATTGTATAGTCAAATTTTATTACTACTGTAATAACTATAATTCAGATACACCATGTAGCGAGATCAGCTAGTAGATTTATTCATAAAACAGAACAAAAGAGAAGTTATTGGAAGAGAAGAATATGGGAATTAAAAATGACTTCCTGGAGAACAAAAGAAAAGCAATTTCCTTGAGAACAAAGGAGGGATTAAGTTCTCCTCTTTTCTAATAAAATTGAAAAGTTTCAGAATTTAATAATATGAGTTTGCAGTAAAAGACAGGATAGAGAACTGGTGTTTGTTCACTGCATGGCCTTGGGATAATAAAACATAACCCATTAGAAGAGGGCAAATAGGGACTTAAGCAAGGAATACCTAAGAGGATT
The DNA here is from genome assembly GCF_023699985.2 of Odocoileus virginianus. Classification (NCBI taxonomy): domain Eukaryota; kingdom Metazoa; phylum Chordata; class Mammalia; order Artiodactyla; family Cervidae; genus Odocoileus; species Odocoileus virginianus. The sequence goes on along the minus strand of NC_069677.1, from coordinate 28,228,688 downwards.
TTCATGATTCCCTCAAAAACTGAAAATGTGATAAGTTCAGACTAGCCTTAGAGAAGACATTTTTGGAAAACTGGGAGAGTGTATGACCTATTAAATAGGACAAGCATGCCAAAAAGTCTCACGTAAGAGCTCTAAGAAAATGTAAGGCATCAACATTTGAAAAAAAAAAAGTTGACTTGTAAATAATGAGATTGTCCAGAAAATTTCAGCATTTATATGCTATTAATTCACTTCGTATTTCTTATACAAAATGCATTTGTGTTTAATCATTTTAAATAGAATCTGTCATAAGAACACTTGCTCACAATTTACCATTCTCTCTCTCCATGAATGCTGGGAAAGGGGATTATGAAAATTCAGAATATTACATAAAACAAATTTCCTAGTAAACAGTATAAAAATTTCAATTCCAATAATTCAGTTCTTATTCCACTAATTCCAAGGATCCTAGAGATACTCTTTTGCTATATAGTTCAGGAAATGAAATATCCTTAATTTAATAAGAGCAAAAGACTTGGAAATATTTTAATTATACAGAGATAATCAATGTAATGACATGTTACTGTGAAATGATACTATACTATTGTGAGTTTTATTCATCTGTAAATCTTTCAATTTTAACAAGAGTGCTAGTCCTTTTATTCTGTATAACTGACAAAACCTATGGAAATAATTCACTTTTGTATCCAGATCCATAGGTTTGGAATTAAGAAAGATTCATCAGGATGAAAACAAAATATTGGCAATAACCATTCATGCTATCTTTTTCAAATATGATGTTTATATGACTTGTTCATCATTGAATTCCCAGCACCTCGAGGTGCTTGGCACAAGTAGATATTCAGTAAACACCAGGTGAAGGAATGAATAAATTACAACTTTTACACCCATACTACTCACCATGATGCCAATAATGAATATAATAAATTTATTCAATACAAAAAATGAATACAATAAATTCTGGACCAACAGCTAATGAAAGGTCTAAGAGTCACAGAAAAACAAACAAAAAAAACATCATAATCAAAGACCTTTCCTAACATGATGGTTCTTGGTTTTGTTTGTAATTTCTGGGGATGGGATTGAAATGTGCCCACAGAAATGAGCATGAGACAGTTAACAGTTAAGGCTGTTACAATGAGGAGAGATGTTTTATAGTTGCAAAGGGAATCACCAGGAGTCAATGATTCCCAGGCAGGGAATCAAAAGGCAGAAATGTTTTTATGCAAGAGACAGAATATGTTTTACTCAAGGCTCAACATGGAAGTTATTTTGCATAAATCAGAAGACTGAATAAGAAATCTTCTTAAGTTCTAGATCTTGGAAATAACAAAACAAAAAACTACAAGCATGGAAATTTTGTTGATAAAGGCACTTAACTGAAATTAAAGCAATTTCAAGCCAAAGAACAGTGAAATGTCTACAACTCATACTATAACTCTGACATAAGATGTGATGATTCAACTCAGAAAGATACTGGGTATAAACAAGTGTGGAACCCAGTAGGCCAAACGATGCAGATTTTCTCAACAACCCCTGTCCCTTCAGTTGTACTTCACATAGCATTGTCTCTAGCTGCTTTGCCGTCATGGGGTTGCACAGCTCCAAATAAGCATCATTGTCTTCAAATGTGGCATTGAAGTACAACACAAATGTGATAGTTAATTTTATGTGTCACTTTGGCTGGGCCATGGTGCCTGGATACGTAGTCAAACAGTCCGGATGTTTCTGTGAGGATGCTTTGAGATAAAATTAACATTTAAGTTGGTGGATTCTAAATAAAGCAAAATGCACTCCACTATGTGGATAGGTCTCATCCAATCAATTGAAAGGCAGAATAGCACAATAGACTGACTTCCCTCAAACAAGAGAGAATTCTGCCAGCAGAGAATTCTGCATTTATACTTGAACTGCAACATCAGCACTTCCGTCTCCAGCCTTCAGACTTGATGGCCTTCAGACTTGAACTATACCATCAGCTCTTTCTGCCTGCCCACCCTGCAGATTTTGGACTTGTCAGACTCTATAATCACATGAAGCAATTCCTTAAAAAAAAATCTCTATATATATATATATAAATTATATTTATTTATAAATTTACATATATATATATATGTCTACATATATATATAGAGAGAGAGATTACACACAGAATACTGCAAAGAGATTATTCCTAGTCACACCTCAGTGAGGACAACCCTTAATCACATATAAAATGAAATCAACAAAGATTAATACAATTTAAACAACAACCAAATGTAAACCAGGAGGAAGAGATAAAATTACATTTGCTTTTTTAGTTATCACACCATTAACTGATAATTGAGCTAAAGGGGAAAAACAACTCCTTTAAAGTTTTCTTAAAATAAATCAGCCCATCTGCTTCTGGAGTATCCAGTTACCATGCTCCTCTCACCTGTCCAGAAAGGACTTTTATTCCACATTGAATCAATAATGTGAATCACTTTTTTGAAATACCACCTTTTCTTTGTTGCTATAACTTTCAGATGACATGTTTTGTTTGCCATGACTACCTTGCAAGGCAAGAGGTGGTATCACAGCCCAGAATTTGAAACTATTTCCAGGTACTCTTCATGGTTAATCAAGCCTAGCTCAACCATATATGTGACATATATGACATGCTATGTCCTATCCCTTACTCTGAGTGGGGGTGATATCTACATGTAAATAGTTGTTCATTGTTATTCATTCACTCAAACATATTTCTTTAGTACCTTATATGTATCAGGCACTGAGCTAGCTATTGAGTACAAAGTCCTGAACAAGAGAATGTTCAAACATTCGCACAATTGCACTTGTATCACACGTTAGGAAAGTAATGCTCAAACTTTTCCAAGCCAGGCTTCAGAAATACGTGAACGGTGAACTTCCAGATGTTCAACCTGGTTTTAAGAAAAGGCAGAGGAGCCAGAGATCAAATTTCCAACATCCTCTGGATCATCAAAAAAGCAAGAGAGTTCCAGAAAAACATCTATTTCTACTTTATTGACTACGCCAAAGCCTTTGACTGCATGGATCACAGTAAACTGTGGAAAATTCTGAAAGAGATGGGCATACCAGATCTCCTGACCTGCCTCTTGAGAAACCTGTATGCAGGTCAGGAAGCAACAGTTAGAACTGGACACAGGAACAATAGACTGGTTCCAAATAGGAAAAGGAGCACATCAGGCTATATGTTGTCACCCTGCTTATTTAACTTATTTGCAGAGTACATAATGAGAAACGCTGGGCTGGAGGAAGCACAAGCTGGAATCAAGATTGCTGAGAGAAACATCGATAACCTCAGATATGCAGATGACACCACCATTATGGCAGAAGTGAAGAAGAACTAAAGAGCCTCTTGGTGAAAGTGAAAGAGGAGAGTGAAAAAGTTGGCTTAAAGCTCAACATTCAGAAAACTAAGATCATGGCATCCGGTCCCATCACTTCATGGCAAATAGATGGGGAAACAGTGGAAACAGTGGCTGACTTTATTTTTCTGGGCTCCAAAATCACTGCAGATGGTGATTGCAGCCATGCAATTAAGACGCTTACTCCTTGGAAGGAAAGTTACGACCAACCTTGACAGCATATTAAAAAGCAGAGACATTACTTTGTCAGCAAAGGTCCATCTAGTCAAGGCTATGATTTTTCTAATGGTCATGCATGGATGTGAGAGTTGGACTATAAAGAGGGCTGAGTGCCAAAGAATTGATGCTTTTGAACTGTGGTGTTGGAGAAGACTCTTGAGAGTCCCTTGGACTGCAAGGAGATCCAACCTGTCCATCCTAAAGGAGATCAGTCCTGGGTGTTCATTGGAAGGACTGATGTTGAAGCTGTAGCAATACTTTAGCTACCTAATGAGAAGAGCTGACTCATTTGAAAAGACCCTGATGCTGGGAAAGATTGAGGGCAGGAGGAGAAGGTGATGACATAGGATGAGATGGTTGAACAGCATCACCAACTCAATGCACATGGGTTTGGGTAGACTCCAGCAGTTGGTGATGGACAGGGAGGCCTGGCGTGCTGTGGTTTATGGGGTCACAAAGAGTTAGACATGACTGAGCGGCTGAACTGAACTGAACTGTCTTCATGGACCTTATATTTTAGTGGGGAAGAGAGATACTCAATAAGAAAATAAATTAGGATAACTGTTAAGATGGAAATAAATGGAGACAGAAGAGGTCACCTTTAAACTAAGACCCGAATATTTAAAGAAATAATATTTTAAAAATAAGGGAAGAATATTTCAGAAAATAGCAAGTACAAAAGCTCTGAATTGGGAAAAACTTAGAATACTTGGAAAATATCCAAAAATCCATGTGGCTGAATCTTGATGATAGTGGACAAGACTGAAAATGAGATAGGATACATAGAGACCAAATTATAAACAGCTTCATGGTGAATTTATTAGGGCAAAGAATGGAGCCCTTCTGAACTTGGAAACCAGGTTATTCTCTCAGAAAATGAAATCAGGAAATATTAAAGCACAATGCACAAGAATCACCATCTGTGGAAGTGCCTACAAGCAGAAGAGACGTGTGTATGTGTGACTGGAGAGTTTGAGAAACATATAATCCCAGAGTGACTACAGTATAGATACAAAGAATAAAGATTAGAATATGATTATAACTTAAGCTGAAACATAATCAATGATATTGAACACTGCTGAAGGAGTAATCTATTAATAAATCTGAGATATTACTTAAAGGTGCCTCTCCAGCCATGGCAGGGCAGGGAGAGATGCCAGAGGTGTTAATATGTTGCTCAATATCTTCCTGTCAATGTTCCAACAAAGTTCTGTTGTTATCTGCTTTCTACGCTGGGCTTCCATTTCAAAAAAGGTAAAAAAAAAAATCTTTGAAAACTTCTTCACAAACATAAACTATAATTTTATATGTATATATATTTATATAATTTTACATGTATATATGTATATAATAATATATGTATGCAGACTATAACTAATATATTTTTTATATATGGAGACTATAACTATATATACATACATATATATATGTGTGTGTGTGGCAAGAAGAAAGAGAGGAGAGAGAAAAAGTGAGAGGTGAGAGAAAGAGAGTGGAGGAGAGAAAGAGAGAAAAGAGGGAGAGACGGAGGAGGTACCTAGGTGACCAAAGTATCTGATAGCCTTAGCAGAAACATTCATATAGAGAAAATGCATAAGATTATGTAGTTTGATGGAATTAGTCATTAACATCACACAACAGACTGCTTTTGCTCTGATTTCAGGCTCACAAACAAACCTCTTAGGACTAGAGTTGGCCTCTCATGGAAGAATATATTGATACTCCATGAGTTTCTGGTGCACATGACATTTATATTTCAACATTAAGCATCCTCAGTGTTGTTTCTAAATCAATGTCTAAATAGTTTGGTTAGTGCGTATCATTCTACCAAGTCTGACCTGAATTTCTGCACTGAAAAACAGGATTCCACAGTGCAACAACTACCTCATGGAACTGTCACACTCAGACTTCCTAAGAATGACCAGTCGAGGTCTCTCTGTGATTTCTGTGGCTGGTCTCTTTTCTATCCATAACCAATTGGAACTAGAGAATCCATTTAAAAAGACTATCCACAGTAGGAACCTACACTTGCCAGCAATGCAATATGATAGAAAAAAAATTCCTACCTACTTCACAGAAAAAGAAGCACAACGGGTTAAACGGAGACATGCAGTTTTAGCATTTGGACTGGTTTTTTTTTTTTTTTAATCATAGAACAGATAATGTTAAAGGTTAGCTATGAAAGCTCTTGTATCCAACCTCTTAGTTTTAAAGGTGACGAGAAGCTTGAGAGATTAGATGGTCTGCTCCCAAAACACAACCAGGGCTCCTGGGCTAAACTGTTTTCCACTATAACTCCCTACCTCATGGTAATAGTTGCTCATATATTTAACCTTCCTGTAACCATTAAAACTTCATATTCTCATTCTATGCAATGATGGGTAAATTTTAAAATAAAATTATATTCGCTAAGAAACAAAAGATAGTCTTCTACAAAACTTTTTCCTTTCCATTATGAGCAACAGGTTTTTAGTTAACTCCAGCCTATATGGCAGCCAAAGTGATCCTTTCATAATGAAGGTCATAATGTGCCTTTCTGCTTAAAACCCTGAAGCAACTCCTATTCCATGAAGAGTAAATGTCAGTTGCTCCAATAGCCTACAAATCCTGCACCTCTGTGCTCATCCTGTTCCTGCCACACTGTCTTCTTTGCTATTTCCAATACATCAAGTACCTACCTGTCCTAGGATATTTGTACTGGGTGTTCCTTCTGCCTGGAATTCTTTTCTCCCAAATAAGCTGAAAGACTAATTCCTTCATCTCCTTCAAGTCTTTGTTCAAATGTCTTCTCAATGAGACCTGCCCTGATCATTCTATTTAAAAGTACTACACTTACTCCTCTGTATTTCCAATGCTCTTAACCCTGACTTACTTCCTTTTATGATATGACTTACCACCTTCTGGGAAGGAAAGTTATGGCCAAACTAGACAGCATATTGAAAAGCAGAGACATTACTTTGTCAACAAAGGTACATCTAGTCAAGGATATTGTTTTTCCAGTTCAGTTCAGTTCAGTCACTAAGTCATGTCCAACTCAGCAACCCCATGAATCGCAGCACGCCAGGCCTCTCTGTCCAACACCAACTCCCGGAGTTCACCCAAACCCATGTCCATTGAGTCAGTGATGCCATTGAACCATCTCATCCTCTGTCATCACCTTCTCCTCCTGCCCTCAATCTTTCCCAGCATCAGGGTCTTTTCAAATGAGTCAGCTCTTCGCTTCAGTAAGCCAAAGTATTAGAGGTTCAGCTTCAGCAACAGTCTTTCCAATGAACACCCAGGACTGATCTCCTTTAGGATGGACTGGTTGGATCTCCTTGCAGTCCAAGGGACTCTCAAGAGTCTTCTCCAACACCACAGTTCAAAAGCATCAATTCTTTGGCACTCAGCCCTCTTTATAGTCCAACTCTCACATCCATACATGACCACTGGAAAAACCACAGCCTTGACTAGATGGACCTTTGTTGACAAAGTAATGTCTCTGCTTTTCAATATGCTGTCTAGATTGGTCATAACTTTCCTTCCAAGGAGTAAGCGTCTTTTAATTGCATGGCTGCAATCACCATCTGCAGTGATTTTGGAGCCCAGAAAAATAAAGTCAGCCACTGTCTCCACTGTTTCCCAATCTATTTGCATGAAGTGATGGGACCAGATGCTATGATCTTCATTTTTTGAATATTGAGCTCTAAGCCAACTTTTTCACTCTCCTCTTTCACTTTCACCAAGAGGCTCTTTAGTTCTTCTTCATTTTCTGCGATATGGGTGGTGTCATCTGCATATCTGAGATTATTGGTATTTCTCCTGGCAATCTTGATTCCAGCCTGTGCTTCATCCAGCCCAGCGTTTCTCATGATGTACTCTGCATATAAGTTAAATAAACAGGGTGAGAATATACAGCCTTCACGTACTCTTTTTCCTATTTGGAACCAGTCTGTTGTTCCATGTACAGTTCTAGCTTTTGCTTCCTGACCTGCATACAGGTTTCTCAAGAGGCAGGTCAGGTGGTCTCGTATTCCTATCTCCTTCAGAATTTTCCACAGTTTATTGTGATCCACACAGTCAAAGGCTTTAGCATAGTCAATAAAGCAGAAATAGATATTTTTCTGGAACTCCCTTGCTTTTTCAATGATCCAGCAGATATTGGCAATTTGATCTCTGCTTCCTCTGCTTTTTCTAAAACCAGCTTGAACATCTGGAAGTTCACAGTTCACGTATTGCTGAAGTCTGGCTTGGAGAATTTTAAGCATTACTTTACTAGTGTGTGAGATGAATACAATTGTGCGGTAGTTTGAGCATTCTTTGGCTTTGCCTTTCTTTGGGATTGGAATGAAAACGGACCTTTTTCAGTCCTGTGGCCACTGCTGAGTTTTTCAAATTTGCTGGCATATTGAGTGCAGCACTTTCACAGCATCATCTTTCAGAATTTGAAATAACTCAACTGAAATTCCATCACCTCCACTAGCTTTGTTTGCAGTGATGCTTCCTAAGGCCCACTTGACTTCACATTCCAGGATGTCTGGCTCTAGGTGAGTGATCACACCATCATGATTATCTGGGTCATGAAGATCTTTTTTGTACAGTTCTTCTGTGTATTCTTGCCACCTCTTCTTAGTATCTTCTGCTTCTGTTAGGTCCCTACCATTTCTGTCCTTTATTGAGCCCATCTTTGCATGAAATGTTCTCTTGGTATCTCTAATTTTCTTGAAGTGATCTCTAGACTTTCCCATTCTATTGTTTTCCTCTGTTTCTTTGCACTGATCACTGAGGAAGGCTTTATCTCTTCTTGCTATTCTTTGGAACTCTGCATTCAAATGGGTATATCTTTCCTTTTCTCCTGTCCTTTTCCCTTCCCTTCTTTTCACAGCTATTTGTGCTTTTGAACTGTGGTGTTGGAGAAGACTTTTGAGAGTCCCTTGGACTGCAAGGAGATCCAACCAGTCCATCCTAAAGGAAATCAGTCTTGGGTGTTCACTGGAAGGACAGATGTTGAAGCTGAGACTCCAATATTTTGGCCACCTGATGCGAAGAGCTAACTCATTTGAAAAGACCCTGACATTGGGAAAGATTGAAGGCAGGAGGTAAGGGGACGACAGAGGATGAGATGGTTAAATGGCATCACCAACTCAATGGACATGAATGGGTAAACTCCAGGAGTTGGTGATGGACAGGGAGGCCTGGTGTGCTGCAGTTCATGGGGTGGCAAAGAGTTGGACAAGACTGAGTGACTGAACTGAACTGAACTACCACCTTCTACCATATTACATTATTTACTTATTATGTTTATAGCTCTGTCTTGCTTCATCAGAATATGAGCTCCATGAAAGCAGGAATCTTGGTGTATCTTTCCACTGCTGCTGCTGCTGCTGCTGCTAAGTCGCTTCAGTCGTGTCCAACTCTGTGTGACCCTTTAAATGGCAGCCCACCAGGCTCCGCGGTCCCTGGGATTCTCCAGGCAAGAATACTGGAGTGGGTTGCCATTGCCTTCTCCAATCTTTCCACTATTATATCCCTAATATCTGAAACACTGCCTAATTCTCAACAAATATCTGCTGGATGAATTAATTCACTCATTCAATTAACTGTATTTAGAAATTTGACCACTTTATGTCTACCAATAATCATATGTAACATTTAAAGTGAGTAGGATCAAAGTTGAAGCTTTACAAAGATATGCTGGCTCTTTCAACAGATTCCATTAAGTAGGGGATATCCTAAAGCAATAATACATTTCTAGTCTCTGAAATTAATCTGTAGTGTTGCCAATAATAAAATAAAAAAGAACTACTATATAAAAATTAAAAGATGATTATCACAAGGATTTACTGTATAGCACAAGGAATTATATTCAACATTTTGTAAAAATCTATTCAATGTAATAGAAACGAATATGGCGCTATACACCTGAAACTAACACAATATTGTAAATGAAATACAATTAATAATGTTTTACAGAAAGATGATTACTTCTTATTCAAAGGGACGCCCAAATTGCATTAAAAATTAGTATCAAACCAACCCAGAATGTATTGACAAGAAATACTATTTATTTAGCTTCAATTAAACTGCCAATTTTTCTTGGTTATAACCTTGACATGTTCTCTTGCATAGTATTCTGAGAAACTGCCACAAAATGAGATTCCAAGAAGTGTATGTATGTGTGTGTCTTTTGGTATCTTTATAAGCAGTCATGACAAATTACACAGAGCTAAGCATACTGATATGTTTATTGCATGTAAGTATTGTATACATCTTTCAAGTGGTTTGTTTTTTCACAGTCATAATGGATTTGTTCTTAAATACCCTCATTCTATTTCCAAGTACTTTTTGTAAACAAACATGGATAAATGGCTAGCTGAGAACAGCCCTGCAGGTGGCCACTGTGTGTGGTCAAGCATTATACATCTCTGGGAGTGCCACGTGTATCATACATGGACTATGATGCTAATGCATTACCACTTCCCTTCTGAAGTCGCACAGTATTTACCCATGTGTCTGTTCAGCCTAACCAGCCCAGAGTGGAACTAAACTCAATGACCTTTTCTCTCACTGCTGTTCAGTCACTCAGTCATGTCCAACTCTTTGCCACCCCATGGACAGCAGCATGCCAGGCTTCCCTGTCCTTCACCATCTCCCAGAGCTTGCTCAAACTCATGTCCATTGAGACAGAAAAAGTAATTCAAAATTACTGAGTTAATCAGTCCTAGACAATGAGATATGAACTGATTTACATTAAAATAATATCCTCAAAACATTTACCAGTAATTAAAAAAAAAGAGAAGGTGTTAGAGACACAACTATCTTAAAATGACTTTATATAACAGGTCACAGTTTCCCATTCCTGAATTTTAATTTAATTGGCAGTTGGTTTTCTGGTAAAGATAGAGAATTTGATACTTATGATGATCTTATAGCACCCTCAAGTGGCAATGTTTTTCTTAGATGTATTAGCTTTGACAGAAAAAAAAAATTAAAAAAGAAAGTGGTAGAAACAAAGAATTCTGAATGAATGAAGACGTATGAACCCTTATCACAAGGGCTTGTAGTCTCAGCAGCTTATGCAACTCAATACCAGAAAAACAAACAACCCAATCAAAAAGTGGCCAGAAGACTGAAATAGGCACTTCTCCAAAGAAGACACACAGATGGCTAATAAATACATGAAAAGATGCTCAACATCACTCATTATTAGAGAAATGCAAATGAAAACATGATGAGGTGTTACCTCACACTGGTTAGAATGGCCATCATCAAAAAATCCACAAAAAAACAAATACTGGAGAGCGTGTGGAGAAAAGGGAGTCCTCCTGCACCGTTGGTAGTGTCGGGGAGTTTGCAATTTCCTTGGTTCTGTCTCATCACAACAAAAATTTGAAGCAATGGATGGACCACATTACAGCCCTCAGACAAAGCAACGTTACAGCCCTCAGATGGACCAGTGTTACAACCTTCGAATGGACCAGTGTTATAGCTCCATGTTATAGCTCAGTTTTTGTTTTTTAATTAATTTATTTATTTTAATTGGAGGCTAATTACTTTACAATTTGTAGTGGTTTTTGCCTTACATTGACATGAATCAGCCATAGGTGTACATGTGTTCCCCATCCTGAACCCCACCTCCCACCTCCTTCCCCATCCCATCCCTCAGGGTCATCCCAGTGCATCAGCCCTGAGTACCCTGTCTCATGCATTGAACCTGGACTGGCGATCTATTTCACATATGGTAATATACAGGTTTCAATGCTATTCTCTCAAATCATCCCACCCTCACCTTCTCCCACAGAGTCCAAAAGTCTGTTCTTTACATCTGTGTCTCCTTTGCTCTCTCACATATAGGGCCATCATTACTATCTTTCTAAATTCCATATATGTGTTAGTATACTGTATTGCTGTTTTTCCTTCTGACTTACTTCATTCTGTATAACAGGCTCCAGTTTCATCCACCTCATTAGAACTGATTCAAATGCATTCTTTTTAATAGCTGAGTAACATTCCGTTGTGTATATGTACCACAGCCTTCTTAGTTTTATTTAGAAAGTAAAGGAAAATACATCCTCAAGGCATGAGGGCATGCCAACCCAAAAAACGTGAAGAGAAGAGAGGCACCCCACCCCCGGCCCAATTCTGGCTCTTCTTTTTGTATGTTTTTTTCTCCTCCCCCTGGACCTGCCCTATGTAAACTGGGCCAGCCAGGAGTGCTGTTTGTTTTACCTGAGGTCCTCACTCCAGTCCTGAGACCTTCCTTTGTTCTATTTTCATGGGCTTTTCCCTTCCTTGTCTTTTAGCCACCACCATTCTAGACTCCTTTTTCCTATTCTAACTACCTAACATTAGGAATTTAAATTGATACAGCCACTATGTAAGACAGTATGGAGATTCCTTTAAAAACTAGGAATAAAACTACCAAACAACCCAGGAATCCAACTACTAGGTATATACCCTGAGCAAACCAAAATTGAAAAAGACACACATACCCCAACGTTCACTGTAGCACTATTTACAGTAGCTAAGACATGGAAGCAACCAAGATATCCATCGACAGATGAATGGTTATGGTACACATATACAATGGAATATTACTCGGCCATAAAAAGGAATGAATTTGAGTCAGTTCTATGAGGTGGATGATCCTAGAGCCAATTATTATACAGAGTGAAGTAAGTCAGAAAGAGAAAAAAAAATATTGTATATTAATGCATATATATATATATATATATATATGAAATCTAGAAAGATGATACTGATGAACCTATTGCTAGGGCAGTCAGACACAGCTGCAGTGACTTAGCATGCAACAGAGATGCAGACATGAGAAAAGACTAATGGACATGGGAGTGGGTAGGAAGGAGAGGGTGGCACAAATGAAGGGAGTAGCATGGAAATACATACACTACCATACGTAAAACATAGCCAATGGGAATTTGCTGTATAATTCAGAGAACTCAAATCAGGCTCTGTGACAACCTAGAGGAGGAGATGGGGTGGAAGGTGGAAGGGAGGTTCAAGAGGGAGTGGACATATGTGTACCTATAGCTTATTCATGTTGACATATGGCAGAAACCAACACAATATTGTGAAGCAATTATCCTCCAACTAAAAATAAATAAATTTAAAAAAAAAAAAACAGCTTGTAGTTTGAATTATTTCTTTAATAATGAGGATGGATTTTGGCTAACTATACTTTCCATTTAATATTCTTCACTTTTTCTTGAGTCAATTTAGGAGGACTTTGAATAGAACAAAGCTATCCTATATGGTAAAGTGTTAGTCACTCAGTCATGTCCAACTCTTTGTGACCCTCATGGACTGTAGCCCACCAGTCTCCTCTGTTCACCAAATCTTCCAAGCAAAAATACTGGAGTGGGTGGCCATTCCTTCTCCTGGGGATCTTCCTGACCCAGGGATTGAAGCCAGGTCTCCTGTATTGCAGACGGATTCTTCACTGTCTGAGCCACCAGGGAAGCCCATATGGTAACAAGTCATAATCTAAACCTCTTGTACCACATGCTTTTGAGCGAAACCAAGTGTCCTCGTTACAGGAAAAAAATGTTCAAGATTATCTTTAGATGTTAAGATACTAGACCTGCTTTAAATAAAATAAGTTCAATACATATATACTTATAAATTACATCCTTAAGGAGCATAATTTCAGTCAACCCTATAAATTGTATGGCACGGTAGAAAAAGTACCAGATATACAGTAAAATAATGTGTATACTAAAATTATTTTTTGAACAAAGTATTAACCTCTCCATATCTGTTTCTTCACCAAAAAAAAAAAAAAAAAGAAAGAAAGAAAGAAAAGAAAATTAGAGTAGAAACCAGAGCAGGGAGTAGTTGGTGGCTTCTTTGTATATTAGTCAAAGTTCTTCTGGTTCCAAACCCTAAATTTACTCAAGCTGGCTTAGGCAATAAAAAAGAACTTTTTTAACAAACAAAAAAAGAGAGAGAGAGATGCTGAAAAATTAAAGGGAGGAGTAGTAACACATCACTAGGATCTTATTCAGTTCTATTCATGCTTTTCTGATACATACATCTCAACCTTGACCACAGATGAGGAATGGGCTTTGCTTAAATTGTTTACATCAGTTCAAGAACCAGAAAGAACCTGTCTACAAATATTTATTATAAAGTCATAGATTAATCTGTGTAAATTTTTTCCAAATGGTAATATACAACTTTCTGAGGTCTAGACAGACTTTATCTGTGGCATACAGTGTTACCAGCAGCCACACATGTTATTTTGGGAAAATTGGGGGATCTAAGAAAAGCTACTTTGTAATGTGCTGTTTCTTCCCCTACCTCATGTGGCTACCTTTTTTCAGCTAAATTTTTGTGTTCTTTGCTAAATAAATCAAGCATTTAATCTGTGAGTTTGTGTGCATGCATTCACACAGAGACAGAGGATCTCTTACCACCAATCTATAACTTGCCTGAAAAGACACTTAAATAACCAAAATGTCCATTATTAAAATAAAAGTAAAATATTCCTAACTTCAGTCTTGCAATCACCAGAAAGCATTTTGCTTTTATACATCTCTACTCCTTTAATTATATTGTTCCTCATCCTAAAACACACATACTTGCCTCCTCCTCTCCTCTCCTCTCTTACCTTCATCAATTCCCACTACCTCATCCCCCAGAAACAAAAGGGGAAACTAAGCAGATGTGTAGCAGGTGTTCACAACAATAGTACTTACCATTATGCCATATTTGTTTCTTTTTGTGTTTATTCCTCTGTTGAATGGTATGCCAGAAAAGAGCCAGATGGGTTTTTTTCATATTTAAACATCCAGAGCCTAGAGAGCATTTATTAAAATCTGTAAATATGTATTTATTTAGAAATGGAATTTGACATAAAAATATGCCCAGGATGAAGACACCGAAGATCTAGTTGTCTGTAATGCTCTGCCCTCTCTTACCTCTCATATATTCATGTAATCGCTTTGGTCAACTTTCTATGCCCAACTTGAAACGTCCCATATGTAGGACTAGTTTCTCCTAGAAGCAAAACTAGTTTCCCCATTTTCTCTCACTTCCTCCAGTCTTACTTCAAAGATCCAGTACTTGGTCCCCTTCAAAGCCAAAAGTATCTATCCCAGGAGAAAATGAATTGAAACACACTTGTAACTATAAAAGGCTCAAACCCCTGCCGTGGGAGTGTTATTTGCAAAGTGAAGAACAATGTTGCCTCTGCACTTAACTATTATCATCACTACTCCATTCAAGGCACTAACCAAAGATGGAAAACCCCAGCCTGAGCTTTGATTAACCCTACTTGAAATTTATTAGCATTTGACAAATGTCACTCTTGACAACACTGCTTATCCTCTAAAAGTAGCTACATTTTCCTATTTTCATGGCCATATCACAGTAGTTTTAGATGTTCAAATTATGGGGTAGTAACTCTGATGTTGGAATTAGGAAAAGGAGTGTTGCTGTTTAGTTGCTAAGTCGTATCCAACTCTTCTGCAACCCCCAGAACTGTAACACCCCAGGTGCCTCTGTCCATGGAATTTCCCAGGCAAGAATACTGGAATGGGTTGTTTCATCCTTCTCCAGGAGATCTTCCTCAACCAGGGATCGAACCCACGTGTCCTGCACTGGCAGGCAGATTTTTTACCACTGAGCCACCAGGGAAGCCCAAGAAGAGTAGCCAGATCCAATAGTGATGTTACTCAAGAATGGCTTTATAAGGGGACATTCTCAGAGTAGGCGCCACTGTCCAGCATCTGCTTCTCAGCCACTAGCTTCTCAGTCCCTCCAGAGATAATTAGATCCTTGATAACAGATCAGCTATAACTAAAATCACATATCTTACTTATCAGAATGTCTATAGTTTCTTTTTTAGAAATCAGTTATCCTTTTCAGTGACAGCACCCTCTTTCCTAAAAATAGCCATTGTCTGAAGTTGTAGCTTAACACAAGTCAGTCTGTACCACTGATTAAACCTTCCTGATGTGTTCCTCGTGGCTTGAAACTTATTATCTTTTATCTTTAGTTTATCTTTACATTCTTTATTTCTGGAGTCTCAATAGACTGTTAACCTATTTGCCTGGGTTTTTCCCAAAATAGTGTGGAGGCATTCACTGACTGGATCTTCTATCCAGCTAGTGAGAGGACAAACTAAATTCCCAAATATACAAAGCTGAAGATGTGGCAGAATAACCACTACTATTTATTTCTGTTCAAGAGGACGATACTAAACTACACGATTTAAGTAGTACAGACGTTGATATATTTTAATACAACAAAGTCACATTATTTCAATTTAAAGACAGGCCTTCTATATGATAAAAAATACTTTCTCCAGCAACTCTGTCAGTGAAGATCTATTCAGTGGAAGGTTGAAATTCTAACTCTAGCCTTTTGCCAGCTGGTGATATTGAGCAATATACTGAGAGTCTCTGGGCTTTCCTCAGTACAGAGGTTAGGATCCGAAGTCAGTAAGTGTGGGGGAGGGGGTGAGAGCCTCTCATAATTATCTTCGAAAAATCACTTGAATTACACAGTAAACCTTATGGGCACTAAATTTTGCTAAAACACTTAACAAATAAAAAGGAATGTATATATACATTTCGGGCTTCCCAGGTAGCTAGTGGGTAAAAAATCCTCCTGCCAACACAGGAGCGGGGGGTTCGATCCCTGGGTGGGGAAGATCCCTGAAGAAGGAAATAGAAACGCACTCTGGTATTCTTGCCTGGAAAATTCCATGGCCAGGGGACCGCGGAGGGCTACAGTCCCTTCAGTAGCAAAAAAAAAGTCCGACACGACTAAGCGACTAAAGAACAAAATATGCATATGTCCAGGCATTAAAGTCATTCTGGTTTTAACTCTAAAATCACTAACAGTGAACAGAGTACGGCTAGAAAACACAACGCCAGTGCTTAATAAATATTAATGTTCTTCCTTTCTTCTGCCCTACAGCCTAACAGCAAGTCTCCCAGAGCGGTCGTTTTAATGCGTTTATGCCTGAGGCGTAGATATTTATCCAGCGAAATTCAAAGGTAAGAAAATTTGTGACCCGCTCAGGGTTCTCTTCCTGACACTGGCACTTAGAGGCGCCTCGCTAAACACAAGGATGAATTATTATTTACCACAGATTAGAGCTTGGGCCATTTCAGTGTAATAACACCTCAGAAATTTTAAAACGAAAACTTGTTACACATTTCACTACCTCAGAGCGAAACCGGCCCCGGAAAAACTTGCCCCAATCCTCCCGGCTTCCGTAATCTCGCTCAATTTCGCGATACCAAAACTGCGCTCCGCAGCACCGCCGCTGGGGGGCGGTTCCAGAACACTTCCGGGAGGCCACTCTGGAGGTGTCTGCGATGTGTGCTTCCGGCGGCTTCCAGGCCGCTTCCTCAGCCTCCACGACCACGGCCTGAAGTAGTGGGCACCGAGCCGGGGGCTGGGAGCCCACTGGCCTTTGGTCACGACAGTTTCTAGCCATGGACCGAGACCTCTTGCGGCAGTCACTAAATTTCCACGGCCCGTCTTTGCTCTCCCTGCTCCGGAGCGAACAGCAGGACAACCCACACTTCCGGAGCCTCCTGGGGTCGGTAGCCGACCCTGCCCGGGGCCCGCCGGGCCAGCAGCAGTTACCGGGCAGGTAATGGGACGGCGGCGCCGCTGCGAGACGGGAGAGGGGACGCAGCTCCGGGCTTCATTACCGCAGTCCGGCTGCTGAGCCGAGGCTGTGAGCACGTGAGCACTGCGGCGCCGGCTTCGAGGGCAGGATGGAGGCGGATATACCTTCTCCCTGATGTGGGCAATGCGGGATGTGGGTTGAACTTTTAAATCTAGTACTGCCACCAGAGGCGCGGATTCTTTAGCTAAAATCCTTCGGGCTTGTGTCTATCTGAAACAGCGCGGTTGTTTTTTTAAGTTTCCGCGCCCTCCATCTACAGACTGGCGTATGAGGGGATCCCTGGTTAAAACTTTTTTTCGGAGGATGTGTGGCCAAGAGCTTAGGATGGTCACGATTGGGCGATTAAAGCAGAGAGCAGAAGCTTGTACGTACTAAAAACTTTTGCAGAAAAACCAATTTTCATAAATTTTGTTTTCTTTTTAAGAAAAGAGAGGAGAGTTGACAACATTGAAATACAAAAATTCATTTCCAAAAAAGCGGATCTGCTTTTCGCACTTTCCTGGAAATCAGATGCACCTACAACTGCTGAAGTTAGTGAAGACAATGATGGTGTGTTTAGTCTTAAAATTGTTGCGTTTTGGTTTAACAGCACTTTGATGAAGCAGAACACAGAGCAGTTGTTAGTAATTCTGTTACTTATTTTTTCAGATTATTATGCAGTCATGCCACCGTTAGAGCAATTCATGGAGATACCTAGTATGGACCGGAGAGAGCTGTTTTTTCGAGATATTGAGCGTGGTGATATAGTGATTGGAAGAATTAGTTCCATTCGGGAATTTGGGTTTTTCATGGTGTTGATTTGTCTAGGCAGTGGCATTATGAGAGATATATCCCACTTAGAAATCACAGTAAGTTATTCACCTTTTAGTTATTTAATTGTTTTTTATAAAAATGTCATCTTAGTGCAAAAATTATAACTTTTCATCCAGCTGTAATTAAGTGTACTCTGCAGACCTAGTTTTTAGAATTAAATAAGTGTTAATAGAAAAATTAATTACTTTTTAATTTTTAAAAAAATTATTAGCAGTAATAGAATTACAGTTTCTGCCACCGTTTCTAGTTTGGGGGGTTTAGTCCTTTGTCTGGCAGAAGTGGGGTCCTTTTTTAAATGCTCAGATATTAGTGGATCTGGTGAGATTAGTTAGTAGTCAGGGTTATTTCTTCTAGCTGAAAAGTCTTTATTATTTAGTATTCAGCATTAGATACTTGCATGTGGATAATTTAGAAACAAATTCCTGTCTTCCTGTCTTAAGCATATGTATTTCCAATAATTAAGTGATTTGTACATCATGATACTTTGCCCAAGGTGAATAGATCTAAATTTGAAATACAGTATGTCACTTTAATTTGAAAGGTTTGATATTATCTATTAAGGCAGATAGAGAGGGAAGAAAACCAGAAAATGCCACAAACTTGATAACACATCTGAACCTAGAAGAAGTCACATTTCATTTTCTTTGAAAGTCTCCTACTTTCTGGACAGATTTTAGTTTTATATTTAATAAGCAAAAAATATCTTTTTGTTTTATCATGCATACTTATATTCAGTTTCTAAAACTAGTTGCAAGTTTCATGAGAGTTTAGCTTTGACCTAAACCAGAAAACTTTTTGTTTATGTTTGGGCACAGAAGTTTAAATTTAGACTCTAGAGTGCTAGTTGTTTTCTTAATATTCCCGTCAAGTGTTAGCTGTTTATACTGAACTGCTAGAATAAAAGAAGACACTTCTCATTGAAGAATAGAATGTCTAGTGTTTTACAGTGCTTCTCATTGCAGGCTCTATGTCCTCTAAGAGACATGCCTTCAATCAGTAACCATGGGGATCCCTTGTCATATTACCAAACTGGTGACATCATTCGAGGTGATCAGTTTCCTCATATTAGTAAAAAAAAGTAACTGTGGTCATGTTTATGTTAGTTTGCATTGCTTTGCTAATCAACTTAATTTTCTTATTTTTTAAGCTGGAATCAAGGATATTGACAGATACCATGAAAAGCTTGCAGTGTCTCTATATAGCTCATCTCTTCCACCACACCTGTCTGGTACTAAATTAGGTGTAATTAGTTCTGAAGAACTTCCTTTGTACTACAGGTAATTTTATCCACATTATCTCAACAAGTTAATTGCAAAACAGTTTCTTGGCTAAAAAATTGCAGATTTTGCCCAACTTCTAACAAGAAAGTAGAATTCTAATTTCTATTATTTCAAAAAATGCTAATTTTATTTTTATAACCCAGAAATCAGTTCAAACTTGGTAAAAGGAACCAAATCATAATTGCCACACCTTCATGTACAAAAATGGTCTGAGTATTTAAATCCCATATAATAATGTTATTTCCATAATGAAAATAGGACACACTGTTTAATTGTGTTAATCATCTTTATATTTTGTGATTTTTTTTTTTTTTTTTTTTAAGGAAAAGCGTTGAACTAAATAGCAATTCTTTGGAATCCTATGAGAATATCATGCAGAGTTCTTTGGGATTTGTTAATCCAGGAGTAGTTGAATTCCTTTTAGGAAAACTAGGAATAGATGAATCTAATCCACCATCTTTAATGAGAGGCCTTCAAAGGTATAGTAAATCAGTATTGTTCTGTTAAGTGGTGAGGTCTGTGGTGCTGATGTGAGAAGCTGCATAACTGAAGAACATAGTTGATTATCCTAAGCTTGGTGGCCAGCAGTATGCCAACGTTTGAATGAACTCAGTGATTCCTTCTCCTTTTGGAGTGGAGTCTTAGCAGTGATTGATGTGTGCCATGTTACCAGGTAGATGCAGAAAAAAATCTATAAGATGCAGAAAATTTATAAGAATTTTATGTATATGCTAAAGGAAAATACTTTTTAAAATAATCATTCCTGAGAGTTCAAAAATTTTGCATTATAAATGGGAATACAGATTTCTTGCTTGAGATTCAGTTTTTATCTGTCAGGTAAAGTGAGATGTAGTTAACCAAAAAAATATTTACAGTTTGACTTTTATTTTCTTTAATAGCAAAAATTTCTCTGAGGATGATTTTGCTTCTGCATTAAGGAAGAAGCAGTCTGCATCATGGGCTTTAAAATGGTATGAAGATTTTGTCATTCAACAATTGCATTATTTAACCTAATAGGTTAAGTTAAGGCAAGCATGCTTATGTCATCTTTAAGACAAAATTTGTTTATTAATGAATTTAAATGATACCTTTTTGAGATTAGCTTTTTTATAGATATAAATGCTACTATGTTGTAAACCTTAAAGATTTACATTTTAGCCAATATTTTTTAATTTTGTTAAAAAGGAATTAATATATTGATATCTGGATTTCATAAATATTTGTTACAAAATTATCCAAAGACTGTTATGAAATTATGCAAATACTGAGAATATTGAAGACTAATAACTAATAAATTTGGTTTGCTTTAAAATTTTATTTATGCTAACATTTTGTTTGGATATTCTGTGAAATATTTGTTATGTATGCTTTAAAATATATTTTTAGTGTGAAGATTGGAGTTGATTATTTTAAGGTTGGACGCCATGTGGATGCTATGAATGAATACAATAAGGCTCTGGAAATAGACAAACAAAATGTGGAAGCTTTGGTAGCTCGTGGAGCATTGTAAGTGGATCATGGGTTTTGAGGAATATTTAGAAGATAAATGTGTATAAGATTTATGAATAGCTCACAAGATAAATTCCTCTAATTTTGTCTCATATCTATAGATATGCAACAAAAGGAAGTCTGAACAAAGCAATAGAAGATTTTGAACTTGCACTGGAAAACTGTCCAACTCACAGAAATGCAAGAAAATACCTCTGCCAGACACTTGTAGAAAGAGGAGGGCAGTAAGTGTCAGATTTGTTTAATAGTAGAGATCTAATATTTAATAGCCAACTACTATAAAATCTTGGACTTAAAGAAATAGCATCTTTGACTTAGCTCAGATACTCTTAGTTTGTTTTGATTGAAAATGTTTTTTAAATATAGTCCTTTTTACATTTTCTGGTCCTTTTATCCTTCCTTATTACTTTCTTCATGATTGGAGATATTTTAGTGTCTTGAGTTCACTGTTCTGAGTATGTATTTTAATACATAGAAAGATAATAGGTAAATCTTATCCTGGGCACACACCAAAAGTTTTTGTTTAATAGAAATTTCTAACTCATTTCATCATTCTAGTAATTATAATGCCAGAAATATAAATTGAGAACTCTGTAGTTCATTGTATATAAGATTTCACTGTTGTAGTCAACTTACTGCTCTACTTTGTTTAATAAAATCCATGAACTTAGATTAAATGAAGAGCAAAACATTAAGAACAAACCCTGTAACCTGTATTATACTGTGCTGAGATACTGGCAAAGTACTTGGCATAATGACTAACAGACTAGTCTAATTTATATTTTGAAGAAATATAATACTTTTAATAGAAATAATTTGGTAACAGCCTGCTTTAATAATTAAGGGCCACCATCTTTTTTGCTATCATTTTTTCTTAAATAGAATCATCCCTTTTCTACTTCATGAATTTGCCAGATCATTACAGTTTGTACGATCATTTCAGAACTCCATACAAATGAAATTTTGCAGTGTTTGTTTTTAACTGATAAGAACTTCTACTTGGACCCAAGTGATTGGAGCAGCTTTTTTTTTTCTTCCATAGCTTACATAACTGTGCTTAGTCGTTCAGTTTTCTGTCCAACTCTTTGCGACCCCATGGATTGTAGCCTGCCAGGTTTCTCTGTCCATGGGGATCCTCCAGGCAAGAATACTGGTGTAGTTGCCATGCCCTGCTCCAGGGGATCTTCCCAACCCAGGGATCAGACCCAGGTCTCCCGCACTGCTGGCAGATTCCTTACCATCTGAGCCACCAGGGAAGCCCCTAGGTACATAGCTAGTGCCTACTTAGATGTGGTTGTCTTACTATTCACATACTTGTGATTTTTAGCTCTGTGAATGGCAACACCGTCTATTCGGTCATCCAGTCCAGAAATCTTGATCATCTTTGGCTTGTTCCTTCTTCCCCTCATCCTATCTGACACAGAAGTGATTGCATTGAAACCACTGGGTTTATTCATTTGTTTTACAGTGAATACCTTTTCCTGCTTTCTAAAAACTGAAAATATTGTGCAAAATCCTTTCACTGATCTGTGTCTAAACTTTCTAATTCTGATATTTCACAACATAGACTTGTGAGCATCATCTAATGATGATGATGATTATTCTTTCTGCAGGCTGGTTGTGATATGTGTGCCTTGGTATTTGTGATTTTAGCAGTGAATTTTCAGGGAAAATTTTTCTGTAGAAAGGAAAACTCTCCATAAACTACTAGGCGAAGCCAGCCTACATAATTCTGTGCTAAAGCTCAAGATCATACTAAATTTTAGAGGGTGTCAGTTGATCGTGTGTTTTCACAAATTATATTAAAATGCCACTGCTTGACCTACAGTATGGCTTTAGTTATCAGTAATGAATTCCTGTTTGTTTTTTTATTTGTTTGAGATATAGTTGACGCATAACTTTTATGTTAGTTTCAGGTTATGTTCAACATAGGATTAACCATTGTGTCTGGTTAACATTCATCATCACACAGTTACATTTTTTTTCTTGTAATGAGAACTTTGAAGATGTACTCTTTTTGCAACTTTCAGATATACAGTATGGTACTACCTATAATCACCATGCTGTATATTACATCCTCAGGACTTTATTTTATACCTGGAAGTTTATAAAATGAACCATTTTCACCCATTTTACCAACCTCCAACCCCACCTCCAGCAACCACGAGTCTATTCTCTGTGAGTTCAGTTTCTCTGATTTGTTTTATGTGGTTTTATATTGTCTTTTACAACAACACTAACAAAAAAATAGCAGAAGCACAGTATTTAAGTATTGTTAAATTTGGAAAATTATTTGCTAAACATAGTTTTTCCCTAATGAACTCACATAAGCTTCTGCCCTATATGCATATTTGAGAACTTCTAATTTTTACCAAAAAAGCTAAATTTTTCTTTTGAATTTAGGTTAGAAGAAGAAGAAAAGTTTTTAAATGCTGAAAGTTATTATAAGAAGGCTTTGGCTTTGGATGAAACTTTCAAAGATGCAGAGGATGCTTTGCAGAAGCTTCATATATATATGCAGGTGATTCTTTATTTCCTCTTAGAAATGTAGTCATTTTTAAAATTAATGCCAAAACTTAACTTTCTTCTAGGGAAACTATTCTAGATCACTTAATTATGGCATTATGAAAAGTTTCTTAGATACAGCTTTTCT
The DNA here is from genome assembly GCF_023699985.2 of Odocoileus virginianus. Lineage (NCBI taxonomy): Eukaryota > Metazoa > Chordata > Mammalia > Artiodactyla > Cervidae > Odocoileus > Odocoileus virginianus. The sequence goes on along the minus strand of NC_069677.1, from coordinate 28,205,198 downwards.
TAATTGGGTTTGACATTACTTCATAGTTTTGTTGAGAAATTCCCATTGCCTACTTGGTATGCAGTTGTCCTTGTAGAATTATCCTTGTAGTGAACTTTCCTGATGGTTACAAAATTCAGTATTATTACTGTAATTGAACTAATTATAAAAACCGTTCTGAAAAATATTTTAAACTGTCTTTTCCTGTAATACTGATGATGATGTTTTCTCATGCATTTTCTTCTGAATTGGACCATTGCTGCTGTGTCTGACATCTGGTGCTGCTCATCCCCATCCTCAAACTGGAAAATGATTTCTTATGTAACCATGCATCCAACTGGGCTGTGCTATTTTTTAAATGGTTTGTATTTGAACATGGTGATTCCCTTCTCAACTCACCATATCGGGTGATTCTTCCTTTGAATTTTATTTATAAAATTTGTGTCCTGTTTCAATTTTTAATGTTTTTTTTATATATATTTTTTTCATGGATTTTATTTTTTCTCTTTCTTGCACTCTGGGTCATGGGTATCAATGCGCAATGGCTTCCCTTTTTTTTCATGGAATACCGACTGCAATATGGTCCTCAATACTGTTCTGGCTATTCAATGATTAATGCCAAACACCTGTGATTAATTTTTATATGTTAAAAATACTTTTTTAATGCTGGATATATGGTGATTTGGGTATACCACATTTGGTTTCTGGTTGGGGGGTGGGTTGGTCTTTTGAAAACTGGATTTTATATATTCTGCTATTTTTAACGTGTGGTTTTTTCCGATATCTGGGTTCTAAAAGAAATCTTTGGAATTAAGAGAAAAACAAGCTGAAAAGGAAGAAAAGCAGAAAACAAAGAAAATAGAAACAAGTGCAGAAAAGTTGCGTAAGCTCTTAAAAGAGGAGAAAAGGTAAACTATAATATTCAGTATTTTAAAACTTAAAGCAAGTACTCAGTTGAACCAAAGTGCCATTTGGGAGATAAAGTAAGTAAAAAATTAAAGTGTTTCAAGTCATAATCAATGATTCTTAGCAATTATGTGTACCATAAATTTTTCTATAAAAGAGATAAAGCAAAATAGAATGGATGGCTAGAATTCTGCAAAAAAAAAAATTAGAATTAAAATATTATTTTAATTAGCTGCATTTTAGGGAGAAATGTTTCAGAATTAGAGCAGTAGTTCTCAACTGGGTGTGGTTTCCCATGGGACATTTTTGGTTTTCTTAACTGATAGGTGCTACTGGCATCTAGTGGATAGATGTCAGAGATGCTGCTAAACTTAAACAGTGATGTAGAATTTCACCACTCCCTGCCCTCCCAGCAAAGAGTTATTTGGCCAAAAATGTTAATAGTCCTGAGGTGGTAAAACCATGAACTCAGTTCAGTTCACTCACTCAGTCCTGTCCGACTCTTGCGACCCCATGAATTGCAGCACACCAGGCCTCCCTGTCCATCACCAACTCCAGCTTTACTCAAACTCGTATCTGTCGAGTTGGTGATGCCATCCTGCCATCTCATCCTCTGTCGTTCCCTTCTCCTCCTGCCCCCAATCCCTCCCAGCATCAGGGTCTCTTCCAATGAGTCAACTCTTCGCATGAGGTGGCCAAAGTAGCCAGATGTAAAATGTTGGTTCTCTAATTTATGTATTCAGATGGTCTTAAATTTTTAAGGTAATTTTAGAAATGTCACCATGTATTTCAAAAATGATGGATTTGCTTTCAGTGACAATTGTCTACACAAGTATTTTTCCAAAAGTCACGACTAATGGTAAAATTGGATATTGTAGTAAAAACTAAACTTACTACTATAATTCTTATATAAGCCACAAACTTATATGAAATCTTTAAAGAGAATAAAATAGAACTAAAATCTTATGGGTAATTAAACATTTTTATACTCAACATATCTGATGAGTTAACTACATTTTTTTAGGCTAAAGAAAAAAAGAAGAAAATCAACTTCTTCTTCGAGTGTCTCTTCTGCTGATGAATCAGTTTCTTCTTCATCATCCTCTTCATCTTCTGGTCACAAAAGGCATAAGAAACACAAGAGGAACCGCTCAGAGTCTTCTCGGAGTTCTAAAAGGCATTCAGCTAAGGCATCCTCAAGTCAGATAGATCAGAGTAAGAAAGATGAGTGCTTCCCAGTTCCAGCTAATACGTCAGCATCTTTTCTTAACCAAAAACAAGAAGTGGAAAAACTATTGGAAAAGCAGGATAGGTTACCATATCAAAAGAAACAGGTAAAAGAAAAAGATAAATGTTCTTTCTCATCATCTTCTGTTGAAATTCCGGATGATTTTGGAGGTAGGTCTGAAGATCCAAGAGATTTTTATGATAGCTATAAAACTCAGGCAGGTAGTAGCAGAACAGAAAAGCCATATAAATCAGAAAGACATTTTTCCAGTAGAAGAGATTCCTCAGATTCTTTTCATAGGAATTCAGAGGATAAGGTAAAAATGTATGGTTATAGAAGATTTGAAAAAGATACAGAAGGAAGAAAAGAGCACTATAGAAAGTGGGAGCCAGGTTCCACGAGACATGCTACCTCACCAGCAAGCTCAGACTACTCTTGGAAGTCAGGAGAAAAATATAAGAAATCCACTTACTCGGGATCACGTGATCTAAGTAGACATGAGCAAAGATATCAATTAAATAAAAACCAAGGAGAATATGAAAGAGAGGGTAATTACGTGGAGGATATTAAAACAGAGGTTCAGGGAGAGGGACTCAATAGCAAAGACCATTCAGAAGGTGGAGTTAAAAAAAATTTACCTCAAAATTTACTCAATATATTTAATCAGATAGCTGCATTTGAGAAAGAAAAAGGAAATAAGCCAAAAAACTAATATGCCAAGGGTATCCTCAACATTACACTAAAGACTTTTAATAAAATATTTGGATCTTTTAGTAATACAGTCCAGTGCAGAAATCTCTGCTCCCATGATTTTTATTTGTAGACATTATGGAAGTCAATTGCTTTTCATAGCGGTTCTCAAGGTATATTTGTTTCAGTTATAGGTCCCCTTTTCATAGCTTGATTTTTTTTTTAATGTGTGTATGTTATGTACAGTTATTTCTTATTCTCATGGTTTAAACTTCTTCACCTAAAGATAACTCTCAAAGTATTGTTTCTTCATTGTACTACGGTATATTAGAATTCCTCGGGTTCACCTTATCTTGCTGTTTGAGAAAATATTAAATTTGTGCATTGAACACTTGGATCATTTTTATCAAAAATTATTTCATTCTGTTAAAAGCTCTTGACTTTCTAAAGAGATTATTTGAATGTTAAATACCATTTTATAATCATTATTGTTTAAAGGTGAATTTTCTTGCATAACATTTTTAAACAGTAGACAGATACGTGTCTTGTCTAATTGACCTCTAAAGCCTGATTTAATTAAAATGACTTATGTACCAGCTGTTTAAAAGTACTTTAGGAATAAAGCCATGAAAGTTGAATAGGGGCCCATCCTGCTCATCTCTCTTTTTTTCCTTCCTTGCTAACAGTGTAGCCCTAAGGAATGTCTTTAAATATTGACAAGACCATACATTCCCAACAAGAATAGATCAGAGTAGGAAAGAGACCTTTTAGCAAAAGCAGCAGTGGCAAGTGAAGCACACTATAAATCTGGTCTTCCACTAAGGGAAAGGAAGTGAGGAAACTCCTAGTGTTGCAGATGTCCAGCTGAGAAGGCCCTGAGTGTGTTTTTGATAGCCTAGAGCTGGCTTGCATTTCTGCTTTTCTTCCTAGAGTCTGAACAGATGATTCAGCTGACAGAACCTGGACTTAACTCAGAATTAATTTCAGCAACTAGAGCTGAAGAAGGAAGGAACTTGGATCATAATGATTCTTCCCAAATTATTAAAAACAGTATAGATGAGAGTAGAGATAGGGATACATAGGAGTCACAGGTGTTTGGAATCTCATAGGCTTTAGAATCTTTCCAATTCATGATGACACTGGATGGGTGGGTTGAAGGGTAGCGAGTATCCCCATCTACAAATGTCTAAGTGACAGAATGCTAGCAGAAGAAGACACTTAGTCCTTGTTCTGTCTCAGTTCTTGCCAGCAATAAAATACCAAAACTTAATATAACTTAACCATTCCACAAATACTTTGCTAGGCTTTGGTTGGTGGCTCAATAATAGGTAAAAGCTACTGTGCAATTCCAGGGCTTCCCTGATAGCCCAGTTAGTAAAGAATCGGCCTGCAATGCAGGAGACTCCAGTTCAATTCCTGGGTAGGAAAGATCGCTGGAGAAGGGATAAGCTACCCACTACACTATTTTTGGCCTGGAGAATTCCATGGACTGTATAGTTCATGGGGTCACAAAGAGTCAGACATGACTGAGTGACTTTTCATTTTCACTATGCAATTCCAGTGTGTTGGGCCCTGTGCCTTTATATAAATTACCTGATTTCAATAAACTTAACATAGATAACTTTTACTGTCTCTATATTATAAATGAGAAAGCATAGAGAAGTAACTTTCCCAAGGTCACAGTACTACTCCCTGCCTGCTTGGAATACAGTGTTTAATACTTCAACTTCCAGGTAATTTTCTAAGTAAAATAGGGCGAAGAATGAGAATTTTGGTGAACATTCGAAGTGATGGTAAGATTAATCAGTTTTTATATTTCACAAATCTCAATGGAATAATGTTTTACAAAAAAAAAAATTCAGCTTTTTACCCATCTTATTCATTGGACTTGGCTGTGCCTTTTGCTGCCTGTTGCAAGAAATGACAGTAAATACTCCATTGATCCAGAGAAACAGGTTTACTACCATTACTGCCTTTCAGAAGGAATTGCAAGTGACAGTTCTAAACAATGACAGTTTCTGTAAGAAATACTTTTTCCCAAGATTTGAAGAAGACATTACTCATTTAATTATATATATTCTGATACATTTATTTGAAAACCAAATAATTGATTTAGTAAAATGTTAAACTGTTCAAAAAAAAAGTGAAAACCAGTTTTATAACATAGTCATACTTCACCTTCTGTTCCAGAGTTCAAAGTGTTGGGCACATATTATGATAAAGAATTGACAGAAATAACTAATTCTTAATCTGGTAGTCTGCCTTTATTGGAAATATACAGAATTCCTATTGCAAATCTAATTACACCTGACTTTCTTTAAATTGTTTATTAAATCAAGGAAATCTTGAAAACATATTCTTGGTTGTATCTAGAGAGCAGAATCTTCACTATGTTTGACTTATTTCAATATCAGAGTGGCCTGCTTCCTAGAAATTTAAGCTCCACTGTTGTTGATATATAGTGGTTCTCTTTCCTGTCAGCTGTTTTCTTGGTGGAGGGAGGGGGAGAGGTAATGCTAAAAGAAGTAACTAACAGGTTTCTTCTCCCAAAGTCTGAAAAATATGTTTCTTTTAATAAATAAAACCTAATTTCAGGATCATCTAGGCTAAAAGAATTTTAATAGTGTTATAAACTATATAGTACAGTAAATCTTTAGAGATTTCTTCCTAAAAGATTCTGTTACTCTAGAAGTGAGTAGTTTCATGGCTAGCATGAAGTTTTTACATTTTTCACTGGATAAAACTTTTCTCTGGTCATTTTGTATTTCTAACACTTATCTCAGTAGGCCTCTGTATCAGTATAAGGCACCCAAAAGCATAGGGTGTGATATGCTATTTTAAACTTAGGAGACTTTTGGTTTTGTGTTTACAGCTTGTTCAAGAGAGATTTAAAATGTTTATTTATTGGTCTTTCTGCTTTTACCAGTACTGGAGGAACTGCTAGCACTAGTTGGTCTGGAAGTGCTGCCAGTTAGCGGAGAGGCTGGGAAGTTCAGCTCTAATACTTTGATCGAAGTCTGAGAAGCAGAAGTGCTTGTACTCTTAGATGACCTAGAATAAAACCAGAATTACTGTAATGTAATTCAGAATTTTTATTTTAGTAGAGACCCCCTGCCATAATCCCACAACTACTTAAAGAGATCAAAAAAGATATACTGTTAAGAGTGCTAATAATGAGTTTTAAAAGATGACCATTAATGGTATCAGGAAATTAGTTTAAAAAGAAAAAGATGATAAACATAAGGTTTGAAATCAGTAGAAAAATAGTTCTGCAAATATATTTCTATTTAAAACATGTTTCAACTATACCTAATTTAGAATCATTAGGTATTAAAAGTTTGCCAAAATCATTCAAAAAAAGGTAAGAGGCAAGAAAACTTGAGTGCTGGCAAGAGTGATTAAAATGATAGGTTATATAATTTGAGCCAAAAAAAAGAAAGTGAGGGAACTATTGACAAGATAAAGTGGTGGTGTCATTTGAAAAGCATAACTATCCATACAATTCTGCTAAGTTTTGAAAGCATGCCTTTAAGAAAGTACTAGGGTGGAATGGGTGTTTTTAACTCAGATGACCATTATATCTACTACTGTGGGCAGGAATCCCTTAGAAGAAACGGAGTACCCATCATAGTCAACAAGAGTCCGAAATGCAGTGCATGGATGCAATCTCAAAAACAACAGAATGATCTCTGTTTGTTTCCAAGGCAAACCATTCAATATCACGGTAACCCAAATCTATGCCCTGACCAGTAACACTGAAGAAGCTGAAGTTGAACAGTTCTCTGAAGACCTACAAGACCTTTTAGAACTAACAGCCAAAAAAGATGTCCTTTTCATTATAGGGGACTAGAATGCAAAAAGTAGGAAGAAGAAACACCTGGAGTAACAGGCAAATTTGGCCTTAGAGTACAGAATGAAGCAGGGTAAAGGCTAATAGAGTTCTGCCAAGAGAACACTCTGGTCATAGCAAACACCCTCTTCCAACAACACAAGAGAAGACCCTACACATGGACATCACCAGATGTTTAACACCAAAATCAGACTGATTATATTCTATGCAGCCAAAAATTGAGAAGCTCTATACAGTCAGCAAAAACAAAACCAGGAGCAGCTCAGATCATGAACTTCCTGCCAAATTCAGACTGAAATTGAAGAAAGTGGGGAAAATCACTAAACCATTCAGGTATGACCTAAATCAAATCCCATATGATTACAGTGGAAATGAGAAATATATTTAAGGGACTAGATCTGATAGAGTGTCTGATGAACTATGGATGGAGGTTCATGACACTGTACAGGAGACAGGGATCAAGGCCATCCCCAAGAAAAAGAAATGCAAAAAAGCAAGATGACTCTCTGAGAAGGCCTTACAAATAGCTGTGAAAAGAAGCTAAAAGCAAAAGAAAAAAGGAAAGATAGACCCGTTTGAATGCAGAGTTCCAAAGAATAGCAAGGAGAAACAAGAAAGCCTTCCTCAGTGATCAATGCAAAGAAATAGGAAAACAATAGAATGGGAAAGTCTAGAGATCTCTTCAAGAAACTTACAGATACCAAGGGAACATTTCATGCAAAGATGGGTTAAATAAAGGACAGAAATGATATGGACCTGACAGAAGCAGAAGATATTGAGAGGTGGCAAGAATACACAAGAACTGAACAAAAAAAACTTCTATGACCCAGATAATCACGATGGTTATCACCTAGAGCCAGACATCCTGAAATGTGAAGTCAAGTGGGCCTTAGGAAGCATCACTAGGAACAAAGGTAGTGGAGGTGATGGAATTCCAGTTGAGCTATTTCAAATCCTAAAAGATGATGCTGTGAAAGTGCTGCACTCAATATGTCAACAAATTTGAAAAACTCAGCAGTGGCCACAGACTGGAAAAGGTCATTGTTCGTTCCAATCCCTAAGAAAGGCAATGCCAAAGAATGCTCAAACTACCGTACAATTGCACTTATTTCACACGCCAGTAAAGTAATGCTCAAAATTCTCCAAGCCAGGCTTCAGCAATACGTGAACCATGAACTTCCAGATGTTCAAGATGGTTTTAGAAAAGGCAGAGGAAACAGAGACTAAATTGCCGGCATCTGCTGGATCATTGAAAAAGCAAGAGAGTTCCAGAAAAACATCTGCTTTATTGACTATGCCAAAACCTTTGACTGTGTGGATCACAAAATACTGTGGAACTTTCTAAAAGAGATTGGAATACCAGACTACCTGACTGCCTCTTGAGAAACCTATATGCAGGTTAGGAAGCAACAATTAGAATTGGACATAGAACAACAGACTGGTTCCAAATAGGAAAAGGGAGTACGGCAAGGCTGTATATTGTCCCCCTGCTCATTTAACTTAATATGCAGAGTACATCATGAGAAATGCTGAGCTGGAAGGAGCACAAGCTGGAGTCGTTTGCTGGGAGCAATATGAATAACCTCAGATACCAAGATGACACTACCCTTATGGAAGAAAGTGAAGAAGAACTAAAGAGCCTTTTGATGAAAATGAGAGGAAAGTGAAAAAGTTGGTTTAAAATTCAACATTCAGAAAACTAAGATCATGGCATCTGGTCCCATCACTTCATGGCAAATAGATGGGAAACTAGAAACAGTGGCTGACTTTATTTTGGGGGGTTCCAAAATAACTACAGATGGTGACTGCAGCCATGAAATTAAAAGATGCTTACTTCTTGGAAGGAAAGTTATGACTAACCTAGATGGCATATTAAAAAGCAGAGACATTACTTTGCCAACAAAGGTCCATCTGATCAAGGCTATGGTTTTTCCAGTAGTCATGTATGGATGTGAGAGTTGGACTATAAAGAGCTGAGCACTGAAGAATTGATGCTTTTGAACTGTGGTGTTGGAGAAGACTCTTGAGAGTCTCTTGGACTGCAAGGAGATCCAACCAGTCCATCCCAAAGGAGATCAGTCCTGGGTGTTTATTGGAAGGACTGATGTGGAAGCTGAAACTCTTAATACTCTGGCCACCTGATGCGAAGAGCTGACTGATTTGAAAAGACCCTGATGCTGGGAGGGATTGGGGACAGGAGGAGAAGGGGACGACAGAGGATAAGATGGTTGGATGGCATCACCGACTCAATGGACATGAGTTTGGGTAGACTCCAGGAGTTGGTGATGGACAGGGAGGCCTGGCGTTCTGTGGTTCATTGGGTCGCAAAGAGTCCTACACGACTGAGCGACTGAACTGAATTGAACTGAGGGTGTTTAAGTGGGTGGTCACCATGTTTACATAGAAAGTGTTTTTGTTTTGTTTTACTTAAAAAATATTTTAGGAAATCCTTTCATGATATCTTGCTGTGGAGTAATGAAAAGTAATATGGTGCTGAATGTGGCAGATTGGGAATTTTAAGATGAGGATCATCTTTAATATTAATAATTATTATTTTGTCAGCAAGGCACAGGAATGTTGACTAAATGTCTACCTGATAGAATTCCGGGTAAAACTAAACTGTGGAAGTAAAAAATAATTTCCTTTTTAGCAAAACAAAGCAGCATAAATAAAATTCTGACTCTTTAGATTTTACAGTGGATTTTAATCTTATAAATCTTACTCAATATGTATGTACAACTAAGTGGTCCTTTTATGGTTTAATCAATTCTCCCTACACTCAGGGATGACCATGCTATGTGTATCATCCAAAATTTCACCCTGCTTATCCTGCTGAAATTGCTGATAGTCACAAAGCACTACATGTCAAACTGGAAATGGTGACACCAGACAGAAGGGAAGAGTCTTCTGCTGGTGGCTGGTTTCTGTCTCTGACACAAACATCAGAAGGCAGGGAAAGTGCAGGAGAGTATAGCAGTGCACTGGCAGGTCCAACAGCTATGGCATATGGAAGTGGCCGAATTTGCTTGGGATGGAAGATGTAACTGAGTGAATCAGGAGATGGTGTTTTCTCCTTCCACTTACCTTACTGATAACAGTGAAGTCTGGGAAGGAGATCTAGAACTGTGACGACTACCTTTAGTACTAGCTGTAGGTAGTTCTAAACCACTCTGGAAAAATATTCAAGAGCAATCATTAGTACCACTGCATTTCAGAATATTTTTCAGTAGATTTCATTTTATGTTGAATGCCATAATTTTTTCTTCATGAAATGTTTAAGAAATATTTGACTAGAAGATAACTCTTATTACCTGTTGAAAGTATGTTTGAAGGATAACACCAATCTCAGCATTTTCTTGTATGATATCAATTAACATTTCATCAATGATCTTGTGAAGCTGTTTCACTTCACGAAGTTTGATATCTTGTTCTTCTAGTGTTTCATCTTTTGTATCTTTCAAAAGACGGACTTCCTTGATGAGTTTTGCACACTGTTGGTCAACAGAAGTCAGTTATTTAAACCTATTTTCTAGAACTAAGTATTTTTTAATGGATGAAGAAAGATGTGAGGCTACCATTTGGAACTCCAAGACATAAATATGATAGGTCAGTTTTTTAAAGTTTCCAATACCTGTTTAGTTACTCTTTCTAATTTTGGCTTCTGTTCCTCAGTTTCTCTATTTAATTGAAGTACATAAGCTTGCTTCTCTGTTACTTTTTCTTTGACATTATTTGTTAAGTGTTCTATAACTGTTAAAGTATTTTTCATGCTCTGCAGAAAATAAATATTAACAAATTTATTGGTTAGGATCAGAAATGACTTTTATAATTGCCACTTGTCAAGTATTTAGTTCTGATTCCTTTGTTTTTGTATATATATGCTCGGTTGCTCAGTCGTGGCCAATTCTTTGCATATATAATGTACATTCTATTAGTAGATAATAAGTATAATGGTTTTATGGATTAAGTTTTATAGATAATTCCACTGAAAGGTTATTTTATGGTATCTTGGAGAAAAACAAACAATGACTATTGAAAGCACACAATTTTCAAAGATTCCCAACTCATATATCTATTCCTTGAATCAAAAAAAAAAAAAAAAATCTCTGTAAGTGAGCTCAGTCATGTCCAGCTCTGTGACCCTTTCAACTATAGCCTGCCTGGCTCTTCTGTTCATGGGATTTTTCAGGGAAGAATACTGGAGTGGGTTGCCATTTCCTCCTCCAGTGGATCTTCCCAACCCAAGAATTGAACCCCTGTCTTGTGTCTGCTGCATTGGCAGGTGAATTCTTTACCACTGAGCAATCAGGGAAGCCCTTAAATGTTTATATAGCGCCTGCTTATTACCAAGCACATTGTTTTCTCATCTTTCAAATTTTTGTTTTAAGGAACAGTCTTTTAAGGTGATTTTAAAGGATTTAATTGAAATAAAGATTAGTGGATAGATCATAGTTCAGCTCAGTTCAGTTCAGTCGCTCAGTCGTGTCCAACTCTTTGCAACCCCATGAATCGCAGCACACCAGGCCTCCCTGTCCATCACCAACTCTTGGAGTTTACTCAAACTCTTGTCCATCGAGTCGGTGATGCCATCCAACCATCTCATCCTCTGTTGTCCCCTTCTCCTCCTGCCCCCAATCTCTCCCAGCATCAGGGTCTTTTCCAATGAGTCAACTCTTCGCATGAGGTGGCCAATTTTTGGAGTTTCAGCTTCAGCATCAGTCCTTCCAATAAACACCCAGGACTAATCTCCTTTAGGCTGGACTGGTTGGATCTCCTTGCAGTCCAAGGGACTCTCAAGAGTCTTCTCCAATACTACAGTTCAAAAGCATCAATTCTTTGGCACTCAGCTTTCTTCACAGTCCAACTCTCAGATCATAGTTAGCTAGCTATAATTTATTGACTGGTTACCAAGTAATTGTCAGGGCTTAGCACTGGGATTTTAATTAGTTAATACTTTGATCACTTTTTTCTCATTTAAGTGAGATATCTCTAAATGCCTTTCTAAAAAATTATATATTAACAAGAGTAGAATAATTATAATAGTGATAGTTAACTTTTACTAAGGGCTTATTATTAAAGCCCTATAGAATTTACCTGGATATCTTCCTGTAGTTCTCTGATTTGTCTTTGTTTGTATCTGTATTTTTCATCAACAGCTCTTTTTTGTTCTTCTAGTTGAATTTTTACCTCATACTCAGCACCTAGAATTTAAAAGAATTTTTGCTTTAAATTTTTAACATGCTGTGTAGAAAGCAACTTTAAAATATTACATAATTTAAACTTCTAACATTTTTCATTATGAAAGGTCAACTTCCATATGTCTAATTTTTGAAAAATAGGATGTGAAATAACTATTCTTATATTGTCAACATAGAGCACCCAGTATGCTGCTGTTTTTTTCAGATTTGAAATGAACTCCATAGAGGAGTAATATGCCACATCACTACAACTAGTGACAGATGGAATTAACACCTTAGCACTTATTTTAAGTGGGGGAGGGAAGGGGCGTTGTGGTGATTAGGTTTTCCAGCTGAATCAAACATGATGCATATGTTTTCCTTATTGCATAGTGATCCTCTTTTAAAAATAACTATGCAGCTTTCATTGCATGTACATTCATTTAAAAGTTTCAATAATTTCTACATACTAGATGGAGTCACTTTCTGAAAAGATTGTTTGTAATTGTTGTTGCAGCTGTTGAGCACTTGCAGGGTGTTTCCGAGAGCATAGATTTCTTTCTCAGCCTTGTTGATCTTAGCATCCAAACTGTCACCTTCCCTTTGGAGTTCTTCTTTTTCTTGAGCAGCCTATTTAAAACAGAATAGACTAGATTGGTTAAAAGTATTTATCATGGTGGGGGTGCAGAAGAATGTCTGTGATCAGGGCAAGAAGTACTTAAGTCACACCAATACCAATTTGCCTTGGGACCTACATGCAGCACCAAGCATTTATTTCTTGTACTTGATTTACCAAATCCTGGATACAAAACCATGATGGGAGTTAACTAAAACTTACATGAAGACTCTTGAACAAAAATGACCAAAAAATTAAGCAGGTATAAACTTTACTAAGAAAAGAAAAGGTTAAGTTGAAGAGGTTTCAAACTAGATATTAAATAAAAGGAATGTATGTTTCTTTCCTGGAAGAGGCTTGGCACACTTTTGTCATTTTAAATCTTAGGAGTAAAAGAGGTTAGCAAGCTATACCCATGAAAGTGAAAGTGTTAGTTGCTCAGTTGTGTCCAACTCTGCAACCCCATGGACTGTAACCCACCAGGCTCCTCTGTCCATGGAATTCTCCAGGAAGAATATTGGAGTGGCTTGCCATTCACTCTCTAGGGGATCTTCCCACCCCAGGGATTGAATATTTTTAAGGGGAAAAACTACTGCATGATTCTACTTACGTGAGGTACTTAGAGTAATCAGATTCACAAAAGCAAAGTAGATTGGTGGTTGCCAGGGATTTCAGGGAGGGAGAAAGGGGGAGTTACTGTTTAACAGGTACAGTTTCAGTTCTGAAAGATAAAGTTCTGGAGACGGCTGTTGTGTTGACTGCACAACAATATGAATATGCTTAATACTACTGAACTGTACACTTAAAAACTATTAAAACAGCAAATTTTAAGCCCAATTTCATGTATATATTCCTGGAGAAGGAAATGGTAACCCACTCCAGTATCCTTGCCTGGGAAATCCCATGGACAAAGGAGCCTGGTTGGCTACAGTCCATGGGGTTGCAAAGAGTCAGAAGTGAGCAACTAACACTTCACTTCATGTATATATTATAATATTTTAAAACAGTTTTAATTAAAGATAATTATGATAAATGTGGCCAGGAACAATGAAGTCTATAAACTGCTGAAAACCAAAAATTCCTCTGAGTAGTCAGTGAACTTCTGGGCTTGGCCTTCTAGAGTTGTACCCAGTTCCAAAGCACTTCTCCAATTAAAGACTGAGAGAGACAGTATGCATATATATTTTTAAATGGCCCCATGAAAAGATGCTCCTTATCACTAATCATTACAGAAATTCAAATCAAAACTACAGTGAGATGCCACCTTAAACCAGTCAGAAATGCCATCATTATAAAGTCTAAAAATAACACATGCTAGAGGAAGTGTGAAGAAAAGGGACTCTTCCTACACTGTTGGTGGGAATGTAAATTGGTACTGCCACTGTGGAAGACCTGTATGACGGTTCCTGAAAAAACTAAAAATACAGTTGCCATATGATCCAACAATCCTACTCCTGGGCATATCTCATATAAAATGATAACTCAGAAAAGATACATGGACCCCTCTGTTCACAACATTAGTCACAAGACATGGAAACAACTTATATGTCCATGGACAGATGAATGGATAGATGTGGTACATATATACAATGGAATATTAACTCAGCTGTAGAAAAGAATGAGGAGAAGGCAATGGCAACCCACTCCAGTACTCTTGCCTGGAAAATCCCATGGGCAGAGGGGCCTGGTGGGCTGCAGTCCATGGGGTCGCGAAGAGTCGGACTCGACTGAGCGACTTCACTTTCACTTTTCACTTTCATGCATTGGAGAAGGAAATGGCAACCCACTCCAGCATTCTTGCCTGGAGAATCCCAGGGACAGCAGAGCCTGGTGGGCTGCTGTCTAAGGGGTCGCGCAGAGTCAGACACGACTGAAGTGACTTAGCAGAAAAGAATTAAATAATGTAGTTTGCAGCAACATGGTGGACCTAGAGGTTATCATACTAAGTGAAGTAACAGCCAAATATCATATGATATCACTTACACGCAGACTCTAAAACAAGCCTATCTATGAAACAAACAGTCCCACAGACATATTAAACAGACTTGAAGTTGCAAAGGGTGGGGTAGAGGAGGAAAAGAGTGGGAGTTTGGGATTAGCAGATGCAAATTTAGCCACTGGCCCACCAGGGGAGTCCAGAAGACTGTTGGTTTTTAATGACTAATATGGTAAAAGCAGGGTTCAGGAATCAAACCTCTAGTTCTCATTTATTCTAAGCAAGCAAAAAGTTCTCACAGTCAACATTACTGCCTCCTTCAGACCTGATCAAATTTTACATAACTTAAGATCTATAGTTTTTAAAGTCCTTCTCAGGTTCACTATTGTGAAATTAATTATATTTTAGTTATCTTTCCTAAAGTGTTAAGATATTACAATTGGCTCAATTACTGAAGCAAATCTGTGATAAAATGTATTTCTAAAAATAAACATTGACATAGAGAACAGACGTGTGGTCACCAAGGGAGAAGGGGTGGGGAAGGGATAGGAGTTTGACATTAGCAGATGCAAACTAATATATACAGGCTGGAGAAACAACAAGATCCTATTGAATAAACCATAATGGGGAAGAATATTGGAACAAGAATATATGTATAACTGAATCACCTTGCTGCACAGCAGAAATTTAACACTAAACAAATCAACTATATTTTAATAAAGTTTCTTTTAAAAAAGTAGCGAAACCTATTTTTAGTCAAAATCAACTAATAATTTCTTTGGTAAAGTTATTCAATCCCAAGTATCTATCTTTAACTCAGAATGTGATCACTGGGAAAGTTTTGGTAACGTTTGGATTCTTAACATTTTTACTGTTTATTGTTTTATTATGCCTCAAGGTATACATTTTATATCAAATAAAAAGCTTAGCAAAAAAAAAAACAAACATTCTGAGATAAATTACATCTAATTCTTTCAAGTTGAGTCTAGAATTAGCAAACATTTCATTTAAAATATAGTGTAATGGGGAAAAGCTAGAATGAGTCAAAACAGCTAGATGTTAGTTGTAGATTTCCCACTAGCAAGCTGAATAGCATTAAATAATTTATTTCACTACTCCAAGTTCAGTTTGTCAAATAAAGGTGTTGGATTTGTTCATTTATACAAATTCTTGATCTAATTCTATATATACCTTAAACTTCTAAACCTTTATGGTCCCATTTGCCTCTAAATCATCAATTATATAATGATTATATAATTATTGATGATTATATAATTATATAATAAAAAGAGAAGTTATTTGGAAGAAATGTTTATACCTTTCTGTCAACATTTTAAAGTAATTTAAATTACTTTAAAATTTAAATTTTAAAATTTAAAAGGCTGTTTCATTAAATTCTGATCAGAATTGAACTGTTTCCTTATAAAGATAAAAGGGAACTTGGAAATGTGATTTGAAAGATGCCAGACCTTCACTGATTGCTGATTATATTTTTTCTGACTTTTAAGAGTCAGATATAGAAGCTGCTAAGGTGGGAAAGATTGAAAGCAGGAGGAGAAGGGGACGGCGGGACAAGATGGTTGGATAGCATCACCAACTCAATGGACATGAGTTTGAGCAAGCTCCAGGAAAGTCTAGTGTGCTGTAGTCCATGGGCTCGCAAAGAGTCAGACATGACTGAGTGACTGAACAGTACAAGGTGGGTAAAAGGGAACACAACGATGTGTGTAACATAGACAAGAGGATACTTGCAGAACCAAAAATGAGGACTGTGGGTTGAACTGTTAACCTAAAAAAAATACAAGAAGTCCCAACCCCTCAGTACTTCAGAATGAGACCGTATATGGAAATAGGGTCTTCGCAGATGTAGTCAAGTTATGATGAACTCAATAGGGTAGGCCCTAGTCCACTATCCCTAGTGTCCTTACAAAAATGGGAAATTTGAACACAAACACAGACAAAGAAGAAAGACTGAAGAGACACAAGAAGGATGCCATGTGAAGATGAAGGCAGAGCTAATGATGATGCTTCCATAAGCTAAGAAATTCCAAAAAATGCCAGCAAACCACCAAAAACTAAGAGTGAGACACATAACATATTGTCTCTCCCAACCCTTAGAAAGAACCAATCCTGCTGACACCTTCATCTTGGACTTCCAGCCACTACAACTGTGAGATGTCCATAGTATAAGCTACCTAATTATGAAACTTTGTTATAGCAGCTCTAACAAATTAATACAAGGGGTCAGAAAACAGTATGGGAAAGAGCAAATATTTTAGGCTTTATGGGCCAGTCAGTCTCTAAACCACTAGTATTTAATACCACTGCTATTGTAGCATGAAAGCAGCCAGAGACAATACATAAATGAATGAGTCTATGTATTGTGTGGTTCAACGCTTATTTATAAAATGGTAGTGGGCAGCATGTAGCCTAGAGTCCATGGTTTGCTTACTCCTGAAATAAAGTATGCAGAAAATAAAAGAGTGGTTTGCTCTGTAACCAAACTCCTCTCCCCCAGTGCTATAAACATACATATATGTGCCTATCAGGAAAGACCACGTTCAGGAGAAATGTAAAGGATATAAGGAAGGGAAAGGAGCCTGAATGGAGTGAATTTACATCCTCAATCTACCACATTCAAAACTAGAAATGATATTTAGCTTGTAAGTTTTTTCCAGCAGTAAAACTGCTGAAATAGTATTTTCAAAAAGTTAAATATAATGTTTATATGAACATGTCAAAGATTTTATCCAATTCATTAGTGAAGGAACCAGTGAGACATTTAGACAAGTTCAAAAAGAGAATTAGAACAGATTTTATATACATACAGAGTCAGAAATGCTGAAATTAATTTTCTTATAAAACTGGCTAATATTTTTTAAGGGAATAAAATATAATGTTTGGGTAGTCTTTTCTACAAGCATAAGTGAGTTGTATTACACTGGGAAAAATTCATTTGCATTGTTATGAATGACAATCATATGCATTACCATCTTTTTTCCATAAGATAACGTCTATCCCTCTAGAGAATGGTAAAATAGATTAGTCAACAGAAAATCAGTCAGAGATGTGCATTCCTGTAGAATCAGATAATCCCTGGAGCGCCTGCTAGAAAATGGCAAGCCTCTGTCACCATGCAGTGGCATCATTGCACACCCACTGATTGCTTTTCCCCATTTTCAGACCATGGATGATTTTTCTCAACATAAGCCAGACTGACTTTAGTTACTAAAGAAAGTTTCAGTTTTATACATCTGGCACACATGAGGTATAATGAGTAAAACATTTAAATGTGCTATAAACAAAACATGTAAATAACTGTGTGACAAGCTATGAACCCTGGAGAAGATAGAAAGTGGAATGTGGCATCAGGAAATTGAGAACAACTGATAGCCTTGATTAATGTCACATATTAGAATTATTGGCGCAAAGGAATACTCTTCCTCATATGACCTGCCTGTTTTTTCCTAAAAAGTGGATACTTCCCATCAACATCATCATCATAACAGGAAAACAATAATTTCAGCTAACATTCATTGAGAGGTCATTTTGTTCCAGGCACTTTAAGGGCTTTACATGTATTTTCTCATTTACTTCTTACAACAAAAGTAACAGTATCCTAATCTTGCAAGTGAGGACACTGAGGACTCAGTGGTTAAGTAACTTATGCAAGGTCACCTACCTAATCAGTGATAGAATTAAGACTGGGACGAAAGCACTCTTAACACCAGTGTTTTTTATGTAGCTCTCATCAGAGCCCTTGTTGGGAGAGAAACTTCACTGCAATTGCAGCATCTATCTACTTCCCAACAACTAACAGAATAGAGCCTCCAATTCAACCCTTGGGAACCTTCAAAACCTGAGAGAAGGAAAATACTGTTAATAGTGGGCAGAAGCCTGAGGTACTAAAGACTGATGAGATATAAGAAGCATTTGAGAGCTGGGACTCATATCTCACATAGGTTGAATGGAATTTCCTGAGGCAAAGTGGCAGACATATCACACAGTGTAGTATGTGTTCAGTTCAGTTCAGTGTCTCAGTCGTGTCCGACTCTTTGCGACTCCATGAATCACAGCACACCAGGCCTCCCTGTCCATCACCAACTCCCGGAGTTTACCCAAACCCATGTCCATGGAGTCAGTGATGCCACCCGGCCATCTCATCCTCTGTCGTACCCTTCTCCTCCTGCCCCCAATCCTTCCCAGCATCAGGATCTTTACCAATGAGTCAACTCTTCACATGAGGTGGACAAAGTATTGGAGTTTCAGCTTCAACATCAGTCCTTCCAATGAACACCCAGGACTGATCTCCTTCAGGATGGACTGGTTGGATCTCCTTGTAGTCCAAGGGACTCAAGAGTCTTCTCCAACACCACAGTTCCAAAGCATCAATTCTTCAGCATTCAGCTTTCTTTACAGTCGAACTCTCACATCCATACATGACTACTGGAAAAACCATAGCCTTGACTAGACAGACCTTTGTTGGCAAAGTAATTAATGTCTCTGCTTTTAAATATACCATCTAGGTTGGTCATAACTTTCCTTCCAAGGAGCAAACATCTTTCAATTTCATGGCTGCAATCACCATCTGCAGTGATTTTGGAGCCCAAAAAAATAAAGTCTGACACTGTTTCTGCTGTTTCCCCATCTATTTCCCATGAAGTGATGGGACCAGATGCCATGATCTTAGTTTTCTGAATGTTGAGCTTTAAGCCAACTTTTTCACTCTCCTGCACTTTCATCAAGAGGCTTTTTACTTCCTCTTCACTTTCTGCCGTAAGGGTGGTGTCATCTGCATATCTGAGGTTACTGATATTTCTCCCGGCAATCTTGATTCCAGCTTGTGCTTCTTCCAGACCAGAGTTTCTCATGATGTACTCTGCATATAAGTTAAATAAGTAGGGTGACAATATACAGCCTTGACATACTCCTTTTCCTATTTGGAACCAATCTGTTTTTCCATGTCCAGTTTTAACCATTGCTTCCTGACCTGCATACAGGTTTCTCAAGTTCAGGGCAGCCTGAAAGAAGGGCTACAGAAGGAAACTTAGAAGAGTAAGTAGAAGTCAAATAGAGGGTGCATCCACAGGGGCCATCCTCTAAAAGTATGAACTGGAGATCTCCTCCCCACTCCTATTCATGTATAATACAGAAAAAAATGTGCTAATGTTACAATTTCCATTCCTTCTTTGAACTCTTTTGAGTAACTTTCATACCTCTCTGCAAAGGAAATTACACCTGTTCAGGGTATTTTCTACAAGGGAAAGATGAACACAGAAGCAGTAAGGAAGGAAACTGCATCTAATTCCTGATCACTTCTAAATTTCCCTTAGGGTTACACAATAACCCTAAGATAACCACAAGATGGCAGTCAACTCTCGAAACCTCAGAAACAATCAGACTAAATTCATCTGATCTGTTTGTCTCTTAACATGAAGGCAAAGGAACAGCCCCCTTCCTCTCTGGCTATCTGCCATACCAGGACAGCAATGGTAAACTGGAGTGTAAGATTCAGAGGTGGTGGAGCTCCAGGAGACAAAGTCCAGGCTGTGGTCACATGAGTGGGTACAGTGAAGTAAAGCTTTGAGCCTAACGTGCTGCATGGATTGTCACAACCATGTGATACCCAGAGTGATAGTAGGTTTTAGAGTAAAAGAGTTTATGAATTTTGAATAAATGAGGGAACATAACATGACACAGGTGCGAAGAACTGACTCACTAGAAAAGACCCTGATGCTGGGAAAGACTGAAGGCAGGAGGAGAAGAGGACGACAGAGGATGAGACGGTTGGATGGATCACTGACTCAATGGACATGAGTTTGAGTAAACTCCGGGAGTTGATGGACAGGGAAGCCTGGCGGGCTGCAGTCCATGGGGTGGCAAAGAGCGACTGAACTGAAGTGAACTGAACTGAACATAACAAAAATGATAGCCAAAAAAAAAAAAAAAAACCTGTGTCAGAATAGTCTAGGCCTTTCTTTGATCTCATGTGTATAAAAGTAATAGTCCTTCAGTACCTCCATCTAGCAACTCAAGTTCTATGACCCTAATTATGTACAATAGCTACTGGAATGCTATGAAATTTGAAATTTTTTTTTTCCATGGCAAAAAAAAAAATGCCATTTTGGTTGTTAACAAAGGGTTTGGGATTCATTCCAATCCCAAAGAAAGGCAATACCAAAGAATGCTCAAACTACCGCAAAATTGCACTCATCTCACACGCCAGTAAAGTAATGCTCAAAATTCTCCAAGCCAGACTTTAGCAATACATGAACTGTGAACTTCCAGAAGTTCAAGATGGTTTTAGAAAAGGCAGAGGAACCAGAGATCAAATTGCCAACATCCGCTGGACCATCGAAAAAGCAAGAGAGTTCCAGAAAAACATCTATTTCTGCTTTATTGACTATGCCAAAGCCTTTGACTGTGTGGATCACAAGAAACTGTGGAAAATTCTCAAAGAGTTGGGAATACCAGACCACCTGACCTGGCTCTTGAGAAACCTGTATGCAGGTCAGGAAGCAACAGCTAGAACTGGACATGGAACAACACACTGGTTTCAAATAGGAAAAGGAGTATGTCAGGGCTGTATATTATCACCCTGCTTATTCAACTTATGTGCAGAGTACATCATAAGAAATGCTGGGCTGGATGAACCACAAGCTAGAATCAAGATTGCTGGGAGAAATATCAATAACCTCAGATATGCAGATAACACCACCCTTATGGCAGAAAGTGAAGAAGAACTAAAAAGCCTCTTGATGAAAGTGAAAGAAGAGAGTGAAAAAGTTGGCTTAAAGCTCAACATTCAGAAAACTAAGATCATGGCTCTGGTCCCATCACTTCATGGCAAATAAATTGGTAAACAGTAGAGACAGTGGCTGACTTTATCTTTCTGGGCTCCAAAATCACTGCAGATAGTGATTGCAGCCATGAAATTAAGATGCTTATTCCTTGGAAGGAAAGTTATGACCAACCTAGACAGCATATTAAAAAGCAGAGACATTACTTTGTCAACAAAGGTCTGTCTAGTCAAGGCTATGGTTTTTCCAGTAGTCATGTATGGATGTGAGAGTTGGACTATAAAGATAGTTGAGCACTGAAGATTTGATGCTTTTGAACTGTGGTGTTGGAGAAGACTCTTGAGAGTCCCTTGGACTGCAAGGAGATCCAACCAGTCCATCCTAAAGGAGATCAGTCCTGGGTGTTCACTGGAAGGGCTCATGTTGAAGCTGAAACTCCAATAGTTTGTCCACCTGATGCGAAGAGCTGACTCATTTGAAAAGACCCTGATGCTGGGAAAGATTGAGGGCAGGAGGAGAAGGTGACGACAGAGGATGAGATGGTTGGATGGCTCACCGGGTCAGTGGATATGGGTTTGGGTGAACTCCAGGAGTTGGTGATGAACAGGAAGGCCTGGCATGCTGTGGTTCATGGGGTCACAGAGTCCGACACAACTGAGTGACTGAACTGAACGGATACTCATTTTACCACAACTGTAAATCCATTAGAAGTGGAAGTGGAAGTCACTCAGTCATATCCAACTCTTTGAGACCCCATGGACTGTAGCCCACCAGGCTCCTCTGCCTGTGGAATTCTCCAGGCAAGTATACTAGAGTGGATAGCCATTCTCTTCTCCAGAGGATCTTCCCAACCCAGGGATCGAAGCCTGGTCTCCTGCATTGCAGATGGATAATTTACCATCTGAGCCACCAGGGAAGTCCGTAAATCCATTAAGCTTACCTTTATTACATAGTAGGCCTGAGTTTTCTCCTCTTCCCCTTCAGGAGGCAGCATAACAACAGTAAGAATTTCATATCTATTCTTCAGCTTATCGATTTTACTTAGCCGCTCATGAAACTCAGCACTAACATGAAAAGAAAAATTAAACACTGAAAAACAAACAATATACTTTTTTAAAGGACTATACTGTTCTTAGAGAAGACATCTGTATTTGTGTTACTACTGGAACAGTTTAAATAGGTTCTCACTTTGCAGTTTTACACTTCTGTTTGAAAATAGGAAATCAGTCCTGAATATTCATTGGAAGCATTGATGCTAAAGCTGAAACTACAAATACTCTGGCCACCTGATGCGAAGAACCAATTCATTGGAGAAGACCCTGATGCTGCAAAAGATTGAAGGTGAGAGGAGAAGGGGATAACAGAGGATGAGATGGCTGGATGGCATCACCGACTCCTTGTATATGAATTTGAGTAGGCTCTGGGAGTTGGTAATGGACAGGGAAGCCTGGCGTGCTGCAATTCATGGGGTCACAAAGAATCGGACAACTGAGCAACTGAACTGAACTGAACTGTGAAAGGTCTCAGATTTCACCCTATTTGAAAGCTGAAAGCTACCAAGTTAGTCTGCCACTTTCATGGATGCTGGCAGAAAACACAAGATATCTGGGTCACAGAAAAAGGACTTTAGCACTCATTGGCATACCAAGTAGCATGAGCTGCCTATTTGCATTGGTTCCCCTTGCTCCTGAAGTCACATGCAAGTGAGGAGGGACTCAAATGGATGCTGCACATACAGTAGGTTTATGTCACAACTGAAGAACTTAAGCTTAGCTAATCCAAATATTTCATAATGGGAAATAAGCAAACATACCTAACCTTTGCTCTGGAGGGAGATACTATCTCTAGCTCTCAAGGCTATTCACTATCCAAATAGCCTTTAAAAGATAGTCCAATGCAAACCAAAACCACAATAAAATATCACCTCACACCCGTGAGAATGGCTACTATCAAAAAGACAAAAAAAATAACAAAGTGTTGGTGAGGGTGTAGAGAAACTGAAACTTTAAGAACTCTTGATGGGACAGTAAAATGGTACAACCACTATGAAAAATATGGCAGTTCCTCAAAAAATTAAAAATTAAATAGCCGTATGATCCAGTCATCCTACTTTTGGGTATATATCATAAAGAACTGAAAACAGTTTTCAAAGACATGTCTGCACATTGATGTTCATATATTATTCACAATAGTTCACAATAGCCAATAAGTGGAAGCAAGCCAAATGTCCATAGGCAGATGAAACTGTGATACATACATACAATGAAGTATTATTCAGCCTTAGAGAGAAAATCTGTCACATGCTACATGGGTGAGTCTTGCGGACATTATGCTAAATAAAATAAGCCAGTCACAAAAAAACAAATATCAATACTACATGATCCACTTATGTGAGGCATCTAGTGTAGTCAAATTCATACAGGCAGAAAAAAATAGTGGCTATCAAGGGCTAGGGGAAGGGGAAAATGCAAAGCTAATATTTAATGGGTATAAAGTTTCAGTTTTACAAGATGAAAAAGTTCTAGAGATCTGCTGCTCAAAAATGTGAAAATACTAATACTACTAACTGTACAGTTTTAAATAGTTAAGATAAATTTTAGGTGTTTTTCACCAAAAAATTTTCAAAAACATGGTCCAGAGAACAGGATAGCTATTTCCTCTCCTTGTAAGGTATGTAGAATTATGAGAAACCTTTGGAGAATTATCTCCTGAGATTTCAGCCTTAAAATTGCTGGTTACTTTCTTCCTTTTATTCCAGTAAATTTATATTCTTAAATCATTTTTAACTTATTTTGTAATAATACTAATAATGCTAATATATGTACAGCAACATGGAGACTCATTTGCCTGCTACAGCTTCATGAAAATAAGCCTTCCAACAACAATGAAAAGAAATCTTCAACATACCAGGTTCCTACTCCTAAAGAAAGTTGATGGTAAAATATAGTATCAGAAGTTATAGCTTTGCTTATTTTTAAGTATTAATATTGTTTCATCAGAAAATATTTACTCATCCTTTACGTGATTGCAAAAGACAAGCCTTGTTGGCCTTTCAGGTTGAGATGGTGAACCAAGCACAAACATATGTCTCCCCCTTCCTAAAACAGAAAATATTAAAAGGAAAAAAAAAAACTTACCACAGCTCTGAAAACAAGAAAGATAATTTTCTTTATGAATGAAAAAATGGAAAACACATGTCATATGATCAAGAGGAGGAAAAAAAGGAGATACAGAAGATTATGCAGAAATAAGAGACACTTTTCTTGAAAGAAGTCTGTAGAAAATTTTTTCTAGAGAAAAATAAGAAATTTACTAAAACAGATGCAAGAAAAAATAAAAGATCCACACTGCCCCATAACCAATAAATAAACTGAACCAACAGTTCAACTGAACTAAATCTTCCTCAAAAAGCTCCAGATGTCCAAAGGCTTTACCGGTGAGGTGTTCAAAAGTTCAAGAAAGATGTAATTCTGCTCTTTTACAAACTTACCTAGAGTATAGAAAAAAAAGAAACACAAAAATCATTTTATAAAAGTAGATGTAACCTTAATAACCTGATAATTTGACAAGGACAGGAGAGAAAGAAGAACTATAAGCATAGAATGTAAAAGTTATATAAAAATATTAGCAAACAAAATCTAGATATATACAAAATATAATATGTGACAGTTACATTTACTACAGGAAGGTACGTTAGTTTAACTTTGAAAAAGCAATCAATATACAGTTTTCAATTATACTAACAGATTGAAGAAGCTGTATCATATCAACGACTGAAAAAAAAATCACATAATAAAAGTCAACATTCATTTCTGATTAAACAAATTAAAACAACCTCTTAGCAAAGAATGAAAATAGATGGGATCTCTCTTCATATTGTAAAAAGAATCTCAAAAAACACTATAGTAAACTTGATACTTAATGATAAAACAATGAACACTTTCCCTTTGAGATCAAGCACCTGCAAGACAAGGGTGCCTGCAATCACCATTACTATTAGGCATTGAACCAGAGGTTAAATAGCAAGGACAAGAAAGCAAGAACAAGAAAAGTTATAGAGGTTGAAAAGGAAGACACAAAACTGTTGTTTGCAAATAATGTCAATTGAATACCTGGAAGGTAGAATCTACAGATCAACTGTTAGAATTAATAAAAGTTAAAGCACGTTGCTGAATACTTAATATATAGAAACCAACTGCATTTCTATATACTAGCAACAAATCAAATATGAAATGCTTTATAAAGAGATAACATTGACAGTAACATTTAAAAAGTAGCATGTATCCAAAAATAAATCTTATACAAGATAGGTGAAATCTCTAGGGGAAAATTGCTTCAATAAATGCAGCTATTGGGTATCCATAACAGAAAGTATGTTATTGGACCCTTGGGCATGCGTGCACACTCAGTTGCTTCAGTCATGATCGACTCTGTGCAACCCCACAGTCATAGACCAATAGGCTTCTCTGTCCATGGGATTTTCCTGGAAAGAATACTGGAGTGGGTTGCCATGCTCTTTTCCAGGGGATCCTCTCAACCCAGGGGGGAACTTGGGTCCCCCTGCAGGATCCTGAACCCGCATCTCCTGCATCTCCTGCATTGCAGGCAGACCCATAAGGGAAAGCATGTTATTGAACCCTTACCACAAACTATATACAAAAATAAATTCCAAGGGGACTGGTGATCTTAACATAAAGTGATACATCTGCAGAACAAGGAGTTAGCCTAAGGAGAGAGAGAGAGAGAAAAGCATAGATTTGCTGCTAAAATATGGTCTATGTATTATATTAATCTTCCCTGGTGGTTCAAACAGTAAAGATTCTGCCTGCAATGCTGCAGACCCAGGTTCAATCCCTGGGTTGCGAAGATCCCTTGGAGAAGGAAATGACTACCCACTCCCGTATTCCTGCCTGGAGAATTCCATGGACAGAGGAGCCTGGCTACAGTCTATGGAGTGGCAAAAGAGTCAGACACGACTGAGTACACACACACACATTATATTAATAGCCTTTTTGAACAAATAAGAAAAAGATGGACATCCAAAGTGGTGGAGGGAGCAGTCAGTTCTTCTAACATTACACTTAATGTTTTCAAACTTCATTAGCAATATTTTAAAATGCTAATTATTACCTTATATTTTGCCGTTCTTGATCAACATATCTTATTTGTGATGCAAGCATTGTTTTGTGAACCTTAATTTCTTCGGTCCGTTCTTCCATAGCTGTGTGTAATTGTTGTTTTCTTTTTTCTAGAGAAAGAACTTCTTCTGCCTTACTGTGAAGCAGTTCTCGAGTACGTTTAACCTCAAGTTTTAAAAGATTGTCTTCTATCATCAAATCCTATTAACAAAATCATCAAATATTGAAACAATTATTTGTATAACCAATCCAAAATATGTTTCTTTTTTATTGCTACAAAAGTCAAACTTGAAAATAGAATTTTTTCCAATTTGACCATTTTCCAAGATATTAATTAGGGTTAAGTTTAGATTGCTCTGAGTCATAACTCTGCTTTTTCCTTTTAAGAGAAGGGTTTATGACTATTCCAACTTTTATTATAATGTAATTGTAAATTCAAGTTTTATTATTAATAAAAAAACAAAAAGAAGTTATTCCTAAAATTGAAAGTTACAATATCCAGAAAATATATGATGCCCTATGGATAAGAATTTTTATATTTTAAACTAATTATTACAAGATAATGTGTAAATACACCGAGGAAACCAGATCTGAAAGAGACACGTGCACCCCAATGTTCATCGCAGCACTGTTTGTAATAGCCAGGACATGGAAGCAACCTAGATGCCCATCAGCAGACGAATGGATAAGGAAGCTGTGGTACATATACACCATGGAATATTACTCAGCCATTAAAAAGAATTCATTTGAATCAGTTCTAATGAGATGGATGAAACTGGAACCCATTATACAGAGTGAAGTAAGCCATAAAGACCAATACAGCATACTAATGCATATATATGGAATTTTAAAAGATGGTAATGATAACCCTATATGCAAAACAAAAAAAGAGACCCAGATGTACAGAACAGACTTTTGGACTCTGTGGGAGAAGGCGAGGGTGGGATGTTCTGAGAGAATAGCATTGAAACAAGTATACTATCAAGGGTGAAACAGATCACCAGCCCAGGTTGGATGCATGAGACAGTTGCTCAGGGCTGGTGCACTGGGAAGACCCAGAGGGATGGGGTGGGGAGGGAGCTGGGAGGGGGGCTCAGGATGGGGAACACATGTAAATCCATGGCTGATTCATGTCAATTTATGGCAAAAACCACAAAAAAAAAAAAAAAAAGGAAAAAGAAGTGGACTTGAAAATGAAAAAAAAAAAAAAGATAATGTGTAAATACATTTTTATTTTAAAATAGTTCAATCATAAGTAGAATACTGAAGGAGAGTCATGAGTAGAATAGAGCACAGAAGCAGAAGAGATTAAGAAGAGGTGGCAGGAATACAAAGAACTGTACAAAAAAGATCTTAATGACCCAAATAACCACAATGTTGTGGTCACTCACCTAGACTTGGACATCCTGAAGTGTGAAGTGGGTCTTAGGAAGCATTACTACAAACAAAGCTAGTGGAGGTGACTGAATTGCAGCTGAGCTATTTCAAATCCTAAAAGATTAAGACTTAAAGTATTGCACTCAATATGCCAGCAAATTTGGAAAACTTACAGGTGACCATAGGACTGGAAAAGTCAGTTTTCATTCGAATCCCAAAGAAGGGCAGTGCCAAAGAACGTTTAATCTACCATGCAGTTGTACTCATTTCACATGCTATCAAAATTATGCTCAAAATCCCTCAAGCTAGGCATTAATAGTATGTGAACCAAGAATGTCTAGATATGCAAGCTGGGTTTCAAAGAGGCAGAGGAACCAGTGATCAAATTGCCAATATGTCTTGAATCATAGAGAAAGCAAAGGAGTTCCAAAAAAAAAAAAAAAAAAAATCTGCTTAACTACACTAAAGCTTACTGTGTGGTTCAAAACAAACTGTGGAAAATTCTTAAAGAGATGGGAGTACCAGACCACCTTACCTGCCTCTGAGAAACCTGGTATGCAGGTCAAGAAGCAACAATTAGAACCAGACATGGAACAACTGACTGGTTCAAACTTGGAAAAGGAGTATGACAAGACTGTATATTGTCACCCTGCTTATTTAACTTATATGCAGAGTACATCATGTGAAACGCTGGGCTGGAGGAAGCACAAGCTGCAATCAAGATTGCGGGAGAAATATCGACAACCTGAGATATACAGATGATACCACTCTAATGGCAAAAAGTGAAGAGGAACTGAAGAGCCTCTTGATGATGTGAAAGAGGAGAGTGAAAAAGCTGGCTTGAAACTCAACATTCAAAAAAGTAAGATCATGGCATCCAGTCCCATCACTTAATAGCAAATAGAGGTGGGAAAAATGGAAGCAGGAACGGATCAGATTTTCTTAGACTCCAAAATCACTGCAGACAGTCACTTCAGCCATGAAATTAAAAGGGAAGCTATGACAAACCTTACCTGGTGACTCAGTGGTAAAGAATCTGCCTGCTAGTACAAGACATGTAAGTTCAATCTCTGGATTGAGAAGATCCCCTGGAGAAGAAAATGGCAACCTGCTCCAGTTCATGCCTGGGAAATCCCATGGACAGAGGAGCCTAGTGGGCTATAGTCCATGGAGTCACAAAGAGTTGGACATGACTTAGTAACTAAACAACAACAATGACAAACCTAGACAGTGTGTTATAAAAGCAGAAACACCACTTTGCCAACAAAGGTCTGTATAGTTAAAGCTGTGGTTT
The DNA here is from genome assembly GCF_023699985.2 of Odocoileus virginianus. Classification (NCBI taxonomy): domain Eukaryota; kingdom Metazoa; phylum Chordata; class Mammalia; order Artiodactyla; family Cervidae; genus Odocoileus; species Odocoileus virginianus. The sequence goes on along the minus strand of NC_069677.1, from coordinate 28,176,207 downwards.
TTCCAGCAGTCATTATGGATATGAGAGTGGACCATTAAAGAAGGTTGAGAGCCGAAGAAGAATTGATGCTTTTGAACTGTGGTGTTGGAGAAGACTCTTGAGAGTCCCTTGGACTGCAAGGAGATCAAACCAGGCAATTCTAAAGGAAATCAACCCTGAATATTCATTGGTAGGACTCATGCTGAAGCTGAAGCTCTAATACTTTCACCACCTGATGCAAAAAGCCAACTTGTTAGAAAAGACTTTGATGCTGGGAAAGATTGAAGGCAGGAGGAGAAGAGGATCATAGAGGATGAGACAGTCAGATAGCATCACCAACCAATGGACCTGAGTTTGAGCGAGCTCCAGCAGTTGGTGATGTACCAGGAAGCCTGGCTTGCTATAGTCCATGGGGTTGCAAAGAGTCAGACATGGCTTAGTGACTGAACAACAACAGCGTACTGACACAAGATCACACTTAGCAGATCAATTTTCAGAAGAGAAAGCCCAGAAAAAATACTCCAGAATATAAGATTTTACTATTTCAAGACAAAGCTTGTTATTTAGAGCAAAGATTAAACCCCTGTATCTCACATGTACCAGAAATAAATTCCAGATGAATGAAAGAACTTAATGTAAGAGATGAAACCAAATGCAGCCATTAGAAATAGTAAATATTTTTAGTGTGACTAAAAAGTTTCTAAGCATAAAAATTATACAGGGAAAAACACTTAAACATATGATGTTTAAAGAAAGTTTTATGGAAAAAAACTGAATAGAAGTTTAAAGACAATGAGACAAAATACTTATGAGTTAATATATGAAGATCTTTTGCCAAGTATTTTAAAAATATAAACCACCTAATGGAAATATATGCAAGAAAATGAACTAGAAATCTAAAAGAAAAATTATGGAAAATAACATAGAAAAAAATGCTTAAACATTTTCAATGAAACATAAATATTTTAAATCTTATGCTTAAAATGTTTTTAAAATGTCACTAACTTTAAAATGCAGGCTTCCCTGGTGGCTCAGATGGTAAAGCATCTGCCTGCAATGTGGGAGACCCGGGTTCGATCCCTGGGTTGGGAAGATCCCCTGGAGAAGGAAATGGCAACCCACCCCAGTACTCCTGCCTGGAAAATTTCATGCATGGAGGAGCCTGATAGACTACAGTCCATGGGGTTGCAGAGAGTCGGACACGACTGAGCGATTTCACTTCACTCACAACTTTAAAATGCAGACTAAAAAACAATGAAATACCATGTTTGCCCATCAAACTAACAGAAATTTTATACATTATTATCCAGCCCTCGTGGTGGTAAATAAAATAGAATGCTTATACATTGCTGGTGGGAGTATTAATTGAACCTTCTAGAAGGCAAATGGCTTGAAAATAGTTTCAAGATACTAGAAATATACATTCTTTTGAACCATAATTATACAGCTAGAAATTTATCCTAAGGAATTATATGAACAACTATACAAAGAAATATGTGCACAGTATATGAGAGTACTATCTATAATAGCCAAGCACTGGAAAAAATACATATCCAAAAATAGATGGTCAAATAAATTATAGTAACTTCATGCAATGGAGTGTAGGAAGTCTTTAAAGATACTTAATGTTTAGAAAACATGTATCATATATTTTTTAAATTTTTGAATACAATATACAAATCTATTTTCTTTAAAAGACTGAAAGATGATAATATACTATAACACTGCTTATTATCTGTACAGTGATTATATTGACATTTTTTCCTTTATAATTTGGTATATTTAAAATTTTTTCTACAATTAACATGAAAATATGTGGGTTTCAATATTATATATAAACATGACTTTATTGCACCTGTTTGAAAGCTTTGGCTTTAGTAAGTTCTTTCTCTGATCTGTCATTGAAAAGGGCTAGTTCATTTATTTTGGTCATGAGGGACTGTTTTTCATCACGGTATTTACTATTCGACTTCTTGGTAAAGTAAAGATCACTCTGTAAAAAGGAAAAAAGGTACATAAATACATGTTTTAAATAACAATATTAAATGCATGACACATTGAATTATATGCTCCATTAAATCATTTATAATAATCAGATTTTTAAATCTCATCCCTTCATACTCTGACATCTCTAATAGGATATACATGGATAGTCACATACAAACACTTTCATTTTTATTATTTGTTGATGTTTGGGTTCAGTTCGATTTCAGTAATTCTAGGTAGGAAATATCATGTATGATTACCGTTCAAACTGAATTATTAAGTGATTGCCATTTAGGGGAAGACAAGGGAGGGCAGAGTTTGAGTTTTGTTTAAATACAGGGTTCACCTTCTGGATTTCATCATTTGATTCAACCCAAGGTCAGAAGGTAAAAATGTTAACAGTCTGAGAAAGCATAGGGTTTTGGTTAACTACAAGCTCTGGAATTAGACGGCCTTCATTACTTATCAGCCATCCAATACCAGTTGGCAACCTATCCTTCCTTAGTTTCCTCATTTCTAAAATGGAGATGATAACAACACCTACCTACCTGGGCTGTTGTGGAGGGTTAAAAAAGTTATTGTAATATATGCAACAATGTTTGACACAGGGAAATGTTGTTATGATTATTATTATGTATATAATCACATATTGCTGAAGAGAAAAATGCTAGATAAAATCTAATTCTGTTGAATAAATGAATGGGTCATACATTCATACAGTTTTCCAGCTTTATACAAGTTTGCATCCTCCTTCCCACCCAGAACTAGAATGAGGTTTGCTCTCTTTGTCCTCCTTAGTCCCTCTTAGGGGACCCAAAACAAAAAGTTTCTAGTGCCAAGATTTCTCTCCCTTTTCCCTCTCTCTTCCTGTCTCCCTTGCTTCCTCCCTCCCCTACCTTTCTCACTGCCTGTATTTCTCTGAACAGTCAGAACCTAAGATTGAAGCAAGACAGTAAGACTTTTTTTCACATAAAGATATGACTTCAAAAAATTAACTTTCAGAATTAAAATATTAATTTAAGGTAATTTTCAACTAGAGGAAATTTGTTTGTTACTCAAAATAAGAGATGGAGTGGCATGGGAAAGAGAATGTAGAATGACTTTACAATCTAACGCTACTATTGAGAAGAGAAAACCTTCATTAGACAGTTAACCAGCTTTAATATCTTTAAAAATTCACTTGTATGTCTATTAATTTATTTACCTCTCTGTCAAAACCAGAGTTGAGATAGGCATAAAGTACTAGCCTACTGCGTCAAGGACAGAGCCCCATAGTAGTTAAAATGGGGAACACTAGAACCACTCTCACACAGCAAAACAGACACAACTGAATTAGCATCAAAAAACACATCCAGATATGAATGTCATCCTCCTATCATTCTATAGCACTAATATTCTCATATTCTATATAATTAAAATAATACCATTTATTGAGAACCTACTAAAGGCACTGTGTTAAGATACACATTGCTTCTAATTCTCCCAAATGTCCTAAAATAATACCAAATATTGTTTTCCATTTAAAAATGAATAAACTGAGACTCAAAAAACTTTAAAAAGCAGTACTGTGCTGTGCTAAGTCACTTCAGTTGGGTCCGACTCTGTGTGACCCTAAGGACTGCAGCCTTCCAGGCTCCTCTGTCCATGGGATTCTCCAGGCAAGAATACTGGAGTGGGTTGCCATGCCTTCCTCCAGGGGAGCTTCCCAATCCAGGTAGTTAGGTATAACCTTGACATTCAAAACCAGTTCTGATTCCAACACATGTGCTCCTATTACTAAACCAAGGAAATAGTCTTTTAAAAATTTAATCAGGCTATAAACCACTCAAAACCAATATTTTGTCATGTTGAATTTTTTTTTTCTTTCCTAATTTAAAAAAGTAATAGCTCCCTTTCACCTTTGCAGCCCTTAAGGAATTGAGGGCAATTTCTCATTTAACCACTAGAAGACATTCATCACCAGCCTTTCCAGCTGCTCAACATTTAAAATTGGAGCTCTCCCCCCAATTCAGATCCATGCTTTCAGGCCTTCACTCTTGCCAGTTAAACTTTAGCATAGGTTCTATATTACATAGGTTCCCGGAACACAGGTTTAATATTACCATAAACATATTAAAGTACCTAAGGATGAAGAACATTTTTAACCTTATTAACAAAATATAGAGTCATATGAAATATGTAACTAAGTAAATATTTGAATAACAAAAGAAGACCCATAAAAGAGCAGCTTCTTTTAGATGCTACTTCAGTGATAAAAAGCCATTTAAGACTATTTTTAAGTCACATGGACCAAGGATCAAATCCTCACTGTGAATCATGAACAAGTTACTTAATCTGGAAAACAGGTAATATCTTCCTCACATTTATAAGGATTAAATGAAATAAAACACTAAAGCCATAAACATAGCATACAGCAAATGCATAGTCAATGGTAACGTTATTTTCATATTTCCATATGAGAATGTAAGCACAGAAATATGGGCATTAGTTCATACATTTATTATATATGTGGGTAGCTTGGCAATCATCCTATCCAAAGTCAAGTCTTAGGGACATGTTGACATAAAATGACTAATAACTAGGATATTTAAAGCATAAAAAGTATTTTAGCTAAGTTACATGAAGCTTCTTGATCTGTGTTTCCAAAAGGCAAAGTGCAGATTTCTTCTCTTCCAATGTCTTCTGAAGTTCAACAGTTTTTGCTTCAAGGGCTTGTTTTTCTTCTGAATTAATTTCTCCCTTTAAGCGTGACATTCGGCGTTCTACTTGTTGAATGTAAAAATCCTGTTACAGGTTTTAAAGAAAGTTAGTAGGGAGAAACAGTTAAAACCATTTTTGTAGATGCAAACACGCTGTAAATATTTTCATGAGTTTGGTCTGATGTCATCATTTACTAAAGTCACTCTAATTCTTTAGTGATGAAGTCCTTCTTATTCCAAGGGGAAAAACAGTAAACTATTCTTCAACAACCAGAGTATATGATAATAACACACAACTAATCTGAAAATATAATAGAGCAGTTAGGTGGGTATTTATTGTACTATCATGATAGAACATCAGTAAATCTACTAGATTTACATGGACATGGATTTTTGAGGGTATTTTTCTACAGAGTACAAAAAACAGTCACAGACTGTTAGCCATGAAAGGCTCAAATATGATGAACTTTTAAACAATATTTTGAAAATTATACTTCAGCATCTGTAATTCTGAGAAACTAAGAATATATTAGATGCAGAAATTAAGATGTAGAGAGGGAGGACATTAAGAAATTAACATGGGACAGAATACATAAAGAGAACCAAAGAGGAAAACTTAAAAAATACTTTTAACCTATTGGTCCAGGGACAGGGGTGGGGAGGCTGATGTATGTACAACATACAGTTTTGTGGGGGTTTTAGGAGTCCTTTTTGTTGTTGTTTTTTTGGCTGCACCGTGCAGCATGTGGGGTCTTAGTTCCTTGACCAGAGATGAAACCCACACCCCCTGCAGTCTGTAGCATCTGTCTACGCCCCCCAACCTCAAGAGTTCATAGAAATCTTTTTCTTAGGACACTGCAGTATCTTGACTATCACAATTATGACAAATCAATATGAAGACATTCATAAGAGTAACGTCTACCTGAGTGTACATAATTTCTTGCTGCTGCAAAGTTTCAAAGTCCAGTTTATGTAACTGATGGTTGAGATGCTTTAGAGAAGAACGGGTTCCTTCAATTTCAGATACAAGAGCTTTTTCTTTCATTGTTTCAGTCTGTAATTCCTGAACTTTCTTAAATAACACATCTTTAACTATGTTCAACTGAACTTCTACTTCCTGATAATAAGAATAACAATGATTAATGTAATATAATATCTTTAAATGTTTTACTGAATGAATATTATAATTTAGGGGCTCATCAATGAACCCTCATTTTAGCCCTAGAGAGTATAAAGCCCTTCTTACAATTTCAACACATTCCCAACGCTGCTTGTAGTCTACTCTTGTCCACTATTCCTGTATCATATACCTTGATATGTCATCTACCCTATGTCACCTTAGCCTTAGAACTTGACCATTTTTCACTGGTATCTTTAGAACAAAAAATACACTGAAGACACACAGCTTATAAGTTCCCAAAGTTTACTAAAGTCTTGAAAATGTTAAGGGAAGAACTCTCCCACCTTCTTTGCAGCACTATCCAGTGGTGAGCAGATAAATCCTTAACCACCAGGTTTCTAGTAGATGGGAGGTTAGGAGGAAGAGGCTGATTTCCATAATTATTTATATTCCCACTAAGGCCAACTTTAAGCTACTCACATGATTCCTCTAAATGCAAAGCTGGGAAGAGATATGCAGTTGCAGATCATTATGCAGTATATCTACTATACAGATATAATAGTCAGACACAACTTGGTGATTGAACAACAACACTATACAGATATGATAGATGTTAGTAATTTTAAGTAACCTTAAAAGCACAGACAACAGTAAAGTGTAGAAAACTAATTTAGAAGTGATATGCGCTGAGTAGTTTTTTACTTTGTTTTTAATATAATTTATTTAATTGTGAGTATATGTAATTTGATTTTTAATAGTAGCTACATTTAGCAGCTGACTTATAAAATTCCAGAAGATTCAACAATCAGCTTTTGTGAGCTGGTAAGCACTGGCACCAACACTACTGGCACTATTTCTTACTCACATCTTACCTGCAGCTGACTTCCCTACCCATGCAGCCCACTAGGAAACAGAAACCAGTACCCCATTTTCACTTCTCCTTTCTCAGAAGGCAGGTCTATCTTGACCTCAAAGTGTCACATTAATGTATTCTAGGCTTCAGATAGATCTCACATGCCAAGATCTATTGAAAGCTCTCATTTTAGAATGTTGAAATAATTTCCCTCTGTGCTCTTATACCCAGGTAAGCATATTTCTCTTTGGCTTCCAAAGAACCTCAATATGAAACAAAACAATCTGTGATTGGTACATCTGAATTTTCACAAATGAAGAAACCTAATCTGATATACAAGCTTATAAAATACATTGCTTTTCACATAATAGAAAACTTTCACTGGGTTCAGGACCTTCTCAACGACTGCCTGGCTGAATTTTAAAGTCAGTGCTTGGTGGTAAATAAGTCAGCAAAATATATAGGGCTGAGATTTTTCCCAAACAAGCAAACAAAAGCCCATGAACATGCCCTGCTCACACATGCGGCCAACCTTACTGTTTATTAATTCAGCTAATTTCTTTTCAAATATCACTTTTTAATTCTTTCTTCAGAAGGTTTATTTCATATAAAATTCACAGTCTTTAAGATTTCTAATAAGCTCCAAAACTGTCCCATTTCATTTTTTTTAAATAATGTTGTATGATTTGGACTCATATACCACTCAAATCAAGACTGTTGCATGATGTCGTTACTCAGGATTTTAAACATACAATGGCACACTGAGGAAGCTGGATTCTATCCAAATATAAATGAAACCATATTTGAAACAAGCCTCTGCAAATGGGAGATTCTATAAGCACCTTGAGCTGCCCTTCCTCTTCTCCCATCAGACAAAAAAGAGTAAAAGCAAGAAGCAGTGCCTATACAGTGCCTATGGTAACAGGTCACACAAATCATTTGGAGTTTTCAAAGAGGAAATGGCAAACTAGCCTTTTCAAATTCCTCAAAAATTGGCTTTGATGCTACCAGAATGCCAAACAGATTACGGTAGAAAGGGGGTGCCAGTGAAGTAAGTAAGGTGTTAGCATTTATAAGCCCATTTACCAATAATGGTGCCAAACTGGAAGAGGTTAAAGACACAGCAGATGCTGAAGAAATATATGTAATGAATGCAGACCACTGGGAGGGAAATTGATCACAAACAAAAAATGATAGGCAGGTAGAAATCAGTGGTAAAACAAGGGCATTTTTCAAGATGCATTTGCAATTTAAGAAAATACATATGGATAGCAAACAGGGACAAGGACACAGTAGGCATTGGGAGGACATGGAATCTCAGAGGATCCACCTTTCAGAGACAACATCAAAATTAAATGCTGACAGTGAAACAAATGGAGAATTAAGAGCTTAAAATAAAAAGAGGTTCAACAACTCAACAATCTAATTACAAAGGGGATGACCCCAGAAATCACAGCTTCATTAAAAGACCTCCTGCTCGTCTGATCTCAAGAGTCTAATTTATTCACTAAGTTTGCTGTAATTTTTTAAAAACGGAAACTAAACTTTACCTTCACACCTCTTTCTTCCTCCCTCAGCATGTCTTCCAAGTTGGTAGCTTTCTCCTCTACAGACATAGTTTTGTCAGTTATCTGCTTTAATTTTTTTCTTACAATCTGATTATGATTTTTAATTTTGCATAACCTACAGAGAATTATGAGGAAAAAGCAGAAAACATGTCTATAAAAGATATTTAATGCAAACAAACAAAGAACAGTTTATCCTAAGATTTCTTCATATAACGTGAAGCTTCTTTTGCCATAAAACTTTTAATACTGGCATATATTTAGTAGGTCATAAAAATATTGCTCCTAAGGCTTTGTTTTGAAAAACTCAGGAAAAATTGTTTAACAACTTAGTAGCTATCATTTTATAGTTATTGAACCAAAAAACCAATATTCAATAATTTTTCTAGAAATATTAAAAAACTACAAACATTCTTAAATATCTTTTTTCTTACCTTGCTGTTTCTTCATTAATGTCCATCTTTATTTTGGAAATATTTTTCCTCAGAGCCTCTAAATCACTGGAACTTCTATTCACAGTGGCTTTTAAAGAATCCAGCTATTTATTCGTTAACAGACAGAAATTATATATTTACTCTATATCTTGTAATTCCATTTCTGAGAATTTCTATTCTGAACACATTCATTTCTAACCTACATAACACCGACAAACATAATAACTATATTTCTGTAACATATTTAACAATTTTCCTTTTTGATCCGATATTAAATTTCAAATGACTTGTAAGATACTGACAAATTACGGAGATCTACATATATGAGTTAAAAGCACATAGAACAAAAGCTTCACAACATTGTATCTGGAACTGATTTCTTGGACATAACACCAAAGGCACAGACAATCAAAGAAAAATAGATAAGTTTGACTTCACTAAACTAAAAATTTTTGTACAGCAAAAGTAATACCAACAGAGCAAAAAAGCAACACAAAAAATGAGGGGGAAGTATCTATAAATTATATATCTGATAAGGGACTAACATCCAGGACATCTAGGGAACTTCTAAAACTCAACATCAACAAACAAGCCTGACTCAAAAAGGGGCAAAGATCTTGAATAGATACTTCTTCAAAGAAGAGATATAAAAGGTAAATAAGCACATGAAAAAATGCTGAACATCATTAATCATTAGGTAAACAAAAATCAAAGCTACATTGAATACCACTTCACAACAATTAATATAGCTACCATCAAAAAACCTCAGAATAACAAGTGTGGATGAGGATGTGGAGAAATTGGAACCCTTGTGCACTGTTAGTGCAAATATCAAATAGTACTACCCCTGTATGGTAATTCTTCCAAAAATTAAAAATGTAGTTATTGTTTGATCCAGCAATTCTGAGATAATTCTACACCCATGCTCATAGCAGCACTATTCATTATAGCCAAAACGGGAATGCAATCCAAGGTCATTGACAGGGGAACTGAAAAGCAAAATATAGTATATACACACAATGGAATAGTATTCAGCCTTAAAAAGAAACAAAATTTTGACATATGCTGTAACATGGATGACCCTTGAGGACATTATGCTAAGAAAAATAAGTGAAACAGGCCAGAAAAAGACAAGTACTTTATGACTCCATTTATATGAGGTACTTAGAGTAGCTAAAATTATAGAGACAGAATGTAGAATGGTGGTTTCCAGGGGCTGGGAGGACAGGGAAATGGGAAATTATTGTTCAATGGGTACAGAGTTTCTGCTTTACAAAGAAAGAGTTATGAAGATGGTTGACAGTGATGGCTGTACAACATTAGTGATGTATTTAACACTAAACTGTACATCTGAAGACAGTTAAGATGGTAAATTGTGTATGTATGTCACCACAATAAAAAATGATGAGAAAAAATGAAGTACTTTTACATGTCACAGCTTATAAGAACCTTCAAAACATTATGTAAGTAAAAAACCCCTGACACAAAATGCATCATATTGTATGATGTCCAAAATAGGCAAATCCACAGAGACAAAGTAGATCAGGAGTTGCCAGGGCCTGGGTGGGAGGAGGAGAGGGACAGAAGGAAAGCCATTGCTAACAGGTATGAGGTTTCTTTTTGAAAGACCAAAATACTCTAAAATTAAATAATGATAATGATTTCACAATTCTGTAAAATACTAAAAGTTATTGAATTGTACACTTTAATTCTATTTCAATAAATAAATCATAAATGAAAGAATACCTGCATTCTTTTCTGCAACTGGTTTAAGCTTTAAACTTTTTGAGAATGAGCTATTAGCAGTGACATTTAATTTATGTAAGAAATTCACTTTTTTGCTTTTGCAAGATCTTACTTATTCTCTTCAGATAGAAAAAACTTTCCTTCTTTATCAGAAATATAAAGTATAACAACTTATAAAATGAAATGCTCTGCAATGTTCCAATTTCCCACCCAAATAGCAGTAACTCCAGATAATATGGCCTCAAGGCACAAATTTCATAAAGATCCCTTTATTGCTAACTATGGGAATTGCTAACTCTACCCATGGAATAATCTAGTTGACATGTATGCTCAAAAGAAGAAAAGACCAAAGCAGAAGATTTTATTCTCTGCACTTCAAAATATCACCAATGTCAATAATTCATCTTCACATTTATCCATTTGCCTTTATCTTATGATTTCCAGCTAGACCTTTCAGAAGTCTTTTGTCTTGAGTTAATAACAAAACACCATGTGTGACAGGCAAGTTGAGCACTGCACAACCCCAGGGGAACCCTTTATACCACCCATGACGTGAATGACAGCCCCCTGTTGCCTTTATCCAATCAAGGTTTCAATCGTGTACCCTAAAAGTTCGAGTTTCACAACATGAAGGGATGTAACAAAAAGAACTAGAAGGCAGGTCCTTAACAAAGGAAAGCCTTTATGCTTATCTGTATAGTTATTTGTTATAAACACACAAACCAGTCCTTTAAGTTGGCATACCTCATCCTTCAGCTGAATTCTACTAGCTTCATGACGTTGATATTCCATTCTACATTTTAAAACTTTACGATCAGCAGCAGCAATTTTTTTTTCATACTCTGTGTTATTCCCAATCTCACTTTCCAAAAACTTGATTTTTTCCTTAACCAGATTTTCTTTCTCTCTTATTTCCTGCTTTATCCTTGCTAATGCCTAGAATTTGAAATACAGGTTAAATACATGTGTAATATGACAAATAAAACTAAAACTAAAAGGAATTCAGTTTTTATAGTACTTATTTACCAAAATTTAAGGAGAGACTATTTTATTTTTATTTATTTTTTTTAGGAGAGACTATTTTAAATGAATAAAATAAAATATTAGTATGCCACTAGTATCTATAAGCTCATGTTTTTAAAGAACTTTATATTTTATTTCATCCATCTGGTACTTTGCTAAAGGGATAAGAAAAATGTCAGTCTTTTATCAACAAAAGGTGACATCTAAAAAATAAAACAGTACTGAATAGTTTTCACATTTCAATGAAATTTTCCAAGACCAGTTTAACAAGACCAGCTTTTTTTCCATTTTTTGAGAATATTACTTTTGTTATTTGTTTCAATAGGAATATCTTCATCACTCAGGTTTTGTGCTGGTCGTGGAGATACAAAATAACTAGAATACGCAAAGTAGTAACTGTGGTGTGGACAAAGTACCATGGGAGCAAAGAGATGATGAAATCTACCCAAGAGAAATCATTAAAAGCATTACCTAAGAGGCTTCATTTGAGTCGGGCCTAAAAAGATAAGTGGGGATGCATAAATACTCTAACATGGTTAAGGTGTAGGGTGGGAGGGCAAGGATGGAATGGGGGGATGTTAAGAAAGAATGGATACAGACGACAGAGATGAAGGGTGGAAGGCAGAGGTTAGGGCCAAATGGTGAAGAATTCAATTGCCATGTTAAGGAGAGTAAACTTTTAAGCAATATGGAATAAAGATCTTAGAGTTGGGGAATAAAAAGATCATATGTGGTTTTTCAGGTGATTCTGATGACAGTATGTTAGATGAGTTGGAGAGAGAAGGAAAATTTACCCTAAGATAAATTTCTTTCAAGTTTTCTGAAATAGAGTCTCACCAAACAACTAACCTCAGGAGACTGGGTCAGGGGAGACTATGTTTCTGAAGTTGATAAGTTTTAGAAATGCTCCATGTAATATTGTACATATTAGCATATTAAATCAATATACATCTGAAATTCACTGCATTTTAAAACACATTATAGATTTGTTTACTCTAGTATTCCCATCTATATAACAATTAACATTCTATATTTGTAACATTCTATAGCTCTACTGTGCCCATTCAACCAAAGGATAGGATAAAACTTCCTAAATTTGTATGTGTCAAATAATTATTCTAGAATTCCCTGCTTTATATTAATTTTTCTACCACTTAATCAGAAGCTTTAATTCCTACATTACAGGCATTAACAGGGCAATCTATTCACAGTTAAGTTTTCATGTAGGTGATGCCACAGATCAGAAATACCGCAAATCAAGAGCTAGTTGTTAAACACTTAGAGGCATCCCACTACCTATGGAACCATTTCTAAGAGTCCTCCCTAGTCTTTTTTCAATACATGTAGCCAGGAGATGTCACCCAATGAATAAGGAATCACTGAGGATGTAACCAGAGAACTGTAGGCTGTGGATTCCACCAAATCAGCAGGCTGAGTAACTTTAGCTACAGGGTTGTATGAGCATTCAGATTATGGATTTGCAGTCTTAGATCTTAGTCTTAGATGTGATCTACACAGAGAAAGCAGTCAGGACTTGATGTTTGAAACCAGTATAAAGCAAGAAAGAGAAACCAACATTAGTAGCAAGAAATAAGAGGAACTCATAGTTAAGATTGGTTCTTCCAACTCCCCTCTAAGGAGGAATAAGCCATTTTGTTGATAAAATGATTACTCACAGAAATACAGAAATAACATTTTCAGATAAGTTACATGTAACAAGTAAACCACATCCAGCTATCAGAATTCCAAACTTTCAGTGACCTGAATAGCTTGCCAATTGCCTTTCCATGGAGTATATTCAGAATGGAAGTTCACACATTTCTCATATGCCTTCTTTCCTCCTCAATTTCTTCTCCCTCCCCAACTTCCCTAATCTTCCCATTTTCACTCACCACTATTTCACTCTTTAATGACTTCCCCAAAAAGTTCTCCTAAATTACCTCTGAAAAGAGCAAAAGATAACACTAGACCCATGTTTAATCAGCATGGTGTTCCTCCCCTTCAGAGGTTTTACCCTATTCTGGATGGTAACTCAGTTTCAAAAGGGACAATTTATTGCAGTCAGGGTTTCTTTCCTGACTCTCCATCCTTCTTTCTTGGCTACCCATGAGGCTCATTTCCCTACACCTTTTGATTCACACAGAAACAGCACTCATGTTAAATCCAAGGCATCGTGGACAACACTGTATATATGAGTCAAGGCATTGGCTTTGCTGCAATAAAGTTGTCTGTTGATTTTCTCTTGTTTCACATTTCAGAGATATTAGAAGCCAGTCTTCGGTATTATATCATAAGTAAATAAACTTTATAAAATCACATTTCCAAATAGATATAGAACCAGCTTTAGAAAACATTTACCAAAACTACTGGATTATGCTACAAAAGTGACTTTCAAATAATAGTGTGATTTAATTTGACATGAATGAGTTAAATACAAAAAGAGATATATACAGCTGCAAGTTGCAAGAACCAAACAACCACTTTACCACGGCACAGTTATCGATGTCTTTATCTCTCTTCTGCATCTGTTCTATTGTGCTCTCCCACTGTAGAATGAGTTTTTGCCTTTCATTATGAATCTGTCGAAAATCTTGGGCTGCTTTATCCAATTCTAACTGTAAAATGAAGACCAAATAATATTTCTGTGAATTTAAGTGCTTTTCTGAACATCATTTTGACAATTAAGAAAAAAAAAAATTCCTTACTAAACCAACCTGTACACTTAGAGTCTCTGCAAATTCATTGTCAAGTACCTTTCTTTTCTGATTACATTCCACAGTCAATCTTTCTAATTGCAGGGTCAGGGCCTAGAATGTAGTTACATACAAAAATATTCATAATTATCATTTTACTAACATAAAAGCTGTCAGCATATCTCATATTAATATATTATACATATACACATATTATAGACATATTATATTACATATATTCATTTGACATCTAAAATAACTCCAAATAATATATATATATTCTTTATCTTCTAACTTCAATGGAAACCCAATAGTTTCTAAAAAGACTTTTAATACTTTTTAAAATGAGTTAGAAAAAAAGATTAAACAATAAATTTTCATTTAAGGTTATTTTAACTAATGCATGCAGTATTAACCTGTTAGAAAACAGAATGTTTCATGATACTAACATATTACCAGATTTAATTACAAGTAGATTTTTAAGTAGTGGTTATAATAATAATTATATTATTTAATATGATATATTAAATAATCAATAGCGCTATAGTCTCAAATCAGCAAAAATTATCTGTAACATTCAAACTGTTACACAAAGTAAGTTAAAATACTAATACATAGTTCTAGTACAAAACTTTATTTTCTGAAATGCTTTTGAGAAACCTTCTCAATCAGGATTCTTAACCTGGAGTCCAAAGATCCTTAAATGGTCAAAGGGCTTTAGAGGAGCTGTAAAACTTGCATCAAGATTGTGTGAGTATTGGAGTACATTCATTTTTCTAGAGAGAGGATAACTGGCTTTATTAGACCCAAAAATGTTTAAGCAATACTTTAAAATTGTAAGTCCAATTTAAATAACAGGTTGCTTTACTATAGATTCAGAGAAAATCTAACACTACAATGTACATCTCACCCTAATTTTATTATCATCTTGCTGAGCGTACTTCTGAAGAGTGAGAGCATCACTATCTTTATGAGCTGATTCTTCCAGCCAGGCCTCCAATGCTTGCTGGTCCCAGTTCATTTGACATTTCAAACCATCCAATTTTTGAGTAATTTTAAATATGGAATTCTAATTTTCAAAGAGAGGGAACAGGGAGAAATTACAAAACATTATTTACTATATAAACTAAAATAAAACATAACATTACATATTTAAAAGGATGAAAGAAACCTTGTCTCTGTCCCCAGTCTCCAGATGTATACAACATATCATATTTGATTATGTAACTATCATACTGGTATTTCAATTCTTTAGTTGTGAAATAGAGGGAAGTGATTATCAAATTGAGAACAACAGTTGAGTCAAAGTTTACTTAAAAGACATCAGGGTATCCCCCTTAGAGCAATCTCAATAGTCACTCTACCAAAACTACCGAAGCAGATATGCAATTATAATAAAAAATAATGTGCCTCATATGTTAACTCAAGCCCAAGACAAGTTCTTTTCAGCCCCATTTCCAATCAAATTGCTGTCCCTAAAAGTTATCTTCTATAGAAAATTTGGAAGCACATTTAACTAAAACAAATATAGTAATTAAGGATATAAAATATTTTTCAATGTATTTAACAAATTTAGATTCATAAAAGAAAACAGATCAATACACAAACAAAAACAAATTAACATGATAAAATAGGTATGTATGTGTATATATAGGATTCCCTGGTGGCTCAGATGGTAAAGAATATGCCTGCAATGCAGGAGACCCAGATGTATATATACCAATATATATATATATTTCCATATATATTTTTATATATGTGTATATACTTACTGTGTGTATATTTATGTATATTATATTTATTATATATGTATAAGAATATATATATTTCCATATATACAAATACACAAATACATATATACAAATACATTTCCATAAGTATATGCATAAGTAAAGAGAAGAATTGAATTTGGAAAGCGCTTCCAACCAGGTAACTAAAAGCTAAAGAAAAGAGAAAAACAGGTTATAGTACTTTAATATTAGAGTCACAGGTTGATAATATGAAAGGTAAAAATTTTGACTGAAAAATGAAATTCAAAATTATGTGACTTTTTAAATGCAGATTTTAAAAATGTAGCACTTATAAATAAATTATGCCTAGTATGGTGTAATAGGCAGACAGCAGGGTACCTCACATATTGTAAGGCTCAATGACTATTTGGTAAGTGAACACTGAGAAAATAAAAGTAATATTCTATCATTGTTGATTTAAATCACAGCTCCATGTGACTTTCATTGTCCAAAAAACAACATAAGTAAATGTCAGGAAACTAAATGTCTTTCCTATACAGAAAAAAAAAAAAAAGAAAGAAAAACAACGTTTGGTGAAGGAAGAAGGAGCAATTGCACAAAATTTGAGGTAACAGTTCAACACATACTTCCTTATCATTTTTTTTTTCCCGTATTGAAGTTATCTCATTTTCTAGTCGTTGAATTTCATCCTTCACTCGTCCCAGTTCTCTTTCAGCAATCATCTTAAAATGTTCTTCACTTTCAATCTCATGATCCCTGACTTTGCAAAGAGACTACAGAAAAACATACAAAAGAGAAAGACTTTTTACATTTTAAAATTATAACACTAAAGCTAGACAAAAAATAACAAAGTTCCCACAAAATGCTTAGATGACCTATTATTAATTCCACTTCTCTGAAACTCGCACATTAGATTTTGTGATTCAGTGTAGGCAGTGCTGCTTACTAGTTGTGAGAAAGAAAGACAGCTCACTGAATGTGCTAGGAAAAAAAATGTTTTCAGCAGATTTCAGTTTTGGTCTAGGTAAACTGTTGAAAACCAAGTTTATATACTGAGACTTTAAAAGAGACATTCCATATCCCTGGGTAGGAATAATCAATATTGTGAAAATGAGGATACTTCCAAATGCAATTTACAGATTCAATGCAATTCCTATCAAACTACCAATGGCATTTTTCACAATTCATATGGAAACACAAAAGACCCCAAACAGCCAAAGCAGTCTTGGAAAGAAGAATGGAGCTGGAGGAATCAACCTTCCTGACTTCAGATTATACTACAAAGCTACAGTCATCAGGACAGTATGGTACTGGCACAAAAACAGAAATATAGACCAATGAAACAAGATAAAGAACCCAGAGATAAATCCATGTACCTATGGGTACCTTATTTTTGACAAAGGAGGCAAGAATATACAATGGAGCAAAGATAGCCTTTTCAATAAGTGGTGCTGGGAAAATTGGACAGTTACGTGCAAAGGAATGAAATTAGAGCACTTCCTAATGCCATACAAAGATAAACTCAAAATGGATTAAAGACCTAAATGTAAGATCAGAAACTATAAAACTCTTAGAGGAAAGCATAGGTAGAACACTCGATGACATAAATCAAAGCAAGATCTTCTATGACCCACCTCCTAGATTAATGAAATAAAAACAAAAATAAACAAGTGGGACCTAATTAAATTTAAAAGCTTTTGCACAGCAAAGGAAACTACAAACAAGGTAAAAAGACAACCCTCAGAATGGGAGAAAATAATAGCAAATTAAACAAGTGATGAATAATTAATTTCCAAAATACACAAGCAGCTCATACAACTTAACACCAGAAAAACAAACAGCCCAATTGAAAAGTGGGGAAAAGATATAAAAAAGACATTTCTCTAAAGAAGACATACAGATGGCTAATAAAAACAATAAAAGATATGCTCAACATCATTCATTATTAGAGAAATGCAAATCAAAACTATAATGAGATACTACCTCACACAAGTCAGAATGGCCATCATCAAAAAGTCTACAAACAATAAATGCTGGAGAGGGTGTGGAGAAAAGGAAACCCACTTGCATTGCTGGTAGGAATGTAAACTGATACAGCCACTATGGAAGACAGTATGGAGATTCCTTAAAAAGCTAGGAATAAAACCACCATATGACCCAGCAATCCCACTCCTAGGCACATACCCTGAGGAAACCAAAATTGAAAAAGACACATGTACCCTAATGTTCATCTCAGCACTATTTACAACAGCTAGAACATTGAAGCAACCTAGATGTCCATCAACAGATGAATGGATAAGGAAGCTGTAGTACATATATACAATGGAATACTATTCAGCCATAAAAAGGAATGCATTTGAGTCAGTTATAATGAAGTGAATGAACCTAGAGCCTATTAAACAGAGTGAAGTAGGTCAGAAAGAAAAATACAAATATCATACACTGATGCATATATATGGAATCTAAAAAGATGGTACTGATGAATTTATATTCAGGGCAGCAATGGAGAAACAGACAGAGAGAACAGACCTATGGACACGGGGATGGGAGGAGGGGAAAAAATTAGACAGAAAATAACAAAGTTCCCACAAAATGCTTAGATGACCTACTATTAATTCCACTTCTCTGAAACTTTCACATTAGATTTTGTGATTCAGTGTAGGCAGTACTGCTTACTAGTTGTGAGAAAGACAGTTCATGGAATGTGCTAGGAAAAAATGTCAGCAGTTTTCAGTTTTGGTCTACAGAAACTGTTGAAAATCAAAGTTGATATACTGAGACTTTAAAAGACATAATTAATTTATTTAAAAATAAGAAATTAAATTAATAATAAAATACTTAGGAAATGGTATGCTTATAAGAATTGACCACATATCCAATTAAGAAATAATTTTTAAAATAATTATGTAAACAGTGATGGTTGTAAATATGCCTCAGACTATGTTAACATACAATGATGCCTTTGTGCTAAGTTTTACTTAATAAAATCATATTTGTAGCCTACTGATCTTGTAGGACTTCAAAGTTATCACCAGTGGTATTGTTTTTACATTATTAAGGCTGTTAGTGTTGAAGGAAGTTTATTGTCTTTCATCTCTATTAGCCTACTTGAAGTTTGACTATAATGAAATACACCTAAAGAAGATCTCTGCTTCTCAAATCCCCAACTCAGTGGTTTAATAACTTGAGGAAAAGATGTTATCCTAAACTGCTCATTAAGTACTAAATCACATCAGGATTCCAAAATCTTGGGATTGTTTTTAACAGTTCATTAAATTTATAGCTTTCTAATGAGACTTGCAAAAACCCATGAAATAGTTACTTATCTATTTTAATTATAAATTGGTATTAAAAACATGACTTGTTCAGTTTTAAGAATTACATATTTCTTCATAGAAAAGTAGATGTACTTTTACAAAAAAAAAAAGTTTGAGAGAGAAGCTAGTAAATTCTCCAATGCTGATTTACAGAGCCTTTGGATTTTCTGGGCATCATCAGAGAAAGAGATTCTTCACATGAATAGACTGTCCATAAAACAGATGCTTACTTAATTACCCTAAGTTTTAATTTTTATTGTTTGTACTAATATTTCTAAAATGCACTGTACTGTCCCTAGTCACCTTAGCTTCCTGAACATAAATTAACTCTTTTATTATCTCAGGATTGTTATTATAAAATTCAGTCCTTAAACTATGCTAAAATATTGTGGTGTCCTTAGGGCTACTGAAGTGTGTTGACAGTTTGCCTCCTCTCAAAATCACTCCAGGAGGTTGTGCTGAAAAATTTCAAAGTAGACAGAAACTCTATTATATGTTTTATTAGATCTATTTCCACTTAAGGCCATCATTTCTCTGCACTGTAGTCACCGCACCCTTCTCATATAACCAGCTACCTAATATTATATCAAAGTGTCTGAATGATATCTCCTGATGAATTAATTGCTCCTTGAATTTGGTGACAGTAGAGTTCCTAAAAATCTTTTTTTCTACCTACTTTCAGGTTTAAGCTTATGTTCATAATCATTTAGTTACATGAAACTTTCTTATTATATCTCTAAAATCAAATCACAGATGTAAATGCAATGTGAAATGTTCCATGACTACACATGATACAATCAGTGTGAACTTCAAACAGTATTGTACCTGGGTAAACAAGAACTCTTGCTTAACATTTTTGAAGTGAGAAGTCATAGCATTAATTCGATCTTCATAGTCACGTAGCTGATCTTGCATGCTTGACCTTTCATCTTGCAGCTTTGATAACTGTAAACAGAAGTTTTTACCATATTAAAAAATATAAAATCAAAAGAAAATTAAATTTTCATTTACTTTGCTTCTTTCAATATCCATTTGAATTTCTAAAATCTACTGATCTTTTAAATGGTATAAAATAGTGTTGTGGGGAGGAGCCAAGATGGCGGAGGAATAGGACGGGGAAACCACTTTCTCTCCTACAAATTCATCAAAATAACTGAACGCAGAGCAAACTTCACAGAACTACTTCTGATCGCTAGCTGAGGTCATCAGGCGCCCAGAAAAGCAACCCATTGTCTTCGAAAGGAGGTAGGACAAAATATAAAAGATAAAAAGAGAGACAAAAGAGCTAAGGATGGAGATCCGTCCCCGGAAGGGAGTCTTAATAGAGGAAGTTTCCAAACACCAGGAAACCCTCGCACTGGTGGGTCTGGGGGAAGTTTTTGAATCTCAGAGGGCAACCTGACTGGGAGGGGAACAATAAATAAAACCCACAGATTACGTGCCCAAAAGCAACTCCCAGCAGAAAAGTACCCCAGACGCTCGCATCCGCCACCAGCAAGTGGGGGCAGAACGGAGAGGAGCAGGCGGCATTGCTTAGGGTAAGGACCGGGCCTGAGTGCCCTGAGGGCAATCAGAGGGAGCTTTTGTGAGTTACCAACTTAAACTGTGGAACAGCAAAAGAGAGAGAGAAAATTTACTGGCCCGAACACACTGCTGGCCGTTCGAAGAACAAAGGGACCGAGCAAGTCCAGAGAAGAGCTCACAGACTGCGGACTACCCCAGCCCCACGGGAGACTGTAGGCAGGGGGTAGGGAAAAGGGGCAGGCTGAGCCCCAAGGACCGCAGCCCCTACCACACTGCAAACAGGCCTCCAGTTTCTAATCAAAGACCTCCTGCGATTCCGGATGGTCAACATCCGCCGGGAGAGTCGCGAGAGACACAGGGCGCAGGCACCCGACCAGCGGGGGTGGGGACTGGGGCTGGGGACGCGGAGGGCAGAAGGCGTGCCGCACCCGGGGAGAGTGCACCCTTCAAGCTCCTGGCTGCCTGAGCCACTCTGACGGGGAAGGCACAAAAAGCAGGCGCAGCTTTTTGTTCTGCACTTTTGTGAAACACCCGAGGGCTGGAACCACGCGCAGCACCGGGCACGCTCCATATAGAACAGCCAGGAGCCTGAGCAGCGTAGACGGGGAAAGCAGCACCAGCCACTCCTCGCAGCGCGATGGAACTAGCAACCTGAATAAGAGTCCACCTCCGTCCGCCTGTGTCAGGGCGGAAATTAGGCACTGAAGAGACCGGCAAACAGAAGCCAAATAAACAAAGGGAACCGCTTCAGAAGGGACTGGTGCAACAGATTAAAATCCCTGTAGATAACACCGACTACACCGGAAGGGGCCTGTAGATATCGAGAAGTGTAAGCTGGAACGAGGAGCTATCTGAAACTGAAGAGAACCCACGCTGACTGCAACAGCTCCAGAGAAATTCCTAGATATATTTTTACTTTTTTTTCTTTTTTCTTTTTTCTCTTTTATTTTCTTTTAAAATTCCCTATTACTCCCCCATTACTCCTTAATTTTCATTTTCATAGATTTTTACGATTTTTTCAATTAGGAAAAAAATTTTTTTTCTTGTGTTTTTTTTTTTTTTCCTTTTTCTCTTCTATTTTCTATTTTCCTTTTTCTCTTATTTCCTTTTTAAAGTCCTCTATTACTCCTCTACTACTCCTTAATTTTCATTTTCATTACACTATAACCTTACAAAAAAAAAAAAAAGAGAAGCCCTATTTTTAAACCGAACTTCATATATATTTCTAAAATTTTGTGTGTGTGTGTTTTGGTTTTTGTTTTTAATATAGCATTTTTAAGAGTCTAATCTCTACTTTAGATTTTTAATCTTTGTTTTTCAGTATATGATATAAATTGTGGACATTTAAGAATCCAAGATTCAGTTCCCATTTTTATTCAGGAGTGTGTTGATTATTCTCTCCCAATCTTGACTCTCCGTTTTCTACCTAAGAACAACTCTATTTCCTCCTTTCCCCTTCTCTTCCCAATCCAATTCTGTGAATCTTTGTGGGTGTCTGGGCTACGGAGAACACTCTGGGAACAGACAACTGTGTAGATCTGTCTCTCTCCTCTTGAGTCCCCCTTTTTCTCCTCCCACTCATCTCTATCTCCCTCCTCCCTCTCCTCTTCTTCATGTAACTCTGTGAACCTCTCTGGGTGTCCCTCACAGGGAAGAATCTTTTCACCATTAACCTAGAAGTTTTATTATCAGTGCTGTATAGTTGTAGAAGTCTTGAGACTACTGGAAGAATAAAACTGAAATCTAGAGGCAGGAGACTTAAGCCCAAAACCTGAGAACACCAGAAAACTCCTGAGTACATGAAACTTTAAGTAATAAGAGACTGTCCAAAAGCCTCCATACCTACGCTGAAACCAACCACCACCCAAGAGCCAATAAGTTTTAGAGCAAGACATACCATGCAAATTCTCCAGCAACGCAGGAACATAGTCCTGAACATCAACATACAGGCTGCCCAAGGTCACATCTAACACATAGACCCATCTCAAAACTCATTACTGGACACTCCATTGCACTCCAGAGAGAAGAAATCAAGTTCCATGCACCAGAACACCGACGCAAGCTTCCCTAACCAGGAAACCTTGACAAGCCAATCGTCCAACCCCACCCACTGGGTAAAACCTCTACAATAAAAAGGAATCACAGACCTCCAGAATACAGAAAGCCCACTCCAGACACAGCAATCTAAACAAGATGAAAAGGCAGAGAAATACCCAACAGGTAAAGGAACATGAAAAATGCCCACCAAGTCAAACAAAAGAGGAGGAAATAGGGAATCTACCTGAAAAAGAATTTAGAATACTGATAATAAAAATGATCCAAAATCTTGAAAACAAAATGGAGTTACAAATAAATAGCCTGGAGATAAAGATTGAAAAGATGCAAGAAATGTTTAATAAAGACCTAGAAGAAATAAAAAAGAGTCAATTAAAAATTAATAATGCAATAAATGAGATCAAAAACACTCTGGAGGGAACCAAGAATAGAATAACGGAGACAGAAGATAGGATAAGTGAGGTAGAAGATAAAATGGTGGAAATAAATGAAGTAGAGAGGAAAAAAGAAAAACGAATCAAAAGAAATGAGGACAACCTCAGGGACCTCTGGGACAATGTGAAACGCCCCAACATTTGAATCATAGGAGTCCCAGAAGAAGAAGACAAAAAGAAAGGCCATGAGAAAATAGTCGAGGAGATAATAGCTGAAAACTTCCCTAAAATGGGGAAGGAAATAGCCACCCAAGTCCAAGAAACCCAGAGAGTCCCAAACAGGATAAACCCAAGGCAAAACACCCCAAGACACATATTAATCAAATTAACAAAGATCAAACACAAAGAACAAATATTAAAAGCAGCAAGGGAGAAACAACAAATAACACACAAAGGGATTCCCATAAGGATAACAGCTGATCTATCAATAGAAACCCTCCAGGCCAGAAGGGAATGGCAGGACATACTTATGGTGATGAAAGAGAATAACCTACAACCTAGATTACTGTACCCAGCAAGGATCTCACTCAGATATGAAGGAGAATTCAAAAGCTTTACAGACAAGCAAAAGCTGAGAGAATTCAGCACCACCAAACCAGCTCTTCAACAAATGCTAAAGGATCTTCTCTAGACAGGAAATGCAGAAAGGTTGTATAACCGTGAACCCAAAACAACAAAGTAAATGGCAACGGGACCACACCTATCAATAATTACCTTAAATGTAAATGGGTTGAATGCCCAACCAAAAGACAAAGATTGGCTGAATGGATACAAAAACAAGACCTCTATATATGCTGTCTACAAGAGACCCACCTCAAAACAAGAAACACATACATACTAAAAGTGAAGGGCTGGAAAAAAATATTTCACGCAAACGGAGACCAAAAGAAAGCAGGAGTCGCAATACTCATATCAGATAAAATAGACTTTCAAATAAAGGCTGTGAAAAGAGACAAAGATGGACACTACATAATGATCAAAGGATGAATCCAAGAAGAGGATATAACAATTATAAATATATATGCACCCAACATAGGAGCACAGCAATATGTACAGCAAATGCTAACGAGTATGAAAGAGGAAATTAATAGTAACACAATAATAGTGGGAGACTTTAATACCCCACTCACAACTATGGATAGATCAACTAAACAGAAAATTAACAAGGAAACATAAACCTTAAATGACACAATGGACCAGCTAGACCTAATTGACATCTGTAGGATATTTCACCCCAAAACAATCAACTTCACCTTTTTCTCAAGTGCACACGGAACCTTCTCCAGAATAGATCACATCCTGGGCCATAAATCTGGTCTTGGAAAATTCAAAAAAATTGAAATCATTCCAGTCATCTTTTCTGACCACAGTGCAGTAAGATTAGATCTCAATTACAGGAAAAAAATTGTTAAAAATTCAAACATATGGAGGCTAAATAACATGCTTCTGAATAACCAACAAATCATAGAAGAAATCAAAAAAGAAATCAAAATATGCATAGAAATGAATGAAAATGAAAACACAACAACCCAAAACCTATGGGACACTGTAAAAGCAGTGCTAAGGGTAAGGTTCATAGCATTACAGGCTTACCTCAAGAAACAAGAAAAAAGCCAAATAAATAACCTAACTCTACACCTAAAGCAATTAGAGAAGGAAGAAATGAAGAACCCCAGGGTTAGTAGAAGGAAAGAAATCTTAAAAATTAGGGCAGAAATAAATGCAAAAGAAACTAAAGAGACCATAGCAAAAATCAACAAAGTTAAAGCAGGTTTTTTGAAAAAATAAACAAAATTGACAAACCATTAGCAAGACTCATTAAGAAACAAAGAGAGAAGAACCAAATTAACAAAATTAGAAATGAAAATGGAGAGATCACAACAGACAACACTGAAATACAAAGGATCATAAGAGACTACTACCAGCAGCTCTATGCCAATAAAATGGACAACTTGGATGAAATAGACAAATTCTTAGAAAAGTATAACTTTCCAAAACTGAACCAGGAAGAAATAGAAGATCTTAACAGAGCCATCACAAGCAAGGAAATCGAAACTGTAATCAGAAATCTTCCAACAAACAAAAGCCCAGGACAAGATGGCTTCACAGCTGAATTCTACCAAAAATTTAGAGAAGAGCTAACACTTATCTTACTCAAACTCTTCCAGAAAATTGCAGAAAAAGGTAAACTTCCAAACTCATTCTATGAGGCCACCGTCACCCTAATTCCAAAACCAGACTAAGATGCCACAAAAAAAGAAAACGACAGGCCAATATCACTGATGAACATAGATGCAAAAATCCTTAAAAAAATTCTAGCAAACAGAATCCAACAACATATTAAAAAAATCATACACCATGACCAAATGGGCTTTATCCCAGGAATGCAAGGATTCTTTAATATTCACAAATCAATCAATGTAATACACCACATTAACAAATTGAAAGATAAAAACCATATGATTATCTCAATAGATGCAGAAAAAGCCTTTGACAAAATTCAACACTCATTTATGATTAAAACTCTCCAGAAAGCAGGAATAGAAGGAATATACCTCAACATAATAAAAGCTATATATGACAAACCCACAGCAATCATCACCCTCAATGGTGAAAAATTGAAAGCATTTCCCCTGAAATCAGGAACAAGACAAGGGTGCCCATTCTCACCACTACTATTCAACATAGTGTTGGAAGTTTTGGCCACAGCAATCAGAGCAGAAAAAGAAGTAAAAGGAATCCAGATAGGAAAAGAAGAAGTGAAACTCTTGCTGTTTGCAGATGACATGATCCTCTACATAGAAAACCCTAAAGACTACCAGAAAATTACTAGAGCTAATCAATGAATATAGTAAGGTTGCAGGATATAAAATTAACAGACAGAAATCCCTTGCATTCCTATACACTAACAATGAAAAAACAGATAGAGAAATTAAGGAAACAATACCATTCACCATTGCAACAAAAAGAATAAAATACTTAGGAGTACATCTACCTAAAGAAACAAAAGAACTATACATAGAAAACTATAAAACACTGATGAAAGAAATCAAAGAGGACACAAACAGATGGAGAAACATACCGTGTTCATGGATTGGAAGAATCAATATTGTCAAAATGGCTATTCTACCCAAAGCAATCTATAGATTCAATGCAATCCCTATCAAGCTACCAACGGTATTTTTCACAGAACTAGAACAAATAATTTCACAATTTGTATGGAAATACAAAAAACCTTGAATAGCCAAAGTAATCTTGAGAAAGAAGAATGGAACTGGAGGAATCAACCTGCCTGACTTCAGACTCTACTACAAAGCCACAGTCATCAAGACAGTATAGTATTGGCACAAAGACAGAAATATATATCAATGGAACAGAATAGAAAGCCCAGAGATAAATCCACGAACCTATGGACACCTTATCTTTGACAAAGGAGGCAAGGATATACAGTGGAAAAAAGACAACCTCTTTAACAAGTGGTGCTGGGAAAACTGGCCAACCACTTGTAAAAGAATGAAACTAGAACACTTTCTAACACCATACACAAAAATAAACTCAAAATGGATTAAAGATCTAAATGTAAGACAAGAAATTATAAAACTCCTAGAGGAGAACATAGGCAAAACACTCTCCGACATAAATCACAGCAGGATCCTCTATGACCCACATCCCAGAATATTGGAAATAAAAGCAAAAATAAACAAATGGGACCTAATGAAACTTAAAAGCTTTTGCACAACAAAGGAAACTATAAGTAAGGTGAAAAGACAGCCCTCAGATTGGGAGAAAATAATAGCAAATGAAGCAACAGACAAAGGATTAATCTCAAAAATATACAAGCAACTTCTCCAACTCAACTCCAGAAAAATAAATGACCCAATCAAAAAATGGGCCAAAGAACTAAACAGACATTTCTCCAAAGAAGACATACAGATGGCTAACAAACACATGAAAAGATGCTCAACATCACTCATTATCAGAGAAATGCAAATGAAAACCACAATGAGGTACCATAACATGCCAGTCAGGATGGCTGCTATCCAAAAGTCTACAAGCAATAAATACTGGAGAGGGTGTGGAGAAAAGGGAACCCTCTTACACTGTTGGTGGGAATGCAAACTGGTACAGCCACTATGGAGAACAGTGTGGAGATTTCTTAAAAAACTGGAAATAGAGCTGCCATATGACCCAGCAATCCCACTTCTGGGCATACACACCGAAGAAACTAGATCTGAAAGAGACACGTGCACCCCAGTGTTCATCGCAGCACTGTTTATCATAGCCAGGACATGGAAGCAACCTAGATGCCCATCAGCAGACGAATGGATAAGGAAGCTGTGGTACATATACACCATGGAATATTACTCAGCTGTTAAAAAGAATTCATTTGAATCAGTCCTAATGAGATGGATGAAACTGGAGCCCATTATACAGAGTGAAGTAAGCCAGAAAGATATAGAACATTACAGCATACTAACACATATATATGGAATTTAGAAAGATGGTAATGATAACCCTATATGCAAAACAGAAAAAGAGACGCAGATGTACAGAACAGAATTTTGGACCCTGTGGGAGAAGGTGAGGGTGGGATGTTTCAAGAGAACAGCATGTATATTATCTATAGTGAAACAGATCACCAGCCCAGGTGGGATGCATGAGACAAGTGCTCGGGCCTGGTGCACTGGGAAGACCCAGAGGAATCGGGTGGAGAGGGAAGTGGGAGGGGGGATCGAGATGGGGAATACATGTAACTCCATGGCTGATTCATGTCAATCTATGACAAAACCCACTGCAATGTTGTGAAGTAATCAGCCTCCAACTAATAAAAAAATATATAAAATAGTGTTGTGATTTAAAGAGAACTGTGGGAAAATTAGCACCATATTAAAAGAGATTATCAGATTTACAGTGTTAGCAGGTCCACTGACAAAATGTATTTTTCATATCACAAGATTTAAAAGGAGAAATGATATTCTATTCTATAATTAAACTACAAGATAGCTAAGGCAAACAGACCATAGCAACAAGATGTAACAAAAACATACAGCACAAAACATAAATTTGAAAAGTAGCTGAACACCCAGCATAATACCTTCTCCCTGAACTTCTATTCAAAACCAGTAAATTTAGTCTAAGATCACCTGGGGAAGGAAAAGGATGCCCACTCCAGTATTCTCGCCTGGAGAATTCCATGAACTGTATAGTCCATGGGGTCACAAAGAGTCTGACACAACTGAGTGACTTTCACTTTCACTTTTCAACAGCACAGAACAGTATTAACTCTCACAGGCTTAAAATCTGTTTCTTAATGAATTTTATATGGCTTTGAATGAGAACCTTGAGTAGAAAAAGAAAAAACCATTGCAAATGCAAACAGACAAACAAATCTTTAGGAAA
The DNA here is from genome assembly GCF_023699985.2 of Odocoileus virginianus. Classification (NCBI taxonomy): domain Eukaryota; kingdom Metazoa; phylum Chordata; class Mammalia; order Artiodactyla; family Cervidae; genus Odocoileus; species Odocoileus virginianus. The sequence continues at coordinate 28,147,628 of NC_069677.1, read as the reverse complement.
TTACAAGGCAGTTTCTCAGGACCACTAGAATGTGTCACCCCTCAAAGCAATATAAAAGCTTAACAAGGCTTAACAAAAGCTTAACATATTCCTTAGTATCTTGAGCTATGGCTCCCCATGTTGGGGCAACGATCCAGGAAGTACACAACACCATCCACTGAAGTATAGAAGAAATATTTAAATTTTCAACTAAATGAGAAAGACAATACTAATTTACTCATTTTTCATGTCCTATATTTTATTAAACTTAGGGTAGTGTTGACCCTTGAACAATCTGGGTCTGAATGGTGGGTTTACTTATACACAGATTTTTTTTTTCAATTAAAAAAAGTAACTATATTTTCATTTTACAGATCTTTAAGTGTGGGGAAAAGTTTGTGTTTGATTAGAGACCAAAATATGGGGAATCAAAAGAACTAAAGTTTGAGTCCTGATTCTATCCAAACTGTTTCAGCTTCCCGCCGTTCAGTAAATCATTTATCAGTTCCTTGTTTTTGAGGGAGAGATAGCAGTACTCAAATTTCCCACAGTCAGCAGGGCAGGTAGCACCCCTAATCCGCACACTGTTCAAGGTCAACTTTAATGATAAACATATATTTTTGCTTTTTATTTCATTAACTTCAGTTTTTATTTTAATTCCCTCTTTTTTAACTGTACTATTCTTTTTAAAAACCTATTAAGAGGAATTCTTAGTTTCTTTATTTTTTGTCTTACTGATTTTTATGACCTAAATGTTTATGTCACCCCCAAATTCATATACTGAAACTTTAATACTCAATATGATGTTACCTGGAGGTGGAGTTGTTGGAGGTAAGTAGGTTTAAATTAGGACACAAGGGTAGGACCCCCATGATAGGATTAAGGTTGGAGAAGACTCTTGAGAGTCCCTTGGACAGCAAGGAGATCCAACCAGTCAATCCTAAAGGAAATCAGTCCTGAATATTCACTGGAAGGACTGATGCTGAAGCTGAAACTCTAATACTTTGGCCACCTGATATGAACTGACTCATTTGAAAAGATTCTGATGCTGAGAAAGACTGAAGGTGGGAGAAGGGGACGACAGAGGATGAGATGGTTGAATGGCATCACCGACTCAATGGACATGAGTTTGAGTAAACTCCAGGAGTTGGTGATAGAAAGGGAGGCCTGGTGTGCTGCAGTCCATGGGGTTGCAAAGAGTCGGACACGACTGAGCAACAGCACTGAACTGAAGAAGATGAAGAGAGACCAGAGCTTTCTCTCTCTCTCAGCTGCATGAAATGGAGCCAGAAGGCAACCATGTACAGGCCAGGAAGAGGGCTCTCACCCAATATATTCATCCAATATGGCACCCTGATCTTGACTTCTAGCCTCCAAAATTTTGAGAAATAAATGTCTGCTTTTTAAGTTACTGAGTCTATGTTATTTCAGTATAGCAACCCAAGCTAAGACACTGATTTAAATATAAAGGAATTTAAGCTACAAGTTTTCTCTAAGATTTTTGCTGTTTTTCATTTCATGGACAGAGAAGCCTGGTGGGCTATAGTCCATGAGGTCCAAAGAGCTGGGCATGAATGAGAACACATGGATGTGGGTACGAAATAGTCTCCTTTTGCTGTTTTCTAAAAGGTGACTTTTTTTTCCCTTTCAACTTCTCTTTACTATAAAGTTATCCAGATGCTGAAGGGCAGGGAAGCCTGGCGTGCTACAATCCATGAGGTGACAAAGAGTTGGACATGACTGGGTGACTGAACAACAACAATTCAGAATATATTTCTGAGAAACTTGCCTAAGCATTTAAGATGTCTATTTTAGTCAGCTCAGACTGCCATAACAAGAAATCATAGACTGGGTGGCTAAAACAATGGAAGTTTATTTCTCCCAATTATGGAAGCTAGGAGGTCCAAGATCAAGGTGCCAGTCAATCTGGTTTCAGTGAAATTTCTCTTCCTGACTTGCAAATGACTGCCTTCTCAGTGTGCCCTCACATGACAGAAGGAGCCCTGGTCTCTCTTCCTCTCTTACAAGACCACTAGTCCCAGTGCAGCCCCCTCGCCCCCACATCTTCTTGTCGTCGTTCAGTGGCTCAGTCGTGTCCAACTCTTTGCAGCCCCATGGACTGCAGCATGTCAGGCTTCCCTGTCCTTCACTGTCTCCCAGAGTTTGCTCAAACTCAAGTCCACTGAGTTGATGATGCCATCCAACCATCTCATCCTCTGTCATCCCCTTCTCCTCCTGCCGTCAATCTTTCCCAGCATCAGGGTCTTTTCCAATGAATCAGCTCTTTGCTTCAGGTGACCAAAGTATTGGAGCTACCCTGCCCCCCCACAACTAGAACTTCAAAGGCCCCACCTCTAAAGATCACGGTCTCTCTTACTCTTCTGGTTGTTCAGTCATTCAGTCATGTCCAGCTGTTTGCAACCCCATGAACTGCAGCATGCCACGCTTCCCTGTCCCTCACCATCTCCCAGAATTTGCCCAAGCTCACATTCATTGTATCGGTGATGCCATCCTGCCATTTCATGTTCTGATACCCTCTTCTCCTTCTGCCCTCAATCTTTCCCAGCAAAGGGACTTTTCCTATGAGTTGTCCATTTACATGAGATAACCAAAATACTGGAGCTTCAGCATCAGTCCTTCCAGTGAATATTCAGGGTTGATCTCTCTTAAGATTGACTGGTTTGATCTCCTTGCAGTCCAAGGGACGTATAAGAGTTTTCTCCAGTACCACAGTTTGAAGGTATCAATTCTTTGGCATTCTGCCTTATTTATGGTCCAGCTCTCACAACCATATGTGACCACTGGAAAGACCATAGCCTTGACTATACAGACCTTTGTCGGCAGAGTAATGTCTGTTTTTCAACACACTGTCTAGGTTTGTCATTGCTTTCCTGCCAAGAAGCAAACGTTTTCTGATTTCATGGCTGCAGTCACCATCTGCAGTGATTTTGGAGCCCAACAAGAGGAAATCTGTCACTACTTGCACATTTTCCCCCTCCATTTGCCATGCAGTAATGGGGCCGGATGCCATGACTTAGTTTTTTTTACTATTTAGTCTTAAGCCGGCTTCTTCACTCTCCTCCTCCACCCTCACCAAGAGGCTCTTTAGTTCCTCTTTGCTCTCTGCCGTTAGCACATATCTGAGGTTGCTGAGGTCCTGCTTATCTTGATTTCAGTTTGTAACTCACCCAGGCCAGCCTTTCTCATGATGTGCTCAGCGTATAGGTTAAACAAACAGGTGACAGCAGACAGCCCTGTCGTACTCCTTTCTCAATCTTGAGCCAATCAGTTGTTCCATACAGGGTTTTAACTGTTGCTTCTTGACCCACATACAAGTTCCTCAAGAGGTAGGTAAGATGGTCTGGTATTCCCATCTCTCTAAGAGCATTCCACAGTTTGTCATGATCCATACAGTCAAGGCTTTAGCACAGTAGATGAAATAGAGATGGATGTTTTTCTGAAATTCCCTTGCTCTCTCTATAATCCAGCAAATGCTGGCAATTTGATTTCTAGTTCCTCTTCCTTTTCTAAACCCAACTTGGACATCTGGAAGTTCTTAGTTTGCACAATGCTGAAGCCCAGCATGTAAGATTTTATGCATGACCTTTCTAGCATGAGAGATGAGTGCAATTGTCCAATGGTTAGCAGATTCTTTGATACTACCCTTCTGGTGGTTAGCATAAGGATCAACCTTTTCCAGGTCACCTTCCTCTTATAAGAACACTAATCCCAGTCCCCAGCCCATCTAGACCGCATCTAAACCTAATTGCCTCCCAAAGACCCCATCTCTAAAGACTATCACACTGGGAGTTAGGGCTTCAGCATATGAATTACTGGAAGAGGAACACAAACATTCAGTCCATAATAATGGAGAGTAATCTTTTAAACTGTTTATTATTAATTCTGTTGGCTTATGATCAGAAAATGTGACCTATAAAATTTCTATCATTCATTTTTAATTGTTGTAAATATATATAGTATAAAATTTACCATTTTAAACATTTGCCAGTGTATATTAAGTACAATGGCATTATATATATCCACACATTGTACAACCATCACTACCATCCATTTCCAAAAGTTTTTCATCCTCCCAAACTGAAACTCTGTATCCATTAAATACTAATCCCACATCCTCCTTATCTCCAGCCCCTGGAAATCACCATTCTACTTTATGTCTATAAATCTGACTACTCTAGGTTACCTCATATTGGTGGAATCATACCTTTGATAATCATGCCTTACCAAACCATATCAAGTGTTCATCCTTATGTGTTCAGCTTATTTCACTTAGCATACTGTATTGAAGGTTAATCATTCATTTTTAGGTTTTATGCTGGTCTGGTACACAATCTACCTTTGTAAATGTTTTGTGAACATATTATACTTAAGGGATGTATGTTCTCTTTGTTTTTATTTTTGTTGTATTATTCATATACTGTATATCCTTATTTTTGTCTTTTGTGTGTGTGTGTGTGTGCTCAGTCACTCAGTCATGTCCCACTCTTTGTGACAACATGGACTGTAGCACACCAAGCTCCTTTGTCCACGGAATTTTTCTGGCAAGAATACTGGAACATGTTTTCATTTTCTACTCTGGGGATCTTCCCAACCCAGGGATCAAATCCAGGTTTCTTGTGTCTCCTGCATTGGCAGGCAGATTCATTACCTCAGTGCTACCTGGGAACTCCAGATACTGAAGTACCTCAGTGAATATTTTTGTCAAGGTCTACTAGAATTTATAATAGCTTTTACTTTTATGTATTTGGCTATTGTGTTGTTTGGTACTTTATCACTTTTATTTTCTTTGTCAATTATGACTTTTATCATTGCCTAATAAACCCAAAGCAAAAGAATCTGCTTTTCAAATTAAAGCATAATTATTCATTCTCCACAACTTGATAATTCCTTCCCCATAGAGCTCCCAAACAACATTTCACTGCCTCTTTCTTAAATATAAAATGATATGCAAGGATCACCAGTTACTTATTGAAAACTTACATAATGTATGGGACATCAAGATAAAAAGATCCCAAAGAAAACAAGAGAATTCAGGACAAAAAAGACAAGAACTAAAGACACACACACACATATACACTTAGATTGTAATTGATAATATACTCCTAAAAGACCATGTGACACAAAAAAGCAATAAGCACACAACCTGAAAATTTAACATATGATTGATATAGTTGCCAAAATTAAAATTGCTGTGTAAAGATGAAACAAAACTCTAAAAGCTTCCAGAGAATGAAAAAGTAACCTACAAAGAAATGGAAATCAATTTTAAAAAATAAGAACTGAAAATCATTTTAATCAGAAAACTAAGATCATGGCATCTGGTCCCATCACTTCATGGGAAATAGATGGGGATACAGTGGAAACAGTACCAGACTTTATTTTGGGGGGCTTCAAAATCACTGCAGATGGTGATTGCAGCCATGAAATTAAAAGAAGCTTACTCCTTGGAAGGAAAGTTATGACTAACATAGATAGCATATTAAAAAGCAGAGACATTACTTTGTCAACAAAGGTCCGTCTAGTCAAGGCTATGGTTTTTCCAGTAGTCATGTATGGATGTGAGAGTTGGACTGTGAAGAGCACTGAGCACCGAAAAATTGATGCTTTTGAGCTGTGGTGTTGGAGAAGACTCTTGAGAGTCCCTTGGACTGCAAGGAGATCCAACTAGTCCATCCTAAAGGAGATCAGTCCTGGGGGTGTTCATTGGAAGGATTGATGCTGAAGCTGAAACTCCAATACTCTGGCCACCTCATGCAAAAAGTTGACTCATTGGAAAAGACCCTGATGCTGGGAAGGATTGGGGGTGGGAGGAGAAGGGTACAACAGAGGATGAGATGGCTGGATGGCATCACCAACTCGATGGACATGAATTTGAGTAAACTCAGGGAGTTGGTGATGGACAGGGAGGCCTGGCGTGCTGAGATTCATGGGGTCACAAAGAGTCGGACACGACTGAGACACTGAACTGAACTGATTCACCATCAACACTGTTTGAAAGACAACAGGGCAAAATTCTTGATAAATTCTGTGAAAGTTTTATTTTTAATCTAGGATTTTTTATCCAGCCAAATTACCATCAAATGTGAAGATAAATAAAAATATTTTTAGATTCAGAGTGTTTACCTCACATAGACACTTCTTAGGGAGACACAAGAAACTAGTTCATCAAAATAAGGGAATGACTCAAGAAAAAAAGAAGATATGTGACGTAGGAAATAGACCATCAACCAAGTAAAGGAATAAAGTGAATTCACAAGTTAACAGCTGGGAAATAGGCTTTTGGAAAAACAGTCCACTTGGGAAACACAGGATTCCAGGAGGAAGTAGTAAGGCAGAGAGAAAGTATCTTGATGATCCGATAGTATGATTTAAGGAATATAAAGTTAAAGCAGGCAGTGCAAGTGGCAACCAAAGATGTGAGGAACTAAAAGCACTGCGGGCCCTTCTTGAAACAACCACACATGAACAGTATCCAACCAGTCAAAAGATGAATCAAAAGTGAAAACTTCAAAATAAGATAAACTTAGTAAAGTGCTGTATTAAGGACCATTAAATCCTATTAAATATAAAATTAAGACTAAATACTTGTAGTAAATTAAGAGCATTGAATAGAATGCAAATAAAATAAACCTTGATAATACAGAAATAGTAAAAACCACTGTTTTGAATGGAGAAAAGAAGGTATCAGAAAGGGTAGGAGGGCTAATCTCTTCATTTCAAAGATGAGAAATGAAAGATCAGGGAGTCAACTCATACCATCTACAAATGAAGCAAAGAATTTTTTTAGAAACACTTAATTTAACAATTTCATTTTTCTTATTTAGTTTTTCTTAATGTTACAGAAATTTTTTCACAACCACTATCTCTTATAACCAAGTAACACTCACTGACAGTCAACAATTTCTTTCATTTTCTCCTTTAAACACAAGTAAAATTATATTTCTATGCTAAAAACAGCACATGTAATAGGATCTTATTTTTATAATACTCCTGTCTTTTTTGTCTATATACCGGTAGATCATGATGTCTAGGATATTTGTTTAAAGTCATGATAGTCACATCTATGGTCAACAGTGAGTATTCTGGGGAAAGAATATCTTGTATTTTTTATTTTATACCCTTCTCTTCTGTTTGAATATTTTAAACTTTCAAGAGTTGCTTTTTTAATATCAGAGTTTATTAGGTGACATGATTATGGTCCTCATTATTCTTTGTTCTTTAATATTTTTTTAAAAATAGCTAATCCAGGTAATAAGTATATAAAATCCTATAAGACATATTATGGCAATAATACCCAAAATGAACATTTTAATGGAACTTAACCTATATTAATGTCCTTAGAGCAGTATAACAACCTTGTGAAAGAATTATTTTCCTCATCTCCAGTATGCATAAGAAGAAGAAACTGACTCAACGCTGATATACAGGATCTGAACTCAGGACTGGACACTTATTAACATTATTATTCCTTAGTATTCAATGCTAGATCTCTTATATTTCCTAATGTAGTTCTTCACTTAAAAAGCAAAATCTGAAACCATCTAATTAGATATAAGTAAATAAGAATATTTTTAAAAAATATTTTCAAGAAGCAGAGTGAAGGATTTTCATTTTCATTTCTCAGAAGAGAGAAGACTTTGTCTTCCATTCTCTAAAGCAGTGTAAGCATCATAGGTTCTTCTTGGACTCTTTCACACAACACATTGCCATGTGATGGAACTTTAGACTGACTGCTCAATGTCTTTAAAAGTTTCCTGAGCTGGTTACAGTTTTTATTTTTAACAACTACCATGCTTTGGTTGCAAGCTGGTTAAAATACTCCTTTGTTGTTTAGTCACTAAGTCCTGTCCGACTCTTTGCGGACGACAAATGGACGACACCCACCAGGCTTCTTTGTCCACGGAAGGATTTCTCAGGCAAGAATACTGGAGTGGGTTGCTATTGCTTCTCCAGGGGATCTTCTGGACCCAGAGATGGAACCGACTCTCCTCTACTGGGAGGCGAATTCTTTACCGCTGAGCCACCAGGGAATCCCCCAAATACTCCTTGCAGCGTAAAATATTTTTATACCGTTCTGTGACAACTTAATCCTCACTTTGAAAAGCTGTAAACTGCACACTGTACATACTTACTAGAACATCCCCCTTGAAAACATTTCCTCGAGTCACTTTAAATATCATAGGAAGAAACTCAAAAAGAAAAGTCAACCACACGTGTTTTGTTTACAAACATCCGCAAATAACTGTTGCTACGCAAACCTCAGAAGTCACTTTGCAAACCGCGCTTAATTCTGAGGCAGGAAAAAGCCGGCGCTTTTTCCCTCTACTACTTAGGAGGTTGCAGATGAATGCAAGAATTGGAAGAGGAGGGAGTAAAGATTCAAACTTTATATACCAATTAGCGTTTCAATTGGATTGATTGATATCAACGATTAGCAAGTATCGAAAAGGGCTAGCAGGTGAGCAAAGAAAGAGATGGTACTGAAGAGGTAAACCGAGAAAAGATGGCACACGGGAAGGAACAAGAGAAATAAAAGGGTTTGGGTATTTCTGCCAACCAAAAAACGTCCCCTCAAAGGCCCCCTCTCCCCTCGCCCGCCCCACCTCGCCTTCTTCACCTGATCCTTACCTGCTCTTCCAGTGTCTTGTTCTCCTCGTTCGCCACCGGGATAGCGAACCCATCCTCCCAACGCAGCTCCGCCAGGAATTCACTACTCATGATGACAAATAGATAGGGGACCTCAGAAAAGGTGCAGAAGAAAGAGCCACCTTCTCATTTCACCCGTGAGCGGCACCTGAGGCAACCCCAGGAACTCGCAAAGCTCCGGAGTAGTTGCTACCCGAGCTCTAGCAACCGTTTCGCGCCCTTAGTTACCAAACCGGAAGCGCTCGGGTCCTGAAGCAAAACTTCCGGTCGAGGACACTGTCCCTGAATCCAGGACAACTTTTTCTTCTTGAACCCCCAGGGAAGAGAATCAGTGTACTCTTCCAGAGGTTCCTTGGGGTTGCCAGGTGCCGGCATAACAGTCCTTCAACGTGCGGCTCGGGATAACCTCATCTGCGGTCCCGGGGGTGTGTAAAATCCGGCGCCTGCGGTCTCCCGGGGGCCGCAAGGCACGGATCCGCACTGCGCCAGGCGGCAGATGAAAGCTAACAAAAAGAATGTTCAAGTGGCGTTTGAGTTTCATTAGTAGGCGAAATCTCGGTAGACTGAAGTAGACAGAGATTTTTGAAGCAGAGTTAACTCCCTGGAAACGTTGCTGGATGTTTTGATCCTCGTCTCTTTTAACTTCTGGTCTTCCAGTTTACAATCTTAGCTAACCGCAGACGTGAACTGAGCAGAGGTGGCTGACTTGCAGCGCAGACTTCCTACACCTTTATTTTCTTTACATTTTCATTTGTTAACATGTGTAAAATATTTAATTCCGCAAAAAAAAGTTGTATTTCTTCTTCATCTCAAAAAAAGGAGATTTACAATGGCAGACACGTCAATTAACCCATTTGGATTACCTACTTGGCACCGGTAGGTGTTTGAGTTTATATCCTGTGTTGTAGAGCTTCTCAGAACTGGAAAGGACAAAACAGTGAACTAATTTAATCCCTTCAGTTCCTAGATAATAAACTGAAGCTCCCTTAAGTGAAGGGGTAAAGTGGACAGAACCAGACAGAACCTAAACTAGGATACAGGTCTCAAACTATGCTTTCTGCAATGAGAGGTGTTTTGGGCTGAAATACTCTACCACTGCATGTGAAAGTGAAAGTCGCTCAGTTGTGTCCAACTCTTTAGGAACCGATGGACTATAACCTGTTAGGCTCTTCTGTCCATGGAATTCTCTAGGCCAGAATACTGGAATAGGTAGCCGGTCCCTTCTCCACTGGACCTTCCCAACCCAGGGATCGGACCCAGGTCTCCTGCCTTGCAGGCAGATTCTTTACCAAGAGCCACCAGGGAAACTCCTAACAGCATCCTGAGGATGAATTAATTTTGCTTATCCAATAGTTCACTATCTGTTGCTTTTTTTCCCCTTTTCTGAGTTTTATGTTAGCTGTTCGTAGTTAAACTTCTATCAAAGTTTAAATATATGTCCTCATATACTCAGGAACCAGAGATCAAATGGCCAACATCCACTGGATCATTGAAAAAGCAAGAGAGATCCAGAAAAACATCTATTTTTGCTTTATTGACTATGCCAAAGCCTTTGACTGTGTGGATCACAATAAACTGTGGAAAATTCTGAAAGAGGTGGGAATACCAGACTACTTGACCTGCATCTTGAGAAACCTGTATGCAGGTCAAGAAGCAACAGTTAAAACTGGATATGGAACAACAGACTTGTTCCAAATAGGAAAAGGAGTAGGTCAAGGCTGTATATTGTCACCCTGCTTATTTAACTTATATGCAGAGTACATCATGAGAAACACTGGGCTGGAGGAAGCACAAGCTGGAATCAAGATTGCTGGGAGAAATATCAATAACCTCAGATATGCAGGTGACACCATCCTTATGGCAGAGAGTGAAGAAGAACTAAAGAGCCTTTTGACGAAAGTGAAAGAGGAGAGTGAAAAAGTTGGCTTAAAGCTCAACATTCAGAAAACTAAGATCATGCCATCTGGTCCCATCACTTCATGGCAAATAGATGGGGAAACAGTGGCTGAGGGGCTCCAAGATCACTGCAGATGGTGATTGCAGCTATTAATTAAAAGACGCTTACTCCTTGGAAGGAAAGTTATGATCAACCTAGATAGCATATTAAAAAGCAGAGACATTACTTTGTCAACAAAGGTCCGTCTAGTCAAGGCTGTATTTTTTCCAGTGGTCATGTATGGATGTGAGAGTTGGACTATAAAGAAAGCTGAGTGCCGAAGAATTGATGCTTTTGAACTGTGGTGTTGAAGACTCTTGAGAGTCCCTTGGACTGCAAGGAGATCCAACCAGTCCATCCTAAAGGAGATCAGTCCTGGGTGTTCATTGGAAGGATTGATGCTGAAGCTGCAACTCCAATACTTTGGCCACCTGATGTGAAGAGCTGATTCATTTGAAGTCCCAGCTGATGCTGGGAAAGATTGAGGGCAGGAGGAGAAGGGGATGATAGAAGATAAGATGGTTGGATGGCATCAGTGACTCAATGGACATGAGTTTGGGTGGACTCCAGGAGTTGGTGATGGACAGGGAGGCCTGGCGTGCTGCGGTTCATGGGCTCGCAAAGAGTCAGACATGACTGAGCGACTGAACTGAACTGAACTGACTCGTCACCTTAACACTTTTTTTTGCCATGTTAGCTTCATCTATATCTTTTGCTGAAGCATTTTAAAGTAAGACACAAATCTAACAGTTTATCCATAACTGCTTAAGTATACATCACCTACATTTAACTTATTAATGTTTTATAACATAAACACAGTATCATTATCACATCTAACAAAATTAACAGTATCAAAATAGCTTCATGATCAATATCTTTTCATATTCATATTTCCTCAAATGTCTTAAAAATGTTTTTTTTTTCCTTGGTTTGTCACCTTGCTTTTGAAATCCTCTTTTGTAGCTTTGGCTCTTTGTGCTCACATGGTTTTCCATGTATTTAATCATTCAGACTTAGAAATAGTGACTTCAAAGACCAGAGTTAGTTAGGTATTTTAACCTCTATTTCTACAATGCTAAATTTCCAAGGTGGTTTCAAGAAAACAGCTTGTAGAGGGAATGTTGACCTATATGAAATAATGGACTTTTACAGCTTAAATAACCTTATAGAGATCATCTTTCATTTCACAGTAGCTTAATCATCCATGCTAACGAAAATGTTAGTATCTAGCATATATTAAGATGGCATAGTTATTTATACTTGAAAATTGTTATAGCAGTGTCTTTTTTTAACAATTATTTTATGTGAATACTGAGGCAGCTGCCTTGGCCTGTGTCAATCTGTTGATCCACCCCCTCAGTGTCAGCTGTAGCTGCCAAATGCATGATTGCAGCTGTCTTTGCTGGGTTCTCCTCTAGGCTCAAGGACATAAGGACTTTGGCAGCCAAATCCCTGCAAATAGTCCCATTTCCCATAACTCAAGGCTTCTATTTCCTGAATTTCAGGATGATGATTGTATCCATGTTGAATTTTGGACAAAATAGCCATGCATCCTCCAAATTCTACCTTTTCACCTATAAACTATATGCCTGCTTCTCCCCTTCATCACCACAGTATTTCTATCATCCAATTCCCACTTTTATAAATTCTACAGTTTCCAGATTCTAACTGTATTCATTTGGATCTAGATTTAGAAACAAAACCCAAAGTTTTACAAGCCTTATCACTGACCATGAAATAATCAATTTAATTCCCAAATGCTAAGGTAGATGTTACCCTTTTACTATTTCATTCCCAAGTAGATAACTTCATTCAAATTAGGTTGTTCAGGCTAAAATATTAAGAGGTATTTGGTTTTGCAAAAATAACGTGATCTTTGTTTTAAAAAGAAAAATACATATAAGTATGAAGTATGCCAATCTCACTCTTAAAAGGTTGCCACATTTTGGCATTTATCCTACTGGCATTTTTTAAAATGAAGCTATATATATATATATATATATAATGAAGCTATATATATAAATTTTTTCTTATAGAAATTAAACAAAAAACACTCTTTTACAAATTCATTTTTTCACTTAACAACAGTGGCTATGCTTTCACATCAGTACATTACATCTTTGGTCTTTTAATGGCAGCTTAAAATTTAGTATTATCAATCAATTTTAACTTTATAAACAATGCTATAATGAATGTCTTTAAAATACTCTAGCTCATCAATTATAGAGTATAATTATTTTCATATTTTAGTATCTCCAAAATTGGAATGCAATTTCAATTAGTGTTTTATTTGGTGAATAAGATATAACCTTACACACTTGTGTGTGTCTGCATGACATTTTCTTAGAAGTAAAATTAATGGAAAACAGGTATAAGCAATTTTATTTTTATAGATAACACCAGATTTCTTTCACAATGTCTTGGATACCCATAGAGTATGCCAGTATTCTTGCATACTCTGGATGTTATGAAGTATCAAATATTTTACCATGTAAGGAGAAAATATATTATCTTGTTGTTTATTGACAATTCAATAATTATGAGTGTGACTTAACATCACATTTCTTCTGCAAAGAATTTCTTTAGCATATCTTTTGCCCATTTTTTCCTGTTAGGTTGTCTTCTCTTATTGAATTATGGAAGTGTTTTTCATGATATAGGTAGTTTCTTTGTGCATGTTTGTGTCTGTGTCTAAGAATATTTTTTCACCTAATCTTTTCTGTTTGTTTTTTAAAAATTTGTTTTTAGTGTATTTTGCTGTACCCACCTCAGACACTGCTCATGTTGCCATCAATATCCTTCATATTCCAATGGCTATATTCATCATTAATTTTTTTTTGCTCTCTGGGCTGCATTCAAGTCAGCTATTCCTTCCCTATTAAAACATCTTCTTTGGCTTTTATGATTTCTCCCCATCTCCACTGCCACCATTCCAATTTAGACTATCATAATCTCTTACTGCACCACTGTAATTGCATCCTCAACAATCTGCCCACTTCTACTCTTGTTCCTCTGAAATCCATTCTCCCTCAACAGCTAAGGTAATCTTTTACTTCCAGCATCTTATTCTGAAGTACTTCCCACATACAGAAAATCTGAAATAATATTACAGTAAGCACCATTATCCCCCGGATCTAGATGTTTCCTGGATCCTACCATGAATGACTATTCTTGTTATCACATATCTATCTATCCATTTATCAATCCATGTTATTTATTAGTGCATTTCAAAGTAAATTGCAGTAATCAATACACTTCTCTACTAAATACTTCACTATGTATATGTTGACTTTTGTTGACATTCTTCCCTCTATAGGTAAACTTACATACAAATACACAAATCTTGAGTTTGACAGATGCATATACCAGATTAACCTAGACTATGCTCAAGAAGTGGAAGGTTACCACTACTCCAAAAAGTGTCTTCTTGCTTTTCCACTCAGTCCCTGCTCTTACCCTCCTCTAACCACCCAGAGGTAACTTACTGTTCTAGTATTTTCTCTGTCATAAATTAGTTTCCTCTCTTTTAAAACTTCAAAAAATAGAACATTGAGACTATATCATGCCATATTTATTATATTGACAGTTTATTGCCTCTCAGCTTCAAATCCATCCATTTTGCTGCTCTGTGAAAACAGATGTTGGCCCTTAAATTTTTCTCTTTTAACAGTTGGCACACCATCAAGCTTTATCAATTAAGGGCACAGGAGAGACACTGCAGGAGGAGAAAAGCCTTTTCTTTCCCCCTGGCGTCAGTGTGCTCACCTGGCAGGTTCCTGCAAGCATACACAGTTTCTTCAGCATCCAGCTCCTGCATCTCAAGCAGTTTTTCCAGCATCAGGTTCCTGCAGTGCTTATGGCTTCTCCAAGTCCCAGCCCCTGCTGTGCACAGTAGCAGCTTTCCTTAGCATCCACCCCCTCCCCAACTGGAGAAACTGGCAACAGAGTGCCCCCAGTGAGACATCACCCCTTTAATAGATTTCCCTGGCCCCAAAGAGAACAGATTTCCAAGAAGTTCAACCAGCACAATGACTTCGCCATTTGTTTAGCTGGGAGGGCTGGGTGAGAAGGTTCCTCCTGGGGCTCACTATCTCAGGTTTAAGGATAGTAACTGCTCTTATATCTGCTGTTTCTACATTCTTTACGGTTTTCCCTACTTCTTAACAGCCAGCCTCTTGTTATTCCATCCTCTGTTACAGTTAACAATTTTTTATATTGAACCTTCTCTATAAAATCACTGTGTGATTTTTTCGCTCTCCTGATTGCACCCAGATGGATAAAAATATGTACTTTTTGATGTTAGCCTTTTTTTCACTTAGCTTCATGTTTTTTATATTCATCCATATTGCAGTATCAATAGTTCATTTCTTTTTATTGCTGAATAGTATTCCCTTATAATAAATATAACACATTCTGTTTATCTGTTCTAATGATGAACACCTGGACTATTTTCAGTTTGTGGAAACTATGAAGAGCTCTATTATAAACATTCTTCTTTTTTAATACAATTTTTATTTTATTTTTATTTTTTAATTTTTTAACTATTTTATTTTATATTGGAGTATAGTTGATTAACAATGTTGTGATGGTTTCAGGTGTACAAAGTGATACAGTTATGCATATACATATATCTATTATTTTTTTTTTTCTTTTATTTTTTTTAATTCTTTTTTTTTTTATTAGTTGGAGGCTAATTACTTTACATCATTACAGTAGTTTTTGTTATATATTGAAATGAATTAGCCATGGGTTTACATGTATTCCCCATCCCAGTCCAAATTCTTTTCCCATTTAGGTTTTTCCATAATATTGAGCAGAGTTCCCTGTGTTATACAGTAGGCCCTTGTTGATTTTCCATTTAATATGTTTTTTTACTTCACAGTAACTTTGATTAACAGAAAACTTGGCAAAGATAATATACCCATATATCCCTCGTACAGTTTCGATTTCCTCGAACATTATCATCACACATTACCATGGTATGTCTGACAAAAGTAAGAAGCCAAAAAGAAGTGAGAAGTCTATTACTATAAAATAAACTCCAGATTATCTAGTCTTTCCATTAATGTTCTTTTTCTGATTCAAGGATACAATATAGCATGCCACACTGAATTTTATTGTCATATCTCCTTAGTTTCCCCTGGTCTGCAACAAGTTTTTCGTTTTTGTCTGCTTTCTATAACCTAGACAGTATTGAGAAGTACTGGTCACATATTATATAGAATGTCTCAGAATATCTCCTAATGGTTTATCTCTTGGCTTTCTCCTGATTAGCCTGGAGTTATGAGCTTGGGGGAGAAAACCACAAAGATGAAATACACTTCTCATTACATCATATCAGAGAGCACATGATGTTATTTATCATGGACTTGCTGATTATTTTAACTGTCATCCTTTTGTTAAAATAGCATTTTCCAGGTTTCTCCACTCTAAAGCTACTATTTCCCCTCCCATACTCTGAATAATTCACTGAGCTCAGTCTGCCTTCAAGAAGAGAAATTACACTCTGTCTCCCAAAGAGAGAGCATCTACATATTTTGTTTGATATCCTTCTGTAAGTGAGATCATCTCTTCATTTACTTAGTCAATTATTTATTTATATTACCATGGACTCATTTTATACTTTGGATTATAATTCAAACTACGCTATTTTGTTACTCAATTTGTTCCAGGGGCCATTGTCCCCTATCTCTTTGATATTCTTTCATTGTTTTGTTTTTTGAGTATCTCCTTTCTGGCCCGCAAAATGTTCTTGGTTTATCTTGTATTTTCCCTTCCACAACCCAAGAACTAGCATTTCTCCAAGGAGCTCTGATTCTTTTTATTGGACAATGGTATTTAGAAATTGAGATCTAGGCTCTGGGCCTGTTTGCTGTTGCTGGGTTGTCATTGCTTCTGGGCCCTCTCAGCATACCAAATTAGATTTTATATTGATGTTTACTAACCCAGGAATTCATGCATATCTGTAATTGTCTTTGTGTCTGAGTATCTGTAAAAGCTAAACACTGATACATACTGATGTCTCTGACTCCAAACCAGTACCACAAGTTCATTCTTGCCTTCCCTTCTTATTTATTTGAAACTTCCCTTCTAATAGCGAGAAACCTTGCTCCCACTATGTATCATACATTTACTTATTTGTTCAACTCCAAAGTACATTTAAATTTTTTTCAGAATTATTAATGTGTTCCCTGGTGGCTCAGAAAGTAAAGAAACTCCCTGCAATGCAGGAGATACAGGTTTGATTCCTGGGTTGGAAAGATCTCCTGGAGAAGGGAATGGCAACCCACTCCAGTATTCTTGCCTGGAGAATTCCATGGACAGAAGAGCCTGGCAGGCTATAGTCCATGAGATTGCAAAGTCAGACACGGCTGAGCAACTAACACTTTGAACTCCTCTTAGTACAAGCCTTTTCAAGGACATGTGTTTTTATTTCCTTTGTATAAAAACCAAGGAGTACAATTGCTGACCTTAGGATAGGTGCATGTTTAGTTTTATAAAACATGCCGTGCCTTTTCCAAAATAGTTGTACCATTTTAAAGACATTTTAAAAAATTAAATCAGATTTCTCCCAAGTTAAAATTCTTTGGTGGATTTCTGGCTTAGTTGCAATTAAACCCAAACTTCTTAACCTGGTCTACAGAATCCTATGTGATCTTATCTCAGCTGATCTTTTTTTTTTTTCCAACTTCATCTCTTGGCCTCTTTCCCCTTATTCACCATGTTTTAGCCACCTTGAATTTTTTTTAAGTTATTTCCTCAGAGCTTCAGAAACACCAAGGAGTCTCATAGCCTTTGAGTCTTCATATATGCTGATCCTACCACCTGGAATATTTTCCTTCCATAATGTCTAGTTTTAGAGTATTCTTCAGGGCTCTGCAGTCTTTATATATAACCTTCTTAGAGAAGTCTTCCTTGTCCATTCAACTGAATATAGCTCCTACCAGTTACTCTCTCTTATAGTAGAATCTTCACATTTAGTAATTACAATCTGACATTCACCACAATGAGTACTTATGTTTTTATTTCCTTGTTAGCTTGTTTTCTATTATTGCCACTAGACTAAAATATATAAAACAGTAGGAACCATATGCATTTTGTTAACCCTATATTCAGAAACTAGAACAATACCTGCACGTGCTCAATAAAAATATGCTGAGAGAATAAATATATGAATAAAAAGAGGAATTTTAAGTTTTTACATAGTTAAATCTGTCAGTCCTTTGCCTGATAACATTTATTTTGCATCTTACTAAGGAGATCCTTTCCCAGAGGACTATAGAGATGATCTATTCTTATATATTATTTAAATATAAATATTATACATCATATGTAATTTTACTTATTAAATGTTTCAGTCAGTTCAGTTCAGTCGCTCATTTGCGTCCAACTCTTTGTGACCCCATGGACTGCAGCACGCCAGGCCTGTCCATCACCAGCTCCCGGAGTTTACTCAAACTCATGTCCATTGAGTCAATGATACCATCCAACCATCTTATCCTCTGTCATCCCCTTCTCCTCCTGCCTTCAGTCTTTCCCAGCATCAGGGTTTTTTCCAAGGAGTCAGTTCTTTGCATCAGGTGGCCAAAGTATCGGAGTTTCAGCTTCAGCATCAGTCCTTCCAATGAATACTCAGGACTGATTTTCTTTAAGATTGACTGGTTGGATCTCCTTGCAGTCCAAGGGACTCTCAAGAGACTTCTCCAACACCACAGTTCAAAAGCATCAATTCTTCGGCACTCAGCTTTCTTTATAGTACAACTCATATTAAAATTTAATATATTTAATATTAAATTTACATTAATATTAAAATTTAGTATTTAGCCATTAAAATGTATCATTGATTATACATTAAAGTATTTATATATAAATTATTTATATATTTTTCTAGTACTTTTTTCAGCTTCCTAAAAAAATTTTTTTTAATTGAAATATAGTTAATTTGCAATGTTGTGTTAATTTCTGTTGTACAGCAAAGTGATTCTGTTATACGTAAATTTGCATTCTTTTTATATATATATTCTTCTTTTCCATTAGGGTTTACCATATAATATTGAATATAGTTCCGTGTGCTATACAATAAGACCTTGTTGTTTATCCATTCTATATAAAATAGTTTGTATCTGCTAACCCCAAGTTCCCAAGTAGTTCTATAATTATGTAATTACTTTTAAAATCATATATTCGACATTAAAATTTTAATGCACATAAAATTTACATTTGTGTATGAGACAAAATAGATTCATAGTTCTTTTCCAAAACAAATAGGAATTTTCCCAATACCATTTGTTAAATAGTCTATGTTCTGTGGTTTGAAATGTGTCCTTTTTTGTATACTAAATTCTCACATACACAATTTACATATTTCTGGATGTCTGGTATTTTGTTGATTTATTTATCTATATGTACAAAAGTACCAAACTGTTTTGAGTAGCATAACTTCTTACTATGGTAGGGCCAAACACATCGTCTATCACCACCATCACAACTACTCTTATTTTCAAACACTTCCTTGCAATCAAGTTATCAAGTTCAAAAAAAGTTGATGAACCGCAGGGATTATCACTGAAATTCCTTTAACATACATGACAATTTAAGAAGAAATTAAACTTTTATTGTCTTCATATCCAGAAACATGGTAAACATCTCCATTTTCTCAGATTTTCATTTTTGCAATTTGTTCTTAATACAGCTACACATGACTAGATTCAGAACATTTATATAACCTCAGAATCAGAAGAAAATTCTAAGATTGCCTCCGGCTACAACATGCACCTCAGCAATATGCAGTGCTTTTACACTGTTACTGTATTGTTTAGGTACTCCCTCCTGAGGAAATGCAATTTTTTATGAAATAGAAAATGACTTTAATATTGAGATAACAATCTCATTGGAAGAAGATCAGAAGGGTCTTTGAATTGTCCTTTTCCACAATTTCCCTCCCTATATAATATGTGTTTCCAGTATTGAATATCTTAACCAGTATCTATAACATTTTGTAAACTTGTACATTTTACAAGGCTCTATTGGATGACTGGCTGCTCAGTTAATGAAACAAATGGATCTAAGTTTTCATAAAGGAACACTTACCTCAGCCAAATATTATACAATATTACTAAAATTATTGTTCCAGTTTTTCAATGTTTTTATTATTATTACTGAATATAGTAATCCCTTGATTAATACTTGCTGAATCTACAAATGGATCATTTTTAAGGATTTATTTCTCCTCATAACAGGGAGCCATAGCTATTTTTAAAGGAAACATTTTCTACTGCAGAGAAACAGTAGAGGAAAGACCTCCCTGATTATAGACTTTCTAATACCCTTTTCTGGTAAATTACGTTTACAAATTTATTTTGCCAATAGCAACCAATGCTTTGTAAAAAAAATTACGCAATTTTATTTTTTGATGTGCCTCTGTGTACGTGTGTGTGTACATAAAAAATCCGTTGCTGTAGATGGGTAACCTAAAATAATATCTACCAATTTTTTTGTGACTATTTCCTAGATGCAAGGACAAAGGGGAAGAGAAGGCCCTTTATAGCACAGTAGTCTCATCTAACAGTAAAACAATCTCAAAATCAAAAGAACTGGCTAAACCAATACTATAGGAATCTTTAATATTCATAGTTTCATACTTTTGCTAGTGGAAACACTTGTTTTATAGATGTTATTCATTTATTCTAATCCAGTAGATGGTGCTACATGTCTGTCTATGTAAAGTACCACAAATGTCTCTTTTTTTCAATCTTTTCTTTCTTTTTTAGCTAGAACTCTCATCAAGGTCTACTATTATAATGAAGCTCATTATTCCTGACATCTGAGCCAAATCTCTGGGTGCAGCTTTAAGGATGTACTTAAAGAGAAAACCCCCAGAAATAATTTTGGCCCAAATACCAACCTAACAATCTCTTAACAATTTTTCCCCTCATCTCATTCTCACTCTAAAATGACAAAATCTTTGGTGTCACACAGAACTCTGTGTCATTCCATTTAAAAACATCCAGATGCAAAATCATAGTCCATCTTATTCTTCTAAACACTGTTAGTTACTATTATTGTGAAGCAACCATAACAATGATAATAATTAACAATGAAAGTTTAAATGTAAGATCATCATGGATAAATGGACACATAAATTAATCACTTAGTAGATAATGTATACTAAAAAATTTAGGTATGTGAAATTTTATAAACAAAGTTTGTCAACTCTGATTAAGTGAGTCATACAAATTAATGTTTTTGTGAGTCATTACAGCTGAAAGCTATAGAAAAGTAGGGACTCTAGTTAGCAAAACTAATCCATGTCACCCAGCAATCTACAAACAGGTAATTTATGTTACTCATTTACTGGAAACACAATAATGAAACACTATATAATCTGAATCAGAAATCATCAAGTTGTCTTTTTTATCTTTGTATATTTGAAATATGTTATTAGTTCACAGACTTATAATGATTTGAAAGTGTCATTGTATCATAAGATAGGGAGAAGAAGATGTAACTACTAATATAAAAATTAGAACAGTTTTATTATTGCATTGGTTTATTGTATAGAATTTTGATTGAGTTAACTGTGATGTGATTTCACAAAGTCCTTTCACATACTTTGAAAATTCTTTTACACTTTTTCATTGTATTGAAAGAAAAATGAGAGCTGTAATCACTAATTTTAGATGAGTTCTATACATAATATAGGTATTAATAATCTGCTGACCAAAGGCTTAATAAAATGATTTTATTCAGTAAATTATATCACTTTAATGACTAGATTCTAATACAAATACAGGGAAGTCAGTAGAAACCTTTCAGATGTCTATTTCATCATTTATACTTTCCTTCATTTGTATCTTCATTAACTCACCAGTCTTTGAATAAACACAAAGAGGCAGAATTGCATAGATTATTCTTGGGTAGGTTGTGCAACATGGAAAAGCCATGATCTTAATCCAACAATGAAATCTTGATGAAAAAGCAAAAAAATACAATTTAACTGGTCAATTGTAATACAGGCAAGGTAAGGTGAGATAAATCAACTTAGGGATATGAGAGGAGCCACCAGATCAGGACAGAGTTGCCACTATATCTCCTTTGTGTAACTAGATTACCTGGAGGGAGTGCAGTTCAGTTCAGTTCAGTTGCTTAGTCGTGTCTGATTCTTTGAGATCCCGTGGATGCAACACACCAGGCCTCCTTGTCCATTACCAGTTTCCTGAGTTTACTCAAATTCATGTCCACTGAGTTGGTGATGCCATCCAACCATCTCATCTTCTGTTGTCCCCTTCTCCTCCTGCCTTCAATCTTTCCCAGCATCAGGGTCTTCTCCAAGGAGTCAGTTCTTCCCATCAGGTGGCCAAAGTATTGGAGTTTCAGCTTCAACATCAGTACTTCCAATGAATATTCAGGACTGATTTTCTTTAGGGTGGACTGGTTGGATCTCCTTCCTTGCTGTCCAAGGGACTTTCAAGAGTCTTCAACACCACAGTTCAAAAACATCCATTTTCAGCTCTCAGCTTTCTTTATAGTCCAACTCTCACATCCATACATGACTACTGGAAAAACCATAGCCTTGACTAGACAGACCTTTGTTGGCAAAGTAATGTCTCTGCTTTTTAATATGCTTTCTAGGTTACTCATAACTTTTCTTCCAAGGAGTAAGCATCTTTTAATTTCATGGCTGCAGTCACCATCTGCAGTGATTTTGCAGCCCAAAAATGTAGTCTGTCACTGTTTCCACTGTTTCCCCATCTATTCCCCACTAAATTTCCTTTGTGTAACCAGATTACTTGGAGAGAGTTACGTTCATCCAAAGATCAGATGAGCCAAAAGGGAAATGGCTTTTCTTCTTTTTAATTTTTTAGCCGTATCATGTGGCATGTGTGATCTTACTTCCCTGACTAGAGATTGAACCCATGGCCCGTGCAGTGCAAGCATGGAATCCTAACCACTGGACCACCAGAAGTGGACATTTATTCATTAATTCATTGTATAGTCACCGAGCACCTATTATGTGACATGCTCTCTGTAGTAAATGATAGGGACATGTATCATTGAGCAAAACTAGACTAGGATGCTGCCTTCCAGAACTTTTGTTATCTAAGCTAAAGCATACCAAATACACACAGTTTGACAAAACTATCAGAACTCATCAGGGAAGCATGTCTGTGGGCATGTCAGGGGCACAGCTGTCACACTATTAAAATAAGGTCTTAAAAGAGAGGGTAGGATGATTCATGTTGATATATGACAGAAACCAATGTAATATTGTAAAGCGATTATCCTTCAATTAAAAATAAATAATTTTTTTAAATGAGGTCTTATCTTCTAAGTTTAAGGGCAGATACTATAAAACTCTTAGAGGAAAACATAGGCAGAACACTTTTTGACATAAATTGCAACTAAAATATTTTTCAATTTGTCTCCCAGAGTAATGAAAATAAAAACAAAAACAAATAAATGGGACCTAATTAAATTCAAAGCTTTTGCACAGAAAAGAAACCATAAACAAAATGAAAAAACAACCCACAGAATGGGAGAAAATATTTGCAAACAATGCAACAAGGGATTAATCTCCAAAATTTACAAACAGCTCATGTGGCTCAATATCAGAAAAACAAAAAACCCAATCAAAAAATGTGTGGAAGATCTAAATAGGCATTTCTCCAAAGAAGACAGAGAGATGCATCAAAGAAACATGCAAAAATGCTCAACATCACTAATTATTAGAGAAATGCAGATCAAAACCACAATGAGGTATCACTTCACACTAGTCAGAATGACCATCATTAAAAAGTCTATAAAGCAATAAAAGCTGGAAAGTGTGTGGAAGAAAGGGAATCCTCCTTTACCATTGGTGGGACTGTGGATTGGTACAGTCACAATGGAATATGTTACAGAGGTTCCTTAAAAAACTAACACTAGAGCTACCATATGACCCAACAATCCCACTCCTGGGTGTATACCCAGAGAAAACCATGGTTCAAAAAGATGCAGCCCAATGTTCATAGCCAAAATATGGAAGCAGCCTAATGAATGAATAAGGACGATGTGGTATACATATATACAATGGATTATTACTTGGTCTGTAAAAAGAATGAAATAAGTCCATTTGCAGCAGCATGGATGGACCTAAAGATTATCATACTAAATGAACTAAGTCAGACAGAGAAAGATAGATATCATATAATTTTGCTTATATGAGAAATCTAAAAAAAATGATGCAAATGAATTTATTTGCGAACAGAAATGTTCACAGACTTAGATCATGAATTTATGGTTACTGGGGGAAGTGAGGGGGGAGGAATAGTCTGGGAGTTTGGAATTAGCATGTACACACTATCATACTTAAAGCAGAAACACAACAAGGACCTACTATATGGTACAGGGAACTTGGCTCAATATTCTGTATTAACCGAAATAGGAAAAGAATTTGAAAAAGAAAAGAAACTTGTATGGGTATAACTGAATCACTTTGCAGCACAGCTGTAACTAACAAATCGTTACTAATCAACTATACTCCAATATAAAATAAAAATTAAAATAAATAATGTAGCCAATGAGAAAATAATAAAATATACACACTCTATGAAAAAAGAATAAGGTTTCTTATCTGAAACCTCAAAGATGGAGATACAAAGGTTCCTCATGAAAAGCTGAGATGAAAGTGTATTCCAGGTAGAGAGAATAATAATAATGTAATAATGTGGAAAATTTTGAGTCTGGGAGCTAGAGAGCAGTAAGAAATTACAAGCAGTTCAATACTGCTAAATGGGGAAGGGAGTGACTTTTGAGGGTAGCATTTGCCTGGGAGAGTAATATTAGATGAGTTAGAGAGTTAGTTGCTCAGTGGTCTCCAACTCTTTGCGACCCCATGGATTGTAGCCCACCAGGCTCCTCTGTCCATGGAATTCTCCAGACAAGAATACTGGAATGGGTTGCCATTTCCTTCTCCAAATATGAGATGATGCAGGGAGAACTGAAAGGTACAACATCACAAAAAAATTTTCATATAGGCAATAGGGACACACAGTAATTTTAAATGGGGTAGATGAATGGAAAAGAGATCAGTAATGAGGATGCAAAATAAGGAAAGAGAAAAAAGGCAGAAGATAAGACTTCGTAACTGTTTAAAAGTGGGACCAACCAAGAGGATGGTCCTCTCATTCTGTGGGAAATATTGGGGCCGAGTGGGCTTGGGATAAGAAAAGTTAGTTCCAAAACCTGCCAACAATAATGTGCCACAAATAGAAGTGTTTTCAAAATATCCTTAAGATTATCTTATGGAAGTCTAAATGTGGTTTTGTTTAGCCTTTCAAACTCTCTATATTCTCCCACTTGCTTGACAATGCCACTCTACATCATCATTCTGATATATATATATGTATATACATATATACATATATGTGTATACATATATACATATATATATATACACATATATACATATATGTGTATACATATATACATATATATATATATATATATATATATCATCTATATCTATATAGCATCACCTACTGGTACCTGTATGTTTGTGTACATCATCAGAGTGTTCTTATTATCTTGGTCCATGATTGATAGACACAGAAAAATAGAGAAAGAAAACAAGCAGGAAACAATGTCCTGCATTTTATGCTATCCTAGCAGTTAATAAAAAAAAAATATTGGTATCAGCTTTATTTGCTTCCAGTATTGTTCTTCAAAACAATACAGAGATTTTTTCATATCCTTCTTCATTCTTTTGTGAACTTTTTCATATTCTGTACAACAAGCCTGAATTATTTTTATGACCAAAAGAAAAATATGTTTAACAACAATATCACCCCCAAAAAATCCTTGGGAGTTAACAGGGAGTGGTGAAACTGCAAACAAAAATGCACACCCACCATATAGCTACTGTATATAAAAAGGTAGGGTAAATAAACAAGGAAATGTGTGTGATGATACGTACACGCCATCCATGTGAACAAAATATAAAAACATGTCTGGTGGAACAGGGCTGTGGCTTCCATGCTTCTCCATGGACAAAGCACCACTCGACTAGGCTAAGAAACTTGGCTTTTTTATAGCTGAGGCTTTAATAAATCCCACAGAGTGGTGGCCTGCTTTAATTCAGTGAGCTATAGCTCTCCACATAATATATGGGTAAGTTTACTCAAAGCACTTTTTATGAGCTATCAATCTGTTTTCCAGCCTGCGTTTGGCTACAGCTCAAGTAGCAGAGGAGAAAGAAGAAATTGTTCTTTGGTGTTTGCCCTAGGGGAAATAACTGTTACCCATTACTTTAGTGAATTGTGTCTGAAATAATTGCTGTTCTCCCACTGTGTTTTGTAGTATTATTCACATAAACCTTATGGAAAGCTAGGTCTACATGCCATCTACTCAGTTTAGTCAAAAGTGGATGCCTGTGTACATGTGCCTGGATAGTTGGAAGTGCGAGTTTTGTCATCTCATGTTGAGACATCGGTGAAGGTATATTGAGTCCTTCCTCTTGAAATCTGTTCACTGTGTCTACCCACACTATAAGGAATTTATGCCATCATTGTTTTTCTTCTCGACACATTGAATGATGATTTCATGTAAGTCCTCTAGCATTACCTTACTCCAAAGTCTTTTGTGAATGAGTCTCTTAAGTTTCAGTGAGGATGCTGAAAATACAAACTATTCTACCCTCTTTTCTCATCTTCTTTTAACTCTCTCACTGAGGTTCATGTAAGTGTGGCTAGTGACGGGAGGAGAGAGAGAATGGGAGAGAGACAGGTGGGGGAGAGAGGGAAAAAGATGCACACATTAACCAACAGTTTTCTTTTATGAACAAGAAAATTGGCCGTTTTCCTATTAGCATATGAGGAACCTAAGAATGTCCCTTGTTGTCAAGGCAACAGCTGTTCCTTGGGTAGCTGCAATAGAAAAGAAACCAGAGCAATCTTTATAGGATCAAGTCTTTTTTATCATCAAATCATAGAAAGGAACCTTGAGAGTGTACCCAGCCTATTCTCCTGCCTTTAGTTAAGACCTACTAAAATAATTCGAAACTAACACAAAAAGAGTCTAAGTAATTCTACAAATGTTGCATAGTATTAATTAGTAATCATTTGCAATGTTTTACAGTTCACATTACTTAGAAGTTTTTCTTTCAATCATCCTAACTTAAATCTTCCGTGCTGCAGTTTGAAAGCCACTTCCTATTATTCTAATATATCAGTGGAAATAAACAACTGTACACACTTTCCTCTCTAAGAGAATCTTGCCTGTACTGGGGAAAAAAAATATCTGACAAATTCCTGAAAGTGAATAACTCTAAGTTCTTTCATCTTTTCAGCCATTTGTATCATAGGTCTCCTCTGATGACATCCTACACTCTGTGACCATACCTATTCAGAGAATCCACTCCTATCTTGTTACTTATCTAAAAACCTGATCAGTGGTGTCCAAAAGAGTAGGCCACCACCCAATTCTCAGTTTATCTATTCAACTCTTTTAGGTTATGGTAATCTGTAGAATTATATTTATCATACATCATTTTGCACAGACTGGTTGATAGAACTTTTGCTTCTTGGTTTGATCATAATCATTCATTCCTCACCAGGTACTTGGGCAACTGATTTTCCTTCTTTAAATAGTCTACTATCACTTTTCCTGGTAGAAGTGTATTTTCTTGCTTCTTTCTTTCAAGGAGTAGCTCATGCTCTCCCTCCCTCACACTGGCAGACTTAATGAGCATACTTTCTGTGCCACTGTCCAGGTTACTAATTAATATATGCTGAGCACTAGCCACAGGAAAGCATCATATAAGTATATTCTAAAAGATACCCACATTGTTCAGTCGCACAAAAATTTATCACCTAGAACCATAAATATCCTCCTCACTGTATTCCCTGTATTATTTTTGCTTATGGGATTAATTCTTCAGCCATAGATGACATATTTTCTGGCCCTAATTTTTCTTATCTTTAAAATGGAGGCGCTGCAAATACAGACTAATAGTTAGCCTTTATTGATCCTTTCTCTATGAGAGGCTCTATTGTGAATCATCTCATTTCAGTTTCACAGCAATCCTAAATGTAGATATCTTCATTGTCATTCCTATTTTAAATGAAGCTTAGCATGGTCAAGTCGCTTTTCGAAAATAACATGACTATTGGACAATGGAGCCAGAATTTGGCCTGACGTCTCACAGCTCAGTTGGTAAAGAATCCGCCTGCAATGCAGAAGACCCCGGTTTGATTCCTGGGTCAGGAAGATCCCCTGAAGAAGGAAAAGGCTACCAACTCCAGTATTCTTGAGCTTCCATTGTGGCTCAGCTGGTAAAGAATCTGCCTGCAATGCAGGAGACCTGGGTTCGATCTCTGGGTTGGGAAGATCCCCTGGAGAAGTGAAAGGCTGCCAACTCCAGCATTCTGGCCTGGAGAATTCCATGGACTGTATAAAGCATGGACTCGCAAAGAGTTGGACACAACTAAGTGACTTTCACTTCACTTCCTATACTTTTAACTAGTCTGCCATGGGAGCAGGAAAATGGGTACTCCACTCCCATGCTGCTTTAATTGGTAGGATCTTTCTGAAAGGTAACTTGGCAATATCAGAATCCTTTAAAAGATGTGCATCCTTTTCTCTGGGATTTATTTTTTATTTAACAAAAATCTATATAATACTTACTATCTGCCATTAACTGTCCTAAGCACTTTTTCACATATTAAAAATAAACTTTATGCCCACTTTATAATATCTCTATTTTACAAAAAAGCAAATTGAGGCACTTGTAAACTAAACAATTTTTCTAAACTTTCACAGTTTATAAGATGTGAAGCTGGGTTGTGGCTAGCCCCTGAATCATATATTGATAAGAAAAGACAGTAAATGAAACACTATTGTAGTATATCTAATTTTTATTTAGAAAATAGACATTTATATTCATATATGGACACATGAAAAACTAGAATACAAGAACAACAAAATTAAACAGTGATGAGGCTATATATGGGGATTTTTTTCTTGAATATACCTATGTTTTTCTTCTTTATGCATCTATATTTCATATAGATATATGAAAGTGAAACTGTTAGTCACTCAGTCATGTCTGTTTCTTTTCAATCCCAGGCACTGTAGCCCATCAGGCTCCTCTGTCCATGAAATGCTCCAGGCAAGAATACTGGAGTGGGTTGCCATTCCCTTCTCCAGGGGATCTTCCCAACCCAGGGAAGATCCAGGGACTGAACCTGGATCTCCTGCAATGCAGGCAGATTCTTTACTCTCTGAGCCATCAGGGAAGCCCATATACATAGCAATTCTTAGTTTAAAAGGAAGCTAAAGAGATTGTAATAAGGTTTCTCCGGAGTCTTTTTGGCAGTGTATGATGGTTATATTGCACAAATTTATGTGAACAGCAATGCTTGGAACAAACTTTGACTGGAAATCTATCTTGGTAGTCCATCCTTTATTAATATCAGCCTGCAAGCAAGGAGGATTATTTTATTTGCTTTAATTAAGTTATGTGATCTAGTGAACAACCCTAATTTATGAATTTGGAAAACCTCATCCTAGATCCATCAATATGACAAACCATTTAACTCTTCTTGCTACATCTCTAGGTTATGTTGAAGTTATTTGCGGTTCTGGGATAGAATGATGGTTAAGAGCCAGTTCGGAGGGCTCTAGTTCCATTCCTAATTCCACCACATATTTTAGCTGTGTGAACTTGAACTCTATAGGATTCATTTCCCTTATCAATAAAATAAGGATACCAATAACATTGAGCATTAAACCCTAAGGCTTTTGTGAGTATTAAATGAGATAATCTGTGTAAAATACCACTATGTCAGGTACAGAGTAGTAACTCAGTATAGGATAGCTGTTTTATTATAACTGCTTATTATTGCTTAATGTTCATTTTTAAAGTACTTTTGAGATTCTCTAGTAAAAGTTACCATGCACTTTCTTCAGGTATATTCATCTGAAGGATTTAAATTTTTCTTTAGTAAGGAGATGAGAAAAACCAAGGCATCATTTATGAGCTGATCTACTTAAACACTTGTTAAAACTTCAATATTTTAAATGATCCCTATCGTTTTCTAAGATCGGTTCTTAAAATGAATTTGATTACTACATATATAATGATTAGTAATAATTGTATGAACTAGTCAGGCTTGAGAACAGAATGGCAACCCACTCCAGTATGCTTGCCTGGAGAATCCCCTAGACTGAGGAGTCTGGCGGGCTACAGTCTATGGGGGCGCAAAGAGTTGGACACGACTGAGCGACTAACACTTCCACACTTTCAGAAACTATTGTCAATTTATACTTGTTTTGGCTATGCCACAAACTACTTGCTTTTGTGTATAGTCTCAGATTAAGCTGTGGACCCTTATGCACGCTAATCCTAATCAGACACCCATGCTATATTGTTTGAATATTGCCAGTTTCCATGGGAAAGGAGCATCAGATTAAATTCTGTGTATTATAGAAAATAGGAATGAAATAGCTTCATCCTGTAGCACTCTATGGCCTTGTCCAAGAGAGACTTCTTCCATGTTTCTATGCCAGTGCAGGGAAGAATGAATGAGTGCACACATGTACACACACACACACACACACACCCCTAAACCTCTTTTAATAAAATAAGTTAAGAGAGTAGTATTTGCATCCTTCTAGCACTGTTTCCTCTGAATTCCGAAGAAACAGCTTGGGGAAAATCCTTGCTGTCTTTTGTGAATAGAGTCATTACACCAAAATCTGAATTGTCTTTTCAACTGGATTCGGTCTGTGAGTCAAAGCAGAGCTTGTGTTGTTATATGTCTCCCTACCCCTCTCCACTCCCCACATTAGTTGAGCCTCACTGCTCTTCCCTGTAATCCTCCTAGCCCCACTCTCCAGGTTGGTTGAGGCTCACTGCTCCAACAAGTAATGCACTCCAGACACAAAGGGGGACGGCAGGGGCAGTGTGGGGGAAATCAGATAAAGCACACACCAGCTTGACAGACTTGCTTCCCTTCAAGTGTCACATTATAAACTGGCCAAGTGAAACAGGAAGGTATTATTCTGTCTTATCTTGCAGTTGAAAGGGGTTACAGCCTCCTTATTGGTAAGGTTTTGGTCTTGTTGCCAAAGGATTCTCTCCCTTTCAACTGCTTCCCGTGTTCACCCAGAGCACTGTCTCCTCCCCTCTCTGAGCTGTTTGGACTTGAACTTGCTCCAGGATGAGAGATCATGACCTGTCAGGACCAATTGATGTCACTACTACACAGGTTTTATGAAGAACAGGTCAATTCTGAAGTCAAATTAGAAATGTCTACAACTGGAGGGAGAGTTTAGGGACTCCAGGATACCTTAGAGATAACATAGATTTTTTAGAGCTTCTCACCCCTTCCCCAGAACTGGCTTTAGTCTACTCCCAGGAAAACCTTTGCTCTGGGATCACTGTCTCCCTATCTCAGAGAAGAGCATGTAAACATACACACACATATATACACCCTTCAGAGTCAGAATCTGCTTCTAATGGCTCCAGAGTTGGTTTTTTCGAGCTTCACAAGCGAATGATGCCTAATCTGAACTTTGAGTGAGAATGACTGCCCACAACATTCCTATAGTCCCAACTAGAGTCAAACTCAAGGACTAACTTTTAAAATTTATGAGCCATTCTGATAGAGCAAAATGCCCTGCAGCTCAAAGTTCCTCTTATTGCTGATAATCAATAATAAAACGTACAGCACTACTTTTGAAAAAATATCCAAAACACATACCTAGTTTTATTTAGTGTTATGAGTAAATGGCTTAGTATGCCAGAACCAAAAGCATAGCCTTTTTGTAGCATTATTAATTCTGCAAAGATCAGCACACGACCATCATCCAATTGTTGTTTGGTGACCTTGAAGAAAATTATTTAAGGTATCTGAAGTTTGGTCTCATTATGGGCAAAATGTATTCTCTATGTCATACAATTTTCTAAGGATTAAAGATAAGTAAATACCTTTGCTCAACATGCGATTGGTAGATAGGACCATCCAGTTCCAAAGGGAAAGTTGGGTTCTTTCTCTTTTATATTTATGTACCTCCCTTACAAACAGCTAGACTTTGTTTTCCACTGAACCAAAGACCTTAATTTACCCATTTGTCCATGATGCTAAATAGCTACTCTATTCAAGGACTTATGAAAGTAATGCACACTATCGTAGGAATTCAAAGGCATGTATAGGTAATATTTCATTAAACCACATAAAAGTCTGATGTTGAAGGAAGCAAAGATTCTCATTTTCATTTTACAGGCACTTGAATTTTTTGAGGTTGTATGCTTCCAAGAAAACAACCAATCTGTGACCAAGATGTAATTAAGACCCACGATTTCTAATTCCCAGGCTTTGACTCCAACCTCTGAAAATGCTTCAATTCAATGAAACTAATGGCACTTTGGTCTCTGGAATTAGATCCTGTTATCAATGACTTCCACATGGAAAGATCATTCCAAAATGTGTAATTAACCAAGAAAATGCAAATAAACCAATTTGTACCTGCTATTTAGAGGTAAGACACAGAAGTGGCTTGAGTTCATTATTTGAAAACTACCCTTTTTCTGCTTAAAATGTAGCTTATGTTCTTCACTTGTTCACATATTTTTCAAAAATTATGTTTTCAGTGAAATATTGTAGATCATTAGTGATTCTATTACCAGCACAGAACTTGGAACAGAGAGAGAAATACATGTTATCAGGCACAATAGGAAGAAAACCCTTCTTTGAACAACCTTAGCAATTCAATGTAATAAATATTTTTTAAAATTCTATTGTGTACCAGGCTCTATGCTGAGTGGGGTATAAGTCAAGCTCCCAGTCTAGTCCAGTGGGAAACATGGTTACACTTGGCAAATATTACTAAACGATTGAACCTAATGGAATAGGAAAATAATTAGCTATACCTTCAGAAAAAGCAGATGGCAATTGCATAATAAAGCAGATCTATAAAGTTACAGTCTAAAAAGGCTTTATAGAGGAAGAAATACTTAATGTGGATGGACCTGGAGGACTATTTATTTTAAGTGATAGACTCTCAATTCTAAAAGAAAAGAAGAAGAAGGAGATTATGATTTGTCACTGTTAGATCAAGGTCTGGAACACCCGACTCTCTCAGTCTCCCCAACTCTCTTATCTGATTCTCTTTGCATGTTGGCCTCAGCACCTCCTACTACATGTGAGCTTTCTCCTTGTCTTAGGAAACATGGTCACCAGCAGCTTTGGGCTAAACATCACTCCAAAGTAATGATTCAGAAGGCAAAGGTATCTCTTGAGTACCAGCAATCTTGGAAGGACTCCAACTAGCCCAGTTTGGATTACTTGCTCACACTTGGGTCAATCCTTGTGACCACAAGCATGATGATGTATACGGCCTCAGCTGGCAGACAAGGCTTTCGGAAACACATCATTGCAAAGTGAGAGAAGCAAGTTTTCTCAGAAATAGGAGTTCTGGGTGGGCCAAAAGAAATCCACTGCAGTCCAGAAAAACAAACTGGCTACTCGCATGCTAAGATGGAAAGAAGAGTCATTCCGAGAAGAGAGTTTGAGCAAAGGCTAGAAGATGGATAACACTGGATGGTATTGGTGGTAGTAAGGTAAAGTTAGGCTGAAGCAAGGTAAGGCTAAAGAGCCTCATGATGAAAGTGAAAGAGGAGAGTGAAAAAGTTGGCTTAAATCTCAACATTCAGAAACTAAGATCATGGCATCTGGTCCCATCACTTCATGGCAAGTAGATGGGGAAGCAGTGGAAACAGTGGCAGACTTTGTTTGGGGGGGCTCTAAAATCACTGCAGATGGTGACTGCAGCCATGAAATTAAAAGACTCTTACTCCTTGGAAGGAAA
The DNA here is from genome assembly GCF_023699985.2 of Odocoileus virginianus. NCBI lineage: Eukaryota > Metazoa > Chordata > Mammalia > Artiodactyla > Cervidae > Odocoileus > Odocoileus virginianus. The sequence goes on along the minus strand of NC_069677.1, from coordinate 28,114,198 downwards.
GTTATGAGCAACCTAGACAGCATATTAAAAAGCAGACACACTACTTTGCCAGCTAAGGTCTGTCTAGTCAAGGCTATGGTTTTTCCAGTAGTCATGTATGGCTGTGAGAGTTGGACTATAAAGAAAGCTGAGTGCTGAAAAATTGATGCTTTTGAACTGTGGTGTTGAAGACTCTTGAGAGTCCCTTGGACTGCAAGGAGATCCAACCAGTCCATCCTAAATGAAATCAGTCCTGAATATTCATTGGAAGGACTGATGCTGAAGCTGAAACTCCAATACTTTGGCCACCTGATGGGAAGAACTGACTCATTTGAAAAGACCCTGATGCTGGGAAAGATTGAAGGCAGGAGGAGAAGGGGACCACAGAGGATGAGATGTTTGGATGACATCACCAACTCAATGGACACGAGTTTGAGTAAACTCCAGGAGTTGGTGATGGACAGGGAGGCCTGGAGTGCAGCAGTCCACGGGGTCACAAAGAGTCGGACATGACTGAGCAACTGAACTGACCGAAGGTAAGTTTACTTACCTTACCTTACCTTAATGGGAAAGAATGGAAGGTTGGTTGAGGTCAATAGAGTGTATACTTGAAGCCCTGTAAAGAAGTTGGTGTTCCTAAGGGTACAGGTTTTTAAGGTTTTGAGAGTTACATATTACACTCTGTATTTCAGAAAAATACTTTTCTTATATCATGGAGGATATGCTAGGTAAAAATACTAGAGATAAGAAGATTGGGTAGAAAGGTATGATGGGCATGTTGTTTTGTCTGAAAGCCTTCATTTCCTAGTGAGAACTTCCTCTCCACTCTGTGCAATCTTAGTGAGACTGTCTGTCAATCGTGTCTCACAGAAGTAAAAGGTTGGGTCAATTTTAATGCTGTATTTCCTGGAACACACAATGGTTCATAGATGAACATGTGACTCAAGCAAAGCCAATCAGAGTTCTTTCCTGAGGTTAACTCATAGATCCTTTCAGAATAATAGTCTAAAGGTACAGGCTAAGAGCTCCCATCCCATGGACAGAGGAGCCTGGTGGGCTTATAGTCCATGGGGTCACAAAGAGTCTGACACAGCTGAGTGACTAAGTACACATACACATCCTGTCATTACACAGAGTCTGTGTAAAATAGAATCTAACATAAAAGAAAAAAATATGTGAAAGAAGGAAAAAAGCTCTACAGACATTGTGTCAACCCTGGGTGAGAGTGTCTTGAAATTCCCAGTTGCTTGTGTCAATATCATTCATCTTTCGTTTGTCTCTTAATTGCATCTACCTCAAAAAGTGCCTGTCATTTACTGAACACCTATTAGGTACTAGGCATGGTACTGGGTACTTTATGTACATTATAATATTAAGTTTTTACAATAACTCAAAAATAAATATTATGATTCCCTGTTTCATAGAAGGAAAAACCATAGGTTTGAGACTAATATATCTATACTAGTGTTTGCCTCTAGAGTGGATGGGACTGTTCACAGACAACCTGTGCAAGTGAGCTCAGTCACTTTAATCATGTCCAACTCTTTGCAACCCTATGAACTATAGCCCGCCAGGCTCCTGTATCATGGGATTCTCCAGACAAGAACACTGGAGTGGATTGCCAGGCCCTCCTCCAGGGGATCTTTCTGACCCTGGGATCGAACTTGAGTTTCCTGAGTCTCTTGCATTGCAGCTGGATTATTTACCACTGAACCACCAGGGAAGCCCCATAGACAGCCCATAAAATGAGGGAAAAAAGATGGCAGAAAATGAATCTTCTAGATTTGAAAACATCAGCATTTAAACAGTAGGCCTTTGTTCCTGCCCCGCTAAAATGCTCTTCTCCTTGTCTACCTTGTGTATGGATAGACATTTGTAATGACATTGCACAAGCATGATACCTCTTCCATTCTTCATCCTCCAAAAGAACTGAATGCTTCAACCTTTGGGCTAGTTCCCTGGAACTTTGCACAGTAATATTCTTATCACAGTTCTTATAATACTTTTATTCTATAGCATCAAGAACAAGAGCACAGAGATCAGATTTAGACAAACCTGCGTTGAACTTCCACTCTATGATCCACAAGTTATGTGGCCTTTAACAAATTATCTATCTTTTTTTGAGTCATGATTTTCTCCTACATGAAAAGAGGATGAAAATATCTCTTTTTGAGAATAAAGGAGATAGCTGTAAAACTCTGGTACAGAAGCTAGCCCACAGAAAACACAGGACTAGGCGTAGACATGCTTTGTCTATGAATCTATTTCTACTTTTCAAATTTCTCCCATGTCTTATTCATCTTTATTTCTCTGTTCTCTGACAAAGCATGTGGTACCTGATGGCCACTCAGGAAATATGTGCTTAATTCACACAGGAGTAGATGCAGAGTCAGAGAAACAAGAGGACAATCAGGAGAGAGCAGTCACATGGAAAGAAGCAGAAAGAGCATTGCAAGAAATAGGAGTGATGAACAGTACCAAATGCTCTAGAGGGATCTGAGAGAACAAGGTCTGCAAACATGCATGAGATTCCACAGACAGGACTTCCATCACTTAGTGATTCTAGTGAAATGTTGAGTCTCAAAGGAGATTACAGTGCCTGAGGCATAAATGGGATGAGGAGATCAGAAGGCAGAAAGTCTAGATAAACTTTGCTATAAGTTGACTAATAAAGGGAAAGAAAGAAACCTGGAGGTAGTTTGAAAGTGAAACAAGGACAATTCTTGTACAGTAGGAAAAAATGTTAAATGTATTTAACCAAAAGGGAGGACATGATTGGGTCAGAAAAAGTATCTGATACATGTGTGTGTGTGTGTGCTTAATAGCTTAGTCATGTCTAACTCTTTGTGACCACATGGACTGTAGCTCGCCAGGCTCCTCTGTCCATGGGATTCTCCAGGCAAAAATACAGAAGTAAGTTGCCATGCCCTCCTCCAGGGAATCTTCCCAACCCAGGGATTAAACCCAGGTCTCCCGCATTGCAGGCAGATTCTTTATTGTCTGAACCACCAGAGATGCCATATCTGATACTTAGAATGGGCAACAACAATTATTGAATGTCCTACTGGGCCCCTCCAAGTGTTTTACAACTATGTGGAGGTGGAAGTTAACTTGTTAAAAAAAAAAAAAAAGAAAAGAAACCTGGGTAGTACTGCAAATTATTCTTGGCAATAGCTGCAAATGGATTTTGTCCGAAAGAGATATAATTGATTTTTGCCCTATAGAAAATAAACCCAAACACACCATTTGGATAATATCCTAAAAGATATAACCAGTTTTCTATCTATTAGTAAGTTTATTTCAGCATTCCCAACTACTCTGTTTTTCAAATTCTCCTTCACCAGGCATAATTATTTCAGTAACATTCTTTCATTGATTAATGACCTGAATAAACTTTTTGCCAAATGTTTGTTTTATACAATGAGAGTCATTTGTATGAGTGGGTGAAATTCATATATTAACACTGAAAATTATGATTCAGCAGTGGAAGGGCACTGTTGAAGGACAGAGAATAGAGAGATGACTGCACAAGATCCTGGAAAACAAATTCAGTTAGAGACTGGTTTTGGATGAAGCATCTCCTCTTTAGGAAGAAGGGAAAAGACAAAGAATTTTCTTTTTCTTCTTTTTGTGTGTTTAAGAAGTATTTTATTTTTAATTAATTTTTTAATTTAAAAATGTACAATTTTTAAAGGTTACTTTCCATTTACAGTTATTACAAAATGTTGTTATATTCCCCATGTTGTATAATACATCTTTGAGTCTCTCTTACACCCAGTGGTTGGTACCTCCAGCTCCACCAGCACTGTACTCTCCCTTCTCCCTTCTCCCCACTGGTAACCATTAGTTTGTTCTCTATATCTGTGAGTCTGCTTATTTTTTGTTATATTCATGACTTTGTTTTATTTTTTTAGGTTCCACATATAAGTGTTATCACGCAGTGTTTGTCTTTCTCTGTCTGACATATCTTGATGGAAGTATATAAGTCAAAATCTTGATCACGCAGTGTCTAATTTACTCTCCACTGACTATGTAACAAAATGATGAGCTCACTTCATACTAGATCGCTTTCATTGTCCCCTCTTTTGTGAGGCCATGGTAAATGCAGTGCATTCAGTTGATATGAAGAGACACTAAGCCCCCCTCCTTTTTTTTTATGGTAGGTATCTGTACTGCCGCTTTCAAGAAAATAACAAAACACATTTTTCCGCAACTCCAGTATCTGTTACGTTCTCCTGATTTAAAGACATTACCTGAAATGTTTCTGCTTTCTGGGAACACTCAAACACGATGTTCTAGGAACACAGGGAACACTCAAAACATTGTTATCAAGTATAAGGTCAATTTGGCATTATCTATTAAGAGACTTCAAGATGTAAATTCTGATTTAGCAATTCCACTTCAAGGAGTGTATCCTAAATAAACAGTCAAAGGCTAATATTACATTTAAAAATGTTCATTGTCACAGTGTTTATTATGGAGAAAAAAATAATTACTGTTCTTCAGTAGGGAAATGGATCAAAAAATTTTAGTACAGTAGATTACCTTCCTATCAGGACATACAATCACATTTTTAAAGATTATATAATGACACAGGATAAATGTAAGCAAAAAAATGCTAAAGAAAAAAATTGAGACAATTAAATATGCATTTGAAGCCAATTTTGTGAAATGTACACATAAAAAGAGTGAAAAGAAATGCAAATATCAAATTTTATTTCCTGAAATTAGATAATAAGCTTTCAGACAGAAATATTTGTATGTTAAAGTAGTAACTACCTCTGAGTTGGAAATGACATTATTTTCTTCACCTACTTTTGCAGATTATGCACATTGGCTAAATTAAAATACTTCCTTCATAGTTAAAAAGTTATTAAGATACAAACATTTCTATTGTTACAGTAAGAGATTAAAAGCATTTTTCTTTTAACCTCAGCTTTTAGGGGGTCACTGCAACCCTGTGATTCTATATCATTTCACATTTAAGTTAAGGTACTTTTTTTTCTTTGCTGCCAAGTGGTTAAAACATATATAAACTGATATATTTTAAATAGATAACCAGCAAGAACCTACTGTATAGCACAGGTAACTCTGTCCAATATTCTAGAATAACCTAAACTGGAAAAAAAACTTGAAAAAGAAGGTACATGTATATGTATAACTGAATCATGTTGTTGCACACACACCTGAAACTATCACTATATTGTTAACTATACTTCAATACAAAATGAAAATTTAGAAAAATAATCAAAATCAGATGTAACTAAGTAAAGCAACCTATTAATGCCCCCAACTTGTGAATCACCTAGAGTTATCTCTCTTTCCAGTCTACACACATCATCTAGCCTTAAGAATGGTATATGTTTTCCCCTTAACAGTCTTCAAACAGTACTTCTTTCTATCACCACCACTGTGTTCAGTTCACCACCATCTTTTTCCTAGACTTTTTTCACAGCCTTTTAAACTGTCTGTGTACTTTCAGCCTTGCCCCCTCCCCTTCAGCCCAGCTAGTAAGCATAGTGAGTATCCTGAATTTCAAATCTGACAAAGTATCAATAAGATCCTTCAGAGGCTTCCCATACCGGGTGTTCAGGAACAAAGTCTCAACTCTTTAACACAGTTCATGATAGCCTCATCTTTTGGAGTCTACTTAATTCTCCAGCCTTACGTCTTCTAGCCTCTTTGTCACACTCTATGCCCCGGCACTTGCAAACGCTAGCACCAGAACCCTTAGAACATGCCATGTCCTTATTCATGTCCTCTTGATCTTTATACAGTCTGGTCTCTATGCCTTGAATATTTTCTTCTTTCTCCCCTTCTCATTGTGCCTAACAACAGCTGGTACCTGGTTATCCTCCAGGTCTTTGTTGAGATAGCTTTTTCTGCAGGAGGCTTTCCTTGACTTCTTTGTTTGTATGATATGCCTTTCCACTTGCATCCATGTCATCCTGTTATAAGCACTTCTGTGTATTATACTATCAGAAAGTATGCTACGATAAGATGTGGTATGGAATATAGTGTAACGTGTTTTATTGTAATTGTTTTTTCTTTGTATGTTTGTTTACTTGATTATATATGTTAGTTTGTTTGTTATTTGGAGGAGCCGTGCTCTATTTATTTACTTCTGTAGTCTCAAAGCCTAGCACAGTTCCTGATAGGAGCACTGATAGGAGTAGGAGCTCAGTTATATCATTCCATGATTAAATGGACAAATGAATGAGAGCATCTCAAAGCCAGATAAAAATGTCTCTTGGGCTACCACCAGATCCTGAATTAATATAGATGGAGAGCAACCACTATTCCACTATCAGCATGGACAGATATTTTTTTAATATAAGACATAGAAAAAATAACTGGAAAAAAAAAGACATAGAGAATAATATGGAAAGCAGAGGCTTGTTTAAGAAATGAAATAAATAAATGTTAAATGATCAAAAATGTCTAGCTATATTTAAATATATCACTCATTGTTTTTAATTAAACTGAATACCTTTATTTTATCTTTATCAGAACTTTGATGTCATTCATGATTTTTTCCCTTGTGATTTCTTTAAATTTGCTCAATGTCTTTTCACTCTAAAAAAGAAAAAAGGAGATATAATACTCCATTGCTGCAATTCTCAAAAGAACATTGTACACAAGTGACCTTTTGTATGTATTGTGGAAAATGGGAGTCTGGGCCAGGAAACTTTGGGAAACGCTGCTTGTTATTTCCTGCTCTTAGAAAGATACAGCACAGATGACATACTAAAGGCTGAGAAAAATTTGTTAGCTTCACTTTTTTAATGCTTGAATTATCAAACCTGTCTAAGTTTGTAGCCCAACTAAAACATTTTAAAAATTGGTGAAATGTGGATAGATGATCGGATTCAAGGTCAGGAGACCAGGCTTCGGTTCCACACCAGTTCCTACAACTCACTTCAGTTCCAACTCACTTCAATCACTAAGTTGCCTGATTTGTAAAATAAGGAAATTGGTCTAGATAGTAGCAAAGATCACTTTCAGATATAAAGTTCCATTTCAGTCATGCCAAATAATTTGTTGATCTACTTAGCATGGGAGATACTTAAGAAAAAAATATATGTCACAAATTATTTAATGTAATCATAGAGAATTGAATTTTACTACACTTATATTCTGCTTTCTAATTTTGCATCATCATCTAGACCTCTAGATGGACATTCACATAAGTGAAACCTATTTGATCCTCACTTGTGAAAATAAAAAATAGTTAATTTGGCCCTCTCAGCAATGGTCCTCTTAAATATATAGTACCATTTTCTTCTTTTCCCTCCTGATAAGTAACTGAAATAAAACTAATGGATATACAAGTACAAAGATATCATAAGGTTGGGACCTCAGAGTCTGACAAACAAAAAGCCGATTCCATGTCTGCCGCATGCTGTAGACACATCTGGCTTACTTTAGCTCACAATGGAGTAATATGAATTGTGCTAAAAACCACTATTTGTGCAAATGCAAATAATATTCCATCTGCTCAGGATTTTTTTTTTTTTCTTATATAGCTTTTGTTCCAGTGTGGTAAAAGGCTGTTTCTTTACCCTGAAGTGCTCCTGCTGATGAAGAGTGAAGTACATGACAATGAACGAAAATCCATTATCAAACAAATACAGTGAGCTTTTCAGCAAGTCATCACAGGAAATGTTGCCTTTTTCTCTGGCATTAAGTTGAAAGCGATTTGTGCTCATGCAAATAAGACAAAGTGGTGGGGTTTAAAATATATATATATATATATATATATTCCATACACTGTAGTTTGCTTTGTAACTCATCCATTTTTATATCTCTCTTGGTGGGGGAGGGCAGCAAAGAAGTGTTTTGGCAGCCTTCTTTAGATTTCCTTTTGGTTTGAGTAGTGATGAGTTCTCAACAGAAGAATTTGAGCTCTGCCTTATGCTGTCTTGAATAACTTACTTGGGAATTGGGAGAACTGCCGTCCCAGCTCCTGAGAAAACCTAGGGCAGATTGGAAGAAAATTTAACCCCTGTACTGCTGAAACCATAGTAAGTTTCAAGAGGATTTGCTAATGATGACTTCAGGATTTGCTGATGGTGACAGTCAAAGGTAACAGCTGAAGTTCAATCTTAAATATTTCTGACTGTTCAGACATTCTTTTCAATGCCCTGAGCCTTAATCTGAGGGCTTTGTGAAAGTTAGACTCTTCCTGAAATTAATAGACTATTTCTCTGTTTTCAGGAAGAGTATCTCTATGAGTGACAATTACACCACTTCTGCTATTATTACTGCTACTACACAAGAGTTGATAAGCCAACTCCGGAGAGCAGTCAGATTCTGGTAAATGTATGCAGCCTTCTTTTCAGTCCACTTCTTCCTTAGCTTTGCCCTTTGTTTCGCTTTCTTGTCCCCTTTTCCTAAGATCTGTGATTTCTATTTTGACAAAACAGAGAAAAAAGCAAAAGAACTTGATCCTTTCTTCCTGAGATCAGAGAAGTGGGGCAGAAGAAGATTATAAGCTTGTATAAGCATGAAAACACACTTTCATTTTTACACAAAAACTGAAGGCTTATTTTATAGCATTTCTGGCTGTTTTATTTATGCCTGATAATTTTATTCAATATTAGTTGGATTTTAAATAATCCAACTAATATTTTCATCTTTGTGAAATTTGAAGGATTTTTTTTAAACAGAGCATTTTTGGAGGTTTTTCCTCTTTTATAATTTTTAGCGTTTATAGATATCAGACTATGCATTTTTCTTTTAAGTTTAAATTTTATAATGCTATTTTCAATTAACATTGATTTGTGAGTTTGAAATATAATAAAACACATATAATGATGTTAATATACAATGAAATAATAAATGTAAAAACAGCTGAATTTTTAGAGAAAAGTTTGCTATGAACATCTAAGATGGTAATGCCATTAATGCACATAATTTATAATTCTGGGGGAAAATGATTGCCAAAAAAGAATAGTATTTCCTTTCTAGAGCACATTGTAAATATCAGATGATTATTTTCTTACAGCTTACTTTCTAGGACATGCATTGAACTACCTTTTACAGCCAAGTAAAAACTGACATTAAGCACTTTGAACACAGAATTATGTTATATCAACTATTTTGCAATAAGCTACCTGCAAATATTAACACTATTCCCCAAAGAGTTCAATTTCAGAGCTAAAAACATGATCTAAATGAATAAGCAATTTAGAATTCAAACCTACTATACCAAGCAGTTATGTTGGTATAGTGTCTGTGATTATATTTACAATTTTGTGGTGTGTTTAAGAGCTACTGAGAATTGTAAAGAGATAAAATAATATTAGCCCTATTAAGGCCACTTCTATCAAAGGTGATTTTCTTTTATGTTAAGGCTAGATAACTTTTCACTCTTCCTGACTTCAAAGGAAAACACATTATTCCAAATATGTTTTAAACTTTCAACATAAAATCCTTACACATTAAACCATTAATATACGGTTGGTCAGTAAAATGTCTCATTCCACTCACAATAATGTCTCAGTTTAATTAGACCCTGAAAAGTAATGGATTTAAATTCAAATCCCGGCCAACATTAATTATAGAATTCTTAATATTGTAGCATGCCCTTTACTAAGTTCCTAGGATATGTCCTGTGCTAAATAATAAAGGAAATGAGCTTCTGGGGACAAAGGACTGATTATTGTAAAATAATGTATGTATTGATATGTGGTACATCATTCTAAAGTCTTCTCTTAAGACTAAAAAAAACAAAAAAAAAACAAAAAAAACAGAACTTTGAAATCCTAGAACTTTGAATTTTGAAGTACTGGAACTTTATTCCAGTGATCTTTTTCTCTATGCATGGGAAACCAAAGACCAGCTGTTTCTAACAGCTGACTCTAAAACATTTTTTTAACCTATTTAATGGGGAGATCACTCTTCATGTATGTGTGTGCATGTTCAGTTAGTCATGTCCGACTCTTTGTGACCCCATGGGCTGTAATCCACCAGGCTCCTCTGTCCGTGGGATTTTTCCAGGCGATAATACTGGAATGGGTTTGCCGTTTCTTTATCTGTGGGATCTTTCTAATCCAGGGATCAAACCCTCGTCTCCTGCATCTCCTGCATTGGCAGGCAGATTATTTACCACTGAACCACCTGGAAAGCCAGAGTCAGACACAACTGAGTGACTGAAGCACACACACACCTGGGAAGCCATGGCCCTCTCTTAATCCTAGTTCTGTGGAGAGCTGGTCCACATGCAGCAGCTATGGACACTGCCAGGGAAGAAGTATTCCTGGGCCATTTCATAGAAATAGGACATAGCAATGGCCGAGTATAAAATGCACAGGCCCACCTCAGATTCTCTCCAGACTTATTCTGAGCTCCTTGCCAGCCTCCTCTCACTTCAATTAGACATGACTTGCTTCCATACCAATCAATCAACAGGTTTTTATTAAGCATTCGTTTTCATATCAGGACTTCTATGAACCACTCCTCAGGCAGCAACTGAAGGGGAAAAGAAGCACTGACTAGACTCACATTCACATCTAAATTCTATCAGTTACAAGCTGGGTATGTGACCTCCTTGGTCTGTCTGTCTGTCTGTCTGTCAATGTCAATGCAGTCTTAACGTGGCTCAGTTTTCTCATCTGTAAAATAGTGATAATACCTGCCCCGTTTACCTCTTGACATTGTTCTGAGATCTAAAAAATTACATATGGAGAGAATGCTTTGGAAGTTGTAAAATACAAAGCATACAGAAACTAATACCATTGGACTTCTTTCTTTTTTTTTTTTCAGTTCTTTTTTTTTCTTCCATTTATTTTTATTAGTTGGAGGCTAATTACTTTACATCATTACAGTAGTTTTTGTCATACATTGAAATGAATTAGCCATGGATTTACATGTATTCCCCATCCCGGTCCCCCCTCCCACCTCCCTCTCCACCCGATCCCTCTGGGTCTTCCCAGTGCACCAGGCCCGAGCACTTGTCTCATGCACCCAACCTGGGCTGGTGATCTGTTTCACGGAACCTTCTCCAGAATAGGTCACATCCTGGGCCATAAATCTAGTCTTGGTAAATTCAAAAAGATTGAAATCATTCCAGTCATCTTTTCTGACCACAGTGCAGTAAGATTAGATCTCAATTACAGGAAAAAAATTATTAAAAATTCAAACATATGGAGGCTAAACAACACGCTTCTGAATAACCAACAAATCATAGAAGAAATCAAAAAAGAAATCAAAATATGCATAGAAATGAATGAAAATGAAAACACAACAACCCAAAACCTATGGGACACTGTAAAAGCAGTGCTAAGGGGAAGATTCATAGCATTACAGGCCTACCTCAAGAAATAAGACAAAAGTCAAATAAATAACCTAACTCTACACCTAGAGCAACTAGAGGAGGAAGAAATGAAGAACCCCAGGGTTAGTAGAAGGAAAGAAATCTTAAAAATTAGGGCAGAAATAAATGCAAAAGAAACTAAAGAGATCATAGCAAAAATTAACAAAGCTAAAAGCTGGTTTTTTGAAAAAATAAACAAAATTGACAAACCATTAGCAAGACTCATTAAGAAACAAAGGGAGAAGAACCAAATTAACAAAATTAGAAACGAAAATGGAGAGATCACAACAGACAACACTGAAATACAAAGGATCATAAGAGACTACTACCAGCAGCTCTATGCCAATAAAATGGACAACTTGGAAGAAATGGACAAGTTCTTAGAGAAGTATAACTTTCCAAAACTGAACCAGGAAGAAATAGAAGATCTTAACAAAACGATCACAAGCAAGGAAATCGAAACTGTAATCAGAAATCTTCCAACAAACAAAAGCCCAGGACCAGATGGCTTCACAGCTGAATTCTACCAAAAATTTAGAGAAGAGCTAACACCTATCTTACTCAAACTCTTCCAGAAAATTGCAGAAGAAGGTAAACTTCCAAACTCATTCTATGAGGCCACCGTCACCCTAATTCCATTGGACTTCTTTCTATGATTTACAAATTTCTGTAACTTCTTGGGAAAATGGACCTTAAAAAATTTTTAAATTGCAAAAAAAAAAAAATCTCTATTATAAGAGGCACTTCAAATATCACTGTCAACTCTAATTTCAATAAATAGTCCAATAAATTAAAAGTTATTATAGGACAAATAATAAAAAAAATTAATTTTCCATTTATTTATTTCTTACTTTATTTCAGCCAAAAACTTAGACAATGACTCTGAGTTTCCGGAAGTCAAAAAGAAACAATCCCAAGTGTATTAATACATTGTAATTTGGTCTTAGATTAAAAGAATTTTTAAGAATTCAGTAGGGTGTCACTAGTGTTCAGTGCAGGATTCCTTTCTGGTGTTTCTTAGTATGTTTATATGTTTTGTCATAGCCTATATTCAGAGAAAAGCTGATTTGAGAAGTTGGTATAAGAGGAAATGCATTGTAATCATCCTTTGTGAGTGAAGGCTTAACAATCAACACAGAGACACAACTGGTTTCAAGGAATCCACTGCCATCAAGTCAAAAGCAGAAAACACCAAGTATCAGAGTAACCATTTACCCATCCTGAAGCATGGGTCTGTGGCCTCCTCACCTATCTTGAAGCCAAAAAGGAATATTAAGTTATTAAATGATTTATTACAACACACAGGCAGTAAAATTGACACACACTGCTCAGAGGAGAGACCTCATGTCAATAATCCAAACCAATCTCATTGTTTACGAACATTTATAACCTGTTTCTAGATAAAAACTGATCTGAAGCAGCAAATTAGGAAGGGAGAGAAAGACTGTAGAAGGGTATTTCATACAAGCAGAGCTTAGTATATTAACAAGACGTGACAATAAAGAAAAAAAAGAAAAGGTAGAAACACCATAAAATGCAAAGCAAGGATTCAAAAAGGGAAACTGTACAGAGTTCTTTACGGATGGAGCAGTCTCACACACAACACAGGAGCAGTCTATAGGAGTCTACCAAAGCCTCTTGGAAGTGTTTCCTTGGTACATAAATGATTGAAATTCATACTGGAAAAAGTAAAATATAATAAAAAGGTTGATTATTGAGGGTTTAATCCTCAAGAGGATGAGATGGTTAGACAGCATCACCAACTCAATGGACATGACTTTGAGCAAACTCCAGGAGAAGTGAAGGGCAGGAAGCCTGGTGTGCTGCAGTCCATGGGGTCGTAAAGAATCAGACATGACTGAGCAACTGAACAACAGAACAAATCATTAAGAAGAGTACAAAAAAAAAAAAAGAAGAGTACAGTCTGGCTATAGAGTGCAATTCACTTTCCAAGAGTTCAGAATACACAGATATAACTACATTTAACTTTTTAAAAATCATCTGAATTTTTCTACAAATATATATTACTTGATTTTCTATTATAGTATTATATATTATACATATGATAAGTAATATATTAAAATATTAGTGGCTTTTTATTGATGTGGAAAGCATTTAAGAAAATACTTCATATGGTTTTGTTACACTATGATAAATTCCTAGTTCTACCCACCTTATCTGGCAGAAGTAATCTCATCAATTTAACATGGCTATTTCTTAATTTCTACATTAGCACCAACTACTCTAGTTTTGTGCTTCTGATTGTGATTATAATATTGTGGCCAGAATAAAAACAAAAGACCCTACATTCATAGTAGTTTATTAACTAGAATAGTCTATTGCCTAGGACTGACTTTCAATTGTTTTGCTCATGATGGTTCTTTCTGGAAAAAAAAGTTAGATTTTTTAATCAGTTCACAATTGATATCTAACCAGTGGATTCCTTTGCAGGGAACTGATATGCCAGGAGGACATAGAAAATCTATTGACATATGGGAGAAATAATGAGTTTATCTTTATCTTTAAAAAGGAATAAAAGAAACCCTACAGTGTTTAATATACAGTTGACACTGATACTCTAAATTGGTCACCCTATCATAAAAGGTTTGTCAGTCTGGCTAAGGGAAGTATGTGGTTTTAGCAATTCCAAGGATAAACAGGAAAGCCTTAATTCATTTACAAATTTATTATGGCCTATTGAAATTTATGCATGAGGTCAAATATCCATACAGATATTGCTTTAAAGAATGAAGTCTTTACAATATACCTGAATTTAGATTGGGAGGGAAGCCTAGTATATTACAGATTTTGTTGGTAACTTCTTCAAAAAGTACTTAAAAGTACTTGAAGTACTTAAAAGAATTTGGAGTTGTGACTTTTTTTTAAAGACAACTGTTCATGATTGATTGACCCTTCCTGAGACAAAAGGATTAGGTAATGGTGTGTGATCCAGTAGATAATTTTATAAAATAAATAAACAAATTTAATAATGATGCTATTAGTGGGGAAGAGTTTTCTGTAACATTATTAAGTGAATAAAATAAAATTATTTTTAAATTAGTCATTTCATCTTTATCTCTTCCTAGTTCCTTCCTATTTTGTGCATTTTTATAATGAATATAATATGCAATGTTAATTTATTATAAATGTATATTTTTATATATCACATAGATATTTACAATAATGACAGTAATGCATCTACTAAGTAAATATATTGAAGCTGCATTCTCAAAACATTTTGTTAAAAGAGATGTGTGATCAACTAACTCATGCATAATGAGAGCAATATTTCATATCTAATGACATCTTAATGATGACAACCACATTTTGGCACATCCTGGTGATATTCTAAAGCACTATGGAATCATGCTTTTATTTGCTTATCATGCTGAATGGGGAAGAGACAATATGTATCAGTCAGGATGGTTTCAGTTGCAAGTAACAGTAACCTGCCAGAAGCAGTGTGGGCTTCAAAGACAGATAAGGGCTCCAGGCTCCATCTTCTGTTATTTTCCTAGCTGTTCCCTCTCTTTCAGTAGGTTATGGTGTCCTCAGGCTGGTTTGTCTCATAATCTCAAGATGACTGCCAGTAGAATACAGGGGAATGGAATTCCTCATCCATGTGAAAGGGAAACGCGTGTGTGTCAGAGAGACAGACAGACAAGCAGACAGACAAGCAGACAGACAGACTGAAACCACTTCTACCCATCTGTTAAAGCACAGGAAGCTTCTTGTCCAGAAGACTGAGTAAGACTTTTCTCAAGTTTTATTGGCCCAACTGGTTCAGAACCTTATCTAAACTAATCACTGTTAAGCATGAAAAGGCTATCATAATTGGCTGCTAAAGAGTTTGAGTGAAATGCTTACTGAAGAGTCAATCATCACATTCACATACTGTTCTCATTTTACAGATCCTTCCCACTTTACTTACCCCAAGAGGTAAGTAGCTTACCCAAGGACACAAATGAGTCATTGACTTGGTGATCATTCTTATCCTAATCATAATTATCATTTATTGTAATTATTACTTTATTATTGCCAAAACAGTGATAAAAGGACAAAAATTTCTATTGCACAAAAGTGCACAATATTAGGGGAAAACTACCAAAAGATAAATAGGTAGTCTAATTGATAACTGAGAAGTAAGTCAAAAAGTGCCAAAAATCCACGAGAAATCCCATACAAGAGGTAGGGAAAATGTGGCCTACTGTATGAAAAAAAAAACCATCTAACACCCTACCTCTTCATAAATACAAAAATAAATTTCAGATAGTTTGTATAAAGTGTGAAAAATAAAACTATAAAAGGAGAATTAATTTTAAGCAATAATTTTTCTACTCCGAGTAATGTTTTGGAAATAATATTTATTAAAGCATGGAAATTTCATTGTTATTAATAAAGAAAAGGATCTATTTTTTAACTATAAAAATATAAATCTATATTAATTTAAAAACATCTAATATTAAAATGCCAAAAATCAATGCAAAATATCAAATGATTTATATTTTATTATATAAGTAGTTCTTATAAGTCAAGAAGTAAAAAATAAACACACCAATAGTTAAAAGGATGACAGGAGATGATTCACCAAAGAAGACAATTCAAATTCCAATAAACATAGAAAAAAATTATTCAAGCCCACTAACAGTTTTTAAAAGTTCTAGTAAAAACAAATATACATTTCATTCAAAAAATAAATTTCACCAAAACCTTTGATAAAAAATGACCTTGTTCTGTTGATAATGTCCAGTGCTGATTTGGTTTACTAATACACCTTTGATAGAAATAGAATTTTTCATTTATTAAATCCACAAAAGTTTCAAAAAATAACATGCTCAATTTATGCAATGGGCATTTGAGAAGGATTTTCTTGCATTTTACTTGTGGGAATATAAGGTATTATAACTCTTGTGGAGTCTGGCATTATATTCCAAATACCTCAAAAATGTCTATATTAATTGACAACTATGTTACCAACGAAGGAGACAAAAAAAATGCAGATAAAAATTTGTTAGTTAAATAAATTTATGTAATAACCTTAAGTTAGAAACAATCTAAGCATCCAAAAATAGTAAATGGTTTGGTTAATTATAAGATTATTCAATCGACTATTTTGCAGTCTTTCCAGGTGGCTAAGATGGTAAAGAATCCGCCTACAATGCAGGAGACCCAGGTTCAATCCCTGGGTCAGGAAGATCCCCTGGAGACGGGCATAGCATCCCTCTCTAGTATTCTTGCCTGGAGAATCCCATAGACAGAGGAGGCTGGTGGGCTACAGTCCAGAGGGTCGTCAAGAGTCAGACATGTCTGAGCGACTATCACATTTTTCAGTCACTAAAAATTATGCTTATAAAAATATTTATCATGAGAAAGGACTAATATGTTATTAAATGAAATGTTTATCAAATCTTAGTAAATGTAACATGATCTCAGTTTTATTAAAAAATATGGATATGCATAGAAATAAACTGACAACATCTTCAAATGTCTTTAGAATATGGAAAGAAAGAATATTTTCATTTTTCAATTTATATCATTGTATAATTCTTAAATATTCTACAAGGAGCTCAAGTATTTTCTTATTTAAGAATGTATTGAAATCCTTTGTATTTTCAAAATCCTTGTCCTTTCTAAAGAAAAAAACTCTTCTCCATCTCAGATGTATGTACTGAGGAATTTTAAGGAAATCATAAAAATACACTATAAAAATACATATTACATTTAAGTACAACAGCAAAAAAATTTTCACATACTTACAATTGACTAAAGAGAAGTTATGTGTGGAAATCACGTCTATAATTAACTACTAAAATATATATAAAATCTTAAGCCCATTTTAAAGTCTTACATACCTGAAGTTGATTAAATGCACTAAAGAAAGTCTAATTTTTATTGAGCACCTACATACCCATTAGTCAATCATTTTCATACATGACCTATTCAATCCTCCCTAAAAACGTAAAGTATTATCCCACTTTTACAAAAGAAGAATTGATGCTTTTGAACTGTGGTGTTGGGAAAGACTCATGAGAGTCCCTTGGACTGCAAGGAGGAAATCAGTCCTGAATATTCATTGGAAGGACTGATGTTGAAGCTGAAACTCCAATATTTTGGCCAACTGACGTGAAGAACTGACTCATTGGAAAAGACCTTGATGCTGGGAAGGATTGAAGGCAGAAGGAGAAGGGGACGACAGAGGATAAGATGGTTGGATGGCATCACTGACTCAATGGACATGAGTTTGAGCAAGCTCCGTGAGTTGGTGATGAACAGGGAAGCCTTGCGTGCTGCAGTCCATAGGGTTGCAAAGAGTCGGACATGACTAAGTGACTGAACTGAACTGAACTGAATTATCCCACTTTTACAAAAGAAGAAACTGACACTTAAATGAGGTTATGGACCTACCCAGCTATAACGCTGCAGCCAAGTTTCAAATAAAGTCTGTTAGATACAAAAGTTCCTAGCTTTTCACAACTTTGTTATGCCGCCTTTCAAGTCATTTACAGTGAAAAAAACTGAACAATTAAATGATGAATTAATTCAAAGCAAAAGTTTATAGGAAAAGCAGTCTTTAGTTTTTAAGGAATAGCATGTGATCGATTTACTTGCAAAAGTTTATTTTAGCTTTTTTGCCTGAATTATCCTAATAGATTAATTCATCTCCTATTTTCAATTTAGATTTAAGTTTCTTCCCAGCCCACAACCCTTACAACTGACAGGAAGCTGTGTCTACAAAGCGCCAACCATTCTGTTACCTTAAACTATTTAAAAGAATAGATGCTTCTCTTTTCATGCAGGTGTTAGGTTCTATGCAGTTGCCTGGGGAGTAATCACACACTAATTATTTGTCTTCCAGGGGATTTTTTGGCTCAAACCACCACTGCCAAGGTAAAACACAAGTCATCTAAGAAAATTCAACTAGTTAAATATTTTATAAACAGAGGATTAACATGTCATGATTCAAGTAGCTCACTGATCTCAAACTCTGTATTCTTCTTGATACATTTGACAAATTCCACGTCTCAAATTTAAGAATAAATGTATTCCAAAGGCAACATAATACCATATAACTACACACTGGATTTTAGAATTAATAATGTTGAATACACAGATAGTATTTTTTCATCCACTTTTCTCAAGGAGCAAGTATTCTGTCAGTAGACTTTGACAGGAGAGATGACCCCATTTGAAAAACTCTGTGGACGGACCTGAAAATGATATTTGCCTCTAGTGTCTTACCAGCAGATTTCCAAAATCATTTGTATTCTTTTTAGTTGTATTGCTAGGTTTTATTTGCTTGGTAGTCCTTTTCAGCATCCATTTTGGATATCAGCGTAAGTACGTTTGTTACCTTTGTGTGAAGTATTTCTCCCAATGAGAAAGAAAATGGCTAGTTTGGATTCAGAGCAAGGATGAGGAAAAAGAGAGGTGTGTGTCTCCTTTCCCCATTCCACCATTCTTTCCTGAGACTGTTCTACTTTCACCCCAGGCATACACCACAAATACTCATTTGAATTTTATTTGCATTAATAACTTATACTGTCAAGACACTATTTTAAAAACTCCATTTGGTTATATGCAAAATTTGTATCAAAATACTATGAAGATCTTAACAACAGAAACTAATGAGCATGTTTAATTTTTCAGAATTAGATTAAATGGCATTTGAATATGGTAACCATCCTCCCCAACACAGAATGCAATTCTGTTTTTTAAAAATCAGACATTTATATTGACATTTCATGAAACAGCTTGGGAATGTTCTTTATTTCATCTTTTATAATATGATCTGGAGTTGAAGTTGCTTTTCAAAATAGTGCTTTGATAACTTTTTAACACCATGGTGTTGCAAGGCTAGAGCTTCATCAATACTTATTCAGGCTTCAAAGACATGGTCACCAATATTCTAAGAAATTTGTGATCTTAATTGAGCAAAGTAATATTGACAGAAATTAGACTCACATTATTAAGAACTTTGGGCTTCAAAACCCTCTGAAAATAAAAACTTTTCACCTATCCTTAAAACCAAGAGGTCAAGTATTCATTGACCAATAAAGAAGACCTCCTCCCATCAGCTAGACAGCACTCTTTGAAATCCAATTAACTCTTTCACACAGACAACCTTCATTTTCTATTTTATCAGAAAGTTAAATTTGCCATTCTATACTCCAATAAAAGTTGTTTTGATCTGATAATTGTAAGATGTACTGTATGTATCTTAATTTGTAAGTTTTTAATGCTAAAGCTCAAAGCTTTTCAGATATAACAGGAGTGCTGGAAATGAGGTACAAAATGCTGGAATTCAAATTAACCAATAAATATATTTTAATATATATCAGCAGGACTCTAGAGGATTCCATTAATGTTGAAAAATAGAAAGGATTTAGGTTAATTTGGTAAGAAGGCAGGTCAGAACGTTTACAACAGTGGTATAGAATTGTATAGAGATGCAAAATTTTTCAAGAGAGCAGAATTTTTTCAAAAACGCTGACTCTAGCTGTCACAGCCCTGCCTTGGCTAAATCCAGTGGAGAGATAGGAGGACTTTCTAATTTGCTTTCCCTCTATTTTAATAATAGCTGTGCATAAGTAATTTATGAAAGGCCAACCAGGCAGTGGGCAACAGAAAATTAAACTCATTTTATCTGAAAGCAGGTGGATTTCTATATATCATTAGCATGCATAGAATTCTCACAATGTTATTTCTCATACTGATGGAATGTAACCAAATAATATATGAGTTTTTTGCTTATGCACGAGTGAAATTTTTAGATAAAAGTGCCAGCCCCAATGGCAATTTTCTGCAAAACGAAAACTAATTCTGCGAAGCTTCTTATTACTGGAAAGACTCATTTGGCTTGCATTAGAGACTGACATAAGTGACTTTAGGATTTTACTAACAGATTAGATGAGATGTGCCACATACTGTAATATCAT
Organism: Odocoileus virginianus; assembly: GCF_023699985.2. Lineage (NCBI taxonomy): Eukaryota > Metazoa > Chordata > Mammalia > Artiodactyla > Cervidae > Odocoileus > Odocoileus virginianus. Next base: position 28,093,966 of record NC_069677.1, on the reverse strand, counting down.
TAGAGAATGTAACAGCCCTGGAACGCTTTGGGGCACTTATTAAGGGTACTGGCACACGTAAATTGTTTTCCTTTATGACACAAGCTTTTGAATTTTTTCTCTGATTAGAATGCTTTATTTTTATGGATTTTTTTTCTGACATTTAAAACAACTTTTATTTTACACTCCCCAAAATTGCACACAAATTATGTTTTGCACAATTCAGCTCAGTGTTACTAAATGCATTATCTATGCCTTATTTCATGACTATCACCTAGGCAGAGGGTAGATATGTATTAAGAAAACAGCTTACACAATACTAAAATCAGAACTCCTCTAACAGAATTTTATCCTAACTTACAGCAAAGACTAATCTTCATGGCTTGGAGGAATTTTTGCTAATAGTATCTTTCACTAACTCAATGTTTGTGTGGGTTCTATTCTCAGCCTCTAACAAGATCTTAAAATGGGATAATCAAAAATGGTTATTATAATGTGAATACTCTTATTGTTCTATTTAACTTCCATCCTAAAATTCATTTAAGTATTTGACATATTATAGCATTTTTGTTTGGATGCATCTTCCCTTATTAAAAATTATGTATCAAGCAAAATACTTCTTGCTAAAGTAGGCAAAAATGTAGGGTGAAGATGGAATTGCTTGTCATTTTATAAAAGAAGCTTTGGGAAAAGCTTGGAATATCGGGGGAATTATTTTATGCTCAACATTTTTTCCTTTATGAATTATCTTTTCCTGATATAAGTTTTTACCTCTTCCTGGGTATGGAGAGGGGTATTTTCCCTCTTCTTTCTAAAAGTCTTTCATCATCAGAGAAGGAAATTAATGAGAAAGATGTACTAGACACCAAGTTAAGAGAAGAGCAACCATAAAAATGAGTCTGGGAATGTGCATGTAGTGTCCCAGTCTATAGACTGGTGAAGTTAAGTGTTGTGGAGTCACACAGATGGTAGGCTGATTTCCAGCTCTGCCATTTTACTACCAGTCTGACTTTAAGTAAATGACTTCCCTTCCTGAATTTTTATTTCCTCACCTATTTGATGGGATCATGATAGACTGACCTCGAAGTTTCTCTCTGAGGATCACATGCAACTGAATCATCTTGCTGTTTATATTCTATTTCTACAGTGGAAAGGATGTTGTTGTTACTGTTATTTAGCTGCAAAATTGTGTCTGACTCTTTCTGACACCATGGACTGTGGCCTGCCAGGCTCCTCTGTCTATGGGATTTCCCAGGCAAGAATACTGGAGTGGGTGGCCATTTCCTCCCCCGGGCATCTTCCTGACCTGGGATCAAACCAGAGTCTTCGGCGTTGGCAGGCAAATTCTTTACCACTGAGCCACCTGGGAAGCCCACACGGTGGAAAGGAAGCTCTGGAAAGAAGGTGGCCCAACAGGTTAAAAATTGTATCAGACCAATTGTGGATAATGTTCCAGATTTCTACAAGAACTCAAGACTGTATTAGTTAAAAAATAGAATGTGAAAATAATCAATGAGACATCTTTCACAAATGATCCTAAGCCACAGACTCTTCAATCTAGGAATGTCTGAAGTCAGTCACCATTATGCTCAAAAGTCACCTCTTCTGAGAAGTGGGCTGGGCCCAGTTAGTCACAGCCGTCTGTATGTCCCTAATGCTGTTGTTAGTGCACCGTTCACCCTGCATGAGTATTATTTCCTTAAGCACCTTGCTCACATCTTCAACTCTTTCAGAACAGATACTTAGTCTTTTCAACTTTTTTTTTTATAGTCCAGTTGTTTTTATTTTTTATTTTTTTTCATTTATTTTTATTAGTTGGAGGCTAATTACTTTACAATATTGTAGTGGGTTTTGTCATATATTGACATGAATCAGCCATGGATTTACATGTATTCCCCATCCCGATCCCCCCTCCCACCTCCCTCTCTACTTCATCTGCCAGCACATTGCTTGATATATAGACATCATTAAAAGGAGTATCTCTGAAGAAACAGACTCACAGACATAGAGAACAGACTTGCAATTGCCAAGGGTGAGGGGCTGGGGGAGGAAAGGATTGGGAGTTTGGGATTGGCAGACTCAAACTATTATATACAGGATGGATAAACAAGGTCTTGATGTATATAGCAAAGGGAACTATATTCAATAACGTGTCATAAAACATAATGGAAAAGAATATATGCATGTATAACTGAATCACTTTGTGGTATAACAGAAATTAACACATTTTAACTCAACTATATACTTCAATAGAATAATTTTTTAACAATGAGTGCATTTGTAAAAATGTTTAAAAAACATTTGTAAAAAAACATGTCGTAAAAAATTTTCAATACAGAAACTTTAAAAGTAAATTAATAAGTGCTTAATTGAAATTTCCAGAAACTGTCACCCTTAATGTCTTCTTTATTTCCTGTGAAATTTCATATTCATGAAATTTCATTACATTAAAAGAAGAGCAAGATATATTTTTTCATCACCAAAATTTCTGAGAATGTACGATGATTATCAAAAAAGTTAGAGTCAATCTTAAACAAGTTATACAAGGCTAAGAAGTTTGGACATAGAGGTATTATAATCCTTTTAAATTATTTTTACAGATAAAAAATATAGTTGAAGTGGGATGTCAGTGCATTTCGATGTGATATGATGTGGGGTAGGTCTATAAAAGTGTGAGGCCCAGGACCTTGGAGGTCTTTAACAGCCTGATAACAGTGGAAGAGTAGGCCAGAATTTAAACAGGCTGGCTGAAGCATGGTGAGACTAATCAAGAAAAGCTTCTTAGCGGAGGTTTCCCTGATATCCAGCATAAAGATGGGGGGAGAGAGATGGTTTGGAGAAGGGACGTTATGCCTCACCAGAACTAATCTCATAAGTAAGCAAAGTAAGAGACTGGGAGTGTTTTCTGCGGTGCTGGACAAGACTCTTTGACTCATCTGAACCACCCCCTGAATCTTTTCGAATGTGTCGTTAGAGGTCTGAAATTCTACCAATAGAGAATACTTTTATTATCTAAAACTCATGTCAGCTAGTAAGTGTGGATGTGCCTGAGAGATCTAACCCTCTAAGCAATATCATTGATCTAGACTGTATTGTGGTCTTTAAGTCTTTGTTGGGGTTGAATTTGTTAGGAAAGAAAAAGGCATGGGGATACTAAGTGACCAAGAAAGGCTATGACGGGAAAGGGGTTGTAACCAGCTACCAGGGTTCTACTCTGGGCTGCATTCGAGACAGCTTGCATTCCGAGACAGAGCCTGTGTGCCGTCCCTGCCCAGTCGCTCAGTTGTGACAGACTTTTTGAGAATCCCATGGACTGTAGTCTGCCAGTCTCCTCTGCCCATGAAATTTTCCAGGCAAGAATACTGGAGTGAGTTGCCATTTCCTCCTTGAGGAACTTTTCTTGACCCAAAGATGGAACCCAAGTCTCCTGCACTGGCAGGCAGATTCTTTTCTGCTGAGTCATCTGGGAAACGGACAGGACCTGAGACAAACACAAATTGTCCTGAACCATCTGTTGGTGAAGCGTGAGCTGTATTTAATGCAAGAACAGCTGAGGGCTCTTGAATTGTGACTGGATTGGAGAATTACCTGAGCCAAAGAAGAAGCAGGGAATGAAAATAGCAAACAGCAGCAAGCCACATTTTTATTGAGCCAGTGCAAAAGACACACATTAATCCTATAAAAATGCTGAAGACAGGACAGTCAATCTTAACATAGCTATAGCTATTTGTTTTGCATATTTATTTCTCAGAGTTTATTTATCCATTTGTTGTTGTTGTTTAGTCACTAAGTCATGTACAACTTCTTTGCAACCCCATGGACTGTAGCCTGCCAGGCTCCTCTGTCCATGGGTTTTCCCAGGCAAGAACACTGGAGCAGGTTGCCATTTCCTCCTTCATGGAATCTTCCGGATCCATGGATCAAATCCACATCTGTGTTGCACGTGGATTCATTACCATCTGAGCCAACTGGGAAGGCTTATTTGCTCATATGTCCCAACTAATAGTGGTCTCCAGGAGAAACTTATCAATATTTATGTCTACTCCAAAGTTGAATGCGTGTGTAGTTTTTAAGGTTAGTGACATCTAGGAAAACACCTACCAAGGCACCAGATATTTTTGAAAAATTTAATTCAAGTTAACAAATGGATCATACAGTATAATGCCAAAAGATTGGCAAACAAAAAGTAATAATAAGAGTATTTGCTATCATAACTGTAAATGGAGTGTAACCCTTAAAAATTGTGAATTATTATATTGTACAGTGGTATCATATTGTACAGAAACTATACTTTCATTAAAAATTGGTTTTTAAAAAGATATTTGTGACATGTATCTCAGAAGCTTCAACGAGGCATGGAAATATGCAAACCTCACTTTTGGGATTTAGTAAGCCAGGAATTCATAACAAATCTTTGAGGTCAAACTCATATTTCTTATTAATACATAAATTTATTTTATTTTTAATATTAATATGAATATCCATGCAGTAGTTGAGAGAAGAATAGTTCTTTTTCTTTGTTGTTTTATATCATTATTTATCCTGTGTCTTCCATGGGTAAAATGATTGGTACCCAAGGTGGTATCAATGAGTTCCCCATTCCTCTCACAGCATTCTATTTCCTAATCTCTTTTGTCTGTCCTCACCATAAAATGCTAAATCTCATACCTTATAATATACAATTTCAGCTCAATCAAACTGAGAGAAACATAGAATTATTCTGCTACACTTGTCTCTAAACTACCTTCTAATTTGAGGAGGAGTCTAATTATTGATCTTCACAGGACCTTCAGAAATGTTATGAAAATGAATTAATATTTATTTAAGGAGGATTCATCAAGGGTCTTATTTAAAACAAACAATTTCATCCTTTCAAAATCAGGGTAAGGAGAAAAAAGGATATTTTTCTCAAAGTATGAATGCCACAAGCGTTTCTCACATTGATTCATTGCTTATAGATAAAAACAGCTTAAGCTGATTTTTGTTGTTTATAGAGTAAGTGTAAAATGTTCCACCAAAATAGGTAATGACATTTTTGTGTCCATAAATGTGCATATAAGTCCAATTATGTATTTGTTGTCATTTAAACATCACCACCATTATTGAAACAGAAGTGCCAGTACTAATTTTTGCTGTCACATTTTCCAAAAATGAAAATAAGGCTTTTAAGTAAAATGCTAAGGTTTTCAATCTGAATTATTCATTTTTTGCATGGCCTTAGCAGAACACCCTCAGCAAAATAGCTAAACAAAAGCCTACCAGGGTTCTGGTTTCTAATCTAGTTAAGAAATACATTATAGGATTTTTTTTTTTAACTTCACAGTTAATGGAAAAGTTTTCCTTTCCTGAAACTCAGCAAAGAGTTCAAGAAAGCTTCTCTAACTGCCACAGCCTCCATCTAATTGAAGTGCCATGAGGAGACCTTGAAAACAGTGGCATTAGTCACACAGCTAAACAAACTACCTTTGATGGTTCCAGCTGACCAATCAGAACCATTCCCCAGATGATCTTTGTGGGAATAGCAATCCATTAATAATAACTGAAGCAATGATCTTTCATGCCACCTTTCTTTCATGCAAGACCACTCCACTGGTAATCTCTTAGGGGAACTATTAGCTACTTCAATGTCCTTCATAGAGGACACTCTGCCTGTTCCAACATTTATTTCACTGTAGCATTTTTTTTTTCCTCTCTCCCACAGAAGTGCCTTTTAGAAATTAAAATAATTTTCACTGTCGCTCTAGCAGGGACATAGGAAGTGAAGAAAAGAAGAAATGGGTGTGAGAATAAATGAGTTAAGAAGAAAAACACCATTTCTCCTACACCTAGCTCTGAATTTCAAGATTATGAAAGAAGAGTAATGCACTAAATAATAATATCCAGTGGCTGCCCATCTTAGTTACTCTTTGTCATTAGGGGAATAAATATATGTGTTCCTAAATGTTTCAAGCTAATTATAAATAATGTTTTGCAGAATTTTCTAAATTCTGATCTTAATTTTAATAAAAATAAAATTGGGAGAGTGAGAGGATGAGAGGGTTATCAGAAGTAGTCCAGACTGTACCCCTAGTTATCTACCATACCATGACTGCCATGTCTGAGTCTGTGTATTTTCTTCTCCTGTCCAGTTCTTTGCATAGTGAAGGTGCTCAATAAATGTTTTAGGGATAAATTCTCTATGATAGGGGACAAACCAGGGATTAAATCAGCCATTATATTGTTAAATATTCTATAGCCTGCACAGTAGCTGCCTTGTCTTTTTTTACATTGATATGAACATTACCACTACTTTAATACTATGTTTTACATGTACTGACTTCTGTCTCTTATAGGAGCTTATTACATTTTCAAGAGTGTGGTTAGATCAACTTACACAAACTCTCAGCAACAGAGGCCATAAATTGGAAATTTTTTTCCATTAGATGAACTGTGCCCAATAACTATATGATGTAATTTCTACCCTACACCTGTCCCCAAACCTGCTGCCTTAATTGGTTGACTAAAAATTATCCTCAAGCCTACAAAGTATTTTCACATCTCCAAGCTTTCTGCATTGCTTTGCATATCTAACGTGGTGAATATATAACCAATGGATACTAGGGAAATATCAAAATTTCACAATTTTAATCATTAAATAAACATATCCAAAGTCTGAACCGACTTACTAGTTTGTGTAATAGGATGAAACTTTGTTATATTAACAGGATTTCCCCTTTCCAAGAATATTATGTCACTCTGTTCAGTTCAGTTCATCGCTCAGTCATGTCTGACTATTTGCAACCCCATGGACTGCAGCACACCAGGCTTCCCTGTCCATCACCAACTCCCAGAGCTTGCTCAAACTCATGTCCACTGAGTTGGGGATGCCATCCAATTATCTCATCCTCTGTCGTCCCCTTCTCCTCCCTCCTTCAATCATTCCCAGCATCAGGGTCTTTTCCAAGGAGTCAGTTCTTTGCATCAGGGGGCCAAAGTATTGGAGTTTCAGCTTCAGCATCAGTCCTTCCAATGAATATTCAGGACTGATTTCCTTTAGCATGGACTGGTTGGATCTCCTTGCTGTCCAAGGGACTCTCAAGAGTCTTCTCCAACACCACAGTTCAAAAGCATCGATTCTCTGTCGCTCAGCTTTCTTTATAGTCCAAATCTCACATCCATACATGACAACTGGAAAAACCATAGCCTTGACTAGACAGACCTTAGTTGGCAAAGTAATGTCTCTGATTTTTAATATCCTGTCTAGATTGGTCATAACTTTTCTTTCAAGGAGCAAGCATCTTTTAGTTTCATGGCTGCAGTCACCATCTGTAGTGATTTTGGAGCCCCCCAAAACCAAAGTCTCTCACTGTTTCCATAATTTCCCCATCTATTTGCCATGAAGTGATGGGACCAGATGCCATGATCTTAGTTTTCTGAATATTGAGATTTAAGCCAACTTTTTCACTCTCCTCTCTCATTTTCATCAAGAGGCTCTTTAGTTCTTCTTCACTGTCTGCCATAAGGGTAGTGTCATCTGCATATCTGAGGTTATTCATATTTCTCCCTGCAATCTTGATTCCAGCTTGTGTTTCATCTATCCTGGCATTTCACATGATGTACTCTGCATATAAGTTAAATAAGCAGGGTGACAATATACAGCCTTGAAGTACTCCTTTCCCAGTTTGGAACCAGCCTGTTGTTCCATGTCTGATTCTAACTGTTGCTTCTTGACCTGCATACACATTTCTCAGGATGCAGGTCAGGTGGTCTGCTATTCCCATCTCTTTCAGAATTTTCCACAGTTTATTGTGATCCACACAGTCAAAGGCTATACTGTAGTCCATAAAACAGAAATAGATGTTTTCCTGAAATTCACTTGCTTTTTTTATGGTCCAACGATGCTGGCAATTTGATCTCTGTTTCCTCTGCATTTTCTAAAACCAGCTTGAACATCTGGAAGTTCACAGTTAACCTACTGTTGAAGCCTGGCTTGGAGAATTTTGAGCATTACTTTACTAGCATGTGAGATGAGTGCAATTGTGCAGTAGTTTGAGCATTCTTTGGCATTGCCCTTTTTTGGAGTTGGAATGAAAACTGACCTTTTTCAGTCCTATGGCCACTGCTAAGTTTTCCAAATTTGCTGGCATATTGAGTGCAGCACTTTCACAGCATCACCTTTTAGGATTTGAAATAGCTCAACTGGAATTCCATCACCTCCACTAGCTTTGTTCGTAGTGATGCTTCCTAAGGCCCACTTGACTTTGCATTCCAGGATGTCTGGCTCTAGGTGAGTGATCACACCATCATGGTTATCTGGGTCATGAAGATTTTTTTGGATAGTTCTTCTGTGTATTCTTGCCACCTCTTCTTAATATCTTCTGCTTCTGTTAGGTCCATACCATTTCTGTCCTTTATTGTGCCCATCTTTGCATGAAATATTCCCTTGGTATCTCTAATTTTCTTGAAGAGATCTCTAGTTTTCCCATTCTATTGTTTTCCTCTATTTCTTTGCACTGATCACTGAGGAAGGCTTTCTTATCTTTCCTTGCTATTCTTTGGAACTCTGCATTCAAACAGGTATATCTTTTCTTTTATCCTTCGCCTTCAGCTTTTCTTCTTTTCTCAGCTATTTGTAAGGCCTCCTCAGACAACCATTTTGCCTTTCTGCATTTCTTTTTCTTGGGGATGGTCTTGATCACTGCCTCCTGTACAAGATCACAAACCTCCGTCCATAGTTCTTCAGGCACTCTTGTCTATAAGATCTAATCCCTTGAATCTATTTATTGCTTCCACTGTATAATTGTAAGGGATTTGATTTAGGTCATACCTGAATGGTCTAGTGGTTTTCCCTACTTTCTTCAATTTAAGTCTGAGTTTGGCAATAAGGAGTTCATGATATGAGCCACAGTCAGCTCCTGGTCTTGCTTTTACTGACTGTCACTCTGTGATTCTTCACAATTGGTCAGAGCTAAGCATTATTCAGGGGAGGATGGATGACCACAGTGAGGATGACCACAGGCATTCAATTCTTATTTTCTAATTGCTTGTAAGAGGTTCTTAGAACTTATGGCTTAAATATATTTTTATTATGGGAATTCTCAAACAAGATATAAAAGCAGAGAGACAATAAACTCCTATCTAGGTACTGCTTAGTTTCAACTATTATCAACTCAAGGCCAATCTTAGTCTACACCCTTGCTACTCAGATTCTGCCCTGAAGTTTCGGAGACAAATTCTGCACACCATACAATTTTACTACTGAATATTCAATATATATATATCTCTAAGATGAAGACTTTTGTGATTCCCTTTTTCCATACCAGTTGGTTTGTTGTACAAATACACAAACCAGATACACTTTTCCAGATACACTACCTGGAAAAGACTCTCATTTTTTAAAGAAAATATAACCACAATAAATATCATTATCACATCTAAATTTTAAACAATAATTCTTTAACATCATTAAATATCTTGTCAGTCACATTACTCTGATGGCTCTTAAATAAAACACATGATTTCTTACTCGCAAAGCATTTCAAAAATTCAATCCCTGATGCATTCAGGGCATAAAGTTTATCCATTTAAAGAACATTGGAAGGAGACCAGTTGAGGAGACATAACATCTACTCCAAAGGCTAAACATAGATTGTCCAGACTAGGGGATGGTAAAGCGTAGTGAGAGGATAGATGAGAAAGCAATTGTGCTAGATGTTTAAACGGATTGGAGTGTGGATCCTGAACCCAACTCTTTGTGCTAAGACCCAGAAATTCTTGGTGAGTGAGTGCCATGTAAACCTTCTAGGATTTAGATCCAAAACTGAATTAAATGGAAATTGAATCGCTGCCTCTCAGAGAAATAAAAGCTAAAAATAGACATTAATTTTACCTGTAGAAGAATAAAGTGCTTTATGACACACCTGATTGTGTGACCTGTAAATTTATCTCAAGCCACTTGATTTGTTTCTCTAAGTTGAGAACTGAGAGTGTGAGTTTGACCTGCTCTACATGGCTGGCCACCCTCTTGGAGGACACAGAAATAATACTCAATCATACAGCTTTCCTGGAAAAGTTGTGTTCTTACCTTGTTCCCCAAATGAAAGCACTATCAGCCCCAAAATAGTTTCTTTGGGCCCTATAAAAAATAGTTTCTAATTTCTCATTCCTGGAGTTACTTGGTTTCCCAGTTGTAGATTTCATACAATGCCAAAATAACAGGCAAACATGGACAAAAATAATAGTAATTTTTTTTTAAACATCAAGGTATATTTCAGAATATTTCAATGACAAAATTACTAAAGAATCTGCTTTTGGGTGCCCTCTCCACAAAAAGAAAAAAAAATCCAGACTCTCTTGGTGGTACAGCGGCTAAGAATCCACCTACCAATGCAGACGACACAGGTTTGATCCCTTTTCTGGGAAGATTCCACACGGCGCAGAGCAGCTAAGCCCATGCACCACAACTACTGAAGCCTGAATGCGTTATACCCCATGAGCCTCAACTACAGAGCCCACATTCTGCAACTACTGTAGCCTTTGCTCCTCAACAAGAGAACACGAGAAGCCACTACAATGAGAAGCCCACACACTGCAACTAGAGAAAAGCCCACAGAGCTACAAAGACCCAAAGCAGACAAATATGTACATATATATATATAAAAATTTTTTAAAAATCATTTTGATAACTAAACACTTCAGACCACAAAATTAACATTAGATTACATATTTTACAACCAACACTACTTCCATCTGTTAAAATAATAGCTAACTTGGTATGTATAAGAAACTGCTGAGCACTTTATATGAGTTGTCTCATTTAATTTTCATAAAGGACCTTTGAAGTAGCTGTGTTATCCCCAATTTATAGATGAGGACACAAAGCTACATAGCTAACTAGTGGAAGAGCCAACAGACTAACACAGTCTGGTGTGTCATTCACCAAATCCTTCAGATCTTAACATTACACTACCCAGAATCCCTCTCTTGGTAATTAAAAAAAAAAAAAATCTTCTCAAGAATATGGCCTCCAGAAGTGACATTTCCCTGAACTCTAAACTATTCATATTTTTATCTTGAATTCTCAGTTAAAACTTCGAAGTATAGAGTGAGAACAAAAGATACTTAAGAAAATAAGTTCTTCAGAATCCTAACCCATACTGATGTTTTACTCTTGTTTTTTTTAAGCTACAATAAGCTTTGTATTTATTATCAAGCTGGTTTTTCAAGCTACAAGTATAGAATTTGACCTGGTATTCATGACCAGGGTTTCTGTAATTCCAAGTCAGAGTTATGAAAGAAAATTATGAGACAATGGTTGATAATATTGAAAAAAAATCCATATTTACAGGAGATTTTTTCAAGTGACTTACTATGATGTCTATTCATGGGAAGAAAGCATTTGAAAAGACAAGTATATAAAGAAGTTATCCTACAGTGAAGAGAACAAAGCCCATTAATGACAATGATGTGAACATTCAAGAAATTATTAAAAGGACCTTTCAGTTTGAGGGAAAATTAATTTACCCAGAATTTAGAGCAATTGTTGAAATAAGAAAATCAGAGAGGCAAGACAGCAGACCTTGTGGCCAAAGTTTTGCCTAAAGTAATAGCAGTTATGAAGGAGACAGCATTCTGCTTTTCTCTTCTACATTTTGTCAAAAAAGCACTGGAGGCATATACATCAGTAGCTCTCAACATTGTTATTTCTTTTTTCCCTGCCAGAATTTAAAATAATTAATAAGTCTATAGACTCTTATCTCTACATATTTTTATCTCTACATATTTTAAAACTCCTTATTCCTGAATTTTAGAGGAAAACAGTTTTATTTCACAAAATTCCAGGTTTTGTTTTTCAAAATATTTAAATACATAGAGCCTTTCAGAAAAGAAGCAGGTGTTTATCAGAGACATTTGCCTTGGGGCAGAGAGATGGCTTCTCTGACTTCCTCCACAATGAGTAAACATCTTTGTTCAGGAAAGTATATCTTCAAAATTCGAATTCCATTGACTCTTCAACAGACCAACAAATAATATTGGAGGGAATTCCCTGATAGTCCAGTGGCTAGGGCCCCATGCTTCCACTGCAGGGAACACGAGTTTGATCCCTGGATCCTGCAAGCCATGCGGTGCTGCCAAATAATGATAATAATAAATTAACAATAATAATAATAGAAACCAGGTATGATAAAAAGAGATATGAGACATGTCCCTTGATCTCAAATTTCATATAGTCTCCCCTGCTTAGGGAGAAAATTTCTATTTTCTCTGCTTGTCAATATGTAAATTGAAACCTTGGACCCCACTACTCCAGGGAAGAAAGGACACAGCCAAAGAAAAAGCAAAGAAAAAAATAGCTAATTCTTGATTTTCAGAGTGTGCAGATCAGACCCTACCAATTTAAACGGCGATTTAAGAAATTTTCAGGGATCATTTCCATATAAGAGGAAAACTCTAGTGAATGAGTTGAGTTGGTATGTGTCTAATGTTTTCTTTAGACCATTTAAACACTAAATAAATTCAGAAAAAGATGGTGCTATGACTACAGTAGTCAGAGGAAGTTTCACATTGGGCAGTTTCACAGAAAGTTTCACATTTCTTCATGAAGGGCAGTTAATTTCAGACGAAAATAAATTGGCTATCTGATTCAAGAACTAGTGTAAGCAAAGAGCATAGATGACACTCAAAATTCAGGAGTGACTTAACATAACATTCTAAATCAAGTATACTTCCTATACTTCAATTAAAAAAAAAATTAGCAGTGATGATGTACATTCCCCAGAATGTACATCAGGGGACCACAGGATGTGTATCAGGATGACCACAAAGCTCATTAGGTTCCCCTATTCATAGTGTCCTAAGTGCTGACTTCTTTCATAAACATTGCTATGTCATGGATGGAAAATAATTAATTATAGGGTAGATTTAGCACCATTGTTTTACAAATTTACCTCTAGTCCCTTACACCACAAAATAGACATGGGAGCTATCAAATATGTGTGTTCCCTGCTTCCAGCTAAAAAAAAATCTGTCCTCTAGAACTCTGTTATCCTTCATACTTCTAAACCTTTGCATTTCATGGAACCCTTACCTCTCAAGAATTAACTCAACTATAATTTTATACCTGAAATATTTTTGACACCTCCAATTCCCGAGATACTACCTCTCATTCACTGTAAATGGAATGTATAACCTAATTAAATACTATCACACAAGTATGATCATCTGTTTCCTTATATTTTTATCTTACCAGATGGTTATTCTTCAAGGATATAAACAATATGTTGTTCACCTTTCAATTCTTAGCTCCAAGTCCAATGCTGACATATGCGAAGTATCTAATTAAGGTTTCCGTTTTGGTAGAGAGGAGGAGGAATTAACTTCCGCTGAGTACCTGTGCTGTGGAGTTGTATCTGACTCTTTGCGACCCCATGAACCGTAGCCGCCAGGCTCTGCTGTCCATAGGATTCTCCAGGCAAGAATACTGGAGTGGGTGGCCATTTCCTACTCCAGGGGATCTTCCCAACCGAGATTGAACGCAAGTCTCTCAGGTCTCCTGCACTGGCAGGCGGGTTCTTTGCCATTAGAGCCACCCGGAAGCCCACTGAGTACCCAGGTGACCTCAGTCAGGCAAACCGGAAGTGGTGAAGGTAAAAATAAAAACAGAGGTAGAAAGCACGAAATTTGTTCCTCTAGCTGAGCAGTATTGGACTAAATTATGACTAAGCCATTTTGACTTTGAAGATTTCTTCTTAGGGCCTGCCCCCCAGGGCCCCTGGTTCCCCCAGGATGTTCTCAGTCACCATGAGCTTCTCACTTGAACTTACCCTCCCTAGGCTCCATCCCACAACCCACTTGTTTTCCTATTTCCTCTTTCCCAAATCCACCATTCTCGTTTCTCTCTTAGCTTATCGCTCTCTGTTAGCAAACCTAAAACTACAATGTGTGCAAACTTGTCATATATTCCAAATGTGTTCCCCTGAGATGCTTCATTCAGACTGTTTTTCCTATTACATTTAGGAAATGTTTATGTACAACTTCACTCTTGAAGACAAAATGTACATTAACATATTAATGGATCAGAGAAGTCTTATACTGAAAAACCTTATTGATTTTGTTTAATCCTGCATTTTCCACAATTATTTGTTAATGAAATCTTTCTTATACCATCTGTTAATGTTCCACAGGACTCCTGTTCCACAGAACACATCCCAGGAAGCACCAGGTAAGGATTAGTAGTTGCAAGTGACTTACTTGAATTGCAACAGGTATTTTCTAAAGACTGTGTTTTAACTGAAAGGCCTGATTCTTTGGTAGGAATTCCAGGAGCTTACCTGTGGTAGAACTTTTGGGTAAAAAGTCTCTGTGGAGCACTTAAGGTTATGTCATGATGGGGAAACTTGTTATGTGTTTATTATGTGCCAAACAACATAACTATATATTTTCAAGTATCTTTTTCCAGTTACTTCAAAAAATAATCCTATGAGATAATCACATGCTTACCTATTTTAAAAATGAGGAAACTGAACTCATAGGTTAAGTATCTTGCCCAAGATCACATAGTTCATAAGTGGTGAAGATGAGTCAAATCCAGTTCTTATAGTATTAAATCTCATATTCTATCAATGTCTCCACATGAACTTGAGTTTCTAGGTCAGTATTTCTCAAAAATTGGTCCTAAGGTGTTTATTGAAAATTCTGGTTCCTGGGACCTATCCAGATGTACTAAATCAGTTTTGTAGAAGGCCCAGGGCCAGGTGATTTTGACAAGCTCCTCAGTTGATTGTTATATACCCTAAAGTATGAAAACCACAGTTCTAGGTATATATTATTTTTGCCACATTGCACTGCAACTAATTAATCAATCAACACATTATAATGTTGGTATTGACTCACACTGCTGTCCTCTCAAGGCCAGCCCAATCAAGTCTTCATCCTACATTGTCTTTGACTATTGCCATACAGCTTCTCTTGAGTAAGGCAACTCATATCCTGAAGATAAAAGAGACAAGTGCGTCTTCTTGCTTTGAATGCATTGCTTTTGTTGTTACCACTCCTACTGGCTGTCTTAGTGAAATAACCATCTCAATTGGCAAAAATTTCAAAGCAAAAGATATCCATTGAAAGGCAGTGCTTGAAATAAGCAAAGAAACTCAAGGTTTTGGCTTTATTCTGCTAACAGTGATTTGTAAAAGATTTGCTTCTCTTTTATTGCTGATGCTTTCTTATATACTAGTATTTTCCTCTTTTACTAATTACCTAGACAAACCAGCTATCCTTTCTGTTAATTTATCTGCTATTAAGTGCAAAAAGGTTAAGTAACTGTCATTTTTCTTTTCACTGAATCACGTGAAGTATTTTCACCTCTACAGTGAGGTGCTCTGGCCAGGAAATAAGAAAAAATATTTGTGTGGAAAGAGGAGGAGGGAGAAAGGAGGAAAGAGAATAGGTCCTTGTTCCCTCTTGTCTTTTTGCTCCTAAGTTAGAAGCCATCTCTACATTACCTCTTGTCTTCCCAGTTCATTACTGTTGTAGAGAAGTCACATGATGTAATGTAAAAGAGAGTAATGTTTCATTGTTCTGAACTTTCATCCAGGAGAGAGTTGGTGAAGATAAAATGAAGGAAAAAAGTAGTAACCCAGATGAAGAATTGGTATTAGAATAGGCATCTAGTTTGCATGCAGACACAGAATGATGGCTGTCTGCTCTGATATTCATTCTCACCTTCTTCCTTATTAATAAACTCAGCACTTTACTGCCAGAATAAAGAATACGGTCCTAGCCTTCCTTGCAGCCAGGTGTGGCCATACATTTAAGCAATGACTTTTGAAATATAACCGGATGAGCTGTTTGGCAGTTTCTGGGAATCTCCTTTGCCCTCAATCTTCTGTATCCCCTGGAATGCAGATGTGATGATTATAGCTAGAACTGCTATTTTGGACATGAAGTAAACTCAGAACAGCACACCAGTAAGAACAAAGGAGTTGGGGTCTCTGAGGGCTATGGGGCTCCCACATCAGCCCTAGACTCATGAGCTCCACAGTCATTTCGCTTGAAAGAGAAATTTTTTATCTTGTTTAAGACCCTATAACTTTGGGCTTGCCATCACACACAGCCTAACTGCTGCTAATTTACACAGTCTCTGTTCCCCCAGGGACTGCATACAGTATGACTCTGGTCCTGAACTTCTTTTGATGTAAGTAAATAAAATAAAAGAGATGCTATCTATGAAAAAACTTTTATGTAAAAAATTTTAAATCCTATTCATAGCTATCTTTCAGAATTTTCCACAGTCTATTGTGATCCACACAGTCAAAGGCTTTGGCATAGTCAATAAAGCAGAAATAGATGTTTTTCTGGAACTCTCTTGCTTTTTCGATGATCCAGCAGATGTTGGCAATTTGATCTCTGGTTTCTCTGCCTTTTCTAAAACCAGCTTGAACATCTGGAAGTTCATGGTCCATGTATTGCTGAAGCCTGGCTTGGAGAATTTTGAGCATTACTTTACTAGCATGTGATATGAGTGCAATTGTGTGGTAGTTTGAGCATTCTTTGGCATTGCCTTTCTTTGGGATTGGAGTGAAAACTGACCTTTTCCAGTCCTGTGGCCACTGCTGTGTTTTCCAAATTTGCTGGCATATCGAGTGCAGCACTTTCACAGCATCATCTTTTAGGATTTGAAATATCTCAGCTGGAATTCCATCACCTCCACTAGCTTTATTCGCAACCTAGACAGCATATTAAAAAGCAGAGACATTACTTTGTCAACAAAGGTTCATGTAGTCAAGGCTATGGTTTTTCCAGTAGTCATGTATGGATGTGAGAGTTGGACTATAAAGAAAGCTGAGCACCGAAGAATTGATGCTTTTGAACTGCGGTGTTGGAGAAGACTCTTGAGAGTCCCTTGGACTGCAATAAGATCCAACCAGTCCATCCTAAAGGAAATCAGTCCTGAGTGTTATTGGAAGGACTGATGTGGAAGCTGAAACTCCAATACTTTGACCGCCTGATGCGAAGAGCTGACTCATTTGAAAAGACCCTGATGTTGGGAAAGATTGAAGGCAGGAGGAGAAGGGGATGACAGAGGATGAGATGGTTGGATGGCAACACCGACTCAATTGACATGAGTTTGGGTAAACTCTGGGAGTTGGTGATTGACGGGGAGGCCTGGCGTGCTGCCGTTCACAGGGTCGCAAAGAGTCAGACACAACTGAGCGACTGAACTGAACTGAATAGTTGACTTAACATAATATTCAACTCGCAGCTACAGAGCTACGTGATCCTGTAATTTTTTGAAAGAATTAACCTTGAGGGCCCTAATGTGGTATGCATGCACGCTCAATCATTTCAGTCGTCTCCAACTCTTTGCAACTCTGTGGACCAAGCCCACCAGGCTCCTCTGTCCATGGAAATTCTCCAGGCAAGAATACTGGAGTGGGTTGCCATGCCCTACTCCAGGGGATCTTCCTGACCCAGGGATCAAACCCACGTCTCTTTGCATCTCCTGCATTGGCAAGCAGGTTCTTTACCACTAGTGCCACCTGGGAAGCCCCCAAGATGGTATACGAGATTGCAAAAGAATCTGGGTAGACTCCTATGTGAGTTAAACAATGTTTTCTTGTGTAAAGTACAATGTCTAGATTGACTCAGTTTTAAGTTAAAACTAGATCATTGCTATTCCTAAAGTTTCTGTATCTTGACTCTTTTTCTTCCATTTTAAATATTATTTTCATAACCATGACACCTGATCACCACCAAAAATCTGGAAAACACCAGTATTGTTCCTTTGTTTCCCCTTGCCCTTTGTTTCTCCAGAAGTACCCAGCAAGGCAAGAGAAATGGTAAAATCTAGAGGAAGTTCTGGGGAAACCAAGGGAAAAGAAGGGGTGAGATCTCCAGAATCTTTTATTCACCTGAATTGTCATAAACTGGGTAGCAGTTTGAAGAGGAGCATTTTATATGTCTGCTTTTTCAGAGCAAGTCTCACAGTGGCACCTTCCTCTGTTGTTGTTCCTAAACTTTTCCAGCTTTTTCTTCTTATGTAAATATGTAAGTCCTGCACCCCATTTCATGCTTTATTATTCCCAAATAGCAAATGCATTAGACCCTTTGATTCATCTGTGGAGAATGCATTTTGAAGCAAAGCTTAATACCCTAAAATGGTTAGTTCATGGGGTTTTAATTTTAGGAATATCAGAAAAGCATTAATTCATAGTCTTCAATTGGCACAAAAACTTAACAGATCGCCTCATGGAAAATCCCCCCCTCCTGTCATTTGCTCAGAAGTGTGCAAGAGACTTAATGCAAATCAAAGCCCTCATAAAACGTGTCTGCTACCCGCTCTCTTCCTGGAGAGGCCACCTGGACTGCAATCTTAAAGAAATCTTTCTCCATAGGGGACGCAAGTCCTTGACATCTCATATGGTCAACCAAAAGAAAACTCATACCACCTCTAGGTCTATCAAAGTGTTTTTATGAGAGACCCAGTTTCCATCCCATGACCTGAAGACCCTGATCTTATTTTTATTTTCTGCACCAACCAGACCTCCCTGATCAGTGGCCCATCTGTGAAAATAGTTTTGTTAGGTTCATATCACAAGAATCTTAACATAGAGGAGCCTGGCATGCTGCAGTCCATAGGGTCGCAAAGAGTTGGACACAACTGAGCGACTGAACAACATAAAAACTGCATCATGCTAACGGCAATTTTGTGACTATTATTAACCAATAGGTCATTTTTTCTCTATCTGCATACATATAACTTTTGAGCAAATCATTCTCCATGAAAATAAATAGTTTCATAGTAAAAGAATAGCTGGAATATAATTTCTGCAAAACAAAACCAAACCAAATGAACAAACAAAAACCCAGAAAGAATGCTACCGTTGTTTCCGAATTTTCTTAACATAAAACAAAACTAAATTTTACCTGCAAAAATCCTCCTAATACTGAGTTCCTTGGTGATCTAATGATTAGGATTCAGCACTTTCACTGCCATGGTCCAAGTTCAATCCCTTGCCAGGGAATCAAGATCCTGCATACTAAGTGGTGGGGCTGGAAAAAAAAAAAATCCTCCAGAAAAACAAATATGGGTGGAGGGTGGGGGTGAGCAAAGCATTTTTATGTGACATATTGTGCATTTTTCAAGTTTTTTTAAAAACAGCCTCTATTAGTTTATCACTCAATATAATGTCCCACCTGGCTATCAACTCTACAACAGGATTTCTTACACATTTCTTGGTCAGAGTTAAGATTGGGCTCAGCCTGAACTCACCCTGCGGCTGGTCTATTTAGGAGCAATTTTAGTTCCTTGTTTTTGGTGTTTTATGCTCTGAACTTGGGTCCAACTTCTAGTAGCTAGCTTTCTATCTTGACCAGACTTTAACCTTGTAGCCTTGAACTGGGCCCTAGCTTCCTCCCCTTAACTATTTTCTGACTGGCACCTGCCTGGTTCTCCCCAGTTGTCTGTGGCTCTGGAGGCTTGTCCCTGAATGCCAGTTTGGAAACAGGGCCCAGCCACCTTTGCCCCAGGCTTCTTTTTCTGAACCTCCACTTAATTCTAAGTCTGGGGTTCTCTGTTGATCTTTGAGAACACCAAGCTCTTGCCACATCACCTAATGTTGTTCTCTAACCAGACTACCACATTTTTATGTCTCCATTCTCGATGGATATTGTCATCCATCCTCCTAACCTTCCTCTAAGGAACGTGCACACCCAAGAGGTGTGTAGATTTCCCAGTGCCTCTCTGCTCTATTTTGCCTGATTCTACGCTACCCACCAACCTCAAGTCCTATCACTGATTCTCTAAGATTATGCTTTTCCCATGTCTGTCAGCTTGTTAATTTTAGGTTTTTAGTTCTAGAAAGGAAAACATTAAAATCCACTATCTTTAGCTAACTTCAGGATCCAAGCATCTGGTACAAAAACAAATCAACAGACAACTAAAACAGATATTCAGCATTTGTTTTAAAATCTCAGAATCCCAGAGTCAAGGAGAGATCATATATGTGATCTTGTAGATTCCTGCTCACCGCAGACATCCTTGATAGCTGATTCTGAAATCGTTCCAGACAACCTGTCCCATGGTTAGCTATTTCCTCTCTATATTGAATCCGTAGCACTAAACATTCTATTAATTAATGGAAGATGGAAACAAAGAGCATATGAAAATTCCTAACTTTCCATTCATTCCATGAACATGGTAGTATGCACTGCTTTACAGTTGCCCAGCAGTCAGGGTGACAGAGGAGCAAGCTGGAGAAATTTGTCAACTTCAGGAAAAAGCTGAGATTTGAGAATGGAACAGGTTAAATGGAATGAGATGGGAGATTGGGAGAAGAAATCTTTTCAATCAGGATGAAGTAGGAATCTGTCTCTCATGTCCCTAGGGTCCCAGAAATGACACCTATTTCTACATCAGAGGCCAGGAAATTCACTGGAAATTATGTAGAGCTACTGGCATTTTGCTGCTGTTGTTCCTTCAGTACCAATCTTCACTGCAAATTCACTCCCCCCCCCCCCCCGCCGCCACAGGTGAAAGTAGTCATTTCTAAAATATGGATAAAAATTGGCAACTTTTGAAGTAAAAATTATCCAACCTTCAATGTCTTCAACTTCTAAGAAAAAAAACCATAAATCAGAGTCATTTTAATTAAATCCAGGCACTAGCCCCAGATTCTGTCTGATCTTGAAAAAGCTGTTTAACCTCTCCGAGCCTGAATTTCTCCATCTGTGAAAAATTAGAGTTAAAATAGTTCTTCCCACATCACAGAGCTGCTGTGAAGCTACAAAAGTAAAAGCCACCATTCATCAGACTCTGAATTTGGGCCAGATTTTGAGCTCTGCAATTTAGCTACATTACCTCTTTAATCCACACAACAGCCCTGTAAGATAAGAATTCATTATTCCCATGTTCCAGATGATGAAACTAAGGCTTCCAAAGGTTCAGCAATTTTCCACTGGAACTGTAATCCACACGTATCTGACTTCAAAACCCTTTCTCTTAACTAGGTTCTAAACTATGGGAAAGGGTCAGAGTTCTTATGTAAGCCCATGAAAGAAAATGGTAATAAGAAATTTTGTCTCCCCTCTAATATGCCTTGCTTCTATGAATTCGATAGTGAGTTTCTTGTTTTTATTTCACTGCAAAAGCAAAGACAGCAATATTATTAAAAAAATTTTCAAACAATACAGAGCAGAAACTTCACACATACACACACACAGAGACATTGCCCAATCAGCTAATCTCAGTCTTTCTCTACCTCCCATTATCTAAAAATTGGAGGTCCAGAATTTTTTTATGCACTATACATATACATGTATAGAGTGATTTTACATTAATAGGACTACACTACACATATTATTCTGAGATTTGCCTTTTTTCACCAGTCAATGGATCTCTTTCAGTCTGTATAACAGTCCACATGTGGATGATATTTATTTTTTAATTTTTATTTTATATTGGAGTATAGTTGATTAACAATGTTGTGTTAGTTTCAGGTACACAGCAAAGTGATTCACTTACATATATACATGCATGTATTCTTTTTCAAATTATTTTCCCATTTTGGTTATATAGCAAATTGAGCAGAGGTCCTTGTGATGTACAGTAGGTCCTTGTTGGTTATCTATTTTAAATATAGCAGTGTGTACACATCAGTTCCAAATTCTCAATCTATCCCTGCCACCTGGTGACATAAGTTCTTTCTCTGAGCCTGTTTCTGTTCTGTAAATAAGTTCATTTGGATAATTTTTGTTTGATTCCACATATAAGTGATATCATATGATGCTTGTCTTTCTCTGTCTGACTTCACTTGGTATGATAATCTCCAGGTCCATCCATGTTGTCACAAATGGCATTATTTCATTTTTAATGTCTAAGTAATATCCCACTGTATATATGTACCATATTTATTATCCTAATGTTCATGAACTCTTAGTATGTTTCTAATCATCAGTTATTACAAGAAATGTGATGATGAATATCTTTATACCTGTATCTTTGAGCACATGTACAAAATATTTCTACAGAATTGCTTATAGAAGTGGATTGCTGGGTCAGGGAGTCTGTGTACTTTTAATTTTGATGGGTATTTCAGCAATTCACATTCTACCACAGTATTTGTATGCTCTCTACATCCTTACTGAAACTAGATATAAGTAGGCTTTTATATGTTGTTTAATGGAGGAAAAATGATAACTTGTTCTCATTTGCATTTCCCTGAATGCTAGTGAGAGTATGCATTTGTTTTGACTACCTATGTTTCATCTGCCAAGAATTATTTGCCTCTCCATACCCTTTGTTTAATTCTACATTGGAATATTTCTCTTTTTATTGTTGGATTTGAAGGAGAACTTTATATATTGTAGATGTCATGCCTTTGAATATTATATGCATTGCAGATATTTTCTTCCAGTTTATTGCTTATCTTTTCACATTTTTAAATGGGTAGAAAATGTTTTTATTTTTGTAGTTGAACTTGTCACTTTTTCTTATTTATGCCTTGGTAGTTTTATATATTGTTTAGAAATATCTTCCCTGGTTAAAGATCATAAAGAAGTCTCTACTTTATTTTCTTCTAGGATTTTTACAGTGTTGTTATTTTGTTGGCATTGTTGTGCGTTTTTTTTTTTTTTACATTAAATTATTACTTCCCCTGAATTTTTTGTGAACAGTAAGGATATAATTACATTTTTTTCAAATGTATCTCCACAACTATCTCCACACAGGAGTTGAATAGTTCATCCATTCCATTGATTTGAAATGTGCCTTTATCATAACTATATCTCCATGTATATACTAATCTTATTCTAGACTTTGTGTTCTGTCCCATTGACCGCTTGTTCCATGTCTGTATCAATACCCCTTGCATATTAGTGTTATCTGTAGTAGATAGTCTTCCTCTTCCTAAATTTTCTCAGCCATTATAAGTAATGGTGCCAAGGGATCCAGATATACCCTACCTACCCATCTACTCTTAGAACTGCTAAATTCATAGGGAAAATAGTTCTGCTTTTGATGAAAACATCATTAATACATAACATACTCAAAAAAAACCCATTGACGCTACCTAAAATAGCAAATTCAATCACTGCATCTTCATATCAAAGTCATTATGACCTTTAATGAGTGATTTTGAGAACTCCAGCCCTCTGCATCTTTCCCTCTTTTCCCAGTTAATATGGTCAAGAAACAAATATTTCTCAAATCTTATTCCCTTGAGCTGCACAGGTGCTGAGCCTCGTGCTCTGTGACTACCTAGAGAGGTGGGATCGGGGTGGTGGGCGGGAAGCTCAAGAGGGAAGGGATATACGTGTACTTATGGCTGATTGACATGGTTGTACAGTTGAAACCAACACAACATGGTAAAGCAATTATCCTCTAATTAAAAACAAATTTTAAAAAATACCATGAAAAAAATCTTGGCAAGGCAAGAAGTGTAGCAAAAATCCTGGTTTCCATGAGTGATAACACACTGACCATGCAATTCAGAGCATTCATTTTAATACATATTTTTAAATAATGATGATTGTATAATAGAGTTATTTAAACAATTAGAAGCAGAATAGTTCAGAGATTTAAATTATGGACTTTAGAATCAGACATTTGAATTCGAATTAAAGATCGTGGTAAGTAACTTCACTTCTGGGGTAACTCAATTTCCTCATCTATAAAATTGATGAAAATGCCTACCTTGTCTGGGTGTAAGGATTAGAAATAATGTATGTAAAGTATTTAAACATCACAGCACTTAGTAGGTACCCAATACCTACTAATGTGATTGTTACCATTGTTATTCTGTTGTATCTCTCGCATGCATATAGCAGTTTTCTGTTTTCAAAGTGCTTTTTGTGTCTTTTCCCTTCATGCTCTTTTTCTGGGTGAAATGTGGGCACAAGGACGCTGAGAGGGAGGGCCGCTGGCCATCGTTCACTGCTGTGGAGGAAGAAAGGGCAAGCTGGAGAAAGCACTGTACACTGTGGAATCTCAAGGACTCAGATTCCTCCTACACCCCTAGTCAAGACCTGAGAGGCATAGCCCCTTTGAGAGCATCTGAGTGTTAGAAATTGATGAGGTTTTAATAAGATGATCCATTTAAAATAGATCATATTTAATCCCACTTACGATCTGTTTAGATGAGCTTTGCTTTTCTACATAATCATTGTGAATGAAAACTAATGTCAAAAGTCTAACTTCCTTACATTTGCACAGAAGTCAATGGGGAAATAAAGTTGTATTCACATTCTGCATTATTTATTCGATCCTCATATAAGCCAATAAGTTACATATTAAAAGTCCTCAGTATCTAACTGCTCACCCGCTAAATTAACCAATTAATTTTGCTATAACCTTTATTAGAGATACTATTTAGAGGTAAGTAAACAAATAGCTAGGCGGTGGTTTCAGTTCAAGCAATGAGCAATTATATTTTTTCAACATTGTAAAAAAATTCATTTGCTAAGAATGACTTGCCTTACTATTTTCTTCCCACCCCTAGAGGATTGATCAATATGATTGGGTATATGTGCCATTTAGCACAGAATAAAGAGGTCAATAAAGGAATAAACCTCAATTCACTCATAAAGAGCTTATTCAGAGACCAAGTCATAGAAAACATGCCTTGTGGGGGTGTGCAAAAAAACATGTTATGGACATTGATTATTGTTTACTTCAACATAGAGAGTTACTTTCTGGAACTCAAAGCCCAATATGGATCCTTTTGAGGCATACAATTATATGAAAGTTAACATCTGATATAAAAGGTAAAATGAATAATAAATATTTTATATTTGCAATATAGCATCTTAAATGCATTTGAATCTAATTATCACTTTCCTTGTGAAAGATAAATAATGTGATACAAATACAATTTTTTGTCCATTTAAGCCGATACTAAAATGGACAAAACAATAACCACAAATAAATGAAAAACAAATCAATACTTTTAAACCTGGCAAAAAGGCCACTCGGTACAAAAATGACCAGATATTTTTACATTTTGCGTTTGCAAATAATGAAGACTCACATGGATCATAATAATTGTTACTGGTTTTTAATATTGGGCAAAGCACAAATACAAAATGTACTTGAAGCTCAGCTTTAAGTAGATTATGAACATTTAATATAGAATGTTATCATAATATTCAGAGCACCAAATTGCAGACTTCTGTCACCCACTTTCAAGCATGCTTCTGAAGATCATAGTTAATTCTGCTGATTTATGGTAATGCTTCAGCATTATCGTCCACAGCATCAGAAACCACTAACAAGCTTAGTATAAGCTTGGGCTGAAATGGTTTGAGGTTTAAATTTCTGTAACGATTATAAAGTAGAAGGAGTAAAATCCCACTTCAGCAAAAAAAAAAAAAAAGTACTGCATTTCCACTTACTATCACAACCATCCCCCACCTCCCAGTAGCCTTTCCCCGACTACATCAAGAAAAGTAACTTTTAATGGAATGGCATTTTAAATTTTCCACATAGTCTTTTCTGAATGGTAATATTCCTAATTCAAATATATAATGCTCACAGCTTTTCCTTGCTAAGGAAGACTCTAAAAGAAGTTACTCTAGCCTATCTTTCTAAAACGGTTGCTCTTTTTAAAACAAATTCCATCCTGGAGGCTCCTTTTTTTGAACGTTAATTTACATTACATTCAATCTTCTAGAAAATGGTTGGAAATCAGAACATTTTAATGGTCATTATCGTCTCCTGGCCAAATGATTGTGCCGTGTTAATGTGTGGCCCTTCAGCAGATGAGACCCATTTGTTGTCTTCTTTCGGGTTTTGAGAGCCAAAGGAAGCACCGGTTTGAATCAGCACAGGAAAATAGGGGCCTGTCTATCCAGCCTGCTCCCCCCAAAGGTAAGTGCATCCTTGTCATTGAACACAATAAGCAGATGCTAACAGCGGCCAGAGATTTGTGGTGTCTTCAAGATGAAAAATACGGTAATGACCACACCACCCCTGCTTCAAGACAAAAGAGCAGCTCCCATGATTGCAAACCGATTTCCGAGAAAGTGAGCTAAGGAAAGGACCCTGTTGTCACACACTTGTGGCTGTATCCTCTTGCCTTGGAATAAGGCAGAAACAGATTCAACAGGAATTAGCCTCATATTTTCTATAAGAAAGTAAATTCATACCACCATTCACAGGTTCAGCAAGTGTCTCAGTGAAAAAGCCAATCTTTGCCTTTTGTTCTTGGGAAATAGCCACAATTGAAAAACCGGAGGGGGCGGGAGACATACCTTCTGCGAAGGTGCTAAGGTGTGGGGTGGGGTGGAATTGGGTGTGGGTCAACCATGAATCCTTCCTGAAAGAGAAAGATTTTGGACCAGCAGCATGTTCCTCCCTAGACTCTAAC
This sequence comes from Odocoileus virginianus, assembly GCF_023699985.2. Taxonomy (NCBI): domain Eukaryota; kingdom Metazoa; phylum Chordata; class Mammalia; order Artiodactyla; family Cervidae; genus Odocoileus; species Odocoileus virginianus. The sequence continues at coordinate 28,067,648 of NC_069677.1, read as the reverse complement.
TTCCAAATTAACTGAAAAACAGGCTGACACTTGGGACACAGGAATAGAAAAAAGAACGACCATGGGTGTTAATTTACACTGCAAAAACCGAATAAGGACTATCTCATGACACCTGTTTTCACTTGAGAGAAATTTTTGTATCCCCGACCAAATTTTAGGATCCCCGAAAGCAAAATCTTGTTCAGAAGAAAAAAAAAAAAAAACCCTGAGATTCCTAAAATTTTTCGCTTCTCAAAAAGATTTTTTTTTTTTAATGTGGGCGGAGGAGGTACCTCCTCAGAGAACACAAATCATTGAACTCTGGCTCTGAGGACTAGCAGCTGATGGGAGCGAATGAAGAGTAAGGGGTGAAGTACAACTCGGTTGGTGGGAAACGAAGACAGGAGACCGAAGCGTCTGTGGAATTTGGTCTGACGGCGGCAGGGGTGCCCGGGGAACCGAGACTCATTCCTAACGGGCTTCCCAAGGCAGAGTAGCGAGGTCAGCAGCGAAGGTTCAGTATAAAGTGGGTAACGGGTCAAAACAAACAAACAAACAAAAAGCCAACCCAAGAAGGAAAGTAACTCGTAATTTCACGCCCTTTAGAGCCCAGAGCGAAACGGGGAAACCACAGGTCTCCCTAAGATTCCGGATGGCGCATCCTCTGAAGTTCAAACACCGACTCCTCACTACGGCTTTCTTTTCAAGATGTCATTCTCCCGCCTCCACACTCACTACCAAACAAACATAGAAATCTACTACTGTTCTCCCCATGCACTCCATTTTCTTCCAATCTGAGAGCCATTTGTGTGTATAATTGAAAATTAGCAGTGCAGCTGTTTGAAGAGAGTAATTTATCACAGCGCATTGTTCGTGCCTGACACTTTAGACCTGGCTCTAACAAGCCAGTGGTTGCTGGGGGTTGAGCTACAGAAAGTGATTCGGCTCTAATGCTGCGTTTCCCCTGCTTTGTTGCTAATTGTAGCCTCTTTTTCTCCATTGAATTGGGAGTTGAGTAAAAGAGCTTGTTTGCTCTGTGCGGTGAGGCTGCCAGGGCCGCTTGGGCTATTATCACAAGATACTCTTGATCTTTTGAAAAGCAGGAAATAGAATTTTTCTCCAACAGGGAAAGTAATTTGCGATGCGTCCATTAGTTCTTCATTAAAGCAAGATTAAATTGCACGGCAAATCACATCTGTGTTTGGATGATTAAAGGGTGGCATTTTAGAGGCCAAAACTAATTACTAGTCAAAATGAATGGGAGTGAAAAAACAGTCATGTTTTTACATTAGATAGTGTGGCTTGTAATTAGATTCAAGCTAATTCCACTATTTCTTCTCTTTTAATGAGATGAGCCTGTCCTCATCTTTTTCTAGGCCATGCTAACAACCCCAAATGTATAATTTTGATAATACTAAGAGTTTACTTTATTGAAATTTCTTTGCTACCTGCCACAAGTGACTGTTCTCTCCAGCGGTACTTCATTATATAGAAACATAGCTACTTAGAAATATAGTCCATAACAAAAGTCATTCCTACAGGAAAAAGAGTAATTTTAAATGAATATGCATAAGTGTATTTGTGTAAAATGTATGTTTTTAAATGTTATTGAAATTAACCATCTCTGGAAATTTGTGCAAAACAAATCCTTCTCAGTTGGGCAACTAAGGCAAGTACCTTTAGCAACGAAGAGTAGGGAGCAAGGTTTACATGCAATGAAGTATTGAAGGACTCCAAATTTACTGTGCATTTGAATGTTGTAATTTCTTTCCTGCTTTGCGATATTATTTTTCTCATGTCTCCTGTACATTTTCACCTTTTCCTACGGTTAAGGCATATTAGGATGGATTCCCCCTCTGAGTTCCATTTTTATTTTTATTTAAACAAACATGGGAAATTAAAAGCATTGCCCCAAGGAAAAGAAACATGTAAAGTCAAGATTCCTAAAGCAATTATGAAATTTCTCAAATCTCTCATGATTAAGGCATTATTTTAATAAACCCCTTTGGAGCAAAGTCTGTACTGTATCTTTAGACCAAGGACTGCACTCTCTTTCCCAACATAATTCCAAAGTCTAGCACCTTTTATGACAACAGGATAAATGAATAATTAACCAAAAGAAGAGAGAACAAATAAGTGAATTGGGGGAAAACAATCTTTGCAAATCAAATTTTCCTCAGTACTTTTTTAGTGAAATCTATGAAATGCAGGCTGGTCTTCCTGTGGAGAGACAAACAGCAAACAGCATTTAAAAACATATGAGCATGTACTTTACATGTGCTGCCAACATAGAGATAAGAATAGGAACAAGATTCCTGAGATCTAGTAATTGTACCAGTTACATGGATTTTACAGTAACCAATTATTTGTCCATTTACTCAACAATTCATTCCATTTTTAAAATAATTTTATTTATTTATTTATTTTTGTCTGGGCTGGATCTTCATTGCTTCATGGACTTTTCTCTAGTAATGGCAAGCGGGAGCTACTTTCTAGATGTAGTACGTGGACTTCTCATTGTGGACGCTTCTCTTGCGTGGAGTAGGGACTCTCGGGTGCACGGGCTTCAGATCCCAGGCTTTAGAGCACAGACTCAGTAGTTGTGGCCCAGGGGTTTAGTTGCTCCACAGCAGGTGAGACCTTCCATGATCAGGGATCAATCCTGTGTCTCCTGCATTGGCAGATGGGTTCTTTACCACTGAGCCATCAAGGGAGCCCCTCATTTCATTTGTTAGCCGAATTTTATTAGGTTAATTACAGTTTTTAGCTTTTTGTACTATAGTTTTCTTTTCTGTGCATGCATACTGTGTGCTCAGTCGTGTCTGACTCTTTACAACCCCATGGACTAGCCCACCAAGACAGTAGTCCTCTGTCCATGGAATGAAATTTTCCAGGCCAAGAATACTAGAGTGGGTTGCCATTTCCTTCTCCAGGGGATCTTTCCAACCAAGGGATCAAACCCACGTCTCTTGCATCAGTAGGCAGATTGTTTACCACTGAGCCACCTGGGAAGCTAGTTTTCTTTTAAACAATACTCAGTATGTGACATTTCCTAAGACAATAGCTCCTATTCTTCTCTTACTTTGTGCTAATCTTTTACATCTTGTCACAAAGATATCACAATGGCATAGACAGGCAGTTAAAAGATTTTTCTGGTACAAAGTGGAAGATATACAATGCAACACATAGAGGCAGTCACAATGAATATTGGTTGTTCATGTGTGTGATACCTTGGCTGCAGTACAAGAGAATAAAAATGATTTCATTTGATACCAACTCAAGAAAATGAATAAAAGCAATGTTTGTTATCTATGGTTCCACCTAAACAAGTGGTACTAATTCATGCTCTTGTTGGCCAGCTCAGAAGAGGATTCAGAGTTGAAAGAGTTCCTCAACCAAGTGTCCCTAGAGAAGTCTGTACTTAGCAACCTTCACTGAGGACTTATAGAGAGCTCTTTTCCCCATGCCTTGGGAACATGTTTCTTACCTTCAGGGAATTTGAACTAAGGATCCTTTTTAGCGATTTTACAAAACCTAGCAGTTACTACATATAACATTAAAAAACTAAAAGCAGAGCTCCCATATGACCCAGTAATCCCAATCCTGGGCATATATCTGGAGAAAAGCATGGTTTAAGAGGATACATACACCCCAATATTCATTGTAGCACTGTTTACAATAGCCAAGACATGGAATGAATCTAAACGTCCATCAACAGAGGAAAAGATAAAGAAGATGTGGCACATATATACAATGGACTATTAGCCATAAAAAAGAATGAAGTGATATAATGCCATTTGCAGCAACATGGAAGGACCTGGAGATTATCATACCAAGTGAAGTAAATCAGGTAAAGACACATATCATATGATATCACTTAAGGACATATCTTAAAAAAGTGATACAATCTTAAAAAAGTGATACAAATGAGCTTATTTACAAAACAGAAATAGACTCATAAGCTTAGGGAAGGAACTTACAGTTACTTGGGGGGATTTTTGGGGGAGGGATAGACTGGGGATTTGGGCCGACATGTATGCACTACTGTGCTTAAAATAGAAAACCAACAAGGACCTACTTATAGCACAAGGAACTCTGCTCAGTATTCTGAAATGACCTAAATGTGAAAAGAATTTAAAAAAGGATATGTGTATATGTATAAATGAATCACTTTGCTGTACACCTGAAAATAACACTGTTAATCAACTATATTCCAATATAAAATAAAAAACTTAAAAAAAAACCCTGATATCACTAAATAGTTATGAAGATGTAGAGCAGCTGGAACTCTGTTTCACTGCTGGTGGGAATGCAAAGTGATCAATCACTTTGGAGAACTGGTAGGCAGTTTCTTATAAAGATTATATGAAACAGAAGTTATATATAAATTTTTTAAAAAGAGTTGAGGCCTTTAAAACACAACTTACTGAGAGAATATTATGGTGCTTACTAAGTGTGACATAATCCAGCTTATTTTGACTTCTTTAGGACATCTAATTCAGGTGCAAAAAGAATTATCAAGCTGTTGATGAAAATAATTATTTTCATCACTGCTGCTCACCTTAGCTAATTTGGGCCACAGGGACCATGGCTGAATGAATTACGAAGAGAGAAAGAGCAACTGTCCTCTTGATGGGCAGCACCTAGTTGAGAGGAGGAATCATTGTTTGTCCAAAACATCCTACTCATCTCTGCCAGTAACCCAGTCCTCCAGGATTGAAGGCTATTTGGGAAAGACAGATCTTTATAAAGAGTAAACCTGGAAAAAGGCAGTAAATTAGGACAATGTATTTTTTTAAGGCCTGACGATTTGCCCCAAAGCCAAAAAACATGGCAGAGGGCCCGAATCCCTACTTGGTCTCTTCTGTAGAACCAAAGGGGCTTCTCAGGTGCCGCTAGTGGTTAAGGACCCACCTGCCAATACAGGAGACACAAGAGACGCAGGTTCAATCACAAGAGACGCAGGTTCAATCCCTGGGTTGGGAAGATCCCCTGGGGAAGGAACCAAAGTGCCCCCTGACAGTCCTCTTGTGCAAATAACCCTGGAAGATACAATATGGCTGCTGGGCAAACCCATCCTAAAACTTTGTGTTGTGTTTTTCCCAACTACCTGCTTCCTAGAGGAGAAATATTTGTTAGCTCCCAAGTACCATTCAAGATCCTAAAGCCCATTTGGATGTGATTATTTTCCAATTATTGGCTTAGTCAAAAATGTGAACACAAATAACTGCTCTGTGTATCTCAGGGTACAAGAGGCCTAAGCCTTAAATTGTGGCATAAGTAACTTGTTTTTGAAATAGTCCTAATGGTGTTACTATGATGCCTGGCTGTGGGGGGCAAAATTCAATGAATGCTGTGACAAAGACTATGTCTTCAGCTTCAATCCTGGGTTATATGACTAGACATAAAACCAACACACTAGGATAAAGACTTTCAATGCAAACACTTAAATTATTTTTTTCTTAAAAAAAAAAAACCTACCCTTTCATCTATTAGTTTTCAAATGAGAGGACAAAGTAAAAAAATAAAGAATTAACAAAGATACAACAGTCCTTCCTTATGTGGGGAGAATTTGTTCCAAGACCTCCAGTGGATACCTGAAATCTCAGATACTACCAAATCCTATATATATATATACTCACACACACATATGCATATCCTATGCATATACACACACATATATACTATTTTTTTCCTATACATACATACCTATGATGGTATGCTGCACTCCATGGGGTTGCGAAGAGTTGGGCACAGTGTGGTGCCTGAACAACAATAAAATATGTATGATAAAATTTAATTTATAAATTAGGCCCACTAAGAGATTAACAACAATAGCTATTAATAAAATAGAATAATTAAAAGTATATACTGAAATAAAAGTTATGTGAGTGTGATCTCTCTCTCTATCTTATTATACTATACCCACCCTTCTCCTTGTGATGGTATGAGATGATAAAATGCCTACATGAGGAGATAAAGTGAGGTGAATGACAGGCACTGTGACTTAGCGTTAGGCTTCATTTGACCTTCTGACTATATGTCAAAAGAAGGATTATCTGCTTTGGGTCATCATGGACCACTGACCTTGATGATGGTTGAATGTTAGGAGCAGATAATGTCAGTGAATGGGACCCCTGGCATGAGCAAGTAGGATGGTGTAAGATTTCATCATGCTACTCAGAACAACTTGTGATTTAAAAACTCATGAATTATTTCTGGGATTTTCCACTTAATATTTCAAAACACAAGGACCTTGAGGACCTGGAACTGTAGAAAGCAAAACCACAGAAAAAGGAGGACTACTGTAATAACTAGGCAAGTATGAGAATTTTCCCACACAAACTCTTAAGTGAAACTTGGTCATGGATGAACATATTGGCAAATCTGAGAGGAAAAATCTTAGTGAGGCTTTCCAACGAAGTACAAAATGAGAGAAGGAGGTTTAAAATGCGTGAAATTACTTTTTTAAAGTAATGGAAGCCAAATGTGTTTATAATTTTTCAATCTGCCACATTAGCATCAGTTACACTATCTTCTCTGTTGTTGTTCAGTCACTAAGTCACGTCCGACTCTTTGCGACCCCAGACTGTAGCACACTAGACTTCCCTGTCCTTCACCATCCCCAGAGTTTACTCAAACTCATACCCTTTGAGTTGGTGATGCTATCCAACCATCTCATCCTCTGTCGCCCCTTCTCCTCCTGCCCTCAATATTTCCCAGCATCAAAGTCTTTTCCAGTGAGTCATATGCATATATAACATAACACTTTTAGCCAAAAAAAAAAAAAAAAATACACACAACTGGATAGGATTAAGGTGGTGTGTGTGTGTGTACTTAGAAGCATAACAGTATTTGTGCATGTGTTTATAACCCTATATATAGGGTTAAGGATCTATATTTATATTTTTATAAATAAAAAATGTTGCCATTTCCTTTTCCAATATAAAACCAATGTAATGTGATATTGGAGAAGACTCTTGAGAGTCCCTTGGACTGCAAGGAAATCAACTCGGTCAATCCTAAAGGAAATCAGTCCTGAATATTCATTGGAAGGACTGATGCTGAAGCTGCAACTCCAATACTTTGGCCACCTGAGGCAAAGAACTGACTCATTTGAAAAGACCCTGATGCTAGGAAAGATTGAAGGTGGGAGGAGAAGGGGACGACAGAGGATGAGATGGCTGGATGGCATCACCGACTCAATGGACATGAGTTTGAGCAGGCTTTGGGAGTTGGTGATGGACAGGGAAGCCTGGTGTGCTGCAGTCCATGGGGTCGCAAAGAGTCTGACTAGACTGAGGGACTGAACTGAACTGAACCAATGTAGCAAGCTGTGTACATTGGTTATTTTAATAGTGGGGAAGGGAACAAATATGAAAGAATTTATACTTTGGGGTGTGTTTTTTTTTTTTTTTTTTTACATTTTTGGCTTTGTATTAACGCCTTGAAATGTCTATACTGTACTTTTTTCTTTAAGAGCAGAAAGGAAGGAGTTCAACTCCAACACCAAAGTGAAGAACTGGAGAATATCCTGTACTCCCAGGCTTTGGCAGCAGTGTGATTGTGAACAGTCTGCAGCCAGGTCATTTTCTAGTGGTCTGCGGAAAGCCCTCAGAAAACCAACTCCCTCCTTCTGTAAAGGCTTCCCTATAGAGCCAGGCCTTCTGCAGGCCCTACCCTGAGAGAGAATAAGGGAGCACACCCAGCTGGAGCTTGGGACAGGGACCTAATTGCTCCTAGTGAGCAGACCTGCCCCCAGCAGTGCAGAGACCTCAGAGTCTTTCCAACGGGAACAAAGTAATCTGACCCACAACATCTGTCCTGACCTTTCCTTGAAAAACTGCCTGGAGTTAGCCATATTCCTCCGCTCAAAATAACTCTTAGAATGCTGGCATAGCAGAACAAGAAAAGTGTGCACAGAATAAAAACAATTTAAAGGAGAAATGACATAGGCTTGGCTTAACTGTGTGCAAACTGGTTATAGAGAGAACCCCAATTTTATTTCTTCTGTATTTCAGGCACACTCAAAGGAGAGCCAGAAGGACATCACACAGATTGTTGATTCCACTCATCATTGGCATGTAAGGTGAGAAATAAATAATCTATCTGGTTGCGCATGAATGCAACAAGTGGGCTCTTCACTCCTTTGATCTCTAATTTTCACAAGTCTCTCTTTAGCTGCTGAGGAAACTGAGTCGAGAGAAGCCAAGTTAACCTTTTCACATCGCATTGTTCAGCTAGGTTTAAAATCCAAGTCTATTGAATGCAAAGTCCCATATACATTCTCCTTGATACACAATGTCTCCAAAAGGACCTACTGCTTTATATAAATAAAATGATAATGATGATGTTGCAAGTAAATGTTATTTTGGTCATTTTTTAAAAAGTGAAACCAAATAACTTACTGTACATTGAAACCGAAAAAAAAATCAACAGCTTTACCAAATGTGAGGCAGAAAATATAGCAAATTATTTTTTAAAATAACAAAACAATCTTATTTCTACCTTGTAGAAATAAGCACTTTTCCACTTTCATTTGTTTCCTTCTAGCCTTTTAAAAATGCATGTTCTCAGTTGCTTAGTCACGTCCAACTCTTTGCAGCCACATGGACTATAGCCTGCCAGACTCCTCTGTCTATGGAATTTTCCAAGCAAGAATATTGGAGTGGCTTGCCATTTCCTACTGCAGGGGATCTTCCCAACCCAGGGATGAAAGCCACAACTCAAGCATCTCCTGCATTGGCAGGCAGATTCTTTATGACTAGTGCCACCCAGGAAGCCCTAAAAAATATATTGTTATTCAGTCACTAAGTTGTGTCTAACTTTTTGCCACTCCAAGGACTGTAGCACACCAGGCTTCCCTGTCCTTCACTATCTCCAAGTTTGTTCAAATTCATGTCCATTGAGTTAGTAATGCTATCTAAACATCTCATCCTCTGCAAAAAAAAAAAAAAATAGTATATGTTTCACTTGTTCAAAATTAGACTTATGCTAACTGATTTTTATCCTTGATTTAAAATGTTTAAAAGGTAGCATAGGCAAAAATAATGAGAATATCCAAGTATCCTTCAATGAATGATGATACCAACAATGAATCTAAGTAGCTCTTTAAAATAATAAAATAGATCCATATGAATTGAGTTGGAAAGCTGTCTAGGATGTGTCATAAACTGAAAAAACAAAATGCAAAAAAAAAAAAAAAAAAGAAAAGAAAAAACAAAATGCAGAACAATATGGAATGTCTGATCCCATCAATACCAAAACATAAACTCTACATATGTGGCTAAATGTATTCATCCCTAAGGGAATATGTACCCTCCCTTCATATATGTTGGTGTGAGTGGAAGGAAAAGACTGGAGCAGAGGTTTTCTCTGGGAAGTAGAAAGAGGAAGTAGATCACTTTCACTAGTTATTTCATATACTCACCTACTTAAATTTCTATACCATGGATGTGTACTGTGGACTGAATTTATGTGTTCCCCCAAAATACATATGTTGAAACCCCAATCCCTCATTTGGCTGTTTATAGAGTAAGGAAGTAATTAAGATTAAATGAGGCCATCGAGCAGAACCTCGATTCAATAGGATCAGTGTCCTTATGTTGAGACACCAAAGAGCTTGTTCTCTCTCTCCTCTCCCCTCCCACTCCCCTCTTTCTTAGGAAAGGTTGTATGCTGGTTCAGGATGGGAGTGGGCCCAAGTTCAAGGTCCTGGAGGGTAAAGAGAAGTTTAGAAAGCAAGCGAAAACCAAATCAAACTTTGGTTAGCAAGTGTTTTGTTCCAGCTGATCAATGGGAATAAGCAGTTTGTCTAATCATTTCTGAGGCAAGGAAAAGGAATTTTAAGGGTCTGTGTCTGGCTTTGTTACATTTAAGCAAGGGAGGTAACTGTGAGTCTTACCAAGTCATTTTTCAAAACACAAGGGGTAGGGGGAACATATTAATCACCACTGTTTTCCAGGAGCAGGGGGGTTAGGTAAAATTCAATACTGTGGCAAGTAATGTTAAAAAATAGCTACCACTCCATTTCTTAAGAAGTTATGATATCCTTGATATTATTCTGGACATACCCAAATATGTTTTCATAACCTCATAGCATTAATTTACTTCATAATAACCCCCTGAAGTAAGTGCTACTGTCCCCAGCTTTACAAACAGGATCCAGGTTCATGGAAGTTTAACATTTCCAAGGTCACAAGACTAGTAAATGGATGCAGCCAGTACTCAAACCAGATCTTTGTAATCCTACATCCCATTGCCTTCATGAAATTACATAAAAAGTGTAACTGGGAAGTTAATGGATTCCTTGGTGATCTGTAAAGTGAGTGCGGTTTTAAACAACCAAGTTCTCTTGGAGTTTATACTGTCTGAATGGAAGGTGACTTAGAGAAGTGAAGTTTCACGTGGTAGAAAGAATATAGGTTGTCACATAAAATTACCTGATTCTGAGTCCTAGCTGTATCATTTCCTCGGTAAGACACTATCGATGAGTCACTTAATTTAGCTGAGTCTTGGTTTCTCCACCTCTGCAAAATGGAGCTAAAAACAGAACTATTTCAAGTTTTCTCTAATTTGATCTGTGTTTTAAATGTTCTGAAATTTTAAAACCCGAGTACAAAGTTAGTTAACCTTCATTGTCCTTCCTATTCTTATTAGTCAACCAAATTTAAGATGCTACTATTAAGAAGCTTCTATATTCTATACTCATCCAAATTGGCTAGAAAGTTTTGTAGAATTGTTGACATGTTAAGTTGAAGCTGTTATTTACTTCTACAGATAAATGTGTAGAACATTTCTAACAGGCGAATGATCCAGGCTAATAATTTAAGCCTGACAGGGTCATCTGAAATTGTGGTGCTTCGTATGCAGAAGCTGTGTTAAACAATGAAATAAAAAGAAACAGGGAAGCTCACAGAGTACTTGACCAATAGCACTGTGTATAAAAGCTAGGAGTGCTTTACTGAGATAGTGAAAAGATACACTTGCAGTCATAATATAGCAATGCACTCAATCCTCATTATACAGTGCTGCCTACAAATGCTGTCAGAGTTTATTCTAACTCTGTATCCATTATAATAAAACCCCACTTTTAAGGAGTTATAATTCAGCCAAAATAATTTGTTATGGGAATGTTTCAAAGGACCTTTTTTATAACCCTTTGAATAAAACCCCAACATCAGAAATTCTAAACAATAAAGATTCTGCCACTTCTAATGCAATTGTTGTTGGATGAGTTAAATTTTTGGTCACGTGGGCCTTATTTCTATTATATGAAGTTCTTCTGGATTGCATCTTGCTTAGTTAACAGACACTAATAGGAAATGGAGAGCCTCAGAAAAGGTTTCTTTGGTATATTTTTTTATTAAGAGAATGAACAGAAAAGGCATTTGAATATAAAGAAAAAAAGTTAATACATTTTTTTGCTAGTAATTCACTTAGTTCAGCCCTGATAATTTAGCTTTACAAAATAAAAAGATTTTATTTTGCCTAAACTTTTAGAAAAAGCTATGTGCCTGTGGAAGTTTATTTAATTTTTCAAGATACTAAGGGGATAATGGGAAATGCTGTAATAGAAAAATCATTTAATCCAGGATTATCAAACTTTGTTCCTAGGAACATCAGATGTTAATAGTTGGCCCACCCAAAACAAACTAAATAAACAATGAAGTGAGTTCAGTAAATCATACAAATTTGGAATATTCTACAAAGAAGCCATCCTTGGAAATCCACAAAACATCTTCAGCATATTAAAAATTCTTAAAAAGTATATTTAAAACCCATTTAATATGTTTATCCCTGCATTGCCCACATTTATTTTTACCCACTGGCTGGCTAGGCTTTCATAATCAACCACTATTCACCACAAAATAAACATTAGGAATCAGTGACTTAATCCACAAAATAGTTTCTCTTTGTACAGTGAAAGGCCATGGCCAGAATCCCTTGTTAAAAATACAGATTCCAGGGCCTTTACCCCAAGTCTACTGATTCAGACTCTCCAGAGTTCAGGCCCACAATCTGCATACTGACACATACTTCTGCCACCAACCCCATCCTTGGGATTATTATGTTCTTTAAAGCTTGACCACCACTAAGAGAGTGTCCAATAAGATATCCCAAGGATGTAAAATTGGCAGGTGTTGCTCCTCTGGGGTAAAATAGATACATTTTTTAAGAGATTGAAATAGCTTTTATTTGGAATCAGTCTCATCAGGGAGGATATGATTGAACAGGCAATGCAGTTAAAGTAATGTAGCTAAAAAGGCACCTGTGTAAAGTAGCTTTACAATAACATAGAAAGCCTCATAATAAGAATTGAGAATCTGTTATCAGTCATGGTATTCAAAATTCCAGTATTTGAAATTCTATTGTTCCTAATGTTTTTCAAAAGCAATTTTACATTAGCTAGCAAGACCTTAAAAATATCAATAACCTTTGACTCAGTGATTCTGCTTCAGGGGAAAAAATTAAATTCAAAAAACAAAGTCTGTACAAATATGTTAACTACAAAACTTATGGAAATATTAGAAACAATCAAACCCTCTGAGAGTGTGTAAATAAATTTGTGCATATTCATGCCAATATATGCATGCATGCTCAGTTGTGTCCGACTCTTTGTGATCCCATGGACTGTAGCCCCCAAGCCCCTCTGTCCATGGAATTTTCCAGGCAAGAATACTGGAGTGGGTTCCCATTTCCTCCTCTAGGGGATCTTCCCAACACAGGGATCAAACCCATGTCTCCTGCACACATCAAACCTATGTCTCCTATATTGTAGGCAGATTCTTTATCACTGAGACACCAGGGATATAATTCTATATTAGGTATTTATACCAAAGTTCATAATAAAATGAAAAATATACTGTAATGATATTTAGAAAGCAAGATAGTTTCTAGAAATTGGAATTAGAAAAACAATGAAGGGACTTCCCTGGTGATCCAGTGGCTAAGACTCCTTGCTCTCAGTGCAGAGGCCCGGGATTTGATCCCTGGTTAGGGAACTAGACCCCATATGCTACAATTAAGAGTTCAAATGCCACAACTAAAGATCCCGCATGCCACAACTAAGGCCTGGTGCAGCCAAATAAATAAATATTAAAAAAAAAAAAAAACAGAAGGGAAAGAAGTAAAACACCTTTTGCTTTTAATTTCTAAATTGTTAGAATTTGTTATACAAATATTAATAATATGTATATTTTTAAAACCATTTTAAAAAATTGAAGTATAGCTAATCTACAATGTTGTGTTAGTTTCAGGTGAACAGCTAAGTGACTCAGATATATATATATATATATATATATATATATATATATATGGTATATACATATTTACAAAATGTATTTTTTTTAAATGTATTCTTTTTCAGATTCTTTTCCATCATAGGTTATTATAAAATAGTGACTATAGTTCGTTGTGCTATAAAGTCTGTCCTTTTTGTTTACCTATTTTATATATGTATTTGTGCTAAGTCACTTCAGTCATGTCTGATTCTGTGCGACCCTTTGTACTATATCCCGCCAGGCTCCTCTGTCCATGGGGTTCTCCAGGCAAGAATACTGGGGTGAGTCGCCATGCCCTCCTCCAGGGGATCTTCCCAACCCAGGAATTGAACCCCACATCTCTTATGTCTCCTGCACTGGCAGGCAGATTCTTTAAAACTAGCCCACCTGGAAAGTCCCTATTTTATATAGAGTAGTGTGTATACGTTAATCCCAAACTCCTAATTTATCTCTCCCCGTCTCTGCTATCAGAGAAGGCAATGGCACCCCACTCCAGTGTTCTTGCCTGGAGAGTCCCAGGGACGGGGGAGCCTGGTGGGCTGCCGTCTACGGGGTCACACAGAGTCAGACACGACTGAAGCGACTTAGCAGCAGCAGCAGCCTCTGCTATCCCCTTTGGTAACCATAAGCTTGTTTCCTATGTCTGTGAATCTATTTCTATTGGTAAATAAGTTCCTTTGTATCATTTTTTTAGATTCCACATAAGTGATATCATATGATAGTGGTCTTTCTCTTCACTCAGTATGATAATCCCTAGGTCCATCCATGATACTGCATATGGCGTATTTCATTCTTTTCTATGGCTTAGTAATATTCCATTGTATATCTGTACAATGGAATACTCAATATATGTATATATGTACAATGAAATATTACTCAGCCATAGAATAAAAGAATTGTGTGTGTGTGTATATATATAATATGTGTATATTATATATATAATATATATTTATGTATATATAATTGTATGTATATGTAGATATATGATTGTATATGTGTATATATATAAATATATTTTAAATATTTTTATACATTTTATATATATATATATATATATATATGGCTTCCCTGGTGGCTCAGACAGTAAAAAAAATCTGCCCGAAGTGGATGAGACCTGGGTTCAATCCCTGGGTCTGGAGAAGGATATGGCAACCCCCTCCTGTATCCTTACCTGGAGGATTCCATGGACAGAGGAGCCTGGCAGGCTACAGTCCATGACATTGCATAGAGTCAGACATGACTAAGCAACAAACACAACATATATATATACACACACATATATATATATCTCATATCGTCTTCATCCGTTCATTTATTGATGGACATTTAGGTTGTTTCTGTGTCTTGGCCATTGTAAATAGTGCTGCAGTGAACATCAGAGTGCATGTATCTTTTCAAATTAGAGTTTTCCCCAGATACAAACCCAGGAGAGAATTGCTGGATCATATGGTAACTCTATTTTTAGTTTCTTGAGGAACATCCATACTGTTCTCCATAGTGGCTGTACCAACTGACATTCCCACCAACACTGTAGGAGTGTTCCCTTTTCTCCAAACCCTCTCCAGCATTTATTATTTGTAAACTTTTTGAATGATGTTTATTTTGACCAGTGTTAAGTGGTACCTCTTTGTAGTTTTGATTTGTATTTCTGTAATAATTAGTGATGTTGAGCATCTTTTCATGTGCCTGTTGGCCATCTGTATGTCTTCCTTGGAGAAATGTTTATTTAGGTCTTCTGTCCACTGTTTGATTGGCTTGTTTAGATTTTCATTTGAAGCTGTGTGAGCTGTTTCTCTATTTTGGAAATTAGTCCCTTGTTGGTAGTATTGTTTGCAAATATTTTTTCCCAGTCCATAGGTTGCTTTTCATTTTGTTTTTGGCCTCCTTTGCTGTGCAAAAGCTTTTAAGTTTAATTAGGCCCCATTTGTTTATTTTGTTTTTATTTCAAACAACATGTATCGTTTTGACAATTTTTCCTGAGGTTAAAATAGCCTTAAGAACTTGTAAAAATACAGTAAAGTTTAATACTGCTGTTATATAAGGAATACTATTTGAGGTAATTTTAATCTACTTCTTCAATTTTATGTATTTTCTAAATTTTCTCTTATAAATATGTATTTCTTTTATAATCATAATCTGAACATTAAATAAAACAGGCATTCATACATTGCAAATGAAGGTATAAATCGGTGCAAGACTTCTTGAAAGTACAGTGACATAAACATAAATTCTTTCCTGAGTCATAGTACAAATTTAATTTTTAAAAAATTGACTAGGAAGTGTTCAGCAGAGAAGTGGCCTTGTCCACTGTATTAAGTAATTTGCCTTCTAAAAGAGGTAGTCCTTTTGGACTTTATTCCAGGCAAATATAAATAGAAAACTGAGTCCAATTACTTAAAACTGGAAAGTTTGGATGAAGAGATCTATAGCACTGGGACTCGAACTTGAGAGGAGACGTCCCTGGGTGGCAGATGCTGGTACCTCTGAAAAGCTGTGATAGGGCTGGTACTAAAAAAAAACTACAAATATGGACCAAGATTCCTTAAGAAACCAACGGCTGCTCCAACCAAGACAGGAACAGGAAGTAAAAGCAGGACAAGAAGCAAACCAAAAAAGCATCTAGTCCAGTTTTCCTCCTTTAGCTTGTTTGTCTTCCTCTAGCGCCCCCTATTGGCAGAAGATAACAGCGGAGCAGAAATGTGACAAAGCAGAAACAGTACTGCAAAGTACCAGCCGTAGCATCTCGCAGGGGATGGAAGGATAGGTTTGAAGCTGAAAGACAACAGCTTGACAAGATGTTATTATGTGAAGCAAGCAACTTGCAAATGATTAAAACTCTAAATCATGTTCATCTGTTTGTATGAGGACTCTAAGAATCAATGATTGTCTCCCTTTCCCTAGATGTCGTCATCCTTTCTTGTTTTTTACGCACAATGAAACAGATTCTTCGTTTTTGATATCTTTGATATCTTTGATTCTTTGATACTTTTTCTTAGCCAATTTTTTGAAGTAAAAAAGGTGAAATTACATCATCTAACCTATAAAAATATACATCATCTAACACAATATACCCAAAGTATTTAAAGTATTAAAATCTCAATATATAATCCATATAAAATTATCAATGTGATATTGTACATTTTTTGTACTAAGTTTTTGAAATCCAGTCTGTAGATTACACTTAATACTACATCTCAGTTCAGTCGAATCATATTGCTTTTTTAAATTTTTAAGAATTTTTATTACACAGTATAGTTAATTTAAAGCGTTGTGTTAGTTATTCTGTACAGCAAAGAGTATCAGCTATACATATACATATATCTACTCTTTTTAAGATTCTTTTCCCATATAAGTCATTACAGAGTACCAAGAAGAGTTCCCTGTACTATACATGGTTTACTATTAGTTATCTATTTTATATATAGTAGTGTATAAATGTCAATCCCAGTATCCCAATTTATCCCTTCCCTCAACCCCTGCTTCCTCCCCACCCCAGTAACCATAGTTTCTTTTCTACATCTGTGACTCTATTTCTGTTTTGTAAATAAGTTCATTTGTACCATTTTTTTTTAGTTTCCACATATAAGCAGTATCGTAGGATATTTGTTTTTCTCTGAACTATTTCACTCAGCATGACAATCTCTAGGTCCATGCATGTTGCTGCAAATGACATTATTTTATTCTTCTTTATGGCTGAGTAATAATCCATTATATATGTGTGTGTGTGTTGGTTATCTGTATTTCTTCTTTGGAGAATTTAGATCTTCCACCCATTTTTTTTATTGGATTGTTTGTTTGTTTGTTTGTTTTTTCATATTGAGCTACAGTTGCTGTTGTATAATTTGGAGACTAATCCTTTGTCAATCACTTCATTTGCAAATATTTACTCCCTTCCTGTGGGTTGTCTTTTTGTTTTGTTTATTGTTTCCTTTGCTGTGGAAAAGCAAAAAAAGTTTAATTAGGTCTCATTTGTTTATTTCTGTTTTTGTTTTCACTACTGGAGGAGGTGGATCAAAAAAGATGCTATGATTTGCCAGAGAGTGTTCCTATGTTTTCCTCTGTGTGTTTAGTTGCTCAATTGTGTCCAACTCTTTGTGACCCTGTGGAGGAGGGGCAAGTCTTCTTTGTCCATGGGATTTTTCAAGCAAGAATAGTGGAGTGGATTGTCATTTCCTCCTCCAGGGGATCTTCCTGACCCAGGGATCAAACCTCCGTCTCCTGTATCTCCTGCATTAGTGGGTAGATTCTTTATCTTCTGAGCCATCAGGGAACCCAAGTTTTCCTCTAAGAGGCTTCAAACATTTGGAGAAGAGTCAACACCTATCCTGCTGAAACTCTTTGAAAAAGTTGCACAAGAAGGACCATTCCAAAACTCGTTCTAGAGTGCACTATCACCCTGACACCAAAACTAGACAAAAGATATTAGAAAAGAAGAAAATCACAAGCCACTATCACTGATGAACATAGATGCAAAAATCTTCAACAGAACAGTACCAAACCAAACTTTACAGCACATTAAGAGGATCATCCACCATGATCAAGTGACATTTATCCCAGGGATGCAAGCTTTCCTCAGTATATGCAAATCAATTAATGTGATATGCCACATCAACAAACTGAAGAATTAAAACCATATGATTATCTGAATAGATGAAGAGAAAGCTTTTGACAAAATTCAACACCCATATATGGTAAAAAAAAAAAAAAAAAACTGTCCATAAAGCAGGTATGGAGAAAACCTAACTCAACATAATAAAGGCCATATATGACAAACTCACAGCAATATCATTCTCAATGGTGAAAAAATGAAAGTATTTCCTCTAAAATCAGGAATAAGACAAGGATATCCACCCTTGCCACTGTTATTCAATGTAGTTTTGGAAGTCCTAGATATGGCAATCAGAGAAGAAAGAGAAATAAAAAAAATCCAAACTGGAGAAGAAGTAAAACTGTCACTGCTTGCACATAGAAAAGTTTCTACTCATAGAAAATCCTAAAGATGCTACCAGAAAACTACTAGAGCTCATCAAATCGTATTTCAGGTGCTCAATATCCACATGCAGCTAGTGACTCAGTTTTAGATAGCATAGTTCTAGAGAATGAATTTCATCCAACCAAACGATAACTGAGAAAACATCAGTCAAAATAAGAAAGTGTGTGTGTGTGTGTGTGTGTGTGTGTGTGTGTGTGTGTATATTAGGGCTTCCCTGGTAGCTCAGCTAGTAAAGAATCTGCCTGCAATGCAAGAGACCAAGTTCGATTCCTGGGTTGGAAAGATCTGCTGGAGAAGGAATAGGCTACCCAGTCCAGTATTCTTGCCTGGGAAATCCCATGGACAGAGGAGCCTGGTGGGCTACAGTCCATGGGGTCACAGAGTCAGACACAACTGAGTGATTTTCACGCTCACACTCTCAAACACTTGTGCACACACGCACACACACACACACACACACACACACACATAAATATATAATCCATGACATGCTCAGCTGGTAAATATATATATATATATATATATATATATGTAAAACATGACTGTAGATTATTACAAATAAAACATGGGAACAAAGAAGGAATAACATATAAATATTAGATGTTGTGACAAAGTGGAACTAATACAAACTAAATAATGAGAGGGAAAGGGATTAATTAGCAGTTTGGGATACACACTACTATATACAAAATAGATAACAAAGACCTACTATTTAGCACAGAGAACTATATTCAATACCTTGTAACAACCTATAATGGGAAAGGGTCTGAAAAAGAATATATATAACTGAATTACTTTACTGTATACCTGAAACTAATGCAACATTTTAAGTCTACTTCAGAAAAAAAAAAAGCCTAAAAAATTTTATCAACTGGATAAAACAAATTGTGTTACATCATGGGAAGAAAGAAGCTGCTTTGAAAAATAAAATGACTGGGAAGAAGTAGCAAGATTAAGAGTTTCTTGGAAGCAGATCAGGGTAAGGAATGGAACAGCAAAGAAGAAGTACTTGGTGACTAGATGCTGGGAAGAGATTTCCTCAGAGAAGAAACAGTTTATCGGGATTTTTCTGGAGGAAAGCTAAACTTTTGTGTAAGACCCCTGTTTGTACCCACAAATCTTCAGTAAAAAAGCAAACATTTTGCTAGTTTGGCTCAATTGCATTATTTGTGAATGCATAGAGTTAGCCCCTTCCAAAGACCGTCAGTCTTTACAGATGAAGAGGGTGAGTCAACATCTGGCTTTTGTTTCCAAATTTCAGATGAAAAGATCTTGCCGTGTATAGCTGTTGAATTTAGCCTGGAATTTTACCAAACATATTGTAAAGAGGATGACAATTTTGAAATTTATTTACCCTCTTTTACATCCGCTTTATTTTATGAGAGAAATACTAGTAGAGAAGCTTTTCTCAGTGTAGGGAATCCCTTATAGTTGTCTACTATTTATTGTGATAATAAAAATGAAGAATTAGAAGTAGGAGAAATTGCGAAGACAAGTTCTGAGACTGCCACATCCAAGACTACCACATCCAAGACTAGGAAGACCAAGTTCACGTGCATGCAAGCTCAGTCACTTCAGTCATGTCCAATTCTGCGACCCTATGGGCTGCTGCCCACCGGAAGACCAAGTTCACATTTGACTCATTTTAAGTTTTGGTTGAGTTATTTTTCTTTTTTTCCTCATTCTCTTCCATTTTGGAAAACAAGTCATTTCCATATCTGCTTGACACCAAGTCCTGAATACATAATTACTTTCTTCTGTTTTACCAAAATAATGATAGTCTCTTTAATTCTGAAGTTTTTCCTTGCTTCATTTGTAACAATAAATACATAAATAAAAACTTGTGATGTTACCTTTAATTAGTAAACCTGTAATTACTGTTCAAAGAAATGATACTTTTATATTCCAAAATAAACATTTTACTAAATTGAGTTTTGTACAAAAGAGCATCATGTCTGTGTGTATTCACTTTTACAGCATGTATTGCATAATTTCACTTCTATCTGTCCGTCCCCCTCTTCTTGTGGTGGAGAATTCTTTTTACTAAGGATTCAGAGTCCCCCAGATTCTTTAGCGCTTTGTATTCCCATCCCACTCAACCTCAGTCTACCCTTAATTTCTCCCTCGGTACTTAGACAGTCTTCTTGGATTATGCACTCAGTCAGGACACAGCATCAGGCTAGCAGCGAAGGGAAAAAATGGAAAGCCCCAAGCACATAGCACCCTGGGAGTAAGAGTTTACCACCACTGCTTCCCAAAGTCCAGAGTTCTTTTTTTAAATAAATTTCTATAGCAACTAAAACCTGTCATAAGTGATTATATAAAAAATCCATCTGAATTTAGAATATAGTTTTAGATTAAAAAATTGAGACCTTCATTTAAGATAATTATAAATATAAATATTTTCATTTGTAAGACTTTCATATAGTGGTAGTGGTAAATATCTCTGTTTATAGAGGAAACAAGTAAAAATGCAGAGTGGATAATAGATTTAACCAAAATTTTGCAATCCTTGTAAATTTTAGAGTTTTTACTTTTTATAAACATTTATTAGTTCTTTCTGGTGACAACATGTATAAGAAAGAAGAGTGTGACACAGCCCTCTCTTATAAATGATGCTTTTCTTTTGAAAATTGAAATTAAGACTGTTTAGATAAATATGGAACAGGCTTCACTTTTTCTTCTCTGATCCCACTGAATAAGCTTTTTTATTTTTCTGTCTCTCGTGATTTTGAATACCGAATAATCAGCTTGGAAATGGTGCAGTGGTTCCACGAATGCAACCCTCTACAACTTTTGCATTTGACTTTCATTTCTTTTTTAGCCTTTCACCTTCTCATTTCATTCATGAGCAGAAGAAAAGACAGGAGGGCACAGATGTTGCTCATTTTTATCCCTGCTGTCTTTTACAGGACAGGACACCTGACTGACCTCAGGCTGCCTTCATTTGAGTCAGCAGTGTCTCTTGGCAATGCACCCTTGCCCACACCCTTTCGTACAAGGTAGATCTTGTCTAACAGCAACTAAAGCCAGAAGGAAAATGCCTTCAATTTACCACACCTGAGAAATATCGAGCAGGCTCAGGGAAATATTATAAAGAATCCTCATTTATTTGTATTCCTTGAAGTTTTTGCTTTAAAATATAAAGATCCCAGTAAATGGTCAGAAAGCCAATGAAATTTAAGAGAAAAAAATTCTTTGCTATTGTAATTCTGTTGAAAACAGTAATTTTATCCACCTACTCCAATGAGAGACAAAAAATAAAACAGTGGCCTGGAATCTAAGGCAGAGGAAAAAAAATTAAACTGTGATGACCACTCATTAGATAAGCCTCTTCTGAAATGGTAGTGGTATCCTTTTTTCTCTCTGGCATAACTAGTAGTATTACATAAATAACTGGCCTGGTAGTGAGAGTCACATACCATTTGTGTGCCAAGTGGGCCTGCCAAACTGCTTCAGTCTAAGTCAGCTGCTGAACTTACCTACTTGATTTCCCTTAAGGTTAAAATAGAGTGGGAAAATACTGGGAATATAAATTAGTTCTTTCTTTGTCTCAGGTTTATATTTGCTTAAAATCTTCCATGGACTTTCTTACACTCAGAGTATCAAGGCAGAGTTTCCCAGTGGGTTTCTACAGACATTAGTCCCATAAAATGTTCCATGAAGTAAAGATAATAAAGATTCTAGAGTCGTATACACTTGGGGAATAATACAATTATATTGATAGCTCCTGCTTGGAGATTCACAATGCACAGTAGTAACAAAGTTTCAGAGTAGTCACATAGGAAAGAAAATGATTAAATTTTGTTAACTTAATACTGTTCAGATTTATTTGACCACAGAACTTTTTTTTCTTTCATATAACACTCTTAGCATCAGGCTATTGTTCAAAGAGCATATTTTAGCATATTTACTTAGAGGTACATAGGCCAGCAGGTTTTATCATTTTCTATTTTGATACAATGAGTTATTTTTCTTTAAATGTGTGTGTGTGCACTTGTAAAATTATAGAAATACATCTAGGTCAGTAGTTCTCAACCATAGATGATCTTTCCCCCGGAGGACATTTGGCAATGTCGGAGGACATTTTCGGTTGTCACAAATTGGAGTTATTATAAGCATTCTTGGTAAAGACCACGGATGACGCTAAACATTCCACTATGGACAGGACAGCTCACAAAATAGAATTATCTGGCTCATGTGCCATAGTACCAAGACTGTGAAATTCTGATGCAAATCATGGTTAACTCTGAGGAGTAGAACTGGAGGGGGGGGAAGAGGAGACAGTTTCACTTTTGATTTTGTACAAGTTGACTTCAATTATTTTTGTCATTAAAAATATATAATCCAAGTAATGTGTAGACGTTAGAGAGAAGTTTAAAAATACACCAAATATAAATTTTAAATTACCCAGTCATAAACACTGTTAAAATTCTGGTAGATGAGAATAGATATAGTGTAGTATGAATCCTTATTCTAGACTTACTTTCCTCCCCAGATTTCCAGAAATAGAAAAATAATGTTAATAAATCCATGACAGCCTAGAACAGCAATAAAGAATGTTTATGTTGGTTTAGAAAGCATATGAAATCTCTGAAATATGGGAAGCAAAGGAAATTATTGAAAGAAAAGTAGTCACAGCCCAAATGAACAAAGACGTGCAAAAGCAGCTTAAGGGGTTCTTCAAGACAGAGGCAGCAGATTTGGGGAACTGGAGGAAATCTGGAGGAAAACTAGCTGATTATTTGGGAATCCACAGAAAGAGCAGCCAAACAGGTCTACTATTTACTATCCTGCTCCTATTTATCTAATGTGGAGCAAGAAAGGGCTCTCATCCCAGACAAGAGCAACAAGTGTGGAGCCCTTAGGCCAAAGAGGCAAAGGAGCCAGTGCTGACCATAACTCTCTGAAGGTATGAACAGTTCCCATATCTAGAATGCTCCACTCTGTCTACAACCCTTGCCACCTCTCCCCCAAATCACTACAGTTCAGGTTAGAGTTAAAAAAAAAAATGCAAAGCATTTTACAGATGGAGCATGACAGAATCTAAAATAAGATTCTAAAAAAGTGTACATCAAGTGTTCAGGAAAAACCAATTGTAGGCTCCGCAAGCACAGGAGCAAAAGCAAATGTGTTCTGGAAGGATATACCTTCATCCCAGGCAATGAATGGAGTTGCCACTGACTAAGGTAGAGTTTTAGATTTAATATAATACAGTCATGGTAGCTGCTGTGAAAATGTTTTGGTGGGACCTTAATCAAGTTTTCTTGCTTACACTTTTTCCTAAGTATGTACAAGAGTGACATATACAATATATGTGTAAATAAGACAAAGTGGTATTTTATTAAATATTTTTAAAAATCTAAGTGAAAAAAGCATTGTATCATAGTTTAATTGGCAGTGTGTTTGTTCTTTTATACTGATACATAAAATAATGGCATCTTAAGATTCTAACACATATGATAGATGCCAAATGCCTAAACCAAATATCAGCAAACTAAATATATCAATATATGAAAGGATAATTTATTATGTCTAACTGGATTTATTCCAAAAATACAGGATTGTTGTAATTTAAGACTTTTGATAAAATTTGATATCCAGGTATGACCAAACTTATTGCAAATTAAAAATAGAAGAGAATCTCTTTAGCTAATGAAGGGTATTTATAAACAAACAAGCTACTGCAGACATTATGCATAATAAAAAAACTCTTGAAAGTGGTTTCTTTAAGATCAGGAACAAAACAAATATGCCTACTATCATCAGTTCCATTCAACAAGGTATGAAGGATTTACATTAAGAAAATACAATCAACTCCTATAAAGAAGAGAAAAATAAAATACAATTTTTTAAAAGGAAACAGTCTTGAATTTCACAAAATGGCAAATTCAGATGACCATGAAACATGACAAAAATATGAAATTCTACACACTGTTGAAGGGCGTGTGAGTTGTCTGTAAACTTCAAAAAGCAGTATCAACATCAGAGAAGTTGAAGATACAAAGTCTATCTCCTAGCTATTTTTCTCTTGATAACATCTTTTAAAGAAATTCTTGCACATGTGTGCCAAGATAGTTGTGCAGGATATTCATAGCAACACTGTTCACAATAGAAAAAATCTGGAAACAATTGAAATATCATCAAAAATTGGTGAACAAATTAATTGTGGTATATCAATACAACAGAATTCTATAAAACAATGAAAATGAATAAAACCACAACCCCACACCACTATATGAATGGGTTACACAACTAATATTGATGAAACACAAGTCCAGAAGACTATATATTTTATAATTGCATTTATAAGCAGTTCAAAAACAGGCAAAAACAGACTTCAGTGTTTGTGATAGTGTTGAATTATGTTCCCCCCAAAAAATGTGTTAAAATCCTTACCTTTGCTACCTATGAATGTGATCATGTATGGAAATAAGATCTTTGCAGATGTAATAAACTTACGATGAGGTCGTCAGCATGGACTCTAACCCAATATAACTGGTGTCCTTATAAGAAGAGGAAGAGACAGACATAGGGAAGATAGCTATGTGAAGATGGAAGCCAATATTGGAGATACACTGCCTCAAGATAAGGAACATTTGGGGTTACCTGAAGCCTAAGAGACAAGCCAAGGCCCACCCCTAGAGACTAGAGATTTCAAAGAGAATGTGCACCTCCTGATAGCTTGATTTCAGGCTTCTAGTCTCCAGAAATGTAAGAGAATAAATTTCTTGTGTTTTAAGCCACCTAGTTTAGTAGTACTTTGTTACAGCCCAAGGAAACTAATATACATGGTAAAACTGTGGAAAACAAACAACAAACAAAAATGCAAGGAATATATTATCTCAGAAGCAAGGATGGAAGTTTACCTCTAGAGTGTAGAGGTCAGGGATGAAATTGTAATGGGAGTGGTGCTGACAGTATCTCTGCTATCTGGCTATCATTAAGATCTGCTCTTTTTGTTTGAGGTTTGTAATAGACTATTATGGACCTTGCTGTGGATATATTTTCATATTATTTTGCTTAATATTCATAAACATCCCATATCTGACCCAGGTCCGAACTATTCTCAGCCAGTATGTCTTCTCATATTTCTTTTTCATCCTTTTCTCTATTCTCTCCTGCAGGAATTCTGACTGGAGGCATAATACATCACTTGCTTGCCTCAATATAGCTTATATTTTCCAAGTCCAACGGGGCAAGTTTGATGAGGAGCTGGATATTTGCATGATCTCAAAGAGTCTTCCCCCAAAGTGTTGATTAGTAGCAAGGAGGAAAGCAGTAATACTATATACAATCTGATTTCATTTATTACATGCAATAAAATTAGAATTATCATAGTAAGACCCAAATGTATATATGTCTATTTGAAAATTATAAAGTTTTATTTAAAACTTGGCTTAAAGAAGAAATCAAAGAAGTAATTAAAAACTGTTCTGATATGAACAATAACAGTGCCATATATCAAATGGTGTCCCTAAAAGATGTCCCTGCCTTTGCATAACTACATAAAACTTTTGAGTAATTTGTCCATTAAACTGATGGTCATCAAGTGGCTAAAAATCAAAATAAGTAGAACATATATCTTATAATCAACATCATTCATTGCTTTTAAACCGTGTATTGCTGCCCTCTATACTTTCTTCTCTAATTTTATTTTATTTTTTCAACAATTGGTAAATGGTATAGGGATGTTCATTGCATTGTACATTAAAATATTCTCTATATTTTAAATTTTGGAAAATAAAAAAGGCAATATTAAATAAAGTTATTTAATAAAATGTGAAAGTATATGACCCTGTGAGTATATGATCCTGAACTAAAATTTCACAGAAGTGTAGACTAAACTATAATTCTCTCTGAATTTTAAGGAAAATTATATGTAGTATATAAACATATACATATATAGGTATGGAGTAAGGCAGGCCTTCTTAATTAAATACCTGAATTGCAAAGGAATTCATGGGGAAAAATCATTAAGGAAAATGATTGTAAATGCTGAAAATAGGATGACATCAATATGGAAATCTTCTGTAGGATGAAAAGCAACCTAAAACAAATTAAAAGATAGATCACAGATTCTGAATAAGGCAGCCTGGAGAGAGGAGGGTGTTGTTGAGACCACCTGTCCTGAGAAGGTGGCCGAACCCTCTTAGGGCCGCTGTAAACTTGTGAGATTCTGGCGGGCAGCCCAGAGACTGACTCTGCTTGCAGTGCCTGAGACCAACATGGAAGGTACAACATGTTACAAATAAAATAAGGGAATAAAACCCAGAGAGGACAAAAGAAAAAGGAGTGGACTCAAGTGCAGTGTGAGGAACTGTCTCTTTTTGGAATTCTGAATCTTATAGACTGTAACCACAGATGGGGCTTGGATCACCACCTTCTTTAGATGTGAATCTTCATGGGAACAAGCACTGTAGTTAGCAGGGTGAGGGAAGCAATGATGTTCCCTCAGTAATTCTGCAAGATCAAGCCCCGAACCTTTGGAGAGGAAGCACTGACTTCAAGACCCTGGACTACCAGCGAACTAACTCTAGGGAGTATCAAATAGTGAGAACTCACATGAAGGAAACCACTTGAATAAAAGACCCAGCATCACCCAACCACCCAGCATCACCCAACCACCAGTAGCACCCTAAACAACAAACAAAACAAAAATACAAATCCAATCATCAACAGACATGATTACCACTTCACTCAGTCCATCCCATCAGTGGAAAAACAACAAACAAAAACTCAGCACAAATCTTACCCTATACAAAGCTTACACAAACCACTGGACAACTTTAGGAGGGCAGAAACCAGAAGGAAGAAAGAATTCAACCTTGAAGCCTAGGAAAAGGAGATCTCAAACAAAATAAGTTTAAAAAGTAATGAAAAGGCAGAGAAATACTACACAAATGAAAAAACGGACTAGAAACACAGAAGTCCGAATAAATGAAGAGGAAATAGGCAAACTACCTGGGGCAATAGTAAACGCACCAACATTCGAATTATAAGGGTCCCAGAAGAAGAGAAAAAGAAAGGGTATGAGAAAATTTTTTAAGAGATTATAGTTGGAAATTTCCCCAACACGGAAAAGGAAATAGCTAATCAAGTCCAAGAGGCACAAGGAGTCCCATACAGGATAAACCCAAGGAGAAACACACCAAGACACATGCTAATCAAACTAACAAAGACTAAACACAAAGAAAGAATATTTAAAGCAGCAAGGGAGAAGCAACAAGTAACATACAAAGGAAACCCCATACATTTAAAAGCTGATCTTTCAGCAGAAACTCTGCAGGCCAGAAGGGAATGGCAGGGTATATTTAAAGTACTGAAAGGGAAAAATCTACAACCAAGATTACTGTACCCAGCAAGGATCTCATTCAAAATTGATGGAGAAATAAAAAGCTTTTCAGACAAGCAAAAGTTAAGAGAATTCAGTACCACCAAACCAGCTTTACAACAAATGTTAAACAGACTTATATAGTCAAGAAGTATGAGAGAAGAAAAAAGATCTACAAAATCAACCCCAAACAATTAAGAAAATGGCAACAGGAGCATATATATCAATAATTACTTTAAATGTAAATGGATTAAATGCTCCAACCAAAAGATACAGACTGGCTGAATGGATACAAAAACAAGACCCATATATAGGTTGTCTACAAAAAACCCACTTCAGACCTAAAGACACATATAGACATAAAGACACATATAGACTGAAAGTGAGAGGATGGAAAAATATATTCCATGCAAATGAGAAGCAAAAGTAAGCTGAAGTGGGAATCCTCATATCAGACAAAATAGACCTTAAAATAAAGAAGATTACAAGAGATAAGGAAAGACGCTACATAATGATCAGGGGATCGAACCAAGAGGAAGACAACAATTGTAAATGTCTATGCACCCAACATAAGAGCACCTAAATGCATAAGACAAACACTAACAGGCATAAAAGGAGAAATTGACAGTAACGCAATAATAGTAGGAGACTAATACCACACTCACACCAATGGGCAGATAATCAAAACAGAAAATTAATAAGGAAACACAAGGATTAAATGATACATTAGATGAGATGGATCACATTGATATCAGGATATCAGGACATTCCATCCAAATGCAGAAGAATACACTGTCTTCTCAAGTGCACATGGAACATTCTCCAGGATAGGCCACATCTTGGGTCACAAATCAAACCTCAGTAAATTTAAGACAATTGAAGTCATATCAAGCATCTTCTCTGACCACAACACCATGAGACCAGATATCAATTACAAGAAAAAAACTGTAAGAAACACAAACACATGGAGATTAAACAACACGTTTCTAAATAACCAATAATTACTGAAGAAATCAAAAGGGAAATCAAAAAATTTCTAGAAACAAATGACAATGAAAACACAACAACTCAAAATTTATGGGATGCAGAAAAGCAGTTCCAAGAGGGAAGCTTATAGAAGTATAATCCTACCTCAAGAAACAAGAAAAACATCAAATAGACAACCTAACTTTAAACCTAAAATGATTGAGAAAAGAACAACAACAACAAAAACCCAAAATTAGTAGAAGGAAAGAAACATAAAGATCTGAGCAGAAATAAATGAAAGATTTAAATCTAGGAAGAAACTGTGCACAGAAAATTATAAGACACTGATGAAAGAAATCAAAGACAACATAAACAAATGGAGAGATATTCCATGTTCCTGGGTAGGGAGAATCAATATTGTGAAAATGACTATACTACCAAATGCAATCTATAGATTCAGTGTGATCCCTATCAAATTGCCAATCGCATTTTTCACAAAACTAAAAAAAAAATTTCACAGTTCACATGGAAACACAGAAGACCCTGAATAGCCAAAGCAGTCTTGAGAAAGAAGCATGGAGCTGGAGGAATCAACCTTCCTGACTTCAGTTTATACTACAAAGCTACAGTCATCAAGACAGTATGGTACTAGCACAGAAACAGAAATATAAACCAATGAAACAAGATTATTTCAGATGGTGACTTCAGCCATGAAATTAAAAGATACTTGCTCCTTGGGAGAAAAGCTATGACCAACCTAGACAGCATATTAAAAAGCAGAGACATCACTTTGCCAACAAAGGTCCATCTAGTCAAAGCTATGGTTTTTCCAGTAGTCATATATGGATGTCAGAGTTGGACTATAAAGAAAGCTGAGTGCTGAAGAATTGATGTTTTTGAACTGTGGTGTTGACTGCTAGAAGACTCTTTTTGACTCTTGTGGAGAAGACTATTGAGAGTCTCTTGCACTGCAAGGAGATCCAACCAGTCCATCCTAAAGGAGATCAGTCCTGAGTGTTCATTGGGAGGACTGATGCTGAAGCTGAAGCTCGAATACTTTGGCCATCTGATGAGAAGAATTGACTCATTTGAAAATACCCTGATGCTGGGAAAGATTGAAGGCAGGAGGAGAAGGGGACGACAGAGGATGAGATTGTTGGTTGGCATCACCAACTCGATGGACATGAGTTTGAGTAAGCTCCAGGAGTTGGTGATGGACAGGGAATCCTGGCATGAAGCCCATGTGGTTGCAAAGAGTCAGCCACAATTGAACAACTCAACTGAACTGGAACAAGATAGAAAGCCCAGAAATAAACCCATGTACCTATGGGTACCTTATTTTTGACAAAGGAGGCAAGAATATACAATGGGGCAAAGACAGCCTCTTCAATAAATGGTTCTGGGAAAACTGGACAGCTGTGTGTAAAAGAATGAAATTGGAACACTTCCTAACACCATACACAAAGATAAGCTCAAAATGGATTAAAGGCCTAAATGTAAGACCAGAAACCATAAAACTCTTAGAGGAAAACATAGGCAGAATACGCAATGACATAAGTCAAAGCAAGATCTTCTCTAACCCACCTCCTAGAGTAACAGAAATAAAAACAAAAGTAAACAAGTGGGACCTGATTAAACTTAAAAGCTTTTGCTCAGCAAGGGAAACTATAAACAAGGTGAAAAGACACCCCTTGGAATGGGAGAAAATAATAGCAAATGAAACAACTGACAAAGATTTAATTTCCAAAATATACAAGCAGCTCATACAACTCAATGCCAGAAAACAAACAACCCAATCAGAAAGTGGGGAAAAGACCTAAACAGACATTTCTTCAAAGAAGACATACAGATGGCTAACAAACAATGAAAAGATGCTCAACATTACTCATTATTAGAGAAATGCAAATCAAAACTACCATGAGCCTCTTTCCCGGCTGGAACCATGGAGGGTGCAGAAGAAAAGAAAAAGAAGGTTCCTGCTGTGCCAGAAACCCTTAAGAAAAAGCGAAAGAATTTCGCAGAGCTTAAGATCAAGCGCCTGAGAAAGAAGTTTGCCCAAAAGATGCTTCGAAAGGCAAGGAGGAAGCTTATTTATGAAAAAGCTAAGCATTACCACAAGGAATACAGGCAAATGTACAGAACTGAAATTCGAATGGCTAGGATGGCACGAAAAGCTGGCAACTTCTATGTACCCGCAGAACCCAAATTGGCATTTGTCATCAGGATCAGAGGTATCAACGGTGTGAGCCCAAAGGTTCGAAAGGTGCTGCAGCTCCTTCGCCTCCGGCAGATCTTCAATAGCACCTTTGTGAAGCTCAACAAGGCATCAATTAACATGCTGAGAATTGTGGAGCCATACATTGCATGGGGGTATCCAAATCTGAAGTCTGTAAATGAATTGATTTACAAGCGTGGTTATGGCAAAATCAACAAAAAGCGAATTGCCCTGACAGACAACGCATTGATTGCTCGATCTCTTGGGAAATACGGAATCATCTGCATGGAGGATCTGATTCATGAGATCTATACTGTTGGAAAACGTTTCAAAGAAGCAAACAACTTCCTGTGGCCCTTTAAATTGTCTTCTCCACGAGGTGGAATGAAGAAAAAGACCACCCATTTTGTAGAAGGTGGAGATGCTGGCAACAGGGAAGACCAGATCAACAGGCTTATTAGAAGGATGAACTAAGGTATCTACCAGGATTATTTTTGTAATCTGGTCCGTTAATAAACAGTTGAAACAAATTGAAAAAAAAAAAAAAAAAAAAAAACTACCATGAGATATCACTTCACACTGGTTAGAATGGCCATCATCAAAAAGTCTACAAACAATAAATGCTGGAGAGGGTGTGGAGAAAAAGGAATGCTCTTGCACTGTTGATGGGAATGTAAATTGATACAGCCACTATGGAAGATGGTATGGAGGTTCCTTAAAAAGTAGGAATAAAATCATCATATGACCCAGCAATCTCACTCCTAGGCATATACTCTTAGGAAATCAAAATTGAAGAAGACACATGTATCCCATTGTTCATTGCAGCACTATTTACAATAGCTAGAACATGGAAGCAACCTAGATGTCCATCAACAGATGAATGGATAAAGAAGTTGTGGTACATATACACAATGGAATATTACTCAGCCATAGAAAGGAATGCATTTGAGTCAGTTCTGATGAGGTGGATGAACCTAGAGCCTATTACACAGAGTGAAGTGAGTCAGAAAGAGAAAGATAAATATCATATTCTAACACATATATATGGAATCTAGAAAAATGGTACTGAAGAATTTATTTACAGGTCAGTAGTGGAGAAACAGACATAGAGAATAGACTTATGGACATGGGGAGAGGGGGGGAGAGGGGAGATGTATGGAAAGAGTAACATGCAAACTTACATTACCATGTGTAAAATAGATAGCCAACAGGAATTTACCGTTTGTCTCAGGAAACTCAAACAGGGGCTCTGTATCATCCTGGAGGGGTGGGATGGGGAGGCAGATGGGAGGGATTTTCAAAAGGGAGGGGATATATGTATACCTATGGCTGATTCATGTTGAGGTTTGACAGAAAACAACAAAATTCTGTAAACCAAGTATCTTTCAATAAAAAAATAAATTAAAAAGAAAGAAAAAGAATTAATGTAAAAATTTTTATCTGTCAACAGATTGGTATGTGAAAGTACTTTATATCTTTGGTTTAAAAACTGTCCAGATTTCTTAATGAAGTGTTAATAAAGTATTTCATGTATATATTCCAAGAAAAAGAGAAACTCAAAAAAAAAAAAGGTCACAAATACCAACTAAGATAGATACAATACTAGGAAAACATAACAAGAAATATGCAAAATCTATATGAGAAAATTTTAAAATATCATTGTGGATAAATTAAACATATAAATAAAAAATAAAAATAAAATATCATTGTGGAAATTACCAAGAAGTGTGAATAAATATTTTGGCATAACATGTTCTCCTATATGAGCACTAAACCCCAAACTAAATTTAAATAAATTGTATTTCTAGTAAAGGAGGAACAAATTTTTTTTAACTGAATAAGCTAAAATTTATTGAAAAAATAAGGAAGCAAGAATTGGAGGGAATTTTTGGGGGAAAAAAAAAAAAGCACAATGACTGGTCCTATGAGATATTTAGT
Source organism: Odocoileus virginianus (assembly GCF_023699985.2). Taxonomy (NCBI): domain Eukaryota; kingdom Metazoa; phylum Chordata; class Mammalia; order Artiodactyla; family Cervidae; genus Odocoileus; species Odocoileus virginianus. Next base: position 28,034,940 of record NC_069677.1, on the reverse strand, counting down.
ATAAACATAACAAAACTGTTGCCCTTACATATGACTAGACAGGTAGCTCAATGGAACAGAAAAGGAAGTCCACAATAGACCAAAAAGCTTAATGAGAACTAGCATGTGATAAAAGTAGCTATGGTTTCTTATAGTTCTTCACAGTTTCATTTTTCATATTTAAATATTTATCTCAAATCTATCTTAGAGTAAGATGTGAGGAATAAATTAAAATGTATTTCCCTCCTAAACCAATTGCTCCCAATCCCTCAAATTGATGATTGAGATTTCAACATAAAATTGAAACCATGAAGAACTGTGAGAAACCATAGAAAATATTTTATTTGCAGAGTGAAGAAGGCCTATTATATTTTACAAAACCCAGAAACCATCAAAGAAAAGTTAATGTTTGACTATGTGAAAATTTTAAAATTTATTCATGGAGAGGAAAAAAAGCACAAGAAAATTAAATATGAAATGACAAACTGGAAAAATTGCTCTTAACTCATATCAATGGAAAGGGATAAATTCCAAAACATATATTCTATATATGTTTCTATAAATCAGTAAGAAAGGACAAAAACACAATAGAAAACTGGGCAAAAGATATCAACAGTTTATAGAAAAATAAATACAAATGACTCAAATATTTAAAAAGATGCTCATCCTCTCATTATAAAGGAAATGCAAATTCAAACTATAATGAGATACAAGGGACCCCCTGACAGTCCAGTGGATAGGCTTCCTTGCTTCCACTGCAGGAGGCACCAGCTGGATCCCTGATCGGTTGGATCCCTGGTCAGCGGAAGTAGGAGGCTGTGTGCCCTGTGGCACAGCCAAAAACAACCCCACAAAAACTAAACAAAACAAAATAAAACTATATTGAGATATAATATTTCACCTATTTGTTTGGCAACGGTTTAAAAAAAATTAACACGTTGAAGATGCTATGGGGAAAAGTTGCTCTCAACATGGCTGGGGGGATGCAAACTGGTATAGTCACTATGCAGGGCAGTTTAATATCACTGTCAAAATTACACATACATCTTCTTTGATTCTAAAAATGTGTCCTAGAGATATGCTCTTGAATGTGTAAAATGACATCTATTCAAGGTTGTTTGTTGCACTATTTTGTTTTAATAGCAAACACTATAAAGACAACCCAAGCTTTTGGAATTCTGGTAGAGAAGGACTGTCCACTAAGTGAACAGACAAACCAGGTAAGTGAGCTATAGCAGGAGACTAGAAAAGAAACTTTATTCAAAAAAGATAAGACTGGTCAACAGTTTCAAATACTGATGAGTGGTCAAATAACATAAGAACAGAAAATAGACAATAGATGTTGGGAAGATACACATAATTGGTCATCTTTAAAAATAATGGTGGAAAAAAAAATAATGGTGGAACACAAAATGAAATGGTGAGATCAAAAATATTTATTGGAATAGATAAAGAAAAGAATGGGAGAAAATAAAATATAGAATTAAAAAATTTTTAATTAAAAAAATTTTTTTAAAGAACAGAATGGGAGATAAGGAAGTGGAGGCAATGAGTATAGATTGTAGCCAGAACGTTTTGGTATTTTAGAAAATGAGTAATAGTATAGGAATGGAATAATCCTATAAAGAAATAATAATGTACACAAATACCCACAGCTACTTGGAAGAAAGAAAAAGAAAGAAGAAGGGAAGGAAGGGAAAGAAAGAAAGGAAGGAGGGAGGGAGACAGAAGAGTTACACTATGATAGTACACTATTTAAAACATTAACAATCCCTCAAAGAAGGCTGATAATGTTAAGATCTTTTAACTATCATTGAACTTCAATCAATTTGACTTTTTTTGATAGTCTCTCATAATCAAAGATTATGTTAGTACTAGTTATTAGAGCCATGTATATTTATGATTAGTAAGTATAGAAATTCTTGCCACATAAACTTCATTGTCACTTATTAATGTATAGCCACGCCTGTAAATGGTGCTTCTTCTTCTTTTTTCAGTCCAGCCACATGGCTTGTGGGATCTTATTTCCCTGACCAGGGATCAAACTCCATTGGGCCCTGGCAATGAATGTGCCCAGTCCTAATTATTGGATCACCAAGGAATTCTTGATGGTGACTTTTTTAAGGTTTAGATTTGGCCTTATTTGGTGTAACTTTGTAACTTCCTTTTTCTCGTTGTTGTCTATTTTCTGCTATTTGCTCTACATAGAGTGATTATTTTGATAGTTATCATCTAACTAATCATATATGTAACTGTTTCATGTTGAGAAAGCTATCACAGCTTCAATGCGGAGGGCATGCCTGCACTCAGAAATTCATTATCGCTCATTCAAACATGTCACCTAATGATGGGTGTGGTTTAAGTGATACTGATAACAGTGGTAGCAAATTCACAGCTATAACTATGTAGCAGTTTGAACATTACTCTTTTCTGTAGACTGCTCCATTTGCCTGAATTTTAATGCCATTAATATTCCACATTAAACTCTTTCAAGAATAAGGATAAGCACATGTAAATTGTAAAAGATAATACCATTTATTCATCCTCATTTATTTATGGAGTGTCTACTCAGCATAAGGCCTACAATTGTTCCTGCCCCTGAGAATGCTTATAACCCCATGGAATAGAGAGGCAATAAAACAATCATTATAAAGTGAGAAGATGCACTTTTAGGGAAGTTCTAGATGCAGTGGGAGCACACCACAGAGTCATCAGAGAGGGCCCAGGCAGCAGGTCCTTTGTGTAGTAACACTGAGGTCTCACATGATGTCAGCATTAGTTAAGTTATGGGCAAAGTCTTCCTGAAAGCCAGGTGCAAAGGAATGAAACTGGATGGGTCCTCAAGAGTTTATCATGTCACTGCCAACTTGGATCTGAATGCACTTAACCCAAATTGTCCCTACATAGATGCAGACAGGTGTCAAGTCACACAACCAGTTTATGTACCCTTTACACCTGCGTATAAATGTGTTTATCAGATCCTGTCCAAAGAAGCATATTTTGACAAGAAGGAAAAGAAAGTATCTTCAGGCCTAGGAATCCTGGGGACACACTATCAAGTAAGAGAAAAGGGTGGAAGGCAGAAGATGTACTAGACGAACATTATTTCTTCACAGGTGGGCCTGAAACAGGTTGTGGCTGTGTTGCTAGATTCAACAGTACAAAGGGAAGAACTTGTTCTAGGATGTGCTCTGAAGAAGTCCCCTCACTATCTTGTTTCCAAATGAATCTGGATTCTCTGCATTGCCTGGTTGAGATTGCCTTCCTTTGCTTCACTTTTACTCTAGATGGCAGCAACAGAACAAACTAGAGGAGAAAAACTCTTCGATGAGATTTGTTATGTGACTACTAGATAAAAAAGTCTCAGAATGTTATTTGAAATAAAATATGCCCTTTCAATTTTTTTTCCAGTATAGACATACATCAACAGTATTTCAAATAATTAAGTCAAGGTGCAGATGTTTTTGCAACTATTCAAGTTAGGCCACTGATCAAACAATATTTGTAGAGAAGTTTTATTATAATAACAATACCTCTGTGAAGACTCACTGTTTACGTGTACAAGTTTATATTGAGAAGCTGAAATATCAAGGTCAAATATTAAGTATACTTTTTAAATTAAGGAAATCTCTTCCAATAAAGGGCCAGAGAGTCAGACAGACAATAGACAGACATTCTCTGGCTGAATAGAGAAATAAAATTTTACTATTTCTTTAATAAATTTATGTTTTTAAAGTCATTTCAAATAAACATCCCTACATTAAACTGGTTTATATGTATATATATATTAAAAACACAGTTTACAAATATTTTAAAAGAATTAATTTCATTAAAAAATGACATTTGCCATCACTCTCTCTAAGCTAAAAGAATTTATGATCCCAGAACAGTTTGTAGGTGAGACTGCAGAAACACCAGAAACATTATTTTTTTAAAAAAAGACCTGAAAATAAGCCAGGAGATTAAGAGAAAGATGAAAGTTGTAGTAATTTTCAAAAGGGGCTTTCAAGAACACGTTATATTGGTTGACACTATGCTCTCACACAATTCAAGGCTGGATTGAGCAAAGGACACCCAAGGGGGTGGGAAATACAGTTGTCCAGGTTATGTGTCTCATTGCTCTAGAAGCTGCAGCTTATTGCTCTATAGTCATAGGTTTATGTATTAGTTAGGTTGATTTTCTAAAGCATCTTGGAGAAGGGTCATTTGTTTGTAATTTACACAAAAGTGTCCTTTGGACAAGCAGTGGACCTATTAGCGTAAGTCAGAAGGGCTTCATCAAATTAAAGCTCTGTGAAAGTAACATTTCTTTTTGTTCTAGAATTATTGGCTTGATAAATTGGAATTAATTAATCTGATTTTTTTAGATTACCATTGTTAAGTCATCTTTTAACTAGATCAATGAAGAAACAACATTGGTTGTGTCAAAGCTCTATATTGGAGGTTTTAGTTGGATTTTGTAGCTCAGTCATTCACTCATAGGTCCTGCTTGTGTTTGGGTGAACTGGAAAGTAGTGTAGCATCATATAATCAGAAGCTTTATTTTTTTAATTTATTTTGATCTGATCACAGCATTTAAAATATCTACAAGAGGAAAAAATTCACAAGGTAGATAAAGAATATGCACAAAGAAGTCATTAAAAAAAAAGTTCATCATTATGTGATTTAGAATAGCGAACAAACTAGAAATGATGTACAAAAGAGGTATGGTTGATTGTAACATATACTAAGATTTTAATAATCAAATAAATATTTATCAAGACTTCACTAACATGCCAGGCATTCTGTTAGAAAATTCAACACTAAAAAAAAAGAAAGAAAAAAAGAGAGATTTCCTGAATATGATCGATATGGAAATTGACTTTCTTATGATAACAATTGGGCTTCCCTGGTAGCTCAACTGGTAAAAGATCTGCCTGCAATACAGGAGACTCCAATTTAATTCAAAGATCTCCTGGAGAAGGGATAGGCTACCCACTCCAATATTCTTGGGCTTCCCTGGTGGCTCAGATGGTAAAGAATCAACCTGCAAAAAAAAAGAATCAACCTGCCATGTGGGAGGCCTGGGTTCCACCCCTGGATCAGGCAGATTTCCTGGAGGAGGGCATAGCAACCTACTCCAGTATTCTTGTCTGGAGAATCGCATGGACAGAGAAGCCCGGCTGACTACAGTCCAAGGGGTCGCAAAGAGTTGGACACAACTGAGCAACTAAACACACACACACATAATAATGATTTGATGTAAAATTTTTAAAAAGCAAGAAGAAAACCTCTATAATACTATAATGTTTTACAATGCTATAAAGCCCTTATTACAGTATCCACTATATAATTTATACACCTAATATATAGAGAAAACTTTTAGGAGAAAACACATCAAATGTTAATAATTGTTATCTCCAAGTGATGGTAACACAATAATTTTTCAACAATTTCTGTATTTTCTACAGATATGTTACTGTTAAAATTTTTTTAATTGTATAAAATGGCACAGGACCAAAGGTAGGCTACCAGAAAAAGAGAATGGTATCTAATGATATACTCAGAAACTGGGGTCACTTCTTGGCAAGGAAAATCCCCAAGTATATAAAGACAAATCACACTGTCCTTTGTGTGTGTTTTGATTTCGATTGCCAAGTCTTTGCAAAGACTGCTTCCTCCTCAGCCTTAGGAAGATCAGGAGGAGGAATACTGGCAGCATGTTTCAGCCAGATTACACAAGGGGGTGCACAGATCCTATTTCCAAATGCTTCCCTTTGTCTTTCAGGAAAGAGAAGAAGCAAACAAACAAAATGCAGACATTTGATTTGGTGACTAGTTAAATGTTTTAATAGGTTTATTTATACAGTCCACCACTGTTTTCTAACTTGAGAGACCTTTGAGGGGATGAAACTTTGTATAAACCACCTCCATTCCCTCCACATTTATTTCATAAGAAAAAAAATTGCAGGAAAATAAGCAGCTTTTTAAAGCACAATTTGTAAAACTGGAGACAGCCTAAATGGCCAAGAATAAGAGTTGTTAAATGGATTATGGTAATCATAAACAAATTAGAAAGTAACCATTAAAAATGATGTTGACATGGAAGGACATTAAAAAGCAATTTTTAAAAAGCAATTTATACAATAATGTGTACAATATGATCTAATTTTTATGTAAATACATAGTATACATAATAGAAAAACCTAGAAAGATGCTAAAATATTATCCTTAAGAAATGAGTGAGTGAGTGACTGAGTGAAAGTTGTTCAGTCGTGTGTGACTCTTTGCGACCCCATGAACTGTAGCCCAACAGGCTCCTCCTTCCGTGGAATTCTCCAGGCAAGTATACTGGAGTGGGTTGCCCTTTCCTTCTCCCGGGGATCTTCCTGACCCAGGGATTGAACCCAGGTCTCCTGCATCTTTACCATCTGTGCCACCAAGGAAGCCTTAAAAAGAGAGTGATAGTTTTTTTCATTGCCTTCTTTCTGCATGTGTACATTTTAGCATTTTTGTCTACAATAAATAAAGATTTGTTTTTAAAAACAAGAATAAAAAAATATTAAAAAAAAGAATAAAAAAAAATTTTTTAAACCACCAAGAATAAATTAGTCCAAATTCTTTGTAATTTTTTTTCCAAATAAAAATGAATACTTGTTCTTATGACCTTTGTTAATTAAATATATATGGAGATTACTATAAATGACTCAGAGATATGGTGACAATACTGGTGTATTTGCTAAAGACAGTTCCACTTTATGACTGTTGTTTTAGTATAACTATTAATAGTGCCCCTTTCACTCTCAGAGTTTGAATAAGTCACCCTATAGGTATATTCTTTAAATTTTTCCCAGGAAGTTTTTAGAGTACCTTGTAGCTTTCCCCCTTTTGTCATCAGTCTGCTTTCAATCCAAAAGATCCTAAGCCTTGTCTCTACCAATGTGCTAAGATGCAACGCTGGCCCCAAAATTCTGAGATTCCTCAGGCGGCATTAGTGTTACAGTGAGGCCAGGGTTTACTCCAAAACCCTTGTGACTCACAGAAAGTCTTTTTAAGACCCAGCTTGAGCTGATGGCTCAGCTGACTTTAAGGCTACACATCCATTAGCGGGAACCTATGGAAGAGTGACATGACACCCTACCATCATGACACCTTTTGATGTATCTTTTGGGACTGAATCCTGGCACTATTAGGATAAAATAGTATTTTTTAAATCACTACTGTACATATAAAACCACCAACTATACTGCCTTTAAAATTCCTTGGATTAGAAGTAACAAATACCCACTCCAATAACAAGTAAAAATGGAAAATGTTCTAAATTAATCTAAGGGTGGTATCTCCTGGGACTTAGAGCACAGGGCCCAACAAAGCCCCACACAGGACCAGAGCCAGAACTGAGAAGTGGAGACAGAACTTGGCAAGATTTTTCTCTTTGATGACATACTCTGACTAAACAGGCAGGAAAGAAGAAGCTCTCAGTAACTCAAATCTACACACCACAGGTATTATGATGAAACTTCCAATGACACCCTCAACCATAGTTTCTCCCATACCTGTTTCCTATTTTCTTAATTCTATTGACAACTTCAAAGGAATTTGGAACATATTCCTTACCTGTTGTCTTTTGCATCTTAAATTCTGCCATAAAACACTTATGAGAAGGTCATACATCACCCATTTGAAGAGCAAAATATTTATTCTTTTGTTTTTTATCCATTCTTTCATGTAACAAACATTTATTGCATTGCTACCATATGTCAAGGCCTGTGCTCAGTGTTGTGGGAAGCGATAAGCCACAGACCTTATTACCAGGCATTCACAATGTACTGAGAGAGTCAAAGAGATAAAAGAATAATTATGTGATAGGACACAGTGATATGACCTACGACAGAAGAATATACGAAGTGAGTTGAATGCAGAGAGAAGGATCTAAATTATCTTTTGGGAAATCAAGAAAAGCATCAAAGAGATTATACTCCATTTGGGTGCTGAAAGAATAAGACTTTTCCTGATGGAGATCAAGTAGAAGATTCCCAGCTAAAATAACAACAATAATAAACAGCTACCATACACTTGTTGGGCTTCTCAGGTGGCACAGTGGTAAAGAATCTGCCAATGCAGGAGACATAAGATATGTGGTCTGATCCTTGGGTTGGGAAGATGCCCTGGAGTAGGAAACGGCAACCCACTCAAGTATTCTTGCCTGGAAAATTCCATGGGCAAAGAAGGTTGGCGGGCTACAGTCCATGAAATCACAAAGAGTCAGACATGACTGAGCAACTGAACACAAATGCACCATATACTTAGCATTTACTGCATGTAGATCCTCTTCCACATGCCATTCTTGGAGTATCTTGTTAAAACTTGCAGCCCAGCTGCAAGGTCTGTCTGTCACTCCACTACACAAATGTATCTCAGAATCGGTCACTTAGAACACAAGATCCCCAGGAGGATAGAACTAGGCACACAGAGGAACTTCAATAAATGCCAATAAACTAAAAATATCCCGTGTTAGTGTGTCTGAGGAAGCAAGCATTTTTATACCCCGCTGGTGGAAAGTACAACGTCCTGTAGGATAATTTGTCAATATGCACCAAAATTCACTCTTAGAAATTTACTTTAAGGAAATAATTGAGATTTTAGACAAAGCTAAAACTGCAAAGATGTGCATGATGATATTGCACATAATAACAGTCTAAAACATGGAACAATGTTGTCATTAAAAATTATATTCTGGGACTTCCCTGTTGGTCTAGTGGTTAAAACTCCATGCTTCCACTTTAGGAGGCACAAGTTCAGCCCCTGGTTAAGGAAATAAGATTCCACATGCTGAGTAGCAAAGCCAAAAAAAAAAACAAGAGAGAAGAAAAAGATGGTAAAAAATGATGTTGTAGAAGTATATTTATTGAATTGAAAGATGTCCATGACAAGTCTTCAAAAATCAATATAAAAGTAGAATAAACAGTTTTTTTAATTTCATATGTGCATATATACAAATATAAGGGTATATAAATTTAAAATACACATATATTTTAAACATGCATATATATCTATAGATGTGTATATCTTTATATATTTTAGTATATATGTGAAATATTTAATGTAAATATCATATATATACACATGCACACACACACACACACACACACAGTTATATGAAATGCTAGAAAGGCATACACTAAAATTTATCAAGGATTTCTCTGGCCAAGAATTTGGCAATGGATACTTTCCTTTATTTTATCCTCTTTTTTTAATTGTTCTATATAAAGCTCATATTATTTTTCAAAACAAAAAAATTAGAGCTTAAAATGCCATTTATTGATGACAATTAATAATTAAATCACATTTAAATTCACCAAGTTGAGAATAATATCTCAAGGTGCGACCTACACTCAACATAAACTTACTTGGCATGTAACAGTGGTATCTCTGAAAGTTGTGGTAAAAATTTTCATTTTTGAATAATATTTTCACAGACATTATGTGCATATCCAAATTACCTCTTATCTCAAAGAAGCTGAACAATGCAAAAAATGGACATTCCCATTCTGCCAATCGTATAAGATTTAGTAAATCACTTACCCTCTCTGAGCTTCTGATTATTTACAAAACAAAAGAAATGATAACTTCCCTTACTAGTGTTCTTACAAGTGAATGAATGTACTTGTGCATACTTTACAAAGTTTTATACTGATATTCAGGGGAATTTTTAAAAGTCAGATATTGTGTCCTTAAGTTCTCCTATTGGAAATTTTTTATTTTTATGAATCTATAAGCGATCAATAACTTTATAGATCACAATGTTACGAGCAGTATGCTCTGTTATTCAATCATGTGCAATCCATGAGTCATTGCCAACCCAGGAAAACTGTGATAGTCTCATTAATAGGTTTGGACACTGGTATTATTACTATTATGTTTTTGACTGCACTGGGTCTTTGTTGTTGTACGCGGGCTTTCCTAGCTGCACCGAGCAGGGACTGCTCTCTAGTTGCTGTGCACGGGTTCCTCACTGCAGTGGCTTCTCTTGTTGCAGACTACAGCCTCTTGGGTGCAGACTTCAGTAGTTGTGGTGCATGGGCCTAGTTGCCCTGTGGCATGTGGAATCTTCCTGGATCAGGGACCAAACCCATGTCTCTTGCCTTGGCAAGTGGATTCTTCACCACTGGACCACCAGGAAAGTCCTCTTTGGAGCTCTATCATAAATTTGTCCTGCTAGTAGAAAGCTTTTGTGAACTGACTTAAGCTTCTTAATGCTTTTGATTGTAGAATTCTTCTACAGCAGGATGCTAAGCCTAACAAAATAGCTAATAATAATGTTAATGCTAATTTTAACTCCCTGGTCTTTTTGCAATCTTTTGTCCAAGGATTCAAACTAAAGAGTTACTCTTCTTCCTAGTGTAGCCAAAAGCCAGTTATTACAGTCATTGGAATATCTTTTCCATTCTAGCTTCTTATGCCCTCCCTAATCTAAGAAACCAATGTTAAACATGTTGAGTATGAAATCTGATTTAACCCATATTTCATCTGTTGAATTCTATCTCTGTCTCTTATGGCTTCATTAGACACCTGTCCCCTGTACATTATTAGAAACAACAGTGCAATGTAATGCGACATTGGAGTCTTTAGCTATGTGTGTGCTTAGTCGTGTCCAACTCTTTGCAACCCCATGAACTGTAGCCCACCAGGCTCCTCTGTTCATGAGGATTCTTCAGGTGAGAAAACTGGAGTAGGTTGCCATGCCTTCCTCCAGGGGATCTTCATAACCCAGGGTTCAAACCCAGGTCTCTCACATTGCAAGTGGATTCTTTGCTGTCTGAGCCACCAAGTCTTTAGCTATATAAAAGCTTTTTCTTTAAAAAAAAAAAAAAATATATATATATATATATATATTGCTTTTCACAAACAGAGTCCTTTCCTCAGGTCAGCTTTTGACAAATACTCATAAAATCATATTGGTAATGCTGGTAAGCATACTCGCTTGGAGAAACCAAGGAGATCCTAATTTGGGAATCTTGGAATCTTTTGGCATCTCTAAATTAGAAAGATGATCTGGGTGATGAGTTTATAACAGTGTGTTCTAATCTTCTTTGGGTCTATGACACCATTATGAATGTACTAGGACACATCTGAAGGGTGTTTCCCTTCCCTACCCTGCCAGTCTTCCACCAGTCCAGACAACTGTTTTGATATACTACTTTTCTATCTTTAACACTTACCAGGGTGGATAATGAAAAAAGCAATGCAAAGGGAAGCTGAACTCAAATTGTTCTTTGTCTATTAAACTATATCTCTACACAGTATGCACTAACTATACTTCAATTAGAAAAAAATAATAAAGACTGAATCTTAAAAAAAAAAACATTTCAATAGCCACAGCACTCAATGCCTTTTACCATAATTGCTTATTTAATTGTAATTTGTTATATTTGCTTTCCCTTTAGGCCATAAGTTCTGGTGATGCTTGCCTACTATTTAACATAGTGCTCATTACAAAGTAGGTGATGAATAATAATTTATTAAATGAATGAACCACCTATCCCAATCCTGACTCCCATTTTCAACAACAAAATTAACTAGTCAAGAGGGAGGCAATCAGGAGGAGGGATATGTGAATCAATCCAAGAAAACACAGTCCACCAGTACTAGGCGATGTGACTCAGTCCCAGTATCACCCACAATAAAGATGCTTCCACAATGACATATGGGTGACAGTGAAGTGAAATGTTAAAATAAGTTATGCTGGATCAATGGTAAGGAATTCCATTATGCTTTTTGCTATTTTAAAGTCAAACAGCCGCTGCCACCTTTTGTAATTAATAATCTTGCCTCTAGCATTTGCTCCTTCCTCTAGCTTCCTTGCTGGATCAGAGGTTAAAACGTCTGCCTCCAATGCAGGAGAACCGGGTTCGATCCCTGGGTCGGGAAGATCCCTTGGAGAAGGAAATGGTAACCCACTCCAGTATTCTTGCCTGAAGAACCCCATGGATGGAAGAGCCTGGTAGGCTATAGTCCACGGGATCGCAAAGAGTCAGACATGACTGAGCTACTTCACTAAGCCACTAAGCTACTACATAATAACTAAGGTGTATTGAAGGCATACAGGTGATGAAAGTGCCTTATGCACTTTATATAAATGCATTATCACTTTAATCTTGACAGTATGGTAAGGTAGATATACTTATTAAGCCCAGTCTATAAATTAGAAAATAAAGAAATAAGGTAAAAATCAATTGTCTAAGATTCCAAAATATGTAAGAGTTAGAGCTAGAATTCAAATTTGCTTCTATTTGAAACCAGAATCCAAGCTCTTATCTACTAAACTCTATCACTACTGGTTAAAACTCAAGATTACCAGGTTTATTTTTATTTAATTCCATTGTATTCAAAGAATACACCTTGTATGATTTCAGTTATAACTCAGGATATTGTCTATCTTAGTCAATGTTCTTGGTGCACTTAAAGAAAATATATACTCTGCTGTTGTTGGGTGGAATTCACTATGAATGTTAATTAAATGTAGTTGCTTGATGGTGTTTTTTAGCTTTATATTTTTGTTAATTTTCTCTTACCTGTTCTACCAATTATTTTTCTGCTCTATCAACATTTCTTATGTTCTTGCATACAGTGTCAGAAACTCTGATGAATAGTTTAGCATTTATTGCTCAGAATAATTTATAGATGATGACTGTAGCCATGAAATTAAAAGACGCTTGCTCCTTGGAGGAAAAGCTATGACCAACCTATACAGCATATTAAAAAGCAGAGACATTACTTTGCCAACAAAAGTCCATCTAGTCAAAGCTATGGTTTTTCCATCCATCCAGTCATATATGGATGTGAGAGTTGGATTATAAAGAAAGCTGAGCGCGAAAGTATAGATGCTTTTGAACTGTGGTGTTGGAGAAGACTCTTGAGTCCCTTGGACAGCAAGGAGATCCAACCAGTCCATCCTAAAGGAAATCAGTCCTGAATATTCATTGGAAGGACTGATGCTGACCCTGAAACTCCAATACTTTGGCCACCTGATGCGAAGAACTGACTAATTAGAAAAGACTCTGATACTGGGATAGATTGAAGGCAGGAGGAGAAGGGAATGACAGACGATGAGATGGTTTGATGGCATCACCAACTCGGTGGACATGAGTTTGAGTAAGCTCCAGGAGTTGGTGATGGACAGGGAAGCCTGGCATGAAGCCCATGGGATCGCAAATAGTCAACCATGATTGAACAGCTGAACTGAACTGATAGGTATTATTATTGCCTCCATTTTACAGAGGGGAAAACTGAGGCTAAAGGTTGTTTTACCTGTCCATAGTCACAGAGTAAGTAAGTGCAGCAGGGCTGGGATTTGATTCCTGTCTTTCATACTCTTAAACTTCCTGCTTTTAGTCAACATCCTACAATGACTGCTCTGTGGAAATGCTTTAGATCCAGTCTTGTAATAGCAATGTAATATTTATTAAAGAAAAATATTTCTTTCGTTAATAAATTGCATATTGTAGGAAGACTTTTTGAAGGAGGACAGATGGATTGAAAATCCAAGGTATTTTAGTCTTTTAAATAAGGGCCCAAGAGCTTACATCTTTAGTCTGAGAGTTAAATATGGCTTTTTTTTTTTTTCCAAAGAGAAAATAGCAAAACATTCTGGAGACTGGCAGCATTCCATTGAAGGTCCTAAGGTCTGCGTTTCCAACATTAATGCAGGGCACTCTGACCTTGCTCTGAAACACTGGATAGGGTGGGAAGCAAGGGCTGCAAAGCTGCACTTTGTAAAAATGCGATGGAACAAGCCAGGGTCTTGAAAGAGAACTAAGCAAATACTGAGATCAAGAAACCTATATAAGTGTTATTCCAAATTCAATTCAACACCTGGAAATCAAGTTCTCTATTACTTAAGACCAACAATGATCTTACACTTCTTGAGGCCAATTCATCCAATGAATAAAGTGCCATAAGCACCAAGGACACAGGCTTTCATTATTAGATGATTCACCTGTGATGAAAGAAAAGTTCTGAAGAATCGGGGCTACTTTCCTTTCCCCAGAAAAATTAGATTTCAATTCAGAAACTATACTTTCTCTGTTAAAAGGACTGTATTGAATTTGAACATATAAACATGAATCATTAGATAAAATCATTTTCACCTTTCTGGAAGGTAGTATAACTACAGTCTACAATTATTTTATGCCCTTTCTGATAGCACATAAAACTTATTATTTATTTAAAATTATAAATAAATGAAATATTAAAAATATCTTGAATAATTTTCAATAATCATATTATTAATTATAACACTGATTATGCTATTCTGAAACTATTATATACAATTTAGGATAGACAAAAGTAATTAAGTTTATGCCATTAAGAAATGAAATTTTTACAATAGTAGAAAATGGAATGAATATAAAATCAAAGAAGTATAAACATTGTAATCTTAAATTTATAATATTGTGAGCTTGTCTTTTCTTTTAAACAATATTTACATATTTCCCAACTCTGAGCAAGCTTAGAAACAATGACCAATGCAGTTGCAAAAAATGTTCCTAAAATCCAGATTGTGGTCTCTAAGTACCATTTCCCAACACTGGGCTCCTTAGATAAATGGATGATTTGAATTCTGGAGCAAGAGATGTCTAAGGTGATCCCAAAACATTTTATCATACCGGAAAACAATGAGATTACCAAAGACTACTGAGGTTTGTCAAAATGATTCAAGGGCCAAACTGATGATACTCCTACAAGTCAAAAAATAGTACCATTTGAGCATCATTAAAGATGCAATGGATTAAAACACATAAAAATATTTTTAAAAGTTCATTAATCACCCATGGAATATGATACAGAATCAGTGCTGAAAGCTGATAAATAAAAAGAATATTTTGCCTTTCCCATATGAAATGTACCACTGGGTTACCGAAGGTTTCTCTTCATAGAAACATTTCAGCCAATAAGTGAAGAAACAATGATATATTATTGCTTTGTAACCACTAATGTCATAATGGACCAATTCTAAACAATCAACATCACAAAAAGCGGAGATAATCAGACTTATGTGCTTCCTGGTGGAAGTGCCAATATGTCCCATAAAGTAGCCTTATAAAAAAGCAATCCTGAACATAAGCAAGCCAAGTCTTAAGACCTGCTGCTGCTGCTGCTAAATCGCTTCAGTCGTGTCTGACTCTGTGCTACCGCATGGACGGCAGCCCACTACGGTCCCCCATCCCTGGGATTCTCCAGGCAAGAACACTGGAGTGGGTTGCCATTTCCTTCTCCAATGCATGAAAGTGAAAAGTGAAAGTGAAGTCACTCAGTCTTGTCCGACTCTTCGAGACCCCATGGACTGCAGCCTACCAGGCTCCTCCGTCCATGGGATTTTCCAGGCAAGAGTACTGGAGTGGGGTGCCACTGCCTTCTCCGGTTAAGATCTAACTATTACTTTATAAGAAGTACAGGGCACAAAGTGTGACTATTAGGCCAATGACTGTTGCTTCAACAAATATATTTCTAGGGAAAGAGAAGGAGAAGAAGGAATAGAAGAATTAAAAGAAGCTTAAGAGGCATATAAGCAATTGCTATATGTGGACTTTATTTGGATTCTGATGTAAATCAACATAAAAAAGGAAAAATAATTATGAGTCACTGATATTTTGATATTTTTAAAAAGAGTACTTCGTTTTTAGAGATGCATACAAAACTATGTGTGCTTAAAATACTATGGACCCCATGGACTGTAGCCCACCAGGCTCCTCCATCAATTGAATTTTCTAGGCAAGAGTACTGGAGTGGGTTGCCATTTCCTTCTCCAGGGGATCTTCCCGGCCCAGGGACCGAACCCAGGTCTCCCTCATTGTGGGCAGACACTTTACCGTCTGAGCCACCAGAGAATTCCATAAAATACTGTGGTAATTTTTACCATATTAACAAATTAAAAGATAAAAATCTTATGATGATAGATGCACAAAAAGCTTTCCACAAATTCAGCACCCATTTATGATAAAAACTCTTCAGAAATGGGCATAAAAGCAACCTACCTCAACATAATAAAGGCCATATGTGATAAGAGTGAAAGTGAAACTCCCTCAGTTGTGTTTGACTCTTTGCAACCCCATGGACTATACAGTTCATGGAATTCTCCTGGCCAGAATACTGGAATGGGTAGCCTTTCTCTTCTCCAGGGAATCTTCCCAACCCATGGATTGAATCCAGGTCTCCCGCATTGCAGGCAGATTCTTTACCAGCTGAGCCACAAGGGAAACCCCCATATATGATAAACCCACAGCAAAAAATTTCTCAATGGTGTAAAACTGAAAGTGTTTCCTCGAAGATCAGGAACAGGACAAGGACACCCACACTTGCCACTATCACTTAACATAGTTTTGAAAGTCGTAGCCATGGCAATCAGGGAAGAAAGAGAAATAAAAGGAATCCAGATTAGAAAAGAAGAAGTAAAACTCTTGCTGTTTACAGATGACATGATACTATACATAGAAAACCCTAAAGATACTATCAGAAAATTACTAGAGCTAATCAGTGAATTTAGTAAAGTTGCAGGATAGTATATAGGAATCCTTTGTATTTCTATATACTAACAATGAAAAACCAGAAAGAAAAATTAAGGAATCAATCCCATGCATGATTGCAACAAAAAGGATAAAATACATAAGAATAAACCTAAGGAGACAGAACTGGTCTTCCCTAGTGGCTCAGATGATAAAGACTCTGCTTGCAATGAAGGAGACCCAGGTTTGACCTCTGGGTTGGGAAGATCCCCTGGAGAAAGAAATGGCAATCCACTCCAGTATTCTTGCCTGGAAAATTCCATGGACAGAGGAGACTGGCAGGCTACAGTCCATCGGGTCTCACAGAGTCAGACACAACTGAGTGACTAACGCTTTCAAGGAGACAAAAGAGCTGTATACGGAAAACTCTAAGACACTGATGAAAGAAATCAAAGATGACATAAACAGATGGAGAGATATACCATGTTCCTGAACTGCAATCAACACTGTGAAAATGACTATACTACCCAAAGCAAGTTACAGATTCAGTACCAATGACATTTTTCATGGAACTAGAACAAAAAACCTCACAACTCATATGGAAACACAAAAAGCTCAATAGTCAAAGCAACCTTGAGAAAGAAGAATGGAGCTGGGAGAATCAATTTTCCTGACTTCAGACTATACTGCAAGCCTATACTACAAAGCTATAGTCATCAAGACAGTATGGTACTGGCACAAAAACAGAAATATAGACCATTGGAACAAGATAGAAAACCAGAGATAAACCCACACACCTATGGGCACCTTATCTTTGACAAAGGAGGCAAGACTGTAAGTAGTGCTGGGAAAACTGGATAGCTATGTAAAAGAATCAAATTAGAACACTTCCTAACATCATACACAAAGATAAACTCAAAATGGATTAAAGACATAAAAATGTGTCTGCTGCTGCTGCTGCTAAGTCACTTCAGTCCTGTCTGACTCTGTGTGATCCCATGGACGTCAGCCCACCGGGCTCCACCATCCCTGGGATTCTCCAGGCAAGAACACTGGAGTGGGTTGCCATTTCCTTCTCCAATGCAAGAAAGTGAAAAGTGAAAGTGAAGTTGCTCAATCGTGTCCGACTCTTAAGAGACCCCATGGACTGCATCCCACCAGGCCCCTCCATCCATGGGATTTTTCAGGCAAGAGTACTGGAGTGGGGTGCCATTGCCTTCTCCGAAATGTGTCTGAGAGACATGCAAAAGAAGATAATGAATAGTCAGACAGGTATAAAGTTTGAATCTCAGAAGAAACATCTGAACTAGAGATGTATATTTAGGATTTATCAGCTTCCCTGGTGGCTCAGAAGTAAAGAATCTGCCTGCAATGCAGAAGACGTGTGTTTGAGAGCTGAGTTCCATCGCTGGGTCAGAAAGATGCCCTGGAGAAGGAAATGGCAACCGACTCCTGGGAAATCCCATGAACAGAGAAGCCCGGCAGGCTGTAGTCCATGGGGTCATGAGTCAGATATGACTTAGTGACCACTACCATTTAGAATTTATCAGCAAAAGGGTGGGAATGGGCTTTCCAGGTGGCTCAGTGGTATAAAATCTGCCTGCCAATATATGAGACGTGAGTTTGGGACAATTCCCTGGAGTAGGAAATAGCACCCTACTCCAGTATTCTTGCCTGGAAAATTCCTTGGACAGAGGAGCCTGGTGGGCTACAGTCTGTGGGGCTGCAAAGAGTTAGAGGCGACTGAGTGACTGAGCATGCATTTATGGGAATTGATACAATTACTTAGGGAGAGAATGTGTTGCAGAATAAAAGCAAATTAAAGCTTACTGAGTGCCTATTATATACCAGGCACTATTTAAAATTCTTTATACATATTCACATAGTCCTCACCATAACCCCAAGAAGTAGATATTACTATTATCTCATTTTTATATATCAGAAAACTGAGGCACATAAAATGTAAGTCTTACCTGCAGTGAGTTTAAGCACTGTAACCAGTATTCATATCTTTGAAGTCTGATTCTATAAGAACAGAATATCCCAGAGCTATGACCTGAAGAGCTCTGACATCTGGTAGAGTATAAGCCAAAAAAGGACTCTGAGAAAAGAGCCAAGGAGGTAATCAATATATAGTTGAGTCAATAGTTTCAATATAAACCAAAAAATATTAAAAAGAGGGAGAGAGAACAAGCATATTCAAGAAAGGCAGTGGCCAATGGTTTTGAATGGTGCTAAGAAGTCAAGAAAGATGCATGCTGAAATTAATTCTATCACTGATGGCCAGCTCAGTCTATTTCACATTAATTTATTTCCATCAAGATACTTCTCAACAGTATGGTGTAATTCCAGTGTGATTCTAACTTGATAAATAATAAGGAAATAATAACTTCTACCATTATACATATACATATAATAGCTTCTGCTGTAACATATCTTTCCATGAAATACATAAATCCAGACACTCAAAATATAATTTAGAAAGGATTTTTCTGTGGTTAACAATAGAATTCCTTACTGAAATGATTCATCTTATGATTCTTATATATGGGGATTTTTCCTAATACATTTAAAATATGATTCAATTTTCAAATCTGTTGGATATGAAAATTTAAAGACACATTTGAAGTGCAACCTGCACTATGATTTTTTATATATTTTAGTGTTTGCTAGACTAGGAAGAATCTTCAAGAAGAATGAAGCTTAAAATCTGTCAAATAAAAATGATTAGCTTTTCCTACGGCTCAAAGATGATCTTTAAATTTTCAAATCTTGTTTTCAATTTCAGTGAATAAATTGTTAACATTTATGTTCTTTGGTTCTTAGGGAGAATCTTCACATCCTCAGGAATTTATTTGTCCTATGGATTAATTATGAACTCCATTTTCATCTGCACATATGCGGTTCTTGAGGAATTTCCAAGCACTAGGTACATTGTACATGGGGAAAAATGAGTTGAAGATCTTCCTTTCAAATAATCTGTTTGTAATCATCAGTGTAATATTAGCTTATGTTTTTCACTTCGATGAAAGAAATTTGTACCACAGAGCATTTTTTGGCTTGAATTTTTAAAACCTTAATAACAATTCTAAAAATTGGAAGATGATTACTTTCTTATCTACATTTAAGTGTTGGCCTAAAGATAAAATTCAATTATTAACCAGCTAGCTCTAACCTGGAAAAAAAATTAGAAGAAATTGATGCTGTGCTTGACATGTGCTGCATTATCTGAGGAATCCTATGGAAAGTAAATATACTATTAATACTTCTCTTCCCCCATATCCACTATAAAAGAAAAGGAAATAATAGATATATTGAAGTTTTCAACTACAGGACCAGAGCAGGCTCAGAATCTATCACACATTAATATTAAAATCTAGTCCAGTGGTTTTCTGGACGGAGATGCAACCTGCATGCTCCTGGGGTCTCCAAGACACAGGAAGTGTGCAAAGCCAAAGATACTTTCATAATAAAACACCCCAATACAAAATAAAAAGTTTAAAGTTTGAAAAAAACTAAGATGCTATTTTTTTTTTTTCTTCATTATGTTAATATTTACTAGTGGTGCGAAAGCAATGGTGGGTAAAACTTTTGGTCCCTTAGGAAGAATCAAAATAGTGACACCACACTTCACTGGTAGCTACATTCTTCACTATTATGCACTCAAAATAAAAATATCAATAAAATGCTAGGTTCACTTAAAAATGTCTTTTACAGGGAATTTCCAGTGGTTCAGACTCTGCACTTTCACTGCCAAAGGTCTGTGTTCAATCCCTGGTTATGGAACTAAGATCCTGCAAGCTGTATGGCACAGTCAAAAAAGCAAACAAAAATGTTTAAAACCTGAAAAGAATGTCCTTAATAAAGCAATAAAATGATTACTTTATTAAATTTATACATCTTATTAATGTTCTGTATAATAAAATGAGAAGTATGCCTGAAACCCTTCTGCTATATTATGAAATATGATATTGTTTCTAGGAAAAGCAATTTGCACAATTGAATAAAAAATGGAACCAGTTTAAATTTTCATGAAACATCATTTTTACATGAAAAAAAAGACTGACAGACAAATGATGGATTATCAGATTGGGTATTTGGTACACTTTTTAATTTGTTTTAATTAACAAATAAGCCTGTCACTTCAAGGGAAACAACAGATGGTATTTTTTTTGCCCCTGATAAAATTTGATAGAAAACTAAAATTTTGGAAAACTTGAGTCTACTACGGTGAACTTTCCAATTTCTCAACACTTAAAGTCTTATTTAATGAGATTCATGATGATATTAACAGAAAATTTGGGGGAGTAATGTATAATGAAATGGGTTAAAATTCAGATTATCTGAATAAGTCAGGGAATGAATATTTTTCCAATGACCAATGAATAATATTAAAAAATCATGCATTAGTAAAAAGAACCATTCAAAGTTTGAGATAGATCAGTAAATTTTTAACCCAGTCAAGTATACAAAGTTATTTCATATGGTTTCACATTCCACATTGTTATTAACCTTCAAGAAACTATTATTTGTAGGAGTTTGGTATAGTATAAAAAATAATACAAGGACAGATAGGACAAGTAAATTGTCCAATATCAGAAGTAAAATGCTGAAGATCTGAGATTAGAAATGTAGCTCCTAAATTCATACTTCCCAAGTAAAAGTTTCTAATAATATCATCCATGTCTTAGTGGTAGTTAGATCCTTGCTGTTATTTATTAAGATCCTGAAGAGGAGCATGGTCCCACTTGATCCCTAGTTATCAGAATTGACAATTTGGAAAGAATTAGCCTATAAAATAATTTTCAACCTTTTAGTGCTAAAACATTTTGAGGACTTCTACATTTAGTACTAGTGTTTTGACCATCCATTGACAAAATGCTGTTAGAAATTATATTCAGCCTACAGACAGTATGTAGTATACATTTTGATTCAAGGAAATCCCTTTCAAGGATGTAAATTCCACAAACTGGAACACAAGGTTTTTATCTAAACCTTTGAAAGAGCTAATAACAGGGTTAGCTTTCAGATTCAGACTAACACAGAAGGCAATAATTTGTCCCATCAATTGTGGAGAAATCTGAATTGCATGTGTGTATGTATGTGGCATTGTTGTTCAGTAGCTAATTCATGTCCAGCTCTTGGCGATCCCAAGGTCCGCAGCATGCTGGACTTCCCTGTCCTTCACTGCCTCCCGCGATTTGCTCAAACTCAAGTCCATTGAGTTACTGATGCCATCCAACCATCGTATCCTCTGTTGCCCCCTTCTCCTCCTGCCTTCAATCTTTCCCAGCATCAGGGTCTTTTCCAATGACTCAGCTCTTCATATCAGGTAGCCACAGTATTGGAGCTTCAGCTTCAGCATCAGTCCTTCCAATGAATATTTAGGGTTGACTTCCTTTAGGATGGACTGGTTTGATCTCCTTGCTATCATGTTGTATGTGTGTCCTGTTCTGTTGTATGTGTGTGTACTTTATATTTTCTAACTTTTTGTTAGGGGCTTCCCTGGTGGCTCAGATGGTAAGAATCCTCCTGCAAAACAGGAGACCAGGGTTCCATCCCTGGGTCAACAAGATTCCCTGTAGAAGGGAATACTGGCTACCCAGTCCAGTATTCTTGGAGAACTCCATGGACAGAGGAGCCTGATAGACTACAGTCCATGGGGTCACAAAGAGTCAGATGTGACTGAGCAATGACTCATTGTTAAAAACTTCTTGTAACTTCTCGCTCTGTGCATCCACTCTTTTCCCAAGTTCTTAGATCATTTTTACAATCATTACTCTGAGTTCTTTCTTGGGTAGGTTTTCTATCTCCACATCACACAGTTGTTCTTCTGGGATTTTATCTTTTCCTTTGTGTGGAGCATATTCTTCTGCCACCTCATTTTGTTTAAATTTCTATTTGTATTTTTACGTATGTGGAAGGTTAGTTAGTTTTCTCAACCTTGGAGCAGGGGACATCCTAAGTGTCCTAGAAGTACTCCCCATCTCATCACACAAGGGCCAGGGACCAATTGGTCCAGGGTAGGTTATGAACTGCAGTCCCAGGGTGCTGGATCATAGTTTCCATGCTTCCGGTGTCTGCCCCAAGGGTGAGGCTAGTCTAGAGGCTTGTGCAGACTTTTTGGTGGGAGAGGCTGGCAGGCCTCCTGGGTGGGTAGAACTGGGGTCTTGGTCCTCTTGCAGGCAGGGCTGCATCAGGGGGCATGTCTTGAGGTGGCTGTAGGCTTAGGAAGTCTTTTTTAGCCTGTCTGCTGATGGGTGGGGCTGTATTCAAACCCTATAGGTTTTTTAGTCTAAAGCACTGGGCTTCCCTGGTAGCTTAGATGGTAAAGAATCTGCCTGCAATGCAGGACACCTGGGTTTGATCCCTGGGTTGGGAAGATCCCCTGGAGAAGGGAATGGCTACCTATTCCAGTGTTCTTGCCTGGAGAATTCCATGGACAGAGGAGTCTGGCAGCTACAGTCTATGGGGTCACAAAGAGTTGGACCAGACTGAGTGACTAACACTTTCACTTCCATCCAAGCACTGGAGCCTACAGATGTGGTGGGTGGGGCCAGGTCTTGGTACTGATTATCCAAACAAGATGTCTGCCTCCAGCCAGAGTTCAAGTAGAAGAACACTCCCCAATATTTCTACCACCAGCTTTTCTGACCCCAGAGAGAGCCTTCCCAGGACACGCTCCAAAACCAGTAGGTAGATCTGGCTCCATGACTTTGAAGTCACCACCTTTGCCCTGGGTTCAGGTATGCAGGAGACCATGTCTGTGCACTCCAAGAGTGGAGTCTGTTTCACCTGATTCTGTGGAGCTCCTGCAATTAAGTCCCGCTGGCCTTCAAAGCCAAATGCTCTGGCGGCTCCTCCTACCGATACAAGACCCCCAGGCTGGGGAGACTGATTTGGAGCTCGGGACTCGCACTTCTGCAGGAGAACTTCTGTGATATAATTACTTTCCAGTTGGTGGGTTTCCCACCCAGCAGGTATGAGATTCAATTATATCATGAGTGTGCCCCTTCTACAATCTCTTTTTTTAACTTTTTATTTTATTTTGGAGTATAGCTGATTAACAATCTTGTGATAGTCTCAGGTGTGAAGCAAAGTGATTCAATTATACTTTCTACTGTTTCTTTGGACTTTCTGTCTTTGAATATAGAATATCCTTTTTGGTAAGTTCCAGTCGACTGAAGCGACTTAGCAGCAGCAGCAGCAGTCCTTTTTATCCAGAGAAGGCAGTGGCACCCACTCCAGTGCTCTTGCCTAGAAAATCCCATGGATGGAGGAGCCTGGCGGGCTGCAGTCCATGGGGTCGCGAAGAGTCGGACACGACTGAGCAACTTCACTTTCACTTTTCACTTTCATGGATTGGAGAAGGAAATGGCAACCCACTCCAGTGTTCTTGCCTGGAGAATCCCAGGGACAGGAGAGCCTGGTGGGCTGCCGTCTATGGGGTCACACAGAGTCGGACACGACTGAAGCGACTAGCAGCAGCAGCAGCAGTCCTTTTTATCAATAGCTATTCAGCAGTTAGTTTTGGTTTTAGTGTTCTCTTGGGAGGAGATGAGCTGAAGTTCCTCTACTCTGCCATCTAGTCTCCCATCTTTTTGCCAAAAGGCAAGATGAGTACATAAAAGATGGGTCCAAGCTATCTTTGCCATTAGCTTCTCCTCTTCCACAGCATGGACTTCAGACCGTCCCCCAGGAGGCACAAGTTTTCGCGAGCGCAGAAGCAGATCGCTGGGCAGTCCTGCTCACCGGCCTGCCTCAACCAGGGCCTGGGGTCCAGCGCCCTCTCCCGCCCAGCTGCGTGTGCCTGCTGCGGCCTCACACCGCCAGGCCGGCCGGCTAGCTGCTGTCCCTTCTGTATCTGTGTGTATGAGACAATTTTCTCAGAGGTGTCTGTGTGATATCTTTCCAAAGTTCTAGCTTCTTGGGATTGATGGGAGAAATGGGACTCAGCCTGATCTCCTTTGTAAAGACACTATTACTCTGGCTTTACCTGTATTCCAGGTACATATCATTTCCACTTGCAAGAAAAATGTACTGCATTATTCCATTGCCAAGCCAAACCTGAAATCGAAACACACAGAGGATGCAAAATAAAAATGGCTGTGTACAAATATAAGGAATTGTCTCTGTCTGGTCACATCCTGCCCAACATTTAAACTCAGAGAATTTCATATTCAGCATATGTCTTACCGATAATCCAGCTAATCCTCACTTTTCAAAGATGAGGAAACTGTGGCCCAGAAAATCTAAGTGTCTTTTTCAATTTTTTACAATGAGTTAATGCTAGAGAAGGACTGAAAACCACAGGCTTTTTTTCTATTTCATAACTTAATCATCTAATTGTTTTTTTCCTTGATTGTCAGTTCCCTATCTCTAAACCTAGATTTAGGCTTCCTAACCACAACAAAAGGGACACAGCATGCTAAAGAATTAGTTAAGTCGAATTAAAGAACCCTATTTACTTAAAAAAAGAGAGAGAGCAAGATAGAAGGTTTGTTAAATGCTAAGAAGTTCAGAATAGTCTAGTCATTTGACACAGGTTCTTAGGTTTCAATTACAGGAAAACATTATTGCAAAAGTCCACAAGTGCTATCCTAATTTTTCAGATTACTTCCTCAGAAAGTGTGCTTTTGATCTGTTCTTCCATAGAAGAATAAATGTGCAGACTTCAATGCTTAATAAAGTTGAAAGCTTCTCCCTGGGGTAACTGAAATTCTATCAAAGGGGCGATAGACCTGGTTGCAGCTGCAACAAAGAAGTGCCATATAAAGCCAAGGGGAAAGCAGTTAAACATCATTGGTGGTGCAGGGCTATTGAACACGGTCATATTAATTGGAATCTATTGCACAGGACATTCCACTACATGCTGGGCAAATGACCCTGAAAGTTTTGAGTCTCTCCAGTGCATAAAAAAAAGTTCAGATGTAAAAATAATCATACAGATGGTGGATTCTCTATCCTTGAATGGGAATAGATACCCTGAGATATAGGTGACTGAAAAATTTCTTTTTTAAATAATGCCCTTTGAGTGAGTCCCCATATATGCATCTTCTTTTACAATCACTTGAAAACTTGTCTTCTAATAATTTCACACAGAGCTTTCACCGTGGCAACATTCAAAAGAATAAAACTAATGAAACACAGCAACTTTTACATTTTAACTTTTGCGCTTTGGGAAAATTCCAACTGAAAGATACAAGGCAGTTCAAGTTGGAGTTTCTTTATTGCTCCCAAAGTGAATAACTTCTAATATAGTATAAAAATTAGAGAATTTTAAAGCGAAGGTAGACTGGAACATGTTTCAGGTACACCAGGATGCAACCCTCTGCACTTCTGATTTAAATGTCTATGTCCTTAGCTGGTCATATTGTTACTGATTGCAGGCTGTGTGTAAAGAGCAATCACCATATTTGTCTTTTAGACAGAAGTATTCCTGAGCTTTATTACAGGCCCTTTATCTTACTCGTTAAACTAAGTATTAAAAGAAAACCCCACAAGATATAATGCCATTAATGGGTAATCTTGAAATGTCAGAATTGTCATCAAGATATAGCTACCTGATACATTATTTTGCCAACAAAGGTCTGTCTAGTCAAGGCTATGGTTTTTCCAGTGGTCATGTATGGATGTGAGAGTTGGACTGTGAAGAAAGTTGAGCGCCGAAGAATTTATGCTTTTGAACTGTGGTGTTGGAGAAGACTCTTGAGAGTCCCTTGGACTGCAAGGAGATCCAACTAGTCCATCCTAAAGGAGATCAGTCCTGGGTGTTCATTGGAAGGACTGATGCTGAAGCTCAAACTCCAATACTTTGGCCACCTCATGCAAAGAGTTGATTCATTGGAAAAGACCCTGATGCTGGGAGGGATTGTGGGCAGGAGGAGAAGGGGACGACAGAGGATGAGATGGCTGGATGGCCTCACTGACTCAATAGGCATGAGTTTGAGTAAACTCCAGGAGCTGGTGATGGACAGGGAGGCCTGGCGTGCTGCGATTCATGGGGCCGCAAAGAGTCGGACACGACTGAACGACTGAACTGAACTGATAAGAATAATCCCTTTCTCAGTTTCCCAAATTTTGCCCAATTTTATAAATAAATGACCTAGAATACAAATCAGTGATAACATAAGCCCTAGCTAGATGATGACTGGAGGGTAAATGTCCTTTAAAAGTACCACACTTTAAGCCAACTTTCATTTACTCAAAACTGGAAGCCAAGACATTACTTTGCTGACAAAGGTCCATATAGTCAAAGCTATGGTTTTTCCAGTAGTCATGGGTGGATGTGAAAGTTGGACAATAAAGAAAGCTGAGCACTGAAGAATTGATGCTTTTGAACTGTGGTGTTGGAGAAGACTCTTGAGAGTCCCTTGGACAGCAAGGAGATCCAACCAGTCCATACTAAAGGAGATCAGTCCTGGGTGTTCATTAGAAGGACTGATGCTAAAGCTGAAACTCCAATACTTTGGCCACCTGATGCAAAGAACTGACTCACTTGAAAAGACCCTGATTCTAGGAAATATTGAAGGCAGGAGGAGAATGGAATGACAGAGGATGAGATAGTTGGATGGCATCACCGATTCAATGGACATGAGTTTGAGTAAGCTCCAGGAGTTGATGATGGACAGGGAGGCCTGGTGTGCTGCAGTCCATGGGGTCGTAAAGAGTCAGACACGACTGAGCAACTGAACTGAACTGGAAGCCCCAAATTCTTATGTACATCAATCCTTTCATCAAGCTATATGATACATACTAAAAAGATGCTGAGTTTATATAACATCCATGTCCTTGTCTTCCTCAGGGATCAACACATAATGTTGATTAGATTTTTGTTAACATTTTTATATAAAACATATCATTCGTGAGAAGTCCAAACACAGAAATCAACTCATTTACAACCATCTTTTCTTTAATTAAAGCAGTTCGAACAACTATGCCTTTTTTCCTTCTATAACAAGTATCTTCTTTATATTTACCTTTCTACCAACAAGTGACATTTTGATGATTTCTACCTTTTATAAATGATTACTTCAGAGTCAATTGGAGCTCCCAACAGGTAGGAATTTTTATTGCCAAGGAGAACAAGGAAATATTTACAACCAGAGCTCATTAGAGAATAGTATCTATGGAAAGCCTACCTCTTTGCCAAAGGTCAAATATCAATGAATATAGTATTTAGGTAGCAGCAACATGACCTCTTGAGTCACGCTTCAATGGGCAGACTGGAACTCATAAAAGATAAATGACATATGAAAGAGTATGATATTCTACTCCAGGTCTTGCTTCCCCCAGGTAATGCATTAAGTGAGAGCCAAAACAAGATTTAATGGAAATTACAAGATAGGCATATTAGGCCCTGCCAAATTTTCTCCTTAGATTGAGTAACTCTGGTCATCACTGCTTTCACTAATGATTACAGTAATAGTTCAACATGGCTATCACTAAAAAAAAAGGTTAGCAGGATATTAAATGAATCATTTTCCTACCAAGTCTTTATATTGTTCATAAAGCTTTCTCCCACAGCCCTTTACTAAAATTGCTGTGGCCATAATATTCTGTGAGGGATGTGAACAAGCACTATACTATAAGTGGTCTCACTATAAAATACAATGGAAGATAGTAATCTGACTTGAGAATATGTTTTTCCTAGATTACCTACTTTCATAAATGTATATCACCTAATATTAATATTACTCAAACTATTTATCTGTATGCACATTGGGTAACGAAAGTAGAGAATTTTTTTCCCCAGAGTACAAATGTTTTCAAGTAATCATGTTATTGTTGTGTTATTTTTCTTAGTGACTGGTAAACTGTGATCATTTTACCTGCCTAAAAGACCTAGCAGAGACATTTGAGGAATGCTTGATGGTCCACTTAACTAAAAATCAGTCATTGACAAAATAGCACTAGGTTTGGAATCAAACAAATCTAATTCGAATTCAAACTACAATACCTATAAATTCTGTGTAAATTCTGAACATTTAGATCAGATTATATAAATTCTCTAATCCTCAGTTTTTTCATTTCTAAAATGAAATGATAATACTTTCAACACAGGGTTGTTATGAGGATTAAATGTGATAATAAATTTAAAACCCTCAGCACATGTCAGACACATAGTAATTACAGGGATAAATGGTAGCTATCAGGGCCACGAACAGACTTTACAGGTCTTTTGAATTAGAAAAAGCCCTGTGGGGACTCCATTTGGAAAGCAGAGCATGAAATGGATTTTAACCTCCTCTGGCCCCCCAGCCAGGTGCTTCTGTACAGTGTACAAACTGCACAACTGTACTTAGAAGCCTTGGGAGGTGCTATCAACTACAGCACATAAATTTCTATCATTCAAATAATTCCTTGTGAATAAGCTTTTCCCTCTCGCTAGGAAGCCCCTGCTATTTTGATATGCAACGAAAATAAGAAGATGATGAGACAGATAATTTCACACACTACTGGTAGAAGTATAAATGGTATATAATATTTCTGGAGGTAAAAATGGTAATATTCACTAAAAGTCTTAAATAGGTTTATAACTTTTGCTTTAGTAATTCCATTTTGAGACCTTACTCTAAAAATAATCAGAGATACAGAAAAATATTTGTATAACATTATATATAATAGTAAACATTGGAAACTATCTAAACATCTGATTATAGTGAAATGAAATACTATGCATCACTTAAATTGCTTCTCAGAGAAGTTTTAATAGTAGAGCAAAAGCTCACTAAAATGCTGAGTGGAACAAGCAGAATGCAGAATTGCATATTTACATGATTCCATTAAAATATATTGAAAAAATCCTGGGATAAACTGACAACAGGTGATTTTTTTTCCCCTGCATTGCAGGGCATGCAGGATCTTAATTCCCCAACCAGGAGTCAAACCCACACCTTTGCATTGGAAGTTGAGTCTTAAACATGGGACCGTCAGGGAAGTCCCTTCAAGTTCTTCTTGACACATTCTCCTTAGACTGGGCATTTTTATTATTATAAGCAAAAAAGGAGGGTTTTTTTAATTTTTGAAAAATTGCTTAGAATAAGAGATTTGTTAGTTCATTAGCACTGGTCCTTTAATGAGTTAACTAATATGCAACACAAAGAAAGAATGAGTAGGTAATTTAATGTGGTAGGAAGTAAGATAACAGGAATTCCTAGAACTGAGATTACTTTGAGGAATATGAATTACACAGGAGAGGATAGCTGAAGCTTTAACTTGGTTGCAACTAAACAGTATAAGGGATGTCTGCTTCTGGATAGATATACCAAGGTATATCTGGTTCTGGAATAAATAGAACCAGATGCACCCTCCCTTATGAAATAACCAAAACTCTGACAAAATATATCAAATGATAGTTTTAAAGATGTTAAGCATTAGGCAAGAAAGAATAGTGACCTCTGAGTCAGAAAACAATAAAATGAGTTTTACATTTACCCAGCTTACTGCCTTGAGAAAGTTTCCAGGCTCTGACATAGGGAGAAGTACCCAAGTAGTCTGTCTTCTTGACTTGAAGAATTAAAGCTGGGCTTTTGAATGACCAAAAGAACTACAGTTGACAAAGCAGAGTCTCAGAGAGGAGAAATAGGCACTGAGAGAATTTCAGAGGTCTATGCAGGTTCCACCTGGAGTTGAGTACTGATCAGTACATACATTAAGAAAACTACTAGAGACAGGGAAAAAACATTCGATAATCCTCAGACCTTATACAAGACTGGAGAGAAAATATAATAGAAACTGATCTAGAAATGACACAGATGATAGAATTAGTAGATAAGGACATATAATACATTATACCCAATACTATAACTATATTCCACAATTTCAGTAAGTTAGAGGAAAGCCTGAACATATAGAGATATGAAAGATTTTTTAAGACACAAATTGAATTTCTAAAGATGAAAAATGACAACATCTGAAATAAAAAATACACTTGATGGAATTAACTAGAGGAATACATTGCAGAAGAAAAAGTTAGTGAATGAAATAATGCGGAAATAGAAACTAGCCAAATGAAAAATACAAAGGATAAGGGGGAGGACGTAAAAAAAAAGGAACAGAATATCCAGTCTGCAGAAGAGTTTCAAGCAGCCTAACCTAAGTGTAACTGAGGTTCCCGAAGGAAAAGACAGAGGGGAGGACAGTAAAAACTTTAGAAGAAATAATGGCTAAAAATTTCCCAAATTTGATAAATATTGCAAACCCTTGAATCTAAGATTCCCCGTAAACTACAAGAACAAGAGACACAATGAAAATAATAGCAAGACATATTATAAACAAATTTCTTAAAATCATTGATAAAGAGAAAATCTTAAAAACAACCGGAGGAAAAAAGACACGTTATGAACACAGGAACAAAAACTACAGATCTCTCACTGGAAACAATGGAAGCTGGAAGATAGGAACACTTTTAAAATACTGAAAGAACTAAGCTGTTTACCTAGATTTCTACACTCAGCAAAAATATCTGACAAAAATGAAGGTAAGATAAAAACTATGTCAGATATACAAAGGCTGAAAGAATTCATTACAAGCTAGCAAGACTGCACTATAAAAAAAATGTTAAAGTCCTTCAATCAGAAGGAAAATGATAACAGACTGAAATCTAGAACTACACAAAGCAATGAAAAACGCCAGAAATGGTAACTATATAGATAATTAGAAAGATATTTTCTCTTATTATTTAAATCCCTTTGAAAGATAATTGACTGTTGAAAGCAAAATAATAATGTCTTGGGTTTCATAAAATATGTAGAAGTAAAATGTATGACAATAATAGTACAAACACTTGAAACACATGGAAGTATATCATTACAAAGTTGTTAAACTATGAGAGGTAATTTAATATCACTTGAAGACAGATTATGATGTCTTAAAGATATATGCTGTAAACATGTAAACTCTGAAACAATCACTATATAACTAACAAAGAGCTACAGCTAATAAACCAACAAAGAAATAAAATAAATGCTAAATAAATAAAATAAAAATGTTCAGTTAATCTAAAATAAGGCAGAAAAACAGAAAAAGTAAACAACGAACAGTTGGCACAAATAGAAAACAAATAGCAAGATGACAAATTTAAACACAAACATTTCAATACTCACATTTAATATAGATAATTTAAACATCCCAACTAAAAGACAGAGATTGTCAGACTGGATAAAATAAGAAGACTCAACAATGTTCTAAACTCACTTAAAAGCAAAATTGCAAATAGATTTCATATTAAAGAAAAGGAAAAATATGCCATGCTAACACTAATGAAAAAGCTGTAGAGACTATATTAGCTAATATCAGACAAAGTAAATTTCAGAGCAAATAAAGTTTCCAAGGATAAAGAGGGTCATTTTGTAACCATAAAGGGATCAATTCATCAAGAAGACAGAATAATTCTAAATATATATATATACCTAATGCCAGCACTTTAAAATACATGAAGCTAAAATGGTGAACTTCAAGGTGAAAAAAGCTTGCCATTACATTTCAGAGCTCTCAATTACCCTGTCAGTAATTGACGAGTAGACAAGAAATCAGCAAAGGTATAGAGAACTTGAACAACACTATTAACCAATTTGACCTAATTGACATTCATTGAACAAACACAACAGCAGAATGCACATTTTCTTTAGTGAATCTGGAACATTAACAAAGCTATGCCATATATCCTGGGTTATAAAACAAAATTTAAAATTTTGAATGAATTAAAATCATTTAAAGTATGTTCTCTGAATATAATTACTTCAGATATCAATAACAAAGATTTCTGGAGAACAACCTAAAATTTGGAAACTAAAAAACATGCTTCTAAATAACCAGTGGGTCAAAGAAATCAATAAGGAAATTATAAAGTCTTTGCAACTGACATACTATGAGTAGAGTATTGCAAAATTTATGAAATACACCTTAAGCAGTTTTTCGAGGGGAATTTATGGCATTAAACACCTACCATGGGTGAGAGCTCTCAAATAAATGATCTCAGCTTCAACCATTAGGAACTGGGAAAACAAGATCAAATGAAACCCATAGTAAGCAGAATAAAGGAAATAATGAGACCACAGCAGAAATTAATAAAATAGGAAACAGAAAAACATTAGAGAATAATCAATAAAATCAAAAGCTGGTTATGTGTGAATATCTATAAAATTGACAAACATATAGTGAGACTGATAAGGAAAAATGACAAAGACACAAATGAAAGATCAAGGATGAGAGGTGAATAAGCTTCAGATACTACTAAAAGCAGATACTAAAAGTATAATCAGAGAATATCATGAACAACTTTATGCCATGAAATTCAACAATTTAGATGAAATATTAAAACTCCTTGAAAGATACAAACTACCAATTTCCTTTGGAAATTTCAATTCTACTCAGGCAAAAGCAGGTTAGTATAGAATTGAAAGAGAACAGAAGTAATTATGGAAAATTATAAGGCACAGTCACAATGATAGTTTTTAACATACAGAAATTTTTAGTTCCTTTATGATCAGTTCTCTAGCAAAAAGCATCAGTAGACTCTGAGAATATAATTTTAAATGTGTCAAAGATGTGATGGAAAGCATGTCTTTTTTTAAAAAACCTAAAGGGAGTTAACATAAGATCTTATGTAAAAAGCAATGTTAATGCAGTGATTAAGGTAAAATTAATAATCCTCATATGCTCCAGAATTATCTTTTTATGAACTTGGAAAAATATCTATAATATTCATAAGTGATATGAAATGAGTATAAGGGGCTTCCACAAATTAACAAGAAAAATAAATGAAGGTATATAAAAATGATCAAAGGATATTGATATTATGATAATTCACAAGAAACACTATGCTGCTGCTAAGTCACTTCAGTCGTGTCTGACTCTGTGTGACCCCATAGACGGCAGACCACCAGGCTCCCCCGTCCCTGGGATTCTCCAGGCAAGAACACTGGAGTGGGTTGCCATTTCCTTGTCCAAAAAAACACTATAGACATCCATAAATTTCAAATTATTAAAGCATCTTCAACTTTACTTAGTTATCAGAAACATAAGGAGATAGCATTTTCCATCCATTAGATTGACAATAAATAAAGGACCATAATAATAATCATTGCTCTTAATGAAGAAATGGGAAGTTTCAAAATTTCTTTTAAGGATATAAATTGCTATAGCTTGAGAAGAGCAGTTTAACATTATCTAGCCAAGTTTAAAATGCGTATATGATGAAGCAAGGATGTACTTCAATGAGGCAGAAACAGCATTTGAGTTTTGCCAACCTCTGTGGCAAAAATGCTCAACAAACTAGAAACAGATGAGAACTTCCTCAACCAGAAAAAGTACAACTAGAGATGCAGATTTGATCCCTGGGCCAGGAAAATCCCCCAAAGTAGGAAATGGCAACCCACTCCAGTATTCTTGCCTGGAGAATCCCATGGACAGAGAAGCCTGGTGGGATATAGTCCATGGGGTCACAGACTGTCAGACAAGACTGAGTGATTGAGTACACACACAATATCAACTAGATGGTGAAAGACTGAAGGCTATAGATTCTTTTCCCTAAGATCAGGAATAAGCTACGTATCTGCTCTTGCATTTCTATTCAACCTCGTACATAATGTAGGATCTAGCCATGACAATTGGGAAAAAATGAAAAGGAATAAAACAGATAACAAAGGAAGGGCAAAACTCTGCATTTGAAACTGATATACTCTTATATGTAGAAAATTTTAAGAAATACACCAAAAAGCTACAAGAACCATTAAACAAACTCTGCAAGTTTGCAAGATTCAAGATCAATATACAAAATTCAATTATATGCACCAGCAATGAAAACCCAAAGCAAAGTTAATTTTAAAATTTCCATTTATAGTAACATCAAAATAATAAAATACTGAGGAGAATTCCCTGGTGGTCCAGTGGTCAGGACTCTGCACTTTCACTACCGAGGATGAGATTTCAATCCTTGGTCAGGGAACTAAGATCCTGCAAGCCATTTGGCTTGGCCAGAATAAAGGAAAAAAGATGTCTGCATTCTTTGGTTTGGTGGATACTTAAAACTGAGTCTTTTGTTTGCTTGCTTTTTAAAATTTGGCCACACTATACAGCACGATGCAGCTTGCAGGATCTCAGGTCCCCAACCAGGGATAGAATCTAGGCCACAGCAGTGAAGGCACAGAATCCTAACCATTGGATCACCAGGGAACTCCCTATTCATAAAGATGGCTTTATGAGTCCTTTGGTGACTAACCTGATAGTCCCTTCTAACTGCAACACCCATGACATGGACCTTTCTTTCTGTATTTACAGTTACTGATCCACCCTAACTGTGACTATAAACAACAGTCCGCTTGTCAGATTCTCTGCAGAAGACCAATCACCTTCCCGATCATCTCTGACAGATGTCTTGCTTTGTGAAATTATGAATTTTCCTTATTATTTAAGTTAATTGAGTTTTCATTTTAGGTTATCTGGAACCAAAGTCACTGTTACTGATAATATTGATACATTAACTTTTTTCTCTTACTGGTATGGTTTATTTATGGACAGGGAGTGGCTGATTCTATGTTTGATTTCTTTTCAGGAAATTTCAGTGGTCCTGTTTTGGAAGCTCTAAGCTTATTGCCTTCAAAGCCTCAGAGAATATTGAGAAAACTAATAAATTGATCGTGATTATGAATAGAAATTATAGTAATGAATTATTTTTAAAAGTCTTGAGAGCCTTATCCAAAAATAAACTAAGGGCAGAGTTCCCAGATTTTTCTTCTCAAACCCCTAAGTGAGCTTTTTTCTGAGATTGACAGATTTTATTTTCACTGTATTTTGAAAATTAGATGTAATACCCATGTGTTTTAAGCAGTAACTGTAATATATTTGCCTTAAAAACTGACAAGAAACGAAAAGAACTAGAACAAAGAGCCCTAATTTTGTACCCAGCTGCATGCTAAACACACAATGAGCCAATTTGAACCCAAATATAACTGCTATTTTCAGATGTCTGTTTAATTTCATAAGTAACACATGAATGTATTCTATTATGAAAGATTCAAACAATCTCCAAGTTCCTTTCCTTTTTATAACTATTTGCATACATACACACATATAACTTTAAATATTTTATATAAATGTAGTCATCATGAATATACTATTCTGTGGTTTGCATTTTTACTTAATAATTTATTTTGAAAAAATTTTCAAGTCAGTATACAGGGCTTGGGCTTCCCAGGTGGCTCAGTGGTAAAGCATCCGCCTGCAGTGAAGGAGACACAGGTTCGAACCCTGGATTAAGAAGATTCCCTGGAGAAGGAAATGGCAACCCACTCCATTATTCTTGCGGAAAATCCCATAGACAGAGGAGCCGGGCAGGCTGCAGTCCATGGAATCGCAAAAGAGTTGGGCACAACTTGACTAAACAACAATACAGAGCTCATGCTAACAACAACATAATATTCAATAATGGAGTACATATAATTTATTTAACCATATCTAGTAACTGATACTTAGATTCCTTCCAATTTTCAATTGTTACTATATTTCAGTGAACCACAAACATTTCTTTATTCATATTTTTCTGTAGCATTTAAAAAAATGGAGACAGTATATACCAGGAACAATAAAATATCCTTTAACTCACTCCCATATGCTTGCATGAAGTTCTTGCTTCAATTGCATGTAAAGAATTACCTATAACAGGGTGTAATAATATATCATTTGAACAAATAGGTTACTGCCTGTATGGACATTGCCTAAAATAGCATACTTAATAAATGCCTCATGTCTCAAAATGGAACTGCAACAGACAAGTTCATGAGCTGACTAACCTAATTGAGAATGCAAGCTGTCTTTAGGCATGGCCTAATGGACCAAATTTCTTTTTTCCTTCTTTTCTTGCCTCCCTCCCTCTCTTCTTCTCATACTTATCAATATCACTAGCCATTTATTAAATATATTAGAATACACCTTCCATGTCTTGATACTTCCATTACCCACTGAGGTATATTTGTGTAATAGTTATTACATACAGATATCTATTAATACTAAGAGGTGTTTCTAATTTTCACCATCAGAAGACTAAAAGATCAGTTTTTAAAAAGCAGTCCTCTTTTAAGCAGCTACAGAATTATACTTGTCAGCTATTTGGTTTTCATTGTAAGAGAAGAATTGCATTATATTTTTATTGCCTGAAAGAAACCTGTGTCATGCTTTTCATGTTATCATGTAGTCTATAAATAGATTTTTCTCATTCAGCAGAAAGGAAGCAGAAATTTGATAAGTTTTACATAAGGTATCAAATATTCCTGAGGTTCATGGGTCAACAAACCAACACCAAATGTCCCTCACATATTGCTGTCTGCATTAGCAGTAATTCTTAGTTTAGCAACCTAAGAAGAATATTGTAACAGAATCAAGGTCTGAAGGCATCAGAGGGTATTTTTAGACTTCTGTGGGGTCATGATCTGCTCTTTTTAGGTGTGGATTTCAGGTATTAAAATTCAATAACTAGTCTTCCCAACTTCGTAAAGCCCTTAAGACAAAATGCATGATGAAAAATTCCTTGGGGTCCTAACAGTAACAAAAGATACATTTTAATTTTAATTCCAGTATTCTCTTCAGCAGTTCTTCAGCTTGTTTACTGCTGTGTCCTAGGTCTTTCCAGGCAGCCGGTTGTAAAAAACTTCTGTGATTTGGCAGTGCAAGAGCCCCACAAGAAGTTATTCCAATTAGCACAAAGGCCAGGTTAGATGTCAGTCAAGTGCAGTCAGGACTTCCCAGGCAGCACTAGTGGTAAAGAACCCGCCTGCCAACACAGGAGAGGAGACTCAGGTTCCATCCTTAGGTGGAGAAGATTCCCTGGAGCAGGGCATGGCAACCCATTCCAGCATTCTTGCTTGGAGAATCCCATGGACAGAAGAGCTTGGCAGGCTGCGATCCATAGGGTCACAAAGAGTCCAATACTACTAAAGTGACTTCGAACACACAAGTGCAGATTTAGATAACATTCCTTGTATAAGTAAGGAACTTTGCTAAACAAACATCCAGTCATGTTGAATTTAATTTAACCATACTAAAGTACGAAAATGTTTGGAGACTTTGTAAGTAGATTTCTTAGAAGGCTATAAATCTGGCTTAAGTCTCCTTGTTGAGTCTTTTTAGAAATCTTAATTATACTCTCTCAGCATTTTTGTACGAATATCCAGAGCAATCTCTTCGAACTCTGACCAAAGATTTTTTGAAATGTAATGAGTTAGAATAAAGTTTGCATTTGTATCTGTAAAGGTGCTTTAAATTAGGAAGAATTTTCAATCCAGAAAAGAATTTTACTCTAATTCTGATTCCACTCTAAATAATCTTAGGTAGTTATCACAAGCATTTCATATCATTTATAAATCATAAATGCTTTCTCAAATTTTGGTTGTCTGATGATAGTGTTATTGAGATTTTTGTTATCAGTGTTATCAAATTTTTGAAGTATGAGTTTAACATGGTTTTATTAATGACAAAGAAAAAAATAAATGAGTGCTATTATTGGCTCTTAATTTTGCAGCATATGCAATTTATTGATTCCTGCTCATTGTTGGCATGAGACTGGGACTGTGAGAGATTGAGGTTTCATTCATTATTCATTTTTTTTGACCACAGTTTGCCAAATTTCACCATGAGCCTCTCAGCCACTTCCATTTTGTAGACAAAAGTAAAAGGCAGAGAGATGTTGAATAACTTTCCTAAGCTCGCATAACATTTTAGTAACAAATCAGAATTAGCTTTCTGGAAATTTCTGGGATGTGACTTAATGCACCAAATGATCTTAAAATACCAATGCAGTGACTGAAAATAGAAATGCACTGTAGCTGATGCCGTACAGCAGTAGTGCAGAGTCGTTATTTTTATCATTTTTCCTAAGAGGAAAAGAAAGAGCAAAGTATATAAACAGAATAAGAAATATAAATAGCCAGTTAACATATAAAAATAGGCACCATCACTAAGCTCTAAAAAAAGTAGATATACATGGAAGAAGTCTACCAGAACACACACCACTTAATAGTAGTTACCTTTGGGAATGAAGATTGTAGAAGGAAAGACTTATTTTTTAATTTAAACATTTTTGTATTGTTTATATGTGTTATATCCAAAACATGTGATAGTCAACTAGATAAGGTATTTGGAATATACTAGTAAACAAAATTAAAATTCCTGTTGCCATGAAACTTATATTCAGCTTCTGTTATAGTTTAAAAAGCAGCTGAGGAATCTTTAAGTTTCATTCAAATAACTGCAGCAGAAAAAATTAAAGAGAACTGCTTTCTTAAGCAACTTTAAGTTACATTGAGGTGGATTTGCTTGTTTGTTTTTAATGACTATGAAAACAAAAGACCTATGTGAAGGTGGAAAAAGGACCAAAACAAAAAATAAAAACAGACCTTGGGGACAGATAATATTACAGTATGTAAACTATATTTATCTCCAATACCAGCCATGTCTTATGGTTTCAAAAAGTATCTGAAGCATGAATCACAAAACAAAATAAACCAAGAATAAGGGTTAGTGTTTATATTTGTATTAGGATATAGTTTTTGTAGCACTTTTGAGAGACTTTTTATTTTTTATACCTTGAGTATACAGATGACAGAAAGAGGAGGAAACCTTTAAAGGAAATTAGAGTGTAACAAAAAACAGTCTGAATCAGGGTTCTGAATCTTACGCCTAATGGTCAGCTACTGTAGAAAGGTATTATAAATATTCTAGAGCAGGGGAATTTACTGCACTGCAGCTGAATAAACCAGGGGGTCACATGACTGCTTCAGAATCTCACTTAAATTAAAAATTGATTTGCTTCTTTCAAAGGTGACTCATATTTCTGACTTAATAGCCTCCATTATCAAAAAGGTAACATATTGTTCCATATTGAAAAGGTACTAATTTTTATAAATGTTTCAAATATCTTCCAGACATATATGTGAACATTATGCTATTTATGATGTGGTTTAATTCAAGTTTAATTTTTAAATGTTCTTAAGTTTATACTTGAAGATTTTCTTTGCTACCTGATACATTTTTTAAAAATTTGATCTTGGATATTACAACCAAGTTTTCAAAGTGCTATATATACATCATACTGAAAAAAACACTAGTTTCCAAGTACTCACCTGAAGCAATCATAGCTCTATCCCTACTAAATACAGTAAATTATGTTATAAAGAGCTACTGTTCATATGAAGGTAAATTCTGTATCATTTAGTCATTCAACTATCATTCTGTTAATTTTAGGTTCTGAAATATATACATGTATATATTTCATTCATATATACTATATTGCATATACTATATATCACATATGTTCTTTACACATACTTTTAAAAATTTATTTAACTAGCAAATAAGGAAACAACACCAGTGGAGAATGATTTCTTATTAATATTCTTAATGTATTTAATATTGCTATTTTTAAATGTTAATGCTTATCAGTTAAGCTTCCCACATTTTAAAATCACATTTTCCTGGGAATGAGATGAATTATATATTATTAAATGAATCAAAGTATTCTTGATTCTTTTACACATGATTCTTCTAAAAGTTTCTTGGTGAAATCAAATAGTCATCCAAGAAATGGTAGATATTTTTTAAAATCTCTATGATCTTTTTTTGTTAAGTTACATTTTTGTTTTTACCTCCTCAATAAAGAAGTTCAGTTTTATGAAATATGAACTAAATTTATATTGAATATCATGAACTCCTGCCTAGAATTCTGAATTTATGAAGCACAAATTAATTGGACAGTTCGGAAAGATTATTTTTGCTGAGGTGTTAGGAATCAGGAAGACTAGATGTTGATTCTATTTCAGAACTAAATTAATTCCATGTCAGTGAAAATACACCCAAAGTAGTTGCCTGTTGTTTAGTAGCCTTCAATAAAGGCTAAGGGAAAGGAAACAAGAAATAAGTAAGAATTAGTGAAGACATACATTTCCAAAAATTGATAGAAATGTTTTCCCTCAATCGTCAGAGCAGTAATTCAACCCTCAGAGCAGTAATATCATGTAGGAAATGTTATTCAATTGCTTAGAGATAAGAGAAAGTAACTTTCCCAGTGTCACACAGTTGGTGAGTGGCTATGTGGCGCAGTCAGTATTGGCGACTTTAGAACTCAGTGCTTACTGTACTCTTCTACCCATCTGATTGGGCTTAATTTGCTTTTGTCTCTACTATTAATTTCCTATTTTCATGCATTTTCTTTTACCACATTTCCCTTCTTCCTTTCCTTTTTCAATACGAATGGAGAAAGACAAGTAAACAATAAATACTGATTCACTGTGTTGGGGAAAAATATACCAAGGACATCCTAGATATTTTGCCTTATTTATTTTCAATTCCATATAGTAATGGTGAATAACAGCCATCCTAAAAGGTTTTAGGTACTGGAAGGAAACAGATAGCATACTCAGATTGGATAATTTGAGGAGACTTTTTAAAAAGAGACTATTTTAGAAGTATTATCAGGATATAGGGAAACTATGTGAGATAGTACAATAGGAGTTGGTCTGCTAAGGATGGAAGGTTTGGGCTGCAGATGGATTTGTGGCTTCCTTTACCTGGAGGCGCAGAAAGCTCTGTGAGGAGAACCACCTGACAGGTACTCTGATCTTTGGTCAATGGATGCAAACACATGTAGGATGGTGGAACCAGGTCCCATAGCTCTCTGCCCTCTTACCATCTCCTACTGTGTGCTGCGCTTAGTCGCTCAGTCATGTCCGACTCTTTGCAACCCAATGGACTATGGCCTGCCAGGCTCCACTGTCCGTGGGATTCTCCAGGCCTGAGTCCTGGAGTGGGTTGCCATTCCCTCCCCCAGGGGAACTTCCCAACCCAGGGATCAAACCTGTAATTGTTATTTCTCCTGCACCGGCAGGCAGGCTCTTTAACACTGTGCCGCCTGAGAAGCCCAGCCCCACCCAAAACTGAGAGGCAAAAAGCTTGTGATGAATCAGTGCAAGTCCGCCACCCAAGGCATCAGTCAGTCAGTCAGTTCGTCCGCTCAGTTGTGTCCGACTCTTTGCAACCCCATGAACCACAGCACGCCAGGCCTCCCTGTCCATCACCAGCTCCCGGAGTTCACCCAGACTCATGTCCATTGAGTCGGTGATGCCATCCAACCATCTCATCGTCTGTCGCCCCTTCTCCTCCTGCCTTCAATCTTTCCCAACATCAGGGTCTTTTCAAATGGGTCAGCTCTTTGCATGAGGTGGCCAAAATATTGGAGTTTCAGCTTCAACATCAGTCCTTCCAATGAATACCCAGGACTGATTTCCTTTAGGATGGACTGGTTGGATCTCCTTGCCATCCAAGGGACTCTCAAGAGTCTTCTCCAACACCACAGTTCAAAAGCATCAATTCTTTGGCGCTCAGCTTTCTTCACAGTCCAACTCTCAAATCCATACATGACCACAGGAAAAATCATAGCCTTGACTAGACAAACTTTTGTCAGCAATGTAATGTCTCTGCTTTCTAATATGCTGTCTAGGTTGGTCATAACTTTTCTTCCAAGGGGAAGGCGTCTTTTAATTTTATAGCTGCTGTCACTATCTTCAATGATTTTGGAGCCCCCCAAAATAAAGTCTGTCACTGTTGCCACTGTTTCCCCATCTATTTGCCATGAAGTGATGGGACCAGATGCCATGATCTTAGTTTTCTGAATGTTGAGCTTTAGCCAACTTTTTCACTCTCCTCTTTCACTTTCATCAAGAGGCTCTTTAGTTCTTCTTCACTTTCTGACATAAGGGTGGTGTCATCTGCATATATGAGGTTATTGATACTTCTCCCAGCAATCTTGATTCCAGCTTATGCTTCATCTAGCCCAGCGTTCCTCATGATGTACTATGCATAGAAGTTAAATAAACAGGGTGACAACATATAGCCTTGACATACTCCTTTCCTATTTGGAATCAGTCTGTTGTTCCATGTCCAGTTCTAACTGTTGCTTCCTAACCTGCATACAGGTTTCTCAAGAGGCAGGTCAGGTAGTCTGGTAATCCCATCTCTTTCAGAATTTTCCACAGTTTGTTGTGATCCACACAGTCAAAGGCTTTGGCATAGTCAATGATATAGAAGTAGATGTTTTTCTGGAACTCTCTTGCTTTTTCAATGATCCAGTGGATGTTGTCAATTTGATCTCTGGTTCCTCTGCCTTTTCTAAACCCAGCTTGAACATCTGGAAGTTCATGGTTCACGTACTACTGAAGCCTGGCTTGGAGAATTTTGAGCATTATTTTACTAGCATGTGAGATGAGTGCAATTGTGCAGTATTTGAGCATTCTTTGGTATTGCCTTTCTTTGGGATTGGAATGAAAACTGACCTTTTCCAGTCCTGTGGCTACTGCTGAGTTTTCCAAACTTGCTGGCATATTGAGTGCAGCACTTCCACAGCATCATCTTTTATGATTCGAAATAGCTCAACTGGAATTCCATCACCTCCACCAGCTTTGTTCATAGTGATGCTTCCTAAGGCCCACTTGACTTTGCATTCAAGGATGTCTGGCTCTAGGTGAGTGATCATACCATCATGACTATCTGGGTCATGAAGATCTTTTTCGTATAGTTCTTCTATGTATTCCTGCCACCTCTTCTTAATATCTTCTGCTTCTGTATGTCCATACCATTTCTTTTCTTCATTGAGCCCATCTTTGCATAAAATGTTACCTTGGTGTCTCTAACTTTCTTGAAGAGATCTTGTCTTTCCCATTCTATTGTTTTCCTTTATTTTTTGCCCTAATCACTGAGGAAGGCTTTCTTATCTTTCCTTGCCATTCTTTGGAACTCTGCATTCAAATGGCTGTATCTTTCCCTTTCTCCATTGCTTTTCACTTCT
Source organism: Odocoileus virginianus (assembly GCF_023699985.2). Classification (NCBI taxonomy): domain Eukaryota; kingdom Metazoa; phylum Chordata; class Mammalia; order Artiodactyla; family Cervidae; genus Odocoileus; species Odocoileus virginianus. The sequence goes on along the minus strand of NC_069677.1, from coordinate 27,991,644 downwards.
CTTCTTTTCACAGCTATTTGTAAGGCCTCCTCAGCCAGCCGTTTTGCTTTTTTGCATTTTATTTTCTTGGGGACGGTCTTGATCCCTGTCTCCTCTACAATGTCATGAACCTCCGTCCATATTTCTTCAGGCACTCTATCAGATTTAATCCTTCGAATATATTTGTCACTTCCACTGTATAATCATAAAGGATTTGATTTAGGTCATACCTGAATGGCCTAGTGATTTTCCCTACTTTCTTTAAGTCTGAATTTGGCAATAATAATCAGCTATACCCCAATACAAAATTTAAAGTTTAATATAAAAAAAAGAAGAAGGGTGCTGATGCCAAATTCTGCTACTGGCTAACTGTATGAGATTGGGCAGATTATTTCTGTTTATGTTAACCTATTTGTAAAATAAGGATAATAATACCTTCTATTTCAAAACGGTGTTCCAAGGTTTGGACAAGTGAATATGTGCAGTGATTATAGCAATGCCTGACATATAGTAAGCACTGAACAAATGTTTACTTTTATTATCTCAAAAATTAATGTTTTTGGTGTGACACAAACTGGTTGATTACAAGAATATTATGTGTATTAGTAAAGATAGTTTAAAATAAATTACAATTAAGAAAAGCAACTCAAAGTGACTTTGAGACCACACAAAGAAACATCAGAGAAAAAAATACATCTAAATGACTAATTTGCAGTCAAACAACATAATCTCAGAAACCAAATATGTAGTGTGTGGTCTTGTATCTATATGCTTAATATTTAGGTTGACTATTATATTTCCTTCATTCCAAAATATTTTAGCAAGTATTAATTCTGGGGTCATTCCAAGTGACCACAAGCAAGTCAAACTGTATTTCTCTTGGCTTCTCTTAGCTGATCTCATGTTTCAAACGTCTTGAATCAGCCATGTTCTCACTCTGTCTCCAGCTCCGCTCTTGTTTCACTTAATGCCATTTTATTCAGTATTTTCCCTGCTCCTAGGAACAATGCTTTTGTCACCATTCTTGTTCACACAGTTTTCTAGTTAACTTTGCCTTGTTTACATTTATAGCCCTAGATTATTCTCTCTAGAAACCTGTAGCTTTATCAACTATGTTCTTGTCAAACAATTTTTGCCTCATACAAAATGACTGCCATTGTGTCATCATTTTATATCTTCTCCATAACTTTTGTGGATCAAAACACTGAAATCATAGAAGGCATGCTATCGTAAATAAATGAAAAATTATTTAGTAGTAATCTAACAAGCTCAATGTTTTTCAAATGTAGGCAATGACATAATTATGAGTCATAAACTAAGTTAAAATTCAGTTGGCAGATTCCAGAATTTTAAAAATTAAACAAAGTACAATGAAATATGATAAAATAAAAAACCAGAATGCAACTATAAAAGTTCTTATTGTTTTATGAAGCTTTTTTTAAAGTTATTTATATGTATACACGCTTGGTCACCATCTAGAATGTATATCTTACTCTAGATGAAGATATAAAATGTTTCAGTTCTGTTCAATTCAGTTGTGACTCAGTCGTGTCCGACTCCTTGCAGCCCCATGAATCGCAGCACACCAGGCCTCCCTGTCCATCACCAACTCCCGGAGTTTGGAAGCCCTCTAATACATCACATTTATTTGTTGTTTTCAAAATTCTCTTAGTCCTTTTTGTAAAGGCATTTGTACATTTTCAATTAGATTGTAATTTCTTGAAGGAAGGTACTCATTTGCCTTTTGTATAACAGCTTCACAATTCAGTTGAACCAACATTATTGAAAGCCTCAAAACATACTGTACACTAATATCCAATATATACTGACCATCTTGACATCTATGCAACTAAAGAAAAATGAAAGCAATGATAACTAAAAAGAAGCATTTAAGTGAAATATCCAATTATAATAGGTCTCCAACTTGTCTTGTTATTTATGAGACCCATTAGCATTTGTTAGTACCATTCAATCAAATGAAAAAAATTGGCTATATCCTATATACCAGGCCAGGCATTTTGCTAGGTGTTTAAATTAGACACTTGATTAATATAAAATCCTTCTTCCAAAGAGTTCATGATGTACAAAGAATATGTATCTTCATGAGATAGGATTGAATTATAATTATTAAGTATTAAGGTGGTTTTGTCTCACAACGTTCTCATGAAGTAGTTAGGAGTCTGTGCTTCCATTGCAGGGGGCATAGATTCCATCCCTAGTTGGGGAACTTAAAACCTTGCAAGCTGTAAGATATGGAAAAAAAAATTTTTGCATGGAAAATGCAATAATAATAATAATAACAAATAGTATCATTAAAATGCCTTCATAGTATATTTACCTAGAACACCAGTGTCTTTGAATGAGGGATTATCAAGAAGATGAAATTCAGAGTTATCACACTTTTGTTGAGTTGCTATGAATTAATTATGTATTATTCCCCCAAAATGTCATCTTACCAAGGACAACCTTTTCCCCAAGAAGATAATTCTTAGTAGAGAAAAAAAAAAAATGTTTCTCTTTTCCTGTCATGGTAGAAGAATTTGCAAAGCAAGATCAGAAAAAGAAAGAAAATAAATCTGTAAGTGACTTTCAGAAGACAAAATTATAATAAAATATCAAGACTGCTTGGGTATATTAATAATAAGTTCTCAAGCCATTTCCTAAGTGAAGTTATATATTATTTGTTCTTTCTCATGATGACTGCTGAGCCACTCAGCAACAATATGATCTATGAATAAGAGTATTATGGCTACTGTTTTCATATTAAAGCTATGTACAATGTAGTTAGTAAGTTGAAGAATTCAATGGAAATTGAAGATTCAAGAATTATATCCTTTTTCACTTTTCTCCCATTCTTTACTCCTTGAGGAGAGGATGGAGAATCCACATAATTTTAAAGTTCTACTCAACATATGCCCATATGTGTAATTATGGCTGATTTGCATTGTTATATGGCAGAAACCAACACAACATTGTAAAAATTTTTAAATATTTATTGAAATAAAAATGAGGGGGAAAAAAAATATGACAGTCAAAGAAATTGACCATGTCTTTTCTCGCTCTTTAACTAGCACTTAGCAAATAGATGACATGTTGTATATATTCCAGAAATGTTTAATTGATGAGTGAACAAAAAATTATAAGTATCAGTTCAGTTCAGTTCAGTCACTCAGTCATGTCTGACTTTTTGTGACCCCATGAACTGCAGCACACCAGGCCTCCCTGTCCATCACCAGCTCCCGGAGTTCACACAAACTCATGCCCATTGAGTCAGTGAGGCCATCCAACCATCTCATCCTTTGTCGTCCCCTTCCCCTTCTGCCCTCAATCCCTCCCAGCATCAGGGTCATTTCCAATGAGTCAACTCTGCACATGAGGTGACCAAAGTTTTGGAGTTTCAGCTTTATCATCAGTCCTTCCAATGAACACCCAGGACTGATCTCCTTTAGGATGGACTGGTTGGATCTCCTTGCAGTCCAAGGGACTCTCAAGAGTCTTCTCCAACACCACAGCTCAAAAGCATCAACTCCTTGGTGCTCAACTTTCTTCACAGTCCAACTCTCACATCCATACATGACCACTGGAAAAACCATAGCCTTGACTAGACAGATATTTGTTGGCAAAGTAATGTCTCTGCTTTTTAATATGCTATCTAGGTTGGTCATAACTTTCCTTCCAAGGAGTAAGCATCAGTTACTCTTAATGTCACACTATAATTTTCAAAACTCCTATCTTTTACTCTATACAAATTTATATTTGGTTAGATTGTATTAATCAGTATATCTAATAATGCCTGGAGGAGGGGGGAAAAAAACCTACTTATGAATAAAAACCAAGCTTTATTCAGTGGACAGAATCCATTACACCCTGTACATCCCCTAATTTTAAGACTTCTTAATAGCAAGGCACCATTAGTATTACTGCAACTCCTTTTTTAAAATTGTTAACTTATTCACAGAGAACAGAATGAATAAGTGAGTTCATAAGAAAAGCAAAAAATGAAAACAGTTAAACCAGATAAAAAATTCATCAAACCTAGGAAAACCAAAAATTTTCTTATCTACCTTCAGTTAAAGTGGATATCTCCTTTCCCATTTTGATTCAACTGCATCTACATGTTTATTTAGGAGTATCTTCTTCTTAACATCACCAAGGATAGATTTGAAGCAAAACAATTTTAATCAAATTCACATGCAGATTATATGGGTTCTAGCCAATTCCTCTTATCATAATTGACCAGAACTCTGATACTGTCATGCTTTATAGAGTTTTAGAATAATTTTCTTTGATGCACATTTCATATCATTATGAAATGATATGGCCTGTTTTAAAAATGTTTTATAAAGCCAATTCCCTCTCCTGTCTTACTAACTCTTGAGAGTATTGGACAGTAAAATGCTTAAAAGATATGTATTTCCATCATTTGGGCTTTGAAATTTCCTTTATATTGGAAATTGGAAAAAATATTAAATTTCACATGTGTTAAAAGTAGTTATATCCAAAATCTTTTCAAAACTAATTCAAAATATACATCATCTGCAGTTATCTTTCAGAATACCTCATTATAAATAGTATAGTCAAAATTAGCAAAAGTGGTTAAATTCAAAATACAAGGAATTTTACAGTAAAACTGAAAATGCCTATCATGTTTTAAGTTTGCACATAATCTTTAAAAATTTCAGATGTATCATACATTCATAAAGTATGTAAAAATTAGTCAGTCTAGAGAATAAAAGTTATAATAGAATGAACACTGAGAAGGCCATTAACCTAAAATATAAAACATCATTAGTGTTTTACAAGCTCTTTTCTTGTCCCTCCAAGTTGAAAATTTTTCTTTCACCCATCCCAAGAACTGCTATCCTGACATCTCTTCTAAATATTCCCTTGCTTTTCTTCACAGTTTATATCACCCATCCCTAAGTAATTTCCTGTTTCTTGTTTAGTTTTGAAAACCAGAGTAACCCTGAACCAAGATGTATACAGAAAAGGCTGTATTGCTTCTGTTACATATACCTTCCAAGGAAAATAGAAACTGAACAGGGATTGTATGATATGATCTTGCTTCAGCTTCCCTGAATGTGTAAATGAGCCCTTTTTTAAGAGGTCAGTGACCAAGGCCATAAGCAAATAGATAAAACATCTGTTAGAATAGTAATGTAGGTTAACTTGAAAGATATAGAGACAATGCAAGGTGGACAAACCAACAAAAGATCATTACTTAATAATAATATAGCCAAATATAACAGAAATGTTTATGTTTGCATATATATGTATATTTATCTGAAGAATGTAAAAACATATATACACTATATGGCACATATTGCATACATGCGTTGGGGAATCTAGATCCCTGAGAACTAAGCCCTCACGAATGGGATTAATGCCCTTATAAAAGAAGTCCCAGAGAGATTCCATGCTCTTCTCACCATAAGAGGTTACAGTGAAAAAACAGTTGTCTATGAGAAAGTGGGCCATCACCAGACACCAAATTCTTCAGCACCAGGTCTTGGACATCCTAGCTTCCAGAAGAATGAGAAATAAATTTCTTTCTTATAAGCCACTCAGTCTGTGATATTTTGTTATACCACAAATGGACTAAGGCAATTATATAATTTATTTTAGAAAATAAGAAAGAGCCTCTGGAATTTAAAAGTATGATAGAAAAATGAAAAACACAATGGAGAAGTCACAGAAATCTTCCTGAAAATAGAGCAAAAATATTAAGAAATGTGCACTAGGAGAGAAAAGATAAGAAAATTAAAATATAAGTTTAGAAGATACCATATCCAAATAGTAAGCATTCTATTAATTCTAAGAGCAAGAACAGAGAAAAGGGAGAGGAGAAAGTGTCAATGAAATAATTCAGGAACATGACCCAAGAGAAAGACACACAATACCTTGTGGGCATCACATAGACATAAATAGAGTCACATCAAAGTATATCACCATGAAATTCCAGAATATTGGAGACAAAATGGTTAAAGGAATAGGTTCACTTCAGTTACTCAGTCATATCCAACTTGTTGCGACCAAATGAACTGCAACACGCCAGGCCTCCCTGTCCATCACTAACTCCCAGAGTTTACCCAAACTCATGTCCACTGAGTCAGTGATGCCATCCAACCATCTCATCCTCTGTCATCCCCTTCTCCTGCCCTCAATCTTTCCCAGCATTAGGGTCTTTTTCAATGAGTCAACTCTTCACATGAGGTGACCAAAGTTTTGGAGTTTCAGCTTCAACACCAGTCCTTCCAATGAACACCCAGGACTGATCTCCTTTAGGATGGACTGGTTGGATCTCCTTGCAGTCCAAGGGACTCTTGAGCGTCTTCTCCAACACCACAGTTCAAAAGCATCAATTCTTTGGTGCTCAGCTTTCTTCACAGTCCAACTCTCAAATCCATACATGACCACTGGAAAAATTATAGCCTTGACAAGATGGACCTTTGTTGACAAAGTAATGTCTCTGCTTTTTAATATGCTGTCTAGGTTGGTCATAAATTTCCTTCCAAGGAGTAAGCATCTTTTAATTTCATGGCTGCAGTCACCATCTGCAGTGATTCGGAGCCCAAGAAAATAAAGTCAGCCACTGTTTCCACTGTTTCCCCATCTATTTCCCATGAAGTGATGGGACCAGGTGCCATGATCTTAGTTTTCTGAATATTGAGCTTTAAGGCAAATTTTTCACTCTGCTCTTTCACTTTCATCAAGAGGCTCTTTAGTTCTTCTGCACTTTCTGCCACAAGGGTGCTGTCATCTGCATATCTGAGGTTATTGATATTTCTCCTGGCAATCATGATTACAGCTTGTGCTTCATTCAGTCCAGTGTTTCTCATGATGTACTATGCATATAAGTTAAATAAGCAGGGTGAAAATATACAGCCTTGATGTACTCCTTTTCCTATTTGGAACCAGTCTGTTGTTCCAGTCCAGTCCAGTCCATGTCCGGTTCTAATTGTTGCTTCCTGACCTGCATACAGGTTTCTCAAGAGGCAGGTCAGGTGGTCTGGTATTCCCATCTCTTTCAGAATTTTCCACAGTTTGTTGTGATCCACACAGTCAAAGGCTTTGGCATAGTCAATGAAACAGAAGTAGATGTTTTTCTGGAACTCTCTTGCTTTTTCATGATCCAGCAGATGTTGTCAATTTGATCTCTGGTTCCTCTGCCTTTTCTAAACCCAGCTTGAACATCTGGAAGTTCATGGTTCACGTACTACTGAAGCCTGGCTTGGAGAATTTTGAGCATTACTTTACCAGCATGTGAGATGAGAGCAATTGTGCTATAATTTGAGCATTCTTGGCATTGCCTTTCTTAGAGATTGGAATGAAAACTGACCTTTTTCAGTCCTGTGGCCACTGCTGAGTTTTCCAAATTTGCTAGCATATTGAGTGCAGCACTCTTTCACAGCATCATCTTTCAGGATTTGAAATAGCTCAACTGGAATAACATCACCTCCACTAGCTTTGTTCGTAGTGATGCTTCCTAAGGCCCAGTTGACTTCACGTTCAAGGATGTCTGGCTCTCGGTGAGTGATCACACCATTGTAATTATCTGGGTCGTGAAGATCTTTTTTGTATAGTTCTGTGTATTCTTGCCACCTCTTTTTAATATCTTCTACTTCTGTCAGGTCCATACCATTTCTATCCTTTGTTGTGACTATCTTTGCATGAAATGTTCCCTTTGTATGTTTAATTTCTTGAAGAAGTCTCTAGTCTTTCCCATTCTATTGTTTTCCTCTATTTCTTTGCATTGATCACTGAGGAAGGCTTTCTTATCTCTCCTTGCTATTCTTTGGAACTCTGCATTCAAATGGGTCTATCTTTCTTTTTCTCTTTTGCTTTTTGCATCTCTTCTTTTCACAGCTATTTGTAAGCCTTCCTCAGACAGCCATTTGCTTTTTTGCATTTCATTTTCTTGGGGATGGTCTTGATCCCTGTCTCCTATACAATGTCACGAACATCCGTCCATAGTTCATCAGGCAATCTGTCTATCACATTTAGTCCCTTAAATCTATTTCTCACTTCCACTTGTATAGTCATAAGGGATTTGATTTAGGTCATACCTGAATGGTCTAGTGGTTTTCCTTACTTTCTTCAATTTAAGTCTGAATTTGGTAGCAAGGAGTTCATGATCTGAGCCACAGTCAGCTCCCAGTCTTGTTTGGCTGACTGTATAGAGCTTCTCCATCTTTGGCTGCAAAGAATTTATAATCTATCTGATTCCAGTGTTGACCCTCTGGTGATGTTCATGTGTAGAGTCTTCTCTTGTGTTGTTGGAAGAGGGTGTTTGCTATGACCAGTGCATTCTCTTGGCAAAACTCTATTAGCTTTCACCCTGCTTCATTCTGTACTCCAAGGCCAAATTTGCCTGCTACTCCAGGTATATTTTGACTTCCTACTTTTGCATTCCAGTGCCCTATAATGAAAAGGACATCTTTTTTGGGTGTTATTTCTAAAAGGTCTTGTAGGTCTTCATAGAGCTGTTCAACTTCAGCTTCTTCAGCATTACTGGTCAGGGCATAGATTTGGATTACTGTAATATTGAATGGTTTGCCTTGGAAACGAACAGAGATCATTCAGTTGTTTTTGAGATTGCATCCAACTACTGCATTTCAGACTCTTTTGTTGACTATGATGGCTACTCCATTTCTTCTAAGGGATTCCTGCCCACAGTAGTAGATATAATGGTCATCTGAGTTAAATCCACCCATTCCAGTCCTTCTTAGTTCGCTGATTCCTAGAATGTCAACTTTCACTCTTGCCATCTCCTGTTTGACCACTTCCAATTCACCTTGATTCATGGACCTAACATTCCAGGTTCCTATTCAATATTGTTTTTTTTTTTTTTTACAGCATCGAACCTTACTTCCATCACCAGTCACATCCACAACTGGGTGTTGTTTTTGCTTTGGCTCCGTCTCTTCATTCTTTCTGGAGTTATTTCTCCACTGATCTCCAGTAGCATATTGGGGTCCACCGACCTGGGGAGTTCATCTTTCAGTGTCCTATCTTTTTGCCTTTTCATACTGTTCATGGGGTTCTCAAGGCAAGAATACTGAAGTGGTTTGCCATTCCTTTCTCCAGTTAAAAGAATGACCCCACACAAAAGATAGGGGGTTAGGGTTTCTTTAGACTTTTCAGTAGCAACATTGGAAACAAATAGATACTTGAGCAATGCACTTTAAATGTCTGAAGGCAAATGATTTCCAATTTAGAATTTTATAGACAAACTGTCATCAGCTATGAAGTAGAATAAAAATACTTTAAAACATAGAAATATTTACTTCCTTGCATCCTTTCTGAGAAAGCAACTGAAGTAAAAAGGAACACTAATAAGGGAGAGAGGTGAAATGAATCTCCAGGATGTTGATGAAGGGAGATCTCAGGATGATAGCTGTGTATCTGGTGAAGGGTATAACCAGTCTAGTTTAGAGAAGGTAAAAGCACTTCTGGGAGAGACTTTGGAATTGAACTGCTGATAAGTAGTCAGAATATTAAGTTAAGAAAATTAAACTCTAGGAAAAGTATAAAGTCATCCTTAAATCCTCATTATCTTATGCCTCAGCTCTGAATATATGAATAGATAAATAAATAGTTGATGTAAGATAAATTTCAATAAGATTAAACTGAAGGAAAAACAACAGAAAGGATGCATGTTATAGGTGAGGCAGGAAAAAGAAGAGACCCAAGTCCTCTTCAACAGAGAGAAGTCAATAGATAATGCCCACGTATCATTTAGAAATATAAAAGATGGCAAAATAATAAGCTAAAAAGTTAAAAGTGATTGTCAAGGGAAAGGGGAAATGATTATAGGTGGAAGTGGGGCAAAGCAGTTTTCTAAAATTCCTTGAAAACTAATTGATTCTTTAAATTAGATAAAGTTTTTGCCAAAAAGGAAAGCTTAAGAGGAGATATCTGGACTTCCTTGGTGGTCCAGTGGTCCTGCCAATGCAAGGCACATGGGTTTGATGCATGGTCTGGGAAGATTTAACATGCTGCAGGGCAACTAAGCCCGTGTGCCACAATTGCTGAAACCCGTGCACCCTAGAGCCCATGCTCCTCAACAAAAGAAGCCACAGCAATGAGAAGCCTTGCGCCACAATGAAGTATAGCCACCACTCACCACAACTAGAGAAAGTCTGAGAGCAGCAGCAAAGACCAGCACAGCCAAAAATAAAATTAATTAATGAAAAAAAAGAGGAGCTATATAATTTTTAAAAAGAAAGAGAGTGTATCCTAAGTGCTCTGAGAAGAGTCCAAGACTGAAATTATGAGGTCTGGTAGCACCAGGGGTGACTAAGAAAAGTGGAAGGATGTTCGGAAGGTCAATAGATAAGATATGGTTCTCAAGTTTAAATTCCTATTTTAACCTCAAGTTATCATATAATTTTTCTATTCATAAGCTGACTTCCTTCACTATCTTCTTTAGGCAACTCTTATCATCTAACTCTTACGCACATTCCACCTTAATTAGCTTGCTAATACTACTAAGATGTTGTAATATAGCAGTTAAGGGCATAAACTTTAGAATCAGAAAGACTGACTTTAAAGTCTAACTTGATCCTTCATTTTGTTATGGGGTTTTAATTAACACCTCTGAGCTCTAGTTTTCTGTTTTTTTAAATGAAAAATAATAATTGGCACCTCTTAGGGCTAAGGAGAGAATTGAATGAAGCAATATACATAAAGATGCTGAGTATAGTGTCTGGCATGTAACGAGTGCTCGGCCATTATTAACAAACTCGAGAAGAGTATTACTGTTAGAATCAATATTTTAAATATGAAACTCAATTATTTGAAATCATCATGGGCATTTTGTACTTTTTAAAAACTGCTCAGTCTGATTCATTGTCAGAAGATAGAATCAATTCACCAGATCATTATTAACATTTTTAAAACTGTAAAACAAAGTAATAAGGAATAGACTAGAGTACTTTGTACTAAGAAGGATTTATTTAAATGTTAAGAAGCTTTGGCCTAAGTGTTCATGGGAGGTAGTTGTGTTTTTCTCCTTTAATAGTTATGGAAAAGTAGATTAAAGTTGATACAAATAATTGCACGTGTTTCTCAAATTCTTTGCTACAATACTAAACTACAATGAAAGTCTAAGTTCAGGTCCGTGTTTACAACAAGCTAACTTCTAGTCATCAGAAGTACCAAAGTCCAAACAGGAACTTTTTGGAATCCTTAGCATCCTAGCTCATTTTTTATACTTAAGAATAAAACTCTTAAGTATTAGAAACAAGTTTAGTCTCTAAAACTGTCTTTGATGAAATTTTGTATTTTAAAAGAATTTGGGAATTCTGCAGCAGCCTAGTGTTAAAAGTGAAAGTGAAGTTGCTCAGTCGGGTTCGACTCTTTGGCACCGCATGGACTGTGGCTTACCAGGCTTCTCCGTCCATGGGATTCTCCAGGCAAGAGTACTGGAGTGGGTTGCCATTTTCTTCTCCAGAGGATCTTCCCGACCCAGGGATCGAACCTGGGTCTCCTGCATTGTAGGCAGACGCTTTACCATCTGAGCCACTAGGGAAGGCCTAGTGTTAAAGACTATGCTTTCACTGCCAGAGGCACGAGTTCAATCCCTGGTTGTGGAACTAAGATCCCGCAGACCATGCAATGCCTCCAAAGACACTTCTTCTTTTAATAAGAAAGAAAGAAAGAAAGCTGTGTGCCAAAGAATTGATGTTTTTGAACTGTGGTGTTGGAGAAGACTCTTCAGAGTCCCTTGGACTGCAAGGAGATCAAACCAGTCCATCCTAAAGGAAATAACCCTAAATACTCATTGGAAGGGCTGATGCTGAAGCTGAAACTCCAATACTTTGGCCACCTGATGTGAAGAACTGACTGATTAAAAAAGACCCTGATTCTGGGAAAGACTGAAGGCAGGAGGAGAAGTGGACGACAGAGGATGAGATGGTTGGATGGCATCACCAACTCAATGGACATGAGTTTGAACAAGCTCTGGGAGTTGCAGATGGACAGGGAAGCCTGGCCTGCTGCAACCCATGGGGTCGGAAAGAGTTGGATACGACTGAGCAACTGAACTGAACTGAACTGAAATAAAATGATAAGATATACTTTTACCACCCAGACCTCAATTTTTAAATGCAATTCCCTAATAAAAGGAGCCAGGGTTCCTTGGAGAAGTAGCTGACTCCACCACCACTGGAAAGAATAAAGTGAACCTAGAACAACATGTGCAAGAAAGTACATTTTGCTCAAACAATGATGGGCCACACTAAAAGAACTCACAAGCCCACCTGAAGAGGTTGTCATTGGCTAAATCTGGGGACAAACAGTGAATCAAAAAAAAAAAAATTTGGAAAAATATTGTTATTCTTAGACCGGGCTATAGAAAAATATAAAATCAATGCAGAACATCATATAGTAATACATTTTGATGAACCTGTGTGCTCTCCAGCCTGAGCTTCTAGTCTTGTGCGAGCCACATCTTTGTTTATTCTACCTTTAATAGGTTCCCATCGTCCTTCATATAAAATTTAAAGCCCTTGGTTGTTTGCTTGGGATCTCTAGCAAAGTTCATGTCTTGCCACATGTCCCTGTACTCTATGCTCCAGTCATTCTGCCCTTGGGGCCTTCACACAATCTTTTTTCTCTGACTAGTATATTGTCCCCTTTAGTACTGTCCTCTTTCTACCTGATTAAATCTGGAATCAGCTTTTTTGGGTTTCAGCACAGCAGCACTGCCTCAAAGAGGTGAACTGACATCACAATAGAATTGGGCCTGCGTGGAGAGTTTTCTTGCCTTCTGGTCCTATACGCTTTCACAGTTTACTTACAGTATGTAAAGTGAAAGTTAAAGTCACTCGTTTGTCCGACTCCTTGCGACCCCATGAACTGTAGCCTGTCAGGCTCCTCTGTCCATGGAATTCTCTAGGCCAGAATACTGGAGTGAGTAGCCATTTCCTTCTCCAGAGGATCTTCCCAACCCAGGAATCGAACCCAGGTCTCCCACACTGCAGGCAAACTCTTTACCTTCTGAGCCACCAGGGAATGAATCTAACTCCAATCAAATGCAGAGAAAAAAGCAACATTCCCATCACCCTAACAAATTAAACTTTTTTCATGTGTTTAAGTTCATTTTATTCTTATCTCTTTGTGCATGTTTTAGATAGTTGTAATCATTGTTCTTGCCTGGAGAATCCCAGGGATGGGGTTCTTGCACAGATTCGGACAGAACTGAAGTGACTTAGCAGTAGCAGTGGCTGTAGCAATCACTGCACAGATCGACTTTTACATCTTACTTTAGTTTTTATTCATATATTGTTAAGCATTTTCCATGTTGTTACATAATTAGGTATTTATTTTTATTATTCCTGTCCCATGGCCTGTGTATGCGCATGCTCAGTCGTGTCCGACTCTGCAACCCTATGGACTGTAGCCCGCCAGGCTCTTCTGTCCTCGGGATTTCCCGAGTAAGAATACCAGAGTGGGTTGCCATTTCCTTCTCCAGGGGATCTTCTCAGATCCAGGGATCAAACCTGTGTCTCCAGCATTGCAGGTGGATTCTTTACTGCTTCAGCCACCAGGGAAGCCCTGTCCTATCCAATGCATTCATTCATATTTAGAGCCCACCCACAATATTTTGAATACTAAGCCTGCTAATGTGCACAAACAGAAATAAATCATTGCTGTAGGGGAATCTATGTCTAGTTTATATTAGTCAGACAGTTTGTTTCCTATTTTATTGATATTATTATTAAATATTTGCTGCTGCTTAGTTGCTCAGTTGTGTCTGATTCTTTGTGACCCCATGGACTGTAACCCACCAGGCTCCTATGTCCATGGGATATTTTTGGCAAGAATACTGGAGAGGGTTGCCATTTTCCTCCTCCAGGAGATCTTCTGACCCAGGCGTTGAACCCTCGTCTCCTGTATCTATCTCCTGCTTTGCATTGCTTAGTCTATATTAATAGGATAATATATTCTCCTGTGGTCTGTAGCCTCTTTACCCAAATAGTCCCATTGATAAATTGCATTTATTCTTATTCTAATTTCTCTTAAAAAGTTTACCTAGGAAATCTCATCAGCTTCCCTTAAATGCTATTCACTGGAGTCTCCTGAAACTTAATCTCTACTGTAAGTGAAAGTGAAAGTAAGTCTCTCAGTCGTGTCCGACTCTTTGTGACCCCATGGACTGTAGCTTACCAGACTCCTCAGTCCATCGGATTTCCCAGGCAAGAATACTGGAGTGGGTTGCCATTTCCTTCTCCAGGGGATCTTCCCAACCCAGGGATCGAACCCAGGTCTCCCACATTGTAGGCAGACGCTTTACCATCTGAGCCCCCAGGGAATCTCTACTGTAGACTTCTACTAAAATCTTCACTGAATGTTTTGAAGACCCCTCCAAAGCAATTATTTCTCCAACAGAACTTCTTATCTCCCTCCACGGATCTTCCCTTATATTTTAAATTAATGACATAATTATGTACCCAATTATCTGAGTAAATTTATCCTTGAGTTTCTGCTCATTGCTCATCATCTCTAGCAACTAGTTTCCATTTCTTCAACATTTTAAATATCTCAGTTCTATCTCTTTTTCTCCACTTTCATTGCTTTAGTTCAGGCTCTACTTATCTCTCCTCTATGCTTACAATAGACTGGCTTCTGCCTTTTCTACTGTGATTTTTAAATCTTCCTCTTTACTGATAAAAATTCTCTTTCTAAAACCCAAAGGTGATCAAGTGATATCCCTACTTCTAAACTTGCAATGGTTTGTTGATTATCTGACACCATCACAATAATTTGTTGAGTAACTGGTGTATATTAAACCTAGCACTGGGCATACTATCCATAATTGTTTAAACCATAAAAAAATAAAAATGACAGCAGTCAATACTGTTTACTATGTGCTTGATTTTCTTCCACATGAATGAATGGATAAATGAATGAATGAATAAATGAGAGAAATAGTCGGAGAGGTTGGCTTGTAAAAGCTGTGCTTCACAGATTCTGAGAGTCACTGCCAGGTTCTGCTCTCTTTACTTTGTAGTAGGCAGAATTAGGAGCTTCCCAGGTGGTGCTAGTGGTAAAGAATCCGTTTGCCAATGTAGGAGACGCAACAGACATGGGTTCAATCTCTGGGTTGGGAAGATCCCCTGGGGAAGGAAATGGCAACCCACTTCAGTATTCTTGCCAGGGAAATCCCAAGGACAAAGGAGCCTGGTCGGCCACAGTCCATAAGGTCAAAAAAGAGTCAGATACGACTGAGCGTGTGCGCACACACACACACACACACACACACACACACACACACATGCACAGGCAGAATTCTAAGATGGCCTTCATAATTCTCGTTCCCTGGTTGTCCATGTTTCTGTGTGGGTTGAACCAATAACTTGCTGCTAACCAATAGAATATGGCAAAGGTAAAGTGGTGAAGATGCAGTTAAGGTTTTGGAGAAATTGACCTCAAAATTAATAGAAAAAAGATTATCCTGGGTGGGCCTAACCTAATCAGGTGAGCCCTTTAAAAGGGAGTCTAAAGGTAAGAGACTATGATGGTTAATTTTATGGGTCAAGTTGGCTAAGCTATTGTGCCCAGTTGTTTAATCAAACACAAGTATAGATGTGACTGTGAAAGTATTTTAAAGATGTGTTGCTGTTGTTCAGTCTCTAAATTTTGTCCAAGTCTTTACAACCCCATGGACTTCCCTGGTGGCTCAGAAGGTAAAGCGTCTGCCTACAATGCAGGAGACCCAGGTTCAATCCCTGGGTCGGGAAGATCTCCTAGAGAAGGAAATGGCAACCCACTCCAGTATTCTTGTCTGGAAAATCCCAGGGGTGGAGGAGCCTGGTAGGCTATAGTCCATGGGGTCGCAAAGAGTTGGACATGACTGAGCGACTTCACTTTCACTTTTGCAACCCCATGGACCTGATTTATTCATTTAAAGATAAGATTAACATTTAAATGTTGATAGATTTTGAGTAAAACTGGTTACTCTCTCAGATGTTTTTTCTTACACCAACAATTCTCCAATTCTAAGTGAACAGAGACTGCATGTCCTGCAAATTTAACTCAATTCTGATACTACTTGCAGAGAGCATCAGATTCCATAGGTTAAAGACTCAGTCCCGCAAGTCTGCCCTCACTTCAGATGCCAGTCTCCAAGTCCAGGTTGTCAGTTGTGTTTCAGATTAGCCTGTAAATTGGAGATTCCAACAACCTCTTCCTCAAGTGTGATTAATTCACTAGAGCAGCTCACTGTTTACCAGTTTGCGAAACCTGTATTCAGGTCAAGAAGCAACAGTTCGAACCAGACATGGAACAATGAACTGGTTCAAAATTGGGAAAGGTGTACATCAAGGCTGTATATTGTCACCCTGTTTATCTAACTAATGTGCAGAGTACATCATGTGAGTGCCAGACTGGATGAAGCACAAGCTGGAATCAAGATCATTTGGAGAAATATCAATAACCTCAGATATGCAGATGACACCACCCTAATGGCAGAAAATGAAGAGGAACTAAAGAGCCTCTTGATGAAGATCAAAGAAAAGAGTGAAAAATCTGGCTTAAAACTCAACATTCAAAAAACAAAGATCATGGCATCTGGTCCCATCACTTCATGGCAAATAGCTGGGGAAATGATGGAAACAGTGAGAGGCTTTATTTTCTTGGGCTCCAAAATCACTGCAGATGGTGACTGCAGCCACGAAATTAAAAGATGCTTGCTCCTTGAAAGAAAAGCTATGACCAACCTAGACAGTATATTAGAAAGCAGAGACATTACATTGTTGACAAAGGTCTGTCTAGTCAAAGCTATGGTTTTTGCAGTAGTCATATATGGATGTGAGAGTTGGACTATTAAGAAGGCTGAGCACTGAAGAATTGATGCTTTTGAGCTCTAGTGTTGGAGAAGACTCTTGAGAGTCCCTTGGGCTGCAAGGAGATCAAACCAGTCAATCCTAAAGGAACTCAGTCCTGAATATTCATTGGAAGGACTGATGCTAAAGCCAAAGCTCTGATACTTTGGCCACCTGATGCAAAAAGCTGACTCATAGAAAAGACCCTGACTCTGGGAAAGACTGAAGGCAGGAGGAAGAGGGGGTGACAAAGGACGAGATGGTTGGATGGCATCACCGACTCAATGGACATGAGTTTGAGCAAGCACCGGGAGATGGTGAGGGACAGGGAGGGAAGCCTGGCGTGCTGCAGTCCATGGGCTTGCAGAGTCAGACATGACTGAGCGACTGAACTACACCCAGTTTCTTATAAAGGATATTACAGATGAATAGCCACATGAAGAGGTAAAAAGTTCTTAGGGAACTAAGATGCTCCACCCTTCCAGCAGGTGGGATGTGTTCACCAACCAGGATAATCATCAAATGTCATTGTCCAATAGTTTTTAAACAACTTTAATTTCCAGCCTCCCTGTCTGTCCTTTCTCCTTCCCAGAGTTTGAACTGGGGCTGAAAACCGAACCCTCTGTTATTGTTCCTTGGTCTTTCTGGCAACCAGCCCTATCCTGAGGCTATCTAGGAGCCCAACTTAATCACCAGCTTAATCACCTCATTAGCATATACTCTGTTGTTAAGTCTTCTTTTGAATAACCAAAGACTTTCTCCCACCCCTCAAGCTGGAAGTCTTGACAGGAGTTGATGTGGTAGTCTTGAGTCAGAGGGCAGTCTGGATACAGAATTCCTTCCTTTTGGGGAACCCTCAGTCTTTTAAGGCCTCAAGTGATGGAGAAGATCTATGCACAGGAGGGAAGGTGTGGTAGAATACATATTCTGATGGGAGAAATTGTGCTTCTTTAAAACTAAATCTGTGGTAATTTGTTTTGTGTGAAGCAAGAGAAAATACAAATTTGAAATACCTTACCATACCCAAGTAAGGATCTTGGCGATTAATATTTTGATCATTTTTTGTGGGGAGGATGTTACTTTATTTTAAAAATAACAATTTAAAAAAATTATAAAGGGTAGTATATGCACATGAAAGAAAAACATAAGAAACCAATTCTCCCCCCTCCCACAAACATACTATTCTGCAGCTTATTTCTCTTAACAATATATGTAAAAGAGCTTTCCATCTTTGCAAATATAGATGTACTCTTTTCTTCAAAACTTCCCAAGCGTTCTTGGTTCATAGCATTCTCAATAACTCAGTACTCACTACACTGCCTAAATAAATACCTAATGATTTTGTTATTAAGTAGTAAGATGTCAAAACTTAGGAAGCATTTGTGTCATAACAATTCAATACATAGGTGGAAAATAAAGTGCAAACTAGTAGAAAAAATACTTTAATCTCACTCTTGAATAATCCAATTTCTTGTTAATGAGATATGCATCCACACTGGTCACTACACACCTCTCCTGGAATCACAGTGGACATTGCCACCCTCATTTCCTGTTCTATATTGATTTTTGCTTTATTGTTAGAGGAATTGCTAAAAACTCATGTTTGAAAGATATAGAATCACCAAATGGAATGTAGCATGACCTAATATTGAAATTGAACTACCCTGAGATAGCAGTGTGCACAAAGTCCAACAGGTGTTAAACATTACTATATTTACCCAAAAATGTAGTGTATCTTCAGGCACTTCTGTGAATTCACTGTCATATTCTGTTGTCTGTTTTTGCACAATTAGGGAACTGTAACTCTATCCCATTCCTTTTAATGGGCACACATTAATCGATTTTATAGATTAATTTGTTTTAATTACTACTCTGTAAGGGTAAGCATAGGTTTTGCTGGCTTTTATTTCTTTTTCCTCTTTCATTTATTTTTTAAATTGTTTTTGTGTGTTGCTTCCACCTCTGAAAATTCCTCATGAACAATCTTGCAAACTTATTGAGTATATCTGTAGGATAAATTCTTACAAACTGAACTGCTGACTTAAATAGTATTATTAATTTAAATGTTCATACTATTAAAAAGTATGTCTCCAAAGAGGTTTCATCAATTTACATATTTGTGTATCAACATGGCCATTTTCCAAATTGCTTCTAACACTAATTATCATTCAGAGAGAGGGAAAGTGGTATCTAAATGATGTTTTTTAAAGTTATTTTAAAAATTTTCTTGTATTTCTTTTCTCCTTGGCCACCCACAGAGCTTGGATTTTAGTTTCGGGAGGAGGGATCAGACCTGGACCTCAGCAGTGAAATAATGTTTTAATATATATTTCTTTGTTTATAGTTCTAGTTCTGAGCATTTTTACTATGTTCTTATTTATATTTAGTTTTATGTCAATTAAAAGTTGTTTTTTGTCCATTTTTCTTTGGGATTATTTGTATTCCCATATGACTTATAGGAGATACTGGGAATGCATTGGCTTTCTAGTGGTTAAGACGCTGAGCTTTCACTGGGTGAAAGCTGGGTGAGGGCCCAGGTTCAATCTCTGGGCAGGGAACTAAGATCCCCCAAGAAAAGGGGGGAAAAAAAAATCTTTATTTAGTAAAGAGGTTAGTTGTTTTTAGGGCTTTCTTGGTGGCTCAGATGGTAAAGAATCTATGTGTAGTGTAGGAGACCCAGGTTTGATCCTTGGGTGGGGAAGATGCCCCTGGAGAAGGGAATGGATACCCACTCCATTATTCTTGCCTGTATAATTCCATGGACAGAGGAACCTGGTGAGCTACAGTCCATGGGTTAGCGAAGAGTCGGACACGGCTGAGCAGCTAACAGATTAACATCCTTAGTCATTTTTACTCCTGGCTGTCTTTAACTTTGCTTAAGGTAACTTTTTTTTTCCTTTGAGAAGTTTTAAGTGTTTATGTATTCAAACTTACAATCTTTCCCCATTGGCTTCTGGGCATTTTGTAATGGCAGAAACAAACAATAGTTTAAAGTGTATCCATGTTTATTTGTACTATTTTCATGATTCTTTTTGCACTTAGATCTTTATTTCAAATGGAATTAACTTTGAAGTAAGTAATAAAGTAGGGATATGCATTTGTCAGATTAATTAATGCTAACTGCTATCTTAAATAACCCTAAAATCTTTGTGCCATAACATTAAATAAAGTTTTTTTTTGGGGGGGGGCTCATATAGAGTCCAAACTAGGAAATAACAAACTTCATTTAGACTTCAAAAGGACAATCCATATTCAGAGCCCTTGATCTTAACTCTTATTAATTATTTTTCAGTGGTCTTGCAATATAGTTTTTTGCTTTAAGTTCAACTTCATATTAGATTAGGGTCTAGGGTGGAGTGAGGCTCTGTTTCTGACTTGCAAAATGAGACCGATATGGTTTCTCTCTTCCTTTATGTGGAATTGTCTATATCGTATAGACTCATCACAATATCAAGACAGCTAAACTCAACAGTTTGGTTTAACGTAATTTTTAAAATATTAATTCTTATACTCAATGTATATTAGTATATTGTGATTTTAAAAAATCAACGATGCCTATGGGAAAAAGTTAAAACATTTTAGATTATGATTCCTGAGTCTTTCATTAGCTGTTTATAAAACAGGGCACAATTTGTTCCGGAAACTATTGGTTAAAATATTAATATTTTAGGCCCTCTAGATTTCTATATCTCAAGGAAGAAAAACTCCTATAGTCTCAATTTAGTCAAGTTAAAATTATCTTCAAATGAACTACTTTTAGAAGATACTAAAAACTACTTTAGAACTACTTTTTAAATAATGAAAGCATGTTTTCTTATCACATTTCATGGACAACTCAAACTAAATATAGTGCCACAAAATTGATCAAAATCTTAAGTTCTTAGTGTTACAGTAGCTATGTATACAAAGTTTCATTATGTGTGTATTTAATTATATTTTTGAAGAACATTTTCCTATTTAATTTATATTTTTAAAAGTTAGAAATAGTACCACTTTTCAATGTAGAAAACTTGTAAAACATAGAAAACATGAAGAAAAATGATCATTTACAATGCAACTACCTGAAGATACCACTGCTAACATTTTGGTAAACATCTATATATTTTTATGCAATATATGTATATATTTTCTGTACAAAATTGACTCCATATACAGTATTTGACAGTCTTCTTTTCATAGTTACATTGTAGACATTTACTCATATCATTAATATTCCTCTAAAATTTTATCTCTAATGGTTGTGGAATATTCATGATATAGTGTTTAAAAAGTGAAAATACTTTTTTTTCCTGAGAATCAAGTGACACGCTCATTCAAAAAAGTTCAGACAATGCAAAAGAAAACAAAAACTGCAAAATTCATGTCCAACAATAAGTCCTCTTCTGAAAATACGCAACTATGAATATCAACTTCTAAACCAGATATGTGTATATGGTTGTATTACATATATATATGTATATAGGACTGGAAAAGGTCAGTTTTCACTCCAATCTCTAAGAAAGACAATGCCAAAGAATGCTCAAACTACCGCAAAATTGCCCTCATCTCCCACACTAGTAAACTAATGCTCAAAATTCTCCAAGCCAGGCTTCAGCAATACATGCACCGTGAACTTCCAGATGTTCCAGGCTGGTTTTAGAAAAGGCACAGAAACCAGAGATCAAATTGCCAACATTCACTGATCATCGAAAAAGCAAGAGAGTTCCAGAAAAACATCTATTTCTGCTTTATTGACTATGCCAAAGCTTTTGACTGTGTGGATCACAATAAACTGTGGAAAATTCTTCAAGAGATGGTTATACCAGACCACCTGACCTGCCTCTTGAGAAACCTGTATGCAGGTCAGGAAGCAACAATTAGAACTGGACATGGAAAAACAGACTGGTTCCCATTAGGAAAAGGAGTACATAAAGGTTATATATTGTCACCCTGTTTATTTAACTTGTAGGCAGAGTACATCATGAGAAATGCTGGGCTGGAGGAAGCACAAGCTGGAATTAAGATTGCCGGGAGAAATATCAATAACCTCAGATATGCAGATGACATCACCATTATGGCAGAAAGTGAAGAAGAACTAAAGAGCTTCTTGATGAAATTGAAAGAGGAAAGTGAAAAAGTTGGCTTAAAGCTCAACATTCAGAAAACTAAGATCATGGCATCTGGTCCCATCACTTCATGGCAAATAGATGGGGAAACAGTGGACACAGTGGCTGACTTTATTTTTCTGGGCTCCAAAATCACTTTAGATGGTGATTGCAGCCATGAAATTAAAAGATGCTTACTCCTTGGAAGGAAAGTTATGACCAACCTTGACAGCATATTGAAAAGCAGAGACATTACTTTGTCAATAAAGGTCTGTCTAGTCAGGGCTATGGTTTTTCCAGTGGTCATGTATGAATGTGAGAGTTTGACTATAAAGAAAGCTGAGTGCCGAAGAATTGATGCTTTTGAACTGTGGTGTTGGAGAAGACTCTTGAGAGTCCCTTGGACTGCAAGGAGATCCAACCAGTCCATCCTAAGGGAAATCAGTCCTGAATATTCATTGGAAGGACTGATGTTGAAGCTGAAACTCCAATACTTTGGCCACCTGATGCAAAGAGCTGACCCATTTGAAAAGACCGTGATACTGGGAAAGATTGAAGGCAGGAGAAGAAGGGAACGACAGAGGATGAGATGGTTGGATGCTATCACTGACTCAATGGACTTGGGTTTGGGTGGACTCTGGGAGTTGGTATGGACAGGGAGGCCTGGCGTGCTGAGGTTCATGGGGTTGCAAAGAGTCGGACATGACTGAGCGACTGAACTGAACTGATATATATTTGTATATGTGCTGTGCTATGCTTTGTCGCTCAGTCATGTCTGACACCACAACACCATGGACCGAAGCCCGCCAGGCTCCTCTGTCCATGGGGAGTCTCCAGGCAAGAATACCAGAGTGGGTTGCCATGTTCTCCTCCAGGGGATCTTCCCAAGCCAGGGATGGGACCCAAGTCTCCCATACATGCCAACAACAAACTGGATCATGATGTGAGCTTTGGAAATGGAAAGAGGTGGGACTTAAATTCCAGTTCTGCTAATTTAGAACTTAGGTGATCTTAGATATATAACTGATTGCTATAAATCTCTGTTGTTTAATGGAAGTTATAAGTTCTGTCTATTAAAAGCAGGAGTTAATGGAGATGGGTTGGGGGTGTTCAAACTCAAAATGTTTTTAGCATACAAGGCCTGAAGAGGAATAATCTTTATTCTTCAATGTTCAAATAACTTGACCTTAGTCCAAATGGAACTTTCATAGCCCTACCCAAAGTGACTGACATTCAGGAACAAATGTGAAGGCCAAGGAAAGAAGAAGGAAGAAAGAAAGGAAGAAAACAGATTAGTGGTTGCTTAGGGTTTTGGGGATTGGGATTGAAGGAGCAAACAGAACAGGCTCTATCTTGAAAGCAGGACTCCATCTTGGGCCAGACTTTGAGCTATATGTCCAGTATCTGCAGAAACGACCTACCAACTGGAAAACCAGGCCCCCAGAAGGAAGTGCTTCAGGGCTCTCCATGCCTAAAAGAATACCCTAATTATCTGTGTAACCGAATAGAATTATACATTCTATTATGGTTATTGGGGTATGACCACAAGCCTGTTGATAATTGTCCACTGTTAACTACCTATGTGAATCACCGGTTAACTTTGATTGTATCTTTCTTTTTTCCTGACTAGTTTCAGGGAAGCTTATACACTTAGGGTATACAAGGTTTTAACAAAGACTGGTTGGGGTCCTTGGCTAAGAGGAGACTGCTTTGGGCCTGCCGGTGTAATAAACTGCCCTCCACTATCTGCATTGTCCTGAGTGAGTTTGTTTCCTGGAACGCATGGCTACCATAGGGTTAAATGGGGAATGTCAACAGATACAGGGTTTTGGGGGGGATAATAAAAATGTTCTAAAATTGATTGTGGAGATGATTTCACAACTCTGTAAATGCACTAAAAAACCATTGAATTGTACACCTTAAATGGATGAATTGTGCGGTATGTGAATTATACCTCAATAC
The DNA here is from genome assembly GCF_023699985.2 of Odocoileus virginianus. NCBI lineage: Eukaryota > Metazoa > Chordata > Mammalia > Artiodactyla > Cervidae > Odocoileus > Odocoileus virginianus. The sequence continues at coordinate 27,967,790 of NC_069677.1, read as the reverse complement.
AGCTGTGGGGAAAAAAAGCAAACTACAGTATTTTAATTCTGAAGGATCATAGCAAGATGATTATATGAAGTGTCAGACACACATGAAGCCCTTAATAAACGGTGGCTGTTACTCATTGATGTAGTAGTGTGCTTGTGTTTTCCTCACAATGATGAGCATTTTAAAAGGAACATTCCATCCATAGCAATATGGAGCACTTCGAAACGCAGATGGAATTTTACGTACATTTTAAAGGACCCCCTTGCTCACAAACGCCAGGGCTAGGCCCCTGGGCATTTCCTTAAGAGCGTAGTGTGCCAGCAAAGCATCCTTTTCTGGGGTTTTTCTGTCAAAATGGTAATACAACACACAGTAAAGAATACTTCCAGTACTATTTCCAAAGGCCTTGCTTTCGGAAAAAATTTCAGTATTGTTAGATATTCAGAGTATCTCCATTATAACACAATGGTATTGGTGTAGGTTCTGGTAGAAGAGCCATACAAATCGGTTCTGCTTTGATCCTGTGTGTGGACGTTCCTACGCCTTCAGCTGTATTGTTTTCATGATTACTTCTAACAATGGTATTACCTCCTGGGTTATGAATACATCTAAGTTGAACTGGAAATACTTAGTTTAACTTTTTAAACAGCGGAATTGGTTGGTGATGGAGACAGAAGCCTGGTGTGCTGCAGTCCATGGAGTCGTCGAGTTGGACATGAGCGACTGAACTGAACTGGAAGTGGTTAACAGGTGGGGAGAGGGCTGGACTGAACTGTGAGGAGGTGTGTAACTGAGGGATTGGGAGTCAGGAGGGAGCCACCAATGTACTTTTTTTTTTTAAGAAAGCGAGGCTACAGAATTTACGGCACATAGTATGTACATTTTTTGGTTCCCTCTTTCCTCTGAAGTTTGTGCCAGTGTGCAACTGAAGCCACCAGAGTTGCTTTTCACCAGATAAGGAAGCTACTCCAGGGCTTCCAGCACCTCAAGGAAGTTTCAGGGCAACGAGCCGAGCCTGGCGGAACGCAGACGCGTGGGGCAAGCGGTGCCGGGGCAGTTCACTCCCGGGCAGCAGGAGGGCCCGACCGGCTGGGGCGGGCGAGCACCCGGCCCTTAGGGGCGGAGACGTAGGGCGGGTCAGCAAAGGTCGGGCGATTGTGTCGGTAGGCGAACGGGGCGTTGGCGACGGCGGGCGGGGCTGGGGGCGAGTGATGTAAGGAGCGGAGGGATCCCGCTGGGAGAGCCGGGGGGGCACGGTGAGACCCCAGGGGTGTGGGGCGGGGGATCCTAGTCCCGCCCTGTTTTCCCCGCCCCTCCCCCGCCTCCTTCACGCCCCTCCCCCCTCCTCCCCTCTGGTTGGAAAGTTTCTAGAATCTCTTCCCAGCGGCCTTTGCGGTTCCAACATGGCGGAGCTGACGGTGGAGGTTCGCGGCTCCAACGGGGCTTTCTACAAGGTACCGACCCTTTTGCTGCTTCGTTGGCTCTTCTGGGGGCTCGGGCCGGTTTGGGGGAGCGTTGGTGGTTCAACATAGTGGCGTTTGGGGTCGAAAAAGGCGGCCAGGACAAAGCCTGAGGCCACTGGGTTCATCTCTTCTCCCCCCTCCACCCGCGGTTTAACGGTCTCGGGGGCCCGGGCTCCGTTATGTTTTGAAACAACACGCCGAACATCTCTTGCGTATTCCTACTTATGAACCTTTTTCTTGGATGCTAGTGTGGCCGTTCGCGAGCCGGTGAGGAGAAGCCGAGTGGCCGCAGGGAGCTTCCTGGGAGCAGGCCCGAGCGCCGAGAGGTGGGGGGAGTCGTGAAAAGAAGGTGGTGGGATTGTATGGTCACAGCCACTCCCCCGCCCCTCGGACTGGGCCGAGCGAGAGCGCCTCGGCCCGCGGCTACGACCCCTCCCCACCCCCTTGGGGGGCGCCTTGCGGAATCTTAGGAATTCACCTTTGTACTAGGGTTTTGGGCTAATAAACTTCAGTTGTCTGAAGAGAGAGCGAGTGCAGGATTGAAGATTAGGATCGAAGAGAAAACTAGAAAACCTTGAAATGTGGCGGGTAGAAATTTTTTTTTTTTTTTGGCCTGGGAAATTGGGCGGCGCCTTAGCCCCTCTACTACGGAAGAAAAGGCGAGAGTTCTAGGCTTTAAGGTTTAAAATGTGAGATGGGTTAAGAAAACACAGGTGGGGAGGTAACTAGTTTGTTTTCCAGTTATCCAGTGTTTTGGGAGGGTGTTGATTCCCTCCCTCCCCCCCCACGCCCACCCCTACCCCTACCCCTACCCCTACACACGTTTTTTATTTGGGAAGAAGGAGGTGCATTATTGTGGGATCGAGTCTGGAAAACGGAAGAGGAATTCGAGAGTAGAGGAATTTATTAGGGGCTTCCAGTGTAGGGGTCACATAGTTGAAAATGAAATCCTTACAAGTTTAGTCTTGCCATTATAACAGTCCTTTCTCCCGGTTCTCCTTTTCTCCCAAAGTAATGCCGCGATGTTACAAGATCAATACAAAAATCTCCCCAGCTGTTGTCTGTCAGTCAATCTCACTAAGCCAGCATCTCAAATGTTTGAGAGTCCTGGCTATTTTTATGAAGGGCCTTCTCCCAATACAGGAGTAGTATTGTGAGTACGCAGAATGTATTCTGAGTTTAGTTTCAGCGTACCTAGTATCTCCCACGGAACTTTCTCTTACTTGGTGGTCGTAATTCCTATTTTTAGCGTTTTCCTTTTCTAGTTTACTAATTAGCTGTGTGAAATTGGTTTAGCTGTCACGTGGTTATAGCATAGTGGAGAATCACTGTTGGCATCTTAAGATCTCTCTAAGCTTTTTACAAGTTTAAATCTTCTTAGGTGGTTAACATAAAGTGAAAACAGTGACTGGTGGAAAGGAGTCCTAAAGAGTAGTTCCACTATCATTCTGGGTTTACAACTTCTTGTCATACAAGAGCCCTGAGTAAAATTTGAGTAGATAACTTCATTAACCTGTTCTAATGGTTGCCTTCTTTGAAAGACTGCAGATAACAGTTGTGGCAAGCTGCACAAAGGGTGGGCTTTATCAGACTTTACTGTCAAGGGTAGATAAGGTTCATCATTTTTGCATTATTCTCACTATTCGGCTGTTGAATTCTTGTGTAGTGGAGATATGCATTTTTTCCTGGCATATCGAAACACAGGAAAGATTGTTTTGCTTTAACAAATTATTTTCAGCATGATGATAAATGATACAACACCATTTCTTTTTATGCAAGTATATTTTATGTTCATTTGCTAAACGTTTACGTTTTGTAAAAAATTTAAAAGGTTCAATAATACCGTCAGTTCGCAAGCTTTAGTAAAGATTGTTTACCATCTTACCTTGGTTTTGCCTGTTTTTTTTTTTTTTTGCTTTTGTCCTTGTTTTGGAACTCTATAGTTTATCCATGGTATCTATCCATACTCTACAAAATCTGCTTGATTCTTAGACTTTTTGAGTCCATTACACCTATTTTGCTAACAAAGTGTAGTAAGGTGGTTCTTTGGCAGAGGTTGGGAAGGACCCAAGCCACATTTGAATCTACTGAGGTAGCACTTGAACATTTTGAATTTTATGTCCTGCAATAATCCACTTGTACTTTGTGGAAGCTATGGTCCTCAGAACTCTGGAAGAGTAAGGATGATGAAGTGGAAGGAGCCCTACATTTGAATTTAAACAAATAGGAATTCTAGGTCTCTACATACTTCAGCTTATTTAATGTTATCTAGCAATGCACTGTTGACCAACTATCCCTAGTCCTATATTGTTTTGTGTAAAATAAGATGTTTGGAGTAGTTCAGTAGTCTATAATACTTTTTATCACATGAAACTGTCCACTTGGAAAAAACTGGCTCACCGCACAAGCACTTTATTAATTGTAGCTTCATGAATTTTTTTAGATTAATTTACCTATAGTAAAATGCATCTTTTTAAAAACATCTTTGATGATTATGTAAGCTTTGATAAATGCTAACAGTTGTGTAATCACTACCAACAGGATAAAGGGATAGAATAATTCCATCATCCCCTAAATTTCCATTTTGTCCCTTTGTAGTCATCCTCTCTCCTTACCTCTAGGTGGTTTCTAGGGTGGTTTCTGTCCCCATAGTTTTCCCTTTTCCATAATATCCTAAACAGAGAATCATAGAGAATACTGTTTTGAGTTTGGGTTCTTTAGTTTAACGTGGAAGTAATTTTAAGTAATGTTTTCAAATTTAAAAAGTAATACATGGTCAGTGAGGGCTTTTAGAAACTATCAGAAAAAGCTAGAATAACAGTTAACATTTTGGTGTATTTTTTTTTCTTTCAGCGGTGGTTTTCAATATACTGGTGGTTCTGATTTTCCTCCTCATTTTCCCCCCTTCTTTGCCCTGCCTCCCACCACACACTTGGCAGTGAGTGTGAATTAACGTTGAAGAGTTTCAAAGTCATGGGGTTAGTGGCCAGTATCATCATGCTTGAGGCAGTGCTCTGTAGACACTAATTAAAAGTTGTTACTGGAATTGAAACTTCATTTCAGAAATTAGTTGGAACCAGTGAAAAGCTGAAGATGCAATCTAAAATAGAATATTTTTTTCCTCCCCCAAATATTTACACAAATACTTTGTTTTGCGTCCTGCTCTTTTTACTTAACAACAGTAGATCTGTGGTTGTTAAAGAGATAAAAACTTAACTCTTATTTGAAGCTAGGTAACTATAGGGATTGGAAAAATGGGAAATATGGTAATTAATCACTTGATGGGCATGTAATTTTATATACAAACTTGGTTATAGCCGTTTTTTATCTGGAGTGCAGCATTACAGGGTTTATACTACTGTGCCATTTAAGATGCTTTTTTTTTTTTTAAATTTTCAGATAGCATTTACATTCTCTGATAGTATTGATAATATATTTATGGAATTGTGTAACCATTACCACAGTCTCATTTTAGAACATTTTCGTTACCCCCTCAAAAAGCCTTGTGCCCATTTGGAGTCATTAAAATGCTTTTTAACTGATGTATATGATTTTAAGCTTTGTAATAGCACTGCAACTTGCATAGCCGTGGGCAGAATATAATTTTAAATAGAAGTTGAAAGTAAGTCACTCAGTTTCTGGCACTTGGAGAGGAAAGTTTCCATGGTATTCCATGGAAATGTGTGGTCTCTAAGATGGCTGAGTGAATTTTCAGTTCTTCTCTTTAGAAGATAGAATTATTTTGAAAGCTCTGTGATTTCTGCTTTTGACTATATAATTGATCATCTATGAAACATTTTAGAGTACCATATTTCCAAAATTTGCTTTTTTTGCTTTAGCTTAATATTAAAATGAAATTTGAAAGTAATTATCCAATGGATTTATTATTGCTAACAATGATGGCTAGTAGACTTAGAGTAAAGGAGTTTTATTTTGAAAATGTGCTTACGTTTCAAAGTTAGTATAGAAAATTGATTTCTTTGTGGAGATTAGTAATTGAGGAAAAGATGGTTGCTGTATTACATTATGGACACTATTAGGTTAAAAACATAGTTTAAGATATTTTGAAGCTGTTTTTAGTTGTACATGTTTTAAAATGAAGTTTTTTAAATATGTAAAAGAACTAGTATTTAATTAAGTGAAAACACCACTTAATTTTTAAAAATTAATTTCCCCATGAAGTTTTGTTTTTGTATTACAAGAACAATGTGTAATTCATGAAAAGTCTGAAAACACAAAAGCAAAAAAGAAAGCCTTGATCTTCCCTATCTGGAGAAGATGCTAAGACCTTGACTTTACTTACAGAAAACATATTTTTCCATATTTTTTTCTTTACATCATCAGATATTTGTGGGTATTGTGTAAATAAAATAATAGCTTTCTATTGTTTGTTTATTACTATTGTCCATTAGTAGTGGACAGTGGTAGTAGTAGCAGTACTGTTAGTTGTTCAGTCATGTCCAACTCTTTGTGACCCCATGAACCAGTCCACAGGCTCCTCTGTCTCCAGGGATTTCCCAGGCAAGAATACCGGAATGGGTAGCCATTCCCTTCTCCAGGGATCTTCCTTACCCAGGGATTGAACCCTGTTCTCCTGCATTGCAGTCTTTACAGTCTGAGCCGTTAGGGAAGCACTGTTGTTCTTTGTGTTGTTCAGTCTGCTCAGTCGTGTCCAATCTTTGTGACCCCATGGACGGCAACATGCCTGCCTTCCCTGTCCTACATTATTTCCAGGAGTTTGCTCGGACTCACGTCCATTGAGTTTGTGCTGCCATCCAACCATCTCGTCCTCTGTCACCCTTTTTTCCTGTCTTCTATCTTTTCCTGGCATCAGGGTTTTTTTTTTTTTTTTTTTTAAAACAGTGAGTTGGCTCTTCGAATCAGGTGGCCAGAGTATTGGAGCTTTAGCTTCAGCATCAGTCCTTCCGATGAATATTCAGTGCTGATTTCTTTCGGGATTGACTGGTTTGATCTCTTTGCTGTCGAAGGGACTCTGAAGAGTCGTCTTCTGCGCTCAGCCTTATTTCCCAGCTCTCACATCTGTACATGACTACAGGAAAAACCATAGCTGTGACTATACAAACAAAGTAATGTCCATTACTTATTGTGTATCTTTTGAGGCTTATACATTTTGACTGGATAATAATTCAGGAACTGAGTTCTCTACCACAATGTTAAGGATGTAGCAAACTGGCTGTTTTGTAGTTGAACTGCAGTATACTTTCTATGATTGACCCCTAAATCTTATACTGGCTAGTTGTGAGGCCTTAGATTTTTTCATCTGCAGTATGAGGCACTTGGATTTTTTTTTTTTGACAGTTCATCAAGTGGTGGAATCTACTAGGTCTTTAGTTCTCTGAGGTTCTATCTGGCTCTAACAACAACAGCAATTTTTGAGCACTTGTGGCTCAGACAGTAAAGAATCTGCCTGCAATGCTGGAGACCCAGGTTCAATCCCTGGGTTGGGAAAAGCCCCTGGAGGAGGGCATGGCAACACACTCCAGTATTCTTGTCTAGAGAATTTCATGGATAAAAGAGCCTGGCAGGCTACAGTTCACGGGATTGTAAAGAGTCTGACAGGACTGAACTTTTTTCAGACTGTCAAACTGTGCAGGTACCTTACCTGAATTTATCTTATTTACTCCTCTCAATCACAGTGAAAGATGGTGTTACTCCAGTTAAGGAAACTGAGGTAAGTGAATCTATCCATAAAATGAATAGGCTGATTCAAGATTAAGATGGATGTTTCTGACTCCCAGAGAGCCTGATCTCTTTAGCCATTATATGATTTTAAAGTATGAAAATAAGGCTTACTAAATTATTGTTAAATTATAAATTATTCTGGTGAATATAGTGGGAGTCAAGAGGACTGAATTGGGAAGATTCTTGAGAAATGATTTGAACTATGTCTTAATAATAGAAAAATCTGCCCTTTCCAATCTGGTAATCACTATCCACGAGGCCGAAATGTAGTCTGAATTGAGATGTGCTTTAATTGGAAAAGTCATACTAATACCAAAAAAAGGAATGCAAGACTCCCATGTGCGTGCTTGCTGAGTAGATTCAGTCTTGTCTGACACTGCGACTCCATGGACTGCAGCCTGCCAGGCTCCTCTGTCCATGGGATTCTCCAGGCAAGAGTGCTGGAGTGAGTTGCCATGTCCTTCTCCAGGGGATTATCCCGACCCAGGGATCGAACCTGCATCTCTTTTCTCTCCTGCATTGGCAGGCAGATTCTTTACCACTTGCACCACCTGGAACTCCATAGTTTTAAAATATTGATTACATTTGAAATAGGCATTTTATTTAAATATACTTAGAAGTTTAAAAACTAGATGATGGCTCAGATTATAATTTGTGCTGGATAGTTATGACTTACACGTCCTCAGTTGTTAGCTTTATATTATTGGTTATGTTAGGTATTTGGGGAAATGTTTGAAATGCATATATATATATAATGAAATTTCCTGTTCAAATTTTCTTAAGATGTGGCACCTCTTAGTAATATTCACATGGTAGTTATCAAAGGCTTGAAAAAATTCTTTGGGAAATGTTTAGCTAATAGTAGTAAGTTCTGTTGTGATGTATGTATGAAGTTTTCTTGAACCAAACCTTCATCAAGAATAGCTTGAACAAAACAAAATTAAGCAATGCAAAGCATTACTTTTGTTAATCTGAACATATATATTTATGTGTACAATAGACTTTTCAGTTTATTTTTCCTGACATAAAGAGGCTGAGAAGCCATGACAAATAGAACGAAAATTAAATCTAAGTTAAATATCAGTTGTTATAACTTGTCTTCCATATTCTGGCCTCAGCATTTTTTGCTTAGGTTTTTTGGGAGCATGAATGGAGGTCTCCCCCATTGATAGCTGAAATTTATAGTTATTATTGGCAAAGCTACATGGCATTTCCTTGTCAGTATTTCTTTAGAATCAGGAATTTCATCTTTCAGGTTCCTGTCTTTGTGCCTAAGTTCTTATTCTGTTAATTAATAGTAGTAAAACTTCTTGACTTCCTGGCGGTCCAGTGGTTAAGATTTTGCTCTCCCAATGCAGGTGGCAGGGGTTTGATCCCTGGACCAGAAACTAAGATCCCATAGGCTGCACAGCGCTGCCCACCACCTCCCACAGAATAAAACTTCTTTCTTGATTCATTGCTTTTTGTTTTAATAGTTTTTCAGGTTATTTTCAAGCCATGTTTTCTAGTGACTTGATATATATGAATAGTATGTTAGTAGACTGTCAGTAAATAGTTGTTGAATGAACAAATGAATCAGTCGTTCTTGGTTTCTGGGCACTCTGACTAGTTAATCTCTGTATAAACACATATGAAAAGAAAGTGAAGTCGTGTCCTACTGTTTGCGACCCCATGGACTGTAGCCTACCAGGCTTCTCTGTTCATGGGATTTTTCAGGCAAGAATTCTGGAGTGGGTTGCCATTTCCTTCTCCAGGAGATCTTCCCAACCCAGGGATTGAACCCCCTGTCTCCCGCATTGTAGGCAGACGCTTTACCATCTGAGCCACCAGGGAAGTCCATAAACACATATATACAAAACTAATTTCATTATTTCTAATTTTTGTTTCAAACTGAACTTAATTTTTTTTTTTAATGCATTGATTCAAGTTAAGATACTATCTCAGAACTTAAGAAGTGAAGTGTTAGTTGCTCAGTTGTGTCAAACTCTTCGCAACCCCATGAACTGGGGCTCACCAGGCTCTTCTGTCTGTGGGATTCTCCAGGCAAGAGTGCTGGAGTGGGTTGCCGTTTCTTTCTCCAGGAGATCTTCTCAACCAAGGGATCGAACCTTGGTCTCCTGCATTGCAGGCAGACTTTACCATGTGAGCCACCAGGGAAAATACGGGACTAGAGTGAACTTCAACTCTTGGCTAAAAGAAAGTCATTATAGTTTAGTGTGGCCATTTGAAACCTGCAAGTCTTTCCATTTCAGAAACTGTTGGATACTATAAACTTGTGAAATTAATAAGCCTAGAACATCACTAGTATGTGAGTATTAGTAAATATTTATGTATTTTTATGAAATCCTCAGATTTTCATTGCCATTTTTTATTCGGAACAGTTAAATGTTCAGTTCTGATGGATGCTGAAGGCTTGCTTTGAGTAACTTTTTTCCTTAATAGAACCTAATGAATAAAGATGCAATAATTTCTGTAATGCATACTGTGATTAGTGAATTTGTGGACTTTATTTGTAGAGCGTGTGTCCATTGATTTGAAGTAATTTTCAGATGTAGATGTTGTTCATGTTCACTTGCAAAGTTGTGTCTTAACTCATTGCAAACCCCTGGACTACAGTATGCCAGGCTCTGTCCTCCACTGTCTCCTGGAGTTTACTCAAATTCATGTCCATTTAGTTGGTGATTCTGTCTAACCATCTCGTCATCTGCTGCCCCCTTCTCATGTTGCTTTCAATCTTTCCCAGCATTAGGGTCTTTTCCAGTGAACTGACTCTTTGTGGCAGGTGGCCAAAGCACTGGAGGTTCAGCTTCAATATCAGTTCTTGCAGTGAATATTCAGGGTTGATTTCTTTTAAGATTGACTGGTTTGATCTCCTTGAAGTCCAGAGGACTCTCAAGAGTCTTCTCCAGCACCAATTTGAAAGCATCAATTCTTCTGCGCTCAGCCTTCTTTGTGGTCCAAGTCACACATCCGTACATGACTACTGGAAAAACCATAGTTTTAACTGTACTGTTATTGGCAAAGTGATGTCTCTGCTTTTTAATACACTAAGTTTGTCAAAGCTTGTAGATCCTTTAAAGAAAAGTGTATTGTTTGAAGTTAAGAAAATTTTTGATTGCAATTGCAATCTTGAATGTGCTTGTTACTGGGATCAAATTGCAACTCACATCTTTTAGACGTTGTGTGTAAACATTAAACAAACAAGTTTATTACCTAGAATGTGGATTTGAGGTCTCTAGAGATGGAAAAATTAAAAAATTGTGGGGAGTGGTTTTATATATATATATATATATATATATATATGTGCTATATGGAAGAAGTGCTGACTGACAGTATTAAAGCTATATCTCAACTCTTTAAAAAGACTTATACATGCATATGCAAATGTATAGTTTCATTGAGCATATACAGACTTGCTTTATTATATTTAACCACACCTCCCCACCCGCCCCGCTCCCACTCCTGCCCTGCACATTTGGATTCCCTTCACTCCATCTGTTATCCACAATCCATCATTTAGGTAGCCTGTTCATAGCCAAGTAGACATCATGCCAGATTTTTTTTCATACTCCTAGAATGTAATAGATACAAATTCAGATACAATTGTAGGTGTTTCTTAGTTCTGCTCTATAAAATTCGGATAATCTACATGTTGGTCATTTTCTCTGGGAATGTAATTTATTTTTTAATGGTTACATGTTTCACATAATTACCATGAAATCCAGCCATCCCTAGTTAATAAACACTTTATTTCAAACATACATGCCACTCTGTGTATGTTTTCATTGGATAGATTTCAAAGAGAAATAAGGTAGCTTGTGGAAGGGAAATTTATCTGTTAACTCTTAATAAATGTTAACAGATTACATTCCAAAAGGCTTAACACTTAGTATTTTCTCAGTGAATCCCAGCCTCTTTACATCCTTGCCAGAAATAGGCTTTATTATAATCTTTAATTTTTGCCAGTTTGTTGGGTGTAAAGGGTTATTTGATTGCAACTTTTATTTGCAAATCCCTACTTGTGAATTTTAATGTTTGCTGGCCATTTGGATTTGCTTTTCCTTAAATTGCTTGTTTTCTCCCTTTTACTTCTGGGATATCCTTTCTCACTTTTTAAGATTTCCTAGGACTCATTGTCCCCAAGAAAAAGAGATGCAAAACAGCAAAATAACTGTCTGAGGAGGCCTTACAAAGAGCTGTGAAAAAGAAGAGAAGCAAAAAGCAAGGGAGAAAAGGAAAGAAATAACCCATTTGAATGCAGAGTTCCAAAGAATAGCAAGGAGAGATAAGAAAGCCTTCCTCAGTGATCAGTGCAAAGAAATAGAGGAAAACAATAGAATAGGAAAGACTAGAGATCTCTTCAAGAAAATTAGAGATACCAAGGGAACATTTCATGCAAAAATGGGCTCAATGAAGAAAAGAAATGGTACGGACATACAGAAGCAGAAGATAATTAAGAAGAGGAGGCAAGAATACACAGACGAACTGTACAAAAAAGATCTTCATGACCCAGATAATCACGGTGTGATCACTCACCTAGAGCCAGACATCCTAGAATGTGAAGTCAACTGGGCCTTAGGAAGCATCACTACGAATAAAGCTGGTGGAGGTGATGGAATTCCAGTTGAGCTATTTCAAATCGTAAAAGATGATGCTGTGAAAGTGCTGCACTCAATATGCCAGCAGATTTGGAAAACTCAGCAGTGGCCACAGGACTGAAAAAGGTCAGTTTTCATTCCAGTCCCTAAGAAAGGCAATGCCAAAGAATGCTCAAACTACCACACAATTGCACTCATCTCACATGCTAGCAAAGTAATGTTCAAAATTCTCCAAGTCAGGCTTCAACAGTACGTGAACCATGAACTTCCAGATGTTCAAGCTGGTTTTAGAAAAGGCAGAGAAAGCAGAGATCAAATTAGCAACATCCACTGGATCATCGAAAAAGCAGGAGAGTTCCAGAAAAATATCTATTTCTGCTTTATTGACCATGTCAAAGCCTTGACTCTGTGGATCACAATAAACTGGAAGATTCTGAAAGAGATGGGAATACCAGACCACCTGACCTGCCTCTTGAGAAATCTGTATGCAGGTCAGGAAGCAACAGTTAGAACTGAACATGGAACAACAGACTGGTTCCAAATAGGAAAAGGAGTATGTCAAGGCTGTATATTGTCACCCTGCTTATTTAACTTAAATGCAGAGTACATCATGAGAAACGCTGGGCTGGACGAAGCACAAGCTGGAATCAAGATTGCCAGGAGAAATATCAGTAACTTCATATATGCAGATGACACCACCCTTATGGCAGAAAGTGAGAACTAAAGAGCCTCTTGATGAAAGTGAAAGAGGAGAGTGAAAAAGTTGGCTTAAAGCTCAACATTCAGAAAACTAAGATCATGGCATTCAGTCTCATCACTTCATGGCAAATAAATGGGGAAACAGTGGCAGACTATTTTTTTGGGCTACAAAATCACTGCAGATGGTGTTTGCAGCTGTGAAATTAAAACATGCTTATCCTTTGCAATAAAAGTTATAACCAACTTAGACAGCATATTAAAAAGCAGAGACATTTCTTTGCCAGCAAGGTCCGTCTAGTCAAGGCTATGGTTTTTCCAGTGGTCGTGTGGATGTGAGAGTTGGACTATAAGGAAAGCTGAGTGCCGAAGAATTGATGCCTTTGAACTGTGGTTTTGGAGAAGGCTCTTGCCAGTCCCTTGGACTGCAGTGCAAGGAGATCCAACCAGTCTATGCTAAAGGAGATCAGTCCTGAGTATTCATTGGAAGGACTGATGTTGAAGCTGAAACTCCAGTACTTTGGCCACCTGATGCGAAGAGCTGACTTTTTGCAAAAGACCCTGATGCTGGGAAAGATTGAAGGCAGGAGGAGAAGGGGACAACAGAGGGTGAGATGGTTGGATGGCATCACTGACTCAATGGACATGAGTTTGAGTAAACTCTGGGAGTTGGTGATGCACAGGGAGGCCTGGTGTGCTACAGTCCATGGGGTCACAAACAGTCAGACATGACTGAGCGACTGAACTGAACTGGGGACTCGTTGTAAGAGTAACCCTTCGTCTGTAATCGGTTAACTTTCTGGTATCCCTGTCCATAGAGAAGTTCTGTTTCTTATGTACTGAACTATTATTTCCCTGTTAAGACTTCCGGGGTTTCCAGCCTGGTTAAGAGCCAGTGTCCAGGTTATACATATAATTTCTTAGATTTGCTTGTGTTTTATTCATTTATTTCATGTTTACTATGTTAAAACTTATTCTGACTATTCATAGGCAGTTGTGCTAGCACCATGTGTTACGTAATCTCTGTTTTAAAGATTTGTTTTCTATTTTTGCACATGCGGAAATTAGGTACTGTCTGGGAATGGGAGGAGAGGAAGATGTCCAGCATTTGGGAGAGATGGGTCCCGTTCAGTGTTGATAGAACCTTCTGAAAATTGCTCCCAAAAGTCTCTAGGGTGCTCTGGGAATACCATAAGAAGTCTGGGCAGATAAAGCCAGTTATGAGTCTTATTTTTCTTACCTTACTGCTTTGGTCCCTCTCTAGTTTTACCTACCACATAGTAAGTAATGGATCTGAGACCAGTCTAAACAGTAAAAGCAGTAATACTGCACACTTAAGTTTTTTTTCCTTTCTCTACTAAGGAGTTCTCTCTGTGTCTGTTGACCATATACACCAGAAACATAAAGGTGTTTATTGTAAATTCTTTATAAATTACTTGACATAAAAGTTCCAGAAAGAATATCTGATGTTTTATAGGGGATGGGAGTAGTTTTAAGTACTTCTGGCATGTCTTTTGAGTGCCTGGAAATACCTTAATTGAAGAAGCTTCAGCTCTTTCAGTTTGCAGATTGAATGAGACCCTTATGTGTAAAATTGTTTAGGTAAATATGACTACCTAGGTCCAGGAGTCGCTAAGTCAATTTTCTCAACCTAATAGAGTTTCTCATCTGAATTATAGAACAGAGAAATGCTTTTTTTTTTTTTTCTAGTTTCTCCTAGGATTGTGCATAGTTAGTATTTTTCCATATGCCTGGGTGAGGAGTTAGTTCATTACACACAATGAATGCTAGTGATTGAACTAAATTATATTCTCTTAGAACCCAGATTAAGAAATAGTTTTCTGTATTCACTTTTTTCTTTTAATCCTGTAAAATGGATCATACATGTGTAAAGTGCAAAAACATGACAGCAGGTAATTCTAACTGATATGTTTTTAGGTATAAAAGTAAGCCATGGGTGAAGATGTGTGTATAGTTGAAATTTGGGTCTTAGAGTCCAGAGAATGGGTTATATTTCTGTAAGCAGATTTGGGAAATCAGTGGAAGAGTTATACGCTTTCCTTAGAATGGCATCAGTTGTAAGAGGCACTAAGAACAAATGTTGCCAATTGATCTATGAGTAGTCACAGTTTTCTCTTTTAGAACTCTTGTTGTATACTTAAAGATTTATCTTTGAACACTTGCATTCATAAAATGGAAAATACAAGCAAAATAAATTGGCTGTGACATCTTTATGTTCAGATGATCGTGTTTCTTCTTACAATATCTTCCTCAGTGCCACGGAGAGCATTGATGTTGCAAGCATACATTAAAAGAGCTCTCCTCTATTATCTCTAGGATTTTCTTCCAAGAATTTTCACCCACTCTGCAAGTTTTGATGCTGGTGCTTTCTTGATTTTATCAGAAGGTGTCAACATAACAACCTTCTGGTAAGAAACCTAAATCCTTCCTAAAATGATACTTCATTGGTTTGCAGATTGAATTATCAAGGGGTTGCAGTCAAGTGCCACAGAAAATTGCAAGCAAACCAACTTTGAGCATGCTTAACAGTGACATTTATATCCTGGCAGCCATTCAGCTGTTTGCTACTCTAAGGTGCCATCAATTCTAGGAAGCATCCTGATTTTAGGGACTCAGAATGGTTAGAATTGATGAGCTGGGAAGGTAGACTGGGGCCAGAGAATCACTAAACTGATAATTGATCAAAGAATAACAAGTGATCATCAATTTTGTCAGCTTTTTAAAAACAAAAACCTGAGGTCAAATTTTGCATGAATTATGCTATTAACATTTCCTTTCTCATGGGTTATATTTTTGTAATTACATTTATCTGCAGCAGTGAACTTCAACTATGGAGGTTGGTAAAATGGAGAGTTTACCCAGTCAGAGGAAAGGCCCTATAGGATCTGACAAACTGAAGCCTGTCCCTCTTAATATATTGAGAATTTATTTTAGTTTATTTTTAAAATGTTTTATTGAAGTATAGGTGATGTACAGTGTGTTGTGTTTCTGTTGTACAGCTAAGTGTAAGTGATTTGGTTTGCATATATATATATATTTCATATTCTTTCCCTTTATGATTTGTTACAAGATATAGAACATAGTTCCCTGTGTTACACTGTAAGGCCTTGTTGTTTTTCTGTCCTGTGTATAATAGTGCGCGTCAGCTAGTGTCAAACTCCCGATCCTTCCCTCCTCCACTCTGCTCCCCCCTGGCAACTGCAGGTCTGTTCTTTGCCAGTTTATGTTCAGAAATACAACATTTGTTTATTTAGAAATGCAATGTTTTATCACAGATTTGCTTCAGTAATTAAGCCATCAATTGTAATGCCCTAACATTGGAAAAAATGACTAAAATGTAGTTAATTTGACTGTTGTGCTAAATAAATGTTAAAAAAAAAAAACAAAACAACACACTTTAAATTTCATGCCACTGATCCCGAGAAAGACTTTAAAGAAGAGAAACTGGAATGGATCTTAAATTTTATAAGAATACTTAATCACATTTGAAGGAGGCAGTCATGTGACTGTGAGAGTTTCTTGGCTTGCTTAAGAGAATAAAATGATAGCCCTTTGCTTTTTCCACTTGAGAGTAGAGTCATTAAAAACATAGACTTCTATAGTGGTCTTCTCTGATGGTCCAGTGGCTTAAGACTCTGCACTTGGGGTTCTGTCCCTGGTTAGGGAACCAGATTCCACATGCCGCAGCTAAAGATTCCGAATGCTACAGTGAAGATCTTGTGTGCTGCCTCAAAGACTTGACCCTGCCAAATAAATATTAAAGCAAAGAAAAAATGTAGTTTCCATTTAGGAAGATTATTCTGTTTCTTAATGGCCTTTTTTGCTCAGTCTATTGGTAATCAGTAAATGCTTCTAACAAGAATTTTGAAGTTTAAGAGTTAACAGCTTTAGGATGTAAGTCTTGGATTTTGGGGTATGGGCTTCCTCGTTTTAAGGATTCAAGCTGTAAGACTTCTGTTAGTAGTTTGCTGAGTATTAAGGTTTTTTTTAAATGATTGATTGATTTACTTATTTTAGGGGGAGGCTGTGCTGAGTGTTCATTGCTGCACGTGCTTTCTCTGGTTGTGGCAAATGGGGGCTAGTCTGTAGTTGGGCTTCTCATTGTAGTGGTGGCTTCTCTTGGGGACTCTGGGACACGGGCTTCACTAGTTTCTGCTCCCTGGCTTTAGAGCACAGGCTCTATGTAATTGTGGCACACAGGCTTAGTTGCTCCATGGCATGTGGGATCTTCCTGGACCAGCGATCAAACCGGTGTCTCCTGTATTGGCAGGTGGATTCTTTACCACAGAGCCACCAGGGAAGACCCTGAGTGTTTTTTTAAGTTCCTGTTTCCCTCTTTATAAGATAAGTAAATTTTGTGTTGTAATGAATTGCAGTAATAGGAGGTCATTACTGGCTTTTGAGAAACCTAAGTAGCAAGTGAATTTGAAATGACACTTCGCAGGCCAAGAAAATTTTTTAGACTAGTATGATGTGTTCCTAATGAATTTAGTGGGAATGTTTTCAAAGGGATTTATGGATCTCTGTAGATTTCTGAGCCATCACTCAAGCAAAGCCTCTGATAAATTGATCAGTATTTTAAACGAGGTAGCTAAATTAAATTTTGATGTTTTGTTCTGGGACTTTACCTTAAATAGGCTTTTTAGGAAAGGTGCCTTATTTCTTCAAAATAGTATTGTTATCAGACTTGACTTTTTGGAGTTTAAAAATATAAATTAGCAAAAGCATTCTATCATTTAATTGATAAGGATTTAATGGAAAGTGTTCCAGACAGAAGAGATTTTTTAATATTTATTTTATTTAAAAAAATAAATATTTTGTGGAGTCTTTAGTTTTAGTATATGGGATCTAATTTCCTGACCAGGGATTGAATTTGGGCCCCCTCACTGGACCACCAGGAAGTCCCAAGATGAAAATTTAAGTTCATTTATAATCTCCTAGGAAGTAAAACTTGGGGGCTGTATATGTGTATATAGTTTCAGCTTCCCTTTCTCTCTAATGAGAGTGAGGCATCTGGAAGGTCTGTAAAAGAAATTGTGGAATCTGGAAGGTCTGTAAAAGATGATACTTATCTGCAGAGTGGCTTTCCCATAGCCCGGGTCCGTAATTCATCTGTTTTGAGTTTTGACTATATAACCTCAACCTTTCAATTCCTGAAATTCATTCTTATCGTGTTTGTTGTTGCTTAAACTATAGGATTTTCCCCCTATGATTCAGTTTAGTCGCTCAGTCGTGTCCAACTGTTTGCGACCCCATGGACTGCAGCACACCAGGCTTCCCTGTCTATCACCAGCTCCTGAAGCTTGGTCAAACCCATGTCCATTGAGTCGGTGATTCCATCCAACCATCTCATCGTCTGTTGTCCCCTTCTCCTCCTGCCTTCAATCTTTCCCAGCATCAGGGTCTTTTCCAGTGAATCAGTTCTTTGCATCAGGTGGCCAAAGTATTGGAGTTTCAGCTTCAGCATCAGTCCTTCCATTGAATATTCAGGACTGATTTCCTTTAGGATGGACTGGTTTGATCTCCTTGCAGTCCAAGGGACTGGCAAGAGTCTTCTCCAGCACCACAGTTCAAAAGCATATATTCTTCAGTGCTCAGCTTTCTTTATGGTTCAACTGTCACACATCCACACACGACTACTGGAAAAACCATAGCTTTGACTAGATGATTTCGTTGGCAAACTCTGCCTTTTAAGATGCTGTCTAGGTTGGTCATAGCTTTTCTTCCAAGGAGCAAGTGTCTTTTAATGTCATGGCTATAGTCACCATCTGCAGTTATTTTGGAGCCCAAGAAAATAGAAGTCTCTTGTGGTTTCCATCGTTTCCCCCATCTATTTGCCATGAAATGATGAGACTGGATGCCATGATCTTTGTTTTGTGAATGTTGAGTTTTAAGCCAGCCTTTTCACTCTCCTCTTCAACTTTCATCAAGAGGCTCTTTATTTCCTCTCCGCTTTCTGCCGTAAGGGTGGTATCACCCTTATGATTACCCTCGTCGAATTGAAAAACCTGTTTTTCAGCTGTAGTGTTCTGTAACTTGAAAAATGTGTGTTTCAGTTAGGTAGATATTTGGAACCCGCACCTTGTTCTTTCTACCGGTTATTTAAGCTCCCACCTAATAATTACCAAATACCTTGTCTTTTTTTGGTCTTTATTACTGTAGCTTTAAAATAAATTTTAGTATTTGGTACGGATAGTGTTTTCTTGTTTTTCCCTACCCTCATTTAAAAGTTGTCCTTTTGAATGCCTTCTTTTTTGTTATTAAAATACATTTGAATCAGTTCTAATGAGATGGATGAAACTGGAGTCCATTATACAGTGAAGTAAACCAGAAAGATAACACCAATGTAGTATACTAACGCATATATATGGAATTTAGAAAGATGGTAATGATAACCCTATATGCAGGGCAGAAAAAGAGACACAGATGTATAGAACAGACTTTTGGACTCTATGGGAGAAGGTGAGGGTGGAATGATCTGAGAGAATAGCATTGAAACATGTATATTATCAAGTGTGAAACAGATTGCCAGTCCAGGTTGGATGCATGAGACAAGCTCAGGGCTGGTGCACTGGGATGACCCAGAGGGATGGCATGGGCAGGGAGGTGGTAGGGGGTTCAGGATAGGGAACACATGTAAATCCATGGCTGATTCATATCAATGTATGGCAAAAACCATTACAATATTGTAAAGTAATTAGTCTCCAACTAATAAAAATAAATGGAAAAAAAAAGTTCAACTTCTTAGTCCCTCAACAGAATTACAGTCCTTAGTGTTTTAGTGGAATTCCATTTAAGTGTATATTGACAAATTTAAGATATCAAGATGTAAAAATGAGATGTGGTTTACATTTTCCTAAATATTCTAATTATATTCCTTAGTTAAGTTTCACACATGTCGGCATATAGGTTGTATGCAGTATTTGTGTTGTTGAGGTTATTTCTAGGACTTTGCTCTTGTTAGACTATTTTTTTGTCTATTTTATTTTTCAGCTGTTTATTTTTAGCTAGAAAGGAAAATTAATTTTGGTTACCTTGGGACCTTACTGAATCTTTGAGTTGTCTGTTAAATTTTTATTTTAGGTTATTCTGTTTTGAATTGCTTTTGAAAAAGACAGATCTTCAATTAGTGCAAGTGCTCAGATATTCCTCTTATTCCCTTTATCCCTCCCTTACTCCTAGTTTGCATACAATTTTTGGCATTCCTGAGTTTTTACTGTATAATGCTTTTTTTTTTTTTTTTTTGTCAGGGATGGCTTTCTAAAAGGTTTTGATTATATGTTAAATATGTTAAAGTGCCTTGTTACTTATCCATGATTATTTTAATTGTAGTTAAGAGATTCAACTGTAAATATATACCTGGCTGTATGAAAGAACAATTTAAGGGACCATTTTATGATGGCTTGGAATCTTCTGCGTTTGTATATGCATGAAGAGAAGAAAAGGAAACGTCAGATATTCTGAGAAATAGGGTTCTGGGCCAGATGAGTATGACTAGGAAGAGAGACCAAATCTCCAAAGGTTGGACTAACAAGGAAGAGAGAAATTATGGAGACTTGGTCGTAAAGTCGTGTGCAGGAAAGTGTTGCCATTGTTATTTGGCATCTCCTGACTCTTATTTTGGCGGAGGCCTGACCCTGCTGTCCCTTTGAGTGTCTGGGAAACACCGTCATTCTTGTGCATTGAGACGTGTTCACTGTGCTCTGTATCAGTGCGTCAGTTTATAGAGGTTTGGCCATTAGAAGGTCTTTATCCCAGGAATCTAGGGTTTGGGGATTAGAACGTGTCTTTTAATTGTTCACTACAGTCCAGATACACTTTACTTGGGTATCAAGTTTTTAATTTACTTAAACTCATACCTGAAAGAATACTAGCAATAAGAGTAGGTTCCAGAGTTACCTTTTTTCCTTTAAGTGTTAAAAATGTGTGCATTCAAAGCTGATGCTGATGTTTGTGGTGAATATAAAGTAGGAGTGTAGAGAGGTATAAGCACTGATTTTTAGATAGGAGAAGATTTTTATTATAACAGTAGAATTTTCCAATGATTTGGAGCTCTAGTTGAACTTACCCAGTATACAAATTATATAGAAATGATAAAGATTAATGGAACATCTCAAACTCTTTTATTTTTGTTTGTTAAATACTAGAAAACATTAGTGAAAGTTTGGCTAATCTCCTATGGAAAGATATGTCTTACTCTAATATTCGTGAACTTGGTTAGTTCTCAGTTTATGAAAATATTCCTTACCGTACAAATGGCAAGAGTATAATAGAGATTTGCTGGTGACCAAAATGATTGCTGATAGTAGATGTGCAGATGAACTAGTAGAAGTAGAGGCTGGCCAAGAAGTCATTGTTGTAGCATGATTAGAAAAATCACAGCTTGAACTGAATGGCAACTCTAGCTTTGAGAGGAGAACAGTCTTCAGAATTGCAAGTCAGGTGCTATTACTGTACTCTTGAAAGTATCTTTGAGTTTTAGGCCTTGCATGAAGATACATGCATTGAAATGCCCCATAGCACGCAATTAAATCGATCACAGGCATTTGGAGCTGAAGAGCGATCCAGGTCAAATTACGGAATCATACAATTGAGTAGCAAATGTGGGAGGAGGGCATTGAGAGACTAGATACATGACTCCATTTTTTGTGATTGGTCATCCTGCATTATTAAAGTAAAATTTTATTTTCAGCCTCATCTGTTACCTTCTCCTCTCAAGTCTTTAGTTCCAAAGATTTTCCAGGGTGGTAGTGCTGATCTATTTGCTTTTGGTTTTTCCAGTCAGTTTGTTTCTTAGTCTTTAGTTTGCTAATTTGCTTAAAATAATACCTGACACATAGTGTTTAAGTATTTTGGAAATTGATGAGGACATGTTTTAAACAAGTACTGCAAGTTTGTGTGTGTATTTATTTAGCTAGTTTATACTGTATATTATGGAGGTTAGTGTGATATTTTAGAAAAGAATTTAAGTGCCTAGTGGTTCAGAGTATGTGAGCATTTGGCAAAGGTTGAGAATATTGCAATTCTGATAGACAGTAATACAGTGTCATTTAATATCCGTTGTAATCATGAAAGAGAGGTTAATTTGCAGGGTCAACACAGCTCATAAATGATGGAGATGGAAAGCAAAACCTGATCAGCCTATTCCAAGCTCTAGGTTGTTATCAGTATTCCATATTGTCTTTGTATCTCTTAATATAGTGGTTTAGAGTTAATGTAACATTTAATTGAATATTCATTTCTTTTTAATTTTTTTTAACAGGGATTTATCAAAGATGTTCATGAAGACTCCCTCACAGTTGTTTTTGAGAACAAGTAAGTTATTTTTTATTGATAGAGATCCTAATTTTGAAGATTGACAGTGCCAAACTGCTGCTTTTGGGTAATTCCCCTTGTAATCGGAAAATGAATGTGCTTTTGGGTGGGGGGTTCTTTGCTTTGATTATCTTTTTGAGTTAAAATAATTTTTAGTTTTTGATGACTTCACCTGGTTTTCTGCTCACCATTCACTTGTCACTTTTTCTATGACTCCTTTCTTTGCTAATCACATGTGAACATGAATCAGTTTTTGCAAAACTGGATGGCATGAATGTAATTATAACATGCATACTTCTTAAAACCCAGAATTTTTAAATGATACTGTACAAGGCCTTCCAAATGCCCTTTTAATAGAATAAATATATTAGGCTGCCTTTAATTGCTTGATTAGTCTTAAGGAATAATAAAGTTTTATAGATATTGTAAAGGTTAGGTGAAGTTGTGCTAAAAATGTCAAAGATGTGTGCTGAGCTTGGTTAGGAAGAATTATAAAGAAGCACTATATAATTGAAGGTCAGAAAAGAACTGGGCAGCTTTCCCTTTTAAGCTGTTTCTGGAACTGCCTGAAGAGCTATGGGCAGCCCAACAGCTGTTTCATGTAGAAACAAGTGTTGAGATGATTCCTGACTTTGAGCACCTATTTAGACAGTAAAGATGGAAAGAAAGCACTCCAATATCTTTTACTTGTCTGTTTTTTGCCCATCGTTAGCATATAGAAACCCATCAGTTCAGTTCAGTTGTTCAGTCGTGTCCAACTCTTAGAAGCCATAGGAATATATTATGTGCTGTTGCACCTCCCAGGCATATGAATGATTTATTAGAACCTAAAATAGGAAAGCATTTTATCAACTTAGTTCTAAAATATAGCACACAAAAAGCACAACTAAAGCAGTAGTTTTAATACATTTGTATTTACTACAAAGATTAAAATAAATTTTTTCTAGGTTTTAATTATCTGTGTTCATTGTAGAAAAGAAATTGTAAGAAAAGTAAATCTTTTTGTAATTTACTGTTCAGAATAATATTGACTAGTTTTCTATATTTCTGTGAACATGTACACTAAAAAGGAATTATGCAGTTTATATTTTATAATCTTTGGAATTGTGTTCCTTAGGCAGGTCATTTAGTTGTAAAAATGTTTGTAGTAAGTTGATCACAGTGTAGCAGTGTAGAATGATATTATTTTAAATCTCAGTCATTTAAGGCTATGAACTTAGCCTTTTTCATTTGCAGAATGATGTATGTGATGTCACCTTAGGATGAGTGACTAGGAAGGTAGTATGTAATTACTATCAATGATGTTAATTACCTATGAACTTCAAGAGCTTTGCAAAATCTGTTCTATCTCAACAGTCTGCTTGGAAAAAGTTTTCATGCAGAGGTTGTTTTTCTTTGGGGAAAGCTAAATGATTGATTTGAAAAATTGACAGTGCTAAGCATAGACTACATAGCTTCTATATTAAGGAGTGTTAGAATAGTATATATTAAAGCTGTTCATTTTCTAATCCTTCAGTTGGCAACCAGAACGCCAGGTTCCATTCAATGAAGTTAGATTACCACCACCACCTGATATAAAAAAAGAAATTAGTGAAGGAGATGAAGTAGAGGTATGTATTTATAAGTTTATTTTCTTGTGTACCTATTTTCTGTTTGTTTCAAACAGATATTCTTGTAGGAAAATCTGTTAGCCGATAGAAAATAAGTCTAAATTCCTTTTCTCTCTTCTTCCTATTGGTAATGTCTGTGTAATGTAGCAGTACTTGAGTTTTGGAGCCAGAACTGGGATTAATGTCTCAATGCTACTGTTTTTAGCTTTATAGCCCTGATCAAGTTTGTTTTTTTAACCACTAGAATAAAAATAATTTGAGAATTAAAGATGATAATGCATTTGAGTTGTTTTTCACAGAATCTGGTGGAGAGAACTATATGATGTTGGTCATTATTTTCCTTTTTTTTTGCAAGTTATTTCGTCTTCAATGTTTTCCTCAGTATTTTTGTAAAATGTTAGTAGTTATCCTTTATTATAGTGATCATTAATATAGTTCATTTGTAACAATGTGAAATGTTGTAATAAGCATACTGCCTTTTTGAATATTCTAATATTCAGAAAGATTTAAAAGGGAAAAAAGCAAAATCACTTGCTAGGGATAAAATCCTATATTTCATGGTTTACATATTCCCAGGTTCTTCCTTTCCTCTCTTTTAAAAAATAAAAATTGTATTTCTTTGTATCTTGTTTTTTTCAGTTAGTAAGTAATTCCTGAATGTCTTCAGTATATATTTATTTTTGATTAATATGTCTGCTCTTATGTAACAAATTTTGAAATAATTGTGAAATAGAAGTATGAATTTGTTGGAGAGAGAAAATTTGATTTTTGATTTTTCAAGAAATTGATACCTCCAAGGAGCTCAAATATGCTAACTGTATTTCTCACAAACAGTTGTCTTGATAGTGTTGAAAGATAGATTTTCAAATGTTGTTTGTGCCTAGTTTATGTAGGTTAGGGTGGAAGAACTGGGGACACAGGTCAGTCTTTAATGATGAAACGGCTGTTTAAATAAATGTTTTAATAAACACTTAGCATTATGTACTTTGTGCCACACATTGTTCTGAGTGCTTTGCATATGAACTAATTTAGTTACTTGCCACTTTTATGCTTCATAACTTTTTAAATGGTAAATTTTGTTTTGAGTTAATTGAAGATGTTATGTTAGGAAGTCAGATTGTAGGATTGTAACCCCTAACTCACATTCTAAAATTCTGCCTAGATTTTAATTACTTGATCTAAGTAATTAGAGCAAATACTCTTCTGCTTCTCTGGAGTAGGAAATGGCAACCCACTCAAGTATTCTTACTTGGAGAATCCCATGGCCAGAGGATCCTGGCGGATTATTGCCAATGGGATTGCAAAGAGTTGGACACAGCTGAGTGACTAAGCATGCATTCTTCTGCTTTTACCAAAAGCAAAGCCTATTATGGGCTTCCCTCGGTGGCTTAGATGGTAAAGAATCTTACTGCAATGTGGAAGACCTGGGTTCGATCCCTGGGTCTGGAAGATCCCTAGAGAAGGAAATGGGCAACCCACTCTAGTATTCTTGCCTGGAAAATCCTGTGGACAAAGGAGCTTGGCAGGCTACAATCCATGGAGTTGGACATGATTGAACGACTAACACTTTTTTCAAAGCAGGTTATAACTTCGTTGTGTCAGGGTGCCACATGTGTGGCGATCAGTTCTGTGAGTAGTGCTTTTCATATTTTAAAAAATTATTGGTAGTGTAAAGGCTCAGGTTAAAGGGAAAACTTGGCAGAGTGCTGAGGGTATTGTTGTTACTTTGTGCTTTCCTCAGTCTCGGAAGATCTTGTCCATTCGCTGGACCATCTTTATGGCTTGGGCCCCCCTACCTCCCAGCCAACTGTATACAAAACTGTATTGAATAGTTTGGAAATTAATGATTACAGAATGTTTTATTTCACTTTCTGTTCTATGGTTCGGTCTTGGGAAAATTTGTTCCTTAAAAATATGAGAATGGTGGTCTGGAATTAAGATGTTACTGTTACTTTAATTTTTTTGTGCTTTGAAATTTTTGAAAATTCATATAAGGAAAAGTTTAAAATTAATTTTGCCACCTGTTGATTTATTTATTTATTTATTTTTAGTTTTTGCCACCATGAGTTTAGGAATTTATCCTTAGGATGTGAAATGTTTAAGAATTATGGTTATTGGTACTTTATATTTTGAACCAAATAACTATGTAAGCTCCACCTCTTTTACATTCAGAGTCACAAAGCTTCATATAAAAAGTGAAATGATACAGAATTCCCTAAGGTAACAAGTGAACTTCCCTCTTAGTGTAGGCATGTTGATGTGCTTACCTGCCCACCCCAGCTTAAATCTCATTTACCAAAGTTGAGTCTCTTCAGATTTTTTTCTTCGCATTTATAAAGAATATTATGTGTTTTTTTTAAGTTATAAAAATTGGGAATACACCTTATTTATAAATATTTGTATTCAGTTAATTAATGTATCATAGACATTTTCCTGTCTGCACATACAGATTTACCCTTATTTTCCTCAGCACCCCATGGTATTGGGTGGTACAGATGTATTATAATTAGAAAGCATTGAAATTACTCAGTTTTTTTGCTTTTATTTCCCCCTCCCGCCCCCACCTCAAAGCCAGATTTAGTGTTCTTATGTAAATCATCATCTATGGTAGTATTAAATCTTGGTGATTGATAGTACCAAAATGTACCATTTTGTCCTCCAGAAATGATTCTTGAATAACCACTTCATAAGTTTGCTAATGCTGAAGATGTTTGCTCCTCATAGATTGACTGGCTGGATTAATATTAATTTAATATGTAAAATTTCATAAACAAGGTTGAAGGAAGCTGTTGTCTTTTATATTTTGTGAACCTTGAATGCTAGTGATACACAGTGTCTTTTAAATTAGTTTTATGGCTGTTAGCTGCTTGTTCTGTTTATTGTCTGTTTTTATTCTTGATCCATGTAGTTTTTTATGTCAAATATGTTTACATTTTTGGGTAAGCTTCTACCTGTTGTATATTGTGTTTTTTCCCAGGCAGTCTGTGCTTAGTGACTTTGGCCATTAAGAACTTATTTCTTTACTTACTCAGGTCTGCCAGTTTCCCCAGTGTGGCCTCCAAGATAACCCATTTTAGTAGTTCTACAGATGTGGCCCCTTTTTTTCTTTTTTTAAATAGCATTTAGGTGTGTATTTTTTTTAACTTTTTATTTTGTACTGGAATATAACAGATGAACACTGCTGTGACAGTTTCAGGCGTCCAGCAGAGCACCTCAGCCATGCATACACACGTGTCCATTCTCCCCCAAACTCCCCTTCCATCCAGACTGCCACGCAACATTGAACAGAGTTCCCGTGCTGTACAGGAGGTTCTTGTTGGTTATCCGTTTTAAATATACCGGTGTATGCCTGTCCATCCCAAATCTTAACTACCCCTTCCACCCATCTTCCTTTTCTAAGTCTATGTTTCTGTCTTGTAAGTAAGCTCATTTGTATCATTTCTTTTGGCCACTGTTCTCTTTCTGCTAGTTGTCAGTACTATAGTAGCAGTGAAAACAGCTGGCACCGGGCTTCCTTGGTGTCTCAGTGGTAAAGAATCTTCCTGCTAATGCAGGAGATGTGAGTTCGATCCCTGGGTGGGGCAGAGCCCCTGGAAAAGGAAACAGCAACCTATTCCACTATTTTTGCCTGGGAAGTCCTATGGACAGAGGAGCCTCTGGTGGACCACAGTACATGGGGTCTCAAAAGAGTTGGAAATGACTTAGTGACCAAACAACAGCAGCTGACACTAACCATGAAATACATAACTAACTGACTTTATAAACACTTATCTCAGTTTGAAATAACAGTTTCTTGAGGACCTCTTCGAAATTCTGTGAATACCTTTACTAACCTTTCCAAGTTTCCTATAGCCTGATGGTTTAGGAAGTTGATAACCAGGTTAAGTTTTTGCCCTATATGTTATTCTCTCTAATATATCATGCTATATTCACAGGGTCTTGTCAGTTTTGTGCCAGATTACCAACTCTTATTCTTTAGGGCTCTAGGAACCATTTCTTTTTGAAGAACGGAAAGATGACTTTGTTTGGCCATTATTAATTGACTTAGAACATAAATGATACAGGAGGGAGTTTTTCATTAGTTATTCAGGCATTTATCTAAAATCTAGCTGTATGACAGAGACCTAAAAAGACATTTCTCCAAAAGACATACTGATGGGCAACATACAGATTATTATTATGTAAGCTAATATTATTACTGTTGTTCAGTCACTAAGTTGTGTCTGACTCTTTGTGAACTTGTGGACTGCAGTACGCCAGGCTTCCCTGTCCTTCACTATCTTCCAGAGTTTGCTCAAACTCATGTCCATTGAGTTGGTCATGCCATCAAACCATTTCATCCTCTGTTGCCTTCTTCTCCTCCTGCCTTCAGTCTTTCCTGTCATCAGGGTCTTCTCCAGTGAGTTGGCTCTTTGCATCAGGTTGCCAAAGTATTAGAGCTTCAACTTGAGCATCAGTCCTTCCAGTGAATATTCAGGGTTAATTTTCCTTAGGATTGACTGGGCTTGATCTGTTTGCTTTGTAAGGGGCACTCAAGAGTCTTCTCCAGCACCCCAATTTGAAAGACTCAATTCTTCGGTACTCAGCCTTCAGTCCAGCTAGCATATCTGTATGACTACTGGAAAAACCATAGCTTGACTACACTGACCTTTGTCTGCAAAGTGATGTCTCTGCTTTTTAATACACTGTCTAGGTTTGTCATAGCTTTTCTTTCAAG
Organism: Odocoileus virginianus; assembly: GCF_023699985.2. Taxonomy (NCBI): domain Eukaryota; kingdom Metazoa; phylum Chordata; class Mammalia; order Artiodactyla; family Cervidae; genus Odocoileus; species Odocoileus virginianus. The sequence continues at coordinate 27,939,688 of NC_069677.1, read as the reverse complement.
GAGCAAGCGTCTTAATTTCATGGCTGCTGTAACCATCTGCAGTGATTTTGGAGTCCAGGAAAATACAATCTGCCACTGTTTCTGCTTTTTCCCCATCTATTTGCCATTGAAGCCTTGGGACCAGATGCCATGATTTTAATGTTTTTAATGTTGAGTTTTAAGCCAGCCTTTTCACTCTCCTCTTTCACCTCATCAAGAGGCTCTTTATTTCCTCTTCACTTTCTGCCATTAGAATGGTGTTGGTGGTTCAGTCACTAAGTCGTGTCCGACTCTTTGTGACCCCGTGGACTGCAGCACACCAGGCTTCCCTGTCCCTCACCATTTCCCAGAGTTTGGTTAAACTCATGTCCATTGAGTCAGTGATGCCATTCAACCATCTCATCCTCTGTTGTCTCCTCCTGCTGCCTTCAATCTTTCCAGGCATCAAGGGTCTTTCCCAGTGAGTCGGCCCTTCACCTCAGGTGGCCAAAGTATTGGAGGTTCATCTTCAGCATCAGTCCTTCCAATGAATATTCAGGGTTGATTTCCTTTAGGATTGACTGGTTTGATTGCCTTGCTGTGCACGGGACTCTCAGGAGTCGTCTTGAAAGGTTGTTGCTAAACCACGTAAGATGCCGGGATTCTTGGGCTCCAGAGGAGAAGAATTTAGTCTGGGGCCAGCGACGAGGCTTGATCTTTCTGTGCTTTTGTGTAATAAAGTTTTATTAAAGTATAAAAGAGAGAAAGCTTCTGACATAGACATCAGAACGGGGCAGAAAGAGTACCCCCTGCTAGTCTTTAGCTGGATGTTACATAGCTACTAACAGTCTGCTAATTAAAGAAAGGAAATGTCTTGAAACTCAAGAGAATGGCACCAGGCCTCTCACCTGTAAGATGCATTTTGAGATAACCTTGCCACCAGGTGAGTCATGTCAGGCCACGAATCTTGAAGAAAGGCAGATCCCCATACAAATACATAGTTTCATTAACAGATTAGGAGAACAGTGTATAAGTATAACGTACTGGTTTGTTATGATGGTTCTGAGCCTTTAGTTGAAACCGACTTGAAGACAGAGTCTGAGGTAAACCCATAGTACATTAACATAGTTTAAGACAAAACATTTCCTTAAGAAAAATGCATTGATTGGCTCAAGGTTAGAGAAAAGTTAAGTTCAGGTGGAACCAGTTGTCATTATGGCAACACAGAGCTTTAAGAGAAACTTCTTTAAATTTGTATAGAGAAGGGAAAAAAATGTAACACTAGTTTGTTTCTTCTGCCCCTTGAGAGAGAGATAAAAAACATGTCTGACACTTGCAGCCTATTTCCTCCGTTTGGGGACCTCTGGCCTTCCTGCCTGTTACCCTGTCATTCTCCAGCACCACAATTCAAAAGCATTAATTCTTAGGCACTCAGCCTTCTTAATGGTCCAACTCTCATATCCATACATGACTGCTGGAAAAGCTGTAGCTTTGACTAGATGGACCTTTGTCAGCAAAGTGATGTCTCTGCTTTTTAATACGGTGTCTAGGTTTGTCATAGCATTTCTTCCAAAGAGCAAGTGTCTTTTAATTTCATGGCTGCAGTTGCCATCCACAGTGATTTTGGAGTCCAAGAAAATAAAGCCTGTCCCTGTTTGCCATGGAGTGGTGGGACTGGATTCATGAGCTTAGATTTTTGAATATTGAGTTTTAAGCCAGCTTTTCCTCTCTTCTCCTTCACCCTCGTCAAGAGGCTCTTTAGTTCCTCTTTGCTTTGTGCCATTAGGGTGGTATCATCTTCATATCTGAGCTTGTTGATATTTCTCCTGGCAGTCTTGATTCTAGCTGTGATTCATGTAGCCCAGTGTTTTGCATGATTTATTATTCAGCATAGAATTTAAATAACCAAGGTGACAGTATATATACAGCCTTGACGTACTCCTTTCCCAATTTTGAACCAGTCCGTTGTTCCATGTCCACTTCTAACTGTTGCTTCTGCATACAGGTTTCTCAGGAGGCAGATAAGGTGTTCTGGTATTCCTGTCTCTTTTAACAATTATCCACAGTTTGTTGTGATCTGCACAGTCAAAGGGTTTAGCATAATCAATGAAGAAGAAGTAGATGTTTTTCTGGAATTCCCTTGCTTTCTCTATGATCCAGCAGATGTTGGCAATTTGATTTCTGGTTCCTCTGCCTTTTCTAAATCCATCTGAAAGTTCTCCAGTACATCTGGAAGTTCTCATTTCACATCAGTCTGAAGCCTCGCTTGAAGGAATTGAGCAATACCTTGTTAACATGTTAAATGAGTGCAATTGTACAATAGTTGGGACATTCTTTGACATTTCCTTTCTTTGGGATTGGAATGAAAAGTGACCTCTTCCAGTCCTGCGGCCACTGCTGAGTTTTCCAAATTTGCTGGCGTATTGAGTGCATCACTGTTAACAGCAGCATCTTTTAAGATTTGAAATATCTCAGCTGGAATTTCATCACCTGCACTAGCTTTGATCATAGTAATACTTCCTAAGGCCCATTTGACTTCACATTCCAGGGTATTTGGCTCTAGGTGAGTTCCCACACCATCAATGTGTGGCTAATTATTAGAGAAATGCAAATCACAATTTCAATGAGATATCACCTCACATTGGTCAGAGTGACCATCATCAAAAAGTTTACAAATAATAAATACTGAAGAGGGTATGGGCTTCCCGGGTGGCACTAGTGTTAACCTGCCTGCCAGTTGAGGAGACATAAGAGCCTTGGGTTTGATCCCTGGGTTGGGATGTTTTCCTGGAGAAGGAAATGGCAACGCACTGCAGTATTCTTGCCTAGAGAATTCTATGGACAGAGGACCCTGGCTGGTGTAGTCCATGGGATTGCAAAGAGTCTAGCATGACTGAGCACACATCAAGAAGAAACAGAGGGTATGGAGAAAAGGGGACCTTACTGCATGTTGGCGGGAATTCACATTGGTGCATCCCCTATGGAGGCTCTTTTAAAAACTGAAAATAGAACTACCATATGATACAGCAATCCCACTCCTGGACTTATATTTGGAGAAAACTAATTTGAGAAGATATAGGCACCTCATTGTTCATAGCAACACTATAGTAGCCATGATGTGGAAGCAGCCCAAGTGTCTTTTGATAGGTGCGTAGATAAAGACGATAATGGAGTTATATATATGCATATGTATTTGTGCACACTTAGACACACATCAGTATGTATATACGTACAGCAGAGAATTAGTTATAAAAAGGAATGAAATAATGCTATTTGCAGTAACATAGATGAACTTAGACATTATTATCGTACTTAGTGAAGTAAGCCAAAGACAAATATTTAATATCACTTAAAATTTTTTTTTATTTTTTGACTGCTGCACAGCATGTGGGATCTTAGTTTCCCAACCAGGGATTGAACCCATGCCATCTGAATTGGAAGTGCAAAGTCTTAAACTAGACCACCAGGGAATTCCACATTTGATATCACTTGTATGTGGAATCTAAAATATGCCATAAATGAACTTACTTATGAAACAGACTCACAGACATACAAAACTTAGGGTTACCGGTTGGGAATGGGGAAGGGATAAATTAGGAATTTGGGATTAACATATATACACTACTATATATAAAATAAACAACTAGGATTTACTGTATAGTATAGGAAACTATATTCAGTATTTTGTAATACCCTATGATGACAATCTGAAAAAAAATGTGTGTGTGTGTATGTATATACACACAAAACTGAATCACTGCTGTACATCTGAAACACAGTATTGTAAATCAGCTATACTTTTGTTTAAAAATGATAATTGAAAAAATTCAGCCATCTGAACTTTACATTCTTGTCGGTCAGGTCACAATTTCACCTGGCTTACTCTAAAATTTTACCACTTTACAAACATGTTTGGTTCCTTCAGATTTGCCTTTTCAACCAGCCTATGAGGTTTACATGAAATTATAAAACATAAGTTAGTGTGTCTAGGAATGGCCTCAAGAAGACACTATATGACTGATACTAGAAAGTTGGTTTTGAAAAGTCTTAAGATTCAAAATTGTTTTTTTAAACCTAATTAGTGGCTTTGTATTTGATTTCTTAAACAGTAATGGCGTATATTTTAAAATCTTTCTAATCTTGTAATTAATTTTTTTGATTAAATATTTCCTTAACAGTTGATTTTGCTAACTAAAGATTGCTAAGAAAATTGGTAATTCCCTGGTGGTCCAGTGGTTAAGACTGCACTTTCACTGCTGCGGACCTGGGTTTGATTCCTGGTCAGGGAGCTGACCCCATAAGCCATGTGGCATGGAAAAAAAAAAAAAAGATTGCCCAAAAAAATAATTCTCAGCTCGTAAAGTTGGAGATGATGGGAAAATGAGGAGTTCCTTAGGTTCTCTTAAGCTGGATATATGGTATGTTCTGGCATATTGAAAAGCCAGTAGAAAAAGTGTTTTCCCAGTGAGTTCATGTGTGAGATGCTTTGTTTTTATTACCTTATTTAGCAAGTTAATGACACATAAACATGTTACATAGGAAGCCTGATATATCAAGCTAATATGTAATTTTATAAGACTTAAGTCTTTCCTCTTGGATTTAACATATTTGATATTTAAAAACTTTTTTTTCTTTTGGAATTGTGAAGTCTGGTTGAAATACAGAATAACAGGTTTTTCTTCTTGTGACATATACCTTGTCTTCCGTCTTTTATGGCAGATAGACGTTATGCATATTTATAATTTAGTTATAATCTTGTGGTAAGTCCCTTGAAAGAGTTGGTAAAAGGAGTAAGAATAATTTGATAGGATACTCCCTTACCTTACCATGTGGCATGCGGAGTCTTAGAGCCCTAACCAGGGATCCAGCCTGCACCGCTGTAGTAGAATCACTTGAGTCATAACCCACTGGACTTCAGGGATGTCCCTTTACTGTACATTTTAAAAAATTTAATATTTTACTCATATAAAAATTACAATATACATGTATAATTTACATTTTGCCTTTCTAAAAGGTTTAAAATATATGACTTTTATTTTTGTGTGTGCTGGGTCATCATTGTAGCACGTAGACTTTCTCTAGTTGAAGAAGGCAAGGGCTACTTTCTAGTTGCATGTTTGAGCTTCTCACTGTAGTGGTTTCTCTCGCTGAGGAGCACCGGCTCTAGGGCAGGCGGGCTTCTGTAGTTGCACTCTGAGGGCTGGCTCTGGAGTGCAGGGCTCAGTTGTTTTGGCACACAGGCTCCCAAGGCATATGGAATCTTCCCGGACCAGGAATCAAACCTGTCCCCTTGATTGGCAGGTGGATTCTTAACCACTGGAGCACCAGGAGAAGTCCTCTATCTTTCTTTTAAAAATGTATCAGTTTGGTTCTTGGACCAACTTTGGAAATTTTAGCTGTGTTTAGTTAGAGTCAGTCTTTCTCATAATACCAAGTCAGCATTGTTAGTCTTTGTGGTTGGAAATGCTTATATGTCAAAGGATGAATGAATTTATTCTTTATTACTTACATCTTTTTCTTTGGAGGGAATGATTTGTTAAAGTATCAGCCACAAATACTAATAAGATCATACTGTTGTGTAAGTAGATAAAGCACATTAGTGTTTTCTAGATGTTAAACTTGCTTTCCTAATGTACATTTTCTATTCATAGATTGTAATGAGATGAAATAGATGTGAACAGTAGTCAACAAATGTTTTTCATGTAGTTGTAAAATAGTTTCATTATGATTAAGTATTTTTTGTTCATATGTTTAATTTTAATGCTTGACAGCATTTAGAACTTGATAAAAACTGGGTAAAAAATTCTCTACTTCGGTTTTCACATTATTTCTATTTGGTTATAACTTTGAAAGACCTTGTTGAACATTATTAACTTGAATTATTAAGTTGATCACATTAGGATCTGGAATGGAATGCTATTTAAGTCATAATTTGGTTGTGTGCTAGAATTTGGAGGCCAGTAAGGTTTGACTTGAATTAATTTGGTAGAAAGAATACTGAATTGGGTAGTATAGACTTTTGGAATTTTATTCCATGAAACCGTAACCTTCTTCAGTGTGGTTACTATTGTGTTTTTAGGTGTCGCATGGGCACCCCTTAGGCTTCTGCTTTTCTAAAGCTCTTTCTTAGATTTGAAGAAACTTAAAATATTAGAGAAATGAGGGCCGTTGCCTTAGAGTTTGAAATGCTTCTTTGGGATAGTTTGGAGATTTAAGTGAATTGAAATCTGAAATAAGGGAATTTCTATGAGGTGCTCTTACTCCAGTGACATAGGCATAAATAAATCCAGTAATCAGCATTTTGGGCATAGTACACTAGGGCACGTTTTTAATGCTGAGTTTTTAAAATGAGTTTTTATTGTGTTGAGTACACTGTTCATTTTGTGAAGTATGTGATTTGACTCACAGCACTAAAGTGGAGGCAAATTCATAGCACCTTGATTAAACCTCAGGAACTTAGATTCATTTTGCTTTATGAGAGTGGCTTTGTCTTTCAGGGATACAGTTATTAATGAAATTTACAGAGATGAATAAAATGTAATAAGAAAGCTGTAAGGCAGTCCACAATGATTTATTCTCTTTTTTTGTAGGTAAAATTACATAGGAAGTCATTCTAGACAGTTATTCTTTGGTGAAAATAGAAATAGAACAGGTGTTTTTAAGACCCGTTTTTCAGCGTTCAAGCTTGAGGCAGCCATCCACTATGGATCAACAAAAGGTCCATCAGTCTGTTTAGCTGACCTGCCGTTCTCAGGTAGCAGTTGGAAGGGGTGCTTCTTGTTTTCAAGGTTTTCTTTTTGTTTCTTTAATTTTCATACTAGGGGAAGTAGTCATAATTTACCATTTGGGTCTGATGGACCATTTTTACAAATTTTTTGTATTTTTAAGTCATTTTACATATAAATTTACAGAAGTAAGAATAAAAGGGTGGTGAAGATCAGCATTATTAGATATTTTAATAAGCATTTAAACATAGGGTTGAAGACAGTGGGTCTTCCCTGGTGGCTGTAGTTATAAAGAACCTGCCTGCCAATGCCGGAGACTTAAAGAGACTTGGGTTTGATCCCTGGGTCGGGAAGATCCTCTGAAGGAGGGCATGGCAACCCACTCCAGTATTCTTGCCTGGAGAATCCCTTGGACAGAGGAGCCTGGCAGGCTACAGTCCATAGGGTCAGAGAGAGTCAGATGTGACTGAAGTGACTTAGCACACACATACCTAAAATGAGCAAAGTTTTCTGTGTATCATCAGCTATCGTGTATAAACCCAGAACATACACATCTTGTAATAAATACTGATACCACATTTAAAGTCTGTCTCTGTAAGTTCTAGTTTATCTTCTGTTTCATCTTACCCTGGAATTCTCAGAATGCATCAATGCATTTAGGTTAGAATGCAGTTGACACTTGAACAACATGGGTTTGATCTGCATGAGTCCATTTAAACTCAGATCCTACACCCCTGCCCCCCCCCCCCCCCACACACACCCACTCCACTGCTGCCCACCCTCCCCCCAACATCTTATGTGATCTTAGTTCCCTGACCAGAGATTGAACTCCCTGGGCCCTTGGCACTGAAAGTGTAAAGTCCTAACTACTGGACCATCAGGGAATTCCCACTCAGATTGTTTTCATATTTTCATAGAAAATATGGTAGTACTACATGATCAGCGGTTGGTTGAGTTTGCAGATGTGGAACTATATATAGAGGGGTGGCTATGTTAACACTTGATTTTCAATCCCATAGAGGATGAATGAGCCCCTAACCCTTTTGTTGTTCAAGGGTCAGTTGTATTTTGGAATTTTTGATGGCTTCTGATTTTATTGACTAGAGCTCGGGGGTCCCCAACCTCTGCGATTTAATGCCTGGTAATCTGAGGTGGAGTTGATGTAATAATAATGAAGTGCACAATAAATGTAATGCACTTGAATCATCCAAAACCTTTCCCCTTACCCCCAGTCCGTGGAAAAATTGTCTTCCATGAGACCCATCCCTGGTGCCCAAAGGTTGGGGATCACTGGAATTGAGTATTGCCATTTTTTAAAATTATTTATTTTTTGATTGTGCTGGGTCTTCATTGCTGCTTGGGCTTTTCTCTAGTTGTGGTGCATGGGCTTCTCATTGCGGTGGCTTCTCTCATTGTGGAGCACAGGCTCTAGGCACACAGGCCTCAGCAGTTGCAGTACGTGCGCTCAGTAGTTGAAAGACGTGGGCTTAGTTGCTCCAAGGTATGTGGGGTATCTTCCCAGACCAGGGATCAAACCCATGTCTCCTGCATTGTCAGGCAGATTCTTTACTGCTGAGCAACCAGAGAATCCTGAGTATTATCATCTTTGTGCTATAATTACACCACTTCATATAACCAATTGGATTGACTAATCCATTGCATTTTGTGCATTTATCATCTTTTCCTTTCTAGTCAAAGAAGATATCAAAGTATTGAATATTTAGGATACAGGAAAAATAAGGTTCCTGGACTCTACCTTAGATTTATGTAAGGGTTCACTGGATACATACAATAACTGCAATGAGTTTTATTCCATTCTAAGAGAAGGTAAAGTGTCTTATTTTTTTGGAAGATCTGTTAGAAGGGACTTCCTCGGTGGTGCTAGTAGTAGAAAAAAATCTGCCTGCAATGCAGGAGACCTGGATTCAATCCCTGGGTTGGGAAGATCCCCTAGAGAAGAAAATTTTCTTGCCTGGAGAATTCCGTGAGAGGAGCTTGGCAGGCTACAGACCATGGAGTCGTAAAGAGTCAGACACAACTCGACTAACACTTTGACTTTCATTTTTCCCCTGAATACATATAGTAACTGCAGTGAGTTTTATTCTATTCTAAAAAAAGGTGAAGTGTCTTTTATCTTCTTGCAAGATCTGTAAGAAAGGATAGTCATGAAATGTATATGAGAAATGCAAAAGCTAAAATTGAGTTCACTGAAGCTTTGTGGTAAATGTGCTTTTTTCCCCCCTCATAACTTTTCTCTAACCATGGTATACATTAAAGTTGAACATGAAATTTTGGCTTATTTATTTTTAGTTCCAGTAATTCCACCACTTCCAAGGTTACTTTCACATCATCTTGATAGAAGCTTCAGACTTTTCCAAAACTATTTGCCTATCAGTAGTTGTTTGCATTATTTCACAAATGGCTGTTAACATGTATTGATGGGTAGATATCTCCACCCACCTGTGTAGGGACAGCCTTAGTTTAGTCAATATTTTGTAGGTGTGTATTGGTCATCTTTTCCCAGCCTTCCCTTCCCCACCTCATTTTCCATGTATTGAAAATATATCAAGCAGCTGTGTCATAAGAAACAGCTCTAATCCTCAATGGAAACTTTTCTAATCTATTATATTTTGAAACACTTGATAATTGTAGAGTATATAAGATAGCAGGGTTTTTTTTTTTTTTTTTTGATAGGTGGTTTTGTAAGATAACTTACTCTGCTAGATGGACTAAATAATGTTTTTGTTGTTAGCTAGACCTTGGTGGCTCAGATGGTAAAGAATCTGCGATGCAGGAGAGCTGGGTTGGAAAGATCCCCTGGAGGAGGGCTGGGCAACCCACTGTAATATTCTTGCCTGGAGAATCTCCATAAAGGGAGGAGCCTGATGTTCTACAGTTCATGGGGTCACACAGAGTCAGACACAACCGAGTGACTAATCATAGACTTTAGTACTTCTAAGTTCTTTAGCAAAGGATTTAAATGTGATACCTTGAAGGAATTTTAAAATAGGGTTTATCACTTTCTAAAAACAATTCTTAATTTCAGCGTTTTATCAACACTGATACCAGATTTAAAATACATCTTATTAAAGTTCTAGCTTATCCTCACTTCTGATACGTAAATCATCAGAATGCCATGCTCAGAGATGAACAGTGTTGACAGAAGCTTAAAGATGTGTGCTTTACACTATGTGAAACTGCCTTGTAAGAAACATTTCTTTATAATAGTACTTATTTATGTTTATTAGACACATAAACTTGGGGCTTCCCTGGTGGCTCAGATGGTTAAGTTTTCTGCCTGCAATACAGGAGACCTGGATATAATCCTTGGGTTGGGAAGATCCCCTGGAAAAGGGAACGGCTACCCACTCCAGTATTCTTGCCTGGAGAATTCTGTGGACAGAGGAGCCTGTTGGACTGAAGTCCATGGTGTCACAAAGAGTTGGATGCAACTTTCACTAGAGTTGGACTGACACTTTCACTAGACTAGACTTTCATGAATTTGAAGTTCAATTTTCAGGGCACCAAATTGCCCAAACAGGTTCAATTCTGTTTTTCAGTAGTAAAATTTAAGCATATACGTTGTTGTTCAGTCACCAAGTTGTGCGACCCCATGGGTTGCAGCATGCCAGGCTTCCCTGTCCCTTACCATCTCCCAGAGTTTGCTTAAACTCATGTCCACTGAATCAGTGATGCCATCCAATCATCTCATCCTCTGTCGCCTTCTCCTCCTGCCTTCAATCTTGCCGAGTATCAGGGTCTTTTCCAATAAGCTGGCTCTTTGCATCAGGTGGCCAAAGTATTGGAACTTCAGCATCAGTCTTTCCAGTGAGTATTCAGGTCTGGTTTCCTTTAAGATTGACTGGTTTGATCTCTTTGCTGTCCAAGGGACTCTCAGGAACATCTCCAACACCACAGTTTGAAAGTATCAGTTCTTCAGTGCTCAGCCTTCGGTCCAGCTCTCCCATTCATAGATGACGACTGTAAAAACCATGGCCTTGACTATATGGACCTTTGTCAGCAAAGTAATGTGTCTGCTTTTATAATATGCTGTCTAGATTTGTCATAGCTTTCCTACCAAGACTTAATTGTCTTGTAATTTCATGGCTACAGTCACCATCTGCAGTGATTTTAGAGCCCAAGAAGAGGAAATCTGTCACTGCTTCCCCCTTTCCCCTTCTTGCCAGGAAGCGATGGGACTGGATACCTTGACTTAGTTTCTTTAATATTGAATTTTAAGCTGCCCTTTTCACTCTCCTCTTTCACCCTCATCAAGAGGCTCTTCAGTTCCTCTTTGCTTTCTCTCATTAAAGTGGTATCATCTGCATATCTGAGGTTGTTGATATTTCTCCTGGCAATCTTGATTTCAGCTTGTAATTCATCCAGCCCGGCATTTTGCATGATGTGCTCTCATATAAGTTAAACAAACAGGGTGACAATAAACAGCCTTGTTGTACTCCTTTCCCAGTTTTGAACCAGTCAGTTCCATATAAGGTTCTACCTGTTGCTTCTTGACCTATGTACAGGTTTTTCAGGAGACAGGTAAGATGGTGTTCTGTTCCCATCTTTTTAAGCGTTTTCCACAGTTTGTTATGATCCATGCAGTCAAAGGCTTTAGCATAGTCAATGAAACAGGTGGATGTTTTTCTGGAATTCCCTTGCTTCCTCTGTGATCCAGTGAATGTTGGCAATTTGATCTCTGATTCCTCTGCCTTATGCATATATAGTTCTTATTACATTACACTTATGCAGCAGTTTCATCTTGTTCACAGTAACATTTTTTGATTCTTGAATTTAACATAATTTTGCACTTAATAAAAAGTCATTATTTACAGTGTTAATCTTTTGGGATAAATGAATAAGGGCACTTTTTTTTCCATCAGGTATATTCAAGAGCAAATGATCAAGAACCATGTGGATGGTGGTTAGCTAAAGTTCGAATGATGAAAGGAGAAGTAAGTGATGTTAAAACTTGCTTTGTGATTAATTTTCAAGGAAATATGTTGACTCCTGGTTTCTGTAACTGTTACTCCAACTCTTAGTTTTGTTGTTAAAAAGCCTATTTCAGAAATAATCATGTATTTTAAAAATTCATCAGATCATTAATTTCTGTTTCTGTTCTGGATTTGCAAACACCAAAGCTGCTCTCCAGAGGTATTCTGCAAGCATGTGAGGACCACCAGAGTTCTTGCTTTTAAGAACCTCTAATCTAGTTTAGGCAAATCAGGTTGCTATAACTAAGCTGTGCTTAGTATTTGTGCCACAAGGGGAGGGTCTACTGCTTAAGCCAAGCAAAGTAATTAGAACTTCATTTAAAGCTCATTATTTTTGTTCGGATGGGATTTTTAAAGTGTTTTGATGTCTTTTAGTTTTATGTCATTGAATATGCTGCTTGTGATGCCACTTACAATGAAATAGTCACATTTGAACGACTTCGACCTGTCAATCAAAATAAAACTGTCAAAAAAAATACCTTCTTTAAATGCACAGTGGATGTTCCTGAGGATTTGAGAGAGGCGTGAGTAATTTTGTTTACTGTTGAATTGCTTTGTGAATTAAGAGGATTTTTCAGGGCTACAAAAATCTTTTTTACCCCAAACCCCCGATTAAAACTTTGATGGAAATGTTTTTTACAGACAAAAGTTTTCAATGGGTGGTGTCAGTATGAAATACAAGAGTTTTCATTATAATTGCTCTCTAAATTTAACCTGTTGTTTCGGTCTTACATGTGAATTACTCTCTCCTTAGGTGTGCTAATGAAAATGCACATAAAGATTTTAAGAAAGCGGTAGGAGCATGCAGAATTTTTTACCATCCGGAAACAACACAGCTAATGATACTGGTAAGATAACTCCATATTTTAAGGTATATAGTGGATATTGTGAATCTGCCTACAATGCAGGAGACCCAGATTTAATCCCTGGGTGAGGAAGATCCCCTGGAGAAGGGAATGGCAACCCACTCCAGTATTCTTGCCTGGAGAATTCCATGGACAGAGGCACCTGGCAGGCTACAGTCTATGGGGTTTGCAAAGAATCAGACAGGACTGAGTGACTAACATTTTTCACTTTATTAAACTGTACATTGCACATATTTTATAATTAAATATTTCGAAGATAAAAGATAACTTGTTTTATGGTGACTTTATTAAAATACAATATGGGGGAAATTTTTTTTGCAGTTATAAAATTGTTAATTTGTAAATCTTTCCTGGAGAAAGGAGGAAAAATCTTAATACAGCATTCTTTACCTCACAAAATTCTTAATGTATGGGATCCTGGATTCTATATCCCTCCTCCCCCCATTATAATTTGAAGAGCAAATCTAAGTAATATGGAAATTAAGAAAGCAAGTAAGATTACTTGTGGGAGGAGGTGCATGTTAGGTGAGGAGAGTACAGTAGATGAAAATCAAGGGAGGCTTTATTTGGAAGTTTGTGTTTGTATTATCTTAGAAAAAGGGTTTAAGTTTTTGAATGAGTAACTTGTTTGTTTATAGTCTGCCAGTGAAGCAACTGTGAAGAGAGTAAATATTTTGAGTGACATGCATTTGCGAAGTATTCGTACAAAGTTGATGCTTATGTCCAGAAATGAAGAGGCCACTAAGCATTTGGAAGTAAGTGGGTTTACATGTAAAAGGTTTTTTGTGCTTCTCATTTAGTTTCGTGAGTATATTATTCAAGTTCTATGGCTGAAGCTATTTGATTGTTAGGTAAGGCAGCTTGGGAACTCTTTTATGGCTAATAATTGGAATTATTGTGTCCTTAGAGTTACTTTTCTCTATTACTTTTATCAAACATATGCTAAATAACTGAATGGTGCCAAAGAGCTTAGAAACTCACTAGGGATTTCCAATAGAATAAAGCTAGTTCTTTACTCTGTTTTTTACTTCTGTTTTTTTTCACTCTCTGAGCTATCAGTCAATGCACTTTCTCAGTAACTAGTTCATTAGTATAACAACTCTTGGGTAAGAAGAGAGGAGGTCACATGGCTTGTAGTTTTAAAAAAGAGCCTGTCATTGCTTCTCTGTATTCTGTCCTGAGGTACTCCTGTTTTCTTCTCCTTTTCACTGCCACATTATTAGGTGATTTGTTGCCCCTACTCCCTCCCACACATATGTGTGCTCCTGCCCGCTGTCTTAGGGAAATTGAGGTTTGTTTATCTTTAAAACAAGTACATGAGTGCCCTTAACTTATTTCAAACTTCCAAACAAGTGATACGTGAATGAGTTTTGAAATAGGAATCATTTGAGTTGGAGAGCTCCCTGTGTGAGTAATTCTGGAAAATTGTTTTAAAATTACTGTTTTCTGTGACCATGATTAAATAGAATGATCAGACTTCCCCCTTCCATTACATGACCAAGTGAACTACCTTTTTTCTTTTTTTTTCCTTTTTTTAAATTGTGGTAGAATAAACATAATATTACCATCCTAACCCTTTTAAGTGTGCAGTTCATAGTATTGGGAAATATATTCACACTGTTGAACAATCAATCTTCAGAACCTTTTCATCTTGCAAAACTGAATCTCTGTGTCCATTTAAACAACTTCCTATTTCCCTTTCCCCCAGCTCCAGGCCACCACCATTCTACTTTGTTTTTACAAATTTGATTACTCTAGATAACCTTGTTGTAAGTGGAATCATATAGTGTTTGTCTTTTTGTGACTATCTTATTTCACTAAGCATAATGTTCTCAGTGTTTGTCCATATTGTAGCATGTATCAGAATTTCCTTTTTAAGGCTGAATAATTCTGATTGTGTGCATATATTACATTTTGTTTATTCATCATTCAGTGGACCTTTGGGTTGCTTCCTCCTCTTGACTATTGTAAATAATGCTGTGAACATGGGTGTACAAAAATTTTTTTTTATCTTTTATAATACTAATTTGCCTCTTTTACTAGTGCACAAAGCAACTTGCAGCAGCTTTTCATGAGGAATTTGTTGTGAGAGAAGATTTGATGGGCCTGGCGATAGGAACACACGGTAGTAACATACAGCAAGCTAGAAAGGTTCCTGGAGTTACAGCTATTGAGCTAGATGAAGATACTGGAACATTTAGAATCTACGGAGAGGTATGCTGCTTGTCTCCCACCTTGGGTAATTTTACTAGAGCATATTAACTGTTGTGTGGAATTTTAGTTTCTGGATGGAATGGTTTAGAATTGCAAGTCTAGTATCATTACATGTAGGTTGATTAAAGATACTATATTAGTATATAAAATTTATTATAATATGCTAATATATGTAATTATGGGGCCTTGAAGGATTACTGGATATTTAATGTGTACTGTTTTCAAAAGTTCCTTAATCAGCTGCTTCTGAACTTCTCAGCTTTATGTGCATTACAAATAATTTATTCAAGTATTTTTTGAGTGCTTATTATGTCAAGCACTGGCAGCTGTAAATAGTATATAATACGTTTTGTAGACCTTGAATTTTAAATATTTTGTCACTGGTTAATTGTGACATCTGTGTGGGCAGGAAGATAATCTGAAAAAATAAAACAGGTCTTCATTAAGACTATCCTTCACATTAGAGTAAATAGATGAGTTTTTGGGTGTGATGATTTTAAGTCTCAACTTTTCATTTAAGTCATATAGTAAATCTGACTGGAGGTCTGATTTTTACTTCTGAAACCTTTAGAAGTAGGCAGTATACCAAAGTGGTTAAGATGAAAGGCTTTAGAGTCATATTACCTGAATTAGAATTTTGTCTCTGCCACTTTGAGAAGACTTGGAGAAAGTTACGCAGTTCCCCTGCATAATTTTCCACATTGTAAAATGAAAATAATAGTGCTTACCATAACAGTTTATGAAGATTGAATATGGATTTTAAATTTTTGCTGTGTATGATATAGTGAGCACACAATATACTTGATTTATGGTTATTAAAGGACAAACATTAAAAATGGAAGTTAATTGTTACTGAGAACTCTAAATTCCTTTTAGAGAAGACAACCTGAGCCTCCCTCCATCTTCTAGTTTTTTAAAATTTTAACTGTTAGAGCTTAGGGATTTTAATGGTCATATTAGTAGGTAATTTTTTAAATGCATCTCTACAAAAACAGCCTTTTAAATCGTTTCTTATGTTGAGAAGGAGAAAACAATGCAGACAACGCATACAGTATGTCTTTTTTTTTTTTTTTTTAAATTCACCTGGAGAATCCAACCATAGAAGTGTGGGTCAGATGTATTTAGGATGGGGTTAAAATTTCGCTAACATAAGTAAGTTAAACTCGTAGTTTTCGCAAGAGCTTAAAGATGTCTGTTTAGACAGTTTTAGATGTCTTAGGGACCTTAGAGATGTCTAACATTTTGATCCCCTAGCTCTTTAATGATTACTCTTCTTTTGGAAAAGTACTTTATGAATACTTGACTTGAAATAGCACTTTGGTCATCTGAGCAGAATCTTGTACTGGAGCATGACAATTCAGTTTCTTTTTTCCTTCTTGTGTTTTTGTTGTGGATAGTGGGTTTCTTCAAGATTGAATTTCATGTTTGTTCCCCCACCCTACCCCGCAGAGTGCTGATGCTGTAAAAAAGGCTAGAGGTTTCTTGGAATTTGTGGAGGATTTTATTCAGGTTCCTAGGAATCTTGTTGGTAAGTACTTCTACTAAATGTTAAGTTAAATATTATTTAATTACATATGATGACAATTGAAAATTAGCCTTTTCTGATAACTTTTACCTTCTAAGTAATGTAGAATTTTTAAAAAAATAACAGTTTGGCATTACAGTTTTTCTTAAGCTTTTTCATCCCTTGGCTTCTTTCTTAATATTTTCATTTGCTTGATGTCTTTTTATCTTTCATATATCCATCCAAATTGTAGTACTTTTTTGAGAAGGTATTTGTGGTAATTGTTTTGTTTGGTGCAGAAGAAAAAGTTTGAGTGGACTAGCAATAGGGTAATAAACTTCTACACAGTAGGCTTTGAGAAAGTGATAGTTGTTGCAAAAACCTCAAATAAGATAAGAAGTCATAAGTCATGGGCAGAAGAGAAGGATGGTGATGATATTAGGGGAGGTTTCACTGTTAAGTTTTTGACACTTTTGATGAAGATTGCTGTGCCTGTGAGTTGTAAGTTAAGTGACAACAGGTTTTGCTTTTGAAGCTGCAGTTAATGAGCATTATAACTTGAGAGATCAGTTGTTTAATAGCTTTGTTAATAATAGTCTCTGTATCTGTGTGATCTATCCTTTAAGATGCAATCTGAAACATAGGAGAGAAATCTTGGTCACTTGTTAAATTATGCTTAGTGATTATCTTAAATGTTTAAGCATCAACATAAAGTAGTGAAATTTCCTAGGGAAATGATTTTTTTATGACTTTTTTTGGTTATCTGTTGAGTCTTGTTAGTTTTTTGACCATAATGAAATTGAGCCCCTTGGGCTCTATTTATATATAAGTAAGGGCTTCCCTGGTGGCGCAGATGGTAAAGCATCTGCCTGCAATGCGGGAGACCTGGGTTTGATCCCTGGGTCGGGAAGATCCCCTGGAGAAGGAAATGGCAACCCACTCCAGTATTCTTGCCTGGAGAATCCCATAGACAGAGGAGCCTGGTAGGCTACAGTCCATGGGATCGCAAAGAGTCGGACACAACTGAGCAAGTTCACTCACAGCTTTTCTACCTTTAGGAAAAGATTCTGTACACATTTTACTTGTCAGAGTCTGAAACATTAATAGGTGAAAATTAAAAAACAACAGCACATTTGTGCTATTAAAAATATGTTTGTTTTGGCCAATAACAAGTAGTGTATTTGGTACAATAGTGTACACTACAAGAATTTGGGCAGTCTATTGGTATTCAACTGTAGAAAAAGCTTGTCACTTCTGCCTAAACATTTGGATGTCTATGATATACTACCAGTTAGTTTAGCTCCACTTAATCTGTTGTTAGCAATCACTGTGCACTGAGTGGCTGGAGATGATGAGAGGTTAAAATTAAATATAAGTCTTTTTTTTTTTTTCCATTTATTTTTATTAGTTGGAGGCTAATTACTTTACATCATTGCAGTGGTTTTTGTCATACATTGAAATGAATTAGCCATGGATTTACATGTATTCCCCATCCCGGTCCCCCTAAATATAAGTCTTATGAATTTTATATAATTTAAATAAATGGTAAGATACAAAATGTTACCAAATATTCATTGCTGTCAAGAGGGGACATGACCTTTGGCAAGAATGATGCTTTTGAAAATGATTCCCTTTATTGTTTATATAATGCTTCCATTATTGACAGCTATCAGTACTAACATTTTGGTTGCTACTTTCACAGAATGTAATTTAACTTAGATTTCTTCACTTGTAAAAATGATTTGGAGGTGAGTGTGTCCAAGGGTTCTTTCCAATCCAACAGTTCTGTAGAAGATAGCATTGGTCTTACAGAATTTGTGGTAGTGTTAATTTTAAATAAAAATTTCTCATATTTGAAAAATAGGAAATTGGATATATTTATAATTCTCAGATTCTTCTCTTTGTTTATCTGTTCAGTGATGTGAGAACCTAACATGTCTCTTGTTTTCCTCTACCCTGGCTTGGTTGGCTTTGTTTATTTGGGTTATTTGTTTACTATTTAGAAAATAAATACTAGCAGCAACTATTATACATTGGTTAAATACTCAGAAGTAGTATAAAAACCTGAGTTGAGTGCTGTCTATTTATAGTAGTACTACATCTTTCTCTAAAATGTTTTCTGGGTGAAGCAGTCTTTTGAAAAATAGTACATTTTTAGTCAAAGGGAAAGAGAAAAAGAGGACTGAGAAGTAAAAGGAAATGAGGACTACTTGGTGGGTAAGTTTCAGAGAGAATTCTCACATATATTCAGGTTCCAAGAGTTCTAGAATTGTTGACCATTCCCACCCCTCCCAAATCAAAAGTATTATGTGAACATTGATTTGAAAATGAGTTGAAACGTCACCTCCTGGAAGCCTTCCTTAATCACTTCTCTACTCTGTCCCTTCAGCATTTATGCTCAGTGCTCAAATTATACCACAGGTCTGCTTCAGTTTGTCAATATGCTTTGGAATTTAAACTGTGGAAATGATCAGTTAAAATATTGACGGTCTCTGGTGGGACTAAATAAAACTTGCAGGTAGGTCCTTGCCACAGACCCCAGAAGTGTGATGGATATTCACTCACCACTGGTATAGTTCACAAGAAGTAAGGGGCAGAGATTTTGGGGAGGGGGTATGATGTAACAATCTGATTTTTGTTTTTTCGAAAAGATATTTGCTTATTTTTAGCAGGGTCAAGGATGGAGTTGCTGCTTGAGCTTCACTGTGTTAACATGAAGGTTGCTTTTATATGCTGCTGCTAGGGCTGCTCTGAGAAGACATGCATCATGTGAATTCCCTGTCCTCTATTTTGTTTTTTCTCTTGTTCGGTTGCTGCTACCTTTAAATTTAGGGTTATTGGGCAAGGAGGTTTGAAAATCCTATAATAGTGTCTGTTGTACTGACTGGCTTACTGTTGCCATTATTCCTTTGTTTGTCCCCCTTCCCCCTTATTTATTCTTTATTGAAAGCTGTTCTGTCAAGCATGCAGTAGCTGAAACCTACATTATAACCTATTTTAGCCAAAATTAATTTATTGTGGAAACATTGTGCTGATATAGTGTAACATTTTAACTGAGGATTTGAACTTAATAACAAGTAAGATGTTACTGTTAACTTAGTATACATCTATTTATAGTAATGGTTACCTGAACATTTACTTCTGTTACCAGCTCACTTCCCACTATTGCTTTGTTATTTTATGGGTGTATATTAGCTATATAAAAAGTGAGTTCCCTAAGTGAAGAGCATCTTCATATCCTCCTTTTAGTTTCTCCACTAATTGTCAGATCCTTAGTAACTGTTATTTGACAGACTTAACAAGTTAAGTGTGGAGAAGGTAAATAATTTGAATTCTGTGTCATTTCACAATATTTCATATCTAGGAAGACAGCAACTCATATACATTTTGTATGTAGTTGTATTGTTCTAAAGTACTTTAAAAACGTATAGGTGTAAAATGTAATACTTGTTAAATGTGAACATTTTATTTCAGTGAAGAGAATATTCATTTTAAAAGAATCTTCAAGTCACAGTTGTTTTTAAAGTAGGACCTTGAAAATAAAAGCCAGGTTAATGATATTGTTAGTTGTTTGAATAATAATAAGTATATACTGTGTCATAAATGTAAACAAATTGGTGTAATTAATACCAAAATAAAAGTTTTCTTTTTGCCTTCATGTATATAATTCAAGCTTTTGGAATAAATGGGTTGGACTTGATATTTTAAAAATATAAAAATGGTATAGAACATATTAAAAAATAGTTGGACTTTGAAAATATCTTACATGTGAGTAGAGTTATCATTCTCAGTTAATAGTAGCAACGTTAGCCATACTGAAGAGGAGGAGGTTTTATACCAAGGATATGTTTCTCAGTTGTCGTTAGGGTGACTTAATTGAGAGTAAAAAGATGTAGTTTTGCTTGGTTTTTATAATTTGATAGCAAGTCATAAATTATTTGGGCTCATGTTGAAATGATAGCAGTGTTGGTTTTTAATTTATTATTATATATGTTTTCTCTTATTAAAGGAAAAGTAATTGGGAAAAATGGCAAAGTTATTCAAGAAATAGTAGACAAATCTGGTGTGGTTCGGGTGAGAATTGAAGGAGACAATGAAAATAAACTACCTAGAGAAGATGTAAGTATTTAAAACATAGTCTGCATATGCTCACCCCACCACCCAGTCTTTTATATTTTGAAAATTGTTTTAAGAAAGTTACATCCAGTGAACTACTCTCACTCTGCAGTGGAATTTTTTTTTAAGTTCTGTTTCTCAGTGCTTCAGTAAAAAGGCCAATTTTGATTAAAAAAAAAGACATTAGTTTGATAATCTTATTGGTTCTTTTTTTTTTTGTGCTTAGAGTGTAAAGAATTTGGTACTCTAAACAAAACAGTTGGCTGTGAAGGAATTCTTAATAACACTTCTTTGACTTTTTTTTTTTTGGTAAGCTCTGACCATTTCTTAATTGAAATCTTTAAGCTTTAACATTGCTAGTCATTCTGATGCCATTGGAGTAGAAAATGGCAACTCCCTCTGATATTCTTGCCTAGAGACTCTGGTGGACAGAGAAGCCTGGTGGGCTGCTGTCCATAGGGTCACACAGAGTCAGACGCGACTAAAGTGACTTAGCATACATGCGTGCATTGGAGAAGGAAATGGCAACCCACTCCAGTATTCTTGCCTGGAGAATCCCAGGGACAGAGGAGTTGGGTGGGCTGCTGTCTATGCGGTCACAGAGTCGGACACGACTGAAGTGGCTTAGCAGCAGCAGCTGATGCCAACTTTATGAAAATTTTTTTTCCATCTTTTTGTTACATGTTAATGTCTTGTTCACAGTACTTTTTTTTTTAAACTTCTTATCCACCACTTTAAGCATCACTAACTTTTGTGGCTCTGATGGTCAACTCTATATAGTTATATGTCTGAATATAAGGCAAAGACTTCCCCCTCCCCCACTCCCAAAATTATCTCCCAGAAAGCAGTACATTCACAACTTCTTCAGTTTTGCACAGTGGGTAAATGGGGAGTTTGCTTGCTTATTGGACAAAGTAAGTTTTGTTTTTTTAAAAAAAAAACACATGGAAGAAACTGAAGATATTTTATATTTTCTAAGATAAACAGCCTCACACCACATATTGGATATTGTAAAGACCCCAGTGAAAGATACCATTTCCTTGATTCTTTTAATTAGTTAGGATGTGGTGATAAAAACGAATGAGGAAAAACAAATGACTGTTAGGCAAATGGATACTTAGAGATTGATTACATCCTACACAGCTTTAAAAATTGATGCAAACCTTAAGTAATTTTAACTTCACGTTAAGTAAACACCATACTCCACCTGGAGGGTGGGTGATGACCCCATTAAAATCAAGGGTGTCATACTATTTTAATTGACACTATCTCTGTTTATATACTTAATGTATAAAATAACGGTGACCCATTAGGCATACCAGGCTTCCCTGGTGATTCAGTCGTAAAGAACCTGCCTGCCAGTGCAGGATATGCAGGTTTTGATCCCTGGGTTGGGAAGAGCCCCAGAGGAGGAAATGACAACCAACTCCAGTAGTTTTGCCTTGGAAATCCTACGGACAGAGGAGAGCCTGGTGGACTACAGCCCATGGGGTTGCAGAACAGTTGGACATGACTTCACAACTAAGCAACAATAGCAGTTTGGCTTATAACTGCTGGCTAGAATTGGTCTGAAGATTAAGGTGTTTACTGGACAGGGTCTTTAAAAGACTCAATTGTAAATATCTTAGCTTGATAACTAATATCTAGTCTTCCCTTAGCTTGACTTATTCCTAGCTGCTTTCCAGTATTTACCACCTTGTTGCAAGCTGTTTTTTTTAGGATGTCCTTCATAAATTATTACACTTTACTTTGTAGTTTTGGTCATTTTTACCTCACATTTCTGTGCCAGAATTTCTGTAACAGAAATTTAAATGCTAAAAGATACCAAGTAGATTATGTAAATTATCAAACAGATTAGGATACAAAAGAGAGGAAGGGGAGGGCACACTGTGCCTTTCTCTAAAAGAAACCAATGCTGCTCAGTTTTAATCTGGTTGCTGTGTAGGTATGCGTGTATTCTGTTCTGCTCTATCTTTTAATATTTAAAGAAAAGCTAAAAGCCTAAATAAACAAAACTTTTTAGTTTTCAAAGCATTGAACATGAAAACAAATCTGAAGGTTTTACGGGCTTATGTGGGGTCAGTTCGACTAGTTGTGTCTGACTCTTTGCGACCCCATGGACTGCAGCATGCCAGGCTTCCCTGTCCATCGCCGACTCCAGAGTCCTCACAGACCCATGTCCATTGAGTCGGTGATGCCATCCAACCTTCTCATCCTCTGTTCCTCCCCTTCTCCTGCCTTCAATCTTTCCAGGCATCAATATCTTTTTCAATGAGTCAGTTCTTCACATCAGGTGGCCAAAGTATTGGAGTTTCAACTTCAGCATCAGTCCTTCCAATGAATATTCAGGAGTGATTTCCTTTAGGATGGACTGGTTGGATCTCCTTGCAGTCTAAGGGACTGTCAGGAGTCTTCTCCAACACCACAGTTCAAAAGCATCAATTCTTCAGTGCTCAGCTTTCTTAGTCCAACTCTCACATCCATACATGACCACTGGAAAAACCATAGCTTTGACTAGACAGACTTTTGTTGGCAAAGTAATGTCTCTGCTTTTTAATATGCTGTTTAGGTTGGTCTAGAAAAGGCAGAGGAACCAGAGATCAAATTGCCAACGTCTGTTGGATCATCGAAAAAGCAAGAGAGTTCCAGAAAAACATCTATTGCTGCTTTATTGACCATAACAAAGCCTTTGACTGTGCAGATCACAATAAACTGTGGAAAATTCTGAAAGAGGTGGGCATACCAGACCACCTGACCTGCCTCTTGAGAAACCTGTATGCGGGTCAGGAAGCAACAGTTAGAACTGGACATGGACCAACAGACTGGTTCCCATTAGGAAAAGGAGTACATCAAGGCTGTATATTGTCACCATGCTTATTTAACTTGTAGGCAGAGTACATCATGAGAAACGCTGGGCTGGAGAAAGCACAAACTGGAATCAGGATTGCCGGGAGAAATATCAATAACCTCAGATATGCAGGTAACACCACCCTTATGGCAGAAAGTGAAGAAGAATTAAAGAGCTTCTTGGTGAAAGTGAAAGAGGAGAGTGAAAAAGTTGGCTTAAAGCTCAACATTCAGAAAACTAAGATCATGGCATCTGGTCCCATCACTTCATGGCAAATAGATGGGGAAACAGTGGCTGACTTTATTTTTCTGGGCTCCAAAATCAGTGCAGATGGTGATTGCAGCCATGAAATTGAAAGACATTTACTCCTTGGAAGGAAAGTTACGACCAACCTAGACAGCATATTGAAAAGCAGAGACATTACTTTGTCAACAAAGGTCCGTCTAGTCAAGGCTATGGTTTTTCCAGTGGTCATGTATGGATGTGAGAGTTGGACTATAAAGAAAGATGAACACCGAAGAATTCCTGCTTTTGAACTGTGGTATTGGAGAAGACTCTTGAGAGTCCCTTGGACTGCAAGGAGATCCAACCAGTCCATCCTAAAGGAGATCAATCTTGGGTGTTCATTGGAAGGACTGATGCTGAAGTTGAAACTCCAGTACTTTGGCCACCTGATGCAAAGAGCTGACTCATTTGAAAAGACCCTGATGCTGGGAAAGACTGAGGGCAGGAGGAGAAGGAGACGACAGAGGATGAGAAGTTTGGATGGCATCACCGACTCAATGGACATGGGCGTGGGTGAACTCCGGGAGTTGGTGATGGACAGGGAGGCCTTGGGTGCTGCGGTTCATGGGGTTTCAAAGAGTCAGACACAACTGAGCAACTGAACTGAACTAGGTTGGGGTCATGGCTTTTCTTCCAAGGAGCAAGCATCTTTTAATTTCATGGCTGAAGTCACCATCTACAGTTATTTTAGAGCACAAGAAAATAAAGTCTCTCACTGTTACCATCATTTCCCCATCTATTTGCCATGAAGTGATGGGACCAGATGCCATGATCTTAGTTTTTTGAATATTGAGTTTTAAGTCAGCCTTTTCACTCTCCTCTTTCACTTTCATCAGGAGGTGCTTCACTTTCTGCCATAAGAGTGGTGTTATCTGCATATATGAGGTTATTGATACATCTCCTGGCAGTCTTGATTCCAGCTTGTGCTTATTCCAGTCTGGCATTTCGCATGGTGTATTCTGCATATGTTAAATAAGCAGGGTGACAGTATACAGCCTTGACATATTCCTTTACCAGTTTTGAACCAGGCCATTGTTCCATGTCTAGTTTTAACTGTTGCTTTTTGACCTGCATACAAATTTCTCAAGAGGCAGATCAGGTGGCCTGGTATTCCCATCTCTTGAAGAATTTTCCACATTTTGTTGTGATCCACACAGTCAAAGGCTTAAGAGTTGTCAATGAAGCTGAAGTAGATGTTCCTCTTGAATTCTCTTGCTTTTTCATTGACCCAATAGATGTTGGCAATTTGATCTCTGTTTCTTCTGCCTTTTCTAAATCTGGCTTGAACATCTATTTGGTAGTTCTTGGTTCATGTACTGTTTAAGCCTTGCTTGGAGAATTTTGAGCATTACTTTCCTCATGTGTGAAGTGAGTGCAGTTGTGCAGTAGTTTGAATATTCTTTGGCATTGCCTTTCTTTGGGATTGAAATGAGAACTGACATTTGCCAGTCCTGTGGCCACTGCTGAGTTTTCCAGATTTTGTTTGCGTATTTAACAGCAGCATCTTTTAGGATTTGAAATAGCTCAGCTGGAATTCCATCACCTCCACAAATATGTTACAGTGAGATTATTACAGGAATGTTTAGTATCTTTTCTGAGATTGTGATTCCCTTTACCTTTTTCTTTAACATAGATTATGGCAGTTAACAAGTGGGTATTATTTGAAATTAGGTAACTGGATACAAAATTGGTTGGGTTAGGTGCTGATTTTATGACTTGTAGCACATTTTTTTCTCATCTGTAGAATTGGGATATTTCTTAAAAATGAACATAAATAATATAGTCCCAGAATTACATTACAGATTAAAACTTTCTAGCTCTTGTTTTCCCCCTCCTATCTTTCGTTCACTTTGCATCCTGTTTTTTTGCATGTGAATTCTTGAGGATAGCTCAAGGCTTTCTCACTTCCTAAGCGTAAGTTAGAGTCCCTTGTTTCATGCCTTACTAGTTGTAATTACTTCTTTTAGAGTCACTACAGCTTTAAGCTCCTTGATAGCTGTACTCTGTACTGTGGCTTTAGCACCTGCTTAGGCCTTTCTTCTTTTTAATTTCCCATACTAAAATTCACTAATTAAATTTTTAAAAAATTATTTTGAAAATAAGTCACATAGTGGTTTCTTATATAGAATAAAAAGTTGAGCCACACTTAATTCTGTATTTAGAACCCAAAGTTCTTAAGCCAGGTTATTTAAATAACTGTTAGGAATGATTGTGTAAAATCAAGAAATTGAAGGACATTGAAAGTGATTGGGTGAGTTTCCTTAGACTGTTCATTTTCTTTAGCCAGTAGGAAGCTGGAAGTTTATTTCTTTAAAGAGAAAAAAACAAACATCATTTAGGTATCTTACTTTCCTTCCTTCTCACTGTTTAAAACTGTCTTTTGAAATTCAACTAAGTAAAACAGGTCAGGGTTAATCCTTTCATTTGGTTTAATAACTAAGGTGACTATTTGTCCATATCAGTAATTTCTTTATTTTACACTGTGTAAATATTGAAAGTTTGTAAATGATGCTTCTGTTAATGGTCACAAAGTACTTCCAACCTACAGATGTTTAAAGTTTTGCTATATGAGCATATATTACAGGGAGAACCTGCCCAATGTGTTTTATGTTTTTAAGGCAAGCACTACTAAAGATACATCTGATTTGTAAATTCATGCCAGTTTGATGGAAAATTTCTTTGAAAGTTGGTTTTGAATTAGAGGACATAAATACTAAATACTGAGGATGTTGTGTTTTCTTACAGGGAATGGTTCCATTTGTATTTGTTGGCACTAAAGAAAGCATTGGAAATGTGCAAGTGCTTTTAGAGTATCATATTGCTTATCTAAAGGTTTGTACAGTGTTCATATTTATATCATGTTCCTCCACACATTAAATTTTAATTTTATGTTAGTATTTGTAGTAAATTTTTAAATCTTTATTTTTGTTAATTCAGTTTCGTATTTCCCTTTCTGTGTGAAAATATTAAAAGGTCCTTTGCCATAGTAAAATGATTGGCCTCATGTACATTTTTCTCTTTTCCTCTGAACGTTTATATTTCTTTCCTTCTGTTTAAGACATGGCTACTCTTAACGTTGTTGTAGATAGGAGATAGAACCGGGAATGATGTGGGCTTTCTTGGTTACTAATGCTCATCTGTAAACATTCCCTTGAAGGAGATGAGTCCAATGTCTTTTTTATATTGTATACCTGTAGCCCTTAGCAGAGTTGGCACGTGATGGTTACTGGTACTCCCTGGATCACATGAACTACCTCCATATATATCATTTGATAACTCTTAACCATTGTTTTTTACTCTATCTGGGTTAATAAAGAGAAAAGGTTTTGGAAAAGAAATACCCTAAAATTATTATAAGTTGGAATTGTCATTTTCTATTCTCTTTATTCCTGCTGTGTTTTTGTTGTTTATGGTTACTTAGACTGCTGTCTCTAGTTGTGTTTTCCTTTTAGTCACTGAGGTCATTGTTTTGTTAATATTTTCAAAGCACCCTTGATTAAGTCATTCCTTTTTTTGAAAAACTTGTCTTTCCAGTACTCTACTGTTTTTTAGCCAAGAGCTTTCTCTAGACACCTTACCTTCACGTCCTGTAATGACTTCAATCTCTGAATGACCAAGTCTACCAGTTCAGCTAGGCCACAACTCAGTTGTCACTATTTTGATAGGAAAGTAGTTTATTAGTAATACCTGTCATAGGTGGTACTTTACCTCATTTAGCAGAGTTTGATACTCCTTGAAGACTAGGTCTGATAATTAGCTATTAAAGTAGGTTATTTCAGCAGTTGTCTGTTAACCATCCCCTAGGTTATTCTAATGATCATCTGTAAACATCCCCCTGAAGGAGAAGAGTCCTTGTCTTTTCTATATTGTATACCTGTAGCACTTAGCATGGTTGGCACATGATGCTAAGGCATTTAGTAAATGCTTGGTGAATTGACCTTGTAAATTATGTTCACTAGGAATGCAGTCTACATTGCCAAATAACTGCCCAAGATCACAGCTGCTTTCAGTGGTAGGACCAGAGTATAGCTCAACTCTAGGCTTTAAAGAAATACGTATAAGATTTATCCTTTCTCATTTTCATTATAGGAAGTAGAACAGCTAAGAATGGAACGACTACAGATTGATGAACAGCTTCGACAGATTGGTATGGGTTTCAGACCTTCTTCCACCAGAGGGCCTGAAAAAGAGAAAGGATATGCCACTGATGAAAGTACCGTCTCTTCTGTACAAGGTTCTAGGTCTTATAGTGGAAGAGGCAGAGGTCGTCGGGGCCCTAATTACACCTCCGGTTATGGTAAAAAAAATTTTTTTCTTTTTGGTAGTAGTTGTAGTTTAGGTGCTTCAATACATTTTGGTTGTTATTGTTCAGTTCATCACTTTATCTTGGTTTTGAGGATAGGAGATAGTTCTGAGGTACATGTTTTAATAGTAGTGACTGTATTTTATATTAATGACTACAAGATTTGTAATGTTCAAGTAGCTGTGTAATGAAACACCTTTTTGTTAAATTTGTAGCTCATGACCATTTTTATTCTAAATACTTAAATATATATATACAACTGGTTTTCTCAGATAGTTTCCTTGTACAATCATATACATTTTCCAATAAAATCCTAGTGATAGTGGTGATACTACTAGGATTTACCTTTTGTTTATCCTTTAGGAAAAAGTAAAAAATACACTCGTCACTGTGCTATATTTACATATAGAAAATCTGTACTAGTTTTTAAAATACACTGTATTGGTTCACTTGGCAGTTTGAATAGTAATATCTCACATCTGCAATTATTTTGTGAAATACAGGATTTCAATAATATGAGGGCTTTAAAAGTTAGAACTTAATTAACATAAATGAACATTTTTCTAAAATACATTTCACTTTGAAGATGGGACTTAACCCATGTAGGAAGGGGCCTGTGGATGGTGGTGGTCAACAATTCTCTAATCCTAAATTTCTTACTTCTTCTTCAGCTTTGGAGTTGTTCCATTTTTCTACATTTGGACTTGGATCTTAGCAGTGACCTGATTTTTCTGTTCCCTTGTCTCTCCTCTTCTCTCTTCTCTACTCCCCTATGCTCATCCAAATTGCTTTGGGAAAATATTTCATAAGCCTTTTCCAGAATAGAAGGCATTTAGGGAAAATAAAAATACATGAAAGCTTATAGTGTACAGATTCCACATCCATATTTCATGTCTGAAGGATCATCTAACGATGTCAGAGTCAGTTTGGTACTATATTTCATTTGTTGTAGAGTTGAATGGTAATTTCCCCTTCCTACTTTTTCATTATTTTAAAGTTAACCCTGTAATGAAACCTGGAAAGAAAAATTCCAGTTAATGTGTTTGGTATGTGAAGGATTGAGAATTGTGGTCCTGGAAACACATTTAATACAAAAGACAGTAATTAAATAGAGATTAAGTACATACTGAATGATTTTAGAGGTACAAATTACTAGTGCAAATAATCAGATTTGGTTTTTTGGTTGATGAACTCATCCAAGAATTTTATAAGCCTCTGAAAAGTCAGCTTATTGATGAGAGGTCCCTCTTTGGCAAAATGCTTTTGTTGACAGTAGATAATAAATTTAAATGAGAAAGTAGAGGAATAACATTTGGATTGAAGAACACTATGCAAATTGTTCAGTAGATGGCACTCTTACTTCTGAGTCTTTTCAAACTAATAACATTATATTTTCTGAAATAGCTGTTGAACTTAAATGGGCTCCAGAGAAATAAAAATTATTTGAATTTGGTTATAGATGTTCTTGTCTACTTAATGGCAGAAAATTTTTTAGGTGAGGAATATATATATAATCTATATAAGGAACATTTTCTGAATTTAACATCTCTGAACTTATAATGTGTTTTACAATGGATGTTGTCTTAGAACTGTAATTGGCAGGATTTTCTTAAGTGGCACAAAAAATATTGTGACTACAATGGATGGCATAGCGGATTTGATGAAATGTGGTACTTTAGCTATTAATGTTAAGTTCAGCATACATGTTCATTTAAAAGAATGTGAACCATCTTCATAAGGTGATTTTAGAAGTTTTAGGGAAATCTGATTTAAAATTCTGTAGAAACAGTTTTTATTTGTTGGAGCCATTACAAATGGGATTGGTTTTATGGTTCATTATTTCTTGTAGCCCCCTCCCTAATTTCTGGATTTATGAACTAATATTTTACAAAATTGAGATTGGAATGATTGTGATGACTTCAGCAGAATATTAGTTTTCTGTTGATTATACAGCAAATTAAAAATTCAAAGCCTTTAACAGTACTCTTGCACGGTTCTGTAGGTCAGAAATCTGACGTTAATGTCACTGGGCTGAAATCTAAGTGTTGGCATGTCTGTATTCCCTTTGGTAGGCTCTAGGAAAAAATCTGTTTCCTTGATACTTCCAGCTTCTAGAGACAACCTCTGTTCCTCTGCTTAGGTCCTCCTTCCTCCATCTTAAAAAGCCAGTAATTACAGGTAAATGGGATTTCCTGGTGGCTCAGTGGTGAAGAATTCTCCTGCCAGTGCAGGAGACATGGGTTCAATCCCTTGGTGAGGAAGATCCCCCGGAGAAGGAAATTGGGACCCACTCCAGTGTTCTTGCCTAGGAAATCCCAAGGACAGAGGAGCTTGGTGGGCTACAGTCCATGGGGTCACAAAAGAACCGGACACTTGACTTAACGACTCTACAACAGGTTATAGAGTCCTTATTCAGCCACCTCTCTGGTTCTCCATAGTTGAGAATGGTCCTCTATTTTTTAAATATTCATGTGACTAAATTGGCCTCACCTGAATAGTCTAGAATAATCCCCAAACCTATTTCCTTAACCTTAATTTCGTTTGCAAAGTTCCTTTTGCCATCTCAGAAATGTTTAATATGAAGAAAATGGAGAATTTACCAGTTCATTAGCCCTTTTTTTGTTTTTGACATTAATAGTTGTCTTTATCTCCTGAAGTCTATGATTTTAGATACCTTCTATAAGTATCTTGAATGCTAGATTTAAATTAAAACTATGAAAATTTTTTTGTTCATGATATTGAGTTAAATACTACACTGTATTTTTAAAGATAATTTGATAGGATCTTTTGTTAAAACCTTTTATAATTCCAAAGACTTTATTGTTTTGTTTTAAACTACTCATGAAATGATATATTACCCTTATTCCACCAAACCATGGCATCAGTTAACAAATTCTTTCTTATCCTTTGGAAAAAATAAGTGTTTTGATTCATTTTCTAGTATGAGACTCATCTTAACAAAGATGCAAATGTCAGTACTAGAAACTTGCTACATTTTTCTTAATCCATTCATTACTAGCTACATCTATATGGTATATGGAGAAAAAAAGACAGAAGAGTCCTCTTTAAAGGAGAAAGGAAGTTTGTAGGCTTTGTTCAACTTTACGCTTTATTCCTTGAAGAGCTCTTGTATTTTGCTTTTATCATTAAATGACTATGGAGTTAATATGGGGTATTTTTAGTTTATCTTGAAATCATTCTTATTTGCGAGTTTAGCATAGGAACTTCATAATTATGGTAAATTAATTTATCAGGAGAAAATTGTTATGTGCATTGCTAGGCTTCCTTGGGCACTTAGAGGTACAAGAGAGCTCCCCTTTACTGTGAACCAATATGGAAGTAAAGCCACACTGTAAAAAGAAAACAACACATGGCAATACTTTATTAATTTTACATTAATTTTAAGGAAATGAGGGGAGATGTCTGTTTTCCGTTAAATTGGTCTGAAGCTACAGACATTGAACTGGGCTTTTAATTTTAAGGAGATAGATTTGCACATATAGTTTCCCACATTGTCAGAAAGTAGTTTTCCTGGGAAACCTTTTGTAAGCTGAAATGGCATAAAGTGAAGAAGCAATTACTTTAGGACACATCTTGCTAATAGATGCAGGAAATAAAGCGCAGATGCTCACCAGTACGGTTCAAAGATCTGTTGGCTTGATGCTGAGATGCTGAGTTTAGTTCCTGAGGCGGGAGCGGGGGGTGCTGCTCTCCCTGCTTGCTGTGCTTCTGCCTGTCTTAATTGCAGCGGTTTGCTGCAAAGCGAATACTGAAGGCTATTTTCTCTTCGTGCCCTTTTTAGTGAAAATCCTCTTTAGATTTCTTTTGGTTTGTGAAAACAGATACTAGTGTAAGTCTTTTGTAAAAGCTAAGTTGTGTAAAATGAACTTTTGAAAAGCATAGGATAGCTCTATGATGAAAGGATGAAAAAGTGCCATCCCAGAACTAACAGAGAAGTGGGAATGAGTATGTTAGTGATTGGATCATATAAATCTGACACATAAATAGTGATATGATATGATATAGGGTTTATAGAATCTTTGTGGTGTTTGCATTTTTAAAAAGTATTAAATTCAGTCATTGGGATGTTTGAAATAGTCTGTAGTTAACTTTCAAAGTTATGCTGAATTTTTGTCTCATTGGTAATGGCTTCATCTCTTATTGTCAGGTTGAAGTTACCCTTTTCCAGAGCAACCTAAAATTTCTTCAGAGATTTGAAACATTGTATTGTTCTAACTTAAGGCACTATTGTGCAAAAGATAAATTTTACGTACAGCCACTAAAACTGCACTCCCAGTTTACGAGACAATCAATTGTAAGAAATAGCCTGATTTCAGAGATGTTAAATGTGGGGGGGGAAAGTGCTCTTTAAAATCAAGTGATATAATAGAATACAGTATACAGTTGTTACTCATTTTTATAAATATCATTAAATTGGCTTTTAAATACTTGGATAGCGGTTATTTTTTATTATACTAGCAATTTGTTAAAGACATAAAAGTGGGCAAAATTTTTAAAAAATATTTTCCATATTAAATGCATTTTCATATATTAATGTTATTTAAACAATGATTTGCAAGAAATTCTTTGAAAAATTTCATTCCTTTCTTAAAATAGAAATATAGTAGGCTTATGTTCTCTTCTTTCCCAAGGTACAAACTCTGAGCTGTCTAACCCATCTGAAACTGAATCTGAGCGTAAAGACGAGCTGAGTGATTGGTCACTGGCGGGAGAAGATGACCGAGAGAGTCGCCATCAGCGTGACAGCAGGAGACGCCCAGGAGGAAGAGGCAGAAGCGTTTCAGGGGGTCGAGGTCGTGGTGGACCACGTGGTGGCAAATCTTCCATCAGTTCTGGTAGTCTTTTATATACTCTGTCAGAATCTTTTCTTTGTAAACAGTATAATTTCATAACAGTTAATCCATTTCCCAGGACCCCCGCTCCCCGTTTTTGGAAGTTTCTCTTTTTGCTTAACTGTCTCAGGAAAACAGTAGAATATATACATATATATATATATGCGTGCACACACACACAACATCATAAGGAAAAGCACTATAGAGTGTCTCTCAGTGAAAGTTTAGCCAGAATATTCGGGTCAGAGTAATTTTAGTTGGAGCTGACTTCTCTGCTTCATTGGTCAGATGTTTGGACTTTGGACGCTTAGGTAATTAGAATTTTTTTTCCCCTCTAGAATTTCTTGGGTTATATATTTCTGTTTGCCAGAGAGACCCAGATAATTCTAATGTATAGAGAGATCTGCTGCTAAGTCACTTCAGTCATGTCCGACTCTGTGCGACCGCATAGACATCAGCCCACCAGGCTCCCCCGTCTCTGGGATTCTCCAGACAAGAACACTGGAGTGGGTTGCCATTTCCTTCTCCAATGAGTGAAAGTGAAGTCGCTTAGTTGTGTCCGACTCTTAGCGAACCCATGGACTGCAGCCTACCAGGCTCCTCCATCCCCGGGATTTTCCAGGCAAGAGTACTGGAGTGGGGTGCCATTGCCTTCTCCATAGAGAGATCTAAATACCTTTGTATACAACTGAAAAGCATTTATTGCTACTCCACCACTTTGGAACAGGGAAAAACTGTGAAATCACCTTCTTTAAAAATCTTTTATTGTTTGAGGAATTCACCTGTAAAGAGGAGTGTCTAGAAGACTGAGATTTGAGATATAAAAAACCTTTTACTCATTGTCTTTTTGAAAATTTAAATGCTCTAACTTAAGTGGTGGTGTAGGACTTGACAGAATGTTCTTGCTTAGCATAATGGGCTGGGGAAAGATTGTCAGGGATTAGATTATATCAGGGATATAACCATAACAATTATTGTATGGCATTTGTAGGAAAACCACTCTTAATTTTTTTAAAAAAGTGAATCAAATCACATTTTTCAAAGAATTTTTAAAAAAGTACTCTCTAGTTCTAGTGATAATCTTCAAGTTCTAAGTTCATTTTATAGACTTTGAGGGAAATAGTTTTTATACTTTAGAACATTGCTCACTGTTACCAAGGTTTAACATTACAATTTGCTGAATTTCAAAGTAAATGTACTTTACCTAGTGTTTATGATTAATGGATAAACTTAGTGTCTTTTGCAAAGATGCTAGCTTGCTAGCTGTTACCAAAGGAAACTTAGGAAAAATCGTGATTAGGTGAATTTCTTCTATAATTTGATTGCTGGAAGCAATAATGCACATAGGTAAGATGGGTATTTTTTTTCCCCTATAAATTATGTCTTACAAACCTTTCCTTTCCCACTCTTACCCTACCATATCCCACCTATACTCTTTCTTTCTGGAGATGGGAGTACTAGTCAGCATTCATTCCCACATTTTCCTATAACTATTTAGAATTTCAAACTTTTTACTTTGCCTTTTTTTGTGTAGACTTCTTCTGCTTGCTTCAGTTTGTAATAATAGATTTCTGTTCTGTCATAGAGTGCAGGTGTTGAGTATTATTTGAAAATATATTAGCTGAATATTTGTTTTCACTTTTATTTCTTTAGCCTCTGTACAGAATTAGCTAGGAATGTGAATGTAAAAAGTAATATGTAATAGTATACTAGTTCCTAATGTTTTTAAGACAAGTCCAAGAGAAATGGTAGAAAGCCAAGGTGTTCACTCATCTTGTTTTAATTTTTCATCATCATTTAAAGTTTTTCCATATTATTTTTCAGGTAAAATAGTGATACAGAAAACATTTTGTCTGAAGACAGAGGATGTATTTTTATTGGGGGAAAATTGAAGTTTATTATTATTTGATATAGTTCAATATAGGTCAAAACATTTCTAATAACTGCAGCTCTCTTAAACAAATATTTCTTGCCTCTGACATGCATTTAGTGCTCAAAGATCCAGACAGCAATCCATACAGCTTACTTGATAATACAGAATCAGATCAGACTGCAGACACTGATGCCAGCGAATCTCATCACAGTACTAACCGTCGTAGGCGGTCTCGTAGACGAAGGACTGATGAAGATGCTGTTCTGATGGATGGGATGACTGAATCCGATACAGCTTCAGTTAATGAAAATGGGCTAGGTATGTAAGCATTTAGGGAAAAGATATATATTAGTGTATACTATTGTTAATATATGATGCCTTTAAAAAAAATCAAACATATGCAATTCACAAATTGAATTTTTCCTAGTGTTCAAGTAGGTAGATGGCTTTGTGTCTGTCTTAAATGTCTATAGTTTTCAGATTTGTATAGCCAGACTGTTTGAAACTGGGAGGGTTTATTAAAGTGCCCTTTAATGCCATTAAAACAATACAGATATTCAAACTGCGGGGCACTTAATACTCTCAATCTTCTAAGCCAAAATTGGGCTTTCATCTTGCCTCTTTAAGTATTATTGTAAATGACACTAATGAAGTATGTATACTTTGCAGGCATTGATTTCCAAAGCACTAAAATGTCATTAACTTTGGTAAAAACTAAACTCTGTTGGAGAGGAAAATTTTATTCCTGAATGATAAATTAAGTCTTAGAGTTTGTTTAATCAAGAGTTAAAAACCCTCTTAATTTCTGGATGATAATTCCATCTGTTAATCTAGTAGGAATGTTTAAAACTACAAAAGTATTTTTCCTGTGAATAGCATGTATTGTTTTATCTTTCCTGTTTAATTAAAAGCTTCTTTCCCCTTAAATCTTTGAAGGCAAGAAGGTTTTTTTTTCTTTTTGCTTTGTTTTTTGCATTGTTTTTGTCAGAATAGTTTCATGGTGAACTTTGCAATTACAGATGATAGTGAAAAAAAACCCCAGCGACGCAATCGTAGCCGCAGGCGTCGTTTCAGGGGTCAGGCAGAAGATAGACAGCCAGGTAACTTGAGTGGACCTGTTGACAACACCAGGTCATACGCATGAAAAAAAAATGTCATGTGTCTGCTTTCTAAATATATTATACTTACATGTACACATGTGTGTATATACATTCAAGATGTGCATTGCATAAATTGTTTTCTCAACTAATAAGACTACTATTAAGAAAATGCATTCTTCCTTCACACCGTAATGTAACCTGTCTAATTGAACTAATGTTGTGTCTCAATTTTTTTACATGAAAATACTGTTGAAAAGACCATTATTTTGTCCACTTGGCAGATACTGCACACTTGAGTTGGGACCTGCTATCCCAGGGACTGTGTTGTAGCTTGTGATTTTGGATGATTGGCAAAACTGGACAGCTTTTGCATGGTGCCTGCTACTATATCTGGATTCAGCACCTCATTTTTGTGGGGGTTCTACTACCCACAGTTTAAAAAATATAAATGAGAAAAATACTTGAAAGTGTCTTTTTCCTAATAAGAGGAATGCATGTTATGTTTTTGTTCATTGTAGTGTGATGCCTTTTCCCTTACACTTACTAACTATTCAAATTAATAGTACTTACTTAGTTTTAGAATGTTAATTTAAGTAGATAAAATTTTTAGTAACTTAAAAGAAACTTGTTTGCCGTGTCTATACTATCTTGAACATAATTCCATTTCTTGTGTACAGAGAATCACATGTATATTCACAGTGGAGAAATTGTGTGCACCAGAAATAAATCCCTTTTGTTAAACTAATCAATTTTGCATTCTTTCCAAAGCAAATTCTTGTGTTTTTCCCCAAATAAAGAATATAAATTCTAGTATCTTTACTTAGTATTTTAAATTTAGTGGTTGTCGAGACATGTGAGAAAACTGATTAAGGGGATTAATTCCCATTCTTAGGGGAAAAAAAAGTTCCTGTTTAAATTTAGTTGTAACTTTAAAAGAAATTAAATACTGTCACAATAGGTTTTAAGGAAATGTTTCTTATTTTTTTATCTTCTTTTCTCTCTCTTTAGTGTTAGAAATATCTTTGGGATGAAGAGATTATATTTAGTTTGTGGTTTTGAAGCTGGCATAGCAGTGAATACCAGTTTCTGGCCATACTTTATAAATAAGGAAATTTAAGTTACTAGTATGGGCTTGAGATAGGATAAATTAAAACATAATTTAGTAACTAGGTGGATGGTGGTTCATTACTAAGTCAAAGGACATAAAGGGAATAACATAAAAGGCTTTGATAAAGAAGAGGAAGAGATTTCTGCATGGTATTAATCAAAACTTGAGTAATTGGAGTTCTAAATAATTTGACAATGATTTGTGTTCTCTACTGCATTTATTCCTGTTTTTACTCTCTTTGGAAGTACTGATTTCCTCTTTAGAACTCATAGCCTTTCTCAGCCTGCCCCCAACACACACACACACACACACCCACACCCACCTACCCACCCACTCACCCAGAAGATAGGATAGGATAGGTGAAACAATCACATCATTTTCTCCTTTGGCTCTGGCAGCAGTTCTAGGAAGGAAGCGTCTATCTAAAAGTTAATGTCAGCATTCTCTGAAATAAACAGTTATTTAATTTGTTCATATTTGCTTAAAATTTCTTGTTGCCTTTAGTATTATTTAAGCAGTGAGTATTTACTATACTTAGCAAAGTGCAGCAGTGTACTGGTGTACAATTAATAAATTTTGGATCCCTTAGAGGAAATTCTGGAGTCCAAATTACGCCACACAAATTGCCTCAGTTTTTTTCCTAGATATTATAAGTGCTTCTCTGTTTTGAACTTTTAAGTGGCTTGCATTATGAGGACTAAAAACAGACTATAGGTTTTTCTCTGGATTAACTGATTTTAATTTTACCTCTGTTTGGTGGAGGATGGGCACTGGTTTTTACCTTTCCAGCTACGTGCCTGTTAATTGATAAACTGTATCAAAGTTCTATGTCTGCATAGTGGGCGAATGGTTCTAAGAATTACCCTTAAGTTCAGATTTAGTAGTATGTGTGCCTGTGCATCAAGGTTTCCAGGTAGCTGAGTTCTTCCTGGTGTAACTGAAGGCTGAACCATGGAAACAGAATGAATTCATCATGGTGCTCTCTAAACTACAATACTTGATAGGATGCTTGTAGTTCCATATATGTAGACATAATAAAGAAGTGGGTTTGATCCCTCTCCCCAGTTTTGGAAACTATTCAATTTATTTATAGATTCATTTACAGTGATTTTAAATGATTTTTAAAGCTCAAAATGAGCATATTGAGTTTCTCATAGAGGGAAATGGTCTAAGACATGAAACATCTTTTAGTGGTGTTTCTAAAGATGTTTATTAGTTGTGAATTAAGTTGTTTCCTTGAGATTTAAAAAGATTCATATAATGATTCTATAAATTATTGAATCTTATAAAGATGTTAGCATTTTAATTCACAATTAAGAGAAATGAACTGTAAATACAGTCCAGTCTTATATTAAAATGATTTTATGTAATTTGAACCTGATAGATTAGTTCTCCCATGTATGTAGTGACTTATATTAAGTTTATCGAAGTTTTAATTGTTACATAATTTACTTGCTCCCATAATTTATACCATATTTTACATAATCAGGGATTTTTCTTCATCAGTTTCTGAGAGAAAATAAATTCTTTGAAAGGAAGAGACTTACTATTTTGATATTTCTTCAAATCAGTGAATTCTAAGTTGCAAGTCCTTGAAGAGAGAGCTCTGAGGTTTACAATGAGGCCAGTCCCAGCAGACCAGAGGTAGTTTGTTGCCATTGGGTTGCTGGTAGGGTGTTAGTTTTGGTTAGTCTTTTCCCTTCTTTTCCCCAATCCCCACCACCATTGCAAATAGCTCAGTCCCTTGAGAGATTGGCAAAACATGAAAAGGGGATAGTTACTGAATTAATGGTGGACATTTTCCACCATGATCATTGTCCACATTTTAAGATGGTGGACAGATCTTTAGTTTGCTTGAATTTTTTCATATTACTCAGAACAGTTTCTAGTGTGAAATATTAAAAAGGAACCATAAAACACACTTGGAAATCTTACTGTGCTTAAAAACAAAAACAGAACTATTAAATAATACCTGAGTAATAAAGTTTTTATATGTTTGATGAAAATTTCATATTGACGTGTGCTACACCATGATCTGCACCCAATTTACCCATCCCCCCCCCCCCCAACTGATAAGTGCAAACACTATCTGGGCTTAGAATGTGGCATTTCCTATTCTTAGTTGTGGGTTTTTATATCAAACTTATCCCACAGCTGTAGACTAACCAGAAGCAAATGGCTGGATTCTTTTGAAAGAGGACTTTAATCTAGGCGTCCTCTGTGTCCAGCTTGAAATATTCTACAGTCAGCACCAAACCACAGGCATATTTTTCAAACTTCATTTTTGGTTGGAGGTGGTACCCATCTTAAGAAAATTTTGAAATTGGGTAACCCACCATTAGTCTATTTTAAAAGTAAAATTACTCTTTATCCATAAATAAACTTTAGAAATATTTTTTCAACACCTGTAATTTTTTTCTCATCTTCAACAGTCACAGTTGCAGATTATATTTCTAGAGCTGAGTCTCAGAGCAGACAAAGAAACCTCCCAAGGGAAACTTTGGCTAAAAACAAGAAAGAAATGGTAAGGAGAATTTAACCTGTAGGTTTTGGCTTTTTTGGTTTTGTTTTTGTTATGGTTTAGTTTTATTTTTACTTCTTAACTTGTATGATCACTTGTTGCCCCAACTAGACCAGTAATATTTTAGTTAAAGACTACTCTTGATTGTGTTTTTGGCCCCAGGTAACAAGGTATGCATGCTTGAGCCTGAAATACTTTTCAATTAGAATTAGAAATAGCATTGTAAAAGATACTGGGCATAAAGACTGTTAACCTTAATTTGGGGAGCAATAGGCTGAATAGACCCTCTTCTTAGTGGTGGATAAAGACCTTTGTTTCAATTTTTTGAAATATTTTAAGGGATTTGATATGTAAATTTGAGTTTGCAAAAAAGGTGAGTAAATAGGTGGTGGTTTGCCTTACTCAGGGTATTAACTGTTTATGTCTTTTTATATGGTGAGTTTTTCAGTGGTTAAAATGAAATTAGGTGCAAGTTTTCAATAAACAGGTACAGATTCTTCCTGTGGCTTATGTATTGCTAGCTACTAGAGATAAAGAGTTGAAAGACCCAGAGAGATGGAATACATTGGGGTTTTTGTTTTTGCTTTTTTTTCCTTTTTTAATTTTAAGAATGTTTTAATTCAGATCATTGTGGTATGTGAAACTAAAATTATTTATTAGCTAATTAATGTTTATGTAGTTATTTTCCTCCTCAGTTATAGATTTTATTTATAAAGAAGTTGAAAAAGTTGTCTCCCTTTGGCAGGCAAAAGATGTGATTGAAGAGCATGGTCCTTCAGAAAAGGCAATAAATGGCCCAACTAGTGCTTCTGGCGATGAAATTTCTAAGCTACAG
The DNA here is from genome assembly GCF_023699985.2 of Odocoileus virginianus. Classification (NCBI taxonomy): domain Eukaryota; kingdom Metazoa; phylum Chordata; class Mammalia; order Artiodactyla; family Cervidae; genus Odocoileus; species Odocoileus virginianus. The sequence goes on along the minus strand of NC_069677.1, from coordinate 27,899,585 downwards.
CGTACTCCAGGAGAAGAAAAGATTAATACCTTAAAAGAAGAAAATACTCAAGATGCAGCAGTCCTGAATGGTGTTTCATAAACTGAAGAAGTTCCTAGTTTACAGTTCTTTTACATTACATTTTACAATAGTGCTTGTACAAGCTTGCCAAAGATAGAATATGGATCGCCAGTCTTTCCATCGCACTTTCAGTTCCTCCATTTGGAATTCAGAAAGGGGAGGGATCCTGAAGAAATCATATGTTAAACATACTTTGACACCTACTGTGTTATATATCATCAGATGTGCCTTGAGAATAGTATATGTAACATTAAAAAAAGTTGCTGGCTATAGGAAATGTTATTTTGTTTTCAAAATATGGCAGAGATGGGGGGAGGTGGGTGGGGTGGGATCCCTAACCTAATATTCTTTATGAAAGCATTAGCTGCTTTTGTTACATTTTTAATAATATGCAACCACTTCTTCACCTGAGGAAAACTAGAATGAAATGCAGTCTAAGATATTTTGCACTGAATTGTAATTTCTTCATTAGTTTTAGTCTGGAAACTGGTCTGTTTTAATGTGTTTTAAAAATGCTGTATTGTAGAGGAAAATCTGCAGACCACTGGAATACATTTGTTAAACACTCATCTGCAGGGACACTGGGTGTTATTGGCAGTGACTGTTCTACATTGAGGCTTTGTTTGGTTTATTTATTAAAGTGTACAGTATTTAAAAAATCAAACATAGCTTTAGTTAAAACACTAAACTGAATTAGTCATGTCCATTCAGACATAACCTGAACTACTGAAAGGATCAATTTCCAGAAGGTTTATTCTGTATAAACTACATGTTAGTCTTCAGTAGAGTATCTTTTCTTTTTTTTCCCTTTTTTCTTTTTTTTTTTTCCTTTTTTTTTGGTTTTGATTGTTTGATGTGCAATATGTTTTTGTATGCAGGTAGTAAATAAACTTTTGATCTTCCATTTGCTGATTTTTAACTTTCTACTTTTTAAACTGTTGAAAAGTAGTTGGACCTACCTAAAGGCCTAGAGTAGTATTCTGATTGCTTTTTAAGATGCATTTAAACTTGTTCATAAATAGTATTAAAATATTAGTTGGTCATTTTGTAATGAATCCTCTGAAGTCTTAGTACTTAAAAATTTAGTATGTTAGAATGGTTTAGGGAATTGGTCTCAGAGATTTGATATTAGGAAAGTCTTTGTAACAAAATTCTAGTCATAGGCAACTTTTAGAAGGCAGTGAGGTAAAATCCAGAATTTTACTTTTGCCTTTGATTCTTCATTATTTTTATAAAGTATAATGAACAGTTTTTAAATAAGAAATGTCACTGATTTTTGGTTTTCAAGGTAACAGTTTTAAAGGTTCTTGTATTAATGATTGTTTTGTAAATATTTTGTCCAGATGGCTTAATGTTAGGAATGTACAAACTTTTACACAAAGTAAAAGTTCACAAGTTGATAATAATTGTGGATTTGTGGGAGGGTTTTGCTCCACAATATTATATAAAGACTACTGAGCAAGAAGAGGGAGCCCTTTTGTTCACTTGGGATCTGAGAAGTATTTTTATGTGCATAACTTGTGTTAATTTGTTATGTGCATTAAAAAAACAAGTGATTATACAACTGAAGGATAATTCAGGGTGTAGCTAAAAATATTTTGTCAGGTCAGTGTATATAAACCTTAGCCCTCAGATTTATTACTGGTGAGGTTAAGCTGTGATAATATCAAATGCTTTTTCCTAAAACCCTGATAATGGAAAATTTTAAAGGTGTAGTGTGAACAGTGCAGTCTTTGGACTTTAAAAACAAGTAACATTTTTGGCTTTTTTAATCCTTCTCTTCAATAGTAGAATTATAAATTAGGGTATGGGAATTTTCAGTAATCTCCAAATTGGTAAATATGGCAAAAAAAGTGATTTTTCATTTTCTTCCAGGTAGTAGAATATATTCATGAAAATCCTCCTTGTTCTGTAAAGACTGGTTCAAGGAAGAAACACAAAATCATCTTAAAAGTGGAGTTAACCCAAGGAATTTTTTAGAACTGACAACCATATTCTAGGATATAAATATTAAGATTTCATTTTTTACAAATGACTAATCCCAATATCCTTTAAAAATACATACTATAGCATCATGATAGGCTCTTTTTTAAAAATATCACATGCTCAGATTTAGAAGTGAAAAAGCCCAGTCCCCAAAGGTAACTCTTCTTTATAGAGGTAGCCTTCCAAACTTTGAGGAGGTGCATCTTTTTTGGCTATTAGTTACATGAAATGTTGCTATGGAAGAATTTGCCAGCCACTGTGACCCCCCTCCCATCCCCCCACCAATTCTAAAGTTTCTCTGCGGGTTAAATACTGTTTTAGCATATATATATAAAATTATATATGATATCTGAACTAAATTACAAACTAAGAGGTGGGATTACATGGGTGTAAAAACGATCATTTCCTGAAACTTGAGATCCCTTAGTCCTCTCGTTGACAGGTCAGTCATTGTTGGTAAAATTATAGTAGGGATACATAAAAGTCTTAAGTAGTTACTGTATTTTGATGTGAAGGTGAGAGAAAGAATATCAAAGTAGTGAGTTCAAACCACTGAGACACTGCTTAGGACCAGGCTGAGGAAGATTGCTTAAGTAAATAGTCTTTAAAAAGCAAGTATAGATATATACAGGTAAGCAAAATAATTAAACAGGAAAACACTAAGCTGGTGTTTTACTCTCTTTTTCTGGTCAGCCATTCTTTTGTGGCTAGGATCCATCACCTTGGAAGTATTTTTGTAGCTACTGTTTGCTGTAAGTTTGGTGTTTAACCTGAGAATGGTCTGCAAAGTTGGTATGTTATTAACATTGCTGTAAACAGATTGACTTTTGAGGTTGAAACCAACTAGTCAGTATTATAGGCTGTGCCTACAGTGAGCTTAGTTTACTAAAGACAGGTGGATGGAATACTAGTTATATAATGCAGTTAAGTCCTGTCAGATGATTGGTCATTATTGGAAACGAGTAAAGGAAAATTACTTACGTTTTCTAAGTTTCCAGGAACTTCGATTTGAACTAGATCTATGGGTTTAGCAATATTCAGAAGGTAGCAAGTAGAGTGTTCATTGTAAAGTCTCATTCAGTCTTCCTATCTTTGCTGTTTACCGTTTGGATACCTTGTACCCTTTATAGGGATATCTGATATAGTGAATTTGCTGACCCCTTAGTTTTAAGTTTTAGTTTCTTATTAAGGATGCTTGAATGTGTAATAGTCACTTATAACCCATGATTAACCTATGGTAGCATTTGGGTTTAATTTCAGAGGACTCTTGGAATAAAGCAATAACTGCGTTCTGCTATAGTAAAACTTTTTGCAAGTGGTGGTAATTTGACACTGTATTCAGCTGCTGGTTGAAAATGTCAGTTATGCTGAAACATAGGAAATTGCCAAGAGCTGACCACTTCTGACCCACAAAAGCGACAATTTCTTATGGTTCAACCTAATAATAATATGTTTTAAGGTATAATCATTTACTCTGGACATCCAAGCAGTGAATCCTTTCTAACTATCCAGAAAACCCCTAATTACTGGATGAGGGAGGTGCATACTCTATAAGGGAGATAAAATTTTGTAAAAACATGGTTTGTCAGTGGACCACTTTAGATTCAGATTCATCTGTATCTTCTATATTAATGTTTCAGGTACTGAAGTACAGAATTGGGAGTCACTATCTTAGTTGTACTACCCTTTTCTATATTGTTTTATCCAACTAGATCCTATAAGGGCCTTTCTAATATAACTTGGTTCTAGTCATATGTTAGATACCGTGTGACACTTAACCATAGTCCTATGTACTCTAAAAGAGTATGCTGAATTAAAATGTGTTTGTTTTATATATGTATCTATCCCAGGCATTTCCAGCTATGTTGTATGCAATATAAAAATAAAGGGCAAAATTATTTTTTACTAATATTCTTAATGTCAAAGCTCCACTATTAAGTATACTAGTTAGCAGTTTCTCAAGTTTGTGTTTTAATGAGTGGTATTTTGCGCGGGGGGTGGGGGTGGGGGCGAAGAGTGAAATTACAGGGGTATTTTCTGGATGTTTTTGTATTTTGTACCTTATTTTACTTGGATTGTCAAATGTAGCTACTCATTTTCTAGGTTAGAGACAATTTTCGTTATAAAAATTATCCCATAGTTTTTCTAGATGAACTAATTTATGCTTCATTGTTGTCTGGAGCTCTTAACTGCAACCTCTTTGAGCTTCATTTTTCACCTTGCTGTTTTCAGGCTGTAAAGAAAGTCACGTAAAGACTTCACTTGAAATTCCATTAACTAAAATACCACTAAGGCCACAGCAAGTGTTAACTTGTTCAAGATTATATCTTAACACTGGACTATGTGACCTTGTCATCAGGTCGGGAATAATAGGTTAACAGTGGAGAGCAGCTCTTCCTATATCCTGTTGCTAAGGCAACAGCTGACTCCAAGCAGATACACAGCACTGAACAACAGTGCCAACAACAAATAGCAGAGCTTAAGGTTATTTAAGTTTTCCGGTACTGAAGGTTCTCTCAGTTCAGGATTCTTTAACGAAAAACATATTCTAGTATTTTAATTTTAACCTCAGATGTTTAGTTTTTTTTTTCCTTCTATCATGTTCTGTCCTTTGACGTTTTGGAGCCAATTGCTTAATTTTCTTTGGAATTAACATGTTTGGGGGGAATCATTTATGCTGAGTAAACTGCAAGACACACTTCTGAAGTGCAAAAATGTTAACAGGTCATTATCAATAGAAAGATGCCTTATAAATTCTCATTGAAACAGTAAAACTCAGTATTTTAGCCTAAAGTGTTTAAGCTTGTTTGATTATCTCTTAAATGAAGACACTGCCTGGATTAATTTAAACGGCTTCTGATACAAGGTCGTCTTTAGGGCAGAGGACGTGCAATTTCTAGTGGCTGACTCTTACACAGCTGTTTAGTGTGTAACAGGCCAACGTGTTTAGGTTTTCACCCTTGTGTTAAGACGGTAGTTATCCAGTTTCTTCCACTTCTCATGTTACATCTAGCTGCCTTTTACCCTTGTAATTTAGAGCAAAAGAAATTAAGAACTGCAGAGAAAACTGTAAAACCAAGCTTATCACAATATATAGATACGGACTTGTGTTCCATCTATTTTCCTACAGGTTCTCAATTATTTCTTGAATGTTTTGGTCTGCATGACTTGTATTAAATGCTTCCATGGGTATTCCCATCATTTGTAAAATACTTGAAAGCAAGAGAATTTGCTTAAAACTCTCATGGGTTGGAATAGATTTAACTTCAGGACTGCCCATTATAGCCTACTTTCATAACCAGCAAAGCAGGTTTATAAAGCTTATGAAGCAGTTAGGACTCATTTTGATGATGACAACCTAGAGGCCCAGTGAAGACAAAGGGAAAGGGGGTCAGTAGGAAAACTAAACCTCTGGTATGCTAGTTCTAAATATGATGGCTGTAAATAGGCATCTTTTAAGGACTAATACATAGAGAACCAAATTATAAGTGAACATAGTAAATTGTAGAACATATTCTGGGCTTATAGTTTCACTAGCTGTGCAACTCAGCATAGTTTCTCATTTTCCCATCCAAAGAATGTGGAGAAATCACAATTTTTCATCCTCTCCTCCCCCCAACAGATAAGGAAGCAGAGCTCTTAGCATATAGATTCTGTTGCTCAAAGTTGCCTGGCTATTGAAACCTGTATCTCCTATTCCCTAGTCCTATCTTCAACCGTAACCTTCCTCTCTTTTAAAAGTGTCTACATCTGAAAGGAGAAACCGATAAAAAGCCCCAAGGTGTAAGTGTAATGACAAGTGCCAGACTTGTATCTCAGTACCACCAAGGAAGACATCCCTGAATTATATTTTTGAAAGGTACCATAGTGTAGAGGTTAACAGCATAGATCTTTGGGTTTGCAAAAGATCAGCTTTCTTGACCCAGCGTGTTGCTTTGGCCGTTTCTTAACTTCACTGAACCTGTAAAATGTACTTTAATAGTAACTGCTTTGGAGATACAGGGGAAATGCTTAGCACAGTGTTAGCACATCATAGTCAATAAATGTTAATACACAGGTATTTGGGGGAGGGGGGGACACTGAACATGAAGGCTGTCTTGTAGATCATCCATACTTGTATCAATTATCATGACCTAGAGCCCTCAAATTCATGACTTTTACCCAAGAAAAATGGTAAGTCTAATAGCTTTCAATGAAATAATAGATTCTTTAAAGGTAAGCCTAGAGAAAAAGAAAAACTGATCACTGTGAAAGAAAAATGCTCTGTTGTGCTCCTTAGTATTATTTTAAAGTGGATTCCATTGTCTTAAGACTTCTCTTAAAACACATATGCTATTTTTGCATTAAACACTCAAGTATACCTACTATATGAACTTTTCCTTTTTAAAGTTAACGCTTGATTGCCTTTGGGCGTATTTTCTATGTGTCTGAAAAATTTGGTTTTTAGTTGATACTAAACTCTTGTTCATAAACAATTTTTGATTAGTCCGGGAGATTGAAATAAAAGGCTAGTAATCTCATTATTAGCAGATTTCTTATTTTCAAGTTAATACCTCCAAAATCACCTGTGATTTCCCAGTAGGCTGTTAAAATGAGTCACCTGGTATCTACAAAGTAGTGCTCTGCCTACTGTGTTTTAACAAGTGTTTAACTTGATTATGTAAATAACCAATTAATTTATAAATAGTCTCTCTAAGGGGCTACCTAAATAAAATGCACATACTTCATTAAAAACCATGTACTCTCAAATCTTTATCATACTATTATAGTTTTTAATGTATGAAATCTGAAACAATTCAGATTTATCACTGACAAAGAGGTAAATACATACCTTACATCAATTTCTTAGGTTAACGTTATGGCTAAACTCGCTTTAAAATTCAGGGTTCTAAGTGACTAGGGAGTCCTCTGTACCTTGAAAAGCCTTCCCTCCCAGTGACATGAGTCCCTACTAAAACAACCTGTGCTAATACCATCATATTTATCGCATTTTAATTATCAGTCTCCCATTAGATTGGGGATTCCTTTAGGGCAGAGACTGTTGTCTTGAAATAGGTACCAAATTATTTGTCAAATGAGTAGTGAACAACACTTAGATGGTATGCATTTAGCCATAAAATAACCTACAAATAATCTATAATCTGATTTAAAATCCTCCAATTTAAACATTTATACCAAGGCTTTGATTTAGCTTGTACTAAATAACTTCTAAAATTTGTAAGTTTGAGGCATTTTATTATAAAAAGCTGGTATGCATAAGTGAATAAGAACGTAAAGTCATCATACATTTACTTCATTTTTTAGCTTGACCTTCTAGTAAATCTTTAGCTTCATTGATTTTGGCTGCTATATAAGGAGATCCTCCTATAGAAAGAAAGAAAAAAGGAATAGTTATAATATTGGATTCTCCAATTTCTGCCTGGTGAAAAGCTGATTACCTTGTTTCAAGAACTCCTCTGTTTATCTAAGATGAAATGAGCAGAAATGAAATTTTAATTTAAAAAAAAAATAGCTATGACACTGGAACCGGATGACTAAAAACAGTTATTAATGTATTTGATCAATGCGAAATGATGTATTCCAATGAGGGAGATTTACACACACACAAAACAGCCTTTTGAAAAAGCTTAAACAGAAATGAGATTTAAAAAAGTTCTCATGTGACTTTGAAATAGTGTAAGTTACCTTTTTCATAAATGAACACTGATTTATCATATTGTGTTATTATAAAATCATGAAATTGTCAAAGGCTTCTGAGCTTTGTTGGAAGACCCCACTCTAGTTCCTTTTCCAGTTATCAGTAGTCCCTTCATGTATCACCTACAGCTGCTTTCCTTCTAAACTGGAGCTGTGATTTGAGTGAGTCTCAAAACAGTGTGGCTCCAAACCAGCAAGCAATCAGTAAGCTAAGATGCAAATATATGGGTTCCATCCTAGACCTAAGGAATCAGAAGTTCTCTGGTGTGTGCTTAGTCACTCAGTCATGTCTGACTGTGATCCCATGGACTGTAGCCCTCTAGGCCCCTCTGTCCATGGGGATTCTCCAGGCAAGAATGTAGTTAATACCAGCTAAGTTTTGTAAAAGATGTTATGCAGTCAAATACCAAATATGTACCACCCCACTGAAGCCAAAACTCTTAATGAGAGACCTCTCACATGAAAGTAAACGGACTTAAAACTGCTTCATGGATTTTGTGGTCTATATTTTGGTATTCCATTTGATCTTTCAACAGAGCCTTAGGCTGCTTAGAAGTGTATCAGAAACTGGTAAGTACATCCTATAATTCTCTAACTAGATAACCACTAGTTTAAAAAGTCTAAATGGATGGGGGGGGAAAGTTTTTGTTAGTTTCATTAACTGAAATTCAACATTTTCCTTAAGAATGTAGACACCCCTCACACCCCACCTCAAAAAGTAATTAGCAGTATTTAAGACACATCACAACTGCTGGTCTCAAAACATGGTTAATGTTTATCACTACTTCCAAATGACAGTAGTTACTAGATCTGCTTATTAGTCTCTAAGTAAATTTTCCACTCTATTTATTCTTTTAAGATACCAAAACAGCAAGTAGACCCAGCTTGGGAGACAATGCTCACAAACAAATTGAAGCATTTTCCTTAAAACAGCCAAGATTTAGCTATAAAATTATCCCATTATTAACAATTAGTCACCCCAACAAAATGTGTTAACAACTCTAATGATACTTACCCTTGTCTGGGTGATTTAAAAGCATAATTCGTCGATGAGCATCTCTTATTTTGGCTTTATTGGCAGTAGGGCTAATTTAAAAAAGGAAAAGGTATTGTTTACTTCAGACTAGTTCTGGGTCATATTAAAAAACTATAAAGGTAAGTGGAAAATTGTGAAACTGGATTAAGTATGAAAAGCTACCTAGGAGCCTCTTCTCTAACACAAGGAAGATGACTATTCTGAATCACAGAACTTAACAGAGCTCCTTAGAAAAATAAGGTATTCTCAAAAATTGAGTTGAACTTGAAACTATTTATTACAACAATCCTGTTATTGGAAAGCATGTTTAAGTATCTGGAAATGAAAGAATTTTCACCACAAAATTTGTCACTCAGTTATAGAGAACAACATTGAGTACTGATTATCTGTTGAAAAACCTACCTCCAGTGAGTTAAAAAGTACTTCTGTGTCAGTGGGCCTTCTCTTTGGATTTTTGCAGGGAATGTTAAGGTTTAAAAAAATGTATATAATAGATGGAAGTCCCTGGCAGTCCAGTGTTTAAGACTCCCTTCTTCCACTGCAGGGTGCATGGGTTTGATCATTAGTTGGGGAACTTAAGATCCCGCATGCCACACAGTGTGGCCAAAAATAAAAATTAAGTAACTCCTAATAAAAGAGAGAAGGTCTGTCTTAAACATTTGCTTATAGCTCTAAATTTGAAAGAAAAATATTAAAAATGTAAGAAATGTTACCTTACACCTAGTATTAATGCTGCTTCCCGTTTCGTCATTTTGGGTTCAAACCCACCTCTGTAATAGCCACCACTGAAGGCCTGAAAGAGGAAATGAATTTGTAGGAAAAGATTATCAAACTGAAAGTTGCTAAAAAAAAATGTCTATAAATGTTCACAGAACCAGCAGAAAACTTTGAAGAGTAATTCCTATGGTATTTTAGCTTGTAAGTAGCAACAGGTATTTTAATGATCATTAAACATCCATTTCCAACCTCCCACCCTGCCAGACAACCTATAACTGTCAAAGATAACAAGACAAAATAACAATACCTCAAAGCCAGTTCTTCTGGGAGTGAAGGGAAGATTATTCCAAGCTAGCCATGTTCAAATAAAAACTTGTTCTCAGACTATGACTAAATGTTTTAGAACAAGTGCTTTATAGGATCTGGAGATCTTGTGAGCAAGTTGTTCAAGGATGTTTTAAAGTTCAAGGCGGCTACTAAAACAAGACTTTAAGATAGTACTAAGAAAATCAGGCTATTAGGTCCATTGACCTCGATGTGTCAGAAATCATATTGGTAAAAGCCTACCGTTACCCACTATGTAACTCAATCACAACAATAAAAGGCAATTCTCTACAGATTGTCAAAATCATATTCACTCTGAATTTTGACCACAGAGGGTATTATCACATTCAGTCATACTCCAGACCCCAACTAACTGCTGTGTTATCCAAGTAAGCTGTTAAGGAGTGCCACAGCCACACAGTAACAATGGGTCACTTCAGATCCCTAGATCCTTCTGTGTGTGTGATGCAGAGCACATGATGCTGAAGGTAATCACATATGAACAATAAAGTGACATTACCTTTCATGATACTAGAACTGTTAACATCCCTTCCCCAAAGCCATCATATATAACATTTGATTCTTTAGCCCCATTACAAAGCTCAGAACTTCTAAACCTTTCCCATGGGAAGCAAGAGAAGGGATCTAAAGCAATCACTTAGAATACCATGAATGTCTGGCTCTAGGCTTCCTACACAGCAAAGAATTAGCAAAAGTGCTAAATAAGTCTTACAGATTTCGGTAGACTTTGAAAAACTTGTTTTACTTGAGGCTCCATATGCTTCATGGCTTGCAAAGCATAACGACCTAAAAACAAAAGCAACAAAATAAAAAGTCCTCAACGTCTCTTGATGAAAGTGAAAGAGGAGAGTGAAAAAGTTGGCTTAAAGCTCAACATTCAAAAAACTGAGATCATGGCATCTGGTCCCATCACTTCATAGGAAATAGACGGGGAAACAGTGTCAGACTTTATTTTTGGGGGCTCCAAACACTGCAGATGGTGACTGCAGCCATTAAATTAAAAGACGCTTACTCCTTGGAAGGAAAGTTATGACCAACCTAGATAGCATATTAAAAAGCAGACTTTTTATTACTTTGCCAACAAAGGTCCATCTAGTGAAGGCTATGGTTTTTCCAGTGGTCATGTATGGATGTGAGAGTTGGACTGTGAAGAAAGCTGACCGCCAAAGAATTGATGCTTTTAACTGTGGTGTTGGAGAAGACTCTTGAGAGTCCCTTAGATTGCAAGGAGATCCAACCAGTCCATCCTAAAGGAGATCAGTCCTGGGTGTTCATTGGAAGGACTGATGCTGACGCTCAAACTCCAATACTTTGGCCACCTCATGCAAAGAGTTGACTCATTGGAAAAGACCCTGATGCTGGGAGGGATTGGGGGCAGGAGGAGAAGGGGACGACAGAGGATGAGATGGCTGGATGGCATCACCCACTCAATGGACATGAGTTTGAGTAAACTCCGGGAGTTGGTGATGGACAGGGAGGCCTGGCGTGCTGAGATTCATGGGGTCGCAGAGAGTCCGGCACGACTGAGTGACTGAACTGAACAACGTTTCCTACTTCAGTTCCATCCCCAAACCATAAACAAACCTGCAAATCCTGCAGCAGCAATGGTCAGTCCAACTGCTACCACTGTACTGGCCTGGTAAAGGGAAGCAGAGTAAGTATTTATTTCTCTCATTCTCACCCTATCCTATCATGCCCATTCTCCCATTTCAACTCACTACAAAATTTATTTCAACGGGAGAAACAACTTTAAGGATGAAAATACTCTGCCCAAGGATCCTGCAAATTTTACATCCAATGCATTGTAAAGGTAGGGGGCTTTCACTGCAGGGAGGAAACAAAGCAAGCTGATTTGCTTATTTACTTTTACAACAATGGATGATTTCCCGCTCCTTGAAAACTTCTACTTCACCGCAGGGAAAGTGAAGTCACATTTAAATTTAATCAAGAGGAATGGAAATAAAGTTTCTGCCGGAGAAAGAACTGTTTACAGAGGGTACCTGTAAATTCTGATTCAACATTAAACGTGAGCTTAACAAAGAGATTAGCTTTTCATAGCGCCTTCCGCCAAATATGTATAGGAATCGATAAGTGTGTCAGTCAGCAAGAGAAAAGGGGGAAGACAGTGCAATGTAGATAAAGGACTGCGAGGAGATGGAGGGGAACAGCAGGTATAATCACGTGCGTTTCCATTTATCTCCGAGCACTAGGGACGGCAGGCACAAAGGCCCGAGAGCGGTGAGCCAACAGCTTTGTGTCCTAGAGAGGGTGACTCCCCCAGGCGCTACACCCCCAGCTCAGAGTCCCATTAGGGTGACATCGGCTCCTCTCCTCTCAGGCCTTGAGCTGAGGTTGAGAACTGGGCCTGAAATCGCCCAAGAGGCCAGCAGGCCGAACTCACCATGGCACCTGCTCGGTTCCCCTGTCTCCACCAGGAGCGCGGTTCATCCCAGCCCACCAAGTTTATGCCTCTATCACAAAGCGATTCGTCCAGCACCAGCAGTTACAAACCACCTAGGCAAGGGCGCCCCAGGAAATACGGCAGTGGCGGCCGTAAACTAAGTCGGAAAACTGTCGTAAAAGTGGCCCTGCGGACGGGAAGGAAAAGGTCGCTCAAGCAGTGGGCGGGTGGAGAACGCGACTTTGGATTGGTTGGTGGATAGGCGCGTCACCTCCTAATTGGGTTCAAAGGTGGGGCTTCTCGGCGTTTTGTCCTTCAAGCCTGGCCCCGTTTTGTTCTTTGCTCCTGGGCCTAGAGTATTTAAGAATTCCTACGGGAAGGGTTTTGGTATAGAAGGGCATGAGCAAATACTGTGTAGCTTCATTCTGAGCGTTATTCTTGCTTTACGTCTTAGCACCTACACTTGGCATTTATTTTGTTTGTAATTGTCAAGAGTAATGAATATCCATATACCTGCCGTTACAGTTCCACCATAAAGCCACATAAATGTAGCGATACAGTATAGCAAAAAATGTTCTAGAAAAAAGAGCAAACCATATTGTTTCGGGGGTTGTTCCGTGGCATTCTTTTATTTAAAATAATATTATTTAAATACGTGACTTGACAGGAACTTGTGTGAATGTTTGCGGTTTGGTTTTGTGGAATGGAATTACAACTTAAGGACAGTTAATATTCTGATCATGGGATCTCAGAATCACCTCAACTGAAAAATGCTATTTAAGGTTACTCCCTTTCTCAAAATAAAAAGTAATGTTTGCTTTTGCCTTACAGGGTATCATGTATCTATACATAAAAGGAGAAGAGAAAAACAATGAAGACAATAATGAAAATTTTGCAGTGTGTTGTTTGTATAATGAAAATAAATTTGGAATTAATTCCACTTAGAAAGTATCAGAAGTCTGCTTACACTGCAATAAAATTCTGCTTTGATGAGCTCTTTGGTTATTAGACAAATAGGTGAATTTGTTGGCTTTGTTTTCCTCCTCTGTAAAAAGAGTCTGTATTTGGATCTCCAAGGCAGCCCTGAGCTGTAATGAAATTTATTGTTAACAAACTATCCAAAACTGAGATCCTAGTGTTAAGTGTACATCTTCCTTTTTTGCCTTTTTAAAATCTAGTTCTAAACCCAACAACTACAAAAGATAAGTAGGATATAAGACCTTGGGATCAAACTGACCTGAAAAAAGTTTAAAGTTCCTATGTTTAAAACTTCCTGTTACATATGGTTTTGGTATATACAAGCTATGATATGTAGCTTGCTCGAGGAACACAAGCCTAGACTTAGGAAACCAGGGGTGGACAACATAGGGAGACACTCGAAGTGCAGATAGCTGTTTTTGGATGCAAATCAAACTAGATCCACAACCTTTGTCACTTACTATTTATGTGCATTTGGGCAAGTTATTCCTGACTCTTCATTTTCTCATTTGTAAAACAAGAATATGATGGCTATCTTGGCAAATTTTTGTAAGGATAGAGATGTTTATTGTGTATTCTATACATACTTATCACTCAGTGTATAGCTATTATTATTACTAAGGAAGGTCAGAGGGAAGTCAGAATGCAAAGTTCTTCCCAATTCTCATGACACTTCACTCGTGAGTGCAAGCACATTAAAGGCATGGGAAGAACCCTTCAAAGCAATTTTTTAAAAGTCTATTAACTGATAAATAAATGAGTAATCACTGTTTGTCTCTTTTAGCCTGAGGTATCTGCTAGCATACCTTGACTTGTGACTGCATAACTTCAATCTTCAAGAAGTCTGTATCTTGAAATCCCTTTCTACTCTGTCTTCGTGTTGCCTTTCTCCTCTGTGTGTAGAATCTTCACAGCCTCCCTTTTAAAGGATACATTTAATTGCATATAGGGCCTACCTGTATTAATCCAGGATAATATCCCCATTTTAAGGTCCTTAAGTTAATCATAGCTGCAAAAATTTTGCCATATAAGGTAATATTCACAGGTTCCAGGTTTTAGGACTTGATGTCTTTGGGGGTTATTATTTAGGCTACCATAGAGAATAAGAGAAGACTGTAGAGGGGACTTGGAATGACCAGATAATGAGAAAAGTCTCAAGCACATCTGCTCAATTTCTCCTCTCAAATTTGTCGACCAAGTAAGTCACTTTTGGGGGAGTAATAAGTGAGAGATTAGAGGGAGTATCTAGACGTAGTCTTGAATTGTGACTTTCAAACACTTTTTGACGATAACTCTTATTAATAGTAAGAAGTATATTTTAGCTTGTGACTCTAGGAAACAAAGACATACTTGAATGTGCATGTGCACACACACACACATTGAATTTAATGTGAATTTAAATTGAACTTAATGGAAATTGATGTTTTTGAGACAGTACTTGCACTTGCTTCCTGAGATGTATGCTCCTTTCCTATTTAAAGAAAAAAATCCAGAAAATCCATTAAGTTTGCAGTCCACTAATTGGTCATAATCTGAAGTTTGGGAAACATCACTCCATGAAAATCCACCTTTGGAAATTAATGCCAAGCATATAAAATTTGTTCTTTCCCAAAAACCATGTGCCAGACATTGTGCTAAATGCTTCATGTTGATTATTTCGCTTCACAACAGTAATATTTATTTCTGTTTTGCAGATGAGGATATTTTGCCAAATACATTTGTTCCCTGCCCCCCAAGATCCCTCTCTATTGTTTTCCGTTCTGCTCTGTTTCCCAGAGGAGCACAGGTGGCTAGGAGGCTGAAGTTAATGGACTACATCAGTGGACTCCCTTGTCTTCTAGCTTGGAGTTCAGTTATGTCTGATCAGCAGATCAGAAAGCAGGACGAGATTGAGTTCATGGTCTTCCTTTCTCCGTCTTCCTTTATGGTGGTTGCCAAAGGCTGGCTGAGTTTGTCCACTAGAGTACAGTTCCTGTTGTGTGTGTCTTCAGGTAATTACTCCCACTCCTTGTTCTTTCAGGTATGTCTAAGGGTAATAATGATTCCATTAGCCCCCAAAGCCATGCTGGACACTAAGCACTTGATCATTATTTGCTTATTTCCCTTAATCCTGTCTGTATCCTCGTAAACAGTCCCTAATTAAAATTTCTTTAGTTACTCCATTGGGGACTGCTGTCTCTTTCCAACATGAATGGTGACTGTTATAAGAGATTGCTACAATCAAGCAGGAGATGATAGTAGTAGTGGAAGTGGAAGGAAGTGGCTGGACTCCTGCTGATATTTTGAAGGAAGAACTGATAGGATTTTCTGATGGATGAGATATAGTTTGTGGGAAAAAGAAAGGATTCAAGAGTGATTCCCAAGCAGTAGGCTTGGGTTATTGGAAGGCTGAAGTTGCCACTTAATGGGACTGGAGAGACTTCAGGAAGAGCAAGTGGGGGATGGGAGATTTTGTTGTGTTAAGTTTGAAATATCAACTAGATATCCAAAAAGTTTTAGGAAGGCATTTGGATATGCAAGTCCTGTGTCAGGAGAGGGATCTGAGAGTCATCAGTCCATAGATGATCTTCAAGACCATGGAACAGATGAAATCATCCATTGGATGAGTGGAGAGAAAAGAAGAGGGATAAGGGCTGTTTTGATATCTTGTTTTTTCCACTTATTTTTATTAGTTGAAAGCTAATTACTTTACAATATTGTAGTGGTTTTTGCCATACATTGACATGAATCAGCCGTGGATTTACATGTATTCCCCATCCCGATCCCCCCTCCCGCCTCCCTCCCCATCCCATCCCTCTGGGTCTTCCCAGTGCACCAGCCCTGAGCACTTGTCTCATGCATCCAACCTGGGCTGGTGATCTGTTTTACCCTTGATAGTATACTTGTTTCAATGCTGTTCTCTCAAAACATCCCACCCTCAGCTTCTCCCACAGAGTCCCAAAGTCTGTTCTGTACATCTGTGTCTCTTTTTCTGTTTTGCATATAGGGTTATCGTTACCATCTTGCGTTAGTATACTGTATTGATCTTTATCTTTCTGGCTTACTTCACTCTGTATAATGGGCTCCAGTTTCATCCATCTCATTAGAACTGATTCAAATGAATTCTTTTTAATGGCTAATATTCCATTGTGTATATGTACCATAGCTTCCTTATCTACTCGTCTGCTGATGGGCATCTAGGTTGCTTCCATGTCCTGGCAGTTATAACAGTGCTGCGATGAACATTGGGGTGCACGCGTCTCTTTCAGATCTAGTTTCCCCGGTGTGTATGCCCAGGAGTGGGATTGCTGGTTCATATGGCAGTTCTATTTCCAGTTTTTTAAGGAATCTCCACACTGTTCTCCATAGCGGCTGTACTAGTTTGCATTCCCACCAACAGTGTAAGAGGGTTCCCTTTTCTCCACACCCTCTCCAGCATTTATTGCTTGTAGACTTTTGGATAGCAGCCATCCTGACTGGCGTATAATGGTACCTTATTGTGGTTTTGATTTGCATTTCTCTGATAATGAGTGATGTTGAGCATCTTTTCATGTGTTTGTTAGCCATCTGTATGTCTTCTTTGGAGAAATGTCTGTTTAGTTCTTTGGCCCATTTTTTGATTGGGTCATTTACTTTTCTGGAGTTGAGCTGGAGGAGTTGCTTGTATATTTTTGAGATTAATCCTTTGTTGCTTCATTTGCTATTATTTTCTCCCATTCTGAGGGCTGTCTTTTCACCTTGCTTATAGTTTCCTTTGTTGTGCAAAAGCTTTTAAGTTTCATGAGGTCCCATTTGTTTATTTTACTTTTATTTCCAATATTCTGGGAGGTGGGTCATAGAGGATCCTGCTGTGATTTATGTTGGAGAGTGTTTTGCCTATTGATATCTTTCATATTTGGAATTTGGGGAGATGAGGAAAAGCCAGAAAATTAGACTGAAAACGGTTGACCAGAAACCGGGTGAGTATGGTGTCCTGGAAACCTAGGGAAGACATTGTTCAGTGGAGGAACTATATAAAATGCTGCTAATAGTCACAATAAAAAAACAACTGAGAATTGACTACTAGAGATCATTGGTGATACGTATGAGAAGAGTTTTTGCAACATGATGGGGACAAAAGTCTGACTGGAGTGGATTCAAGAGAGGATGGGAAGAGAAAGAGTGGAGATATGGATCATAAGACATCTCTTTCAAGGATTTTTGCTGAAAAGGGAATTAGAGAAATATGACAGGTCTCAGAGAGAGAAACAGTTCAAGAATGGTTTTTCTGCTTTTGTTTTTTTTTATTTTTAAGATGGAAGAAATAAAAGCATGTTTACCTGCTATAGAAATGATCTTACAGAGGAAAAAATTTGGACCAAATTCATTGAATCATCTAATTTAAGAATGAGAAGAAAATATAGAGATCATTTTCCCCACAACAGCGTTGTTTTATAAATGAAGAAACTGAGCTTCAAAATTGTAGACTAACTTTTCCAAAGCCCTGATTGTGTCCAGTAATTGCTTACCCTTATTGTCCACTTTCCAAATGTATATAATGTTGGGGTCATAAGAAGCTCATAGAATTGCCTTTCCCTGTATTTCCTTACCACCCTTTAGGAGTTTACTCACATCTGGTCAGTGAAGTCCAGGTTCCTGACTAGCAGCCATTTAACCCATGATTCTCTTATAGGTGGGTTTCCCTCATGGCTCAGCTGGTAAAGAATCCGCCTGCAATGAGGAAGACCTGGGTTCGATCCCTGGGTTGGGAAGATCCCCTGGAGAAGGGAAAGGCTACCCACTCCAGTATTCTGGCCTGGAGAATTCCGTGGATGGTATAGTCCATGGGGTCTCCAAGAGTAGGACACGACTGAGCGACTCACTTTCACTTTCTCTTGTAGACAGCTGTTCATACAATGCTGTATGTAAAACTAAATAGCACTCAGTAAATATTTAGTTCCTTTCCCTTCTCCTTCATTCCATCTCTTTTTGTCCTCTTCCTGTTTATCTCCAGTGATCCTACCATGACCTGACAATCTACCACTGGGAATTCATCCTGTTTTCCCCTGTTTGAAAATCAGTATTCTTAGTATAATTATCATACTGAGCTGTGATCACCAGACTCCTTCATGAAGTGTTTTAAGAGCCTCTTTTGCTATTATAGCTAGTAAAAGGAATGTTCTAATGCTGGTGTAGAATAGGTGGAAGAAAGGAGATATTTAGAGCAAGTGAGCTGGAGGACAGGTCTGGGTAGGAATGTGAGGGCCTAAGGCAGTGGGAAGTGGAGGGGATGCTGGAAAATCAGAAGGCTGAAGTCTAGCCACCCTTTCACCCTGTTGGATTCATCTGCATCCAAGTCAGGTGATCCCACCCTGCCTTGTGCCTGTTATAAAATAATTTATAACTATTTCTCTGTGATTTTCTTTCCTTTTTCTTTATCTTGCTTTATTTTTTCCTCACTGCATCTGTTTTAGTCTGATTTCCTACTTTCCTTTCTAATTACAAGAACCATTGTCCTAATTAATAAAGTCCAGAGCATGTGTGTGGAGGGGAGGACCAAAGAATTGCAATGTGTTTGACTGGAGTAATGGCATGTGTTTCTGGGTAAAGACTCTGCTATCTTCTCAGGCTGTAGGGAAGAGAATTGAGGCACTCAAGATTTCGGGGAAAGTTGGAAATTGGGGGTAAAGACTAGATGTCTTTTCCCAATGGAAATTTCCCAGCCAACCCTCTATTTCATTCCATTGTTACACGTCTTTTTCCATTGCCTTTCTCAGTTCTTTACTTCCTTCCCTATCCAGAGTTCCATTTGTATGCAACAGCTTTATGTGTTGAATAAAGCGAACCCTTCCTGCTGAGCTGTCAGCAAATGGAACTGACCAACAGAACAGTCTGTGTAAGTGCGTCTTGTGCTTGGGCCAGACAGACAAGTGCAATTATTTGATTGCTAGAGGTTGCCACTAAATGAGGGTGAAATAGTGGGTCTGAGACTTGTTGGTGAATATTATTAATAATAGAGTGTCATGCATTAATAGCATAGTGTCATGTGAAACAAAGCTACACTAGAAGGTCTTTCTAAAATCTCATTTTAAATTACACTTTCAGGGAGCTAACTGGTGGAGGAGATGAGAAATAATAAAGCAAGGTGTCTTTAAGCAACTGGTTGGGAGTTTCAGTGTGACCTCGACTATAGTTCAGAGAATATGCATTGCTGTCATGAGTTCTTTGCTGGCTGGAGTGAAACATGGGATTCCTCTCTGGTAAAGTGTCATAGCGGTTACATTATGGTAGTGCTCTACTATGAAAAATAGTCTTCATTTCCGTCATTAAAATTCTTGAAGAGAGGCCACTGCAAAAACTGCATAAAATTCTTTCCGGCTATTGTGACATCCTCAGTAAATGAATAGTCAAGTACCAAAGTCCACCCATCACAAACAACCCTTCCAGACTCCTCCACTTCTTCATTCATAAAATTCACAGTCCTGCCAAATGGACTTGTCACCATTATTCTCCAGATGTGTCCTGCAGTCCACTGCCCCTGGACTTGAGTAAGAGTGAGTCCCTCCGTTCCAAGTGCTCTTCCCCCATCCCAGCTCGTCTGTCAGTTGAAAGCCCAGACTAAATGTGCCTTATGTGACGTCTTCTTTGTTTATTTGTCTGCAACAGGCATCCACAGACTTCTTATGTAAAGTAACAGTAGAATTCTAGGCTTTGTCACATACAGCCTCTGTATTCTTTCCTGTTTTATCAAAATGTGAAAACAATCCTTAGCTCATGGTCCATTTAAAAATAGGCCACAGGATAAATTTGGTTCATGGACCATAGTTAGCCAATCCATGGTCTGGAGTGGTCTCTGATCTCTCTAAAGTTCTGTACAATTTCATTTGTGTTATATATACCACTTACCATGCCTAGCCTTGTATACAAATTGTTGGTATACAAGTATCTTCTCTATTGAACTAAAGATTCTTGAGAGTATAAATCATATCTTGTGTACTTTATCCCCTGCAACCTCTGTTATGGTATCAGAACACAGAAAATACTCAAACACTCTTTATTAAATGAATGCATAAATTATTTAAATTATCTTCCAACATGAACATAATTTATTTCCCAACAACTCTTCCAAGCCCTTAATTTTCTGATAGGTAGGTCTTCTACCTCTACTCAGGTCCTGGACCATTAATATGGCCATGAGCTCCATAAGTGGAACTGGTAATTAAACATAGAATATTGTTTTCATTTATTAAACATTGTAGCTGGGAGAAGTATCAATAACCTCAGATACGCAGATGACACCACCCTTAGGGCAGAAAGCAAAGAAAAACTAAAGAGCCTCTTGATGAAAGTGAAAGAGAAGAGTAAAAAAGTTGGCTTAAAACTCAACATTCAGAAAACTAAGATCATGGCATACAGTCCCATCAGTTCATGGCAAATAGATGGGGAAACAATGGAAACAGTGAGAGACTTTATTTTTTTGGGCTCCAAAATCAGTGCAGATGGTCTCCGCAGCCATGAAATTAAAAGATGCTTGCTCCTTGGAAGAAAAGCTATGACCAACCTAGATAGCGTATTAACAAGCAGAGACATTTCTTTACCAACAAAGGTCCATCTGGTCAAAGCTATGGTTTTTCCAGTAGTCATGTGTGGATGTGAGAGTTGGACTATAAAGAAAGCTGAGCGCCAAAGAATTGATGCTCTTGAACTGTGGTGTTGGAGAAGATTCTTGAGAGTCCCTTGGACTTCAAGGATCCAACCAGTCAATCCTAAAGGAAATCAGTCCTGAATATTCATTGGAAGGACTGATGCTGAAGCTGAAACTCCAATATTTTGGCCACCTGATGGGAAGAACCAACTCATCGGAAAAGACCCTGATGCTGGGAAAGATTGAAATGGGAGGAGAAGGAGATGACAGAGGATGAGATGGTTGGATGCATCACCGATGCTATGGACATGAGTTTGAGTAGTTTGCGGGAGTTGGTGATGGACAGGGAAGCCTAGCATGCTGCAGTCCATGGGGTCGCAAAGAGTAGGACACAACTTAGTGACTGAACTGAACTGAATCACTCAGCAATTTTTACATGCAAATCTCTGAGTAATATTAGTGGATAAGATAGCTCCTGTGGCACCTTGCAGTCTAGGCTGAGAAGCATGATCTTAATATGAGCTCTTCTCCTGATATGTCTCAATTTTACTTTCCTGTTTTTTCAGATCGTTTACTTAATGATAATATTATTTTGCCACGTGGTTTGCCAGGGTGCAAGAAACAGTACAAGTATAATAGCAGAAGCCAACATTGATTATTTACCTTAGATAGTTATAGGTATCCATTTTAATATGTACAACCACTTAAGGAAATTAATAAAGCAACTAACTGCAGTTATTTATTTTGTTGTTAATCTGGATAAACTGGTGACCACAGCTGTCACTTAACCAGATAAAAGGACATAAGTCAGTCAACTAGAGGCAATATCTTGATCACAAGCTAAAGTAAGCAACATCATTAGAATAGGCATATAATGCTTAATAATTGTTTTCTTACAAGTGCTCAGTCACTCAGTCATGTCCAACTCTTTGTGACCCCATGGATTGTAGCCCTCCAGATTCCTCTGTCCATGGAATTCTCCAGGCAAGGATACTGGAGTGGGTTGCCATGCCCTTCTCCGGGAGATCTTCCTGATCCAAGGATCAAACCTGGGTCTCCTGCATTGCAGGCAGATTCTTTACCACCTGAGCCACCAGGGAGTCTGCCAATAATTGGTCATGGTTTAAAAAAATAACTGTCTTGGTAAATAAAGTTGTGTCGATTTGACTTAAGTTTTGTTTAAGCCTCATCTTTACAGTGTAATCAAAATATTGTTGGATCATGTTGAGTTTCATTCTGAGCATGAATTTTCTTTGAACTGAATGACAGCAAAGCAAAAAATTCAAAATATGAAAGAAAAACAACTACACATACAATTAACTGAAAGAAACTGAGATATTTTATGGCAGTCTCTAAAGAAAATATCAACAGAGTAAGTTTTTAATAGAAGAAATTCCTTAAAGCCCTCTTTCTTTATTGTATTTTTCTGTCTCCCTCACATCAAGTCCATTGCCAGACAGAACTCTTTACTCTCCGATTTTCCCCCAGACCTGTTTACCCAGCTCCTTCTCTTTCCACCACTCCTCAATCAATTTGATCCTCTCGTCCAGTTACTCTCTGCCCATTCGAGGTTTTCCCATTCTTTTATATTCTCTCCCTTTCTCCAGTGTACACTGTGGTAGGTCAGATGCTTAGATAGCTGCCAAGATTCCCAGCCACTAGTGTACACCCCCTGTATGATTCTGTCCCCTCAGGTATGGGCTGGACCTGTGAATATGGTGGGAATATGGCCCTCTCGGTTGATTACATCGAAGTGGCAAAGGTGATGTGATAGTTCACATCTGTTGTTACACTACTTTATGTGAGACCTTTGGAGCAGACTGGTGTGAGAGTCTCCTGCTTGCTTTGAGGAAGTAAGCTGTCATATTTTAAAAGGCCTTGTGGCTAGGACCTGAAGGTGGCCTCTAGGAGCTGACAGCAGAGAGCTGATAGCTTTGGTTCTATGACTGCGAGAACTGAATTCTCCAAACTTCAGTGAGTTTGGAAGAGACCCCGAACCCTCAGATGAGATTGCAGCCCTGCCTGACACCTTGATTTCAGTCTTGCAAGACCCTGGGACTAGAATTTAGATACAGTATGCCTAGACTTGTGACCTCGTGAGATAATACATGTTGTAATAATCCAATAACATTTGTGGTAACTTATTATATTAATACAATAGAAAACAAATACATGTACTTTAATTTGATTTGTGTGATAAAGTCTAAAAATATCAGGGGAAAGGGAAATTAGTGTATTTATATATTTATGCTTCATGCATTTATATTTTTATTTTTGTTACATTATTCTTCCAATGATTCTAACCCATTTCCCCCACTATATATCCATGAACAATACACCTGAGGAATGTGGTATCTCTCCATCAGAATAGTGGCTCCCTATACCTATAAATCTCCAAGGGTGGGGTTAAAGCTTGTGTAGTTTGTCAAAGTCCCCTGGTGGCAGAGAAAATGCGTTGGATTGAGAACTCCTGCACTAAATAATAGTTTAAGGACTGCTAAAACTAGGTCTGCTACCCATATCCGGACTAGATCACACACTAAATTTATTTGATTTCAATGAGTTGGATATTTTACATCATTAAAAGTAAGAAGTCAGTGAAAATTTTCACATTCCCCCTCTTTGTAATAAAACTCAATACTAGATGTTACCTAGATATTATGTGTCTTTCTCCTGCCCCCTACCTAAAGAAAAGATTCTTCAACCATCAAATCAGTTCTGAGCTTCCAAGAAAGTTATTATGGTTCTCTTCGTAAATATAGGTAGACAGTAGGGGGGATACCTGCAAGCATCCACAAGCACAGTGGTCTCCTATTTGAGAGATGCTGGGGGAAGTGGTGAAGGCATTATGGCTCCTTTCATTCAGTTTGTTCAGGGAAAACATTGTAGATTAAGGCAACATATAACAATTCTTCTTTTTCATTGAAGATTAAAGAGGTGTGTTTCTCCCTGTTTTTCCTCTTCTTTTCTGTCAGTGTTCATGTGGAGAATTATACTGATTTCTTAATGTTAAGATACTTTGCATTCCTCAACTGGGTCCTGTATATTCATTCTTTTTATGTATTGTTGGATTTGGTTTGCTAATATTTTGTCTATGGTTTGATCCTATGTCACTCACCTAGAACCAGACATCCTGGAATGAAAAGTCAAATGGGCCTTAGGAAGCATTACTATGAACAAAACTAGTGGAGGTGATGGAATTTCAGGTGAACTATTTTGTTTTTGGTTTTGATTTTACCAATTTCTGCTCATATTTTTGCTATTTCCTTTCTCTTATTTGAGTTTATTTTCCTCTTCATATTCTAACTTTGTATGATGTTTGCTTAAATTATTAATTTTCAGCCTTTCCTCTTTTGTAATGCATGCATCATTTCCTCTTAATGCATGCATTTAAGACTATAAATTCCCCTCTAAGCAATGCTTTAGCTATATCCCACAAATTTTGATATGTAGTATTTTTATTATCATTCAGTTTCAAATTTTCCTAATTTCTATTGAGATTTTGTCTTTGATCTATTGGTTGTACAGAAGTGAATTTATTCATTTTCAAACTTATGGGGTTTTAAGTTACTTTAAAAAATTGACTTCTTGCTTACTTGCAGTGGGTCAGAAAGTATTTTATATTATTGGTCTGTTTGAAATTTCATAAGACTTGCTTTATGGCCCAGGATATGGTCACTTTTAATAAGTATTTCATGTGCATTTGAAAGAGGTATGTACTTTGCCGTTGTTCAATATAAATCATTAATTTGAACAAGATTAATGTTCAAATCATATATCTTATTGATTATTTGTCTGTTTGTTCTATCACATTCTGAAAGAGGTAGAAAAAAATATTCTACTGTTAACTGTGGATTTCTGCATTTCAGCTTTTAGTTTTTTTTTATTTTTACTTTATGTGTTTAGAGGCTATGTTAGTATGTAAAGAAATTCAGAATTATTATATCTTCCTGTTGAATTGATCTTTTATCCTTATGAAATATATTTTATTTTCAGTAATAATTCTTGCTTTGAAGCTTTATTTTCTAATCTTAGTATGTATGCCTATACCAGCTTTCTTTCAGTTACCCTTTGCACGCTGCAATGTGGTTTATGGTAAAGTAATTACAGTAGTTAGATATGGGTTTACTCAATACCAGGATGCATTCATCAGGTGAATCAGGATGAACTTGGCATTGAATGGTTTCTGTAGACTTCGTTGTCTTTCTCTCCTCAGGTCCCCGTTCAGAAAGTGGGAGTTCACTTCCTGTAGAACAGGAATTCTGCTTCCCTTCTGTTCTCCGTCATTCTACGCAATCCTCTTAGTAGGCTCCTAGCTTGCTCCAGATCTTCACGCTCTCCACAGTGAAGACCTGTCAGAGGCACAAACCTCTCCTGGTGCACAGTTACTGTATTTTTATGGCAAATTATCTCCTTTTCCCCCTGGTGTGAGCATGGGGCAGGATGAAAGAGAGAAAGGGAAGTGAACCCTGTTTCACCCTCCTGGTGAAGATGAGGTGGGACAAAGACAGGAAGGGGACAGAGAATCCAGGCCTGTCTAAATACATGAATGGTGAAGATATATACTGTCTATGTGGAGATAAAAGTAGTCAAGAAATGGCCATGTATTAGATAATACTTTTAAATGTTTCTAATGCTTTTTTAAGATTTTCAGAGCTAGGTGTAGTCACTGAAGGGGAGGGTATAGAGATATGCAGAGTTGAAATAGAGAATTCGACCCAAATAAAAGTGGCAAGTCAGTATTTTCGGTGAAAGGTGAAGAATATAATGAAAAATGAGGAAATGGGAAAACAATTCCATTTAGTTTCCTGGAGAATATAAGAATAACAGCAAAGACAAAATTTCAGAAATTTGCAGCTCCTTGACCCTTTAAGTGTTTTAATGATGCCCATGCATTGCATACCTGCTTTCTTTAAAAATAAGACACCTCTGCTCAGGAATGCCCTTCCACCTTGTCATCCAGGATTCTGCCTTAAGTCCAGTGCTTTGGAGTGCTCTAATCTGGCCCTTCTCTGGCTGTGCCTCTCCTGATTGGTGATGAGTTTGTGGGACCTAGGAGATGTGCTTGCTTGGAGACTGTGTTTCCCTTTCTAGATCACACACTGGGAACACTCAAACTGAGGTCTCTAAAGAAGCAGAAAAATGGGCAATGATGGAGGAGAAGGTGGAAGTGGGTGTGTACGTCATGCACAGCTGGGAGCCTCCATTTGTACTTTTGCCCCAGGCCCCACAACAGGTAGGGTTGGGCCTATACTTTGCTGATGTTCCAGAACATTTTCCTTACCTTCTGAATTCCCTGGCTCCTGAGTTAGATCTATGTTCCATCAAGCAGACTGTGATCTGTTTTTAACCATACAAGTATCCTTAATCAGGAGTTCTCAGTGTGCAAAGGGCCTGTGAACTTGAATGGAAGAAAACTTATATTTTAATTTTCACTAACTCTTATTGAAATTTATCATTTCCTTCAATTATGAATGTAGGCAGTGAAACATCACATCATATTAGTAGTACCTGTAACTTTGTCATCAGTAGAAATCAGGTATTTTTTATAGCACACTTAATTTATAATAAATCTTAAAATATCATTTACACTTACCATACTTAAAATTGGGGCTTCCCTCATATCTCAGTCAGAAAAGAATCCACCTGCAAAGCAGGAGACCCAGGTTCAATTCCTGGGTTGGGAAGATCCCTTGAAGAAGGAAATGGCAATCCACTGCAGTATTCTTGCCTGGGAAATCCCATGGACAGAGGAGCCTGGCAGGCTACAGTCCATGGGGTTGCAAGAGCTGGACACGACGAAGTGACTAAACCACCACCACATACTTAAAATTAGGATATTTTGAAATGACTCTTCTTATTTAATGGGTTAATAAAGCATACTTATTATTACATACTACAAATTTTAAAATTTTTCAGTGACTTTATTTCAATGGAATTTGTTTCATTTGCAATTCTATGTATTTTATTTGGCATATTTAAAAACTTTATTCTGAGGAGTTCATATGATTCAACAGATAGGCAAAAGAGTCTATGGTAGAAACAGGGTTAAGAACTTCTGAGGCACTGAAATTTAAATCTCTTTGCTTCTTTCTTTCCCCCATCTCTGCTCACCTCAGAACATCCCTGCTAGCTGCAGGCCCATAGAATTAAAACATCACCTGGTCGTTGGCCAGTGTTTGGTCAGGATAGCTCTCCTGGGACTTTGACTTCCTTGCTACGTTTCCGTAGGCTCCATTGTCTAGCACTGGGCTTTGTTTCATGTAGCCCTTACTTTAGGTCGAGGTCATTTCCTTAGTATGTCATTTAGTTATATATCTGTCACTGTTTTTCAGGAGCTACTCTGGCCTCCACCCCTGCTTCATTCCATAGTCTCCTGGTTTACCTAAGTTAGTCTTCTTTTATCTAAGGTTTTCTACTGTCCTCTCTGCCAGAAGGACACATCTATGACTAGGTGGTTTAATGAGAACTGTGTCCACTCTGTCTACCTACCGTGAGTTTTGAACTTTGTGTTCTCGTCTGAACACACGGTAATTGTACCTCATCCTTATTTTGACTTTATGGTGGTAATCTTTTGATAACTAGTCTCTCTGGTCTAAACAGAGCCTCAGTGCTGTCAGCTCCTTGTCTTCTCTGTCTTGTTATCTTTCCCCTCAGTTTTCACATTTAATTGGTCATTACATTTTGCTATCTGTAAGTTTGAATTACTGCCTTAGTTTAGGCTCTCATCAACATTTGACTGGATTATTACGGTAGCTTCCTAATTGGTTGCCAAAGCCAAGCTATGTGTTTGTGTGTATTGAAAAAAATCATAGTTCTCTGAGCTAGTGTTTGAATGATACACACTCAACACAGCAGTGGAAAGAATATTGGGATTGCAGTTAGGAGACATGGATTCTAGTTTAAAAAGTAAGTAATCTATGGAAATGATGGGCTTCCTGGTGCCTCAGATGGTAAAGAATCTGCCTGCAGTGTATGGAAATGATCTGGTGCAGTAATATGGGGTTTTCATGAAGGAAATAGATTTTTTCCACTTGAACTGGAGAAAGGACAATTTTTATTTATTTTCCTTTTCTCCTTTTATTAGGACTAAAGGAGTATTGAACTGAGTCAGAGGTATAGGATCACATGGACTTTCCACTGATGTGAGTGGAATGGTTTTTGCTTCACAAGTGGTTCTTGCAGGAGCCAGGCATGGATTCAGAGTCAGATGATACCTATGACCTCTCAGAGCTATTTCAGAATAAGCCACATTCTGTGTTGAACTTCCTATCTTTGGGCCTTCCATAAAGTCTTGTGTTTGTTTTTTTAATTAACTAATTTATTATTATTTTTTAGTTGGCTGCACTGGATCGTTGTTGCATTGTGCGGGCTCTTTAGTCGTGGTACGTAGGCTCAGAAGTTGCAGTGTGCAGACTTAGTTGCTCTGTGGCATGGGCAATCTTAGTTCCCCAACCAGGGATAGAACCTGCACACCCTGCAATGGGAGCCTGAAGTCTCAACCACTGGACCGTCAGGGAAATCCCTGTCTCAGAAAAGCCCCTATCAGCACTATCTTGTTCCAGAACATATTCCTTATCCCAAAAGAAAACTGGCACTAGCTGATCACCACTTTCCGTTCCTCCCCGCCCTCATCCCTGGAAACCACTAATCTGCATTCTTTC
Source organism: Odocoileus virginianus (assembly GCF_023699985.2). NCBI lineage: Eukaryota > Metazoa > Chordata > Mammalia > Artiodactyla > Cervidae > Odocoileus > Odocoileus virginianus. Next base: position 27,871,098 of record NC_069677.1, on the reverse strand, counting down.
TCCATGGATGTTTCATATAAATATACGAATAATATAGTTATGTGGCCTTTTAAGGTTGGCTTCTTTCACTTAATGTTATGTTTTCAAGATTAATTCATGTTGACCATGTATGAGTATTTCATTCTGTTTTTATGTCTGAATAATATTCTACTATATCAATATGCCACATTTTGTTTATCCTTTCATCAGCTGGTAGTTATTAAGAGTTGTTTCTACCTTTAGGTACTATGAATAGAGCTTCTAGAGACATTCATATACAAGTATTTATTTGAATAACTGTTTTCAATTTTAGAGAGATATAGATTACCTAGGTGGCTTGGACAGTAGAAAATCTGCCTGTATTACAGGAGACCTGAGTTTGATCCCTGGGTGGGGAAGATCCCCTGGAGGAAGGCATGACAACCCACTCCAGTATTCTCACCTGGAGAATCCCATGGACAGAGGAGCCTGGTAGGCTACAGTCCATAAGGTTGCAAAGAGTAGGATAGGACTGAAGAGACTTAGCCCACACGCATATATATTACCTAGAAGTACAGGTGTTTTGTGTTAGTTCTTTAATTTTTTTAGCAACTTCCAAACTGTTTTCCAAAGGAGATGCACAATTTTATATTCCCTCCACTCTTTAGCACTGAGAAAGCTCCAGAGTGTACAGGAATAGGGAGGGAGTAGCCAAACCTCTGAGCTGGTCTCTCAGGGAGCCACTGATAGGTCAAACCACACCACCACAATCCTTTGAGAACGATGTCTACATTGCTCTGTTTGGATTTATCAAGAGGCTGGGCCATCATCTTCATGGCTGCCCCCTGAGCTAGCGGGTGAGAGGTTTTAGGTAAAAAATGCCACAACCCTCTCTTAACAAAATTCAGTAGTTTCTTTCCTCATAAGTGTTCTCTTGGATGTTGTAAAGTTTTGATTAGATTCCAAAGTTCTGAAAAAGTTGATTCTCCTTTTTTTTTTGTTGTTAATCATTGCTTTAATGATGGGATGGTGTTTTGGAATTCTTTACTCTGCCATTTTTGGTAGTATCACTCCTGTTATTTATTTTTGAATGTATTTATTTCTTTTGTTTTACCAGTTTGGCTTAGCTCAGATTGAAAATTTAGTCTTTTATGTAGAGAGTGATAGCTGAAATTTCAGTTCGGTTCTTCTAAACTTATCTGGACTGATTGGAACTTGTCCTGTGCAAACATTGTTCAAGAGTTGGCCAGAGATTTGGGCGGAGTTTATACACAGAATCTGGGACACTTCTCTCTGGCTCCCTTCTTCCTGGGATGTCCTTCCTTACTTACTAGATGCTGCGGTTACCCTGGAGCCTTTCCTTAACACGGTAAACCAGTGAGACTGTGCTTCTGTGTGGTTTATAATGTCCCAAATGCCATGTACTTGGGCCTCAGTTCTTTGCTTTTTAAAAAATTTAAGAGGAGTAGTTAAAATGAAGTTTCAGGCACCATCTGGTTCATATTGAATATTTGGCATCTACATAAATCTTGTAGATCTGCCATAATGAAATACCACAGAATGGGTGGGTTACACAATAGAAATGTATCCCTCCTTGTTCTGAGGGCTGGAAGTTCAAGATCAGAATGTTGGTGTGTTTGATTTTGCCAGAAGCCTCACTCCTTGGGTTGCAGATGAACACCTTCCTGCTGTATCCTTGCATGACCTTTTCTCTGTTCAGGCATAGTAGACCATGGATGTTTCTGCCTCTTCTTATAAGGACACCAGTTATATTGGGTTAGAACTCCACCCTTATGACCTCATTTATCCTTAATTACCCCTCTTTAAAGACCCTGTCTCCAAATGCAGTCACTGTGGGAGTTAAGGCTACAATGTATAACTTTGGGGGTACATAATTCAGCCCAGAGCATCATCTTTTTAATTTCATGACATAACTGAGATCTAGAAAAGCTGTGCTTTTTCCTCCTAGGCAGGGATGTAAAATTTAAAAATAAGAAATAAAAATTCAAAATCAGCTTCCCAAAGAAAATATCTGAATTAAGAGTGTCAGGGCCATCCCTAGCTGACTGACAGTTGCATATCAGAGCTCTCCTTGGTTTTCCTTTTCTGCTAGTGAAAACAAAACTTGTCATATAGAAGCAATCATCTGAATGTTTTACCTAATTGTTAATTCCCCTTAAAAGCAAAGAGGTAAGAACAAAATTTAAAGTTTATAAATATTTCTTCTGTCTCCCTAAATACAGGTGCTGTTAGCAATAAGGACTCCGGTTTAGGAGTTATTTTACAGAGAGAAATAAAAACTTTTATATAAATAGTATAGTTTCATTTTAGATGGTGTTGCTGGATGCACGTAGTACCTCAGAGAATGTTCTTTGAACACCATTATTTCAGACACTGGTAGCAGATATGTGTAGTTATGGTAAAGCTTGCTAAGTGCAGTGTCTTCAGAATGGGAGTGTACTCGTGACTCGTCGGTTACTGGTTGCTAAATTCATAGTAATGTACTACCTCACTGTCCACTGATCCTCTCTTTATGAAACTGGCTTCTACATGATGTTAACCAGGGACTCCTCTTCAATGCCAACTTCTAGGCCTGCTTCAAATATTTGGGATTGCCCCCCAGGGGCCTTGTTGGTTCACTTTTTGTGCCATGTCATAGAGATCATTATTTTCCAGCTGAAATATTGGGACTCATGATTCTGATAATGAGATAGAAAAATAGAGACCATTCCAGCACATCTAGGATATATGATATAGTATATGGTACCGATAAAGACAGGCCTCACATGCTTGGCAGAAGAAGCCAGGGTATTGTTTACTGGCTAAACGGTTCTTGGAGAGGAACTACTATGGGAATGGGTTGACATGGGTAGTCTGTGAGTCTTCTGAGTAACTTTAGCAAGAAACCAGAAGATTCTGGTTCATTTGGGACCTTAAGTAAACTGAACTGATTAGAATATCCATGGGGAGTCCGCAGATTCCAGTGTACTTTGAATCCCATGACCGGTATGAACTTTGTTTTTCAACCTGTTTGCTAAAACATTTTAAGCAAGCTAAATGAATCTTTTTTTTTATTGTATTTCTAACTGAATTACCATCTGCTATTTGGAAATCATAATTAGTTTTGAGATTTACATTTAAATATAAACTGTGCACTATCACATTGATTGGTCTAAGATGAAGAGAAGAGAATTATTGTTATAGTTTGGTCTTATTATTCACTCCAATACTTCATCTATTACATGGTATCCCAAATGTATCTTAAAAACCCTGATTGGTACATAGAGGCTTCAACTGCTTATTATTCTCAGCTCCTCATTTTTGCAGCATTTCTCATTCATTTAGAATATGATTTTAATTTCCATGGTCACTAAGGCTTTTCTGTGTTCTCTTAAAGGAAAACTGCCAAGGTTGATAGGTTCAAATTTGACTTTTCTTACTAAGTGCATTTACGCACTGCCAAGATCTTCCTGCTTCCTTACATGCTTTTCATTTTAATGGTTGATGCACTGCCAGTTGACTCAAGGACCAAGTAATTACAATAATGTCAGCCCTCAAATCTGATTGTATAAATCCAGAACAGTATGCTGCTTTTCACTGTACTTAAAGAACGAAACGAGAACAGTGCCCAGGAATCAATTTAAGAACAATAGGCTGTTGAGTTAAAGCATCATTATCATTAAGAGGTATTTTTACAATGCTTGGCGTTTTTTCAGTAGATGCAATGATTAGATCTAGGTTCTCAGCCCACTCTTACCATAGCTTATTATGTGACCTTGGGCAAGTCATCCTAATGCCTCTGGAGGGGTTGGATTCGATATTTTTCCAGGTTATTTCAGATTCTTAACTTTTTGATTAATGCAATTATTATGCTGAATACTTTTCAAGTTAATCCCACTTTTATGAATTAAAAAGGAACCACAGTGGTGTTTGAAACTTGGTTATACAGTAGGTCTTATAAAACTGATTTAAATTCCTAATTCTTGATTTGTTCTATTTTATTGGCTTTAAAGCTTGAATAATACAAAGATAATTTTTAGAGGAAAAGATATTTTAGACTCCTAATGTTAAAAAATTGTTTATTGGGAATTATGTGAATATTTAAGACTATGAAATTAGGCATACATTTCTTAGACTCCTATTGTTGATGAATTGTTTATTTACAATTATGTGAATATTTAAGAATGTGAAATCAGGCATATATCTCATGCTTAAGTTTCTACAAAATTGAAGGAAATCAATAAACATAAAAAACCTAGAAATTGAACTCAATAAGCTGGAAGATGTTGTTTTGCTGAAACCAAATCATCTATTGAATGTTACATTTGATCTTGTTTGTTATGGGATGAGTTTCTTTGAATTTGGCTCACCTAATTAATAATTCTATGTCATGACTCAACTGTTTAGCCAGTTTCCTTTATTGATTTGCATAGTAAATAAGGATATTATTTGGCCTCAACTAAGTGCAAGCAACAGAACTGGACATGAAAGAACAGACTGGTTCCAAATCGGGAAAAGAGTACATTAAGGCTGTATATTGTCACCCTGTTGTTTTAACTTATATGCAGAGTACATCATGGGAAAGGCTGGGCTGGATGAAGCACAAGCTGAAATCAAGATTGCTAGGAGAAATATCAGTAACCTCAGATACGCAGATGACACCACCCTCATGGCAGAGAGTGAAGAAGAGCTAAAGAGCCTCTTGATAAAAGTGAAAGAGGAGAGTCTAAAAGTTGGCTTAAAACTCAACATTCAGAAAACTAAGATCATGGCATACAGTCCCATCATTTCATGGTAAATAGATGGGGAAACAATGGAAACAGTGAGAGACTTTATTTTCTTGGGCTCCAAAATCAGTGTAGATTGTCTCTGCAGCCATGAAATTAAAACACTTTCTCCTTGGAAGAAAGCTATGACCAACCTAGATAGCATATTAACAAGCAGAGACATTTCTTTACCAACAAAGGTCCATCTAGTCAAAGCTATGGTTTTTCCAGTAGTCATGTGTGGATGTGAGAGTTGGACTATAAAGAAAGCTGAGCGCCGAAGAATTGATGCTCTTGAACTGTGGTGTTGGAGAAGATTCTTGAGAGTCCCTTGGACTTCAAGGATCCAACCAGTCAATCCTAAAGGAAATCAGTCCTGAATATTCATTGGAAGGACTGATGCTGAAGCTGAAACTCCAATATTTTGGCCACCTGATGGGAAGAACCAACTCATTGGAAAAGACCCTGATGCTGGGAAAGATTGAAGGTGGGAGGAGAAGGAGATGACAGAGGATGAGATGGTTGGATGGCATCACTGACGCGATAAACATGAGTTTGAGTAGGCTGCGGGAGTTGGTGGTGGACAGGGAGGCCTGGCATGCTGTAGTCCATGGAGTTACAAGGGGTAGGACATGACCGAATGACTGAACTGAACTGAACTGAACTGAAGTGCAAGCATATCATTTACTTACTTAACCTACCTTTCCCATTCTTTTTAGCTTTTAATAATTAAAGCTGTACAACTTAGTGCCAGTGTAAATGTAACACAAGCATGAGCACAGAAGTTATGTGGCAGAAATTAGTTATTTATTTGTTCATTAGTAATTCATTTACCAGATACTTCTATGTGCCAGGCCCTGTTCTGTGCACTGGGAATACTGCCATGAATAAAAATGAAAAAGGCTCTGTCCTTGCAGAGCTCATATCCTGCTAGGAATCATCAGGATGTATTAGAATATTAATTTTATAATAAAATGAAAATGGAAATAAAAATATTGCCATAAGGAACTTGTTGATCCTTATAAAGAAGTCCATGGCACATTTCCAAGAGATCTTTGGTTCTAAATTTGAGAAAGCTTGCTCTCTTTTGTTTCTTTCTTTTACATATAAGCTTCCTAACTTTTGCAATACATTTAAAAATAGGATGGTTTATCTAGTTCCCTGGTGGGTCAGAAGGCAAAGAATCTGCTTGCAATGTAGGAGACCTGGGTTTGATTCCTAGGTGGGGAAGATCCCCTGGAGAAGGGAATGGCAACCCACTCCAGTATTCTATCCTGGAAAATCCCATGGTAGAGAAGCCTGGTGGGCTACTGTCCATGGGGTCACAAAGAGTCAGACATGACTGAGTGACTAACACTTTCACTTATCTAATTCACAACGTTTAGTAGAATTTTAATTTGCAAGAAGTTGCAACCTGGGCCCTGTCACCTGACCAGCTAAATTAAGGCATCATGGCAAAATGGGAAGAGCGTCTGTTCAGGGATCTGAAGCTTGTACCGTGTTCTTGTTTGACCAAGAGGAGAGCATTTAACCTCTCTGAACCCCAGTTTTCTCGTCTTCAGAATTGCGAGGATGCCCTAATCATTTAATCTTATCCTTTTTTGTGAACTATATAACTCTTTGAGAGCTAGATGAATACTATGAAACCTATTCATACTAAACAGCTTTTACACACAAAATTTTGCTTATGAGTTCAGAGGATTTATGAACATCTCTCTACTCAGAAATAAACACTATTAATATTTTGTTGTAATTATTTTCCATTCTTTTAGTTAGTACTTGTTCTCTGTCTTAACAATATATTTTGGCAATTTTTCCATGTAAAAATATTCCTCTTCAACACAGTTTTAATATATGTATTGTAATGTATTTAAGCAATGGCTTATCACTAGAAGTCATGGCAAATCCCAGTCCATTGCATAGTATCAATTCTCCCTGTTAGTGATGATTGTACCTCACATATCTATTGTAAACTCCTACTAACCAATTGTTAGCCATATGGTTCACGTGAGATTGCTCTAGCAAAGCCATATAATCAGGATCAGGGTGGATACGTAACCAAGTTAGAACTAACATAATGCAAGAACACATTTGTCAGGACTTCTGGGAAAACAGATTCTCATGCTCTGGATTTGGTGGTGTTCAAATGATGACCATTAAGTGGACTAGTTACAAGGTGAAGCTGACTCTCAGAATAAGCAGACTCAGAAGATTCATTCTGGTGACATTGTTGGAACCTGAAGACAGCCTTAAAGCCTGCTTCTCTCTCTCTCTCGCTATTTTAGTTACAAGAGTCAATGCATTTTCTTTTTGTTTAAATACTTATAAGTTGAATTCTTGGTCAGTTGCAACCTAAAGAACTCTAAATACAGGCATTTATTTTAAAAATTTTGTCTATTATAAATATGTTACAATGAGTATCTTCACATTGTTAATTCTTTGGAGTATTCTTTAGTATTAATTCCTATTTTTTTAAAACTTTTAATTTTGTATTGAGATATAGCCAGTTATCAAACAGTGTTGTGATAGTTTCAGGTGAACAGTGAAGGAACTCAGACATACACACACACACACACACACACACACACATCCATTGTTCCCCAAACTCCCCTCCCATCCAGGCAGCCACATAACATTGAGCAGAGTTCCATGTGCTATACAGTGGGTGCTTGTTGGTTATCCATCTTAAAATATAACAGTGTGTACATGTCCATCCCAAACTCTTTAACTGTCCCTTCCCCCAACTCTCCCCACCTACCCTGGCAACCATAAGTGCATTCTCTGAGTCTGTGAGTCTCTTTCTGCTTTGTAAGTTGATTTATATAGTTTCTTTTTAGATTCCACATATAACAGATGTCATATGATATTTCTCCTTCTCTGACTTACTTCACTCAGTATGAAAATTTCTAGGTCCATCCATGTTGCTGCAAATGACATTATTTCATTCTTTTTAATGACTGAGTAATATTCCACAGTATATATGTATCACATCTTCTTTATTCATTTCTCTGTCAAAGGACATTTAGGTTACTTCCATGTCTTGGTTATTGTAAACAGTGCTACACTGCACATTGGGTGCATATAGCCTTTTAGGTTTTTTTTTTTCCCCTGGATATATGCTCAGGATATATTGCAGGGTCATATTATTTGACTGTTGTCCATAGTGACCATACCGATCTACATTCCCACCAACAGTGCAGGAGGGGTCCCTTCTCTCTACACCCTCTCCAGTATTTATTGTTTGTGGATTTTTTGATGATAGTCATTCTGGCTTGTGTGAGGTGATATCTCATTGTAGTTTTTTTTTTAAAAAATAATAATGTCTTTTATTGTTATAAAAATAACATTCATATAGAAAATAGAGAAAAATGTAAGAAGGGAAAAATTTATATCATGAGTGAGCCAGTATTATTCCAATGTATATCATGAGTTAGCCACTATTCTTTTTATGTTTTTATTGAAGAATAATTGCTTGACAGAATTTTGTTGTTTTCTGTCAAACCTCAACACAAATCAGCCATAGGTATACATGTATCCCCTCCCTTTTGAACCTCCCTCCAATCTCCCTCCCCACCCCACCCTTTTAGGTTGATACAGGGCCCCTGTTTGAGTTTCCTGAGCCATACAGCAAATTCCCATTGGCTATCTATTTTACATGTGGTAATGTAAATTTCTGTGTTACTCTTTCCATACATCTCACCCTCTCCTCCCCTCTCCCCATGTCCATAAATCTGTTCTCTATGTCTGTTTCTCCATTGCTGGCCTGTAAATAAATTCTTCAGTACCATTTTTCTAGATTATATATGTGCATTAGAATATGATATTTATCTTTCTCTTTCTAACTCACTTCACTCTATATAATAGGTTCTAGGTTCATCCACCTCATCAGAACTGACTCAAATGCATTCCTTTTTATGACTGAGTAATATTCCATGTATATATGTACCACAACTTCTTTGTTCTTTCATCTGTTGATCGACATCTATGTTGCTTCCATGTTCTAGCTATTATAAATAGTGCTGTAATGAACAATGGGCTACATGTGTCTTTTTCAATTTTGGTTTTCTCAGGGTGTATGCCTAGGAGTGGGATTGCTGGGTCATATGGTGGTTTTATTCCTAGTTTTTTAAGGAATCTCCATACTGTCTTCCATAGTGACTATATTGATTTACATTCTCACCAACAGTGCAAGAGTGTTCCCTTTTCTCCACACCCTCTCCAGCATTTATTGTTTGTGGATTTTTAAATTTTTTGATGATGGTCATTCTGACTGGTGTGAGGTGATATCTCATTGTGGTTTTGATTTGCATATTTCTAATAATGAGCGATGTTGAGCATCTTTTCATTGTTAGCCATTTGTATGTCTTCTTTGGGGGAAATGTCTGTTTAGGTCTTTTTCCCACTTTTTGATTGGGTTGTTTGTTTTTCTGGCATTGAGTTGTATGAGCTACTTGAATATTTTGGAAATTAATCTTTTGTCATTTGTTTCATTTGGTTTTATTTTCTCCCATTCTGAGGTTTGTCTTTTCACCTTGCTTATTGTTTCCTTTGCTGAGCAAAAGATTTTAAGTTAATCAGGTCCCACTTGTTTACTTTTGTTTTTATTTCTGTTACTCTAGGAGATGGGTCATAGAGGATCTTGCTTTGATTTATGTCATTGAGTTTTCTGCCTATGTTTTCCTCTAAGAGTCTTATAGTTTCTGGTCTTACATTTAATCTTTAACACATTTTGAGTTTTTCTTTGTGTATGGTGTTAGGAAGTATTCTAATTTCATTCTTTTACATGTAGCTGTCCAGTTTTCCCAGCACCATTTATTGAAGAGGCTGTCTTTGCCCCATTGTGTATTCTTGCCCCCTTTGTCAAAAATAAGGTACCCATAGGTGCATGGGTTTATTTCTGGGCTTTCTATCTTGTTCCATTGGTCTATATTTCTATTTTTGTGCCAGTACCATACTGTTTTGATGAGTATAGCTTTGCAGTATAATCTGAAATCAGGGAGTCTGATTCCTCCTGCTCTATTTTTCTTTCTCAAGATTTCTTTGGCTATTCAGGGTTTCTTGTGTCTCCATACAAATGTTGAGTTTTTTCATTCTAATTCTGTGAAAATACTATTGGTAATTTGATAGAATTCCTAGAATTCTTGAGCATAATTTTCTGTTTTCTACATCATATATGGCATAACTAATTCAGTTACAAATTGATGTAGACTGAATGGTTTATTAACATTGGTAATATAATATTTTTCCTTTCTAACCCAAATTCAATATATGATTGTGCATTGCCCTTTAGTTGTTATGCTTCTGTAGTCTCCTTTAACTTGTAGTAATTCCTTGATCTTTCTTTTTCTTTCATGTCATAGATGCTCTTGGAAAATATCTGCCAGTAGTTTTCCAGAATCTCTCTCAGTTGGGTCTGCCTCTTTCCTTATGAGTAAGTCCAGGCTAGAAATTTTTCATAGGAAAATTATATAAGTGATGTTATGTCCTCAGTGTATCATGTTAGAGGTTAGGTGATGATAGTTGTCCCATTACTGGTGATATTAACCATTTTCCCTTGAAAATTAGTAACATGGGAAGATTTTCTGACACTGTGTGAGTGTCCTTTGCTTCTTGAAATATGATCCAATAGTTATAACATCTTTTTCTGATTTTTGCTTGAATTATTTACCTGATGGTTGTAAAATGAAATTTTCTAGCTATCATTCTTTTTATATTTATCAGTTGATATTCTGTAATTAGAATGAGCTTTTCCTTCTTTCTTATTTATTCATTCTCTCATGTGTTCATTTATGTTGACTATCAGTGTATACCCTTGCATTCTTGTTTTCTTAAATGGATTATAAATCTTTGTTATTATCAGTCTTTGTTAAAATAAACTTTTAATTTTAGAATAACTTAGGTATATAGAAAAATTGTGAAGATAGTATAGAGTGAGTTCCTATATACTCCTTACTCAGTTTCCCCTGATGTTAGCATCTTACACTATTAAGGTACTAACTTTGAAACATTACTGTTAATTAGAGACTTTATTTGCCTTCCACAAATGTTTCTGGAATCCAATCCAGGGTGCCACAGTTCATTTAGACAATATAGTTCCTTTGTTTCTTCTGATAGGTAGTGGATTCTGTCTTTCCTTGTTTCAGTCACCGTGATAGTTTTGCAAATTACTTGTCAGGTGTTTTGTAGATAGTTCTTCACTTTGGATTTGTGTGATATTTTCTCATTATTAGACTGCAGTTATGGGTTTAGGGGAAGGATACCACAGAGGTAAGATGCTTTTCTCTTTGCACTGTATTTAGGTAGTACTTGATATTAACCTGACTCATCACTGATGCAGAGAAGGCAATGGCAACCCACTCCAGTACTCTTGCCTGGAAAATCCCATGGACAGAGGAGCCTGGTAGGCTGCGGTCCATGCGGTTGCTAAGAGTCAGACACGACTGAGCAAATTCACTTTCACTTTTCACTTTCATGCATTGGAGAAGGAAGTGGCAGCCCATTCCAGTGTTCTTGCCTGGAGAATCCCAGGGACAGGGGAGCCTGATGGGCTGCCGTCTGTGCGGTCGCACAGAATCGTACACAACTGAAGTGACTTAGCGCAGCAGCAGCATCACTGATGACATTAACTTTGATCATTTGCTTAAGGTAGTGTTTGTCAGATTTCTATTTTTCCCGTTCCTTTCTCTATTCTTTGGAAGCTAAACACTCCTCTTTGGAACGAAGACCACTCTCAAGTGGATTTAAATTAAGCTCCACTTCTTGAAGGAGGGAATATTCACATATATCGTTTGAGATATTGTTTCTTCTGTAAGGAATATTTATCCCATTCAATTTTTTTTCATTCATTTATTTATTAGATCATTTGTTTATGTTGGTATTGACTCATTCATATTTATTTGCTACTTTGGGTTATAATCCAATACTATATTATTATTATTTTTTGCTCAAATTGTTCCAGTCTCAGCCGTTTGTGGTTCTCTCAGGTTGGCTTCTGAGTCTTTTTCATATGTTCCTTGCCAGCCCAGAATTTCCTACTTCCTAGCATCACAAAATGCTCCAGGCTGCTCATGTATTTTCCTTCTCCAGCCCTCAAATCAGTTCTTTCTCTAAATGTTATTTTTAATTCTCAGTTTTTCTAAGATTTGGCTAGTGAGAACCTTTTAGACCTGGCTTCTTGGTTGCTTTAACATCTCATAGATTTTTGAGCAATTTAAACTTTGTTGCACAATAAGCTGTTACAGTTTCATCTTAATATATTTTTCTTCTCCTACTCCACAGTAGTAGACTCTTGAGAGAGTCTTGATTCATTTAATTGGGGAATATTTAAATAGGGACTTCCCTGGTGGTCCAGTGGTTAAGAATCCACCTGCTAATGCAGGGAACACAGCTTAAATCCCTAGTCCAGGAAGATTCCGCATGCTGTAGGGCAACTAAACCCATGCGCCACAACTACTGGTCCCATGCTCTAGAGCCCTTCAGCTGCAGTTACTGAGTTCATGTGGCACAACTACTAAAGCCCACACATCCTAGAACCTGTGCTCTGCAAGGATAGAAGCCACTGCGATGAGCAGCCCGCGTGCTAGAGAGTAGCCCCCTTCCTACTGTGACTAGAGAAAGCCTGCACACAGCAATAAACTCCCAGCATAGCCAAAAATAAATAAATAAATAAGTAAAATTTTAATCAACTAAATAGAGTTCAAGATTTGTTTATAGTTCCTTTTGTAGCTACAGCTTGAGGGTGTATAGTCAAAATGTTGTTGTATTAGTCAGGTTCTTTAGAAAAATGGAACCAATAGGAGATATTTAATATGTGTACATAAAAATGAGGAAATGGCTCATGCAGTTACAAAAGTTAAGAAATTTCACTACCTTAATTGCTGTCTGCAAACTGGAGACCTAGGAAAGCCAATGGTGTAATTCAGTTAGGTCTGAGGGATCAAGAACCAGGGGAGCTAATGGTTTAAATCCCAGTCCAGGGACCAGGGAAGATGAGATGAAATGTACTAGCTAAACAGTGAAACAAGAAAAAAGGGACTAATACTTCCTTCCTCTGCCTTTTGTTCTTTTAAGGCCCTGAAGGGATTGAATGATGTCCATCTGCATTACTGAGTCCATTGATTCAAATGCTAATCTCATTCAGAAACACTCTCATAGACACACCCAGAAATAAGTAATAATTGTCAAGTTGACAGTGTCATGGTCAGTCAAGTTGACAAGCGAAGTTATCATAATCACTATCACAATTGTTTTCTAAAGGAAAGGTCAGCAAACATTTTCTGTGAAGGGCCAGATAATTATTTTAAGCATTGTGGGCCCCATTTTAAGCATCTCTGCCCCACTACTCAACTCTGCCATTGTAGCAGGAAATCCGCCATAGACAATATGTAACAAAAACTTTGGAGGGGTTCCCATAAAACTTTACATGCAAAAAGCAGGTGGTTATCTGGATTTGGTCAGGGAGCATAGGTACTTGGATTCTAAAGTTACCTAGAATTTTTTTAAAATACATTTTCCCCCTTTAAACTGAGGACATATAGTCCCAGTTCCTTGCATTCTTTTTTTTTTTCTTTTGGTCATATTATTTATTTCCAATGGAGTTATATTCTTAATTCTCTTTGCAGTCAATTTTAGAGCTTACTTTCCTAATGCTTGTTGATCTAATTCCATTAATGTTTAGTAGACTTTTTGATATTCTTTCTTCAGAATTTGGTTTTTACACTGGACAAGTTGCTTAATTTATGAGGAATAACTTTGGATTTTCTAATTTAAAAAATTACAGGAGTAAACAAAGAAATTAAATAAGAAGGTTACCCTGATACTGGGCTAGGTTCTTTACATGCAGTGTCTTAGTCAATGCTCATCATAGCACTACCACATTTCATTTGGTCTAAGATCCCATAGATTATAATACACACTTTTTCTCATTTCAGAGATGTTAAAACGTTAGAACTGATAAAACACAACAATATGTAAGTACTATTATTTTTGTTATTTTATTTTATTTTTATTTATTGTGCATAAATTGAATTAGAAGGGTTAAGTTATTTGCCCAAGAGTCCATAGCTAGTAGGTGGCAGATTCAGGAAACACATCCAGATCTTTTCCCCCTGGATGTTGTGTATTCCTCCCTTCCCTTTTCCCTTCTCTCCTTTTCCCTTCCTTTTCAAAAATTAAAAAAAAAAAAATTTTCCCTGGGCATACCATCTTGTCCAAATTTGGCTTATCTGATTTCCTCTACTTATTGAGTTGCCTTCTTACTGACATCTCAGGTTTTTTGAAACCCACCTTCTCAGGAATCCTTACCTCAAATACTAGGAATGAGCTGGGGATTTCCCATTATCATGGTCTGTTTGGGATGTGCCACTTATGTGCTTTATTATTTATTTTATATAACACTAAAATTAATCCAATACTTTGGCCACCTGATGTGAAGAACTGCCTCGTTTGGAAAGACCCTGATGGTGGGAAAGATGGAAAGCAGGAGAAGGGGACGACAGAGGATGAGATGGTTGGATGGCATCACCAACTCGGTGGACATGAGTTTGAGCAAGCTCTGAGAGTTGGTGAGGGAAGCCTGGGATGCTGCAATCTGTGGGGTCATAGAGTCAACATGACTGAGTGCCTGGCTGAAAATTAATTTTAAGTAACTATTATAGGCCATTTGTATGATTAAGACATTGTTAGATGTTTTCACAATTTTGTCTAACCAAAAAGGCCCTTTTATATACCTCCTGTCTCAACATAATATATTTTAGTTTATAAATTTCTAGGAAACAAAGTTGGCATGGATATATATTCTTTGGGAATAATATTATGTATATGCTTTGAAATGATAAAGGGATGATATGTCTAAGGGATAAATATAGGAAGAGTAATTGTAATTGGGTCACATCATGAATAGACCTTTATATTGTCACATATTCAAATATTTATACTAATAGTATAACTGCTATGAAAAAATAATAATATAAAATAACAAATAAGTAATGAACATTTATCAAATGTTTCCTACATTTAAGCATGTTTTAATGTTTTATGTGTACTAATACATTTAAGTTTATTTTATTCTGAAATTCCATAAATATGTACAATTATTCCTCTCATTTTGCAAGTAAGGAAAGTGAGACACAGAGAGGATAAATTAACTAAGTACTCATGTAAGTATTTGAAAGTTTTCAGCTCAGTGATGATACATAGTACCTTACAGATATATGTAGCTCCCTGTAGAGAAATAGTCATGAAATAAATTTATTTCCAAGATATTATTTATTCTAAAACCTACTTCTTGTCTGGGGTCAGACTCTGAAGTTATAGAGGAGAGTCTTGAATATGGCCAATGAGTTTCCGAACATGGAACCAAGGGAGCTCTGAAAAGCGAAGTTCAGGGAGTGCTGGAGATATTGAGCCTGCTTCCCTAACATCCATTCCCCCTTCTCCTGGTTACCTGATTCTCATTTGAGTATCTACTCCTTTGACTCAGCCCGTGTGTTTTTGGGAACTTGGCTTCACTCTTGTCTCTAGGCAAGGGATTGTATATGCAGCAGCATAATCCTACCACCTGGCCAAGACTTTGGTTCAGAGATAAAATATGGACTGATTTGGACCAAAGATACTGAAAAAGATATTTTCTGGCAACATCTAAGAAAGAATCTCTATTTAGCTTTCTCATTTTCCAACCTGTTTTGTTTAGATGAGAAGCCTAGAAGTGCTGCCGCCATACAGCTATTATGAGTGAAGTTGGCCTTAGCATAAAACTGATATCGTGCAAGAGAAAACAAAGAAAGAGTTCCTAAGTGTTCTCACCACACCAACAAACAATAACAAATCCAAAAAGTAACTATGTGAGGTAATAGACATGTGAATTAACTTGACTGTGGTAGTCATTTCACAATGAATATGTATATCAAACCATCATGTTGTACACCTTATGTATATATAATTTATCAATTATACCTCAATAAAGCTGGGGAAAAAAGAGTGAGGACATTTTTTAGTCACTGAATTAGGTAACTGAGAATCATGACCTACCATCAGACTTTGAGTCAATAAACAGTCAGTAAATCTGTTTTGAAAGCGAATTTAAGCTGGATTTTGTGTCACTTGTAATGCATGCCACCTGATACAAAGGGTAAGGAAAGAACTTAAGCTAGAGAATAGGTCAAATGGTACATCAGATTGAGAGAGTTGATCTGAGAAGTGGAGAATAGGAATATGGCACAAGACAGTACCTGGAGACATTAAGATAGATTTAAGAGAATTTAGAATATTGAATAGGAGGGAGTAGAGCTGGGAGAAATTATCTAAGTTGAGGGGTTGTTTTTGCAGGTGGGAGGAAGAAACTAAGTGTATCAAACTGGCTCAGAGCTTCTGGGTG